>NC_138504.1:8167587-10951601 GCF_964252035.2 Podarcis erhardii
CACAACGCCACCCGCATCCCTAGCGCGGTAGACCACTGCAATTCCACACCCCAGACCTTGCATACTGCTGTACAGAGAACCCCAAAGGGCAAAGCTGAGAGAGTTTTACCACCATCCCCAGCTTCATCCAGGATCAAGTCCTGGATAGCTGTTGTTTTGCCACCTGTCATTGACCAGCAGCATTTTCAACCTAGGGGGACTGTTGCCAAGGCTTTCCAGTCTATTTGAACAGGGGGAGAATATGGCAGCAACCACCACCATGTTGTACTGCCCCCTTTGATAAAGTAGAGTTGTTACCCCACCCCTACATATCTCTCTTTGCCCTCTTTGCCCTTGCTCTTTTTCCACCAGTTCAGATTGATCACCCAGTTCAGCTGGGTGTAGACACGCAGCAGGTGTTGCTGGAAGCTTCTAAGTACTGCAAGAGCATTGTTAAGGAGGAAACAACAGCAACAAATGCCCAGGAGTCCCACCTGGAAGGAATGACCAGCAGACAGGTGGTTCCTGTTCAGAGATTCCTGGGTCCCCCCCCCCTTTCTCACAGCAGACAGGTGGTTCCTGTTCAGACATTCCTGGGTCCCCCCCCCTTTCTCACACAGGGGAGCTGTGGCTTCCCAGTTCCAAGGAGGTGTTGAAAGAGGTAAGATATACTTTTGCAATTTGGAATGCAAGGCATCTTGCATTCTTATCAGCAAATTGTTTATTTTTATAGCAGATGCTACTATACTAAGTGGAAGCAATTAAGGAAGGCTTCAACAGAGATAGAATTAATTTATTGAGAAGTAATTAATCTCACCCAGAAGATTCTTGCATAACCAATGCATTAATTTATATTGGAACTCCTAGAGCTGTTCGTCTCGGTATTGGGGGCCTGTGGATCAATGGGAATCCATCTGCAGCTTACAAAGGCAATAAGTGCATTGCTCCTTCAATCTATAATTGATGAGCAAAAGAAGGAGTAATCTTATTAAACTGTTAGACTTTACCTTGGAAGAGTTTGCATTGTTGATAAAGCTTGGGCAAAGTACCATTACACTGCATAAGTGAGTCCTCCCAAGTGGAGAAGGTAACGTGTTAGTAAATAGACAGAATGATAGAAGCACTGTGCAATAAAATGCCTACTTGTCTGACATTGCAGATTTCTCCATTGGAGTCATTCAGTTAGGACACAATCTAGCCAAAGTTAAGCACTTGAAAGCCTCTTGGATTTCAAAGAGAGATTCAACAGCTCTAACCATTTTGATGCAACAAAACCAAAATGATCAAGGAGGTGAAGCATCTCCCTTGTGAGTGCTTGGGGATTTTTAGTATAGAGAAAATGTGAGTAAGAGGTGATATGATAGAAGTTTATAACCTTATGCATGGTGTGGAGAAGATCCATGGAAAACAGCTTTTATCCCTCCCCACCAATGGAAACCTAATGACTCTGAGTGTTGGAAGACTCTGGAGAGACAAAAGAATGGGCTTCTTCATGCAGTGCACCGTAAAACTATGGAACTCACTCTCCTCAGGGAGCAATGTTGGCCATCAACTTGGATGTATTTAAAAGAGGATTGGACAAGTTCATGGAGGATAAGGCTATTGAAGGCTGCTAGCCATGATGACTATGCTCTACCTCCATGGTTGGAGGCAGCAGTGCTTCTGAATACCAGCTGCTGAAACCACATGAGAAGTGAGTGCTTTTGCTTGAGGGTTTCCCACAGGCATCTGGTTGGGCACTGTGAGAACAGGATGCTGGACTAGATGAGCCATTGGCATGATTCATCAGGCTCTTCTTATGGCTAGCAGTAAATGGGTTTGCATCCCAGTCCAAAGTTAGCCATACGCAGAGCAGACCCATTGAAATCAATGGACTTAAATAAATTGGATACTACCCAGTGATGGCCAATCCCCTTTGGGGTGGAAAGTGAGGCCAACAGTAGGCTAAATCTAGGGCACATTCCCATATGTCTAGGTGTGAGATCACATTTGGCAACAGAGCTATATTCATAGAAAAGTAAGTGTATACATCCTGGCTGCTGATTAGAATTAGATTGTTTCCTATTTAACAGCATACTGTTTCTCAAAATGATTAGTTAACAGTTTGAATGATCAAAAACTGGTGTGAAATAAAGTGCTTAGGCAGTTATGCCACATTGATGTCAGCCCTGGGAGCCAGAAAAGAAATCTCAAAGAAGGTGGCAAATGGTTGTGTAAATCAGAGTCCATTCACTTTGCAATCAGAATGGTCCCAGTGAACATATGATGGTTGAACAGTGTTGTGCAATGGGAAGAAAAACAGCAACAGCGAAATCAAGACTCATTTATTAAGCAGGGAAACAACTGGTGGTAAGATGCATAATTTTCTGTGAGATGTACTTTCCTGGAAATCTTTGCACACAGGTTGTAGGGCATGTTGGTGATGCAAGAACAGATTGATGTTCTTTTCAGTTATCCATTGCTTTTTCATCTTGTTCTCTTTTACTAAAAAAAAGTGCTTGGGAGACACTCATCTAGATGTGTTTGAGAATTAAGAAGACCCATTAATCTCTTGAATAATGGCACATGTACATAACATATCCATGGTGGATGCTGTGTTAACAATGCATATTCAGGATGTCTTCGGCATGCTGTTACAATCCTACCTTGTCAACTTGTATTTTCTTTCTAGTATGCTAAATTTGAGAAATACAACAGTTAACAGTAAAAACACTATTTTTTATTTTATTTTTTGCACATTCAGCTAATCATAAGAGAGACCCATCCCCCAACATTCTATGTGTAGCTGGACCTGAAAATTAACACAAATTAATGAATCTGTATCAATACTCTGACATTAGTAGGGCCCGCTATATACTTGGCAGGAGAACACATGAAATCCAGCATTCCAGTTATTGCTTATCATACTGAACTGGTAAGCTGTAACAAATTTAAGTACACATGTGTGAAATTCATTAGGGAGTCTTGGCACCAGTTAAATTACATCCAGGATAAAGGATGTGGATTAGGAGGCTGTGTTAGATAGGTACCCTGCTGTGACTCTAAGGAGAATCTGAATACCTTGTGGGGGAGGAAAGAGGATGGAATTTCAGCTTCAGTTCTGCATTTGCCAGCTTTCGAGAAGATGGACAAAATGGATTTTTGTTGCTGTTGTTGCTAATAATGGTAGCTTTTCTCATACCTGCAGTTCTCCATCTCAACCCCTGTATTTTGTTATGAGACTGAAATCTCCTGAAAACAATAACCACCTGGGATGGATGAAATAAACCATTTCATTTAAAACAACAACAACAACAACAACAACATAAAACAAAGTGATGCTTAATAGGGAGAAATGAGTTGTCTATGTGAGATGCCATGTGGTTTTGGATGTAATGGGGATCAGTGAGTTATTACATCTACTCCATGAGACATTTTAGCATATTTATTTATTTATTTAGATGATGGATACGCTGCCCTTTGTCCAAGTCACAGGGGGGTTTGCAAGTGAGTATATAAAAATCCAGAAAGTCCAGAAAAATAACTCAAATCAGGATAGAACAGGAACAGTGTAAAATTAAGCCACAGTTAACTTACAGTTACTGGCTAACAACTGTGCATGCAGAAAGTCTTGGAATACAAAGGTATGGTGCAACTAGCAAAAGTGAAGAGAGCCCTTTTAAGGGAAGTGCAATTAGTTTCTGTTCTGGGGGGTGGGGCAATTTATTCTCCACATAGTGCTTGCTCTAGGTCAAGAGTCTCCTTACCGTAGTTCATGAGCTTACCGGTAATTCAGGTGGTCTGAGAGGAACAGGGGCAGTGGCTGTTCTGGGACAGATCAGAAATGGCAGGGGGGAGTGACTTGAAAGGAGTGGAAAGAGGATTAGGCGTCAGAAGCACATATTTTATTGTATTACAATTTAATAGAAACATAGAGTTGGAAGGGATCCTAAGCATCATTAGTCCAATCCCCTACAATGCAACAATCTCAACTAGAGCATTCCAATAACACGAATTATTGGAATTAAATTTGTAATGCAAAAACCATGCAGCAGCTAGCACAATGCATGGCAATCACTATAACAGGCAGGAAAACAAAAATATCTGGTGTTGCGTCAGGACCCTTAACAATTTTCAAATAGCCCATGGAGGGGATGGGAAGGGAGTTTGGGAACTACTTGCCTGGGGAATAGAAGTGTATGTTGCCACACAAACTGGCCTCTTTGTGCAAAGCTATTGTTGTTATTTCTATCAGACCAGTGGTTTCCAAATGTTTCAGGCTGGTGTGCTCCCTTGGTTCCCTAAACCCATTCCCAGTTACCCTTACCCTACCCTATAAATAGCATTATTGAAAATAGCAGTTGTCTTGAGCCACTTGAGGAAGATAATAAGACAATAAGATTCAAAGCAGTAACAATTAATTGCATTTTTATTTGAAATCAAATTAAAACTATTTAGTTTAATTAATTCACATAAAACCTGATGAAGTTGATCCAGTTTCTTTCATGGTGCTCTCGAGCAAACACCTGCTTAATTTCTTGAAACCTAAAAGCATTGTTTGCCCTTGGACCATTCTCTGAGGCCCCCTTAGGGGAGATGTCATCGCTCAATAGCAGAGGATGTGCCTGGCAGGCAAATGGTCCCAGGGTCAGTTCCTGGCATCTCCAGGTAGGGCTAAAAGAGACTCCTGTACGAAATCCTGGATTGCTGCCGCCAGCAGTGTAGACAGTATTGAGCTAGATGGACCAATGGTCTGACTCAGTATGAGGCAGCTTGCTATGTTCCCTATGGCCTGCATTGAAAGACTGCATGCCCAAGGTTTGCACGAGGGACTAGGAACACCATCTGATCTTGTCATTTATTTCCTCCAGAGACTGCACCAGAATTTTGTTCCAAACTGACACTGAAACACAATTGACGTTGCACGATTTTGACAATGTGTGTCTGTGTGTGTGCAGGGTGGGTGGTTGGGGGTGATTTGATAGGCTTCAGACAAGAGAAAGGAAGATGCAAAGGGAAATCCTGATTTCAACTCTACAACTAAAATTTCCATAAACTGCCTTTGGGTCCTGCAGTGGGTGTTTTCGTAGATATACTTTAATCTCTTATTTTTGTATCAAATGTGCTGTCATTTGTCACGTTACATTATGCAAATCTTGGACAGATTTAGCACTTTGTAAATAAAAAAAATGGTCATCTTGAGGGCTTTGGCATGTAACTGTTGAACATCAAAGATAGAACCATCTATATTTAATAGACAAAAGATTGATTTTGAAGCACAGTGATAAATATTTGTTTGAATGAGGTAGTCATTCTGGCAAAATCGGAAATGATGCGTAAATGTGTATAGACAAAATATGTGCATTGCATACCATTTTCTTAATGAACATGCTGTACTGTGATTAATCTGATTCAACTGTCTGTTAAGTGGTGATGTTATTAAACAGTAGAATTGGAGCCAGCAGGAGCGAAAGTTTCCTGAGGAGATAGCTGTTTTAAATTTATTAGTCTTTTTAAAAAGTCTTTAAGTGTGTTTGCCTCAAAATTGTTTAGTCTTCATTAAGGTGTCACAAGACTCTTTGTTGCTTTTGCTGCAACCTAACTAACACAGCTGTCCCTCTGGAAATTTGTTTTAAACCTGTTACTGATTAATAATGGCCCTGGACTGCTCACAAGCTTGCTTTTATATTAAATCAAGTAGGTCCTGCAACAAAACGCATGGGACAAATAGCCAGCCAGCCATTATGCAGGATACTCCGTTCTGTTCTCCCTCCCCACTTTTCCATTTCCAACCTTTCATTGAAGTTAAACACAGGAAGTCTGACAAATGAGCAGATATGTCACTTCTTGGATATTAAGCTAGAAATCTTAGCTAAAGGTGTTCCCAGGTACAGTGGAAGTTTTGCATTCATGATGGAAGTTGTAGTCAGCCCAAGTAAAAAATGCAAGGATTATATTTTCACACCAAGAGCAGACCTTTCCAAATACTGTACCTACTTTACACATGGTCACAGCCTACTCCCCAAGCTCTTTGTTTAAGATCTCAGTAGTGTCAGGGGTGGTGGTCAAAAGTACAACTGGATTAGCAAAAAAAACGCCCTTTTGTGAATCAGTATAGCTGTCTTCAATCCAGATTTTAGGTTGGAAAACTATTTTTTTCCTAAAATGTATTCCCTCCCCTGCATTACTTTATTCTTTTACATATCCAAAGTGATTTATTATGCCCATGTTTAGGGTTCCCAATTGGATTATGTCAGGGGAAGGGGCTGCCCCAGAGACAGAAGGGGTGGGGGAAATAGCTGAAATGGCAGTGTGAATTTCCTGATCTGATGTTTTCTTTTCTTCTGCCTCTGAGCCAGCCCCCACTCCACCTACTTTCCACTGAAATAATCCATCTAGTCTCCATTTCACTTCAGATGGAAATAAATACCTCCTCTAGTCTGGACTCTGCATCTCCACTGCAGAGACTGAGGTGGATAGAGAAAGTAAAGGAGTACAGAGCCTCACCATCACCACCACGAGAACCTATGCAATAATTTGCAGCCAGCTCCTGCTAGGCTGAAGCTTGCAAGCTGCACGCAGATTATGGTTTTCTTTTTAAAAATTTCTTTTTAAAAGTTTTTATTTTATTTAAAAAAAAACTTTATTCCAAAACCAAAAAAGAATTACAAACAGCAAATTCAATATCCATATTTGTTTTGTAACATAAGCCTATTACATAGTTGACTAGATTAAAATATACCTATTTGCTATAGACTTCCCTTTGCTATAGTTAAATGCAACACAATTAGAAATATTATATTAGAATTTTTTATAAATTTCCCTATACCCCCCACTCCCCTTCACCCATGTGTGATCTCAATTTTTTTTTTACTTCTTCCATCTTGTTGTGTTGTTGTAGTTTAATAATTATTCATTTGATTATTTTATTATTGCCTTGCTTACCCATGCACATTTGACACATTATCTATTAATATTCCAGTTCCAGAACCATATTTTTTCATGTATTCCTTCACTCCATCCCACTTTTTAATTATTCTCTGATTTGAATGGCCTCTAATGATTGATGATTTTAAAAAGTTTTTAAAGTGCTTTTGCCCACCTGGAGATTCAAACTCTCCATCTGCCACCTGGAGGGGCCAAGGCAAACCTGGATAGCTGGCAACCCTATCAGTATTGACTACACTGAGTGGCAGTAGCAATACAGGGTTGTAGGGAGGATTCTTTCTCAGCCCTTCATAGAGAGATTTCAGAGAGTGAAGCTTGAAACTTATGCATGCAAATCAGATGCTGTACAGTGGACCCTAAAACAGTACATTTGAACTGTCTCCTTATGAGAACCACTGCAGCTTTCAAGGTAGCTTCATGCAAAGGGAAAACTTAAACTTATTTCAGAGGAAGTTATCTCTGGATTGCTACCATGAGAGGGTCAAGGAATCAGCCTCTCACATCCTGTCATCCCACCGCAACTATCTCAGGCCAGTCATGAATCAGTAGATGTCCTTATAGAATCCTTAATTTGGCACCCCACCCATGTCTGCATACCAGGATCATGTATCTAGAGATGAACAAGACATGAGTAAAGAATATTGGAATTTTCTTTTGGAGGAAAATTCATCTTCTTCCTACCCAAGCCCTGTAATAGGTAAACAAATCTGAGTTTATTTTAGGATAACAGATCATGTGAGTGGACTAAAGCCAACGTAAAGACAGTAGCATGCAAACAAACCTAAACAGGGCTGAACTGAACTGATGCTAGTCACTATTCCTCATAACAGTTTTCAGCCATGCTGAAAACACCTCCTTTACTCAGCAATCCCCCCATCTTTATCATAATGAAGACTTTCCATAGCTTTCACTTGCCCTCAGTGATGTCATAATGTAGTCAAAACTGATTAAGCAATTGTTTTATTTTCTGATATCTTACCATGTCATCACATGACAATGTTGTACTATGTAGTATTACTATGTGATTCCTGGCTGGGTAGGATTACCCACATGACAAATTCAGGAAGGAAGGAGCAGAAGAAGTCAGGGAAAGCAATTGTATTTCCCCCAGATTTCAATCTGAACATTTTGTTGGAGTAACTGGACATGAGAAGTTAATTTCCTTCATGAGTGTAAATCACCCTGTGGATGAGCTAATCGAAGGTGCAAGATCAGCCAAGCCAGTTACTATGATAATAGCCCAGTGCGCTGACTATATCTGTGATATCTGAGCAGTCAGCTCAGTGTTTCTTAGTCTGTGAGTCTGCAGTTAGTCTGTTAGTCTGTGTTACTTGGATGGTGTTATCTATTAATTCTCTGAACTTGTTTAGAGCATCAGAAATACTTTGTATTTCTATCTCTCTATATTTGCAAAAGCCTACTGTTTTGCTGAGCCTTATCTTCTGCAACAGTAAAGTATCTTGGCTTCTGTGTAGCTACAGGTACTGGGAGCAACTTTCACTGTGTGGGTATCTCTCCTGAGATTCTCAGTACATTTATTGTGGTTTCATTTACCGTATTCTGTTTTCTTTCCATGTGAAAACAAGAATGCAAAGCTAAGGAATCATCAAGGAGATGGTTACATGGGACGCCTCTGGCCCCTTTTGGGTGTTTGGGTTCAAACACAACCTGCCTGCATCCGGAGAACTTTAATTGAGTAGATAAAGAGGTCTCTGTAATTATAAAACTGTAGTAGGTATAACAAGAGGCTAAATACATAGCTGTGGTTTTAATTAGACAGCGCTTCAAATTAGTAATTGTGGCTTCAGTGAGGAATCAGTGACTTTATACCCTGCAAAAGCCCCATCACAGCACAGCTCATTCCTCATTATGTCACACTGTGTGAATCTTTCAGTACATTGGCATGCTGAGCTGAAAAGGCAAACATCGATATTGGGTTATCTTCCTGGTGCAGAAAAGCTAGAATGGAGATTAAATTCATTCCCAGTAGAGATGTGGGAATATATTGTTCTTTACCATGTATATGTGTGACCATGTCTGGAAGGTGAATTTTTATATGTGAGAGTGGGTGGTGTGCCTATGTATATATGTATATTTGCATAAGATCAAACCAAACAGTAGAACTTAAGTTAATTGCCTTTGCAATTAGGGGTAGGGTCAGTTCTCAATGGCTCTTGCATGAGATAAATTAAGTAGGCTACAACTTACATGCACAGGTGAAGAAAGATTAAGATCTATCCATTCATCCCGAGATACTTGGGGTTGTATCCAGTTTTAGTCTTACTCAGAGTAGATCCATTGAAATTAATGACCAAGACTTAGATTCCTTAATTTCAGTGGGTAAAACATAGCTGGATACCCTTCCAAGGGTCCCGCCAGTACTTGCTCAGCATACTGCACACACAGGCATGCAAACACACACATATATAACACCATTTGCACTATACAATTAAAGCTGCATCATACCACTTTAAACAGTCATGGCTTCCCCCTGTTCTTACAGTAGCTACCCAGATCCCTGTGGAAAACCCTTAAGCAAGACTCAAGCCCAAGAGCACTCTCCCCTCCTGCACTTTACAGCAGCTGGTATTCAGAAGCATTTCTGCCACCAACTATGGAGGCAGAGCTACTGCAGGCTAATACTGGGAGGTGTAGTTTGTTAAGGGTGCTGAGAGTTGTTAGGAGGCTACTATTTACAGAGTGGTTTAAGAAATCAGTTTCTCTTCCCAGGACACTTTGGGAAATTGTAGTGCTGTGAAGGGTATAGGGTCTCCTAACAACTCTCAATACCCTTTACAAACTACACTGCTCATGATTCCTTGGGGGAATCTGTGACTGCTTAAAGGGATATGATTCTGCTTAAATGTATAGTTCAGATAGAAAGTAATAGAGACAGCAGAGGGAGAGAAAATACCTGTTTTTGACTGTGAGTGTTATCTGTGGCAGCAGTGTGGTCTGGGGTTCAGAACTCACCATCTTCTATCAAACAGATCTGAAGTGACTGTGCATTATAAGGCTTGAGAGCACATTGTGAATGGGTTCAGATATGTAACTACCTGCTCCTGTGTGTGACTTCTACTCTTAACAAGTAGCGCAGCATCAGAGAACATAATTGCAATGTAGTTCATCCTTCTCCAAAATAGTTGGAATGGGAAGCCAAAATCACTGGCTGCAAAGCATGTTGTGACTTTATGACAGTGGGACTTGACAGCACCCCCACACAGAGACACACAGAAGCACAACACTGTTGGATTTCAGCTATGCCGTGTGCTTTGTGACATCACAGTGAATGTATGGTTGGAATCTCAACCACAGCTCATTGATCTGAGAATACATAGCAGTAAAAGTTCTCAAAGGTGCTGTAATCCACATTAAGAAGCAGGTTCACCATCTCTGCTCTCACCCACTTCAGTGTATTTTGAACTATGTGACTCCTGCAGTGTCTCAAGAGGAGCACTTTGTGGTCTCCTTGGGCTTGACTCAAAGTAGACAGGAGCAAAATGGGTAGGAGGTGCCTACTGTTTCTTGAAAGGCACAAGGAGAAAAAGCTTTACCCAGTAAGTTCAACCCATCAGTTTTGACTCATTCAGATGAAAGATAAAGAAATGTGTTGGGCATCAGGCTAAAAGCTGTAAATGAGGGGCCAGCAGCTAGAACATCTGGACCAAATGCACCCCATGGATGTTCTGTTATCTTCTTAGCAGTTTCCAAACCCATAGGCAAAAAGTAAAAGGGATGTGCAGTTGAGCATGAAGTATGGCAGCTGGACTTGACAGGTAGTAAGTTGTGAGGGTGAGTTAAGGTCTTAATCCTCCACCAACCCACACGGCCACATTCCATTGGCAAACTGGTCGTGTTATTTAACATGGAAGTATAGACCCAAATGGCTTTTCCTTCTAATGATGGCTTCATTCACATGGGAGCTTATTCTGTTTCACCGACATTCCCCTGTTAATTTCTGTGTTATATTTGGGTTTTCACATGACATAAAAGCCACTTCTGGAAACCTAATGGAATACAGTGGAAGCTTTGAGCTCATTTTTGTGTTAACTGGTTCCAGGTATAATCCATTTGGAATCCCACTGAAACAGAAAACAGAATTTGGGCCAGCATACTGGTTCTTTACTGCTGTATTCATGGGTGAATCATGGGTGAGGAGTGCCATCAGCTTTGACTAGTGGCTCAACCATGTCCCTATCTGGACAGGGATGGCCTAATTTCTGTTGTCTGTGCTCTGGTAACATCTAGGTTATATTCAGTGCTATTTTTCTAGGGGGAAAAAAAGGTTCCAGAATACACCACGAACACCTCCTTTGTTCCCCTATAATGGTAATGGTGCCCATCTGAGAGGTTCTAACTTTGAGGTAGACAACACAAATTAGGCTATCTCTGTCGAGATAGGGACACAGTTGGGTCACCAGTTGAAGCTAATGGAAGGCACTCACTCCACGCCAATGAGGCAACCTGAGCCTCAGGTGACAGCAAAGGAACCAGACGTACCCCCAGGCTACTTACCCACTCCACCTACACTTTCTCAGAACCAGCCCCACCATGAAGCAGAATGAGGCAGCAGCCTAAGGCAGCAAAAATTGCTTGAGGACAGAGCTGTGTGCATCATACAGCCTCCCCTATGTCCCCCTTACAAGTCTGCTGCTCTCAGGTGCACTGCCCTGTTATCAGTTGTGGAAAGGTCACAGCTCAGTGATGGACATGTAGAAGACTCCTGCCTGAAACCATGGTATAGTGCTGCCAGTCAGTGCAGACAATACTGGTTGATCTGGCTAAGTAGAAGGCAGCTTCCTGTGTTCCTAAAACATTCCACCAAGGTCCATTTTGATGGATTTGCTCAAGCAGATATCTTGGTGCAAATGTTTAAGACTTGGCTGCCAATATACAATTTAAAGTCAATTCACACAAATCATTTAATGATAAAGCAAGAAGCTTTTGGTGTGTAGTAACTGGAATCTTAAAATCAAGTTTCTCATTTGTTTTATTTCCTAAACAAAGGATCTCTCTCAGACTTGTCAACACAACCATTCTGTTTTAAAGTGCTGATTTACAACTAACAGCCAATGCATCCCATTTGTTACATCTCTGTGCTACCTAGAAGGACAGACTATAATTATGTACATTGATTTGAGCAATTATAGAGCTTGATTTTTATTAATCTACTTTTTAACCTACTAGAAAATAGTAAATGGTATATTGCTTATTTACTATATAATTATGTTTTTAGTAATGATTTATGTCAGACTGGATTAGATTGGTGGGATTTAATTAAACACGTAAAGCAGCAATAAAAGTGGGTTTTTTTTAAATTAAAACAAAGCTCCTGTTACAATATTCTGGTTGCATAAATTTCTCTTATTAAAATGTCTCCTACACATGTAGCCCTGCTTGCCATAGATAGATAGAACAGTTTAAACTACTGTAGTTATGATGGTATTTTGCCTATGAAAACATGGTGAAGTACATCCTATCTAGGAAGAAGGCTCTGGGTTCAATTCAGGAAGTTGCCTTATGCCAGTTTGGATTGTTGGCCCATCCATCCCAGAAATGTCTATTCAGTCTGGTACCAGCTCTCCAAGCTTTCAGATCTTCCCTTCACCTGCAACCTACCCCTCTAGAAATGTAAACTTTCTGGAAATTCCTTTGCAGGGGACAGCAGACAGAAATGTGTTGTTGTTTTTTCTCTACCTGTGAATTGTTTTATTAGACAATTTATGTAAGCAAGAAAGTCTGACTATAGCACCATGTTGACTCTATGCTTTGATTTAGATTTTCACACCTGCCAATAGGGCTGGCGACATTGATATATTGTCCAAAACTGGTTTGAAGTCTGTATCAGTTTCATAATTTTTGACCTGGCAATATATTGAGAATCATGGTATGTGTATTGTGTGTGGCATGCAAAAATCACAATGTAAGAAAAACTGTGAAGCCAGCCAATGCCTCTACATAGCTCCATTCTTACATCAGACATTGTTGATATATCAGTATATCACAATGTTTAGCTGGTGATATATCACGATGCTGAAAACCAGATATCACCCAGCCCTATCTGCCAGAATTGGGTCTAAACTAAGCTAACATTACAGTGAATACTAAATGCAATCTAGTCAAACTGCAAAAACAACTGGGGGGGATAGTTGTTTACGAGCAACGTGTTGATTTGTATTTACAACAGGGTTTTTGTAACAAGTTTAAAGACAGTTGCGGTAAAACTGAAAACCTGGTGCAAACCTCTGCAGCTGGTACAGGGACCTCCAGTCCTGGAGACAGGAAAGTCTGGATCCGGTGGCCCACCTGAATAACTGGCAGCTGGGTATTATGAGTCTGGGCAAGGCTTTCTACTTAAAACTGGTAAGAACAATGTCTTGGTACGAAGAAGAATAACAGCTTCTCTTTCTTTTTATAATTCTAGTCACTATGAACAAGATCGGAACGCACTAAAGAGGAAAGAATGGGAACGGAGAAATCAAGAGGTCCAGCAGGATGAAGACTTCTTTACATCTGGCTTTAACCTCTTTGGAGAACCCTACAAGGTAAACAAACAACTGAAGCTGTATTCAACATTCATTTCATTTGAAACAGCGCTCCCCACCCTCCGCAATTTCACCAAACATTAATCACACGTTAGACCCTCAGAGAGGATAGCAGCACTGAGGGCATCCTCTTGGTTTCATGCACTGCAAAATATGCTTCCACAGAAGCGCATTGACTGGTTTAATTATCTGTGGCAACTGGAGGTCCTCTGGGCTGCCACTGGGTTCATCTGCATGAGATCCACCCAGTGGCTGAAGCACCCTAGTCTGCAAAGGGTTGTTACAATAGCAAGAATAATTAGCACTGAAACAATGGCAGTTCAGTGGCAGTTCCCACTATGGAGATTTCTTGAATATGATATCACTGCAGGACAGCCGTGCGAGTTGACCGTCGAGGCCCTGCTTTCGCTGAGGTGTTCAACCTGTGACTGGGCTGTGCCACTTCAGGTTGTGTGTTGGGGGCTAAGGCTTGCGTAGATAAATGTTCCTTCTCTCAGAATACAGAAAACTTTTTCTTCTGTATGAAAAGGTATAGCCCAGAAATGGGTTTACTTGTGATATCTACAGAATACACAGACATGCCAGAAGCCTTTGTTCTCCCTGATGCATATTTTTGGAATTCTGCAGTCAGGAAAGGAGAGGCTTATATTTTCTATTTTTCCAGTTAAAACAAAAAAAGTACCCCACCACAAACTAAATTTAAATAAGACTCCCAGAAGGCACCTGAATTTTTTTTTTATTTTTTTTTCCCCCTATCTTTGCTGAATTTTACAAGGTTTTAAAAAAATTTAATAATAATGTTTTTATTATTATCACTTTTCATTAAAGACTGAGGGTGATGGTTCTTTGAATTTATATCTTACTATCCCCTCTCCCCTCAAACCTTTCACAGGAATATAAATGTCATATAAAGGGAAGTGTGTTGCTCATTAAGTGCTATTGTGAATGTATATTTCAGTATCCGGAACTCTTGCCAGAACCCATAGCAAAATCCAAGAAATATAAAACCAGCAGAACAATAATGAGCAATACTGAGAGAATCTCTGTGAAAATGAGCTCCTTAGCCCATGCAAGTAAACTCTGGATTGGATCCTACCAAAATCATACTCCCCTGGACCTGCTCAGTTTTCTTGCTCATTAGTAAATTATGCAGGCTCCTTAGCTTAAAGATCTTAGCTGAAAAAGACTGTTCTGTCACATACCATTTCACCAATGCTTATTTCCCCTCTTCCCCCGGCCCCACTGCTGTTTTGGCGGCTTCTTCTTCTTCTTCTTCTTCTTCTTCTTCTTCTTCTTCTTCTTCATTTGCCACTTAAGGAAATGTTCCCATTCATGTAATCTCAAGTCCTCACCCGCGTCATATAGCAAGATCTCATCTTGTCACAAAATGGTGTATCATCATTATGTTTGCTAGATGATCCCTGATTGGTTCATATCACTCATCAGGCTAATCCAGGTGGAAGCAATGGTATCGAGGGAAATAGTGTTGAAGCAGTAACCACCAGGCAAAACAATGGAACTGGACAGGACTGGCAGGGCTGGAGGTGGGGAGGAGAGAATGTGAATCTGTTCACGCAGCCTAAGTGGCTTTATGCAGGAATAACAACCCACTAGTATCAATCTGAATTTTTTTTACTGGAAAACACTTGGCATATCCTGCCACCTCCACCACTTCCAAACTGGCACACAATCCCTAGATAGTTAAGAAGGTATACACCTGATGCGGAAAAGCAATTCTTCCTGAAGCAAAGGGGGGAACTCTCTCTCTCTCTTTTACCATCATAACTATCCAAAGCTGTCTTTTGAGAGAATGGTTGAAAATGTACAGCATATCAGCAGGGTAGCAGAGCCTCTTCTGAAAATCCTCCAAGGGACTTCCTTGCCTGTGATTTTCATCACCAAGGGATGTTCCCCATTTGACTGTCTCTGCTGCTTTGATGATCACCCAAAAGCATTCCCTGAAGAATTCAGCTGGATTGAAATGCACAGATTCCTTTTTTTCCTTTCCATCAATGACAGTCTTTGGCAAATACCACCTAGGGTTCATATAACAAACAGATAATGTGGAAGATGAAACCTTTCAAGTCTTCTCTGCGGAATAAGCCTAGATCTGAAGGCATGATTGTCTGAGGTCACAAGTGCAAATCACACAAGTGAATTCGAGGCAGAATTCATTGTTATTTTCTGTCATCATTATTTTTAGTCACTAAGCATTATGTAAACAATTGTGCTATTTTCTGCATTGTTTTTGGTGTTTCCCTTCCACTGAAATTCATGGAAAGTAATTATGTAATTAATTACATTATGTAATTAATTACATTAGTTCCAGCCATAGTTCATAGCAAATTGAATAACGTAAGACTCCGAACTGTAGCAACACAGAAACACTGCTGATTGCAATGAACAAAAAATGGGACAGAAGTCATTGTCTCCTTACATCCCTAGCTCTTCTGTTGAGATATGACCCCTGTCCCTTTAATAAAAATGAATAAAATGAATAAAAAAAATTATTAAAGTTGTATACCACCCTTCATTTGTAGATCTCGGGGCAGTTCACAGCATAAATTAGGATACCTTTTGATCATTTCAGTGTCCACATTAATTGGATCTTCACTTCTGATTGTCATTGCTCTCATAATGTCCCTGTTGATCCACAAAGCTTTGCTAGTTTATGTTAATCTTAATTTAGCAATGAAGGGAGAAACCCTGTGACTTGATGCCCACTTATCCAAACTCAATTATCCAAGTTCTCTGAAATTTCATCAAGACAGCTGTTTATATTCTGTTTCTGCTGCTTCTTTTGCCACATCTCACATCCATTGTTTGCTTCCTGCATCCACATAAAACCTGCTGCAAGTTTTAGATTATCCACCCTTCACATAGGCGGTTGTCTCCTTGGTCTTTTGAGATTGTAGGGCCTCCATACTGACACTGTTTTATTCCTTTGACCTGAAGCACCTCTTGCTGCAAGTCCTGCATTTGTCCATTTTAACTTCATGGCCTTTTCCACTACAGCCATAACTTTCTATCTTTGTTACATCCAGTTGTTAGTTTTTCTTTCTCAGAACATTGCTCATTTTAGAGCATGTGGTGTTATTCTGGAGGTGTTCATACTTCTCTGTGTCATGGGCTGGATCTAGACACATCAAAGAAGTGTTTTAGCTAAACGCGTTGTAAATTTAAACAGAGAAACAGGTAGAGAAAAATTGGGTTCCACAGTGCCATCGGTGTCACAATGTTATATCGCATATACAACGCATATAAATTGCTTTTTCTTTACCAATCTAGCTGAAGTCCATGGACTGTTTTTCTCCACTATTAGACATCACAGGTAATATGCACAGGTAATTGGCCCAGTATACCTGAAGGAGTGTCTCCATCCCCATCGTTCAGCCCGGACACTGAGGTCCAGCTTTGAGGGCCTTCTGGTGGTTCCCTCACTGAGAGAAGTGAGGTTACAGGGAACCAGGCAAAGGGCCTTCTTGGTAGTGGCGCCCGCCCTGTGGAACGCCCTCCCATCAGATGTCAAAGAAATAAACAACTCTCTGACTTTCAGAAGACATCTGGAGGCAGCCCTGTTTAGGGAAGTTTTTAATGTCTAATGTTTTATTGTGTTTTTAATATTCTGTTGGGAGCTACCCAGAGTGGCTGGGGAGGCCTGGCCAGATGAGCAGGGTATAAGTAATAAATCATTATTATTATTATTATTAAACACTTTAGTTTTCAAGTCGAAGGAAATATTTCTGTTTTTCATCTTAAAGCTGTGTTTTCCAAAGGCTGCCCAGGATTGTTTTATTTTCCTCCCTATTTTGTTTGGTTTTCTGCTCTCAATATGATTTTTTTTATCCTAAATTAATGTTTTCTTCAATGTGCTTTGTTTCTTTGTTTTAAAATAGTATATCATTCTCTTCTTCAAACATTATTTTAATCTTGGCTAGATTCATTTTCATACCTTTTTTTTCTTCACTTTGTTCTTCCAGCATTTCTTGTAGTTTTTTTTTTTTTTTTACTTTCGACTGTTATAACTATATCATCTGCATATTGTATATGATTTAATATCTTCCATTGATTCCTTTTTCTAACTACCTTAGCTTTTTAAATACATCTTCCAAGCTGACTGTAGATAGCTTAGGTGATTAGCTATCTCCTTGTCTTACGCCTCTTTTTAAGGGTCTTGGACTGGTTTTATGTGGTTACCCCAAGCGAATGGTCTCTTATTCACTGACACTTTTGGTTGTCACAGTGTCCAGCTCCATTGAAGAAATTCAGCTAAAACCCTTTCATGAGGACATTTGTCACTGATGTGGAATAGTTCAAACTGAACCCAGTTGCTTCAGTGCAAAGTGAGCTTTATGGGCCACTGAGATGATAAGAGAATAAAGAAAGGGTAGTCAAGTCTAAAGAATGGAAACAATAAACAAGAGGAAATCTACCCAAAAGGGAAAGGTGAATCTTTTTGTAGGAAATAAGTTATGTAGATAGCCGTATATTTCTGTAGAGAAGGGTGATACAGAACTCTAACCTTAATGATTAGAATCACCTGCATCTCAGCACATTAATGGGCCAGTAGGACCTTTAACATGGTCTTATAAGCCAGTTGGCTTGAAAGAGAGTCCCAGATGGTGTGGAACATGGCCAGCTGGTTGTGGAAAGAATTATGTGGAACTCTTTTTTTTAAGGCATTTTTTCCAGCACTTGCTAAAACCAGAGCTCATCTTGTCTGCAGAAGTCTCTGCTTCTGAAAGACTCAAAGAAACAAGTAACCGTAGCTTGCAAATTGTGTCTTGATGTCCAGTGCCTGGGACAGGAACAACTACAGCCAGATGTCACTTTAGGAAAAGTGAAATGTTACTTGATTAAACACCTTAAAAAAAAAAAAAGCAGGGAGGATCACATTTTGCTATTCATCACATTTTGCTATTCATCAAGGACTTTGAATGAGTGTGAAGAATTATACCAGTGAGTCAAACCAGACATGGAGTTTATGTCTTAGTGGACTCCCCTTCATTAGAGGTTTTTAAGCAGAGGTTAGATGGCCATCTATCACGTATGCTCTAGTTGAGATTCCTGCATTGCAGGGGGTTGGGCCTTGGGGTACCTTTCAACTCTACAATTCTATGATTCCCTAAGTCTTCAGAAAAAACTGCATGGGTGAAATGGGTTTTCAACTAGTTCTTCACAAGAAAAAGAGAGAGAGAGAGAGAGAGAGAGAGAGAGAGAGAGAGAGAAAGTAAGTAAGTTTAGGAGAAAGCTTACTATAGAGTCAGACAACTGGGATCCATGCAGTACCTGATCAAATGTTTATCCCAGACACCTGTAACTGGGTGATGACTACGCCCTGACCGATAGAGATCAGCCTTCCAAACAACATAGAAAATATATTAGCTCCTTATAATTCTTGCTGGCCAAGCTGATGCCTGCATACACTTAAGGGATCTCATAGGAACATATGAAGTTACCTTAATACTGATTAATACCAAGTTCAATCCTCAGCATCTCCAGGTATGGGTGGGCGAGATCCCTGCCTGAAACCCTGGAGAATGACTGCCAGTCAGCTAGATGGACCAAGGGTCTCAGTCAGTATAAAGCAGTCTCTGATGTTGATACTGAACTGTTACCAGGCAACCAGATATTCCCATTTCCTCACCTTTCCAGAAGTGAAAATCCACAAAGCGTAACCAGACCCTTAAGACGAGAATTGTCTAAGTGGCAGCGGCCCAGCTCCCCGCCCCTTACACAAATGCTGCCTCAGCAATACTGCAGGGAGGATATGAGAGGAGGAGAACAAGGAAGCAAGTGTTCACCATTTGCATCGTAATTCCTCCCGGTCCCTTAAGCACAATGGGATCTCCTTGTTTAAAAAATTGGGGGGGCTGAGCCTAGGCTAGCTTTGGCTGCTGCCCAAACAAGTTCATTGTGCAGCTTCAGTTGAAGGAGGCGGGTCAGGCACAAAGAGCTTATTCTAAGCTTAAACGGAATTCACTTTTTTGCCACTCAAAATTACCAATTTAAGAGTGGGTTTTTTTGTTTTCAGTTCTGGTGTGTGTGCTTTTAAAAAACCCAAAACTGTTTCTTGTATACAGTGTAATTCTTAGCTTTACACAACTGATGAGCTTTCTAAATATTTACTTCAGTGCACAGCTCCTTGAATAGAAGCCCTCGGAGGAAAACCAGAAGGGGGGAAATGCATTCTTCCTATTCCCCCCACCCTTTCCTCATAATCTTATACTCCAGTGTTATGATCAGGGGTGTTGCAAACTACTTAACGGATTTGGGACACAGGTGCATGAGTGTGCATTTGCATAAAATTTGCATTGCCTGATTTGTATGGATGGGTGCTTCTGGGGAATTTAGGCGGGGTGGCTGGGGTCTCCTCCATGCTGCGCTTTGCAGACTAACCCTATGAGCAAGGTTTCTTTGAAAAATAATGTTGAGAAAAGGTGGGAAAGGGCAAAAGAGTTTGGGGCCACCTCAATAGATTTGGGGTTCAGGCCTAAGGACTACGATCTGACAACACTCCAGGTTGTGGTAATCACTGCGGATACTCTTCTGATTGCTTTCCTCCATGAAATCCCATAGCTTTTTATTCCACAAATGCTCTGGTTTATTATTGTTCCACGTTTGATGTGCTGTAGGCCTTCCACACATAGCAATAATGTGGTAGCATTGGGGAAGTGTCGCAGAGCAACTAATATGGCAGAATAAACCCACCACTAATGCACTTTTGTTGTGTCACGGACATGTGCCAGAATATACTTTGAGAAATACACCCGTCCAGAGAGACCAATTTTCCATTTCATTTTGCAGCAGAGATAAAAAGTAACTACTGAATACCTTTAGATATACCTTTTTCTGTTACAGTTGCATTGATAGAACCATGGGTGTTGATTATGCCTCCTCCAGTTCCTCTTTTAAGTATCACAAATAATCAAAATGGAGAGGAAACAGGGATGAAAATATAACAGCATTTGTCATTCCTAAAGGAGCAATGGCACTGCTGGAACCCACCCCAATTTAAAACTAGAGACACACTTCACTCTTAATCTCAGCAAACTACATACTTTCTCCAGTCATTTCCTGGCTTTGCATCCTCCTGTGGAATAAAATAGTTAATATTACCCCTACTTAAAACAAGCACATCACTCATAGCCTTAAAAAAATGTATTTAGTTCAGGGGAATTTGTGTAATTATTAAGTTTCTTCAAGCCAATTCACACTTGGCTACCCTTCCCCTTTCCTTTAGAGGTAGACTCAAGTTACCCCTAGTAAATTACCTCTCTTAAAAAATATATATATATTTCTAGCTACTGCTCAGATGTAACTCTGGCCCATAAAATGAGCAATAATCTGTGTACAAATTCCTGTTCATATAAATGGATTCTTTGGGGTGAGAAAGAAAAAAACAGTCTGGAAAACAGAGTAGAAAAGCACTGGAGATGAAAACATAATAATGTCAAAAATGAGTCAGGATTTGCTTAATAACTGCTGCACAGAAAATAACTGTGAATCATAGATTTGCAAAACAGACTCTAAACGGTTCTAGAAAACAGAACAGAGGACTTCCAAATCTAGCTGGCAACAATTTATAAAGATATATATTCCTTTTATAATAGATCTTAAGCAATCTTTAGAAGAAAGTTGTCAAACAACCAAGCTGACCTAAAGCTGTAACAGTTCATGGTAGCAGAGCCAGTGCTTTTTTTCTTCTTTTAAAAATAATGTTTAGGGGTACTCTCATTATCCTACTCATATTGAAATACTGCCCAAACTTAGTTTCACAAAATGTTTAGGGGTATGTGTACCCCTGCGTACCCCCAGAAAAAAGCACTAAGCAGAACAATAATATTAAGAAAAGCTTTCTAAAGTTTTCTGCCTCACAATGTAATACGACAAGTTAGGCCAGAGATTTCCAAACTTTCCATGTTGGTGACACACTTTTTAGACATGCATCATTTTGTAACACATTGATTCAGTTTGACTAGCAAACTGGAGGTTAAACTAACCCCTTTCTAGCCCTGGAAGGAGCACGGGAAGCATTTGCACAACACACCTAAAGACTGCTGCTGACACACTAAAACACTGTTTGGAAATCTCTGAGTTAGACTCTGCTCACACTAGCAGCCTGAAGTTCATTTCCCCTGCGCTGCATTTCCCAGTTGCTTTCTCCCACCACTGTTCACACCAAAGCAGAGGCAGGGGGATGCCTTCGCCCGACGATTTCTTCCCCTGTGGTGTGTGGGCGCACTGCCAACCATGCATGCACAAAAGCCGCCCGAACTTGTTCAGAGCGCGACAGAACTGTGGCTTCTGTTTTCAAACCGGATGGAACCTGGTTTCAGGAGAAACTCATCCAAAGAGGAGTATTTCCCTTAAGGCTGCGGGACACAGATGGATTGTGGCTAACGTCGTGTGAACCTGGCTTAGATAAAACAGCGGCGGGAGCACGCTGGAGTAAATGGTAATGTGTACAAACCCTTAGATAGCTATAACTTATAACCTTCACCATCTAACATAGCAGACTGCCTGGGGGTCCTGTTTGCCATTGCTGCCAGCCTTTCTACGCGCTTCCCTTTTCTTCTCCATTGGGGTACCCAGTGTGAAGCCCCTCCAGATGCTGTGCTCTACAACACCCACCAGTCCCAACCAGCATGGCCAATGGTTAAGGATGGTGGGCATTGTAGTTCTGGAGGCCGTTACATTGGCTACTCCTGCTCTAGGCTGGCAGCTAAAGGGTCAAAGGCCGGACTTGCCTTTGAGGACTCCAGCTGCTGTTTGTAGGGGATACTACAAACAGAGCAGGCACTAACCACTTCTTGTACCTTTCTCTCTCAACTTGAAATGTCACATGCAGCCCAAGCCAAATGGGTATGAACTCTATTGACTGCTTATATCCGCATGTGGCTAGGGGTGCCTACCTCACACACTAAGCAGGGACAAAACAAATGCTGAAGACTTTCTTTCCACACCTCAACAAGAGAGATGTTGAGTTCCTTCTTGTATGCTAAGGATTTTCGCTTGCCCTTCCCAGTTGCTAAGCTATAGGTTCTGATGATTCTGCGATTCTGTGCACTAACAATGGCAATCAAGAGATCTGTAATAATGAAAAGATACATAATCAGAGCATGTAATCCCCATAGGAAACATTGCCAGCAGTAAAAGCCAACAGTAAAAGCATGGGATATGAAAGTGAAAACTCACAATGGTGGCAAAAATTAACTGAATTGGTCAGAATGATGGGGAAAAGAGTAAAAAAAAAAACACAGAAGAATTTGGCAGCTTATCGTCTCATTTTATTGAACAGAATTACAAGATGCAATCATTTAACATTTTCTTGCAGCAGAAATGCAACGTAACTATGTTGGAAGAGTATTAGTAATCTATAGCACTGGCTATTGTAATAGATGCTTATAAATGTGGAACCTGTAGTCCATAATTAGGACACTTTCTATCTGAAGAGCAGGTTTATGCAGATTTTTTTAAATATATGTTGTCTATGTTTGGGGGGGGGTGTATGAATGAATGTAGACTTTCTCGGTGCAAAATTGGCACACACGCTCATAATATTTTCAATTTAAATTCAAAGCTGAGAAAATTTTTTGAGGCAACAGAGCTTTCCTCAGAATGCATCCAAAGATTATGAGCCGAGAAAAGTCATATTCTGAGTCCATTGTTTTTTGTCTTCAACAGCACTGCTACTTACCCCTGCTGCTTCTTGCAATCCTAACACTGCTTTCCTAGGCATAGATTCCACTGAGTCCAGTAAGATGTCCAAGTAAATGTTATTAAGATTGCAGCCATGCTGAATAGTGAAATCACTGAGGTATATTCATGTTGTCATTGTTTCCCTTCTTGTATTTCAGACTAACAAAGGTGACGCTTTAGCCAACCGTGTCCAGAATACATTGGGGAACTACGATGAGATGAAGGACTTTCTGACCAACCATTCCAACCAGAGCCACCTTGTAGGAATCCCACAGAATTCTGTGCCACAAACTCCAGTAGATAAAAACGAACAGACCTTTTTCCCAGAACAAAGGAACCGGATGGTCCCGCCCCACCAAATCACGGGGCACTCCTCAGCTTCGATGCCGCCCCCTGCGGCTATATCGTCCAGTTCAAGTTTAGTCCACAGTCACCAGAGCAGCAGGAAATCCAGGACTGACTGGTCCCGTGTCAGCCACAGCTCAAACGGTGGTCAGCCAAGTCAGTCCGGGAGTGCGCAAAGTCGGACAAAGCACAGCTCATCCCACGAACCTCCACAAGGCAGGTATGATGACCGCTATGCTTGCCAAAGTGAGCAGCATAAACCTGGAGGAGGCGATGAAGCCAACACAACGCCATCCTTGTCACACTCGAGGAGGCATGCCCATTCAAAATCAGTGGTGGCAGAACACTCTTACAAAGAAAGCAGCCACTCAAAGTCTCCAGTGGATCTCGAGTTTCTGGGCCATGGGCCTGGATCTCCACTCCCATCTACATCCTTGTTGTCAGGAAATAGTGGTCTTTCGACTCAAAATTTCCTGCCGGGCCTCCACTGTAAGGGCAGCATGACTCAGCAAAAGCCCACCGCTTATGTTAGGCCAATGGATGGTCAAGACCAGGTTCCCAACGACTCACCGGAACTGAAGATGCCAATAGAAATTGAAGGCGTTTATGGAAACCAACCCTTTGGGATTCCACTGGAAGGAAAGACCACTGGACCCAGCTCAAAGAATAAACTACCAAAGCTTAACATTCCTCAAGCTAGTGAAGTAAGTCTTATTTATCTGTTCAGTTGTTTACTTACCTCTTTTGCCTCCAGGGTTTCAGTCCACTACACTTCCTCAGTTTCCTGTTTAACTGATAGTCTCTTAACCCACACCCGGACCATACTTTTAAAGCACTATGATACCAGTTTAAACAGTCATGGATTCCCCTAAAGACATCTGGGAGCTGATTTTTTTTTTTCCAGGATGCTGAAAGGTGTTGGGGCCCCCCTCTCCATCTCACAGACCTACAGTTCCAAAAGTGGTTTAATCATCAATTCCTCTTCACAGGGAGCTCTGGAAATTATGTACTTTCAATATCTGTTCACTGTTTGGGCACTGCAGCTGAAAAGAATGCTCTTTTTGACATGCTGTTTGGGTCTCACACAGATTGTTCTGTCTATTTTTAAGATTACTAGGATGCACGTCCTGTTATGCTTATCCTGCTACCTGACCCCAAGAGTGTGGTCAACATAATCAGGTCTGTGGTTAAAAATAGGAAAGTGTCAGTGGGTTGCGGTTTTGTTGTTTGTTTTGTTATTGTCAATTTAAAATGTTCAGAAGAATTGCACAACATGGATACCTTGGGAAGTATTTATACAGCAGATAGATAGATAGATAGATAGATAGATAGATAGATAGATAGATCCCATTTTCTGTAGTGCAAGAAATGTGGAATGTTGGTGGAAATCTCAATAATCATTGGCTGCAATGGGTAATAGTTCTCATCTTGACAAAACTTGGTTGTAAATATGCTGTGCATCCAGGTTCATAGAAATTAGTTACCTGGGGAAGAATGAAAACTACAATCCTATCCACATTTACTTAGAAATAATTCCCATTGAATGGAGCTCTAAGGACTATATAACATATAATGACTATAATTTAGTCCCTCTCCATGCTAAGTCACAATCCCTGTTTTGTCCCTTTTGTGGATTACTTATTTTATATATATATATATATATATATATATATATATATATATATATGGGTAAGTAGGGGTGGAGCACCCCATTTTTCTGCTTGAGGTGAAATAGGAAAGCCTGCCTTGCCACTGCCATCCACGTCACCACCTCTGCCACTGGTTTTTTTGTGAGATCACACTGGTTTCCAGCTAGATCTCACATGCCTGCAAGATCTTGTGCAAGTTTAGTAAGAGCTTGCTGGAAATTGCTGTGATCTCACTCAAAATCAGTGCTGATGCCGATGCCAGCAGGAGAGGTGGCAGGACAGCCAGGGCACCCACAGGGGCACTGCCTTGCTTGTTTCTGCCACCTAAGACAGCTGCCTAACCCTGCCTAATGGCTACACCGGCCCTGGGGATAAGGCTTCTTTTTTGAATAACAATCTTCCAATTAATGACAAGTTAAATCAAATCAAATCAAAATTACAATAATAACAATACACCAATTATGTATTCCAATTATAAAAAAATTATTGGGACTTCCCATGTTCCAGAAGTCTGGAGATAATCATCCTCATTCATGTCTCTGCATTTTCAGTATTTTTCAAATTCAGCACTAATATTATCCATCCTCCTTCTCAGTCTAATCAGCCGTTGTTTCTGTGGCTCACATCTAGTAGCAAAGTTTTTGTACAGTTAACCCACAAGAGGCAGGGTTTTTTTGGGGGGGGAGGGATAAGGCTTCTAATGGTGCCATTCTTCAGGGATCAACTCCTTTAGATTGCACTCACGGTCCCTTCAAACACTACAGTCCTATGATTCTATTTCATGTGGTCTCTAGAAGCAAGCTCCAGAGTGAGAAACATGCCTGTCTTGTATCTAGTACATGTGCATGTAAGTGCATGCACATGAAAACCAAGGCACCATGCAGTGCTTACCCAGCTGTTTCTCCAAATGCAGCTGGGGCTGCATGAGAGCTGAAGGCACCAAGTTGCCTAGCCCTGCTTTAAATCCAGACCAAATTTCAGAAGCTAATAGGTAGCTGCTCAGCTATCCCAGTGAGTCAGGGCTCAGCCTTGCCCTGGGAAGTCCTTTGCAAAATCAACATAACTCATTCAAGTTATATAACAGGACTTCCCTGTAGCGGTTGGGTTAGCCTGATGTAGAACCTGACTCTCTGTAACATTGCATATGCTTAGTCTTGAATACAAGCAGCTCTCCAAAGTGAATCTGCATGGTATAAATATTGTGGTATTATTTTACATTTAAGAGGTGTTAAGCAAGGTGGTGTCTACCACTGCATACTTCCAAACAGATGGAAATAGCAGGACTTGCCTAGCAGAGTTCCCAAAATACCTATTTCGTGGCTGGTAATATTTTTTACACCCTGAATAAGTGATGATACATTCTTAGGGTGCTTTATTGCGAAAGGTCGGCTTCCCTTACCCACATTCGAACCCCTGCCTGCCCGCCCTTTGGAATAATTGTTTGGGGCCAATGATTTGTTTGACTTCTTTAAAGAAGGAGGGAAATCCCTTGCCATTATTTATTAACATTCCAAAGAGCAACAAAGACTGATGTGTTTTGCAGGAGAGCTTGGAATAATTTTCTGGGAACAGCATCTGAAAACCGTAAAAAGACCTATTTATATGAAGTGGAAGCTGAGGGTTCCTTGCAGATGGTGTTTTATTAGAAAAATGTATTTGTTAATAAACGTAGCTGTGTACAAGATTGCTTTACAGATGTTTCTGTTTATTTTTACCTTTGGTTAAAAATCTGCTGGACTAGTCTGTTGCAATTTGTCACCAGTATTGTTTGGCAAGGAAATAATTGCATGGAAAGAAAATAATGAGGTTGCAAAGGCAAATAAATGTGTTCACTCTTGCTGTCTATTAAAAACAAAAACATATCCATTAACAAATTTGAAAGAGAATATTTAAGTCAGAGAGCAGTTGAAGGGGTGTGTGTTTAAAATATAGTGTAATGGGGGGGGGGAGCTGCTTATGACCAAAGGCCTTGGATCCAAAGAACTGTGAGTAGAAGCCAAAAATCTTTTAGCATTGGTTTCAGAGCATGAGTGAGAGGAAAGTTCAGTTTAGCACTAGAGCATCTGTTTTATTAAGACCAGAGCATAGAGGCAGAGCTTCAGCTTTGTATGCAGAATATCCCAGATTCAAATCCCTGGCATTTCCAAGTAAGCACTGGGAAAGTTACCAGTCTGTAACCCTGGAGAGACCCACCCAGTCAGTGTGGACAAAACTGAGCTAGATGTACCCATGAGTCTGATGGCTACCAACATTCATCTTGAAATCAGCCCTTTATTCAGAATCATGAGGAATGGAATCCTGATTAATTAAGGGGGAAACCATAGCTCAGTGATAAGAGTTCTGACTTTGCATGGAGAAGGTCTCAGGTTCAGTTGCCATCACCTCTAGGTTGGGACTGAAACCTGGAGAGACTTGCTCACTCTGTGGACAATACTGAACTACAAGAACCAGTGCTCTGACTTGGTATTACGCAGCTTACTGTGTTCTTAAGATTTCTCACAGTGGAACATTTTGAATAGTTCTCTTATCACTAGGGATATTGGAAAATTCCAATGAAAACAGATGCAGGGGCAGAAATTGCTGGTGCTCGCTTGCTCATCTCATGTCTAGAACGGAAATCAATATGAGTGAATTTGGTTTGCCGTGAGTGCTGTTGGCTGTTGCTGTTGTTTTCATTCTGCAAACAATGCGCAATTGGTTATAGTTCCCAGTCCACATTTGCATTATGTTTCCTTTCCACTGAAATTAATGGGGTGGAATAACTTAATGGCAATGTCACTTATGCAATTTATGTAATTAATTATGTAAGTTACATGATTTCAGCACAGCAGACAGTGAGATGAATAAAGTAGCTTTTAGTGGAATATGAACTGCTGTGGAATGGAAACAGTGTGGCATGCAACAGATGCAGCACTGGGTGATTTAGGATGGATTGGGCAGTTCCCCCACACAGAGTGCTGAGCTGAGGGGATGCATCCTCCTCTTCCTCCGCCTCATACCTATATTTATATAGGTACCTACTCATTTAGAGAAGGGACGTGGGTGGCGCTGTGGGTTAAACCACAGAGCCTAGGACTTGCTGATCAGAAGGTCGGCAGTTCAAATCCCTGCAATGGGGTGAGCTCCCGTTGCTCGGTCCCTGCTCCTGCCAACCTAGCAGTTCAAAAGCACGCCACAAAGTGCAAGTAGATAAATAGGTACTGCTCCAGTGGGAAGGGAAACGGTGTTTCCATGCGCTGCTCTGGTTCGCCAGAAGTGGCTTAGTCATGCTGGCCACATGACCCGGAAGCTGTATGCTGGCTCCCTCGGCCAATAAACCCCAGAATCAGCCACGACTGGACCTAATGGTCAGGGGTCCCTTTACCTTTACCTTACTCATTTAGATGGGCAATTGAGTTGCTGCAACTAGGACATAGCGCACTTGAGAACATCTGCAGAACGGAAAGCGAAAGGGAGGGAGGGCACCAAATTTTGTTCCAATTGGGTATGTGTGCCAAATTCTGTCCTCACTCAGGGTGCCATATTACCAAATTCTGCCTTCTGACAAATACTAGGTGGAACAGAAAATGATTCCGACTTATATCCCTATATCTCACTCAAGGAAATACCTTTGGAACTTTCCATTCCTCCTTAGCTAGCCGTTCCTTGTTCTCTCTGGAAACTGTGGCAGTTTGTAGATCATTATATATCGGAAGCAATCAGGCCCCTGAAAGTGGGGAGTGAAAAGTCCCATAACGCTTCTGACACCACCCACCTAAGCCGTGAAACATGGAAGATTTCTCTTGCCATTCCTTCTGAGAAAATGTTTTGACGGGTTCAGTGTACAGTGAAATGATAAGCTTTTGTTATATGTGTTTCAAATCACCCCCTTATCACAGGATATATTGATTAGCTTAGTACTTCCTCAGCAAGCTATAAAAGAGAGGGGGGGGGAAGGAAGGGCCTGAACTCTTTCTGGATTAAAGAGCACAAAAAAATTGACAGGTAGATAACCATATTGATTCAGCTCGAGCGGTAAATGCAAGGAGCTTTGTATATGACTTATAAAACTTTACAAGCGCAGTAGGTTTTAGGGGTTTATATTTTTATTTCTTTTAATTGAATGGAAGGGCTAAGAAAAAGGGGGAGAATAAGGGGTGGAGGAAGAGCTCTGGGTTAACTAATTCCTCGTTTTACGTTGATTTGCCAAATAACATTACATTATGTCCTCTGTTTGCGGGTGGATCTTTCATTCCATATTTAAGCCTCCCCTTTGCTTTTTAGAAAACTTCAGAGGAGGAAGAATAATGGACTGGAACAAGCATTAGGCTGGAAACCCCCTTTGCCTGGTTCATATTTCAAATAAAATAAAACGACCAATAAAACAAAGCCAAAAAAACCCTCAGTCCCTTAGCATAGTTGTCTGTGGAGTATTACAAGACCTGGCCATGTGGTTTGCATTTGTAAATACTGTGAGAAGTATTGCTTTTGCAATACTTTATAATGAAGGCCATATGATGGGCTCATCAAGAGAACTCTGGCTGTAGACACATCTCTCTTTGTAATGCGGCTTGGCAGTGCCCCATTTCAGGGGCTTGGCCTCTGGCTAGAACCACCTGCCACCCAAGCCTGAGTGCACCCAGACTGAGCATCAGGTAGCTATCAGAGGGGAACCAGGAGCTGGAACTAATGAATTGTGCTAGGGTAGGGGTGGTGAACCCTCTTCATCTTGAGGGCCACCTTTGTCCCAAGGGCAGCTTTCTGAAGTTCACATGACACTGAGGGAAACACAGAGCCAGAGGGAAACATGGGTGAAGCAATCAGAAGAACTGTGCTTCAGCCATAAGAGCAAAGGGCATTATCAGAGTTGGGAGGACACATTCTAGCTTGGCAAAAGCACTCAAGGAGGGTGTCACACAAGACCAGTGAGGGGTGTCGCCTGAGGAGGGATATGCCTTCCAGAAATTTGTATCTGCCACCTGTATCTGCCTCAATCTTCATCTTTCAGTGGCTGCTAGCCACAATGCTATTTTCTTTGTTTACTCTTGAAGGTATTACAATGGTGCCTCGCAAGACGAAATTACTCCATTCCGTGAGGTTCTTCGTATAGCGGTTTTTTTGTCTTGTGAAGCAAGCCCATTGACAGCTTAGCGGATTAGCGCTATTAGCGGTTTAGCGGCTTTTAGCGGATCAGCTGATAAGCGGCTTATCAGCGGATCAGCTGATAAGCGGCTTAGGAAAAGAGGGGGGGGAAACCCCGCAGGAACTCGCAAGACATTTTCATCTTGCGAAGCAAGCCCATAGGGAAATTTGTTTTGCGAAGCGCCTCCAAAACGGAAAACCCTTTCGTCTAGCGGGTTTTCCGTCTTGCGAGGCGTTTGTCTTGCGGGGCACCACTGTACATAGCCTCTGACACATGGGGGGGGGGAATAACCCAAGACACTTCTGGGGCTGCACTTCCACACAATTCACGTGACCCTTGTGAGATTGCAGCCCCCAAAGACACACTTTTTTCAGGGCAGCATGGTGCCTCAAACCGTGGCCCTGAAAAAGGTACTTTTTGGGGCAAGTTTGCAGCATCCAAAATGGGTGCTGTGCTCTTGTGTGAATAAAGAGAGGGTGTATCTGTTTTACCAGGACACTTGAGGGGTAGGGACATTTTGCCTATGAATACTAGTTTATGGGAATCACAAGTATGGAAAGTGCTGTTGCCATCAGGTCCTATTTTTGGGCATCTTGTAGGCCTCTGGTTGGCCACTATCAGAGCAGGCTGCTGGACTAAATTGGCCCTCTTTGGCTTGATCCTCCAGGGCTATTCTCATGCCACCTCATTCTGCGTAATGCATTGGTTCTCTCTGATTAGTTGCACACTTCAAATACCTCAGCAAATACCAGCATCAAGCCTTCAAGCATCATTCCTCTACTGCAGTGGCCAGCCATGCATTCAGTACAGTTATGGGTTGTGTACCCATCATATATTGAAAACAAAGGCTTCCCACAAAAAAATCCTGGGAATTTTAGTTTGCTAGGGGTGCTATGAATTGTAGATCTGTGAGAAGCAAGCTACATTTACCAGGATTCTCTAGGGGAAGTCATGTGCTTTAAGTGAATGGTGTCTACGCATCTTTAGTCTGAAAGCTGCCTGGTGGTAGTCAGCTGCAGATACGCCCACACAAATTGCAGAAATCATTTGTGCCTCAGTTAAATGCGCTAATATCATTGTTTTGCCGTGCAAAAAAACCTGAGGAAATCTCTTTGTAGAGCATTTCTAGGTTTTTACAAACCATCTTTACGCTTCCACACACACTTTTTTTTGGGTCCCTGATTCAAATACAGTATGGGAAAACACTTAAAGGCTTCAAGTGAAAGACTCATATGGGAATATGTTAATAAAAATAATAACACTTAAGAAAAAGGAGGAAACAAAGCACATGCTAGGAAACAGAGTTGACCACCTACCCTGGCAACTACCCATGACTTGTAGATTCAAGCTGAAATTTAGCTGGCTAACCATTTCATGAATATTACAGGAGGGGATCTGATTTCCGGATTTCCTTTGGATAGAAACCTTTGGCTACAATTTGGCTAGTTTCAGGGTGAAAGTGGGGGCCAAAGCCAACCCACCACCACTGCTTGGGTTTCACCACCATTTATTTTGTGATATGTGTGTGGAGGGGAGAGATTCCTGTCACTTCCCAACATCATTTCTTCTTATATATCATTCCTTTGTAAGTCACTCTATGTAGCCCCTCCCCCTACCTTTAAAAGGGGTCAGTTTGAGGTGCAAGGGGAGGGACTCAGAGAAAGTTGTGAGGGGTGGGGTGAAGTTTAAAGAGCATGAGTGATCCTATGTCAGGATGTTGCATCTTTCCAAGGCAATTCAATTGGGGGAGAGGGTATGGCACCCCTCTCAGCACCCACCATTTTGCCCCACAACTCCTCTTTCAAAAATGTTACATTATGACATGGGATCTCTTAGGGGAAAGACTGTGAGGAAAGAGGAGAGAATATTGCCTTACACTCTCTGAGGGGAACTGCAATGCTGCTGCCACCACTGCCATTAAATTTCACCCTAGGATTGGGAGATAAATTCAATTCAGTTTGCATTTAAAGGTGAACCTACTTAATTTGCTTATTCCTCTTTTTTGTTTTGTTTTACAAAGTCCTAGTTAGCTCAGTTTCAAGCAATAGACAGACTGAAATACAGCCATCCTTTGAAAGTCACATATCCCCGAATTTTGCAATGCAGTTCTCCTGCCAAGTAATGTCTACTAGAAATGCATATACTTGGATAAAATGTGTGTGTGTGTGTGTGTGTGTGTGTGTGTGTGTGTGTGTGTAATCAAATGCCGAAATTCATTGCAGGCCCAGAAGTAGTAAGCAGACAAATGTCATAATCACCATGGACAGATAGAGTAAGACACAGCAAGGCAGTTCTTGGGATCAAGCAGACCACAACTTTATTGATTACAGATGCAATACGGTCTTGGCTTAGGCACTGGGGTGTGTATCCTGAATTGACCAACCTAATCTGCAGGTTGATTACTCCATCAGGGTCAACTGTGTACCACCATGTACACCACCTTGACCTCCTTGGAGAAGATGTGGGATATATATTTCAGGGCTCTACTCATGTCATGTAATTCATCCAGTAATCTATCAGTAGATTACCAAAATGCATAGTTTCCCAATGCATCCCTTGAAATTTGATCATGTTAGGCAACCCATCATTCAGTGGCTTTTTGTGTGCTGTTACTGGTTTCTTCTTACTGAGAAGCTCCTGTTGCTGTGAAAAACCCCAGAGTTCTCCTGGAACTCGGTTTCAAAATCCCTCCTTCTTAAGTGGATTGATTTTGCTTTTTGGAAAACAAAGAAAGGACATAGCAGCTGCCGTTTCCTTAAATTGGTATGAAAGGATCTTGCATGAAATATTTAATGGCAGTGCCTTCCTCTAAAGAATGAAATCACACCCTCTGACCAGCTGTTTTTAGTATAAGTTTGAATGTTGATCAATTATTATTATTTTGTAAAATTATCCCTACGATTAATTGGCCAATGGTTCAGAAGACCTAAAAACTGACTAAAGAAAGGAATGGATTTCTGAAGGACTGTCAGATGTGCTGGAAAATTTCAATAGTCCAATGATTCAGGACTACAGTTAGTTTGTTGAACTAAGACCAGGGAGACCCAGCTTCAAACCCCCACTCAGGCCTCAGCCTAGCCTACCTTGCCGAGCTTTTGTGAGATAAAATGGACAGGGGGAGAACCACATATGCCACCTTGTAGTTCATGGGAAGATGGACATAATAAATATGTAATTAGTCAGGATCAGATAAATAATTTTTAGGTTTCCTAAACTGTGTTTCAGAGAGCTGTTACTTTCCTTAGAACATTATCAAAGGGTTCTTCGATGAGACAAATTAATCCATGGTGGACCAGTTTCCCTAAAAAATGGCTAGCAACTAGTGATCTTCCCTGGCAATGCCCAGTCCCATAGGTGTATTGGAATGGTTCTAAACAAACCAGTGGGTGGCTCCATCCATATAAAAAGAGCATGCAATGTAAGGATCAGGACTCCAGATCCTGCTCAGGGTTGCTCAGGGGTCCCTCTGCAGAGAAATCAGCGTGGAAACCCTTCCCTGAAGGCCAGCTGTTTGAAAGCACTGTTCTAATCAGAAGGCAATGGTTTATTGGGGGGGGACCCTCAAATCTATCTGGGGAATAGGAGATGAGAGACAGGATAGCAAGCTCAAGTGGCAGTAACCCTCCTGGTATGCCCCGCGGAGGACCTTGAGGTCCACAAATAACAACACTTTGGAGGTCCCGAGCCTCAAGGAGGTTGAATTGGTTTCAACTAGGGCCAGGGCCTTTTCAGCACTGGCCCCGACGTGGTGGAATGCTCTCTCACAAGAGAATAGGGCCCTGCGGGACTTGACATGTTTCCGCAGGACCTGCAAGACAGAGCTGTTCCGCCTGGCCTTTGGTTTGGACTCGGTCTGACCCTTGTGTTTCTCTCCCCTTATGGTCCTGATTTATTGGCTATTTTAAAATGAGGCTGCATTTTAAATTGTATTTTAATTGATATTTTAAATTGTTTTTTCCCCCTCTCTTTTTTCCCTATTATGTTTGTATTGTGACTTTATTGGTGTTAGCTGCCCTGAGTCCAGCTCTGGCCAGGGAGGGCAGGGTATAAATACTTTTTAAAAAAATTATTATTATTATTATTATTATTATTATTAATGAAGAGATGTGTAACATTTTGAGCAAGGAGGCTAGTCTGGAAGCACCACATTGCATTTAGTTTATATGTGACTTTCCAAGTCTGACTTCTGAAATGAAAGAAACAAACTGAAACCAATTCTGAAAGCTGGCTCTGGATGGTTCTTAATTGGCTTATGCCCATAGGGTCTCCAAGAAATAGCCCCACCAAATGCAGGAGCAGTTTCACACCTTAAAACATGCTCCCGTCCTATGTGCAAACCGATTATCCATGTACAGAATCATGCAGTGCCTAAATTTTGCTAGGTGCAATACGGATAATGAACAATGAAGGCATTCCCTGCCTGGCGATTGCAGTCAAATAGACAGGCACCAGTTCTTAAGGTTAAATTGTTCTTACAATAAACAACTTATAGCAGAGACAGCTCATGGAGGGGAGAAGAAAAATGGCAGTTGGTATCTCAGTAGAAGCCATGGAGTGGCTCTGCTTCTCATCTCTGTTACAATCAATGGTGCAGTTAGAAAAATTTAGATTTAATGGCTGGCCAGGGCAGGGGCTCTTTGCATAGTAATATGTATTACTTCACTTGTTTCAGTTACATTGGAAGCCCCTACTGCATATTTTTCTTAAAGTGGTCCTTGAATCCATCCCCAGAAGTCCTGTCTTGATGGTACCACTGTCCAAGTGGAATGGCTGCTATCATGTTCCTGTTCAGTCTAAAACTGGGATCCCAGCAGCTACTGTACTTCCACCCACAGACTTTGGCAGCACCCTGTGAGTTTTCTTTCGAGATCTTTAAACACACACACTGCTCAGTTTCAAAATAAGTTTGTTGTACAGTAATGCTGTCCAAGTAACACAAGGCTTAAGCACACACACTTACACCCGTCTGGGCAATCAAAACTGGCTGCAAGGCACTTTGGATCCCGATCTAACTTTCCATTACTAAAAAGGAAACACTGCTGTTTGGATGAAGAACAATCTTTAAACAACTTATCCTATAACATTATAAGAGGGGGAAAGCAGCCTTTAGAGTCTATTGCTAACATTTAATAGAATTTGTGGGGAGATTGCTTAAGGGAAAGATACCTAGCTTGTTTTGGTGGATCTCTTTAGGAGATTGATAGGAGGTTTTTTTTCAGGCGGTTCATGCACTGAGTGGGGAAACACTTTGCTTTTTCACTCCACCTAGTAGAGAAGCTGTGCTGACTCCTAGGAAAGTGGGAGGAGAGCATAGCTCAGCAGTAGAACATGTGCTTAGCATGCAGAAGGTCCTTGGTTCAAACCAGAGAGTCAGCATCTCCCATTCAGAGAGTGACAGGAAGGTTCACAGCCTGAGTGAGAACCCTGAGACTCACTGCTAGTCAGAGTTTAGAGTACTAGATGAGGTGGCTAAATAGCCAGACCTTGTATTAGCCAGCCACTTATCTCCATAACTATTAAGAAGACATTAAGATGGAATATTAGGCTGTTAGTGTGTACTAGCCATACTGATTGCCCTCCTCCCATTGCTGGAGGCAGCATGCTTGGAATTACAAGCAGGGATATCACCAGTGGTGACAATTAGTAGAAAAATCAGCAGTCATATGTGTTGTTAGTGACTTTTTTACACTTACATCTACAGTTGCCTGTGTTTTAGCAGGTGAACATTGAAATAGGTATTTTCTTTAATATGCAAATCAGTGCTTTCCTAATTGAAACCAGCTGGACATGCTCTTAATGATATTGGCAAATTTCTGCAACCATTTGTTCCTTTTCATTTGAAGCAGTGGCTGCATGGCGCTTCTTGATTGAGGTCTTTTGAATCCAAATCGAGATGGTAGATGTCTAGCCATAAGCCTTTGGTGCACAAGTATCGTTCCAGCTGGGTTTCCTTGGAGAGAAGAGGAAGGAAATAGGAAGACTATACACAATATTTTTTGGAAGCTGAAGTTGCTGTTGAGATATAGCTTTCTTACATCAGTTTTCTCAGAAGGGTTTCCTTCTAAATTAAATCTCATGTTCTATATGCTTTCCTGCTTCCTGCTCCCTCCTGCAGCTATAGCCCATAATTAGAGATGGAATAGTCCAGGGTCAAAGACTTGTTAATATTTCTGCAGCAGGGTGCCTCTCTCCAGCATCCTAGAGCTACCCAATCAGTATGAAAGGGGAGAAGAAGCCAGGAGAAGAAGCCTTCTCACCCTTTGTGCTGATTGGAATTGTTGTTGGCATTCATATCTCTTTTGAAGTGTGCCACCAGAGTTGAAGTCAAACCGCTGCATTAGCAGCACTGAAGTGACCTCTCTGGGGCGCAAGCCTATATAGTGCATATAAATATCCTGGCCTGCCCAGATGACAAGACCTCCTTCTCTGCCTCACTGTTGTCCAAAGGAAAGCAGTGCAATCCATTTGGCACCATCTTGGCTGTAGGAGTTGCTGGAAGGAAGTGTGCAAGGTGCCGTTCAACCATCTTAGGAACTCCGCTCCGGATTTGCGTAGGGTTTACTCCTTAGCTTTATCCTCTCCCAAAGATATCCTTCAAGGAAGCAGATGTTTAGGATCAAAGCTTTCCTTCTTTTAGTTGGGCTATTTTCCCAGGCTGGTGAGCCCACCTGCCCCTGACTTCCCTCTACAGCACGTGCAGAAACTGCCTTCTTGACCATTGGACCCACTATTGGTCTCATCAGCCCAGAGTAAAAGGAAGTGAGCCTGCCACTGAGGACTAGTTCCTAGGGTCACTTTGGAGAAGGTACATGGAAAGGACACCAAGGAAAATCTTTTTCTATAAGCTAGGCATTTAAGAAGACTGAAAACACAAGGTGCTTTCAAGAGAGTGGTGTGCAAGTTTGTTTGTTTGCTTTACATACAATGGAACTTCATGGAAACACTCCAAAACATTTGCCCATGTATGTGCACAGAAAATAGATAGAGCTGAAAGGTAACACATAGAGATCAGCACTGATCATGGTAATACATCTCTAATTATTATTACTACAAAATTTTATAATTATTGCATAATCATAGTATAGTGTTAGAAGGCTGAGTGGCTGTGAGGGGACGTAGTTGTGACTACCATGAAGGGGCCCTGAAGTTCTGAATTTGCCACTACAATAATGCCCAGTGGCAGCCAACATGGCACTTGGGAGATGTTGTTGGTTGGACTGCAGGCAAAGTCCACAGAATAGAGTTATCAGGAGTGCCACAAAGAATTTAGTTAAAAGCCCAATGTGTTTAAGAAAAATTCCTGTGCTGAGCATCCATTCCCTGCCCCACCCAATAAATGAAGCCATGTGAAAATGGCAAAGCTAAACTGTGTTCCAAAATTAACAGTCACAAGATGAAAATGACATGCATTTGCGATGTTACCCCTGTGCCATTTTACGACTGTCCTGGATGCCAGCTCTGGGGAGAATGAATGGAGGGCTTAACAAATACTAGAGCCGCTTGCATCTTCATACATAATAAACACGGCTTCTGTAAATAACTCTTTTTATCTGTCAAACATTGTAGGCGCATATGCCATGCTGATTGTCATGGGGGTCGTAAATAAACAATGGATCTGTCTGTGCACGTTGCTTGTTTTTTGTTTTAAAACATCTGCGCAATGATAAAAATGGTAGCAAGCTCATTTTGATCATGAAATGACACAGGATGGGAAAGGTGGGCTGAACGATACTCCTGCTAGGTAGACCCCTGGCTGCTTGAACAAGCATACCCAGGGAGTAACATCTGGGTGTGAGGTCTCATGTTGAATGCCTCAGGGCTCTGTCCTCATACCTGTGCTGTTCAAAACACACACACACACACACACACACACACAGAGAGAGAGAGAGAGAGGGGGGATTTACATAAAAGTGAAAAGGGGATGCATGACAGATTTGCAAAGAGCACAAAGGTGGGAGGGCTGAGTAGCACCATAAAAGACAAAGGGATCTTTTTATAATCTGATTTTCTCAGAAGGCCCATTCAATCTTAGGCATAGGGAGGACGACAAGCAGACCCCTCTTGTTATATCTTTGGCTTCTTTTCCCTTCCCTATTGGTAACTTGCTTACACAAGACAGTGTGCCCTGGTGGACATGTTATAGGATTCCATGCTGTTAATGGGATTCTGCTTAAAGCTGAAAGTTTGTTGTTTAAAAATGTTTCTGTGTTCTTTTGTTTACATATATGGACTGTTTGGAAGATTCTGGGTTGTATGGAACTTTGCATCTCTTTATCAGATTTACAGTGCTGGGTATTTGTGTTTGATGATTGCATAGATCGAGCTATCTTCCAGGGGTGTGTATGTGGAGAAGATCTTGGCAGTTTGAGACATTGGTTAGAAACCAACAAGCTGAAATTCAAGAGAAATAAATGTAATGTCTTGCATTAGGTACCAGAAGAAAGGTGGAAGTATAGGATGGTGGAGATCTGGCTTGGCAGGAGTACCTGTGCAAAGAATCTTAGTGTCTAACAGTGCAATCCAAACTATAGGAATCCAGCACACATTACACTGGGTGCTGCTGCAGACTGAGCTGACATGAGCATGGCAGAAGGGAAATAAGCCATTAAGAGAGAGTTTGGTATACACAAGCCTTTTTGCCATTGTATCTCCCACTGGGTTGCTAGTTCATGGGAGTAAGTATTGCTGTGCCCTGCCCTGCCCTGCCCTGCCCTGCCCTCCTGTCCCCAGCACTCACCTTTTGGGGAACTTACCCCAGCCTTGGCTTTGGCTGAGCCTTGGCTGAATCAGGATGAAGAGCTTTAGCCAGCATAGCCTAAATAGCCCACCTCATCCTCACAGATCTAGGGTTTGATCTGTTCCATTAGCTGATCACAAGGTGAATATGAGCCAACAATGTTACGTAGCTATATATTTAAAAAAGCCAATGCACTCCTAGGAGGTTGTATACTAAGGTTGTAACTAAGTCATATTTGGAATAGACCCATCAAAATAAGCAGACATAAGTTATTTGTGTTCATTGATTTCACGGGGTCTAGTTTGAGTATGACTTAGCTACTAACTATTGGGTGTATTGAACTCCTACTGACAGTAATCTCATTGAAATTAATGAACCTAAGATAGCCATCTCCATTAATTTCAACGGGTCTGATCTGAGTATAACCTAGGGCTTGTCTACACTTCCACGTGTGCCTAGAAAGCATGGGTTAAAGTGGTTTGCCGCTTGACCTATACCTTCTAGGAATGGATCAGTGTGGTTTTGCCCTTCCCCAACTCCTTTCCAGTGGAAAACAAACTCAGTAGGATGATGAAGGATCTTGGAAAAGGAGTAGATACTAGTGTGGATGTAAGAGGATGTTGTTTTCCATTATGCCCTGTATTTGCTGCATGCAACACTGTTTCTGTTCCACTGCAGTTTGTCTTCCACCCAAAATAACATTGAATGTCTTGCTGTCTTTTGTGGTGAAATATGGTTATCATTGCATTATTTCACCCTGTTTGTTTCATGCAAAGGAAACACAATGCAAATAGTGGAAGTGTAATCAGTTATGTGTTATTTGTGAACTGAAACAACAGCATTGATTACCAATTATATTTGCTGAATTGAATTCCATTCCAGATATGGGACATTTCTGTTCCTATTTCTGTCTTTGTTAGAATTAACTGGCATCCTTAGTTGCAAGAGCTGGATATATTTAGTCTGGAAAAGAGAAGATTACAAGATATGATAGCAGTCTTCAAATATTTGAAGGCCTGTTGCACAGATCATTTCCTGTTGAGATTTAGGCTCTCAGCACCTTTTACCCCAATGTGGAAGTGGGGGACACCTTAGGATTGCCCACCCCCAAAGGCTGAAGGATCCAATGCGTTTCTATATGACCCTGGGGAATTTCCCTGTTCATATGACTGGCATTCCAGTTGAAACTCTGGATGACCTCTGGAACATTGGAATGGCATGGACTGTTGACCTGATGGCCCCTGAGCTCCCTCATTTCATGAAGCCTGCTTGGCTCTCTGGTATATTCCAGAACTTATGGCAAGGAAACAAACATGTCTCAAACATGAATGGAACAAAACTGTGGTTGAATGCAATCAAACACTTGTGAGGGCTCATAATCGAGCCTACCTTGTTGCAGTGAAGACAACAAAGAAGGCATACCTTGCTGTCTCCATTCCATCATCATTGGTCCCTCCAGCAGAGCTTTTCTGAGTAGTGCAGACCATTTTACACTCCAGCCCAAAGGAGGTGGCAGAACTGACTGCCTTTCCCCATATGAACCAACCTACACCCTGTGATCATCATCTGAGGCCCTGCTTTGTGTGTCCCCTCCAAGAAAGGCCAGGAGGGTGGCAGCATGAAAGCAGGCTCCTCGTTGGTCAGATCCTGTCCCAATGGAGGCTTGCCGACATATCTTTAGGTGCCAGGCGAAAATGTCCTTCTACGACCATGCCTTTGGCTGATAAAACAACCTGTGGCCCTTTCAATGTGTTTCTAGGAGGCAGATTTTTAGTTTGCATTTGTTGTTTCGTTATGTATTTTGTGTTCTCATTTTGTATTTTTACAAAAGCTGTCCTGTGATCTTTGGATGAAGGACAGTATGCAGATTTAATAAAAAAGAAAGGAAGAAAGAAGATTTCGGACAGATGTCTGTCAGGGATGCTGCTGTTGCATTCTGCATTGCAGATCCTGCATTGAGCAGGGGTCAAACTATGTGACCTCTAAGTTTCTTCCAGCTGTTTGAATCTTATTATTCTAAGGATCAAGCTACACATTAGGATTCATGCGTAGCAGGTAGCTACGCCTCTTGTTTTTCTCAAATAAATTACAACTGCAGGAAGTGTGATGGTTATCAGCAACATGAGCACACAGGGGCAAGAGGTTTATTCCTTTCCCCTCCAGCCATTAATCCCCCCCACTCAGGAATCACCCCTGCCCAACTACTAGGCATAGTAAAAAATAAAAATTGTGCTAATAGGATTTTTGTTTCTAAACATTGTAGGTGCACAGGGTGACAATTTCAAGGGGCGGTTGGGAGGTCATGAATGGCAAGAGGAATGTAAGAGAATTTTGATGAAAAACAGAAGTGGAAGCAAAAATTGCCAATGTTGGCTTATACATGGAATTGTAGAGTCCACCCCCTGCAATGCAGGAATCTTTTGCCCAAAGTGGGGCTCAAACCTATGACCCTGAGATTAAGATTCTTGTTCTCTACCGACTGAGCTAGGCTACACCTCCCATGTCCAGAACAGAAATCAATCCCGCAAATACGATTGGCATTTGCTGTTGTTGCTTTCAGTCTGCAAATGATACATAATTGATTATATCCCGCCCCCCTTTGCAGTGTGTTTCCTTTGCATTGAAATGAATAGGATGGAATAACATAATGATGATGCAACTTACATAATTAATTACATGAGTTATTTCAGTTTTCCATTATGCCACAGCAGACAATAAGACATAACATATGTATTTTTTTAATAGCAGAAGTCAAACCGCAGTGGAGCAGAAGCAATGCTGCCTGTGTTGAATATGGGCCAGAATGAATAATGATGCCTTCTTACATTTCTACCAGAGTAGACTTTCTGTGTTCTGTGATCCTGGCAATATTTGGCCTCCCCCTCCCCTGGGCTAGAGATGAAACTGCTACATATCATGCCATGCATTAAAAAAGAAATGCTTTATACCTAGATGATGATGCACTCTTTTATGATTTGTTCCATTTTCCATTTCCAAATGCTCAGGTGTAACAGCTTCATAGAGTCAGTCAGTGTAGTGGATACACTTGGATCAATGAGACCCATATTAGGGCTTTCCATCTAGCCCTTGGCTCCCTAATGTACCTCACATATTGTTGTAGGGATGAAATGCAGACAGGGGGCGGGGCAACCCCCCATGAATTGTGTTGGAGGAAAGATAGTCTACAAGTGTGTTAGAGTGGGTTGATGAAATTCATTTTGGGGCACTGTAGCTATTTTCAGGTGGGAAGTGTAGGATAAAACTTGCTTTGATGCAATGGCATCAAACGAATCAGGATGAACGCTCATTAAATAGCTGACATTGTCTATTCTCCCCTCAAACAAATCAGGATGAATGCTCATTTAGCAGGTCATCTGGAAGTGACCTTTGAATTCCATGACTGGGATTCTCCTCCTTTTCCTCTCTTTAACTGAAAGTAGTGGTGTGAGAGATCCAGATTGGGATTGTGACACAGGGGTTAGCCATTTAATTCTGCCGGCAATCCCTCCCTACTTAACCCCCGTCCCCTGGGCAGAAAAAAAAGCACTCCTGTTAGCATCCTGGGTTGAAATATCAGCACAGAGTAAGAGTTGCACTTGGAAAATTAGTGCCAGAGAAAAGGGCTGAATCTATTCACCCTGCATAATGAACCTGATCTGGGTCTATCTCCCATGGCTGGGGCAGTATGCTAGAATACATCCAGTTCTTTCATGCCAGTTTTGTGGGGAAATCATGGGGGAACAGAAGTATGCATGTGCGGAAAGGATTGGGGAGAACCCCATTGTCCAATGATTGTCATTGCTGTGGCACACCATTCCCACTGGTGTGAACGTAATTTAGCATGACCTGGTAGTACATTGGTCGGAAAGCAACAGATAACTAACACAACAGGTACTACAGTGTGAAAGGAACATTAGGATATGGGACAGAACTGCTAGCATTATAATCAGGAAAACAAATGGAGTATTTCCCATGTTTGAATATACCCCATGCCATCCCCCAACATGGGTACACCTTATATCATTACAGGCAAAGCCCATTGTGGCATGCAAGCTTTGATTGCGTAAATTCCAGACAATTCTTTAAACAAGTAAACTACAAGTTATTTGGAAAGCTGTCTATTTGCACCTGAGGTTTTGAGTTGCTGGGTGTCCCATACTTTTTCTTCTATTTCAAAGTATCTAATCTGGACATCCATTGGCTCTTGAGAAGCAATGTTCATTATAATTTGTCTCATCAGGCTAGGTAATTGCTTTCAACTTGGTAATCACTTTCAACTTCTGTCAGCCACTCTTGCTCTTAACAAAACCCACAAGTATCCTGCCTTCCCAATCCTTTCTGCTAAACTATTCACTGATTTCAACATGGCTTATTTGATGTGGCTCCTTTGTATTTCATCCTGATACAGTTAATGTTCCATATATAAAATCCACAATTTTCCTCTCTCGGTGAGGAAAAGTGACACTCTGCCTTCTGTGCCTGTTAAGGGAGGTATACATTTTTAATTCAGCACATACTTACCAATTGGCTGCCTCTATCAACTGGGTGAGACTTCAGAAACAAATTCAGAGCCTCCCTTCTTACTATCAGCGTCCAATTCAGCAAGACATATCCCCCACTGTTGAGAAAATTTCCGTATTTAAATAATTTTTCACCAAAAGGTGAAAAGTTCTGAATCCTCTGAATCCCCACAAGCATAGCCAGTGGCCAAGGAAGACAGGAGTTGTAGTTCAGCAACATCTAGAGGACCAAAGGTTCCTGACACCTGGCCTAAATGAACCTACCCATGCATCTGAGAAGCACCAGTGCATCAGGAGCTGATCTGCTTATGAACCTGATCTGATGTGCAACATGTAGAGATGCAGTTAGGGTCTTCTCAGTGATTGCACCCAAGCTGTAGAACTTTTTGGCCTAGGATGCCCAGTTGACTTTCTCCCTAACAGGCAGCAAGTTAAAACACGAATGCGAGCATTTTATTAGTCTGGCTTTATACTGTCTGTTGACACATGACAACTGCTATTTAGAGCACATGCCACCAGCCAGGTCATCCATCAACAAGTATCCCCAGGTCATCCATCAACAAGTTCTAATTCCATACCTGGCACTCCATCCTTAGACATGCTTTACATGAATTTGTGATGGGGTTGTGGGAGGCAGGTGGTCTACTTTTGGCTCCAGGCTGCCATTCTTTACTTTTAATGAATATGTTTGGGTTTCCTCCAAAGTTAGTAATACTCAAAGTATATCTATTGAAGTTAATGGCCACAACAAGTTAAGGACCATTCATTTAAATGGGTCTACCTTGGACCTAACGGTCAGGGGTCCCTTTATCTTTACCTTTACCTTTACCCCGCATAAAAGTTAGTTGGGTACAGCTCTTTGACCTGGAGACGTGGATCTGCCCTGTCAGGCAACCATCCTATGCACTGTTATATCTTCCTAATCATCAGACCCTGAAGACATTATGTGGGATTCTTGGACTTTCTTAACAATGCCATCAGCAGTGAATAACCTTTTCTAAGGGGAAGCTGCAGTCATGGTCCATGTTCTTCATCTGCAGTTAACAAGTTGATTAACTTGATTAACTGAAGCAAATAATTGTTTAGTGAGTCCTTATTTAGCATAGATCCGCACTGTAAAAGGACCAACTACCTTTTCAAAAATAAACAGCATCTCAGTTTCTCTTTCTCTTTGACATTGTCTGATAAATCACTGAAAAATGGCACATTAGAGAGCATAAGAAACATCTACAGAATTGCCCAGCCAGTTCGAAACAGCCCCACTACAAAGAGGATTCCAATGCAGACACCTCCTGATAATGACATTTCCATAGGTGCTTAAGTTCAAATTAACTGTTCTAAAAACCCAAATTAGAGTCAAAGATGATGCGAGCCAATTTACTCAGCACAACAATCATGGGCAATGAAAAGTGTTCTGCTAGATTGCTGCTTAAATCGTATCACCGTGGCTGCCTCAGTGGGAGAACAGTACAGAATAATAATCGCTGCCGGCTAAATGTAATTTAATTATTAGGTTTTTGCATTGGTTAGCTCTTGCATTGTTTAAAAGGAAACTCCCCCCACCCCATCTTCTACCAGGTGTGCAATGCATGGCCACTGTTAGAAATCTTTGAGAAACTGTGGCAGGAGGAATAATAAGTGGCAGATCTAATTGTAACGCTTAAATGAGATGTGGGCTAATAGTTGAACACTGAAGGTGGCCCAAGGATGGTGGTTCTGTTTCCACCCGAATGGATGATGTTGACATTTTGTCCTTCCACTGTTAGCTCTTCGAGACAGACAACAGGACCCAAAGCCAAGCTGGTGTGCCATTGCAGTTGGGCATGTATACAAAATATTTCGTGCACAAAGTGTTTCTCTATCATAGATCTTTCGATTTCTCAAAAAACTTATGGGAGAGGACACTACAGTTCATATTTTTAGAGTGTGGATCCAAACTCATTGCTTCCCTAAACAACATACAACATTGGGTGGGATTTACAGTTGAATACAAATTCTCCTTCTGATTTGCTGGTGGCAGAATGATTGTGGAGGTATTGATCTCACTTATTCTTTTCCAGTCTATAGATGTACCCCACCCCCAATTAAGTAATAGTTTGGAAGCAGACCCTCTCAAAATAGAGTAAATTCTCATATAATTTCTCAGAATACTTTTTTCCCTGAGAAATTTCAAATCAGTTCTGGTTTCTCTGGTCTGCTCCAAGTGTACATGTGTGTGAGAGAGGGAGAGATGATGAGGAATGTTACACTTGCGTGTGTACACACAGGAAACGGTGCGCTAGAGGACTATCAGTGCTAGCTGTCAACAGAGAAACAACATGGAGGGGGGGGGGAAATAGGTCAGAGCGACTTGCCTGCTCTTTACACTGCCATGGTTGATTGGTTATTCTCATCACCCTTTGTTTAAAATCATTTTGGAATTAATTGGCGTTCATTAGCATGAGCCTTTGTAGCAGAGTTGCAGAAACAGTCATTAATGTAGCTAATAAACATAAAAAAGAATGGGGAAAATATCCTATTACCAGGTCCCTACAGGCTGTTAACTAACATTTTGAATACGAATATATAAACATAAATTAAACATTTTTATGAAGTGCTAAGAGTGTGAGGATTTAGCAAAGCATCCTGCGGTAAAGTAATACCTTGAAATGCCTGATATAATATCTACACAGATACACACACCCTGCAACAAGGGTTACTAGGCAATGCCCATTAATATGGCACTTCAGATAAGATACATGGGTTTCTTCGGAAATTTTGGAACACCAGTGTGGTCCATCATCCCAAACAAGGGAGATGAGAAAGTGTAAGGAATGGGTTCTAATCACTGCCAGCAATGAGTTGATGACAATGATAGACTCAGCATAGCAACAACTTAGTATGCTTGCAAAACAACCCCAATTGCTTATTTATTATTATTGAACTTTAGACTTTTATTGAATTTTCAACTAAAAATGTCTCTGAATGAGTTGCAGAAAAGAATGTTGTATTAAACCATTACTTTTTAATCAGTGCAAAGCATGCAATTAAAAATCAATATTTTAAAAAATCTAAAGCCGGTGCCCCTAGCTCCCGGGATGTGATGGACTCGAAGTATTATCAGCCCCAGCCAGTTTGAAAGCTTCCTGGGGCATCCATTTTGTCACTGTTCACCTAGTGGCTCAGTTGGTAGAGCATGAGACTCTTAATCTCAAGGTCATGGGTTTGAGCCTTGGGCAAAAGATGCCTGCCTTAAAGGGGGTTGGACTAGATGACCCTTATGATCTTTTCTGACTCTATGATTCTATGACTAGGTGGTCTTTTGGCCTGATCCAACAGGGATCTCCTTAGGTGTGTAGCAAATGGTCAGGGATAATGGAACTAGTAGTCTAGTAAACTCTGTGGAAAGATACTGGTTGGAGAAGATGGAGTTAAAGTGAAGTTTAAAACAACAGAATTAAGGGATCACCCTGCCTCTTATATATGCCTATTTGATTTCTTCAGTCTGTGGCACCTGCCACATACAAGGAATTGCTCCTGCAGTGCTATAGCTGTCTACAGAATTGTTCCTGCAGTGCTATAGCACATGGGCTTTGGAACTCTCTGCCTATTGACATTAGGCATTGACATTGACATTAGCCAGGCACCCTCACTATATTATTTTAAATACCTGCTGAAAACATTTTTGTTTTAGGAAGTCTGTCCTTGACACATTATTTAATTACTTATGTTTGTTTTAGTGATTTTTTTCTTTGTTATTAATTATGTATATTTGTTCAGTTGGTTTATAGATTTCGCCTATGTTTTAGCTATCATTTTCTTCATACACCAGTGACTTTTTGAACAAGCAGCTTATAAGTTTTCAAATAAATAATGCTAAATAATTTAAACCCACTTTGAGATTATCATTATATTTTAAGATGGCTGTGTGAAGGCTAAATTACTCATCTGGTGAGCTTGAACTTGTCTGTCATGATGAGGGACTCTGGTTTTTTCATGTGTGTGCAGATCATCTGCAAATAAGGTCAAACCTATCAAAATGTATTATGCAAATTGACTGCAACCCACTCAAGGCACAGTCCTCTCCCAGTGCCGCACTGGGCACGTTTCCCACAGTCCTCTGAATGTTGGCAGAACCAGGGCAGATAAAAGAAGTACTTCTTCACCCAGTGCAGAGTTAAACTATGGAACTCACTCCCATGGGAAGCAGGGATGATCACCAACTTGGATTAAAAGGACTTGATTTTTTTTTGGAGGACTATGGCTAGTCCCGGGTGCCAGGAGTTGGGAGTCACAAGTGGGCAGAGAGCTGTTGCACTCATGTCTGACTTGCACTCTTCCCATGGGCATCTGGCTGGCCACTGTGAGAACAGAGAACAGAATGCTGGACTAGATGGGCCATGGACCTGATCTAGCAGGGCTTTTCTTAAGTTCTCTGGTTCAGAACTCCAAAACACATAAAACTCATGTGTGCAAACAGGAGGCCAGCTGTCCAATCATATACATGTCTTTCCCAGAATAAAGTCCCTTTGATTTTTAAAGAGCCTTACTCTCGGAAAAGTAGATATAGGATTGCAACCTGAACTGAGGGTATTAATATTAATATTTTTTCCCACACCACAGGACTCCAGATCTTGTTAGACTCCAATTCCCATCAGCCCCAGCCAGCATGGCTAGTAATCAGGGATTATGGGAGTTGAATGTCAATACATAACATAATCTCTATACAATAATAATAAAAAAATCAAAACAGTTATACATATACAGTTATAGTAAGAGGAAGTATACAAGGGTGTGTTTTGTAGAAGAGGCATGGTACAACTTTTTAAATAATTGAGAAATAAGGGCAATATGAATACATGGTTGTAGCATCACTAGACATAGCACAATCACGGCTTCTGGTCCCGCCTTCCTTAATGGAGGCAGCCCCCACAACAGCAGGGGTTCGTCAGCAAACAAAAAACAAGGATGACAGAAGGTAAATCATCTTTTCAAATCCCCCCCCCCCCGGGATGGGGAGAATGGGCTTCACTCGCAGTTCGTCTCGGTACCTGGCTCCCACTCTGGCATGGAATGTGGGAGGCAAAAGCCTGGAGAAAACCCTCCTATTCCACCATTAAGAAGCAAATGTTCTCCATGTTATTGGATCTTTAATTGGCTTTAAAGTACCAGCGTGTGATGGGAAAGGGTTGCAACAACATACTGCAGAATATACCAACTACATAGATCAAAAGTTTGACCTGAGATAAGATTGTCTTCGGTGTGAGAGTTGGTTGGGGAGAGGCAAGACCAGGGTTTGTTTGTTCTAAGCTTCTTCTATATATTTATGATTCAGCAACCCTTTCCAGAATATAAGATAAAAATATATTTACAAGTGAGGAAGGGACATTGGAGTAATATTGATATTAACAAGCAAAAATGGAAACTTCATTTGATCTGAAATGAAAAAAGGAGGGGGAGGGGAAAGCTCAAGTATGACTATGTTGGAAAGACAGAGTAATTCTCCTCACCTCCGTTTAAAAACAACAGACAAGGAAAAAGAGACTGAGATTTGTGTGTGCTACTGATGGAATATAATCTAAGATAAACTTTAATTGGGCCATAAATCTCATGCTGGAATGAAAAGAATTTTGGGGCTGTGATAAGAACCTGCAGAGATTCTGGGAAGTAGAAAGCAGTATTAAACCTTCTGTGCATTCAAAAACTGCCCACCTTTTCCTAGGCTGAGGGAAAGATGGTTAAGACCTGTAACATGTTCTACTAGTGAGACAGAATGGTTTCTAGCAGACTGTTACCTGTTCTGAGACATCAAAGCAAGGGACGGAAAGATAAGATCTCTGAGAAACTTAGAGATTCAGTTCCGCTCCAAGCCACGAAGGTAGAAAACAACAGCTTGGAAGTGAAAGAGACAACATCATATATGGACAGAAGGAATCTCCATGGATATAACAGTTATCACATGCAGGACAGAATAAAGATAATAGTTTGAGTTCCTCACTTGAAGCTTTATAAATTTATATATTGTAACATTATGAATGGAAATCATTAATTATGTAGCTGTTAACTAAGGGATTATTATAACTGAAATGTAGCTGACATTAATTAAGATTATGGAATGCAGTGGTATAAAATTGGAATTGCATCCAAACCACCATGCGGGGAGCCACTAACTAAAATGAATTAATTGGAAGTTGATTGGCATTTTGATAATTGTATAATTTTTGAAGTATACCCTTCCACTCTGAAAAATGAATAAGCAAAACAGCCCTAGCTCAGTTGGACTTGATGCATGGACTTGATGACCCTCATAGTTCCATCCAACCCTACAAATTCTATGATTCTATGATCACCTTTATATCCTGCTTTTCTTCTTGAGAGTTCTGATGACATTCATGAAGCCCTCCATATTTTATCAGCACAACAACATTCTAGCCTGGGAGATTGGTCCAGTGTTATCCAATGAGTAAGCAGGAATAATGGGAGTTGTAATCCAATGACATCTGGAGAGTATTATTACACTGACAACGCCTGCCCCACACTGTCCCAGAAATCAAGTAGCCATTACATATCTGAAAGTCTCAGTGCATAATATACCATGTCTATTTGTCACAGACCACTTATCCATTTTTACAGGCCAATCAACAGAATAAAAACATTAGAACTGAAACAGGAATCAAAACTGGGTGAAAGGGCTCCATTATTATTATTATTATTATTATTATTATTATTATTATTTAACTTGTACAATTAAAATCCAGTAAAAGAGGGGGGAGGAATAGTAAAATGCACTGTAGCCTTGATTCTTACTTACGGAGTGGCAGAAATAAAGCATTTCAGGCATCCCTAAACAATGAAAAGTGGTCCAGTGCTGGGCCTTTTATCCCTTTTAATTTATTTCTGATGCTACGCGTGCAGTTCCTGACTATCTTTTGTGAGTCGTAATAAAATAGCCGTGGTGCAATTCTGCATGTATGTCAAGCAGTGCGTGACCTGATATGCAAATTTAATACCAAGGTGCCAAAACGGAATTCATAATGTTTCACATCTACTGAGCTGTTTAAAGCAGTTTTGAAATCAATGAATATGTAATATGAAGGTGATAAGACCTAAATAAAAACCCTATTTATCTACTATGAAAAAGTATTTATACACAGAATGTTTAGCACAGGCAGAAAAATGGACAGAGTTTCCAATTATGTGGTTTGCATAAACAAATGCTAAATCATGTGCTTGGAATAAATAGCTGCTCTGCGACTTCCTTTGCATTATATACATTCAGATGCTGGAAATTTTTACCAGTGTATCGCCTTGTTTATATGTATATAAACCAAACACTCAAATGAAAGAGCCTTTGAAGGCAAAAGCTCTTTGAGGTCACTCATTTATTTTTAATTTGGAGTATATGGGGTGCTTCATTACAGGTTTGTGTTACAGGTTTCCAGGTTATTAAAGATCAGTGAAATAAGACACACTTTTATGAAGTCTTGCAGTCCATGATAAAATGAGAGGCATAAATTCAACTGACAGCAACAAATAAATAACAAGTGTTCCGATGCATTGCATCTGTTTACCATAACATTTTTAAAAGAAAACTTTTTTTTTATTTTAAGATGAACAAGAAGAGTACTTCGTTTTCGATATCTTAGACTGACTCAATTAATTGGACATCTCTGGTGGTGTTCATACTGCTATTTCTCTCTTTATATTCCTGGAGCTGGAAGTTCTGTCCATCTGCAGCAGCAGCAGCAGCAAAACTGCTGTCACGTCCTCTCAGGCTTTATGTCCTTCCTGCTTCTTCTCCAAGTTAGTCCAAATATGAGTTAGCATCTGATAGGATTAACTTCTGGCCTCCATCTTGACCACGTGAGAAAACTATACTTACAATGGCTTTGTTTCCCATGAGTAATCAACCTTAAGTTTTCTTTATCCTTTCAACTAGACATCTTATCAGACTATCTCTTTCTGTAGTATATTGACCAAACACCAACCGTTCATAATGGCTTGCTTAATTTCCTACAATGAGTTTGTTATGACAGATAGGAAACGGGATCTATGTATAGCTATGGTGCGTATTCTTTGACCTTCCAGCTGCTTCCAGCTGTTGCTGGGCTACAACTCTCAGCAACCACAAACATTGACCATTCTGACTGGGCTCCATGAAAGTTGTAGTTCAACAACATCTGGAGGGTCCCAATTTGGGAAGGCTGGTACATCTGCCTGGTTGCCTGTAGGACAAGAATGGGGAAACCTGGCACCTTACAGATGGCTACCAACCCTGGCTATTGGCTATGTTGTCTGGGCATACGAATTTGGAGGCAAACAAAATCTGGAGTGCCACAGTTTTCCTGAGGTATACTGTGGGCCATTCAGCTTACAGTCATTTCACTGAATTGACTCTACAGATGTCTTCTTTTAAATGTGACTTTTCATGCAACCTCCCAAACACCTCTCAAACCATAGTGGCAAAATCCTGCAAACAGATCAGTGCCACTCAAAGAGGATGGGTGCCAGGCTCATTGTCATAAACGTGCCTGCTTCCATACACTGAACCAATATGAGGCTTGAGTGTATGTGATGTGTATGTCTCCACCCCCATCATTCAGCCCAGACACTGAGATCCAGCTCTGAGGGCCTTCTGGTGGTCCCCTCACTGGAAGAAGTGAGTTTACAGGGAACCAGGCAAAGAGCCTTCTTGGTAGTGCCTCTTGCCCTGTGGAACACCCTCCCACCAGATGTCAAGGAGATAAACAACTATCTGACTTTCAGAAGGCATCTGGAGGCAGCCTTGTATAGGGAGGTTTTTTATGTTTGATGACTTACTATGTTTTAATTTGTTGGAAGCCGCCCAGAGTGGTTGGGGTAACCCAGTCAGGTAGGTTATGTATATTAAACATATATACAAGACTGCCACCTTTGCTTGTTCCATTCCCTAGCCCTGCCTACCCCTTTGCCTGTCCCTCACACCTGACCAACACCCACCCTTTTACACCCCAAGTCCCTCCCCTCTCATCCCAAGCCCCACTCCCTTTTAAGAGGAGTTTTAAGCAATTGAATGAAGCTGTTTCTGAACTGTTTTTCTGTTTTAAAAATACTCACTGCTCTCTTGCTAGACATCATTATTGTCATTACAAATCCTTGATTTGAAAACTGTCCCTTTTAAAATAATTACTTGATTAGTTGAACAGCAATTAATAATGATACAAGAGAGCAAGGGAGCTATTCTCAGTTACAACGTCCAGCAGACTGAAATTGTTCGGAAGCATCAGCAATGCCTGGCATACAGCAGACTGAGATCCATCACAACAGAAGCCTGGATCTCTGTCCTGAGAGTAGAAATAATTACATCCTGATTGACCTTTGCACTTGCTGTGAAAGTTAAGAAACACTTAAAAGGGAGGGGGGAACCACAGGCATTTGCAGACAAATTCCAGTTGAGCCAAAGGGCAGCATTGAGTCAGTTCTGGCACATTGTGAACAATGGGGTTGGGCAATGAGCTGTTGACCCTGCTATCTTGAACCCTGTTGAGGTTTCAAAGCTTGGATAGAATGACATCCCAGCAACCTCCCTTCCCAGAGATTTGGGATAATGGTTATCAGGAAGCTGATAACCGCCAACAGCATTCTTTACTGTGAGTAGCTACTACTATTGTGTTTCTGCCCCTGTTACTTCAACATCTGCTGGATGTATTCTACCAGGTATTCTTTCTGGCAACTATACTGGAAGAAGTCAGATGGAAATAGCAGCTATGTTTGCAATAGAATAACTTGGATATTTTGCCATTCTTGTGTAAACAGACCTGAGGCTGGCAAATTAGCATTTAATATTCTCGGCAAAAGGGGTGCAGCTTCTCAGTGGAGCTGCTCTCTTTCTCATTCATTCCTCCTTTTGAAGTCTGTCCAAAGCAACTTAAAGGAGCATTAGACTGGTGTATTGAAGGTATAACTATTGTTGGGGTCTACAGCAGCAGTTCCCTAACTTTTTGTCCCGTCCCCCCCCCCCCCCGCCCATGGACCACTTGAAAATTGCTTGTGGTCTTCAGGAACTATTTAACAAATTTTCCACCTGATGTAGCAATTGTAATGAGCTGTGCTAGACGCTGTGTGATTTTAAATTGTATTATTATGGCTTCTTTTATTTCTTATATGGTATTTTACTGTATTACAATTTGCTTCCCATAGAATTCAAATGGTAATACAATAAAATACAATATCGGAAATAGAAAGCAATAAAGATGCAGTTAAAAATCAATATGAATATTTAATGTGGACATGCTGTGGCCCATCTGAACAAAGCTTGTGGGCCACTGGTGGCCCACAGACTACAGTTTGGGAAACCCCCAATTTAAGGTAAAAAAAGGTTGTAGGACCAGTGCTAGCTCCACGTTTTGGTGTGCCTTCTGGTGAGCTTCCTTTATGGGCCTTCCTCTCTCAGTGAGTCAGTAGCATCTACTGCTGCTGCTCCACCTCCTCACCACTTCTGTTTTCTGGACTAGTGTGAGAGGCAGATGAAAAAGTGGGTTGCAATGCTGGAGAGCAAGGGCAGGTCCAAAGGGGCTCCTGTCCAGTGCCCGTCTCCACAGCTAGTGGCAAACACCCAACCATGTTGACTCTTGGGACTGGCCATTTTTTTGGGGGGGGGAATTGTCCACTGTCCCTGCCATCATGACAACCTTGCTCATACCAGGCTCCCTCTAGCACAAGAACACCATAAGAAGCCAGTCTACCTAGTCCAGTTGGATGAGAACAATCTGCCTTTCCAACAACAGCCAGGCTGATGCTTTCAGGAAATCTGCTGGCAGAACAAAATGGCATCAACCCTCCACTGTATTTTGACCCTAAAATTTGGTATTCTGAAGTAGAATAATAGAATTGTGGAGTTGGAAGGAATCCCAAGGGTAATCTAGTCCAACCCCGTGCAATTCATGAATCTCACCGAGATCATACATGACAGATGGCCATCCAACCTCTTCTTAAGGAGAGTACCCCACCTCTTATGGGAGTCAGTTTCACTGTTCCATTCTTCCTAATTTTTAGTCGGAATCTCCTTTCTTGTAATTTGCATCTGGTGTTTCTAGTACTACCCTCCAGACCAGGGAGAAAACAAGCTTGCTCTATCCTCCATGTGACAGTCCTTTGGATATTGGAAGATGGCTATTGTATCTCCTCTTTTCCATGCTTAACATACCCAACTCCCTCAACCATTCCACATAAGGCTTAGTTTCCAAACCCTTGATGATCTTGGTCACCCTCCTCTGCACCTGTTCCAGCTTATCAATATCCTTCTTAAATTGTGGTGCCCAGAACTGGCCACAGTTCTCCAGGTAGAGTCTGACCATAATTCCTCTGAACATGGAGGGTTCTCCTTGGCTGCCATAACTAATAGGCATTTATAGCAGGCTAGCAGTTATATTCCCAGACCTCCATGCTTCTGTCTTCTAAAGCCATCCAAATTCTGTAAATGAATTACCAAATCTTTGAAGAAGGGCCTTTCTTGCTCGCTTGCTGTTTCTGAACCTACTGCCAGTAAAGATAGGATCAGGGTTTTGCTTCTTACAGACTATGGGTGGAGAATGTATGCTTCTCTAGATGATGTTGGATTACATATCCCATCATACCCAGTTATTATCCATGCTGGCTTTGGGTTGATGGGAGTAGGAGTCCCACCAAACTGATGGGCCACAGATTTCACGATCCCTGCTTTAGGCAGAACTTTGCCATTCCTCGAAAATAACATTTTGTCTTGAACTGAGCAATTCATTTGATTAATTGATTGGTATTGGTCAGCCTGGGGAATAGAAGAAGCCAAGTAAAATACAAACAATGTAAAAATGAAATCAATTTTACAAGAAAAGGAAAGAAAAATACACTGAGAGAATTACAAAAAGCCATGCTATAAACATAGTGATTGACTGAAGATAAGAATATATCTGCTAAATGAATATCTGTTACTATACTGTGCCTAGCAGCTGGGCTGGCTGCAGAGTATGTAGCTCGGTGCTAGGTGCTGCCCAGGGGAAGGGTCCAGTGATTATAATTTTTTTTTAATATTTTTTATTAAGGATTTTCTTGTTTTACAGAAGTGTAGTGCCTCGTTTGTTTTTTTTTTCTTCTTCTTCTTCCATGTAACGTTTTTACAAATCCGTTTCATTTGTTGAGGCATTAGTGTGCCACCCATAAGGCAGCAGCCCTGGGATGGAGGAAGAGTAAATGTCTGGGAGATGAGAGGTGAGAGGAAAGGCGGTGTGGAAAGAGTTTCAGGAAGGCACAGAGGTGGAAGAAATGGTCCCAGAGAGAGTAGGGCTGTCAGGATCTCCGCCATCCCCTCGCCAACGTGTCTCTGAGGACAAGCAGGGGCTTAAAGCAACAGGAGCAGCTAGAGCTGCCACACAGGAGAAGTCACTGGTTGCTTCACACACCATGTCAGATGAGGGTGTTTAAGTGAGCTGAAAGGGGAATAGTTGCACTGTTGCCCAAACTGTATGGGTTTGGAGCACAAATCTGGAAAAGTAGATACCTGGTTAGCTAATAAGTAGGAGTGGTTGCATATATCCCTTGCACCTTAGGAACTGACGTAATCAGGTGCTTTGTCAATAAGGAACTAAACTTGCAATTGCTTGCTTTTAATGGGGCAGGGTGTGCTTGAGACACACTGTTTCACTTAGTTCAGTCAACCCCAGTAAGCCCCCACCTGCCTGTTTTTTTTATTTTTTACTTTAAATCCAGTCCAGCAGGTGGCACTGGACATCCCAGGCACCAGCAGCTTTGAGTAGCTTCCTATTTTGGGCTTTCACTTTTCCTGGGCAAACAGTCTTCCTGGCTTTGGAGTGTTTTGAGCTTGCTCCCTGGCTCAAAACTCCTGGCTTTGCTCCTCTTGTTTCTGGCATCCTTCCACAATTCCTAGTTCTTGGGCTTATACCAGCAGCTGCCTGCTTCACAGCCCTGACGCACAGATGAACACTGTAATGCTGAGATGGTGACAGAATGTACTGTACCCAGTGGTGCATCTGTATGTAGGTTGGTTCAACAGGAAGACTGGCTAAAAAAATTGATATCCCCTCCTAGAACCTGAATTTAGTCTGCAGTCCTGAGCCCAGTTGCCTGGGAGTAAGGATGGGTGAATCTGTCAATTTCAGTTTCTCTTAATTTATCATTTTTCCAGGCTTAAGTTCACATCTCTTGTCACATTTCTGCATTAGGCTGCAATTTGTTTCTGTTTCTGTATTTTTTAAAAAAGTCAGCATTTTAGTGCTCACTGAGGCCAGTTTGCACTGTTTTTGTATTGAATTTTGCTCGACATGCACATTTTTACAAGCAACCCACTGTGTTAATTTTTGTATCTTATTTTCACAAGCATGTGAAAACAAACATTTCTGTGCAAAATGCACCATTCTTTGGGCTGGCAAACGGCGTAACAGAATTCAGGGACATCTAGATTTTGAAGGATAACTGCCTTTCGGTTCACATGCTGTTTCAGGAAATAAGACTTTGGAAGTTTCACATAAAAATGCAAGTCAAACCAAAATTCTCACCCATCCCTACCTGGGAGTAAGCACCACTGAATTCAGTGGGACTTGCTTCTGGGTAGACTTGTATATGAGGCTGTTGAGGTGTCGATTTCTTCCGCAGCTGATATGCCTTTGTTTGTAACTGTGTATGTTCCCCTGTTATTTAATCTGTGTTCCACTGTGAAATCCCCCATGACTGACCCATGAAATTTGACATTTGGATCCTCTCACTTTGCATAGGGCTGCTGCTGGATGAGAGTGCTCATAATTGCATCTCCTGGTAATCCCCCTTTTAGAACCGACAGGGCTGATTCTCTCTGAACCAGTAAAAGGTGGAGTCTAAAATAGTCTTCAGCTGTTCTGCCATTTCTATTCATGGGCTTCACTTTCTTTTAAGTGTTGGGGTCACCATGAATTGATTTGCTTTTACTGGAAAAGTACTTATCATAATGGATTAATGTGACACCCATGTGGTTATCACATGTTCCTGTTTAATACATGTCATCCTATAATGCTCTTTCAATGCCAATTTAATTTAGTACCAGTTAATGGACAACATATAAAAATTATTGCAGACTTTCCCAGTGAATTCCTGCCCCCCCCCAAAAAACAACAACAACAACAACCACCAAGGCACACTTCAGGAATATTAGGAGAATAATCCTTAGTCCTATCCCACTAAAAATACAATGTAAGCCAGGGAGGCTCATGATTGTGAATAAGTGCAATGTGGTGTCTAGTAGCTTCTGTTTCATTTGACATGGTCAATGTTCTTTTTATTCCATGTGTCAATAGCCCAAAGCCTACGGTAATATCTCCCAAATAAATTTGGAATCCAAAAGGTTTTTTGTATGTGTCGGAATAAGAGAAGTAGGGGTGATGTCTGCATCACATTTATGTGGACATTTGAGGAAAGAAATCTGATAGCCCAGTGAAGATATAACTCTTCCCCCATGGGCTTGAATGCTTCTCCCACTTCAATCCTCTTCTCAACTTTATTGGATATTTTCCATCTCTTTCGTTTTCTGAATTAACCACTCTGTACTGTTTCATTTGCACCACTGCCGTAGTTAGCCGTCTTTAGCACCAACCCACAGTGTCTCTACCCATTACAAAGTATGGCTGTAAACTGTAGTTTGGAGCTATCCATGGTTACTCAAATTTTCAGTGGACCATAAATGAAAGGGGAGAATTCCCATGTGCAAGGAGGAGGGGATGGGGATAATGGAGCCTATGATCCCACAGGATGCTTCTTGACTCTTTAATGTGGGTAAGAATTAAAACAGCTGATCCATCTTTGAAAGTGGCAGGGTGTTACAGTCCCTAAAATTTGGCTCATTGTTTGGGAGAGGGGTGAACTGGTTGTGCCTTTTTCCTGGTACATCAGTGCTTTGCACATTCAACTTTTAACCATAGTTAAGCTTAACTATGATTTTAAGGGGTTGTGCAAAAGAGGTCAGAAAATAACAGGGATTTTAAATTATTATGTCAAGACAGATAATAAGACAAACATACTGTGTGTGCAAAGGAAACCTCATGTATGTCCTTTACAATTTGCTGATGCTGATTCCCATGTCGAAATCTTCCAGTATCTGTAGAGCTTTCAACACTCTAAAAGTTCACATGGACCAGAGATGAACATCTCACTGCTCTACCTTCTTACTTATCTTAACTCTGAGATGTCTCACTTAGATTTCATCTAAAATGAGGCTCTCAATATATTTTTCAACAGACAGATTTTCTTTTCTTTGTATTTTTAAAAAGAATGCTACACTAATTGAGTTATAGCAACCTGACCTTTGGAAAATGCAAACTGCCTGTCACATTTTGGGTAGGACATTTCCGGATGTTGAAATCCAGTGAGATTTCCCATCAAAGCTGATCAGTAACCATGAAACCCAGCTCTCCTAAATTGAGGTGATAGTTCCACGATGGATCCTTCCGCTGACTCTAATGGGTTTTGGAAAAGCACTCCAACCATCAAAAGTGTTCAGGCACATGCTAAAGTTTAAGCTGATGGTTGGGTTCTCAATAAAGTGCATGTTTTACTGCCAAACTAGCAGTCCCATCTCTTCAAAAATAAAACCTTCCTCCTCTTTAAAGCAAAAGCTATCACTCAAATGTATATGTTCATCCACCCAAATATATGCAGACCTATACATGATGGGGAAGGCTTGTGGACCAGTAGCAAACTACATACTTGGGAACTACAGCTTGGGAACTACAGCATGGGAAGCTGCCTTATATTGAGTTGGGCCAGTGCTCCATCTGGATCAGTACTGCCTTCACTGAAGGGCAACGGCTCTACAGGGTTTCTGACATGATTTCCATGACCTCCGTCATACAGTAGGTGCTCACAAACTGGAGATGCCTTTGGGGATTGAACCTGGGACTTTCTGCATGCAAAGCAGATTCTCTACTGCAGAGCTTATGGCCCTCTAGATGTTGTGAGAAAGTGCCTTGTGTATAGCTTACCCTTTGGTTTAGCTCTTTCTGCAAAGGGAACTAGACTTTGTGTTGGCCCTCTCTTACTTAGTTTCTGTTTACCATTTATATATTGTATAGACTGGGATTTACTGGATTTGAGTGCCTTGTTTTAGACCATAACTGCTCATGTGATAAGAGAAAGAAAAGGGAGATCTGTAGTGCCCAAAAATTTTATGAGGGTCTTTACAGAAGCTGGTGTGCAGTGCTTAGCTAGTATTGTTATTTGTAGTTTATTTTGTACTGAATATATTTTGTTGATGATGGTGGTGATATTTTTTTTACTCATACCCTGCCCATCTGGCTGGGTTGCCTCAGCCACTGTGGGCGGCTTCCAACACAGATAATAAAAGATAATAAAATGTGTGACATTAATAATAGTATGATCCAACACATAAAGGAAAAGAAAGAGGGGGGAATTGTTGTCACCTCATTGGATTAATACCATCTTTAGTGAGACTATGGACAAAGGGAGGTGTAGAATGAGAATGAGAATGATACCATCTGACAGGGTTGCCCTGCCACTCTGGGTGGCTTCCAACACATATAAAAACATAATAAAACATCAAATATTTTAAAAACTTTCCAAAACAGGGCTGCCTTCAGATGTCCTCTAAAAACTGTATAGTTACATATTGTATGGCATCTATTGTACAGCTTTGGTCATAGATTTTATTCAAGTTATGGTAATTGCAGTTCCAAAATGTGGATCCTTGTTTGTCACCCTTCAACCACTCAGGGACCCACCGTGATCTTCCATGACATTGGTTTCCAAAATCACACCAGTGCTGTGCATCCCAGACTGACCGATAATAAATCAGCACTTGTGTTATTTATTATCCATTGTTTATAATCCAGCAAAGTAGCCCATCTCCAGTAAGCCTGGCAATGAATTTTCATAACTGCTCTGCTGCAACCCGTCTTTTAATTTCTTCAAAGTTTCTCCCTGCTGAGAAAGAGTCTACCTCTTTTCTTTTTTCTTTTTGCCCCATTCTCAGGGCACTTTCTTCACTTTCATGGCATTCTGAGTTAACCATATTTTGGCGAGATGACAGAGGAGTGTGTGTGTATTTCATCCCAGGAAATGTTTTTCTAGCACTCTGCAGTCTCTCAAGCTGCCCATATTTCCTCATCTGAAAAAACAAAACAAAAAACTTATGAAAGGAGTTTCCTCACTATTAGAATCATAGAATTGTAGAGTTGAAAGGGACCATTAGGATCATCTAGTCCAACTCCATACAATGCCGGAATCTTTCACCCAGCATGGGCTTGAAACCGTGGCCCCGAGATTAAGAGTCTCATATTGAGCAAACCCTTCTGTGTTCCGCTTCACTTTAATTGTTGCTTGGGCATTTAAAGGCAAATTTATGCCATTAGCTCTTCTTGAAACAATATGTGAAATGAATCAGAGTCCTTTGAAATTTTGCAAAGCAATTATCAGGCCAAGTAATGTTTACATAAATGCATATACTGGGGTAAAGAGTGCATTTGAATGCATGTATTAGTGAAAATAATGTACAAAATAGTAGGGGAAATTGTATTGCAAAACTTGTGTGTAAGGCAAAACTGCATCCAAAAATGTGTCTCTTAGAAGAAATTTGCAGTAAAATGCTGATGAATTTTCATGCACACACACACACAAAGAGAGAGAGAGAGAGAGAGAGAGAGAGAGAGAGAGAGAGAATATCACAAACTGATCTGGAAATGTGAAGAACTGGATTTAAGATTGAAAAAATGAGAAATTGTAAGAAACCAGAATTGACATATTCTCCCATCCCTAATAATGGTAACAATCCCAATTCCTCCCACTTGCCATGAGAATTTAACTGCAGTTTTCTCTGATAATTTCTCATTGTATTGTTTCTGCTCATTAACCGATGGGGATTTTTAAAAAGAAAACACTGAAGAAGAAATTTTCAGCACAGCACTAATTTTCACTGGGTGTTTCAAACAAAAGTGGCAGGATGTCAAATCTGTGCTGGAAAAGGGCAACAGGAGTTTACATCAGAAAGTCCAGAGTTGTTGAGAAATAATAACATAAGGTCCCCATTTCGGCTATTGTTTGAAGAGCTGCAGCGCACTGTTTGCCAAAGATGCAATCTCTAAACAGGCCCCTCTAGGCTCGCTTGGAAGAGTTCTTAAATTCACTGAAGTTTTTTTTGCCCATTAGAGTTAGGATAAAAAGCCAGCATAAGAACAGCCAATATTTATATACAGCATTTGATTCACTTAAGAAGTGTGTGCAGTGGAAGCGGAGTGGGGAATGGAACCGAGGAAGAGACAAAAGATGCAGTGACCCTCTCACACGCCGAAGTAATTAAACAGAAACCGTTGAGACACTTTAATGCACTTATGACCCATCTTTGCAGCTGTTGCACAAAGGTTTTTGCAAGCAATAAGTGCCATTGGCATTCCTAAAAAGTTCTTTTTTTAGCCAGATGGTGGGTTAGACGGAGCAAGCGTTGTCCAGCAGGTAGTGTTGGATGCAGAACTGGATTTCCCTTCTAGTACTAAGAGATGCTGGGCAAGGTACTGATGTGTTAGGGCACCGAGGTGAAGGGCTGTAACTCAATGGTAGAGCATATGTCTTGCATGCAGGTCCAATCCCCAGCATCTCCAGATAGGACTGGGGCTCCTAATGCCAATCCTGGAGAGTTGCTGTCAGTGTGGACAAAATTGAACTAGATAAACCATGGGTTTAAGGTGATTTCCTATGTTCCCATCACTTGTGGCCATTGGCGATGCAAGCTGAAGCTGATGGCACTTGTAGTTTGACAAGATCTGGAGGTCCACTACTTTGTCGGTGCCTTGTTTGAAGGCCACAGGGATGGAATTAACCAGTTAATTCACCTCTTTCAGACATTTTGATAACTTCATAGGAGCCCCAAATTAATCAAGTAATCATTATTGTCATCATTGTTAGGGCTTTTTTTCAGCTAGAACTCACTGGAACTCAGTTCCAGCACCTCTCCGGTGGGCACCATTGCCATTATAAGAGAAAAAGGGAGGCATTCATGGTGAGTCCGGGCAACTCTTTTTCTAGAAAAACAGCACTAAGAAGAAGAAGAAAAACTTTGTAATAACTGCAGTCACAAACACCAGTACATAAGAGGTTTTACCTTCTGTAGGAAGAGAGAGATTATACTTGTTCTGAAACATGTGAGAATAATCTAAAAACAAAAGTACAGGAGATGCTTGGTTTGCGAACATGATCAGTGCAGGAGGCACATTCACAACCCGCAGCATTCGCAACCTGCAGTGCTGCATCTGCGCACACGCAGGTTGCGATTCAGCGCTTCTGCGCATGCGCAAAGCGCGATTTAGTGCTTCTGCGCATGTGTGAGTGCCGAAACCCGGAAGTAACCTGTTCTGGTACTTACAGGTTTCGGCACATCTGTAACCCGAAAACACGCAACCTGAAGCGTCTGTAACCAGAGGTATGACTGTACTCTTCACCCTCCCTACAATGAATCATTTTTCCTCATATGCAAATTTGGTTGGTGGTTCAATCAGTTAATCTGCTTAGGTTGCTGTTCAAAACCTAGTTACCTAGGTGTTACCTCCTTTGCATTTAACCAGCCATACTTCTGAGTAAACATTTGTATGTTTGCATTGTAAAGCACAGATTATTAATCTGCTAAAGATGGTTTTAATCACAACACAGCTACTTTATTTGCCCCCACACTCATAAAGAAGACCCAGGAGGCAATGAATTGGTAGAAAATGTTATAAGTATTAATGTAACATGCTGAAGATATACACCTGATTAGCTACATTCAGGAAGGTGGAGGTGGTGACTAAATCCAGTAGAGAACACATCCCTCCAGTTCCTAGGCATGTTTGCAGCCTCATTCTGTGACTCCCCAGCAAAGGACTGGGAGTAATTTACTCTCTCCTTGCAAGGTAAGCCTTAGGTTTGTGAGTCTAACATGCGTACCCTGGCACTGTTGTCTAGCATACACCTTCAAAATTTACTGCTACACCACAGCCAAAAGTGAACAAATCCATGATGCCCAAAGTGTGCCAAGTGTTCCATTGAGTCTCAAGTATGTATTTAAAACTCCCTTCACAATGAGACTGCATTTGCTTGCTCCCGTTCCTTGCCACCTTCTCTTCTTTCCCTTTTCTTCTCTCCATCATATTCAAGCTTTTGAATGTAGGCTCCCTGGGGCAAGGAACTTTCTCTTATTTTTCTGTTCACGTTATAAGATTCTGTGTTCACTAATGGGCTTAAGGAAATTAACAACGGCAATGATGACAATAACTTCCACTTATTCTTAGCAGCATGGGAACACACCACCAGTGAGCGACTAAGGGGGGGGGGCAAAAGAATCCCTTGCAGCCATCTTGAGCTGCTGATCCAAAGTTCTCTCCCACCCTGGACACAAGGCAGGTGGGATGGGATTTGGCCAACACACAGCTGCTTTCCAAAAGCATACATCTGGAAGTGGGTCCCTGGGGGAACTTTGCCAGTCAGCATGGTTTATTGCAGGGTTAAAGGTGTCAGATTCTCTCAGAGGATTAAGAGGACTGTGCTTTGTTATTTTTTTCCTCCTCAACATAGCATTCCTAACTGTGCTCCTGTTGCTCTGGGTGTGTGGGTGTGTGTGTGTGTGTGTGCAGATACAAACATATAGGACTAGAGAGACTGCTTAAATATTTTCAACGGAATATAGCTAATATGATAGCTATTGTTTATAAGCACCTTTCCAAACACATCCTACTCCCCAGTGAACTGAGTCATTAGACAAATGTAGCCTTCATCCTCACCTTCCCCAGCCCCCCCCCCCCCACACATGGAAGCTCTAATATATCATTACCACAAATAAGAGCAATGTTATGAGGACAACATTAATCCAACTTCTTGACCTTTGGAGCTGCAGGTGACCCATTTAAAACACAAACCAAAGCAAAATACGGATCACCTAGCAATAAGAACAACACAAGACAAATTCCAGACCAAGTAACACCTTTCCCCTTCCAAGTCTCCACCCCTTTAAACTGTGTGCATTTTGTTTCATGAATACAGTACTAGGCCCCACAGCCAAAGCTCTTATTTTTGGGGTCCCAGGAATGTGAAGTGGCATGGTAACAGGGCCAGCTGAAGACATTTTGCCACTGCACAGAAGGGACAAATAGCTCCCACTTTTTTAACCTTGTGCAGAAGTCAGCTAGACTAGAATTGAACATTACTCCAATGCTGCTGATACTTCAGCATTCCTCCATGAGGGCAGCAAGCTGGTGTGGAGGGTTGCAGAGCAGGCCACGTGGCACCTATACCTCTGTCATCCTCCTGCTCTTTCCTTCCCTGTCTCAAACAGTAATCTTCCTCCTGAGCTAGCTCCTTCACTCTGCCTAATGGTAGGCCAGCCCTATGATAAGGCAATGGCCCTACCATTAGACCAGCCCCCTGATTAGTCCATGAAAATACTTGGTAAGTGCTAAGATCTGAGAAGGAATGGGCAGTCAAAGTGGGGATGCAGGAAATGTTTCCTGTGTGGAGTTAGTGCTAACATGCTGGATTCATTTAGTGTGGGTTGCAAATTTGTGTGAGTATCCTGGGTACCAGTTGGGGAAAGGTGGAGGGGCATTCCTTTGCACAAATATGCAGATTTATGCACACATACCACAATACAGAGCATGTGAGATTTATATTTCAGGCACAACTATATCCCTCCCCTCCACATTTTATCTCAAAAAAAGATGTACAATTAATCAGCCACGATTTCCTAACTGGGTGGCAGCTCTAATAAATTATAATTATAATAAGCATAAGAACAAAGAAGGATTTATATAATGTATTGTTTTTCATTACAGCTCTCTCTCTATAGAAGTTAATTAAGGCATCCTTAAAACAAGCCTATAAGTTTGGTTGGTATTATAATTTCCATGTACATCAGGAAGCTTCACCAAAGAAGTCTTGATTCCTTATTTTTCTGTTATGTTCAGTGAATTTTGGACTAGAGGCATGATTCCCCTGACCTAGATTGTCTCTAGAATAACTAGAATATACCTAAGTCTGAACTGGGTCCAAATATTCTTATAGGCCATTCACCCATCTCGACTAGGACCAAAATATATTTATATACCTGGATGGGCAGGTGATACATACATTGGTAGGTGCTGATCAGAGAGGGTTTATCTTAATGGTTTATCCCATATCATAAACCAAATCTTACTTAATATTATTTATGATAGCAAAAAGCAGGATTCCCCACTGGTATTATTGTCCCTTGAGGCATACAAGGTGTTTGATTGCCTGGAGTAGTGGTATTTAATCTGAGTATTGGAAATGCATCAGTTAGGTCATAAATTAATTTCTATCATTTCAACATTTTACAAAACTGACCATGCTGAAGTCTGTGCTAATAATCTGGATGCCTCTCCCATATGTCAAACAAAGCTGCCCTTCATCTCCACTATTTCATCTCCTCTCCCTGGAGCCATTAGCTGTTGCTCTGTATTCTAAATCAAATATCAAGGAAAACTGGGTGGAGGGGGACAAGCATCCTCTAAACTTACATGCAGACAACATGATCTGCATGTTAAGCAACCCCCAAGAGGTTCTAATGGTGTTTGAACAGTAAGTTTCTGATTTAAGGAACACCTTGTGTGGATGCTGGCTGCTGTGAGAACTACTTAGTTCAAGAAGTCACTGCAGGACTTAAACCTCTCACTGCGCTACACAAATACATGGGCTCTGGCTATTGCAGAGAAATAACTCATAGATTACATGATTCTAAGAGTTTGAATCCCCGTGACAGGGTGAGCTCCCTTTGTTTGTTTTTTTTTATTAAATTTTTATTGGGTTTTCAAATTTTTTAACAACAAACAACACATATGACTTCCCCCCACCCCCCCACATACATCCCACTTCCCCCATTTAATTCAGCAAGTTCTTATTCCTCTCTCTAAACTTAATCTCATTATTCTCCAACTTAGTTCATCTTATTAAACCCCATATTGTTACCCTATCTTCTTATATGCAATAAATCCTTTTTTCTAAGATCAATCAAAATTTATATACCAATCTCCCCTTTTTTTGTATTAAAGTATAAATCAAATTTACAATAACCAAAAATCATAAAGTTTTTCAAAAATCTGTTTTCCCCCCTCCCTCCCTGCCCGGGTATCTGTCCCTTCCCAGGTGGTTATCCTCCCATAAAATTCCTAGCCAGGATTCCTCACATCTCCAGCCCTCAAGTCTATTTCAATCTCTCTCCGGTTTTTCTGTTGATATTCCTTTTTGCTGGTTTCCAGGTCTCGAAGGGTGTCTGTTACAGTTACTTCCTCTTCTCCCAGTTCAAACCTAATTGAGAAAACTTGTTGCCAGGGTTCTACCAAAAGTCCTCCAGGTTGCAGATAATAAAGGCCAGAAAAGAGGAGGAAGTCCCAGTTATATTTCTTTACTCCTTTAATTTCCATAATTCCACAGTTTCCAAGGGCTTCCTCCTTCACTTTTCTCCTCAGTCTCATGTAGGGTGAGCTCCCTTTGTTTGGTCCCTGCTCCTGCTAACCTAGCAGTTCGAAAGCATGTCAAAGTGCAAGTAGATAAATAGGTACTGCTCTGGTGGGAAGGTAAACAGTGTTCTGTGCGCTGCTCTGGTTCGCCAGAAGCGGCTTAGTCATGCTGGCCACATGACTTGGAAGCTGTACGCAGGCTCCCTCGGCCAATAAAGCGAGATGCAACCCCAGAGTCGTCCGCGACTGGACCTAATGGTCAGGGGTACCTTTACCTTTACCTTAAGAGTTGGGAAGACACATTTCTGCACCATTTGGTGGGATTTCATTTCTTAAGTGTCAAACTCAGATACACAAAGCTCTCTTTCCCCACAAAATCACAAAATCTGGCTTTGATGATGTGCTTTGCTGCTTTTATTTTTCTACAGTATCTGCTCTCTATTTATGTGCATTTTTCTATTTCATGTTAATAAAGAATAACAACCACAACGAAACTCGAAAATGAATGGGAGCAGGAACTTGACTAGGAGAGATTTGTTTCTAGTGCCTAATAAGTTTTGCCATTACATGGCACTATAGCATAAAATGAGATGCCAGTGATTTGTTTAGCACTTTTACTGAAAGAGAGGCAAGCTGAATGAGTAAAATAATTAGCACATTTTGCACTGAAAAGCAGAAGTGTGATAACTTCATAATATACACTAACCCAAGCCAATTATGCTTTAATTAAAATAACAACAACGAGTAACAACTTTGTTTTTGTAATACTAACCATCTCTGTTTCTTTTCACTCCCTCCTCCCATAAAAGTCATCTCTTTGTTTGTTGCAAGCAATTAGCAATGCACTGGAAGAAGGGAAGGAAGGAAGGAAGGAAGGAAGGAAGGAAGGGCACTTGTGTAGCGACACCTTTTCTGAACTATTTTGGAGCCCACTAGGGTTGCACAATCATCTCACACTTTTTCTCACTTCAAATACCAGTGTACCAGAGGCCATGACAAATGCAGCTCTGAAATATATGTTTCACATTATCGTTTTTCTTTTTTAAGCAACAGTTGAATTCAATAGTGTGCGCATCCCAACAAACTTGGAGGATTTAGAACGTTGGCTAATGCAAAGCCAGCTACTGAGTACGTAAATTTATTACTTCAGCATGCCTGTAAATAGCTGGTTATCACTTCAAATGTTATCATTTATTCCTAGTGCAGCACCCGTAGAACGTCCCATGTACAATCTCTAGCATCTCCAAATAGGGTGTGGAGAGACTCCATGTCTAATACCCTGGAGAACTGCTGCCAGAGTGTACAGAGAATAATGACCGAGGTGGGTTCCTGGTCTGACTCTGACTCAGTATATGGCAACTTTCTATGTTCCTGCAAATTTGAGCTTCTTGACTTGATAGTTGGTGTGCCCTGGGCCCTACTGAAGGACATGGCCATATTGATGGCAGTGTGTTAAGTGTTTTATATATGACCCCTGGCTTTTGCTCTCTATTCAATGATCTATACAGCCCCATGGCACCTTGAATCCTTGGAACTAGTTGGCTGTTGGACTGTGGTGGGCAGGGGTGGGGAGCTGGACCTTTTAATTTATATGCAAAACAGGGATATATATTTACACACACACAACACAACACAACACAACACAACACAACACAACACAACACATACAGTGGTACCTCAGTTTTCAGACGTAATCCATTCTGGAAGACTGTTTGACTTCCGAAACATTCTAAAATGGAGGCGCAAAGGGTGGCCTGCAAATTCAATAGAGAAAATTGGGGGGGGGCGGACTCAGTGGAAGCCGTTTGACTTCTGAGGCTTGTTCAAAAACGGAATAATTTACTTCCGGGTTTTTGGCATTTGAAAATTGAAATGTTCAACTTCCGAGATGTTTGTAAACCAAGGTACCACTGTATATAATTTGGAAACATTTATAGCATATATGCCGTAAACCCACACTACTTAACAACTAATTACAATAAACTGAAAACGCACATATTTCCTAGCTTTTCTAACACTTTTAATTACTCATTACACAAATTACTGTATTTTTGCAATGAGTGTATGGCAGGGCGCTAGGGGTATGGCAAATTAACTCTGGTATTGCCATGTTATCTTAGCACCCTTCCACCGCCTATGTAGAGCTAGCTGCCATCAAGTGACTGGGGCTTGGCTCTTGGGGGACCTCCTCAAGTTTCCAGCTGCCTCACTCTTTTTCTGGTAGTGCTCTCTGATTTCGTGGTACATACACAGTGTTCTGGTGAATGTCTATGGAACTTTACTTCTGTTTTATGAGAGAGACAGACAGAGAGAGAGAGAGAGAGAGGATTTGAGAGGTTGTTATTTGCTGTGGGAAGTGGCTGGAATAAAAGTGGTTGGAATAGGGGGGAAGACTTGCATTTTGCAATTGAGGTGAGGTTGTATTTGAGGAGGTATATGGCTGGAATAAAGTAGGAGTGGCTGGATGGGAGAAGGTGGCAGAAATATTGGCCTGGGGGGAAATTAAAACCCCAGCATGAGGAGGGGTGGTAAAAAATATGGGGAAGTCACAGACGTGAAAGGCGGAGTTAGAAGGATCGCTTAAGAACTACCTAAAACTCTCCTGGGATGCAGGTGTGTGAAAGTACTCTTGGAACTCTATGTTTAAGTCTCCACACCACATAATAATTCAATTCATAACCTTTTCCAGACTCTTTAAATTTATTAAGCATGATGCATTCAGTTCTACTCGTTCCTTCTCTCTCACTGGAACGTTTTCTCAATTACCTCTTTCCTGGTTTCTCATACACAGTGTCCTCCCAACTTCATACATCCGAAGATCTTTACCTTCACAACACACAGAGACACAGACACTGTCATCTGCAAACATCTCTCTGCAAGGAGATGGACCCACGGAATAAAGACCCCTTGCTTTCCTCTTCCTCACATAGAGAACTGGTGCCACATAGGGCTGAATCCACCTCACCTCCCTCCATATTTCACCATCCTGTTGGCAGATAGAGGAAGTAAGAGGGAGGACTTCAAGAGTGAGTTCAGAACTCATCCACAGTCCTACCAGTTTTTCACTGCTTTCAACCATCATCTTCTTTCCCATCAAAAATGGTGGGAGAAAGGGCCATAGCTCAGCAGTACAGCCTCTGCTTTGCATTCAGAAGGTCCCAGGTTCAATCCCTGTCATCTCCAGGTATGGCTGGGAGAGACTCCTGTCTGAAATGTTGGAGAGCTGCTGGCAATCAGTGTAGACAATAGTAAGCTAGATTGACTCAACAGTCTAGGTCGGCATAAATCAGCTTCCTGTGTTCCTGTGATGATGGGCAGTGAAGGCTGTTAGTTCCTTCCAAGAACTAACTTGAAATGATGCTTTGTCATCATGGTGGGGAATTTAAGGCAGCTGCCAGGAACAGCAAGAAGGTGAGGGAAGCAGCAGTGAGTTTTGCACCCTGGCCACAAATTGCAAAAAAGGAGGGAACAAGCCCTCCTGCTCACACTGCAGACTGTACAGTACATTTGGTCAAGTTCCAAAAGCTTTTGAGCATTGTGGCTGGGACAGGGATGGCAACAGGGAGGCCCTTTTCCCAGGCATTTCCACTGGAGCACAACCAGCTCATTGAAAAGGTTCACCAAAACACAGACACACACTGATACACAATTTGTGAGCTCCTTCGGAATGATGTATTCTGCAGTACGTCATCGTATGCATTAGTGGTGGATTTGAGCTACATCCACACCATACATTTAAAGCACTATGGTACCATTTTAAACAGCACTGCTTCCCCCAAAGAATCCTGAGAAGTGTGGTTTGCTAAGGCTAAGGGCGCTGAGAGTTCTTAGGAGACACTTTCCCATCCTGTCCCGTCTCCGTCCCCATCTCCCCCCCCCCCCCGAGCTACACTTCCCAGATCTACAATCCCTTTTCTCAGGAGACTATGAGAACGTGTATCTCCTAACAACTCTCAGCACCTTTGACAAACTACATCTCCCAAACTACAGCTTCTGACAAACTACAGAATTATTTGTAGAAACCATGGGTGATTAAAGTGGTATCACCGTGCTTTAAATGTATATGGTGTGAATGTGGCGTTATACTGGATTGGCCGTGCATTATTCCACTTTATTCTTTGTTCTGAGACGCTTCTCCAATGTTTCAGCAATATAGCTGTGTGGAGCAGACTCTTGCACTACAGAGCAGCAAAAGAAGGAGCAAGAAAAACCAACGAATCAAAACATTCGTAGGATATTAAGTTACAGGATTTCACCAGAAAGTTGTGGGGTTGTTTGCTGTTTGTGAAAGAAGCAGTGTGTCCTCCCAAAAAACCTTTGCAGGTGCAGTTGGTTTTGACAGTGGGATTGCTTATAACTGCCCCTGTGTTGTCAGGAGCACAAATTATCATGGATGCACAGTAAGATGGACATCTGGAAAGGCCCTGTTGGTAGCAGCAGATCTGTTTTGCAGGGTCTGTCACCCAGCAGCCGAACACATATGTTTCATACAGTGACCTCCTGGTTCAGTCCGTGACACTTCTGGTGAAATCAGAGGCAGTCTCTGATCTTTCAAATTTCAGTGGTATGCTTTGCGAGGCCAAAATTCAGCACCCCCTGCCCTTCTCCTACTTTTCTGCTCCATTCACTATGTCATAGTTGTGATGCCCTGCCAAGTCCCCTAGTTTCAGTGCCCAGTGCAATGGAACCGGTCATGCTGCCCTAAATCTGCCTTTTGTGGAAAAATCCCAGAATCCTCCAGATAACTAATGCGGGCCCTGAATCAAGTCCTTTTGCCCGTCCTTGTCCTCAGTTCAGATTTACTGAGTGGAGGTGGTTTGAGATGCAGTCATGTTCATGTGAGCTAGTTCAAATCTACAACATACACTTAAAGCACATTTTTAAAAGCTCATGGCTTCCCCCAACCCAAAGAGTCCTGAAAACTTTAATGCACCTCTGAGAGAACTAAAATCCCCGGCACCTTTAACAAAGTACAGTTCCCGGGGTTCTTTGGGGGAAGCCATGTGCTTCGAATGTATGGTGTTGGTGTTACCTAACCATTTTTCTACTATTATCATCATTTCACCCTTGGGACGTGGTCCTGGTTCGATAGCCTAGAAGCTGTTGTTTGTGGTGTCTAATGCTGTTGGAGGTTTCTGTTGATGAAACAGTCTTGGAGATAATTGGTACAGGAAAGTGCTATCAAGGCCCACGTGTTTTGTCTGATCAATAAGGATATTTCCTTTAACCCAGAGGGAGAAAACTGCTTTGTGTGCTTGCGTTCTACTCCTTGTCCCACCAGTGTCTGATTTAAATAGCTCCAATTCCATTTTGCAAGTAGCCTTAGAGTTATGCCCCCAAAATGGCACTGTATGTCATAACAATTCTATGTTGTGGGGCTATTCTGGGTTAAGGAGAATCATATTTAATATTACTAATTTTCACATTATTTTACCCATAAAATTCCTTCTAGCAGCAAAGCAGGGCAGGGGGAGAGAGAAAAGAAGTTTTATTGCACTGTATTCCAGAGTCTCTGATTTATTCATGGGATAAATGTTTCATCTCATGAATTTTCTAGTAGATGTATTCTGAAATCCCTGCTGAAGAAGGGCCACTGTAAAACCACAGGCGGTTTTGCTTAAATGAGACAGATGCCCCTCGATCCTTGTCAGAAGGTCTTCCGGACAGTGAAAACCACAGGCAATATGCTTCATGTCATGTAGGCAAAGGCCTGGGGAGTTATACAACTGAATCTTTGCTTGTGGGGAAAGTGTGGTGCAGCTAGGACGCTGGAGGCAGTAGGCAGCAGGTGATTTAAAAGAGAAAGTCCAGACTCACTGGGCTGGTGCTCCCCCAACATGGGTGATTCCCCCAACACGGGGCAGGGCTGCCTCTAGTCTCACAACTAAGCCACACAGTTTGGGCAAGAACCACAGGTAGCTCACTGATAGTACACCTGCCTCACATGTAGAAGGTCCCACGTTTAGTCCCCAGCATCTCTAGGTAAGGCTGGGGGAGACACTGCCAGTCAGTGTCAGCAATGCTCAGCTCGATGCACCAAGGATGTTTAAAGATGCTTCCTATGTTTCTAGATGAAGCATCCACAGTCAGCATTTCATAACACTCTCTTGCTGGGGAAAGTTGAGCCTCTTAAGATCAGCTTGTGACATTTCACTGCCTGTGCTTGAACCTCCAGTCCAATTAACCTGATCTGTGGTCCATTGGCAAGTTCTCCTGAGCATTCTCTATTCAGCTGCATTCAGGTCAACCCTCATGGCAGAGGGTTAGCCTAACTGCTCCCAGCTCTGCTGCCCTAAATTATGCCCAGAAACCACCACATTGCCATGCCTCTCCTTACTGTAGGGCCACCTCTAAACCTTCAAACTAGTTTCCTTGTGGGCACAGATGGCTGCTGCACTTGTGTAGAATTTATCTAGGAGGGCCCAAAGCTCAGTCTGGGTGGGGCTAGTCATGGGAAAGGCCATAGCTCAATGGGAGAGCATCTGCCTCACATGCAGAATGCCCCATGTTCAATCCCCATCTAGGTCTGGGAATGTCCCTAGCTTGAAACACTGCTGCCAGACAGTGTCATCATTACTCTGATATATGGACCAATGATCCAGATCACCAAATGACAGCTTCCTGTAACCCCATGTTTGCAGTCTTGTGGGTGTGCAAAAATTATCACATACTTCCTTACTCCAGGGGTGAGAATCCTCAGGTCTGGCAGCCAAATATGGGCCTCTAGGCCTTTTCATCTCGCCCTCAGGACGTTCTCCCAAGGATGCACTGCTGCATCTTCACCACCCGCTTCTGCGCCCTCCTCATGTGCCTTTGCCTGGCTGGAATGTGCCATTGGACTGCATATCACCTGCATATTGCCTGAATGGAGGGAGAAACATGCTTTGGGGCTTGCAGGTTTCCCACAAACATCTGATTTGCCACTGTGAGAACAAGATGCTGGACTAGATGGGGTATTGTCAGGGATTGGAGGGGCTCTGGGGGTAGGTAGAGGAGGCAAGGGAGCTGGAGGAGGGTCTTGGAGAAGGGGCCAGCGATTTGTGGGGTTCTGTGTCACCCGTGAGGCAGGAGTTGGAGCTGGGGGAAGAGGAAGAGTTGGGGCTCTCAGGGGCAGGGGAGGAGTGTTGGAAAGGAGAGGAAGAGACCGATCCTGAGAAAGTTGAGCCCTAGAATCTCTGTCCCTTCTTCTGCTGTTTTCAAGGACAAGGAGGGTCTTAAAGCACCAGGTGCAACAGCAAGTACAGTGCAGGAGAAATTGCAGTTTGCTTGTGAGCACCTCATCAGGTGAGGGGATTTAAATTTGGGGAGAGGTGCTCCAATGGTCCACTTCAGGGCACAGGCCTGTAGAGTAGATGCCTAGCTATCATGCACCAGACATAGTATGCATACCCTGTGGACTTCAGGAGATGCTGTAATAGAATACTTTGCCAATAAAGAATTAAACTACCACCTGTTACTTCTCCTTGGACTGGGTGTGCTCAGGACAGCTGTTGACCTGATCCAACAGGCTACTTCTTGTTGTATTAAGTGTGATTGCATTTAGAAAGGCTTACTAATGCAAGCATCCCAATCCTTTGTGCCCATTTACACAGAAGGAAGTACCACTGTGTGAAGTGGCTTAGTCCCAAGTAAAGGTGCATAAATTGACAGCCATAAATCCTAATCCCATGCACATTTACTCAGAGGTAATCCCATTGCACACAGTGGAACTTACTCTCAAGTATGAGCACATAGGATTACAGCCTTGGTTGGAGTGATGTTTCTGTTTTTAGATCTCTTTTTTTAGGACTATGGGGTGGGGGGAGGAAAAAATCTTAGGATATGAATTTTGAAGTGTCCAGGAGCAGGTTTTTAAAATTGCTCCAATCTAATTGATATATGCTGCCATCCGTTTTGACCCTGGTAATAGCGTAGCTAAAACAATTTCAAGTGGGTCGAAATATCCCTGGAGTACTTACTGCAGTGATATAAAAATCTTGAAGCAATGTGTCTTATGTCCCGTAAATCATGTTAGACTTAATGAAACCTGCTGCAAGAGCATTCCATATCTGTGATGCATTTAACTGCACTCTGCAGATGACTTCTATCTGCTTTTAAGAAATATGTAAACCTCTGATGAAGTGCAATGGCAGAAGGCAGTGGGGGAGGAGTAGCAAAAATATAGAGACAGGTGAATATATATATATATATATTCAGTATTTAGAGGTACCCAGATAATTCTAAAAAAAACCCACCCCTGTAAATCACTAGGACTGCCAAATGACCAGAACTAAAAACTAGTTGGCCTACTCCAGTGTCTTTTAGTAGTGTTTTGAGCTACAGAAATCAGCAGATGCTGACATTAATGCCATGGAAATGTATGCAACTATTCACTAATCTCAGCATATTTTATTTTATCTATTTAGACAATTTTATAGACCATTTAACTGCAGCTATCTTTAAGTGGTGTACGAGAAACACAATGCAATGAAAATAAAAATCAGTTAAAATGATAACATCAGAATTCAGTTACAATGCCTGTTGTTATATATAAAAAAGTATTCTGTTGGAACTGGACGTTTAACAGGGAGGGGTGTCTGACTGCAACTGAAATGGGGTTTTCTGTAAAATTAAGGCCACAGTACTGAAGGTCCAGCTCCTGGTGGATGTGAACTATTTATGTATCCAACTCATGGGGGACCACCACCACCCCAAAGACTCCCATGTTTGGGCAGGAATATAGGAGATCAGGTGGTCCTTGAGGTGTCCTGGACCCAAGTTGTTAAGGAACTTGTAAATTAATACAAAGACTTGGTCATTGGAGACTTTGAGCATCAAAGTTTGTACCGGTGATAGTTTGTCTCCATCAGCAGTCTAGCTGCAATATTTTGCATCAGCTGATTCTTGTGGATCAGGCCTCAGGGTGGCCCCACATAACCAGATCACATCACATCACAAGGAACAGAGCTTGGTGGGAAAAAGTTGGCAAACTATGCCTGGGCTTTTGGATTGTTCAAGATTTCACCCCGAATGTGGCCGTTGGTGTTCATGGGAAGAAGCATGCAATACAGGCAGTATATTTGTTTCAGATGGCTTGATACAACCAGTGGTGGAGCCAAAATTCATTACCATTTCCATTTAAAGGTGACTCTATTTATTTTGCATTCTCCAAAATAATATGTGGACCAAAACACAACTGTCCTTCAAAATCTGCACTTCTCCGAATTTTGCATTGCAGTGCTCCATCAGTGTGATGTGTACAGAAATGCATAAAGTAAATTATGGGGATTTGGTGGCAATGAGGAATTGGTACATAAAACATTAACATCCTTCTTGTTACTGGCTGCTCAGTTAGAAATGGCAAAATACTGGAAGTCAACTGTCAACCTAACTTTAGAGCAAAGGCTGAAAAAACTTGAAGAAAAATTGTCATTCAGTATAAAATTAGCCAAAGGAGAAAGGCAAAACCTTCTGACCTTTTCCTACCTGGAGCCAACTCATGGGATATGTTAGGGGACGTATACAAGGTCATCTTTCATCTGCTTTCCTGAGATCATGTAACATTGGTCTGAAGTGGCTTCTGCCCTTTGCCAGCTGGACTCTGATTTCTTCTACTTTGAATATCCTCGGAAACAGTAGAGCTTCTTGTTCTTCTGTGGGTAGGGGAAATTACGTGTTTCTACATTGTATTAGTAGTGGTTTTCTTATGAAAATCAATAAAATGTATTTTTTTAAAGAACCCCCCCCCCCATTATATTCGGGAAAATTCAAATATTCAGAGAAAGATGTTTTGCAAAGATGTGTATACTGAGAGAATGCTGGTGAATTTCCATGAGGACTTTAAAAGAAAAATCACAAACTGATATGGAAATGCAGAGCAGTGCATTTAAGAGTGGGAAAATGACAAACCAAGAAAAACTGAAATGGACAGATTTGCCCATCCCTGGCTGCAACTGAGTCAAATCAATTTCATAGGTATGTTGCTTCAGCACATGCAATTTACCTAGCTTCTGTTTACCAGTGAGCCATGCAAGGGACTAGATAATCATAAGAGGAAATAACCTACAAAGCCTCAAACCCACATAGGAGTTTATTGTTCTTCATGAGACTGAGTCTTTGTGTAAGGCCTGACACACAACTCTGATGAAATAATGACACATGTCTTTCTTTTCCCTCCTTTGGGGAATGTTTCCTCTGTTGGGGATGTCCTCATTCCTATGGGCTTTTAAGCTTAGAAATCTACATGACTGATACTGCATCAAAGAGCATGGAATATAGATTTCACTAAGAGGGCCGTGGATAGTGGGAGCACATTTTAAAAAAAAGTTTTCTAGACCCCAGCTTTTACAGGAGTGTGTGTGTGTGTGTGTGTGTGTGGAATACAATGTGGGCAGTTTTTTGCACCAGAAACCCAAATAAATATATATGAGGCTTCCAAAAGCCTCTGGAGTAATGATATTCTTAGCACATGTCCCTCCTAGGACAGCCAACTTTCTATGTGGTTTTTGTACCTGTGTTTTTAACTGCAGCATAGTAGGTGATAACATTTCTCTGCAAGCCATAAAAAGCTTCTTCATTGCTAGCAGATGAATCCACAATTATAGGTGCACAGGGAAAATTGGCAGCTGTAGCTTCCGTCCATTCTAGCGGTGCCCAATCCTAGATCATATAAAACTTGAATATTGGACAGGAATAATTACTTTAGCAAGTAATAATTATTAATTATTAGTTTATTATTCATAATCACTGGCATAAAAAAGCACAATTCTGTGTGCCTTGGATGCATGAGAGGAAAAAATATACATGGGAAGAACACATGTGATGAACTGCAAGACTGCCATATTTTATTTAATTTTTTTAGTCTTTCCTCCTGTGTCTTTAACAGCAGATGCCATACAACCAAAAATGAAAGAAAAATGATTTCCCTTATGGCTTCACTCCATGCCAGCAAAAACTAGAATAGATGTTAAGTAGTCTCCCTGCCCTCCCTGCCTTGCATTTGGTTTTCAAGATTTAATTTTATTATGAGTTCTGGGGAACTCTGTCCATCTATCCATCGGCATTGTGCGCATTATGGCATGACGTTGTGCAGCATCACACACATGTGCCCCCCCCCATCCTGTTAAGAAGATGGCGCCTCTGGTGGGAGGGATGCACAAAGTCATCTGCAATGTGGCCTATTCATTGATGGAAATATTTCTCACTCCTTGCCCTCTGTTGCCGGAGGCAGTATGCCTTTGAATGGCAGTTTCTGGAAACAGTGCTGTAGTGCTCAAGTCTTGCTTATGTACTTCCCATAGGGCATCTGGTTGGCCACTGTGAAAGCAGGATACTGGACGAGATGGGCCATTGGCCTGATCCAGCCAGGGTTCTTCTTAAGCAGTATTGCAGTATTGCCGTGTTTCGCTCACGTCTTGATTGTGCTCTCACATCTCTTTCCTTTCTTTCCTTTAATACACTCCCTCCTAAATTATAATCATTGAGAACACATTAGGAGTGAAGCAGAGGGATGATATGGAGGGTGGGGGGGAGAGCTAGAGAGAAGCTAAAGCAGACAATTGCCTTGTAAACATCTGGGGTACGAGGGGGGTGGCTATTAAACAGGAATGCTCTGTACCCAGTGAGGTGCACGCACACAGGCGAGTTTATCCAAGCAAATCAATTCAAGTTAATCTTTCAGTGTCAGCTGGCTGGGTTTTTGGACTGGTGATGAATGCTTGTGCCGGGAAGATGAAATGCCGGAATGCCAGGCAGGGCTCTGACAGCAACAGATGGTACCAATTACTGCCACTAGAGCCTGTCCTGCTGCGGGCCCCGAGATGTCTGATTTGTGGTCGCAGCAAAATGAAGGAGAAGCTTCCCAGCTGGGCTTGTCACCTGCCCTGGATTGCTCCATACCGGAGGGAGGGAGGAGGGTGAGGGAAATTAAAACAAAGGTATTTTAATTGCAATCCTTTGCAGACAGATGCAAACTGCAAAGCTCATGGATGGGCATTGTGTGCAGCAAAGATGCTAAAAAGCACCTTCTTGTTGCATTCTCACTTTCGTTTGCGGGCTTTTGGTGGTGGGGAGGAGAGGGGGAGGGGGAGGAGAACAAGGAAAGATACATGAAGAATTTGTTTAAACAAAAAGGCTAAACCAAGAAAAACATAAGGCAAACAAGATCAGCGAGGTAAATTTATTCTCTGCTTTCAGGGCATGGCTGGAATAGATCCCACCCCCCACCCCCATTGCTGGTCTTAAGCCAAGAACTCCCTATATGCTACCACAACTCTCTCTTACCCCAAATCCCTCGTTAAACATTACTATGTCATCCATTAGAGAAGGGTTGATGGGCCCCTTTTTCCTGTCAGAAGAATCCCTACAAAGGATGGATCTGTTGGAGGATGTGATGGGGTCAGAGCCAGAGGATGCTAGGACTCTTTTATCATCTTCTTTTCCACCCTTATTCTCCCCCACCTTCTCTCCTTCTGTCACCCCTTTCCCTTTCGCCCTCCACCTCTCTCTCCTTCTCTCCGTCTTTCTCTCTCCTTTCCTCCTTCCATTGCCTCCTTGCCACCCACATGAAACTAGACCAAAAGCACTACAAAATTAAGCATACGCACCCAAAGAGCTGTAGGTTTATCACTTTGCCTTAGATATTATCTTCAGCCAAAATGAGACCGAGGCAGATTTTCCTCCTATCCACTCTACGTTGCCCTTACTCTCCTGGTGTTGCCCCCACCCCATCTCAACACACGTGAAACCCAGAGATGTGATTTATATTTTAATTGTAACCTCCTTGATGGCGAAGACCCGTCCTGTTTGGTTACATTACTCTGCAAAACCTGATGTTCATTGATAAATGATATCATTAAACATTAACAGCTTGCAGGAACAGAAATTTTGATTGAGAATCATCCATCTTTCTGTTAACATAAGCCTTCTGTCTTCTTTTCAGGCATTTGAACCAATTCCTATTTGTTTTGCTGCCCTTATGTCCTCCCCCCTCCCTTTTTACCATTTTCTCCAGTTATTCAAGGGATGGGCAAATTTGTCTATTTCAGTTTCTTTCAGTTTCTCATTTTTTTTCCAACTAGAAGTTTCGTTTATCCTATTGTTGCCTTTTTATTTATTTTTTAAGCCTTCACAAAAATTCACCAGCATTTATTGTGCAATGTCTCCTAAATATCATATTTGTATGCATTCTTTTTACTGAAATACATATTGCTGGCAATTTTCCCTAATACAATGCTTTCCCCCCTGTGTTAATTTGAATAAGGTAAACACATTTTAGGTGCATTTCCCTCTAACAGATGCAATTTTGCCTGGAGAAATGGATTGCAAAATTCAGAGAAGTGTGAATCTCAAAGAATAGCTGCATCCATGTACTGTTTTGCAAAGTGTGAATTGGGGCAAAATAAATCAGATTCCTTCTCCCACTGCTCTATCCCTAACATAGATAATAATAATAAAAACTTTTTTACCTTTTCACACCATTTTCTGCCTCTCTGATATTTAAAGGGATTAGTCTAGGCCTCTGTGTGGTGTAATTGGCTTTTTTCCATGAAAAGGGATATGTACTAAGAAGTTAAGTGATCTAGACTTATTTCACGTAGGTGCATTGGGATGGAGTCTGAAAGTAACACCTTTGCTAGAAGATTTAACACCAGATTTGTGAGTGCACAAAGACAGCATCTTTCTATAAACACATATCTGTCCGATGGTGCTGTGTTTTGTTTTGTTTTGTTTTAATTTAATTTAATTTAATTTAATGAATGGAATCATAGAATCATAGAATCATAGAATCATAGAATCATAGAATCATAGAGTTGGAAGAGACCACAAGGGCCATCGAGTCCAACCCCCTGCCAAGCAGGAAACACCATCAGAGCACTCCTGACATATGGTTGTCAAGCCTCTGCTTAAAGACCTCCAAAGAAGGAGACTCCACCACACTCCTTGGCAGCAAATTCCACTGTCGAACAGCTCTTACTGTCAGGAAGTTCTTCCTAATGTTTAGGTGGAATCTTCTTTCTTGTAGTTTGGAACCATTGCTCCGTGTCCGCTTCTCTGGAGCAGCAGAAAACAACCTTTCTCCCTCGTCTATGTGACATCCTTTTATATATTTGAACATGGCTATCATATCACCCCTTAACCTCCTCTTCTCCAGGCTAAACATGCCCAGCTCCCTTTGCTGTTCCTCATAAGGCATCGTTTCCAGGCCTTTGACCATTTTGGTTGCCCTCCTCTGGACACGTTCCAGTTTGTCAGTGTCCTTCTTGAACTGTGGTGCCCAGAACTGGACACAGTACTCCAGGTGAGGTCTGACCAGAGCAGAATACAGTGGCACTATTACTTCCCTTGATCTAGATCAAGGAAGGGTCATCAGAACATAAGAATAACTCTCCTGGATCAGGCCAGTGGCTCACCTAGTCCAGTGGCTAACCAGATGCCCACAAGAATCCTGCAAGCAGGACCTAAGAACAACAGCACCCTTTCCTCCTGAAGTTTCTGGCAACTGGTATTCAGAAGCACACTGCCTCTGACAGTGGAGGGAGAATATATCTGTAGAACAATAGCCTTTAAAACATGCCAGTTATTACAACTAAAACTGCATGGCGTGAGCCCTTTCATTAAAAGCAGTCAATTCCCCAAAGCCCAGGGAAACAAGAAAGTCTTCGCCTGCTGGTGGAAGGACAACAATGAGGGAGCCAGTCTATCTTCTCTAGGGAGGGATTTCCATAGTTTGGGAGCAGCCACCAAGAAGTCCCCCCTCTCATGTCCCCAGAATGCCTGTGAGGCTGGTGGAACCAAGAGAAGGGCCACCCCCAAAGATCTCAAAACCCTAGCAAGTTAACATGAGGGAATACAGTCTTTCAGATAGCTTGGGCCAAAGCTATGTATGAACCTTTTCCAGCTTTTATTTAATGAACATTTTCCAGCTCTATTATATCCTTTTGAAGGTGAGGATTCCCCTGTGTCCTACTTTATGATTGGTGGTCCTCTGTTTGGAGACTTTGTGGTCCAGACTGCTCTTGGGCTCGGTTAGTCCAGACACATGATGCATGTAATGGTAAGACTCAATTATTGCAATGCACACGATCATCTGTCCAAATCCGTACTTTTCCAAATTTTGCGTTCCACTTCTCCAGCCAAGTAAAGTATATATATAGAAATGTATATATAGTATGGTAAATTGTGCATAGAGTTGCACACATTAGTGAAAATACACGATATTAGGAAAATTTGGTTTGCAAAAATGCACATAAGAGACAGAAATTGTCCAGAAAATTGTGCGTATATTAGAAGAAAATTGCACAAAAATGCTGATGAATCCTCACAAGGACCTTTAAAAAAAATAATAATGCAAAGTTGTATGGAACTGTGGGGAACTGAACTTGTGAGTGGAAAAGTGAGAAATTGAGAAAAAGCAGAACTGACAGATTCAACCATCCCCAGCTTCACCACTGAGCTAAGGTGGTAGTATCTTTTAGGTTAGTATTCTTGCCTCATCTCATTGCATAATCCACCAATAACCACCTTTGGAACACTCTTTGGAAAGCACTGTTTTATAATGGCATGTGATTAAATGTTACCTGAGGATGAGTGGGTTTCGTTTCCTATGCAAATCCCTCTACTATCTTCTAGAAGATTATTTTTTGATTTTCAGAAGAGAGCTTTGGGAGAAACAGTTGGGAAAACGGCAGTTCTGTTTACCAAGTTAAATGATTTTTTTTGGAAAGGCGAATTGCCCAGGAGTGGAGGACTATTGTACCTACCCTGGTTTATGTAATGTTAAAACTGTGGATCAACTTAATCACTCTGCCGCAGCATGGTGTGCCTAATCCTTGGCACTGGGCAGCAGGTTCGTGTTTCACTCCACTCGGCTCGCTGCCACAACCAGAGACTCTGTTGTCTTTTCTTTCTTTCTTTTTTTAAATCACTTGGCAGATCCTTAAAAGTCACTGGAGAACTTCGCCTGGGTAATAAAAAAAAAAAAAGAGGCAAGCTTTATTGAAAACTAATTATTTTTTCAGTATTGCATACCAGCTATTTTAAAATGTTATGGCCATGTTAGTGCATATTTTAATGTCCAGAAAAAAATGTTATTCATGTTGTGAGATATTCGGGCCTCCCAGCAGCCACTAATAACACCCCCCCCCCTCTCTATGACCTCCCAATATGTATAAATATACAGCAGGGCTTTGAGAAATAAATAAGGTTTTCTGAAAAATCGCCAAGTAAGGGGGGGGGGAGAGAAAATAACAGCTCTTGTTTAGTTTGATGGGGCTTTTGAATAGGCCCATTACATGTTTGCATTTGGAAGGTTGAAACTCTTTTCGGGTGTCCATGTGCCCTGCTTTAGACCTCTTTTCAAAAGACTGTCAGATTTGAAGGTTCCTCTATTTGAAGGGCTGCCCGGCATAAAGAGGGGGGGGGGAATCCATTTTGCAAAAGTACATAAATCAGGATTTGGTTGCAGAAGCTTACAGAGAGGTTCCCTCTCCACCTCTGGGAGCGAAAGTTGCGAAGAAGGCTCCAGGGACTTCTGGAGCCAGAATTTCTCTGATCCAACTGTTTTCTCTTGTAGCGAGACAAGTCCCTGTGTGGCCTGACCTCTTCCCTAGAGGAGGTGTTTGTTACACTATTCAGTCTCCCTAGAGAAGTAAACTTCCATTGTACCAAGGGCTGTGTGAAGTATTTGGCCAACCAGATGTCACTTTGTATTAAAATTATGTTTCCAAGTAACTTGAACAGATCCCCCCCCCCCAGCTGTGATGCTCTGGATCAGGCATCCCTGCCCTTTATTCTTTCCTGCCTTTACTGTTCCTTATTAATCCAATGGAGTGGCTTCTGCGTGGCTTTCCAGAAAAGCCCTGGTGTTCTATTAGATCAGTAACAGGGGACTTGGGGCTGTGGTTTACCACTAATACTAGTAGGCTCCCAAACAGGGATGGGGAGCCTCAGGAATGGGAGCCAAATGTGGCCCCTAGACCTCTCTGTCTGTTCCTGGGGGCACTCCCTGCATGACACACCCTATCCCCAGGCCATGCTCCTCACCTGCCCTGCTGCTTCACACTGCCATTTACTGTTTTTTGCCCTCACTGAACTCTGAGGGTGGATAGAACGCTCACCCCACTAACACAAAGACATCACACCCAAGTTCTGTCTTCATGTCTGCACAAATCATACGGTACATACTAATTCAATATTGCTCAACTCATTCTATTCCCACACCTCACACATATTCATACAATCACTCTAATATCTCCCCCCCCAAAACACACACACACACACACACACACACACACACAAACAAAAACACAACCCAGCCTCTGGACATTTAAATCAGCAGAAGACAGATTTTGCAAAAGTGAATGAATATTGCATTTAAGAGGCCACTGAAGAGCTTTCTGCAAGCAGAGTGGAGAGGGTGGTCCTTGGGTAGGGGTGCTACATTAATGGTATTTAATAAGAGTTTATTGTAGCTTTTTCATAATGCAATAACAGAAACTCATCTAAAATGGGGCAAAAAGAGAAAGAGAAAACTAAACACCAAAGGAAAACCAAAATAATAGAAGAAAAGAGAGGAAGGAAAATAAAAAGGACTACCGATTTTCCATCTGTTAGTTATGAAAAAGATATGATTCAAAATATTCACTCTAGAATGACACCCAGCTGATCTACTTTCTGTTAGGCAATGTTTTCCCAATCTTCCAACCCAAATAGATGATTTTACATGAGAAGTCCAAAATGGGTTCTCTAATTATTATTATTAATAAATGTTAGCAATAGTGTTTCTCTAATCGAACCTATCAGCTTTGTCTCTAATAAGGTATACTATGTGCAATTGATGGATACTGGAAGAATGAAATATAAACTATATTTTACTTCCTTATAAAAGGATTTCTCTTTTTTTAAATGGTGTTGCAGACATATTCCTGTTTTCATTTGTATAATGTTAGAGGGAAGAGGAAAAATCCATGTGCAAAGGGTTGCTTATAGTGGGGGAGACATACAACCAGTTGGCTCAAGGCAAACTCACACAATATTAAATTTATTATGAGTCATCCATATGGAGGCTCATGTAACCAGCATTTATGGCCTGGGTTCAGAAACACATTGATCAAACCACCAGTTGTCTCTTATTGGATCTTTTTATTTGTAGATCAAGCTTTTGCAGGCATTAGGAGTATGAGAGCTGCGAGGTGCACAAGAGAATATACTAGACAGAGAGCTACAATTTCATATATAGAGGTGATCTGATATACCAAGCAGATGTTTGCCATTTGGGTATATGTATGTTAATCGAGCAAGGACTTTTGATGACGTCTGTTGCTGCAAAGAGATAGTTATCAGTTTATTGTGATTGTCTTCCATTCCCATTATAGGGTTGGGGTTCTGATTGCAATCATCTTTAGGCATGTGTGTCACTGTATGTATTAATTGTTTGTAAAGGGGGACACTTTAAAAGAAAGGGGATGGGGGAAGCTGCAGTGAGAGGTAGAGATGGACAAATCTATCCATTTCAGTTTCTCCGTTTATCATTTTTTACAATCATAAATCCCATCTTTTTGAATAATTCCTCATGCAAATTCATCTGCTTTTGACCAATGTACATATTTTTGCGAGCACTTTCCCTTAATATAACTCATTTTTGTGGGTAGTTTCCACTAACATGCATTTTAGGCACACTTTCCCCTAATTTACGCATTTTTGTACACACACACTTCAGTTTGAGAATGGCACTGCCTATTTCAGAGAGATACACACTGCAAATGATAACCATGTTTCTGTTTATGGATGGTTTGGGAAGTGTGAATTAGGTGGTTCCTTACTAAAAATGCCGATTAAATCAAATTCCTCTCCCACTTCTAGCACAAGGGTTTAGCCTGTCCCCCATCAGCCAAGCCCTCAGCTTGATATATAAAGGATGTGCATAAACCCTCTCCTCTCATTTAAAAAAATGGTAAATGAAAGGGGAACATATGAACCACGGGAATGCGGGGGGGGGGGGAGAGAAATGGATCAAAAGTGGTGATGGTGGTTCTCCTTTGGACAGCTCCTATGCTCTGTTTCCTCCTCCAGAAGTTCCCTTGAGTTGAAACTGCATCCAGGGGTCAGCATCATCCAGGTAACCACCAAGGGCCACACCAAGGGCCACTGCTCCCCCCTGCAGAGTCCTGCTCATCGTCAACTTTGCTATTGCTGCCTGTGTTCACACGCTGTGTCTGAGCACACAAGCAATGAAGAGAATAAGGCAGCAGTACATCAGTGCCATTGATCTGCCTTGTATTCTCCCTCTGGTGAGAGGGGGAAAAGAGAGAAAAAGAGAACACATGAGTGATCAGCTGTGCCTTGGTGAGGAGGAGTGAAGTCAGCAGAGGCCAAAGCTCCCTCCGCTCAAAAAGAAGGAATGAAGCACTTGCCTTCCATGGGGAGGAGCTCATGTTTAATCTCTGATATTTTAGTAATCACAGGAAAGACTAGGGAAAGGTTGCCTCATACCCTCCAACATTTCTCTGATGAACATTGGGACGTCCCATTCTACTACTACTACTACTATTATTATTATTATTATTATTATTATTATTATTATTATTATTCCCCATCCATCTGACCGCCCAACCACTCTGGGCAGTTTCCATCATATAAATAATAATAATAATAATGAAACATTAAACATTAAAAAAAGCTTCCCTATATACATCCTTCAGATGTATAGTTGTATAGTTACTTATCTCCTTGGCTCGGGGGTAGCATAACTCCATACCCTCAAACATTTCTCCAATGAAAATAGGGATGTCCTAAGGAAAAGCAGGACATCCTGGGATCAAATCAGAAACTGGGATGGTTTCTGTAAATCCGGGACTGTCCTTTGAAAATAGGGACACATGGAGGGTCTGTTAACTGATACCCCAAAAACTCACAGTCATTGTCAGCAATACTAAACTAAATAGACCAATGATTTTTTTTTAAAAAAAGAAGTTGTATGCCACAGGGCTGTAAATAAAACCTCTTAAGTGTTTTACCCCATCCTACCCCTCCCAAACCCCATAATATATGCATTAAAATTATCAATAAATGTCCAAGTCTAAGGCAGCTTCCTGGGTTTCTGTGACTGTGGCTGACACTTGTTCCATAATTATATGGTAAAGAAGTAAATGGGTGGCTACCTAGCTCAATTGGTAGTGAGACTCTTAATCTCAGGGCCATGGGTTTGAACCTCACACTGGGCCCTGAGATTCCTGCACCACAGGGGGTTGAATTGTATGACCCTCATGGTCCCTTCCAACTCTACAGTTCCATGAGTCTATATAGGAGTGGAGTCACCAGCTCCAGGAAGGAAAGTACCACCATAAAATTGGTGGGAGAAAGAAAGGTGGGGGTGGTTTGTGAACACCATCCATGCCCACCCCCTTGCAAATGTCAGGTTGAAATTTCTTCTGGGAGAACCTGTGTGTGCTTGTGTGTGTGTGTGTGTGTGTGTGTGTGTGTGTGTGAGAGAGAGAGAGAGAGAGAGAGAGAGAGAGAGAGAGAATTGGGTATATAATGAGCTTCCAGTTGTTAAACCACAACTTTCTTATTATCTCCGCCACCCCAAGGTACCAATTATCCAAAGATACAAATAATCCAAGTGATTTTCTTTCTTTTTTAAAAAATAAGAGAGAGGAGGAAAAATACCTATTATCTAGATAAAAAATTTTCTTCTGGCTGCAGGATAAATCTGGAAGAATCCTGGGCATAGAGAGGGGGGGGGAGAGAGGGAGAAGAATGAGAGGGAGGGAGAATTTTAAAGGTTATTTATATTGTCTGACAGTGGAATGTGACATTTTCTCCCTGGAAAACGAAAATAGCCAGGAAGCAGATGAGCCTGGCTTGAGGTGAAAACGAAGAAAGGAACAAAAAGTACATTTTAATGAGACATTTACAAATTGTTCTGCACAGAGAGATCCACAATGTAGCAGCAGTTTGTCAGGGAACACGGTGCAGATGTCTCTCTTTGGAGTTTGTCCTGAAGCAGTGTTGCTTCAAAATACACAAGCAGGACTCCACACAGCAGACTTGGCTTCCGCTGTCCCTTTGGACGTGGTTGGTGTTGCCCTGCCTTTCATTCCAACACAGAATGGGCTCCCACTGCAACAAATTTTCCCCATGGGAAGAGTATATACTAGGGGAGATGGATAATAGTGTTTCTGAGTATGCCATCAGGGCTTCCTCTGCGTAGGAGACAGTTTTTTGGCGCAGTACTTGATGGCGGTGCAGCTTGAAAAGGCAACGCGGGAGGTGAGGAAGTGATGATATCCCAGTGGAGGTGAAATCAACATCAAGCATTGTTATTTCTTGTTTCTTGCCTCAGTGTGACAGTTCTTTAAGCAGCAGGGGAGCTCCTCTGGCCAAGGAGAGAGGCTGTCAGAGGCAATGTGCCTCTGGAGCCTGGCTTCTCTGCCTTCCAGGCAAGCGGTTTCAGTGGAGACAGCGCTGTGCAAAGTAAATGGGACCTGCGGCAAAACATTGCAGGGGGCGCTGCTCCTAATCTGGGTGTCAGCCTGCCATGCCCTTTTGTTATGGTGTTTCATTCCATCCTCTCATTCCCCCTCCCCCCAGTTGTCAATATTCTGCTGCCCGTGGGCATACCCAGTAACTGAGAAGGAGTATCCCTGTATACTGATACTTTCCTTTGGATCCAAAACTGCTTCTGCCCCATCTCTGCCCTGCCCCTGAAATGCCTCATTTTGGACTGTAATGCTGGCTGCCACAGTAAGAAAAAACCCCAGCATAGATCTGCACTTGTGGAGCTTCCCACAAAAGCAGTCAGGGACCTCAGCATCAGGCAGCACTGCTAGGTTACCTTTCTCCCATAGCTCTCATTTCCAAATTAAGCCCTGCATAATTTGCACACCCCACATAATTTGCATGTGTGTGTAAAATCATGCAAGTCTTTAACTGTGTTTGGAAAATTTCTCACACTTATTTATTTATTTTTCAAAATTAAAATTACACCCCACTTTCACCTCCACCAATATAAAAGCAAAGAATCAAATTAGCAGCCATCTAATTATTGTAGCACAAAAGCAGCAGCAGCAGCAGCAAAAAAAAAAAGCAGAAATATATAATAGAAATTTGGGACTGATGTCCATTGACTAAAAGACAATCTCTCCTACATGTTATTTTATTGTCAGTGAGTTTCTCTGAATTTATTTATTCTCCCTTCTCAGCCTACCTGCTGTTTTTTCTTTAGGGGGGGGAGGAAGCACTTTTTTCATTCCTGTTTGTTGCTCACTTAGGAGAGATGTTTTTGAAGGGCGGAAAGAACCCATGTACTGTGAAGAGGGCTGTAGCTCTGTGGTAGAGCATTGGCCTTACATGCAGGGGGTCCCTGGTTTGATCACCAGCATCTCTAGGTCATTGTGCATATTCACCAGGCCTCTTGGAGAATGTGCACACCATCCCATCCACGAAGAAAGAACTGTGCACATGCGTTGAAGAATGTGCATCCATTGACTGGATTTTTGTACCGGGATATTCCCAGGGGAACTGAAGGAGGCAGTGGTGCGCGCGCTCTTAAAGAAAACATCATTAGATCCCTTAGATCTATCCAATTACCGCCCGGTTTTGAATCTTCCATTCCTGGGTAAGGTGATTGAGAGAGCGGTTGGTAGGTTTCTGGATGAAACATCGGCTCTGGATCCATTCCAGTCTGGCTTCCGCACTGGTCATGGGACCGAGACGGCTCTGGTCGCCCTAACAGATGATCTCCGCAGGCAGCTGGATCGAGGCGGGTCGGGGCTGCTGATTCTTCTAAACCTTTCAGCAGCCTTCAGCATGGTCGATCACGAACTCCTGGACCACCGCCTTGCCGACGTGGGGATCCAGGGCACACTCCTTCAATGGCTGTGCTCGTTTCTCTCTGGTCGGGGACAGAGGGTGGCGCTTGGGGGGGAATTGTCATCATGCCACTCCTTGGTGTGTGGAGTGCCTCAGGGTGCGATACTCTCCCCGATGCTTTTTAACATCTTTATGCGCCCCCTCGCCCAGCTTGTCCGGAGTTTTGGGCTGGGTTGCCATCAGTATGCCGATGACACCCAACTCTATCTGTTGATGGATGGCCATCCTGACTCGGCCCCAGACACACTGACCAGATGCTTGGAAGCTGTGGCTGGATGGTTACATGGGAGCCGGTTGAAGTTAAATCCTTCGAAGACAGAGGTCCTCTGGCTGTGACGGGGTGATATGGGATTGAGGGGGCAACTCCCATCTCTTGCGGGGGTGCAATTAGTGCCAGATTGAGTGTAATCTTCAATACCTCCCTCTCCATGGAAGCACAGATTGCAGCTATAACAAAGGCGGCATTTTTTCATCTCCGCCAAGCTAAGCAGTTGGCTCCTTACCTCTCTCGCCCTGACCTAGCCACTGTGATCCACGCGACGGTCACTTCCAGACTGGATTATTGTAACTCGCTCTACGTGGGGCTGCCCTTGAGACTGACCCAGAAAGAAACTCCAGCGGGTGCAGAATGCCACGGCGAGACTCCTTATGGGGTCTTCGCTGCGAGATCACATTCATCCGGTACTATACCAGCTGCACTGGCTCCCGGTGGAGTACAGGATCAGGTTTAAGGTGCTGGTTTTAACCTTCAAAGCCCTATACGGCCTAGGACCCTCGTACCTATGGGACCGCCTCTCCTGGTATGCCCCACAGAGGAACCTACGGTCTGCAAATAAAAACATCCTGAGGGTCCCAGGCCACAGAGAGGTTAGGCTGGCCTCAACTAGAGCCAGGGCTTTCTCGGCTGCGGCTCCAATCTGGTGGAATGCTCTGTCACAAGAGACTAGGGTCCTGCGGGACCTGACATCTTTCCCCAGGGCCTGCAAGACAGTTGTTCCACCAGGCCTTTGGTCAGGGCGCAGCCTGACTCCCTCCTCTGGCAACCTGCACAGAATTTTGCTTAACGGTTGCCATTAATTTGATTTTAATTAATTTTTCTAATGAAATGTTTTTAGAATGTTGGATTATTTGATTGTTTGATTATTTGATTGTTGTTAGCCACCCTGAGCCTGGCTTCGGCTGGGGAGGGCGGGATATAAATAAAATTTATTATTATTATTATTATTATTATTATTATTATTATTATTCTCTAGTCATTAGGCACACTCTCCAGCAGCCTTGGGGAATGTGCATATCTCCATTGAATTTTGTACATTTCTCCGGCCAGTATGCATCATCCCCCAACATGCTTGGTATGTGTGTGCATTTATGCATATTAATCACTCAAATTGCATTCCCCAATATATCAGTTATTCGGAAAGGGTGCATATATTTTCATCAATGAATAGTTTCTAACACCATTGGTACGATTGTCTTGACTGTGATTATTATTTTACATTTCACTCTATGGAAGCAGTTCATATTGTGATTCAGGAAAGTAGCACTTTGTTACTCACTTCCCCCTTTCCTTTTCAAGCTGGGTCACAACATCCCATTTCATTGTGCTCATTCCATGCAATTGACCGCACACATAACTGCTCCTTTCCCTTCTGCAGTCCTGCACACATCTCTGTGATCATCCTCTCCCTGCCCTCCCCTGGCCTTTTTGGAGTAGGGAGAGTTTGTTCTTTCCTTGCACTGCCCTACCAATCTACAACATCTGTCTTTTTTTACCTTCCTGGCTGTGAGGGATTCCACCCCCATGTCTGCCCCCTGCGATCTCCCTTCTTCCAACACATTTTTCTTTTGCTTCCTTTTCTTTAGCTGATGGCTTTCACTGTAATGTGTCTGTGAACCTCATGGATGCAAGTTATTTTAAAACTATGCCATTTTTCTATAACTTTATAAAGGGATAAAGGTGTGTTTCAAGGAACTGTGGTGTTTGTCAAACAGATGTTATTCTGTAATGAATAATGGAAGCCATCTGAGATACCTTAAAAATCATCATGGGGTAGTGCGTGTGTGTGTGTGTGTGTGTGTGTGTGTGTTGTGTGTGCATGAATGATTCAGCAGGGATATAGCATTTCCCAAATGTCCTTTTCTGAACAATGTAAATAGTAGATATAAAGAGTCTGCAGATGTGTTTGGTCCAGGAGCTCTTGAGGAGAAATGCTACACATCTTTATCTCCAGACTCTTATGTTGACAGATCTTGATTCTGTGCCCTGCTGAGGTTTTCCACATAAAACCTCACATCACTAAGCTGCAGAAAAATAGAGTCAGGAGTGTGATTTATGTAGAAAACATCAAAATCCGGATAGAAAGCATTGTTGCCTCTGTTCCAAGCAGGCAATTTTTGGATATTTAATGTTCAGATAATTTGTTATACCTGTGGCAACTAAGATGGCATGTAGAAGCCATTCATATCCCATTGACTATCAGGCCATGTCTGCACATAACCTTTAAAGCACTTTGATACCACGTTAAACAGTCATGGCTTCCCCTCACAGAGCTGCAATTCTCAGAGTTCCTTGAGAAGAAGGATTAGTTGGTAAACCACTATGGGGATTGTAGCTCTGTGAGGGAAATAGAAGCATCCTAACAACTCTCAGCACCCTTAAGCACCTACACTTCCCATAGTTATTTGGGGAAACCATAATGGCCGCAGTGGATTCGATGAGGTAACCGTTAGGTGGATTTGTAAGTGGTTGACTGACCAAACCCAAACAGTGTTCACTAATGGTTCCTCACATCCTGGTGGAAAAGTGACAAGTGGAGTGCTACAGGGTTCTGTCATGGGCCTGTTGTCATTCAACGTCTTCATAAACAACTATGATGAAGGTATCGAGGGGATGCTCATCAAATCTGCAGATGCAACCAATGCTACAGGAGACAAGACTGGGATTAAAGATGGCCTAAACTGATTGCAGAACTGGGCAAAACTAATAAAATGAATTTCAAGAGGAACAAATGTTAGGTTCTACACATGGGCAGGAAGAACCAGCTTTATAAGTATAAGATGAGGGACACTTGGCTCGCCATTAGGACATGTGACAAGGATCTAGGGGTCTGGAAACCAAGCCTTACGAGGAGTGGTTGAAGGAGTTGGGTATGTTTATCCTGGTAAAGAGGAGACTGAGAGAAGATATGAGAGCCACCTATAAATATCTAAAGGGCTGCCACATGGAAGTTGGTGGAAGCTTGTTTATTCCTGCTTCAGAGGCTAGGACGCAACTGAATAGATTCAAGTTACAAGAAAGGAGATTCCAACTAGACATATTCTGAGTTTCCCAGGTGCATCAGAAATGGTTTGTCTGCCCCATACATTCTTCCAGCTGCCCTTACTATCTACAAACACTCCACACTCTTCTTCCCTTTTCTTGAAGCTGGATAAGTGGGGCAATATTGGAGGAAAGGGTATATATTTTTCCTCCGTCCTCTGAACTTAGGAACATAGAAACATATTCAGACAATGGGTCAATCTAGCTCAGCATTGTCCATGTTGACTTGTAGCAGCTCTCCTGGAACATCATTCCCAGCCCTACCTGGAGATGTCAGGGATTGAACCTTAAATCTTCTGTATGCAAAGCAGATGTTCTCCCACTGAGCTATGGCCCTCCCCTTATGGCTCTGCTGGCTAACAGCATGCTGGAGTGCTGGGAAGTATGGGAGATACAGTTCTACTAACAGCTTCTGCCATGGCAAAAGTAGCAGCTGCTACTTTTACAGCCCAGCCCACCTTCAAGGTAAGAAAAAGGTGGGAGGAGAATGTGGTGTGTGTTTGGGAGGTGGAGAAGCTGGCTCTTGGGGGATGAACAATGGCAGAAGACGTGGATAGGGGCAGCACTGGAAATTCTTTCCTGGCTTAGATTTTAATCTAATCCATAGAAGAATGTAGTGGTTAGAGAATGTCTTGGGGGCTTATAAAGCTTGCCTCTTGTTTTGCCTCTATGAGCCCCTGAAAGTTTGTTTCCAAGGCCAAGTTCAGTGAACATCACCAGCATCTCTATGGTGCCTCCAACACTGAGCTGAGTGTGTGGGAAGATTCATAACAAAGCCCAGGTACATCCCTGCTCTGTTCTCCCTTATATGAATTATCTAGATCAGCTGACTAATATGGCTAGAGCATGTAGCTTATCAGGAAGTCAGCTGACCACCTAGCTGCCATGGTTAAAGCTGCTACCCACGTGGCACCATCATCACAGTTTTGTCCTTTGGGTTGTCTCGGTTTCTTTCACAAGGCCCAGTTCTCATCTTGAACACATGAAAAGTGAAGAAGGGATTTGTTTTTTAAAAAAGAAAAGTTGAATTACTCACTTTTGTTTTAAAACAAACAGTCGTCAAATCTAAATCCTTAAGGGTGATTACTTGGCTTTGTGATTTGTTTATCCTCACTCGAGGGAAATTTCACTAATAATTCTCACAAAGGCTCCCTGCTTGTTTATAGTGCTTTGCTGTCGTTTTCATTAACGGCAAATTGTTCAATATGATGCTAAACTGAACTATATTAGATCAGCTAGAAATCTTTGCAGGCTCTCAAAGGCTGGCCATTATATATTCAAAACAGGGACCTAATGTTTCAGAGTTTCATATTCTACTATAATTATATGGTTCAATGCAAGTGATTATATCTCTTCTTCAGTATCAGACTGAAAAGTTTTGGTTAGCTGGCTCCCTCGTAATTTACTGCCTCGGCATAATGGGCCAGCCTTGTGGAAAAAAAGATGATAAATGACGCTGGCGAGGATTCATAGATTTATTAAATTTCTATCAAACTGTGCAACAAAAAAAAAATCTGCTTAAGTTAGAAATAGGCTCAAATTTTTTAATCAAAATTCATGAGTCCCGGTACTTGCTTCAGTAGGTCCGAGGAAGGCTTGAATTGAAGACTGATTAAAGAAAATAAAAGGTTTATTTGAAGTAATTTTTCAATGACGGCTTTTAATTGGATGTTAAATCAAATCCTTATCTTCCTTTCTGCAGATAGCACATTATATAAAATACAGTTAAGGGCTTTACCACTGTAACTGATACACGGAATAACAATTGACTTCTCACTTCGTGCTGTGAGGGGAAAAGGGCACCAATTGTCAACCCGTCAGAAATTACGTATGTAAATTAGTTCTGAAGTTGACGGATATGAAGATGACTTACAACCTTGCTCTCAGTACTTCCGGGGGGGGGGGTGGGATACCTGTTTAGATTCTCCCTGAAGGCTAACCATTGTTTTGCTAACCTTTACAAGTGTGTGTCCACAAACCATCCACCAGCCCTCTCATCTCTTTTGCTGATCTTACGACTTTAGGCATTTCAGATAGGACATGTTTTACCCTTTGGGAGTCATTTGGCCTACATATGTTAGTTTGTTCCCGAAGTTTGCTCCCCTTCCCTTAAAATAGGGGTGGGGATCTGTCATCCTCCGGATCTTACTGGTCTACAACTATCATCATCCCTGAACACTGACCATAGTGGCTGGAACTCTTCATGTAGTAAGTCCACCAAAAGTCCTTCCACCAAAAAAAGCCCAACAATTATTTGTACCTCCACAATTAGCTCTATTAACGATTCTTGATGGCAGAACTCTTTTTTTGGTCATGAGTTGCCCTGGGGTTGGCCCCTTTTTGGCTTGGCAAGACTCATCAGTAGTTTTCTAAATTGAATCAGTCATACATTTATAAATCAAATGAGTTTTGCCCGTCCTTCACCTCCCACCATTCAGTTTCCAGGGAAGACCCTGAGTTCTAGCAATGCAAGAGAGGGAGAGAAATGCAGGATTCTGGCTCAGCTGGGACCATCATTACATCGCTTGAGGCTCTTGATTATCTGTGGTGTGCTTGAATGGGTGGGATGCTTTAATCCTGCCTTTCAAAAGCAGGATTGCCTTTTAGATTCTTTACTTTGCTTTTCTTTCATGCCAGGTTTAACATATGTGTTTCTTTGTTTATGTACTGTAAGCCGCATGGTTAAAAATAGCAACCAATAAATTTAATAAATAATAATAATGGATCCCTACACACTGTCCACAGAATGTGAATATATGTGTCCCTTTCTCCTTTTACTTGCCTCCCCCCCCAGCTAAAAAAAAGTCCTAAACAATGTGACTTTTCTTCTTAGGGGAGCTCCTTGCCCTAATTTGGCTACCCTTCAGCTACTTCTCCTCCACTGCTCTCGTATTCCGTTTGCTCCCTTGCTTTCCCAGTCCTTCAAAGTTAATTTTTGTATGTGTTTAATCATCTTTAATTTCTGTTTAACCAGCACATAGCCAATTATCAGCAACATTTCTAGCATGCAACTATTGTGTGAAGACCAATATTAACTTCTTACGCAGGACTGCAGAGTTTATTGTGGAAGTGTAATTTTAGGAGGCTGTTCATTAATTTCACACAGCGGCGTGGGACGGGGAGGGGGGAGAATGAAATGCCAGCATGGATAAAGGTGAAAGCCTTCCCTCCCTCCTTTCTTCTTTCTCTTTTCTCCAGTAGATAAAATTAGGAAAGTAAAAGCTTTCACTGTTGGAGACCGACTGAAGCACTTTATAATCGCTATGCTGAGCATTATGATTCTTGGTACATTAGTGGGTTTTGAGTGGGTGCATTAGTAGGCCATGCTGTACTTACATCTGTAAATTGGTACAAGGTACAGATCCCATGAAGGCTGGGAATAGGTTTTAGTATATAGGGCTGGTGCAGAGCTCCTTCTGTCCCGTCCTCCCTCCACACTCTCCTTATACCGCAGGGATGGGGAAGATACTCAGTTTGCTCACATGTGAAAATACCTGATTTGCACTTCCTGAAATGGTATGTGAACTGCAAAACTATCCTTCTTTGAAATTCATACTTCTCTGAATTTTGCAACTCCAGCCAAATGATGTGTACAAAAGTGTGTATATTAGGGAAAGTGTCCATTAAAAATGCATGTGAAAACTATATATCGGTGAACAATGCATATATCAGTGAAAATAACATAGGAAACAGCAATATATTCAGGAAGATTGCTTGAGAAACAGTGTATGTTAAGGGAAATCCATGCTAACAAGCTGATAAATTTCCATAAGCACTTAAAAAGTAAATAAACAAGCAAAGCACGGATAAGTCATGCACAGCCTACTGTTTTTTGTGGTTCTTTCAAGGCAGGGGCTGGGATGCTGTTTCATTGTGAAGGCCACATTCCTTCATGGGTGACCTTCCAGGAGCCACATCTCAGCTTGGGCAGGGGAAGGTAAAGAGCAGATGGCCACAGCTAGGACAATGGGCAAATCAATGGATGTGGGGCATATATAGGTTTCATTCCAGTCATGGCAAAAGCCAGAGACTTCTGCATACTCATGTCTCTCTTTAGCTTCCAATTAGTGAAGGACAAGGCATTAGTGCAGTTCAAGGACACATCCCCAGTCAGGAAGAAAAAAGAGCAGGGTGGTGATGGGCATGGCCTGGGGAGAGTAGAATTGTCCTGAGGAGAGTCTCCAGGAGCCAGACATGGAGACCTGGAGGTCCAGATTCAGTCCCTGGGCCTGAGGTTCCCTACTGCTGTTCTAAGGCCTCAACTAATCAGAATGGGAACACTTAAGATTTGCACGGTGTGCTAACACTGTAGATCAGAAGGCAAAGCATACAGTGGCCAGAGTTACAAAAGGAAGTTGGACATTCATTCAAAGCCAGGAATAAGACCAAAGAAGTAGAAACTGGGGAATCTGTAAGATCCAAATGTCAGTATAATTTTAAAACCCAAAGGGAGACCAGATTGCACTGAATTTCCAGAACACTTATGACTTTACAGTGGTACCTCGGGTTAAGTACTTAATTCATTCCGGAGGTCCATTCTTAACCTGAAACTGTTCTTAACCTGAAGCACTATTTCTGGGTTAGTGGAGTCTGTAACCTGAAGCGTATGTAACCCGAGGTACCCACTGTATTTTCAATTTTCAATTGCAGTTGATAATCACCTTCTTGTTAAATCTGCATTATCTGTCCAGCATCTGTGGCAGCATAATTAACAAGGAGTGTCCCATTTAACAGTTTTGAAGTTTTAGTGCTTGACCTGATATGCTTCTAATTATAGTGCCTACATTTTGCTGTTTCAATTGTCTTCCTAAATGGACTTTTGCTATCCTGTCAAGAATGTGTCAGCAATGTATTTTAAGAGAATAAAGAAGTTTTCATCATATCCAGTGTATTGGAAAAGACCATAATTTTCAGCAGCGTTTAAGTACATTTTCCCTTCATTTTCTTGTTGTTGTACTATGGTGGTTTCACAATGTGGTCCTTGTTGGGGCATGTGCAGAGTGCCCATTCAACATGCCAGCAGATTGTGCAAATGGAAAACCCAGAATGGGGGTGTAAAAGAAAAACACAGGACAGTTTGGGTGGGGTCAGTTCATTTACTGATAGGCAGTCCAAAGTGTTATGCAGTTCCTCAGCTTAGCAGTTACATACAGTGGACACTCGGGTTGCGAACGTGGTCCATGCGAGATGCACGTTCGCAACTCACAGTGTTCGCAACCTGCAGCGGCGTATCTGCGCATGTGCAAAGTGTGATTTAGCACTTCTGTGCATGTGCAATCGCCGAAACCCGAAAGTAACCTGTTCCGGTACTTCTGGGTTTTGGCAGGTCCATAACCCAAAAAAAATGGAACCTGAAGCATCTGTAACCCGAGGAATGATTGTATAGTCAAGGCATGTTCTTATGCGTAGTGGGAAAGGATCACAACTCTGTGGCAAAGCATCTGCCTTGCATGAAGAAGGTCCTGGTTGATGATCTCCGGCGGGCTAGGGACAAAGGTGAGAGCTGTTTCCTAGTTCTGCTGGATCTCTCAGTGGCCTTTGACACCATCGACCATAACATCCTTCTGGACCGTCTAGAGGGGCTGGGAGCTGGGGGCACTGTCTTACAGTGGTTCCGCTCCTTCCTCTTGGGCCGTGTCCAGAAAGTGGTGGGGGGGGTGAGTGTTCAGACCCGTGGGCTCTCACTTGTGGGGTGCCTCAGGGTTCTGTCCTCTCCCCCATGCTTTTTAATATCTATATGAAGCCGCTGGGAGAGATCATCAGGGGGTTTGGGCTGGGTGTTCATCAGTATGCAGATGACACCCAGCTCTACCTCTCCTTTAAATCAGAACCAGTGAAGGCGGTGAAGGTCCTGTGTGAGTGCCTGGAGGTGGTTGGAGGTTGGATGGCGGCTAACAGATTGAGGTTGAATCCTGACAAGACAGAAGTACTGTTTTTGGGGGACAGGAGGCGGGCAGGTGTGGAGGATTCCCTGGTCCTGAATGGGGTAACTGTGCCCCTGAAGGACCAGGTGCGCAGCCTGGGAGTCATTTTGGACTCACAGCTGTCCATGGAGGCGCAGATTAACTCTGTGTTCAGGGCAGCTGTCTACCAGCTCCACCTGGTACGCAGGCTAAGACCCTACCTCCCCGCGGACTGTCTCGCCAGAGTGGTGCATGCTCTAGTTATCTCACGCTTGGACTACTGCAATGCGCTCTACGTGGGGCTACCTTTGAAGGTGACCCGGAAACTACAACTGATCCAGAATGCGGCAGCTAGACTGGTGACTGGGGGCAGCTGCCGAGACCACATAACACCGGTCTTGAAAGACCTACATTGGCTCCCAGTACGTTTCCGAGCACGATTCAAAGTGTTGGTGCTGACCTTTAAAGCCCTAAACGGCCTCGGTCCTGTATACCTGAAGGAGCGTCTCCACCCCCATCGTTCAGCCCGGACACTGAGATCCAGCGCCGAGGGCCTTCTGGCGGTTCCCTCATTGCGAGAAGTGAGGCTACAGGGAACCAGACAGAGGGCCTTCTCGGTAGTGGCGCCCGCCCTGTGGAACGCCCTCCCATCAGATGTCAAAGAGATAAAGAATTACCTGATGTTCAGAAGACATCTTAAGGCAGCCCTGTTCAGGGATGTTTTTAATATGTAATGCTGTATTGTTTTTAATACTGATTGGAAGCCGCCCAGAGTGGCTGGGGAAACTCAGCCAGATGGGCGGGGTTTAAATAATAAATTATTATTATTATTATTATTATTATTATTATCCTAGATTCAACCTCTGGCATCCCCAGATATGGCTGGGGAAAACCACTGCTTGAAACTCTGAACAGCTGCTGCCACATTTCCAGCTGTTTTGGACTACGATTCCCATAATCCCAAATTTGGGAAGCCCTTGGTTAGACAATGCTCAGCTAAATGTACCAATGGCCTGACTCTGTTTAAGCCTATTTCCTCTGTTTCTAGCATGGCTTTTCCTGCTTCGGTGCATACTCTTGGTTGCTGATGAGCACCCTGCCCTGCTTCTTGTTACAGGCACAGAGATTAATTGAAAGGATCACTTCCCAGTCTGACCGGTTAATCTGATCATGTTGATGACTAAAGTTTATTAATTGCCATCTAATTTGCTGTTGACAAAAGGAACACTGAGCTCTATTCACATTAGACAGAGTTCCGGTCAACTCCACCAGCAACCTACTTAGGCAATTATTTCAAGTCATTAGAACCATATTCATTCTGCTTCTCCTTCTCTTTTTAAAGCCCTGTGTGCTTTTTCCTATGGTTAATTATGATTTTAAAACTTCAAGGGAATGTTTCTGGTTGCTTGAAAGTGCCCCGATCACAGCCTTTCGACTGACACAGAGGATTAGTTGAGATTTAAACCAGTGACCTCCAAGCTCTGGCTACTGTCACCTTGCTTCATACAAAACACAACAGGGCTGCCTCTGCTCAGGTTACTCTAAATCACAAGTTGATGAGAGGTGACAGGTTCTGCAACGCAGTTTGATTCCTGCCTCCCTGGGCCAAATTCCTTCAAACAGAGGCTAGGGGAGGTCACTTTGTGTGTCCAGAACCAGTGAACTGCGCTCACTGTTATATTGTACAAGCCTTTCATGTGCATGTGTCTTCTTTTCTCTCCTCTTTTTTCTTTTTTTCTTTTTGACAAGTGAAGCTCATTTTTGTAAACACCAATTCTTAAGAGAAAGTAATGTCAATACAACCAAAATATTTTTAAAAAAACTGATGATATGCACGAAAGATGAAATATCAATTGTTTTTTCAGTATGGCCATACAGAGAGTTTAGATATAAATGTGCATATCTGGAACTCATTTTAAAATGGTTCCCATCTCATGTGAAGCAAGTTTCATTGTAAGGATATGCCATTGTTGTAATGCAGGTTCTACCACCATGTTATGCAGGTGGTGCTGTGGTCTAAACCACTGAGCCTCTTGGGATTGCCGATTGGATGGTTGGCGGTTCGAATCCCCATGACGGAGTGAGCTCCCATTGCTCTGTCCCAGCTCCTGCCAACCAAGCAGTTCGAAAGCACGTCAAAAGTGCAAGTAGATAAATAGGTACCGCTCTGGCAGGAAGGTAAATGGCATTTCCGTGCGCTCTGGCATCTGTCACGGTGTACCGTTGCGCCAGTAGTGGTTTAGTCATGCTGGCCCCATGACCCGGAAAGCTGTCTGTCGACAAACACCAGCTCCCTCGACCTGAAGTGAAATGAGCGCCACAACCCCATAGTTGCCTTTGACTGGACTTAACCATCCAGGGGTCCCTTTTCTTTATCTTATCTTTCCACCACCATGTGAGTGTTTCCTTGCAGACTGCACTTTAGCAATTCAGTAACTTCATGGCAAAAAGACTAGATACAACCCATGAGCTCCGCATTACTGGTGGTTCTTTAATTCCCTGCTGGAAAAACAAAAGCATGCCTTGTAGCACTTTAAGACTGAGCAAATCTATCACAGCATGAGCCATTGGTAGTCAACATGGTGCCCTTCAGACGTTGTCAGGCTACAACTCTTGTCAACCCCAGACAGGGATAACAGGAGTCGTTATCCTGTTGGATAGGCTGGATTCACACAGCAATGTATTCCATTTCGCCGACATTTTACCAGCTGTTGATTTCTGTATTATATTTGAGTTTTCACATAATGAGACTCTTAATCTCAAGGCTGTGGGTTCAATCCCCATGTTGGACAAAATTGTCCTGCATTGCAAGGGGTTGGGCTAGATGACCCTCGGGATCTTTTCCAGCTCTACCGTTCTATGATTCTTGGATGAAAAAGACACTTCTGGAAATTTAGTGGAATATAATGGAAGTTTAGTGATCATTTCTGTGTTAGTTTGTTCCAGAAACACTCAGTTTGCAACTTCACTGACCCAGAAAATAGTGGGAGTAAAGTGATGAAATTTGGGGTGGTTATACAGGCATACAGTTTTTTCCTGTTATTTTCATGGGTGAATTGTGGATGGTGGGGTTGGGAGAACAGAAGCACACATGTGGAATGGTGAGGGAGTAGTGATGATGTTGTGCCACACCATGCCCAATGGTATGAATGACATTTAGTGCCACAGGCTGATATGTTAGTCAAAAAGCCACAGTTCCTTAACACAACAGGTACAGCAGTGGGAAAGGAATGTTAGAAAACAGGACAGAAGTACTAGCTTTATAATCAGGAAAACTACACTCCACTTCATCATACCTGACCTCTAGTGCCCAGTAAATGTATCAGTCTTTAAGGTGTCATAAGATTCTTTGCTCTTTTTTGCTGCAGCACAGACTAACATGGCTACTCTTTCTGGAAGTGGCTGCAGTGAAATCTTCCTATGGTTACATTTTATAAGCCATACTTTCAAGGAGCAACAGCATTTGAGGGTGTGCCATAAAATCATTTACCCTGTCGCCTTGCATGTTCAGCAAACACATGTAGAGCCTAGGATGGAGATAGGGAGCTATTCTGTGCTTGTGGAGAACAAGATTGGGTTATCCACCTGTTATCCACCTTACATCACAATGACTTCAGGTGACTCATTTGTGGCCACTGGCCGTGCACAGCACCTTGAAGCCCTGACAGTCAGCTGGTTGTTAGAGCTTTGAAGCTCCACATTGGCCTCTGAAGGGGGGAAAGCTAAGCACATTCATCTGGATGCACTTAGACTCCTCCCTGCGAATGGGAAAGCTGAATGTGTGATGGGGCAGGGAATCTCGGGGGGTGGGACTTGCATGAGTAGCCCTCCTTCCCCTTTCACAGCCTGGAGAGGGCTTTTGCTGCATGTGTTTATATGCAGAGCATCATAAGGAAACAGGGACGGATGAAATGGCATGGCACCAGCAGTTTGTGGCTCACCTTGCCGTTCAATTCAACAGCTCTCTTTTAAAGCACAGAATGGCAATTCATCCTTTAGTCAAGTGACCAGGAAATAAATAAATCACCTCTATGCTAATAGGCAGGCTTCTAGACAGTTACGGGAATGTTTAAGTGAGCAGGAGAGATGCTTGTTCTGCTTCATGTTTGTTTCGGACATAATTAGCCTCACTCCTACATTTCAGCTGCTCTTCAGACTACAAGAGCGATACCATCCTACTTTTGTGTGTGTGTGTTTGTTTCACTCAGTTTTTAAGATGGTCACATTCCCTTCGAAGCAAAGAGATTAACTAGAAGCTTTCCATGACCTGCCAGCTGTAACTGATGGAAGTTGTAGCCCAAATCATCTGGAGGGCACCCGCTTGAGGAAGGCAGAAGGCAGCACTTGCACTATACATCTTAAGTGCTGTGATACAACTTTATACAATCATGTTGTTTGTTAAGGGTGGTATTAGGAGAACCCCTATTCCCCTCACAAAGGCATGATTCCCAGAGTTTCCTGGAAAGAGAGCTTATTTGACAAACCACTCTGGGAAGTGCAGTTCTTTTAAGGGAAAAGGGCTGTCCTACCAACTTGCAGCACCCTTAACAAACTACAGTTCCCAGGATTCTTTTGGGAAATTTATGGCTGTTAAATTGCTATAATAGTGCTTTAAATGTACAAGGATGTGGCCTGAACAAGAACCACAGCTTTTCCTATCTCACTCAGCATTATTATTTTTTAACAATCAGCAATTTTAATATCTGAGCAGCAGTTATGTAACCTATAGATTAGTAGTCTGAAATATTAATTAATTTGGAATAAACCAAGTCCATTCCGTCTTCTGGCAGGCCTAGCGGAAATCCTGATAAGATATTTTTTCCTTCCCAGTAACACTGAATTTTTTCATTGTTATGATAAAATACAGGTGTGCTTCAAAATGAAACTTGCCTGACCAGCAGAAATTGAATATATTTTTAGAACAAAGAGGACTTAAATCAAATTAATCTTTATCAGACAGGAGCATTTGCATTTGTATTACTGAGTGCAAAGCCATAGTCAAAACTGAAAAAATAATAATAATAATAATAATAATAATAATAATAATAATAATAATAGGAAAATACTTTTGCAATCGCTCTTCAATATATTGGAGAGCATGTATCTCACAACATTTATTGGATTAGCACTGCAACATGTTACCTTCAATGAGTGCAGGTTTACCATAATGAGAAGGTAGCTGAATGAATACTTCCATGGAGAGAAGTTAATGCAGTTTAATTATTTAATTTGATTGTTCCTAGATATTGATTTGCCATTTTTCTGTTGGAATATCTAAATGGTTTACAGCGATTTGCTCAAAAAGCAATCACCAAACAGACATGAACCATGACTAAATCACAGCCTAAAATGGTCTAAGAGGCAAAGAAGAAGCTTCCATATGCAGATCAGTCCATCTAGTTCAGGCCCCATTTGCACTATTCAGTTAAAACACTATGGTACCACTTATTTTGCTTCCCCAAACAATTCTGGGAGCTGTAGTTCATTAAGGGAGCCGAGAGTTCTCAGGAGGTTTCTATTTCCCTCCCAGAGCTACAGTTCACAGAGTTCACTGTGAAGAGGCATTGAGAACTGTACACTGAGAACTGTAATTCTGTGTGGGAAATAGGAGTCCCCTTACCAAACAACAGCTCCCAAAATTATTTGCAAGAAACCATTGTTTAAAGTAATATAAAACTTTTAAAAATATACAGTGCAGATGAGTCTCCCTCATGCTGGCTGACAACAGCAGTCCAAGACACCAGACATTGAGCTTGGAAACTTCTACATGCAAAGCAGATGCTCTTATTATTGAGTTAGGATGTTCAGTGAAATCACCAGTAGACTGAATCAAGACAATGTATGACAAACACCATGTGTGTTAGTTGGCTTCCTAGTGCCAGAATGCTTCTGTTATAGCAATATCAAGAACCTTCAGGTGAGTGAACACTCTTAATACCATAACTATCACTTTCTAATGTCCTGTATTGACTTCTCTTTGATTTCACTGTATCCTTTCACTTCCTAGTTATGTGTACTGTCAGTAGTGTCCTGCTACTGGCATTGCTGTGACTTACTGGACGGGCAAGATTAGCATGGCACAAATGTACCGATATGCACATCAGATTAGCTTGGCCACTGTGTTTGCATCAGTCCAACCTCCCCTCCTCCTCCTCCTCCTCCTCCTCCTCCTCCTCCTCCTCCTCGTCAGTAAGCTGCAACACTGCTTGTGACAGGTCAAGTGTGTGTGTGTGTGTTTGTGTACCTGCAACGCAGATAACACTTCATGCATTTGTTGAAGTGGGTTGCAGCTGGCAAAAGGTTATACTATAAAAAATCAAAACAAAACAAATTCCTTCCAGTAGCACCTTAAAGACCAACTAAGTCAGTTCTTGGTATGAGCTTTCGTGTGCATGCACACTTCTTCAGATACACATTTATAAAAAGATACACATTTATAAAAAATCAGTTTGTCTTTAAAACCCACAAGACCCTTTGTTGTTTTTGCTGCAGCAGACTCATGATGCAACAACTCCTCTAGATGTGTGTTTTCTTCTAACCCTGTTCCAAATCTGTCTCAGACATGAAAGAGAACGCTCAATGCTGCGTGCCCTGTATATAAAACCTTTGGTCCATCCCACAATTGGCAACATAAAAATTCCCCCAGTAACCCAAACAGCCCAGTCGCTGCCAATGGCCATCTAAACGATCCCGCCCAGCAACAGAGGGGTGGCCTGTCAGACTCCACTGCAACACGTGCTCTCCATGAAGGAAAACACGCTTTCCAAATCTGTCTCAGACGTGGTGTCTCCATGCACCAGAATGAGATAGGAAGGAAGGACTAGAGTTCCAAGTTGGTGCAAAGGGTCCTTGGTGCTAAAGGATCTTTAGACTGCAGGAATCATATTTTTAAATGCTTCCACCCGCAGAATCCCCTGGAAACAGAAACTTGCTTGCCCAGAACCTTTCTCCCTGCTGTGTCAGGTGTCAGGTTGATTTCTTTGTATTTATTTGCCGGAATAGTTTGGAGGTTTGGTTGCTGCTGCTGTTGTTTGAATGCAGTGGAGCATTCCAAAAAGTTGTCCCACCACCACTTGCTTTCTGAAGTGATAACAGTACAGTGGTACCTCTGGTTAAGAACTTACAGTCATACATCGGGTTAAAGTAGCTTTGGGATGAGTATTTTCGGGTTGCGCGCTGCGGTGACCCGGAAGTAACGGAGCATGTTACTTCCGGGTTTCGCCGCTCGTGCATGCGCAGTCAAAATGACGTCGCATGCATGCGCACAAGCAGCGAATTGTGACACGTGCATGCGCGGACACGGGTTGCGTTCGCTTCAGGATACAAACGGGGCTCCGGAACGGATCCCATTCGCATCCACAGGTACCACTGTAATTTGTTCTGGGGTCCGTTCTTAAACTGAAACTGTTCTTAACCTAAGGTACCACTTTAGCTAATGGGGCCTCCCGCTGCTGCCGTGCGATTTCTGTTCTCATCCTGAAGCAAAGTTCTTAACCTGAGGCACTATTTCTGGGTTAGCAGAGTCTGTAACCTGAAGCGTATGTAACCCGAGGTACCACTGTACTCTGTGTCATCTCAGCGTTCTACCACCCCATCCTGCAGCGTATGAAAATGAGGCTCCAGCTATTTTCCTTCCCCCTAAATCTTGTGGAAGTGAATTCCACATGTTAACAAGACATTGTGTGAAAGGAGCATCAAACACCCGGTCAGTTTTCTTGGGTGACCTCAACTTAGAGCATTATGCAAGAACAGGGTGTCATGAGACAAAGGTTCCTGAGAGCAGAAGAAGCAGTAAGGCCTACAAGGACTACACAATCCTTCAAGCCTAAGCCTGCGTTAACAGCAAACTGCTACGTCACTGTGACACATCTTGGGTGATGACTCATTCTCCCTATAAAAGTAGCCAGCCTCTCTGTGTGTCTTGGCCAGTGTTGGCCAACAACAGTGTTGTGTTGTTGCAGATAGAGTGGCTCCAGGACTCCAGTAAATCAGTAACTAAGACTGTGCCTCTGTGAAGAGTCAGATAGCTGCTATGAGCACTCTGTGTATGCTCTTTAACTGTGCTGTTTCTGAACAAGTTTATTTTCTTCAGTAAAGTTTTATTCTGTTTATGAAGAAGACTATGTTGAATAATTTACCACTGCGCAACACGGGGAAAGTAATTTTCTCTGTCTCCCATCTAACATTGGGCTGGAAATTTATGGGTTCCTTGGAGCTCTGTAGATACAGTTATGCTTGCACCACCTTCTAGGATTCCTAGGCACCTGCTGCCTTCTTCCTTTGATCTGATTCATGCTGTAGGAGGAAAAGAGTGACCTAAACCAGATGGGCCATCTTTCACACTGTTCCGACACAAGCAGGGGTCACAACCTGATATCCTCATTTGGACGTGTCTCTGGTGTGGTGCATTTTTCCATAAACATCGTGCCTTCTGCAGTGCACCAGTCAATTGAGCAGAAGGGCTCGAGTTGAATCCCGTTGTGTACCAGGTCAGTTCAAAGGTAGCATTGGTGTGATCAGGTTGCCCTGGGCGAATGGAAGACACAGTGGGTAAGCTCCACTATTTTCTGCTCAATTAGTTGGAACACTTAGGCTGTGATACACATACCTTCCATATGCTGTGCAACTCAGATTGACTGAATTTGGGTCACCAATTGCAATGTGAAAGCACCATTAGGGTGTGCTTCTCTTATTACATCCCTGGGCATGTGACTTAAGAATTTATTAAAAAGCAAAAAGTTTGGCAAAAAGGCCCCACTTTTTAGCTCTAGGAGGATTGGATGAAGGCTTTCCAGGTTGCAGCCTAAAGAAACCTCAAATATAACCATACAATCTTAAGGTGTGAAGGGTTCTGTTTGCAGTTTGGTCAGTCCAAATATAGTTGTTGCTGCTGACCCATCTTGTCTCACGAATTATCTTCAATCATTTCATTTTTTCTTGTCCTATATGTTTTCCTACAGCTTCTATCCATACAGCCATTCTCTTGTATGGTGTTTTCAAAAAAGTTACTAAATTCTGGAGCAAATTGGGGAAAAAGAAACTGCGGGCACGCCATGTTTTGTTGTTTCAGTTATCACCAAATTCAAGACATGGGCATGGCACCGAATAGGAACATGCTGATCAGCCACATCAGTAATTTTACTTTGTAAAAACCATTATGCTGGCCACGGTAGTTGCAGCTCTATCTGTACTATCAGATAAACAATCTGGGGATAATTTTAAGATACTGTAATCTTTCAGTCACTAGATCAAAAAGTCCCTGTCCTGTACCATTATTACTTGGTACAACCAAAAGTAGTCGCTCACAGATAACACCTTTAAGTACATACTGAATAATAGTGCTAAACTGATTGATGGGTGATTTATCTAGTGTTGAATAAACTTGAATAGAATTATATTCTGCTTGAGAATCTCCATGACTTAATTCTTTCTTGGGGCACAGGGGGCAGGCAGGTGTGGAGGACTCCTTAATCCTGAATGGGGTAACTGTGCCCCTGAAGGACCAGGTGTGCAACCTGAGAGTCATTTTGGACTCACAGCTGTCCATGGACGCACAGGTCAATTCTGTGTCCAGGGCGGCTGTCTACCAGCTCCATCTGGTATTCAGGCTAAGACCCTACCTGCCCGTGGACTGTCTTGCCAGAGTGGTGCATGTTCTAGTTATCTCCTGCTTGGACTACTGCAATTTGCTCTATGTGGGGCTACCTTGGAAGGTGACTCAGAAACTGCAATTAATCCAGAATGCGGGAGCTAGACTGGTAGTGGCTGCTGGGACCACATAACATCAGTCCTGAGAGATCTGCATTGGCTCCCAGTACGTTTCTGAGCACAATTCAAAGTGTTGGTGTTGACCTTTAAAGCCCTAAATGGCCTCAGTCCTGTATACCTGAAGGAGCGTCTCCACCCCCATTGTTCAGCCCGGACACTGAGGTCCAGCACCGAGAGCCTTCTGATGGTTCCCTCGCTGCAAGAAGTGAGGTTACAGGGAACCAGGCACAGGGCCTTCTTGGTAGTGGCACCTGCCCTGTGGAACGCTCTCCCAGCAGATGCCAAGGCGATAAGTAACTATTTTACTTTTAAAAGACATCTGAATACAGCCCTGTTTAGGGAAGTTTTTAATGTTTAGTGCTGTATTATGTTCTTAGTATTCCTTTGGGAGCCACCCAGAGTGGCTGGCGAAACCCAGCCAGATGGGCGAGGTATGAATAAATAAATAAATAAATAAATAAATAAATAAATAAATAAATAAATGTATCATATTCTTCATAATTTGCATTAATATGCTAATAGTTGTTTAATAGTTCTTTTTATTATATTGGAACTTCTGTTATATTTTCAAGCTAATAAAAGGTCATTACCATTTTTAACATATTGTCTAATATTTAAGGGGCCCCACTTGCCATTGGGCAAGCTGACACCCTGGTCAGTCCAGCACTGCGCTGCAAGTCTGGAGGCCAAATTAACTCACTCTTTTATTTTATGCCGTTTGTCATGTTCAACCTGAAACAGGTTCCACTTTGGTTTATGAGGTTCTTTCTCCCAAACCACGGCCACTTGCCCCACACCGGACAGAACATATGAAATTAGATTGTGGCTGAATTGGTTGTGTGACCAGCCAAAAAGATTGTGCATCACACAGCCAACCCCTGAGGAAAGAGGGTTGAAGTCACCATGCATCAGATGCTAATTGGTGACTTCAAGACTGCTAATCAATGGGGCTTCAAAGCACCATGCAGGGCTCCTTGCATGTCATGTTTAGTGTTTTGAAGTCCCCGTGATCACTTGCCCTGCCCCCCTGTTAGATTTAAACAATGAAGGGTAGGTGAGATAGATATCTGGCCAGTTTCCCACCCTTACACTATGGGCATCTTAATTGTTGGTGATGATTTATTTTAGCTGCATTAATCTGCATAGAACTGTAAAGTGTTAAGTATAGAACAAAGAAAAAGAAAAGTCCCTGTTCAGAACAGCTTCCATTCTGGTTTCATATGTGCATTTTCAAGTGGCATTGAAAGCTTAGTATCATACTAGGGATGGAGTGAACAAGATAAGGAGCACCAAAAATGCAATTTCCCCTCATCCTGCATCAAATAAGGCAGCCTCAGTTCAAACTGGAAAAAGCCCATTTGACATTTAACTGATTCAAATTTGGAACCATTCTCCACCTTCATCACTGGCAGCCAAAGGCCATGAAGTCTGATTGCAAACCATTTGTTCCATGCTGCCCATGGTAACCTCAAGACTTGATATGTTTAATGTGCCTTTTGTGGGTTTGCCCTTGTACCTGGTTCAGAAGCTGCAACTAACACAAAATATAGTAGCTGGACAGCTCACAGGATCAGGTGACTAGCAACATGTTTCTCCTTTGCTGAGAGAGGTGTACTGGTTGCTGATTTGATACTGGGCAGGGCTCAATATTATTGTGTAGATTCACAAAGTCCTAAACAACTTTGTGTCATCAGAACCTCTTGATTCCTTATGCTCTGCCTCACTCACTGAGATCTTCTGAGGGAGCACTTTTGGTGGTCCCCCAAGCTCCTAAGGCTTGGTTGGCCTTCACTGGGGACCACACCTTTAGTATGGCAGCCCCTGTCCGGTGGAACTCCTTCCCAGTAGACATTAGGTATGAATCATCTTTGCTTTATTTCACACATCTTTCAAAAACTTTGTTCAGACAAGTATTTGGAATCTCTTCTTTTTTACAAAGCAATTTTTATTAACATGTTACAGTATTGGTGTTTCATAGTAGAATCAGAGAATTGTAGAGTTGGAAGGATTCGAAGAGTTCTCTAGTCTAACCCCTTGTGATGCGGGAATCACAGCCAAAGATTCCTTGACAGATGGCCATCCAATATCTGCTTAAGAACCTCCAACAAAAGAGAGTCCTCCACCTTCTGAGGGAGTCTGTTCCACTCATGAACAGCTCTTACCTTAAGAAAGTTCTAGTTGGAATCTCCTTTCTTGTCATTTGAATCCATTAGTTTGGATTCTATTGTGGGTTGTGTTTTTATGCGATTATACATATATAGTTATATTTTCTATGACAGTGTGGTTTCTAGATATTTAAATAAATCCACATGTTCATCCACATGTTCTTTGATCTCCTCCTCAAACCTTGAGGGGTTTTTTTTAGTGTTCAGCTGTAACAGCCAGGTCAGCCCAATTTATTTCCAGAGCAGTGGACATTACTGTACAAAACCCTTCCAGGAATAAATATTTTTGAAGTGTAACGAATGGAAGAAAACCCATCTAACATGTCTTTGGAGCCAAATGTCATCTATCATCTAACATACTACATGGAGCCAAAGTTTCCAAAATGCTAAATTGAAAGAAGAATTGGGATGCGTTTGATTTCCTGGTGTTGAGATGCTCACTTGCTCTTCCTTCTTTCAGTGCTTTCAGGTTTCTTGTCCCCTAGTTACAACTTTTATAGAAGGGATGGGGTGAAGATAATTGAAGTGAAGGGTCCCTGGGAATACACCAATATGATAGCTTAGCATGCTGTCAGAACAGAGCTTGTCAGATGATTCTATTGTACCGGGATGTGATTTTTACTACCAAGCACGATTAGGGAAATGATTCATGTATTGTGCACCGTTGAAAAGAAGGGTAATTTGAGGTAACAGAGAGGGTTTTCAATGCCAAAACAATAATGATAATTCATCCAGTGGTAAGGAATTGTTATGACACGTTTTCTATTATTAATCTGGTTACAGGGTCTAGGTTAAATGACTGCAGTCGATTAAAAGATACATGGATGGGGAGCGGGGGGAGCATTCTATATTTATCACCTGCTTAAAGAAAAAGCAAATTTAGCCAAGACAAATCATATCATGGAAGAGTGCACAATGTGTGATTTAAAGAGCGCCTTTCATGGGGACATCCTGTTTTAATGAGAAAACGAAATACACCCTCTTTATACATGCATATATGCAGTTCCAGGTAATACACAGTGGAACAAAGGTGGATTTGTAGTCAGGTTTCAGCTTAAGTGCTTGTAATGGCCCAGTATTGTGGGAATGTTTATAGTTAGAGGTACACATGGGTGCTATCCATCGTAGAGTTCAAGGAAGCAAACTTGTCCATGTGCATCAGCCTTTCCAAGGCTGAGCATTTTGGGGTTGGCGTTTTACACCTCCAAGTAGAGGGAAAGCAGAGTGGTGTCAAAAGTTATGTTTGTTGATGCTTGTAAATAGACTTGCTGGCTACCTGTGGTGTGTGAGAATCACCTGGAGGCAACCAAGCGTGAAAGCTTATGTATTACTACATTGAGTTTTCAAACATCCTACCTTTGTTCACATTCCTTCTCAACTGAGGAATCCCAACACATCTGGCACAGAACCCCTGAGGATTCTGAAGTGTACTTTAGGGCCAAACACAATTCTTGGGGCCCAGGCCAGGCCTTTGGGATCAGTGTTTCCCTGTTTCAGATAGGAGGCCTAGGCTCAGTGCTCTTGTGTGGGCAACTGCAGACTACATCACAGGAAAAGAACATTCAGGGAAGCTATACACTTGTCCACTTATTAAAAACTATATCTCAGACTCTGCTCTGAGTGCCCCACCTTCAGTAGTGAACTGTGTGGCACCAGGCATATCTCAGTGATGGTGCCCTCATTGTGGAATGGTTCCATTATCCATATTGCCACCTGGGTAGGTGAATATATATTCCTCAGGAAAATCCATTAGCATTTTAGCATGATTTTCTCTTAATGTACACATTTTCACTCAGTACTTAGCAGCAGAACTACATTTTGAAATTCAGAAAGTATGAATTTCTAAGGATGCCTCTATTTTGGTTCATATATTGTTTCACAAAGTGTGGATTAGATAGGTTCTCCTTTAAATGCAAACACAATTAGATTTTTTCCTTACCTGCTGCACCCAATTTTCTGTGGAAAATGAGGCTCTTAACAGTAGCCAGGACTTCAAATTAACCTTGCCAATGTCTTATATATTTAAGGAGTGTGCTTTAAGTAAAGCAGAGTGAAGAAGGATATAGTTTAATAATCAGTTGTTTTTGGGGGGAGCTATATTTTGTGGTAAACACATTATTCCTGCTTGGATCCCGGGTGCATTCCACTGGAACGAACACTGGGGTTAATGCAGCAAAGAGGTTTGTTTTTTTTAAGGGAACCTAAAGTCTAGGACAAATATCAGGTTAATTTAATCTCCAGCAACTCTGATTGTATCCCTTAAGGCAACATTAGATGGGACTTTGTTACAGTATTTTGCAAATCAAATTAAAGACTCTTATGTTAATAGATTTTAGAATGAGCTGACACATCTTTTGCTTAGCATCAACCTCCCAATGGGCCATTGCATGGTTTTGTAAAGGAGAAATATAAAATTCTACCTGCCCTCCAAGAAGGGAGGTTTAAAAAAAGAACAACACACAACCCAATACCATGACTAGATCCTCTCCTGGGGTAAACTGATAGTGTTCTGTTGAAAACCAGGGTATTTTGTTGGCTGTGAGTTTTCCATTCAGAGGGGAATGCTAATGGTTTCAGAGATATAACTTCTTAAATATGACCTGGTCCAGGAAATGTGCAACTTCAGAATGCAGATGAAGATATGCATGATTGTATCCTTCCTTGTGTTTACAGAAAGGAAAGAGGGAGAACAACTCTGTCAATGGCAAGTTAGGATGTCATAGAGAAGGCTTCTCTCAGATATGATATTTCTGAATGTATTCTGTGAGAGTCAGTGTGCTACTTCAACCTTGGATCGCCCAATCTGTGGGACCCATGTACAAGTATGCACAGCAGAGAAATTACTGTACGAAGCACGCACTGTAATCTGGATTCAGGTAGGTAGCTGTGTTCGTCTGATGCAGATGAAATAAATAAATAAAAATTGTCCAGTAGCACCCTAGAGGCCAACTAAGTTTGTTCTGGGTATAAGCTTTCGTGTGCATGCATACTTCTTCAGATACACTGAAACAGAAGTCACCAGACCCTTATATATAGTGGGAGGTTCTGGTGACTTCTGTTTCAGTGTATCTGAAGAAGTGTGCATGCACACAAAAGCTTATACCAGAACAAACTTAGTTGGTCTCTAAGGTGCTACTGGACAATTTTTTAATTTTTTTATTTATTTCAACTGTAATCTGGGTACAACAAAATTCTTCAAGCGTAATTTCAGTAGGAGGGTTCAAGGGACTTTGTGGGTGGCAACAAAGACATCTGCAGGTGCAGGTGTGGCTCCATGGGTCAGTTTGGTTCCTGGATTAGAATGCTTAATTAGGACTCGGGCATCTCAGATTCAAGTCTCATCTGTAGCCAAAACAAAGTTCCTTGGGTAAGATAGTGAGTCTCTCTTAACCTTACCTACCTGGTTATTGTGAGAATAAAATGGAGGAGGCAGAATCATGCAGAGCAAAATAAATAATAAATATGGAGATAGTAGTCTTGTAGCACAGTGTTTCTTAGTCACTTAGTTGTATACTTGTTCTGCTAGTGCGGCAGCAGAATGCTGTCGCACAAGAGAATGCATAAGCAGGTCGCTGGTAACTTTGTTGCCTAATTAATGCACATTCATTTGTGCAACGAGTTTCCACTAGTACAACTGTTATGTAGAGTTCCTCTTTTGTGGTACCTTAGAACAACCCCCAGCACAAAGGCCCTTTCCCTGGTGGACAGAGAACATAGCCCTTAGCCTTCAGCCATGAAGTTAGGACCCACTATGGCTGGGATAGGAACCTGTAGCCTTCCAGATGTTATTGGACTCCATCTCTCACCACTCCTGATCATTGTCTACCTTTACTGAGGATGATGGGAGCTTGAGTCCAACAACATCTGGAAGGCTGCAGGCTTCCCATCCCTGCACTGTTGGGTTGCAGCCTGATTTAAGGTGTATTGTATATTAGCAGCGTATTAGTACCACTTATCAAATATAGGGTAGGGGGAAATAAATAAGTGGGCTCCAAGATATATGTTCAGATTAGAAACTGGGTCACAGGTCTGACATTAAAGATTATGATGGGAAATGTGAAGGAAACGGTGCCCAAGTCTGAACCAGACCTACTATTTAGGGCTGAAATGTGGGGCTGCGTCTGAAGATGGTTCAGAAACTTCAGCTGGTGCAGAATTCATCAGCCAGGTTGCTTACCAACACAAGATGGTTTGAGCATATAATGTCAATCCTGACCCGACTGCACTTGTTGCTGTTAGTTTCTGGGCCCATTTCAGACTGTTGGTTTTGACCTGTAAAGCCTTAAATGACTCAAGATTACAATACCTCAAGGACCCCCTCTCCCCATATGGACAGACCCAACCCCTATGCTAGTCATCTGAGTCCCTTCTTGTGTGCCTCTTCCACATGAGGTCCAGAGGGCAGCAACATCAGAACGGGCCTTTTCTGCCCTGGCTCCCCACATGCAGAATGCTCTCCCTAGGAAGCCTTGCCTAGCACCCTCATTACATACCTTCAGGTGCCAAGCAAAGGGTATTGTTTTTGTTGTTTATAATGGTATGCATTTTTGTGTTTTTATATTGTAAACCTCAGATGATCCTCGGATGAAGGGCGGTATAGACATTTAATTAATTATAAAAAAATATTAAAAAATGAAGCATCTCAATCAGTGCCACAGAAGACTAGATGAAGCTAGAAAATATGCTTGTGCACTGGTAGAAGAAAGAGTTGCTTTGTGAATATCACTTAGTTAGCAAGAGCTTTGAAACAGGGACAGAAAGGAGAGATTTCAAGTTTATCTGAAAAAGATGCCTGCAGAATTCATGGTAGATTGCCCAGAGCCATGAGGTTATTGGCCCTGCAAATGTGTTTTTTGACCCATAATAGGCTTCGGCTTGATTTAATAGGTCACATTCCACTGCCTTTATGGACATCCTTACATCTTCTTTGCAGGGTAATTATCTTTACACACATCTGATGTGGCAACGTAATTGACTCCTGCTTTTGTACAGTTACAGGTTAATGAACCAAACTAAGGGAGAGTTTTGTAGCTTTCTTGGCAGCCCAAATAAAATTGCGTAACTTGTGGTTTAGTTCGGTTTTCAGAGGAAGGAGTGGGTTCAGATGGTGCTCTTTGGTCTAGAATGGTGCTCGTTAAAACTTCTCAACGTAGTCATCTATTTTAGTGACTTTCCCAATATTTCCACCACAGCAGATTTTGGGTGGCTTGGAATAAATGTCCTTCACCCAAGCACTTGTTGCCAGATGGGGCTGTTTTTCAAGCTGGAAGGATCAGAGACAGCCAATCAGGAGGCCTTAAGCTGTAGTGGGAAATAGTGGTTGGTTTATTTGAGCTGTGACCCAGAACTCGTGTTGAAGCAGTCTCTGTTCATTGGCTCAGCAATGTTCACAAGCTTGAAAGAAACCACAATCTCCATTTCTCATATATAAAGGGAAGTAAAGGCTTCCCTGTTTGTTTATCCTAATCAACCCAGGGATAACCATAGCAGGATTGATAAATCAGCATACATTAGTGTACTGCTTCTTTATAATAAATTATGGTAAACCAGAAAGTCTGGCTTACCATTACATGCAAGCAGCCATGAACATTTCCTGATCTTGTATAAGGCTACTTCTTCTGTACATTCCAGAATATTGAAGATAAAATAAGCTTCTAAGGAACCTCAGGATCCCCCAGAACCCACTAAGAATATAACACAACCCTGCTGTATGAGGCCAATGGCCCATCCAGTCCAGTATCTTATTCTCACAGTAGCCCACCAGATGTTTGTAGAAAGTCTGTAAGCTGGACATGCTACAGCAGCCTGCTCATCTGCAATTCCCATCCACCAGTATTCAGCAGCATAATGCCTTTGGCAAGTAACATAGACATCACTGTTAGTAGCTGCTGATAGCCTTGTCCTCCATTAGTTTGTCTAATCCTCTTTAAAGCTATCCAAGTTGTTTTAAACTGCATGTCTGTAATCCATTTCCAGGAAGTCTGCACCTTGAGATCTTCATGCTTGAGGGCTCCCTCTGGGACATTTGCCTGAATCTTTGCTTAACTGCAGGATATGGCCCATTACTTTAAACAGCACATTAATCACCATGTTCTAATATTGCTGTGAACCAATCATGAAAGGCAGCTATGGAATTAGCTTACTAGATTTCATTATTTTTATACATTCATATTTAGAACTTCAACAGTGTTTAAAAGAGTCTTATTTCATTATACTTTTTTTTTAAGTAAGCTTATTATCAGGAATATGTTTAGCATAAAATTTATTAGTGACATGCCCTTTAATTTAGCCTGTCTAATTGATGCTAATTTAGTTAGATTGCATTAAATTATACCCTTTAATGTAGCAGTGAGTGGGTCAAGAATTCCATTCCAACAGGTTAGGTATAATTTTTCATGCAACTGAACGGTAAAAAAATGGTATAGAAGGAAATGCAATCACATTCCAAAATAATAGTTTTCTCAGATATTAATATCACAGGGAAAAGATTTCTTCTGAGTGCTCTCCTTTGAAAGCCTTGCAAAGTTCATCTTTCATCTCATCTATCTTGGAAACAGAGACAAAAGGTGGAGAATTGATGTTTTTACCCTTAAATAAAGTGTAATCATTAAGAGTGCTCCTTATTCCAGCCTTCACTTCATGTTTATCACATTCAGAGAGCCGATAAGAGTGGGGGAAATATGTTCTCTCTCTCTCTCTCTCTCTCTCTCTCTCTCTCTCTCTCTCTCATCTTAACTTCTGACCCATTATAATTAGTTTGGCTCAAGTGGCTGGTCTGGAAAGTAATTGATTTGGTCTGCATGGTGTGCAATGTAAGTGTCCGATACTGGCAAAAAAAAAAAAAAAACCTCCAAGGACAGAATCACAGAAAACATTGTAAAGGGTTTGTTATGGGCTAAACCTTGCAATTCAAGAGAGTTGCGCCGCCGCCCCCGCCCCCCGCATCCTGGACTCTCTCCAGTTTCAGTTTGGGGTTGAAAATGAAACAAGCAGCAAGGCAAGAAAGAAAGAAAGAAAAAGAAAGGAAAGAGAAAGAAACATCGGCTCACATTAACAACAAAAAGAAGAAGAAGAGTTTGGATTTGATATCCCGCTTTATCACTACCCGAAGGAGTCTCAAAGTGGCTAACATTCTCCTTTCCTTTCCTTCCCCACAACGAACACTCTGTGAGGTGAGTGGGGCTGAGAGACTACAAAGAAGTGTGACCCAGCAGCTGTATGTGGAGGAGTGGAGACACAAACCCGGTTCACCAGATTACGAGTCTACCACTCTTAACTACTACACCACACTGGCTCTCCATCAATCCTAATTTTATTTTATTTTTTTTTATAAATATTTATTAAAGTTTTTAAATATAAATGCACAAATAATAAACGATCTTACTTCTATCACAACAATTTCATTACTTCTTTGGACTCCCTCACGTCTCCCGCTCCCATTTACATCGTTAAAAATTTTTTCCAAACAAATTATCAACTTGTTTACAATCTCATGTCCACTCATTCAAATATAATCTAGCACTTCTTCCAAAAAATTTTATATTTTCTTTAGTCTCACTTATCATCAAATTTAAATCTAGTTTAGTGGTGGCCAATTTTTTATAATCTAGCATCCTTCTTAACATTCAACCAAATTACAATGTTTTTGTAGATACATCTTGAATTTCTCCCAGTCTTCCTCCATCTTCTCTTCTCCCAGATCACGGATTCTGCCAGTCATCTCGGCCAGTTGCATATAGTCCATCAGCTGCATCTGCCACTCTTCCAGTGTGGGTAGATCTTGAGTTTTCCAGTTTTTTGCGATGAGAATCCTTGCTGCCGTTGTTGCATACATAAAAAATGTTCGATCCTTCTTTAACACCTTCTGGCCGACAATGCCCAGGAGGAAGGCCTCTGGTTTCTTTGTGAAGGTATACTTAAATACCTTTTTCAGCTCATTATATATCATTTCCCAGAAGACCTTCACCTTAGGGCATGTCCACCAGAGGTCATCAATCCTAATTTTAACATACATATAAATATATGCAGTCCATATATTCCAGGGCATCTACTTAGTACAGTGGACACTTGGGTTGCGAATGTGGGATGCACATTTGCAACCGACAGCGCTGCGTCTGCGCACCCTCAGGTTGCAATTCAGCACTTCTGTGCATGCGCAAAGTGCAATTTAGCACTTCTGCGCATGCACAACTGCCAAAACTCGGAAATAACCCATTCCGGTACTTCCGGGTTTCGGCGCATCCGTAACCCCAAAAAACGCAACCTCAAGCATCTGTAACCTGAGGTATGACCGCACAGTATTGTTTTTCAATTCATCCACTGTTATCTGCAGTGTTGCTTTCAACGGTTTTTTAGCTGTTTTCAATGCATTTTGTACTTTGGCTTGAGGAAAGCAAGAAATAAATAATAGCTATGCAAACAAGATCGACAGTTGTAAAATATGCCAAGCACAGGGAAAACTTTGCCTCTTGCGGTGTTGCTGAACTACAACTCCCATCACCCCTGACCATTGGCCATGATTGCTGGGGTTTATGGGAATTATACTTCAGCAGCATTTGTAGGAATAAAGGTTCCCTATACTGGATATATATAAATTCAAATGTTGAAAGGTCTTTTGTCCTTTCAGTCTTCAGATTATTGACAAATGAGCTAATGGTGTGCAACCATGAGGAATCAGTAGATCATAGAATCATAGAACTGTAGAGTTGGAAGGGGTTCTGAGCGTCATCTGGTCCAATCCCTTTCAATGAAGGAATCTCAACTAGACCATACATTACAGATGGCCATCTAACTTCTGCTTAAAAGCCTCCAAGGAAGGAGAGTCCACCACTACCTCTCATGGCAGCCTGTTCCACTGTTGAACAGCTCTTCCCTTTTCTTGAAGCCATTGGTTCGAGTCCTACCCTCCAGAGCAGGAGAAAAGAAGCTTGCTCTATCTTCTGTGTAACTGCCCTTTGAAGATATCTGAAGATGGCTATCATATCTCCTCTCAGTCTCCTCTTTTCCAGGTTAAACATACCCATCTCCCTCAACCATTCCTCATAAAGCTCAGTTTCCAAACCCTTGATCATCTCAGTCACTCTCCTCTGCACCCATTTGAGCTTGTCGATATCCTTCGCAAATGGTGGCACCCAGAACTAGACACAGTATTCCAGGTGTGGTCTGACCCAGGCAGAATAGAGCGATACTATTCTTTCCCTTGAACAGGACACTATACTTCAGTTGATGCAGCCACTTTTGTTGTTTATTTGTTAGTCTTCATATTGCAAGAACATAATTTAAACATTGTGAATATCTGCAAATATCAATGATTATTTTCCCTCAAAACAAAGTTAACACAGAGATCATTTTCTGTCTGGAAAGAAGACCCCACAGGACACAGTCACAGGATATGCCTCAAAGAGGCCTTGTCAGCATTACAATGAGTCTGAAATACTTGTAATATCTTTCTGATATTGTTGAATTGATCTCAATTTTAAATCTAAAGAAACGTTATATATACCTTACATGTGCGCTGGTGTTCTTGAGTATCGGAAACTGGTACACACATTGTGAGGTTGATCAGTTCCCTGGTTGTTTGGCCTTGTCTATTTTGTCTGCTGATTTGTCTTTGAAGAATGGGTCCATCTCACGGGAGCTTGCTTTTTACACATGAAGAAGATTGAAAGGGTTTTATGGTGCCCCGGTGCTCTTGTTTCGATCAAGGATCCCATTTTTTATTTTCCTGTAAACTGTGTTGGAGCAGCCCAGAATCAAAGTGAAAAGATACTGGAGATTTACAAGTTTAATCTCATTGAACGAGAGCGATAAGCCTGGTAATGCCGGGTGCATATTCTCAGCGCTACTTAAAAAGGATGAGATCACCAAGCCTAGGGAAGCAATGCATCTTGCCTCTTTATCTTCGCATGGCCCATATCTAGAACTAAAGACTTGCAAGTGATGTTTCCATGCTCTCCCCCACACAATATACAACCAGCAGTATAGCAATTAGCCTGATTGCTTGCAGAGATCTTGCTGTACTCTTCATTTACTGTACTCACTGAGGGAGTCAGAGAAAACACATAAACATACCGGTACTTCTTAATAAAGGATCAAATTCCATAAATCTAGTACAATGGAGTGGTGCCACTTTCATAGCTAGGGAGCAATGTTGTGGAAGATCAGGCTGTTCCTCTGAGCCCCTTGGCTCACCTTCTGGTGGACAAAGCTGTGTGTTCACCATGTGGTCTGATCTACAGCCCCATAACCAAGTGCAATGAAGGACACCATCCCATTTTCCATGATCAAAATGAGCTTCAATTGCTGGGCCTATGCATGCAAAAATATATTGCAAAAAATGTAGCACTGCTGCATTTGGAAAGAAAAAAGAAACAGCTCTATATCTTTGCAAGGTGTCAATAAGGAACACTCTTTAAAAAAGAACATAAGAATAGCCTGGCGATATCAGGCCAATGGCCCACCTAATCCAGCATCCCATTCTCACAGTGCCCAACCAGATTCATGTGAGGCGCCACAAACAGAATCTGAGATCAACAGCATTCTCCCCACTTGTGATCCACAGTGCCTGGTATTCAGAGGCACTTATTGTCTCCAAAATGCATCTCTGAAATGGATCAGGCAACAATAAAATATTTTGGGCACTTCAAAAATCTTTTCATCTTTACCCTTTACGTATGCATTTTCTCACTTGGCCTACCACTTCACAAAGAAATTCAGAGACTGCAAATCCATAAAAATTGATGTCTATGGGCGAGTGAGTTCCCCAGAGCTCCTATCAGATGAACTTCAGTTCTTCTGGGAAAATATATTCCTTGTGATTCCAAGAGCTTGGGCTGTCTCAGGTGTGATTTCTTTTCCCCTTGAGAACTGTAGGCTCAATTTAAATCCAACTGGGAGATGAATTTGGATTTTTGAAAGCTCACTTTTTCTTTTAAGTGAGATTTCACAAGCCCCTGAATTTAAATTTTGTTTGGTTTTATGAGTTTGGCTCAGGAAAATTTCAGTTGTCACAAGAGCATAGGAAGTTGCCTTATACTGAGTCAGGCCATTGCTTTGACTAGCTTTACATTAACTGGTAGCAGCTGTCTGGTTTCAGACAGGAGATACTGCTATGGCAGGTGCTGTACTACTGAGCTACAGACCTTCCTACAGGTGACCAGTTAACCAGAATTCCATGCTCACCACCATATACAGAAAGGTTTAATTTTGAACCTTTAGAATGGCATGATAAAGGACACAGTAAATCAGTGCCTCCAAAATAACACCTAAGCTTCTAATGCAAACTGTGAATATATGATGTGCCTTGCAAGCTACTACATAAGGCTTTGGATCCATTGTTGTTGTTGTTGTTGTTCTAAAAAAAGTCTAGCCAGTGATAAAAGAAATCCAGCGAGGAAAATTCCTCGATAATACTGTAATTAGAAGCAACAGTATCCTGCAATGATGGCTTACTCTTTTGACTGCAACAACAATGTGTATTGGGAGTTGGGGGGGAGCGCATGGTAGGGTAGCCTCTTCCTATTGAGAAGGATGCAGAGTGCAGCATTACAGGCTCCCTAAATCTTCACCTGGAGGCATGATTGCCTCTTGAAAATAGAGAATGCAGAAGACAGGGAATCTACTAGCGGTCTGTGGCAGCTGGCGGTTTGGGAGGGTTGTAAATCAATTATTTTGCTAAGCTGTGTGGAAATGAGAGCAAACTGGAAAAAAGATTCATGTAGAGTCTGCCAGATCTTCAGTAATGGCACTGTTGTGTAATACTCATTCTGGAGATAAAAGTGAATAAGCTAGGAGGTCAAGTGGTTTCAAGAAGTGGCTTCTACTTGGGTTTGTTTTGGTTTTTTTGCTGCAGATTAACAATGATAAAGTTTGTTCAATGCACTCAGAACCAGGGATAGAGGAGGAATCATTTTCAAATGGATTTATGCATAGAATTTGGCTGTTTCAACCTGATCAAGCTTTGTCCACTGCCTTTTGTTTTGATTATTGTAGGAAACCTGGGATTGTATCCAATTTAGTCATATTCAGAAAGGACCCACTAAAATTATTAGACTTAAGCTAGTCGGACCCATTAATTTCTAAGTAGGACTAGCATTGAATACAACCCCTGGAGTGTTTTTGTGTACAATATGCAATAATTGCTCATATTCTTAGCAGAACCAGTAAAAACAATAACTTTCTTCTGTTTGAGGTCAAGGTATTGGGAAATAATCCTTTTGGATAAGCTCAACAGAGATTTTCAGATAATTCCATCTCTCTCTTTCTCTCTCTTTCTTAATTTGATCTGCCCATTCCTTCCTTCATGCTGTGTTTGATAATTGACTGCTTGATGATGCCCACTGTTAGTCAACTGGCAGGTTCTACAACTTGAGTTCTACTGGACTCCCCATAAATCAGCAACTCTGGAAATGTTAGTTCTACAGTGAACACACTTACACATCGTCACTTCTCAAGAAGGTTTTAAAATGGCTTAGTACAGAGTGAGTCTTTTAAAAGAGTCCCTGTGAAACAAGTGTACTCTGTGTCCACGGGGCCTCTTTTAAAGGACTCAGCCTGTAATTCACAGGGCAGTTTTGCAGGGTAGCAGAAGGGAAACCCAGGAGGAAAAGAGGCATACACCCTCTCCTCTGCTCCGGCACATAAGTAAGCCAGAAGCCTAAGCAACTTGTTTCACTGGAGAAACTATGTAAAGGGTTTGAATCCCACTGTGTATATAAGACCTTTCCTACAATCCTAGGGGTTTGGGACCTGGGTGGCCCTGTGGGTTAAACCACATAGCCTAGGACTTGCCGATCGGAAGGTTGGCGGTTTGAATCCCTGCGAGGGGGTCTCCCATTGCTTGGTCCCAGCTCCTGCCCACCTAGCAGTTTGAAAGCATGTCAAAGTGCAAGGAGCTAAATAGATACCGCTCCGCGGGAAGGTAAACAGCGTTTCCGTGTGCTGCTCTGGTTTTGCCAGAAGCAGCTTTGTCATGCTGGCCACATGACCCGTAAAAACTGCCTGCGGACAAATGCCGGCTCCCTCAGCCAGTAAAGCGAGATGAGCGCCACAACCCCAGAGTCGTTTGTGACTGGACTTAACTGTCAGGGGTCCTTTACCTTTACCTTTACCTTTACCTTTACCTTTACCTTTACCTTACAATCCTAGGAGCTATAGACTCAAAAGTGCAAACCGCAAAATGAACCCAGTGAAAACAGTGGAAGGGAAAGCCCCTGTTTACTTAGAGACTCCTTTCTCACCTCATTTTTCAATGCTCAGCAGTTGCAAGGAAAGTGAGGCGCATTACTGTTGATATCTGATCATCCCGGTTTTTTTCTGTCTGGTATCCATCAGCATCAAGCCGGTAAAAATTATGACTCCAGCAATTAGATAGACTCAGTATACATGAACAAATTGGAGGCATGGTTGTTAATCCAGGAAAACAGCCTTGAATCTTACAGATATAATCCTGAGAGCCCCCAAATGGTAAGTACTAGTCAAAGATAAACCTGCAACATACTGCTCAGGGGCTTAACATCTAATAGGAGGCATTAATATCATTATTGTCAGTCTTTCAGCTGCAGTAATGAAATGCGAGTTCACTACTCTTGAGAAAGTCTTATGCAGCTGTGGTTGTTGTTGCTGTTGTTTTGTATATGCAACAAATAGGCTGAGGCAGCAGGTGGAATCAAATTTGCACCTGCATTGCAAGGTAGATGGGAAATCCTTCCCCGTGTCAAGTTGCAATGCAGATAACAATTTCACTGGGTTGTAGCAACCAATGAAGCCATTGTCAAGTGGAACTTCCCTGCATTTGCTCCAAGAGAGTTAGATGCACCCCTAGAGCAGATTTGTAGGACAGCACATGAGAGGAGAGGGAGAAGAAGTTCCATTGCATGAGCAGAAGTTGTTCTGCCCATGCAATGACACACTTGGATACCGTCCATTGACTATTTTGCATCTGGATGCAGAGCCACATCCATAATTCTATAGATAGACCTCCTGCTGGCCTCCATTTGTTTTTTAAACTGCAACCCTATGCACCATTACTAAGGCACACTGGAATCAACTGGACTTACTTCTAAGTAAACATTTGCAGGTCTGATGTCAATCAGGTTGCTTAAGAAGCTCCACTGATATATACCAGAGTGGATGCTGTGCCATAGTGCAAAGGTTTATTCCCGAATCATCCTCCTTCCCACCCTAGAAATCCTCTATATGCTGCGATTTTGGTTCACATTTTATGTGGGAGAAAATGAAAACCAAAGCTTAGTGTGTGCCCTGTATGTTTGATGACATAGTATTATGTATTAGCGCAAAAGTAATATTGAATGACTGAACCCAGTTACATTCCCAGAAGTGTTAAGATTTCATCCACCACCAGGCTCTTTAGATTACACACAGAGAGACACAAGTATCAGCTATATTAGCACAGAAGTATGTATTTTTGAACAGAGAGCAGTCACTCTGTCTAGGTATTTATATCAAAGGAACTAAGCTAGAACAGTACTTGCCCTCCTTCCTTGTTGCCATTTGCTTGGTTTTCACCCATTCTCCTCTGTTATGCTTGGGTGGTCATATTTTGAAATTTCCCTGGGACCAGTCACGTTTCTCATCACATCTGAGAGATGCTGTGCTTTGCATGGCAATTAGACCCTCTCTTTGTTTCATCTCCTCCTAAGCTGTTTGCCGTGGCTTCCTGCAGTATATTCAGTACCAGAGGCTATTGCTTGCAATGTGCTGGTTAAAATGGGTGCTTTCCTCCAGGATTAAACAATTCAGCTATTACTTAGGAAAACGGATGGGAAGAAAACTACTAGTTTGCATCAGCAGCATTATTCTGTTTACCCACACTCTTTTCCTGAGGAATGTCGTTTGCTGACATAATTTGTTGGCCACATTGAAGTGAGCATGGGAATCAATTCAGACATTGAAGGGTCAATTATTTATATTGGGAGTAACAGATTCCTCTTCATATATTCTACATTCTGGTGGGTTTCCTCCTGATTGGTATGCGTTAACCCAGGGGTGGACTTTGGTAAGACCAAAATTTGTTTCCCCCAAAGGGATCTTCTCAATTATGGATTTCAATTTTGTGCCCCCTTGGCTCAGCGCCCTTTGTGGGGGAACCGCCTGCACTGCCCTAAATCTGATGCTGATTTACCTGGTTAGGAAAAATGTGAAAGCATTATGCACATGGAAAATTAGGGTTTGGCTGTAACAGAGACACTGTAAAACAAAGAGTTTGCCCCATGCATATGCACTCCCCCTTGGAACATTTTCCCTCTTATTACTTATTACTGAGGGGGGCACAAGGGGGTGAGAACATTGATTCCCCCCCCCCCCGTCTGAAGGTAAGAAGCATTGGCTTCTCTTTGCTTTGTGGCATCATTACCTAATCAAATCAAACTGACAATGTGGCATTGTCAGAATGCCTATTTAGATTGATGGCATTGTTTCCTGCCCTCACTCTAGTGTGGCTTCATGATAGCCTCACATTGCCTAATCCGATTGGCTTTGTAATGAGATGGTCCCTTCACGTTGTTGGCATCCTAAGACTGGGATTACATTAGGAAGCAACCCTAAAAATAATAATAAAAAGGAATGTGTCAAACCATCAGATGCTGGTTGGCAAGCAGCTGAGAACAGGCTATGAACAGATGAAGCTAAATGAGGGGGAATAAAAACCAATGACAAACCTAGACGGCATCTTAAAAAGCAGAGACATCACCTTGCCAACAAAGGTCCATATAGTTAAAGCTATCGTTTTCCCAGTAGTGATGTATGGAAGTGAGAGCTGGACCATAAAGAAGGCTGATCACCAAAGAATTGATGCTTTTGAATTATGGTGCTGGAGGAGACTCTTGAGAGTCCCATGGACTGCAAGAAGATCAAACCTATCTATTCTTAAGGAAATCAGCCCTGAGTGCTCACTGGAAAGTCCATGGGGTCACAAAGAGTCGGACACAACTAAACGACTAAACAACAACAACACCCCCTTGTTTGCTTTGAACATTTTTGGTGGGTTAAAGTTTGGTGTAAGCCCACTTTTTAATAGAAGTACTTTGACAAAGAAGTACTTTGACAATAGACTGATTTGCCAAGCATTAAGAGTGACTTATCAGAGCACAAACTCATCTGCACTGGATTGGTTTTTCTGCCACGATGTCCAGCAAGGATGCAAATTTAACTAACTATTGACTGGCCCACTGTTTGATCATCTGATCGGAGCAAAGAGAAGTACCTTGATAGCTTTCCAGTGGCTTATCACATAGTAGTTGCCAAATAGGACTTCTTCATGGTCTTGCTCCATGTCACTTTGATAAGGGATGGAAGGGTAGCCCATGTGAGGACTGACTCACAAATGCTGGTGTGGCTGTGAATAAAGTAATACTGTGTGACATGACCACCTGTCAGTCATCTGACATCCCTATGACATCAGGGTGATGCATTTGATGCTACCGCCAATCAGCTGATTGGGGCTGACCACAAGCTTCACATTCTCAACTTCATTGCTGAGTTCCCCATCTGCAGTTGGTGGCAATCAAAGTTTTGGATTACTCTTTTATGGAGATAGGTGAAAGGAGACCTGTTTTTTGGTGCTCATGCCAACTCTCCAGAACCACCTTTCAAAGGAGGTCTGCCTTGTTATTATGTTCATAAAATATTGGATTTAGCTTCTCCTTGTTACTATAATTATAGTTGTTGATACTATAATTATAGTTGTTGTTACCATCATTGTTACTACGACAGGTCTTACTAATAGGTGGAAACTTCAAGGAAGCAGATTTTGGCTAAACATTAAGGAGAAGAGTTCTAAAATTTAAAGGATTCTTAGAGTGGAATGGTCTTCCTTCGATGGTAGTGAGCCAAGGTTGGACAGCCATCTGTAGTTGCAAGATTCCTAGATTGAGCAGGGGGTTAGACCACATGATTTCAAAGTTCCCTTCTAAATATTGCACCAGTTGCAATTAGTGGATGTGTTTTTAATTGTGTGTGTCTGTGTGGCCAAATCCACACCATACATTTAAAGCACTGTGATATTATTTTAAACAGTCATGACTTGTGCAAAGAAACTTGGCAACTGTAATTTGTAACAGGTGCAGAGAGTTGTTAGGAGACCCTTACTTCTCGCCACAGAGCAGCAGTTCCAAAGTTCATTGGGGAGGCGTATTGATTGCCGAACGACTCTGGTCCCCCCCCCCTCTCTCTCTCTGTGTGTGTGTGTGTGTCTATGTGTTTGTGTGTGTGTGTGTGTGTGAGAGAGAGAGAGAGAGAGAGAGAGAGCGCTTTGAATGATTTTGTGCAGAATGTTTGCAAACTTTTTTTTTAATTGCCAAATGAATGTTAGAAGAATCTTGTCTCCTCAAGCATTTATGGGAGTCAGCTGCACAAGACTGTGTGTTATCTTGCCATGATGCATGGAATTAAGTCTTGGAGCCTCATCAGTTGTGAAGGAATAATTTATGCCACCATTTCTCCTTGTCAGGTGTTCAGAACATGACAGATATTTTCCCGCTTTCGGCCTATTAAAGATTAGCTCATTCTCTTCTACCTTTTCATATTCTTTGTAATATAAAAAATATGTTTCATTCTTATCAGCCTTCTTTTGATTTCATTTTAAGAAGTTTACCAATAATACCCAAAGATGAATTTATTTACCCTGGAGACAAAGCATCCAAGCTGCACAGTTTAGACATTCAAAGAAAGAGAAAAATCAAGCCTTTCTGCCATAGAAAGGTAAAAAAAGAGAGAGAGAGAGAGCTTCAAACACTCTGTTCACTCTGTCCCCAACCCGGTGCCCTCCAGATGTTTTGGAAAACAAACTTCCAACTTCCCTGAATAAATGGCAATGCTGCTTAGTGCTGATGAAGAGAATTAGGCTGGAGACCCACAGAGTGTGGGTAGCTGCCCCTAACATCATCTTCCGGCTGGGGAGGGCGGGGTACAAATAAATTATTATTATTATTATTATTATTATTATTATTATTATTATTATTCTAGGGATAGGGGAGAAAATTGCTCCATTTCTCATTTAAAGCCGAATCCAGATCACTCACACATTCTCAAACACTGAGCATACCAAACCACAGCCATCCTTCCAGTATTCACACTCCCCCACATTTTGCAATCTAGCCAAGCAATATGTATGACAACACATCTGCTAAGGTAAAGTATGAGTAAACTGCATACATTTGTGAAAAGAGCATTGGTGAAAAGAACACACGCCCAACCAAGCCTGTAGATTTTTCAACAACTTTTGATGGTGTAGCAGCATGTTGAAAACAGCAACTCAACTGGTTGGCTACCTGTTTACCTAGGCCATTTCCAACTCTTGAATGCTGCCCCATGTGGTGAACCCGGCTATAACCTTCCAGGTCTAGTTTGGCTTCTCCAATCCAATCCAGGCTGGGCATTGGTTTTTTCCTGGGCAGGGATGCGTATATAAAGACTTCCTTTTCCAGCTGAGCCTTTCTTGAACAGCAGGATCTTCATGAGCTGTGGTGACCTCCTGTATCCTCACATGGTCATTGATCATTGATCCTGCTTCCTGGTTTGCCATTGCTCTTGCCTTACCCATCAGTTCTGACCACTGTCCTGTCTCATGGTTCCTGTCTCTTGTCCCACTTCATACATGGGAAGGGCTCAGAGGCTGACTGCCAGCTTTGCAGTCCCGGGTTCAAATTCCAACATGTCCGCTGTGTGAAACCCAGCCAGTGTAGCCCATACCAAGCTAGGCAGTCGGAGTTGGCATAAGGCCAACTTCCTATGTTCCCTTTCCTGCAACCCAGCCTTGCCATGTACTGAGAGGCTCTACCCCCTCCCCCAAAAGGGCTAACTCATCTTTTGTAGCCTACACTTGGGGATATCAGAGGTCTGATTAAAACAGAAAATCGGGGCAGAAATTGATGGTGTTTGCTTATTCGTCCCATGTTCATAACAGAAATCAACCCAGTGAATACAGTCAGTACTGAAATGAGTGGGGTACAATAAAACAATAGCAATGTAATGAATGCAATCTACATAATTAATTTCATAAGTCGCATAATTTTGTCTCAGTGGACAGAGAGACAAATGGTGCTATTTTGGGCAGAAGGTAAACTGCAGTGGAATGGAAACATTGCTGTATGTGGCAAACAAATGATGGGATGGAATACAAAGCTTTCTTACATCCGAACCTACAGTAAACAAGCACTGTTCTGCATGAGCACACAGACTGGCATCTTAAAATGTTTTGTGAGGCTCTTTGCAAGTTTAGCAAAGAATGCATTGGCCCATTTACATCTGGAGCTCAAACAGCTTCCAGTTCTGTGGTTTCCCTACAAACTTTGCTTTATTTTGTTTACAGTATCAGTCAAAAAGAATGGAAATAGGAAAGTCTGCCAAGGCTGCTATTGGGAATTCCCAGCTGCCTAATATATCAGTGTCTTCTTCTTGTCTGTTCTTGATGGGGTCCAGCAGCAGGTCAGCATCCTAAGGTAAAAGAAAGGCTTCTCAAAGTGAGCAGCAGTTGGGGAAAGAAAATTAATAGGAGCCAGCATCTGCTGATCTCTCCAACAATAAGGAATTTTCACGGCCAACATTTATAGAGAGGCATGAGATGCAGTCTCTGCAAGGAACCAGATTTCAACTTTCTGCCCTGAGATACCAAAAATATTTCAACAGGAAATGCTAAAGGAAGTTGAACTTTGAATTATAATTTCAATGACTGTCTAGCAGAATGGATTAACGCTTTGGCACGGCACCTTTTGAGGCTATGGGTTGACTCTGGCAGGATAAAAACCTGTCTGTTTTGACAGATGAAAAAGGTCACAAGTGAAGCAATGTCAGGTGTTAGCCCAATCTTTAAAAAGGGGAGGGGCATCTGGATTAGGTGATAGATGTAAAAAAGAAGAGTGAAAGAAAATCCTTCCCCCCCCCCCCCCGGATATATTAGTCGAGACATCTACTGGAATCTCTTCTAAGAACATTGAGATGCTTATTTCTTATTTTTAAAGAGATGCTAGAGATCAAATGAAACCCATATTCCCCCCTCCCCCGGTCTTATTTACATTTGTGCATTGATTAAAGAGAGTTTAAGGGTGATGAGCAACATATAAGATGAGCTTTCAGATATGCCTGGTTGCATCCCCCTCTTGAAGATTGCATCTTCAATATAACGGTTGTGATCCTGGCAGTGATGTAGATCTAAATGTTTGGAATGTCTACAACTGAAATGACATTATGGTTGCATATGCAGTCTCCTTGGTTCTTGCCTCCAAGAGAGCTGTTTCTAGCAAACAAGAGCCCTGATTCTAAGGGTATTTGAAGGACCAGTTTACACAGCTGAGAGGCAGTTTTCTTCACCTGCAGTGAAGCAGGGGTGGGGGGGCATTTCTTCCAATTTTTTAATTTCCCATGGAATATTTTCCATTTCATAAGTTCATTAGTAACAAAGAATGTATGCCAAATACAATATAATGGATGCCAAATACAATATAACGCAAGCTTGGTAGTTTCAAAGTGTTTAGTTTTGTTTACTAAAATAGAAGTAAAATAAACATTCTAAAATTAGGCCACTCCCTAGGGCATCTAAAAATTTTCAGTGCAAACTGAAAGTTTTTCAGTGCAACTGAGTCTCATTTGCAAATTACCACTTCTTGAGGAAACAACTATCTCAATACAAATGTTTCTGAAGAACCCACATTACTGGCAGTGAGGGTAGCATGTTTGCAACCCCCTCCCCCCCCCATGCCAGGTGGTAAAGTGGGCGATTACCCAGGGTCCCATACCTTTGCATTTTTCTGTCACATTGGTTATCTAATTTAATCCCCTTTAACACAGATTTAAAGCAGCCTTCAACTGCTCAGAGACATCTGCATAGGAATTGGTTTGCATTTTGCAGTCTATTTTTCAAAGTTTTCCAGCAAAAAACAGAGGGGGAGGGATGTTGCCAGCTGAAACCTCTTTTGATATAAATGGGGATTTCCACTTAAAAACCAATCTGTCTCTGGACAGCCCAATAGCTGGAAGGCTTTCCAATAGAGTTGCAAAGAGCTTTTTTACAATCTTAGATTTGTCACAGTCGTGTGTCTGGTGAACTCACCTCATCTGTGCCAAAAAAGAACTACTTGGCACTCTGTCCTCAGTGGATTTTGGAAGGGACTGCTGATCTTCTTTGACTGGCCCAGCAGCAATTAGGCACACAGGCAAAGAGATTCAGTGAATTCCTTAGTTTCCTTTTTTTGAAATATTTGCATTGGCAAACATTGACATTCCACAAGTAAAACAAATATGATTCATCCCTACCCTAATGCAAATTGGTGCTTGCTTCCAAATGTCACACAGATTTAGAAAAGGAAAAATGAGCCCACCCCCAATAATATAAGAAAGCAAGAAGATGCTTTCTTCTGGAAATGCTTTGCTGGAGCAAAGCAAAAGTCGGGCTAGTTCAGCATTATTTTCCCACAAAAGCAACCAGTTGCCTATGGGAAGCTCACAAGCAGGCCCTGAATGCAATCAGACTCTCTTGCTCATAATCTCCTACATACAGCCTCTGCTGCAGGAGGAAATATATAGACACCTTGACTAGTAGCCATCGATAGCCTTCTTCTCCTATATTCACACAGCATTGTTTCTGTTCCACTGCAGTTCATCTTCCACCAAAAAGTACATTATTCAACCCACTGGCAAAATTGCATAGCTTATGTAATTTATGTAGTTAGTTATGTTCCACGTCCATTGCCATCATTCCACCTATTCATTCCAATGCAAAGGAAACACAATGCATATAGGAGAGGAGCGTAATCTAATTACTTATCTTTGGGGAATGAAAGCAACAACAGCAGCAGTGAGTACCAATCATAAATGCTGGATTAATTTCCATTCAGGACATTTCCATTCAGGACTAAGTAGATATTTGCAATTTCTGCTCGTTTATGTTTTTCATGCAGTTCTCCAACATCCCTATCTGTATCACAAAGTGGCTGCTTCATATTACTTGATGTAATGGATGGGTGGTATCATTTAATTCAGGGTGGTGAATATTTGTTTGGTTTTTTGACCAGAGGTTCTCATTTCCCCTTGGCTGTGATCCTCCAGCAGCCACACCTTCAACAGCAATCTTGTGGTGGGTGTGACCACACCACGGTACAAACACACTCTTACATGCCCACACCACAGGGCACACATCTACAGGACAAGAAGAGAAAGAGAGAGAATAACCCCCATGCAGATCAACTGAGGAGGCTGCTACTACCCACTTCCTGCTCATCAGTGTGAGGTACTAGTCTGCAGTACTAGGCTAGGCAAAGAGGTTCAAGCCTCTCTTCTCACTCCAGCAGTCTGATGGAGATTCAAATTGCCCACTCCATGGTCATGAGATAGATCATCTGATGAGTGAAGAGGGGGTTATTTCATGATTCAAATTTCCATTGCAGCAGTAGACTGAGCAGAGAGTTTTAAACCTCTCTGCCAAGCCCAGCACTGTGTCTAGTTTAAAGGCAATTATACTCAGCACTGGCAAAATAAGTGGTCAAAGGGAACCGCGAGGGGTTCACCACTCCTGATTTAATTGATTACCTTAGTGAGATTAATTAAAAACTCATTTGATTGACTAGAAAGGTGCCTAGATTAAGTGGGCACCAGAATTTAAAATACAAAGACACAAAATCATTGTGTCTAATCAATATAAACAATAAACTGCAGGTGGCAAGCACCATCTTAAAAGAGGTGTTCCTCTTTAGCTCCCCAGCAGGATGGAATTATTCTTTTCAAAAGCATGAAGGAATGCTTTTTGTTTCACAGCCATTATTTTTACTCATACCCAAATTGCTGCAAATTTAATTGATTAGCCAACTAAAACTCAAATCAACATTTCTATAATCAGGTGAAAGCCCTCTTATTTCATTCACAGAGAGCATTGCCACTATAAAATCACCCAAACCAATGTAAGAAGACATGTAGCAATAATCTGCCACAAAGTGCTCAATGCTGATTTTATTTTCCATATGTAAAATCCTCATCAAAATAAAGAACAAATAGCACTGCTATTACAGTGAGGCGACTGTCTTTACATAGCAAGTGGAAACCATAGCTCTGTTTCTTCTTCCAGATTTTGCCTTGCAACCACAAAAGGGAAAAAGGAGATCTGACACAGAGTGTGTTGGACGGATCTCATTTGTAGAATATTTACCTTTGCATGCAGAAGGTCCCAGTCTCAAACCCTGGTTTCTCAAGACAGGATTAGTATAGACTATTTCCTGAAACCCTGGAAAGCCACTCCAAGTCAGTTCACAAACTGAGGTCCTCCAGGGCTCTCTATATCTGACCCTCAAGACTCTCCAAATCCATACTTCTCACCATCCCTGCTCTGTGCCCTTCCAGAGTGCTTTGCCCGGAATATATCCTTGAACCTTGATATGTCCAATACTTGACTGGATGGAAGATGGAGAAAGTTGTGAGTGCCCTCCATAGCTGCAAGCTGCTTCCCAGCCTAGCTGCTTTGGGGTGACATCAGCTGGTGGCTGGGGGGTGGATTTCAGCCCTGCTGGGTACTGCTTTGCCAGTCCAATTTTACAGGTGGGGGAGACCAACCACCTACCAGTTGCCTAACATCACCATAACACCAGATGATTAGCAGGTGGGTGGCCCCACCCAGCTGTCAAAAGCTAGCCCATAGTGTGGGGGTGAGAGATAAAGATCTGGCCTGCCAGACCAAAAAGGTTGACCACCTTTGTCATACACTAATATTGCAATGACAGATTTTATGCTTTGCATTTTCAGAGCGTGGGAAGTGGTAGGAAACGAATAGAGGCTAAGCACTCAATTGCTGGCTGTTGTTTAAAGAGAGAGCCAAGTGGTAATTTTGCAAGGATCACATCTCAAATATTTGGCTATTTCACAGGTCGTAAAATGATTACTCTGAAACTCTTTGCTTATCAGGGTGACATTGTATGTTGCGTGACCCTCCAAAAATTGGAGGTTATCTTACCATTCATTTGAAATGCAAACTGAATAGAAAATCTATAGCTTATTGCCCTGTGCTTTAAAGTGAAACCAGGCACTCTACTGACCTCCTATTTACATTTCCTTGAGAACAGGGCAGGGGGAACAGCAACCATAAAAGCTATCAAGAAGCATTTCACAGCAAGCAAATTAATTGGTTTTTACTGTATTTGAATAGAGCTATTGTCAAATAAAACATGCCATGACAGTTAATAGTGTCATTTAGAGGCATAAAATTATTGGCTTATTTGTTATTGGATAAAAACAAAGGCAAACACTTTGTATTAGGAAGTTTTAATGTGTTTAAAATCCTCATTAGGGATTTATGGACATTCTTGCTTAGCAGAGTGCCTCATTAATTTGAGGCTAAACAGTTACATTTCTGTGTTACAATTCCAGTATTTCGGTATGTGGGGGTGGCGGTGGGGTTTGTATGTGGTTTTTTTTGTGTGTGTTTCCAACTTTCCTGTTTTCTTTAATTAGATCTTGCATTAGAACCTGGGCTGCACACTGCTGGAAATGTAGAATTTAATTAATGCAATTTATAAATTGAATGGAAGTGAGTTATTTTAGGATCTCCTTCTCCCTTTACATTTTAGGGAGCAGTTAAGAAGTGTGATATGTGAGCACATACAGATCTAAGAGTTTTTCAAATCTCAGGGAAGGCTAGAGACCTCAATAGTGAATACATTTAGCAGTGTCTCTTTGCATCAATAGATCAAAGTGGTTTAATTAGAAATGTAACTAAAGAGGAGGTAGTAAAAATCCTGTTGAAATCCAGACTTCTTTAGCTTTTTAAGTTATGCATTGTAGCAAAGAAGGACTTCTTCAGCTATTTTACAGCCTCAACCAGGGGCAATTAATATAATCTCACCACCATTGCCATCCAAAAGCAATTATAATAATGCAACACTTCTCTTGCACTGCTTCAATTTACAAAGTTGACTTGGAAGTAGAAAATTAAGTTTGTTACATTACTAAAGTCTATTCTTCTCTTATCCATTTTTGTGGATATTTTTTACTTCAAATATTTCAACCAGATTGTTGACGAGAGCTGGTTATAGGGAATATACAACTCCCTTGTTGCAACAGCTCCATTGGCACAATTCAAAGTTTGTTTGCTTTCACATTGACAGCCTGCTGAATTTTAAATGGTTGTAACCTGTCCAGGAACCTATGGGTGAGTGGAGGGTAATACATTTAATAATAGTAATAACAAGAATAATTCATTTCTCCCCTTCTAGGTCAACCTTCTCAGTGAGTCCAATTGTGTGGATGACATATTGCGGGTAAGTTGAAATGTTTCCATCTGTTATCACTTGAAAACCTGTGGAGCGCGGGGGGGGGGGGGGCAGCTGATACTGTTGCGAACTTAGATCTGGTGCAAATCTCTGTTCATGCATGAAGGTTACTGAGTGATTTTGAGCCCAATCCATCTCCCTCAGACTAATCTAATGGGTTGGAAGGGAAGTAAAAATAAACAAATACATCAAATTGAAGTCACTGCTAGTCCTACTCAGGGTAGACCAATTCAAATTATTTTGCATGACTAACTTAGGTCCATTAATTTCAATGGGTTTACTCTTAGGGTGACTAGCATTGGATGCAACCATTGATGCTCTATGGAAGAAAGGTGGCGTGCACATATAATAAATCCTACATACTAAAAGCAAACTCATTCTCCTCTGTATCCTCATGTAGCTAAAACACAGTTGGGAGGAGGAGGCGGGCGATCAGGCAGGATTTTCCCCTTGTGTCCCCAGCCTCTGTTTTGTGTAACATCTTGCCTAATATAGGGTTACTGAGTTGTTGAAACTTGCTCACTATTTTGTGACATTTTGCATGGTCCTAGGAATGGTATTGCCCAACTGTGCATTTTGGAAAATCAGCATGGACAAAAAGTGTCTTTGGATAATAACGACGTATATACCATGGTCATGTCCTAGAGGAAAGTCCATCTTCTCCATCATAAGAGACTGCAAGGGAAGATGTCCATACATTCTCCATTCCATTCCACTAATTCTCCTACTTGGAAAGTCTCGGTTTGGGGCCTTGAAATCTAGTGCAGGAACATTCATGGCAGTGATGGCGAACCTTTAGACCTCCAGTTGTTGCTGAACCTTTCAGCCCCCAAATATTGATGGCATATTATCCCTTGCCATTGGCTATGGTTGCTGGGGCTGATGGGAGTTGTAGTTCGGCAACCTCCAGAGACCCAAAGGTTCCCCACACCTGTTCTACTGTTCACAGCAATCTGTCCAGCCCAACACCAGACACACATTTTGACAAATTTAAGCCAGCCCAAAGAACCATTTACTACCCCCAAATAGAGGCCTCTGGGGAAATGGCTCCACCAGGTGGAGGCTACAACACGTAGAGACACCACATGTATACTGTTCATCATCAAAAAAAGTATTTATGTCACTTCAGAAAACTCTAAACAACATAAGACAAGCCTGCTGGATCAACCAATGCCCCATCTTGTCTAGCATCCTGTTCTCACAGTGGCCACCCAAGAACGTTGGGGAGCCAGCAAGCTAAGCATGAGCGCAACGGCATTCTTCCCCACTTGTGATTCCTAGCAACTGATAGTCAGAGGCATGCTGCTTGTGACAGGGGAAATAGAACATAGCCATCATGCTTGGTAGCCATCAATAGACTTATCCTCCTGCCTCCTTGACTATGCGGAGTGTGAACGAGTACTTTCTTCTATCTATCCTTGATCTTCCAGCGTTCAACTTCATAGGATGCCTGTAAGTTCTAGGGTTATAACAAAGGGAGAAGACATTTTTTTCTCTATCTACTTTTTCCACACCATGCATAGTTTCACAAATGACCTTTCCATCCAGTGCAAGAGATCCACATGTTAAATATTGTGCTCACCCCTTTGCCATCCAGTACTGAGAAACAGTTCCAATGAGAGTGGAGGAGGCTGTGAAGTGAAAGGCAATTATGAGTGTGGACTTCCTCTTGGTTTGTTCTGATTGGTTTGTTGGTGAGGTTAGAGGATGTTGCACCAGAGCAGGTTTTCTCTCACACTTTCCATGGCATTTCCCTGCCACTTTCCTTATTGCAAAAAGTCCAATCTGGATTTACCAATCCGCTACAATTGCACAGCCTGAATTTGTTGGTGTGTGATTGGACCCCATGTCAAAACAGCTGCAGTCTGGGAACTCCCCTAGTGTCTCAACAGATACCCACTCCAAGAACAGCACTACTCTAAGTTAGGAACACACATTCAGCTTTTGAACATTTGAATAAATAGCTGGACAGGTGTGATATTAATTAAAAGCTCTGTAGTCTTGAGCAAAAACAAAACCTGCCGATAATTAGAGTAAAATGACTTGAGTTAAATGAACAAAAGGCTGTAATTTATTCTCTCCTCTCTCCTTCTGATGACTGGATTCAATCTAATGACATTGGAGAATATGTAAATTGATCAGCAGGTGAAAATGCCCTTGACTGAGTAAATTATATGCGGTATTACCTTTCTCGTAGCATTTGAAAAAGCGCTAATCGACTTAATATGTACCAGCCATAGCTGAGGTGACTTGTTCACAAAGCAAAATTAGCCCACTAATAGGTTTATCCCAACATCCCCACCTTCCTTGTCACCCTATTCATTGTTTCCTCTTCTGACTTATATTAAAAAAAGAGATGCTGGAAAACTGCATAAGATGAGGGTGCTGATTGCATTTTGAAACACACCGGCACAGTGTCTAGCAGGGCTGCTCACAAGCCATTTCAATATTTTCTCGTAGAATCCAGAGGTTTTGCTGGGAAGAGGTCGGGTAGGGGGGCAGGAGAGGAGATGATCTGAATTTCAAGTGACTTTACGGACGTCATTGGGCCTGGGAACAGCAAGCCACCCAGCATAGTAAATCATGCAAGCCTGTCAAATGTAGGAACACCTTGGGAAGGATGTGATGTCAAATATCAGTAACTTAGCAACCTAGCCCTTTTGCTGTCTGAAGAATGAGTAAGAATGGGCACTTTCCAACAGAAGAGTAGATAAATCAACCCATATGCCAGGAGCAGCCAGGGCTACAGACGGGAGACTTCAGGTCTTTGCACTACTGCCTTGCATGGTGCAAGTCAGAGAGAATGAGAGCCTTGTATTGTGATGTCCAATTGGCCCATGGCATTTGGAAGGACTATATGGGCATTATGGTAAGGGCAGCGGGTGGTGGTTTCCTGGATCTTCAATGCCCCAGGCTCCTCACCTTGTCTCTACCTAAGGCTTAGCACCAGTGCTAGGGAGAACTCTTTGGCAAATATTTTTAGAGCTAGAATAGAAATGGTGTCAGTTCCTGGCACTCTAGGGCAGCTGCCAAGGACTCAGGGCCCTGAAAGGGTCAACTGACAATGCCTGTCTTGGGCTGTCATTACACAGCAATTTGATAAGCACCATAACAGCAAGGCCTGGCAATTAAATCCCCATCACAACCATGCCCCAGAGCAAGATGGACACTCTGGGCAGGTTGATACATTTAAATGGCAGCAGCAAGTCTTGGGTGCTCTTGGGAGGGTTGCTGCTGCTGCCACTGCCATATGCCATCAGGGAAGCCCACAAAAGGGCACCTCAAGAGTTGAAGGAGCCCCTAAGGAAGCTCCTGCCATGTTGGGAGGCAAAAGGAAGCAAAGGAAAGGAAAGTGAGGCAGCATAGCAACACTGTGACTCTGCATGCATAATCTGTACTTATGTAGAGCCTTTTCTTACTCCAGGTAAACATGCAGACAGCAGAGGATGCGGCCGCAGCATGTGGCATTGTTAGCCTGTCCATGCTGCAGCCCCCTCACATGTTCTTTCAACACATGGGTGGGTCATTAGCGGGGCGGGGGGACCACAGTTATGAAAAACTTTTATCCAAACATATTCATAAGCTGCCTTGGAAACCTCAGTGACAGAAAGGCAAGTTACAAATAGGATGGATGGATGGATGGATGGGAGACCATTTCATTGTTCTGACCTATCCCCCTGGAGTTCTCTGTTTTGGCAAAGGTTTAGTGAATTTCTGCTGCTGGCTTTGTGTTGTTCTGAAATTAATATGTGTTTGTTAGGACCTCTAACCTTTCGTAGTGGGCAGCATTGTGGCCAGGCATCTGGGCCACTGTAGTGACCCAGCTCAAGGGTGGGGATCGATGTCCCCTCCACGTCTGCCCCGGCCGTGTGACCCCTGCCCAGCCAACCTTTGCCAGCAGGAGGAGGGGCTGTGGGTAATTTAAACAGTGGTGCGGCTGGGGGGTTCCCTCTCTTGCCTCCTTGCCAGATCTCCCTACCCACATGCCCTCTTTTTAAAGCTTTGTTATGGCATAACCTTGCTATAGACAAATGTCAGCCGCCTTGTTGTTGGGGCTGGGTACGAATTTTTCCACTTGGTGAATTGGCACATGCCATTTGGTTTTCGCCTACCTAGTAGCAATCGCCACAACTTTGTAAGGTTAGGCATTGGGTAAGCCTTTTTTAAATGGAGGTGGGTTGTAGCCTCTGCCTGCCCCTCCTCATTAAGGGTATCCTGTTAAAGGGATCCAGGGGTGTGGATCCTGGCCAAAACCTGGACGTGGGCTAGGGCCATGCCATGACCCCAACGGGGACCCTCCAGGGTGCTCTTATTTGATGTAAGTCATAGGGCTCCCTCTGTCGGTGGTTTACCCTTAGTGTGACTCCCTGCAGACAGGCAGGAGTCAAGATATAGCCTGGCTTCACCCAATGCCTAAACCAAACTGCTCACATCTGCAGCCAAGAAAGTTATGGCCTGTTTTAGCCCATAATCCTAAACACTCGTGTCAGTGTGTTTATTATTCAGCAGGGTACTGCGGGGCACTGGGCCTTGGCACGCAATTAGATTTCTTGCCCCAAAGTTCAGGGATGATGGGAGATGTAGTCCAGCAACATGTGGAAGGTCACATATTCTCCTTCCCTGTGCTGTTGGCTTGAGACTTCTGCCTGGCTGGCTGGCTGTCTTGGAAAATATGTTTTATTGTTTGTGCAGAAAGGAGACAGAATTAATGGAAAGCATGACCCATCAATGACATATGTAGTGCAGGCATGGAGAGTCTGTAGCCCTCTGGATGTTGTTGGACTCCAACTCCTATCAGCTTCATTGAGCATGGCCAGTAGTTATCAGGTATGGTGAAAATTGTAGTCCAACAATGTGTGGGCACCAGGTCCACCAATTCCCCATCCAGGGTTATATCCATCACTAGTCCTACTCAGAACAAACCCACTGAAATTAATAAACATGACTAACATAGACCCATTAATTTCAGTGGGTTTACTCTGAGTAGGACTCGGCTGAGTACAACCCCTTGTCTTAAGAGGCAATTTATCCTAACATCTATGGATTTATTTGAGTAATCTTCTCTTGTGGGCTGGGTGAGGCAAGGACTGGAGTAGAAACTGATCTGTCTAGCTTGGCAATTTTTGTGCTGCCAGAGGATTCCCTGACACAGGAAAATTGCCCTTTGGCCGCATCTCCCTTGTTTTACATATGCTGCGTGTTCCCAGCTGTGCAATAATTAGACGTTGAGGGGGATGGAATCTGTCCCAGAAAATTTATATTCTGTGTCAAACACTAATCATTTGTACAGGTGTGGAGACGATGAGGATGCAGAGCTTAAGACAATGCAGCATCAGGGTCACATAAGTAGATCTCAGCGAGGCATCATAAATCTGGCCCAGTTTCATTTGCTCGGCAATATTTTCGATATCCCCAATATGTTAGACAAATCAGCAGTGGAAATTGAGATGTAAAGGCTAGTAAAAGTCCACATCAAGACTGGCTCAGCTTCTTTGCATGAAAGAGAGAGAGAGAGAGAGAGGGAGAGAAAATTTGGAATGCAATCCTGTGGCTCCTAAAAAATGTATCTTAGAGGCACCTCACTTGCTTTTTGAGCCTTTGAACTGGAGATGCTGGGGACTGAACCTGTGACCTTTCTAGCAACACCCCTACATATTCTACAGCATGTACCTCCAGACTGAAGCTGCTAGAGAGGGGTTTGTTTCCCCCCCCCCCTTTTAAGCATTTGATTTTTGGTCAACAATCCCTCAATCAAAAGAAGTATAAATTAACTAGAGACCTCTGTTTTCTATTCCTTATCAGCTTTGGGCCAAGACTTCCTATATATAAAGTCTAAGTCCAGAAGCAAAGATATTTTACAAGGAGCAATACATTTAAAGATATGTAGATGTTAGCTGGCAAACCATGTGTGGTCTGCACATCATACAGAGCAGATGTTTTTAAAAACTAACTGAAACTGTGTGATGGTGCCTATCAGCAATGGGGAATGCTCTTATCCCCAACAAAAATTAGGGATTGGTCAGGAAAGTATTGTTTTCTATAACTGAGTTTTTGGGGAGCACATTTGTCTTGACTCTCTGATTCAAGATTCCTTGCCAGTTTTACTTTTAATAGGAACACTTCTTCATCACTGTAGATTACATCCTTGCATTGCTTATTGACAGAACATACTCTGCAGGCTGGTTGGCAAAACTCAAAGGCCCACTAGCCATTACTTTAAAATAGCATGAGACCAGACCTAGAGTAAATAACACCTTTGATGTTATGCTTCCCCTGAAGGCATGTGGGGAATTGACTGGAGAGGAGAGAATATGCCCAGCCATTTTGCTGTTGTTGTCAGAAAGGGCCAGCATGAACCTGAGAAACACATTTACTTTGTTTTGTTTTTAAATGTATATATCACTTTTCCCTTTTCCAGTTGCTCAAAGTGGTTTGCAGCAATAACTTGAGAACAAATACAGATCAAGTAGCCTAAAGAAATCCTATCTCAACACAAGAAAATCTTGGTTATAAGAATATCTGATAAACTGTTGTAGGTTTCAACCATGTCTCTGAGCAGCCACACTGAGATCCCTACACCAAGCGTTTACTGTTCTTCTTGTTCCAAAGACAACCAAGTCTGTTGACTAGAACTCAGTCAGCAAGTATGCTCAGCTGGAAAATGGTAACCCTTGAGGTATTGGGAACCAGACTGGCCCAGAATGAACATGTGGCAAACATGGGGCAGTTTTCAATATGGCAGCTAGAATTTTCAATCAATGAACAGTGACTGGAACCACATTCCTGGCATGAATTCTGCTTTTGTGAAGTTTGGCAGGAGAGCTACAGGGACTTAGGAATTTTTTTCCCAGCCCAAGGGCCATATTCCCTTCCAAGCAATATCCTAAGGGCCACATACCAGTAGTAGGTGGTGCCAGAGGCAAAAGTAGGTAGAGCATTTGTACAATAGACTAGGTACTACACAAATTACTAGATCCTGCTGTCTTCTAACCTGTGTTGACCACACTGACAGATGAGTGAGGCTTAAAAACTGCTAGTCATCTGATGTCACCATGATGTCAGCTGAAGCATTTTCCTTTGCCTGTGTGCTTTGAAATCAAACCATATGGGCAAAGGCATCATTTCCTGTGGGTTTTGCTGTAAGCACTGGTCAGCTGATTGATGCTTACCTCACTTCTTTATCTGTCCCATAGAATGTCAGGGTAGGGCAGGAGGGTGGGACTTGGAAAAAACAGCCTCATAGGCAAAATTAGGAGGCCCTTCTAGGCATGATCTAGGTGTGCACTTGAAACACCTTTGAAGGCAGTGTGCCCTAAGAAACAGGAAATGTGATGCTGTGGGAAGCCCTGAGGGGAGAATGGTATTAAGATCCCTTGAAGCGCAGGTGCTCTGCTCAGATGTAAACCTGGAGCTGCCTGCCACTTTTTCTCTTTCCCCGGCTTTCAAGTAACGACAGAAAGTGAGCAGTACTCTTGAGTTGCTCACTGGAGGCCTCTCTCCAAGAAAGTAGTGATCATTCTTCCTTATTTCTTCGCCTGAGCAATTCTGCCTTTGTCACTTTCAAAAAGAAGTTGTCATGATCCCTTCATTACCATTTTTCTTAATGTGATAAGTGAGCACTACAAGGAAGCGATTGCGTCTGAAAAGGGAGAGTAGTCCTCAGAAGCAGTTCTACTGACTGTTGCTCTTTGAAAAGACGGGCTGGGGGATTTTGCTAAATGCGTTGTTCTGTCTCCTTTTGCCAGTGTGGAGTTGTCATTTTAGGGCATCTCTCTCTCTCTCTCTCTCTCTCTCTCTCTCTCTCTCTCTCTGAACATGAACATGAGTTATCCTTGTAAGAAAGAGAAAGAGATTGCTACATTACCAAGTCTAGCCTTTGTATCTCTCCAGCAAAGCGAGATCAACAACTCCATTTTGTAATTGCTGGGACTTGATAATAAATTGCATGTTGCACTGTGGGTAGGAGGGGGGAAACAGTGTTCTTTGGCAGGTTTACTCCAGTTCCGCTTTGTATGATAACTGGTAATTGTTACTGCTTGACACTTGCAGGAGTTATGAATAACATTCACTGCTTAGGGCTAACTAGTGTAGTAATCACGGTTCTTCTGGGTGGTCTTTACATGGGCGTCTATCCAGCTTTTTCTGTGTGACCCCCTGATAAACTGTTGCTAATGAACAGCCTGCTAGTGTTTGATGACCAGCTGGAGGCAACAAAGGCAATGCATGCTGTAGTAATAATTAAGATCTGTTCTTTAAAAGAAAGGAAGGAAGAAAAAAAAGTCAGGGTTCTCAAAGCTTTCCTGAATTTCTCTGCAACAGTCTTTTGTGGCCTCTTGGCTTGCCCTGGCTGAAAAACCTGATACAGTGGTGCCTCGCAAGACAAAATTAATTCGTTCCACGAGTTTTTTCGTCTTGCGATTTTTTCGTCTTGCGAAGCACGGACTTTGGAAAAGCTTCAAAAATCACCAAAGTCTTCAAAAACCTCAAAAAAGGCTACCACACCGCGTGCTATGAGTTGCTCCTCGAAGTGAATGCACGGTTTTAAGAAAAAGGAAAAAAATTGCAAGACAAAGGAAACAAACTTGCAAAACGTTTTCGTCTTGTGAAGCAAGCCCATAGGGAAATCCGTCTTGTGAAGCAACTAAAAAAATGAAAAACTCTTTCGTTTTGCGAGTTTTTCGTCTTACGAGGCATTCGTCTTGCAAGGTACCACTGTACTTAAGAGAAGACGGTGAAGGGTTTTTACCTGTGTGACTTTAGAACATAGGACAAGTCCCACTTGATCAGGGCAATGGCCCATGTAGTCCAGCATCTTGTTTTCACAGATGTCTAAGGGAAGCACACAAGCAGGACCTAAACACAACAACATTCTCCTGACTTTTGATTCCCAACAACTGGTATTCAGAGGAATGATGCATCTGACTGTGGAGGCATAGAATAGCCACCATGACTAGTAGCCACTGATAGCCTTAACCTCCATGAATCTGGGGAAGCCTCTTTTAAAGCCATCCAAGTTAGTGGCCATCACACTCTCCTGTAGGAGGAATGAGATCCATAGCTTAACTATGAAGTAGTGCTTTATTTTGTCTGTCCTGTTCCAACATTTCATTTAACTTCCATGAGTTCTGGTGTTATGAGAGAGGGAGCAAACTTTTCTCTATCTGTTTCCTCCACTCTGTGCATACTTTTAAACACATTTATCACGTCTCTTATTGCTTGTCTTTTCTCTAAATTAAGAACCCCCCAAATGCTGTGACCTTTTCTCTTAGGTGAGTTTCTCCATCCCCTAGATATTTCTGAAGGTTGTAGCTTTTAGGGAGTATGGACAAGGAGAACCTTGAGGATTCCCGCATCATTTGTATTTCATAACACCATTGAGAAATTGTGAGCTTGCTCTTGAACGCCCTGAACTGTCTTCTTTTGCCTGAGTATTCCTAGGCTAGAATCCCATAATCATTATCACCCACAATGCAGTGTGTGTTGCCATTGCCGGGAGGTAATATTAATGTGGGATGCAATCAGACCATTTTCACCATCATTATTATCATTTCAATTTATTAACCACCTTTCACCTTAAGGTCCCAAGGTGGGTTGCAACAATTAAAGCACAATATTTTAAAAAAATATTTAAAACTTGTTTTTAGATAGGTCCTGAAGCATACATCTCAGGTGTTAAGAGCTAGGGTAAAGAAGTGCCTCTTCAGCATTTGCCAAAAGCTGTATGAATGAAGGTGCCAGATATACCTCTGTGTGAAGGGAGTTCCACAACTTAGGGGCTGCCTTTCCTTGTCCTTTCCTTGTCCACCACACCCTGAGCTTCAGAGGTGGATCAACCAATGGAGCACTCTCTGCTAATCTTAGCCCCCAATTCGGTCTTGTGGGGAAAGAGGCACTCTTTCAGATATTTGGGGCCTGAGTCTTATAGGGCTTTAAAAATAACATGAGCACCTTGAACTGGGCCTAGAAATGAACTGGCAAGCTGTGCAGCTGTTTTAAAACAGGGGTTATATGAGATCTGGAGGGAGCCTCAGCCAGTAATCTAACTACTTCATTTTGAACCACCTGAAGTTTCTGAGTCATCTTCTGGGGTACAGTTGCTCCAAACATTCAACCTTCAGGGAGGAAAAGCCAATAAAGAAGGAATGACTTGAACTGATGCTCACAAAATTAGATTTATTTGCAAATATTTATTTGTTACATTTATATTCCTCCTTTCTTAGGAACATAAGGAACATGGGGAAGGGCCATGGCACAGTGGTACAGCATCTGATATGCATACAGAATGTCCCAGGTTCAGTCCTCAGCATCTTCAGGTAGGGCTGAGAGAGAACCCCATCTGAAGTCTTGGGGTCATACTCATTGGGGCTCTCTGGTCTCTCTCTGGTCAAAATATGCTGTAGAAATGCATACAAAAATACACAATTTAGGGGGAAATGCATTGAAAAGCTTACAAAAATGCATTTTATGTAAAGAATACATGTAAAATACATACTTTGAGTGGAAATGCACACAATTTTAATGTGACATTGTGCATGATATGTTTTTTTGTGTGTGTGTCTGTGTGCAGAAAACAGATCAAAGGAGACCTATAACAGACCACATATAAAGTGACACAGAACAGAAATAACCTGAGCCATCCACCCTTTCTCCGGGAAGAACTCCCTCAGCAGAGAATTTGTGGATATAGAGCCCTTCGTGATGCTAGATTCAGTAGGATAAACATTTCATGGAGTGCATTTCATTTCAGAAGCACTGATTTCCAAAGCACCAAAAAGAAACTTCTCTGGTTTCTCTAAAGGACAAAACTAAACTGTCACAGTGCCTGTTTGTGGAATTATTCCTGAAACCATTTAGTTCTACTTTATGCACTAAGCCTCCAAACCACTGGAGTCCGTCACTAATCTGCATCTTTGCAAAAGGCCCAAGATGAGTCCAGCCAAAATCCTCAAGGATTTAAACACATCAATCCCAGCCAGTGGCACATTAGCACTCAATTTAGCACATAGGAGGATTCAGAGCCTGAATTCTCCATTTCCTTGGTTTAATTCTAACTTGCTTTGTATAAGCCATGAATGCATTTCATTAAAACGGGATACTAAATTATAAACTCAAGACCATTAGGTGGATGCACAGGGCTGTGTTGTGCTGAAGAGAGCCTTTGCAATGGATTCTTCCATTTATTTTCCCTGTACAGAAGATCCTGCCAAATTTCTCCAACTTGCTTGCCACATAAATTGCAACCTGGCATACAACAGCACTTTCTCCATACACTACAACATTTCCTTGCAAGGGAGTAGCTCCACCATCCCCTTGTTCATTTTGGTTGCCTCTTCCTCCTTTTTGGTTGCCTTCTTCTGAACCTTTCCCCACCCTACAATATCCTTTTTGAGGGGAGACAACCAGAACTGCACACAATAATTCCAAATGCAGTTGCACCATAACCTGTATAATGGCATTGTGATATCAGTAGTTTTACAATGGCAATTGTTCTACATTTTTCATTTGCAATTATCTGTAGTCTTTTGAAAGGGCCCAGCATGCTTTGGGTTCTGAATGATCACAGAATGGCATGAAAAACAACACATGGCTGTCAATTCCACAAGGTCTCAATAAGGATCTCCAGACAGGGGCAGAAAATGCAGAGTCAATGTTGGGAAGTGGATGCCTGCCGCTGATGTCCCAAACATTTGCATCAACCTTGCTCCCATTTGTGCATCAATCTGTTTTGCAACTGTCAGCTAAGTTTTGTGTATGGAATTGGAATTGATTACACCGTGAAATGGAAACAGTCTGAACATACATGCATACATACATACATGCAAATAAATGCCTTTGGATATTTCCCGCCTTGTCTGACAATTGCAAATTGTAATTACATTCTCTTCTTGGAGCAAAGCCCAAGTGTTGGCTATTTTTAAGGGAAGCCTATGTGGTAGGGTATTTTTGTTTGTTTCTTAATTTGTTTGTACTTCTTGAGATGGATGGAACAAATTATCACATACCCCTTAAAAAACCACCCATGCAGAACAAGAAGCGGCAGGACGGTTTTGTTTTGTTTTGTGGAAAGAACCCTGCCAGGGTTTTAAAATTTTCAGAGATAAAATTATATCTTACTTAGTATTAGTAGTTCTTTTTTTAAAAAAAAAAATTAGCTTTCCTCCTCCTGTCCTTTGATGCAGCTTTATATATGTGTTGCTGCTCCATTGGTAAGCTGGAATTTTATGGGTTGCATCTCATGTTAGCCCAACTCAGAGTAGAGCCATTGAAAATAATGGGCATGGCTAATGGGTCTACTCTTGAGTATGATTTATGTTTGATACAACCCTGTGACTTTTGTCCAGTGCAATGCTAAGCAATTTGTTCCATTGGATTTACCCTTGCATAATGGAACTCCACACCCAAAAGATCAGAGGTTTAAAGAGCAGCATAGGATGGTTTGCAAAAAGGCTTTCAAACAGCCCCATCCTGCACTCTGAAGCCCTGAGCCTTTAAAGTGTGCCATCCCCTGATGTCACTGTGATGTCAGGTGATTGGCATTTGGGAACCCCACTGTTAAATCTGGCCCTCCAGAGGTGAGGAGATAAACATCGAGGCCACCATCTAGGAAAGGCTCCTCCACTCAAATTGCATAATATACAAATAACACATCACAGATTTAAGGCAGCTCAGATTCAGCAAAGCACAATATTGGCAATTATGTCTTCAATTCTGATTTAACTGCTTCCCCCGAGACTGAGAAAAAGCCCTGATAGCTTTAGGGCAAACTCTTAACACCTGAGAAACTTGCAAGTGAGATATGAAGTCAAAGGCAATAACCCTACTCATATTTTTATTCCCCAAAATTGCTTTTGTTCCATCTGAACATGGAAGTTCTATTTAGATACTATTGCCTACAGTGGCAGCTGGTGGGGCAGTGGGGCTGATGCTGGGCTGCTCTCCCAGTTTCCTAATGCCATGCATCACTTCTGCTTACCAGGAGAGAGGGGAGAAGGCAGAAGGGAGCTCAGAATGGTGCAAGCACAGCATCGGGGCCAATCCAATGCTCCAAAAGCTGCACACACACCATGCAAGCTCCACTGCTACCTTGCCCCTCTCTCTTTCCATAAGTGGTAGTGATGCATGGTGTTGGGAAGCCCCACCTTCACCAAACCACGCTGCCAGCAACTACTGATGGCCTCTCAGCTCACGATAGATCTACCCACTATCAACCTAGCCAGCCTCCTTTTAAGACAACCAATCATTTGAAAAGAGAGCAATTGATTCTAGTCCAAATTCCTTGGGCTCATTTACTGAAAGTTTCTTGGCGTTTCTTACTTGTAGACGGGAGTTCCTCCTGCAGCAACCGCTTCACAAACCTGCCTTGCAGAATTACATGAGCCTCCTGCTAATTCTCTCCAGTCCTTCTGAGCACTGTAGGAACCATTAACCCTACAGCCTTGCAGACAAATTATGCTGCTGTTGCTTCTTTTTCCCTAGCTATTCATTAAGCATCTTCTGTATGTTATCCTTCTCAGTTCCTTACCTCAGGGCATGTACAGCTAGTTTAAAAGGATGGTTGGAGGGGGGGAGAGAAAAAGGAGGAGGAGCCTTGGCTGGAGAAGTGTGCGTGCCTAGCCCTTATAAGAAAACACACTGTGTCAATTAAAACAATATTTAAATAATTTTTCCACGAAAGAGTACACTTTGATAAGCAGATACATCCTTAGGGCCAAAGCAACTCTGAAGCCAACAAAACTATACCCACTTAACTGTCATTTAATCCCTTTTCTTTCAGTGCATAAACTCTGCACCCTTTCCAATAGCTAACATGACTCTGTCCAAACCACATGGAAGTAAACCCTGGTTTGATTTTCTGAACTTCCATTACACCCCACTTTAAAACATTTCTGTTACTTCTGTGATACTCAGAGATTTTTTCAAATCCTTCCAATCTTGGACATTTAATTCTTTCCACAAATAAGTGAATGAAGAAACCTTGATTATTCCCTATCAGTGTTTCGGAAGTGTGTATCAGGTCCAGCTGTATTGCTAACTTAGAACAAGGGTGAGCTTCTGTGTTGGGAATAAGTATTTCACTGGAGAAAATGAGGATGAACATTGAATATTACTCTTCTTATCCAGTATGGTTGTTCTGAAATCATTACACTGAGGGGTGAAAATCTTGACACCCCATTCCCCACACAGAGCTACAATCCACTAAGTGATTTAACAGACAATCCCTCTTCACAGGGAACTCTGGGAATAGTAGCTCTAGGAGGGAAACAGGGGCCTCCTAACAACACTCAGAATCCTTAATAAACTTATTTTTGGGAAGCCATGACTATTTGAAGTGGTATCATTGTACTTTAAATATATTTTAAATGGTCAATGTCTTTCTGAATGCTCATTAAATCATAAGCAAAAAAGAAGGCTGTAGCCAACAAAGTTCTACTCACCATAGATCCTTTGGAATTAATGAACTTAAGGTAGCCATGGCAATGAATTTCAGTGGTTCTGCTCTGAGTAGAACTTGCATTGGCTACAACCCAGAGAAAATAGATGGGGGTATAATGTGGACTACATTCTTCTGATTTTTCTTTGTTCTCTTGCTAGGAGATGACCCATTCCTGGCCTCCACCACTTACTGCTATACACACACCTGGAAAGGCTGAACAGAATAAGTTTCCCATTTCGGGCAAGGCACAGGTAGGTTAAGAGTGGACTTTGAAATGCAGATTGGGCATCAAGACCATAGGTTGGTTCAGCTGAATTAGATTACTGTTTTGGCTACACTGGCATCAGTTCAGCTCTGAACGTATTCAACTTAATTATGCATATCAACAATGTTGTTGTGCGCCCCATAGAGACATCTTGGAAGGGCTGGCCAGCTACAGAAGAGGGGTGGGGGAAGTTTGAAGAATTGGAGGCCAGTTATCCTGGTGAAGTGTGTGACAGGCGATGTCCGGTCCCAGGAGGTGTTGTAGTTGTCTGGGAAGGTTGTTATGGGCACTGAATCATATCCCAGGGACAAGCCCAATAGATTGCCAGAAGTGGTACTTTATCAAATCCTGGAATAGCTCAGTCAGTAGAGCATGAGACTATTAATCTCAGGCTCATGGGTTCAATCCCAGGTTGGGTAAATGCTTCCTAGATTACAGGGTGTGGGATTAGATGACCCTTGTGGTTTTATGATTCTTTGATCCTATACCTGCCCAGAAGCTGCTTAACACTCTTATCTTGCTTCCTTGACCAAAGATGGCTCAAACTTCAAGTTGGCACTGTCTCTGCTCCATCACCTAGGACATTATTATTATTGTTATTTGTTATTTGCTTTATCTTGCCCAGGGCAACCAAAAGCAACTTATAACCAACCAACCAGCCAGCCAACAAGAAACCCCACATAGATACATTAAAACAAAGGGGGAAAGGAAATACATCCCGCCCACTTATGAAAGGTCATAGATAGTTAAAGACCAAGGGCCTGGTTTTGGAAGAAAGTTTTTGCCTGGCACCTAAAGATATATAATGATGGTGCCAGGCAAGCCCACCTGGGGAGAACATTCCACAACCAGGGAGCTGAACTGTAGAAAATCCCCATCGTTGTATTGCCACACTCTGGGCCTTCCATGGAGGAGGCTTACAAAGATGGACCTCTGATGGTGATATCAGAGGCTTGGTTGGTTCATATGTCAGCGCTGGCAGAAACAAGTGGCTCAGGCATAGCCCTGTAGGAAGATTGCCTGTTCACTTGCCCAGTCCAAAAAAAACCAACCTTAATTTATCATGATCCAACTCATAGGCATAGATGCACATAGCTACCTGATGGTAATAGAGGTGTCCTAGTAACTCTCAGCACCCTCATGAAACTACAGTTCCATTGATTCTTAGGGGAAGCCATGCTATAACTTTAAACGCATAGTGCAGAAAGGGCCCTAATTGGCTACAATTCAATAGTTTTCTCTGAGTGTACAAATGAACAAATGTTTCTCTCTGGTGCCATTGTTGTTGCAAGAACTACATACTGTAAGGGGCTTCCTTTGTTTATTAAGGTCACTTTGGTGCCTTAGTCTAAGGAGAAAATACAGGTTTTCCTTCATAAGTTCTTAACTAATGTTGACATTTTGTGTGCTTTTGTTGTAGGATCCACAGCATCTGACCTCAGGATGTGGAGTTCAAAGTACGTCTTCCCTGATATTATTTGAAACTATCAGTTATCATTTTCTGCCCACTATACAGTATCATTAAGACAACAGGTTTAAAATTAATCAGTGCGCTGCTGAAATAGATGTTGTTTATTCACACTGTTGTGTTAATGTGTTGTGGACCAGTTTTGATGTCACTTAAGCCTTTCTTGAGAGTGCTGTTAAATTCAGTGCAATTATATGGATGTGATTTCTTTCTTTTCAGAATGGGGAGAGCTGGCTGGCAAAGTTGCAACCAAATCAGTGCCACAGAAATCGTAAGTAATTTCCCTCTCCTTCTTCCTTGAAAAGTTTTCAATATGCCTGAGTGATGATGCTGTGTTTTCCTGCCGTGATGTAGTGCAATGCAGCCTTTCCCAACATGGTGCCCTCCACATAGTGCTGGGCTATAACTCTCATAATCCCTGACCGGTTTGTCATGCTACTTGAAGCTGATGGGGTTGTAGTCCAGCAATATCTAGGCTGCGTTCAAGATCATTCATAAACTATGGTCAGAATCCAGACTTAATAATGCTTAGTGTAGGTCCATGAAATTGTTGGGCATGTTAATGGGTCTACTCCAAGCATGACCGTATCTGAGTCTACCCCAATGTGCAGGGGAACACTAGCACGCTATAGGAAATTAATTATTTTTAAAGAAGAAGAAGTGCTCATCTATGGGAGAAGCTGCCTGCAGTTTCCCTATGCATGATTATCCTCTAGCTTTCCCTCCTTCTGGTTAGCCTCTGTGGAAAGGAAAGAAAGGTGTTTCCATCTCATTTCTGCACTGGGTGAGTTTGGAGCATCCAATCATTCCCAATGGAGAGAAAAGCCTTTGAAAGAGGCTGCCCTCCAATCAAAAGGCATGCCTGGAACAGTGACTCATAGAAAACCCCAGAAAATGGATTTCTGGGGCAGAGGGTAAATCTTACCCTTACAGAATCAAAACGTTCTTCACTGAAAGCATGAGAGGGAAGGGTATGCATAAATGCTTGTGGGAAGGCAGGATATATATGTATAATTTGTGTTGTATATGTGTGTATTCTAATGCTTTGTGTATGTAAGGCACTTTATCCACAAAGTTTCATTCCACATTTGTTGTTCCACTGTCTATATTAGTTTTGAGAACTGTTACTAATACTTCATCTCAAATACACCCAGAACACACCATAGTTTGTGTGAAAGTTCAGCAGAGTATATGTATGTTGACCTCTTTCACCCAATAACTAAGCAGGAAGTGTTGGTTTTCTTCCTTCTAGTTTCTCTGTCTGCCCCCACCACATTTTAAGAAGTGGTTGGAGAGGTATTATTGAAGTGTAAGAACAATATACCAGTGCTGTCTATGTGGAAGGGGCTTTGTTGCTTACCAGATTCATGTAATCTAGGAGCAAAGGCCAGCTCAAGCTGGGAAGGTTCAACAATAGCTGGTGAAGGGATCTACTGGCAGGACCTGCTGGCAACCACTGGGAAGGGTTTTAAGGAAGTAGTGAATTTCCATCCTTACCAGAATCCGAGGGGAGACAGAGGTGCAGAAAAGGAACCTTAGTTCACACAATGCAAGTGCATGTTTGCTAACTGACAAGCCACCATCTTCCCATGTGTGCAGGCATCCAATGACAGCTAGACACTTAGGGAACAGTGTAACTGCAGTAACTCCAGTGCAAGTCACCTTGCACTGCTCCTTCAGGAGGCAGTGATAGCCACAAACTTGACACATAATGCATCTCAATACTGTGTGAGCAGGACGCTGGACTAGATGGGCCACGGGCCTAATCCAGCAAGCTCGTCCTGTGATCTTAATCTACAAACTTTTTCAAGCCAGAATGGCTGCATAAATACATGCAAAGGTACAAAAGTCTTGCTGAGAGGAGCAGTGTAGTGCCAGAGAACATTGGCCATGACAGGATGTGGAGGCTTAGCTAACCCTGAATAGCTCAGTGGGCAGAGCATGAGACTCTTAATCACAGAGTTGTGAGTTCTAGCCCCATGTTGGGCTAAATATTCCTGCATTGCAAGGGGTTGGATTGGTTGACCCTCATGGTCTCTTACAATTCTATTAATATTAGCTAAGAGGCCAGGTTCCCTTGGCAGGCAGAAGGGATGAAGCAGATCCTCTTCATTTCGAAGGCTTTCGAAGCATTCTGCCAGCTGGGATTGCCTAGGGGGCCAGCATTTTGCCTCCCTCCCTCCGGCAGTTGTCTGTTAGTTTCTATTTAGTGAGAAAAAACATAAACCTCATTGTACTTGAGAATTCTCCAGCTTGTCAGCAAGGGAAAGCAGAAGCCTGGACTTGCAACGTCAATCATTTCTAGCTTCTGGCAATAGGATGTTTAGGGACTCTGAGCATTGAGCATATATGCTCAGGCCATCTTTGTTAATACCTTTTGATAGGGAAGTAGCAAAACCACTCTTGTCATTTTATTTTTAGCTGTTTTGCAAAACAGTGTTGACTTTCTGGTGGGGGAGGGATTTGTGTGTGTCACAGGTAGGAATGCTAGGAAGTTGCTCAGCCAGCGGCGAACCACAAGGTGCTCTCTACTCCCTGCTTTTTTCTGTAAAATGGTGTTAGCACATCAGCAGAATGTCATTGTGTTGTTGAGAACACAATATGGCTGCATAGCTATGGCATTTTTAATCTAGAATCGACAAAAGCTGAGTGTTTGTTCTTCTTTTTTCTATGTAGTCCGCACAAAAATGGGAAATACTGCATGTTTTTATGCCCCCAATAAGCTCTTATTGAGAAACTGGATTAATTCAGAAAACATAATCTGGTTGCAGCCTGATTCTGTGTTACCCTGCAGTGTGTCCATTTGAAAAACAGGTTTAGGTGTTCCCAGCTATATCATAATGTAAAAAGGTAAAGGACCCCTGACAATTACGGTAAGTCCTGTCGCAAGCGACTCTGGGGTTGCAGCATTCATCTCACTTTACTGGCCGAGGGAGCCAACATATGTCCACAGACAGCTTCTGGGTCATGTGGCCAGCATGACTAAGCCGCTTCTGGCGAACCACAGCAGCGCACGGAAACGCTGTTCACCTTCCACTGGAGTGGTGCCTATTTATCTACTTGCACTTTGACGTGCTTTCAAACTGCTAGGTTGGCAGGAGCAGGGAATGAACAACAGGAGCTCCCCCCCTTGCAGGGACTTGAACCACCGACCTTCTGATCAGCAAACCCTAGATTCTGTAGTTTAGACCACAGCGCCACCCGTTGTGCATAATGTAGGTGGGCGTATTCCAATATTTCAATCACTACTTCCTTCTTCCTTCACCTGGGGCATGTGCAGGGAGAAAAAGGCATGGATAACCTAATCAAGGGGAGGGTTTTCAAGTAACCACACCTAACCTTGTGTAGATTGAAAGCAGTATGGTGAGGATGAGCATAGACAAGTCCAGATTGAGGGGGGAAAACTGTGTTTTTGTGCTTCAGGCAGGTTAGCATGTATGCAGCCTATTTCAAGGTTACATCAGTGTGCCATTTCTACAATAAAATAGTTGACATCTTTGCTTTTTTTAAAAAATGGTTTTGCTCCTTTAAACAGATAGGCTGGAATTGTGCGCTGGAAAAAAAAATATTTTAGTTGAGTTTATCACAAAAAGTGTTTCCGTAGTTTATAACAAGCAGTAGTAGATATGTCAATCATGGTGTATATGGTTATATGCCTGCTTTCAGGATGATGAGGAGGAGAGTGCATTTCTAGGCTCAGTGGTATATAGTGCATTTAATGGGACCAAAGCTCTCTCTACAGGAAGCCAAATATAAAACCAGAGTACGTTTTATGAACCAGCCTCTCTTATAGTTTTGCTGCTTGATCTAAGGCTCCAGCGCTATCAATCAGAATCCTGTGAGGAATGATCTGCCATCTCAGGGAAGGTGATGGATTTTACACATGACAGATCAAAGCTGAAATAAAAAAAGTTACTTTTATTTTTACTTTCCAAAGGAAGATCTGCAAAACCTTTGCTGTTGCTTCCTGCCCCTGGGTCCTATCAATATATAGTTGAGCCAGTTTTGAAGAAGCAGGGAGGGGTATTTATAGAAGATGTGATGAACCTTTGAATCTCCAGATTTTTCTGAACTTCAGCTGCCATCATCCCTGGTCTTTGGTTACGTTTTCTAGGGCTGATGGGAGTTGTAGTTCAGTAATAGCTGAAGGACCAAAGTTTCCCAACACCTGGTTTACGATGTTTTATGGAGGCCATCTTAGGTGACCAGAACACCCCCCCCCCAGTTTGTGTCTGTTTCACATATGTGACCCCATTTGATCACATTTCAGCTTTAATCTGGAGGGGGGTGCTTGCGTGCACACACACACACAAACACACGCATTTAAATGTATATTTTATTTCAATGTTTGCATTTATCCTAAAATGTGAAACTTCCTATGTATTTGGTGACTCTTACTACCTGGAGCAGAGTATTGGTTTGGAAAACCTGTGGCCCTTCAGATATTGTTAGACTCAAAGTCCCATCAGCCCCAGCCAGCATGGCCAATGTCCAGGGATGATAGGAGATGCAGTACATTTCGAGGGCCATTGGTCCCTCAATCCTAATGCAGGGAATAGGTACCAAGAGATTGTACCAAAGCTTTCAAAGAAAGAGGAGGGGTGTGTCAGGAGTTTTAGAGAATGAAAAGAAGTGGCATCATGGATGCATTTGGGGAGGGGCAGTTCTAAATATACATAAAAGACAAGGAAAGCCTGCTGGACCAAGCCAGTGGCCCATGTAGTCCAGCATTCTGCTCTGACAGAAGCCAGCCAGATGTCTATGGGAAGCTCGCAAGCAGGACTTGAGTGGAAGAGCACTGTCCTTTCCTGCAGTTTCCAGGAACTGGTGAAATGGTGGTTTGAAATAATAAGAGATGGATTTGGTGTGCATCCTCAAACATTGCCTTTCCAAGTCTTTAATCATTCTCAGTAGCTTCCCTAGCCCATGAGCCAGGACCTTTTAACAGTGTGTTAATAGAGTGAGCTCAAAATGTTATTTGATGACAAGGATCCCTTTTATGACTCTTCACTTCCTCGTTTTACTTCTGACTGGCTTTTAAGGGAAGTCCTCAAGAATGCTCAATAATATGACAAACAGAACATGATGTCCTTCATTTAAAATGGGCCCTGGATGAATTCCAAGTGGATCCAGGCCAGCAGCTCACAACCAGAAAAGCACTAGTGATTTTGAGGACAGCACAGCCTCAGTAACAATTTCAAGATACATATTTAAGGCACTCATGTGTCCTTACAATCCTGGGTGTGTTAAAGGAAAAACCAACCACCAGATTGCAAGCAGATGGTTCTCTCTGGGTTCACCGGTTCCTTTTTAAAACAGGCTCACACATTATACTTTAATGGCATGACAACATCCCATGATTCATCTACATGTCCAAAGATCAGCAGAAGTGTATTATGAGACTGGCAGTTCTACAGAATCAAGGCAGAAGCCCAAGTAAAAGAAGAAAGTGCTCCTAAGTTACAAAATAATATTGAGCAAAGGCTTTAGATGGGTACAAAATCATGGCAATCTTTGACTGGGGCAAATGCATATCATTATGTGGTTGGGTACAAGTTGGTGATGACAGTAATGAATAGGTGCAGACAGCATTGTAGCTCAATACAAACAGGAAAAGAAAATAAATTTGCAAGCAAATGTCATATTAATGTTTATATACTCTTGAGCCCCATGTCTGCAAAGATTTGTTTTTAAAGCCCTCTTAGGATTATAAATGAATATGTCAAGATAGCCATGGTTTATCATGACATGAATGAGCCACAGTGAGCTTTGGGCCAGCATTCTCCCCCTTTCCCCTCCTCTTCCAGCAAAGTTGCAAGGAGGAGATTGAAACCCTTTGCTTCCATTTTTAATTAACTGCAGCTTGTCTTTTCATACGTATCCAACAACTATGGTTAATCTTAGCAATAGTTTGTTTGAAGCCAGTCAGTTTCAAACCATGGGATATGAATCAGATGGCTTTTTTCAATAATCTGGAGTTAAGATTAACCACAGTTTACGGTAACATGCTAAAATGTGTTAAACAAAAAATGGAAGTGACTAGCTACCTACTGTTTATTCTGGACAACTTGTTAAAATGGATAGCACTTAATTGCTTTAGTGAACTCCTAAACTATTGTACAAACTTGCTTAATGTTTGGCAGTTTCATTTGCCTTGTACAGTAGTGGTACCTCAGGTTACAGACGCCTCAGGTTACAGACGCTTCAGGTTACAGACTCCGCTAACCCAGAAATAGTACCTTGGGTTAAGAACTTTGTTTCAGGATGAGAACAGAAATCGTGCTCCGGCAGCGCAGTAGCAGCAGGAGGCCCTCTTAGCTAAAGTGGTACCTCAGGTTAAGAACAGTTTCAGGTTAAGAACAGACCTCCAGAACGAATTAAGTTCTTAACGCGAGGTACCACTGTATGTGCATGGAATGTTTCTTGGGGGGGGGGGGTTATATGGCGATTGGTATAAGCATTTTCAGAAACTGAAAAACAAAGTTTTTAAAAAATGTAAGTGGAAGTTTTCATTCTTTTCTTCATGGCCACAGTGGGGGAGAAGAGGAGCATTGAGAGTGTGCATGCCTGAGATTTCCTGTGGGTTGCTCTCATCATGGTAAACCATGGGTTATTGTGAGGTCAGAACCAGTTAATACTATATATTGAAATGTGTAAAGGTCATTTGCATACTGAATCTTAGCAGCATCTTAGTCTCATCTTACATCAACAGATTTATGTCTTGAACGAAACTCAGCTGCGTCAACACTTTAACAAACCCCAATCAAAACAGTGTCTTTAAAGAGCTCAAAACAATGAAAAATAAGCAAGGGGCCATTACTGAGCTAGAAGTTATATTATTACAAGATTGGCGCTTTCAGTGATAATTGCCACTAGATTCCTAACCCCAAAGACTATGAGTATACTTCTTGGAAGTCTGTTTGAAAAAGGAAACACACTTCATGATATCTAGCTACTCTTGAAGAGTGTTTCATCTTATCTTTTTGGAACTTCTCTGCCACATCAAAAGGAGCCACCTGGGAGCACAGAAAACAAAACACACACAAAAACTGGCAATGTCTTCATGCTATGAATTAAAGGTAATTCATTCTTTGAAATGAACCAGCAGCAACCCCTTATGAAGAGCAATCAGGCATCAAGAGGGTTTTCACAGCAAGCTTTTCATATTGGGTAATGTGACAACAGTCAATATTGCTCTTCAGAAGATTCAAATCAAAATGCAGTTGTGTTCTCTCGAAGTTGACAAGGAACATTAAACAACGCAATCTTGTCAGTGGTGGCATTTGAATTCCTCTCCAACTCCCCCAAGTTTTGAACTTTTTGCAGTCATAAAGAGGCATGAGCACACCTATATTTTCTAATTGTTATTTTTATTGGAAACATGTTACTTTTTAATTTTCTAGTATTAGGAAATAGATGGGGAGGGGCCACAGTTAAGTGTTAGGTCATGTGGTTTACCTGCAGATGGCCACATGGTCAACCCAAGACATTTTCACTTAAGCTAGCAGTAGATGAAAATATGCAAAGCCTGCTGGATCAGGCCAGTGGCCGCTTCCTGTTCTCACAGTGGCCAAACCAGGTGCCTATGGGAAGTTTGCAACCAGAACCTGAGTGCAACATGCAACTTGTGAATCCCAGCAGCTGGTGTTCAGAGTCATAATGGCTCCAACAGTGGAGCATTCAGAAATTGTTCCAGGAACATAAGCCCTGTTGAATCAGAGATACCCAAGGGAGGTCCACAAGCTGGACTTGAGGGCAACAGCAGTCTCCCCTTCTGTGATGCCCAGCAACTGGTGTTAAGTGACATACAGACTCCAGCCATGGAGACAGAACATAGACACAACGGCTAGTATGTACTGATAGCCTTATCCTCCATGAAATTGTCTAAACCTCTTTTAAAACCATCCATACTGGTGACCATCACTGCTTCCATAGTTTCATAGTTTATCTATGTGCTGTGTGAAGAAGTAGTTTCTTTTGTCTATTCTGAATCTTCCAACATTCATCACCTCCCTGCCTAAGAACTTGGAGAATCACTGTCAGAGAAAGTCATACTGAGCTAGATGGATAAACAGTCTTGCATGCGCTTGATGTGCAACTATAGTTTTGGATCCATTATACTAGGTTCTGTGCATTGTCTCATCATGAGCACAGTTCAAAGGCTGGTTCACACATACATATGCATCAATTGGTTTTGTGACATTTGATGACAGGCAGTTGAATGTGTTGATTTAATTTTGTTTCCAATTCGTATACCACCTTATACATTGCTGTACACAAGGCAGTCATAGATTTAGCAAATATACAATAAAGGTCACACATTCTATGACAATCCAGTCCAGTACAAATAAGTGATAATGAAAAATTGGGCTATAAAAATATATGACTTAAATAAGGTAACATCCAACCATCCATTTGAAAAATAAAAATTGCATGATAAAATTAACTCTCAGAATATCAGCAAGTAGTAATTAAACAGAAAATCACTCCCAGCAATTACAACAAATCATTGCTAGTCTATGATTAATTTTAAAAAAAACACCAAAGGCACAATAGATAAAATACCACGAAAGATCAACTGAGCAGCAAAGTCACAATGCCTATAAAATCCAGGATGGACAAACGTAGCTGGTCTCCTGCTCCAGGTCTAATAACTAATCCACAGGTACTTTGCGAAGAAGAAGGAAAGGTGAGTCTCAGTACTGAAACAGCTGTGCTGAAAACCTCGAAATGAAAAGGCTCAGTATAAGGTGGGGCAGGGTTCATAAATGCTGACAAAACATTGATGGACATAAATTGATGGGCTGTAGTGAAACACGTTGCATTTGTGGTAGTGCATCTATGGGCCAAACCAGGTGATACGTTTTGTGATTTGGGAGCAGGGAGACGGTAAAAGGTCCTGAAAGTGTTAGCTGATACAGTGGGGAAAGTAGGTGATCTAACTGGAAGCTTTTCCTTATCAATTGGGGGAAGGGCAGTAAATTCAGTGGCAGAGCAACTGCTTTTCATGCAGGAAGTCCCAGGTTCAAGCCTCAGCATCTTCCTGTAGGGCTCTGATTGACTCTAGAGAGCTGCCACTAATCAGTGCAGGCAATTCTGAGCTGGATGGGCAAGGGTCTGGACTCAGTATAAGTCAGTTTTCTGTGTTCCAGTTTCCTCCATTCTTCCTCAGTGATGCTGTCATATAAGCACATCTGATTAGTTATGCAGCACCTTGATACCATCAAATTCATTCTGTGACCCCTGATTGGCTGGAATCTTATACTGATTGACAGAGAGAAAAGGGGGCAGGGTGACAACACAGCAGAAGTATGTATTGTGAAATGTGGGGGGGGGGAGGTGAACATTCAGAGATGTAGAAGGACTGGGATGGGTTGTCTCTTTTGAAAGCATACCTATCGCACAGAAAATATTCACAGGCGAGTGTTCAGTGCAGCGTTAATAATAGACAATTCAGATTATATTTAATGCAGACAAATAATTAAGATTGGTGTGCCCCTGCAGATGAGGCTATTCTTCAAAATAATTTACAAATGAATCTTTTAATTTGTTTTCATTATTCAAATGACTCACATGCATCTTAACCTCCCCGTCAGAATAAAATATTTGCTAGCCCGGTCTAATAAGCAGCCTACTCTTGACATGTTTATAAATTACTTTAAAAGATTCTGTGACAATGGGAATTTAATTTGGTTATATTTTAATGACCCGGTGCTGAATAATTTGCATGCACATCTCAGGCCTAATTGGTACTTTAAAGGAGGCAGGAACAAGCTGCCCAACCATAAGAAAAAAATGTAAGCGTGAGGCCTTTGATGTACTATTGAAAAAGAATTTCATGAATTGGTTCAGCCATTAGCTCTCCATTTTGAATGTCAGTACACACATGGCTACGTAGTGCTTTTGGTACCCAGTTGCCTCAGAAGCTAAAATATAGTGAGGTGCTATTTTCCCCCCGTTTCTTCCTTCCTTCTCTAAAGAAGGCAGGGCTCCTCCAGACAACCTGTTTTTATTGAGCATTCATCCTGATCTATTTGCACAAAGTTTATGTGGAGGTTAGATTATCTTTATTGAGCATTCATTCTGATTTGTTTGTAGGGTGGTTATACAACAATGAACACCCAACCTGATTTACTAGTGGGTTTTTCTACATCTTCCTGTTAATCATCTGTTCATCCTATACTTTGCAGTTATTTGCACATCACTTTCCTGATTTGAAAATGAGCTCTTTTTAAATATAAAGTAGATTTGTTGTGCTAGGATGACAGAGTGCATTAATCCACATTAATTGTTGAAATCTAAATTTGCAGCATATGCTTGCATTCCTCCAACAAGATAATGACAGTCTAGGAGTACCCCTATTGAACTCAGAACTTCAGGGTTTGGGAAGACAGGTTTAAAAACAGCAGAGCTGATCCCATACAATTTCAGGAGAGATAGCCATTTGATTCTTGTGAGACTGAGTTGATGTAGCAGTTGGGAGAGTGTGGCATTGGTTAGAGGAAAGGTGCCTATAGCATGTTGAGGGATGGCAATGGAGCTCCTCTGATGTGACCGCATATCACCAGTGTGCTGGAGGAGTCATTGCTCAACCCTAGATGCTTCTTGCTCATATTCTGCCACTTTGATCTCACACACTGAAACAGAGAGATGAAAAGGAAGAGAGTGCTACTTAAGTGTCCCTAAATTAAAGACCAAAGGCACATAATGCTGCAAACTTGCTAAAGCTAAGCAGATCTGAGTCTGGTCAGTTCTTGCATGAGAAACCACTTGATACTGGGAATGGAAAGGTCTGTCCAGTTTTTTATTTTCAAATCTTAAATTTAGTTCCCCACATTTTGCAGCAATTTGTTAATTAGTTAAAAACAAAAAAAAATCCTCACGAAAATTCATCAGCATTTTATTGCACATTTCTCCCATTAATCTCATTTGTATGGCATGCACTTCTCAGTAACGTACACATCTTTGTGGTCAATTTCCCCCAATATAATGCATTTTGTATCTTATTTTGACTAAGATCATCTTCATATTTGTGCGCATTTTACCTTGCTATATGCATTTTTGTAAACATTGGTTAGAGAACTGCATCACAAATTTTAAAAGATAGCTGTGTTTTAGTTTGCACATTGTCTCAGAAATCATGGATTTTTGCTCCATCCCTGCTTGGTATGTCAAGTAGTTTGTCACCTTGAATTTCAGTGAAGAAAGCAGCAATGTAAAATGTAACACGTGGGCCCTGCAACAACAAAATATTGCAGCGTGGAGTGCTTCTGTTCAGTTTTCTAGTCAATAGAGAGACCAAGTAACAGGAATCTCATTTAGCAATGGTAAAACTAATATTGATGCTACCATGTACAGAATAGCGGAATAATGCAGTTTAACTACATACAATGCAGGCCAAGGCCACAAAATGAATACAAGCTAGGGCCACAATGTAAGCAGTCATACAGTCCGTACAGTTGCAGCTCATTTCGTTCTTCTTCAAAACACCAGTTGAAGAATATGGATGGCTGGCAATGATTAATCTCTTATTGCATCAGTTATCTGTTATTCATCTTCCTTCATTTTAGGAAAAGATCGTTCCTGATAATCCTAAAAGCATACTTTTGGGGAGGAGGATGAATAAATAATGAAATTGCTACCTTTTATTCATTCAGAGACCTTTGCTGGTATTATTTGTAGTTTATTGTTGGCATTCATCTGTCTTGGGCCACAATGGAAGAGTGTGTCTTCAGGGGTAAAGTCTAACCCCTGGAGAGATATAGTGCCTGTGGATATAGGGGAGAACTCTGCCTTCCGTGTTGTTTTTGCTGGGTTTGCAACACTGAAATAACTTCCCTAGCTTGCAAGCCTGGGCAGAGAGTACGGAGGTCCTGGGCTACTCAGATGGCAAATGCCCCCTATTGGCCACACTGCTGTCACCCAAAGAAAAGCAGAGAAATAAATTTGCAACAGCTTGGCTACAGGAGTTGCCAGAAGGAGGCATACAAGGCGCCATCCAACTGCCTTACAGACTTCACTCCAGATTTGTGTAGGGTGTTAGTCCTTGGCCTTTTCTTAGTTTATTGTACTCATCTGCTATTTTGTACATGTTTGCATCAATATTACTTTAATTTTTGCTAAAATGGGAGATCCCTATTCTACTCACAGAGCTGCAATTCCCAGAGTGCTTTAAGAATCAATCCCTCTTTTCCTCTTGAATAGTGGCAAATAGGAATCTTCTACCAATTCTCAGCACCCTTAACAAACTATAGTTCCTGGGATTTTGTTTAGGGAGAGCCATGACACTGTATTAATGTATAGTGCAGGTGGACTCTTAAGATAAGTTCTCCACATTTTCACACCAATTAATAAGCCGGAATAGCTCAGTCAGTAGAGCATGTGACTTTTAATCTTAGGGTTCTGAGTTTGAGCCCCACATTGGGCAAAAGATTCCTGCATTCCAGGGAGTTGGACTAGGTAACCCTTGTGATCTCCTCCAATGCTACAATTCTATTATTCTAATTATTATTATTTTTTTTTAAAAAAAAAAAAAAAACCTCATGAAATTTTATTAATATTTTTGTGCAAATTTCACTTCATATATATGTTTGTATGCCAATTTTGCCCAATATACATAATTTTTTTCAATGCAGTTTTATGCTATTTCCACTGCTATGTGCATTTTCATGGACACTTTACCCCAGTATGTAAATTTTTGTACACATGACTTGACCAATGAACTGCATTGCAAAATTCAGAGCAGTGAGGCTTTCAAAGGATGGCTTCAGCTTATGTATTGTTTTGGATAGTGAAAATTAGGGAGGTTCACCTTCCAATGAGAAGTAGATAAAAAATTCTCCCCCGTCCTCCTCCAGTGTATACAAACCTTGCTGCTGCCATGTCGTAGCATGATGCAAACATGCAGGTTGATGAAAAGCAACAACAGGCTTAAGCTTTTGTTATCCAAAATCTTAAACCACTTGCAGCCTAAGATCTGCATATGAAATGCAGACCCTCCAGACTCCCCCCCCCCCTGTCATTGCTCTCACCATGAGTAAAGTAACTCACCCGCAATCTAGGAAGGGAGGGGTGGGGAGTCTATTAATAATCTTTAAAAGTCAATTGGATAGGATAATACAGTTATCACTTACACTGCTAAACTAATCGAATAAAATTTGAGAAAACAATTAGATTTTACAGAGTTATTTCTCCAAAGCTAGACATCAAAGTAATTTCAAAAGGCACCACTGTCCTTAACGCCGTTTAAGAGAAACATCTCTCCACGTTTGATTTCAGCTTTGATTTCAATAGTACCAGACGAATTTGAGGGTTTTGTATAAATCATAAACTTTCTACGTATCCTTCATTTTAGAATCTTGGGGTGTCCCCCATGGATTCCTTTAAGGTTAGATATTGTATAGGCTGTTGCAGGGTGTATGTGTGTCTTTATTCTAATATTGAAGAGGAACTGAAGCTGTTGACCTGTCTTGACCTTTAGTGCTAGATTAAAATTCAAAGAAGCTGCCATGGCAACTGTGCCTTGAAAATTAGATCCTGACAGATATGCCTAAAAGAAACTTAAAACTGCAAGTGTTGCTTTGAACTCTGGAGAAAGATTGCTTACCATTGTCAAAGACTGCTCCTTAATTGAAATAATCTGCTTTTCCCCTTTACTTGTATATACATAAAAAAGAAAGGACAAACGGAAGGGAAAAAAGAAATGGAAGAATGAAAGATTTTATCTTTTGGAGAGATTTATTTGTTAAGGCTCCCCACCTGTGCTATACTTTTAAAGGAAAATCATACTGCTTTAAACTGTATATAAAAAATCCTGGGAACTGTAGTTTTTTAAGAGTGCTGAGAGTCGTTAGGCAGGGAGGAAATTTGCCTCTAATATTAGAAGGAAATCTCAAGTTGTATGAAACTTCTAGTCAATAATTCCTAATTTCATTGGTAATTGGACCAATGCAGTTATTGCCATGTTTCATGTAAACAGTAGTTTCAGAACCCAGTTGGGTGGTGCTTAACCCTTTCCCCTTCTGACATGTTCCCTGGTGAAAATGCTCCCTCTGGGTCCAGGCTAGAGCTACCATGGCCAGCAATGGAGTCTTACTTCTCTAAGCAAATAGGAATTTAAAGGGATGACATGTGGGATCTCTGCAGAGGGAAAAGTTAATCTCCCCCATCGCCCCTCCTGGTGCTGCTTCCTCCCCTCACTCCTGGCTGTTGTTTGTTTACATTTTTATAAAACCTTCACACTGATGGCATTGACATCACGTGGATATTGTGGTACTCACAGCTTGGTTCCCCCGTACCTGTGTGGGGGTGAAAGGAGAAAGTTGTGACATATACACAAGCCTTCAGAAACCACCAGCTTATCTGGGGGTTGACAGACTTCTATAAAATGTGAGCTGTTGACATTATGATGTCATCAGCTGGAGGAGGGGCTATCTGTGTAATTTAAAGAGGCAGTCTGTAAATTGCCGAAGAGAGGAAGCATCCTAAAAGTAAGTAATTCTAAAGAAAAATGGTTATTTGATTGCTTCCATATTTGTGGATGGGTGTGGGTGGGTGTAAACACATAGACATTCCTTATTAGAGATACTTATGTCAGATTAGAATGTGTTCTGGATACATTCAAAGATCACCATTGTAGCCTTTGATGTTTTGGGTCCTATGTCAGGTGCTCTCATCTTAATAGCCCATCATGGCCAAAAGTGCCCTTTGAAGCCCACCACCATCCATGCATAAGGTCAGTCTCCAAGGCGTAAGAAGGGAGGTGCAGTCAGCAACTGCTCCACGGACCCTTGGCTAAAGTGAGTGACCTTCATCCATAATCAATAAACAAAACTGGAGTTGTCTCGTTTTTCTTTGCCTTTTGGCAAAATTTGGGATTAGTACTGCAATCTGGCACAGCTGTTTCCAAGAGCGCACATTCTGTGTTCTGTGGGCAGTTCTGCCCAATTAATCTCTTTTTCTGTTTAATTATTTTTATGTATTACATTTATATCCTACCTTTCCTCCAAGGAGCTGAAGATGGTATGCATGGTTCTCCTTCTTCCCCATGCCAAAAGTGAGTGACTGGTCACCCAATGAGCCTCATGGTTGAGTGGGGATTTGAATTCAGGTCTTGCAAATCTTAGTGCAACACTCTAACCACTGCACCACAGTGGCTCTCAGTTTTTGACAAAGCCAGTGGTACCCTCTCCTGCAAGCAGTAGTACATGAAGTGAAAGCACACTTCCAAGTTTTAATAAGAAATAAAATTGGTTAATTGCATTTCTTGGAATGTGACCATTTCACTCACCTGGCCTTTAATTCTGCAATCATTGCCTACCGACCACAGGAATAGGGGCCAGTGGGGAGAGGGTTCTGTGCCAAGAACAAAGCTAAATAACAACAAGAAGAGTAGTGAACTCTCCAAAGGCACACTACGGTGGCATGTGCCGTTTATCAAAATATATAAGCATATAGCAGTAACAGGGACTTTGTAAACACATTATAGGAAACTATGAAAGATAAACCACTAAGGTGCCATTTTCCAAACTCCATAAGCACCAAGTTAACAGACTAGCATCATAAAGGAGATCTGTGTCATTAAAAATATTTGTTTTCGTCAGATCTTATTGTGCTTTGGGCCCAGTGGACTAATCCCTTTTTATCCTTGGGAAATGGTGCCATTTAACGAATCCACAGCTAACTGGAATAGGCCTGGAAAAACTGAGATGGCGTAGGCTAAGCTTATGTGCAATGCGAACTTGTTAGAGATTGTCACAAGCCTGATAAGCTGGTTGTGTACTCTGTGTTGAATTAACAACAACAACAAAATAGTATTGTAAAAGTGACTTCTGCTGGGGTTTTATAGAGTCTGGATGCAAAGGGTTTGGTTTTTAGGAGCCCTCCAAACTGGGGTTTTTTGTGGGGGGAGGGGTTGGGGAAGAATTCTGCAACATGCCATGGATGCAGTAAAGCCACATTCAACCCATACATTTAAAGCACTATGATACCACGTTAAACATCCATGTCTTCTCCCAAAGAATTATGGGAGTTGTAGTTTGTTAAGGGTGCTGAGAGTTGTTAGAAGACTCTTATTACCCTCACAGAGCTACAACCAGCAGAGTTCCCTGGGAAGGGGTAATGACTGTTATACTACTCTGAGAATTATGTTTAAAGTGCCTTAAATGCACACTGTGAATGAGGCCTAATTGTACATTAGTGGTGGATTTATAGTGGACCATCCACACATCATTCTAATTTTTTAGTTGTTCTGCGATGCTTCCCCAATGTTACTGAATTATTGCTGTCTGGAGGGGCAACAAAAGCAAGAGTGTACCAATTGGAGATGAAGCAGTATGCCTGCCTCCCCTGGTGCAAGCAGTATTGAAAGCAGCATCATATATAATTGCCCCAATACCACCAAGAGCATTAATCCTCATGAACAAGGCTGGAGGGGCCCCTAGTATCAGCAGACTAAATGCTTGGTCATGAGGCAGGGCTTATCCTGCAACCTAGCAGACACAGCTGACGTCTGCCTTATACTCTATTTTTCCCCCTCACAAAAAGTGACTAAGCATGCAGTGAACAAAGCAGAATTAATGCATCATATTTAAAAACACAAAAAACAAACAATAAATCCATTAAAGAATAATGACTTCCAAATGTGACAAATTTGCAGATTAAAGCTCATTGAATATGCATTGAAATGATTGATGGGAATGGCTCAGAAAGAGCTATTGCAATCTATTGGATCAATAATCATGTCCCCTCTCCTCAAACCCACCTCTAGAAACTGTGCTAACTGCCTGATGAAAGACATACTTCGTTAGGGAAGACAATCAAAAGCAAGGGCATTAATAGAATGAACAAGTGCACACAGCAGTAGTTAACTGTTTATGTTGCTTACCCATCCTTCTATCAACCGATAATACAATATTTCTAAGCATTTGCATTTGTTGTGGAATGTTCTGCTAATGTCACTCAGACATAATTTAAAAGGAGGAGTCTGAAAACAACAACCAGGTACATGTATTGATTGGACAAATTGCTTTATCAGTGTGAACATTTCTAGGCCAGTTGTTTCCAGTCAACTGACACTTCAGGGCCAGCCCTGCCATTAGACAGAGTGAGGAAGCTGCATGAGGTGAATGAGTTGTGCTAATGGAAGACAGAGCTATGTTGCCCACAAAGTCTGCCCTGTGCCCTCTCAGCTAGACTGCTGCTCTCAGGAGAACATTGTCCCATCAGCAGTGTTGAAGTAAGTTTCAGGGGCCAGCCTGATCAGCTACTTAAAATGGAACTGGGCAAGGGGGGCAGCATCTTGTCTCCACCACAGAGAGCCAGTGTGGTGTAGTGGTTAAGAGTGATAGACTCGTAATCTGGTGAACCGGGTTCGTGTCTCCGCTCCTCCACGTGCAGCTGCTGGGTGACCTTGGGCTAGTCACACTTCTTTGAAGTCTCTCAGCCCCACTCACCTAACAGAGTGTTTGTTGTGGGGGAGGAAGGGAAAGGAGAATGTGAGCCACTTTGAGACTCCTTTGGGTAGTGATAAAGCGGGATATCAAATCCAAATTCTTCTTCATGCCTTCACTGCAGAATATTCTGGGGATGAAAGATCCATGTTGCCACATGGTAAACCATCAAACAAGCCCTTTGTCACACTCCTCACTCATTGGGCTTCTTATCTGGTCACGTGTAATGGTGCAGAATCAAGAGAAGAGGCCATACCTCAAGTGTTAGATTAGGAACAGCAAAAGATCCTGCTGAATCAGGGCCCATCTAGTCCAGCATCCTGTTCTCAGAGTGGCTAACCAGATGCCTATGGGGAAACCTGTAAGCAGGACCAAAACACAAGAGCACTCTTCCTTCCTGGGGCTTCCAGCAACTGGTATTCAGAAGCACTACTGCTCCAACCATAGAAGCAGAGCATAGCCATTATGGCTAGTTGCCATGGATAGCCTTGTCCCCCAATAATTTTTCCAATCCTCTTACAATGCTTTGCAATGTATGCATTGCAGGAAAAAGGTCCCATGTTCAATCTCTGGCATTTCCAACTTAGAAAAAAAATAAACCAGGTAGTTGGTAACATGAAAGGGCCTTGTCCTAGATCTCTGACTGCTGTCAATCATCACAGGGCTTGTCCATACCTCCACTTTCCAAGCAGTTTTCTGCTTGGCCCACTCTTTTTGGACATACGTCCAAGCAGTTTTGCCTTTGCCCCACTGCTTGCCCCGGGAAAATCTGCTCCTGAGTGCTAAATCAGAACAAATGGCAATCTGCAGAAACCCTGATTGTTGTTGGCTCCAATTCAGTACTAAAGATTGGGCGTCCCTGGGGAGAAGCAGCAGGGCAAAAGAGCTGTGAATAAGCCCATAGACAGTTCTGATCTGTATGGAAGAATTGGCTGCCCCTGGTATAAGGCAGCTTCCTATGAAATGGCTAATAGGGTAGAAATCATGGGATCTCAGTACTAGTGGATGTGAAACCGTAATCAGTGAACCTAACCAGAACCTCAAAGAACTCCACTGGTACAAGATCGGGGGGCGAGGGGGAGGGGGAGAAGGCTGCACCAGCAGGATGATTTTAAGATCTCTTAACGTTGTCCTGTAGTAGAGCCACAGTATATAATTTAAATCCCTGAATGGCATCCTTGATCCCTGCTCAACAGCACAGGAGTGTAGAAATCAATATGAGCCTAACATGAAGATACCTAATGCCAGAGTAATGTCTAGCTTTGCGGTGCTCTGTAATAATACGCATTGTGCTAGCTTTTAGGACTAAGAGTGCTATTGTATTTATGACCCTCTGTGCGATGCTAAGAATTCCATTAAGTGCAAAGATAAAACAGCATAAGCTTGGCCAGTAAGCAATGTCACCTGTGGAGGGTGGGGTGGGAATAGGTCCACTGAAGGCGGGCGGGGAATGGATCCCTTGAAAATGAGGCTTAAGAAGGTGTGTGGGAGAAGGGAAGTAGGGTAGACGTATCGCTAAGAAAGCAATCCTATACACAAGAAGCTGGTGTAAAGCAAGCTGGTGTAAGGTGAGCTGGTGTAAAAGCTATACCAGATCTAAACCCTGTTCAGCTGTGGGGCTACAGTTCTACTAAAGACTGGCAGAGGGAAACCAAGTCTTTAATGTAGTGCTTTACATTGGATTTCCAGGTCACATGACCAAGCTAAATGGGTTTAGGCTCCAACTTAAGTGCCTCCTCTCTAATCCTGCAACCAAAATGGAATGCTCCACCTTGGGTACTTCCCCTGGCCTTGGCTGAGCCAATTTTGGCTCAGCTGATTGAGCCGTGGCTGAGCCAGGATGAGCATGTTATGCCACCATGTACCCAGATGAGCTGAGGATTGAACTGAATGTCTACTGCATCCTAAACAGCTTATCCTGGCACATCTTGCCATAGGATTCCCCCCAAAGTGATGGAGCTACAAATTGGGAAAATCTGCATTTAGTGGCAAATGCTAATGGTACAATTGCTGACAAGAGCCAGACCTTGTCAGCATACAATACATCTGCTCAGAGATGGGTCAGCCCCTTGGGGGTGGGGGTAACATGGTTGCCCAACCTTCCTGGGAGGGACCCCAATGCAGTATGAAATTGCTGACCTTGCAAGATGGGCCCTTCCAATCTGGAACCTGCTGGCTTCTTGTTTTTCCTGCTACAGCAGGTAGGCTGTTGAGGCCTCAGCTGATACCATCTCTCTCCCTGCCTTAGATGCTCCTCTTCACAGGGCAGGTGGAACTGGTGGTGTCTGTGAGGAGGAAGGATGGGCCATGCCCAGTTGGTGAGAATGGAGACAATGGACTATGAATGGACAATGTTCTGAAACCCTGCAAACTCCATGACATTTAGACTTTCCACAATGAAATCTTGGCATTCAGATCTTTCTCCTCTCCACTTACTGTATTTCAGTGCACAAACCAATAGAGTCGCTCTTTCTCCCTCTGCAGTCAGGCTGCAGGAGATACTGAATTCTAAAGTGGCTCCATATTCTGAATAGACAGGAATATACTGTACTTAGTTTGTATAATGCAGACAGATGCATAAAGTTATTTTTTTTTCTTTTATTAGACCCCCACTGTAAATGTTAATAGCAAATTGCAAACCCATTCTTGAGATGGCAGGGGGTGGAGAAGAGAATGGCTGCCTCTGGTGGCACTAAAAGTCAGGCAATGCAGCTTCTGTCCGTAGAAAATTACTCAGTCTGAAAACCACAAACCCATTTGATAATATTTATGTACAGGTTCCCTCATTTCTCCAGGAATGACACTATGAAATTAATGCTCAGTATACCTTGGAGAATCCTGGGACAATTTTTGTTATAACTTTCCAATATTCCAGTTTTAACTAAGGCGTATCTCAAGTAGGGCAGAATGATTTAAAATCAAGGCAATTTAATTCCATGAATGAGGCTGCAATCATATACCCACTTGAGCCATACTTCTGAGTAGACGTGCACAGGGCTGTTCTGTGAAATCATTGCTTTAAATCATGTGCCACTGAAACATCTTCATGTATTTCTTAAGCAATAATGCAATTCTTATCACTAACTCATGCTAATTTACAAATAAATAGAGTATTGTTTACACTGTGTATGAGTGGATACTGGATATTTCGTGATTTTTTTAGATGTACAGTGGTACGTCGGGTTAAGAACTTAATTCGTTCCAAAGGTCTGTTCTTATCCTGAAATTGTTCTTAACCTGAGGTACCACTTTAGCTAATGGGGCCTCCTGCTGCAGCTGTTCTCACCCTGAAGCAAAGTTCTTAACCTGAAGCACTATTTCTGGGTTAGCGGAGTCTGTAACCTGAAGCATATGTAACCTGAAGCGTCTGTAACCCGAGGTACCACTGTACTGATTTATACTAAGCTTACAATGTGCTTGGAACATAGAAAGCTTAGACCAATGGTTCATCTAGCTGCGTAGACTGCCAGTGGCTCTCCAGGGGATTATCTGGAGGTTGTAGAGATTCAACCTGGGACCTTCTGCATGCAAAGCGGGTGTTCTACCCTTGAGCTACATCCTGCAGAATACACTGCTTAATGGGTTGTTGTCTTGGTTACCTACATTCAGAATGTTTAATATCAACCAAGTTCTTCTTTCAGAATAACAACATTTATATATATATTTTAAAAAATTAAAATTCATTTTGAATAGAAAAACCTAATTTTTGTAGGAAAATTTGTATTTATCATTGCTTTAAAAAAATATTAAAAAGAAATCTAACTTGTTGTAGGTCTGTTCCTTCTCTACCCACATAGTCTAGATCTGAACCATAGCAGCTTTGTAGTTTGGGGTTACCAAATGCCTCCTTGATACTTAGTAATTGTATTTGCTGTTTAACCTAGGAGTAGACAAATTCATGGAGGACAAGGCTATCAGTGGATCCTAGCCACAATGGCTATTTGTACCTCCATTTTCAGAGGCTATGTGCCTCTGAATTCCAGTTGCTGAGAATCCTAGTGCAGAGAGGCCCTCTTTGTGGACTTCTCATTAGGGCATCTGGTTGGCCATTGTGATAAAGAGGGTGCTGAACTGGGTTAGCCATTGGCCTGTTCCAGCAGAGCTTATATATCTAGAGAGCAGGATTAGAGATAATGTGCAGAATGCTCACAGTGGTTATGTTCCTAGTTTCTTTTCCATATAAAATATGGGAGCATATCTAAAGTCTACAAATGTTCCATTCACCTTTAATTTCCCGATTGACCGATAATGGGCCAATAGGAGAAATAAAAACTATAATGCGTATGATGATTGTTGACAAGAGAACCCATATTGTGGAGTATGGTATCCCCTCCTAGTTGTCAGGGTTGGAGCGATTATTGCCTGTTTCTTCAGGGCAGTCTAACACACAGCCTGAGGGCACAACAGCCCTCGAGGCCTTTTTTGGTGGCCCTCAGCAACATTTGACACACGCACCACAATCCTTGCACTGCCTTCCCAAAGCCAGGTAAGTGAGGCACTGGGCTTTGGGAAGGAAGTGTGAGCGCTCTGACAGGATCATCCTACCTCCTTCCCAAAGCCTAGTTAGTGCTTTCCCAGCTTTGGGAAGAAGGTGGGAGGGCTCTACAACCCTGCCAGAACCTTAGCGAGCTTTGAGAAGGCAGCATGAGGGCTGAGGGAGCATCAAACTTTGGCCTCACTCCCCCACAACCCCTCATGCAACAAGGTTCCATGTTGAAGTACTCTTGTGGCCCACTTGGTATGAAAAATTAGAGTGCCCTGAGCTAGGACCAAGTGCAAGATATTGCCTCCCTTCTCAGAACTGCCTTCATTTGCACCATTCCACCTGGATGAAAAAGGAGAGCTGAGGCAGCAAGGCCTCTTCCTTCAGTTTATTTGACTCCTCCTCCTTCCCAGAACTGTCTTCCAGATGGGCATGATGCCCGAGAGTGTCTCTTTCTCAGTTTTATATTAAATTGCAAGGCATGATTTTTACGATTTAATTGCAATGCATTATTTTCAACTGGAGACTGCCTCAAACTTATTGGTAGATAGGTAGTATGCAAATGTAGTTAGGAAGTTAGCTAAATAGAGAGATCTGGCTGTTTTAGAGGGTGACATGAGATGCCCTCCATTGGGCCGGCCAAGTCCAACTGCCCCTTTCCTCTTCAAGCTGCCTCATGTATGGGATTGAATCTACTTAGTTTCTCCTCCCCCCCCCTCATTTTCTTCCCCACCCCTCCCCGATGCCTATTAAATTGTAAACCATTACTTGAAACAGTGAACTGCCTTGAGTGCATTGTTCAAATAAATACAAAAATATCCTGCAGCTAATAAAGGATTCATCAGGAATGGCCAAACAGCCAACCACCCGAGCCTTCCATCAATTCTCCCTTTCCTTTCACACTGGATGGGAAATGGCTACCAGGAGTTCTTTATGCTCCCTGTAACCAGTTGATTAATTGACTTTTCTATGAACCTTGGTGACCTGAGGTTGAAATATCACCCAGAAAATAATGACAGAGGCCTTTTCCAATGGAATAGCACTATAAAAATGCCAGTAAACCATCAATGAGGCATCCATGTTCAAGTTCAGCTCCCCCTTAGAAGTCAGGGCAGGTAAGGAAAGCTTTCAGGCTTATTGCCTATCATCAGAGGTAATGTGTATAGATATTTCTTACAGCAGGCCAAGCCCGCAACCGCTGTCAGTGTGGCTTTTATGTTTCCTCTGTGGGCAAAAAACCTAAACTCTCAAGGGATGGGGGGGGGGGCGGGCAGCAAAATGTAGTGTCATCCACAAGCACTGGGGGCCATTACAGGAACTAAACCTCAGCTTAGTGCAAACACTGTAAACGTTGGTTATAGTTTGTGGTTGATCTGGAGGGAGCTTAACTATGAGCCTGGGTTCAGGCACTACCCGACATTTCTTGTAGGAGACTTTACCCTTTCCATACTTTACATGAGTTCGGTTTAGGAACAGATACGGAGCCAACACATGCTTCTCATACAATTCTGCACTCACTATGCTGTCACACGAAGAAATGCTAGTGGGAACCGAGTTGTACATTATGTCGCAGGGCTGGCACCAGTAATTGGCATGGTCAGAAATCTGCCAAGGGCTGACTCACTAGCAAGGGGGGGGGGCATTGACAAGAGCACCCTGCGTTGGGGGAGCCAATCAGGCACTGCTGTTGACATATTTGAGGGGACCAGGGCCCACCCAAGTTGATGGGCATTGTCATTCAAATGATGTGTCCATGCGTGCCTTCTCCCAATATTTTATTCAAGTTGGCATTCCTTCCTGCTGATGTGTTTGCACTTCATGGACCACCCCATCACTTTGTCCCTTTCTCTTCTGATATGTAACAGTGCCCCACCTGCTGGGAAGTTAGCATAGCAGCCCCTCCCCTCTCGGCAAACTGATTCTGCCACAGCGCCTCATTCAGGAGTGGATTTTCAAAATCATTGATTGTTTTTACAAGCTTATGGTTACTCAACTATTACCAAGAGCCTACTTCTTAATTATCCAATTAAAAAAGCAAACATTTATATCTCACCTTCCTTCCAGACACACAGTTCCCAAGTGGTCTCCCATCCAGGTACTAACTGGACCCAGAATTGCTTAGCTTCTGCAATATGACTGCATCATCTGCCTTCAGAGACTCTTCTCAAAGTTGAATGGGGAGCCATCTGAGTAGGAACAGTACACTTCTTGGACTGAACCATTCATGTAGTTCTTAGGATCCCAGCCCTGTTCTTTTCCAAACTAAATGGAAACGGATTGTGCAGGCACTCTAAATACTATCAAAGTCAGGAACTATATTTCCTGGAAGGCCAGTTTGATAATGCAGTCAAGTATGGAAAATGAAGGCCCTGACCCATCTCACAAAGTAGCGCACGGGCAAGTTCTGACACCATCAATGTGTCTGAGAAAATAGAAACTAGTGGCTGTCGTTGTGTCCTTACGCTGTTGTCTTAGGTTTTATAGGTCAAAACCAGCATTTTTATTGTAAACCTGAGTCCACAGGCTTCCTTTCCCCACCTTTCTGATACAGTGGCATACCTCGGGTTACATATGCTTCAGGTTACAGACTCCGCTAACCCAGAAATAGTGCTCCAGGTTAAGAACTTTGCTTCAGGATGAGAACAGAAATTGTGCTCCGGTGGCGCAGCAGCAGCAGGAGGCCCCATTAGCTAAAGTGGTACCTCAGGTTAAGAACAGTTTCAGGTTAAGAACAGACCTCCAGAACGAATTAAGTACTTAACCCGAAGTACCACTGTATCGCATAAGCTTCTCTGGGAGCCTTTTTGGCTAAATGATGAGGCTAAAAACAGCTTTAAATAAATACATGAAATTTAAGTATTACATATATTTGCATAGTTTATTCCCTAAGTAAAAATAAGAATATCTGGTTCCAGATTCCGAACAAATTTTGGGCACTGATCTCTAAATGACCTGGTAACAATCAAGCATGAAAAGAAGAAGAAAAGGATTAAAATTCTTTAAAACAAACATTCAACACTGACAGCTGGCCTCTGTCAGTGTTTCAAAGTAGAATTAATCCCCTATCCACATTTTATTTTATTCTTTAGGCTAATATGAGTGACTTAAGCTTTTGTAAGGGGCACAGTTGTATATTCTGTTCCAAAATGATTTCCCGTTCCAAGTCCCTAACTTGAAATCAATCATACAGAGGAAATACTAGTCATAATATGCAATTTCTTGTTCTGAAATTGAAAACATAAAACCTTGTTAATGATGATGCAGTTAATTTAAACACAAGATTTTTTAAAGCTCAGAACATTTGTATTCCTGCCAGTGGCTAAGGGAAAACGTTGATTTTTCCTAGAAAACCCACAAGTGGAATTACTGTAATCTCTCTCTCTCTCTCTCTCTCTCTCTCTCTCTCCCTCTCCCTCTCTCTCCCTCTCTTTTCTGATCTGTGAGGTTAGCCTGAAACAGGCCCTGCAAACAGGTATAGATTTATGTAGATTAATGTGATGTAGTCGGCTGAATTGCTGATATGATGTATATTTTAGTATTACTTCCTAGCACAGGCTAATGGCTGGAATCAAATAAAACATAAAAGCAGATTTATATAGATTGCTGAATAAATCAGATAAAGCTTTGTGTTAGCTACCCTTTGAGAGGGGAAGCTTTTTTCTCCCCATAAACAATATAGAAGCTTTTCATGTAATATCATTTCTAATGTAAACCATTCTAAGAAAAAGATGGAATGGAGGGAAGGAGCTCCAAAGAAGAGAGAAGTCTATTATGTTTAGCCATCATTAACTATAATATGGCCTGACAAGCTTCTTACTCATTTAATGGTAGGTAGGATGGCACTGTATTTAGGAATTGATCAGTTTGGATGGTACATTTGAATCCTGAATTACAGGTAGACTGTTTCTGATTCAGAGGCAGCAGTGAGCTAATGGGGCACTGTCCCACAACCTCCAGTCTTCCATTGGCCTGCCTCCACCTGCCTTCCTTCCTACACCCAGTCCAAGGGGTGGAATAACTGTCAGCTTCCTCCTCTTCAGTGATGCCCTTATAGAGCTCTGTTGCGAGGACAATGGGGAAGAATTAGAATTAGTTGGCTCTGCCCATCATTGACCCTGCCTCCATTTGCTGTTGGACTTTTTGCTTTCTGCTCTGCCAGTCCCAGTAAGCACCAGCCACCACTGGGTGTCCACCTGCTTTCCATCTTTTGGATGGCTGAATTGCATTTTGCAAGTGTGTGTCCAGAGCTCCCTGAAGAGCCATGAATACCAAGTGCTACAGGTTATGGTTAGTGAAGAGAGAGCGTAAGTATGAACGCCCATTTAGACAACACATGCAGTCTTGGTAAGCCGAGATTTGGCTTAGTGTAACATGAGAACCAGGCCAGTGTCTCCATTTCCCCTTCATAGCAAGACTGCAAATTCTATGAAACCAATCTGAAATATGAGAGATTGCACTCTATCTTCAACAGTAGATTGTAGATTTTCCTGCTGCTTTTCATGTACTATCAGTGTGGTATCTACCTTTTCCATTAACCCATTCAGATAACTTGTTTCACGTTGCAATCGGGTTGTATTTAAAAATATACCAACAAGCATCCCACCATTTGTCAACTGAGTTGATTGAGCATCTTCATTTTTTAAAAAAATGAAAATAAAAATGTTTAAAAAGTTGAACAAATAGTTATGTCCTCCTGGGTTTTACTGTTTTCCCTCCTGGGGAGGAGATTGCAAAATTTAGAAGAACTAAATTAATGAATTACAAATTTATATACTTTAAGGGAAGTATCCTTGAATATGAGCCACAACTGCTTTACTCAAAGCACACAGTGAAATTTGTAGTGAGATTTTATGACCTAGCCTAGTGTAATTTGGAAGTTTTTTAATTGTCCACAGGGGAGAACATACAGATTCTTAATTTATCAATATCTTTTCATGCCAACACATGTGGAAAATGAGGAACGAGTATCACAATGAAAGGTTTAATTTACTCATGACATACAGTTCCCACTTTAGAGTTGTCATAGATCAATTGTGGAACAATTACAGGGTGAATAACTAAAGATGAATAAAAACTAAATCTTGGCTTTGAAAGCATAAGGTTTATTTTTTAAAAATGGCATGGATGTGTGTATGGTTTTTTTAAAAATCAATCAATGTAGGGGTTTTTTATTGCCACGTCAAAAAGTATTTACTGACAAGAAAGGCCTGTTTCTTTGTACATATCTTTCTTCAACTGAGGGTTGCATTGAAAATGGATAGACATGACTAGCTTTGATAAAATAATTTCTATGGGTCTACTTTGAGAAGATCATACTTGTATACAACCCTGACATCCTTAGATTCTCCTGGAACATGTAACTGTGTGTGTGTGTGTGTTTTGATAGCCATCTTTAATTCCCATAGTATTTCATCCCTGTAGCATTGTGGAAGAACTTTATGCCAAGAAAACTCACAGGAGACTGAGTGACAGATCAGACTATTGTCCCACATCCCCTTTTCTACTAAATCACAGTTTTCTATGGATGGAAGGTGGCTATTGTGAAGCTGTCAAATGCAGAGAAGTTAAATGGGCTGAAGTGAAGGCTCATGTTAACAATAGTAGCTATCTCTGTCAAATGAACTTGTGGGTGACAGTTACAAGGCAATTCAGCCCTGATGGGTGGTCGATTAAAAACAACAAAGAACAAGTGGACTCAAAGCAGAGGGGAAGCCCCTGTTTGCTTTGCAGTAGCCCCAAGCAGGAGAGCGAACCAGAGTCCCCCTTTGAAACCAATGTGATCTGCATGAACTTGTTGGAAGAGCAACAAGATAGGGCCAAATCACAATGACATGACTTATTTACTTCTGGAGATGGGACTGAGGTTTGTTGGTTTGTTGGTTTGTTGGTTTGTTGGTTTGTTGGTTTGTTGGTTTGTTGGTTTGTTGGTTTGTTTGTTTTTACTTGGTGTGGAAATGATACAGTGTCATAAAGTGCACATGGTATTCTAAGACGCATAGATATTTCCTTGCTGTGGTAACAGAGGAAATTGAAATGCTACCAAGGAAATTGCTCAGAGTTCTGAATCTTTGCAGTTGCTTTTAATTTAACACCTTTGATCACTTGCAGACTATACCCTGCCTAAGGATGTGAAGGTTATCCCTGAATATTAAGGAGGGCTACAGGTAATGAAGAAGCAAAGCTTAAAGAAGGAAGACTGTGTCCATAGGGCAGAGGTGCACATTACCTGAGTGACTTGTTTCCCTGTCTGGATTATCCTCAGCTGAGTGAAGTGGGCCAAAAGAAGCAGCATGTGTTGGCTTAATGGTCTGAAGCAGGATTTTGGCCATTTTCTATCTCATTCTAGACATGGTTAGTGATGGTGCAGATATCAAGATGTGGATTTGGATCTGCCCAAAGGACTGAGAGGGTTCATTATTTATGGTGCCTTTTTGGAGTCTTTTTGAAGAGATTATGGGTTCTGAATGGGAGTGAGGGAAACCCCAAAGACCCCAAGGTTCTGAGATGTTCCCAAGACATTCAACAAGGATAAAATAGGAGCCTATCTATGCTGACTGAGATCACTGGTCCAAGCAGCTCAATATTGTTGTGCTGTGGCTTTTTCCCACCCTACCTAGAGACAAGAGAGATTGAATGTGCTGGTTAATGATGATACAGTATATCTGGGAGGGTTTCCACCTGTCACTAGACTCACTACCTCCATAAGCTTAGGAAACTGGCATAGCTTCCCCCTATCATATATGGTGTCAGCTGCTACTCTTCCACGGTGAGGAGACGATCCCCAAATCATTGTTAAAGAGGAGCAGGGTGATCCAACCTGGTTAAAATAATATTTTACAATGTGTTGCTATAGCTGTTACTTTTCATGGTTGGAGAAGAGAACCAGTATTGGCAACTAGCAAAGGCAGCTGACACCCACATAAAAATGGTTGGGCCCATGGTCAAAAGTGGATTGATCAATGGATGTGGCCTGCACGACGTCTACATCCAGGGCAAGCAAGTGGGATCATCATAGATCAAGACAGGCAAAAACAATAAATACAGCTTCAGAGTTGGGTTGCGGAGGGGGAGGAGCCTGGGAAGGGCATGCCCTATGGAGAATCCAGAGGACCAGACAGAGAGACATGGCATTAGATTTGCATAAGCATTGCATGTTCTCATTGTACGCGTGTGAAGGAGACTGTGTGCTCCATGGTGTGGTCCACAGAGGAGAAGCAGTGCTCAGACTACTGTCCAGGTGTTAATGCTTGAGAGGCACTTCAGCTCTGCAGTTTGGTCCTTTATCTTTACAGTGAAGGGCCATAGCTCAAGATACAGCATCTGCTTTGCATGCAGAAAATTCAAGGTTCAATCCCTAGCATCTTCAGAGAGGGCTGGGAAAGGCTCCCTAAAACCATGAGAGCCTCTGTCAGTCAGTGTAGACAGTACCGAGTTAGAAGGACCAATGGTCAACTAGGTATAAGCGAGCTTCCTACATTCCTATCTTTAACATGGATTTTGATCTCAGGTTCCCCACAGTTGATTACTAAGTATTTTTCAGCTGGTTGGTTGGGCTTTTTTTTTTTTTTAATATTTATTAGAAATTTCCAATTACAACAAAATAAAAAAAACAAAACATCCGAATTTAAAATCTTATTTTCAATAACATATTTCCAGGACTTCCCCTTCCCTCCCCCTCTTGTATTCCAATTCTTACAAATAAATTCAGCAAGTTCTTATCCCAGATTTTGAACTTATTATCATTAGCCCAGTTTTAAAAATATTTTCCCATCCCCTAAAATCGACCTGTTCCCTTCCACGCGTTCCCCCCTTTGATACACAATACAGATTAAAATAATCAAATATAATTAATTAGGATAAAATTATAAAATATAATTAAAATAATCAAATATAATTTTACGCCCTTTGGATTCCAAATTTCCCTCCCCCCTTTCCCGGTTGCGTTCCCAATGTTCATCAACGTCTGATGTCTTCCTGGAGCTCCCACATCTATCTAGACCATAGTCCTTTACCAGTCAACTTTAATTTGAAATGTCCAATCTTGGAAGGAGTCTATCTCAAAAAGGCCCATTTCTTCCATCCAGATTTTTATATTTAGGAGTAAAAACTCCAATTTTATTTCTTTAGACCTTTCAAATCTGGATGTCCCAAATGTTCCCACTTCCAACTTTATCCAATTCTTGTTGTTCTTGTTGTTCTTGTTGATCTCTCTCCTCCTTTTTTTTTTTTCCTGCTCTCCTGCACAAATGTTCTAATTCCAAAAGCTTCTAATTCCTCTGCAGAGGCTCTGTTATTCAGGAACAAAACATTATGCCAAGTCCCTTCCATTCTTCAATAGATAAATCTATTGTCTCCTTTAGTGTGTAGACCTCTGTAGACAAAATAGTGTTCCATTTCTGCAGTTTCCCAGGAGATAAAAAGTTCTATTCAGATTCCAAGCCAACAATACTTGTAATATCCCTCAGCTCCTCTAGGTGGATTGCAATAACTCAGTTCCCTTCCAGATCACGCCCACCAGTCAAAATAACTTGTTATTCCTTGTTTTAAACAATTTGTATCCAATTTATAACAAATGTAACCGGCAAAGTCCTCGTAACAAAGTTCTCATTTTTGTTCTTCCGCTTTGACAGCTCTTTGACAGCTGTCTAAACCTCTCTTTCTCTTCTCCCGGCGCTCTCACAAATCGCTCCCAGGATTCCGGGGGGGGGGGTGTTTTAGTTCAATTCCACTTTTCTCCTCCAGCTCAGTCTTATAATTTTCCATCGCGAAGTTAGTAACTTTGTCAACATAGGGTTGCACTCGATCTTAGTTGTCAAATCCATTACTTTAACTCCTCTACAACAGGGGAGGGCTGACTTCCTTTTTGCGCCTACCCGCTCGCTCCGAATTTTTAAAAAAATTATCCCCCTTTTTAGTCCGGGTTCCAATTACTCACGGGTTATTCTTTTAAGTCCAAATTTTCAATAGAAGAAGTCAGCGCTCTCCGTCGAATGGCATGCGGCTTCGCTCAGCAGGGGAAGCGGAGGACTCAAAGCACCACCCCCCCCCCGTCACCCATTCCGCAGCCTTTAAAAAGGCTCCTTCACGGGTCGGGGGGCGCAAAAGGTGCCAGCCGAGTCACCATGTCCATGGGTTTCAGCGCCCATGGTTTTTGAGGGTCCCCGCGTCGCCGGCGCGGTAGGACCCAGCCCCTGCCGGGCAGGCTCTCTCCGGAGCTCGGAGGGAGTCCGCCATTCGGCGATGGCGCCAACCCGGAAGTCCGGTTGGTTGGGCTTTTTTGGCCTGTTTTGATTGGCGTTAGATTTCTTCCTTCCTATGTTACTATTTGAAAATATGGTACAGGTTGCATTAAGGTTTTTACTTTCTTTTCACACACACACACACACACGTTTTCTTTCATTAGAATTCCTCTCTAATTAGCTATCGCTGTGTCTCCATCATTGGTGTTCTCCAGGCAGGTAACCGAGTATTTAGCTAGACAACAAAACAAACTTCAGAAGTCAGTGAAAACAGTCTTTGAAAAGACATAGGAAATAATAATTTGCCATTCTGAACCCCAAGCCCAATGTGGCATTATTTTTTTTTAACAAACAACAACATAAACCTCATATGCTATAATACTGCAGGGTAAACAACTTTCTGCAAGAGCTAAATATATCGTGAAACATGGATAACTAACACAGAAGGGGCTGTGAATTTCTTTCACAGCCACAATTCACCATGCTGAGGGGAAATTCTCCTGGATTCCAGGCAGCTCAAGATTGGGGCTCCAGCCAAATACATCAACAACAACAAAAAGTTTTGAACTGCCTAGGGAAATACAAGCCTTGTACTGTTACTCAGGGGTAAAATGTGCTCAGACAGGCTGGAGCCCCTTATAAAACAATAGGATCAAATTTTTCAATCAGGTTATCAAGCAATATTACATTTACAGAGCTTGCCAAGGGGGAAAAATAGTATCTCAATCAAACACAAAACGTGGAAGTTGAAACAAATATGTTTTCATTTATCTTTTGTGTTTTCTTTTTAAGAGGGATACTCTTGTGATTTATGTGCAGTTGCCCCTTATTCTCTCTAGTTAACTGCACCATGAACAGCACTCATACCTTTATAGGAGTGCCAGGTGTCCTGTTTCACTGGGGACACCCCTCTGCTTGAAAGGCTTTTCAGAGATCAGTCCTCTATTTAAAGGCATCCTCTTACTGTTGCACTGTCTAGTCCAGGTCCAGTTTAAAGACAATAATTCTTAGGAAGGGACAGCAAGGGGCAGGACTTGAAATGACCCATTAGCAGTTATCACCTGGACAGCAGATGGACAAGGTATACAAGCCAGCTAGTCAGTCTTCTCCACCACATTAAGGTTGCTTGCATTTCTATTTAAATGATGGCAGTTACTGCTGATGCAATTTGCATGCAGATGCCTGTCCTCCCGTTGTTGTGACTTGTAAGTAACCAGCCTACATACTTTGCTTCATTTGCCTCAGTCGCATAGTAACATTCTAGGTTGGTGTTCCAGGTTACATATTATAAATCTGCCTTAAACTAAGGTCAGGCCACTGGTCCATCGATCCAAATACTTTCTGCTGCGAGTGGCAGTGGCTTTCCAAAGCTCTTGAGAGCTATTGGCAATATTCCAAAGCTCTTGAGAGCTATTGGCTATTGGCAATAGCTCTTGAGAGCTATTGGCAGTCACTGCAGAGTCTTATACTGTGGGCACTACTGACCTACATAGTCCAATGACCTGATTTGTTATAAGGCAGCTTCCAATGTTCTCAATAACTCTTCATCCTGATCTGCAGAAAGGCAGTCACACATTACCTTAGGTTCTCCTTTTCTAATGCTTAGCAACTTGGACCAGGACCACAACAGGAGGCAAAGTGTCAAAGCCCCCGTAGTGTCAATGGACTGTCAAGAATGCAGATTCATCCACAGGTCAGGAAGAGGACTTGAGATGCAGATTGCAGTCAGCTCTAATTCACAAAAGTGAAAACACAGCATCTAACCTGCCCTAATTGAAGACATTGCTGGGACTGGTGTCTGGCCCCTCCTTCCTTCTCTAGCCCTCTCCCTCTGGACTCCTCCCAAGCAGCCGTAAACTCTGGCCCATTGCTCAGAAATGTGCAAGGCTCGTCATAATCTGAGTATCAGTGGAGGAGAAGAGCTAGCTGCAGAAGGGCTGTCTGAGGCAGCATCTGGCTCCTCTCTGGCAGAGGCTGGATCCACACTCATAAAAGTAATATAGCCCTCAATGCAATTTCCCATTGCCGATGGATCGCTGCTTTACAGCATCCTCTGATGTCACATTTTTAAAAAGCATCTTTAATGTTATATCCAACCAGTGTAGATTTGCCCAGACTCTGCACTCACACTGAGACCTCGGTGCCCAGCCCTGTCCTGAAATGGCTTTCTTCTTCTGTACCACCCCCATGTTCACTCAAAACTCCTGCTTCTATCACCTCCCAGCTTGTCCCTTCCGCAGACTGGTCCTCAGTGTCCCACCACCACTGTCTTAGGTCTAAGTCTTCTTCCTCTGCATCATCTCTGGGGGTTCTCAGGCTGGCGTCTCCTACCACTCTTCATCAGCCAGCCAGTCTCTGACACCTAGATCCCCCCCCCCCATGCTAGAATCCCAATCTGGATCAGTCCCCCTATACATACATATCATTGCAACAATGGCCCCCTCATGTCTAACAAGAGCTTTTTTAAAATACAGATTTCAGCTGTAGATTGTGCATGTCCATCACCACTTTTCCTTGTGAAGGGCTGTGTGGAGCAATGGGTGTTTGGTCTGTGCATATGGTTGCAGTCTGAGATGTGTGGCCTGTTTGAGTGATTTCAGTGTATATATGTGTGTGACCACAGTTGGTATGTGTGTGGTGTGTGTTTGTGTGGTTGCAGTGTGAGTGGGTGGCTTATCTGCTGTGTAGCAGTCTAGGATGAGTAGCAGGTTTGTGTGGTTGTGGTACAGGGTGAGTGCTTCTGTGTGCTTGTTGGTTTTCCTCATTTCAAAATAAATAAATATCAGAAACCTGTCAGAAAAGGCAGGTTTCAGCCGCCTAGTGAAGCAGTTAGAAAGTGTGCAGATAGCATCATTGCAACCCTCCAATCAAAACTCTAAGGCTGCAGCACTATATTTGCTTTCTGAGAAATCTAATTAAAATCAGTGGGATTTGCATTTGGATAAGCATAGGCTAGGATCCAAAAAGCTGCACAGCTCAGTGAGCATACCCAGCGGGCCACTAGTGTTTTTCAGGCAACCCTATTTGATTTCTTGTGACATCCCTGCTCAGGATCATCTTCCAGCCCACCTCATCAAAGACAATGTGTTGGCTTGCCAAACCAAACGAGCTCTCGCGCGCGCTCTCTCTCTCTCTCTCTCTCTCTCTCTCTCTCTCACACACACACACACACACACACACACACATCAGAGTTTATTTTCAATGTCTGAAGTATATTCAAGTAGTCCTAACTCCAGATATGTCTCAGCAGTTATGTACATACATGTTCCTAAACATCTGAATAAGGTACATGCATAACACTCAGCTTCACAGATTGTTGGTTGGGGGGGAAGTTCTCATTTTTGCTTAATTGTTCCATGCTATCATTTGGCCCCAGATGCCACAGTCAGACCTACTGGAAGGTCACTGGTGGCCAGAAAAGGGCAAGGTTCTAAATGGACAAATGAGCCTTTAAAGGGATGCTTCTGATCCTACAAAGTCAGGGCCTTGCTGGACTTTGGTGGCCTCCACAGACAGATGTGGAGGGCTCTGGGTGGCTGTCTACGTCCTGCAGACATTGCCCAACCTAACTTGTCAGGGTTCTGTGGACACACCACCTGCTGCTGTCCCTGCCTTTCCATAGTGTTTAGCCTATCTCGAAGATCTCTATCTTGCCCTGCATACCCCAGACTTAAAGCCATGACATGGTACAGCATTGGAGCAGGTCAGTATATGAAATACATTATCAGTGTAATTTTGAAAAGGGAGTTGTGGTATATTGTCAGGAAATTTTGCAGCATGAGAAGCTGAATCTTTTTGTTGTTGTTTGGATCTGAGATTTGGAGTGGCTGTAGTTCAGTGGCAGAACATTTGCATTGCATGCAGAATGCCCCAGGTTCAGTCCCCAGCATATTTAAGTTAGAGCTGGGAAAGACACTAATCTGTAACTCTGGAGAGTGCTAGATGACCAGTGGTTTGACTCAGTATAAAGCTGCTTCCCATGTTCCCATGAAAGCACTATTGTAAAGCCTGATCATAATGACATGTGGCAATGACATGTGGCAATGTGGCTAGTTATGGACAGATCAAACTAAATCCATTTTATGTCAGTTTCATAGGTCTATTCTGTGCCAAATTTTGCAGACTTCCTGAAAGAATGTGCAAAATAATTGTTTACATTTGAACGTAAAATACCTATTATGTATGCATTTGTTCCTTAAGAGACGTATTTTGGGGCATGTTTTTTGGGACTGCAACTATCTTACAAACCTGGAGAGTGGTGCAGTCTAACTGATAGTTGCACTCCAATCCACAAGCAAGTTTATGAACATCAGATTAGTCCACTGTGAATAGCAGGACTGTATCAATTCCTCTGTGAACATGTATTGTGGATTACATGGTAGAGTTAAGCCATATGGAGAAATTACTCCCCTTTTATTCTTTGGTACTGATTTCTGGCAACATCCATTTCTCGCATCATCCGAAGTGTGTCTTCCATGAAAGACAGTCTCATGAAGTATGCCATTGTTTTCTGTTTCAACAACTATTATACGTTAGTGAATGTTCAAAAGTTAGTGAACATTTACATTCCCATATAAAGTTTGTCAATTTCTAAAATTAGTTGTATATCCTTCCCCCTTTTTTGGACATACACCATTGAGTGACTGAGTGCTAGCTATCCCTTTTAGATACATTTCAACATTCACTAACATATTTTTCAGTTTTCGGCCGTTCCCCGAATTCCTCTGAAATGATCAACATTCAACATGCCTACCAACATCTACACAAGTGGATTAAGTTCCTGGCTTCAAAAGGTCAACCTCCAATTCCTTATGAACATAGTGGGGTGGGGGACAGGGACAGGGCTAGCTTGCTTGTCCCTACATCACCTATATGTGTTTACACAACACAGATTACAGATGCCTGAAAAAAGCTACCATGGCATGTCATAATTCCAAAGGTCATTTTGTTGTTGGAACACAGATCACCGCAGTTGATTGACCTCTCTTTTTATCTTTACTTCTGTGAAAGGAAGGGATACACCTATCAGAAGAGCTGCGGTTTCCGTTCACTTAGTAACAACTTAGTATTTGAGTTGCCTGGAAGAGCTTTTTACATGGGGAGATTAATGGCCATCGAGATAAAGACATTCTCCTGCTAAAAGAATTCATTTCGTTTAATCCTTTTGAAATTAGGAGATGATATGGAGAGATGAGTAATGAAGTGCACTCTCTGATTGTGAGTTACCTAATAGATAACCACAGGGGTTACTTTCTTCTCAGTAGCTGTAATTACACTAATTACTGATATGGTGCTAAGGCAGATTGAGTGTGACAACACAAAATGGAGTGCTTCTTAGCAACATAAGATCTCCCACTACCTCATCAGTTTGCTGAGAGGAGAGAACTTTAAAAGAGAGCGGATGAGTCCCATGGGGTTGGGAGGCATCAAGCAGGGCCTCCCAGATATAGGATCTTCTCCTTTGCTATTTCCTGAAATTTCATTGGAATCGCTTTGCTTGGATTCCATCTTTCAAATGAAAAAGCCTCACTCTGCAATGAGCAAGTCAGTTAAACAGCTTTCTGCCCATGAGTGGACCCACTTATTTCTGAAGGTTTACTCACAAGAGCAAAGCTTTGACTTAGCTGCAGAGAAACTTGATGGCAAAACAGACAACTTTTCAAGCAGAAGATCCCAGGCTCAATGCCTGGTGTCTCCAGATAGGGCTGTAAAGACCCTTGTCTGAAACCTTGGATGGCTGCTGGCATTCCCAGCCACCACTGAAAAGTATAGGGTAGCAAGAACCCAGAGAAGTTGCTACCCATAAGAGTAAGTAGTGTTGGCTTAGGTGAAGCAATGTTGCAGTCTGATACAGTGGTACCTCGGGTAACAGATGCTTCAGGTTACAGATGCTTCAGATTACAGACTCCGCTAACCCAGAAATAGTACCTCGGGTTAAGAACTTTGCTTCAGGATGAGAACAGAAATCGTGCGGCGGTGGGAGGCCCCATTAGCTAAAGTGTACCTCAGATTAAGAACAGTTTCAGGTTAAGAACGGATCTCCTGAACGAATTAAGTTCTTAACCTGAGGTACCACTGTATAGGACAGCTTCCCATTACCGTGTGTCATGGGAGGATGTACTGCATTTGGGATATTGGCTCAAATAAATATAGTAACATCAACAATATTCAGTAATATTCAACGAACAAAGCCATAACCAAACAACAACCAATCATATGCATAAGCAGCACCCAAATAAATACACTAATTATGCTGTATTTTACTCACCTGGGAATAAACCTATTGAACTCAATGGAACTTACTTCTGAATAGACATGTATAGGATTGCACAGTTAATACAATCCAATCACACTGTTGGTTAGCATTAAAAAGTAGCTCAGCCTGCCTCATACAATCAGTTTTAGCTCCGGGAGTACAAGCTGAAATTTTGCCAAGACTTGACCAGATTACCTCTGCACCTCTTATCTGCTGCCAAAGATGTCCCTTGCATGATTCAGTTCTGCCAATCTGTTTGTCATGATGGTAGGGCGGTCACCCCAAAATGTTCTCCTTGCGCTGGGGGCCTGCACTTATCTGTCACTGTGCAGAATGTGGTTAACAGCTTCAGGTATTTTATCTGTAAGAGGTTCAAATAAATAAAATTTTAAAAACCCAATGACCAAATTCACATTTCCTTCAGATGAATTTTCATATGAAAGGTGCTGTATCAATATTACATTTTAAAATCAATCCTATGATGTAGTAATAACATCTCAATTTTTAGTTTATTGTTTATTCATTTAATTTTTATCCAACCTTGCTACAAAATGATGCTCAAGGCAGCTTACCACAATAAGAGACATGGTATTATTAATTAGTTTTAATACTGTTTTCATTCTTTCCTATATTATGTCATGCCTTTACACATCTACATTTCGTAAGTCACTCTGTGGGTGGCAGATCCACTGAAATTCATGGACCTGACCAACAGCTGAGTCAATCAACTAATACATTAAGAGAAGTTGTCTCTAATATGTCCTACTCAGAGTAGATCCACTTAAATCCATGGACCTAAGTCATTTCTTCAGTGAATCTACTCTGAGCAGGTCTAGATTTGGATACTACTCAATGATGATGATATCAGGAAACAATATTATTAATATGAAAACTTTTCCAGAGGGGGAGATTTGTTAATCTCTTCCAGCAAAAAAAACAACAACCATCTGGAAGAAGCGGACCATTTGGATCCCTTCCAGTCGGGATTCAGGCCTCATCATGGGACTGAAACTGCCTTGGTCGCACTGGTTGATGATCTCCGGCGGGCTAGGGACAAAGGTGAGAGCTGTTTCCTAGTTCTGCTGGATCTCTCAGCGGCGTTTGATACCATCGACCATGACATCTTTCTGGACCGTCTTGAGGGGCTGGGAGCTGGGGGCACTGTCATACAGTGGTTCCGCTCCTTCCTCCTGGGCCGTGTTCAGAAAGTGGTGGGGGGGGATGAGTGTTCAGACCCCTGGCCGCTCACTTGTGGGGTGCCTCAGGGTTCTGTCCTCTCCCCCATGCTTTTCAACATCTACATGCAGCCGCTGGGAGGGATCATCAGGAGGTTTGGGCTGGGTGTTCATCAGTATGCAGATGATACCCAGCTCTACCTCTCTTTTAAATCAGAACCAGTGAAGGCGGTAAAGGTCCTGTGTGAGTGTCTGGAAGCGGTTGGAGGATGGATGGCGGCTAACAGATTGAGGTTGAATCCTGACAAGACAGAAGTACTGTTTTTGGGGGACAGGAGGCGGGCAGGTGTGGAGGATTCCCTGGTCCTGAATGGGGTAACTGTGCCCCTGAAGGACCAGGTGCGCAGCCTGGGAGTCATTTTGGACTCACAGCTGTCCATGGAGGCACAGGTCAAATCTGTATCCAGGGCAGCTGTTTACCAGCTCCATCTGGTACGTAGGCTGAGACCCTATCTGCCTGCGGACTGTCTCGCCAGAGTGGTACATGCTCTGGTTATCTCCCGCTTGGACTACTGCAATGCGCTCTACGTGGGGCTACCTTTGAAGGTGACCCGGAAACTACAACTAATACAGAATGCGGCAGCTAGACTGGTGACTGGGAGCGGCCGCCAAGACCATATAACACCGGTCTTGAAAGACCTACATTGGCTCCCAGTACGTTTCCGAGCACAATTCAAAGTGTTGGTGCTGACCTTTAAAGCCCTAAATGGCCTCGGTCCAGTATATCTGTAGGAGCGTCTCCTCCCCCATCGTTCTGCCCGGACACTGAGGTCCAGCTCCGAGGGCCTTCTGGCGGTTCCCTCACTGCGAGAGGCCAAGTTGCAGGGAACCAGGCAGAGGGCCTTCTCGGTGGTGGCGCCCGCCCTGTGGAATGCCCTCCCATCGGATGTCAAGGCGATGGACAACTACCTGACATTCAGAAGACATCTGAAGGCAGCCCTGTTCAGGGAAGTTTTTAATATGTGACATTTTAGTGTATTTTTTATCTCTGTTGGAAGCCGCCCAGAGTGGCTGGGGAAACCCAGCCAGATGGGCGGGGTACAAATAATAAATTATTATTATTATTATTATTATTATTATTATTATTATTATCATAAAGACTAACACATTTCATATGGCATAACTATAGTTTATGTCATAATATATTTGTTAGTATTTCAGGTTCTTTGTTCTTAATTTGTAAACTATTCTCTAATCCTAACTACCCTCATAGAGACCCTGTGAAGCAGAGCACTGTTTATTTCCATTTTGCAGACAGAAAAACTGATCATTGGAGGTAGAAACTTGCCCCAGCCCACATGATGAAGCCACAGTCTTCAAATTAGTGATCACAGCTGACTTTCCCAGTCACCTCCAGGGGCTGCTTGTACAGGACCTGAGGCAGCAAGAGGAGCTGTCTGGGTAGTCCAGCATAAATGAGACCATACTCACAAAACACGTTTCTATGTAAGGCACCCAATCCAGGAATGGGATTGGTGCATGGAATACTGTCTTCATGCACAGATTGTCCTTGCTGGATTGAGGTGATCTGAGCTGTCCTCAGAACAGTAAGGTAGCTCAAACTGAACAAAGTACAGTATTAACAAAAGGGGGAAATTAAGTAAAACACAAGTTTAATCAAATGCAGTTGCATATGTCTATAATTGTTGAATAGCAAGCTAAATGATGCTTGTAAATTCTTTTTATCCTCCTGAGTTTTTTAAAAAGTTTTTTTTAAAAAAAGAAAAAAGAAAAAGCATAACTCTTGCAAAATCTCAGAGGAAATGTTTAAAAAATGACTTGCACATTTTGCCCAACAAGTGAATATCAAATTTCAAGATTTATAGAGGGAATGTTTTAAAACAAAGGCTCCTCTTTCTCCTTCAAGATTACTCTGCCATTTGTTTTGAGTTCCCAACAACAGCCTAAAAAACCCCAACTCCAATGCATTACAAAATTGCTTAAGAAATCAGTTGTTTGAGAGTTTCTTCCACAAAATATGAACATGCATACAAACACATCTGATAAATACTTTTATAATCAAGCCTTACATTTGTGCAGTCCATCAGTTACTACTTTACCATTTTTGGGAAACCTTAAATTCCCTCTGAACAATGCTTTATCATGCAAAAAAAGGTGAAAACCGTCGTCCTCTACCAGAGCTGTTACCCAATTAAATAAATCAAAGTTCATGAACCGTATTAATTTTAGTTGAGACATATTATGTTTTAGTTGATAAATTTATCTGCATTCGTTGTTAAGTGTTTAGTAAGCACTTAAGAAGGACATGGGGAAAGCCTGCTGGATCAGGCCTGTGGCCCATCTGGTTCAGCATCTTGGTCTCACAGTGACCAGCCAGGTGTCTGTAGGAAGTCTGCAACCTGGACATGAGCACAAGCACACTCTGCTCACCCGCTTGTTCACAGCAGCTGGTATTCTGGTATTCTGAAACATACTGCCTGCAACAGTACAAGTTGGAAGTTAGCCATCAGGGTTAGTAACCACTGACAGCCATATCCTCCATGAATTTGTCTAACTCTCTTTATAAAGACTTGCCACTAAGTGGATATTTTAAATGGTTTCCTATTGTATATGGGCTTGGCTTTGCATTTTGTATATGTTGCGAGCTGCTTTGTGAAGCACTCTTCACAAAAGGAAGTTTGCAAATCCCTAAAACAGAATGAACCTGCATGAAAGCAATAGTTCTGAAAACAAGAAGCATACTTCCCTTGTTTTTAAATGATGCAACATGTGTCATTGTAGCACTTAGAAGTGGCATTTCCTCCTATGTGAGATAACTTTGGGTACTGATATCCCAAACTCCTTTCATCATTGAGCACCACCAAGGCAGCATCCATGTGGTTCACAGCTGGTCTCCCTTCCAAGCATCAACCATCCCCAGACCTGCTTAGCTTCACCACCTTATGTGTCTTCAGACCAATACACTCTTTTAAGATGGTGTTTGCTGTGTGCAACTTTTACTGGTGTTAAACACAATGGTTTTTGTTGTTTTTTTTTAAAGGAGAGGGACTGCAACCCAGTTAATCAGGAGAATGTTGTTAGTTGGTTGAAAGTGGGTTTTTGTTTTCTGAAATTGCAATCTGGGAATAAGCCCAACTGGACTCGATGGGATTTCTGAGTAGACATTAAGGCTGTGTCTCAACTAATCTAACTGATTAAATCTTGCAGCCATGAGAGTTGCATTTGTACTCCACCTTCCCTCAAAACAGCCCAGGAATCGATCCATGGTGGTGGTTAATTTTTTAAAAAAATTCTCACAGCAACCTTCAGAGATAGGTCAGACTGATGTGAATCCCAAACATTATCAACTACATCACGCTGGTTCTCCTCTTGATAAAATCCTAAATACTGTATAGAAAGCACAGTGGGATTTGATTCAAGTAAACATGTACAGGTCTCCTTTGTCAAGGATATTCTGTGAACCAGTGTAGAATCTATAGGGTGGCCAAGACTGCACTGCTTAGTGAATGGAGAGTTGAACTCACAACTTCATTTCCCATCTCTGTTAGGAACTTGTTGTCTGGCCTTCGATAAGTCACTCAGATTTTCATCTGTAAAATGGGAACAATAGCCACCTGCCTTACAATGGAAAAATACCTGTGAAAATCACCTAAGTAGCAAGAGTAGTTTGCCACTTGTAGATGTCCACACACACACAAAACACATATGTATATGTTAACAACACATACACCTGTCATTCTCAGTAAATGCCTATGACAAACGCAAGTGGTTTCTATGTTTATGGGGAAATGGCAAACTCTTCATTATTACTCACAGGTTAAAAGCCTGTGAGACTTCACATGTGGGTTGGGAAAATATTTTGAGATGGGGAGGTATTCAGCCATAACCTTCTTTTATCTTTCTCCTGTCCAGTTTCAGTACCACCACTTCCTTTACTTCACTCCCTCATCGCATTCCTAGCCCCCTTTCCCCAGTAATTTCCCGTGCATGTTCTAAGCATGTAAATTCAGAGTATTATGAAGAGAATTTTAGAAACTGTGCATTATGTTGATAAACCGCCCTAATGCCTGCCAGTCTGAAAGGCAGGAAGGAACAGGCTAGGAATATGCTAACTATCAGATGTAAATGGCTTTGCTCCAATAATGAGATCAAAATATCCTCTGTAAGCTTTCCCCCCCCCCCCAAGTGATATGGGGTATTAGCTATGGATGAGAAGACAAACAAGTATATGTATTTTCAATAATAATGCCAGTCAGGTCAGAGAAGAATAGAAAATGAAGTGAATTCCTAATATCCTTTGAGATCGCGTTCTTAGGCAATCTGTTTTCCCTTTTTATTTAGCTTCACTGCCTCCATTTGTGTGTGTGTGTGTGTCTACGTGTCTACGTGTCTACGTGTCTATGTCTACCCACAGAGAGGGACACACACTATCATTGTCTTTTACTATCCTGTGAAGGTGTATTATATGTACATGTCTATGCACACACACAAGCACCCCTCCAAACATACGAACACATAATGAAGTGCTCCTAATCAGTGTTTTAGCTAGCTGCCACCTTTTTTCAGAGCACACTATTCCATTCCCCATCCCACTCAGTGTTCCTTTCCTACCCTTCCAAGAGTCAATATTCTGAACCCACCAGTTGAGCATTCCCAGTCCTTTGGTGTTGAGTTCCATCCTCCACTTAGGGCCACCCCATTGTTGTGTACCTTCAAACCTCAAGATTCTCCTGAAGCTGTTAATGCTACTCTTTTGGCTGCATAAAAAAAGGCATTCACAAAAGAAGTTTGATGTTAGTATATAGCAGACATGTTCAACCGGTCAACCGCAATCGACAGATAGATCCCTGGGTGATCCTGGTAGATCGCGGTTGATTGCAGGATCCTTATCCATCACTGGAGGGGGGACACCAGGGAAGGAATGTTTCCACCCCTTCCCCCCTCTCTATGTTCCTCTGTCGCATCACATGGGTAGTTGTTTGGCGTTTGCTGCAGATGATTGTGGATAATAATAATAATAATAATAATAATAATAATAATAATAATTTATTATTTGTACCCCGCCCATCTGGCTGGGTTTCCCCAGCCACTCTGGGCGGCTTCCATAAAAACCAAAAATACACTAAAATATCACAGATTAAAAACTTCCCTGAACAGGGCTGCCTTAAGATGTCTTCTGAATATCAGGTAGTTATTTATCGCTTTGACATCTGATGGGAGGGCATTCCACAAGGCGGGTGCCACTACCGAGAAGGCCCTCTGCCTGGTTCCCTGTAGCTTTGCTTCTCGTAATGAGGGAACCGCCAGAAGGCTCTCGGCGCTGGACCTCAGCGTCCGGGCAGAACGATGGGGGTGGAGACGCTCCTTCAGGTATACTGGGCTGAGGCCGTTTAGGGCTTTAAAGGTCAACACCAGCACTTTGAATTGTGCTCGGATACGATAATTGTCTATTTTGGGGTGTGGGTGTGTGTTTGCTATTGATTTTTCAGTTAGCAATGTATGGCATTTCCCTTTAAAAAAAACTCAACAACTCTGGTCAGTCCTTGCCTTCCACCAACCCAGCCCACTCGTGCTCCTCCACCCTCCAATGACAAGAGGTAGTTTACTGCCAGGTTTTTTTATCGCAGTCTCTTGGGAGTTCGACATGCCTGGTATACAGTATATTGACACTTGAGAGTTGTTAGCATCATGTTCAGAATTAGTTTTCACAGGGACTGCTAAGGCAATCCCCAGTGACAGAGCATCTGAGTTGCATGCAGAAGGTCCCAGGTTAAATCCCCAACATTGAAGATCTGGGAGAGTCTCCTTGTCTGAAATTCTTGAGGGTTTCTGCCAGGGAGTGTAGACAATAATGAGTTAGATGGATCAATGCTCTGAACCAATATAAGGCAGCTGCCTGTGTTCTATGTTCCTGAAGTAATTTGGCTTCAAATTTTGTGGCTGAGATTCATTGTCTAACTGTTTGTATCCAATGGCCATTAGAATGGAAACACCAAAGTTACAGGCAGTAGAAGATAAGGTGGTTATCCAATGAAATCACTAATTGCTTTCACATGAGTGCCTAAGGCCACATTCACACCATGCATTTAAAGCAAAATGGTGCCACTTGAAACAGTCATGGCTTCCACCAAAAAATTATGGGAGCTGTCTTATATTAAGGGTGCTGAGAGTTGTTAAGAGACCCTGTATTCCCCTTCCAGAATTACAATTCCCAGAGTTCCCTGGGGGAAGGGATTGACTGTTAAGCCACTCTGGCATTTAAAAAAAGCAATAACCCACAAGCCGATGTGGGAATGTGGAAAACTAAAGCCTGGAAAAATGAAAAACTGAAAGAAACAAAAACTGACATATTTGCTCATCCCTTGGTAGGATGGTGGTGTTTAAGAACAGTTCTTCATCAGCTCCTTTAGATGGCTGTGTCTCATTTAGCCATTGTGTTCAGTTTTATCATCTCTTCCTCTTTTTTCCTTTGTTCTTTCCATTTGTCTAATCTCCAGTTTCCTTTATCCACTCTGTTTGTTTCTACCACAGTGTGTCAAGTAAGGATGTTTAACATGTAAGAGAATAAAGAAAATGTGCTCAATAAAGAAAGAGATCCTTCAGAAAATGATTAAAAGAAAATCATTTTCATGCTTCTCTCCTTATAATTTTTTTTAATAACACAGAACAGATTATTTTTTTAAAAAAATCTTCTAAAAGACAGAGTTTTTACATATTGAAAAGAGATGTAAGTTTTAAAGGAAGGATTTAGGCTGGAGCTAATGGTGGTCATCATTGTGATGTAGCCTTATCAGTAGGCTGCTATTTTTGTAACTGAATCTTAAAGGCATTTTTACCCTTTGAAGAGAGTGTAATGTACTATGCTGATAAAAATCAAGGGTAAATAGAGGTTCTGTGGTCTGTTGTCATGAACATCACGGGCGACTAATGCCACTGTAGAAACAAAGATGGCAGCTAGATAAACAAGTAACGAGCACCCATTTGTCACCCCAAATCCAAACTGCTAAAGATTAATATTTGCTGAGGGTCTCTTGTTTTAGGTAGAAAGAAAGATCTGTGATCTTGGTCACACGTTTACGGGTTTGCACTTGACAGAGGCATCTGTCATTGATTAAGAGGTTAATGATCAGTAGTTTCAGGTCTAGATATTTCGTAACAGCTGAGCCACCCGACAACAGAGGTCAGGGAAAGACGAATGACTTACAAACCAGTTAACATGCATTCTTGCACTTTTAAAAAGTAAACAGATAGATTTAAAATTTGGGGTGCTAATAATATCCGTGGAACTTTACATACAAAGAGTTCAGAGGGACACCATAATGGAAAGTTGCTGAGTTAAAACAAGTTCATTAAGAAATATGGTAGCATTTTTTCTTGAATTGAACTTTAATGGCTCTCTCAAAACAGAAAGCAACTGCCTATTATGTGGCTGTCAGACCATTTTGCTCAATTGTACCCTGAAATATTTGCAGCCACCTTCCAGGTTGCTTTATGGAAAAGAAATAGTAGGCTGTAGCCCAAGAGAGATCATGCCACAGAATTCTTTGTTGACATTGAAAATGGCAGTCATGGATTGCTATATGTTAAAAGTATGTTTTGATCTTCACAGCCTTTTATTAACCCTTTTATAAGCAACACATCAAAAAGTGGTGCTTCTGTGCTTAATTCTTTGCTGCACATCTAACATTTTTGTCACCAGCATCTTTTTTGTCCAGTTTTGTTTATTGAGTTACTTACTAAATGTAAATATCCCCGTGGAATGCTTTGCATTGTTCTGTGTGATTGTTACGTAAACAAACATTTCTTGAAATAAAGAACAGAAATGTATTTTCACAGAGCATAAAAGAGAACAAACTATTTTACAGTTTTAATGTAAAGCGAAAATAAATTCCCTCTGTTGTTAGTGAAGTTAGGTAAAGGTAAAGGGATCCCTGACCATTAAGTCCAGTCACGGATGACTCTGGGGTTGCGGTGCTCATCTCGTTTTACTGGCTGAGGCAGTCGGCGTACAGTTTCCGGGTCATGTGGCCAGCATGACTAAGCCGCTTCTGGTGAACCAGAGCAGCACATGGAAATGCCATTTACAGTGGTGCCTCGCAAGACAAAATTAATCTGTTCCGTGAGGCTCTTCGTATAGCGTTTTTTTCATCTTGCGAAGCAAGCCCATTGACACCTTAGCGGATTAGCACTATTAGCGGTTTAGCGGCTTTTAGCGGATCAGCTGATAAGCGGCTTATCAGCGGATCAGCTGATAAGCGGCTTAGCGGCTTAGGAAAAGGGGGGAAAACCCGCAGGAACTCGCAAGACATTTCGTCTTGCGAAGCAAGCCCATAGGGAAATTCGTTTTGCAAAGCGCCTCCAAAACGGAAAACCCTTTCGTCTAGCGGGTTTTCCATCTTACGAGGCGTTCGTCTTGCGGGGCACCACTGTACCTTCCCACCAGAGTGGTGCCTATTTATCTACTTGCACTTTGACGTGCTTTCGAACTGCTAGGTGGGCAGGAGCAGGGACCGAGCAACGGGAGCTCACTCCGTCGTGGGGATTCGAACCTCCAACCTTATGATCGGTAAGCCCCAGGCTCTGTGGTTTAGACCACAGCGCCACCCGCGTCCCTGTTAGTGATGTTACTTTCATTTAAAATAAAATTAATATGAAAATATGCAGCACATTTTGATGCAGCAATCAACAAGGTTACTGGCTGTATTATTTAAAACCAGCGGGGAAAAATCAAAGATTAGCAGATCGGCAACATTTTCATGATAAAGTTTTATTAACACTTTTCACATTAGAATAAAATACAAAGTAATGACACAAAAATAATAAAAAGAAAAAGAATAAAAGAACAGAGAAAAGATAGAAGAGATAAATAAGTACAGAATCCTCTCTCACAGATAAATCTTAACTTTTCTCCTGTTCACAAAAGGGTGTGTCCTTGCACCTGGGAGCATCCCTCTCTTCTCCCAGCTTCTCTCCTAAGAGATTTCTTTCCCTGCCTCTCACACAGGGTCCTTCAGGCAGATTGGCAATCCAACCCATTAAGTTGTAGTCAAAAACACAGGGGCTCAAACAATCTCCAGAACTGCACTATTTTGGTGTGCATGTACAGCCCTAGGGAGGATGTTTCAAAATTTTGGTTCCACCACTGAGAAGACCCTGTCTTTCTAACAGCCAGGACACTTGGACACAGGGTCTTTAAGGAAAACCTGAATGTCTTAGCAGGTTCAGATGGGAGAGGGAACTCCCTCAAATGTCATTGAGCCAGATCATTACCCTGAATTAACTAATCTAGTGGTGGTTTAAGATGTTGTTATCATGTGATCAGAACCTGTGTTCAAGTGGCAAGAAAGCTTGGTCTCTGATGTGACAGCTGTTTCAAAATCTATCATTGCATAGACTGAGCTCCTGCATAAGACTGCTAACTACTTACTGTTTTTAATATTATGCATTTAACTTGGACATACAGAGTAAGGACCTCCAAAGGTTATCCCTCCAAAACAACAGACAAATGCAATGGGTATAGCATGGAATACTATAAATAGATTCGTGTAGAATGTGCTCCACAGATTTATTATTTTAGTAGCTCTAATCTAGCTGTGCTTTGGTTTTTAGCACAGAGATTGCTTAGTTATTTTCAAGAGAGGCTCAAACATTGTTCATTTTAAATAACCTTCCATTTTTTTCTTTCTTTTCTTTTTTTCCCTCCTGAAAGAATGCTTGAAGATGATCTGAAACTCAGCAGTGATGAAGACGATAATGAGCAGGTAACATTTTTGACATCCAGTCTGCTTTCTCAAATGCCTAATGTAGCTGCATGAATTTTTATGATATTTGCAACACTTTATCCCTGCCTGCCCAGAACCTAAATGTCATTTCCATTTAGGTAGCTAATGAGTAGCACCTCAAAAGACTTTGCAATTGCTTGTCAGTTATCCTTCATTCCAGATACACCAGCATTTATTTTATCCTGATGAAAGTACTCAAGAGAGTACCTTTTTACTTCTTGCAGTTTCTTAATCAAACACATCTCCATTCAGGTATGATCTTCCTTCAGTCTATCTTACCAAAGGTATCAAGGTTGGTTGCCACTGTGGACACCATTCTCATTGTGACTTCCATGAAAGGAGACCCATTACAACAGGGCTCAAACCCGTTTCCAGCCTAAGGGCTTCTTTCCCTTCTTGGCCACATTCCACAATAGGCAGATCAGAAGAAAAAATTGTGTGGAGTAATGGATGTTAACGTGACCTTTGCAAAGGAGGCATTTTTTTCTATGCACATTCACACATCCCTCTCAGTCTTCTATCTAGGCAAGCAAGAGGTCAAGGTGCATTATAGTCAGGCAAAAATACTGAAGGAGGGTCAAAGCATGACCAGTAAGGGTCATGTGGCAAAGCATTGTGGCCTGGAGAGAGGCTCAAGGGCAGCTGGAAAGGCCTGGGGCATCTCATTCGGCCCCTGTGGCCTGAGGTTACCCATCCCAGCATTAAAGCTTCCATTCAGAAGCTTATCCACATTCTGCAAAGCTGATTGTTTTCAGAATACTTTGGCAAAGGTGTAGAAGTCACACAGAGACACCTTCACATATATCAAATGCCCAGTTTGTCCCCCTTTTATTCTCTGTGAGTATTTTGAGTTTCTTTGGGGTGCCAAGGGAGGCAGAAAATAAGGGGTTAGATCTGGAGTCAATTTTCATTTACAGCTGTGCAGCAGCTATTAATGCTGTGTGCTCTCAGTTCACCGAAAGATCTAAAGATGCAAGCCTTTGTGTTTCTCTTTCAGAATGGGCTGCATAATCAGTATCAAATGCTTTTTTTAAAAAAAAAAAGTAAAGAAAATTCTATTGATGGCTTTATAAAAGTATTGTCAAATTGTTTGAAGTTATCCACCAATATGGTCTCATTCCTATGATCCCCCTCCCCCTTAAATATGCATGCTGGCCAGGCTACAAGGCACAAATTCTTAACAGCAGGTAAACATCTGCTTAATGTTTTATTAAGCAGTATCATTAAACTGAACTTAAGCGTTTTCTGCATTTTAAAATATTAGAGTTCCCCCAACTGCGTGGAAAGTAATGGCATTCCCATGGCCAAATCACAGATGCAAAGTTGAATTTCCTGTGTACTGGGAAACTGTAGCTCTGCACCATGCTTCATCTACCCAAACTTTTATTTGTTATAAATATTTCTACACCACCCTTCAACCATATTCCCATGCGGCTTACAAAAAGAATTAAATAGTTGTGGCTCGGTGGCAGAGAAACTGCTTTGCAGGCAGAAGCTCCCTGGTTCAGTCCCCCATGTCATCTCCAGGAAGGACTGGGAGAGCCACTGCCAGTGTATGCAATACGGAGCTGGTTGGAGTCAGTATCAAGCAGTTTCATATGTGAATTTGTGCATAGCTCCCAGTACGTTTCCAAGCACAATTCAAAGTGTTGGTGCTGACCTTTAAAGCCCTAAATGGCCTCAGTCCTGTATACCTGAAGGAGCGTCTCCACCCCCATCGTTCTGCCTAGATACTGAGGTCCAGTGCCGAGGGCCTTCTGGTGGTTCCCTTGCTGCAAGAAGCCAAGTTACAGGGAACCAGACAGAGGGCCTTCTCGGTAGTGGCGCCCACCCTGTGGAATGCCCTCACACCACATTTAGAAGACATTTGAAGGCAGCCCTGTTCAGGGAAGTTTTTAATGTGTCACATTTTAATGTATTTTTAATCTTTGTTGGAAGTCACCCAGAGTGGCTGGGGAAACCCAGCCAGATGAGCGGGGTATAAATAATAAATAATAATAATAATAATAATAATAATAATAATAATAATAATAATTCTAAAAGAAAAAGTCCCAAAGTGATTTGCAGCTAAGTAAAAAATATGATAATTAAATCACATAAATGTATTAAAAACAAATGTAACAGAACAATATTATACCATTGGTGCTCCCAAATACCTAGTAAAACAAAGCTGCCTTTGCCTGGTCCTGGTTCTGAAACAATGATAAGGTAGACGCCAAGCAAACCTCCTTGGGGTGAACGTTCTGTATGAGGGATACTGCAGAGAAGACAATTAAAATGGCATGTTTAATTTTTTTTGTATCTGAAATTAAAATGTAAATACAAAAAGTCACAAAGCTCCATCCAATGCCCTGCATGACTTTCCCTTCCTCTCCTTTCTTCTCATGCCCTCCAGATCAGCTCCAGAGGATCTGTCAACATTCTGGTGCAGACTTGGTGGGTGCGCAAGGGGGATGCAGAAAAGAGGAGAGGAGGGGGAAGTTCTGTTGCACAAGCAGGTCTGCTGCATGAGCAGAATGGCAGTGTGGGATGCAACACAGCAAATTATTATTTATTTTATATATATATATATATATATATATATATATATATATATATATATATATATATTAGCTCTATATTTTGCACAATCAAATAACTTCTGCAATAATTGTTTCTCTTATTATGTGGCTTTAATGAAAGTAAATTTTAGAAACCACCCGGGATGGGGTGGGAGGGGGGAGAATCAGCAGGATTAAAGCTTCATCTTTAATGCCCAGGAAAATAAAAAATTGGCTGGTGCCAAAAGAACAGTACAGGAAGGACTGGGCAAACCACTCTGGAAAGAGTGTTCCACAATGAAGGCGCCCACTACAGAAAAGACCCTCTGGAAGCAACCCATCTCCCTTCAAGATAAGCATTAGGATTTTTGTATTGATAACACTGGACACAACTAGGGATGTTAAAAAGCATTGATTTTCTTTTCCACCCCGTGGCCATCATATGCTGTGCCATTTCTGTTCCGCTGCAGTTCACCTTCTGCAGAAAACCACATTATTCAGCTCGCTGTTTACTGTAGTAAAATCTAATAACTTAATTAATTATGTGATTGTTGCATGATACATGGTGTGTTACATGATTCCACACCATTTCAGGGGTGGGGGACATCATCAATAAGAACAGTGACTACAGACTGGGAGTGACTGGTCATAGTTGCCTGCCTGGCTTCCATTCCTGAACAGACACAATTCCTTGTACTATTTCCCACTTTGATGGAATTTCCCGACATCCTTTGACACAACCTAACTCTTGCCATGTGCAACCACTTTCAGGCAGCAACTAATTGCTTTGCATGGATATGTGTATTGCCATCTCCACCCAGATGGTTCACTGAACCCCGAGGAGCATGCGATTGTGCATGCAAGGATCTGATCCTTGATCAGGCAATGTGTGTTTAGCAGGATCAGCTCTTGTTGACTTCTCTGTACAAATTTTAAAAAGAAAGAAAAGAAAAACAATTTAAACCTGTTCCAAATAAGAGCAGCTCAGTGTCTGGATTCTTTGAAGCAGTCTTGTCTAGTCCCAATTAGCTTTGAGCTCAAAGTTATCCAAGTGAATTGCAGCAGAAACTAGTATTTTAAAGAGCTGCAGTTTACTAATCTTCTCCAGCCCATTCTTTGTTCTGCATTCTGCCCAAGAAATAGTCCTCTTAACCTTTAAAACGTGTGTCCTTAATCTAAAACACATTGCCAGAGTGTTGTGTGTTTTGGACCCAAGTAACTTTGATACCATTCACTTAAAAAAAACCCAAAACATTTTCTGCATTTAAGTATTTTCTTGGCAAAACAAATTGCTGAAGTGGATTTTTATCTTTTCAGCCTCACACTCCCTTCTCCCTTAAACAATTAAATTCTACACATGTGGATCTCAGATAACCCTACACTCCATTGCCACCTCCTACTTAATCCTTGTTCCTGATTTGGCTGTCATATTTCAGTTATTGTTTCTCTCTTGGCTGTGTTTGTATTAGATAAATGCATGCAAAATGAATTACTTGATCACTCCGACGCTTGTCGGACCTTAGGTTGAGCCTCCCCTTCCTTCAATAGATAATGGAAGCATGGAACATTTCTTTCCAACTGTCTGTCTCGCTGGTGTTGTTTTAAAACCCTGATTAAAAACTGGTTAATTTGGAAGATATAGTTGTGCTGTTTTAAAGAGATATGGCATCTGAATCTTAATAGCAGGATCCGTTGTTTTTTTCCCAGCGACCTCCACCTCCCTGCACCCATTATTACCCAGATCCTGAAAAGTTTGCTTACCTCCCACAATACCTCCTCCCCACGTTTCTATTTAGTTATCAGCAGAAAAGCTGAGGAATCATTCTTCAGTAATGGCATCAATACTGAACACACATACCAGGGGCAAGGTCATCCTGTCAAAGGCATGGGCTAGGGGAATCAGAAGGATTAGGATGAAACCAGCTACAAATAACTTTGATGGGGTATTTTAATGTAAACAGTTTGCCTTCCTTTGAGTTTCACTGAAATCTTAGGCAGCACAATGTTTCCAGAAGCAATTAAGAACTGATTTTTACAGTGTATTAAAAGGCCAATATGGATGGTTTTCACCACCTCTTTAATAAGGGTGTGTTACTTGGAGGAAAGACCCACTGAAACCAGCAGGGATTACTCATAAGCAAGTGTACTTAGGACCGTATTCTCAACTGAGTGTGTGTGTGTGGGGGGGAGTTTCTTATCATTTTATACTGAGGTGACAGAGGCAAGAGGCATTTCCAAACTGTCTCTGTTTTTTGATGGGAATTTATCACATACCAGCAAATTCAGGTTGTTCAGTTCTTAAAGTTGCTTTGGAGCTGTGCACAACAAATCGACTCCACCCCCACTCCCCAATACTGGACTTTCCCCCTCCCCAATAAGGAAAGTAACAGGGAAATATGCTGGAAAGAGCAGGATGGCATGTGCTTGATGCAATGTCATCTCACCTCCCCACCAACAAAGCAGGATGTATGCTCAATAGACAAGCCACCTGGAAACCAGCCAAGAAACCTGAAGTTTAGCAGGTCAGAAAGAAACGTAGACCTTCAGCATATCTACATTTCGTCTCCTAGTGATTCCTTATAATTGCTCGTAAACATGTAATTGGTTTTTACACTCCCACAACCCAGCAGATGAACTCTGCAATGGAGCATTGCATTGACAATGGCAGCAGCAAGGCCTCACGTCTCCACTCCACCCCTCCTCTTTCTCTTTCTTTCTCCACGATGTCGCTGCTGTTATCCTTTGCTTTTGCCCTTTCCTCACTGGAGAGTTATTCATTGATTGAGAGAGGGATAGAGATTAGGGTCTGCTGCAGATTCCCCAAGGACCACAATAAAGAAGACCTTCATCATAAAGGAGAATCTAAGGGCAACAGCTGCAAGGAAAGGGAGGCCAGGAACAGCCTTTGCTGAAACGTCTTTAAGCATGGCAAAAGGAATTTTAACCCATAGGGGGGCTCTCTTCAACGCAATAATAATGGGAACACAAACCAGACCTAGTTAGAGCAATAAGAGATAGAGATTCTACCCCTGGGATGTCACCCTTGTATTTGTAGAGACTTGTTGAAGCCTGTGCAGCTTATCTGCTACTTATCTGGAAGGGTTTGGCGTTAAGCCGACAGACGATTTCCAACATGGACGCCACCCTCACATTGGGATTCTGAAAGGGAAGGCGGGGGAGTCGTTGCAAAGAAAAGATCTCTAAATGTCAATCTTTGAAAGCTGAACCAGAGATACAAATGGGGACTTGGGACAGCTTAAAGCGGTGCTGCTAATTACCACACATGCCTTGGGAACCTTACCTGGAAATGAAACAGCATGTGCAAAGGCAAAGCATCCCAATTAATCTTCAGGCGGCATTGCCTTAACTTCTTAAACTAGACACCAACATATTTTCTCAGAGGAGCAATATTGTGGGCAGATGAGAGATGCAATAGTTAAGGGGCATGTGTGCTCCATTGCATGCAGAAATTCCATTGCATGAGAAAGACATTTGCTTGAGGCCACAGGGTATAGCTGACAGCCCAAGGTAGACAAGTCTTGGGCTGGACTGCTCACTATTGGCCCACCAAGCCCAGGACTAGTCTACTTAGACCTTAACTATGTATTCTGGGCTAACAGTCCTGGACTAAATGGACCAACAATCCATATTCCGGGAATCTAGATTCATGTATTATTAGGACAGGCTATGTGGCACCCTCCAGATGATGCTGGACTCCAAATCCCATAAGATTTCCAGTGGGATAGCTGGGTTAAATGTTTAGCCCGGCTGAATATTGGTGGTTTTGGAGTGGCCCTGTCTTGTATTTTCATATAATGTCCCTGGCTAGGACATTATGTCATTCATCCTATAGCATCCATGGCTACTTCAAAATATGCATTAGCTGGCTGGATGAGCAGCTTAGATTTCTAGACTTAAAAAAGAAAATGACATGGGCCACCTAACAAACAGCAGTAAATGCTATTTACACACACGCCACTCCTGAAAGTCAAATGACTTTCTCTGTCACCAGCACTAAATGACACCCAGTTCCCCCATACACACTTGCATTCAGAAGAAGGGACTGAGGGAGATGGAGGCAAACCTTTGCCCAGCCTTGGTTCCAGCCAGCCATGCCCTTTCCATTCCATTCCTCTCCATCACTGTTCTCCATTCCTGCCCATTCCACAGTCAGTCGGGATCCTGCAGCCACTAAGCATATTCCATCTTCATTTGGTTGTTACGGTGCCTTCTCTTTTAGTTCTTTTCTCAAAAGTATTTTTGTACTTCCAGCTGCCTTAAGGTTCCCTCAAGTCAGCTGATACTTCCCACTTGCATGTAGATGTTTTCATTTTGGCTACTTAAGGAACCCCTCTTGGAGAATGAGTTTCCAGTTAGCATATAGCTAAAAAGTCCAGGGTGCCAGAGCTCTACATCTGAAGCTAAGACTTCTCAGCCACACTCCCTATTTAGCCTATTGGACAAGGTAAAATTCACATTTGTTGCTACACCCACCTCTACTTCTGACCCCACCTACCACAAAGAATAGAAGGATGTGTCAATTTTGGTTCTCTCGTTCATTTTTCCAATCTTAAATTGAGTTATCCACATTTTGCAGCAATTTGCAATATATAGAAGAAGAAGAAGAGTTTGGATTTGATATCCCGCCTTTCATTCTCTTTAAGGAGTCTCAAAGCGGCTAACATTCTCCTTTCCCTTCCTTCCCCACAACAAACAGTCTGTGAGGTGAGTGGGGCTGAGAGACTTCAAAGAAGTGTGACTGGCCCAAGGTCACCCAGCAGCTGCATGTGGAGGAGCAGAGACACGAACCCGGTTCCCCTGATTACGAGACTACCGCTCTTAACCACGATACCACACTGGCTCTCATATATATACTTATATATACATATATAAGTGTGTATGTGTGTATATATATATATATATATGCTTTCGTAGATTTTCACGGGTACAGGAATGCAGGTTTTGGTGTCCTCGGGTGTCTTCCCGTGTAAAAGTTGGGGTGTCTAGGCGACGTTTCGACGAGGTCTCACTCGTCATCTTCAGGCTGGTGCTTTCGGCTTCTTGTTACTGGAACAGAGCGGGATCTCAGTGTTTGAGTTCCTATAAATACTGTAGAGGGGGTGTGGTGTATAGCCTCCAATGTTCTGGGCAGAGGGGAAGTTCCCAGGCTAGTGTGCCTTTTCTTCTTTCTTTTCTTCAATGGCATGGCCCTCCTTCCTTATATCAAGGGCACTACAGATAAAATTAGCAAAATCCTCCATAAACACAATATCAAAACAGCCTTTTGCACCAACCAAAAAATAGCCAATATCCTCAGAAACCCCAAGGATAAAATCCAGTTGGAAAACCAAGGGATCTATGAAATACCCTGCAAAGTCTGCCCAGCCACGTACATTGGACAAACAAACAGACGAATAAATGCACGTATCGCAGAACACAAGAATGCCGTCAAAAAAGAAGAAAAAACTTCCTCTCTTTTCCAACACATGAAAGAAACAGGACACGAAATTAATTTTGCAGATTCCAAATTGCTCTTTAACACGGAACATCACCACAAGAGAATAATCATGGAAGCCATCGAGATAGAGAAACACCCTCACAACATGAACAAGCGTGACGACACATCCCGCTTGCCAGACATCTGGAAATTAGCCCTCCCCACAAAAACTGACACCAGATCCAGAGGCACACAGAACGCCAACACCAATCAACCACACCAGACCCAAACCCAGACCCTCTCCACAGATGAATTACAGACACCATCCAGTAGCCAATCCATGGTGGCACCTCCGGATGCTGCACCCCCCTGCAATCCCTACACAGATCTGGCTGACACAAGCCACAAAACCACAGCTCGCCCCTATACACGAAGCCAAGCCAGAGCACAACTAAGTACAGTACAGCCATCTTCTCAGGAAAACTCTTCACAAAGTTCAAGAGGTCAAGACACAAAGACTTTAACAACTAATCCACACCTAATGACCCACCTAAGTGGTACTCAGGATATCACTCAAGAAATCACTCAAGATATCTCTCAAGTAATTAAGGAACAAAAGAAGAAAAGGCACACTAGCCTGGGAACTTCCTCTCTGCCCAGAACATTGGAGGCTATACACCACACCCCCTCTACAGTATTTATAGGAACTCAAACACTGAGATCCTGCTCTGTTCCAGTAACAAGAAGCCGAAAGCACCAGCCTGAAGATGACGAGTGAGACCTCGTCGAAACGTCGCCTAGACACCCCAACTTTTACACGGGAAGACACCCGAGGACACCAAAACCTGCATTCCTGTACCCGTGAAAATCTACGAAAGCATATATATATATATATATATACTTGTGAAAATTCACAGCATTTTAGTGTGACTTTTTCCTAAGTATATGCAGCTTTGTCTAATATGCATATTTTTGCAAGCAATTTCCCCTGATACAATGTATTTTTGTGCATTGTTTTCACTAATATATTTATTTTTATGCACATCCCTAAGCATTTTTGTAGCTATTATTTGGTTGGAAAACTGCATCGCAAAATTCGGATGAGTGTGGATTTTGAAGGATAACTTTGTTTCAGTTCACATGCTGTCTTGAAGAGAGCAGATTGGATAGATTTGTCTTTAAAAGCAAACTGAATCAATTCTTTTCTCTGTTCCTACCTACCACTGACATGTAAATCCCAGAAGTAAATTTGGCTCCTGGACTGAAAAAAGTTCCAAATCCTTATTATATAGAATATGAACCTTCATAGGCAGTCTGACTACAGAATGCTTCAGACAACTAAAGAGAGTAGACCTTTTCTAGAGCACCTGAGAGGCATCTTATTTGACAGAATGCTGGTATAGATGGGCCCTGGTCGGATCCAATCCGGCAGTCCTTACAACCTTATAATTAACAGCAAGATGAGTGTTAAATTAATCAGGTATCAGCTTCTCAGCTAGAGATGTGTGTATTTTCTCTAGAAAACACATGTCCTAAATAACGATTTTTCTGTATGGAAGATGTAGGCATGGGGAGAATGTTGAATATATGAGACACGGGAGACGAGAGCCATTGTTACAAATGCAGTCTTTTGATAAACAGCCTTTGCATCACCCTCAGGGAAAGGCTGACCTAAACCGTGACACTCAGACTCCCAGATGCAAAGTTGCCAGCTTCTTGTCACAGGAGATTAGGGTAAGGGCTGATATTTTCCTCGGGAGACAATGCACTGAGCTGGGGGCACCATCTTGCAGGAACAACTCTCAGTCACTGCACTGTACCAGTTTCCCTGAATGCCAAAGGGCGTGAGGGTCATTTTCTCATTGCTTTGACTGCAAAGGGCCTTCCAGAATTCCCATAAAGTCAGCTCAGCTGGGTCACTGAAACTATCATCAAGATCCATTTAAAAAAAAAAAAAAAAACATTGTCCAGTAGCACCTTTGAGACCAACTATGTTTGTTTTGGGAATAAGCTTTTGTGTGCATGCACACTTCTTCAGTTACTGTGTCAGACCAACACGGCTACCTACCTGACTCAAGAAAAGCTGTTGGGACTTAGCACACAGAGACCTGGGTTCAGATTCTACTCATCTGTGATTCTGTTCATCCATCTGTTGGCCTAACATAGATCACAAGATTTATTGTGAGGATCAAGTGAAATAATGCCCCTGTATATGCCACCTTGACCTTCATTGTGGAAGGGCAGGATACAATTGTGATAGCAATCATCAGTCTTGAACTGCCCTTTACAAATATAGTTTTATGGGAAAGAAGGATTGGTTGGTTGGAATGGTATAGCTAGGACACTTAGACTGCATTCGGGCAGCACATTCTTCCATTTTCCAGATCTTCCCTTGCCTGTTATTTATTTGCATTTAATGATATCTCTCACTCAGAATAAAACCATTTCTGGAATCCTAGGAAAACCTAGTGGAAGTTTAGTACTCATTTCTGTGTGAATTGCTTTCGGGGGCAGGGGGGAAATCAACCTGGTTAGACTCAAAAATCATGGGATGAAATTCAGGGCTGCATTGTGGTGTACAGTTCTCTCCCGCCATTTTCGTGGGTAAATCATGTGGGAACAGAAGGATGCAGTTGCCACCCCATGCCCCCTAGTTTGAATGTAATTTAGTATGACATGGTTTGTTTGTTTTTTAAAGAGTTCCATGATGCAGGAAGTATTGCAGTGTAAGAAGAATGCTAGAAACTGGGGCACAAATATTAGCATTTTATATAGATACAGAAAGCTTTTCTTCTTAATGTTTAAACAACAACACATACGCAAAAACAAAAACTCCTACTGCTTTAATAACTATGATGCTGCACAGAATATAGCCATATTATATAACCAATCAAAGAAAAGGAAGAATCCAATGCAATAAAAGAAAAACAGAACAGTATCAGAAATCAAACCAGTCAAAAGATTTAATATGCTGTAGGATAGTGTCACTTATCCATGTTGTTCATATTCATAACAAAACAGTGACATTCTGCTGTTTGTAAGCTTTACATTTAAAGCAATCTGCCACACCATTTGACACTACGTCATAAGAGTTGCCCCCTTCCAATCCCTTCCAGAATGTGGCAGTCACCAACCTTGGCCACCACCTGTAAATATTCAATTAATGATTTAAAGAGAACATTCAAGTTTTCACCATGAAGTAAATTCAACCTGGCTAGCTCACTTGTCTTTTGTAGGTGTTGGCCAGTAATTTCACAGATCTCCGTAAAGACAGGATCAAAAATGGAGAGAGATTATCGTATTTCCAGCACTTGTCATAGTCAATCTCTCAGCCTAAGCTACCTCATAGGATAACAGGGGAGGATAACAGGGGAGCTTTGAATTCCTTGCTGACAAACTGGACAAAATTATAGTTACATACATATATATATATATATATATATATATATATATATATATATATTGCGATGCTGCAGTCATTTTGTAACATAGCATGTGCTTCCTCGAAAAATATATATATATATATATATATATATATATATATATATATATATATATTTGCTTTCGTAGATTTTCACGGGTACAGGAATGCAGGTTTTGGTGTCCTCGGGTGTCTTCCCGTGTAAAAGTTGGGGTGTCTAGGCGACGTTTCGACGAGGTCTCACTCGTCATCTTCAGGCTGGTGCTTTCGGCTTCTTGTTACTGGAACAGAGCAGGATCTCAGTGTTTGAGTTCCTATAAATACTGTAGAGGGGGTGTGGTGTATAGCCTCCAATGTTCTGGGCAGAGAGGAAGTTCCCAGGCTAGTGTGCCTTTTCTTCTTTTGTTCCTTAATTACTTGAGAGATATCTTGAGTGATTTCTTGAGTGATATCCTGAGTACCACTTAGGTGGGTCATTAGGTGTGGATTAGTTGCTAAAGTCTTTGTGTCTTGACCTCTTGAACTTTGTGAAGAGTTTTCATGAGAAGATGGCTGTACTGTACTTAGTTGTGCTCTGGCTTGGCTTCGTGTATAGGGGCGAGCTGTGGTTTTGTGGCTTGTGTCAGCCAGATCTGTGTAGGGATTGCAGGGGGGTGCAGCATCCGGAGGTGCCACCATGGATTGGCTACTGGATGGTGTCTGTAATTCATCTGTGGAGAGGGTCTGGGTTTGGGTCTGGTGTGGTTGATTGGTGTTGGCGTTCTGTGTGCCTCTGGATCTGGTGTCAGTTTTTGTGGGGAGGGCTAATTTCCAGATGTCTGGCAAGCGGGATGTGTCGTCACGCTTGTTCATGTTGTGAGGGTGTTTCTCTATCTCGATGGCTTCCATGATTATTCTCTTGTGGTGATGTTCCGTGTTAAAGAGCAATTTGGAATCTGCAAAATTAATTTCGTGTCCTGTTTCTTTCATGTGTTGGAAAAGAGAGGAAGTTTTTTCTTCTTTTTTGACGGCATTCTTGTGTTCTGCGATACGTGCATTTATTCGTCTGTTTGTTTGTCCAATGTACGTGGCTGGGCAGACTTTGCAGGGTATTTCATAGATCCCTTGGTTTTCCAACTGTTTTCCACACCAGACCCAAACCCAGACCCTCTCCACAGATGAATTACAGACACCATCCAGTAGCCAATCCATGGTGGCACCTCCGGATGCTGCACCCCCCTGCAATCCCTACACAGATCTGGCTGACACAAGCCACAAAACCACAGCTCGCCCCTATACACGAAGCCAAGCCAGAGCACAACTAAGTACAGTACAGCCATCTTCTCATGAAAACTCTTCACAAAGTTCAAGAGGTCAAGACACAAAGACTTTAGCAACTAATCCACACCTAATGACCCACCTAAGTGGTACTCAGGATATCACTCAAGAAATCACTCAAGATATCTCTCAAGTAATTAAGGAACAAAAGAAGAAAAGGCACACTAGCCTGGGAACTTCCTCTCTGCCCAGAACATTGGAGGCTATACACCACACCCCCTCTACAGTATTTATAGGAACTCAAACACTGAGATCCTGCTCTGTTCCAGTAACAAGAAGCCGAAAGCACCAGCCTGAAGATGACGAGTGAGACCTCGTCGAAACGTCGCCTAGACACCCCAACTTTTACACGGGAAGACACCCGAGGACACCAAAACCTGCATATATATATATATATATATATATATATATATATATTTCGAGGAAGCACATGCTATGTTACAAAATGACTGCAGCATCGCAGCAAATCCTACCCTGACATACTGGTGATACATGTGACATTTCAATCACGTGGCACATTCTAGGGGATATAGCCATGAGTATAAAAATCATAAGGAAATTACAAAGTGAAGTGGTGAAATTGTCCGCCTCAATCTGCTCTCCATTTTCCAATTACCTTTAATTATCTTAATGTACATTTTCAGACTCAAAATTAGCGGCAGCCACATGATGTAACCCTCTTAATGTCCTAAGGGTCCACTTTAGGCTCTTTCAATTCCATTTCTGTCCTTCACAGTATGATCTCCCCTCTCAGACCTTGTTCTTTCTGAGGCTGTGAAACCATGACTGAGCTGTGCCACTTCAGGCTACAGGAAGTCTCTGCCATCACAGAATAGGCCTCTGTTCCAAAACAATTAACAGCACATGGGAAATTAGATGCCCCATGGAGATGGGATTTGACTTAAGTCTTCTCCCTGTCATGCCAGGGCTGCAGATATTTATTTAGATATTTAAAGGCTGTGTTTTCATAATATTACAGCAAGGCCGTGTATAACATTCAAAATTGCAGTAAGATCAATAAGAACATCAATAAATACTGGTCAGGAAAAAGGAAATTGTGCCTCAAAAGCCTGTCTGAATAACACCAAGGAGTTACTGGCAAGGAGTTCCTCAGGGCAGGGCCCACCACAGAGGCAGGGCTCAGTCCCCAGCAAAGGCCATCCAAAACTCAGAGATGTGGGGAAACACCAGAATTGCCCCATCAGAGGAGATCTCAATGATCAAAGTAAAGCAGAAGGAATCAGTTTTTTAGTGCTCCAGAGATGTTTAAGGCTTTGTGCATTAACACAAGAACCTTGAATGTGGCCCAGTATCAAACTGGGAGGCAGGCAGGCATGAAGGAAGCAAGGAGTCAGCATGAATGGGCAGTGCTATTTTTCTAGGAAAAAGAGGTGTTGGAACTTGCCATGAACCCCTCCCTTGTTTGCTTATAATGGCAATGGTGCCCACCAGAGAGGTGCCGGAACTGAATTCCAGTTACTGGGTTGGTACCATGATGGCACGGGGGCAGGGTAGGGTGGTAACAAACTTGGGGCTGGCTTCATGCTGGTTCTGCTGGTTCACTCATTGCTGGTGCACCACTGCCTGTTCCTGCTTTCCACCATCTTGGTACCATCATAGTAAATGGCAGTAACTCTACTGTTGGAAGGACAATGGCATGGCACTGCCCAAACTCACCAGATGCTAGAGAGAGAGAGAGAGAGAGAGAGATTGTAATGAAACTTCAAAGGGATTACAAAAAGAATGAAATAATAAAATTACCAGTAAAACAGTTCAAAACAGCTATTTAAAACATTTAAAAATAAATAAATCTTCAATGTTAAAAAAAATTAGATTAGAATGCATGTCATCGTTGTACATACCTGGAATGGCTTGCTTAAACAAATATGTTTTTAGCAGGTACCAAAAAGAGTACAGTGAAACAGCTTGCGTCATAAAAGACTCGTAATGGTAGATAGATATAACCCCCACCTGCTTCTTAAGGTGGTGCTGCCCAGGTAGAACTATATGGCTTCAGTGACAACTGGGCCTTTGAGTACTTTGGAGTGTTTGGAAACCTCCTTCCAGCTTCATTTAAATAAAAACAGAAGCACATAAATAATTATTAATTGCCTGGGGGGGTGGAACCCTTGCTAAGCCTACATTTATGTAGGTTGAACAAATATCCCAACTGAGAGAAAGAGCGAGCAAGGCATCTGAAATCCTTTAAATTAATAATCAAAAGTTCACATCACGTCTCAGACAAATCAAACTTAGCCAGGAAGACGAGAAGCAGAAATTATTAACTCTGTAGTCAAGCTGATGGAGGTTCAGTGAGATCATTTTGTTCAAAGATTAAAGGTGATGAGTGCTAAAGTAATTGAGGAGGATGACTATGACAATATTAGACTAGAACCATTAAAGTCAGTAATGATCAAAAGTTAATTATCAAAGCAGAGAGAACTACTCAATGCAGACAATTTGTGTCAATAGCTAGCTATCCCAAGAAAGAGAACTGGGTGAGAGAAGGGACTAATTTGGAGACAGTATTTTCTTATAATGACATTACAGCAAAGATGCATATTTCAAAAGATGTTGGCTACAAAAAGAGAGATTAAGAAAATAATGCATTTTTCCCCTGATCAGAGAATAATAATTATCTCTAATTGACAAACCTGCTGCATACAACATGTTTTCATACAATGTATTTTTGCATTCAAATGCAACGTGTACTCAAATGAAGCATCAATGAATGGTGCTTTGATTTCAGTATTCCTCATAGTTGCCAGATTTTCTATGTGTTTCTTTATTAGAGGGGAGTCCCAGCACTGCCTAAGTACTTTCAGAAACCTCCCAAAAAATGTAATTTTAAAGTGGACAGTGTAGTTTTGGAGCTTGGAATAGGTTTAACAATGTCTTGATATGTTGTCACCAAACTTGGCACATGGGTTCCCGTAGTGTTGGTGAGGGTTAACATTTATGTTTTCATGCTGGACTCCATTTTAAATCAAGCTGGTAGACTAAACTGTTACTTTGGCATGACTTCTCCCAGTTTTTGGCATGAAGGGTCTAAACTCACAAATTACACTATCCATTTAAAATTCACAAAATTTGAGAGTTTCTTTATTTATTTTTAAAGCATGGCCAGCACCAGACACTCCTCTACTATATATTTTAGGAAATTGCTTGTCTATGTCTTCTCTATGCATTTAGACACCTCTTGAAATAAAATCACCAAACAAGTTTTCTTGTTATTTTGTTATTTGGATTTCTGGGCAGTGCTGGGCACTTCCCACTAGCTGTTACTATTTTAAACTTGTCACACAAAAAATGGCATCTTTGCAATGCTCAGAAAATAAAAATGCAGCAAAACAATAGTGACAACTTTATTCCAAAATGTAATATCAGCATTTCCAGAAAGCTTTCAATAAGCCCCAAATCAGCAACAAAGAGCCAGTGTGGTGTAGTGGTTAAGACCGGTGGACTCGTAATCTGGGGAACCGGGTTCGCTTCCCCGCTCCTCCACATGCAGCTGCTGGGTGACCTTGGGCCAGTCACACTTCTCTGAAGTCTCTTAGCCCCACTCACCTCACAGAGTGTGTGTTGTGGGGGAGGAAGGGAAAGGAGAATGTTAGCCGCTTTGAGACTCCTTAAAGGGAGTGAAAGGCGGGATATCAAATCCAAACTCTTCTTCTTCTTCTTGTTGTGCAACCTTAACGACTTTAAAAATCTATTATGGTATAATAAGCATTTGTGTGCTAGAGTCCACTTCATGATATCCATCTCTGCATTTTTAATAGCAGTGTTTTAATAAACAATCCTGTAACATTTCATATCAATGAACATGACATCAGCATTTCAATAAACCATAAAACGCCAGACTCTATAAAGGAGCAGCAGAAATAATGAAATCTATCCTAGTAACAATAAGAAACTGCTTAGCAAAACTGAAGAGAATAGACAGAAAAAGGGAAAGGGAAATCTTTTGGACCCTAACTCCACAACCCTTATTAAAGCAATATATTTATTAAGCTAACCAATAGATTAAACCAGAGTTGGGCAGAGTTGTAGCTCAGTGGCAAAATATCTGCTTTTCACAATTCCCAGCATCTCCAGGGCTGGGAAGGATACGTTATACGTTAAATGCTGGAGAGTTTCTGCCAGTAAGTGTAGGCAGCATGAGCCAAATGGACCCTAACAGTGTGACTCAGTAGGAGGCAACTTCCTATGTTTCTATCACAAAATATGGGGTACACTTTTGAGTTCCACAGAACTTTAATCAGGCTGGGTGATAATCCAAACTGGGGTGTATGTGTATGTGTATGTGTATGTGTATGTGTATGTGTATGTGTATGTGTATGTGTATGCATGGCCTTAAACATCAGCACATTTTCCCCCCTTCCCATCTCAAAATGGCTCCCATTTGCCTACTAGCCTTGTCTTAGCTTCCCTATGGTAGTGCTCACTTCCTTCATTCCGCCTATCTGTGGCCACATTGCCTACACCTGCTGCCTCTTTTATATCATCCCTTTGGATTTTGTTCAAGTTTGTTTGGGATAAGCAATCATGTCAGAGCCAGCCCTACCATTAGGCACAGATGGCCACCTCAAGTAGTAGAGGCTGTGCAGGCAGGAAGCAACAATAGTAGCCCCTCTTCATGTGCCTAAGGCTACCAGTCTGCTGGAGAACAGAGCTGTGCCACCTGGCCTGCCTTCATATGCAGCGGAGGATACCATCCCCTTGCCAATGTTGATTCGGCCAACTTTTTCACATACGGTAGGGAACGTCCTTCACTTCAGACTGCAAAATGTCTTGGGCCGACCCTATATGCAGACATTTTGGCAGAGGGAAAGGGACTTGTCAACTGGCTGCTGGCATTGGGATCAGAGGTGCTTACCCTTGGTGGACACACCTTGAGGCCACAAGATTCCACAAACTCAAATGATTGCTTTCTCATTCTTGAACCTTTTCTGGCTCCTCAGAAAAGTCCACAACACTATTTTTAGTGTCAGCTTTGCTGTGTTCATCAAAATAAACTGCATGGTGCACACTTGTCTTACCAGTTTGTAAGTCCAAAATGCTTTATCCCTTGCCTCCAGAGGTGTACCCCACAAGGATACCTGCTTGTGCCCTGGAGTCAAGCTTGTCTCTATGTTCTTTGGGGACGTGGTAGTAACATAGACTTCCAAACACACATATGTGTCACAGGTTGGGAACTCTCCCATGCCAAAGTTTGAAAGGTGTGCATTTAGCTCCCTTGGTTCTGGAGATACACTGCTGTGTTTGCTGAATCTGACCACAGCTTCTGTGGCAGGGATGCATCCTTTAACATGCATCTTGCCATCTCCATGATGGATCTAAACTTTCTCTCAGCTATGGAGTTCTGTTGTGGTGTGTAGGGAATGGACTTGTTGCATGGGGTAGTTATAAACAGAACTGTGTAGCATTATCTTCCACAGAAGCAGAGTATGTTGCAGCTACAGAAGCATGCAGAGAGGTTGCCTGGCTGGATCAACTCATTAAGGACTTTGGGTTGGTGAGCAAGGTACCTGTTAAGCTGCTAGAGGACAGTCAGAGTTGCATGAAGCTATCTCTGAGTGAGAAGTTCCACACAAGAATGAAATACATTGGCGTAAAGTACCACTACATTCGCGAAATGATTCAGAGTGGACTTGTGGAACTCTCTTATTGCAACACCAAAAAGATGACTGCTGACAAAGCCCCTGCCAAGAAAGAGTTTCCAGAATCTAAGTGTTAAGCTGGGACTCTGGGTAGTTGATTAAAGTTGTTTACTTTTGTAAATGTTGTATTGCCTGAGAAGGGGTATGTGGGATGTAAAAACGGATTGCAGTCAAATACAGTGGTACCTCAGGTTACATACGCTTCAGGTTACAGACTCCGCTAACCCAGAAATAGTACCTCGGGTTAAGAACTTTGCTTCAGGATGAGAACAGAAATCACGCGGCGGCAGCGGGAGGCCCCATTAGCTAAAGTGGTGCTTCAGGTTAAAACAGTTTCAGGTTAAGAACGGACCTCCAGAACGAATTAAATACATAACCAGAGGTACCACTTTACAACATTCCTACAATGCACATGCTGGGGAATGCTAGTTCCTCCTGAGCTGGGACAGACTTCCTTTGCATGTGATTTAACGTGGGTGTGGCCTGTTCTGCTCTTCTTGTTCTCCCTTTTTGTGTTCCTAAGAGTTAGGAGAAGTGACTGCTGAGTCACAGTCACTTGAGACTATTTCCCTTATGGGATACTTCACATAGTTATATGTTGTTCTGTAAATTAAGTCTGCCTTCAGGGATCTTATTGTGAACTGGATGGTTGTAAGTAAACTAGTTTTATGTTAACTTTAATCAGATGGTTGTGTCTATTCTTTCAGGAGGGATATAAAAAGGGATCTTAACAGGAATCCTAAATAGTGATGCATAGATGAGCCTGCAGCCAGCAAACCACTGTGTAATTTAAAAGGGGGATTGTTTAACAACTCTGCTAAGTTATAGAACTTGCTGATGAAAGTTAGGAAGGATATAATAAAATAATATATCCTCTCCTGCATCCCTAAACATCCCCACACACATCACTACAGTCAACTTCCTGATAGCTTTTTCCCATCTCCACTGAGAAAGCAGTTGACGAGAAGAGGGACATTGAGAAGCCCACAGACATATGGCACATTATATAGGCGGAAAATTCAGAAGCAGCAGATTATGCCATCAAAATATGTATATATATATCTCTCTCACACACACATATGAACGACATTACCACTAAAATCTCCAACAGCTTAAACAGCTTGATAGACTTTAGCCATTCTGCCATCCATGCCCCCAGCTGTGTTGCTTAGCAACATTTTAATTCAAGAAGAATGGATGGAGATGAAATCCCTGCGGAGAGGGAAACAGAAATAAGAGGGCCGTTGACAGATGATCTGAGTTGTTTCTTCTAATATACTGTGAAGATCACCAGCTCTTTTCATGAATGATAAATGGACTGTATACAGATCAATGGATTCAGCAATAAACTGGAACCAGCCTCTGAATCTGAGGCGGTGCAGGCCAAGAGGCCTGGATAGTTACTCATTTAGAAGATTTGGAGTGTGTTTTCTTAAAGGTTTCACAGGAGGAAATTGATCTGAACATTTGGTCATCCCATCTTGCCTTTTTCTGTTGATGGCTAATATAAAATAGCTTTGGAGAAAGAATCTATTCTGCCATGATAGATATAATTCTTCTGATCTCATTGTTTAAGACTGACAGTAGCTAAGAGGAAGTTAATTTCTCAGTTGCTGCAATAATTCTAAACAAATTTACTTCCTGGTTTGTTAGATCTGTGCCAATTTGTGATGACCATAAAATCTAAATTTTAAAAAGCATAAAAAACTTGAAGAGTGCAATTCTATGCATTTCTATTTGAAAGTGACTCCCACTGGCTTTCAGTTAGTTCCCCCCCCCACACACACACATATAGTGTTGTTGGCTAATAACACTGGTCAACAACAAATTTGTTGTCTGCGTTTTTTCAGCTGATTTAGGATGAATCTGATGCGCTGAATCCAAAAATCACATTGGTTTTGCTCAATCAGGTCAAGTTTTTGAGCTATGGCCACATGTCTTTTTTATGTTTTTGTTCACATGTACGCTTGTGTGGAGCATTTTAGAAGAAGTTGGGGGGGGGAGTAAAATGCCTTGTCAAATAATTGTTTTGATTGGAAATGATTATTTTAATGACAAGAAGTATTCAGGTCCGATAGTTCTGGGTGATTATGTCAAAAAGGGATCAGTTTGAAGTCATAAAAGCTTGAAATCTTCCATAAATCGGTCCCACAAAGCATAAAGTTGGGGGATCAAAACTAAGTTAATGGGGCAGCCGCCCCACGAAGTTTCCTGATCTTCAATCAGCACATCGTCCTGTAGCTCATTGTGATGAAATTCCAGTGCCTATCTTCGGAGAACTTCCTGACATTAGTGATGAAGATGCCTCCAGTGTTGAAGGACATGAAGAAGAAGAAGTGGTTCTTGAAGATGATGCTCCACATCCATTTTCCCAAAAGGAGTTGAATGATCTAGTTCGCGACCTCAGCTTGTCAAAGGACTTTGCTGAACTGTTGGCATCCAGATTGAAGGGAAAAAACCTCCTCTCTGACAGTGCTCGCATCAGCTTCTTGCGCAACAGGCATCAAGAGTACTTCCATTTTTTCTCGGAAGAGAAGGACTTGGTGTACTGTGCAGATATTGCGCAGCTTCTGCTGAAGCTTGGAATGCCACAGTACGAACCCAAAGATTGGAGACTGTTCATTGACAGCAGCAAGCAATCACTGAAATGTGTTCTGCTACACAACGGCAACCAGTTTGCCACTATACCCCTGGCTCACTCGAGTACACTGGAGGAGAACTATGAAGCGGTGAAGTATGTGCTGGAGAAAATTGGTTATGATCAGCATAAGTGGTTTATTTGTGTTGACCTGAAGATGGTGAACTTTTTGTTGGGACAATAGTCTGGCTTCACCAAATACCCATGTTTTCTGTGCATGTGGAATAGTAGGGACCATGCTCAGCATTACACGAAGAAGGACTGGTCTGTGCGGGAGGAATTGGTGCCTTGCAAAGAAAGGAACGTCATCAACGACCCTCTGGTGGACAGAGACAGAATACTCTTCCCACCGCTGCACATCAAGCTCAGCTTAATCAAGCAGTTCACCAAGGCTCTGGACAAGGATGGTGACTGCTTCATTTACTTGTGCCAGGCTTTTCCAGGATTGACCATGGAGAAGTTGAAAGGTGGCATCTTTGACGGCCCTCAGATCCGTCAGCTCATCAGAGATCCAGAGTTCGGAAACTCAATGAACAAAGTGGAACTGGAAGCATGGAAGGCATTTGTTCTGGTAGTGAAGAACTTTCTTGGCAACAATAAGGCCAGAAACTACGCAGAACTTGTCAACAACATGCTGACTGCTTTCAGAAACCTGGGCTGCAACATGAGCGTCAAGATGCACTACCTATTTTCACATATGGACCGGTTTCCTGAGAACCTGGGTTCAATGAGTGATGAGCAGGGGGAGAGATTCCATCAGTACATGAAAGAGATGGAGACCAGGTATCAGGGTCGCTGGGACGCAGTCATGATGGCTGACTACTGTTGGACTCTGAAGAGAGACCTCCGTGCTCCTGAGCATTCCAGGAGTTCCAAGAAACAGAAGTTCAAGCCCCGAAGTTTGAAAAATGGTGAAGCAACATGCAATTTACGTGTTGCATAAATCAATGCCCTTTATCAATGCCCACCATTCAGTTTACAGAAAACCTGACCTGATGGAGAGAAACGGATGCCATTTCCTGATTCAGCAGTGCAAAAATACCCTAAATCAGTTGTAGAAATCTAGACAACATTCAAAAAGTAAAAAAAAATGTTGCCCAGTGTAATATGTAACTTCAGACTATTAAACTGTGTGTCTGTTTATCTGAATTTCTAGAGTATTAATGACTGGAATTCAAAAACATTTAATCAGGAGGGAGAGGGTGATTAAGTCATTCTGTTCACAGTCAAACTCATACAAGCACAAGTCCACAATCCCATTCTCTCATGCAGGCATGAAATCCATCACAGCAATGTCTTGCGTACCCACACATTCACAAGCCATTAGCCAAAGGTAAATGGAGATGTGGACACCATTTTGACCCAGATTAAAAAAGTTTTATTCATTTTATGCCCTTGCCCATTATGTTTAGATTCTTCATATGAAATTAAGAACATAAGAATAGCCAATGACCCGTCCACTACCTTGCTTTCACAGGGGCCACCCAAATGCCCAGAGGAAACTCTCACAGGACCTTAACACAAGAGCATTTCCCCCTCCTGTGGTTTCCAGCAACTAGCATTCAGAAGCATTACTGCCTCCACAGCTGCAGGCAGAGCATACCTATTATGGCTAGTACCCACTGATAGTCTTATCCTCCATTAACTTGTTCAATCATCTTTTAAAGCCATCCAGGTTGGTGGCCTCCAGTGGGAATGAGCTCCCCTAGGCTGACTATTTGTTGTGCAAATTTTAGCCATGTAAAGGAACTCAAGGAGAAGCTGTGGATTTGGGGTGATTTAAAAACAAGCAAACCCCTAATTGCCATGGTATCAATCAAGCCCCTTGAAGCATAGCTGTCAACTTTTCCCTTTTCTTGCGAGGAATCCTATTTGGAGTAAGGGAATTTCCCTTTAAAAAAGGGAAATGTTGATAGCTATGCCTTGAAGTGTCTTGGTTTTGACTTTTCCCCTCACTCTACAGAATTTAACACCCCTTTGTCCAAGTCCTTTGCATTCAAGTCTGCCCCTACTCAGCAGGACAGCAAAGTCACATTCCTGGGGGTTTTGAGCCCACCTCACCTCATTATATTTGACATAATGCCTAAACATATTCTCAGGCCTAGGCACAAAGGAATCTACATGTCTGCACATGGTTTAGCCATTTCAACAAATGTGTTAAGGTGCTGGCAGCTGCTGCACATGCATGCAACCTTCTGAACCGTATGTCAGTTTGACCCATTTTCAGATAACAGAGCTCCAGAAGTTCAGCACTATGTGCACTTTGCCCCAGCTTCTGGTTAAAATATGTGCATTGCTTGACTGGCAGACACAGATTAGCCAGGATCTTGAGAGAGACTCAATTCACAAGTAATCCAAGCTTGTGTAGGAGATGCTTCTGGTGAGCACCGCACTCTATGGTCCTGCATTCATTACCATGGTCACAGGAGCAAAGGTGATTACAGACGTCTCTGTTACCCAGCTAGCGCCATTCCTCCCAGTGGGGTGCAAATAGCATTGGAAAGGGCTCCACAATCCACTCTGTCCTTGTGGCCACATTAAGGTTACACCACAGAAGCTGCTCCTCAGTGGTGACTGCACATGTATTGGAGGCCACTGTGAGATCCCCAGCATTCATGCCATCGCTTTACCATCTGCCTCTCTCAGGTTCTGTGGTGTTGCAATTTTTCTACCAGTCTGCAGCACCACTAACCCATTAAAAGCGATAAACAGTTGTTTCTCTTGCTGTGCTTCCTGCTTAATTATGGAGGCTTCCAGTACAATATTGTGCATATTCATTTGCAGTTCTCAGAAATATGCTGGAGTGTGTGTGTGTGTGTGTGTGTGTGTGTGTGTCTTAAGAAAATATTTTGGGTTTACCTCTGTCTTTCTAAAAGGCTGCTCTTGCTAAGATTAACTAACTGCTCTTTCACTTTCCTATTTTTATAGACTGCAGAGAAGACAAAGCCTCGAAACATTCCTGTAAAGTAAGTTATTTTTAATATCCCTTTGAGAGAAAAAAATCAGGTTTAATGAACTTCAAGCAAAAAAAAAAAAAAAAGGAAACCCCACACCTGGGCAATAAAAACATAGTGACTCAGGTTACTCTGTAGTCATAGCCTTTTCTCTTTTTTTTAAGTCCCTGATCAACAAGGACAGGTTTTACATTTTCCATGGCTCACTAATGGCTACAGGCTCCAAGTTGTCCCTGGTTTACATAAATTAATATGTGTCATCTATGAATAGCTGCTAAATGATATTATAATCACATTCAGTGCAGAGATCTCCTAGCCTTGAGGGGGAGTGTGCCCACGCTAAAAAGATTATGATTTTTAATTGCAATCTCTGGGAAGGTCTGACAGAGGGGAAATAACACAGAGTATGTAGGACACATGGGAATAACATTTTGCACCTATGTGCCTGGGCCCTTTCTAGCCTGTTGCTTATACATATGGAAAACGCTCCCATGTGCATGAAAAGAGCTCTGCAAGATGAGATAAGCAGTCTGCCAGACATTGGCTTCAAAGGCATCTCAGATTGTATTTACTCCATTGCTTTGGAGGCCCCATAGTTTAATGTTGCTGATAATGATGTAGAGCCCACAAAGTCTGTGGTGCCTCTCAGGGTAAGTTTATGCAAGCCCGACAGCAAGATCCTTTTCCCAGAGGATTTGCAGGAGCCAAACTACACCTTACTTTAGTTCATAGCAGTGTTTCTGCTATGGTTTTTAAATAGCACCTGCAGAGAGGTCTGACAAGGGCCATGGTGTGCAGGGAAAGGCAATGAGCAATTTCTCCACATATCACTGTCCTGATAAAAAATTACCACTACCACCCCACACCTTCAACATACTGTCAGCCACAGAAGGGAAGGTGCTTTGAGCATCATCTACTCCCAAACTGTACCTAGAAGTGTCTTAAGGAGTGGGTGGTGCACAATAGTCATGGTTTCTGTGGGGTTTGGATCATGCGAATGCACCCAGCACAAGTGTGAGACTTAAGGTGGTGGGGTAGGGAGTAAGATTCAGGTGGACGGCCAACCAGCCAGACTAGATCTCCCCAACTCCATGTATTATTTATGCTCTGTTGCCTTTCTGTTTGAAATATTTTCTGAATGCATCCTTGGATTTTGCTTCAATTAGTTCCCATGGGAGCAAATTAGGCATATTAATTACATTCTGCTTGGTATTTTTGATATGTTTTATTAGTTTGCCCACCTGTGCAAAGTTACTATTTTCCCATTAAAGCTGCAGTTCTCACAGTGCAATGTAAGCCTCTTTAATGAGGCTGTTTCTACCGGGGGTCTAAATGCCTCTCTCTCCTTGCCTGGCTTACACACAGCTCTTCATTGTGGCTGCCTACACACCATACATTTAAAGCACATGGTTTGCCCCAAAGAATCCTAAGAACTGCAGTTTAATACCTCACAGAGCTACCTTTCCCAGCATCCTTAACAAACTACAGTTCCCATGATTCTTTGGAGGAAAGTTTGCTGCCTGAGTCTCCCTGCTTTTTGTCATGATTGAGTTGGCACTGGAGAAAGCCCCTAGTTTTCAGTGGGCACACACCACTGAAATTATGTGTGTCAGCTTCTCAGTAGGTTGTGTATGTGTGTTGTTTGCTTCCCCAGTTATCCCAAACTTCAATTTAAATCAGATTTGTGGGACTGTAAAGTGTTTTCTGCATCCAAAACTAAGAGCTGTCACTTGTTGAGTTGTGCATCCTTACTTTGGGTTCATGGAATCTCAGAATTGTAGAGATGGAACCCCCTACAATGCAGAAATATGCAGCCATCCCATATAGAGATTGAACCTGCAATCTTGGCATTATCAGCATCATGCTGTAACCAACTTAGATACCTAGGCTGTGCCGAACCAAACTATACTTAGAGTAGACCAAATGAATTGATGCACCAACATTAATTATGCATTGATTTCAGTGGGTCTCCTCTATGGCTAATATTGAATACAACCTTCAACCCTTATTATACTTTGGAGACATTTTCATGATACAGTGAAGCACATTAAATTCATAGGACTATAGTGTTTGGGGGGTCATCTGTTCCAGGGGTTTTGAATTCAGAGGCACATTTAGAAATCTAAGAAACTGTTGTAGTTGCCACAAAATATTCTGAGGGGGGAAAGGTGATGCTCAGGACCCCTTCCCATTAAAAAAAAAATAAATAAAATTGAGAGAGCTAGGGACCTTGAGGGACACAGGGGGTTGTCTGAGGTGCCCATGGATGTAACATTAAGGACACCAGATTTAGTCCAACTCCTTCCCAGTTCAGGGTATACAACAAGGATGGAAGCCAGTAATTCCTGAAGGACCATACCTGGTTTATGATGCAGATTGCAACTACAGCATCTCTGATATATGGACCCCGACTCTCTGCTTAAATACCTCAAATGAAAGAGAGCCCATCGCCTTTGCTGTTGGAAATCTTTCCAGTACTTGGAAGTTTCCCTTAATGTTTAGCTGAAATCTTGCTCCTTGCCATTTCCACCCCTTGACTGTACTGCTGCATTCTGAGGCAACAAAAGGACTGGTCTGCTCTGTTTCCTTTACTGACCTCCCTCCACACTGTCTGTTAGCATAGACAGACTGGCCAAAAGCATTGGCAGGTGTAGCCAATGGGCATAACTGGTTTACGTTCATTGATTTCAGCAGGTCTACTCTAACTGGGTTGAATACAACCCATTGAAACATGGGGAGCTGCTTCACAGAACACTGGTCCATCTAATTCAGTGTTCCTAGTTCAGTGTTGTTCACACTGACTGGCAGCGACTCTCCAGAGTTTTTCAGAAGAGGGCATTCCAAACCCAGGATGTCCAAGCATCCCATGACAACTAATTGTGCACTCCAGAATGTGCCACAGAATACCTGGCCAGTTTCTTGAGTTTCATTCTGGAAAGCACATGCAAAGGTTTCCCTAAGATGATGATGATTGTTGTTGTTAGTAATAATAACTACCGGTACTTCAGTGTAGCAGTAGGAAAATGCTATGCTAGAAGACATGCCTTTTGTAGAAAAACAAATGTGTGTGTGTGTGTGTGTGTGTGAGAGAGAGAGAGAGAGAGAGAGAGAGAGAGAGAGAGAGACAAAGAAATGAAGGCTCAGCTTGTGTGGGGGAAGTAGGCTCCCCCCCCCAATGCTGTCACTTCTGTTGTATTTTCAAACATCATCAAAAATTCCCCTTGAATGTTAATCTTCTTCAGCTGCGCTCAGCAGTGTTTAGTCGCTTCCATTGTCACCACAAGTGAAAGATGCCCATATTCCTTCTAGCATATGTGACTTATCACATACATTTTTAAAAACAGGGTTCACTTATTAAGACATATGTGATAGTATACTTCTGGAAATGTGAATGGCTGTTGGCTTAAAGCCACGCACTAATAAGTTGAATTGAATCTAACTACAGTTGACATCTGCTACAATATGAAAGGGAGGGGGGTGGATGAAAGAAAGGTTCTCAGTTGTCATTAGTGTAAAAAATATTCTCTGCACTTACATGTTGCTGACATCATGGCTGTCTGCTAGAATCAGATTTCATTCAATGTTAAGGAATCGTTTAACACTGGGTTTGGGTTTTGAAGCTTTGCAGGAGTACAAAGGAAGTTCTTTGAAGGGGCGGCATCAGGATTGATGTGAAAATTAAGCACTTCTCCCACTTCCTTAGAGTAGTGTTTGAACCTGGCCACATACTTTGATCAGGATGTTCAGGCATTGGGGGCTGCTGTGTCTACGACTTCAAGGAACAGGGACTTTTTGGTAGTGGCACCCAAACAGGGCAATACTTCGCTGCAAACGAGTCAGTTAACCTCGTCATTCTGTGGCCACTTTCACATGCCATGCAAAGCTGTAAACCAGTCCTTGCCTACCTGGTGCCCTCCAAAGGTCTTGGACTACAATTCCCTTCAGCCTCGACTGCAGACCCTCCAAGTGTCCCTGTTTTCCAGGGACGCCCCTTATTTAGAGAAGCCATTCCGGTTTCTGATTTGATCCTGGAATGTCCTGCTTTTCATGGGAGAAATGTTGAAGGGTATGGAGTTATCCGACCCCAGAGCTGTCTGAAGACAATCCTATATAGTGAAGTTTTAAAAAAATGTTTAATGTTTTATTATGTTTTTATATATGTTGGCAGCAGAGTGGCTGGGGCAACCCAGTCAGATGTGTGGGGTATAAATAGTAAAATTATCATTATGGAATGAGACGTCCCTATTTTCATCAGAGAAATGTTGGAGGGTATGCAACTAGCATAAACTGTGCTTTTGAAAGATGTAAGATCAGTGGCTGCCAGCACCGATGACTACGTTCTACCTCCCATGCTGGAGGCAGTATGCCTCTGAATGCCAACTGCTGACAGAAAGAGCAGACTGTTCTTATTCTCTTATGTCATGGTGGAGAATTTCAGTAAGCCACTTTATCTCATTCCTCATTTTCAAGTATCTGCTGCTTTTATGGCTGGCTGACTTATTGGCTATTTCTATAATTAGTTTTTATGGTGGCTTATTGTTTGAATGAGGGGACACGGGTGGTGCTGTGGGTTAAACCACAGAGCCCAGGACTTGCCAATCAGAAGGTCGGCGGTTCAAATCCCCGCGATGGGGTGAGCGCCCGTTGCTCGGTCCCTGCTCCTGCCAACCTAGCAGTTCGAAAGCACGTCAAAGTGCAAGTAGATAAATAGGTACTGCTCCGGCGGGAAGGTAAACGGTGTTTCCGTGCGCTGCTCTGGTTTGCCAGAAGCTACTTGGTCATGCTGGCCACATGACCCGGAAGCTGTACACCGGCTCCCTCGGCCTATAGAGCAAGATGAGTGCCACATCCCCAGAGTTGGCCACAACTGGACCTAATGGTCAGGGGTCCCTTTACCTTTACCTATTGTTTGAATGAGTATGGGGAACATAGGAATTTGCCCTTTTCTGAATCCGAACCCCGGGCTTTCTTGTGCTGCGACAACTCCTTGGTTTGCCATTGAGTTGCTTCAATCTTAGGATCTTGTAGGCAAGTAAATGTTCTGATCCAATAGTAGGATACACTCATATAGCTCTTTCTCATGCAGCAAAAAATGACCAGGCATGTCTCAACCTTGCTAGATCCTTCTACAGAAAGCCCAAGGCCTCAGGGGACTTTGCAAAGCTGGTAGTACTTCCAAATGATTTGATAACCCCTACAGGACAATCAAGCAGACCAATTAATTTAATATATATTTCTATGTGTTGTGTTGTGTTTTTTTTTTTTAAAAAAAAATCCTGTTAATAGAGATAGGTCTTTGTATCCCTCTGGAACCAGGCAACGTGGATAGGCAACATTATTTTGCTAACCAGGGAGCACTTAGAATACTAGAGAGCCATCCTTGCCTCTTGTCCGTTTCTTTGTGACAAGGTAATGAAGGTTAAGGGTAAAAATAACCACCCCTTTTTGGCTGGAACTGCAATAGCACAAGCTGGCTGCTACTGAAAACTGTGTTTGCTGTATTTCTTTAACTTGTTTTTATGGAGGATAAATCTATCAATGGCTACCGGCCATGATGAGTATGCTCTGAATCCAAAGGAGGGTAGAGTGCTCTTGCACTTGCAGATTTCGCACAGGTATCAGCTACCTGGGTGGCCACTATGAGAAGCAGATGTTGGACTAGATGGGCCTTTGGCTTGATCCAGCAGAGATCTTCTTTGGTTCTTGAAACAGCATCTTTTTTCTTTCTTTTTCTTTACCCCTTGTTATTCCTGCAAAGAGATTTTAGAAAGAAAGGCGGGGGCAGAGAAAGCAGATCATCAAGTCTTTTTGTGACTGTAGGCAAAACATTCTACTATCAGAAGATTCCCACTAGAGATAGAAGAATGGTCAATAGAGTTAATCAATTGAATATTGTTTCTCCACCCCACCCAGCTCAGCTTCAGATGCCAATATAGCCATGGTTGTCTGTGATAATTTGGTCTTAGCTTTAGTCAATTTGCCATTGATTTACACTACAGTTGGGTGGCTGTTGTTTTTTGAAGGATGTTTTGCAAAGCAAATGGCACTAAGGGTGTTTAACTGGGTTAAGTGGACCAAAGCAATGACAAGAGAATGTTGGGCCAAGGCTGCAAGACCTCAAAGAAGCGACTTCTGTTTCTCCCTATTTCTCATTTTCCCAGTCTTAGGTTCAATTCACTCCTAGTATACTCATTTTTGTATGCAAATTTGCCCCATATGCAGATTTTTGCAAGCACTTTTCGCAAATATAATACATTTCTGAATACAATACAATGTTATTTTCACTAATATATATGCATTTTAACGCACATAGTTTCATAAATGCAGAATATTCTGCAACATGTTTTGCATAATATTTAGTTTATCCATCAGTTTATGGAGTTGCAGCTCATGTTAGTTCTACTCAGAGTAGATCCACTGGAATTAATGGAGATGTATAACTTGGGTTCGTTCACTTCAGTGGGTCTACACTGTGTAGAACGTAGTTGGATACAACCCAAGTAAAGCGAAGAGTTTGTCTTCACTAGTTACACAAGAAACAGATGTAAAGCAAACATGAAGTTGCACCAGATCCAAACCCCATTCAACAGCAGGGATACTGCTTTGTCCAAACAGGGCAAAACAATCCTTTAAAAGAATACTTTTTGCTGGGTTGCTAATTCATACAGAGAAGGATTTAGGGCACTGTGACCAGTTCTACCGCACGGGGAAAGGGAGCAGCTTCCCAAAATTTGTAAGCACTGAGACATGAGAGCTCTAGGACCCTGCAAGAGCCTCACATCTTCTCAAAGCCCAGTGACTCCCTTTGGGAAGGCAGCATGAGGGCTGGATATCAAATTTTGGCCTCACTCAGGACATCACATGGCCAAACTGAATGGGCTTAGGATCCAACCTAATTTCACACACCCAGTCCCAGCCCTGCCACAGCTGTTTTGGTTGACATTCATGGGCCTCGGCTCAGGTAGCTGAGCTCCATCTAAACTGGGATGAGCAAGATTGCAGTGGCGTAACTTTTGCAGAGCCAGGATTGGGGACTTAACTTCAATTGATCCTGCAAGCAACCAGCTGAGCTGGATCTTGCTAGGCGATTGCCCCCTCAGTCTTTTCTTGTGGAAACATTGAAGCACATCTGAAATTGCAATACTATTCCACACAAACACACACATACACTGAGGTTGTGTACATACCATACATTTAAAGCACACATAAACACAAAGACTCATGGGAACTGCAGTTTGCCCTTCGCAGATCTACAGTGCTCAGCACTCTTAGCAAGCTAAAATTCCCAGGATTCTTTGGGAGAAGCAGTGATTTCTTTTCTGGGGGTACGCAGTGGTACACATATCCCTAAACATTTTGTGAATCTTTGTACTTTTGTCCATTTACTGTATTTATTTTCCCCGATTTGAACTATAAAATGGTGATTTTCTTGAGTCAAAATGAGAGTACCCCCTAAACATTTTTTTAGGGGGGGGGAAGCACTGGGGAGAAGATATGTGCTTTAAATGCTCTTGAAATGTATGGTGTGTACACCACCTTACTCAGTGAAATCTGCTTGCATGTGTATCTCAACAAGAAGCTTTCACCTTTGCCTTAAAAGTCTAGCAATTCTATGTCAACAACTTTTATATTTGCATGAAAAAGTGAATGAACATTATATTGTGTTTCCTTACATTATAATTAATAAGTAGGGTTAGAAATATATGTAGATTTCCTTTCCCTCCCCTCATCTCCTCCCCACTTCCATTTAGGGTCAACTAATACAAAAGAAAGAGGAGAAACTAGCTAAATGTTTCAAAGGATAATAGCACAGCAAGGTTAATTTTGCTTCGTGCAGCATTTCCAACAATTGAATTGCCTCTTATCCACCCTCCAGGGTCGCTCCTGCGCTAGCAATAATTGAGGCTGATTTTATTGGAAAATCACCTCTGGATGAGAAACATACTCTAGAGGAAACAATGCATGGGAACAAATTGGCTTTCTGGTGCCAGGGCCATGTTGGGCTGGCCAGCAGAGCTCTAGCTCCCAATCTGTCTGTGCGTTCATGCAACAAATTCATTAACAACCCTTCTGGTGGGGTGGAAGACTCGCCATATTTGAAATGTTTGCTTTTGAATTGTTTTTATTTATTTTTTTCCCTCCAGAAGTTGTCAGATAAGAGTTTAGTGAACAAACTCCGCTTCTTCATAATATTGCTTCCTTTTTTGAATAATAATAATAATGATGATGATGATGATGTGTTAATTCTGGTCAGGAAGTTGCAGATAATATTAATTTATTGATTTATTATTATATTTATATCCTGCCCTTCCTCTACAAGGAGCCTAGGGTGGCAAACAGATATGCAGTTAAAAAGTGAAAAGCAAAAATAGATTAAAACACTGTTCTTCAGCCAACAAATTCCTGGGTAAGCAGGAATGTTTATGAATTCCTCCTGCAAGTTGATAATGATGGTGACAGGTTCACATTCCACAACCCAGGGACCCAACACCGAAAAGGCCCTGCTGTGGATTGGTTCACCAACCAGACAGCCTTTGCTGGGGGCATCACCAACAAGGCTTCCCCTCCTGATCTGAGTCTGAGATGGTTTGTACTGGGGAGGGCACCCTTTTAGGCAGCTTGTACCAGAAAATATACTGGCGCAGAGAATGGCAACCTTTAGGAAGAGTGCTAGTGGACACATTTAAATAGTAGTTCTTTGGGTGCCAGTCACAAAATGGCTGCTCTGGAGGAGGAGCATGGCAGAACATAAAATAGTAGCCAAATCTTGAAGGAGCAGAAAAAGGCAGGATCAAGAAAGGTGCAGATTTGCCCACCATCACCGATCAAGTTACTCCATCAGTGGAGGAAAGGGTACATACACCAGTCACTGCCATGCTTGCTCATAGTGAGAAACTCTTTATACATCTCTGTTAAGAAGTGACAGGAGGGAACAGGTCCAGTCCCACCACCCAGTAAAATGTTGGCAAGTTTAAGGGTGTGTGGTCAGTACAGGAGAAGCTCAGCCAAACAGGAAGTGAGAGGAAGTACAACCACTTTTCCCTTGCAATGTGAACTGTTGAGGGAATATTACCTGTGACCTTTTGTGGACCTGGGAGGGGATGCCTATGGCTACAGTAGCATCCATAGAAGCCACGTTGGCAACGCCTGGCTTTGAATGTTGGAGCTGGGCCCATGAGGGCTGCGTCCAAATCCCAGCTCGCCATGACACTCTCTGGGGCACTTTGTGCTATCCACACACACTCCTCCTTTCCTGCTTCTCAGGGTTGTTGTGAGGGTAGAATAAGAGTTGCCCTTCTGCCCCACAACCCTGGCTCATTGGGGGAAGGGTAGATTGAGAAATGTGGGAAATGCTTCACATAATGCTTGGTTGTGGGTAGTCCAGGGAATGGGCTGGGTTTGGGTGCAGGAGTTATGTGGCCCCAGGATCTGGGCTAAGGAGAATCTAGCAGGCAAGGGAGGAAACATGTGGGTCATGAGTCCTACAGGGCAGGCACATGCTGGTGGAAGGGATGGTGGTTGATGAGGAACAGCAGAGCAGAATCTGGCAGATGGAATCCCTCCCTGCTCCAGGTGGGCTTTGATGGTGAGGCAGGAGTTCCAGCTGCTCTTTTCCCTATGGTGGAGGAGATAGTGTTGCCAGAATCAGGGTGTTGATACACAGCCTAGGGTGGCTGGACAGGATTCAGAGGGCAAGGAGTGGCAGATGCAGCTGATGGACTATATGCAACTGGCCGAGATGACCGGCAGAATCCATGATCTGGGAGAAGAGAAGATGGAGGAAGACTGGGAGAAATTTAAGATGTATCTACAAAAACATTGTAATTTGGTTGAATGTTAAGAAGGATGCTAGATTATAAAAAATTGGCCACCACTAAACTAGATTTAAATTTGATGATAAGTGAGACTAAAGAAAATATAAAAATTTTTTGGAAGAAGTGCTAGATTATATTTGAATGAGTGGACATGAGATTGTAAACAAGTTGATAATTTGTTTGGAAAAAATTTCTAACGATGTAAATGGGAGCGGGAGACGTGAGGGAGTCCAAAGAAGTGTTGAAATTGTTGTAAAAGAAGTAAGATTGTTTATTATGTGCATTTATATTTAAAAACCTTAATAAATATTTATATAAAAAAAAAAGGATTCAGAGGGCAAGAAGAGAAGAGACACAGCAACTTAGACATAGCACACACCCTCAAGCAAGACATAGCTGCAGAAATTGCACTCCTCAGAGGTTAACGCACCTCACCTAGGTTTAAAAGCTTGACAGTTGGGCAAGACAAGCATTGCAAAACTCTGCAGCTTCCATACAACACTAACCACCTTGTCTGTGACTCTTCAACCTTGGTCCTGGCTTTTAGGCTGGGCTATTTTCTGCTCCTTGTGGCTTTATACAAGTTCTGGAACTTGAATAGCTCGGTGCTTACTACTGAAGTTGTATCGCTGTTCTGCTTTAACAAGGATCTCTGCCTCACAAGTAAGAGCCCCTGTCATCATGTTTTTGGGCAGGAGCAGGACACCCTGTTACAATTGACATAGCTGTCAAGGGCACCTGTTGCTCTCGTAAAGTCCTAACCTGGAGGCTTTTGTAACAGTACCAAGTCAGAAGAAACCAATGGGATACATGGGCAAAGGGGAGTTACCCTGGAACCTGCGAGAACATCACAACCTTGGGACGTTAGGAACTTCTCAATCTGTTGCCTGAGTAGCCCACTCCAAGAGGCAAGCAGAAAGAAACAGATTCGGACACACGAACACACACACACACACACACACACACACACACTCAGTTCAAGTGTCAACAACTCTTGTCAATAATGTTAGATAATGATTAAAGGCCCAATGAAGAAGAACAAATAAAGACAGTATTACAGCTTAGGAGCAGAGGAATTTGTAAATTCCTCCATTGTTGTGTTGTTCTCCTTCTTCTCTTCCCTTTCACTTTCTGTCTTTCCCTATTGGGCATCAAAGTCTTTGTAGAGTCATGTAATTCACACTTTCCTTATTCAGGTATTGGCTCATCCATCAGGTCCTGCCAGCTGGTGAGTCTTTTTAATTATAGGAGTTGGCTGCCTGGACAGCACTGTGCATTGACTAAGGGACCTACATTCAGGTACATACACAGATTACCCAGACCATGCCAGGAGGAAAAGTAAGCATGCTGCAAATAGAGTGCCTTATGTCCCTGAAGCCAGATAGAAAGCAGACCTGGAGCTTGTGTCTGTGCCTTTGCTGACCATGGAATGGAAGGGCTTAATGATGAGGTCTAAAAGGGCTGATTCAGGCAGATGAGGCTGAAGATGGCAGAAAATCAGAGCTATTTTTTAAAGCAAGGGAGATCTCTGATAATCCTTACCCTCTCAGAGTCAGCTATAATAAAAATGTCAGAAGGCTAGGACAGCCACTTTCAACTATACTTTTTTTTTTCCTACAAAGAGGGCTGAAAAAGGATTTCTAATTTTCCTTGAAAACTCACAAAGGATAACAAATACATCATCCCACATTTAAATCATCAAGGATAACAACAAAATAAAAATATAGTAATAACTTTCTCTATCTCATTATCTGTCGCTTTGAATTCTAAGAGTGCAGTTCATTGGTGCAGTTCATTGATTTGTTCATGAATTGGAAATAAGTAGTTGTTTTATTTGAGATGGAGCTCGTTTCCTACAAATCATAGAAGCAGTTTACCCCAATCTAAATTCTGGAAGGTGAGGAGAAATGTAATGAATTGTATCTAGTGCTAGTCTTCCTCAGAGTAGACCCAATGAAAATAATGAACATGGCCAACTATTAACTTAAATGGGTACCACTCCTTAAGTACAGCTCAGGTGGATACAACTTACAATGCATATAAGCCAGAGGAAAACACATCTACCTTCTTAAACAGACACACACACCTGCCTCTTTAGATACACAAATAACTTGGATGTTCTCAAAAATGCTTTGGGGCCCTGTAATAAGCTTGCTGTGCTTTGTACTGCAGAGCAGTCACAGCTCAGTTCCCAGGGAATGTCAATGAGATGATTATATATATATCAAGCTCCCTGTGTCAGTCAAAGGCAGCTGAATCTCACATAAAATTAGTGTGGACCACACTCCCTTCGTTTCAGTTTACAGTAACCAGTGCCATGATGTGTAGCAGCTCCTCCACAGTAAGAGTCAGATTTGCCTTCCAAGTTAATAAAAAACAAAAAGGAAGGGAAAGATCCTGTTCATCTGTTATGTCCAAGCAGGAAATATACAACCGCCTTAGGGTCACAGAGTCATGCATCCTACCTATGCCCCCAAGTTCCTTGCATGTATCAGCCTCACCTTCTCTTTCCCATGCTGATGTTGGGATGGATAAATATGCCAACTTTAGTTTCTCTCCATTTCTCAGCTTTCCAGTCTTAAAGTCCAGTTCATCATGTTTCTGTATGGATTTCGACTGTGTCCAAAGCCTTGTTAACATATAAAGTCTTGAACAACTTGGGGACAGCTTCCCTGAAAGACCTGCTGTCCCTTATAGAAAGGAGAGGTCACTTAGGTCATCTACTCTTTGCACTGCACTCAACAGAATATCATAGGGCATTGATCCAACAATTGGCATTTTCTGCTGTTGCCCCCATTCTGAGGAATGCATATGGAAAGCAGCAAACATCCATTGCTACAGACATCTTGTGAAGAGCTAATTTTTCTGCCCAGACCTTCCCAGACCCATATGATAGGACCGTGTTTTATGAGTTTAAAACCTCAAGATTTCTCTTTTATCTGCTTTTATATGTTTCTATGCATTTTCATATTGCTGTTTTACTAGTTTTGGGTTGTTAATATAATGTTTGTTTTCTAATCTGTGCACTGCTCAGAGTTTTGAAACCTTAAGTGGTATGCAAATGCTTTTAAATCAATAAATAGCAGCTGTATTCCAGGCACTTGGTTCATAGCTAAAAAAAAAAAAAAAAAAAAGCAGTGGAAGATGTAGTTTTAGCACCTACATTGTGATAGGAGGCGCTTCATCCTCCTATTTCAATAAGGGTTTCTAGGAGGGCATTGTGTCCATAGATAAAACAGTCTTAATATTTGTGTTGCCCAAGCTGCTCCTGTGCTAATGGTTGAGTATCTATAGTAGACCATGGTTCAGTAATGTGGTGCCCTGCAGATGCTGTTAGACTCTTATCAGCCCCAGCCAGAATCTCTTGTAGTCCTTGGAGAGCACTATGTTGTCTATACCTTCACAGACCCACACAAAGAATCGCCTTATACTGACATTGGTCCATCTAGCTCAGTGTTGTCTCCCCAAGGTTTTAGGCAGGGGTCTCTCCCAGCACTACCAGGGATTGAACCTTGGACCTTCTGCATGCAAAGCAGAGCAGAGCCAGTGAGAATGTGACCAGGGGCTAGGGAGAGTCTTAGGGGCTTGATAGAGGGATCCCTACTATATACAATTAATCTTATGAGAAAGTAGACCAGAAATAAAAAACTGTCCTTCCCTCTTAAAAAAACTGTAGCAACAAGAATGTTATTTTCAACATAGTTGTGTTTTTTTTAATTAAGTTGATGAACTCTTCCCAACCACCAGCTATCTGTAGTCCTGCAGTTACCAAAACTGGTGGAAAGAATAATGGCAAACTTGTACATGAGATCATTCAAAGCCTCCTCTTAACCAAGCGTAGCTGCTGCCTCCGCTTTCTGCATTGGCTGTCCATCCTGCACGTTAATGTTTCGGCAGTTGGCTACAATTTTGTGGGGCTGCTGCTTCTTTTTCTTTTTTTTAATGCAACAGAGTTCTTTCAATTATGCAGCCATCATAAGTTTTGCCAACATGGAATATGGATCGATTTGTGTTCATTAGAGCACAAAATTAAAATTTCATTGCAGCAACTATAAACGTGTTGGCTCAAAGAAGTCAAAATACTTTCCAGTGTGAAATCTTGGATTAAGTGTCATTGGCAAGCTCTAACTTTTTTTGTATGCTTTTTTTAAAAAAGAAATGTTATTTCTGTGAGATTCTGCCTTCATTTCTTTCTATCTATCTACCTAAACACATATACAACACATACATTTGTTTTGATCTATGGCCATAATAGGAACCTTTGGCCCTGCAAATGTTACTGAACTGGAAACTCCCACCTGCTAGGGGATGATGGGAGTTGTAGTACCACACAATCTGGAGAGCTAAAAGTTCCCCACATAGAAAGAATAAGGTTCAATCCTACTCATAGCTAGCTACGAGTGAACCCCATTGAAGGCAGAGAGAGCTTACTTTTTAATTACTTAACAAAATTGTAATTGTAAAACCTATAAGCAGTTTCCATAAAATATATAAAAAAGTTCAAAACAAGTCAGCCTTAAAAAGTTCAAAATATAAATGAATCAGCAGTTAAAATGCACTATAAAACAAATCTCACGTATTAAAATGTGTGCAAACTTTAGTTTTGAATAAACATGCAAAGTACCAGGCCCAAAGACCAGTGTAAACAAAAAGTTTTAGCCTGGCACCTGAAGACTGACAAGGATGACACCAGGCACATCTTCCTGGGGACATCATTCTGTGGGTGTGGAAGTACCATGGAAAGAGCATGTTCTTATATGGCAACCCTCAACACCTCCCTTGGGTGTTGTAGATGGAGAAGAGACTGTTTGCATTGAGGAATCTGGAATCTGTGGTTATTTAGGCATGCTTGGAAGCCTTCATACCTGCTAACTCAGCGTAGAAAGGTCAAGGGTGGAGTCACTGGGAGTGAGGGAACTAGGATGTAAGAATGCATCATGTTTACATTTCACTGCAGTTTGCCCTCTACCAAAATTATGTAACTTGCATAGCTTATGTAATCCATTACATAAATTAAGTACAGTGGTACCTTGGTTCTCGAACTTAATCTGTTCCAGGAGTCTGTTTGACTCCCGAAATGGTTCGAAAACCAAGGCTCAGCTTCCAATTGGCCGCAGGAGCTTTCTGTACTCAAGAAGAAGTTGTGTTGGATGTTCAGATTCTGAAAAAGTTCACAAACCAGAACATTCACTTCCGGGTTTTCGGCGTTTGGGAGCCGATTTGTTCGGGAGCCAAGCCGTTCGAGTAACAAGGTACCACTGCAATTATGTTGTCATTACATTATTCCATCCATGGGGGCCAACTCTGGGTGACTGAGCTCCCCCCGCCCCAGTAATAATTTGCTTGGAGAGCAGGGCTCCCCCATTGTTCCCTACCATCAGGGGGTGGAGGAGGCCAAGCGTGAAGCCAAGCATGGCTTCAGTAGCCAGCTCCTCCTCCTCCTGCTGCACTGGAAGTCTGCTGAGCATGAGAGAGGAGGAGCTCCCAGCTCTGTACCCTGACTTCTCCTGAAATGTGACATTGTGTGTCACACGCATGATCCATCCCCCTCAATCTTGGGCACAAGTTGGTGGCTCCAAGTCCCATTCATTCCAAGCAAAGGTAACTGAATGCAAAAGAGGAGGCGCATATTCAATATGTTATTTTCAGAGGAGTGTTCTCTAATGCCCTAGTGGGGACATGGGGTGCAGGACTAGCATAGTTGCCTGCACTCCTCCCTACACAAATAGAGGTGATAGCAGCTAAATAGAGCTCTAAATATTTGTATTTCCACCTTCCTGCTTCTTATCAGTATTGCATTGTGTCTGCATAATTCCAAAGTGTCCAGATTAACACGCAGGAGGAAGTGGCAAAAACTTGGCTACTTACATTTGGCATTTGCGCCACAAGCACTATGTAAACATTTGCTTCTTCAGCTCTCTTCCAAAGCCTGTAATTTAAACGTCAGATGGCATAAATTAGCAAGGTGAAAAATCTAAATATGCACCTAAAGCGACTCTCAAAGGAAATAAGCAGATGAATACACACTGTGACGAATGACTGGGGTGGATAAAATATCAACATACATTTCTCCATGCAGGTTATGTATAAATCAAGGAAGATGCAAGAAAAGCCCTTTAAGCTTTTAAGATTTATATAGGCTGTTTGCACTTTAGAATTCTCTCACTTAAGGAAAAAAAAACAATTTCGAGGGCTTTTAGTACGGAGGAGAAAATTGGCATATCCAGGCAGTCCTTCTCCATCAAATTGGATCACCGCTGAACTCATTCCTGAATTAATGTGTTCATTCGTAAGGTGGAAATCTTAAGGAATGGACTTGGAGGGAATGGAGAGATGGCATAGCACATTTATTTATTCTGGAAGAAAGGCGTTCATTAATCTATTGTGAAAACGTGGAATTAGAAGGGAAGGAACCACAGTCTGGAATTTGGCAGCTGCTTAAAGACACAGATGGTCCGGCAGCTTTTAAAGAGTTTCCAGGCTTTTGATACTGATACCAGCATTAAAAAGTAGCTTTATTGTGTGCCTCATGTTGATCCAGAATAGCCACAGAAAAACAAGACCTGGTATGTTTTGGATGGCCCCATCTCCCACTATATTTGCCTAAACTAGGCGTGGGGAACCTTGCATGGTGTGGGGGCCACATTGTCAATTTTAAACTGGCAAGAAGTCTTCATTAATGAACGAATAAACTAAGATGAACAATCCCACTTGGCCCATAATATTGAAGTGGAACATAGGCAGCTGCTTTTTATAGAATCAGGCCTTCTAACTTCATATTGTCTACACTGACAGGCAGTGGCTCTCCAGGATTTTAGATGAGGACATTTCCAGCCCTATGTTGAAGTGCTGGGGGGTCAAATGTGGAATCAAACACAGAGCAGACTGTGCCACTGAACTGCAGCCCATCTTCAAATTCAAGCAGCATTACATCCTCGTATAACTTTTCTCTCACAATGAGAAAAACAGCTGAGGGAGGATTTTGAAAATGGGTGGACTATCATTTGAAGTAGTGCTTAACTCCACTAATTCTGAGCATTTACTATGCCCCTAAATTAAAACAAAAAAACCCCAAAACCCAAGCAGTTGAGTCAAATTTATACACATTTATGTGAAGTTTGGCCCTTTTCGTAAGTTCACCCCCCAACTCAGAGAGTGTGATGGTGAAGCTTAGCATGCTTATTTCCTCTCTCCCCATTTGCATGAGTAAAATTTCTGAGGTGCATTCACATCAGTAATAGACAGTGATATGGTATGATATGATATGATTTGATGTGATGTTTTTCTTTTGGGCCATAAGAAGGAAAATCCATAACATCCATCCAGTTATTTATTAAATTACCAAAAAGTGAGGCTGCCTACCCAAAGCTAAGATTGACCATTCAGAAGGAAAATGAGTTGGCCAAAAGCACACTTATTGGACCAAAGCTGGGAACAATATCTTTGTAGCAATGGTCTGGTTCAGACGTAACACTAAACTATAGTTCACCATTACCAGAACAAGCCTAGGCAAGTCTCAAATTTTTCTGTTCCCCTCCTCTGGTGCCATGGCCAAGAGGGAAAAGTTCAAAAGCTTGTTGTTACATTTCAGATTGATGACAGTTTGCTGTGCTATCCAAGCTAGGACAAATGGTGGGTTAATCTTAACAATGGTTCACGAAAACAAACCCATCCATGGTTTATATAAGCTGGCTTATTAAGATTAGCCACAGTTTAAGATTTAGATGAAATTCTAAAATGGAAGTTGACACTTCCAATCTCCTCTCCATGGCTGCACAAGTGGAAAGGGCAGGGGAAGAAAGCTCCCATTGTCTCTCATTGGAGATGTTTTCTCTCCCTCTGATGCAAATAGCAGCTGTGATGGAAGATCCCAAGTTGAGACTGCTGCGAGATGGGGCTACCACAATATGCATCATACATAGAATGCATTGCTAACATCTCCCTGTGGATTGAGAGTGGAGTGTTAACCTCCTCTTTTTAACATTTTGTTTTAGCACTGGTGTTTGCAAACTTTAATAAGAAATCACTACAGGGATAGACAGACAGACACATAGGTTGTTATGTGCATTCAACGCGGCCTAATGAGATACTTGCTCAGATATTGATAACTAACAGTGTTTTGTGGCAGTTTCTGTTCCATTAAGAACTTGTGTGTTTAAAAGTTCAGAGTACGGACTTGGAGAGTGCCCATAGGGGGGGGGGATATTTGTACAGATCTGGAGGAATAAAATTGCCCTTCTTAAGAGGAGCTTGAACAACACAAGTCCAGGGTGAAAGACTCCCACAGTGTCGATGCAGTTACACAGAGCTTGAACTCTGGAGTCGCTGAAATAGGGATGAGTGGAGGTGAAGTGACGTTATCAGATCAACAGCTAAAAGAGATGATCTTGGCATTTTGTCGGGATTAGAGAGGAGAGGCATGGCTGTCAGACAATCAGGAGGGAAGGGGGACAATTTCACACTTGTCTTTGCATGGATGGATGCAGAACTGCCATTGTTATGAATGCAGTGGGCCATTTGTGAGTCTCAAACTCAAACCCTGCATTGGGATAATGGAGATTAATATAGAGGAGTTGTTGTTGTTGTTGTTGTTGTTGTTGTTGTTGTTGTTGTTGTTATGCAGCTGGTTTGATGGGAAAGAGGAGATTGGACTATTGGATTTTCAGGGGTCTCTGGAATAACGCGATCCTAGCCTTCAAGTAATATTACGGTAACATTACGGCTAGCATCTGAGCATCTGACCTCTGCTTTCTGGTGCACAGTATGAGACTTACAGGTGCCAGGAATGAACCTCTTCTTTGGAAAATCCTCCAGGAGAATGCCCACCCCTTTCCTGATTGCCTTAGGGATGCCCAGTTGCAATCTGGATGGTTTGTATAGTGTTGTGTTTTAATCTCTGTTTTATCCCCTGCTGCTATTTTTATCAGGGTGTCCCTATGCATACCGCTATTTACTTTTCTTAAACATTGTTGCTTTGCCATTTCTGTTGTTTAGTAACTTGCTATATTACTATACAGGTAAACCCACCACCCCCATTTACACATGTTCAGTATTTTGGGAGAAATGTGCGGAATGGAGTGTTGGCAGGCCATTTCACTGATGTGGACAATGGCTTGGAATGTAACCCCTGCGTAGATGGGGGGTTGCTATACTGTGTCAGTGACTCTTTGCAAACCATCTTGGGAGGATCATTTACCATGAAAGGTGGATTAAAGATGCAACAAATAAATAAATTTGTAAATATACATAAGTGCCTTCAAGCAGCAAGGTTTTCATTCTGCTACAGTTTGTCTTCCACCAAAAAAACTACATTTGTCTCACTGTCCAGCACAGCAAAATTGCATAACTTAAGAAATTACGTCAATTATATGTGTTGCATTGTTGTTTTGTTATTACACCTCATTCAATTCAGTGCAAAGGAAACACAACACAAAGGTGGGGGGCACATAATCAATTACAGTTTGCAGACTAAAAAGAAAAGAACAGAAAATACCAGTCATATTCTCTGGATTGATTTCCATTCTGGATATGGGATGAATAAGTGAACAATAGCAATTTCTACTCCCATTTCTGTTTTTGTTGCAATTCTCTGACACCCTAGCTTCTGGAAACTACTAGATCTGACTTTTTTAAAAAAAGAAAAAGCCTAAGTGTTTGCCTCTGTTCCTATAGCTGACTGTATATTAAGTAGAAAGCTCTCATCAGGTTTAGCAAATCAATACAGTAAGGCTGTGAAATGGTCCCCAGAAATCTTCAGAATTCTATTTCACGGCAAGAGCAATTGGGGAGGGGAGGGGGAGAAGCTACAATGGAATAACTTACGAGATAGCCATTTAGATCACAAAAGGATCATAAAAGTCAGAAGCAGTTTGTTTGAAGCAAGGTTCATCACGTAACCATACAGGACTTGCCTCAAAGGGAGAGCGAAAGAAAGAGACGAAAATTGCAAACCAATTTGTGGTTATAGCTGTTGCTGACAATTCTGCTGGGATTTAAAACTTGTTAAAGGTAGGAACTTCTGCCATCTTGCATTCCTCAACTAGCAGGTGATAGCTATCGTCAGGGTAGCAGAAGAAATGCTAGCTATTGGAAGTCAATAAAAGTACCTCCAAAACAATTAGTACTTTGCAAGGTCATTTATTACCAAACAGAAAGGTGTCTTGGCAATAACGTGAGTTAGCAATAATCCAAAGACTGCTTAGGGAACATTTAGTGCCACTCGCTAACCTATTTTTATGAAAGAGGATTCAAGTCTACGTTTTATTTTCTCATTCATGGCATTTCTCTACTGCCTCCACGCATTTCAGGACAGTGTAAATGGAGTCATCCCAACTAATTCTCACAACAGCCCTGGGAGGTAGTTAGTGACTGGCCCAAGTATACCCATGGAACTTAATGACTGAATAGGGATTTGAACCCAGACTGCCTCCAGTCCAAAGTTCAAATCTTCCCCCATGAAAAAGCTCCCTCTACTTATAAAGCTTGTACTTCTGGAAGAAAGGTGCCAGCCTTTTCTCCTGCTTGCCAGCCCATAATATGCCTTGAATTAAACTCCTCCTCCTGACTATTCTTAATGCATAGATCAACTCTCAGAGGTGTTACAGACTGTTTTGCTAGTTCACAACACGATCTGTCTAACCCAGGCACAGGCAAACTCAGCCCTCCAGATGTTTTAGGACTACAGCTCCCATCATCCCTAGCTAACAGGACCAGTGGTCAGGGATGATGGGACTTGTAGTCCCAAAACATCTGGAAGGCCACGTTTGCCTATGCCTGGTCTAACCTAAAACTGACCAGCCAAATGCCTCAAGGGTCACATCCATGCCATACACATATCCTCCAACATGCCCAGTCCCAAAACCAGGAAGCACATCTTCCTGTCCATGCTCCCCGCATGAGTCATGTGACCCACGTGGGATCACTAAGCCCAAACAACATGGTTTTGCAGGGACCATGTTCTCACAGGACCCCAAAACACACCTCTGAAAAAGTTTATTTCAGGGCTAGATCTCAGCATGAAATCATGGCCAGCGTGCCCCAGTTTTTCCAGGACACTTGCGGGGGGGGGGTGATATGGATGCATTTAAAACACACCTGTTATTAAATTTATCTTCTGCCATTCCCTCCAAAGGAACCTGGAGTGGCACATGGCCTTCCCCAAAGAATTCTGGGAACCTTAGTTTGTTAAGGATACTGGGAATTGTTGTTCTGCTGTGGGGTTAACTACATTCCCCAGGAATCTTTGGAGGAAGCCATACGCTTTAAATGTTTGTTAAATGTGCACTAAGTGTACAATGTGAGATGTGACTTGGGCACGCCTAATCAGGACATTGCCCTGTCAACTGCTATTCGGAGATACATGTGGGGACCTGCAACAAAGTGATGTGCAGGGCTTCTGCTCAAGTGTCCAGCCACTGCAGTCCAATCCCCTCTCCCTTCCCTAGTATTCCATTTCCTGATCCCCAGCAGTCAGGAACCCAGGTCCTCTCCCCCAGGTTATCATGAGTCTGTTGGTACAGTAGAGGCTGGTGCCCTTTGGGGCTGATTGGGCAGAGGGAAGAGTACCTATGTTAGGTGGAGCTAAGTAACTATCCGCATCCTCCTTAGTGGGACTTAGTTCTAAGCAAACTGCATGTTTGTTTGCTTGCTTCCATCCACCTCTCTCTTAGACACAGTGATAGGGATTCCAACCAGGTAAGAGCTGGCTCAAGTTCTGGGTTCTAAGTAGGGAAGGGGCACCACGCCACATCACGAAAACCCTGTAGTGCATGAGTGGGGCAATTTTGGCTTTGCCCCCACAAGCCTGTAAAGACTTGAACTGGAAATAGAGGGAACAATACTGCCCCAATACATGGAAGCTTTGTTTACTTATCGCTGCTGAAATTTCAACATCTGCTTCTCCATAGTATATCATGGCCCCATTAGGGTTGGTTAGATCTTGCCAATGTTTGCATCTGGGACTCCTTTGCATAGCGGCTTTGGGATATATGGTTGATTTGGGGCTAATATGAAGTCAATCTCCTTTCTTCCCCCCCCCTCTCTCTCTTTCTTTCTTTCTTTCCTTCCTTCCTTCCTTCCTTTCTTAATGTAGGCAATAAAAAAAAAGTTTCTGGTTTCTCTTCTGCTCCTATTTCTCTTCAAAGAACCGTGTTGCTTTATTAAAGATCTAGGAAATGAAATTCTGGCAATGTTACACTCAATCAATTGACTCTGGGCAGATGAAAAGTAATACTGCTGGCTTTAATGCCATTAGGAGACCTGATATTGTGGGCTCCTTTTAAGGTCGCAGCATAGCAGCAAGGCTGCAGACTTGATGTGGCGGTATCCTTCTGCAGCGTCAATGTAATCACGCCACGGGAGCGACACTGCCACAATGTGTTATGGATGCAGGAAGCAGAGAGCTAATGCACTGTGACCCACTCGGGAGCATTGCTGTGCAGATTCACCTTCCTTTTTCCTTTACTATTTTCCCCTCTGGTTCCATGGATGCTGCAGAATAAGCTGAGGAAAGCAAGTTGCAAGTGGGCACCTCAGTTTCTGATTCACAGATATAAAACATGGCTTTGTGACTGGAACTACACACCCAGCAATGAGCTCTGGGTTTAGGAGCAGGGAAGAAGAAGAAATTTGATTCAGTTTGCATCGAAAGGCAGAATCACCTAATTTTACACTTTCCAAAACAATACATGAGCCAAAATATAGGTATCCTTTTGAAGTTCACACTGCTCCAAATTTTGCAATGCAGTTTTGCAGCCAAGTAACATGTACAAAAACATATATACTGGGGTAAATTCATCCATAAAATATATATATTACTGAAAATAGCATACAGAAATGCATTATATAAGAGAAAATCACTTTGTAAGCATATCTCTACAAATATATGTATTACGAGAAGTTCATACTAAAATGATTTTGGATTTTCATTTCTTTTTTAAGCAAATTGATGTGGAAATGTGAAGAACCAAACTTAAGACTAGAAACATGAGAACCTGTAAGAAACCAAAAATAGCAGATTCTGCCACCCCTGTATGGGACCCCAAGTCTTCTGCAAACTACTGTAAAGCTGGAGTCTGGAAATGAGTGGTGGAAATTCATTGGGAAACAAAGCAGCAGATCTCCCACCCCCACCCCCCTCATAAAAAATATTTCCACTATTCACATACCTTCTTCCATGAATCATTATGTTTTTATTTGGGATGGGGAGGTTGCCGCATACAAGGCGAAATTTCAGGGGCTCATGTTGGCAAAATAAGACCAATACCAAATATGAAAACATCAACTTGCTCTGGAGATAAGCCGATTGTGTTATATACTGTGCGCGGGGGGAGGGGGTGTTTCATTAAATCATGACTTTCTAGCAAATGACATCCCAAAAGATATTTATCAAAGCAAGAAAGCCCTAGAAAGGTGTGCCCTGCATTCACTTTAATATTTCTCCTTTTCTTCTGACATTTTTCTAGCCTAGAGATCTAATTCCATTAAATATGTACATTTTTTGACTGGGAGACTTCTTCATGTATCTTTCAGATGAATCTTAAAAGTACATAAGGTCTGTAGGGCATCTTTTTTAAAGTGCAAATGAGGCCCACAGTAGAATATTGTCTTCTGAGCCTTTTCAATTTATTTATATTCCTGCAGTGTTTTACCTTTTTCTGACTGTGATAATGATGTGGAGGAAGAGAGAGTCCAATGCACCTTCCACAGAGCCCTGTCAAACAACGTTAGTCTTATTTAATGCATGAGACATAGAGGAACTTAACTCTGACCGATTTCCGTTTTCATCGGCTTTATTAGCAGTTGTCATGTTGGGTAACTTTCCGTTTTCCACTTGTATAGAAGTGCTCTTAATAATTAGGCGTTCCATTGTTCAATATGCTTCTTTATTAGAACGTACTATGTTGGAGGAAAAGGCTATCAATTGCTATTAACCCCGAAGGCTATGGTTTCCCCCGTTAGTTTGTATTGAATTTGTTATATTAAGTTTATATACTGTCCTACATCCAAGGATCTCAGGGCAGTTTGCAGTATAAAAAACACAAAAGTACACAGCATAGTAACAAACAAAAACAATACCCCATCACACACACACACACACAGAGAGAGAGAGAGAGAGAGAGAGAGAGAGAGAGAGAGAGAGAGAGTTTAAAAGGCCATAGAACCTTTAATTGTCCAAATGCCTGTGAGAAGAGGACTGTTTTTGCCTGGTGTCGAAAGATATGTAACAGAGGTGCTAGGTGAGCTTCCCAGGGGAAAGCATTCCACAAGCAGGGAGCTACCACAGTAAAGGCCCATTCTCATGTTTCCACCTTATGGACCTCTCCATAAGGTCCACCTTATGGACCTCTCATGGAGGAGACCTCTCATGTGAAGAAGGATCTCAGATGATGACTGCAGTGTCCAGGTCAGTTCACATGGGGAGAGGTGGTCCTTGAGGTATTGCAGTCCTGAGCCATTTCAAGGCTCTGTGGTTCAAAGCCAGCACTTTGAATTGGGCCCAGAAACTGGTTGGCAATATATATATATATAACTCTTCAAACCTTCGGGGCTCACAAAACCCTACCTGTACCTCCCTCTTGTAAATGAATAATGCATTTGGCTGCATAAATACTGATGCTTAGCTCTGTATATCAGAAATAGAGAGAAAGAGTCACATATGTCTTTCAGTATTCAACCTGTTCAGCATGTTGAACAAGTATTACCCTTCTAGCAAAGTTAACTTCTGAAACTCACTTCCATAAGACATGTCGATTACCACTGAATTACAGTCCTAACCATGGGTTGTATCTGGACTTCCACTTGCCAAGTTTCTCTGGGGGAATGCGATGGGTAATTAGAGCAAAAGTCAATCGGCTTTTCTGCTGATTTGATGTTTGCTCCAATTCAGTGGACGGCAAACAGAAAACTACACAGACCCATTCTTTTGAGGCACAGGACAAGCAGGAGCAGGGCTTCTTCTTTTTTTCAGCCAGAACTCACCAAAACTCAGTTCCAGCATCTCTCAGAAGGGCACCATTGCCATTCTAAGAAAACAAGGAAGGCATTCATGGTGAGTTCCAGTACCACTTTTTCCAGAAAAATAGCACTGAGTGGAAGCGTGGACAAGGTTGATTAATTTCAGTGGGTCGACTCTGAGTAAAGCTTAGACCACATTCACACCATACATTTAAAGCACTGTGACACCACTTTAAAGAAATATGGCTTCCCTAAAAGGCTTCTGGGAGCTGTAGTTTATTAAGAGTGCTGAGTGCTATTAGGAAAAAAACCCATTCCCCTCCCAGGGCTACAATTCTCAGAGTTTCCTGTGCAGAGGGATTGATTATTAAACCACTCTGTGAACTATAGGTCTGGGAGAGAAATTTGGGTCCCTTAACAACTCTCAGCTGCCTTAAATGTTTGGTGTAAATGTGGCCTAAGAGAGCAACAGTTTAACAGGAAACTGAGGAAGTATAGTGGACTGAAACCCTGGAGGCAAAATAGATAAGCAAACAACTGAACAAATAAAGAAGACTTACTTCACTAGCTTGAGGAATGTTAAGCTTTGGTAGTTTATTCTTTGAGCTGGGTCCAGTGGTCTTTCCTTCCAGTGGAATCCCAAAGGGTTGGTTTCCATAAACGCCTTCAATTTCTATAGGCGTCTTCAGTTCTGGCATTGGGAAAGTGCATCTGGCCATCTGTTGCTGCTGGACAGAGATACTGTCAGAGCTGTATGGACAACACAGTTAGATACATAAAAGTAAAGGGACCCCTGACCATTAGGTCCAGTTGTGGCCGGCTCTGGGGTTGCGGTGCTCATCTCGCTTTATTGGCCGAGGGAGCCGGCGTACAGCTTCCGGGTCATGTGGCCAGCATGACTAAGCCGCTTCTGGCGAACCAGAGCAACACACAGAAACACTGTTTACCTTCCCACTGGAGCAGTTCCTATTTATCTACTTGCACATGGCGTGCTTTCGAACTGCTAGGTTGGCAGGAGCAGGGACCGAGCAACGGGAGCTCACCCCGTCGCGGGGATTCGAACCACGACCTTCTGATCGGCAAGTCCTAGGCTCTGTGGTTTAACCCTCAGCACCACCCGCATCCCTAGTTAGATACATAGCTTTGTACAAAATCATGTTGCCCTTAAAGTAAAGTTCCAGCAGAAAATTCTGAGTTGAAATATTCCTTTTTCTCAAGAAGGACGTGGATGGGAGCAGTGTGAAGGACACCTAGGTTCTGCTCAGAGTACGCCTAACAACACCTAACAATTCTCAATTCCTTTACAAACTCTGGCTCCCAGAATCCTTTGGGGAAAACCACTGCTGTTTAAAGTGGTGTCATAGTGCTTTAAATATATGGTGCAAATATGGCCCTAGTTGGATACAACGTCTAGCCAACTCAGAAGCACATACATATGTAAGCATCTCATTTTATTTGTATGGCACTTCATAGTTCAGGCCATGCTCATGGGAGCTTACAACATGAAAAAATACGTAATTACAACATAACATAAATAGCCATACATAATGAATAAAACATCAAAATAAAATAAAATACATGACCAAACTGAACAATTTCCACATAAATCATAATAAGATCTAAAATACAGATACAAAAAATATATCTCCCCCACCCAACAAAACCCCCTAAACAATACCATACCCCAACCCAAGAGTCAAGGGGGGCGGATTACAATCCGAATTATTAATTATTAAATTTCAAACAGACTTCCAATATTCTGGACCTCTGCAGGAATCATCTCACACAATTATGTTTTCTGCCTTTTTCTTGTTCTCGTATTTTCTTAAACTCTCAAAATTCTTAGTCCCTGCTTCATCTGTTCTCATCATGTTAAGCAGCCATGTATCCTTTGATCTGCTGAGTACAGTTTGAATATACCGTATGTAGCAATGAAGATATAAATCATTTGGCGATTGATCAGCTTTCCCAGGGATCACTCAAACCCTGCCCTCCGGGTCCTGGAGGGGGGCTGCTAGATGCCCGCTTTGCGCGCTCTCTCATCCATAATGAAGAAAAGCATGCAAACAGATGCACTGTATATTGTGGGATATTTCCCAAATTATTGTCTCAGATTGTTGTAGAATCAGCCAACAAATGTTTCCCACTCCCTCGAAAAAGGGAGGAATTTGCTCTTTTTTTGTCCTTCGTCAGAGCTAGCAAACGCCATCTTAGATGCTCCTTTACCTTTTGTCAAGTCCGATTAAAACTGCACAGCTGAATAATTAAAAGCAAATGTAGATATAAAGTACGTACCAATTGCCTCCGTAAATCAAAACACTAATGATGAGAATCTCTTTGAAGTCTAAACTTAAATACCAACGACTGTGCAGTTCCGCAGATTGTTTCCTTTTTCTCCTTCAGTCCAAAATACGCCTGTTTTATGCCAAATCTTATTAATTTTTAAGAAACAGGTGCCCCTACGTGTAGGAGTGGCTCTGGAGAGTGCCAGCCGTACCTTGCTCTTAGACCCAGCGCCCCTGCCGCTCTCACCTTGATGCAAGCCGACAGATCATGGACGATCCACGGGTCTGTGAGACAGTCCTCCCCCACCCTGGAGAGTCTACCAGGGCTAATTACCCCCATATCAGCCCTGAATTACTGGCACGGCTGGGGTCCGTCCCACAGCAGGAAAGCTGGAAGTCCACACCACATATTTAAAGCACATGGTGACTGTCACACACAAAAACCGCCTGGGAGCAGTCATTTTTGTTAAAGTGGACCTTTGCTCAGCAACCTACTTCTGACAATAGCCAGTCAGATTCCTCCTTGAAGCCCACAAGCAACAGGCCTTCCCCTCTGACTCCTGAAACCAGGTCCAGCCTGAGATATATTGCCACTGCAGGTGAAACACCACCTCTCATTCAGATCCTCTGATATGAGCAGCAGGTGTGATGGAAGATCCCAGATTGAGATGCAATTCCCAGAATTCTTTGGAGGGAGCCATATGCTTTAAATGGATGGCATGGGTTGTATTTCAGCAGTTGCTAGAGTGAAGCAGTGGTGAAAGGTTGCTGCTTTCAAGCTCTGCTAGTGGGCCTCTAGGAGGCCCCTGACTGACCATCATCAGAAGCTGGTTGTTGAGGAGAGTGAATTCTTAGTCTGATCCAACAGGCTTCCACTGGGTCTGCCACACAAAAAATTGTGAGTTGTGTTCTTTGGCTATGACTATGGGCTACAAAAATAGAATTGCTGTTTAATCTATAGCATGTTTAGGTGTGTCTGGTGTCCTGATTTTGCCGGCTGGCTTTCTAAAATGTTTTTATAAGATTATTGATTCCTAGGTGGCTTTTTTAAAAAAAGTTTTTAACATGCGCTTGTGTTTTGGTGGTCATTTTTATACATGTGGACCACTTTGTGAAGAGAAGAAATCTGTTGATCTTTGTGAAATCTGTCAGTGGGGTAGTATTCAGAAAGCTGGCTTTAATGTATGCAAAACCATTCAGTTGTTAGGAAGCTGCTTTAAACTGAGTTAGACCATTGGTGGATAAGGCCATGTACTTTCCACTTTGTCTCATAGAGGCTCCTTGCGGGTCTCAAGCAGATCTATTCCACAATGCCTGCTCTTGCTTTATTATTGCTATCATTATTGGGAGCTCTCCTTCGTAGGGCTTTGCCCTGACGTTCCAGATGGTGCAAAATGCTGGACCTAGACTGCTGATGGGGACAGATGATTGCCAGCACATAACTCTAGTGCTCAAAAGCTTGCACGGGCTGCTCATACGCTACTGGGAGAGTTTCAAGGATCTTGTGTTAATTTGCAAGGCCTTTAACTTATATCCCTGACAGATCAATGATGTCTTGGGCAGGAGTCAATTGTTGGTGGTTTCCCATAGTTAAGGTGCACAGCTAAATATCCACAATGCATTCAGTACTGTGGGCTTGATTTTATAGAACTTGCTTCCAGCTAAAGACAAACAGGACATCTCCCTGTTAAACTTCAAGTGCCTACTGAATGCTTTAAAAAATGCTGCAGGCATTTTAAATGAAATCTGATGTTATAAATCAGTTTTTATTTCCATTGTATTGTGATTCTTATACACGGCTTGGAGACGGTTGTAGCTAAGTGGTATATAAATGGTTGGGGAAAGAGGGGGAATTAGTAGTGGTAGTAGGGTTGCCACCCATCCCTCGAAAAATATGGCCATCCTTTGTTTGGAGAAAAGTGTCCCCTGTCATGTTAGGACTTCAAACAGGAATCCCTTTTTCACGTATTTGAGCTCATCCGCCTCTTCATCCTCAAAATTGCATGAAGATAGTGGGTCTAGTGGGAGAAGTGTTTCAGTGACCACATGCATAGATATAATCCTGCTGGGGGGGGGGGGATGTAGTTTTCAACATTAGAAGCCTGTGTGTGGCCACTGAACTTACATTCGCAAAGTCAACATGTAAAGAGAAGTTATGATGATCTGTTGTTCCTTAAGATGCATTCTTAGTTTAGAGAAAAGGCAGGTAAGAGGAGGCAGGACAGAGAAGTATAATAGTATGCCCAATGGGGAGATAGTGGATAGAGAGAAGTTTGTTCCCTCTCTGAGATATTGGAACTGGGGGGGGGGGCATCCAATGAAGCTACATTTCCAAAATACAGTCAGACAGACAAGAGAAAGCACACAGTGCATAGCTAAAGTATCTAATTCACTCCCATAAGAGGTAGTGATGGCTACCAACTTGGATGGCTTTAAAAGAGAATTAGGCTTATTCTCCATGAATTTGTCTATCAACACAATAACCCTCCACTGCCATATGTGGAATGGATTCGTCAAATGTGGTGTCAATTAGATTTGAAATCTTACTGGATAGTAATGAGATCCTTGTTCCACATGTTGACATTTGAGTTGTAAACCACCTTGAATACAGCAGTGTAGAAAGAGAGAGAGTAAAAATTCAAATTCCCTGGTCACTGTGTGAACTGCACCCTGCAGCACTATTTAAAGACCATGTACATGCATTGCAAATAAGAATACAAACAGCTGCTCCATGTTGTCTGGTGGATGTGCACTGCAGGCAACACTTATGCACAATGTATATTCAATAAGGCACAACAGATAGATATGTGGTGGCCCTTGTTGGGAAGTCACCCACAGGGGCCTAATTGGCCTTCCAATACCTTCTTGAGCTAGACCATGTCTTAGTTGGCCAGCTCCAGGTTTAAGGGGGGTCTTCTGCATAGTGCCTTTGTGGGGGGTTGCTTTCCTACATTACTGGAACTTCCTCCCCATCCACATGGACGTACGAGGCAGCAACAAGCATTAGCACCAGTGTAAGAACTTCCGTTTCCCACAATTACCTTGATGCAACTTCATTCTTTGGACATGTTGGGAACTTTAAATGGTGACTCCCAGACCCAGCACATAAGGAGGATCCTGGGCAGACATCAGTAGTGGCCCCTACTGGCATTCTGGGGCCACAGCATATTGGTCTATATCTTAGAACTGCCTCTCCCCACCGAGTTATGCTAAGGCAGTGCTTAGAAGGACTAGGTTCAGGTTGAGAACAAATTTAATCAGGCTGTTAGGGGGCTTTAGGATGTCCCATAAGAAAGGGAAAGATCACTGGAACTGGTCCACAGGTAGCATTTACTCCAGATGCTTACACAACATAGGAATGAATGAAGGAATCTGCCTTATAGAGACTCAGACCATTGGTCCACCTAGTTCTGTACAGATAATGCAGAATGGCAGTGACTCTCAAAGGTTTCAGGCTGGAGTCTCACAGCCCTACTTGGAGGTGCCATTGAAGCTTGAACCTGGCACTTTCTGTGTGCAAGGCAGATGCTCTGTCACTGAACTTCATCCCTTTGTCTAATATCCCTGGCGATACAGATTCAAATATCCCTGGCGATATACAGTACTGTAAGTGGGGTTTAGTTCTGTGTACATGCAGTGTAGACGTGAAGGTCAGGGAAGGTGGTGGGGGAAGCAGTTGTTAGCTCCTTTGCACAATAGTCCTCATCCAGAACAGATTCGCAGATGGAAATAACAATCTGAGTGAGAAGCAATTTCTTACTTCACTCGTAAGGCAGCCTGCAGCTCAATCCTCTCAAGCAAAAATGTGGCTTTAAAGCTTTCAGCATTCCCCGTTACATTGGATAATTGTCATATCCTTGTTTTTCTTTTGTCAGTAGTTCTGCCATCGATAACAGCCTGAGGGGAGGGAGGAAATGTAGGGTTCCTGCAAAATTATCCTTGGGAAAAATAGCCAGAATGTCAATGAGAGTGTTTTGGTTGCGAAAAGGGTGAGCAGGTGTCTTAGGAGCCCCAGATGAGCTGTGTCCAGGCTTGTACAAACAACCTCCAAATCATGCTTGTTTGTTATTCACAGAGTTTTAAACAGCCTTAATTCTGCCATTCCCAGAATTCAGATGGCGCACAATGGCCCATAATGAACAGCACCTGTGCTTACCTCAATTACTATACAAATCTGAACACAGCAGCAGGAAAAAAAGGCACTTTTTAAACCAATGATAGATTCCAGTGCGCCTTTCATAATTGGATTCAAAAGCTTCAGATTTCATTTTGCAACTTGTTCATAAAACGAGGGGGGTGTCTGGCACTGATTCAAAAGAACGACTTCGCACCAGAGAAACTGCAGAACCAGCCAACTGCTGGTAACTAAGCAGCCAAATTTTTAATCTGAGGAATTTAGGCACAGCCAGCTTCCCTCCTTTTGCTCTCGCGCTCCCTAGTCTTTGCTATTGTTATTATTATTTCACTAATTGAATTTCTGTTAAAGCATGGGGTATAATTTAACATCCTGAATTTATGATACAATAGTGTGCTTTTTTCCTTGGTAATAAATGCATTATTACTGTCACTTTTAATGGAGTTGTGTGTGTTCCCTTTGCAATTGTCCCTGATACAGCTGCTGCATCAATGTTGTGTGTAGACAATTGAATTAATTGGAGACAGGGTCATTAACTCGACCTGAATACCTCTGATTGCTTCTGTAAATAAGGTTAGAGAGCAAATGGCTAATCTTTGTTGTCATTATGGATTCTTTTTTCACATTCTCACACTGCCTAGTATATTAAAAATCATTTCGCTAAGCAGCTTTCAGGTTGTTGGTGTATTTACTGTATTTCCTTGCATATCGCATAGTAAAAAAAGGGGGAGGGATACTGGAGGGAGACCTGCGATGAATTTAGAATTATAAAAACCACCAGACCAACAAATTAATAAGCCAGAATGAATAAGTGGGGTGGGTGAGAAATAAATAAAATCAACAAACAAAACTTTATTTGCAAATGGTGTGTCGACACTGCTTCACCTCCAGTCAGATTCGGGCTGGATTCAAGTGAAATAAATTATTATTATTATTATTATTATTATTATTATTATTATTATTATGGTGTTGACAAACATTTGGAAACTCAATTTCAGTTGTCCCTTCTCAATCTCCTGATGATGTCATGGGGGGGTGAGCTTCCACCTAATGGTTTCCAAACCACCACCACCCTACTTTTTATCCAACTTACTCAGGCAAGTTTTCATGGAGATAAGCACACAAATTCAACCGTCTGGGCCTCAAACTTAAGGCGTAGATGCTGCCACTAGTAAATGTGACTGTCATTGACCCTGGGATGGTTAGGAAAAGATTATCTCTGTCACTCTTGCCGGTGCAAATATGTTGAAGGAGTGTTGATGGAGCAGTGTCACATTTATCGTAACCGATCAGCCTCCACCAAAGTTGCCCATTGGTAGTTAGTTCCGGGGCAGCAGACGGAGCAGGCGGAAAGGCCGTCTGGTCCCAGCCATCCCCACCATAGCAAAGATGCAAATCATGGTAAACATTTCTCAGTCTGCAATGATCCCCATAAAATAGCATATGGACATTTTACACAAGGCTGTTCTCTTTGGGGTAAGTGGTTGCCTTGCATCCAAGTCGATATGCTTGGGATAGAACTGCACAAAGCAAGGACAGGGCTAACTCAGTTGACATCTTTTACTCTAAGCAACTAACTGTTTTCACATGGTTTCGACTCCTGATAGAGAGCTGCTGGAGTCCATAAGAGGGAGGGAGGGAGGGAGCTTTGTCGTGAGGAGTGCAGCCAACTTCGTATTCAGAATTTGTCAACATGGTCATGGCGCAGCAACATGCTGAAAAAGCCCATTGAGTTTCCACTTTAATCTTATATGGCCCTGGTAATTATGCCTGCCATAGGAACAAGTTGTTATCCCATAGAGCTAGTGTTTTCTTTCTTCCCTCCCTCCTTCCTTTTCTTTCTTTTATGTTAAAACTCCTCAGGAGCTCTATCCCATACAAATGAGTCATACGGAAGATTTAGATGAGTCACGCACTGTGCTCTTTTGCAAATACTTCTTGACAGCAGGCTACAATAAACCAAGAAAACAGCTATAAAAATGGAAATAAAAATATCTCTGCAAAGTAAGGGTTGCCTACCAACCAACCAACCAGGAAGCAAAAAAATGAAACAAAGCAACATGGCTAGGCCTTTTTGTTTGTGGGTCACTTTCCTAGATAAATAGGCCAAGGTTAGTCCCTCCCACAGTCTGTGGCCCTCCAGGTGTTATTGAACTTCAAACTGGAAGTTGTCCAACAGCATCTGGGGGGGAGGTCAAAGGGTTGTATCCCAACTTAGTGTGATTCTGCTGTAAGTGTAGAGTAGGTTTGGGGAACCTAAGGCCCAGGGGCCAGTCATGATATCTATTTGGCCCTTGGGACTCTCCCTAGGCTGACCCCACTCTTTAAGCCAGACCTACCAGTTCTGCTCTGCACCCACATCTTGTGCTTTTCCCTGGGCAGAATATGTCCTTTGACTGTGAGATGCCCATCTTGCTTGCCAGGCTAGGGAGAGGTGAGTGTGTATGGAGACCTAAGTTTTTAGTAGCTTACTGTGAAAAGAAGGTGAAAACCGGTTGCTGCTGTGTGTAGACCATTTTTCGGTAAACACAGAGCTTGTTGACCTGTAAAAAATTTTTTAAAAAAAATTGCAGGCATGCAGCCCCATACCCACTTTCCCCATAATGATCCATCACCATGCTGTGAGTTTCCTGATAACCACCCACCACTTGACAGAATTGGCTGACACCTATGTGGAGCTGTGGCAGCTGACACTTCAGAAAGTTTTACTATCATGGTGTAGCGCTTAGAGTGTTAAACAATGACCTGAGAAACCAGGGTTCAAGTTCCCACTTACCCATGAAGCACACTGGATGACTTTGTGTCTGTTACCGCCTCTTAGCCTAAGCTACTTCACAAGGTGGTTGTGAGAAAAGAGAACATGGGTGGTGCTGTGGTCTAAACCACTGAGCCTCTTGGGCTTGCTGATCGGAAGGTCAGCAGTTTGAATCCCCGAATGGGGTGATCTCCCGTTGCTCTGCCCCAGCTCCTGCCCATCTAGCAGTTCAAAAGCAAGCCAGTGCAAGTAGATAAATAGGTACCGCTGTGGCAGGAAGGTAAACGGCGTTTCTGTGTGCTCTGGTTTCCATCACGGTGTTCTGTTGCACCAAAAGCAGTTTAGTCCTGCTGGCCACAAGACCCAGAAAGCTGTCTGTGAACAAACACTGGCTCCCCCGGCCTGAAGCGAGATGAGCGCTGCACCCGATAGTTGCCTTTGACTGGACTTAACCATACAGGGGTCCTTTACCTTTTTACCTTTACCTGTGAGGGGAAAATATACAGCGCCTTGATATCCTTGGAATAAAGGTGGGATATAAATGCATTTTAGGAGGTTGGGACAGAAGCCTTGTGAAACTTCCTGTTCTCAGCAACAATTAAAAAGATCAGATTTACTTCATTTTATTGCAAGAGGCCAGATCAAAACAGAAATAAAATTAAGCATGAGTGAGTTCCTGAATGCACACACAAAAAGCTTTTTTTTGTACGACTCTCATTCTGTAGGACATAAGCGTCCATAACACCTAACTATGCAATGCCCAATCTGCGGTTTTTCAGCAGGCAGCCTGCTTCCCCCCCCCCCCCAAACTGGGGACTTGCTATGGCAATGGTTGACAGCAATGGCAGGGTGAAGGGAAACTGGCTAGAAGGCAAGGTCATCAATCAGATAGATTTACACTATTTCTTTTACTGTCATTCAGAGCAGCAGGCATTGTGAATTTGGTTTTAAAGAGCCGAGCCTTTTGACTTCCAGGATTCTGATGGCAAAGATTTAAGATGTCAGCCTTATACATGACACTGATAACATCAGGCAAGCGATGGGAGCAGATCTTTGTAAAATCTGTCATTTCCTCTCCACTCCAACACAGCTGTTTATTAATAGTCATTTTCTGATTTATCGTGAATGCTGAGAGGGGTTCTGAAATCCATTTATCTTCAGCAGAAACACCCTCTTGTGTTTTGAATGTCATAATTAGCAAGAAATTTGAAGTTGGGATGAGGGGTTGACTCTGCCTCTTGCATAAAAACCTTTGAGGCAATGTTTAATCCAAAATGGATTAAAAGCTATTTCTGTTGGTCAGGTAATCTCTTGTATCCATGGAAAGCCACCTCTTTTCAAACTAGCACATAGTGTAATAATGAACAGAAGCCATTATTGTAATGCAGAGAGAACATGCTAAGTTTCCCATATGGGAATTTATTTATTTTCCCCAAAACGGGGAGTTAATGAAAGGGAGTTTTTTGTGTTGGACAGTTGCATTGTTTTTATAGCTTGGGACACTGTTTGTCCATTTACTTAGATTATCTTTTCATCTTGCCTTTCTGTACCAAAATGCTTGTTACAAAATGCTTACAAATGACACTTGTTCCACTGGTTCCCTTTACCACTCACTCACCTGAGCCAGTAGGACACGGAGGTTAAAATATGGTGGTTAGAGCTACTAGTATGGTGGTGTCCTGCGGACATTGCAGGACTCACATCAATCTCAGCCAATATGGCCACTGAAGTCAGAGATGATGGCAGTCCCAACTTCTGAAGGGCTGTAGTTGGTTACCACTGGGTTAAATTGTTGAACTAGGATTTGGGACACTCGGGTTCCAGTCCCCAGTCAGTGGCAAAGCTCATTGGGGATATCTGGATAGCCATTTTATCTTACCCTGACTTAGCACATATTATCGTTGTGAAACCATGAATGCTGCCTTGAACTCCTTTGGAGAAAAGGTGGGGTACATGTGTAATAAAAAAGCACATAAAAAGAGAGAGATGCCCTGTTGAATCCTACTGTTGCATTTACTTTGATCAGGGGTAGGGAATTTCAAGTGCGGCCCTTTAATCTTCCTTTTCTGGTCCTCAGAAATCTCCCCAGACCACACCTCTGACTGGTCCTGCTTTGGATCCTCCATAAATGTTTTGACCTGGCTGGAAGGTGTAGTTTGATAATGAGTCTTGCTTGCCTGGATGCAGGGTGTGTGTGGGTGGGTGTAAACTTGCTTCCTGTGCAAAATTAAAATTTGCATGCATTGCTCTGCCCACTTTTGCCTCTGGCCGCACCTACATATGGCATGTGGCCCAATGCAGCCCATGGTTTGCAAAATGTAGCCCATCTCTGACTTGGGTAGTAAAGTTCAGTCCAGCAGCTGAGAAAGTTGAAGGTTTCTGTCTTTGTGGCCTTCTCTTTTAAAAACATTCTTTAAAATATTTTCAATAACTCAGAATGTACACGAAGAATGGGAGGTGGGTTTTTTGTTAAAAATAGAAGCATTAATGAAGATGAATAAGCAGTGCAAACAAGCAGCATATTAAAATAAAGACAAAGCAACGAATAAGACAGATGCAGCAATTATCTTTATCAGTTCAACTCTCATGTAGATTTTTAGCTTAGTGGCTCTTAAGAGACAAGATTTTGTTTTGATTTTCTTTTAAAAAGACATGTGGTTGCATATTATGAATTTTATCATTCTAATAGTTTATATTTAAAGACTATTACTCAATGAAATTATTATTTTGTAGTTTTGTGTGTTTTGCTTGGAACTTGAATTATAAGTGAGTTTGGGGTAATATGATGGCTTCCCAGGTTTTCCTTAGCTATTCTGTAATAATAGGGGGTTCTGGAGATTTCCTGTGTTGCCCTACACACAACCTAGCTGTTATGAGCAAGCTTATCACCATCATTAAATAATCCTATTCAGTTTCTGTTTTTAAATAGTTTGCAAGAAGTTAGTAGCCTGTGATACATTGTATGATGGAAACTTCATTCCAGATAGAGAGATAGATATGGGGAGCAAGTCCAAAAGATACGGATGAAATCCTTGGATACTTGGCACCTTCTACATAAATCTCAGCTTGGAAGATAAATTTTGCTCAGCCTGCATGGAGTGACGTCAGACAGTCTTTGTCCTTTCAGAAAAGACTAGTCACATTTTTATCAACCAGGTTGTCAAAGCTAGATCAGTTTAATCAGTAGGTAGTGTGCCCACAAGCAACAGGGATGCAACACGTGGAAGCAAATAATTGCACATAGGCTGAGATGGGTTTTTAATGGCCACAGTTTGTTGATTGCAGCATCACAGGGTTTGGTGTTGCATCAGGTAAGGGTCCAGATATCAAACAGCCCATCTACTTCCCAATGCCACCAAACAGGTCTGAGTGCTGGGATATTAATCAGTGCTGCCTGTCTCTGCTTATCTTGACTCTGGATCCAACCCAATGTTTGCTTTGTATAATAAGTATATTTACTTTAAATACATTAATGAATTAATTATCTGCCATTTATCCAATAAAAAACTGAACTTTCTTTACTTGGTTGGTAGCCCCAGTGCCAAGTGACATTCTTGATCATTGCAGCACTAGTCCTTTACATACTTACCTGAAAGTAAGTCCTACTGAACTAAACAGTGCTTCCTTCTGAGTAGGCAATGCCTGCCATTGCACTGTGAATATATTTGCAATGTGAAGATCCGGCACCGTTTGTTCTCAAAATCAATAATTGCCAGTAATACAGTAGCTATTTATTGTAACTACTCTGCTTCACCTTTAAAGTGGTTTATTAAAATATTAAGGGTAAATGATGTGTTGAAAATAATGTAATAACAGTCTCAGCAGTGAGTGGGGGGGGGACACAACCAATGCATGAATTGCACATTTGTTCATCATTTATGGAGCAGAAAAATAAGCCATGCTCATGACAGCTCTGTAATCATTTAAGAAATGTCTGGAAATGAATCTGTAACTTTAATACAGGGGTACCTCGGGTTGCATACACTTCAGGTTGCATACGCTTCAGGTTACAGACTCCACTAACCCAGAAATGGTACCTCTGGTTAAGAACTTTGCTTCAGGATGAAAACAGAAATCATGCAGCGGCGCAGCAGCAGTGGGAGGCCCCATTAGCTACAGTTGTGCTTCAGGTTAAGAACAGTTTCAGGTTAAGAACAGACCTCCAGAACTAATTAAGTTCTTAACCCAAGGTACCACTGTACATGAAGCAAAAGTGGAGGCTTGAACGTGCAAAGCAGATGGCTTGTTTCCTCAAACTACTGAACTGGGGGAGGGAGTGCTCTTGATGGCTATGGAGTGTTTGATAATAATAATAAAAATATTTTTTTATTTATACCCCACCCTCCCCAGCCAAGGCCGGGCTCAGAGCGGCTTACAAGCAATAATAAAAACAAGATGAATGATTACAACTTAAAAACAAAAATAAAATACAACATTAAAATAATGGAACATTAAAATATTAAAATGTAGCCTCATCGCAGGAGGAGAAGGAAAAGAAAAAAGAAAGAGAGGGAGGGAGGGAGGGAATCAAATTGACTCCAAGCCAAAGCCCAGGCGGAACAACTCTGTCTTACAGGCCCTGCGGAAAGAAATCAGATCCTGCAGGGCCCTGGTCTCATGAGGCAGAGCGTTCCACCAGATCGGAGCCAGAGTTGAAAAGGCCCTGGCTCTGGTTGAAGCCAGTCTAACTTCCTTAGGGCCAGAGACCACTAGGGTGTTGCTATTTATGGACTTTGAGGCTCTCCGTGGGGCATACCAGGAGAGGCGGTCCCATAGGTACGAGGGTCCTAGGCCGTGAAGGGCTTTAAAGGTCAAAAGCAGCATCTTAAACCTGATCCTGTACTCCACCGGGAGCCAGTGCAGCTTGAAAAGCACTGGGTGAATATGCTCCCATGGCAGAGACCCCGTGAGGAGCCTCGCTGCAGCATTCTTTACCCGCTGGAGTTTCTGGGACAGCTTCAAGGGCAGCCCCGCGTAGAGCGAATTACAGTAGTCAAGCCTGGAGATGACCGTCGCATGGATCACTGTGGCCAAGTCGGAGCGGGAAAGGTAAGGGACCAACTGCTTGATGCAGCGAAGGTGGAAAAATGTTGCCTTGGCTGTTGCTGTAACCTGCGCCTCCATGGAAAGGGAGGCGTCAAGGATTACACCCAAACTCTTAACGGAAGGCAATGGCACTAATTGGGCCCCCGCAAGAGAAGGGAGTTGGTCCCTCATCCCCATGCCATCCCGACCTAGCCATAGGACCTCTGTCTTCGAAGGATTTAGTTTCAATCGGCTCCCACGAAACCATCCAGCCACAGCTTCCAAGCATCTGGTCAGTGTGTTTGGGGCTGAGTCGGTGTGGCCATCCATCAGCAGATAGAGTTGGGTGTCATCAGCATATTGGTGGCAGCCCAGCCCAAAGCTCCAGATAATCTGGGCAAGGGGGTGCATAAAGATGTTAAAAAGCATCAGGGAGAGAATTGCGCCCTGCGGCACTCCACACACCAAGGAGTGGCGCGACGACATTTCCCTCCGTAGTGCCACCCTCTGTCCCCGACCAGAGATAAAAGAGCACAACCAGTTGCGGGCTATGCCCTGTATCTCCATGTCTGCGAGGCAGTGGTCCAGAAGATCATGATCAACCATGTCAAAGGCTGCTGACAAATCTAAAAGGATCAGCAGTCCTGACCCGCCTCGATCCAGTTGTCTACAGAGATAATCTGTTAGGGCAACCAGAGCCATCTCCGTCCCCAAACCAGGACGGAAACCAGACTGAAATGGATCTAATGCTGATGTTTCCTCCAGAAACCTACCAAGCTGTTCAGCAACCGCTCTCTCAATTACCTTACCCAGGTATGGAAGATTTGAAACTGGGCGGTAATTGGATAGGTCTAAGGGGGGTCCGCGCAACATCTGGACACTCCCTAATCAGCCAAGATGGGCACGGATCAAGGAGGCAGGTGGTGGGCCTACCAACTTGGAGGAATCTATCCACATCAGTAGGGAGTATCTGATCGAAATGGTCCAACACTGGACCTGAAGTCAGTCGAGGGGCCTCCAGTTCAGTCACTGTATCTAAATTGGCAGGGAGGTCATGGCGGAGCAACAGGACTTTCTCCGCAAAAAAGCTCGCGAATGCCTCACAGCTGTGGGTCAAATTTGTACTGATTTACTGATCCAACAGTAAATAAAAAATCTAGCACAGAAAAGCAGATAGCCCTAGCGCAACAGGAGATTTTGTGGAGTGGAGGAGGCCACAGGTTCACTCTCCATTTTTGCTAACAATGCTGGGAAGGGCCTATCGGTGAAACCTTGACGAGCTCCTGCTGATCCAAGGAAACAAGAGTGGGCTAGATGGGCTAGTGCTCTGACTCCTATAAGGCAGCTTCACTTGTTTATATCTGATTGACTTAAGGTGCACATGAAATGAGGGGAAAACAGGCCTTTTTATGGACATGATCTCCAAGGCCTTTAGTCCCCATTTTAACCTTTCCTCACAGGGGAGTTGCTACACCCCCTTGATCATTTTGGATGCCTTTTCCTGTATCTTTTCCAGATCTGCAATATCGCTTTTTGAGGTGCATTGACAGAAAGTGATATGAGAGGTCAGGGGTCGCCACTGTGGTGTCCTTCAGATGTTGGACTCTAACTCCCAGCAGTGCGATCCATGGTCAGGGATAAGGGGAGTCGCAGTCTAACAGCAAGATCTGTGGAGTGTTGTGAGCCCTTGCTTCTCATTCTCAAATTGTAAAGGTAAAGGTAAATGAAACCATATATCCTAAAGTCTCCATTTACCTTCATTACAAGGAAATCAAACTCTAGTTAGGCTCAGGAATCTCTGGAGTCTCTCACTGCTTGGAGATTGGGGTGCACATGACTCTGTTAAAGAGAAAACAGCACTTCCATCAGTCAATCTTCTGTCCCTTGATCTTTGTAGGAAACCATTTCAAGCACATGGCCAAACCCTACTGTCCAGGTGAAGGTTCAGCCCAACATGTTCTTTTTCTTTCTTTTTAACCTGTAATCTCTCCATTTCAGTTCATCTTTCAAAATAAGGATCCCCTTCCCCTGCACCAGTACCTCATTCTGTTTATTTCTGCTTTTCCCAGAATCAGTCATGCATCTGTCCATATGCAAGATGCCCTTTATCTCTCATTTTGCATGAACATTGCAGATAAAAGGGTTTTCTCATCTTGGCTGGTGATAAAGCAGGAGCTACTCTTACGTTGAACCTAAGTGACAAAAGGGGAGTGTTTCAGCCTTAAAGTGGACCTTTTAAGGGCTAAGAGTTCTTCAGTGCAGAATTGCAAGATATATCAAGTCAGTTTTGTTACCCAAGACGAAAAAGCAAACAGGACCCCATTGCATTTTGTATGGACAAAAGGAGGAGGGGGTATTTTGAGCAAACCAGTAATCTTTCAGAAGTTGATTTTTCAATGCTATTTGGCATATAAGTAGTTTTCTTGGAATTATTTTTGGATTGGAAAGAAATTGTGGCCACGCTGGGTCTGTTTCTATTATTTTGGTCTTTTCTTTGTCAAGCGATTAAAGGCTTAGGCCGCTCTATACATACATTTCCTAGCATGCTTGCTTCTGCCTTGGCAATTGGTGCTGCCCTAGTCCAGGAATGTGCTTTTCATTGTCGTTTTTAACAACCTGCACAGTAAACAGATCTTCCATAGATCCAGGTGTGGCTGTAAACATGCCAGGAAACCAAACTGCATAAGCAGAATTCTGGACTGGTTTCATCTCTGTGTAGCATTGGGGAAGCCCTCTGCCAAAAGCCCACCTGAATCTCTGAGCTGTCCTGTAGAGCTGTTGTCAGTCTGCAAAGATGACACAAGCCTGTGGAGAACCTTGCAATAGTCATTTAGAGTGGGGGCTTGGAGGGTTGCATTTGGCCCCCAGCCCTCAGGTGTTCAATGCCTTATATCTAGGAGCAAAGAATGCATGACTTGTTGTATGACAGCTTCCTGTGTTCCTAATGGGAGCCCCTGTGGCAGCCATCCCACTATGAATATATCTTAGAGGAAAAAATGTTGTCTATACAGTGGTGCCTCGCAAGACGAAATTAATTCGTTCCGCAAGTTTTTTCTTCTTGCGAGTTTTTCGTCTTGCGAAGCACGGTTTCCCATAGGAATGCATTGAAAATCAATCAATGCGTTCCTATGGAGACCGTCCGGGGATAGAGGGGAAGCGCCGCGCGCCTTCCCCTCTGTCCCCGGACCTGTTTTAAAGCAAGGGAAGGGGCAGCGGGGAGAATCGCTTCTCCCCGTTGCCGCCCCTTGGTTCAAAAGGGGTCCGGGGACAGAGGGGAAGGCGCGCGCGCCTTCCCCTCTGTCCCCGGAGATTGCGGGGCTGGCAACGGGGAGAAGCGATCTTCTCCCTGCCGCCCCTTGCTTCAAAAGAGGTCCAGGGACAGCGGGGAAGACGCACTGCGCTTCCCCGCTATCCCCAGAGCTTGCGGGGCAAGCTTCGTTTTGCGAAGCAAGCCCATAGGGAAATGCGTCTTGCGAAGCGGCTAAGAAAACGAAAAACTCCTTCGTCTAGCGAGTTTTTCGTCTTCCGAGGCATTCGTCTTGCGGGGTACCACTGTATATTCTATCGGAAGTACTTTAAGGTGGACTACAAGGCTGCTGCACTCACAGCCCATTCAGGGTGTATATGGTAAACAGTGTTGCGTTTGCTTCAGTGTTGGAAGACCCAGTTAAGCTGAGTGTTGGAAGACTCAGGACAAATGAACAAAAAGTATTGCTTCACAAAGCAGATACAGTAGTTAAACTGCGCAGTTCACTCCCACAAGAGGGAATGGTGGTCCCCATATTGGATGGCTTTAAATTTATAGAATATAAAGCTATAAATCACTACTAAGCTTGGTGACGGTTCTTACTTCACAGCTGGTGACATTATGCTTCATTTGCTGGAGAGTGCCGATGCACTTGTTGTCCTGCTTATAGGTATCCCACAGGCATGTAGTCAGCCATTGGGCACAGGGTGGGCCACTGGCCTGACCCATTAGGCTCTTCTTATGTTCATATGTAGGTCCTCTTCCCCTTCAAGTTTAGAGATGAGCAGACCATGATAAAGCTTTCACATCCAGGCAGTCAAGTTAAAACCACAACAGCATTACTCAGATTTCAGCCCACTGCAGGGAATATCGCCGCCAAGCAGATGCTGGGATCATAGGTGGGTGGAACATACAGATAACTGTTTCTAAATTGGACTTAATGATGAGAATGCAGATCTTATATGACAGAGATGGGAGACCTTTGACCTTCCAGATGTTGCTGGACTTGAACTCCATCAGCACCCAGCCAACATGGCCAGTGGTCAAGGATAATGGGAAAGGGATTAGTGGTGGGGAAGGGAGCAATGGAGCCTAATTCTTAAAAAAAAAAAAAAAAAAAGACTTCCAAATTATTTTTGGTGATAATTTGATATTGGGGACATGTGTTTCCCATGAGATATGCTGAATAGGTGAAAAGGCATAATATCAAATTACCTCACTTCTCTGATGCTTTGCTGGCTCAGCTTCGCATACTTAAAATCAACCATCAGGCACTCTCTCCTTCTTCCCTCTCATTCAGGCAGATGGATACAGAAGTGTGAATTATTACCTCTTGTGAAAGTCAGAAATTCTATTTGTGTGCTTTTATAAGGCTAAAGTCAGTTTTACTAGAGTGCCAAGCACACAAACTTTTTCATGCTCCACATGTGGGTCATGTTCATCATTACAATGGAAAGTGGTATGTCCCTCTAGAGGTATCCCTTGCATTTTAATGAGTATTTTGCTTGTGCTTAATGAAAGAGGCTCCTTATTTATTTATCAACCAGTTATGTCCTTGGACTCAAAGCTGTTCTCATCTTAGGAGGATGGGTCACATAATAATATTCTACCTAATAGCTAGTAGCCAACAAAAGCCTGTGGAGATAAAAATGTTTTGTTCTGCTTCCAGAAGATGCATGAGTTCTGGCTCATGCATCTGTCTCCCAAGGGAAGATAGTTTCTCCTGCCTTGGTGCATGGATATCCCTTAAGAGAATGCTGCACCTTCATTCGTAAAAAAAAAATAATCAGGTTGGGTCATAAAAATGGAGGTGGCTTCTTCGATTCAATGGGACCAAGCCATTTATTGGTTTTGGGCCTTGGAAATCACAGGTGTTTCCAAACTTTGGGGACCTGTCAGAACATTTGTGACAGCTGGGGAAACTTCTATAGGCATCACACCCACCAGCAAGCAACAAGTGCAGCTTTTTTATTTGTATCTTCTTTGTAGATAGACGGTCCCAGGTACTACATATTCTCTCTTTCTGTTGTAAACAAATTTCATTGTTCTCAAAAAATCTAACACATATCAAATTGGAATACAGTGATCCCATCCTATCACAGCCTACCCAAAAATATAGGCAATGCATATAAGGGCAATAATAGTGTGTAGCATATGTTGCAAGAAAATATTGGTAGCATTTGTGTAAAGCAAAGTCCAGGAAGAATGAGTATTTATGGCACCAAGAAAGTAAAGTAAGATTTGGGAGGAAAACAAAGGGCACTAAGGTATGTAGGCATTCAGAATTCTTGCATAGTGTGATGGCAGACAGTCACCGCTTTCTCAACCACTGCAGAAAGCAAAATCTGTTGCACTGGAAATCCAGATCTTTACCCTGAATCTATAACTTGTAGCACAGGGTGGGGAAAGAAACATGGGATAAGTGTTGCAATTTGAAACAGAGAGGCCTTAAAAATATTTTATTTTAGTACTGTGTTTTACAAAGGCACAAGTGAATAACTAGCTTCAGATGAAGACTCCCCAGGGCATCTCTACAGAATTGTAATGCACCTATTGCTCTTTCTGTACAACCCTGGCTGCAGTGTGTGGGAGACGGGGGGTGGGGTGGAATAAACCATAGCATTAGTTAAAATAAATTTTTACAATGTTTACATGCAAATATTAGAGCTGCCTAATGTCCTTCATCTGAGCATAAATTATGAATGTGTGGCTCAAAAAAAAAAAAAATCGAGGACTGCACATTTCTGTTGGTAAATTATTTAAACAATTGCTGTTTGTTTCTGGAAGCCGCATTCTAACAGGTTTGGACATGTGACAATAAATTACATTTTATTGGGCTACTTGCTCATAATCCCTGCATCCTACTTAGCTTAAAAACCTCAGAGACCAATTGAAAAATTACAGCATGCAAATACTCATCCCCATTGATTCTGTAGTAGCCTCCTTTTATTTGAATGGGAGTACGCAGGAGATGGAGATTGATGATTGAAAGTCTAATCTTCTAGGTTTATAGAATAGGCCAAGAATGGGTTTGGGCCCATCATTGCTTGAACAGAATGACAGAGTTATGGTTTCTCCATGGCTTTCCCCCATATTGTTTTAGTAACATGAAATCACAAGGAATGATCCAGTGTGGTGTAGTGGTTAGAGAAGGCTTCCTCAACCTCGGCCCTCCAGATGTTTTGAGACTACAATTCCCATCATCCCTGACTACTGGTCCTGCTAGCTAGGGATCATGGGAGTTGTAGGCCAAAAACATCTGGAGGGCCGAGTTTGAGGAAGCCTGGCTTAGAGTGTCAGACTTGGACCTGGGAGACCTAGGTTGAAATCTCCACTCAGCCATGAAGCTTACTGGGTGACCTTGAGGGGCCAGTCAGTGCCTCTCAGCCTAACACTACTTCACTGGGTTGTTGTGGGGATTGAGGAGGCGGGAGAACTTAGTGCACCTTCTTATCCCAGATTCTATCTGCATTGGATGTGAAGTCATCCAACTCATTTTCATTGTTGGATGTAATCAGCTTGCATACATGTTTAGTTCTTATTGTTTATATTTTTATTGGGGGGGTCTTTTTAATTGCTTATTGTTTCATGGGAAGCAATTCAAAAGCAAAGTAAATAAATATGGGTCGGTGAGCTAGTTGGATAAAGGCAAAGTTGACTTCCTGGAATCATTTCTGTTGAAACTCTCTTTTCCGAGTCAACTGGGAGTCAGAGCTGAATGAGAAATTCACGTACCTTTAAAATCAACCAGAGCAGAAGTAGTGACAACCTGGTGTCTCCTCAGAAACGTTAACAGCCGGTATGTGTCTTTTTCTATTTGCAGTGGCCTTGTGTCGCCAGCAGCACACAACCCAGTCTTAATACATTCCAGTGGAGGTTCTGGGAGCTCCAGTGAATCTGAAAGCAGTTCGGAGTCTGATTCAGACAGTGAAACCAGCTCCAGCGACAGCGAATGCAACAAAGAACCACGCAATGAAACACCAAAGGTAAAACAAACAAACCGGAAACCCAAGGTCGAAAAGTGTGACCCTTCAAAATCTCTCTCTATATATGGGATCTGCAACAAAAAATTGCAGCAAAGTAATGTTCCATGGCATTCCCTCTGCCTTCTGGCTGTCCTTTCTCCCCTGAACAGTCAGAAAGCATTACATGCCCACAGAGGAATGCCAGAGGTAAAAACTTAATCATGCAGTTGAATGCCTGAGGTAAAAACCAAAGGTCTGACGCCCTTCCCCTCCAAAATTCATTTATATTTCATTTCATTCATTTATACATCTGGGACCTGAAATGAAACATTGCAGCAAAATGATACATTCTCTGCCTTCTGATTTTCCTTCTCTCCTGTAAGCATTCCATGGCCACTGAGCATGTTCAACCATGTTTTGAGGCTGTTTTGAGGTGCTCCCTCTTAGGATTATTTTTGTATCAAAGTTTTTATTGTATTTCTTCAAATTCAGAAATCCCCAAACCTGCTGATAATTTCCACCTCAACCCTCAGCCCTTCTCTCCTCTCCCTTCTTTGGCTACTTCTTGACCAGCGCTAAGAGTCTCGGCCCACATGTAATGTTAAGCTATGGTCAGTGTAAATAGTTGGGGTGGCTTCAGCTGATCAGTTTAAACTATGGTTCAGTAAACCTTCTTTTATCAACCATGGCTTAGTGTTACATGTGTACCAGGCCAGAGAAATGAGTTGACTCCTAGTATATATGGTGACTATGATGATCAGACAAGGTCCTTGCAAATAAATATTCACATCTCTTTGCAAATGTTTAAACCTCTTAAGCTTTTAGAGCAATAATGCAATTCACTTGGGTTGCCAGTTGATGGGGCAGGGTGAGGAATGTTGCTCAGGTCCAGACTTGCTACCAGAAAAGCTGGTAACTTTTCAGAAACAAGACTTCTCCCTCTTTCATCCTTCTGCAGCCTGAACCTCCCTCAGCAAACAAATGGCAGTTGGTGAAGTGGTTAAATAAAGTCAATCCCCACAACAAAATGATCATCAGCAAGCAGCATGAGAGTCATGGTGAAAGCAGCTCTCAATCTCAGAGCAACTCACAGGCTGAAGGACAAAACAAAGGGAAAGCGGCTAGCACCCTGCCTCTGACTGATTCCAAAGACAGGGCGCTCCGTAACCCTGTTTCAGAGAAAGCCAAACCCCGTGTCGCCCAGAAAGCTCCACCAGAGGTGAAGAGTTCCAAGCAGAAATCACCAGCTCACAATGAACCCACCACCCAAAGGACTACCGGGAAAAAGCAACCCAAAAAGATAGAAAGGACTTCCAGTGTAGAAGACTACAATTGGACCAAACCAAATATTACCAGCACACCCAAAGAGAAGGAAACACAAGAAGCCCAAGAGCAGCCAAAAGTCCGCCCAAAAATAACTGCCGGAAAGACTGCTCCACGTAAAGAGCCAAGAATGACCACAGGGCCAGCACCCGAGAAGAAGAAGTATAGAGGCCCTGGCAAAACAGTTCCCAAGTCTCGGGAATTTGTGGAAACAGATTCCTCCACATCCGACTCAAACACCGACCAGGAAGAAAGCTTACAAGGCAAGAACCTGCCATCTTGCAGTGGCCCCAGCAGTGGCACCAAAGCCAAGAACTCCAGCAGCAACATTCTCAGTGTCAGCAGCCTAACGAGCAACAGCAGCAATGTGTCCGTCGACCAAAGCAATGACTTGGAGGAGCTTCTATCCCCAATACAACTTCTGCAGAGTGAACCCATTTCTCCCCTAAGAGAGTTTGAAGGGCGCAGGCACCTCTGGGTGAAGATAGACCTGGATCTAATCTCTCAGGCCTCCAATCAAAGTGTCTTCGAGGCCATACCCAGGAAAATGGAGCCCTGGGAGGCCAACACGAAGCACAGGCGACAGTCCCGAGAGTCCCCAACACCAGCGCCCGAAAAACCCAACCCTAAGTTGAAGAGGAAGCACAAGGTAAACCAAACACAAACACTCACTCTCTCTCTCTCTCTCTCTCTCTCTCTCTCTCTCTCTCTCTCCAGGCTTGCAGTTATTTGCCACTTCAATTTCCATATAAATAGTGAGGTGACTGTAATAATAATAATTTATTATTTATACCCCGCCCATCTGGCTGGGTTTTCCCAGCCACTCTGGGCGGCTTCCAACAAAATATTTAAAAATACATTAAAACATCAGTCAGACTCAAAGTAATCAGTACAGTAAAAAGTGGGGGCTGGAGCACAATCCATACATGATGTGGTGTTCTGCAGGTAAGTGCCTCACTCAGCTACCCCACTATCACCACCACCATCCCAAAGTATCTGCTGTCATGCAGGAAGGATGGCAGCCAAATAATAAAGGTTGCAATGTTTGAGTGTGTCCCCCCCCCCTTTTTTCCATTTTGGTTTAGCATTTTCTCTGGGCCACACCTTCAGAATAAAAAATTGCTCATTCCCCACCAATTATTTTTTTTTAACTGATAAGAGATGCACTGGAAAACAAAAAGAAACAACTCCTAGCAGTGCTTGATTCAAAGCATATAACACAACTACTATGTAATATCTTCATGGGGACTTCCTGAAAGTACGAAACAATGCAGCTCAATGAATTATGGATAGTTCCCGAAATATAATTACAAACGAGCCTCTTATATACGTAGCTTAAGTATGTAGACAAACTCAGTGAGAGGTGAGAGCTTGACACGTTCTCTCATTTTGAAAAGATATCCAGCCATATTCTGCAAATAAAAAGAAAATTGTTTTGATACTATGCTATACTATACTACCCTGAAAAGTTTAAAGCAGAAGTTTAAAACTTTTCATGTTGGTGACACACTTTTTAGTAATTCAGTTTTACTAGCAAACCAGAAGTTAAACTAACCCCTTATAAGAGCATTCAAGCAACACACCTACACATTGCACCCAACACACTAACGTGTTGTGACACAGTTTGTCCTTGAATCTTCCCATCACACTTTTCATCCCGTTCCACACCAGGGTGGTGCACTACACCCTTTGAGAACCACTGGTTTAGAGTAAATGTATGTTTGGGGGGCAGGGGACTTGATAAAATTATTCATGATGTGGAGGAAGTGAATAGAAAGAGGTCTTTCTCCCTTTCGTATGTTACTAGATCCCCTAGTCATCCAATGAAGCTGAATGCTCAGAGCTTCAGAGCAGGCAGAAGGAAAGACTTCAAATGTCAGGTTCTACAACTGCTAGAAACTTGCTTTAAAAAAAAATAAAAGATGGGAATTTAGGAATTATGGTCCATCAAGCAGGGGAAATGACTGATGGTGACGGTGACCAACTTTAAAATGGAAATTGACAAATTCATGGAGAGTTAGTCTATCAATGGCTACTAGTCATGGACCTTGTGTCTATGGTGGACTTGATAAGTCTTTGGTCCAATACAACAGGGCTCTCCTTTTCTAGGTGAGAGGTGAACTGTAGAAAAGACTGTAAAATGTCTATTCTGGGATTTGCCCGATGCTGATATATTTTAAGTGCCCAAAGAATCAAGGCCAGATTTGGCTCCAAATTAAATGGGCAATACCTCCATTAAAACCAGCAGAGGTTTTGCTGTTTTGCTGTGACAGTTGCTGAATTATGCCTTGAGAGTATGTAGGTACAGTTGCCAAATTATGCCTTGAGAGTATGTGGGTTTTCCTACATAAACAGCTGTGATTTATCAAAATGCCATTCACTTAACTCGCAGTCCTCCCTTTCCGCAACAACTACCTGTAAAGTGGAATCTATTGTGATTCGAACGACAATGCTTTATCATGTGTTCTATGTTATTTTTGCCCAGGGGTATCCTGTTGTGTGGGATATGACAGCATGCTTCAAACTGAAATTTGTTTGTTAGAAAGGAAGCAGGGGTTTTATATAAAAAAATGAGTATTTGCAGAGTCTGAAGGATCTCCATCCCCTCCCACCCCCTTTGCCTGAAACAGCTCTATTTCTGGTATCAGAGTCCAAACAGCTTCATGGTTTTTAAAAGGGGGGGTTGTAAATCCCCACAAATGTGATGTCAGCCATCACTACTATTTGTCTTCTGAGAATGCCAGCTTCAGAACTGTGTAAAGGAGAAGAAATCCAAGCAAAAGGCATGCCTTCAACCCTGTGATAGCAGTGAAATGAGTTTGCAAACCACCATCTCCCTGGTCTGTTTCACAGAATAATATGGGAGTGATAGTGTTGGTTGCATCCATCTCTGAAGCCTGTGTTGCAGCTTGGTCTTCCTGGCTTGACAAACAAGGAAGTGCTTGAGTTCAACTCTCAGGCGCTTGGCATGTTTGGTTCAAGCAGAATTTTGGCTGCAGAGCTTGTCCTCTTTGAGCGCCTTCCTCTTTAATAAAGGTGCCACTTGCCTGTGTGCCCTCCTCTTCAATATATGCAATACTGATATGGATGCATTTGAGTCACAAAATGCTGGCTCTTTGTCAAGAAAGAGATATAGGCAGGAACAAATCATCTGTAATTTTTATATGATGAAAATTCATCAGCATCAGTACAAATTTCTCCTAAGATACACATTTTGTATGCAGTTATAACTAATATACACATATTTATTGATTGATATAACAAGCTTAATAAACAAAAACAAAGTGGTGGTGCAAGAATAATATACAAACAGTTTACCCATAAATGGTGCATTTTTATATACACAATTCTGTGCAGACTCTTTAGAGAACTGCATCACAAATTTCAGAGACATGCAGGAATTCATAACTTCGTTGAGTTTTGGCTTGTATATTGGTTTGAGAAGTGTGGCTTGGTAATTTCTCACCAGTGTAGGAGGAAATCGCATGTTTTTAAAAAGTATTTTTGACCAATCTGAAACTGCCTGTCTGGATGCAACCTTGCTTAAAATTACTTGAGAGATTCATTGTGATTTCTTGCATTCTGCAATGGTTGGTAATGTTGGTGTTATGAGATTTTGTGTTTGTAAAGACATGATTGACTGGTTTTTGTTTTTGTGGTTGAAGCAGTCTGAAAACCAAGACACGCTTGGTGAAAACAAGAAACAGCGTCTGGAGGAGGCTGCTGCAATGTGTTCGCTTCCACCCTGCATCTCCCCAATACCCAACCACAGAGTACCAAGTACTAAAGAGTAAGTTATTCTTAATATTAAGATGGTCCTTTACAGCATGGGTGTTCAGATCCAGTTGTCATAGGGAAGCCTCTCCTTACCATTTATCAATAGGGCTAGCTTTACCATTAGGCTGAATTAAGTTGCTGTCTCAGTCAGCTGGCTTTGTGTGTCATGAAATGGCCAAAAATAATAATAGAGGTGCTTGTGTGATTGTCTGTCTCATGGCCAGCCTTGGGTACCTTTGCACTATGATTGTGTGTGTGTGTGTGTGTGTGGTGGGTGGGTGTGGTGGATTGCTGTTCATCCTCAGCTGCAGGAAGTGTTGGGCCAGCTCTAAATATTCCTGTTATGCAAAAGAATCTTATAACATCATCTCTTTATGGCCGCAGTGGACTTTTCTGTCTTACACTAATGGAATGCAATTTGCATACTTTTATAGGTGACAAGTATTTCTTGAACTACCTGTCTTTCTAACCAGAATGCTAAGGAGAGGATTGTGGGAATTCCTTAAACTATTTGAAACTGTTCATGTTAATTGGGTTAATCTTTTTGGACTTGGTCCCATCAGCCCCAGCTAGCATGGCTAATGGTCAGGGACGCTGGGAGTTATCGTCCAAAACATCTAGACGTCCAGAGGTTCCCAATCCCTGAGTCCGCAACAGTTTTGCAAATATTCTAAATAGTGTATATACAATATGGGTGCAACATTTCAGTCGCGTTGTTCATGTTCCCTGTTTGTAGTGGGCACAAGGAAGAACACCCTTATAATTTGTTAAGTAAGAGAATGAATACCTTTTTGAACCTTCAACTGATGTCCCAGTTAAAAGTGGCTCAAAACCAATATAGCTCATTACCAGTCATGTTGACCCTTCTTTCCCATATCTCTCTTCGTTGAGGCAATTCTTAATACTATACATAACTATTACTACAAGCATCATGTGGGAGGGATCAATATCCCCCACCTCGTGTGCCCAGCTTTATCCTTTTATTAATTTTAAAGCCCTTACTTTGGACTTACTATAGCAAATATATTTACGTTATTAAATAATCCCACAATTAACAGGTAAATCATCTCCTTTAAACCCACTGTGAACCAAATCAACCAGTTCCCAAACTCGCTTATGTCTATGTAATTACTATTTCCACTTAATGCCAAGAGTGCAGAGTTACAATATTTAAATCCCCCATTTCTCAAGTCTGAAAAAGACACTGATGTTAGTGTTAGATGCATTTTAAAATGATACAAATTTTCTCCGTGGCATTTCTTCAAACACATAAGTTTATCTTTCTCTAACACTTACATTATTTTTTATGAATCTTTTATTTCCTGCCTCCAAGCCTTAGGGATCTCCCCCCAACCTGATGTTTCTTAATTTGAGCTTGTTTTCTAGGTCATTAATTTGATTCCTTAGAGCTCTGAAACCATTGGTATCTTCTGTTAAAATATAATTGTGCTCATCAATAGTTATTTCCCCTATGCTAGCTTTCCATTCCCCTGATCCCAGATGCTCCTAGTTGCCAAGCAAAATTTTTCAACTTTCTTAACTCATATATTTAACTAAGACCATAATCACATTGCAGTTTATTATTAATCTCCTCCAAGTTAATATTTAACCCAATCCACTTCGATAACTTAGTTCCAGAGGAGCACACAAATACAAAAGTTTAAAGCAAGGAATCGAGAATATCCACCAAAAAGAATATATGTGATATCCGGCAGCAAAGTGACTTTGCTAAGGTTATTATAATGGGCTACACTGACTATTCCCCCACTTTTATTTTCGAACAAATAATAGCCATTTCAGAGTAGGTTGAGCTATTTCTCCAATATATATAATTGTGAAAATAACCACTCTTTTCACTGGTTGCTGCAGCTTCAGTACAATTGTTGGGGAGGAGGGTTCACAATTACTTTTCCCTTCATAGACAAGTCAGTTGGGTGTCCTCAGCCAATTGGGAGGATGTAGTGAATGTGCTCCCATCACAGTGCTATACGATGGTGTCATTGTGGGCAAATACAATCAATTCAAATTGAGAGCAGGAATGCAGAGTAAATTAATAGGTGGACACTTCTAAAGCAATTGCTGGACATTGTCAGCAACGTGAAGTGCTTATTCTCCATGCTCATGGACTTCACCAATATTCATCTTCAGGTTCTTCTCTTTTTTTACTGTTATTTCTTAGTCTCAGAACCACAGTTTCTAGCTCTCTGCACAGCCCTACACTTTGCAAGGATTCAATTCCTAACTGGGTTAATGTTATCCCTGGGCAAACCAAATCAGACTTATTTACTCATCTTTTACTCCCATGCTAAGGAACCAATCCAATGTAGTTATCTCTTCTTTTTAATTACTGTTGCAGTTTCTTTATTAATAATACTTATATGCCAAGAATATGTGAAATCCCTAAACGCTCTATATAAAACACAATGAGATCATTATAAAAGAAAGTTTGTGTGTGCACACACACATTTTATAACCCAAAATGCAAAGAAACATAGCAGAGACTCCACCAATAAAATATGAATTAATAATTATTCATAGATGTCTCCCATCAGGGGCAGACTTTGGTCTTTCAAATTCCAGCAGCACCCTGTGCCAGGTCCAGATTTGGTGTCCTCCCTGCCTCTCACCTTCCATTCTGCTCAGTTCAATTCATCAGACACCCTGTGGCGCCCCCTAGACTTGGTCCCCAGTACAGCAGAACGAGTCGTACTGCCCTAAATGCACCCTCTGCTCCCATGCTGCTCAAGTGATATTTGAATAGTAGAATCACAGAGAGTGGAAAAAACTAAAGGCTGCTCATGTCCAAGCTAGATAGCTCAGCAGGTGCAACAGGCTTGAGAGTCTTGATCTCCTTGTCATGTTCGAGCCCCACACTGGGCAAGACACTCCTGCAGTGCAGAAGGGTTGGACTAGATGACAGTGATAGTCCCTTCCAACTCCATGATTCTTTGATTCTGAACTTACCATCCCCAGAGAGATAAAATGCTAATGGGGCACAGGAGCTTCCTACACTTTGTGATTCCATTATTCAGATGGTACTGCAGTGGCTTGGGATCCACCCAAAGGACTGTGGGACAACATGAGAATTAGGGCTTAGGAGTTTCTCACACAAATTAGAAACCCTTCCCTCATCTACAGACATACTTGGAAAGGTTAAATTAAATCTATTCTTTGCCACACATTCAACCCCCTCTTACAAAGGTCTGGTTAAAGCAAGTTGAACATGGGAAGTTACATTTCACCCAGTCAGACTCTTGATCCATCCAGGTCAGCATTTTTACACCAACCAGATGCTGCTCTCCATGTTTTCATGCAGTGACCTTTCCCTGGAGATGGCAGGGGTTGAGACTGCAATCTTCTGCATGCAGAGGATGGGCTCTACCACCAAGCTGTTGCCCCTGCCATAGCAAATTATTTTGCACTCAGTTCTCTTGAATATGTATTCTTAGCTAAGAATCGGATAGATGGATAGATAAAACATGTGAGGAAGAAGGGCAATTAAATGCCCATTTTGATGAAACTGGTTTTTAATTTGCTAATGGCCACAATTAGGGAATAACTGGAATGGATGCTACTATCGCGAAAGCTCGGGAAGCATACTGCCAGCTGAGGCCATTGAATTTCCCCCAATCGAGAAATCAAGCTGCTTTGCTTTCCTTGTTCCTCTTTGATTTGTTGCTTTGAGGTATTGTAAATCTATAACTGCCTGACACTGACTTAAATTGACTAAGAGGGAGACATAAATTCTTGTTGACTTAATTTGCTATTGAAAATTTGAGTCAATAATCATGAAAAGTAAATGGCTGTAGAATGCAATATGAGTTGTCAAAGGAAAAATTAAAATTCAAGTAATCTTCATTGACTGGACTAGGGCAGTAACTAAAATAATAATAATAATAATATAATAAAATCCATGGTCAAATTAACATGTTAAGAAATCAGCTGGGTATATTTGCCTCTCCTTTTTTTTTAACAGCTAAGGTTTAAATGTCAGTCTTTTTCCCCCCTAGGGGTGGTGGGAAAACATTTCCAAGGCATTAGACCATTTATTCATTTACTGAAACAATTTTTATGCTGCTTAACCACAATAGCCTCTAAGAAGCTTAAAAGGTAAAGGTACCCCTGCCCGTACGGGCCAGTCTTGACAGACTCTAGGGTTGTGCGCTCATCTCACTCTAGAGGCCGGGAGCCAGCGCTGTCCGCAGACACTTCCAGGTCACGTGGCCAGCGTGACAAGCTGCATCTGGCGAGCCAGCGCAGCACACGGAACGCCGTTTACCTTCCCTCTAGTAAGCGGTCCCTATTTATCTACTTGCACCCGAGGGTGCTTTCGAACTGCTAGGTTGGCAGGTGTGGGACCAAACGACAGGAGCGCACCCCACCACGGGGATTCGAACCGCCGACCATGCAATCGGCAAGTCCTAGGCGCTGAGGTTTTACCCACAGCACCACCCACGTCCCTTTTGTAAGAAGCTTACAAAAACACAATACCAAAAAACAACAGTTAAAACTATAAATTCAAACATCAGTTAAAATGCCCGTTAGAATGAAGAAGAAAAAAATGATTCAGTAAGTGCCAGGAGTTCAACAGAGAAGGGGACCTTTCTAACCTCAACTGGAATAAAGTTTCATAAAATTGGACCCACAATATTGAGCAAATTGTTCCTGTTAGGTACAAACTGTTTGTCTGAGCCATGGAGAATTGCGAACAGTGATTCCCCCCTCCCAAAATAGGCAGGGAGATAAGGGTTAAGACAGCCCCTGAGGTAACCTGGACTCAAGTTGTTAAGGGCTTTGTAAATTAATAGAAGAATCTTAAACCTGGGCTGGTAGTGGATTTCCAGCACTGGACTAATGTGCTGGCAATAATCTGTCCCCCATCAGCAGTCTACCTGCAGTGTTTTGCACCAACTGGAGCTTTTGAAGAGCAATTACTATATTAGCCATTTTGGATGGACCCAAGTTACAGGACATACTTTTGGAGTGCCTCAGCTATGTAGAGCAAGCACTTACACACAGCACTATCACCTGACATTCGCAGGGAAGGTACACATGTGCCTTCTGAATGCAGCTGCTGATGCTGCTGCAGTAGCAGCAGCAGCAGCTTCAGGAAACTCTTGGAAACCCAGGGCCCAGAACTTGACCAGCAGGAGCTCCTGTTGACTCAACAGGAGGCACAAAAGAATCTGGCTGGAATTTGCCGGTGTCAACGCATCCCAGGTTATAACAACAGGTCCTTCTTTCTCGCTTGGCAGCACCAGCTCAGCGAAAAAGGCAACAAAGAAAAGGGAAGAGAAGCTGTTTCCACCCCCGTTGTCTCCTCTGCTCAATGAGACGGCAGCCCGGCGGAGCAGCAGCAGTGGCAGCTCCTTTGGCCAAGAGAACAACCTCTCAAATCCCTTGCAGGCCAGCACCTCCTCCAAACACCGGAAAAATGAGAACAAATCCGCTTCTAGCACAAAGGGGAGCTGTGTAAGTCACTCAGGGACACTTGAGAACAGGGATTCCCTTCTACCAGAGCAAACTGTTGCTCCGCCATGCCCTGTCCCCAGAGTAGCCAATGTGGCGTTCTCCCGATGTTGATGGATTCCAGCTCCCATAATCCCTCACTGTGGGCCATGATGGCTGTGTGGCTGATGGGAGTTGGGGGGATGTCCAAATAGGATCTATACTGTTTGCTACAGGATGGCCAAACAGAGCCAATGATGGGCTGAAAGTGTTCCAGGGAAAACTTGGGGGCAAATTTGGGGGGACTTTTTGGCAAAGGGGTGCAAGGGGGGAAGTGCAGAATTGACTTCCCTTTATTACTATGCCTGTTTTGCAACAGTGATCATTCCAAGGTGGGAGGGGAAAATATTGACCTCCACCAGCTGCTACCATTTTCCCACTGACTCCCCTCCCCATTAGAGCAGCACTATATCATGATGTGATGTTGTTCGGGGAGAGGGGCAGTGGGGAGAAGTGTTAACCGCCATTTGGCATCCACAAGGGGGGAAAGGGTCACCACCAGTAAGTTCACCCTTGCTCAGTTTTGCAAAAATGGAAAGGAAAAAAAAACCTGGGTCAGCATTTATATATGGAAAATTGCAAGGGGGAGATTGTCCTTCTCCCCAGGAAGCAAAATGCCTTGGGCTGGGCATGCTTTTTCGTAATGTCCTATAGCAATTTAATAGAATTACGTCATTATTTTAATGGATGTTGATTTAAATGTGTAGGGGAGGAAGTTTGTGAATTATTTTTCAGCGGCCGTCCCACTGCTTATCCCCAGTTCCAGCCCTAATCATCGGATCCTGTGAGTCTTTCACTTGCCATTCATCTTCTTTCCACTTTATTTTAATAAGCAAGCGATGCTACAAGGCGTCCATGCTGACATTACACCTTCCTAGAAGTGGGTGTTAATGATACCGTGCGTGTGAGCAATATGTAGCTGCTTGTTCTTAATTAATCTATTGAGCTTGACTTGTGACATAAGGGCTGCGAGATGCAAAATATGTGCCTTGGTTTTAATTTTGAGACACACAAACTTGCTTAACATGACATCTAGAGATATTATTAGCACGAAAACCAAAGCCGCTAATTAAAAATCGCTTTCTGCAGGAGGAAGATTCCCACAGCAGGTCCTCAAATGCTCTGCCCGACACCAGCCACCCAGAGAGTAGCATCTGGCCTGCCACTCCTGCCTTCACCAATGGGAATCGTGATCCAAGGAGACCTAAAATAACATTTGATGATACGTAAGTAGTTAGAGCAAACCTACGCAGCCATTTCTTGTCCATGCTTTAAATTGGCAGAGCCCTGCAATTGCCTAGATTTGAGGCACAGACTCTAAGAAAATGTGGGAGATGCCTGTAACTGCAGCAGCATCTGACTTGGTACCCTCTGGATTTGTTGCTGGACTCCAGCTCTTAGGAATATAGGAATCTGCCTTATACTGAACCAGACTCTGATTGGCAGCAGCTCTGCAGGGTTTCAGACAGGGAGCCTGTCCCAGCCATACCTGGAGACGCCAGGGATTGAACTTGGGACCTCCTACATGCAAGGTATGGTCCTTCCCAAATCTAAGCATCCCTGAATCCATTGGCTATGCTGGCTGGTGCTAATGGGATTTGTAGTCCAACAACATCCAGAGGGCACCACCTTGATTTTCCTTGCTGCACTTTATAAATTAAGAAATATTTTCATGCATGGGGAATTCTTGCTGCACATGTTGCAATAATTCAGTTCCAGTTCTTGAGATGTTCAGTATTTCCAAAGAGTTGATATACAGGGAGTAGCTGGGTAATATTGATGGAAGCAAAAGGTTAAAGATCTCCTATGTTTGAGCATAAGAACCTGACATAATTAGAACCTTGGTGGATTAGGATGGCAATCCTATGTGTGCACTTAACTGAAAGTAAGCCCCACTGAATTCGTTAGGACTTGGTGCCCCAGCCAGCATGGCTAATGGCAAGGAAGATGGTGAGTTGTAGTTATGCAAAATCTGCAGGGTCAAGACTTTCTCATACCTGATCAAACCCCTCCATGTGGTCCATGGCCTCAATCTTCCCCTGATCACCATAATGACTATTTAAACTACAAAAACTAGGCACGCTCAGAGTATTCCTGCAACTAGCATCATGACTAGTTTTGCCCTTAAAGCTATGTCTCATCTTCTCTCCCTGTGCCTCTTTTAACTGGAGATTCCAGGGATTGAACATATACCCTTTTGCATTACCACTATTGCCACTATCCTCATTTAGGTATTTGTGTGGAATTTTAGCTTGACCATCATGTTAGAACTATATACATCTTCTCTTTTTCCTGTTGCATAATTTTACATTTTAGCTTTTCTAATGGAACCTTGTTACGGTTAATCACTTTGAATTGTTTCTCTTTTCCTTCTGTTCAGCAAAGTTTAATAGGCCCCTTTGGGCTCCTGGTTTCCACAGTTAGCCATTTTGCAGCCAGCTCATCAATCACTTCTTTGCATCCAGCAGCTTAGCACTGATAAGACTGAAAGAAGCAAAAATAAATGGGCGCTTCTCCTCCTGGAAACCAGTCAGCGCTTTTTATCAGATATTTGACATACAAGAGCATTCTACAAACATAAGGCTTAGCCATGGCTTCCACTTAACTGCAGTGAAGCCTTGTATCTAAATACCTAAACAGTGGTTAATAATTGGCTGCAAGCCAGGAAGAGAGCTTATTTGTGGAGGCATGAGTTTTTAAATATTATTTGTTTTAACCACGTTTAAGCATTACATCTGCACTGAACAAGCCATGGTTGCAATAATTCCCTCATTCCTCAAGGCTCTCTGGCATCTCTAGGTCTCATCAGTGTCTCCCTCCAGGGGGCTGGGCCTAGATCATGACAGTAAACCATTGTTTGTCTATATGTTTTGGATCTTAATCAAGGGAGATTCAGTATCAGATAGTGGGCACACTGTCAGGCAAGAAGAACAAAGGGGGACCCAGCTCAGCCAGAAAGCTCAAGTGCCCTTGGGCCAGTCACACTCTCAGCCTAGTCTGCTTCCTGATAAGGTGGCAAGGATAAAACAGGACTGGAAAGCCATGTATGAGGGCAATAGTTTCTTGGAATAATTAAAAAAAACTGATCAAGGCAACAAGTCCTATCAGTATTAAGCTTCAGACATCAGCTAAAAACCGCTTAAGCTTTCCCTAGAGCATAATACAGCCATGTGTATCGATGAACAATTTGTTTCCTTTCCTTTTTCTTTTTATGCCACACTAGCTCCCAGTCTGTTTGTTTCCAGGCACAATTCAAAGTGCTGGTTATGACCTACAAAGCCCTATAAAGGTCCAAGCTCTTTGAAAAACCATATTCCCTCATAGAAACTTGTCTGGGTTTTGAGAACTTTGAGGGAGGCCCTTCTCTTAGTCCTGCCACTCTCGCAGGCATACTTGGTGGAGATGCAGGAGAGGGCCTTCTCGGTGGCTGCTCCCAGACTCTGGAACTCCCTCCCTAGAGAAACTGGACTGGCTCCCTCCTTGCTGTCCTCCTGCCAGCGGGTGAAGACTTTCTCATTCCAACAGGCTTTGGGAAACTGGCTGCTTTTCATGAAAGCCCTGGTGCAGTGTTGCTGTTGTTGTTTTTTATAACGAGCTGCCTGTTGTTTTTTTAAATATTTTTTTTTTATCTATAGTTTTAATTCTGTTAATGTTTAATTGTTTTATTTATTTTCTCTATGTTTTTAGCTGCTCTTATTTTGTCCGTAAGCTGTCTGGGGTCCCTGTCAAAGAAAAAGGCAGGGAATAAACACGTAAGGATATTTGTGAGGATTTTGTTTTTCACCACATAAAACATATGTGATCAAGCTCACTGCGATTCTGTATGATAAACCAAACAAGTGTTAACCAGGTGTAAAAACCAAGTCTAAACCAGGCCAATGAAACAGGAGCAGCTAACACAGAGGGATGTCACCAAGAAGCCAGCCTGCCAACACCTTTATCACCATCACTACCTGGACAGTGTGGGGAAGGGGCATCAGCAAGCTTGGAGCCAGACCAGGGCACCAATATTGCCCATCTGACACTCCTCCCAGTGTGCCCACATGGTCCCAACCTCGCCAGCACCCTGCTGTGCCCATTCTCTAAACAGATAGTGACACTGGAGCCTCATTTCCTACTGCTGCTGCTGCTTACTCTTGTTCTCCTTGTTTTCTCAGGCTTCGCAATGCAGATCACTACATGCAAGAGGCCAAGAAGCTGAAGCACAAAGCAGATGCCCTGGTAGGTCTTCACATTCTACTCCCCACCCCCCACACACCTTGTAAGGCAGTTTGCTCAGAACTGCAAAGGTATCATGATAAGCCAGAGGGCTGCTTCAGATTTGCATGGTGTATTAAAGTGTGCAATTAATTACTCTAATTATTGGCGCAGAGCACCATTAATTAGCAGAATCTGCACATCATCTGCAGTAACACAGGGTGTTCCCAGATAATGTCTTCTGGCCAAGTGGCAGCAGTCAGGCCGTTCAAAGTTGGATTTACCAATCAATTGCAGGGCGGCCATTTAGGCGGTGCCCACCCCCCATGGAAAATGCATCTCTCTCCAAAGCTAGAGCACTAACAAGGACACAGATTCGTCCTCATTAAATAAGCTAATGTATGCATATAGATGCAGATTTGGAAATAATTACTATAATTTAAATAAGACAGTATATCTAACCATAGTGAGGAAAACTATGACCAAGGGACCAGACCCTCCTATCCAGAACCGATACCAAGTGGGATAACAATATTCACTTGGAAAGCTTGTTGAAAGAGCTGGAAATATTGGAAGGCTTGTTGGAAGGTAGAAGGTTGCACCCCATTGTTCCATCTGTCCTGTTACTGAGCCCTGTACAGTGGATGAGATGTGGGCATGACTTAACATCAGTCCCTCTTCCCAGGGAACTCTGCAAGGGGAATGGGGTTCTGCTAGCAGGCCTCTGCACCTACAGTTCCAGGATTATTTGGGGGAACCTAGGATTACTGTTGAGTGGTATAAAAGTACTTTAAGAGGACAGAGCAGATGTAACCTGTTTGTGCAGCATTTATTCTGTCTGGTAGTAACTATCCAGGGTCTGGGCCTCTGCTGCCTTTGTAGCTTGTGAAGGAGGTGCCTCGGATGGAAACAGGGTTCCTCTGCATGCAAAGAAGGCACTCTCTCACTTGGCTGCATTGCCTCCCTTGATCCGCTCCTGGCGTAATTCAGAATTTGGACTGTGCCCTATGCTCGTCACTGAACTCATATTCATACTTCTTGAAGGGCTTGTTCCACGATGGGGACCCGAGCTGATTTGCTGATGCCGGACTGTGGCGAGCATGCTCATAAACATAGCTATCCATTGATGAATATTTCCAAAAGCACCTTACCGTGGCCAGTTGACCTTTAAAGGAGCTCGAACATTTGTTTACCCCTTGGAGCCCACTAGCAAACAGTTGGAGGCAATGGCTCATGGCCGCTTCTGCACACCATGCCAGTTTGTTCACCCCACCCTACCCAACCCTGTGCTCCACTCCCTACTGCCCAATTTGCTCAGCATGTTGATGAGCCTTTCATCTTGCTACCTTTATCTGCATCTGGCAGAATTCAGTCTGTTTCTCATGCAGCACTAATGCAAAAAGGCACCATGCATCATGCTGCTGCCTGAAGGAAGCTCTTTCCCATCACATGGTGTTGCTGAATATCCCCTATGCGCTGACTGGAATGCAGAGACAAGCACCATTTAACAACTTGACAGCAGCCTCACATGACCATCACAGACCTCTCACGTATCCATCATGGCGAAGGAACAACCTGTATTTGACCCTATTTTTTTACCCCATCCCTGAGCCTCCTGTTATTCTTGCCAGGGCCCTCATCACATGCCCCCCTTTTATTTTCCTGGATTTGCCTGCAGTTTGTTATCTCCATGTCCAATCAAGTCACTTCAAGTAGCTGTCACCTTTCTGAAAAACTAGGTGTGTGACATTAGAGTCATCTTTGCATTTAGCGTTGGGAGGGTTGTATTTTTTTATATAAAAATCAGTGCAAATTGCATCAGTTTTGGGTGGTTGATAAATAATGGGAACAGAACATGCACAGAGAGGAAATTTAATAATAATAATAATAATAATAATAATAATAATAATAATAATTTATTTATACCCCTCCCCGGCCAGAGCCAGGCTCAGGGCAGCTAACACCAATGAAATTACAGTAAAAACATAATAGGGGTAAAAAAACAATTTAAAATACAGGTTAAAATGCAATTTAAAATGCAGCCTCATTTTAAAAGTAGCCCATAGATTGAAACCATAAGGAGAGGAAAACATAAGGGTCAGACTGAGTCCAAACCAAAAGCCTGGTGGAACAGCTCTGTCTTGCAGGCCCTGCAGAAAGATGTCAAGTCCCGCAGGTCCCTGGTCTCTTGTGACAGAGCGCTCCACCAAGTCGGGGCCAGTTGATCTTCATTATTATTCTTCATTGGCACCAGTGAGGGATTTCCACCCAATGTGAGAGGAGAGGATTACAAGAAGAGGGGTCTTCAGAAGAGGGGTTCCCCTCAGGGCTTTACTGATCCTAATGTAGAAGGAGGCGGGTGCACAGGTGAGGCTCAAAATCAACAAACCGCCCTTCAAATAAACATTAAATCTTTCTTGGTGGTTAAGTCATGATTGTTCATGTGCATATCCACATCAGCTGCACACAGAAGCTGTCTTCAGGCATTCAAAAGTGGCGCAAATGTCAGAGAGAAGGGAGTGCATGCATGCTAGCTTCACACACTGTTGCTATTCCAGTTACCCTTCAAGGGTTTTACTCAAAGGGAGCCTCTGCTACACAAAGAAGCTCCCCATGCATTCTAGAACCCTGAAAGATCAGTATGGCTGTCTCCCTCATTCACCTTCAGCAGGCATTTTAAAAATAAGAAAGGTCCTCTTCACTGAAACATTTGATGGCCAAAAGATACTGTTTTTCAGGAGCTCATCCTATGGCTGTCTTCCATTTCATAGCAGTTTCCAAACATGCTGCCACCAACTTGAAAGAGATTAATGATTTCTATAGTACAACCTCATTATGGGTGTTCCTTGGGTGTCTCGTGTACTTACCTGGCTTTGCTTCACATTGGTTTGTGACTTGACTGTTGCTTCAGCAGCGGGAATAAAAACCTATGCATAGATAGGTATAATACCATTCGTGGCAACCTTAAAATTATCAGCTATAAAGATACGTGACTTTTAATTTTTTCTCAGATGTTTTAAATATGGGGGTTTGGGGGGGAGGTTAAAAATGATACGGCTTGCTGTTTGCTTCCTATTTGGGAGGAGGAGTTAAAGAATAGAGGAGGCTTTCCCACTGCAACCAGTCTCCCTCCAACTGGTAGAGGACAATGTGGAAGAGGATGACAGAGCTATCGTGCTCATTTTGGCCACTTACGAATGCATGGATAAGGCTGAAAAGTGTACAGTTGATGCAGATATACCTGTGAATGAAGACTTTGATCCTTCATTTGAAGTTCATGGCTTTAGAACCATTCATTTAAGTCACTTACAGATGCTGAAATATAGGGCTGTGGCTCTTCCTTGCTGGAGTGGGACTATAAAGACTACAAGAGCTCACCATCTCTGGTTTTGACAAAAATGTATGAACCATTGGGCTCGTGTATGCCTATCCCGAAGTCAAACCTGTGGCATTATCTTGAATGTGCTTCTTCTTCCCCCTTTTCAGGTGGAAAAGTTTGGCAAAGCGGTGAATTATGCTGACGCTGCCCTTTCCTTCATCGAGTGCGGCAATGCTATGGAGCGCGATCCATTAGAGGCGAAATCTCCATACACTATGTACTCCGAGACTGTGGAACTCATCAGGTTAATGGCTTTCCTGTGATCATTCTCATAATCTCATTTCACTCATAATTAGAACTTGCTACGGTTTTTAAAAGTATCATTTCGACCTCATTAATGATTAGTCCAAGGCATCTTCATCTCAGAAGTCATCATAATTAGTTCTTCTTGCCATTTTATTAATGTCACAGAAAATTTATAATTGATGGACACTGCTCTTATAAATTAGCCCCGTTAGAGGTTATAATGTGTGTGTTATATAATTTGCAATATTCATAAAATTAAAATTGAAATGTAGTGGGTGGAAGTAAAGCATAGTAATTTCACCATTTGGCAGTGACACTTGTCTTTTAAAAGGGATAGTTTTATCATTCCAGACATTAAAGGGAGCCCACTGGGATCTCTGTTATAAACCCTGTTTTCCAGAGGTTTGTAATTTGGCTGTTAAAAATTGTTCCAGAATGAAATTTGTCAGTTTGTTTCAGCTTTTCAGCCCCTGTTTTGCATGTATATGCACACATACACAAATTTTTTTTTGGACTTGCATAGATGTGTATTACTGGCTGAGAGAAGCATGCCAAAATTTTGTTAGCTTCAGTTTCCAGTGGTTGCTGTTTCATGGGAGTCAAACGGGTTTGGTAGGGGAGGGGGACATTCCTTCTTTACAAAAAGGCAATCAGTGATCAGAGTGAATAGGATGACGTCTAGAAATCACAGTACAAACAGAAGCATGGGTGAGCCCTTAGTCTGAATCCAACCAAGAGGGTCTTATCTTATGTGCATGCTAAATTTCAAAGACTATACACCTTCATTTCAAAAGGAGTTTGCAGGATCTTTCCCATGTAGTGGTTGTGATCAGCAGTCTTTGGCTTAATTCAACCTGACAGAGATAAAGATAGATCTATTGATCAGTTAACCCAGCTCTATTTATGGGCTGGTAAATATGAGATTTCCTTGAAGATCCTGGAGTTATTAATAGGTTCTGCCCCAGAGCAGTTTTCAATTCAATTTCCTTTGCTGCAACAACTTTCACTTAATATGGGAACACTTTTTAATAGCAGCTGAAACATGGCAGGTATTAAAACTGTTGCCATTTATTTATTTACTTGTTTTATGGGAAATATAGCTAGCCTGCTTTTCCATAATGCTTAAGGCAGCTCAGAGCGTAACTTTAAAATAGCTATGGATCTTTATCTATATAAAAATAAGCAACAGTAGCCATAAAGCTCCAGGTTGGCAAAGTTTGGCCAGATCCAAAGGCCTCAGAGGATAGATAAGGATGGAGAAGAATCTTCGTTCAGTCCGCTTTTTTATATGAACAGATCTGATTTGCACTTCCCACACCAATGTGTAGATTGGAATGCAGTTACCCTTTGGATTTCACACTTCTCCAGATTATGCGATCCAGCCTTCAGCTCTAAAGCCATATCAAAATGTGTAAAAGATAAAAGTGTGTAAAAGTTTAGAAATGTCTGCACTGAGACAAACTGCTATTTAAATATGCATATTGTAGTAAAATGTTTATTTAAGAATTTTCACATGGATTTTTAAAAAATGCATATTAATGCAAACATGGACTGATGGGTGAACAGTTTTGAAATTGACACAAACCTGAAATAGACTGAGCAATCCAACCCTACAAATTGGGCCTTATATAGGCACCAAAATCAAAGGAGGGAGGATCATAACCATTCTCTGGATTGAAATTATTTTATTTTACCTGTTGAATTTCAAGTAGATTCTGCATCAAGGACCTTGGACTGGTTTTGAACTACAGTGCTGATGTGGAGGCGAACTATGGTTTGCAGCCACTATATCTTGCCCTATAAGGGAATATCAGCCATGATTACCTTGAACCAGTAGAAGAGGAGGAGGCACATGAGCCCCTCACGTGGTTTGCAATAGTTTGCAATGGGCAAACCATGGTTTGACCATAGAATCAAAGAGTTGTAGAGTTGGAAAGGGACCACAAGGGTTGTGCAGTATAACCAACTCTACAATTCTTTGATTTTGTGAATCCCCTGCAATGCATGTGAAGGACTAAGGGAGCAGAGTTGCTTCCTGACAAGTTGCTGGCATCTGAATTGATTCCACTGAAATATATTGTGTTTGAGGTGATATCTGTGGAGCAGTGTGTGCAACAGCCATTCATCTGCACATGCAAGCCATTAAAAAGTCAGGTGTCAACCCAAATGTACAGGACCAAGCACTGTGCACGCAGCATATGAACCAACTTTCCCTAGCAGTTGTGGGATTTCCCCTTAGAAACGTATATTTATAACATGAAAGAATTCAATGTCAGGGAAGCATCAGTGAGGAAATAGTACATGCTTTGCATTATGAATGAGTATTTGTTTACATAGCAGAAATGTACCGGATTTGAAAAGAAGCTGTTATCTTTGGGGAAATAATATGCCTTGTAAATATTTCAGAATGTGTATTTGCGTGCAGCTCTGGTTTAAACAGAAAGGGGAGATCACAAAGGAGGTTTCAGGGCAGCAGAATGATCACATACTAAAACTCAACTAAGCCAGACCTATCCATTGGATGGGATGAACCTCACCCCTGTTCACAGCTTTCCCCCCTCGCTTCATGTTGCATTTCATTATCTGAGCTCCAATGCCAGGTGCTATCCTAGCTGTTGGAAGTGTTCAGAGAAACAGGTGTGGGGAGGTAATCTGTGGGCAGAGAGGCATCAAGCACCTTTTCTGATATGTAAACCTGCCCCTTTTCTCCATTGTGGGAGGGAGCCACAAAGGCTGTGTCCTACCTGCACTATTAAAGGCAGCGGCACTCTGAATGCCAGGTGGTGGGAATCACAAGTGGGGAGAGTACTGTTGTACTCTCAGGCTTCACATAGGCATCTAGCTTGCCACCATGTGAACAAGATGCTGGGCTAGATGGGCCATTGGCCTGATCCAGCAGCTTTCCTTATGTTGATATGATTGGTTCACATAACATATTAAAGCCACGGGTCTGTTGCCCTCACATACAATTTTACCCTGGAGAGAGAGAGCAGGGGGGATTTGTCAGAGCTGGAAGATACAGTGTAAGCAAGTGATGTCCCTTGTCTCTTCCTGCTGTCTTCCCTCCCAGAAGACCTTTGGGGGTTCTTTTTTTAATCCATTTTGCTAATTATAGCTATTCAAAGGCTCAGATGCACGCAGATGACATTGATTTGTGAGAATGAGCAACACATCACAGTGACTCAGGATGCCAGAAATATGGCTGCCAAGGCTGTTTAGACTAATTGTATCTTTAAATCCCTTCCTTTTTAAGCGTGCACATCCTCAAAGGATACGAAACCTTAATTTGTCCTGAGCCACCAAGTATGACAGAAGCTGTCGTAAAGCACAAGAAGGGGCAGGGGAGGAAGAAAATGAAGAAAGAAAGCGCTGAACTAAAAGGGTCCTTTATATATGAAGCACATAATGGTGATGACGACAGGGGCGGCAGTGATCCAGTGCGGTAAAAGCAGTGCATTTCTCCTGCACTCCATTACTCCCTTGTAAATGAGACCGCCCGGATACCTTAAAACCTCCTTACGCAACACTGAACTCTATTACTTACTCTAACACAAGTACCTGTGAAATTGTATTAAGGCTCAGAACAATGGTTTTTCTATGATGATTTGATTTTCAGAAGGCTTAAGTGTGCGGAATGTTGCGGGTGGTGAGGAACACTTTCATCAGGGAAGGAGGGGAGGGAGAGAAGGAAAGGAAAGGAAATTGCCCAACTTTATTATTCGCAAGCCAGGACAGGAAACGGTTGAGCAGCAAGGGGCCCCCTCCTGCAGTTTAGTGTCACAGGTGATGCACTCCACACAGTTGTTTTGTTTGAGAGTGCATTGCCCACATGCTAGTCTCCCTAAGTTTGAAAGCACTTGAGGAGCCTAGACCTGGAAAGATCTCTGCCTTTGAATTCCTAAGGGGATTAGAACACTCCAGGTCTAGGTGGACCAATGGCTTGACTCACTCATTTTTCTCGAAGCATCCTTGCTGACACTCAATATTTAATCCCTCTTCTCCTTTTTCTCCTCCCCCCTCTCCTCCCTTAAATCTCTCCCCACTAAAGGTATGCCTTGAGACTGAAGAACTTCACTTGCTCTACAGCCACAGATGGAGACAAGAAACTGGCAGTTCTATGGTGAGTTGTCTTCCTCAGCCCTGGTTTAGACAACTTAGATATAACAGCAGGGTAGATATTGTTGGGCAGTTGCCGAGAGTCCTCACCCAGTGGGAGAGCCCATGGTCCTTCTCCTTGTTTAGGAACGTGAACAAGGCATGTGAGCAGTGCCCAGGTTCAAAGAAAGGCAACCTCCACTCAACTTGCTCTCTCTCCCTCCCTGTGGCCATGGGGAGAGGGACCTGTGTCCCAAGGGTTGCATGTGGTCCTCAACTTGTTTCTCATGTGGCCTTTTACACAATTTCATTCTCTCTGTGTGTATGTGGTTTTTAAACAAATTCAAATACAATAACCATCACTTATCCAACAGTACATCTAATGGTGTTTGTTTTATCCATTGACAATAGACATACACTTACACATTCAACATTCAAACATATTACTTAACGTAACCTTTCCACTGAGAATATTGAGCTGTTGCTCCCACCCCCCCACCCCCGCCTTGAGTCAACAGCCCTTCATAGGGAAAAAGGTTCCCACTCTAAGGGAGGTTGAAGACTGGACCCAAAGGGAAAGAGGCAACAAAATGGTGGTGAAGTGACTAGAGTGCTGAGCTATGCTTGGGGAGAGACCTGGGTTCAAATCCTTACTCAGCCATGAAGCTCAGTAGTCCTGTAGTGCCCCCCACACACACACACACACTTCACAGGCTTGTTGTAAGGATAGTCACAAAAGGCCATGTGCACTGCCCCAAACTCCTTGTAGGAGAGAAAGGATAATATGTAGAGCAAACAATATGTAGAGCAAACGATCCAGCCAAACCCATGCACTTACGCAGCAATAAAACTGCTTACACATTTGCAAAGCTAAGCAGAGTCCGGTATGGCTTCACATTGGATGAGGGACTGTGTGTTGAGATTCCTGCATTGCAGGGAGTTGCACCAGATGACCCTGAGTCCCTTCCCACTCTACAATTCTATGGTTCTATTAATCCCCATTTATTGAAATGAGAATTACACATGCACTTAACAGCACAATTCTAACATGTCTATTCAAGAGTAAGTGCTGTTGAATTGAGTGGGACTTACTCTCAAGTTAATGGAATTAGGATTGTAGCCTCAGTCTCTCCCACTCGTATCAGTTGCACTTCAGACCGATGCACATGTATTTTTCTTGGTTTTACAGATTTGACGCTCATTAAAATTATTGTGAGATAATTGCAGCTTCACCATAGTAGGGCCAACTGACAGTCTGATGGGGAATGAGGACATATGATTCTGGGTCTGCTTAATTTGGACTGGATTGTGTTTAGTTTGCAATTTCATTAAACAGAAGAAATGTGTTTTTCCCCAAAAAAAAACTTGTACACAGCTACCGATGCTTATCCCTTCTCTACCAGAGAATGTTTAAACTAAAGAGGGAGAATGCTATGAAGTACTCCAGATCTCTTATGGAATACTTTAAGGTAAGCATCAGTTTGTTTCTCTTACTCTGAGTGCCACACAGAAAACCACAGGTTGAGCCATGGTTGACTCTAATGGGCAACTGGTTTGCACTCGGCAACTACTTATGTAAGCTGACCATGGTGTTTCTGAAGCATGTGAAAAGCCCCATGTGGTAAATGTCAGCCCATAACAGTATGAGGGGCAATTGCAGCACCTGTGCATGTTACATTTAATATCCTCAGTATTGATATTCATGTGTGTACATTGACAATCCCATATGAATTTTGTGAATTGCAGCATTTACTGGTTTATGTCCCCTCCCCATTGTAGGACATAATGCTAATGGGCCAGTTAAGACATGTGGTTGCATCCACATTGCCTGCTTTATTTAGAATGAAAATTTTCATCCACTTAATTCTTATGGTATTTTTGAACACTAGCCTGCTTTGAAGTTTTGGCTTTCAGAGCATTAACAACAGTGAGACTTTGGGTTTTGCAGTTCCCACTCCCCTCTCCTACACTAGCATTGCTATGAGGAGAGGTTGGATGCCTGCTTTAAACTAATCAGTTTATTGTTACATCTGAACTAGAGATACTCTGGTTTAACAAGCCAGGGTCATAAACCACATCTTCTTGACTTGTTACAATAAATCCTGGAAGCGAATGCTTATTATTATTTCATCCTCCTGGCTACACCAGAGAGGGTGGGGAAGTGGAGCAGGCAAGCCTAAAACTAACTTCTGCTCATTCATGTAGTAGTATTAAACCATGGTTTTTTTCCAGCCCCAAGGTGTAGTGAATTTCCCTCACACACACTGAAGCTCACCATAGATTAGCAAAGTACTATTGAGGCTTCTTCCTGCAATTGGCCCATCAGTTTTCAGCTTCCTCCTTGCCCTTCTTTCTTTTACTTAAAGTGGCTTTACTTTGATTCTTCCACCTTTAATTAGTTGCAAGTCCTTTGTTAGTGGGACTTCCTTCTGAGTAAATATTATTGAAGTTAGATATTGTAAGCATGGGCCTATGAGAAATATATGCTAAATTTGACGCCATGTGGAAACATCATTTAAATGTCATTTCCAGCCTCCCTGTAGAATAGCAATCTCTTGGCAATGCTAAAGCTTCCTAGTGTGCTAAAGCAACCACTGCTGACATTCATAATATATCTGGGCATTCACAGATTTATATGGATTTTTTAATGCTAATTAAATACCGAGTATTTGCTGTAACATGGACACATGCACAGGTATTGGCAGCTTGAAGCAAAAAAGGCCAGGCCTACCAATATAAGCAAGACCACAGTCTTCAGTGCAAGTTTACGAATATTTTTCAATTATGAGATGCAATTTCTCCTCATTTCAAGTTATCATCCTGAGCTTTTGTGTCCAGATGTAAAGTTTGCTGATTTCCCTTGCAAGGTGAAAAACATCCTTTGCAGAAAGAATTTTAGATAAAGATTATTAAACCACCTTCACAAAAGGTGCTTGATTTATTCTGGAGTTCTGGTATATAGCATCTTTCATTGACTTTTATCATCCTAGTTAGAGCCCACTAATTATCCAACCTGCAGGTTTCCCCCTCACCCTTTATTTTTAGTTTAAAAGGGATTATTATGCTGGTATTATATATATATATAACCTTCTGCTTTGCTACTGAAGTAGGTAATGCCTTCCTTTGTGCTGATCAATATTAATGCAATGTAAATCTTCCTTTGTGTCTGCTGCTGAGTGAACAAAGACCTGTTTCTTTCTTTCTTTTTCCCCCAAACTTGTTTTTCTTACAGAATTGCTCCAAAGTTTCACAGGCCCCTTCTCCTTGGGGAGGCAATGGAAAGTGAGTATTCTCTCTTTGTGGAAATGACCATTTAAATGGGATAGAGGGGTGAGGGCTTTATTCATTGATGAAGATAAGTAGTTATATTATGATGAAATGTTGCATGAGTTAGTTTGGCATGCAGAACAAGGAGAAACCTTGTGTGGATTGATCGATCCCACTCTCTTCATCAGCGCGGTTTTTAAAGCCAAATGAGGAACATAAAAAGAGCTGTTAATCGAGTAGGAAGTATCATGGTGTTCCAGGATGCCAAAATAGTTAATCTCCAGGGCAATGATTCCAGCCCCGACCCCCCCCCCAAAAAAATTTGTTCAGTAACGAAAGGCCAATGAATATTTCACTGATAAATGGTAAGTGCTGTTTAATAAAACTGGAAGCATAATAGTGGTGAATACATGAATGCACTTATTCAACTGATTAACTGGACCCCTATATTAAAACTAAAGCAGCTTTATTTTATTTAATAAAATTTATACACATCTAAATTGAAGGTGGTTGTTTTGTTTTTCTAACAAAGTAGTTTATCAAAAAGATAAAACAATTTTTAAAAGACAACAATAATTTAAGATTTTTTAAAAGTTAAAGTAACAGTAAACGTAAAAACAGATTAAAACTTGCATCAACATTCTAAATAACTGGGTAGACCTGTAACCTATCTGTAACTGGGTAGACCTGTCTAAACAGAAATGGATTTAGCAGGCACCAGAAGGAGTACAGTGATGGCGCCCACCTGATATCAATAGGCGGGGAGTTCCAAAGTGTCAGTGCTGCCACACTAAACAAATGATCTCTTACAGCAAATTGGCTGAGTGGGCACATACAGAGTAAGGTAATCCTACAAGTAAAGTAATCTCAAACTTGTTAAGGAGTTTATATACCAACAGTAGCCCATTGAACTTCCTGTGGTAACAAATCTGCAACCAATATAGTATCAATCAGGCTTGCATTTCTAACTCATCCACATGCTGTGGACCAGACCTGTGTACCTTGAGACCCACCAAACTGAACTGAACCAATAGCTCATTCAGGTGTTGCCAACCAGGAGCTTAATAAAACCTTCTTTTCTGTTGTCCGGCTGGGACAGAAACGGGAAGAGTTGTCACTAACCAGCCTTGTTGATTCCTTGCCATTTGATTTCGTGAGTCACAGGTTGCACAGGGCAGGTGCTGCTTGTGAACAGAAAGGAGAACTAATATATGGCATGAACTGGTTCTTATGTTTCAGTCATTGATGGGCTGGTCTTCTGTGTATATGAAAGATTTTCCTTGTTCCTAGTTAAGCAGAGTAGCATTCAACTAGGGGTGTAGCAGAAGACACAGTGGAGAAGGGACCACAGCTAACTGGTCTGGGGCCACAGAGGGTTGAAGACCCATTATTATTTCTGCAGCAGAGCTGCCAGTTGACATCAAAGGGGTGTTGTTTAGCCCCTGCATGCTCCAAAGCTAAGCATTTCGGAACACTTAAAACACGGGGGGGGGGGCTTCCATTTCAAGAGAATGGTGTGCAAGTTCTGTTACATAGAATGCAACTCTACGGAACACACAACTTAAATCACTCAAGATATTAGAGCACTCCAAATAATTTGCCCATGTACGTGCACAGAAAATAACAGACCTAGCTGAAAGGCAACACACTGAGATCTGCATTGATGGTTGCAATGTAACCCATATATATATATATATATATATATATATATATATATATATATATATTTGCTTTCGTAGATTTTCACGGGTACAGGAATGCAGGTTTTGGTGTCCTCGGGTGTCTTCCCGTGTAAAAGTTGGGGTGTCTAGGCGACGTTTCGACGAGGTCTCACTCGTCATCTTCAGGCTGGTGCTTTCGGCTTCTTGTTACTGGAACAGAGCAGGATCTCAGTGTTTGAGTTCCTATAAATACTGTAGAGGGGGTGTGGTGTATAGCCTCCAATGTTCTGGGCAGAGAGGAAGTTCCCAGGCTAGTGTGCCTTTTCTTCTTTTGTTCCTTAATTACTTGAGAGATATCTTGAGTGATTTCTTGAGTGATATCCTGAGTACCACTTAGGTGGGTCATTAGGTGTGGATTAGTTGCTAAAGTCTTTGTGTCTTGACCTCTTGAACTTTGTGAAGAGTTTTCCTGAGAAGATGGCTGTACTGTACTTAGTTGTGCTCTGGCTTGGCTTCGTGTATAGGGGCGAGCTGTGGTTTTGTGGCTTGTGTCAGCCAGATCTGTGTAGGGATTGCAGGGGGGTGCAGCATCCGGAGGTGCCACCATGGATTGGCTACTGGATGGTGTCTGTAATTCATCTGTGGAGAGGGTCTGGGTTTGGGTCTGGTGTGGTTGATTGGTGTTGGCGTTCTGTGTGCCTCTGGATCTGGTGTCAGTTTTTGTGGGGAGGGCTAATTTCCAGATGTCTGGCAAGCGGGATGTGTCGTCACGCTTGTTCATGTTGTGAGGGTGTTTCTCTATCTCGATGGCTTCCATGATTATTCTCTTGTGGTGATGTTCCGTGTTAAAGAGCAATTTGGAATCTGCAAAATTAATTAACAGGACACGAAATTAATTTTGCAGATTCCAAATTGCTCTTTAACACGGAACATCACCACAAGAGAATAATCATGGAAGCCATCGAGATAGAGAAACACCCTCACAACATGAACAAGCGTGACGACACATCCCGCTTGCCAGACATCTGGAAATTAGCCCTCCCCACAAAAACTGACACCAGATCCAGAGGCACACAGAACGCCAACACCAATCAACCACACCAGACCCAAACCCAGACCCTCTCCACAGATGAATTACAGACACCATCCAGTAGCCAATCCATGGTGGCACCTCCGGATGCTGCACCCCCCTGCAATCCCTACACAGATCTGGCTGACACAAGCCACAAAACCACAGCTCGCCCCTATACACGAAGCCAAGCCAGAGCACAACTAAGTACAGTACAGCCATCTTCTCAGGAAAACTCTTCACAAAGTTCAAGAGGTCAAGACACAAAGACTTTAGCAACTAATCCACACCTAATGACCCACCTAAGTGGTACTCAGGATATCACTCAAGAAATCACTCAAGATATCTCTCAAGTAATTAAGGAACAAAAGAAGAAAAGGCACACTAGCCTGGGAACTTCCTCTCTGCCCAGAACATTGGAGGCTATACACCACACCCCCTCTACAGTATTTATAGGAACTCAAACACTGAGATCCTGCTCTGTTCCAGTAACAAGAAGCCGAAAGCACCAGCCTGAAGATGACGAGTGAGACCTCGTCGAAACGTCGCCTAGACACCCCAACTTTTACACGGGAAGACACCCGAGGACACCAAAACCTGCATATATATATATATATATATATATATATATATATATATATATATAATATATAATATATATTAAATTATTATTGAATAATCTTAGAAAGTTGTCTAATCTAAAATGAGTGTGGCTGTAATGACAGGACCCTGCACTTCTGAATTTGCCACTAGACCATGGGCGTAGCCAGGATTTTTGTTGGGGGCAGCAGGACTTTTATTGGGGGGGGGGCAGAACCGATGTGGTTGGTCAGTTAAGTATTCCTATTGTTGGGGTGGCAGCTCCCCCCCCCCCCCCGCTGCCCTTGGCTACACCCATACACTAGACCACTGCAGCTAAGTGTTAGCACATATGCTTTGTTTGCAGATGATTCCCCAGAAGGTTGCTTAGCTCATTTGGTAGCACATGAGACTGTTTATCTCAGGGTTGTGGGTTCAAGTCCCACATTGGGCAAAAGGATTCCTGCATTGGTGAGAGCTGGACTAGATGTCCCTTGGGGTCCCTTCCTACTCAAGGTTTCTATGATTCTTAGGGAATGTGTTCCCTATGCTGGAAAGGTTCTTCACACCTGTCATAGAGAAATGTGGGGATTGTAATTCTATGAAGGGGGAGCAGTAAAGAATTCTAACCAGAAATTCTCAATATCCGCACCAAATTCCAAGTCATTTTGGGGAAAACCATGACAATAAAACCTACTATATCTAAACCAAAGCAAACAATAGACAGTAGACAGTATTGAAGTCATGGCTGTGTTGCACAGGTGTTTGGGATTTTGCATATGCCCCCAAATGTTTACGTTTAGGGTGTTAATTGTATTCCCAGAAACCAGAATTTATTGAGCTCTCTTTGAGTGCACAACACTGCAAGGGCAAGCCCCACAGTGGGGCTTTCAGCTGGCAGATGTTTCCTAATTTCTGGTGTCAGAATTAGAAGAAAATCCATATGAGAGCATTAGCTTAGCTCTAAGTAGGTAACTTAAAGCACAGCTTCTTGTAAAACACTGCCCAGATGAATCGGTGCCAAATAGAAACAAGCCGCCACAGAAGTTCTTAAGGGCTTCTATAGAAGTATTTTTAGTTGTGCTTACCCCAGTGCTCTTTAGGGACATAGGAAGCTGCCTTATGCTGAGTCAGACCTTCAGTCCTTTCAGCTCAGTATTGTCTATATGCTGACTGGCATTTGCTCTGCATGATTTTGGGCAAGAGACTCTCCGACCACTATCTGGAAATACAGGGGACTGAATTTGGGAACTTAGGTTTGCAAAGCAGATGCTCTTCCACCAAGCTATGGCCCTTCCTGTATAGGGAGCTTTCCAAAATGGTGCATTGTTTACTATGCAGAGGGGCTGGATTTACTATGCAGAGGGGCTGGATTTTGTAGCAAATAGTCCTAGTTCATTCCACCAAATACTTTGATAGTAAGCCAATAATGCACACTGAGTGTTTTCTAACAGCAGGTTGGAAAATCATTGTAGCTATGAAATATATTTATTTCTGCTGTTCCCTGCAAAATGACGGCAATTACTACCTACTCCCCCAACACACACACACACACACACACACACACCCCACAACACGCACACATTTTTCCTGCAACCTTAATGCAAAATCTATACCCAGTTTTTTTAATTCTAGGTAAGCTAAAGTTGCACCTGGGGTACCGTCCCTACAAAAATGAAGCAAAAGTGTTTCTCATTGTGTATAAATAACTTTAGAACGGTCCATTTGCAACATTATACAATAATGTTAGTGCATTGCTAGGATAATTTCTAAAAATATAATAGTAATAATACTATCAGCTTATACAGCAGCTTTGAGAGGTAGGCTGTGGCTTTGGGGAGAAGCATTATTTTTTAAAATATTAGGAATAGACAAATACTAACAGTGGTGTTGTGGGCGGGGGAACCAGCAGATTAATTGTCAAACATTGTAATGATGTTAATACGATATGCAAATTAGCCACAGCCTTACAGCTCATGATGAGTTTATGTTGGGAATCTTGGGAGTTGTATGGCTTGATTAACTTGATTCTTTCTTAACTGAGCAATCTGAAAAATAGTGTTCATAGCATGAATAGGGTTTTTAAAAAATAAATGTATGTATGTTGTTGTTTTCAGTCATCCCCAGTTACCAAAATTCTCTCCTTGGATCTTTGCCTGAAATCCATCAGCCCTCCAGAAGTTGTCTGACTACAACACCCATCATCCCTGACCATCAGCCATGTCGGCTGAGGCTGATGGGACTTGGAGTCCCACAACATAAGAAGGATCAAAAGTTCCCTGTCCTTGCAATAGCTGGGCTAGATGGACAAATTTAGTCTTATGTCAGCTTCTGCCATGTCTTATCCCAATGAATGCTTGAAATTGTAGTCTGGTGAGGTGCTTAGCATTCTCTGTTACAAACAAGCAGGGGAGGGAATGGGTGTTAAGACCATAGCCCAGCTGAGTTGAAAGAGTCCAGCTTCCATTCCTTACAACAGGAAGAATCTGCAGCTAAAGGCTTGTTTGCATTCTGCCTTTCCTTTGCTGTTGGTTTCATGCTAGAGTGCTAAGCAAAAAGTGGGGAAGCCCCCACTGCTTTCATTGGGGCGGGGGAGGAAGAAATCATCTTCCCTGAGGTTCCCATGGCAACAAGGCAAATTCATATTTGGTCACAGAGATTGTACAGACCATCGCTGGTGGCGCATATTCCTTGATCTGTGTTGTGAATTGCCTTGTTCAGCTGGCTGGCCGGCATCCTGCGAGGGCCTTGGCATATGCTTCCTTCAAAGGGCTGGAGGCGCATCCATTCACCTCCAGCCCCTTTCATAAAGCTTCTTACAGGTGTGATCCAATATACCTCTCTGGTGAATGTTTGATTCTCCTCCACTTCTTAATTCCAGTGGTGGCTGTTTCTCTCCTGAGACTGGTGGGGACAGAAGGGTGGGAGCCTAACAGTAGGTAGTGCCAGAGCCAGTAATTATGTCCACATCCTCCTCCCTGAGTTCTATGAGGGGCAGCACTGAAAACTAAGGAGAGGGGAGCTGATAGCCAAGGCCACCCCCTTTTCAAGGAAGAAGGCAGGCAAGTTTCAAGTGGCTGAAGGCAGACTGATGGGACAGAGGTGCCTCACTTGTCTCAATAGGCCAGCTTGCACTACCTAACACAAAGTGTTTCAGCAAACTCTGCCCAAGTCAACAACTAGGAAATTTCCCATAAGGTGGAGTCTCATTCTCTTTCCCTTTTCTCAGGAGCACAGGAACACCATCTCCCGTGTCTCTGAGCCCATCGCCCATTGGCTCAGTTGGTAACGCCATGGGTGCTTCAGGATCCTCCTCATCAGGGAACGTAAGCATTCCCCAGCGCATCCACCAAATGGCGGCCAGCCACGTCAACATCACCAACAACATCCTGCGAAGCTATGAGCACTGGGACATGGCTGACAAGCTGGCGAGAGAAAACAAAGGTGCCTCACACTGTTTCCATTATATCTCTGATCTAAATAATGTGAATGTCTCTGGTGGTGGTTGCTTATTACATTCTTTCCCTAGGTCCTGTATGCAGGAACCAGCGAAAGTCCACTTCCCTTTCTTTTGTTTAGATGAAAGGATGTTTCTAGTCCTCATGAGAACCAGTTCCAAGTTGGGGGAGGGGCTGTAGAAAAGGCACCATCTGGTGGGCTCCCTACCCATTTCAATTTAATACATTTCTGTAAAGGTAGCTTGCAACTTATGCACAGGTAACTTGCTCACATTCAGCTTTACACACTTGGCAAAAAAAAAAAATCTTAAAAAATTAAAAGGGGGTGGATGTTGGAGGGGGGAGAGACTTTGGCACTCTCACATACCATTGAATCCAATGTGTTTTGACTATACACAATCTTACTTTACTCACTGCATCCAGAATATAACCCCTACTTAAGGTGAGAGTTGCCTGTACCACCTTTCAAGAATGTTGTGCAGGTGACCATACTCAAAGTAGAACCACTGAAAGAAATGGACTTAAGTAAGCCCAGGGCTTTCTATCAGCCAGAACTGAGCACCTCTCAGGTGGGCGCCATTGCCATTATAAGAGAACAAGGGGAACTTTTCTGGTGAGTTCTGGCACCTTTTCCCATAAAAATAACACTGAGTAAGTCCATTGATTTCAACAGACTGAGTATGACTAAAATTGGTTAACCATAATTGGTGCTCTATACATTTATTTTGTAGTAGGGAACAAAATGCGAAAGTGACATTTGAAGGACTCTTCTGACAAGCATAATTAGGTACAGCTGAGCTGTGTGAATGCTGAGTTCCAAGTACCGACAAGTGGGAGCTGAGCAAATGAGGTCCACATTTGAGACTGTAAATGATATCTCAGCTTTGGCCTTTTCCAGCTTGCTTAAAAGTCAATTTCTGGGGGGGGGGGGCAGACATTGCATCTACAACACTAATGGTGTTCATGTGGAGCTGCCTCTTATGACAAATTTGCTGAAAGCCAGGTCGTTCTGTTTGCCTTGAGTCCATGACTCATCTAGTGGATTCAGATTAAAGCAGACTCTTCACCGTTGTTGACACTGACAAGCGTAGGTAAGGGGGGGGGGAATGGATGGCTGATGCTTCTTTGAAGGGAGCTGCAGGAGCATGACTGATGTTTGGACTTGGAAAGCAGCAACCGACTGTAACTCAGTGATAGAGCACAACCTTTGCCTAAAGAAGGTCCCAGGTTCACTCTCTCATAGGGAAGGTGGATCAGCCAATTTCAGCTTCTCATTTTTTTCTAATTTTAGTATTTGGTCTGCCACATTTCCACAGCAGCTTGCAATATATTTATTTTTTAAAGTCACTGCTGCAGTTCACCTGCATTTCAGGGCACATATTTTTGCAAGCTCTGTGTGTGTGTGTGTGTGTGTGTGCGCGCGTGTGCGCGTGTGTGTGTGTGCGTGTGCGCGCGCACGCGCGCGTCTCTGTGTGGCAAAAGGTGGGAGTCAACCCAGATTACCCCTTGTAACCATTCATACATTGGCTGTGGTTTACCATGTTGTGTCATACAAACCAGGTTGGAAATGGTTCAGACAACTTTAGAATGATAACAAATCACGATGGGTAGTTCTGCATTTTTGAGACTCCCTCAAAACCAATAGAATTTATTTGTGCCAGCAAACTAATGTAGATTCCCAGTGCATCTGTGCTAGTGTTCCTCAACTTGGTTACCTCTAGATGTTTTGACTGGGGCTGATGGGAACAGCATTCCAAAGCATCTGAAAGGCATCTGGTTGAGGAAGGCTGACTTATGCTAAGTGGGGCAGCTGCTGGGGAAGAGGGGCAAGCGCTTACCTGGTCTCCTGCCAAAGGCATCACAGCAGCTTACCTGGACGGAGAGGTGACAGGAGATTGGCACAGAATAAACGCACAGACAACAGAGCTGGCTTGGTTCCACTGGTGCATTTGCACCAGCCTGTAGTGGCTGGACCAGGAGGCAAGCAAAGAGCAGCCACACCCTCCCACTGGTGCGAAGTAAAGCAACATGAGATTGCATATATGCTTACATGTGGTGATTCGAATGGCAAGTCAGAAATGAGGGGAGGAATGTGAGAATCGCAACTTCCTAGTCAACTGCATAACTTGTTTTACCTTTTATTTGTTTCCTTGGTACTATTATTATTTATTTGTTGTTGTTGTTGTTGTTGTTGTTGTTTTGTTGTTTTGTTGTTGTTGTTATATATTGGTTGTACATATGTTTTTGTTTTCTACCTCATGCTCTGAATGTTAAAAGATCACCAGGTTCTCTTCCCCCGCAAGCAATTTTGCTTGGAATTGAGTCAAAGCAGCTCAGGTGCTCAGCCAGTAGAGAAGAAACCATAACCAGCTATTATTATTCCTAAAGCTAAGTGCAGAAATAATAAGCTGCTGAAAATCCCAAATTGCATATTTTGTAACAAGCCACCTTTGTTACTCTAATAAGCCCCATCTCTTGACTCCTTAAAAATGTAGCCCACTCAGTTCTGCAAATCATGACTGATACACTAGGAAAAAGCATTGATGCTAGCCTACTCAGAGACCCATTAAAGTTAATGGACACAGCTAACATTGGTGTATGTGTTGTTGTTGTTTTGTTTTGTTATGGATTTTGTATTCTCCTTTTGTATTATGTTGTAAACTGCCCTGTGATCTTTGGAGGAAGGGTAGTATACACATTTAATAAATAATCATAATACTTTGTGAATGCATTTGTTCAGTTATCCCAGATAGGAGTCTACTTCCTTATATTTATATTTATTTTTATTTTGCAGAGTTCTTCACAGAGCTGGACTTGGTGATAGCTCCATTATCGCAACACAGCAGTATGACCCACCTGGTCCGTTACGTTCGGCAAGGACTCCATTGGCTTCGCATTGAAGCACACTTGTCGTAGTCACTGCCATCCTGTCCATCACAGCTCCATCCTGTTACCTCCACCGGCACACAGGTGATCACCGATGGAAAGCCACTCTTTTCTGGGACTGTATTCATAGAGATTTTTTTTTTTTTTGCCTTTTTTTGCCTTCTTTAAAACAAAACAAAATTATCTGTTAGAAGTGGAATTCACTATAAACTGAAAATATAGATGCTGAGCAGGGTATTTGTTTGTTCTGGTTTAATCAGTATGGATTCTTCCTCTTTTTTTATTATTATTTTTCCCTTGCATCTCTTGAATTCTGCCACTCTTGCCTTCCATAACGTGCTTTATGGAATGGGCAGTTCCCTGCAGTATTGCACTTTGTTGAAGATATATACATTTTTGTGAAAATGTCTTGAATCTAAACAAAAATAAACATGTAGCAGTTCAACCCATGCAATTCAGTATTTCCCTTTGGATGCAGACTGAAAGCTGTTCAGTTTAGTCCTGGTTCCAGTTTCCGGCCAAAAGTCATTGCTAAAATCAATCCTCAAGAACCAAAACATGAAATGCCTTATACAGAGTTACACACACACACACACACACACACACACACACACACACACACACACAACATGAGATCACAATGGGCTTGGGGAGATATTTCTATTAATGCCCAAGCAATTATGTTTACTTGATTTGAAATTTTAACATTGTGAGTTTAACATCCATTTTAGACTATGCGATTATATTTTGAACTGAAGGGTATCTGGCTGCCTGTATGGCTTATCTAGATACCATGAATTGGGGGGGGGGGTGCCTCTGGGAGGAACTGGATGTATAGCTTCCTACCTGGACCATTTATTTCTCCACCAGCCTATAGGATGACCAAGGATCAATATGGGTGCATACTTTTGGCTGCTGCTGGGACAAGGTTATGGAGAAGGGGACCAGCGGAATGTATGGGTTCCACCATGATAGGCTTACATGCCAGCCTTTAGAGACAAGCATGATGACATTATTGCTGCAGTGGTGGCTGGTGCCCATGAGGACTGGTAGGGAGGGACAGGGACAGAGCCAGAAGCATTGACAGACAATTCCCATCCCAGGAACTGGCTAAAAGTAAGAAGGGAGGCAAGTGGGAGTTGGTCAAGGACAGACTGAGGTTCATGGAGCAGTTTCCCTTTCCTCCTAATTGACCAGCTTCTACTGCCTATCTCGATACTGGCCTCTAAGGCTAGTGGGCTGGCTCACTGTGATGCCATGCTCAGCAAACCTCGTCTACTTGCCAGCTTGCCACCCTAGCATCTGTTTTCAGTACCAGAGCTATAGACTGGAAAATAAGCGGTAAGGAGAACTGAATTTCTCCTGGGTACCTGCAGAATGTTCTTCCTTTACTAGTAGATAACTACAGAGATTCATACATACACATGGAGTAGGGGGGAGAGGGTTTCAAGTTCAGAGGGTGACTTTTTCCAGACAGACTGATGTTAAATCTTTGTCCACAAATTAAACAGGGCTTACAAGTGTCACAAATTTGGACCAATGTGTTCCATATCACTTCAGAACAGAGTGACGTAATTTAATTTTTTGTTAACTGCCTTGAGGGTTTTAAAATTAAATAATATAAATATAAATATAAATAAAATTATCATCCCCTAAATAATTCATTTCCACTTTCTTTCAACATTGATTTTAATCAAGGTATTGTTTTTTTCAAATAGTGCGGATCATCAAAACAGAGCTAATTTGTTATACTAATTAATAAACTGTATTGCATTCCGCTGCAGTCCTCATGACTTTAACTGTAAATTTTACAATTCAAGGGTCCCATGTTGATGTGAAATATCGTTCTGTGACATCTCTCTGGAATAAGTTTCCATATGTATTAGATAATTAAGAGGACAGTTAATTGCAGCTACATTCTCTTATATAATCCTAGAATATCCTCTACTGCTTGGTAACTAGGCTTACATGGCTAGGATTTGAAAACAAGCCTTGCATAAGTGTGATAAGAACATTCTTAATATTATCCCATATCAAGTTCTAAACCCGATTTACGTTATTATTTTTAAAACGTTATATTGACATCTGTTAATAGGGGCTTTTAAAAATCCACATAACAGAGCATTTCTGCTCTGTAAAACCACATAACTGATCCCCAAATTGGGAAATAAATACTGCATAATGTTGGATGAGTCTAAGGAACAGAGAACATCAATATCCAAACCCAGCAAGTGGCATTCTTTGTGCAAAAACTGGTACCCACAGATAGTTCCCCTTCCACTATTCTGAGGCTACAGCTTGAAAGAGAGGACTCTGCACCTCCATCCATTGTTTTGTGTTTCCAGCTCTGATCCAGAGATCATCTGCTGTGTTTGTGCTTCCTCCCGCCCCCCGCCCCATCCATCCAACCCTATAACGGAGGAGGGTGAACTCAGTGCAGGAAAACCCTTCTCTTGCCAACCATCAGGGGCTTCACAATAAACTGAAGCCTATATGCATCTCTAGATTGGGGCCAGTTTGCCCTACGATGGTGCACTAGTCAGCTTATCTGTTCTATAAGGATATCAGCAATCTGACTTCGGAATCACAGAATCAAGAGCAGTCAAGAGCACCTATAAAGGTGATTGGTATTTTCTGAACAAAGAGACATTTTTGTTGTTGTATAAAGCAAGGCCAGCAGGCACACCCATGAGACTCGATGAGGCAGTTGCCTAAGGCGGCAGTGTGGGGGGCAGCTGGGAGGATCAGCAGATCCTGGAGCCCCAGGAACGTCCTGTTTGCCACCACCTTAACTTGTCATCTGTGTGTCACCTGTGAAGAGGGGACCACAGCTGCTGCTTGCTCCTCTGTGGTCTCCTTCATTCCCCTGCATCACCTTCAGCATGCTAGGGCTTCCCCACGTTGCCTCAGGCAGCGACAGCAGTGAGGGCGGCGGCATTTTCTGTTTTGTCTTAAGTGGCGAAACATCTTGGGCCGTCCCTGATAATAAAGTTATGAAAGGGCAAAGGTAACCAGAGTTTCTCACCCTCTTCATTAGGTCCTTGCCGGTTGATTTTGACTGGCCTATTTGGCCCAATTAAGTGCATTGTTCCTCCTTGTTAGTGTAATGCGAACAGAAATCCTAGACCACAGTGTACTTGATATTTACGACTTGAAATCCTATCGTAAAGAGAGGACATTTTTCAAAGGGTTATCTGTAACCACTCAGTGAGATCACGGTGTTGGTTTCGTTCCCTGTAACATCTAGTAAATGGATGCCTGTCTCCAAATTTAGCCTGTAACCACATATCTGTTACCGAGGCAGGATAGGGGAGCCTGTCTAATTTTTCAGTGGTGTGCATCCTAGGTCTGGTTCACACACACACACACACACACACACACACACACACACACTAACAAACATGCATCTCTTGATTTCTCTGTACTTGGTAACTCTGCCCCTGAGGAAATTTCACATATTCCGTGGAAGGTGTGCAGAGAGAAAGGCAGAACCACTCACCTGTCATGCATCTGTTGCAATCTATAGGCTTGTCATACGTTACCCTGAACACAGGCACACGCTGTCTCTACACATGTATTAGTGTTTGTGTGGGGAAAGTGTACGTGCTGACATACCTGCTGCTCTGCTATTGTGTGCACAAGTACACAGACTGTATACTCATTGAACATTACATGTGAACAGTGGAATATAATAGTACAGCTCAAAAATCTGTGTTCTTGGGTTCACTTGTTGAATGCAAGGTGGGAATACTCCCTATGAAAAAAGAGCCTATGTTTGTACCAAAGCATTCACTCATGGGCTTTATACCAAGGTGGTGAAATCTCAGCTTCTGTTAGCCTTTCTGTCAGACCACTTTCCAAGTCACAACAATCCCCAAGCCACATGACCTCTCGCTTATCCCCTGCACTATCCATAAAAGCTTTTGCGGGGCAGGAATGTGTCCTTGAACTGTGATAATAACTCTGCCTGTGTAGAGTATAGAGAGCTCTGAGTGTGGCTCAATCCATTTTGGTCTCTGGCACCACCCACTTTTGCCTTTGGCCCAGCCCACTACTGGCATGCACCCCACTCCTGGAGGTGTCTCACAAGGGTATGTAGCCTTCAGACTGAAACAGGTTCCCCATCTCTGCTCGTGTGCACAACTTGGGGACCTTTCCGATGTAGAACCCTTGGTTGTGTGTACAGTGGTTATCTTCACAGATATTGATAAACACACATGGAGTGAGGATCAGCAAGCACAATCCTGCTACACACACACACACACACACACACTTTTAGGTGATGTTTGAAGAATCATACAGGCAGCTGTATGAACTTATGTCATAAAAATTTGGCATCTTAGGTCATATTAAATTCCTACTGGTGCTATTAATATCCATGGTGACCATTCACAAAAAAAGTGGTCACTTGATGTTGCAGTCATCAAGTGATAAGCATGAATGTGTGAACCCTGCCCTAGGAAGCCATCCTGCAGTCTGCCCTCAGATCTTTAGAACTTGCCACAAGAAACATGGTTTGAAGTAGATTTGCAACCTGTGGTGATTACAAACCATAGTCTGGTATGATGTCTGAATTGTCAAACCATAGTTACAATGGTTGTTCCATCTGCATGATCTACACTAGATATGGGAGTGTTGTGTAGAAGGAAAACAGGAACTCTAAATTATGGTTTGCATGACTTGGAAATTTGAGCCATCGTTTTGGTTACCACAATATATGGTTTGGTGTGATGTCTGAACTAAGCCTTTGGCTACCTTCGGATGCAACAGTAAAATATTATTGATCATTATTAGCACAAATCTCAAACAACTGCATTCTTCCTTCATTTCTCTTCCCCCAGCATGACTAGGAAGAGATTAGAAGCTTTGTCTTCCATTTTTAACTAATCATAGTTTATCACTAAGGTTCTACTTAAGCCTGCTTAAATTAGTTGTACCCATTAATGTCAGCAGGTCTACTCCAAGTAGGACTAGCATTCAGGACACCCCTATGTCTGTAAGCACAGATTAGTGTTTGGACATAATAAACTGTTGTTAATTGAAAATAGAAGTGAAAGTGTCCAATTCCTTCCTCATAGCCGCACTTGAAGAGAAGAGGGAGAACACAAGAGCTCAAGGCTTGTGCACTTAACACTATGCCATAGTGTTATATCCAAACCAGGCCTTTTTCTTTCTGTGCTGGATGAGGTGCTTAATTTCCTACATTTCTGAAAGTTAGGATGCTTTAAAACAGGCATAGGAAAACTCCAGCCCTACAATTCCCATCATCCCTAGCTAACAGGACCAGTGGTCAGGGATGATGGGAATTGTAGTCCCAAACATCTGGAGGGCTGGAGTTTGCCTATGCCTGCTTTAAAAGCACAAGAGCAGGGATCATTTAAAAAGAAGGGGGGAAGGTGGTAACCTTGAAACCTGACTCAAATAAAAGTTCTCATTCACCTTACAGCAAAATTCATTGGGAATATTGATGGAGGGTACTACTTTGAATTATTGGACCATCAAACCAAGTGGAATTCACCCTCATGCCTTCTCTTTCTTCGAATGAATGGCAGTTTCTGTCAATTGTGGAAGTGTAAATCAGTCGCGGTAAATAGCCTTTGCTCTGAATCTCTGCCAATATATGCCATGCAAGGGAGAAAAACGGCCTCAAAACTGCACAGTTTCCCTTTTTTGCCAGCTTTACCTTACTTAAGGTAAATGTCCATAACTTCATTAGTGTGCAGAACGTATTCCTATAGACCATGTTGCTGATTAAAAGCACAGGTAAATACAAAAAGCATAAAAAAGTTTAAAGTTTAAGAGTTTAAAAATCATTGTTACAAAGTAATAAACCCCTAATAGAATTAAAGCAATAATTAAAAATAAATATATTAAAATACAAGTAATAAAAACATCACAGCACTGTTAAAAGCCCTTTCCTTCAAAAACAGTCAGTTCCCAAATGACTCTTGGAACAAAAGAATCTTTGCTTGCCAGCAGAAGGAGAGCAAAGAGGGAGGAGAAAGTCTAGCTTCTCTAGGGAGGAGGGAGTTCCAAAGTTGTCTGGGAATAGCCACCAATAGGGCCTGCTGCTGCATCCTCACCAAACCTGTCTGTGAGGGACTGAGAGAAGAGTCTTTCCTGAAGGGACTCAGCTACATTAGTAAAAAAAAAAAAAAATGCTTTGAATGCATTATAAATATGCAACACCAGATGGTGCTGGAGAGCAAACAAATTTTCAATGCGATTTTTCCATAGTTCCCACCCCCCTCTTTTCTTATGTGTAGATCCATCCAAAGTCTCAGAACCCAGGCAGGTTTGTATGGGAGGATATGGTTTTTCAGATAACCTGGGCCTAAACTTCAAAGAGAAGTTTTAAGTCAGGGAATCAATGTGAGAGCAAAGAGCTAAACAAAAATGCCTCTTACCCCATGCAGCAGACCAGAGCCAAATCGGGGGCACTAGCTGTTGTTTTCTAAGAAAGAGAAAAAAAGTAAGGGGCTCCCATATTGCTTCAATTTTGATTCTATTTTACTGGCCAACACTTGAGTTTGTGATCCACAAAATGGCTGATTGTGCATGTGTGAACTCACCATGAAGACAAACAGCAGTTGCTTCCACGTGACAGTTTACTGTGGGAATTAGTGCTTTGCCTATTCCACCACTTCCCACTGCCTCTTCATTTAGTCTTCCTGTGTTGTTCATTTGTTTAGTTATTTGATCTTTTGCAGTAATGGTAAACATAGATTAAATGAGAAAATAATACAGGATGACATTTTAATGGCTACTACATCATGTGGGCGCTGAACAAAAATGTTCAGGCATGAGCACCACAGAGTCCCCAATAAACTATCACACTAAATCATGGGGATAGGCTGGAGGCTTTCTGCTGGTGAAAGTTGTCCCCAGTCTTAACACATTTGCTTAGATTTAAAATTCCACTGATTTCAAAGGGACATGCTTCCAAGCAAGTGTGCTGAGACTACCAGCCATGCTCTCCCTGGAGTCCACATTGGATTCATCCAGTGTCACTTCTGCACAATCTTCATTCATTCGCCTGAGACTTGTTGGGGGAGGAATGGCCTCTTTGATTTGTTCTGAAGACCTTGCAATTTAGTGCCCTGTTGTTGGCATTCACTAAGCAAAGAGGGCAACGGTGCCAGGCAAGGCAGATGACCAAATGGAATATAAATTATTCCATAATACAAATATCTCCAGGCTTTTGAAGATTTGTAGAAAGGGGTTGGTCAACAAACCAAACTACTGGGTTCCAATTAAGAAAACTCCATTCATTTCTCTCGTATTTTAAACCCATTGATTTCTTGACCTGTGGATTTATTGTACTGGGTGAAGTGGCCAGCTTCTCAGTGCTTCAGAGATTCTCATGTGATTATGTCAGGGGCAGGTGCCAGGAGCAGGTCAGTAATAACTCACACAGCATCAGTGAACTCTTTATTCAAGGAAACAAAGAGCTCAGGAGGTCAGGCCTAGTGAGCATAGAAAATCTTCCCAGTAGAGTTTGTCCCAACAAGACTGTTGTGAGGACTGAAGGTCCCTACCTTCCCACAGCTTCCTAAGCTTCCTCCTTCCCCAAGGTCCTTCCCAAGCAATCTGAGACTCCAACACCTTGTCTCTTTTTGTTCATGCCCTCTTTTTGTTCTGGGGAGGAGCTAGACACAGTAGGAGGTTGGACTAGAATTCAGGCATAGGCAAACTCGGCCCTGCAGATGTTTTGGGACTACAACTCCCACCATCCCTGACCACTGGTCCTGTTAGCTAGGGATGATGGGAGTTGTAGTCCCAAAACATCTGGAGGGCCGAGTTTGCCTATGCCTGGACTAGATGATCCTCATGGTCCCTTCCAGCTCTACAACTCTATGATTCCATGTCAGCTCTTCCAGTCAAAAAGTTCTTCCTGATGCTTAGTCAAGATCTCTTTTCTTGTAACTTGAATCCATTGCTTTGAGTCCTACCCTCCAGAGCAGGGGGAAAAACAAGCTTGTTCCATCCTCCATGTGAAGTGGGAGGTGTGTTTTCAAAGCCCACCAGTTTTTAGAAGGCTTTAAATAACTGAAGCAGGTTCTGATTTCTGGCATTTCTCATTTTTATTTAGCTAGAAGCTCTCTCAACAAATTTGTTCATCCTATGGTGAAATGGTTACTAGACTGTGTCATTCAGACTGCAGGTGAGAGTGGGATTCATTAAGTAACTGAATACTATGGTTGGGACAGGGTGAAATTCACCATACAAAAGACGTGCATGAAAGAAAGTTAAATTAAAACCCATCTCTCTGCCATCTATTTATTTACATGTAGCAAGGCAAACTGTAGCAATGCAATCTGGTTTTAGTATATGTGGACCTGTTTATTTAGAGAACTTAGAGCCAATACTGTTATTGACATGGTATGTTCCTCTCTTGCCAGCGTAGTCCTGTTCAGGTGCCAATGGGACTGTGGAGAGGGATATCAAGGTTGTACCTGCTGACCTCCCTCCCAGGTCTTTCACACCCAGAATCCTTGAATGCATGAAGGCAAGGATTGGAGTTACACACACACATTCATATGTACTTGAAGGAACATCTTAAGATCTCATATTTCACTTTGGGGTGGCTCATTTGAATGCATTCCCACATGAAATCATGCCCTACACATTTTCTTCCCATTAGCTTCTAACCTTCTCAGGAGTTCTGAGGAGGTATAATCAGATCAGAGGACTATACCACATTCATCAGACCTAGCTCAAGTTGAAATCAACAGAAAGCCAATTTATACAGTGTGGGATGTGTTTCACCTTTGGCAGGCTTGGAGGGAGAGATCAGTTCAGTCTGAATCACAGCGAGGTAGGAATCCCATTGTATGTTTTATATATAAAGTCACAAGAAAAGCAGTTAAGGCAGACAAAAGAGAACTTTCCTCTTTGGAGCTGTTCTGTCTTTCCTCTAGAGGTGTTGGGATTTGTCTGGCTAATAGTGAGATTTTTGCACCTGTGCTTCTAAAGTGCCAAACAGAAAACAGGCTTGAATATTCATTTTGTGTGCATATATATATATATGTAAACGTAACTCCAGTTGTCATCTGGATTAATTGTGTATGCTGTGTTCTAGTTACTGGATAGAGAAATAGCAACACGAAGACCTCTTGGTCCTCCAGCTAACCAAAGTCATATTTATTTTCCACATTTAGCTATCTACCCACTGAAATTAAATGATAATTGACTTGGGCAGAGCAGGGAGGAGAGAGAGGTATCTTCTCCTCTAGCATGCATTTCATACAAAATAGACGCCTTTTATGTGTAGAAACCACCTGCTCCATAATCTCTGAAATTCCACAATGTGTCTTTGTTCAGAACAAGCATGTTATCCTTGTAAAGTTTTAAGTATAAGTTAAGATGTTTTCGTACAGATAAAAAACAATAACTGTTAACATGTCTGGCAATTGCTGAAATGTTGTATAGTTATGAAGCTACTTTTCTTTTTCTTTCTATGTAAAGGGGGGGGGAGTATCCTGCTTGTTTCCTTTGCATTACCAATGTGTTGCACAGATTATCCACTTCTGTTTACATTTCTCTTCTTTCTTTCTAAAAAGTAATACTTTCTGTACAAACATTTTCAATGTTGTTTGTTGTTTTTAAATGCACTTGTCTCTGTATAATATAATATTGGTTGAACTGGTACATTCATGTCTCTCATAGAGGGATTAATTATACTGCCAGCACATTGAATTATTAAAAAAAAGGAAAATAAAATTTTTATGAAAGCAGGTCTTTGTTTGTAATCCTGAATTTTACACTGCAGTTGATCAATGCCTCATCTACTCACCCCTTTGTATAAATCTAGATATCTTGCCATCTGTGTTTTATCTACTACCCATTTTCTCTCATTTAAATCTAGGAATATAGAAAGTTGCCTTACACTAAGATCTTTGGCCTATCTAGCTTAGTATTGTCTACACTGATTGGCAGCAGCTCACCTGGATTTCAATATACAATCAGTATATAATCCTGTGAATTCAAGACAGTTCACACATTAATAGCCTAAAACTCAATAGACATGATAATGCTGGTACAAAGGAACCCAAGGAACCCAAAGTACAATTACTAGTGTTGTGACAAATTCAGAAGTGCAGGGTCCCATCATGATAGTCACAGCGATGCCCCACTCACACCTACACACACTGCCACAGCAACACACCATTCTAAGACTACAGAATAGTCTTATCCATGTGCTTTAATAATAATTAAAGGGGCATTACAACAATCAGTGCAGTTCTCCATGTGTTGCCTTTCAGCTCGATCTACTATTTTCTGTGGATGTACATGGGAAAAAATGATTTGGAGTGCTCCAGTATCTTATTTCAGAGTAGATTAAGTTGTTTTCCTTTAAGTTCCATTGTATGTAACAGAACTTGCACATTGTTCTCATGAAACTGAAGCACCTTGTGTTTTCAGTGCTCCTAAATGTTCAGCTGTGAAGCATATGGAGCAACTCCTCTCTGTTCTTCCTATGTGCTTTCTCCAAACTGACCCTAGCAACCAATCCTCATTGGCTCACTCACGTCCTTTCATTTTGGATGGCTCCAGTCAGCACAAAGAGGGAGAAGACTTCTCAGTGGCAAAACAAAAAACCCTGTTCATGTTAGTTAGGCAGCTGTATGACTCTGGTGACAGGATGCAAGTAAAGGATGACAACTGGACACTAAATAAGAAATGATGCAGCTAAGGGAGGAAATGATTGGCGTATGTTTGAAACAGGAGCAGGAAACCTGATTTTAAGAAATTGTGTAAAAGTAATTTTGTTTGATTTGTAATAATTTGGAAAATTAATAAAAACAATTGCGGGGGGGACACTGGTGACAGGGGCCCTGCTGTGACTCTTCTGCAAAAATAGTAATGGGTATTCAACCTTGGACAACTACACACCTGTGTACAATACGTGAATGGAGTGGAATTGAAGAGGAGGAATTCTCCCATCACTGGTCCCACCACGTCCCCTGGTCCTGACACTTTGGTTCTTTAAGTGCAAATTTAAAGCGAACTGACATAATTCATTGCTTTTAGACTTATATGCATATCAGAACGCAGCTATCAGTCAAACACACACTTTGAACTTGCTGATGCAGTTTTGGTTCCTAAGCAATGCACCCCAAAACGCATATAATAGGAGGAAACTATGCCCCCAAAATGCATATTTTAGGAGAAGTAGAAAATGTGGACATAAGCGGGAAGTATGCACAATTTTAATATGGATTTTTCATGCCTTTTTATATAAAAGAAAACCTGGCCTTTTGAAGCACACATAAAGCAAGAACAAATCAGGCTTTTCCCAATAAGGATAGTGACAGGAAAATGCACTGGAAACTGTGGTGTGTCATTGTAAGGAAAACACTGGGGCCTAATTTGAATAGTAGAATGTTTGGTATCTGGTAGGTGGGGCTTCTGTGTTTTGTTCCGGAATCAGCCCCTCCCTTCAGTGGGTTCTGTAATGTTCAGTTAAGAATGTCAGTTAAGAGAGACCAACTGCCTTTTCTTGCTTCTTACCTCAGACTTGCCTCGTGATGTACCGTATTTTTTGCTCTATAGGACGCACTTTCCCCCCTCCAAAATTAAGGGGAAATGTGTGTGCGTCCTATGGAGCGAATGCAGGCTCCCTGGCTTCGGAGATAGCAACGCGAAGCCTCCGAAGCGCAGAGGGAGCACTCCCAGTCCCACCAGGAGATGCTGGGGACTGAGCCTGATGCCTTCTGCATGCTAAGCAGTTGTTCTACCACTGAGCTATGGCCCTAGCTCACAATATTGCTGTCAGGATAAAATGGAGAAGGTGGAGGCTGAAGTGTGTATGCTCTGTGGAGGAAAGGTGGGATAGAAGCATAAGAAGGAATAAAGTGTGTAAACCAGCCTATAAGTGAATAAACTACAGTATATTTTTTACTTAATTTCCTAATAATTTGTATATAAATTATAAAAGTGGTATATAAATTTTGTTAAATAAAAAAAGAGGAAATGTTCAGACTTTCAAATAGTATGTTATGCCTGAGCCTTCATTGCTGAAACTCCCAACAGCATTTTCATGCTCACAAACACCTGATGAAGGAACCATTGTGACTTAACCCATTCAAGCAGAGTGAAGGGGCAACAGGCTGTCAACAGTGGCAGTAGTTGGGGGCTCCCATCTACTCAAAAGCCACAGAAAGTCTTTTCATACTGCCTGAGGAATTAATCCCTTATTTAACGTTCATAATTGCTGGATCGATTTAATAGGACTGGAGCTAACATTTGCTTGGATTTGGCATCATTGATAGGGAACTGCCTGCTGCGTCCTCCACTTTGAAGTCACCCTGGTCTTTGGGCCTCCAGCACCTTCTTCAGCATGTCCAACCCATCTAAGAGGTTATGATACTGGTGTTCCACTGGGTTAGGAAGAAGCCCCTGACAGAGAAGCCGTGCTCTACCATCTCAGCCAGACCTTCGGCCTCTGCACTGGCTTGCAACACTCCTCACATTTCACCCTACTTTACCAGGAGCAAGACACAACCCGCTCCGCTCAGGAGGTCCAGCAGGCGCAAGGTGCTGCGATTGCCGAAGCTCACGGCCCCCAAGTTTTTAAGATCTGTCATTGGCAGCGTTGGCCGGAAGAGAGCCCGCAGGCGTGGCAAGCAAAAGAGACTCCAGCGGGAACAGGAAAAGGGGTGAGGGCTAGGCTAGAGGCAAGAAGGCTCCAAAGCTATTTGCGGGGTGGGATTGCTTTGGAAGATGCCTTCTCACAATCTCTACCCTTGAACCACGTAAGGACAACCACGTAAGTGCCTGCTGGATGAGGCCACATCGGCCTGTCTAGTCCAGCATCCTGTTCTCACAGTGGCCAACCAGAGGCCTGTGGAAACAAGAGCATTCTGTATTCCCTTCCTGCATCTTCCAGCAACTACTATTCACAAAGGTTACTGCCACTGACTGTGGAGGTAGAGCATAGCCATCGTGCCTAGTGGCCATTGATAGCCTTTCCTGCATAAAACCATCCAAGTTGGTGGCCGTCATAGCTTTCTGTGGGATTGAGCTTCCAGAGGGGTAGCTGAGCGTGCCTGCTGCAGGAAAAACAGGCATTAAAAGCACATTTCTCCCAAAGAATCCTGGGAATTGCAGTTTGTAAAGGGTGCTACAAATTGTACCTATGTGGTAGAAGGGTAATCTACAGTTCCCAGGATTCTTACAGGGGAGAAGCGATAATGCTTTTAATGTATGTGTGTACACAGCCTCAAATTAGCTCCACCAGCTCTGTAATCCTAGAGCAAAGATTATAATGCATATTGTTGTTGTTGTTGTACTTTTATAAATATTATAAAACCCATTCCTGCAAGCCATATAGTCTGGAATAAACTCAGTCACCCCTCCCATCATTAATTGTTTCTACTAGGTGGGGAGGGGTGTTGGATCTGCTTCCCTGCCTTGAAGAAAGGCGCAGGTCAGGTGTGTGCCCAGACCTGGCCACGCTTCACAAGAGAGGTGTGTTGGTTCAAGGTGGCCACGCTGCCTGCAACTTGCACTCCTTCCTGATGTGTCTTCCCCAAACCCCTTCTTCCAGAGGCTGTGTTGAAGTTTTCCATCACGTGGAACACAAACTGGCGGAACTACCTCGAGGCTCAGGCAGTGGTGGAAACCCTCCTCAAGCATGAGACGCCAGAGAGCCTCTTGCAATACGAAGGGATCAAAGCAGCTGTGGAGTCTCTCCTACCATACACGGCACTTCCAGAGGCTGGGCCGGTTACTGCAGGCCTTCATGTTCCTTGATTTCATGTGACAAAACATGAAGTTGCCTGACACCGCCAAATGGGACGAGGAGATGGACACATGATGAGCTTTATTTATTTATTTATTATTAATTTTATTGAGTACAAATTAGAAAGAAATACAAATATAGGAAAAAAGGAAAATACATGTAACCAATAGAAAATTAGAAAACATTTTACCTCTTCTCATATTTACAATTATTTACACCTCTACAAAACAATATTCACAATAAAGAAAAGAAATGAAAGGTAAAATATAAAAGAAAAGAACAAGAAGAAGATAAAGAAAAGGAAGAAATAAGATCAAGAATGAGAATTTTAAAAGTAGATAAGTATTCACTATACACAGCCATTTCCAATCTATATTTATATTCAGTTATGTATTTTCATCATATCCTTATCTATCTTAATTAAAATATTTTTAAAAGACTTCCACTGTTTGCCTCACGCGTTTTTGGTAGTCCATTTGTCAAAACCTCAGTTCTTTGTCAAAACCTCCGCCAGCCCCAAAGAGCAGGTTGAAAGGAACCCGAAGCCTCCGGAGCCCAGCGGGAACTCCCGCCACGCTCCTGAGGCTTCGGGTTGCCTTCACTGAAGCCTGGAGAGCGAGAGGGGTCAGTGCGCAGCGACCCCTCTCGCTCTCCAGGCTTCCAAGGTAGCCGCCTGAAGCCTCCAGAGCGTAGTGGGAACTGCTGCTGCACTCCGGAGGCTTCGGGTGAACGCACCTTGAACGCACAGAATGCACCTTGTTTTAGAGGGGGAGAACAAGGGAAAAAAATTCTCCCCCTCTCTGCGCAGTGCCCCTTCAGCGAAGCGGCAGGAGAAATGGAAGAGGCTCTGTTTCTCCTGCCGCTTCGCTGAAGGGGCGCTGAGCAGAGAGGGGGAGAATTTTTTTCCCTTCTCCCCCTCTAAAACAAGGTGCGTCCTGTGGTCGGGTGCGTCCTATAGAGCAAAAAATACGGTATTTAGTTTCTCTCCTTATGTTATTTTGTTACAGTTTTCTTTATTAGTAAGGCTTAGTTTACATTTACATGACCCACTTATTTTTCTCAAAGAGAAAAAAAAACACCGTGCTGACGAATGGTGGAATATCCTAAAGTTGGCTGAGTGAGGGGATATTCCCAGTTTGCCAGGGAGGACTGAATTTGTTAATCATCCCCCCGCACCTACACAACAATTGGGTTACAGGCCCAGTTTGGCAAAGAGAAGACGAAAAAATTATGGCCACGTGTATATAAGCTGTGAAAGCCCTAGAACCTGCTGTGCCTGTTCTCACTTCAAGTAACTATCCTTTATGGAAATTTTGAATGGAGAATGAGCTGGTGAAAAAAGATTTGTGGGAAACAATTGAAAAATCTGCAGCATAAGAAGAGGCAGAAAAAGTAAAGTGAGAAAAGCAGCACAGAAAGGCAACAGCAGAAATTTCAACCTATGTGAATGACGGTGACAGTGACACATAAGAGATTTTAAGACTGCCAAAGAGTTGTGGCAAAGTCTGAAAGAGTTGTAAGAGAGAAATGCTCTGAGTGAGAGACTTATATTTATGAAGAAAGCTGTTTAAAATGGAAAGAAAATGGAGATTTAGAAAAGCATCTAAGTCAAGTGACAGAGTTGATGGATTATTTAAATACTATAGGCAGGAAATTTGAAGAAGTGGACGAAGTGATTTTAATTCTGTCAAGTTTGCTGGAAAGTTACAGTTCCTTGATTCATGCACTAGAGACTAAAGATAAACTTGATATGAAATACGGCCCGGAAACACCATTTACCTTCCCACCACAGCAGTACCTATTTATCTACTTGCACTGGTGTGCTTTTGAACTGCTAGATTGGCAGGAGCTGAGACAGAGCAACGGGAGCTCACCCCGTCACAGGGATTCGAACTGCCGACCTTCTGATCGACAAGCCCCAAAGGCCCAGGGGTTTAGACCACAGCGCCACCTGCATCTCCTACAAAGTTATAAAGCAAGGTAGATGATACAATTCTGTGTACTGAGAACAAACAAGATTGTACAGAAATTGTTGAATGTTCAAATAAGAAAGTTTTGAGAATTTACCAAAAGTTTTGAGACCAAAAGTTTATCGAGGACTGGGGGAAATTTACAGATTATCTGAAAAGCATATGTGATGCACAGACAACGCTTGTTGGTTTTGAAGAGTCTCTGTGAAAAATTAAGAATATTGTAAAAAAGAAAGTAGGAGAAAGGAAGAGGAATGGTTAAAGGCAATAATAAGTTCAGAAATGCGTTAACAATAGAAATTTTAACGAAAGATTTGCAGAGAAACTGAGGGAAGTCAAAAATTGATGAATGTGAGAGTTAATATGAGTTGATTGTATAAAAATGTTTGGAAAATGAATAAAAAATTATTATAAAAAAAGAGAATTTACATGCAAAATTAAACTGGACTAATTCAAATTCGGCCCAGTGAGAAGGGGATTGTAAGAAAAAGACTGGGGCCTAATTTGAATAGTAGGGGACTTAGTATCTGTTGGGTGGAGCTTGTTTATTTTGCTCTGGAATCAGCCCCTCCAGAGTGTGTTCATTTCTGTTCAGTTAAGAATATCAGTTAAGACTGAGAGACCAACTGCCTCTTGTTTCCAGGAGGAATGCCTGATAAACAGGTCAAAGTATTATTACTTTGCACCGCTGAGCAACTCTGGCAACATGGGTAGAGGGGGAAATATCCACCAAGATACACAGCAAGGTAAAGCCATGTCCTGTTCCCGGGGAGATGACGTTGCGGGCTGGTCGCAAGCCTGACTCTCACACACAGGGCGGGATAGCCCCCACGCCCTTAAGTGTCCTCGGCCGCGTCATCCCTTGATGGTCAGGGGGCATGGCTTGGGCTATTTAAACTGCCCGTAGTCAAGGACTCACCCCCTTTTGCTTCCTGCTCCCCCTCCCTCCCCCCCTAAGGTTTGGCTCTTTTTCTCTTGACCTTGCTATAGACCTCGGTTGGTCGCCGTTAAGGGGCCTGGTAGGAATTTTTTCCACTTGGCAAATTGGCACCAGCCATTTGGTTTTTCGCCTACCTCATAGCAAATTGTCACAACTTTGTAAAGTTAGGCAGTTAGGCATTGGAGTATTCAGTTGGAGGGGAGGGGGGGTAGTGGCCATCACCTACCAATTCAAGGGTATTCCGTTAAAGGAATCTGAGGGGCATGGTCTCTGTCTGAAGCCCCAGATGGGGGGGCTAGGGCCATGGCACAACCCCTAGCGGTGACCCTGGGGGAGTTCCTAGTTGATGTGCATCAGCAGGGCTCCCCCTTCTGGTACTTAACCCTTCTAAGACTCCTGCAGATGGGCAGGAGTCCGATATAGTGGGTTTGTTTCCAGTGCCTAAGCCAATACTACTCACATTCTGTAACCAATAAAGTTGTGGCCTTTTTAGCCCATTAACCTAAAATACTGGTTTCATGTGTCTTTATTCCAACATCTCGGGAGGTTTTGGGACCTTGCCACACAAAACACCAGGCTTGCAACTACACACTCAGTCTTGTGGTTTAAATTGTTATAGCTGCTTCCTTTTGAAAGCCATGTGCATAGATAAGGTAAATTAGTCCTCGGGATGGGTTCTGTTTATTTGCAAACCCAGCAGCAGCAGAAAACAAGATATCACCATTTTTAATTTTAAATGCTGTGCTACTCTAATTGTGACACAGCCAGATCCTGTGTTGTTTATAAAGGGAATCATAAGGGCAGAACGACGTGGTGGAACAACTGCAGCTGAATCTCAATCAGGATAGCCTGGCCACTGTAGTCTATGATTCCGTAACCATGAGACTGAATTACTATACATTGTGCTCTGTGGGAGGGGAAGGATCATTTGGGTCCAGCCAATGCAGATTACCGACCCGAAGCTTCTAAGGATGATTCAGGTCAGTTTAAAACGCAATATTAGAAACAGTTTTGCAAGTATATAGTGAGTCCTAAAAAAAAATTTCTCATGTGTCATAGGCCAAGCAGAAGAGGTGGCTCATCAGCATATGCTGAAAACAGGATAGTGAAGGGATAGTGAAGGTACCAGATGTACCTCTGTGTGGGAGGAATTTCATGATGTAGAAGCTGCCACTGAGATTGCCCTCTCACAGGCCACCCACCACCACTGTGGTTTCTGATAGATTTGAAACTACCAAGAGGGCTCTTGGGTGAGTATCGTAGTAATCCATGTCTGCATTTTGGAGCAGCTGAAGATTCCAAGTCATCTTCAAGAACAGCCCCATGTAGATTGCACTGCAATAACCTAGTATGGAAATTGCCAGAGTATGGAGTACAGTCGCCAGATCATACAGTATGTATTTCAGGTGCAAATTCCCCTAGCATATGCATTGTTTGTTTGTTTGTTCGTTCATTTGATACACATCATTTGGTTGGAGAACTGCATTACAAAATTCAGAGACCTGTGAATTTCAAAATATGTTGGTTTCCCATGATGCCTTAGGAGCTGCGAAGTAGGTAAATTTGCACCAAAATGCAAACTGAACAGAAATTATCTTCCATCCCCATGAATCCCTATGAATGCCACCTCTTGCATGTTGAATGGTGCTATAGGTCCTGGCATAAACCCTGGAAGCCATGCAAATTTAGTCCTCCACAGTGTACATAATGGAGAGGGGACTTTGCACCCTTTCACGGGCAGTGCTGCATTCTCTGCCTGTCAAGCAAGAACTCAATAAAAAGGCTCTTACTGAGCTCCAAACCATTAATTTTACAGTAATCACCCTGTGTGTTCTTGATGGGCTGAAAGGGAATTATCTGCAATGGGAAGTTGCTTGCCAACAAATGTTATAAAAGCTGAATGGGATTAGCCAAGGATGCAAATCAATGGTATACAACTGGAAACCAAGCTTGCAGTCCTTGGGATGAGCCAAGTGTCTGTTTCTAAGGGGGCTGGAGGACAGCCCTTGCAAATTGCACCTGTTATTTTTTAAAATCCAACACCAAGAAGGAGGAGGCATGCCCCATTTTCATGTGTTTACTTTTTACTGCATCAAGACTTGCTTTGGCAGCTATATAAGAGTGATGGTACAGCCATCTCTGGGTCTCCAGTCCAGCAGCTCTGCACCTAAGAATATGCTCTAGAACTGGGTCAGACCATTGGGCCATCTTGCTCACCATTCTCCTGTCTGACTGGCAGTATTGCCAGCAAGTCAAAGCAAGGAAGATCTTTCCTATTCCTGATATCTGAAAAGTCTTTAGCTGGAAAGAATAGGTATTTGACAGAGGAACTTGCCTTGTACCAAGACAAATCAATAGTCCATCTGGCAAAGTATTGTCCACATTGATTGGCAGCCACTCTCTAGGGTTTCAAAATGGGGCATTTTCCAGCCCTACCTGGAGATGCCACCAGGAATTGAGCCTCAGACTTTCTACATGAAAAGAAGGTGTTCTACCACTGATTCTAGTTATTATGGTTCTGAACAAAGGGTTGATTTTAAATATGAACATGCCTTATTCTGAGGACACCTAGCTCAGTATCATCCACACTAACAATGGTTCCGTAGGCCTTCAGATAGGGGGTGTCCTGACCCCCTTGGAGATGCTGGACATGGGACCTTCTGCATGCAAGACAGGTACTCTACCACAGAGCAATCTTTAATTAGTTACTATATTAGGAACAGTGGGAGCTGCATTATACAAAGCCAGGCTGTTGACCCATCTACCTCAGTGCTTGAATGCTTTTCTAAAAGCAGACAAAAAACAAGGCTCCTTCCCGACGAATGGTGAAATATAAATGAATTAACTAAATAAATTACACAGAAGGTAACAGACTGTCCTAAATTTAAGCATAGACTGGTTGCCCGCCCATCAGAGATACTGTAACAGAATAGTTCCCGTATTAGCAACCTGGGTTTCCTAGGTTGAACTAGATGGGTTTTGAGGTCCCTTCCAATTCTAAGGTCTCATTTGGAGACCTTTCATTTGGAGAAGACACCCTCCCAGTCAAGATTCACAGCCTTGGATAGCCCTGACAAGGCTCCTCCTGGTACCCCTTTCTGAAAGGGGTTGTTTGGGGGGAATCTGACACCGGTGTAGTTTCCACTTTCCATGACATCTCAGTGACCATCTCTGGAGCGCTTGCTGGCTCCCAACTCCCAAAGCAAGGAGAGAAAAGCCCTCCAAAGCCACTGTTATCCTGTGTTCATAGGTGAGTAATGTATAAGCTTGGGGGAAAATCCTGTTTTCCCCTGTTCTGTTTTTTAACGACTTCCTCTGTGTTGGTTAACATAATAATTCCTCTGAAAGTATGTCGATAAATGTCGGAGACAGCCGCAACTTGCTTTTTTATTTTTTAAAAAAAGAAGGGGGAGGAAAGGGAGGGGGGAAATAAAGATCAACAACTTAAGGACTGTGCTGCTAAATAATTCCTGGAATGAGTTGTCAGAAACCTTTTATTTACCGATTCTGTGCATTTCATTTCTTCCTGGCGTGGGGCCAACCTCCCTGACAGTCAAGATTTATTGATTTAATTGGCTGGGGTAACCATGCAATAAAATCATCTCCAAGATAAATTTTCATGGCACTTTGCAGCATCGAAGTAATTTTTCAAGTGCTACGGCTATATTTCTCCAGGTTACAGGTGCAAAATTTGCTTAAAGCTGAAATGCTTCATTATTGTGGACCCAACGCATCACTTTAGTCTCTGCTGTGGAAATCTTTCTTTTTAAATATTTTTTTGTTTCCTTCTCAGTTAAGAAGGGCTGGCATAGGTCTCTGAAAGAAGAAATAATCTTTTCCTTAATTGGTTCATATATTCAATGCCCAGGAGAAAAGGAAACATCCGTTTAATTAGGAGGCGGCTTAGAGGTTATTTACAATGTTATCCAGAATCATTTGTCTCCAGCTGCGAGATGCTTTCAAACTCCGAACCCTTTTCGCCCAAAATGATTGTCATTTTGTAGCATGATAGTTTATTGAATCTTTAGATCTTTTTATTTACACTGTTAAAGAGCTCATTATGGTTCTCAACAGCCACTACATGGGGCGGGGAAGAATCTCTGATTAATTCCAAAGCTAATGTTAGTGTTTTGGAGATCAGAAATAGCGACAAGGCTTTTTTTAAAAATGATGGGAAATTGTCCCTTATCTTCAGTGATTTATCTTGTAGAATCTCTTGCTTTTTCTCTTCTCCTTCTCACTTTCAACTGCAGCATTTACTAGATGTTGCAGTCATAATGTGCCAACCAAATCCATTCAACTCCCTCTAAGGCTACAGTCCTAAACACACACAAACTGGAAAATAAGTTTCATTGGACACAGAGCAGCTTACTTCTAAGTAAACATGGATATGAGGCTGTTTCCTGGAAAAAAAATAAGGAAATACCCCCCTCCACAAATTGCTGGAAACTCTCCTACTCACAAAATTTGGGTCTGTGTCTGCATCATTTCCCCTTTGTGAACAGAGGTGTCTGCCATTATTTACATGGCTCTACAGACTTATTTATGTTTCAGGGAGACACATGCACAAATAGGTTCCATTCCAGCAAACTGGGAACTTTCCATCTGGCCAGTAGAGATGGATGCTTGGAGTATTGTAAGTGGCCAAGTGGCTCGTTTTGCTGCACTGGGAAGAAAAAGCCATACTCTATGCCTGCTGGCACGGGTTGGGACTTGTGGTGGGGAAGGCCATGGCGCCAGAACCAAAGACAGGCACAGCCAACTCATTCTAGGTTGGTCCCCATTCTCCTCCCTGCCAAATTCTGCAAGGTCAACACTAAGACTGGGGAGGAGGAAGCTGGCATGGAGTGCTGCACTCTAAACTAGTTGCAAGGCAAGTTGGAGGTGGATGAGTGCAGATTAAGGTTGGTGGGACAGTTCCCCACTAGTCCTCATAGACCAGCCTTCACTGGTCATCTATTCACCACCAAAATAGAAGAAATGTGCATCACAGTAGCACAGCAGCACCAGCCCCATGAAGCCACCATTCTAACTGTCCACAACGCACCAGAATACTGAGCCAGGCAGTGGTATCATCTGTGGTGAGTCCTTGAAATCTGCCTAGGAATGCCATCTGCTGATGCCATCTCTGCATATGTTCACTGACAAACAAGCTATCTTCAACTGGAAAGTCTAAAACAGGGGGGTTTATTCATCAGTAGGTGGAGCCTGTTGATGCTAACCCAACTATAAGCTCTCCCCTGATGTCACTGAGGGTCGTGCCATGGCCTCCCGCCACGCAGGCAGCGGACAGAATACACGACCGCCGGATTCCTTTAACGGAATACCCAAAAAATTGAAGGCGTAGGCGATGGCCACACCTAGCCCTTCGACACACCACAACACATTATTCCAATGCCTAACCTACCCACCAATACCACGAAAGTTGTGACGATTGCTACGAGGTAGGAGAAAAAACCAAAAAGCCTAATGCCAAATGGAAAAATTCCTACCAGGCCCCCCGGACAACCAGGGCGACCAACCTAAGGGCCATAGCAAGGCCAAAAGAAAACTGAGACCCTGAGCTCTAAGGGAGTAGAGGGTGGGTGACTCGCAACGGGATGACGAAAAGTGAGGCCGGAAGGCTGGTGCCGCAGCAATTTAGGCTACTAAACACGCCCCCTCGCAGGCACCTGGTTGGTTGCTTGCTCGTGGGCGTGGGCGCCAGCCAGGTGAGTGGGAGGCGGGGGCTAACACCCCCTGCTTGAGGCAGAGTCCGGCACCCGGCCACAACCACTCCCCTCTCTTGCAGGAGGAGAGTCTTTCCCAGAAATCTTCTAACAGCCACATGCCGGTGTTTGCCAGAAGTTGACAGAGCAACAAAGGTGAGCATAACCTTTGTACAGTAGACTTGTTTCTGTACACACCCACACGTCCTTCTCTGTCCTTCTCCCTTTGAGAAAAGGATGCAACATTTGCAGCTTTTTAGTTTAGGGGAAAGGCAACTAAGAGGTGGCATGATGGAAATTTATACACTTATGCATGACATAGAGAAAGTGGATAGAGAAATGATTTTCTCCCTCTCTTGTAACACGAGCATTTGCGGTCACCCAATGAAACTGAATGAAACAGATAAGAGAAAGCGTTTCATGCAGAATTTAGTTGAACTATGGAACTCCCACCCTCAGGAGGCAATGATGGCCACCAGCTTTAAAAGAGGATTGGAGAAATTCAGGAGAACAAGGCTACCAGCCATGATGGCCACAACCTGTTTCCACAGCTGGTAACAGTAATGCTTCTGAATACCAGTTGCTGGAAACCAAGGGAGGGGAGGGTGCTCCTGTACTTGGGTCCTCCTTGCAGGTTTCCCACAGGCATCTGGTCGGCCACTGTGGGAACAGGACACAAGACCAGATAGGCCATTGGCCTGTTCCTGCCGGCTCTTCTTATGTTATCTATCCAGACAAGCAAGAGGCATTCTCAGAGTTCATTTGCACATTATAGCCAGGCAAAAATGCTCATGGTGCTTGCACAGCAGGGCCAGACAGAGAGGCCAGAGATTCCCCATCTCTGACCTACATTTTTCTCTTTGAAGCAGGAAGATAAAAGAGAAGCCCTGGCTGTTGTTTCCTTGTTTATTTAATGCCTGTTCATCCAACCCTTCCTCCCAGAAAGGTTCCAAGAGCAGCTCACCAAGCAAGAGGTAAAAACAGCAATTATACCACCAATGCACTAAGTGCTTATGAACTGGCAGAACAGGAAATCCAAATATTAAAAGCAGATCCACATGAAGGTTGCAACCCAGTAAAAGGTTGCAACCTAACAGTAAGTCCCATTGAGTTCAATGGGATTTCCTTCAGAACAGATGTGGTTTGAGGGGGTTGCATTACAAGGGTTAGACCCATTTGCTAAAACTGCATCTGACACTGAAAAGATAAGAAGTTTGGTCCTCTGTGAACTCTCTGGGAAAGGGTATTTGGAAGAAAGGTTGCCACCATAGAAAGGGGTTGATCTCAATTTGCTGGCCACCTCCTCTCCAACAAAAGTGAGAATTGCAGAAGGGCCTCTGGTGCTAGGAAGTTTTGTAAGCATCTTGTCCTGCACCACACAGCAACAGTAGTGTTTGTTTTCAGTGTTCTTGGTGGGCATTGATTGGATACACAGTTGTGGAAAATACAGCCAATGGGTAAGCGCTCAGTCACAGTAACAAGCGGTGAAGAGTGAGGATGCAGTCCATGGGAACAGCTGCTCTGTGGGATACAGATAAGTTCATTTTGAGGTGCCAAGGGTGTTCTATTAGGTGTCTATTTATTAGTAAAGATTTGCTGCAAACGGCTGACAAGCTATTGAAGGATGTCTGCAGATAGGGAGGTTTCTCCGGTTAGCAAAACCATTTGCACAATTTTGGGCAAACTACAAATGGATTTTGGAGCAATTTAGGGCAGTGAAAATACTTCTTGGATAAGGAAGATGCTCATCAATTGATGAATTGCCAGCCAAGTCGGAGGTAGGGGGAGAGAATTTCTGCTATTAATCTTGAAGGTTGAAGACAAATAATAGCTTCTTGTTCTTTTGTTTTTCAGAACTGAAGGCAGTTTGAGAGAAGATTTGCTAGTCTTGATGCATATACTCATCCCACTTTCAGGCCAGGTAAACAGGCTTTGAAGGTTGTCGTATTTGTTCAAAAACCTGCCAACCCTTCTTTAGCCAGAGGTGAGAGTGGAACAAAAAAACAACATAAGAAATAGTGTATTTCTCAAACTGCTTAATGAATGCCCATTTCCAGCCTCATGAATCTAGCTGGACAGGAACAACTAACGTGATGTCCTTCAGAAGTTGTGGAAATACATATCACATCATTCCTAACCATTAGCTAAGCTGTCAGGCACTCATGGGAGTTGTAGCTCAGCATCAACTAGGAAGCTTCCATTATAGGCTGTCCAAGCATGTTACCACCCCAATGCATGTGGCAGGGCATTCTCTGGGCTTTGGTTTCTCAACTGAACAGGAAGAGGGTGATCCCACAGTGGAAGATATTGACATCAGTCCATGTCATGGACAGATCACTACCTGCTGAGATTTAGGCTCCCAGCACCTTTCCCCCTCTGCAGAGGCAGGGAGCCTATTAGTACGGTCTACCTTTAGAGCCTGGTATATCTAATGGGTTTCCAGATAGCCCTGTTGGATTTACCAGCTTATCTGACACTCCAGTAAAAGCCCTGGCCGACTTGTTTTACACCTGAGGACCCTCTCCTGCTTCATGGAGTTTACTTAGCTCCCTGGTATACTCCAGAGCTTAGGGCAAGGAAACCAGCTGGGAGGCAGCTTGAATGCAAGTGCAGGAAAACTCCAGTTGAATGCAATCAAACACTTGTGAGGGCTCATCATCGACCGGCTTAGTGACAGAGAAGGCAGCAAATAAGGTATATTTTGCTGTCTCCCATCCTCTTTGTGCTTTTCTTGTGTAGTGTTGAGTCTGAAAGACAGTAGCTCACTATGACTTGTTTGAAAAACGTTTTGAGAATACTATCTCTGGCATCGACTACACCCTTACCTCCACTGTTACAGCAGATGAATCTCAAGGGGTGTCCAGAGCACTATCTCGTCCTGTTGTGTTGGATGAACTTCAATCAGTAAGGCTCAAGGATGTGGATAAGGTGCTTGCATTGGTCCGGATGACCTCTTGCAGTCTGGACCCTTGCCCATCGTGGCTGATAAAAATTAGCAGGGAAGGTGAAGCTGGCTGACCCAAGGAAGTGATCAGTGCAGATGATTATCCTGCTTGAAGAAGGCAGTGGTAAACCATTCCTCAATAAACCCTCCCTGCATTCTAAAAATCTTAGTAACTATTGGCCAGTTGCCAATCTCCCCTTCTTGGACAAGGTCCTTAAGTGGGTGGTTGTGGACGAGATCCAAGTGTTATTGGAGGAAACTGATTTTCTAGATCCATTTCAGTTGGGGCTTAGGCACAGAAACTGCTTTGGTTACCCTGTGTGGTGACTTCTGTTGGGAGAGAGATAGGAGAAATGTGTCCCTGCTAATTCTCCTTCAGCTCTCAGTGGTATCCTTCTGGAGAGGCTGTTCAAGTTAGGGGTGGGTGGGAGCACTTTGTGGTGGTTCTGATCCTACTTGGATGGATATTTTCATAGGGTGAAGAACTGAAGCCTTAAATGTGTAGTTGTTCAGGGTTTGTTTTTATCCCCTATGCATGAAACCTCTGTGTGGGGTTATCCAGACGGTTTGAGTACATTGTCAGCAATATGCTGATGACACACAGCTCTACTTCTCCTTTACATCTACAAGTGAGGCAGGGGATGTGCTGGCCCATTGTCTTGCCTCGGTAATGGACTGGATGAGGGCCAAGAAACTGAACCTCAATCCAGATAAGACAGAGAGACTGATAGTTAGCAGTTCCTCAGACTGGATGGCTGGGAGGTTGCCTGCTCTTGATGGGGTTATGTTCCCTCTGAAGGAGTGGATACTTGTGGAGACTTCTGGATCCACTGCTGTCGCTTGAGGCTCAGATGGCCTCAATGGAGTGGAGTGCCTTCCATCAGCTTCGGCTGGTGGCCCAGCTGCACCTCTATCTGGACAGAGATAGCCTAACTTCTGTTGTCTATGCACTGGCAATGTCTCCATTAGATTATTGCAACAAGTTATACATGGGGCTGCCTCTGAAGACAGTTTGAAAAGTTCAGCTGGTGCGGAATTCAGCAGCCACTGGGGCAAGACTGAGCATATTACAATGATCCTGACCCAATTGTGCTGCAAATCAATTTCTGGGCCCCATTCAAAGGGCTGGAGTTGACCTATAAAGCCTTAAACAGCTCGGAATTGCAAAATCTCAAGGACCTGGACCCTCATTCATCATCTGAGGCCTTTATTCATGTCCCTCCTCCATGAGAGGACCAGAGGGTGGCAACAGGAGAGCGGTCCTTTTCTGTGGTGGCTCCCCTTCTGTGGAATGTTCTCACCAGAGAAGCTCACCTGGCACCTTCATTATATAACATTAGGCACCAGGCAAAAACAATTCTCCCTAACCACATCTTTGGCTGCTTAAAAAAATCTATGTCCTTTTAAATGTGTTTCTGGGAGGTGGAGTATGAAAAATCATGGATAGTGGTAGCACAAAAGAGAGTCTTTATCTGCGGCTGCTCCCAGATTTTGGAATGCCCTCCCAAGAGAGGTCTGACTGGCTACCACCTTGTTATCCATCCATCTGCAGGTTAAGACCTTCTTATTGAGACAGGCCTTTGAAAATTAAGTGGCAGTTGCTGCTGATCCCTGTTCAGCAGCCAAGGCAAACTGTTTTTAATGTGTTTCGGTGCATCTTAATTATTGTTCTTAACTGGTTTGTTTATATATATATATATATATATTTATTTATTAAGGTTTTTTTTATAAAAGAAATGCACAGATAATAAACAGCATTGGTTATATCGTAACATAATTTCATAACTTCTTTGGACTTCCTCACGTTTTCTGCTCCCACTTACATCGTTGAAAAGTTTTTCAAGCAAATTATCAACTTGTTTGCAATCTTATATCCAATCATTTAAATATAATCTAACAATTCTCCAAAAGGTTTATGTTTTCCTTAATCTGACTTATCATCAAATTCCAATCTAATTTAGTGGTGGCCAGTTATTTATGATCAAGCATCCTTCTTAACATTCAACCAAATTGCAATATTTTTGTAAATAAGTCTTAAATTTCTTCCAATCTTCTTCAATCCTTTCTTCTCCCAGGTCTCGGATTCTGCCAGTCATCTCCGCCAGTTGCATATAGTCTATCAGCTGCATCTGCCACTCTTCCAGTGTGGGTAGATCTTGAGTTTTCCAGTTCTTGGCGATGAGTATCCTTGCTGCCGTTGTTGCATACATAAAAAATGTTCGGTCCTTCTTTAACACCTTCTGGCCGACAATACCCAGGAGGAAGGCCTCTGGTTTCTTAGTGAAGGTATACTTAAATACCTTTTTCAACTCATTATATATCATTTCCCAGAAGGCCTTCACTTTAGGGCAAGTCCACCAGAGGTGAAAGAATGTTCCTTCATTTCCTTTACATTTCCCACATTTGTTATCAGACGAATGGTATATTTTGGCAAGTTTAACTGGGGTCATGTACCATCTGTATATCATTTTCATTACATTTTCCTTCAAAGCATTACATGCAGTGAAGTTCAGCCCAGTGGTCCACAACCTTTCCCAGTCCTCAAACATAATGTTATGCCCAATGTCCTGTGCCCACTTTATCATAACCGATTTAACCGTTTCGTCTTGTGTGTTCCATTTTAACAGCAAGTTATACATTCTTGATAATACCTTAGTCTTTGGTTCTAACAATTCTGTTTCCAACTTCGATTTCTCCACCTGGAACCCTAATTTTTTGTCATTTTTAAAAACTTCTTTAATCTGGGCGTAATGTAACCAGTCTCGCACTTTATCCTTCATTTTCTCCAAACTCTGCAATTTCCAGTTGTCTCCATCTTTTTCTAATATTTCCCAATATTTTGGCCATTTGGCCTCCATACTGGGTCTTTTTCGGGCCTTAGATTCCAGAGGGGAAAGCCACCTCGAGTTTTGTTTTCCAATAAGTCTTTGTATTTTGTCCAGACATTAAATACTGCTTTCCTGACAATATGGTTCTTAAAGGCCTTATTGATCTTAACTTTGTCATACCATAAGTATGCATGCCAACCAAAAGCATTGTTAAAACCTTCCAAGTCCAACACATCAGTGTCTTCGAGAAGTAGCCAGTCTTTTAGCCAGCAGAAAGCTGCGGCTTCATAGTACAACTTTAAGTCTGGCAGGGCAAAGCCCCCTCTTTCTTTCGCATCAGTTAATATCTTAAACTTAATTTTGGGCTTTTTGCCCTGCCAGACAAATTTAGAGATATCTTTCTGCCACTTCCGGAAGCACTCCGTCTTGTCCACAATCTGTAATGTTTGAAACAAAAACATTTTTGGCAATACATTCATCTTAATAGCCGCAATTCGGCCTAACAAAGAAAGCTTCAATTTTGTCCAACTGTCCAAGTCTCTCTTAATTTCAGACCAACATTTTTCATAGTTATCCTTAAATAGACTCAGATTTTTTGCTGTTATATTTACCCCTAGGTATTTTACTTTTTTAACCACAGTTAGTTCTGTTTCTCTCTGAAACCGTTCTGACTCTGTGTCTGTCAAATTTTTTCCCAGCACCTTAGTTTTCTGTTTATTTAGTTTAAATCCCGCCACCCGACCAAAATCTTGAATCAGTTGTAATACTCTTTTCGTACTAGATTCTGGCTCCTGCAGAGTCAAAACTAGGTCATCTGCAAAAGCTTTGAGTTTATATTGTTTCGCTCCGACCTGAATCCCTTGCACCAACCAGTCCCCTCTGATCATATTCAAGAGCACCTCCAGAACCGAAATAAATAACAGAGGGGAAATCGGGCAGCCTTGTCGTGTTCCTTTTTCAATTTTAAACTCTTCTGTAACCACATTATTAACTATCAGTTTTGCCTTTTGTTCTGAATATATTGCATCAATCCCATTCTCAAAACCCCGTCCCACTCCCATTTCTTTTAAATTTCCCTTCATAAATTTCCAAGAGATATTATCAAAGGCCTTCTCCGCATCTATAAAAATTAACACTGCTTTTGTATTTATGTCTGTTTGCAAAAGTTCTAAAATGTTAATAATGTTCCTTGTGTTAGCAAACATGTGTCTACCTGGGAGAAAGCCTGCCTGATCTTTATGTATTACTTCATTTAAAACTCTTTTGAGTCTGTTTGCCAAAACGTCAGTGTCAGGGAACTGCCATCGGAGAGACAGGTGGTGGACAGGCTCCAGGAGAATAGGAGAGAATCTGCAGCAGAAGAGGGAACCAGCAGGGGGAGTGCAGGAGTCACAGCGGAGGGGAGGCTCTGGGATGCTTCCAGTGAGAGTAGTGGAGAGGTAACGGGACCCCCGTTGGGAACGCCCACCCTTCGCCGGAAACTGTCACGCAGAGAGTCTCGAAAGCGCATGTCTGTCAAAGAGCTTTTATGTTGGCGTAAATTCCGTAGACGCCCACTGTCAGATTCTACCAGCGACTGACGGAGTCATGCTTTGGGGGCTCCGTTAGTGCATCGGTTTGGATGACCAGCCAAACCCCAGAGGGATCAAGCTTTTACGCACAAGCAGCTCACTATCCCATCACAGTCAGCAAATATTTTGTAATCCGCATTTAAAAGGGAGATGGGACGATAGTTCTTGAGTTGTGTCTTTTCAGTTTCTGATTTTGGTATCAATGTGATAAAAGCTTCTTTCCACGATTCCGGCGCCTTCTTTCCCTCCATAATTTCATTACTGACCTCCATCAATGGTTGTATCAAATAGTCTCTTAATGTCTTATAATACTTGGAGGTCAGGCCATCTGGCCCTGGAGATTTGCCCAATTTCATGTTCTGAATGGCTTGTTCGATCTCTTGTCGTGTTATTTTACTGTTCAGGAGTGATCTATTTTCTTGTGACAGTTTTTTAAGTCCTTTTTTTTCCAAAAATTGTTTAATCTCAACCTCATCCTGCGGCCCTTGAGTGTATAATTTTTTGAAATATTTCTGAAAACACTTTCTAATCTCCACGGGGTTCTGAATGTTTCTTCCTTCAATTTCCAGGTTTGTGACTATATTTAACTTTTGTCTCTTCTTCAACTGCCAAGCCAGCAGTTTCCCACATTTGTTTGCCGATTCAAACGTTTTTTGTTTCATTAATTTAATCTTCCACTCTATTTCCTGATTTATCAGTTTAGAATATTGTGCCTGATGGAGTTTAATTTCTCTCAGAATCGGCTGTGACTTCGGATTTAATCTTAACTTCTTCTCTAACTCTTTAATTTTCTCCAAGATCTTATCTTTCCTCTCATTTTGTGTTCTTTTCTTTACAGCATTCTGTTGTATCAAGAACCCCCCATCACGGCTTTGCTTGCGTCCCAAATGATTCTTTTTTCCACCGTAGTGTTCATGTTAATCTCAAAGTAGTCCTTCAAAACTTTTTGGGCCTTCTTAATGATCTCCTGATCTCTAAACAAATTGTCATTCATCTTCCATCTAAAGGAACCGGTTGGTAATAATGTCATGTCCATTTTCAGTGCATTATGGTCGGAGCAGGTCTTTGGGCAGATTTCCACTTTCCTGACCTTGGGTGCCAGACCTCTAGTTATCCATATTTGGTCGATTCTTGTCCAGGTCAGCTGGGCTTCAGAGAAGAATGTTCCTTCTTTTCCCAAGGGGTTCTTCGTTCTCCAGATGTCAATCCAGTCCATATTGTCTGTCATTTCAAAAAAGGTCTTTGGTAGTCTGCCATCTTTGGTAACATTTTGGCTTTGTGACTTATCCATGTTAGTTGATACGACCCCATTCATATCTCCCATCATAATGATGTTGTCATAGTCCAGATACTCCAGCATAGTCTCGTGCAACTTCTTATAAAATTCCGATTTCCCTTCATTTGGTGCATAAATTCCTAATAACAAAATCTTCTCTCCTTAATGTTGTATTTCGATTGCCAAAATTCTTCCATGTTCATCTTTGAATAAAACTTTAGGTGACAGACTCTCTTTTGCATATATCACCACGCCTCTCTTCTTTACTGTATCTGAAGATATAAATTCCTGACCAAGTCTTTTGTTTATTAACACTTTTCTATGGAGCCTAGTCACATGTGTTTCTTGTAAGCAAATAATGTCCAATTGTTCCTTTTTTAATATATGTAAAATTTTCCTCCTTTTTTCCGGAATGTTACAGCCATTTATATTCCAACTCAAAAGTTGCAGAGACATCCTGAATAAATCTGGTTATTTTTCTGGGGGTGGTACCTTGTTCACTGGGTCTTCAGAATCCAAGGGTGCCGGTGCCTCTGGTGCTCCAGGCCCCGAGGGTAATCCGAGTCCTTTTTGAAGGTCCTCTCCGTACACGTTCAGAAATTTATCTCTATCTTCCAATGTTCTAATTTTAATCTTCTTCCCTCTAAAAGTAAAAGATAATCCTTGATAATCCCACCTGAAGATGATTGAGTTGCTCCTCAACAGTCTTGTTAGTTCCAAGTACTCAGATCTAAGATCCAAGAGTTGTTTAGGAATGTCCTTGTAAATTTCAATTCTTTTGTCCAAGATGTCCAGTGACTTTCCGTAGTGCAGGCCCAAGATCTTGTCCCTTTCCTCCTTTGATCTCAATGTTATCAAACAGTCTCTGGGTTTGTCTTTCTTTATAAGTCTTCCAAGCCTGAAAGCTGATACGATTTTAAAGTCTTTTTCCTCTAAGTTCCAGAACTTGGAAAATATTTTGGTCAAAAACTCAGCTAAATTGTCTTCTTCCACTTCTGGTACCGACCTTATCCTTAAGTTAGTCTCCCTGTTCCGCAATTCAATCATAGAAAGGTAGGTCTGGTGTTCACCTACTTGTTTACTGAGTGGTCTCGCCTCTTTTTCTAACTTTCCAAGTCTTTGGCTGGTATCCTCTGCCAGTTTCCAATTTTCACCTGTAGCCTCCTTCAATTCTCCAATTGCTTGTGCATTCTGTGCCACTTGTCCAGTTAGTCTATTTAAACATTCTGTGTTTTGGTCGATTTTAAATGTTTGCTCATCAGCTTTTTTATTCAAAGATTCCACTCTCTTGTCCAAAGATTCCAATTTTTCATAGATTTTCTCTAAAATAGAAACAGTTGTTCCTGAGGCCATATCTTCCAATTGTAGTTCCTCAGTTTCTCCTTCCCCTGCCCGTGGCAGGGAAACAACTTCTTCCTCAGAAAGCAAAATAGGCACAGACGATCTACGTGACTGTAAGGCTGAGGCTAAGGTTGTTTGTCTAGTTCTTACTCTAGGTTCCTTTTCTTTAGGCTCCTTTTTTCTTGCACCACTCATTCCAAAGTTATCTAAAAGTCAAGGTCAAGCTGAGTTATTCCCATGAGAAAGAGACGGCCCAGATGGTAACAGTCAAACAGGAGGCCGGGAAAGAGAAAGTAAAACAATGCCACTGCTGTAAATTCCAAAACCTCTAGGGGGGGCTTAAAATGTCTTTCGGGAAGAGATCAATTCCAGTAAAGTTCATAAAATCAGAATTAATGTCCAGGAACCTTCAAATAATAGATTTTAGCAGAGTTGGTATTAAAAGAACACAATGTCTCAAACAGTGCTTGCTGGTATTCCAAATGGTGCCTCAAAGTAACAAATCCAGACCCCCTCAGATTGTTTCCAAATTTATATTCAAAGTATCCAGATCTGCAGACTGACTGCTACAGTTACTCAGGCAGTTCCAGCACCTGGGTTTCTTACTTAAATTGTAATTCCAATAGAAGAGGATATCACAGTCCAAATCAAAAACATAAAATCCAATGCTTACAGTCCTATTCTGCTTCAAAAGAAGTTCAATGGGTGCTCAGATCCATTAGGTTAAAAGTTCACTCTCTGCCTCCACTCCTCCTGCTCTTTGCTTTGAAGTTCAGTAGCAGCGGAAGACGGACTTCCTTTTTTTTTCGTCACTCCGCTTTCAGCCAAATTCCGTAACTTTTAAATCTTTAGATTTTTTAAAAGTCCTTATTACTCACGGGTTGTTGCTTTCCGAAACACAAATTCCAGGAAGAAAGGTCAGCGCTCACCGGCAACAGCTACGTGGCTTCGCTCCGTTGATTGCGGAACGACCCTCAGCGCCGCTACCCCCTCCGCGATCCAGAGCCCCTTACGGGGTTCCTTCAACGTTTTGGGGGCAGCTCCTGGCGCCCGCCGGGTCCCAAGACCACAGGCTTCTGCCGCCTGCGGTTTTCCGATGTGGGTCTCCGCTTTGCCATAGCGGACGACCCGTTTCAGCGGAGCTTCCCTCTCCTAGTTAGAAGAGGGCAGCCATTACCGTTCGCGCTGCCTCCAGAAGTCTTAACTGGTTTGTTTTTATTCCTTTGTATGTAATGGCATTGTTTTTAAAAGCTGTAAACTACCTTGAATCCCAACTTGGGATAAATGTGGGATAGAAATATATGAAATAAATGAATATTAAATAAGCAACCAATGTTTCAAAACTGTGAGCAAGCTTCCAAGCCCACCAAAACTCTTCATCAGACTGGATGTTCAGCAAAGCAGAGGTGGGCATGGTTCTGAGAAAAGTCAGCAAATGGTCCAAAGTTCATTTTTGTTGTATTGTCATAGTGGGGTGGTGGCTATAGGGTAGGTGTGGCTAACATCTGGCCCTCCAGATGTTGCTGAACCACAGTGCCCATCATCCCTGGCTACTGCCCATGCTTTCTGAGGCTGATGGGAGTTGTGGTCTATAAAGGTTGTCCTGTGAGCACCTACATTTCAGAATTTACCACTATGCTTATCCCAGTCTTACGTGCTTTTCTGACACTTAGTGGAACACATCTCTGGATCTAAGCCCTCAGAGGAATGATTCAGATGGCTTATCACTGGTGGGCGGGGAGAGGCTGCTGAGCTAAAAGGCGCTGAGTCGGAAGTCATGCAGTCAGTGAATGATAAAAGTGGACATTATTCTGAGTATGACGGATAGTGACGTGGGTTGTCTAGGAGAATAGATAGCCCAAAGAAACACCACTTATCCCCAAGAATGGGATGAGCAATACTGAAATGACACCCACACCACTGAGAGCAGAAGGAGAGCAACAGCACAGGAAATCCTGCCAGCTTGGAGTGTAGCAAGGAAGATCTCTTGAAACTATAATACACATGGATGTCTGACTTGAGACAAAAGGCTAGAAAGTGGTATTAATGGCAACATCTCCGCTCCTGCCCTCCGGAGCTTTAAATATAGACAAGCTCAAAGATGCCTCATTAGAAGAAAACTCTTCAAATCTGTAGTGGGGGAAAGAGGGTGGTCACTTCTGGATGATCTGTTTACTGAGCATTCATCCCAATTTGCTTGCACAAAGTTTGCAGGGAGGTACAGACATGGGAGAAGGTCTGTCTGGTTTGCATTTAAAGGTACTTTGCTAAACAATGTGTGAACCAAATCACAGCCCTCCTTGGGCATCTACACTTCTCCAAATTTTGCAATGCGAAATCTGTTTTTGCAATGAATATATAAGTAATATATGAAAAACCATACATTGGGGTAAAGCATGCATAAAACTGCATAAAGTGTTCATGAAAAATAACATACTTGTCAGGGGCTCAGGAGCCGAGACACAGGGGAGAGAGGAAACGGAGAGCGAAGGGGAAGAATCTGAGGGCAGCGTAGGGGAGTATGACAGTGGCCTGAGAGATTCCATGAGCTTCTCCAGTGATTCAGAAGATTCCCAAAGGGGGGCGCCAATGGCCAGGGCAAGGGGGGTCCCAGGGGGGACACACCAGAAGAAAGGGGCCAGCGGGGATTCCCAAAGCAGCAGCAGGAGATCAGGACCAGTTCCCCCACCAGAGCGGAGTGGGGGGGAAGAGTCCCATGTGTCAGGGCCAGCGTCTCCTCCGGTAGGGAGAGAAGATGAGTCAGAGCTGGCCACGCCTCTGTCGCAGAGTGAGGGAACGGAGGGGAAGTCAGGTCCAGCTACCCCCCCACTCCGCTCTGGTGGAGGAAGGTTGCCGGCTGGGCGTGCGCGCCAAGTTCAAATGTACAGGCGCGCGGGACAGCAGAAAACCCGGATTGGGAACCAGGTCCTAAAGCCTGCCGGAGGCAGGGGGGAGAATCAGGGGACTCAGCGTCAGAAGAGTCCAGAAAGGGGAAGACCCCAGTGGACAGGCGGACCCAGAGGAGGAAAGAGCAGAGGAAGAGGTGGAGCAAGGCTAAAGTCTTGAACTGGTGTCTAGGGGGAGGAGATTCAGACGGAGCTTCAGCGGTCTAGAGTTCAAGACGTAGAGCTGCGCGCCGCGGCTTTGAAATCGAAACTGAACTTCAATAAAGACTTTTGTATATAACAAGAACTGGCGTTGGTCCTTTGTGAGCTGGGACCTCGGGCAGCTCTGACAATACTGAAATACCTTCTTGCTTGTCCCAAAAAATATGTGCCTGTTGGAAAAAGCTGCACACAAAAATGTTTTTTTAGAAGAGGGACCTCCCTCCCACAAGAAGTTAAGAGAAGCACTGTCGCTACTGAGTTTCAGACACCTGTCAAGACTGTTTTATTTCAGGAGGCCTTTGCACCATGAAAGCTTCTAAGAAGTTTTACAATTTTATTATGACGATTTTAAATTCTTGAAGTTTTAAATTTTGGTAGTTTAATTTAGGTATTGAATTTTGTGTATTGTGTAGTTTATGGTTGTAAGGTGCTTCAAGACCTATGTGGTGAAAAGCTCTCTTTCTTTCTCTCTTTCTCTCTTTCTCTCTTTCTCTCTTTCTCTCTCTCTCCCTCATTTACAGTCACATGGTGAGTATGGCCCAGAGGTTTTAAAAAGTGTTGGGATGTGAATAATCCACATTAAGGCTGTATACACATTCCCCTTTACTCCTCTGCACCCAGTGCACTCCCATCACTGGTTTGTGACGTTGTGTACATGCAGCTGCCTATCCTGTAGTTTCTTGACCCCCCCCCAAAAAAAACCACTTCAATCTGCTTTAAAAATGTAAGCTACATGAAGACATCCATGCCACCTCTCCACCCACTGGTGAGGACAGACAGGAGGTAACAAGGAAACACATCTAACCATACCAATATGTACAGTAATGCACAAATGTGAATTGATAGCCATCTTCAAATATCTCAAGGGCTGTCACATGTAAGACGGAGCAAGCTTGATTTCTCCTGCCCTGGAGGATAGGACCCAAACCGATGGCTTCAAGTTACAAGAAAGGAAATGGCGACTAAACTTTAGGAAGAACTTTCTGGTGGTGAGAGCTGTTTGACAATGGAATGGACTTCCTAGGGAGGTGGTAGACATCTCCTTCCTTGGAGGTGGATGGATGGCCATCTGTCATGGGTGCTTTAGCTGTAATTCCTGCATTGCAGAGGGTTGGACTAGGTGACCCTCAGGGTCTTTTCAAACTCTACAATTCTATAATCCACTGCAATCTGGAGAAAGTGATCTCTCTTTTGAGTCATCTTATGCACAGAATAGGTATTGTCTTAAATGGAACAACCAAGAGTCTTGTGACACAAAAACAACCAAGAGTCTTGTGACACAAAAATAGCCTATAAAGTTGTTGTGGCTTTGTGTTTCAGCAGCAGCGTTCTCTTACCTGGAGACCATGGTTCCATTGTACAAACTTCCCCAACCTGGTTCCCCCTTCAGATGTTTTGTTTTACAACTCCCTTCAGCCTCAGACAGCACATGCCAGGTAAGGCTGATGAGATTGAGACCAAAACATGTAGATGGGGCACCAGGTTGCGGATCTCTCAGATCATTTTGGTATCACAATTCTGAATTACAGAAATTGAATTGCAGAAAATGTATTGAATGACAGGTATTGTAAAGTGATGAGCTTACTAAAGATTCTCTTTTATAGATCTCTAGGCCCTGCTTAGAGAACTATATTTACCAGAATTTCATGGGGAGAAAGACTGGTTTAAATAATAATAATAATTATTATTATTATTATTATTATTATTATTATTATTATTATTATTATTACCCTACTATAGTAGATCTCACTATCTTTTCAAAGATGAGGTTCTTTTGGTCAACCAAGTCTAAGTGCAATCCAAAACACATTTGCCTGAAAGTAAGTCCCATTGACCTCACTCAGACATGCTTCTGCATAAAATGATTAACGAATTTTTATTTTAAAAAATGTATAGGAAAAGGGAGGGACATTCTGGATTGCTTCCAAATTTTGTCACTCTTCATCAGATATGAATTTGCTTTTCAAATAAGTGTTCCTTTTCTCATCTTCCCCTCCCCCCCATCCACTATGCTGTGTCTTAGTTCCAAAAATAATTGCAAGTGACAACACAGAGGCAGATAATGTTTCAACTCTGAGTTTTAAAATAAATATAAGGCTGTCATCAGAGATGAGCTGGTTGCAAAGTTTTCTATGCTCGAACCAGCAAGCACCTCCTCTAATCAAGGATTGTGTTTCATTATTAATTAGTTTTTAAGTTCTTGTTGCATATTAAATCATCATCACTGTAGGCGGGGGAACAGCCAGCCCAAGTACCATTTGAAATGTCTCTTCAGAAAGTGTTGTCCTCTGTGTTGTTGTAAAGAGAATAACGATATTGCAGAGGCCACTAAGAAACATGTTTCTGACATTCTTGTGACTTGGGAGTACAAAACTGTCCCATTCTCCCCTTAAGAGTACCAGCTGACTCTGGGGCAGCAGTAAGGGGCACAACACTTGTGCTTCTTTCTCCAGCTTGCTCTTAAGAAAGCAGCTGAAGCTTTTCACAGCAGGGAGGTAAACCTGTACCACCTGCTCCTGTCTGCACATCAAGGCATTTTGAAGAGCACAGTCACAGCTGCTGAAGACAGCAGGAAAAAATGGCAACCCTATTTCCCACTATGGGTGAGCAGGTCTCTGCATTCTTTGCTGCACCATTTGAAACAGGGAGCTCAGATTCTGTTGAAGGCATGCAGTGCACATTGAAACTAAGAACATTTTTATACATCAAAGCTATTATTCAAAGGGGACTCTGGAATAACTTCCCAACGTCTGGTCTTATTTATTTATTTATTTATTTATCGCTTTCCTCATATAAGTGACCCAAAGCAACTTATGCAAATAGTATCCACACTCAAACTAATTTTAACAGACACAGCCAATCAAAGCTCAAAAGACGGGCCTTAATGATCCCGCTCCACTAAAAGAGGTTCACAGATACCTGCAACCCTTCAGGTTAAGAACCAAAAGTCCAGATAAAAAGTAAAAATTTTGACTGGCACTTACAAATAATGATGGCACCAGGCAGGCTTCCCTGGGCAGAGCAGTCCACAACCAGGAAGCCACCACTGAAGAGCCCTGTTATGTCGCCATCCAACAGACCTTCTTGTGTCGCCATCCAACAGACCTTCCCTGGAGGAGGCACATGGAAAAGGGCCTCAGATGGTGACTGCAGGATCCAGGTTGGTTTTAGGGCTCAAAGAACTGTTTTCATCATCAGCCATGATGGATGCTTTTGGAGAAGGTGAGCCATTGTTCCGTGGCAGAGCATCTGCTTTGCATTCAGAAGGTCATCTGAATGCAAAGCAGATGCTCTGTTCAATCCCAAGCATATCCAGGTAAGACTTGGAGAAACCTCTGTTTGAATCTCTGGAAAGCTGCTGCCAGACAGTTTAGACAATTGTGTGCTAGATGGACCAGTGGTCTGATTCAGTGTAAGGTTGAGTCCTGTGTTCCTGTATATATTATACAATGGTGACTGTCCTTTGTCCAGTTGCTTAAACATGGGTACCCTGTTCCTGGGTGGGGCAAAAGAGCCCCAGTATAATCACTGGGGTTCTTGGAAGACCTGTTTCCAAGCAGTAGCCTAGGCATATGGCGCCTATCCAAATCAAGGGCCATAAGACCCAAGGCTGGTCAAGTGATTTTTGCATTGGAGGCAGAAAAAATTACTAGCATCTCCAGTCCCACTCCCTGGTGGCTGTGGTGTGGTGGAAAGCTCATGGCCAGTGTTGAAGTAAGACTCAACTACCAATCTTGATGGCTTCTGTATCTGGAAGGGAAGTGCCACTTCAGGCAGCAAAATGTCATGGGCTAGCCCTAACTCAAGTAGTGTGTTTGTTTACATCTGTTAATTTGCTATACATAAATAGTCTAATATGTTGGGTATGTGGACAGGATTTCTCCTTGCTAGCTTTCAGTAGGGGCCTTGCTCCTTTGATACATGTATTTGGTAGATTATTCTGGTGAAGCGCACACACATACCCCTCACATTTTTGAATGTCAGAGAAATTCCTGTTGCAGATTGCTCAGAAGTGATTTTGAGTAAATACTAGAATTAGATTTCAACAGCTTGAATACAGAGCAATTTGAAAAATCGCAAGCTCTCGCTTTGATATAAAACAATGTTCCTCTACTTTACATTAAAATAACCACCCTGGCTCATTTGATGTTGACTTGTAACCCCTATCACTCCTGCAAAGAGATTTCTTTCCTCCATCAGCATCTGACTAGATCCAAGTGTTTTTCTCAAGTGTTCCCATTTGCTTACAGCATCAATCTTTGCTAAGAAGAGTTTCCTCTGTGAGACCAATTATCACTCTTGCTCATTATTTACAAGTGCTGACAGTGTTCCCTGTATATTAAGGGGAGGGGAGGAGTTCTCTTTCTTACTGTGACGTTCCAGAGCAGGGGTATCCAACATGTTGCTCTCTAGATTGTTGATTCAAAGTCCCATCAGTCCCAGACAACATGGATTATGGGACCAGTAGTCCAACAACATCTGGAAAGCATCACCTTGATCACTCCTGCTTTTAGAGTAAAATGTTTGTCCTGCACAGCCCCACTGAACTCAAAGATGTTGAGCAAACAAACTGAACATGAAGAGCCAATATGTGGTAGGAGCTATAATGTTTGGCTTAGATCTGGATTAGGCAGCCTAAGGCCCGGGAGCCAGATGCGACCCAATCGCCTTCTCAGTCTGGCCCGCAGACAGTCCAGGAATCAGCGTGTTTTTACATGAGTAGAATATGTCCTTTTATTGAAAATGCATCTCTGGGTTATTTGTGGGGCCTGCCTGGTGTTTTTACATGAGTAGAATGTTTCCTTTTATTTAAAATGCATCTCTAGGTTATTTGTGGGGCACAGGAATTCGTTCATATTTTTTTTCAAAATATAGACCGGCCCACCACATGGTCTGAGGGATGGTAGACTGGCCCATGGCTGGAAAAGGTTGCTGACCCCTGGCATAGATGAGGGGAGATGTCAGTTTACAAATCAGGAATGTTAATCCTGCCCATGCCCTCCTAATGTCAGGCCACATATAGACCATATATTTAAAACAGTGCTTTAATACTTTAACAGCAATGGTTCTCCCCACCCAAAAAAGTACTGGGAACTGTAGTTTGTTAAGGGTGCCAAGAGTTGCTAGGCAAACCCTACTTTCTTCATAGAGCTTCAGTTCCCAAAGTAGTGTAACAATCAATCCCTCTTTCCATGGAACTCTGGGAATTGTAGTTCTGTGAGGGGATTAGGGGGTCTCCTTACAACTCTGTGCCCCAATCCCAAGCAATTCATAGCAGTCCACTACAATTTTGCTCCAAAAAAACCCACATTGGAACAAACAGGAACTATAGGGACAAGTTTTTTGATATGTCAGACTGCTGCTTTCTCTTGCAGCAGTGAGGTACGACATACAATAAACACAGAGACATATACACAGAGTACTCAGTTAAACACACTTGCAAAATTACATCTTTTTGGAACTTGTTGGGGACAAATTCAAACTGCCAAGGACTATTATTTGGGATTAATTTAACAAAATCAACTTCTCTCCATGGACAACACTTTAAGTCACAATTATAGTTTGCTAAAAACCACAGTTTAAAATATGTCTTTCCTTTGAACTTGCAATTATTAATTAAATTTCTGCATTCTAATGTGTTTTTCTCCCTGAAAAAACACACAGCTGTCTCGCCTTCACTTGCTCTCTCTACACTTGTCTACTCAAATAGGGATTATGTGTTCTCTCAATACGGGGAAGGATTCAGCCATGCAACCTTAATAAGTAGTACAGTGGTACCTCTGGTTACGTACTTCATTCATTCCGGGGTCCGTTCTTAACCTGAGACTGTTCTTAACCTGAAGCACCACTTTAGCTAACAGGGCCTCCCGCTGTCACCGCGCCACCGCTGTGCGATTTCTGTTCTCATCCTGAAACAAAGTTCTTAACCCGAGGTACTATTTCTGGGTTAGCGGAGTCTGTAACCTGAAAGTATGTAACCTGAAGCGTATGTAACCCAAGGTACCACTGTACTGCGAGTTTGGCCACCATTCTAGAAACTCCTTGTTAGAAACTCTGGAGAGCCACTGCTGGTCAGTATGGACAGTGCTAAGATATATGGACCAGTGGGCTGACTTTGTATAAGACAGGTTCCTATCGTACTGGACCAGGGCCATAGCTCTGTGAAAGAGCACGATTTTTGCCTGCAAATGGTCTCAAACTCAACCCCTGGGATACCCACTTTGGGTTGGGGAAGACGCCTGTCTGAAATCCTGGAGAATCATTGAAGGTCGTTGTTGATAATACTGAGGGTTCATTTAGGCCAAATATAGTTGACATGGTGCCTGCAGATATTCTGGACTGGGTCAGCCTCAGCCAACACAGCCAATAGTCAAAGAGTTGTGTTGTTGAACATCTGGAGGGCACTGCATTGACTACTTCTAATCTAGATTATGTGGAACTGCAAAGAAGGGGCACGTTTACTTCTCCACTGGACACAGAAAAGTCTTGTTATGGCTCTGCTTACAGATCACCAAAAAGGCCATGGCAAGCCGAAAACCATCTTAGCATTTTGGTACTTTGTTTAGAAGAAAGAAGTTAAGTTAGCGCAGTCCTCGAGTTGCTATGGAAAACCTGTACTCCATTCAGCATTTGCAATCGGTTATGAATATATGACACGCTGGTGATTAATATTAATGGCAGCCCTCACAACAAGCCTTCCTTTTGAAAGAAATCAGGCATAATCCTAATTCAAATTTCTTGGAGGCTAAAGAAACTTTAATTTATATCCCAGGTTGAGTATCCGTCAACAATGGATTCTGTAGCAGGCAAAGAGTGATGTCCCCTATAATCACTGAACAGGAGATAGAGAGCTTATTCTATGAAACATTAAAGATTAAGCATCAGAACTCTTGCAGAAAGGTAGCAATTATGATATTCTTTTCCCTTTCTGTGCACCTGCATTTTTCAAAATAATAGGCACCTTTAAAAACAACCTGAATATGCTGTTCAATGATGTACAGTTATCTGATGCTGAGAAATACAAGATGAAACAAGAGCAAAGAACTAATTTTTTAATTATTTTAGGAAATTAAGATGGAGTTCACAGCCAGTTATACAACTAGAATTGGATTGTGGTACTGAAATCCAGGGTTCCAGAGCCCGAAATGACAGCCCAGAGAGAAGTAGGTGATGGAGCAGCAGCAAACAGGTCTAGCATCATCACCCTTTCCCCTTTTTTGTTATTTTTTATAAAGCCTTGGGGAAGGGCCGTCCCTTGTTGGCACAGTATCTGGCACAGGTTCAGTCCATGGTATCCAGAGAGGGCAGCAAAAAGATTCCTGCCTGAAATCCTGGAGAGCTTCTGGAAGTCAGTGTAGATGATGCTGAGTTAGAGGGATCAATGTTTTTGCCTGGTGCCTAAAGATATGTAATGAAGGCACCAGGCGAGTCTCCCTGGGGATAGAAAAGGCCTGTTTTCATGTTGCCACCCTCCAGACCTCTGATGGAAGAGGCACACAAAGAAGGGCTCAGATTATGATCACAGCTTCAGGTCGGTTCATATGGGGAGAGGCAGTCCTTGAGGTACATTTAAGGCTTTATGGGTCAAAACCAGCACTTTGAATTGGACCCAGAAACTAATTGGCAGCAGTCAAACCATGATTGGTGTTATATGCTCAAAATGTCTTGCCCCAGTGAGCAACCTAGCCACGGAGTTGTCACCAACTGAACTTTCCAAATTGTATAAATTATGTAAATTACATAATTTACAGAGGCAGCCCCACTTTAATACATGTCCTTTTTGCAGGAGATTGGTGCTTATTCACAAGTAGAGGTGTTTCAATTCAGGGCTGCAAAAACATTATTTATTTCTGTAGTCATACTAGTGCTGTGATTTAAGTGATTTTTAAATGTGACACTACACATGCTCAAAGGATTTCTCGCTTTTATTTCTGACAACCTGTTGCTAGTTTTTGTGTGTGTGTGTGTATTGTTCTAACATATGGAATGGCAGAGTGGCAGGATGCTGGGATATAAGAAGACAATATTTTCCATTCTGCCCTGCATTTGTTCCAGGCAGCACTGTTTCCATTCCACTGCAATGCAGCTCCTGCCAAAAACTACATTATTCATCTCACTGTCTGCTGTAGTGAAATTATGTAATTTACATAATTTATATAACTGATTACATAACTTTGGTTGTCATTACATTATTTCACCTTCATTTGTATGCAAAGAAAACACACTGCAAATGGGAAGGGAAACATGATCAGCTGTGTATCGTTTGTGTAGTGAAATCAACAGCAACAGCAAATACTAATCATATCTGCTGGATTGATTTCTATTCCTGATACTGGATTACTAAGCAAACAGCAGTAAGTTCTGCTCCTGAATTTTCCAACATCTCTGTTGAGGGTGGTCTAGAAGGTATTGTGATGTCTGTCAGGGTTTGAGGTTGCTAGTTACCATTTGTGTCTTGCAGATGAATTCAGCTGGTTTGCACAGCAAGTTGTTATTTTAATGTCTTCTGTAATGAAAACTGGAGCACTGGGGTAGTTAATCAATAAAAAAGGCCAACCTCCAGTGGTTTCTAGGAAGGAATTTTCTGCAATGACCTAGACTGTTCTCACACTTCCCTTTACAATAAGTGGAGGTAATTGCGATATAATTAAATTGGAATTATTGTGTGATTTCCAAATGAACCTTGGTAATATTTTCATTAATTTCCAATACAGCCCTCCTTTTACCTCACTTAGGATTACTAGTAATAAATGGGAGTAATTGAATTGTAATTAAACAGGAATTAAAATATGATTTCTTAATGAGCTACAGCTAAGAGAAGTCATCGTTGCTACCGTGTGCATTGATTTCTGCACAGTTAGCAATGCATGTGACATATTTTTCATGAATTACTGCAAAGAATTAGGGCAACACGGTCCAGTTCTGGAAAACTTCTGAGGTTGAAGGCTTGGGGCTGGTCAGTTCAAACAGCACACTGTCACACTCCCATCCCAAAACATGACAGCAGCTCTTACATAAGAATACAGTAGAGAACTTTATTCAGACTAAGATTGGCACAGGCTTAGCAATGAGCACAGGGTACAGAATGCATGATTCCAAGGGCAAGGCAAGAGGTGCAGAACTGAATGGAAGCAATGAAGATGTCCCAACAGTTGTCCACCCCTTCTTGCCAAGATTTTAAAGACATGGCAGGCACAGCTCAGGAGACTCTCTGGCGTTACAAGGCTGCAGCACATGCAAATGTGTGCTGTGTGTGGGCCGGTGCATCGGATCCCACCTAGAGAGGTGGCACCTGGTTCTTGATAACACTGTGTGCTGCCCTTCTGACACCAACTCTGTTGCCACCTTCTTCTGCTCAGCCCCTCCCACTGGCTGCTCAAAGTCTTCTGCCCACCCACCCCACCCCCCAAAAAATGCTCTGGAGCAGAGAGCCAGCAGATCTGCTTCCATCACTTGAAGATGGACATTTAGAGTTACAAGGATAGCACCTCCATTGTTCAGTAGCAGCCTTCAGGCCTTCCCTCCCCCGTGCTTCTTTTCCTGCCTCTTCCTCCTCTTCCATCTAGGACTGCCAAACTATGCCAGATCCTCATGGAACCAAGAGGCCCATGGCATGGACCAGCCCTGCTTAGGGCTAGGAAGTAATGTATTATCAGTGGAGGCTGGTTCATTAAAGCTAATGGGACACTACCCCTCAACCTCAGCCTCCACCTGCCTGCTTTCCTACTTAAATTTAACAACTGAGAGCATAAGATGAGCATACTGCCTCTGACACTGGATGCAGAATATAGCCATCATGGTCAGTAGCCACTGATAGTTTTACCCTCTGTGAATCTGTCTAGACCTCTTTTAAAGCCATCCAAGTTGGTGGCCATCTCTGCATGTAGTTCTTGCAGCCTCTGGGTCACTTTCACATTGTCCTGCCCTCATCGCTCAGAAGCAACAGCCAAGAGCCAGATGATACTACTTTGGAGGCCAGATCTGGCTCTGTGGCTGCCAGTTGGCCTCTTCTAATGTAAAATCATTAGAATTGCTCTGCACTTATTTATGCGTCCTCCTTCCTAATTCCATCCAAACCATTTTCAAGACCCTGCTGGTGGCTCACGGTCTCTGACTTGAAGTCATTCCAATGCACTTGAGGGTTAAGACTAGCCAGACAGAAGGAGAGTTAATAAGAGGCAAAGAGGAAAATGAATTAGAGAAAAATCAACAGGCAACAAAGGAACAAACTAAATTACATTTCATACAGACTCACGCATTCATTTGGCTGGAAGGAGCAGAAAATGGAGCCAGAGGCTGGAATGTTTTTATTTTAAACAGTGCATCAATCCATTGATTAATTTTACACTTTGTTCCCTTATGAACCTGGTCTGGAGCCACAAACACTGCTATGAAAAGAAGAATATAGCCAAGAAGGAACTCTTAAAATGTTGGCAGCCGTTTCAAGGTGCTGTGTCTGGCCAACAGGAAGGAGATGACTCCTCCAGGGAAATTCAGAGTGCTATAAACGCATTTTGCAATGCAGTCCTGCTCCTTTTTTTTTTTATAAGCTTTTGTACACAGGTCCACTGCTTGTAAAACAAGTGAGAAAGGCAGATGGAGAGAGAGAGAGAACGAACATTTTCTTTAGATAAGCCATTGTAGGATTTTAAGTTAGCAGCAGCTGAAATCTCTTTGTGATGTAACAGGATTAAACTTAAGAAATTGTTTCCACATGTTACTCAAGCTTGTCACTGCTCTCATTTTCACTGGGACAATCCACCTAGCTCAGTATTGTCTACACTGACTGGCAGCAACTCTCTAATGAGTCCAGCTAGGGTAACTCCTAGCCCTACCTGAAGCTGCTGGGGGTTGAAACAGGGACCTTTTGCATGAGAAACAGAGGCCACTGAGCTACAAATGGGGCACAGAGACTAATACAGAATTTTCTGAGATGAGGGACAGAGATCAAGACATAATGTTTAATGTCTATGGAGAAAAGGGAATGTACTGTGGCTGAACTCTTAGTTTTAAATGGCTTGACCTATTTCCCCCCAAAGTGTGCTTGCTCATTATACAGAAATAATAAGAATGGTTTAACAATCCCTCTTCACAGGGAACTCTAAGAACTCTGGGAAGGAATAGGGGTCGCCTCACAACTCTCTGCACTGTTAACCAAATTCCCATAATTCCCATAATTCTTTGGGTGAAGCCGTGACTGTTTAAAGTGACACCATAGTGCTTTAAATCTGTGGTGTGAATGCAGGTTTAGTCATGGTGGCTATACATTACCTCCCAAATCAGAGGCACCATGTTTCTGGTCTCCAGTTACCAGGAGACACTGGGGAGTACCTGAGGAGACACTGGGGATTGAACCTGGGACCCTTGGCATATAAAGCATATCTTCCTCCACTGAGCTACAGCATCTTGTCGGCTACTGTGAAAACAGGTTGGTGGGCTACACAGACCTTTGGTCTCTCCTAGCTGGGCTTTCCTTGGTGTTGTCTTTTGTCTACAAGATGTTGCAAGGCAATCCACAATATGCACACTGTCCAAATGAGCAGGGAGAATTCTGAGCTCTCTGACCTTTCTTGAAACCTGGAGTTTGCCATCCATTATCCCACTAGCCACACTTCTGGAGCGTTGCTCAGGGAGGTTATTGCTAGCTTTCGTGGTACATGTCAAATGAGAAATGTTGAGCCTCACTCTTTCAAACTAAGAATTCACAAGTTTGAATGACAGTGACGATGGATGGCTTACTCATTTATTCCTCTTTGCCATTCAGGAGCACAGAGCAGCATGGAGAAGCCTGGAGCTGAATCCCATATCAGAGGTGACACATCCTTCTTTAGTACATGTCTCTTCCTATTTATCCCTATTGCATTAATTATGATCCAATTTCACTTCTGAAATTACATCACTCTGTTGCCAACAAGAAGTCAATGGCCACAATCCAGCTGCATTCCTGCTAATCTTATCACTAGCTAATATAAAGAAGAAGGTTCCATGGGGAGAGAATCCTAAAACATACTCCATTAATTTCAGGTGTATATAATGCCAAATCTGGCAAGAAATCTTTATCCTCCTTCAATGCAAAGGTCACTTATTTGTTCATTAAATTCTCCTCAAACTATATCTGGGCTAGCTTTCTTCTTCCTCTCCTCCTCCTTATCCTCAGTTTGGTATGCTCTTGTCAGACTCATTAAACATCTGCTGATTAATGGATTTGAACTCGCAATCTGTAAAACATCACACAGGCACATTAGAGCAATATTTCTAGGACTTGGAAACCATATGCGCTTAAATCTTTGTAGAGAGTTGCTCAGGGTTTGTTTGTTTTTTTGATCCAGCACTTCACACATAACTCAAGCATGCTTGTTGTAAAAATTTACAAGGTTGGATCACAGCATCACCATCCATAAATCACAACGGTGGCAAAATTGCATGTGAGCATGTAAACACATTCATGGGCGTACTGCTACATAGCACTGAGGTACATAATAAAAACAGGAGACTATACTTTGCATGTGCTTGTGTTCTTATAGCAAAGCCATCATTCTCTGGACCATTTAACATCATCATCATCATCAACAACAACAACAACAGCAAAAACTTTAAACATTTCAAGCTCTCTGTTATGGGTTAATGGGGCTGCTTGTGCGTAAATGGTTGAGCTCTCAACTCATGCAATCAGTTTCTAAACTCTCCCAGTCCGCGGAGCCATGGATGCATGGCTACCTCAATCGCTGGCAGAATCCGTCAGTGGGCGTTTCCGGAATTTACGCCAACATAAGAGTTCCTTAACGGAAACTCTCCTTCTGGATTCTCTGCGTGACAGTTTCCTACGCGGAGTGGGCGTCCCCAGCGGAGGTCCTGAAACCTCTCCGCTGTTCTCACTGGAAGTGTCTTGGAGCCATCCCTCCGACTGAGTTTCTGTGGGAACTCTCTCTCTCCCCCTGCTGGTTCCTTCCTCAGCATCCGAGGCTCTCCTACCCTCCTTGAGCCCCTCCACCACCTGGCTCTCCGATGGCAGTTCCCTGACATCCACCTCCCCTCCAGGACCCCCCTCACCCCCCGTTTCCCCCTCTTCTCTGGGTGGTGAGGCTGGGAATCCCCTGAAAGAATCCTCCTCATCTTCGGATGACTCAAAAACCGCCCTCCACCTACTACTGTCCCTTCTTCCCGAATACTCTTCCCCATCTGATTCTTCTTCCTCTTCTTGTCCTGATTCTGGGAACCCCTCGAACTCCCCTTCTTCGTCAGTGGTGCTGAAGTGTTCCTCCCAGAACCTAGCCAAGGGCTGAGGCTTCTTTGGGTACCGGAGATGAAACGTTCCTACTAAAACCTCATCATCAACCGTTTCTGCCAGTACCCAGGTATTTTCGGACTCCGGTTCCCCTTCCCATGCCACTAAGTACTCCACCTGTTTACCCTTCCACCGAGAGTCGAGTATTTCTGCTACATGACTGCTGCTCTCCCTCTCTTCTACTTCCGGTGTCGCGGGAACCTCACCTTCACGTCCCAAAATTTCCCGCCCCTCCCGGTATGGTGACAGTAATGACCTATGGAATCCTGGATGCAGTTTCATGTTGTCTGGCAACCTGAGTCTGAAAGCGACCGGATTAACCTGTTGTATAACTTCGAAGGGTCCCAGTCGTTTCGGCCTCAATTTCTTGCACCCGCCCTTAAATGGCAACCCTTGTGTTGACAACCACACCCGGTCCCCCACCCTTATGGTCTCTCCTTCCCTTCTGCTCCTATCTGCCTGCTTCTTGTATTCTTCCTTGGCCCTATCCAAATTCATCTTGAGCTGTTGATGTATGGCTTCCATTTCTTCCACGAAATGTTCCACTGCCGGTACGCTCCATCTTTCCCCTCCTTCCCCTGGAAAGGCCCTAGGGTGACACCCGTAATTGGCCATAAATGGACTCATGCCCGTGGACACGTTTTCCGCGTTATTGTAGGCGAATTCGGCCAGAGCCAATTTCTCTACCCAATCATTCTCTCTGTCATTTACATAACACCTCAGATATTGTTGCAGAATACTGTTTGCCCTTTCCGCCTGCCCATTTGTTTCTGGGTGTCTGGCGGTCGAGAAATTGACCTCTACGTGCAGTAAGCTCATGCGCTTCCTCCAGAACCTGGACGTAAATTGTTTCCCTCTGTCTGAGACCACCCTCAAGGGGGCGCCATGCAACCTAAAAATGTGTTCTATAAACAACCTGGCGGTTTCTTCCGCTGTCACCGCATGTGAGCAAGCTATAAAGTGGCACATCTTGGTTAACAGGTCTACTACTACCATTACCGCAGTCTTTCCCTTGGATTTTGGTAAATCCGTCATAAAATCGATGGAAACTGCCTCCCATGGCCGTTCGGGTGTGGGTAATGGTTCCAGTAACCCCGCCGGTGCCGCCCTCTCCCCCTTTGCTCGCTGGCAGCGGTCGCACCCCCTTACATACTCTCGTACATCTTCCCTCACCTTGGGCCACCAGAACTGCCTGGTAACTAACCACATGGTTTTGTGTTGCCCAAAGTGCCCTGCGGTGGGGCTGTCGTGTAGTTGTTTGAGTACTCTACCCCTCAATTCCCCATCTGGTATGTACAATGCCCCTTTGTAATACAACGCCCCGTTCCTTTCTTCAAACCCCCCTGTGTTCTCCCCGGCTCTCCTGAGCCCTCTGAGCTTGTCTTGGGCATATTCATCGTTCTCTGTCCCTTCTACCAGTTCCCTTTGCCCCACCAATGCTGCTCCACAAACCCAGTGGTCCTCTGGGATAATATGCCTTTCCTCGGGCGCTCCCTCCCCCTCCATATACTCTGGCTTTCGAGAGAGAGCGTCCGCCCTGACGTTCTCTGGTCCCGGTACGTAGCAAATCTCAAAATGGAATTTGGAGAACTCCTGTGCCCATCTCACTTGTCTCTGGTTCAGTACTCGGGCCGTTCTCCAATATTCCAGATTTTTGTGGTCCGTGCACACCTGGACCTTGTGCTGCGCTCCAATCAGCAGGTGTCGCCACCGCCGAAAAGCTTCATGAATGGCGAGCAGTTCCCGGTCGTACACTGTGTAGTTCCTTTCGGATTTATTCAACTTCCGCGAGAAGAAGGCACACGGTCTCCAGTCCGACGCATCTTTTCCCGGCTGGAGAAGCACCGCCCCTACCGCTCGATCAGATGCGTCCGTCTCTACCCTCATCGGCTTCTGTAGATCTACGTGCAAGAGCTGTTCCTCCGACGCAAACACTTTCTTTAGCTGTTCAAACGCTCGCTGCGCCTCTTCCGTCCACGCGAATTTCTTCTTACTACTGAGACAATCGGTGATGGGCGCCGTTAAGTGGGCAAAGTTTTTGATGAACTTCCGATAGAAGTTTCCAAACCCCAGGAATCTCTGCACGTCCTTCCTGTTTCTGGGTGTCTTCCATTCTAGTACCGCTTGGACTTTACTGGGATCCATGGCCAATCCCTTGTCTGACAAACGGTACCCCAGGAACTCCACCTCTCTGGTATGGAACTGGCACTTCTCCAGTTTTACCCACAGCTGGTTTGCTTGCAGCCTGCTTAGGACCTCCCGGACATCTCGGACATGCTGCTCCTCGTCCTCTGAGTAGACCAACACATCGTCTAAGAAGGCCACACAGTTCTTATAGAGCAGAGGTCCCAGGACGTGATGCATGAAGGATTGGAAGCATGCTGAGCCCGCTTGTAATCCAAAGGGCATAACGAGATACTCAAAGGCCCCCAAGGGGGTGAACATGGTGGTCTTCCATTCATCCCCCTTCCTCATCCGTATCAGGTTATACGCCCCCCTCAGGTCCAGCTTGGTAAAAATCTTTCCCTTCCTCACTCTGGTCAGAATGTCGTCAATCCTGGGCATGGGAAAGGCCACTGGTTCTGACACCGAATTGACGGCCCAGAAGTCCACGACCAGCCTGGGTTTATTTGTCCACAAAAAACACCAGGCTGCCCCCCACCGCTCTTGACTCCCTGATGAACCCTCGTTTCAGGTTCTTGTGTATGAACTCCCTTAACTCCTGCATCTCCCTGTCCGACATGGCATACAGTTTGCCCACTGGTAGCTGGGCTCCCGGGAGTAGGTTAATTTGACATTCAAAGGGTCTATGCGGGGGCAGTCTATCTGCTTCCTTCTCGCTGAAGACATCACTCAGGTCTGCGTATTGTGGTGGTATTTCTCCCTTTTCTCCCACCACCATCCCTGCCAGACTTGCACTAGCCAACTCCTGAGTTTCTCTTCCCTTGCAGTGTTCTAGGCAATAAGCTGACCCAAAAGAGACTACCCGCTGGTGCCATCCCACTAGCAGGTCATGTAACGCCAGCCAGCTCATTCCTAATATGATGGGCGGCCCCGCCAGGGTGGCTACGTGAAATGCAATGACTTCCGTGTGCCTTCCCACCCTCATTGTCATGGGGACCGTTTGTTGGCTCACTTCCCCTCCCAGAAGTTCCCTCCCATCAATCGTGGTCACCTGCAAGGAATTGCTCAAGGGCAGCGTCTGTATCTGGTGCTCTGATGCAAACTCCTTACTCATGAAATTGCAGGAGCTGCCTGAGTCTAACAGGGCTTTTATCGTGAGTGGATGTCCATTGGGTAGCTCTAGCAGCACCTCTACGACTAGAGCTGCTCTTGGGGGTTCAGGCTTGGGCACGTTCACTGATCCTTGGCCTGGCTGCTGTGCCCTGTCGCTGGCAGCCAGGCGTTGGCTTTTACCTGCTCCTTAACCCCCTCCTCCTCACTCCCAACAGCTCCCACCATTCCTTGCCATCCCTTCCTTTGTGGGCACACTCTGGCAAAATGTCCTGGCTGTTGACAGAGGAAGCATATTTTGGCGCTCTTCCCCTCCTTCTTCCGCCCTTCGCTGACGTTTGAAATTCTGCGCGCGCGCGCAGTCCCAATCTCCATTGGTTCCACTGGCGGGGAAGGTTGCTCCGGCATCTCAGGAATGCGGAAATCACTCCAACGCTCTCCTCTCCCTTCCCGCTTCTCCAGAGCCCTTGCTTCTTGGCGCGCTCCAATCGCAAGCACCGATTTGGTCAGCTGATCCATGGACTCCGGACGGGGCACGCGGGAAAGTTCATCTTTCACCGCCGGGGCTAGCCCTTCTTCAAACAGCATTTGAATCGGTTCCGAAGACAGGTCCCACCCCAATTTATGTATGAGCATGGTAAACTGTGTCCAATAATCTCGGACGGACTGATTCCCCTGTTTGCATCCCATTAACTGTCTGCGTACCACGCCCTGTTCAATCTGGCTGGAAAACATCAAGTCCATCGCGATAAAGAATTTCCTCAAGTCTTTTAGGGCATCATTATTCGATGCCATCAGGGGCCTCACCCATTCTCTAGCTCCCCCCTTGAGGTGCCCAATCACAAAAGCCACTCTCGATTCCTTATCGGCAAAGTCATTAAACTGCAGGTTCAGTGCGTACTGCATTTCTGTCTTAAAGGCTTGGTAGCTTCTTGGGTCACCCCCGAATTTCTGTACCAACCCCGGTACCTTCCTTGCGATGGGGGTGGGCTTCCCCTGTGCATCCTGAGCTCTCCTCTCCTCGAGACGCGCCGTTAGCAGTGCCAGCTGGTGTTCCAACGCTCTGTTTCTCTCCTCCAGAGTTGGTCCCGCTCCAGCTCCTCCCGCTGCTCCGTCTCCAGTTGGGTTGCTCATGATGCCTCTCTTTCGCACACGCAGCGTCGGAGACTGACGGATTGCTGTTATGGGTTAATGGGGCTGCTTGTGCGTAAATGGTTGAGCTCTCAACTCATGCAATCAGTTTCTAAACTCTCCCAGTCCGCGGAGCCATGGATGCATGGCTACCTCAATCGCTGGCAGAATCTGTCAGTGGGCATTTCCGGAATTTACGCCAACATAAGAGTTCCTTAACGGAAACTCTCCTTCTGGATTCTCTGCATGACAGTTTCCTACGTGGAGTGGGCGTCCCCAGCGGAGGTCCTGAAACCTCTCCGCTGTTCTCACTGGAAGTGTCTTGGAGCCATCCCTCCGACTGAGTTTCTGTGGGAACTCTCTCTCTCCCCCTGCTGGTTCCTTCCTCAGCATCCGAGGCTCTCCTACCCTCCTTGAGCCCCTCCACCACCTGGCTCTCCGATGGCAGTTCCCTGACACTCTCAAACACTTTTATACAGAATGAAGTGGACAAGAGCTGTTTTAATGTTTTTTTAAAAAATATTAGAAAATCCCCACATGTGCTCTTGGCTGTGTGGGGCTCCTTGCAGGCAAGAGCTCATCTCAGCTGGACTTTCTTAAAATATGACATGGTCACATGAACTTCTATAAAGGGCCTGCTGAGATGGGGCCATGTCTGTAAGGAACCCTGTACCACTATGAGTAAGCATGGGGCTTTTCTAAAAGTTTTAAGAGCAAAACCTCTTCATTTGTGTGGTCACATAAAATTCCCAGGAAACTGTTCTGGGGTGGGATAATGTGTGCAAACAGCTGCGCACTGCTGAGAGTGTGCATGCAATTTTTCTAACATATAGAGAGAAGGTGGAACTGCTCAATGCCTGCTTAGCCTCTGCTTAACCTATTCATCCAATAGGAAAGCAATGGTCAACCTGGTGAGGGAAGAAGACCCAGGTAACTACTGACCCGTCAGCTTAGCTTCCCTGCTTATCTCAGCCCCTCCAAGTGTCCCTATTTTCCAGGGATGTCCCTGATTTAGAGAAGCTGTCCCATTTTCTGATTTGATCCCAAAATGTCCCACTTTTCCTTAGGGTGTCCCTATTTTCACTGGATAAATGTTGGAGGGTATGGCATTATCTGACCCCCAAACCATTTGTGGGCAATCCTGTACAGTGGTACCTCTGGTTGTGAACAGGATCCGTTCCAGAGACCCGTTCACAACATGAAAAGAGCACAACCTGAAGTGCCATATCTGCGCAGGTGCGCGGCGTCATTTGGCGCTTGTGCACATGTGTGAAGCACAATTTAGTGCTTCTGCGCATGCGCCAGTGGCGAAACCCGGAAGTAACCCTTTCCGGTACTTCTGGGTCACCACGGGACACAACCTGAAAAAACGTAACATGAAGCAAACGTAACATGAGGTATGAATGTATAGGGAAGTTTTTTTTAAAAAAAATGTTTAACTGTGTTTTTATATATGTTGGCAGCTGCCCACAGTGGTTGAGACAAGCCAATCAGATGTGTGGGGTATAAATAGTAAAATTATCATTAAGGAATGAGATGTCCCTATTTTCATTGGAGAAATGTTGGAGGGTATGTTATCTTCCATGAGATTGGTAATAATTTCTGCCTCCCGATCGTTTTACAACTGTGAAAACAAAACTGCTTTCTGCCAGTTGCTTTGATTCTCTGATGTGTAGTAACTCAGGTTTAGGTTGGTGCTTGTGTATTATGCAAGCCATCCAGTGTATGGCTTACAAGGGTGAGTGAGTAATTGATTCCACCTTATGAGTCACTATTTTGCACCTGGCTTCAGCTGGTGAATCTCAAGATTCTAGTAAAGAAAAAAAAGGTAAAATAGACCCCACAAATCTGGTGTCTGCCTAAGAGATTGGTTTGTTGTATTTTTTTATTTTATATAGTTATTGCAAACTCAGTGCAGAGCTTTCACCTTCCAAGAGTTCTGGCCTGGACAATAGGTTAGGTAACAATAGGTTAGGCTGGGGAATGGGGTTTTAAGAATAGGTTTGGTACAGGGGGGGATTATGTGCACTTCTATACAGTTTTTGACCCTTGGATATCCTGCTGCTGGTTTTATCCTCCAATATGTTTTAGGAAGTTGCAGTTATTCGATATATGTTATGTTTTATAGTTGCACCCAAAATAAATAGGTAATAACTTGGTTATGAAACTATATTTTGCAGGAGTTTATTGATGAGATGACATTGTGCATCATTTTAACACTGTTGTGCTATGCGTTACAGATAGTGTATCTGAAGAAGTGTGCATGCACACGAAAGCTCATACCAAGAACTAACTTAGTTGGTCTTTAAGGTGCTACTGGAAGGAATTTTTTTATTTTGTTTGTGCTATGCGTTCATTATGTATTATGTGCCACTATGTATGCTTTATTACTGTGTATTGCTTAATATTATGACTCACATTTAAAGAACTCTTTTGATTTTTTTTGTTCATTGTATGCATATCATGGTATGTATCTATACATATTATATAAATAGCGCTATGATCATCAGATGAAGGGCAGTATATAAATGTTAAAAATAATGGAATAGGCCCAGTGCCCTCAGTTTTGTGGTTGTGAAAAGGCATATTCCACATCCACCTGAAATGCTATTCGAATCTGCAGTTCAGATCTTCCATCCACAAAACCACTATACATTTTGATAGCACTCTGTGACATATAATCTAGGGTGGCACAGTCACCAGCCAAGGGTTTGTCCTTTGTTAATAATAATCAGAGTAAATCCACTGGGATTAAGGAACATGACTAATTTAGGTCCATTAATGTCAATGACTCTTCTTTCAGTAAAACTTAACTGGATATATCCTTAAGTCTGCAGGGCCTAATTTGTCAGCCTACACAAGCTGAGAATGTGGCCAGGATTTACCCAACACTGTTGTGTAAACTGCAGAGGAAGATAAGTGGTGGTGGCAACTGGTGTTTCAGGGAAGTCTATCCATCATTACCGATACCTTCTTTGATGGACAAGGAATGAACAAATCTGGCGATTTCAGTTTCTCTCAGTTTCTCCTTTTTCTAATCTTTCATTCATCTTGCACCATTTCTGCATCAGTTTGCAAGCTTATTTTTGTTTGTTGAAGTGGTCATGGAAATTTGTACATAAGTTTGTGTCTGAATTCTCCTAATACATATATTTTTACACCCCTTGCCCTAATGTGTGCTCCCTTTTCATGGACACATTTCTATATGGAAAAATCAAAGTGTGAATTACAAACAACAGCTGCATTTTGATTGGTATATCGGTTCAGGCAGCATGAATGAGCTTGTTGTTGTTGTTGTTTAGTCGTTTAGTCGTGTCCGACTCTTTGTGACCCCCTGGACCAGAGCACGCCAGGCACTCCTGTCTTCATGAATGAGCTAAGTTCACTTTAACCTGCAAACGTAAAGGATGTCCCTCTTGGAGTTTCTCTAATCAGCATCCCAAGAAACCCAGAGTTCCCTGGAACCCAGCTTGAAAGTCATCACTATTAGATCAGCTGAAGTCATAGGGATGCTGCGGGGCAGCTGAGGTCAGCTGTGCACCAAACATCATCCAACCCTCTTTGAAAAACCACTATACAATAAAGACAGGGGTCTGTTTTGGCTGAAGAGGAAACTTAATGGAGACTGCCAAGATCTCGTACCTCAGTTTTTGGTGATTCTTTGCAAGGAAACCTAGACAGGATTTATTTATTTATTTTGGCTTGGCTTATGCTTCACACAGTCTTTGCTCTTTATAGTAATTCTCCCCCACCTCAACAGATGCAAAAACTGCTTAGGAAAGCAGAGGCTTGCTAATTTGCAGGTGCTCCCACTGCTGTGTTGGTTATAAGCTCTCGAAGAGGCTTCCTTCCTCCTGGATTTATGAGTCTAATGAACCACAGTTGTTCTCCACAGTGGTGGGGGTGGGGGAGAGAGAGTGATGCTGCAATGTTATAGCAGGGAGGTTTGGGAAAGTAGGGGAGACTATTTGAAACAAAATGATGGCTGTGTTTTGAAGCTTCTGGCTTCTGGTGGGTGACATCTGTGGCTTTCAAACTTTCTGTCTGCAGATGTGTTTCCTACAGAACCCCTGCGTGTCTCTCAGTGACTCTGGGGCATGTTGCAGGGACAAAACACATGCTGAGTTTATGCTGTTCAGACCTGCTCACCCACTCCATTGAACCACATGAACTGACTGTGTACTTTTAAATTCTTAAAGCAAGGCTAGGGGACACTTTCCTTTCTTGGCAATCTTCTGGGGGCCGCATGCATGCTGTGGTAAATGAACCCAGAGGCAAAAGTGGGCAGAACAATTGGTGTAAACCTTCCCATTTGTACAGGAGGCCTTTTTTACACATATTTACCCTCCTTTTGTTAGAGTTCAAGAACACATTCCAGTCAGGCGCAAACACTTAGAGAGCAAAACATGGCCAGTTAGGAATGTGGCCTGGGCAGAATTCAAAGGACCAGATAGGGAGGACTGGGGGTCACAATTAGTCCTGGAGTTCCCCACCCATCTGTACTCCATCTGTATTGCATATTACAGAAAAGCTTGTTCACTATCATCAAAGGACCTTAGATGAGATGCAAACATTTTGTTGCAAAAGAAACAGCATTTATGTTTGTGACATTCCTACTGGACAGTGGGACATTTTGGATAAGCCTCTGTACCTTCTCTCAACTTGATCTAATCCAATTAATTCTGTAACACACAAAAAGCACCTTCAGTATTGTAGGCTTGAGACTGCTATTGTGAGATTTGGGGGTAAGGATGGTGGAGATAAAACAGAAACTGGATTATTCCATTCTTCACTGTAGTCATTCCAGATAAGCATGGACGAATCTGAATGTCTTACAGTGCTTTGAAAACTGCCACCCTGGATTGCATAATTTGTGTAAAACTGTCCAAAAGCCAACGTCAGCTGCACATTAATGCACAAAACCTCTTAAAAGCAAACTTTAAATTCAGACTGATTACTCAAGTCTGGTTTTTTGTTTTTGTTTTTTGTTTTGTTTTTGCTCCAAAAGGAAACAATAAACATCTGCAAATGGTGAATTTGTTTGTAACACTTGGCACATGCTGATATTCTGTTGGCACATCTGAAAATCAAACACAGGTGTTCCAATCAGATATCAAGCAAGCCCAGATGCATCCATTGCCACCAAACAAAATAATTGCACATCATGACTTGCTATGACATAGATAGACATGGGAACACTTCACAGAAGTGTCACAGTGTTTGATTTTAAAATTTTATTTTCTTGTTAGAAAATTGTACACACATAAATCATAAAACATGACACAGCTAACAAAAAAATGAACCACAAGGTGAGTGAAATACTAAATAACTTATTTTACAGTAAATAATAATGAGTTGATTACAGTAAACCAGTAAAATGAGTTCTTCAGTAAATCATCTTGGAAAACACAGAGTAATAGGAATGAGCTAATGAGTACTGCTTGCAATATATGTTGTAGGTATTTCTCATCCGTATGTTGTTTCAAATGTATATTTAATAAAATCACACCAAAGTGTAGAAATTGTCTTGGGTTTTTTTTCTTCTCTTTGGCATTGTTATGTGCTGAAGTTCTCACCCTGGGCCAGCAGGGGGATACTGTAGACAGTTATGCAAATGAAGGATCAAAAAGTGACGTTCTGTGATTGGATAGTTTGTATGCAAATGAAGGATCGAAAGTGATGTTCAGTGATTGGATAGTTTTAGAAAATGGCAACAGTTACATTGTTCTGGAGCTCTATATAAGCAGGCTGACTGAGTTCCTCAGTCCTGTTCCAGCTTACAAATAAAGAGCTGCTTTGGAAGAATCGCTGTGTCATCTGCTATGTCTACCCACAACTTAACACTGGCGATGAAGGTGGGATCGATGGACATCAGAGCACAGCCAGATGCGGCCATCCTCTGAACTGAGCTGAATCACTGAGCGAAATCACTGAGCGAAATCACTGAACAGAACCAATTCAGAGCTGACTGTTTTGGCTAGAGCACTGTGTTCCATCCATCACCCTTCACGCCGGCATCGGAATCATGGCTTCACTTGTGCCTCTACCACCGTTTGCGCCAGCCTCTGAATCATGGGACTCCTACCTCGCTCCTACCTCCAAGCCAACGAGCTGACAGTAGTATCACAGGAACAGTATCAGCCTCTGTGGGCCTGAGGTGTTTGAGACGGCCCGAGCATTGGTTGCGCCTGAAGCAGTCCAGGCAACACCATGGGACATGATCCAAGAGAAGCTCCGCAACCACTACGCGCCAAAGCCGTCCAAGATTGCTGCCCGCCATGCGTTTTACCACCGGAACCAGGCAGAGGGGGAGTCAATCAACAACTACACCACCGCCCTCCGACAGGCTGTAATGCACTGCGAGTTCCAAGACTTAGACAATGCCCTGATGGATTGAGTTGTCTGTGGGGTCCAGGACATCCATCTGCAACAGCGTCTCCTCGCCAAGCCAGACCTCATGCTGCAGAAAGCCATTGAGGAGGCTGTGGCCTCGGAAGCTGCTGAACGCTCCGCCCAGGAGATCTGCAAGGCCAGCAGCCCGCGTCTTGCTAGGAAGCCAGTTCCAGTGCATCACGAAGAGGCCAGCAGTGATGAGGCATCCTCCAGTGAAGACGATGATGTGCACCAGACAAAGCGGGAGCGCAGGAAGTTCCAACAGAAGTCCAAGGGCCAACTGGAATGTGCCGGCTGCGGAGGCAACCATTCCCATGCCAAGTGTCGATTCAGAGACGCCATCTGTCAGACGTGTTCCAGAAGGGGCCACATCGCTAAGGTCTGCCGTTCGGCTCCGTTTGACACCCCCCCTTCACCAACTCGCAAGTCCAAGTCTTCACTCCAGTCTGCCAAGAAAAGCTGTTTCACTCTCACCAACTGCCGCTGCCCGTCTGGAACCACGATTGGCCAAACCGACTCACCTACGCGACGCAAACTGAACGTCACGGTGCTCATTTAAGGAGCTCCATGTGACATGGAGATCGACACCGGGTCTGCCCTGTCCATCATGTCTTGGAGCACCATCAATAGACTGGTACCCAGTGTGTCCAAAAGGCAACTCGACTCTCACCGCGTACACCTGAGAGACTACCAGGGAAACGACATTCCCGTGGTAGGCGTTGGGCGGTTCCGGATCGCCTTCAAGGATTTTTCGGGCCTGCTCCGACTGGTGGTGGTCGAAGGTCAGTGGCCAAGCCTCCTAGGGCTAGACTGGTTTGATGCCCTCGGCCTGGAAGTCACCGGCATCAACTGCATCTCTAACGCAGAGACTGAGGGTCTGGTCAAAGACTTTGCCGAGGTTTTTGACGGCACTTTGGGGCAATATACAGGTACGCCCATCTCCTTTAGCCTTGATCCACAAGTCGCCCCCATCAAGCTAAAGCCACGCCGGGTTCCCTTTGCTCTCAAGGCTAAGGTGGACAAACAACTGGACAAGCTGATCGCCCAAGGAGTTTTGGAGCCGGTTGACCACGCCAAGTGGGAAACCCCCATTGTCACGCCTGTCAAGCCAGACGGGTCGGTGAGAATCTGCGCTGACTACAAGTGCACGATCAACAAGGCACTTCAGCAGCACGCTTATCCGGTTCCTGTTGTCCAACACCTGCTGCATTCCCTGGGTGAGGGTAAGGTCTTCGCTAAGCTGGCCCTTGCCCAAGCCTATCAACAACTGCCCATCGATGATGCCACTGCTGAAGCCCAGACGATCGTCACCCACCGAGGGACATTCCGTTGCCGCCGGTTGCAGTTCGGGGTGAGTGTGGCTCCTGGCCTCTTCCAAAGCCTTATGGAGCGTCTCCTGCAAGGGCTTCCAGACGTGGTACCATATTTTGATGACGTCTTGGTGTACGCAGACTCACACCAGCAGCTGTTCGAGTGCCTCTGTGCCGTGCTGACCAGGTTCCATGAGGCTGGACTCAAGGTAAAGAGGGAGAAGTGCCAGATTGCCATTCCACAGGTGGAGTTCCTGGGCTATCTTATTGACGCCTCCAGCCTTCACCCGACCACATCCAAGATCCACGCTATCCAGCAGGCCCCCATCTCAAAGAACAAGACGGAGTTGCAGGCGTTCCTGGGGCTGCTGAACTTTTATAACATGTTCCTCCCCCACAAAGCCACGGTGGCTGAGCCTCTTCACCGACTCCTCAGCACAAAGACGCCTTGGGCCTGGGGTCATCGGGAAACGGCGGCCTTCAACGCGGTCAAGGCTCTCCTTTCATCAGACAGTGTGCTGGTACAGTACAGTGAATCCAGGCCGCTGGTACTTGCCTGCAATGCCTCACCTTTTGGCATCGGCACTGTCCTTAGTCACCGTTTTCCAGACGGAAGAGAAGCACCACTCGCCTACTTTTCCAGGACGCTATCTCTGACTGAACAGAATTACAGCCAGCTCGACAAGGAAGCACTGGCACTTGTGGCTGGAGTGAAGAGGTTCCATGAATACCTCTACGGCAGGACTTTTGATCTCATCGCTGACCACAAGCCGCTCCTGGGCCTCCTCGCCGGTGATCGTCCAACTCCACCGGTCCTCTCGCCGCGCATGCTGCGATGGACTGTTTTCCTGGCTGCCTACCACTACCGGTTTGTCCATCGCCCGGGGAAATCGATGAGCCATGCCGACGCCCTCAGCCGTTGCCCTCTTCCAGCGTTTGTGGAAGACCCGGCTCCTGCTTCATCGCTCCTCCTGATTGAGGATCTTCTGGCAGCGCCTGTATCGGCTGCCACTGTGGCCTCCGCATCTGCCCAGGATTGCACCATCAGCCGTGTGCTCAACTGGGTGTGGAGGGGGTGGCCACAAGGGCCTTTTGCATCAGAGTTCCAACCGTTCGCAACCAGACAACATGAACTCTCAGCTCATCGCGGCTGTCTGCTGTGGGGAGACCGCGTCGTGATTCCCCAAAGACTCCGTCAACGCGTCCTGGCAGCTCTGCACGTTGGCCACCCAGGAATCATCAAAATGAAGGTGTTGGCTCGGTGTTACGTCTGGTGGCCTAACATGGACGATGCCATCACTGCCTGGGTGTCCGCCTGTCAAGCGTGCCAAGAATCAAGGCCTGCACCACCGGCAGCGAAGGGACACACCTGGGAGATGTCCAAGACACCCTGGTCGAGGGTGCACATCGATCTGGCCGGCCCCTTTCACGGCCGGACCTTTATGGTAGTGATGGACACCTATTCCAAATGGCTGGAGGTGGCCCTGATGCCCTCCACCACTATCGAGGCCGTCATCCGGGTGCTGCGAGGCCTCTTTGCGACGCATGGGTGTCCTGATGTCCTTGTCTCCGACAACGGACCGCAGTTCACATCAGGCACTTTTGAGCGATATCTTTTGGGACTGGGCATCCGCCATGCCCTAACGGCACCATTTCATCCATCTAGCAACGGGCAAGCAGAGAGAATGGTGCGCTTGGCAAAAGAGGCACTGGTGCACCTGGACCGGGGAGATTGGCACGAGCAGGTCACCAAATACTTGTTCGTGCAACACATCACCCCTCATGTGGCCAAAGGGCGGAGTCCTGCTGAACTGCTTATGGGCCGCCGCCTCAGGTCCCCTCTCAACCGGCTGCACCCGGACTTTGCTGTGGCCGAACCCCCAGGCTGTGCCAACGCACCATGATCATTTGTTCCAGGAAACCAGGTCTTTGCCCAAACTATGTGGGGGACATTCCTTGGGTGCCAGCCACAGTAGTGGGAGTCACTGGACCTCACTCATACCAGGTGGCACTCAAAGACGGACGCTTGTGGCACCGGCACATAGACCAGCTTAGGCGCAGGGTTGGGGACTTGGACACTACCGTGGTGCCCCCAACTGCGCTCGTGGCTCCGGAAGAGACACTTAGAGATGGTGAGGCTCCACCTCTCTTGCATACTGCCAGTGTGGAGCCGAACCAAGCCACTTCAGAGGGTCTGCCAGACTTACCACAGGCTCAGACCACTCCACTTGCAGAGGCTCCACCCACAGCAGCAGATCCAGGGGACTTGGTTTCAACGCCACCTAGGGTCGCACCACAGCCTCAGCAAGAACTGTGTGGCCCTCCGGACTTGGCTACCAGTCCCTGGCAATCTGGTGCCAAGTGCCCAATTTATTTGTCCCTGGCAATCTGGTTTCCAAGTGCCCAATTTATTTAAAGGACTATGTTGTTGGACATGTATCACTGTTGGTCTAAGTATGTGAAATGTAACCGATATGCTTTTGTGCCTTATTGAACCATTACGTGTAGTGCTGTATATAAGGAAACCATTACGATTGTAACTAACGCCTTATCTCGGTGGGGAGGGGTGTTATGTACTGAAGTTCTCACCCTGGGCCAGCAGGGGGATACTGTAGATAGTTATGCAAATGAAGGATCAAAAAGTGACGTTCAGTGATTGGATAGTTTGTATGCAAATGAAGGATCGAAAGTGACGTTCACTGATTGGATAGTTTTAGAAAATGGCAACCGTTACATTGTTCTGGAGCTCTATATAAGCAGGCTGACTGAGCTCCTCAGTCAGTCCTGTTCCAGCTTACAAATAAAGAGCTGCTTTGGAAGAATCGCTGTGTCGTCTCCTATGTCTACCCACAACTTAACAGGCATCTTCAATTTTTTATATATATTTTTTTATTGATTTTCCAACACAAATTAAAAGCAAAACAACACACACACATAAACAAACAAAAACCTATAAACATGTATAATTTCAAAACCTCTTTTTCATAGACCTTACTTCCCAGACTTCCCCTTACCTCCCCTTTTCTGCATCCCTGTTTTAAACTTTCTTCAACAACCCCTCACGCCAATCAATTAATAACATCTTCTTATTTTAGTTTCTTCTCATACTTAATCAATTACAGCTGTAATTCTATATTTTCCTTTCCCTTGACATTTTAGCACTCATTAATTTTACAGCCGTTCTTAAGATATACTTTAAATTTCTTCCAGTCTTCTTCCACCGTCTCTTTTTCTTGGTCACGGATTCTGCCAGTCATCTCCGCCAGTCCCATATAGTCAATCACCTTCATCTGCCATTCTTCCAGCGTGGGTAGTTCTTGTGTCTTCCAGTACTTTGCTAAAAGGATCCTTGCTGCTCTGGTGGCATACATAAAAAACGTCCTATCCTTCCTTGGCACCAATTGGCCGACCATGCCCAGGAGAAAAGCCTCTGGTTTCTTATGAAAAGTACATTTAAGTACCTTCTTAATTTCATTATAAATCATTTCCCAGAAGGCCTTAATCCTCGGGCAAGTCCACCAAAGGTGGTAGAAGGTACCTTCAGTCACATTACATTTCCAACATTTATTATTGGGCAGATGATAGATTTTTGCAAGCTTGACTGGGGTCATGTACCACCTGTAGATCATTTTCATAATATTTTCTCTTAAGGCATTACATGCCGTAAATTTTATACCGGTGGTCCATAACTGTTCCCAGTCAGCAAACATAATGTCATAACCAATGTCTTGTGCTCACTTAATCATAGCTGATTTAACTGTCTCATCTAGTGTATTCCACTTCAACAGCAGGTTATACATTCTTGATAAGTTCTTAGTATTGGGTTCTAGCAGTTCTGTTTCTAGTTTTGATCTCTCCATCTGGAAGCCAATTTTCCTGTCTTGTTTAAACACCTCCATTATTCGATGGTAGTGAAGCCAATCTCGTACTTTAAACTTCAATTTCTCAAAACTCTGTAATTTAATTTTTCCACTCTCTTGCTCTAAAATTTCACCATATCTTGGCCATTTAGATTCCATATTAAGTTTTTTCACCTCCTTAGCTTCCATTGGTGGCAGCCACCTAGGGGTTTTATTTTCCAACAAATCCTTATATCGAATCCAAACATTATATAGTGCTTTCCTAACAATATGGTTTTTAAATCCTTTATGAATTTTTACCTTGTCATACCATATATATGCATGCCAACCGAATCTATTATCAAACCCTTCCAAATCCAAGATGTCCGTATTCTCAAGAAGTAGCCAGTCTTTCAACCAGCAGAAAGCTGCCGATTCATAGTAAAGTCTTAAGTCCGGCAGGGCAAACCCCCCTCTGTCTTTTGCATCAGTTAATATCTTAAATTTTATTCTGGGCTTTTTGCCCTGCCAGACAAATTTAGATATATCTTTCTGCCACTTCTTGAAACAGTCCATTCTATCCACAATCTGTAGTGTCTGAAACAAAAATAGCATTCTATGCAATACATTCATCTTAATAACAGCAATTCGGCCTAACAAGGAAAGTCTCAAATTTGACCATATTTCTAGATCTTTCTTTACCTCTGTCCAACATTTATCGTAGTTATCTTTAAATAGGTTCATATTCTTAGATGTCATGCTAATCCCCAAATATTTCACTTTCTTTGCCACCATTAATCCAGTTTCACTTTGAAACCTCTCTTTTTCTGCAATTGTTAAATTTTTCTCCAAGACTTTAGTTTTTTATTCAACTTGAATCCTGCTACCTGACCAAAAACTTGAATTAGTTCTAAAACTCTTTTCGTACTAGTGTCTGGCTCTTGTAAAGTTAATACTAAGTCATCTGCGAAGAGGCATCTTCAATTTTTGTGTCTTCCATGAACACAGTTTTAAAAGTGAGTCTATAAGTGACCGTGTAGGCCAGTTCTGGATCCACACATCCTTCCACAGTGGTGACATAGGTTTCCGGGCAGGAGTTGTTCATAGTGAGGGTTTGCCAAGTGTTCCTTCCACTTAGCATGTTTCTCCCTTTCGTCCTGAGTCTTCATGACACCTTTGGTAATATTATATCAATGACCAATATTTATTAATTGCAAGATTTTCCAAGTTCTGGCTATTACCATTTTAGCTGCTGTTAATAAATGTGCTTTTAATTTCTTACTCTTTAATTGGTCAATATCTGAAGTATATAAATTAAGGCTAATGCAAGGGTTATTCAAATTCTCTGAGCTGTACTCCGAGATATCTCTTTAAAAAGTCCTTCCAAAATTGTTCTATTTGTGGACATTCCCACTACATATGTTGATATGTATCTATAATTTGGCATCCACTTCAACATAAATTGGAGAGCTATTGGGATTAGTATATGATAGGTGCCTCAGTGTTAAATTCCATCCATGCTCAACTTTTTTAGTGAGTGTTCCCTGGTAGTTGCTGACAGAAATTGATACGGTTCTTTCATCCATACATTGTTCCATTTATCCTCTTCAGTGTTTACATCCCAATTCAATTCCCACCAGCTTTTTGGATTTTGTTGGGGGCATAATTGGTTCTCAATAAGGATTTTGTATAAAAGGGAAATTAATCACTTAGTCATTGTACTCTCTCTTACTACTATATTTTCCTTGTAGCTTCATTTCTAATTTGTGTAGTTGTAAGAAATGATCTCAACAAATAACTCAGCAGCTACAAAATTTGATTATTTTCTAAATGTACTGGCATATCTGCTGCAAGAGATTGTCCTTTCCTATAATACAGGGATGTAGCATGGGGGGCTGGGGCCCTGGGCACCACTGGCTTCCACAGGGATCCCTGGCCTGCCCCGATGAATTCTGGCAGGCCTGGTGCCTGGATCCCCATCCTTCCCTGCTTGCTGCCAGGGGTCTCTGGGCCCAAGAGCCCTGCCTGGTCTCACTGCTGTGTCTCCAGCCCCCTTGCTGAATGGCCATCCGGCCAGTACTTGCTTTCTCCTTGCTCGGCATGCTCCCCAGATAGTAAGCGTGCGCAGACAGAGGAGGGTGGACAAGTGATGATCCCAGTGCAGCCAGCCTGGCACTCCTCCTCGGGGGCGTCAGCGAGATTTCTCGCCAAAGGCTGTCAGTTGGACAGGCTCTCCCATGCACAGGTGGGCAAGTGGCGCAGTGTGGCCCCACTAGGTGACAGGCTCTCCCATGCACAGGTGGGCAAGTGGCACAGTGTGGCCCCACTAGGTGACAGGCTCTCCCATGCACAGGTGGGCAAGCGGCACAGTGTGGCCCCACTAGGTGACAGGCTCTCCCATGCACAGGTGGGCAAGTGGCACAGTGTGGCCCCACTAGGTGACAGGCTCTCCCATGCACAGGTGGGCAAGTGGCACAGTGTGGCCCCACTAGGTGACAGGCTCTCCCATGCACAGGTGGGCAAGTGGCACAGTGTGGCCCCACTAGGTGACAGGCTCTCCCATGCACAGGTGGGCAAGTGGCACAGTGTGGCCCCACTAGGTGACAGGCTCTCCCATGCACAGGTGGGCAAGTGGCACAGTGTGGCCCCACTAGGTGACAGGCTCTCCCATGCACAGGTGGGCAAGTGGCACAGTGTGGCCCCACTAGGTGACAGGCTCTCCCATGCACAGGTGGGCAAGTGGCACAGTGTGGCCCCACTAGGTGACAGGCTCTCCCATGCACAGGTGGGCAAGCGGCACAGTGTGGCCCCACTAGGTTTCTGGTGGGAAGGTTGTTTCATTGGTGTTGGTGGTGAGGGCTGGGCTAGGCTGGCATGGTGGACTCTGTTCACCCTCTGAGCCCTGCCTTCGCCCGGTACGCCCACCTGGCACATGAGCGGCATTGTGCAATCCAGGCACCAGCAAACCATGCTACGCTGCTGCTGTGATAATCTTTCAGATAATATAAATGAAGTTCTTTTCATGCCTTCACATTATATAAATAATAATATAATATAATATAATATAATATAATATAATATAATATAATATAATAATATATATTAATTTTGAAATAAGTGATGATGTATCAAAATTATAGGTTACAATCCTGAGGCAAAAACATTAGCATTCCCCCCCCCCCATTTTCTAAATAACGTGAGTTTATAGGGGTTAGTAAGGGACATGGGTGGCGCTGTGGGTTAAACCACAGGGCCTAGGACTTGCCAATCAGAAGGTTGGCGGTTCAAATCCCCGTGACGGGGTGAGCTCCCGTTGCTCAGTCCCTGCTCCTGCCCACCTAGCAGTTCGAAAGCACCTCAAAGTGCAAGTAGATAAATAAGTACCGCTCCGGCGGGAAGGTAAACGGCGTTTCCGTGCTCTGCTCTGGTTTGCCAGAAGCGGCTTAGTCATGCTGGCCACATGACCCAGAAGCTGTACGCCAGCTCCCTCGGCCAATAAAGCGAGATGAGCGCCGCAACCCCAGAGTCGGTCACAACTGGACCTAATGGTAAGGGGTCCCTTTACCTTTTCCTTTAAGACAACACAATGGACAATGCAATGACTGAGTGCTTGCTTTGTCTCTAGGCTGCCGGATCACAGTGTTTTTGTGCCGCCACTGGATGCTTCCCAATCACCAATGACTTGCAGTAGGGCCTTCTTGGTGGCTGCTCACCATTTATGGAATGCCCTTGTGGTGAGGTGCATCTGTCTCTCTCATTATTAAGGTTCAGGGAGGGCATCTGGCAGTTTTTAATTGTTTTAGATATTTGTGGAGGGATTTCGGCAGAAGCTGGCTCTCTCCACTTAACTCAGCAGCTGAGCTGACACGCATGGGAGTCAGAAGTAGATAAGGATACTGAGTGCATCCTTAGGGAGGCAGAAGTCCAGCCTCTGAGAGCTCACTCAATGGCAAGGAGGAAAATGAAGAGGGGGACTGGAGCAGTGGAGGAAAGTTGCAAGCAAAGAAATGAGGTGAGTTACAAAAGGACAACAAGGAGAAGGAGAAGGAAGAAAAGGACGGAAGGGTCTAGTAGGGTTGTCATCCCTAGTGGCAAATCAGAAATAAGGAGAGGACTTGAAAAGTAGACAAGAGAGGTCACTGTGCAAGAGGAAGTAGGAAAAGGACTGTATAAGGACATACAAGAAAGAACATAGCATATGGGTGGGGTGGGGGACACTGGGACTCAGCTATACAGCTGCAAATAAAACATTTTAAGTGTGTTCTAAAGTGCAATATACAAATATAACACTAGATGGTGATGGTGAGCTATGGCAAATTCAATATATTTTTTGAAAACTTTTTTTAAAAAGCTTTTTCGCAGCATTTTTTATATGTGTGTAGATTCCACCAGAGTCAGGTCCTGTGATGAAAGGGGGCATCAGGTAACTCTTTGAGTTAGTTTCCCACCAGGGTGTGCTATGAATACAGGAGACCATTTGGGGTTCAAAGGACCACTAGGACCAGGGGCCAGGATAAAGCTGACAATGTTTTTAATGTTTTTAAATGTGTTTTAATTATTTGTGTGTGTTTGCTTGCTTGCTTGCTTGCTTGTTTTTGCTACTTGTTGTCTGCTGCCTTGGGCTCCTTTGGGAGAAAAGGCAGAATACAGTCATACCTTGGGATAAATACGCTTCAGGATAAGTATTTTTGGGTTGCGCTACACGGTGACCTGGAAGTTACGGAGCACGTTACTTCCGGTTTTCGCCACTCGCGCATGCACAGACGCTGAAAATGATGTCACGTGCATGAGCGGAAGCACCGAAACGTGACCGGCGCACACGCAGACACACAGTCACATCTTACATTCTGTTCAGGATGCGAACAGGGCTATGGAACCGGCGCACACGCAGACACACAGTCACATCTTACGTTCTGTTCAGGATGCGAACAGGGCTATGGAACGGATCCCATTCGCATCCCGAGATACCACTGTATAATAATAAATAAACAGTAATGATATGAACTGCTGAGTGGTTTTTCATGCATCCAACTCAACCCCCAGGTTTGTCTGTTTTTTGGTAGAATACAAAATTTGGTAGAATACAGACTGAATAAATAAAATAAAACTGTGGCTATGAATCCTCAGAAAGGAGCTGTCTGCTCAAAATACTCTTTGTTCTTTGAGCAAAAGTTCAACCACCCCTCCTATCATGTCTAAGATTAATATCTATTACTGTGCACTTTTAGTCTGTTATTTTATACCCTTGTGCACTTATTGACTGCACAGTTGAGAGCACTGGACTTCTTGTAAGAAGGCACGATAGAGCACCCTCTTGACTGTTGCCTCCTTGGCTGTGTTACGGCCTGCGAGGAGCTCATAGCAAATTGGGTCACACAGGCCATCTAAATGGCAGTATTCTCGATAAGAGCTCTCTATAGGAAACATTTTCAGCAACAGTTAACATTTCCAAGACATTATATCAGCGAAGGCCAACTTTCGATAGGAGGGTGAGGAGAAAAGGTTGAAGGGAGTTAATCTGCATAGTTCGGCAAAAGTTCAGGAAGAGTAGCAATTAACATCTGAGAGGAAGTCATGTATAAGAGAGGCCTGTTTGGAGCTGGCCCAGTTCAGTGCTTTAGAAGAGGCAATGGCTTTAACTTAGGCCAACATAGAAGTGCCTTCCCAAATGGCACTCTGAAAGCCTGAGGAGGGATACAACAAAGGCAGCTGTGATATAGGAGATCTATATTTCACAGCACTTCTACACTGAGAGGGGCTAAGCTATACTGAGTCTTTTTTTGTAAATGCTGTAGAGCACCCTATCCAGTTTGGTGATCTGAGGATGATTTCTGAACTGATTTATTTTTTTCTTAAAAAGGTTTGTCCCCACACATCCCAATGATCTCAGTGATCATTAGGAAAGGCAGCAAAGCAGGATGAAACTGTCCTCACATCCAGAAGATGACAGGAAGCACTGCCATCACTCTGAATTGGCTTTATGATGTTGGCATGCGTCCAAAGCTGACTGGCCCAGTCACCACAAGCAGCAGCAAAACATTGCAGGAAAATGCACAGTGACTATTTTGGGGGACAAGACTCTTTTTTTGCACCAAAATTCTTTCTCCACAAAATCAAGCCAAAGAGTCTTGGGTCATCCTCCATTCTTTATCATCCTTCAAAGCTAGATGGCAGTCCTATCACTGCTATCAATGAAGCTTCAGATTGAGTGAATCTTGCCCATAATTATTATGAGATGTGGCTCTTTGGGTGGGATGGTGTCGCTACGCTATCTTCCCAAGAGGTGTGGTTCTGAGGCTCTTCAAGAGCAGCAGGGAGATTTCCGCTGTTCGTGCGCACCAGCAGAGCCAACCCAGCACTCTTGCTAATGCACTGCACCACACTGGGCATTCCCACCACCTCCCACTCCCACTAAATGGCAGCAACACCCCTGCTGGGAAGCTAGCATAAGCCACTAGGTGAATGGTTCCTGATTATTGTAATTCATTTCAGCAATATATTATTAGGAGCCACCACTTGAAGAAATCTTAGTTGACAGATCATATGAATTATAGCTGTTTGTTTGATTAATCAGAATAAATTTGCACATAAGCTCAAGCAATACTTCAGAAGCAAAATGCATACTTTGTTTTTTAGAGGATGCATGCGTACGTCATCTCATCCATCTTAGAATATCCATTCCCCTCCATTATCACTCTGTTTTTCCTTACAAGAAAGATGTTACTTTTGAGCTGCCCCTTGCAACCTGCATTTTTTTAAAAAAGTTATTCTTTTAAAAATAATTCTTAAAACATTTGAATTGTGCCTCCAGGTTAATCAAGGGACAATATTTTTTTAATCAGTCTGGCCAATTAATCCAATTAGTTCTGCAGCTCTAAACAGTTTTATTCCCCACAAGGGTGCTATGCTGTGGGAATAGCTGGATTCCTTCCAAAGGCCATGTCAAACTTTCTTCCAAGAGTTTATTTGCTGCAATGTTTATTGTGAGTTATTTCCTTTCACGGGTGTACATTTGTTGCTTACTTTCCCTACCCCCTTGTCTATTTTTCTCTCCCCTCTTCAGCTTTCAGCATCATCTGTCAGTGTATTCATTCCTTGCAAGGGCAGTGGCTGAACTGAATTTCAAAAAGTTCTCATGTCTGGCAATGTGTGGTAGGAAATAACAAAATGAAGGATGATTCCTTGAAAAAGATCAGAGAAGAGGAATGTCTGCTGAAATAGTAGTGACACCTGGTATTATGGTTGCCTAAAACTTTTCATTATAAGGAAGGGTTATAACTCAATGGAAGAGCAACCACCTTGCTTGCAAAGGTCCCAGATTAAATCCCTGGCATCCCTAGGTAGCGCTGGGAGAGACCTTCATCTTAAATCCTGGAGACCTGCTGAGAGTCAGTGTAGACCTCAGCGAGATAAATGGACCAATGGTATGACGCAGTATACAGCAGTATCCTATTCAGTTGGGGTTCCTGGCCACACAAGTTAATAGAGCATTCAGAGGCATGTGTGCGCATTTCCAGGGATGTCCCCGATTTAGAAAAGTCATCCCAGTTTCTGATTTGATCCCCGAATGTCTCGCTTTTTAGGATGTCCCTACAGTCATACCTCATGTCACGTTTGCTTCAGGTTGCGCGTCTTCAAGTTGCGTTCCGCGGTGACCTGGAAGTACTGGAAATGACAGCCCGCGCATGCGCAGAAGCAGCGAATCATGACCCGCACATGCACAGACGCAAAGAAGCAGGTTACGTTCTTTTCAGATTGCAAACGCGCCTCCAGAATAGAGTCCGTTCTCAACCAGAGGTACCACTGTATTTTCATTGGAGAAATGTTGGAGGGTATGGAGTTATCCAACCCCTGAGCCATCTGAAGGCAATCCTGTATAGGGAAGTTTTTTATGTTTAATGTTTTATTATGTTTTTATATATGTTGGCAGCTGCCCAGTGTGGCTGGGGCAACCCAGTAAGATGTGTGGGGTATAAATGGTAAAATTATCATTATGGAATGGGACGTCCCTATTTTAAACGGAGAAACTTTGGAGGGTATGAAACTGTGGTGTGTGCTCTGTTTGTCCTCCCATTTTCTTCCAGCTGCAGTTTAGGTGAAATGTCAGTGAGCGCTTTACCATGGGGTGCATAAAGCTAAATGACACAGCATCTTTAGACATCTTCTGTAGTGTCAGTACACAGCCAATGGGGACCAAGATATATAATCTATTAAATTTAGTCAGTTGAAGGTGTCACATTCCAACCTTGTGAGATGATATAGTTTTCTGCAGGCTAATATTTGAGAGATCTTTCAGACTGTTGACTGGGGGTTGGGGGAATACCACTGAGGATTAGCAGTCCACCTGGATTTCGTTTTCCGATAGCAGCTGAGGAATTCTTGCTTTTTTTATAAATAAATAAAAACCCCAATGCAGGCAATAGGGATGGGAGAATCAATTCTCTTGTCTCCCAGCAAAATTCAGTCCCTACTAAGCTGTTATAACTTTAAGAGCATGAAGGCAAATGTTGTAAAGAGGTCATTGTAAAGGTCATATAGCAGGTTCGATGTGTCACTGGATAAGTGATGGGATCACATCTGGAATAGTTTGGCAAATAAATAAAGTGGGAGCGCTCATATATCACTGCCCACCCTTCCGATCTGTAAGGGAAAGAGAAAATAAATTCTCTAATAACCTTGTAAAGCACATAAAAGATATTGAATACACTCGTGACATTCTGGAGCTATAACGGACTGCGTTAAATAATGATTTTCAGAGTGGCAACATGGGGAATGGAGAGAGAAAATAAAAGGTTGCCACATGGTATGAATATTACTTTTACAAAATAAATAAATTAAAATTATCTTCATTTCATGGGTTATTTGTTTGCCTCTTCTTTAATAGCTTAAATAGCCATCCGACCCAGACACAGCTTAGTAACCTATACATGTTTTAAATGTTTTAACAATTTTTATCTGCACTTTAATGGTGATGGTTTTATGTATGGTTTTTTTAATTACCTTGTGGTTTTTAGGTGTGTTATTTCTACAATTTTGTTTTTACACTGCTTGGAGAGGGTTCTTTGATTGAGAGGTATATGAATCTTTCAAACAAATCAATAATAATATAATTTGGAGTTTAACCATGTGGTGCAGGAGCATGCTTTTGCTCTAGACATGACCTACCCCTCGCTCCAGAATTATTCCTACATTAACACTTAGGGGAAAACAGATTCCCTCTGTTGGTACACAATTCTTCATTATACTGCAGCTGCCTTCTGCAACTAGCATTAATATGTGGTGGGTTGGGGGGGGGTTAAGTCTCCTACATTCCAAAGAGCTTAGGAAACCCAGGGGTCTGAGATGGCTTTCTGTAGGCTGGTCTGTTACTGGCTATTGAATTAAGATAACTACAGGCTGTGTATTATTTTACTAGGCTATTAATAATGGGCCCTCGTGTATTGTAAAACATCAATGGAGGGGATTGAGTGACTTCAGTCACCCATGAAATGTGTAATGTTAATAACAGCCTTGTAAAAAGGCATTCGGCAATGAACAGTCCTAAACACCTATGGGGAAATCCTGCTTTTTGATGCCAAGGGAAGTCATTGGTAACCGATCATGTGGGCCTCTTGGCCGAACTGGATACTTCGTGGAGTAAAATGCTTTCATTCAAGAATGGTGAAGGATAGAAAGCAAATAAAGAGAGCTGAGTTGCTCTTTTCCCCCTCACTTTCAAACAAATTACAATGTGCTATATATTTGTTTAAATTGCTAACAGTGGTCCCCATTATACATTCCAATGCACATAGGTCAACCCTTTCAAGAGGCTGGAGGTGGGAGGGAAGATTTCTACACATGTGCCCATATGGATCATATTGCAGGAGGGAGGGGTTATATGGTGTCTTTTCCACAAGCTGGGTAGAGAACTGCCCTTCCTTACATCAGGCTTGCCCTCCAGATGTTGATGGGGTCCAGTTCCTAACAACCTCAGTCATCATGGCCCATGGTCAGAGAAGATGGTCAATGGCAGTTCAAAACATCAGGAGGGCACCAGACTGGGGAATCCTGAGTTTTATACAATGTGGGAGAGTGCTCTGGACTGTACCACTTCAGTCTGATGATAGGAGATACCAGTACTTTTTTCTGGGGGCACTCAAGGGTACGTACTTCCCCCCCAAAGTGTTAAAAGTGTGGCACTTACTGTGACAACTTCATAGTGAGTTCTGGCACCTTTTTTTTTCTTAAACCAAAAAAGCACTGTGAAATACCATTTCTGAATGTTTGAAAAATCCTCGCATGTAGAAACATAGCACATCATGGAGAATTTTTTTTGCATTGCTCTTTTCCTCCAGTGGTTGTATCCTACATGGCTGGAGGGTTGGTTGCTTAGTATTTTTTAAATGAGGAAACATTTAAAAGTGCTCTGCCTGATGGCCTCACTGTCTGAAGTGAAGTGGGTGACTAAAGGAGAGACGGCTCATGCCATTGTGGCTCCTCAATTGTAAGGATGGAGGGGGGAAATTGTTTTCTTTGCAATCTAATGAAAAAGTCCCTAATTTGCACTTCTCAAGCCAATGCACATACTAAACTACAGCTACTGTTTGAAATTTGCAATTTTCCAAATTTTGTGAAGCAGGTTCCCAACCAACCAGTCTGCCCAAAACTGCATATATTAGGGCAAAACATGCATAAAATACATATTTTAGTGAAAATAACATACAAAATGCATTATTTGGGGGGAAATAGCTTGCAAAATACAACCACATACTAAATTGTATTTCTGAGGAGAAGTTTGAACTAAAATCCTGATTAATTTTCATGAGGTTTTTTTAAAAAAAAAGAAAAAAGAAATTGCAAATTGATGCAGAAATGTAGAGAACTGAATTTAAAACTGGAAAAATGATAAACTGAAGTCCCATCTGAAACCCCTTAAACAAGGAATTCTAGGATCTGCAGTTTGTTGAGGGTGCTGCTAGTTGTTAGGACACCCTTGTCCCCCAAACACAGCTTTAATCCTCTCTGAGAGGGGAACAGCTCTTTGAACAGTCTTTGAACAGCTCACAGAACCTTTAACAAACTACAGTTCCCAAGATTCTTTGGGGGGAGCCATGACTGTTTAAAGTAGTATGATACAGCTTTATATGTATAGTGCAGATGTGTCCTTATATAATTGATTAATCCATCAGTTTTTCTGAGTTCAAGGAAAGACCTTATTTCACAGTGTAGCCTCTGATACATTTTCCCTCCTGTTTTTATGGTTAATATTAAACCATAGAATTTCAGTAACCCGGGAACAGCAATTTGTTAAGGGAGAGTTGTTACTTGCCCCCATGCAGCTCATATTGCCCACACTGACTGGTAGCGGCTGTCCAGGGTTTCGCACAGGAGTCTTTTCCCCCATCATACCTGGAGATGCTATGAATTTTACCTGGGACTTTCTGCATGTAATGCAAGTGCTCTGCCACTTAGCTACCAAGCTGAAGAAAGAGCTAACTTGGATGGAACAACTGTGGAAGGAAGATAAAGATAAACAGAGCAAGGAAGTATAGCTCATAGTCTTACGTGGCAGCTTCTGAAGATGTGTGGTACCCTTGACAATATCTAGAATGGGTGTGCAGAGTTAAATTCCTCTCCCCCCCTCCCCAAGTATCTGAAATATATTAGCTAAAGTGGAGATATAAACAGCCAAAAACCTTGGATTCTTAAACCAACTCAACAAAAGCACTAAATCTCCGGTGTATGACTTCCTCTCTCCTAGACTGAGCTGGAGGTCATCCAGAGGTGGGGCATCTGGGGGCATTCATTCATATCCACAAAATCCGAGCCAAACCATTACATCTGTAAAATGCAGCATTGGCGTCATTCCTAATGTTGAACAAATGGGTCAAAAGCCAACCCACTGAATATTTTCACTAACACATTTACACTTTCTGTTACTGATTTCTTTCTGCAAAGGAGGGGTTGGGTGGAAGAGATTGCATCGTTCTGGGTTTCTAGGAGCACCAGCATTTAGGAGTGAGTGGGGTGGGTGTTGCTGGCAGCAGAAATGGGTGTCTAGATGTTGGTAATTGATAAGGACGCTATGAAATGAAGTAATTTCCCTACCTCTCTCCTGCATATTTATCAGAGGCCAGTCTGCTGGAAAGGAGGAAAACTGCGTAATCTGAGACTCCACAGAGAACCTGTTCTTTCTCCAAAGTTATTAAGATTTCCAGGAGTGCTGGCAGAATTTTGGAGGGAATCCATGTGAAATGAGGAAACTTGGCCATTCTGAAAATATCGTACAGGGACTTAAAAATTGAACTGATTTATGCTTTGTAATGTTTTCAATACTGTGTAAATTAAGTTTGAGTTCTTGGGCAGGCTTCAAGAAGTAATTTTATATGTTCCCAACCATGAAAGGACCAGAGAGAACCCTTATTGCGTTGTGAGACCACCAGTTGCATTAAGAAATGCTTATACTTTGCATCCATAATATGTTTAAAGGGAGAATATAGAGACAGGTCTTCCTTCGGCAGTGCATCAAAAGCAGCCTGAGAATACCTTGAGGTTCTATTAGCGCTTCAGAGTTCTCTGCTGGTATCTTTCCGCACTGTAAAATGTATTGGCAATTTAAAGTTTCAACAAGTTCACTTCGGGGCTGAATTAACAATGGAGACACTGCTGGTGGCTCAGAGATGCTCAGAAGAGGAGGAGGAGGAGGAGGAGGAGAGCTTATGCTCACACTATCTTTTCAATGGCAGGTTTGGCCAGTTAAATTGTTCAGTAGATTGCATTTGTCATTTATTATGTATTTAATCAGTTGATTTGACATCTTGAATACCCTACCTTTCAGTTCCTGAGCAGTCACAGAGCATATTCTAATAAAATAAAAAATAAAAAAATGCTTTAAAAGAAAGAAAAAAGGTCACAGCATTAATCCAGAGAACAGAAAAAAAATCATCAGAACAGCAAGAACTTGAAAAATAATATCTAAGAGTCTAGTAAGATATGTGGCTGCCATTGCTGCAGCTAGCTCAGTGTCATATATACTGATGTTAGAATCTTCCCAGGGAGTCAGGCAGACAGGATGATGTCTTGCCCTACCCCGCTTGGAGATGCTGAGGATTGAAACTGGGGTGTTATTCCTGCAAAACACATTCAGTAACACTGAGCTATGGGTACTCCTGATGAACACACAAAGCTGTCTCATGCTGAGTCAGATGCTGCAGAACATAAGAACACAGCAAGAGGTCAGGCCAATGGCCCATGCAGTCCAGGATTCTGTTCCTACCATCCAGTTGCCTGTGGGAAAACTCAGGCACAAGAGCACACTCCCAAGCCTGCAGTTCCCAGCAAGAGGTATTCAGAAACATACCACCTCTGACTATGCTTCTGCACAATGCATAATTTTATATACCTCTACACTTCATGACAACCACCACCACCATCCTACTCACCATTCTTCCCACCAAACTAAAAAGCTCTAGGCTTTGTAACTGGTCTTCATGTGAGAGATGCTCCAGCTCTGTAGTAATTTCGGTTTCCCATTTCTGTGCTTTTCTCCATCTGGCCAAGTGTGGGGGCCCAAATGGCAGCATGGCAGGCACAGATAAAATCTTCTGCACTTTTCAATGGGCATCTTAACTTGAGGCCACTTGTTCTGATGAGCAGCATAAAGAGCCCAGAAAAAGTGTAATTATAGCGGGTGGGGAAAAACATGAAAAATGGCAGCTTAAGGAGAAGATTAGTTTCTTCTCAAGCCAGGGAAGAATAATCACAAAATTAGAAGAAACTGATGGAGGTTGTAAAGAGGCACTAGAGGGAAAGTGAGGTGTTAAAATGAAAGATGAGATGAGCTGCTGAACTTCTCCCATTGAGATTTTGAAGAAAGCAATGTGCAGGTGAAGAGTTTTGCAATAGCCAGCCCTGAAAGAGGGCTGGCTTCAGCGAAAGAGATGCAGATGCAGAAGTGGATAAAGTTTCCATTAGATGGTATTTGGCACAAAAGGGTCAGAAGCTGCAACGGCAGGACTGTCAAGAGTCAGATTCAGCCTCTGCTGCTGAGGGGAAAAAGGCAGAATCTGAGGGCTGGCATCTTCACCAGCAGCCAACCTTGCGCCCATCTGCAGCGCCTTAGGTATTTATTTATTTGTACAGCTGTTCGTTGAAAATCACAGAGTAGGTTGCACTGCCTCCAGCAAAAGGCATCAACATCTAAACCATTTAAAATGATGTTAATAAAATACAGTAAACCCCAAATACAACAATCCATGATCTCAAAAGAGCAGTGAACAGAATGCATTCCATCATAATCAGACAGCAATAGATATGATACAGGTGTCTCATATACCAAAGACCCTGTGCTCTTTCCCTGGAAAAAGGGATTGATTGTGAAGCCTCTCTGGGAAGAGGATAGGGGTCCCCTGAAAACTCTCAACTCCCAGTTTTCTTTGGAAGAAGTGACTGCTGTTTGAAGTGAAATCTTGTTGGCATCGGTCTTGAGAGACAATGGAGTGAGCCTTCTGGGGTAAAGCCAAACTGCTGTGTCAGCAGCATCAAAGTGACCTCTCTCGGGCGCAGCCCTGGGCAGTGTATATGGTGGTCCTGGGCTGCCCAGATGACAAGACCCCCCCTCTCAGCCTCAATGATGTGGTTGAATAGAAAGCATAACAATACGTTTGACACCAGTTTGGCTACAAGGTATGTTGGAAGAAGGCATTCAAGACGCTACCCAACCATCTTAGGGACTCCACTCTGGATTTCTGTAGGGTTTACTCCTACAGGTTTCTTCTTCTCCCAAATATATCCCACAAGGCAGTGGAGGTTTAGGATCAGAGTTTTCCTTCTCCTAGACGGGCTACCTTCTCAAGATGATGAACCCCTACAGCACATGCAGAAACTGCCTTCTTGACCGTTGGACCCCTGTTGGTCTCATCCACTCAATCTGCCATAGCCTATCTTTGCATGCTGGGGAAGTCCCTACTCACAGAGGGTTTGAGACCTATCAGCTAAACTCATCTGCTTTAGCTGGCCAGTCAAACTCATTCCTGGGGTGTGGCCGCTGTCACATGCTGACAGCTTCGAAGAGCCCCAGGTGAGAGCTGAGTGCTGGATGGGGACCAAAGGAGGACAAACCACCCAAGAAAGAGCATGTGTCCTCCACCAGAGGCACTACCCTTCCCCTAACAATTCGATCCCTTGCAGTGGAGTGATATTGCTTTAAATGTATAGTGCAGGTGGGGGCCAATCTGGTGGCTGTCACTCCATCTTGTGAGTGTATGGGGTGGGGAGGGGACTTATCTCTACTTACTTTTTCCACGTGGCACATAACTTTGTGAATCTCTGTCATGCCACCCTTACCATTTTTAAAAATAAAAATACCCCCATTCTAATTGTAGGGGAATTAGCTAGAACCGAACACTCTATTCCAAGCATAATCTCACCATAGATTTATATAACGCAGCATTGAATTACTGGCAGTTTTGCTATTGGTCCCCTTTCCTAATGATGGGCTACACCATTTCCACAGCTGCCACCTTTTTCATTGCAGGGCTGCCATTTACACTGAGCTGTCCATCACATGGAGGAGAGGGCTATCAAAGGCCACCAGCCATAATGTCTGTGCTGTGCCTCTAACTGCAAGCAGTAATACTTCTGAATCCCAACTTCTGGAAACTGCAGGAGGGGAGAATGCTCGTGTGTTTGGATCCTGCTTGCACGCTTCTCTTCCCATGTTCTTAACTCTTCTCATGTTCAAAACACCACCAACTAAAAACCCATCAAATAATATGTGAGGTTTGGATACCGAGTGCATTGACCTTACCTTTATTTACATGGAACCACATTTGCTATTTTGTCACCTATTCATCCAGTTTGGAGACATTCTTTTGGTCGTCTTTGCAATCCACCATTGTTTTTATCACCCTGAATAATTCGATGTCATCCACATATTTAGCCGCCAGGCTGCTCACTCTGTGATGGATGATAAGTTGTAATTTTGTTGGGTTCCAGTTTTCCAAAAACAATTGAAGGCATTTTTGTTCTAACGAGCTTCCTCAGATGGATGAATAGGTCCCTGCTGTGTATGTCCTCTTCGTGTTGTTTTTAAATTTATCTCCTGTTATTATTAATTTTTGTGCTGATTTTAACTATTTTTTGTTAAATTTTGTACATTGCCTTGGGGCATATATGAATTAATGTACAACAACAACAACAACAACAATTTAGGCTTAAAAGCAGAGAAAACTATAAACAAACTGATTCATCACCCGTACCTTAGGCTGCAGCAGCCTCCAGCTTTAAAAGCTATTTATGTATTATTTATTTCGCAGATTTATACCTGCCTTTCAGTCACATGATTCTCATGGCACCAGACAACAAATTATTTGTTGTTGTTGTTGTTGTTGTTGTTGTTGTTGTTGTTGTTTTGGAGGGTGTAACCAAAACTCACATATGGACTACCCAGCAGTTCCTAGACCTTTAGCTAATGGATGGAAGGATCACAATAGACTCTGCAGTCTTAGATCTACAATTGATTGGAATACATTGTTCTTTCTAACTCCCAGTGCTTGCTGGAGGGGCATCAATAAGGCACCCCTAATCCCCCCCATTTCAAATAATCTGGATGTTGTGGGGTGTGCAAACCCAAACTTATCTTAAGTAGACTCTTTTATCTTCTTGAATGCTCCATGTAAAATTAGAATGGCACTGTTAGGACTCTGGACACCTAACCAGTTTGGGGAAACCAACAGACACCCTATTCCATCATTTTCTTGCAGTGGCAGCAGGGGATATTTTGCATCTAACATTTCCAATGCAAAAAAATAAATAAAGAAATGCAAATTTCTGCTGTGGCAGATGGATGAGAGGTGATTTGAGGTCAAAACTATTTGATACACACATTTTCTCTTGCTTGAAAATATTAACTAGTGTGGGCGTTAGGTACAGATTGGCCAAAATGAAATACAGTGGGAAACGCTTGTATTTTTCACAAGGTTGATGAGGTGAAATCATTTTTCAGGAGGGGGAAGTGCCTTAAGGGTAACTGCTGTGAGGGTGACTGATTTCTGTTTGTGCTGTGCTAGATAAGGGGAATTTGGCAAGTGTACCTAGCTTTTTTTAAAAAATGGTATTTCATGAAGCTTTGCTTCAGAGATTAATGCACAAGAAATAGATGGTGGAAGCAGAAGATGTCAAAGAAGAAGCTGTAAAAAAGGGGGGCAGGTATCAAAAGACTACCCATGAATCAATAGTTTTCATCCAAACTCAGAATATCTCCAAGGGTCTTATACAACCTTAGTTTTGCAAAACTTCTGGAAAAGAGCCAGACTTGAGATTGTATAGAGGCAGATCCATGTAACATTCTCCTGATGGTTTGTTTGGGGTGGTGGGGAGAACAAAGCGGACCAAGAACCCAAAGCAGGTTGAAGAGGAAACAAATAAGTGTACATGCATATATTTTCTCTCCCATGAGAAAAAATGAGGTGATTTTGAGCAAAGGGCATATTTTGTTTTTAAAATGAGTTAAACTACGGAATTCATAAGATGTAGCCATGGCCACCAACTTGGGTGACTTTAGAAGAAGGTTAGACAAATTCTTTGAGGATAAATCTGTTAATGGCTACTAGCTAAAATGCCTATGTTCTCCCTCCACCATGGCTCTGAACACCTTGCTAAGAACCACAAACGGGGGGGGGGGGGGAGCACATTCTTGCACTCAGGTCCTTCCTCTAGACTTCCCATGGACTTCCCTGGTTAGATGTGAGAGCAGGATGCTAGACTGGGTGGTCCTTTCTCCTAATCCAGCAGGATGTTCTTAAATTCTTAGGGCATATGTATAATCCATTGTGGCACAAAGTGTAACATATAAGCCAGCCTTTCTCAAATTGGTTCCCTCACATTGTTTTCAATTACAGCTCCCATCAACCCTATGCCAAAACAACCAGGCATGATCAGGTATGATGCTAGTTGGAGACCAAAACATCTGGAGCATACCAGGTAATAAAAGGCTAATCTAAGCCACATTCAGTCAGTTGGAAGAACATGCACAGACCCAAACTGTGTAGGAGCACAAAGAAGCACACAGCGGCTGTACTCACAATGCCCACATGCACATAGGCCCAACTCCCTAAATGTTTTGCATGTTGAGAACAATGCTTTACAAGAAATTTTTAACTGAGTTCTGCTGAATGCAGCTAGAATTCTCCCTTTGCAGAGTCTGATTACACAGGGCTTTGTGTTTTGTGGAGGATCATATATCATTGCAAACATTCATAATTCACATGCAAAAGTTCAGGAAAGGAGGGGCAACAACATAATACAAGGAGTAGAGGACCGCACAGTTTCAGCCCTAATAATAATAATAATAACAATAATTTATTATTCATACCCCACCCATCTGGCTGTGTTTCCCCAGCCACTCTTATGAGAGATGTGAGGAACAGTTTTCAGCCCAAGGGCCACATTCCCATACCCCTCAACTGTACAGGAAAAACCAGGATACCCCATTCTTTCCCACAAGAGCACTATGGCCATTTTGGCTGCCATGATCTCATAGAATCATAGAATCATAGAATCATAGAGTTGGAAGAGACCACAAGGGCCATCAAGTCCAACCCCCTGCCAAGCAGGAAACACCATCAGAGCACTCCTGACATATGGCACTCAGAGCACTCAGAACCTGAGAGCAATGGGACCCTCCTTACTCGTGTTCCTCAGCTACTGGCATTCAGTCACCCAAGGAAACTGACTGGCCGTGGACTCAAGGGAAAGAAAAGAAGGTTTGTGTGCATGTGTTTTACTTACCTTTTCATAGAAGCCTCCCCACTACTACTACTGTCACCTCCTTCTTTTCAATGCTGCTTCACACATGGCAGCAAATCTTGGACAGGAAATATATACAAGGTGTTTATGGAAAGATGGGGTGCAGAAATTTTTAATATAGAATCATAGAATCATAGAGTTGGAAGAGACCACAAGGGCCATCGAGTCCAACCCCCTGCCAAGCAGGAAACACCATCAGAGCACTCCTGACATATGGTTGTCAAGCCTCTGCTTAAAGACCTCCAAAGAAGGAGACTCCACCACACTCCTTGGCAGCGAATTCCACTGTCGAACAGCTCTTACTGTCAGGAAGTTCTTCCTAATGTTTAGGTGGAATCTTTTTTCTTGTAGTTTGGAACCATTGCTCCGTGTCCGCTTCTCTGGAGCAGCAGAAAACAACCTTTCTCCCTCCTCTATGTGACATCCTTTTATATATTTGAACATGGCTATCATATCACCCCTTAACCTCCTCTTCTCCAGGCTAAACATGCCCAGCTCCCTTAGCCGTTTCTCATAAGGCATCGTTTCCAGGCCTTTGACCATTTTGGTTGCCCTCCTCTGGACACGTTCCAGTTTGTCAGTGTCCTTCTTGAACTGTGGTGCCCAGAACTGGACACAGTACTCCAGGTGAGGTCTGTGATTTCGCACTGTGATCTTGCTCCCAAAAAGCGTTTTTTCAGGGGCTATGATCTTGTGCAGTGCCCCAAATGAAAAAGTGCTTTTTCAGGGCCATGGTCTCGTGCTGGCCACGTAATTCACACAGGAGTGCAGTTCCAGAAAATGATTTCCTAGATTTTCATTGCAATGTGTTGGAGGGTATGCAATCCTTTGGAGACCACAAGCCAGAAGCAAAAGTGGGTGAAGCAACTAATGTAAATGTTACCTTTGTGCAGTACACTAATTTCTACAAAAAAATCATACATCCCTCTCTATCTTCCATCCAGACAAGCATGATCCCTAATATATACATCTTTCTGTGCAATTTCCCATAAGGTATGAAGGTTTTTTTTTGCTTGGAGACCTGCAGGGCAAAAGTAAGAGAAATGTGAATTTTGGAAGGTAGCTAGCTTTTGGTTTGGAAATTTGTTTGTGGAGTTTGAATTAATTAGGTTCACATCAAAATACAAGGTGAATGAAATTCTCTTCCAGTCCTTAAACTATTTCAGTGTAATCTCAAATTTGTTCCATTAATGTTACAGTAAAAGAGACTCGGGTCTACAAGATCTGCTGTGGATGTCAGTAAAGCAAATTCCATCAGATTTACAGGTTTTGAACTTCTGTTGGATGGTAATATGGACAGGTGTAGAATAATTAATCTGAGAGCAGGCTGGGGGAAGCCTAGGGAATATCAACTGAAGGGGGGGGGGGACACATCCAGCAGGGAGATTAAGGGAATAGTTTGGTGGGAAGTTCTCAGAGGGGGGGAATTCACTGAAACCATCAAGTCTGGGTTGCAGCTGCTATTCATAGGGCACGCAAAATATTAGCAGTGGGACAGAGTATAAAACAGAAAGAGGTGATAGGTCTGGTACTGTAAAAGGCATTAGATTCCCACCTGGGATTTTGCAAAGCAGAGTTAGCTACCAGAGTCGTAAGGCCAAGACAGAGTGGTCTGCAGGAATATAAAAGCATGAAAGAAAACAAGTGATGTGTGTTGGGTTTCGTTCACTGTCTATCCATCATACATATAAGCAATTAAAAGACTTTTTTTTATTTCCTTTGTGCAAAAGTCAGGAATATTGCAGTCAGACGTATTATTTCCTATGAGATTTGCACTTGCTCCTAACACACACACACACACACACAGTCTTTGGTCATGCAAAAGGATCTGCTCTCTTTCTCAACAGGTGATGGCAGCCTATTAAGGGTATTCATTAATGGCCATTGATAGCCAGCGGCAACTCCAGGTCATTGGCAGGTGGGTCACACACCCATGTGCCTGAAAGGAGATGAAAAGAAATAGGATCGTGTGATTTCTTTATACTTTGAATGTATGCCAGAACAGGAAAAGCCAGTCTGAATTCTGGAGTTTGGTGGGAAAATGTTGCTATGAAACCTTCCAGACTGCTGCTCCTTTGGGGCGCAATTCAAGCACGTACCCACCATTTTCAGATTTCATTATTACAGTTGATTGAGAGGTTCCAGTTGATTGGGCATCTTTCTGTTCCAACCTCTGGAACTTCTCTTCTATGCTTTTTCCTTCTTTCTTTCCTTGATCTTCATCAGCAGAATCCCTCAGCCATCTTCCAAGCCTCAGTATATCTTCATCTTATATCCGTAGCTACTTCCCGACACTCTTGAATCCCTTCGTCAACATAACCAGCACTACTCTTTCCTGCAAAAAGCTGACTATCTGAGCATTTAGAACGTCGGTTGCAATCATTTGGATAAACTAGGATCATGCCTTATCTCACTTGTCACTCTAAAAGTATACGCCAGTGAGTGACAGGAGATTTCTGGTTCCATTGAGGATTCGTCTCAGCCAGAGACAGCACATCGATCAAGACCCAGAGATATGTGCACTGTGCCATGGAAGACAGGGAAGTTGGCAAATTGACACAATTGTTGGCTTATTCTTTTGCTTCATGTGTCTTGTCTTGACAACTTCAGCCCAAGGTACACATTCCCTTCTGAGCAACATTCTGAGGGCCAGAAGGTAGGTGTGGCCAGAGGCAAAAGTGGACAAGGGAAAGAAATATGATTCCCACCCCCACCCCCATCCTTCTGACAGTAGGCTAGCTTCTTCATACACTCACATCTCTCTCCACCCAGGCAAGTATGGAGCACTGTTAAAGTTAAATGATGTTTCCAGCCACTAGATGCTCAAGGAAGGTGCAAAGCAGGGTTGGTGAAGGAGGGTGTGTGACCTGAGAACAGTCCTGAGGACCAGATAAAGAAGCCTAGAGGCCTTGCATCCTTGACATAGGCCAATTCCCAGAGTTCCCTGGAAAGAGGGAATGGCTATTAAACCAGTCTGAGAACTGCAACTGTGTGGGGGGAGCAAGGGTCTCTAAGAACTCTCAGGATTCTTAACAAACTATAGCTCCCATAATTCTTTGGGGGGAGCCATGACTGCTTATAGTGGCATCGTAGTGCTTTAAATGTACGGTGTGAATGTGGCCTTAGACCAAGGTGGTCCAACTTTTCATACCAAGAGGGCCACAAGAGTACTTTGACATGGAACCCATGGGGCACACACTGCCTTGTTGCATGCAGAGAGGGTGAGGCCAAAATTTGACACACACACCCAAACCCTCACACTGCCTTCCCAAAGCCAGCTAAATGAGGCACCAGGCTTCAAGGATGGGGCACAAGGCTCTGACAGGGCACTAGAACCCTCCCACCTACTTCCCAAAGCTCGGAAAGTTCTAACTAGACTTTGGGAAGGATGTAGGAGGACTCTAGGACCCTGTCAGACACCTACTTCCCAGACCCCAGAGCCTCAATTACCTGCTTTGGGAAAACTGTGCGAGGGCTGCGGTGGGGGGGGGGGTCATCAGATGTTGCTGAGGGCCACCCAAAAAAAAGGCATGCTGCTTTCAGGCTGTGTGTTGGACTGCCCTGCCTTAGACTAAAGAGGAGGGATCTGGCAGCTAGGATTGGTTGTAAGTAACTAAGCAGGTGGCCTTGGAGGAATCAAGACTAAGGTTTGGTGGGACAGTGCTTCTGTTTGCCCTAATAGACAAGCTTCTGCTGTCTATTTCTCTTTCATCATGCTGACTGTCACACAAAGTTGCTACGAGGTGGCCAGCCCATTTCGCAATCCCATTTCTCCGAGTGTTGTGCTTCATTAAATCGGCACTTGTTCTGTGCCTTACTGTGTTTCCATTCGCACTTTGCATCTTGCTGGTTTTCTCATTTACATCATAATATTGAGCTGTGTATACCAAGCCGCACAAAGGTATGCTTCCCATGTGACACAGCGCCATTATTAACGTCGTCGTGCCACCAGCCCCAGGGAAGCTGGTGACTCCACTCAGAACAATCAATTTGTCCTCTGTCATTGGCAGGGGCTCCCTGCTGTGGGCTTGAATCATAATGAAGCAGGAGACCATTCAGAAGGTACAGAGCACCAGATGACAAGCCAGAAGTGTTACCTTAAAACAGTAAAACTATTACATGGTGGGGAAATACACTTGCCAGGAGAAACTCTGGAGAATGCTGACCAGGTATATGTACCCAAGAAGAGCTCTTGAGCTTGAGCCTAGAACCCTAAGCCTTGAGGAAGTCTAAGGGTTAATGGCCTGCTCACCAGAGATGGAGCACTCCATTGGATAAAGGGCCCTGAAGTGGTTTATTATTAAAAGCAAGCGCCTAGTAGTGTGGACTGTGTGTCTTACATTACATGTGATAACCCTCTCAGAAGGCATTTTCTTAGTGTTCATCATCCTTAGGTCCACAGATATTAATGGACTACAGTACCCATCATCCTCAGCCAGCTTAGCCAATGGTCAAGGATGATGGCAGTTATATTCCTGCAACATGAGGGGACCAAAAGCTGAAGAACAGCGCTTTGGTTGGAGGGCTGTCCGATCTGAGCCTGGTTAAACCCAAGAAGGGAGAGCAGGAGGGGCCTTGAAGTTGCCTTTGATACAGTTAGCACAGGACTCCCTGTAATAGTGAAATAAGTTAAATTGTATTTCTATTCAATTTAAAGTGATTATTTCTAAATGTGCATCAAATTCATATTTTAGCACATACACATTTTATACAAATCTGTGTCCTTCCTGGGGCATGATGAATTGCATACCCAGACTCTACAGTTCCCCACCTCTCCAACTGGATAGTAATAAATGACATAAAGAAATGGGATCAAATCAGGCCACAGTTTTATTGTCTAGAGATGTAAGAAGTTTAGCATAGATACTGGGCAACCATTTACTTCCGGCCCAGCTGCTGGAAGTGATGTCAAGGGTCAACCCAGCAGCGGGGGATTCCTAAGACTCACATCCAATAGGGGGAAACCCCACAGGGATTGCTGCCTTAAGGAGTGCTGTGGCCCGAGCTCCTGCCTGGGCATGTGGACAGAAGCAACGCCTCCTGGATCCATTTAACAGGATATCCTACACCTGGAGGGGGCAGGCAGAGACTACAATGCCCACCCTCCAACCAGAACTAAGGTTTACCCAATGCCTAAACTGCCAAAGTTGTGACGGCTGCTATGAGTTTGGAAAAACCATCAGACCAGAGCCAATTTGCTTGGTGGACAACTTCCTACCAGGCCTGAAATACGGTGACCAACAATACCATAGCAAGGTCAAAAGTACCAAACAGCATAACAGAAGGTGTGGGTGGGAGATCTGACAGGAAAAGCCCAGGTTCTCGGGGTAGGGCAGGCCGCCTTAAGTATCCTGGGAGCAGACCAGAGGGAAGCTTATCTGGTCCTTCAGGTCTACCCCCAAGGAGGACCTTGCCTCCAAGCCCATGGTTACCAGATTTTTTTCAATGAATCCGGGGACACTTTTTTTTTTTTTAAGCTGAGTAGCAACAGGCAGTCAGCAGTGGGGATGGTGAGGCAAAAGACCCTGGGCCCAAGCACACATGCATACAGTCATAACTCGGGTTGACGTAGCTTCGGGATAAGTATTTTTGGGTTGTGTGCTGCGGTGACCCAGAAGTAATGGAGCACGTTACTTCCCGGTTTCACTGCTTGTGCATGCGCAGACAGTCAAAATGACATCATGCGCATGTGCGGAAGTGGCGAATTGTGACCCGCGCACACGCAGATGCGGAGACGCGGGTTGCGTTCGCTTCTGGATGTGAACAGGGCTCCGGAACGGATCCCGTTCGCATCCAGAGGTATTGTATTGTATTGTTTAAAGGTGCAAAGCCCTTCTTTCGCACCCTGTGAAACATAAATGTGCAGAGTTTTTTTTTCCAAGACTGGGCAATGGTGCGCTGCCCACCTGTGACTCCTGAGCCTTCCCAATCTCCTTCCCCCTTCCCCCTTTGTTCTGATAGATTGGGGGAGGCTCGGGAGCCGTGGGCGGGCAGCCATTGCCCAATTTTTAAAAAACTCTGCGCATTTATGTTTCACAGGGTGCAAAAGAAGGACTTTGCACCTTGCCCGGCAGAAAAACCGTGTGCCTTGCACCCCTCCTGGGCAACGGCCGCCCGCCCACAACTCCCGAGCCTCCCCCATCAGTCAACCTGGGGACATTCCGGGGACAGAATTTGCCCAAGGTCAGATTTGCAAATCCGGGGACTGTCCCCAGGAACCGGGGACATCTGATAACCCTATCCAAGCCTGCCTGCCATTTGCCAATTCTGCAGGCAGGCTTGGATCGGAAATCCTAGTTGATGAGGAGAGCTTTTAGCAACCCCACCCCACCCCCAACAGGCCAGTCCCTAGCAGCCTGAGCCCCGTCAGATCCAAGTGATAGGAGGCAACACTGGCCTGCAATGCCGCTGAACCGGAAGGGTAAGGTAAGCAGATTAAGCAGACGCCCTATTCTTGGCTTAGGGGTAGACATGGGAGGGGGAGATTGGCCCCCCATTTTGCTATTGAAAAAAGTCTCCAGTTGTTTCTTAGTCATTGTAGGATATTTATCTGCAATTTATCTAACAAAGGAGATACATGTGCTCCTTGCCCAGGACCATTAAGGCAGTCTCCTGGTTCCCTTAACCTAAGTTCCTTTAACTCAACATTTTGCGACTTAAGATACTTCCCTGCAGGGTTGCCATGTTTTGAAGAGCAAAAAAGAGGACACATTTGCCGACTTCTACCTTTAACTAATGCTATGACGCCTCTACCGATGAAAAAGAGGACGTATCCTGGGAAAAGAGCGCATATGGCAACCCTATCAGCCAGCCAAGCTATAAATAAAATAAAAGTAAAATAAAATAAAATAAAATTTGCTGACTTGTCACAACACACGCTTCCCTCTGCTTAATGATAGGCCTGCTCTCACATTAACCATCTCCTGTCCAATTCCCTCCCCTCCATCTTTTCAACAATATTTTTTTCTGAAAGGCTGACACCCAGGACAATGCTGCTGGAGACTTGTGTCTTCATCTTTGCTAGCTGAAAAAGAGTAATTCTACATTGCATGTTGCGTCTGGAGTTCAAAAGTTCAACCTGAGCTTGAAAGTAATGGAGCTCTGCCAAAAAAGCCATACTTAGAGAGAATGACATAATGTGGTTGTTAAGTCAAATGGACTCAGATCTCCATGATTTTAACAAATGGTTGACTTCTGCCAAGCCTGCGGTGGATAGTATTAGGATATACCTCCCCATGTGAAATGGGGGGGGGGGGGAATCTAAGTAATGTTAGAATTAGTTGTTTACTTCCATGGCTCTCCTTATAGAAGGAAACTTTTCTTTAATGTGTCATAGGCATAAAGGCAATGGGAGTAACAAAGCTGGCGTTGTACTTCCAGTGTTCATTGCCAAGTCCTACTCAGAAGACTTTAGCTAGCATCTCAATGGAAACCCTGAAAAGAGATGCTCCTCCAAGTGGCTACCAGATGCATAAATTAATGAGCAAATTAATGAGCAAATGAGTCGCACAAGAGGTTCAAATGGACCCCTTAAAAAAAAACTTTTTAAAAACTGACTTTAATATCTATTTATTAATTAATTGGAAGGTTCCATTTGTTAGAGTATAAAATTCATTCTGAAATCCAGTGGGACACGCAAAAAACAGTCATGCCCTTTTCCTGAATATGCTCAGTGCAATTTTCCAGAAAAAGAGGGGCCGAAACTCACCATGAACACCTTCCTTGTTTTCTTATAGTGACAATGGAGCTTACTTGAGAGGTGCCAGAACTGAGTTCCAGTGAGTTCCAGCTGGGGGGGAGCCCTGGATATGCCATTACATCTGCCTTTCTCTTAGTTACGTGCCTACTGAGCTTGCACAGTCATCCCTGGACTGTTTTTTTTAGGGAGCAAAGAGGTTTCTCCCCCCTAGGATTCCCCCCCCCCAATTTTTTGGGGGGGTACTTCAGCAAACCTAGGTTCCCCCCCAAAAAACCTTCTGATATCTTTCTCTTATGCATGGTTGGTGTTATTTGGGCTACACAAGGATCCACACTGTAAGAACGAGCCTACTATTAGTACATATTAGTATCACACACAATCTAGCTCAGGCCTAACCCTCTCTGCCTGGCCCTCAGAACCTTCCCTAGGTTGTACCTCTTCTGCAGGTCAAACCTCTTCTCACTTAGGCCACACGCTCTCACTTCCCTGGCTCCAATGCACTTCCACTTCTTTAGTCCTTGAATTGTAATACTATTGCATCTTCCTTGCCTGGATGAAGAAATGTACATGTGGAAACCAGTAGGAAACTTTGCCTGCTGTGCAAAAAAAAAAGTCACATACTTTGCCCCACCCACCGCCCCTAGCATGTCCACCAGAAGGTTACCCACTAAGAAATGTGGACTTCAGGCTGAAAAATAGTCTCATCCCCCGATTTAGCTGATAATATCTCCTAGCCACTAACAATCATTTAAGACACTAAGGTTGTTACAGGATTGCACATGTTTGTTGCTATCTCCCATCCTTCTGGGCCCTAATTGCTCTAATAAGAGTGAAAAGTTGGGTAATCACGTACCTTTTGGGGAGACTCGGCATTATTGCCCACCCTAAGAACATGGAGTGTTAGCATTCCCCATTAACCAATCCTACAGCAGCCATGTGGCAAACCAGTGGGGTACTTTCCTTTTGACACTTCAAAGCTTTTGTATTCCTCACCAGACCTGGCTGCCCTTTCACCATTGCCATTTCCCCAATGATTCCATGCTTAAGGGGGCTGTAATGCCCACATGTCAATCTTCCTGCACTATGACTAGTGCTCCAGCAGTTATATTGCAGAATCTCTCCCTGCGTGGAAGGAGAGGTGGGGGGTGGGGGTTAAGCAATCTGCAGGAAACATTTCACAGCATTCTCCTCTGACAGCTGGTCTTGAAAGGAGCACTTGTAGAACCTAAGGGACCTCAGAGTTCTGGGCCTATGATGCTCAGGGGCTCTCATTCAGAGAGAGGGCAGCTCCATCTGCTGATGGAAGTTTGAAAATGTGAAAACATGAACTCTCTCTCTCTCTCTCTCTCTCTCTCTCTCTCTCTCCCCCCCCCTCTCTCTCTTGGCAGATCAAACACCGTCAATACATATTTAAAACATACTCTCCCCCAGCCCTCCCTTCCCCCCCAAAAAGAATTATGAGAACTGTATTTTGTTAATGGAGCTAGAAATTGTAGCTCTGTGAGGGGAAAACTACAGGATTCCTTGGGGGGCAGGAAACATGTGCCTTAAATGTATGTTAGATACCCTTTAAATGTGTGCACCTGCCTTTTCTTTCCTGGGATCTTTGCCATTCGCAGCAGCTCTGCAATTCCGACTCTAGCATTCAGTGGCAATGGGCAGGCCAGTGGCCCCTCTCCCTGAATGGGCCCATCTGTGGTTATTGCAATTCATTATTTTGCCCAATCTGTATAAATTCCCAGAGGAATTTAGCTGTGATTCCTGCATTGCAGGGGATTGGACTAGATGGCCCTTGGGGTCCCTTCCAACTCAAAAGTTCTATGTCTCTAGGAGCAACCTGGTGAGCACGCGAATGGGAAGGCAGGCAGGCAGGCTCCTAGCCACTCCGAGCGAAGAGGTTTGATTTTTGCACTTGGCCAACCCCTAAGCATGCCCCTGGGCAAATGAATGGATCTTTATTTGCATCAGCCATCGGCCATAGCAATAAAACAGCAATACAATATACAAAGAATAGACATAAAAAGTCAATTATATAAAATACATTTTAGGGTTTTGAATCAATTGTCAAATAATGGATCTTATTCTAATTGCCCCAGCTAAAAACCTTGCAACCTTTGCTGTCACCTGCTTGATCTGCTAAGAGAAAGGACACTGTGGCAGTGGCTGGGCGACCTGGAACGGACAATAAAATAGGGGTGATAACCTCATTCCTCAAGTCTTTATAAGGAGTGCAAGCCAGAAGATGCCCTGTGTGTCAGAACAGAATCTAGAACAAGGACAGTGTTTGCATTAATTTAATCTTTAAAAAAGAAATGTTGTGATTTGCCAGGGAACTGTATGTTTGCTTATGCTGAATGTACTGTTACAATTATTAATGATGCTGTGCCAATTTAGGAAGAAATAGAGCTGCCTTATACTGAGGTGGAATCTACACACATATAAAAAACACTGTGAGCATACTTTTCAAAAAACATTTTGAAAAATTCATTGAATTTTGAATAGCTCACTTTCGCCATCTAGTGTCACATTTGTATATTGCACTTTACATTTAAAGTGTTTTATTTGCAGCTGTGTAGATGAGTCCTGAGTCAGACCATTAGTTCTCCTAACTCAGTATTGTTAGCCCTCATTGGCAGTGTTGCCCCAGAATTTCAGACAGAGGAGAATCCCAGCCCTGCCTGGAGTGGCCTAGGATTGAACCTGAGACCTTCTGCATGCAGAGCACTGAGCTACAGTCTTCTCATATGGATATGTCAATCCCTTTGTTAGACTCGTGTTTCGTGATGCTGCGTTGACTAGATATAAATAAATGAGTCTGAATCTGTTTATCTCGAGCCATTACATAGTAAAGCACTTAATCATCACTTTCCTGAAGATTTGCATCACTTTACTACTCTCACACGAACAGTTCAGATGTTCATTCCCTCTTTTCTGATATTTATCTGTGCCACATAACAGTCATTGCGCTATTACTGAGAATCCCATAAACACAGCTTTTAACTGTGACATGGGGCCACTTACTTTGGGTTTAATGCAGGCAACCAAGAAATAGAGGAAGAACAACAAGAACAAACGCCTTTCTTGCATGCAGTTTTTATTTGAGCTGATTCCTTATTGTACCGTAGTTCAAGCCATGGCACCATCCTCAATAGGCATTGATTGTATTGAACAAATGGAACAAGCAGATACAGAAGACAGTTCCGCCTCGGATTATTTTTCCCATGAAGTATCTCAAAAATCTTTTGAACAATTGACCAAACCATACCTCTGGGGAAGGCACTTTTGAATATACATCTCTGGCTTCCAATTATCTCTGATTCACCCAGTTCAGACTAGTGAAATCAACACAGGGTCGAGGGAGCTCTTTGGGAACATGGCAGTTTCTAGAGTGGTGGCTTTCTAGAGTGGTCTCACCACCACAGGATTTCTTGGGGGCCCTGGGGAAGGGGTACCTTGGTTGCTACAGGTAGGGCCATTTCTATTCCCGCCCCAATACAAAAATATTATGTGGAAATTGAGTCAACTTCTAGGGAACCATGGGAGGAAAAACATACATTCCAGGTGTCCCAATTTTCCAGGGACAGTCCCTGAATTATGAAAGCCATCTTAACCTAGCAGTCATGAACTGGGCATTAAAAAAAACCAAATGATTTTCTGCCCCCCCATGCAATAAAATCAACTGCATGCAAAATCTTGTGCCGATTTTTTCTGGGCTTTCATCAGATTCTTAAAGAGCTCTGCATCTAGTTGGCCACTGTGAGAACAGAGCCTCCAAGTGTCCCTTTTTTCCAGGGACAGTCCCAGATTTAGGAAAGCAGTCCCAGTTTCTGATTTGACCTCAGAATGTCCTGCTTTTCCTTAGGCTGTCCCTATTTTCATTGGAGAAATGTTGGAGGGTATGGAGTTATCCAACCGCTGAGCCATCTGAAGGCAATCCTGTATAGGGAAGTTTTTTATGTTTAATGTTTTATTATGTTTTTATATATGTTGGCAGCTGCCCAGAGAGGCTGGGGCAACCCGGTAAGATGTGTGGGGTATAAACACTAAAATTATTGTTATGGAATTGGACGTCCCTATTTTCATTGGAGAAATGTTGGAGGGTATGTGAGAACAGAACTAGATGGGCCAATATCATGATCCAGAAGGCTCTTCTTATGTTCTTATGACCTTCCAAAATTTAAGAACTGAAACAGAGGATGCTTTCAAATAGTGGGATGTCCCCTATAAAGTAGGGAATCTGGCAACATACTAGAGGATAAAAAAAACAAAGAAGCCACACGACACATTCTAATTGACACGTGCTTCTGAGTGAGGTGACTGGTGAGCTAAGTACCTTTAACTTACTCCACAAAGTTGTAAGTGGTGACATGCTCACGAGTGTGACTTTCTACCACGATCACAGAAGTGTGTCGTTGGAACCTATGAATTTAGATAGCTCATTGGTTGTGGGAGACTAAACATGCAGCCAAGTTCAAGTATGTTTCCAGGCCTTTCAAACATGAGGAGAAGTCAGATGGAGTACCATCTGGCATCACTAGCTGAATATTCCATCACAGCTCTCAATTTCTTTTGCTGTATCTATATATAAACTTCAGATTTCCATAAACCTAATGGAGTTATGATTTCTCCTGCTTCCCCCCAACCAGCCACCCACTCTTTCATGCTGTAAATTACATATTACACACACACATGATTTCAGGTTGTATAGCTCGCCTCTCTACCTGTCGCCACCATCGCAGGCGTCAAGTCGCCACACTGATGGGGTTAATTGGCATTTTAAAAACAAGTCGCTGCATCCAGACTGATTGTGGATGCCCCTCTTGCCTCCTTCTGCAAAATTTCTGCATTTCTTTATAATTATTCAATGCTAAATTCATGGGTTTTGAAGCTGACAACAGCAATCATAGGAAATGGTGTTTGATTTGTTGCCATGGAAACATATTTGCTATACATGTGGTCTAATCCCAGGACAGCTTCATCTTTTCAGAACCATCTCCCTCCCTCCCTCCCTCCCTCTCTCTTTTCTGATATAATAAAAATCTGATCAAGGTCAATTTTAATAACAGTCCTGATTTCCCTGACTTTATATATCATGCTAGATTTAGAATTTTCCTTAGGGGAGTGGTGATGGCAGTGGAAATCTGTCTAATCTTTGTTTGCTTTGAGGGCTGAATTATTGAAAACATTTTAGAGTACATAAACCAAGTACCGTGTCACATTAATATACAGTGCCACCTTTCATTATTGCGTAATCACTTTGTTAAAGTTACTTATAACTGTTTATATTGTCTTGACAGATGCTTAACATTTTGCAAATCTTTGTTCTTGCTAATCTGCACAAGAGGGATATCAGTATCACTTGCCAACAAAATGATGTTTACAATATTACTAAATGCCAACGTAGTTTAATCGTTTCCATTCAGCACTGCAATGCCTCATTGGAATTGTTAGTTATACTAACGCAGCCAGAGACCTGCATTTGACCCAAAATGCTGATGACTAAGCTAGACATTACAAGACTTGCAGCTTCCACCTAAAATATTAGCCCTGTGTTCAGTTCCCCCCACCTTTTGCCAGTTTCCTCTTTAATATCTCCAAGAGGAGGGCAACCAAAATGGTCAAAGGCCTGGAAACGATGCCTTATGAGGAACAGCTAAGGGAGCTGGGCATGTTTAGCCTGGAGAAGAGGAGGTTAAGGGGTGATATGATAGCCATGTTCAAATATATAAAAGGATGTCACATAGAGGAGGGAGAAAGGTTGTTTTCTGCTGCTCCAGAGAAACGGACATGGAGCAATGGCTCCAAACTACAAGAAAGAAGATTCCACCTAAACATTAGGAAGAACTTCCTGACAGTAAGAGCTGTTCGACAGTGGAATTTGCTGCCAAGGAGTGTGGTGGAGTCTCCTTCTTTGGAGGTCTTTAAGCAGAGGCTTGACAACCATATGTCAGGAGTGCTCTGATGGTGTTTCCTGCTTGGCAGGGGGTTGGACTCGATGGCCCTTGTGGTCTCTTCAAACTCTATGATTCTATGATTCTATGAGTTGAGAACATAGAAAGCTGCCTTATAGCAAGTTTGAGCTTTGGTCCATCCATCCAGCACAATATTGTCAACAATGACCAGCAGCAGCTCTCCAGGATTTCATGAATGGAGTTTCTCCCAGCCCTACCTGGAGATGCTGGAAATTGAACCTGGGACCATCTGCATGCAAGGCATGTGCTCTACTGCTGAGCTATGGCCCTTCCCTTAAAAATAAGGTAAAGGTAAAGGTAAAGGGACTACTGACCATTAGGTCCAGTCATGGCTGACTCTGGGGTTGCGGTGCTCATCTTGCTTTATTGGCCGAGGGTACCGGCATACAGCTTCCAGGTCATGTGGCCAGCATGCTTCTGGCAAACCAGAGCAGTGCACGGAAATGGCGTTTACCTTCCTGCCAGAGCAGTACCTATTTATCTACTTGCACTTTGATGTGCTTTCAAACTGCTAGGTGGGCAGGAGCAGGGACTGAGCAACGGGAGCTCACCCCGTCGCGGGGATTCGAACCGCCAACCTTCTGATCGGCAAGTCCTAAGCTCTGTGGTTTAACCCACAGCGCCACCCGCATCCCTTAAAAATAAGATAAGATTCCAGTATTCAAGATTCTGAATAAAAAGCTAATTTAAATATGTGCATGCCTTCTACTGAGCCAGACCATTAGTCCATCTAACTCAGTATTATCCATAATGACTGGCAGCTGCTCTCTAGGTTTTCAGAAAACGGACATTTACACCCCACCCAGAAATACTGGGGATTGAAACTGGGACCTTCTGCATGCACAACAGGTGCCCTACCACTGAGTTATAGCCCCATCCCTTTGTTATCTTGCCCAGAGATGCAGCAATGAATTTTGCAGAGCAGAAATTCATCATGAGAACCCCCTGTAGCCTCACCTGCAAGAAGGGTCCAAAAATGCATAATCTACATTGAACCATAATATAACACTGCTCAAAAAACCAACAGTACATCACCGTACTCCCAATTTATTGGAATCCGCCCCACACTTTTTATCAGTTTTGTATTAGTTTTAACTGCCATGCCTCCTATCCCTCTGCCAAAAAAGAAAGAAAGCTAGAGGTCATCATTTGATGAGAGGATTGAGTATTCTCCACTAGGGATCCCTACTCCTTTTCTTGCAAATCCTAGACTTCCCTGGGTTCCCTGGGGAGGGGAATGACTATTAAACCAGTTGAAGTCTGCAGCAAAGATCTCAGTCTGCAATAAAAGAGCCATCCATCAAAGGTACCATCAGCAGAACTGCTGTATCTTCAGAACAGACAAGATGACACTCAAGGTAGAGAGAGTATCCGGCCTTGTTAACTAAATTTGAAATTTTAATTGACGTTCTATAGGCCTTTTTAAAGGTCATCTTTTTAAACAGTTTCAGGTTTGATTGACGGATATTAAACTTCAAAGCGCCATTCTACTTCTACACAAGCCACTTAGAATTTCATTTAAAAAAAAAAAACCACCAGAGCCAGCTGAAAGGAACAGAAGAATCTTGGCCATCACTTTAATGTCTCTGTGCTCCAGGTTGCATTTTAATTGTTCTCATTTTGCAAATAATCTCTTTTCCTGTGAAATAGCTGCAGGATGTCACAATGCAATGCTGAAACAGAGATTTTACCAGGAAATTACTACCTTTGCCAACCATAATGGGCTTCCCATACACCTTTTCCTGCAATTCTCATCAGAGGAGTCATAGAATTGTAAAGTTGGAAGGGACCCCAGGGCCATCCAGTCCAAACACCTGTAATACAAGAAGCACAGCTAAAGAATCCCTGTCAGGTGTGAATCCAAGCTTTGTTTAAAAACGTCCAACGAAGAAGTCCACCATCTTTCAAAGTAGTACATTCTATAATCAAGCAGCTCTTGCAATCAGAAAGTTCTTCTTAATGTTTAGTTGGAATCTCCTTTCTTATAATTTGAATCCATTGGTTTGAGTCCTACCCTTTAGAGCAGCAGAAAACAAGCTTGCTCCATCTTCCGTGTGCCAGCATTTCAGGTATTTGAAGATGGCTATTGTATAATTTCAAAGTATTCTCTTCTCTAGGCTAAACATACTCAACACTCTCCATCGTCCCTCAGAAGACATGGTTTCCAGACCCTTGATCATTTTTGTCACCCTCCTCTGCACACATTCCAGCTTGTCTATATCTATCTTAAACTTGTGAGATAACCATCCTAATATAACCAGCATGCTTAATTAATGCATGAAAGAGTTAATACCATAGAGTAAGCTGTCCTGCCATATTTAGCTCACCATGGGAGGAGCTAGATCATCAAGCCTATTGTTCTCATTCAATCTACTTGAGAAGTTCAGCATGTGAGGAGGTCTGGGTTGCTGCAGTTCAGGCTGCATGGCTTTAATATGCCTCTGTTGAGTTCCTATAGCAATAATTAGGAACTTTCAACAATGTAACTAAGCCAAATTTTGCTTTCCGTGCAACCTGTTCTGAATGTTATGTAGAAAACACATGAATCTGACTTTTTGAGAGTTTGTAAGTACACCATTTTTAACTTACCAAATGTGTGGTCTTTTTCTATGCTAGTGGAAGAGGGAAGTTTTGGAACTCACAAGGATATCTTTTTGAAGTTTAACAGCCTAGATTTCCACCCTTTACTTTCCTGCATATTTTGTGATTTTTAATTATGCTGGGGTTCTCTCACCAAATTCTACTTGCCCCCTTGGATCTTGGCATCATTGAACCGACAAAAGTGTGGCGCCCAGAACTTCAGGTGGGGTCTGACTGAGGCAGAACAGAGTGGTACTTTTACTTCCCTTGCCATGAGCACTGTTCTGTTGATGAAGCCATAGCTCTGTGGTACGACATCTGCTTTGCATGCATAAGGTCCCAGGTTCAATGCCCAACATTTCCAAGTAGGGCTGAGATGGACCTGTGTCTGAAACTCTACAGAGCACCACCAATCAGTGTTGATTATACTGAGCTAGATGGACAAATAGTCTGGCTTGGTATAAGACTGATTTCTATGTTCCTGTCATTATGAGAGTTGTACTCCAGTCTGGAGTCAGACAGTCAAGACATGCATTCACAGTGGTGATCAGAGGATAAATGACTTCTGGAAGGAGCACAGAGAGAAGGAACGCCTTGGTGCACCTGTAGGTGCACAACTGGATGCTTTCATTTGCCCCAGCTGCAACAAAACATGTCTTTCCCACAGGCACTGCAACTCTTCAACAATTTGACCCCGAAACGCACACTCTTCCATTGTCCTCTAGGATGGATGGATGCCAGCAACTCTGGCAGCATCTAGAGTTACAGATTCCCCATCCCTGTTTTAAATAAGGTAAGAAAAATAATATTCATAGACAAACAAGGTGTAGTCATTTGGTGAGACCCTGGAAAGGAGCTTCTGAACCCTCAAAGAAAGAATACCCATTAAATAGTTAGCAGTGTGATCCTATGTGTTTTTATTCAATATGTCACTGTGTTCAGTGGGGCTCAAACCCTAATGCAGTCAAACCTCAGTTGTCGAACGTAATCCATTCTGGAAGACCGTTTGACTTCTGAAACATTCGACAACAGAGGTGCGGCTTCCGATTGGTTGCAAGTGTTGGTTTCTATTTCCCTCACTGAGCAGCAACTGCAGTCACAAGACATTGTTTTGCATTCCACAGTCAGAGTTACTGTTGGATTCCCACGGGAATGGGAGACTGGATGTGACGTTCACTGGTTTCCTGTTTTTCACTGTTCTCTCGGTGTTCTTTGTTTCCGAGAGGAGTTGCTTCTCTGCTCTCACAGAGGCAAGATGCATGTTTGTATTCTCTCAGCATAGAGTGTAAATAAAAATTAAGAATGTAGCACATACTGCTTATCCTACTGCTGTGTGACGACGCTCTGTTTGGGCTCAAGATAAGACGAGCCTGTATCAGCTTCAGCTTCAGATGGGCCGAAGCTGGTCAAAATCTCACAGCAAGAGCTTCTTGCACTCATGCAGAAGCCACATCAGACATTTGGGTTCTGAAAAACGTTCAAAAGCCAGAGAATTTACTTCCCGGTTTTTGGCGTTCAGGAGCCGAAACGTTTGAAAACGGAGCCGTTCGAGAACCAAGGTTTGACTGTAAGTGTCTATAAGATTATATGGGATTAATTGTCTTTAGAGATTTATAATCCAATACAATTTGAAGGAACATAATCAATATTGTTGTTATTTTATTGTGTTTTTTAAAATACAAAACAGGCCCTCTTTTAAAAATCAGGAATATATATGGTTTAACAAATAAAATTCAGTGAAAGAAATGGGAGTAACCAGAAATAACAAAAACTTTTTTTGCTAGATGTATAAAATAATTCATCAGTAGGCAATATATAAAATAGAATGATGCGCGCGCACAGAGAGAGAGAGAGAGAGAGAGAGAGAGTGAGTTTGCGTTTGCACTGGAGGTGAAATGGTTTTTATATATGTATTTATTGTTAAATCACTTCAGAATGTTTTATTGGAAGTGATCTTAAGTGAAATAAATAAATATAATCTTCTAATCAATAATGTACTACTGAAGAGAATCTCAGTAGTTTTCTTTATTTCCAGACAGCCAAGACAATTACATTTAGGAGAAAAACGTTGGGGTTGGGTACACACACACACACACACACACACACACACACATTTAGACTTTTACACAGAATTTCCTTACCCTTCAAACCAGGGGCCCTAATCAGCCATGCAAACCCCTTTGTCCAGCGCCTCCAAAACAATACCATTTTGGATGCAAAAAGAATGTCTTGTTTATATTGTTTATATGGAAATGTAAAGAGACTGAAGGTACATTCTTTCACCTTTAGTGGACGTGCCCAAGGATTAAGGCTTTCTGGGAGATGATTTATAATGAAATGAAAAAGGTATTTAAATATACCTTCCTGAAGAAACCAGAGGCCTTTCTCCTGGGCATGGTCGGCCAATTGGTGCCAAAGAAGGATAGAACTTTCTTTATGTATGCCACTGCAGCAGCAAGAATACTTATCGCAAAGTATTGGAAGACACAAGATCTACCCACCCTGGAAGAATGGCAGATGAAAGTAATGGACTATATGGAATTGGCGGAAATGACTGGCAGAATCCGAGACCAGGGAGAAGAGTTGGTGGAAGAAGATTGGAAGAAATTCAAAGATTACTTACAGAAACACTGTAAAATTATTGAATGTTAAAATGATGTTGGAATGAAACGAAGCGGTTTTAGCAATAAGGTTAAATAGGAATATGTAAAAATGGGTTGATATTAGATGAAAATTCGAAGTTATAATATGTGAAGATAAAGAACTAAGAGAAAACAAAGAGGGTATGGATTTGCTGAACTAACTATTTGAACTGGAATACAAAAAAGGGAGGTGTGAGGAAGTCATGAAAATAAGTAAATGAACTGTAAGATATAGAAAGAGGGATTTATTTTTAACTGTTTTTAATTTTTTTGGTCTAAAAATGGTGTACTTACAAACTCTCAAAAAGTCAGATTCATGTGTTTTCTATATAACATTCAGAACAGGTTGCACGGAAAGCAAAATTTGTCTTAGTTACATTGTTGAAAGTTCCTAATTATTGCTATAGGAACTCAAGAGAGGCATATTAAAGCCATGCAACCTGAACTGCAGCAACCCAGACCTCCTCACATGCTGAACTTCTCTCTTTTTTAAAAAAAATAATATTTATTACTTTTAAGCCTTACAAAAAAGAAAAAGAAAAAGAAAAAAAGAAGCAAAAGAAAGAAAAAACAATACAATACCATATATAAACAATACACAACACAACATTAACACATTGGACTAAACAAAACAAAGCAAAAACAATTTAAAAACATACATCATACCATTTCAATGCCTTATCTTCCATTCCCTTGTTTCATCGACCTCCTCTCACCTCCCTTTTTGTGTTCCACTTCTATTAATTGTTTCAGCAATTCCTTTCCATCTTTCTCTATTTTCTGTCATATAATTATCTTAACTTATTTTAACCTTATTTTCCATTAATACTATAATACTTATTTATGCTTAACTCCTTATAACATTTCTACTAAAGCCATATAATTTCATTCCAACATTTTTCTGACTCATTAATTTTACAGTATTTCTATAAATAGAATTTAAACTTTTTCCAATCTTCTTCCACCGTCTCTTCTCCCTGGTCTCGGATTCTGCCAGTCATTTCCGTCAATTCCATATAGTCCATCAACCTGGTGATCTTCTGTCCGAGGCTCTTAACTCTTTTCCAAGTTCCTTCTGCAGATCTTCTTCATATTTATACATACACTTTACTTTGTCTTCTGCTGATCTTGTACTTAATTTCCTTCCTTTGATACTGAAGAGTAGATCTCAGGGAAGCTCCGACCTAGCAATGTTTTTATTCCTTCTCGACAGGTCAGCCAAATCTCCATAGTTAAAACTAAAATCCAAAAGATATTTCAGGACGTGTTTCAAAATCCCACCAAATCTGAAAGTCCCCACAGCTCCAATCTCCTCCTGACCCAGGTCCAGGTCCCAAAGGTCAGTAAATCCCTGCATGAGGTGATCTATCCACCTTTCCCTCTCCAGTCCAAGCAGGGCTCCAATCCTCAAAATCTGACTTTCTCTGAATTCAATCATAGAAGGGAACAACTTATAGTCATCAGATTGCCTCTGTAAGGCTGGGGCTCTCTCCCTCTCCACTTGTATTACTTTAGGTTCAACAACAACTTTCTCCCTCGTCTTCTCCCCAGTTTGCCATGTCAAAGTAGATTCCTGTATCGATTCCTGAATAGTTTCTGTATAGATGTTCACTTTTTGTCCCAAATTAGTCACTTTTTGTCCCAAGTTATCAATTTTGATAGTCATCAGATCCATCTTCTTGTGGAGCTGTTCCAATGAATCACTTATCTTACATAATGCAATCACTAAGGCTTCTTCTGTCGACATTCTTAACCGATCCAAGGTCAATCCCTGGTTCTCACGGTTTTTTTTATCTTGCAGCTGGAGATTCCACCAGCTCAACTCTTGTAACAGTTTCAAAGGCTCCCTCTAGAGGGAAACAATTTCTATTTGTATCAATCCTTTTAAGCACAGTTCAAACAATAAATTTAGTTTCAATTTTCATTTACTTTTACTCCTTTTTAAACGCAGAAGGAGACAATGGAAACAATGTATTTCTCTTATTTAACTAGCTGTCAACAAACGTTTTATTCACAGTCAGTCTTACTAGCAGCCTGCTTCCAGGTTCAGAGCGGTGGTAACTTAACTTTCTTCACTCTCTCCTGCAGGCTTACGCAATCCAAAATTTCCCCCCTCTTCTCCTGCTTCCAAGGTGGGTTTAATGATTTTAGCCAATGGAAGTTTAATCCTTTACAGAGGACTTTCCAAGACTTTAGCTTGCAAGCTCTTTGCTTCAATCTATTTACAAAAGGGGAAGGCAGACTTCCTGTTTGAAACCTCCCCGTTTCAATGCCAAATTAAGACGTTTAAAAATCCAATTTTCTGTTCTACTCACAGGTAGTTGTTTAGGATCAAATTGTCCACAGGAAAAAGTCAGCGCTCTCCGGCAACAGCAGTGCGGCTTCACTCCGTGAAAGAAGCAGTCAATTCGAAGCACCGCGCCGCTCACCCCACGTCGCTCCGGATCCCCGAAACCGGTTCTCCCCACGAGTAGGGGAGGAGTGCTGCATTTCAATACAACTCTGATTGTTCTAGTTGCCCATTGTTCTAGTAACCAGTGTTCTCTTTTTTAGGAAAAAAAGGTGTCAGCACTCACCATTAAGTTGTTACACTAAGTGCCACATTTTTAACATGAGGCAGGGGGAAGCTGCCAGTACTGTGTACTCTTGAGCACCCCAGGGGGGAAATAGTACTGCTAGTAATCCTTGTTTACTGTTATGTCCATTTTGGTTTGTTGTATCATATTTTAAAAGGGAATGTGCAGAATTTTGGATGTGTATACAGATCCATATAGATATACAGATATCCTTGGTTCCCCCTTCTAAAAACGGTCCATTTTAGAGCGCAGGTGGCGCCGTGGTCTAAATCACAGAGCCTAGGGCTTGCCGATCGAAAGGTTGGCAGTTCAAATCCCCGCGATGGGGTGAGCTCCCATTGCTCGGTCCCAGCTCCTGCCCACCTAGCAGTTCGAAAGGACGCCAAAGTGCAAGTAGATAAATAGGCACCGCTCCAGCGGGAAGGTAAATGGCGTTTCTGTGTGCTGCTCCAGTTTTGCCAGAAGTGGCGTAGTCATGCTGGCCACATGACCCGGAAGCTGGCAGAGGACAACTGCTGGCTCCCTCGGCCAGCAAGATGAGCGTGCAACCCCAGAGTCGTCCGCGACTGGACCTAGCGATCAGGGATACCTTTACCTTTACGTTTCCCTTTCAGATCTCCAGCCAGCCTCACTAAGATTCGCTTTTACTGAGCTGTGTTTTCAGGCTATTCCCCCCTCTGTCGTAGATGGACGATATAACAGGGACAGACTTTGTATATGTGGTCAAATGCAGGTGGGAGACATATTGCACTATTTACTATATTGCCCACTATACCTTGGACACAGGAGGCGATTTCTCACCTTACTGTCAGTACAGGAAAGATGTCTCTCCTGGCAGAGAAGGTCCTATGGCTTTTTAATGATGTAAACACTTCAATGACTCACATAGTCACCCTTTTCGCTTTGGTGCCCAAAAAGATAAGAAAGTAGACCCTGAACAATACAGCAGTGAACTGTAAGGGAGACACAGAGATCTAAATAGATTATTATTTTGCTTGTATTTATTTTTGATTCAGATTTGTCATGGCCAATGGCTAGTACAATAATGTGATTAAGATTTGGATATACAGATATTGACCAATTGTGGGATGTAGAAAAATGTAGAAACGCTGTCTATTCCTGTAAAAATTCACATTTTGTTTATTAATTAAACTTGACTCCTTCTTGCTACTCAGAAGGATGTTCAGGAAATTAAGGGCATCTTATTGATATTGGTTATTTATTGTTCTATGCAAAATGAATGAGGAATCTGGTCCCTGCACGTATCGTTAGCCATAATACTTCATTTACTTCCTATTCATCGGCAGCAATAAAAATGTACAAGGGGACGCAGAAACGTTATTATTCCTTGCTTGAAGTGCAATTTCATGCAGGGAGGAAAAACATGCTAATATGCTGCAAAGTGCTACAGGAATGTAGCCCTCAAAGGAATGGCGGCCTTAAATGTATTCCGACAAGAAGGAGCTACAGAAGGGGAACATTTGTCTTCATAAAGTCATTAAATTTACTGAGCAGTATTGCATCCTTACCGCGGTCTCTTCACTCCATTAAAGGCACAGCAGTAGAACCATCTCAGCTGCAGGAAAAAGGAGCCTCTTTGCTGTGTTCGAACATGGTGATGAAATGGGGAGAGAGAAAACAACACACATCTGGAAAGCAAGACATATGGGAAGCTGGGGGGAAAGTAGCTGCATTGCATTCCTTCCTCTCTGTGAAACAATTGCCCTTCCTTGTGTGGCACGCCTCTCTCCCCTCCCCCCCCCCGCTCTTAATACAGAGGATTTTGGTTCTTATCTTTGTTTTCACCCTACATCTTTCTCCAAAGAGCTCAAGGTGGCATGCACAGTTCTCCTCCTCTTCATTTAACCCTCACAACAACCCTGTGAGGTAGGATGAGGTCAAAGGTCACCCAAGGAACAGGGATTTGAACCCTGGTCTCCCAGTTCCTAGCCTGACATTCCACCACTACACCACAGTGGCTCTCTTCTCACTCTTTAGACAGAGTCAGGAAGCCCAGTTCATCACAGGTACTGCACATCCTTCATTTTTAATTATCATCTTAGGCTGAGGGCCACATTCCATTCTGGGCAACCTTCCCAAGGCTGCATGCCAGGGCCAGTGACAAAAGTGAGTGGCTCAATGAGCCCAGCTGTGTTTATGACTCGTCAGACCAGCTGCAGCACATCATAGCAAAGTTATTTAAATAACACACAGTCCAGAGAGAAAAGTTCTAATAATACTTTACTGAGCAGAACTGAACAAAAATAGTGTATGATTTGAGGAGAAATAAACAGAGAGGTTTCGTCTTTTCTCTCTTTCTTTCTTTTTACTTCAGGTCTTGTATGCAGCAGGGAGACATGCAACCAATCATGCAAAGGACTAACACAGCCAGTCAGAGTATATGCCACCGAACTAAAGACCAGACTGCTCTGCCTGCTTGCTTGCTAAGTAACACCTCCACTGTCTTGGCTAGTTAACTCAAATTGTAACAGAACTAACCCTTAAGTGATGATGATGATGATGATGATGATGATGATAAATTTTATTTATACCCCACCCTCCCTAGCCAGAGCCAGGCTCAGGGCAGCTAACACCAGTAAAATTACAATTTTAAAAAAATCAATTTAAAATACAGGTTAAAATGCAATTTAAAATGCAGCCTCATTTTAATAGTAGCCCATAGATCAAAACCATAAGGGGAGGGAAACAGAAGGGTCAGACTGAGTCCAAACCAGAGGCCAAGTGGAACAGCTCTGTCTTGCAGGCCCTGCGGAAAGATGTCAAGTCCCACAGGGCCCTAGTCTCTTGTGACAGAGCATTCCACCAAGTCGGGGCCAGAACTGAAAAGGCCCTGGCCCTAGTTGAGACCAAACCTTGCGACTTGGGACCTCCAAAGTGTTGTCATTTGTGGACCTTAAGGTCCTCCGCGGGGCACACCAGGAGAGGCGGTCCCGTATGATCCCTGCTGCCAATAGCATGGAACAGACATGAGCCCTAACTCAAACTCCCCTTAACCCAAACTGGCATGGCCAACGGTCAGGGATGATGAGAGCCGTAGTCCAGCAGCATCTGGAAGGTGACAGGTTCCCCACCCCAATTTAAAAAATGCTGAAAGGCAGCACTGTGAAATTCACTAAGATAGGGGTGGGTGCCTTTGGTGGTATTAACACAGCATGCCATAGAATCTTAGAGTTGGAAGACACCCATGGGCCATCTAGTCCAAAACCCTGCAATGCAAGGATCTCAGCTAAAGCATCAATGACATTCCAGAAGCAGGTATCCCTGCATATGTTTCTTATATGGCATTGTGGGTGGGTGTAGAGCACCTTGGGTCAAAGCACCACCCAACTGGATCCAAACACAGATGAAAACTTGCTTCTTGATGTCAGGAACCATCATGAAAAATTTGGCTACAACATCTTAAGAGATGCCCAAAAGCAGCCAACAAATGAATAATCTTCCAAAATAAATAGATGACTAAATAAATCAGATAAATTGTGCTGCTTCCCTGGTCTCCATTAAACTTGATGGATGTATCAGATGCTGATGAAGCTCTAACATCCCAGCTTGGGCCCCATGTGTTGCATGCAGCATAAATGTGGCCGGTGCATCAGGCGTGCCTTTTAGCGTTTAAACTTTTTCAGCCCTGCCTTTGAAGCGTAAAGAACGAAATGGCTCTTACTCTAATGCAGAATTGGTGGACGGGAAATGGCATTAAGAAACCAGGCCTTCCCTAATGGGCAGCAGGACATAATTGAGTATAAAGAATCGTTAGCAGTTGAACTATAGTTGAACTCTGCTTCCTAAGAAAACAGAAACTGCTAAACTCGGTTGCTTTCAAACTGTGTGGGTTTTTAAATGAAGAGGCCGGAAAAAATAGAAAGCAATGCAATTTGTTTACTGCGGGAATATTGGGATTCTTACCTGAAGAATCTTAGACGAAGCTGTGAGCTAATGAACCGCTGCAGGTCTAGCAGCAGGCCCATTATGCCATTAAAGATGCAGCACTTGGCACCCTGAGACGGTTACCCACCTTGCTAACGAACCATGCTTTACACAACCTTAATTAAGTCATTAGAGATGGAGACAGAATAAGAACATAAGAAGACCCTGATGAATCGGGCCAATGGCCCATATAGTCCTCTTCTCATACGGACCAACCAGATGCCTGTGGAAACGACTTGAGCAGGACCTGAGCACAAGAGCCATCTCCACTCTTGTGGTTTCCAGTAGCTGGTATTCAGAAGCATTACTACCTCTGACCATAAATTTGGCCAGCCCTCTTTTAAAGTTGGTGGCCACCACTGCAGCTGTGAGTTCCAAAGTTCGGCTATGTGAAGAAGGGCTTTCTTTCCTCTGTTTTGAATCTTCCAACATTAAGCTTCATTGGGTGTCCAACGACATCCAAAGCCAGTTAAATCTAGATATAAACAAACTCTTCCTTGGTTGGGTCCCATCGTACCTTTTAAGAACTCAAAATAAAGGGAGGGGTCTTTTTGACAAAACTGGTGTGTGTGTGAGAAGGTGCGCATCCGTAGTCCAGCACATGGATAGTCTATGTGGTGATAGCACCAGTGTTATGGGAATCATTCCTCATTGAAACACAAGAGGTCCCATCTGTACTGGCATTCCGTGGCTTCTAAAGAAGCTCCTCCTGTTCACACAGCTGTTCCCTTGATCTCCTGTTTCAATCTCTGTGTACTGTTTTAATGGGATGGTTTTATTGCATATTTTAATTATGGACCTTTATAATTTAATGGGGTTGTTTTGCTGTGTATTTTAATTATGGTTGTTGTGGTTTCTTATATTTTAATGTTTGCATAATTCACTTTTATACTTTGTAAACTGCTTAGAAGCCTGTTTTGGCACTAACAACAACAACAATTCCTGTAATTCCTGTATTTCTAGATGTGCTGTACCTTATCCGCTTTTCGCCATAAACTCATTTCTTCAGTCACTTTCCATTTGGATTTTCATGCATTTTTTTGTCTTGCATATATATATATATATATATATATATATATATATATATATTCCCCTTCCAACCTCTGCTATGATTTTTATTGATGCTGAACAGTGGCAGGGCCCTGAGGCCAAGAATAATAGTATGTCCAGAATCAAGTGGCTTGCCTTTGCTTCAATTTTTAACAGTTTCACTGCAGAAAAAATGTCTCTGTTTCCCTTCTCTCCTTCGCTGCCAAGGAGGCTACACATACAATAAATATTTAATAGGAATTCCCCTCCAGTGAAATTTGGGCCCCTGTAGCATCTCATTACAATGCCTTGGAATGGCACCCTTAGTTTCTGTTGCTTAATTATGCTAAGGAAGAACTGAGCGGCAAGGCTGCTGGGATCACAAAGTGATTAAATTTACTTGGCAAGTCTTTGGATATCTCATTATGATCCTCATTTAGGGTTTCTAATGGCCTTATTTTAAATAATACAAAAGTACTTGTTTGGGGAATGCTTCATTATCCTTGGCAAACATCCTCTGAACTTTTTATATGACTTTTTCCACAGTCAGCAGTGATATTGAAGGAAATGAACAGAACACCTTTATATCTGTATTTTTGAGCAGAGATGTCACCAACTTAAAGAAACCTTTTGGTACACACCTCTGCATGTTTACTTGGAAGTAAGTCCTGTTGCCATTTGCATTTACGAACTGCCCAGAGAATGTGGTGGTCTATAAAGGACCCAAAATAAATGATAAAATTAAAATCCTATGCACATTTGCCCAGGAGCAGGGAGAGAATTTCACTTCAGTTCACATTTCATTGCAAACCTACCTAATTTGGACATCCCAAAACAATACATGAACTTTTAAAACACAGTTACAGATAGGTAGCCGTGTTGGTCTGCCATGGTCAAAACAAAATAAAAAAATTCCTTCCAGTAGCACCTTAAAGACCAACTGAGTTAGTTATAGGTATGAGCTTTCGTGTGCATGCACACTTCTTCAGATACACTGAAACAGAAGTCACCGGACCTTTCTATATAGTGAGAAGGTGGGGAGGGGTATTACTCAGAAGGGTGGTGGGAATGGGTGATTGGCAGATAGCTGCGATGAGCCTGTTGACGACTCTTAATGACTGCAATAGGTCTAACAGGAAAAAGCAAGGGGTGAGAAGGTGAAAAATGGCTTTGTCATGTATAATGAGATAAGAATCCAATGTCTTTGTTCAAACCAGGTCTCTCCATAGTTTTAAGTTTGGTGATAAGTTGCAATTCAGAAGCTGCTGAATTGCAACTTATCACCAAACTTAAAACTATGGAGAGACCTGGTTTGAACAAAGACATTGGATTCTTATCTCATTATACATGACAAAGCCATTTTTCACCTTCTCACCCCTTGCTTTTTCCTGTTAGACCTATTGCAGTCATTAAGAGTCGTCAACAGGCTCATCGCAGCTATCTGCCAATCACCCATTCCCACCACCCTTCTGAGTAATACCCCTCCCCACCTTCTCACTATATAGAAAGGTCCGGTGACTTCTGTTTCAGTGTATCTGAAGAAGTGTGCATGCACACGAAAGCTCATACCTATAACTAACTCAGTTGGTCTTTAAGGTGCTACTGGAAGGATTTTTTTTATTTTGTTTTAAAACACAAGCATTCTTTTAAATTCACATTCTCCAAATGGTGAAGGGGAACTTTTAGTGAATGCAACATACAGAAAAACAGCATAGAAAAATTATTTTACAGGAAATTACTGCAAAAAAGTATATGTTAGATAATTTTTTGTTTAAATACTGATGAATTAATCAATTATACCAGTAAATTAATCAATTATACCAGTAAATATTTGTAAATGACAAAAGCAATCATTCTGAAGGGGGAGGGAAGCATTCTTCAGTTTTAGGTGACATGTATGAGAAGACATACATATTTGTCATGTTTTTGGGTGACACAAAAAGCTCATTCTAAGACAACATGCATCATCATCCACAGGTTTTCTAAGTTCTTGTAAAAACAAAAAATTGAACATCTGTTGCCCAGTTAATCATGAGATCGTTTTCATTGATAAAAATGCTTTTCTTCTTTTTTTTAAATATATGATACAGCTCTTGTGCCATTTATCACAGGCAGGAAACTGGCAAATGTACGGCATGTGCAAAACCAAGTTAGAAAGATGTTTGTCCCCTGTCAGAAATAAACACATGTACTTGTGATTAATCATAATCATCCCACGTCACCCTCCCTCCCTCCCTCCCTCCCTCCCTCCCTTCCTTTCTAGTTCTAGGTCCATTGTCAACATGTAAAATGCAGCTCATGGGGCCAGTTTCTTTTGCTTTGGCTCCCTGTAAAGTGCAACATACATTGACCCTGGTATGTTGTGGAATTAACTCCGACAGAAGTTATTGGTGGATTAGCGTTAGTGAAAGGCACCATCTTGGATGGCTTCAAAAGAAGATCAGACAAATTCATGGCAGATAAGACTATCAATGGCCACTATCCCTGATGGATATGTCTTATCTCTACTCTCAGAGGCAATAAATACTTCTACCAGTTTCACTGGACAACACGGGTGGGGAGAGTGCTGCTGTGCTGAGGTCTTGCTTGTGGGTTTCCCATAGACATCTGGTGAGACATAGACTGTGAGAACAGGATGCTCGACTAGATGGGACTTTGGCCTCATCCATCGTGAAGATGTGGTGGAGGCTGTTGTAGCTTTAAGAAATATGATGTATTCGCATATTTACACCTGAGTTTAGTTGGAGGGAGTCCAGATCTTACAGCATGGTCATCTCAAGAGGGGCTTCTTCTCCACAGCAGTGCTGCACTGGAGTTCAGGGCTGCTGCTGATGGTGATGATGATGGTGGTGGTGATAATGATGTAAGCTGCATGCAGATAGTACCTGAACACTACCAGTAAATGAATGCTCACATGAAAGAATAATGTAGCCTAGACAAGCAATACATGGGAATTATTATTAACTGAATATTGCTCCATAAGTTCTCTATGGGAGGTGTGGGTGTCATCCCATTAAAGCTAGTGACTAGGCATGTTCTAATGTATCCAGCATGCCCAGCCAAAAAGTGAGGCTGGAAGGGGCTCAACAATGCTGTATAGAAAGGTTATCCCATACATGGAACACTGAAAGCATTAAAAATAATCACTAAATTGTTATTTTTAAAAGTTGCAAAGCTACCATTGAAACTGCAAGGAACTGGGTGGTAGACAAATAATCACAAGTCATTTTAGTTAGCTGCACTTTAGGAGCATGGAGCCAGTGTAGTCCTATTGAACTAAGTGGCATTGCCATTAAGTAGGTGTCTTGATCCTTGGAGCTGTGCAATGCAATCCCAGGTGTGTTTACTCTGATGTAAATCCCTCTGAGTTCTGTGGGATTTACTTCATACGAAGCAAGCACAGCGTTTTCCCTTTATTTCCAATTACTTTCAAAGAACTCAAAACACCTTAAAGGTTGAAATCCATTTTAGGAACTGAAACTTAACTTCCTCGATTACTTTTTGTGCTCAAAACATTACTTGGTGGGTCTAATCCTGAATCCATAGAAATCAAAAGGAAATGTTGATGGTTGCCTCTGTAAAGACAGGATTACACTGCGTATCTGTCATCCCACACAGTCACGCTTGACTTTGAGAAGATTCATGATGAAATAATAATGCTAGAATTTAAGGCAACTCTCCAAAGTTGGCACCTGTGTAATGCCTTTTGACTAATTAGTGTGGGATCTGTTGATTAACAGCAGTGTGTGGTGCTTTAAAGATACTGAAGGTTTCTGCAAAAGGCAAAGCTTCTCCATTAACCTGAAGATCTCACATTATTTTACACCCCTTAGTTAATTCATTCCTCACATTCCCCCCACCCCACCCCGTAAGGCAGGCAGATATCATGGAAACCATTTCGCAAATGGAAATTTATTGTCAGCAGCTCTAACAGGTTGCTTGCAGCAAGGTTAAAGCCAACCTTATTATATGAGGACCATATCATTAAAGAAGAGCAACACTCTGAAATTTCACCTAGTCTTTGGAAATGGCAGCAGACTCATCCTGAAGATACAGTATGTTCCTGTAATGAAGTACATTGGATTAGATCCCTGAGCCTGATCACCGAGACAGAGAACGTGGAAGTAGTCTCCAGTTTCACAGAGAAGGAACAAAGAAATCATTTCCTTGAAGGACCCAGTTCTGACCCAGTCATGCACCACTGATTTTATTTATTCACTCTTTTCACTTTTTTCACTTTCCTTAGAAATGTATGCTTTGTCTTTTCAATGCATTGAGTCATCAGGGCAGCTTAACACCCATTAGAAAACAATATAAAACAGCAATGAAAAGCAATGTAGTCCGGATAGATGACCCTGCACTTAGATAAATCAATGTGTGGGTCTCACTTATGCTCACAGTTAATGCTTTTCAACATGAACATGCCTTACATGGATTTAGACCATTAGTTCAGTGTATTTTCTACAATGACTGGCAGAAGATCCTCGGGGTTTCAGGCAGGGCATCTTTTCCTATCTGGAGATGTCAGGGATTGAACCCAGAAACTTCTGCCAAGTTGCTGGATCACCACAGAGCCATGGCCCTTTCCCATATAGAGCTCTATCTCTGGGTCAGAGTGACAAATGGGATGCCTCTTTTGCTAGTCAATATTATCTTCTGCTTAAGCACAGGAGAGAGAGGGGGAGAGAGGAGAGAGAGAGAGAGAGAGAGAGAGAGAGAATATCCATTTAGCATGCGGGTGTCATTGTCTTCCCTCCCCCAGAAAATGTTCAGAAGGTAGAGAGTATATTTAACTTTAAAGGAAAGAAAGAAAACCTCCCCCATTTTAGATCTTTCATAATCCTCACAAAAACCATCAAGATGACGGGATTGCATCTTCCTTCTGTTAATAATTAATGTTGTACCTGAAGCAGTCACTTGCGCAAGGGAAACATCTGAAAGGATTTCCACTCCCTTTGATAATTGAGGGTATTTAGTGTCCTTTTAAACATAAAAGTTTAAATAACAGGTGATCCGCAACCTGCCTCCAAGTTCTTAGTTCAACAGAGCCTTTCTGCTGACAGCTAATAATTAATTAACAATGAATGGTGTTCTTCAGGCTGTCACAGTGATTGGCAGTATCATCTACTGGAAAGTGAAAGATTTGTTAATGTGGCAGACGGCAGTCTGGGAAGCATTAAGGCTTCACAATTCCCACAGCTTTTCAACTAAATGCCTGACGTGACAGCTTGCATTGGTTTATAGAGAAGAGAAGAGGGCAGGCACCTCTGTCACTACAAGTGTTACTTCACAACAGAGTCGGCCACTGTACAAAAGAACTATGAGAGCTGTTTGGTTCCTCAATAAGGAGAGCACAGAAGCATATGACAGAAGATCTCCAGCAACAGCATTGACTTAATATTCACTTTCAGGTACCATTCCAGGTGCTTTAGACTTAGCAAACCCTGAAATACCCTTCAGTGGAAACAGTTTCATGTTGTACATTCCAAGGTTCTCAAGGAAGTGTACCTTTTTAGCAATATAATCAGTGCTCCAGTTTAGGATAGCCGTGGCACATCAAATGTTCCTCTGAGTGGCAGCCACACAGCTATGGACTATTGGAGAGGGTTGTAGAAGGTTTTGTGTACGAAAACCGGCTGTTTCCAAGGTTTTTCAGGCCACCAACCCATTGGTTTCATAAATGCATCCCCCCAAAAAACATTCAGAGTTGCAGTTTGCATGGCCTGCTATGAAAGATAACCAGCAACAACAAAATCAAAACAGTAACAATTAATTGCACATTTATTCAAAATTCCATTAAAACTATTTAGTTTAATTAATTCAACAAAACTGATGAACTTGACCTAATGATACAAGCTTTTCAAAGTCAGGTAGTCATTTTCACCGCCAGCACCCCTTGCCACTCTCTTGCCTCTTAGCATCCCCTAGGTAATCCCACCACTCCCCACAGTGGCCAACCAGACGCTTGTGGGAAACCCACAAGCAGGACCTGAGCACAAGAGCACTTTCTGCTTCCGAGAAACTGGCATCGAGAAGCATTACTTTATTTGACCATAAAGACAGAGCACAGCCACCATGGCCAGTAGACATTGATCTGTCTGAGACATCAGACAGCTGCTGGGGATGACCAGTGCTTAGGGATGATGCTTGTAGCCCAAAACATCTAAAAGGCACCAGGTTGGGGAAAGGGCACAAGATTCAACTCCATTCCCAGAATGTCATCCATTTCAGCACCCTGGTCAGCTCCCAGGTTCATCTTTGTAAAGAGTAACCAACCCAATTATTAAACTTTGCTGTTCTTTTGGGGGTACCAGGGACTGGCAGGGCCCTGACAAGTGTGTGGCAGAGGCAAAGGGGCTAGAGACTGAACCAAGAGAGGGGGGCAGCAATTTATGGGGTTTTGTGCCACCCGCGAGGCAGAAGCCAGGGCTGGTGGAAGGGGAAGAGTGTAAGCAGTCAGAGGCAGGGGAAGGATGCAGGACACGGCAGAAGTGGAGGAAGATGCTATTCAGACAAATGGCGGGCTTGTCAAATTCCCACAGTCCCCTGCCCCACTATCTCCTATGGGGGCCTATAGAAGTCTCTAGTTGCTTGCATGCACTCCATCAGACGAGAGTTCATATGCCTGGAAGGGGGAGAGTGGACCCCCTGTTGCTTCAACGGTTCAGCCAAGGTAGTTGGGAATTATTATTAACTGAATATTGCTCCATAAGTTCTCTATGGGAGGTGTAGGTGTCATCCCATTAAAGCTAGTGACTAGGCATGTTCTAATGTATCCAGTTCTTAACGATGATGAAGTTTTATTGTTATTAAACTATACAACAACAGTGCAATTCTATGCATATCTACTCAAATTAAGTCCCATTGAATTTAATTGGGCTTACTCCCAGGCAAGTGGGTTGAAGACTACAGACTGGATAGATCTGCAATCAGTCAGTGTACAGATTTCACTTTTAGTCCCACATCTCAATAAGGCACCTCTATTGGGTCATGGGTAATATGCAAAATTATTGATAAATCATTTAAAAATCAGTTGATCAACTAAAACCATTTTCCTCAAGTGAAAGCCCTAAACTAAACTTATAGCTAATATTGCATCTCTTGATGGCATTCATAGACATGAAATCACCAGGGCATTCTGATTGAAAGGCATGTTTCTTCAGTATACTTGGCTGTGGAAGAAGCTGGAGAGTCTTGCACCAGTTCCTTCCAGGAATCACAGCCTTGTTGCAGTGAATAATTGTTGTTAACCCACTGTCCTTTGCAAAATTGGAGTACATCCTCAACGCCTCCTTTCAAATCAGCCCTCCAGTCCTGATTAATATTTTATTCAGCACTGGCAGAACATAAGAAAGGGAACCTCAAGTGCCATCGTAGGCTGGCAATAACATGCCTGCTTAATGTGGTTATAATGTGTCACTGCAAAACATCCTGTCAGCATTTTATAATTCTTTTAAAAAACAACATATTGACTATATCTGCTGAAAGAGAAAATGGCACATCCACAGGCGAGAAGGAGACTGTGTTATCTACCACCCTGCAAATACTCTGGCAATGAGCAATCAAACATGAAAGACAAATATCGGATCTAGCTCAAATTTAAGTTATTTAAATGGTGTCAGTTCACAGCATTTATTGATAGAACTTTCCAATCCACAGCAATGGGGTAACTGCTACAGAAACATAGAATTGTAGAGTTGGAAGGGACCCCACAGGTCATCTGGTCCAATCTCCTGTAATGCAGGAATTACAGCTAAAGCATCCCTGTCAGGTGGCCATCCAACCTCTGCTTAAAAGCCTCAAATAAAAGATAATCTACCATCTCTCGGACGCGGGTGGCGCTGTGGGTTAAACCACAGAGCCTAGGACTTGCCGATCAGAAGGTCGGTGGTTCGAATCCCCGCGATGGGGTGAGCTCCTGTTGTTCGGTCCCAGCTCCTGCCAACCTAGCAGTTTGAAAGCACATCAAAGTGCAAGTAGATAAATAGGTACCGCTCCGGCGGGAAGGTAAACGGTGTTTCCATGTGCTGCTCTGGTTCGCCAGAAGCGGCTTAGTCATGCTGGCCACATGACCCGGAAGCTGTACGCCGGCTCTCTCAGCCAATAAAGCGAGATGAGCGCCGCAACCCCAGAGTCATCCACGACTGGACCTAATGGTCAGGGGTCCCTTTACCTTTACCATCTCTCATGGGAATCTGTTCCACTGTCAAACAGCTCTTACCGTCAGAAAGTTCTTCTTGAAGTCGGAATCTCCTTTCTTGTAACTTACACAAGAAGAATGCCTGTTTGATGCTCTGAAGTGTGCCATGGAGATTTAAATATGAGTTATGGAAAGCACTTTGGGCAGGGCTAAATAAGTCATGACACAGCAAATTTCAGTGTCAAGTTGAAGCTTCTTTGCAGTAGCAAAGGCGACAGTAGCGGAGACATCTGCAAACACACAGCAGCACATGCAGTGCTTCAGATTGCATGTGAGCATTCCTGAGGCGCTCCTATGTATTTAGTTATTATTATGTGTGAAAAGTAACCATGACCTTAACATTCATGTGGGAGGGTTGGGGTTATTGGTATGTTTTTCTTCTCTTTTGTATTTTGTGTTATGGTTTTGTATTTTTATGATGTGAACTGCCCAGTGATCTTCCAGATGAAGAGTGGCATACAAATTTACTTAATAATACTTATGATAATGATATTCATATCCAGCCTCTTCTAATTTACTACAACATATATATATATATATATATATATATATATATATATATATATACATATATATATATGCCACTTCACTGCTCTATAAAAAGCTTCCTGGGAAAGTATTAACAGATGGTCTCTTACTCTCTGAGACTGTTAGTGGCACATCCAGATGGCAACCTGGGGAGAAAAAGAAAAATCAACTTAGATTTCTGAAAGTGGAGGAAAATGTGACAAATATGTTTGCTGTGAAAATGCATGTGCATTCAACGTGGAAGTAGGGATCAAATATCCCTTTGGGTGAAAGGTGTCTTTCCTTTCAATACAGGCTTTGTTTCACACAAGGTGGAAGAGTTCCTTATACTGTATGTTGGAAGGCTTGAATCCGGAATAGAGAAGTGGCTGCCTCTTCCTATCTGAGCCTGTCTGTTTCTGTAAAATCTGTGATGCAGACTCTTCCTTGCTTCCCGTCACTTTTCTCCACCTTTGGGTTGCATTTGTCAGCTCAGCAGTGAGGAAGATGGGGACAAAACTAGAATCAGTTAGCTGCAACTGGTTGACTCAGTCAATTAATTGACTTTTCCTGTCATAGAATCATAGGACTGTAGAATTGGAAGGGACTATTAGGGTTGCTTAGTCCAATCCTCTACAATACAGAAACCTTTTTGCCCAACTTGGGGTTTGAACCATGACTCTAAGATTGAGTCTCATGCTCTATTGACTGAGCGACAATCAAACCTCCGTTTGGCAAACATAATCCGTTCTGGAAGACTGTTCAACTTCCGAAACAATCAACAGCCGAGGCACAGCTTCCGATTGGTTGCAAGAGCTTCTTGCACTCAAGCGGAAGCCGTGTCGGACATTCGGGTTCCGAAAAGTGTTCGGAAACCAGAGCATTTACTTCCGGGTTTTCAGCGCTCGGGAGCCGAAACATACGATAACAGAGGCATTTGGAAACCGAGGTTTGACTGTACTGTGGACGCTTGGGAAGCATCTGTAACCCGAGGTATGACTGTATCAGCCATAATCTGCTATTGACTCCATCTCTACGTACCGTTGACCTCCTGCCTTTTAGTCTTACTAGTTCCACCAGCCACCACTAGCTGGAGGTGTGAAAGGTTGTGATACAGGAGAGGATCTTACAGTGACTGTGCCTGGACAGCATAACTCCCTACCTCAGGTCAGTTTAGCTCCTTCTCTTCTTTCACCATCAGGCCAAACCATTCCACAGTCATTGAAGTTTGCTTGACTTCCTGAGCTGAAAGGTTTTTCTGAACAAACGTTTTTTCATCAAAGGTATCAGACTATAGCATTTCTCTTATTTGTTTTGCTTTCTTACATGTTTTCTTTTAATTAAGAGAAAGCCATGTAAACTGCCTTAGGGGTCGCTTTGACAATGGGTGGGAGGAATAAAAATATTCTAAACAAGCAAACAAATAAACAAGGCATTGGGAAATCCAGCTGAACATGTTTTCTCAGAGAATGCTTGAAATGGTGCAAGTTGCAACTGTGGTAGATGACAGTTATTTGCATATACAAATGAGACCTCCAACAAAGGGTCTGTAGCTCATCTGCTGTGCATACAGGAAGTTGCAGATTCACTCCCCAGCAGCTCCAGATAGGGTTGGGCATGATTTCCTGCCTGAAACCCTGGAGAGCCAATCATTGTAGACAATACTGAGCCAGACTGACCAATGGTCTGACTCAGTATAAGAGTTTCCTATATTCCTAAAGCATTGCCATATGGGGTGGTTCCTGTTTGGCATTACAGCAACTCCATTCCATTTCTCTTCTGGCCTGATCTTCTATTTCCTATACACACACACAACTTAGTTGGTATTCTGGAGTCACTAATCATGCTCAGTGATCATTGGGCTACTCTGCAGAATTTCCCCACCCCTAAGTTTGTCTCTATGAGGAATAACAACAACAACAACAACAACAACAGCAGCAGCAGCAACAACAACAACAACAACAACAACAATTTATTATTTATACCCTGCCCATCTGGCTGAGTTTCCCAGACCATAGCTCAGTGGTAGAGCATCTGCTTTGCATGCAGAAGGTCCCATGTTCAATCCCCAGCACTGTCTGGAGGTGGGGTTGGAAAAGTCTCCGGTGTGAAAACCTGGAGATAATAATATTTATTTACGGCTATTAGCCCATAAAATATGTACAAACATAAAAGCACAGAAGCATAAAAACCAATACATCTAACAACAGAAGGGGAACACCACGATGCAAGGGTGGGTCATTGAGCAGTGACAGTAACAGCTTGGGGCCCGGAAAGATCCAAGGGACGGTTCACAGAAAAAGGAGAACTGGAGACGAGATCCGTCATGCACTCTCATCATGACTGTCCGATTAGTTTTTGTTGTTGTTGTTGTTTTTTGGTGGTTTTTGTGTGTGAGATAACCGCATTCAGGAATCTCGCCACCTGCAGAGTTACAGAAGGATCTGTATCCTGCAAGAGCAGTGCGGCATGTGACTCAACAGGCCTGCCAACCAAGCGCAGTAAAGCAGGACCCAGGAATTTAGTCCTAGCTATGCTATGTAAGGGACAGTTGAACATTATATGAGGAAGAGATTCAACTGTTTTCCCGTCACACTTGCATAGCGGAGACACCAAACCCTTGGAAAATCTGTAGCTCAACAGGTTCGATGGAAAAACATTGAACCTTGCACGAATAAATGCAAGTCGGTGTGGTGCAGATGAAAGAGATGACATGTATGATGGAAGGCCAAGTGGTGGGGTTATTCCGTGATACCTGGGGGAGCAGACACCCCCACCCCTGGAGAGGTTGTGTTGATTTTCAATGTCTGCTAATCTTTGCTCGATAAGGCTTTTGGCTGAGCGTAGGTTCATCTTTAAGGAGTCCGCTGGGGAAATTCCGATGCTCAAAAGTTTGGCATGGATTTTTCCTACCCACGGGTTAACAAAGTCGTCTCGCCAGAGGCACTGAAAGAGGTAATGGTCGGGAAGCCTATGCCAGCTGGACAGCCAATAGCCAAAGACTCGCTTCCAGATGACCATCTCCAATGATGCAATCCTTAACTCCAGATGTATGGCTGCATTGCTCACACACATGGGGAGTTTCAGGAGGCGACGGAGAAACTGATTCTGCAGTGTCCCCAGCGATGTTAAATTGGACCCTGGGGCCCAGAGCGGGGCAGCATAACAGAGGGTGGAAACCACTTTTGCGTGGTACACCTTCAATGCAGAAGGGAAGGGAAGGGAAAACCTGGAGAGTTAGAGTAGACAGTACTGAGTTTGATGGACCAGTGGTGTGTCGTGGAGCCAGCCAGCAACAAATCACACAAAGTTAAGTCTTGCCCCTATGAGGCAGTTGCAGAGGCTAAATCTTCTCCTCCCCTGGATCCTCCCCAGCAATCTGAGACTTTGCCAATGTGCCTGTCTCTGCTCCTCCCTCTTCATACCTCTTCTTGTTCTGGGAGACTAGGGGGGAGGGGAGCTTGTCACAGCAGGAGTGCGAGACCCTCTGACTTCACTGCCAGCCTCTTGACCTCCCTCCTCTCTTGCTTCAGCTTCTGCCTCTACCTCTGCCTCTGCCTCTGATTCTGGGCTTCTCTCTGCCACAGACTCTCCCTTCTCACTAAACCCTGTTACCTCTTCAGCTTCTGACACCTCCTCTTCCCAGTCTTCTCCCTCTTCTCCCTCTGAGCACTCATCATTGTCCCACCACCACTCCCCTGGCCCTGAGCCTTCTTCCCTTTGTGACTCCCCAGCTGGTGCCTCCCACCATTCCTCTGGGTCCAGCCAATCCATGACATTGTGTGACTCAGTAAGAGGCAGCTTCCTATGATCCTGTGTACCGAAATACTTTTTATGCTTTTGCCCAGCTTGGTTTCCCCTCAAGGCTGCTGTTACCTTCCTCTCATGCACCAGTGGTGCAATGTTGACTACATAAACAACGGCACTCATGGCATGGAAACAGAGCGAACGATGACTAATATACTCAAACAGACATATTGGAACAATACTGGCAAAAAATAAGACAGCTAACAATGAGAATCACTGTCGTTGGGATTCCATCAGACAATGTAATACTCATCATGAGCTATTTGGAAGAGCTGGGTTTGAGACGAGCAGCTGAGCTGATTTGTCATCCATTCATGGTTGCCAGAATATAGAGGAAAGGAAGATGTTCAATCAATTAAGCAGCAGCAGATGAGGCATTGGTCTTTATTAGCCCAACTTACATATGTGTTGCAATATAGAGATGGCAGAATGAAACATATTGCAGACATGGGGGATAGCTATAGATTCAACCAATCTCAGTTTTCTAACTAGGTTGCGATGATGGCATATTAAGATGTGCTATTTTATTCAACTATTGGACTAGCGAGTTAGTTGTTGTTGTTTAGTCGTTTAGTCGTGTCCGACTCTTCGTGACCCATGGACTAGAGCACAGCAGGCACTCCTGTCTTCCACTGCCTCGCACAGTTTGGTCAAACTCATGCTAGTTGCTTTGAGAACACTGTCCAGCCATCTCGTCCTCTGTCGTCCCCTTCTCCTTGTGCCCTCCATCTTTCCCAACTTCAGGGTCTTTTCCAGGGAGTCTTCTCACTAGGTGGCCAAAGTATTGGAGCCTCAGCTTCACGATCTGTCCTTCCAGTGAGCACTCAGGGCTGATTTCCTTCAGAATGGATAGGTTTGATCTTCTTGCAGTCCATGGGACTCTCAAGAGTCTCCTCCAGCACCATAATTCAAAAGCATCAATTCTTTGGCGATCAGCCTTCTTTATGGTCCAGCTCTCACTTCCATACATCACTACTGGAGCGAGTTAGTACATTTATGCAATGATTAGTGACATTGTCAGTTTGGGGGTTCTCTCTCTCTCTGTGTGTGTGTGTGTGTGTTTCTCCTATCCTGAGTTCAGTTCTCCACATTTCCACATCAGTTTGTGATTTCCCTCACAAAATTCATCAGTATTTGTTTATTTACCTATCTGTTATTTTATATATTTATTGCCTTTCTCCCAGTGCAGGGCCCAAGGCTATTTCTAGCATAAATCACTAGTGTAACTAAGGATGTGGGGGTGGGGGCCAGACCATCCCAGGTAGCACTTTTGGGGGAGCGGTATCACGCAGAGAGAGGAGAGTCAGTGACAAATTCGCTGCCCCTCTCCTCAGCTGGGCAGCACCATGGGAGGATGATGCCAAGGCAACTTTCCTCACACCCAGCTGCAGCTCCACTCCTGGGTCAGGTGTGACCCAAAGGCCTAGTGGGCTCCCTTAGGGACACACCCCATGCATTTGCCCCAGGCAACAATAACATATCCTCCACCTCTTGCATAAATTAAACTACAACTAAAAATTAAACTACAACTGGGGAAAAAACAGCAACTATAAATATATATTTTTTTAAAAAAAAGCCCAGAAAACAATTAAGTAACCCAATAGAAACCGCACTGGAAACATTTAAAACAATTTAAAAGCAGACAAAAGAAAAGGGGAGGGAATGGCAGCACAAGACCCTGCCACAATAGCCAGTCAGTGGGCAAAGACCTGTTAGAAGAAAAAAGTTTTGCCTGCCAGTAAAAGGAAAGCAGAAAAGGGGCCAGCCTAGCCTCCCATGGAAAGGAACCCCACAAATCGGGACCATCAACTGAGAAGGCCCTATCATTTCCTCACAAAACACAGTTAGTGCACATATCTTCTAATGTATCCATTTTGGTATGCAATTTTGCCTAATGTACAAATTTTGCAAGCAATTTCCCTTGCTGTAATGCAGTTTTGTGTGCTGTTTTCACTAGTATACATTTAATGCAAGATTCCCATTGATTATACATTGTTGTACACATCATTAGATTGAACTGCATCACAAAATTCAGAGTAGTGCAACCTTTGAAGGAGGGCTGCATTTTGGTTCATGTGTGGTTTCGGGAAGTGCAAATTAGGAAGGTTTGCATCAAAATGAGAAGTGATTTTTTTTATTAAAAAAATCTTCATCTATAGTTACGACAGATGTTTGGATAACTGTCATTTCTCTAGTACTTGCTTCCAGAGCTATTGCATAACTGTGATGTTGCATATCTCAAGTTCTTTGTTAGCAAAATGTTGGTAAGAATGAGCAATTTTTTTTATTTATTTTTTTATATTTATTAAAGGTTTTTTGATTACAATACAAATAAATAAACACAATAGTACATATCATAACATATTTTCTTATCTTCTTTGGACTTCCTCACATCTCCCGCTCCAGCGTTCCAAATTATAAAACTTAAACCAGCAATTTATCACCTTGTTTCCATCCTTATTATCTAATTTTCCAATGTTGTATCTCAAATTTTAGATACGTTTATTTCATACCTTAAAAAATTAAGCTTAGCCTAATAGTTATCCAAAATTTGTCTTTTCCTAAATTTATCTTATCTTCATAATTCATTTCGTCTAATTTAATGGTGCCAAGTTATTTATAATCTAGCATCCTTCTTAACCTTCATACAATTTACAATATTTTTGCAAATAAATCTTGAAATTCTTCCAGTCTTCTTCTACGGTCTCCTCTCCCAGGTCTCGGATTCTGCCGGTCATCTCGGCCAGTTCCATATAGTCTATCAGTTGCATCTGCCATTCTTCCAGTGTGGGTAAATCTTGGGTTTTCCAGTGCTTGGCGACGAGTATCCTTGCTGCCGTTGTTGCATACATAAAAAAAGTTCGGTCCTTCTTTAACACCCTCTGGCTGACAATACCCAGAAGGAATGCCTCTGGTTTCTTAGGGAAGGTATACTTAAATACCTTTTTCAGCTCATTATATATCATTTCCCAGAAAGCCTTCACTCTAGGGCAGGTCCACCAGAGGTGAAAGAACGTTCCTTCGCTTACTTTACATTTCCAGCATTTGTTATCGGACAAATGGTATATTTTTGCAAGTTTGACTGGGGTCATGTACCATCTATATATCATTTTCATAACATTTTCTTTCAAAGCATTACATGCAGTGAAGTTCAGCCCAGTGGTCCACAACCTTTCCCAGTCCTCAAACATGATATTATACCCAATGTCCTGTGCCCACTTTATCATGGCCGATTTTACCGTTTCATCTTGTGTGTTCCATTTTAACAGCAAGTTATACATTCTTGAAAGTACCTTAGTCTTAGGCTCTAACAATTCTGTTTCCAGCTTCGATTTTTCCACCTGGAATCCTAACTTTTTGTCAAGTTTGAAAACTTCCTTAATCTGAGCGTAGTGTAACCAATCTCGCACTTTATCTTTCATTTTATCCATACTCTGCAATTTCCAATTATCTCCATCTTTTTCTAATATTTCCCAATACTTTGGCCAATTGGCCTCCATATTGAGTCTTTTTCGGGCCTTCGCTTCCAGTGGTGAAAGCCACCTTGGAGTTTTATTTTCCAGTAAGTCTTTGTATTTTGTCCAGACATTAAATACTGCTTTTCTGACAATATGGTAAGAATGAGCAATTTTTACTGATCAGGAAATGTGTGAATGCTTTCTGATCTGATAGATAACACAGGCCCCTCTCTGTCCTAAATGGTCTATTTATCAGCGTCTTAATTCCAGCATTTCATTATTCAACCCTGAAACACGGGTACACAAAATTGTGCTTGCCATTTTTTAAGAAGAAACCCATAAAAATGCAAAGGAGAAAGCTGTCGTCTTGCAGCCGAAGGGAGGAAAAATATTTCCACAAAGAGCTATTTGTTGTTTACACCATCAAATATTTATAATGATGCCAGATGTATGAAAATTATTACAGGGAGAGTTCCCCTCTTTGCCTTCTTGCTGGCCTGGTGCCAGTTTTCACAGGCTGTAAACAATAATAAAATCATTCTATAGAGATAGCATAATAACAGGAGTAAGGCACAGTCTCCAGCTATTCCACTTGACAAACACTTTTCTATGTAATAGAAGAACCTCACTGTTAGGCACACAGTCCAATCCTACATGATATAACTCAGAAGTAAGTCCTACTGAGTTTATAAAAACTTACACTCTTAACTGGCCACACAAAGCATAGAATCCTAAATGGGGGGTGGGTGTATATACTGAAAGGAGGGCTGCAGTTCACAATATATTCTGGAATACCCCTCTTGATATGAACCTAACTAGCCCCTTAGATCTTCGTCTGAGACCCTTCTTCACATGCCCCTTCCATGAAATGTCCGGAGGGCGGTCTTTTCTGCAGTGGCTCCCCATATGTGGGATTCTTTCCCCAGGGAGGCTCGCCTAGCACCTTTGTTACATATCTTTAGGTGTCGGGAGAAAATGTTTCAATATAGCCTTTGGCTGACTAAACATTCTGTGGTGTTAGGGGGGGTTATTGGTTTGTTCTTGTTTTATTGTGTATTTTATGTCTTCATTTTGTATTTTTATGTTGTGAACTGCCCTGTGATCTTTAGATGAAGGGCGCTGTCAGGGAACTGCCATCAGATCTCAGGGGGGTGGAGAGGCTCTCGGATGCTGGGGAGGGAACCAGCAGGGAAAGAGGGAGATCTTCCGCTAAGGAAGAAGGGAAGGAGGAGGAGTCGGAGGGAAGGCTCAGGGACGCTTCCAGCGAGACCAGTGGAGAGAGCTCAGGACCTCCCCTGGGGACGCCCACTCTGCGCAGAAAGCTGACGCGCAGGGAATCCAGGCGGAGACTTTCTGTCAAGGAGCTCTTATGTTGGAAAAAGTTCAGGAAACGCCCACTGACGGATTCTGCCAGTGATTAAGACAGCCACGAAGTAAGGGCTGTCCGGCTAGGGAAGGTTTTAGCCAACTACCCAACTTGGAGCGGTTTGGCGCTTACGCACAAGCAACCCCTAATCCCATTACAGGCGCTATGCAAATTTATTTAATAAAGATAATATCCATCTGAGTCCCTCCCCTGTGGCCCTCCTTTGATGGAGGGTGACAAAAAGGGAAAGGGCCACTTTCTCAGCATGAGGGTCCGGGGAAGGGAAGGGTGGGGGGCTTTGCCTCCTCTCAAGGGGCTTCAGCTGCCTCTGAGGTCTCCGTGGATGTAGATGCATCTCTCCATGTGGGAGGTAGCCAAATGGTACCTGGAGAGGGCCAAAGACATGAAGACCTAGCTGGGGATCTTCCGAAGGTGGAATGAGTCTCCTGGAACCTCTCCAGCCAGCAAGGTGGACAAAGCCCTCACGTCCCTCAAGCCAACTCCTGAAGAAGCTCTCAAGTGGGAGGAGGCCCTGGAAAAATTGCTTCAGCATAAATATGGTCTGGCCACCTTCCATGCCTTCCTGTGCACCAAATTCAGTGAGGAGAACCTGGAGTGCTAGCAGACATGTGAAGACTACAAGAAGATCAAATCCCAGTCTAAGATGGTGTCCAAAGCCAAGAAGATCTATGCGGAATACATTGCAACCCAGTCCTGCAAAGAAGTCAACCTGGACTCCTACACCCGGCAGCATACCAAGGACAAGAAATGCTCAGGCAGCCCTCAACTGCTTCCAGTTGTCATCTGTTCTCCTAGGCTTTTTTATTGAAATCATCTAGCTGGATGCTCAACAGGTTGTGTCCATGACCACTGTTCAACTTCCTGTTCAGTTGTTGCTTTTTACTTCAAGTGCAATATTATTAATATTATTATTACTGATTTTGTTTATGTGCCTCTTCTCTCACCCCCCCCCACCTCCACCATCACCTGGAACTTTGCAGTGGAGCAAATGTGCCTAAGTTCTGAGTGTGTCCAGCATCTCTGATGATGCTGATGACTGATGACATCTGCTGTACCTGCAGGCAGCTGAGAGATCTGTAAGAAGAGGGCTGAGGGCAGACTGTGGCCACTGCAGTCAACACACAGAAATGAAAGAGAGCTGTGTGAATGTGATGCTGACTGTGCTGGTTGGGCCACCAGAGGGGAGAGTGTACCTGTATATGTGCATGTGCTCTTGCCACAAGGCCCCTGCTTGCTCATGTTTTTGTCCAGGAAGTCCTGACTGCCTCCTCTCCAGAGGACTCTGGTGGACAGATGCTTGGCCAAGGGCCTGGTTTACAACTCAAGCCCATCTCTGCAGTGATATTGACAGATGCAGCAAATGTGTTGTTTATTTCTGGGAAAATGCAATGTGAGCAATTGCAATAAGATCCACATATGCAAATTTATCACCTTGTATGATGGAATTAAATCAAGCATGCAAATCGTGCATATGAAAGTTGAAGGATGGGTTACATAAGTAGTGAAGGCATCAAAAAGATGAACAAATAAAGGGGTACCGAAGCTGTTCCTCACCTGGGGCATCCTTTTGTTTAGGGCTGGCCCCATCTGATCATCCCCCAGGTATCAAGCTGTTTTCAGTATGAAGATATAAGCAAAGACATGTGGTATATCTACCATCAAGAAATACATCCACTACCAACTTAAAGTAGACTAGCTAAAGAATACAAGGGCCCTGGGACAGATGACAAACACTGGGATGCATGTCAAAAAATTGTAGGGGCCCTTTGTTTCAGGCCAAAGGTTGCATTCACTTCTGGACAACTTTCTGAAAGTTATGTGCTAGAAAGTGGGCAGGCCCAAAGGCAAAGTAAGACGGGCGCTGAATGTAAATTATAACTTTGTACAGTAGGCTGACGTCTACACACATTCACACAACCCCTTTCTATTCTCCATCCAGGGGCGCAAGGGGCATTATCAGAGTTCAAAGATGCATTCCAGATTGGCAAAAAAAACAACAACACCTGCAGTGCAGAGCAGAGCTGGTGAGTGGTGAGGCCTGGGGAGAATTCCAGGGGCCAGGTAAGGAGCCCTGGAGGGCCGCAGTCACTCCTAAGGCCTGAGATTCTCCTGCTTTAAAAGGACTATTAAAACATTTTGCTTAAATTGTTGAAATAATTCAAAAATTTAAATGCATTAGATTACTTGAGTTAGGTCATTTATCTTTTCTTTTCTTTTGCTTTGATTTGGGTTTTTGTTTACTGGTTATTGTTGTTTTTGTTATTATGCACTGTGTTAACAGTTCTCCATTTCCCACAGTGTACAAATTAAGCTGCGCAGCAACAAATGTTCTGGCTACAGGAGTTCATTCTGAACCAAATAACTTGCGTTCTGCCAGCAGACCTCCTGCCAAATGCCATGAGTAGAATGAATCGTGAAGGCTGTGCAAAACTGCAGTTACTTGTTGGCTGAAGCCTTGATGCCAGCAAAAAGGCAGGGAGGCAAGAGAAAAGGGAGAACGCAGGAATAAAGAGTCTACTCATATCAGGCCAAAGACCATCCCACTCCCCACAGTGACCCACGAGTCTACCAGCAGGGCATGGGGAGCAATAACCTCCTTCCACTCTTGCTCCCCAGAAACTATTATTTTGTGGCATGCTGTCTCTCTACATGGAGATTCCAAAGATGGCCAAGAGTTGAACAGACAAGTTCCTTTTGAATCTTGGCAAGCAGTACCTGGCTTATTTTTAGTTTAGGGAAAAGATGCCTTGGCAGGTGACGTGATAGATGTCCATAAAGCTGTGCATGGAACTCATAGACAGCCAATGAAGCTCCATGTTGGAAGATCAATAAAAGAAAGTCCTTCTTCACGCAACTATGGAATTCCCTCCCTCATGAGGCAATGGTGGCCACCAACTTAGGTGGCTTGGAAAGAAGACTGGATGGGGGGGGGGGACACAGAGAGCATGAAAAATCAAGAAAATAGCCCATACTCATACTTATTTATCACAGAATACCCACCAACTCTTGAGGGAAAGAACAGGAAAGGGGGGATAGGGTGGAATGGAATGTCTTAAAGAGGGCCTGGCTGACTGGCTAGCTGGAACACCATACAGGAGTCCTCCAATGCATATTTTGCTGCAGGCAGTTTCTACATGTGTGTGTGTGTGTGTGTGTGTGTTTGCTGGAAGTGCAGGATGCAATTCAGCTTTTTGAAAGGGGTTTGCATGGGGTTAACTGATAGGGAAAGGAATCTCCAGTTCCTACGCTGTCTCACTGCTCTTTGCCTGTGCTGACCTTTACTTTGATACACATCGGTTGCAAGCTCTCACTACCATTTCCCTTAACACTTCTCCTTTCGACCCTCTTGAGAAAGGTCACCCTTTGGATCTCTTTGTCTCCCCAGCTAGTTAAAAGGTAAAGGTAAAGGGACCCCTGACCATTAGATCCAGTTGCGGACGACTCTGGGGTTGTGGCGCTCATCTCGCTTTACTGTCCGAGGGAGCCGGCGTACAGCTTCTGGGTCATGTGGCCAGCAGGACTAAGCCACTTCTGGCGAACCAGAGCACTATTTACCTTCCTGCTGGAGCGGTACCTATTTATCTACTTGCACTTTGTGGCGTGCTTTCGAACTGCTAGGTTGGCAGGAGCAGGGACTGAGCAACTGGAGCTCACCCCGTCGCGGGGATTCGAACTGCCGACCTTCTGATTGGCAAGTCCTAAGCTCTGTGGTTTAACCCACAGCACCACCCGCATCCCCCGCAGCTAGTTAGTTAGCCAGAATTAGAAAATTCTTTCCCACCCAAGCATTTATTTCCAGTAATAAACCTCTTTTGTGTCTTTCCTTACCAAGTGCTTCTGTTTGTAATTCTAACAAAGGTAAGCCTGCTTTCTCAAGAATGGATTTGCAAGTGTTTAGCTTCAAGTCCTGTGCCAACTTTTATTTTAAAATGAGTATTATTGCCTGGTGTGTGTTGTTGTCCTTGCAATGGGTTTGACCCAGCACAACTTGCAAACTCCAACTACAAGCTGTAATCTATCCCATTAGCGGAAACATATGGGTCCAAAGGGTATGGTCTGAAGGTTGCTGCCCTGCTGATTCTAAGCTGGGACAGATCTACACTTTTGAACATTAAGGAAACGTTAAGTAATGGTTTTGATAACGTACTATACATGGACTCATGATGTCCTACTTTTAATGTTCATAATGTGTTATTAAAATGTGACACCAGAGGGCGCTGCAGAGCAACCAGCAGCAGGGAGAGCAGTGCTTTGAGGGGGGGGGGGGGTTAAAAATGTTTTTATTTACAAGTCTGCCCTGTGACACTTCTTGTCCCATACCTGGAAAGCACAGATCTGAGCAATTTTCCCCTTGACCCACACTTTCTAGGCATGGGTCTGAGCTGCTTTCCCTGTGTCCTTCCTTTCCCCACTCTTTAGCTCTAAATCGGAACAAGCGGCAGTCTGCAGAAAACCCAATTGCGGTTTGCTCCAGCTGAGCCTTAAACGGGGGCGGGGGCGGGGGCGGGGGGGAGAAGCAGTGGGACAAGAAGAAGTGTGGTTAAGCCCTAAAGCTGCAATCAGATGTGGGGTCTATTGCATTCGTTTTCCTGGTTTCAGTGTTAGCGTTTTCTCCTGACTTCTAACATTCTGTTTACATTGTATATTACACTAAGTTTTAAATGGTTGGAAATAATCATATGCCAGGAGATCACTCTAGATTTTGCCATGTCAAATTATAGCACCAAACTCCTTTTAGTTAGCTGTGAACAGATTTTTTTTCCCCTGGAGACAATTAACATGAAAGTGATCACTAAACGTATGCTAGAGGGCATTTGTGTCATGTGAAAGTGGCATTTGTGTCATGCGAAAGATCATACTGTTGTATGCCAAAAATGGCTTATCTTCTGAATTACACCAATAAAACTCAGAGACAAGAGGATTTAGGAATCCATTGTTGTTTATTACAAAGCAATAGGTTATAGTCAAATCTTTTCGCAAAACTGCAACCCCGCCCAAGGGTCAGGGCGGTGGTATTTATAACATTTTAAACAAAGGATTTCAATTTTCACCAGTCATGTACATCATTACCTCATTTGTTTACTACACATGCGCAATAAGCATTGCTAACTAAACTTTGATTCTCACCGTGATCTGTTACATTGTGTTAATATGCATGTTGGGAACCTGTGTTACGTGTAGTCATTTGTACCATGTATGAACTTACGTTCTAGTTTATGAGCTATATCTTTGTGATTTACGTATTAGCTGTCCTTCTGTCTCAGTGGGGGGCAGCATCTTGCAAAATCATCAGTTTCTTAAAGCAGCAGGTTACTATAACTTCTCTATTAGAAGCATATTCAAGGATTTATAGGGATTCACATCATCACATTCATTATGGCCCTTTGGGCCATTACCACAATACAAGATGCAGACATCAACACTGGAGTGTCGAAATAAAATGTCATCTGAATGTAGCCTTTTTTAAAAAAATGCACAACACACAAAATGAAAGTGATAACCATTAATTAATTTATGCACCGCATAAATCCAGAGCAGAGACCTACCCCAACCCCCTCCCCACTCCAACCCTGCTCTAAATGTTGGCTTCTATTTGCAAATCTTCAGAGGCAGAAGTACTTCCAGACGGCGGCCTAGGCTGGTTCTAGACCAGTCCCCAACCTGTGGCTCATGGGCCAGAAGCAGCCCATGGAGGCCATTTAACCAGCCCACAAGCTGCCCCCAAACCGAGCCACCTATTTGGTGAGTCCCCGCAAGCTGCGCTAAACCAGTGCAGCACAGCGTGGGGACTCACTTGCACAGCGTTGGAAATCACTTCTGCACATGCCCAGACGCCAGAAATCACACTGCGCTGGCCCACAGAGGATCTCTGCGGGAGTGATCCGGCCCATCCCCGGTAAGCCTTGCTGACCCCTGATCTAGCCCATGGGTAGGCAAACTAAGGCCCGGGGGCTGGATCTTTTACATGAGTAGAATGTGTGCTTTTATTTAAAATACATTTCTGGATTATTTGTGGGGCATAAGAATTTAATATATATATTTTTCAAAATATAGTCCAGTCCCCCACAGGGTCTGAGGGTCAGTGGACTGGCTCCCTGCTGAAAAAGTTTGCTGACCCCTGATCTAGACACATCTGTCAGAGTCACCCGTGGTCCCAGCTCACAAGAGACCAAAGTCCACTCCAGCTTATGTACAAAAGCTTTTATTGAAGAACATTATTAGCTTCACATCCGAGCTCCGTGACTCTACGTCTGTTACCCTTAGACCGCTGAAGTCCCCTCTGAGTCGGTCCCCCCTCTACACCAGTTTAAGAGGCTTGTACTGGTCCACCTCTTTCTCTCTTTCCTTTTCCGCAGGGTCTTTCTGCCCCCCTGTGTTCTCTCCCTTCGGGACTCTCCAGAGGCTGAATCCTCTGCCGCCTCCTCCCCCCTCCTTCGGGCTTTGGGACCAGGCTCCTCCCCAGGACTCTCTTCATTTCCGCGCGCCTCCCATTTTGAACTTGGCGCGCGTACGTTGCTCCTGACCTTCCCTTCGACAGTTACACTGCCCTCGATACTACTTTCCTCCCCTTCCGGCAGGATGTTTTGCCCTGATCTCCTTCCCCTCTCTGCTTCCTGTTCTGCTCCTTCTGACACACTGGTCACTCCTCCCCCCTCACTCCGTTCCAGCGGAGCAGCCGGTCTCGCTCTCCAACTCCCACTGGGGGTTCCCCCTTCGTTTCCCTGCTCCTGACTGCTTCCCCCTCTAGCTCCCCTTGGCTTGACCAGAGGGGCTCCCTTTTGGGAGTCCTCCGATTCACTGGACGGACTCATGGACAATCTTGGGTCATTGTCATCCTCTTCCTCGTCACTCTGGAATCCTTCCCCCTCACTCTCTGTCTCCTCCCTCATCTGCTCCTCTCTCCCTGAACCCCTGACAACATCAAAGAAGCAATTCAGTTAAACACGTTGTAAACTTCACACAGGGAAAACCCATTGGCAAAAGACGGTACCCCACAGCGCCATCTGGTGTCAAAGTGTTATAACACATGTAAAGTGCTTTATCTTTATGAATGTAACTGAGTTCCTAGTTTGCAAAATGAGTCATTGGTAACAGGTGGTGGTGGTTGCTAAACTGATTGGACTTTCCCTGGAAAGGGTTAGGGGAGTATAATTATGGGCTGGCATTTTGATGCCAAACAGTTGTAATGCCGCAAGAAAAATCTTGCATGCCTGAGAAGCACTAATCCCACAATAAAGACCTATCTGGGGAAACACCTCGAGGTAAACTGCACAGGTTTCTGTCATAATGCATAGTTCGGCTCTTAAATAATTAAAAAATAAGGCTGACTTTAAAATTTGGATGTTCTGATTTGCTGTCGTTATGACCCTCTATAGAAAAATGAGGTATGTGTTGGAATTGAATTAAATCGCAGTTCTTTTTCACAGCACAGCTGAAGTGCTGGGTGTTTTGCTTCTGTGGGCGCTGTTCCTTCTGGGATTCTGCAACGAAGCTGAATTTGTAATCGTACAAATTCAGACTCCCTTCGCATCATACCTCTGGCAAATCAGGCAATACGTTCTGTGAATGAATGTGACAGTAGACAAGGCTAGTCTTCTTCCTACTGACTGTCAAATAAAGCTGAAGGGCATTAATGAGGCAAATATTCGCTGGTTTGGGAGCGGTGATGTGCTAGGTGTTTTCTGTTGTCTTAGAGACCTCTAGTGGGCAAGGCCATGTGCTGCAACATTTTCCTCTTCAACGCCTGAACTACAGTGGTACCTCGGGTTAAGAACTTAATTCGTTCCGGAGGTCTGCTCTTAACCTGAAACTGTTCTTAACCTGAGGTACCACTTTAGCTAATGGGGCCTCCCGCTGCTGCCACACCATTTCTGTTCTTATCCTGAAGCAAAGTTCTTAACCCGAGGTACTATTTCTGGGTTAGCGGAGTCTGTAACCTGAAGCGTATGTAACCCAAAGTACCACTGTACTTTGCAGGGGTTTCACCAGCTACCCGGAGACACTTTCATAGGCCCAGCATGGGGAACGGCAGTTGTAAGGAACTGATGTTAGCCCTTGACTCTCCTTCACATCCAGCCCATACGTTTAGAGCACATATATTCCCTCAAAGAATGTTGGGAACTGTAGTTCTGCCTTCACACAGCTACGAATCCCCAGCACCCTCAATAAACTGTACAGGGTGTGCAAGGAGATTCTGTTAGTTTAATTATTTTCAATTTTCAATTTATTTATCATTAGTCATGTATTGCATTTATATCCCAGGCTTTTTCTCCAAGGAGGTCAAGTGGGGTGCATGATTCTCCCCCCGCTTCCTCATTCAACCCCCACAACAACCCTTTGAGGTAGGTTAGGCTGAGAAGGAGCAGCTTGCCCAATGTCACCCAGTGAGCTTCGTGGCCAATTGCGGATTTGTGATTTTGTTACTTTTTATTATTTATTGTGTAATAAACTTGGTGTGTTGTTATGGAACATTCACGTCTTTGTCTTTAGCTATGCAGAAAAGGGATATAGAAATGAATATGACTTGATCGATGGGAATATCACCATCAGCCCAGAATTCTGTTTCCAGCAGCAAACAGCCACATTGCTGCCTAGTACCTCACAATAGGCGACTGTTTTTCCTCAGCATCCAGGGGTTCAATGGTAGGCTGCTCCTATATATGGAGTCACAATTAAACTATATTCCACTTTATTTAGCTTGTTTATTCATTTCAAAGCACTTCTAAACCACCTGATATTTTAAAAATATCTATGTGACGTATGCTATCTACAATAAAAAAAAATCCTTTAAAAGAAAAAATACGGCCTAAAATCAATGTAAAAACACTATAAAAGCATATAAAAGCTAATGAAACGAATAATGATTACTTTAATAAATAAGTGTTATTCTGTGGTGAAGCCTGCCTGTGCACATTCTCATACATTCCATCAGTTGAACAGATGGGATATGTCTTTTGATGAACATAGAGGGTGGTTTTACACAGTGGTGGACTTGGGTGTACCCTATGCAAGGCCGAAAGAGGGCACCCTCTCAGCTCAGATCCCAGGGGGTGCGCACCACTCGCACAGTCCCAAACCCGCCCCTGGTTGTACACATCCAAGGCCACTAGCTGCAACATGTGACTTTTTAAGTTCAGGACTCACAGCCTGATGGAGGCTAATGAGAGTGGGGCAGGAGAGGGAGAGTAGAGGGAGAAAGAGAAGAAGAAAGAGACAACTTTTAAAAATTAAAAGCAGGTCTGGTTTTGCAACTGATTTTGCACTGCAAGTCTGAAAAAGCCCATAGGATGCTATAAGAACCCACACAGCTCAATCTTGCGGGCATCTGTTCTGCATGTAAAATGTCCCAGCTTCAATTCCTGGCATCTTTGCCATCCCCCCCCCCCGATGTTCAGGGTGTAGGTGCCATTACTTATGCAGCCACCCAGTCATGTGACAGACCTGGGAGACTCCTAAACAACTGCAGCGTGCTCAGTGGCAGCAGAATGTTGACTGACTGTTATTGCGATCGATAGGAAGCTGGGTGGAGAGAGATGATGGAATGGAGTTTCTTGGGAAAGGACTTGGCTCACTGGCTGGCTAGAATCTTGAGCACTGGCATGTTTCATTGGAAGTACCTCTTGCCTTTTGTTTAGAAATGGGTCTCAAGTATTATGGCTTGGAGAGGAACATAAGACCCTGCTCATCATAGGAGTGGAGGCACACGATGTCGACAACCCCACAGAGTAGACAGTTCTGAGCTGGGTGGCCCAATAGACTGACTCAACCTAAGGCCGTTGGCCACTGGACTGTCTACAATGATCGCCTTCCACTCTCAAAGACCATTTTTCTAGCCTTGCTACTACTTAAGGTTTGTTTAGCACAGCACTGGGGTGTGGTTGGGCTGCAAATCCCATCACCCTTGGCCATTGGCTACACTGGATAGGATTGACGAGAGCTGGGACTCAAGCACATCTGGGAGGCCACAGGTTCCTCCCCCACCTCCCCACCCTTTTTTCTAACCGGTGGTGGCAAACTGAAGATGGGACGCTCCAGATCGTACAGAAGATGGAAGCGGCAGCCTATTCAGGAGGCATTTTAAACAAAAAACCATCACAGGCTTTCCTCCTGACCAAACTTCCGCAATGATCAATAGCCTGAACACACGCTAATCCTATTATAGCAAAGAGGAACGAAAGCCAGTGATGAGAAAATGATTAGAACATCCAGTTCAATCAGCTAATCTGTTTGTCTTCCTCATCCCTGCCCTTGATTACGTTTCTGAAACAAGGTTCCAATTGAGGCGGCAAAGGCAAAGCCACACATCTCCCACAGCTCCTCGTAATCAAGGCTCCCCCTGCACACAGGATCACATCCGTCTTACTGTGGAATATTCGAGAGGACTCGAGTGAGGGGAAGCAATTCCCTTGGCAGAAGATCAAACTAATTTTAAAGTGCAGGGAATGAAATACATGGAATTCATCCAGAGTGGAGGAGTAAGTAATCCCTGGAATGCAGAGAGAGCCCCACAAAGGAATTGGCAATGCCACCGCTTATTCCACACTTATGCGCCAGTCCGGCATGCCCAGAATGTTGTGCTCGGGTCCTGTTTGTGGGTTTACCACAGGCATCTTGTTGACCCCTATGAGAACAGAATGCTGGACTAGATGGGCCATCGGGCTGACCCAACAGGACTCTTCTTGCACTGTGATGTGTGGATAAAAGGGAAAGCACAATGCCTGCTGCTCTGAGTGCTCTGCAGAGAGGACAGGATGGAAACATAATAAATAAATGTTGGAAAGTGCTTTTTAATGGATCAGATAGAGGTTATAAGGAGACACTCTACAGACTGCGGATTCCAGATTTTCCACAGGGCTTCGCCTAAGAAGCTGTTCCCAGTGGACGGTGCACTGCCCATCGTCTGCTCCAGAACTATATATTTATTTGTTTCATATTCTCCCAGAGCTGACATTCTCTCCAGTCGAGAGAGAAGACTAGCCTGCAGATATCAAAACAAGCCTTGCCACTATGTGATTAAATACTCCTGTTTTAATTAGCCAATCTGCTGGGGAGAAAAAGCGCTGCCCAGAACAGCTACCACTCCTGTGGCCGAGACCAACAAGGAGGAAAGCATCTTTGGCAGTGTCAAAGCATGCGGAGAAGAGATGGCCCTGCTTCACAGTGGCTGGAGAGAAAGCACCTTCATAATGAGGGCAGCATCAGAGGCGAGCCCAGGGAGCAGAGAAGCCGGATATGAAAGAAGATGAAGGGAGCAAAGAGAAAGATGCTGGCTCCGTGTTTCAAAGGGCTTGGAGCAAGCTTTTCTCTCTTTCTCTCAGACTGGAGAATGGAGGGAGCACAAGTCTTTCATTAAGGCTGAAGCCCACCTTTCCAAGGCTACATTCACACCACACATTTATGATACCACTTAAAACAGTCATGGCTTCCCCAAAAAAATTATGGGAGCTGTAGTTTGCTAAGGGTGTTAGGTGACATCTATTCCCCTTCCCAGAATGGTTTAATGATCAGTTGCTCACCACAGGGACCTCTTGAGACTGCAGCTCTTTGAGGGGAAATAGAGGGTCTCATAAGAACTCTCAGCACCCTTGTGTGCCACCACTACAGAATTTTATTAGCCACTGTGGGAAACAGACTGCAGGACTAGGTGGATCTTTAGGCTGAAATCCAATGTTCACTCACTAGGAGTATATCCCAGTGAAAAGGATCCAATGGTTTCAGTAGAAGGACACAAATTAAGCATGCCTCAGCAGCATAGTGCAACCTCTAAAATGTGATTCTAGGTTGCATCATTGGAAGCAGGGTGGCCAGATCACAAGAAGTGACATTACGACTCTGGTCTGCTGTGGACAGAATTATCCTAGTGTATCATGTCCAGTTCTTGACATTGCAGTTTAAAATACTGACAAACTAGAACATGTTCAGAGGTGGACAACAAAGATGGCAAGGGCTCTGGAGTCTTAAGTCCGAGTGGAAAGGTTGAAAGAGCTGCATATGTTTAGCCCAGAGAAGTGACTGCTAAGAGGCAGTATGACAGCCATCGTCTTCAAATATCTGAAGGGCTGCCGCATAGACAATGAAATGAAACTGTTTTCTGTTGCTCCAGAGGGTAGGACCCCAAGCAATGGGTTCAAATTACAAGGAAAGGTTTTTTAGACAAAGGTCACTTCCAGACTGTTGCTGTTTTTGGATGGAATTTAATCACATGCTGGCAAATTCAGGTCACTCAGTTAAACCCATTTCCCCATTCTGACAATATGAGCCATGACAGTGGAAGAGACCATGCTGGAGTCCTGGATTTCCTGCCCTGGCAAGAAGGTTTGACTAGATAACTTTTGGAGGTGCCTCCCAACTCTATGAATCCAAGCGTAGGATTGCACTCTTAATCCAATCCAATCTTCTTCTGCTCTTTAACGAGTGCAGGCTTGTGTGGCGAGTTTACACTGCAAGGTCCACACAAGCAATCACTATTGATTTAAAACACTCTGCCTATCCCACACGGAAAGAGATTTTATTTATTTATTTATTTATTTATTTATGAAAAAAGGAGCTGCAGCTGCATTTTCCATGTAAGTCGTGCCAGGATGAACAGCAGGCATATAATAAAGCCCTAACTACAGCTTGCAAGCTGTAAAAATGTCCCAGAACTCTAAAAGCAGCAGCAGCAGCGTCCTCTGCCACATCCAAGATCCCTCTGTTAGAAGAACAATAATTTATTTATTTTATTTAAAAGCAAGCTCAAAGGGGCAGGGGAATCAGTCTTGGACATGGTGGGGTTTTGGGGGGTTTTTTTGTTTTACACAGGAAAGAATAGAAGAGCTACTGTGATTTTAGAAAGCAGAGATTGGAGCTCATCTCACTCACGCTGCTTTTTTATTAACTGAAGCCTGTTTGTTGACTCTACTCTTCTTCTTCTTTTTTTTTTTTTTTTTTTTTTTTTTTTTTGCCTTTGCCTTTGGCTTTGCCTCCTGCTTAACTCAAGAGTCTCCAGTGTAGCTGTTCCTAACCTGCCAGACAGGTAGCAAATCCCGCTGATGCAGACGTATGCCTTGCGCTCCAGCTGTTGCGAAGCCGTCCTGGGGAAGAGGGTCAGTGGCGGCATCTCATTTATTTTATGACACTTGGTTTGCATTTCTCTCCCTCTCCTGCTCTCTCTCTCTCCTAGCCGTCTGCTTTTATTGCTCTCACTGTGCTGCCTTGTTTGTTATTGCAGACCATCTTGACCTGAAGAATACATTGCTTACCATGGCGCAGGCAGAGCTGGAACGCTGCCATGCTCAAACTCCCATCCTTCCTGACCATGTTTTTAAAAATTATTTCTTTCTGGGGAAACAACAACAAGAAGAGGAAGTTCAAATTAATGAACATGCTGCAGCAGTGGTGCTCCAGAACTTGAAAATCCTTCTACTCCTGGTGAAGTGGTTTACAAGCACATCCCATGTTGTGGGAGACAAAAGACTGCAGCCCACGTAGTACTACTCAGGGTAGACCTACTGAAATTAATGCACATGAGTTAATCATGTCTATTAATTTAAGTGAGTCTACTCTGAGTAGGATTGGCATCAGCTACCACCCAAAGTAAAAAAATAGGAGTTCTTACTGGATATATGTGTGGGTCACATAACAAGGTAAACAGTTTGTTTGTGGTTTGTGAGGGTGTCTCCCAGGTAGAAATCACGATGACAGTAAATGCATACCACTTCCTGAGTCAGATTGCTGTGTTTCTGTACTGTGTTTACTGCATATCTCTGTGCTTCTCTGTGTCCATGAAAGTGAGGCTGTCCAAAATGCTGCCTGCAGAGCACTGAAGAGAAAATAGAGAAAAGTAAATCCCTTTTACTTCCCCAATTAAAAACAAAACAAAACACTAGATCTATTTGTCTTCAATTTGTCAGGCTCAGTCCACTCTGGAGAGGCTCCTGTGCCGGTAAATTCCATCCACTTTGGCCAAAAGTGGGGGGGGGGCCTGTTTTAGATTCCCTATTATGGTGAATGAGTGAACACAGAACTTCATTTTATACAAAGCGGCTTGGCACCTGAAACACATCAAAGTGGCAACAGTACAGAGTGACTCATAAACAGATCAGGATTTTTATAAAAACATAGGTGCAAGATCAGTGCATTTCTTTTTCATTAGTTGGCTTTCTCACTCTGACCCTGTGATTCTGCCTGCAAAACTCTGCTGTGTAAACTACCAGGAGGAAGAAGCAGAAGTCAGCACAGTTGCCAGATGGTTTGTGGAAATCCTAGGACACCTGAAATCAAAGCGGCAACCAACAGCATGTATTAAATATGGAGAGGGAGTAAGACATGGGTTCCAAATACAGTGGTACCTCGGGTTACAGACACTTCAGGTTACAGACTCTGCTAACCCAGAAATAGTGCTTCAGGTTAAGAACTTTGCTTCAGGATGAGAACAGAAATCGTGCTCCGGCGGCGCGGCGGCAGCAGGAGGCCCCATTAGCTAAAGTGGTGCTTCAGGTTAAGAACAGTTTCAGGTTAAGTACAGACCTCCGGAATGAGTTAGGTACTTAACCTGAGGTACCACTGTACAGTTACTTTCTCTTAGCTTAACCCAGTCAATCAGATTTTTATTAACCACAAAAAGCAAACAAGACAATCCAAATTTAAGTTTAATCTATATATTGTAACTCAGTTGGTAGAGCATGAGACTCTGAATCTCAGGGTCATAGGTTTGAGCCCCATGTTGGGCAAAAGATTCCTGCATTGCAGGGGGTTGGACTAGATGACCCTTGTGGTCCCATCCAACTCTACAGTTCTATAATTCTATATGATTTCAGAACTGCAAATTATCAAAACCTCACACTATAAATTCCCAAGAATCATTTAGATTAAAAAATATATATCCCTTGACAATCAATAGCATAATGGGGTGTTGTTGTTGTTGTTGTTTAAAGCAGGCTGTTCTCTTTCGCACTGCTAGTGCATATATAGCTATCCTACATAGGTCTTACTCTAACCAACCTCACAAGGTTGTTTTGAGGATAAAATGTGATATGCCCTGAGTTCAACTCCTTCAGGCAGGGAGACGGTTCCTTGGCTGCAAAGTCTGAAGCATGAAACCAAGACAGAGGGTGGATCTCTGTAAAACAAATAAGGACAGTGCAGCAGCAAATTCCATTTATCTGGATTTTTTCTGTCCAAAGACACTCTGCCAAAAGCCTGGAAACACAGGCAAGACTTTTGGAGGCTGACTGTGGCTCTGTGGGAGAAGCAGGAGAGACGGCTGGGAGTTTCAGATAATAAAGATAATAACAGTGATAATGACGGTGATAACACTGTGGGTACTCGAATGGTATCATTACTTTTATTGTGAGTTACATTTGTTATGTTATGCAGCTGCAGTACATTAATGGCCCGAAAGGGAGAGAGCACAAGCTCTCTTCTGCTTTATAAAGGTTTTCTTGTATGATCACCTGGATGAATTTTGTCACTTGCTACAGTAAAGTGGGGGTTTTGTGGCCCTCCAGGTGTTGCATAGAATCATAGAGTTGGAAGGGATCCTGAGGATCATCTAGCCCAACCCTCTGCAATGTAAGAATATGCAGGAATATGAAGCTGCCCCATATGGGGATGAAACCTGCAACCTTGGTGTTATCAGCACCATGCTTTAACCAACTGAGCTATTGCCGTTGAACTCAAACTCCAAATGGCCTCAGTTAGTATGGTCAATGGACAGGGATGATGGGAATCGTGATCCGACAATCATCTGGAGGATAACAGGTTCCTTAGTCCCGTGCTACAACCAGGCAGTTGCTTAGACATCAGTCTTCTCTAACTTGCTTCCTTCCTGGTGTTTCAGGTGCCCTCAATCCCATGGGCCCAGCAATCATGGCTAATGATCAGGAATGGTGGCATTTGTAGCCCAAAACAACTAGAAGGCACCTGGTCAGGGACGGTTGTTGTATACATGAACCTACCTTAAGAAAACAGAGGTTTGATGCCGAAGAGAAAAATGCTTTTTTGCTCACCGTATTAAAGGTAGTGAAAACCATCATCTGAATTATGTGCTGAGGGACTGCTGTCCTCTGGTGGAGAATCGCATTTCTTCATGTTCCTTTCTGAATCAAATTCAGTTTCAGAAATACAAATCTCGATGAAATTAAGCACAAGGGTTAGGACTTCAGTGAAACAAAGCAGCGCCTCCAAGGAATGAAATATCTGCAATTGAAAGCAGCATGAATCTGGATACTGGTTATTGGAAACAGCAGGAACGGGAGCGCCTGCTTGCAGACTTCCCAAAAGACATTGCTTGGTGAGAACAGGATGCTGGACTAGAGAGGCCACTGGGTCTTCTCCAGAAGGCTCTTCTTATGTTCTGATGTTCTTATGAAAATTCACACCCTTACAGAGATTGCAGCCACTCCCAGGAAATCTGGCTGGTCCTCACCAACAAATTAAAACATAAGAGCCACCCCTCTTTGTGAAGACCCAAAGTGTTCATTCCAATACAGTGGTACCTCTGGTTATGTATTTAATTCGTTCCAGAGGTCTGTTCTTAAACTGAAACTGTTTTTAACCTGAAGCACCACTTTAGCTAAAGGGGCCTCCCGCTGCCGCCGCGCCGTTGTCGCACGATTTCTGTTCTCATCCTGAAGCAAAGTTCTTAACCTGAAGCACTATTTCTGGGTTAGCAGAGTCTGTAACCTGAAGTGTCTGTAACCCGAGGTACCACTGTATCCTGTTTCTCACAATGATCAGGCAGCTGCTTATGGAAAACCCACAAGCAAGGCATGAAGGCAGCAGACTTCTCTCTCTCTCTCTCTCTCTCTCTCTCTCTCTGTGTGTGTGTGTGTGTGTGTGTGTGTTTACACGCACTGCCTCTGAACCTAGCAGTTCTATTTAACTATTGTACCTCACTGTTATCTATAGTCCTATCCTCCACGGGTAGAGAATTCAGCAGCACTGCAGCTTAAATAGGGAGGAACTTGGGGTCCTCCAAATGTTGGACTGTAACTTCCACCAGCAGTGGCTGTTAGCTATACTGCATGAGGCCAATGGGAGCAAAGTCCCACAGTATCTGGGAAGCCACGGGTTCCTCCTCCCTGGGTTAAATCAAAGCTGCACTTCTTTTTACATACTTACTTGGGAGTAAGTACTGTTGAGCACAGCTGGAGTTCGATTTCAGAATAAGCATGCAAGAGGGCTGCGCTTCATGTGTCTTAAGGTAAAGGGACCCCTGACCCTTAGGTCCAGTCGTGATCGACTCTGGGGTTGCAGCGCTCATCTCACTTTATTGGCTGAGGGAGCCGGCGTACAGCTTCCAAGTCATGTGGCCAGCATGACTAAGCCGCTTCTGGCGAACCAGAGCAGCGCACGGAAACGCCGTTTACCTTCCCGCCGGAGCGGTACCTATTTATCTACTTGCACTTTGATGTGCTTTCGAACTGCTAGGTTGGCAGGAGCTGGGATCGAGCAATGGGAGCTCACCCCGTCGCGGGGATTCGAACCGCCGACCTTCTTATCAGCAAGCCCTACGCTCTGTGGTTTAACCCACAGAGCCACCCGCGTCCCTTCATGTGTCTTAGAACAGCATTAAAACTGTCGTGAATGGTACCATAACCATTGCTGCTTCCTCTTCAATGAATGGCCAGGATTTGACAAGGCCAAACCAGCCAATTCAGCCTTCCTGAAGCATAAAACTCAAATTAATGGCATCACTTATGCCGTTAGCATTTCTTTATGGGCCGTTATGCACAGAACATTAGTTGTAACCAAACAGAGGAGCAACCCTCTGAGAAGCAAACAAGCACCACTTTCCTGGTGATTAAGATGAAGTTCTGTGCAGAAGTATTCTTAATAATATTTGCTATTTTTTCAGATTCTATACAGCACCCTTCCTCCCAAAGGAGCCATAAAACAATACAATAAAAATAAAAACAATCACATGTTCTCACAGCTAATAATGTCAAGGTTGCTACGAACAGAAACTTTCCATCATCAAATACACCAGTAAACAAGGTAGTGTTTGAATTTCTCCAGAAGTGAATAAAGTGGAGACAGGCGTATCTTACCAGGGAGGGCATTCTACACATAGGGAACCACCACCAAGAAGGTCCTGTAATGGGCCAGTGCAAACAGATGGTTGATATTGGGCAAGTGCTGCCCATGGCACACTCCATTGCCTCTCGAGACAGACGGATGCCCACAGCTAGTAGTGAAGTCATACCTCATGTTACGGACGCTTCAGGTTACGTGTTTTCAGGTTACAGACGGCGGGAAACTCAGAAGTACTGGAACAGGTTACTTCCGGGTTTCACCGCTCATGCATGTGCAGAAGCTCCGAATCGCTCTGGTGCCTGCGCAGACACGGCGCTTCAGGATGCGAACGCTGTGGGTTGTGGACGTGCCTCCGTCACGGATTACATCCGCAACCCGAGGGTCCACTGTACTGCTACAGAAAGGAGATGAGATTTCAGTGGAACAGAGAAGTTAGGGGGAAGGCCTGTGGGTGCTTTCCAAAAAGGGTGCATCCCTCCTTGCAGTCCTAAAGGGCAGCCCCAAGTCCAAGGTGGGGTTCAGTCGTAGAGCCAACAACTCGTGGGCCTTGAACAGCTAGAGACGAGCCCCGAGTCAGATGCGCCCAGAACCACACCAGTATCCCTGAGGAAGCAACTTACTTGTCCAAGGGTCAATATCAGACAGACTCTACAGGTTGCTCCCCCATATATTGGGCCGACTCCCCAGCTTAATTACCTGGAATGTCCTGGAGCCATCAAGGCTACTGCACAAAGGGTGTGTGATTAGTTCTCTCTAGAAAAGAGGGGAGCTTGATGTAGCTGGGGAGGCGGGGATTTACTATCTGACTCCTGAATTTGACTGCGGTTTATGGACTACCCTTGGTTTGCATTTCATCAGCAAATGCAGCCTTCGAGACCCAGATGTGGAGCAGAACTCAGTGAACAAAGATACATGTACATTGTGGATGGTTTTGACTGGAATGCTTTTTCTCTAAGACAAAGTGTAACCTGGGACTTTTGCCATGCCAGTCCCCCCTAAGAAAACTAACAGTAGCCAAAATGAAAGCACAAACACACACACACACACATATGGAGCAGGAATCAATGGGTTTGGGGGAACCCTATGATTTGTAGCAAAAAAGGTCATAGAAAAAACTAAGGGGAATTTCCCTGCCCCCCCCCCAAAAAAACCCCAGCAAGCTCAGGAGGCACAGAATGCTGGCTATGGGAGTGGAGAGAAGAAAATGTATTGGAGTGTCCAGATAGAAGGTGTGGCCTGTTAGACCCTGACCAGAAGCATACCATGCTGCAACATTTTATTGCAGGTCCCATTCATAAGGAAAGAAGGGTACCCAATGTAAGCTGAGGACTGGAACACCTTCCTTACAGGAATAGGTTAAAGCACTGACCGTTTCTTGTGTGTGTGGTTTCACACGAGAGTGGTTTATAAAACTATGCAAGGTGTGCACCAGAGAAAGCGGACAGAGAGAGGCTCATTTCACTCTCCCACTGCACTAGAGCTTGGGGTTATAGAAATGTGAGAGTCCTTCTGCATCAAGGCAAAGGCCCATCTAGTCCGGCATCCTATGGGAAGCCTACAGGCAGGACCTGAGAGCAATGGGACCCTCCTTACTCGTGTTCCTCAGCTACTGGCATTCAGTCACCCAAGGAAACTGACTGGCCGTGGACTCAAGGGAAAGAAAAGAAGGTTTGTGTGCATGTGTTTTACTTACCTTTTCATAGAAGCCTTCCCACTACTACTACTGCCACCTCCTTCTTTTCAATGCTGCTTCACACATGGCAGCAAATCTTGGTCAGGAAATACATACAAGGTGTTTATGGAAAGATGGGGTGCAGAAATTTTTAATATAGAATCATAGAATCATAGAGTTGGAAGAGACCACAAGGGCCATTGAGTCCAACCCCCTGCCAAGCAGGAAACGCCATCAGAGTACCCCTGACATATGGTCGTCAAGCCTCTGCTTAAAGACCTCCAAAGAAGGAGACTCCACCACACTCCTTGGCAGCAAATTCCACTGTCGAACAGCTCTTACTGTCAGGAAGTTCTTCCTAATGTTTAGGTGGAATCTTTTTTCTTGTAGTTTGGAACCATTGCTCCGTGTCCACTTCTCTGGAGCAGCAGAAAACAACCTTTCTCCCTCCTCTATGTGACATCCTTTTATATATTTGAACATGGCTATATAAAGATTGATTTGCAGAATTCACTGCCATAAAATGTAAATGGTGTCCACTAGCTTAGATGCCTTTAAAAGACTACTAGTCGAGTTCAGAAAAGATGTCACTCAATAGCTCAATGGTCATTGCAAAGGGGGGGGATCTTTATTAAGAAGAAGAAGAGTTTGGATTTGATATTCTGCCTTTCACTCCCCTTAAGGAGTCTCAAAGCGGCTAACAATCTTCTTCCCTTCCTCCCCCACAACAAACACTCTGTGAGGTGAGTGGGGCTGAGAGACTTCAGAGAAGTGTGACTGGCCCAAGGTCACCCAGCAGCTGCATGTAGAGGAGCGGGGAAGCGAACCCAGTTCACCAGATTACAAGTCCACCGCTCTTAACCACTACACCACACTGGCTCTCTAAAGAACGAAAGAATACTTCTTTGGTACACAAGAACACAACACATTTTAGATTTGGCTCCAAGAGCCGCTACAATTCAAGACACGTCTTTGAGTATAACGCAAAGGTCTGTATGTCTTTTACTACTTGAGCAGCAGTGTCTTACAGAAGAGGACGTGAACCCCAAATTCTGTGCTCCCAGACGTTGCAAAGCTTTTTGGCTAAGGAGCCGTGCATGTCGCTTCTGTACTTGTTATGGTCTTGACTGGGATCACTCGCTGTGAAATACAGCTCCCCTCCGTGGACGTCGTTCAGATTGACTGTGAAGTTGCTGGGGTTGAACCCAAGCCACAGCGTACACCTGTAGTCAGGGGTACGTATAGAATAACCCATCACTTTTATGTCCTTAAGCAGAGGCAGGTCAGAGTTCCAATCCGGAGTGTCTCCTGGGCGGGGATACTGGCTGAAGGCAACTGGAGGATCTGAACCTTTTGCTCCTTGGCTGTTGTTTTCTTGGCCTCCATGGATGGATGGGAAATAACGCAGCAAGCTTTGCCCCTCAGCACACAGGGGGATGTGAAATGAAGGCTGGGGACATACAGGGGGGATTTTTAATCCAGCGAGCTCAGCGAGCGTCGGGAAGAGGGACACCAGCTCAACAATTTCTCCAGATTTGCCTAGGAGGGAGGAAGCATTAAGGAAAAGGTCAGAGAGCATCCCTAGAGTTCAGCAGATCACGTCCAGCTGTTTTGAATTAATTAAATACTGCAAATAGAAAGAAAAGCCATGCCTATTGCCTAAGGAGTAAGCCCTCCTGCTGCTAAATTAGTACTAGGAGAATAAGTGTTTCTATGACTATCTGAGCGTTCCGCAAAAAATCAATGGGTTGCATCTCTCAGCTCAGAAGTAAAACAAGACTTCTTCCCATAAAAACCTGAGGAACCTAATTACAGATGTCCAGTAAACTCCCTGTTCTAACTCAATGGTTATGTCATTCCTGGGTCTTTGCAATTCGGGGCAAGTTAACTGAACAGATCATAGTAGCGGGAGGCAAAACAGAGGAAATGTCAACTTTCTAGAAATTGGGTCACTTCACTTCAAATGGTGATGTGAAAAGGGAAAGTCATTTCCAAAGTTCAAGAGTTGCTTTTATATTGTTACTGGTGTTACGTTCATGTTTTCCAGTCGTCTAATGTATTTGGGCAGGAGCTGGGACTGAACAACGGGAGCTGGCCTATAGAGCGAGATGAGTGTTGCAATCCCAGAGTCGTCCACAACTGGACCTAACGGTCACGGGTACCTTTACCTTTAATGTATTGGGGAGCGTGGCGCTGTGGTGTAAACCACTGAGCCTTGGACTTGCCAATCGGAAAGTTGGCGGTTCGAATCCCCACAACGGGGTGAACTCCCATGGCTTGGTCCCAGCACCTGTCAACCTAGCAGTTTAAAAGCACGTCAAAGTGCAAGTAGATAAATAGGTACCGCTCCGGCGGGAAGGTAAACGGCATTTCCGTGCGCTGCTCTGGTTCGCCAGAAGCGGCTGGGTCATGCTGGCCACATGACCCAGAAAAACTGTCTGCAGACAAACGTCAGCTGCCTTGGCCAGTAAAGCGAGATGAGCGCTGCAACCCCAGAGTCATCTGCAATTGGACTTAACTGTCGGGGTCCTTTACCTTTTTTAATGTATTTGGGGATGGGGGATTGGGTGGGATGGAGGATTTTAAGAAATACTACCAACAGTTGGGGTGGGTGGGTGCGTGCGTGCGCCCAAATGTTTAAGCATTTCTGTATCATGTGTTTTGCTTATATACTGACATTGTGCCATTGTGGTATTTGAAAAGTTGAAACAAATTTGATTTTTTCAAAAAGCAACCCAGGTATTTAATATGCTATCATTAATTGAACTGTGTTGCTCCTACTGCTTTTGGATTGTAGTTATGGGATTTCATGAGAATTTTATGGCTTTGTTCTGCTAGGTTTTAATACTGGATTTTTATATCGCATTGCTTCGAGTAATCACGACACTTTAAGAAGGACAGTAAAAAAAATCCAGTATTTAAAACGGCACACACAACAGCTATGGATGAGTAGAAAAACATATCAGGTTGTGCTGTCATTAAGTAAAACTATTAAAGAGGCATAAATGTGCATAAGTAAAATAATATTTTTAACAAAACACAAAGCATCATCTTGGAATAGGGATTCCTTCCTGTGAAAAAAAGTGAAATGGCTCTGAAGATGGCCCTCTACAGTGCTTTGTAGAAAAATATTTTTATTTTAAAACATTAATGTCTGTATGTTTAAAACATTAATGTGTGTAATGTGTCCACTTAACCAGGGCACCTTCATCGCTGACCAAACGGTTTGTTGCTTTGCTTGTTTTAAAACGAGTCAACCAAATAATCAATTAAATGTTGCAGCCCAAATATTTACATCATTAATTAAACTCTGAAGATTTACCTTGTGCAACAGGGCTTGAAACCTGTGTGAAGGGATCGATGAAAGGAAAAACCCTCTCTCCCAGGTGAGAGGTGGGGACTGTCATTCCTGGAACATAGAACATCAGTGGCACCCGGGTCGCCACATCGAAGTTGCTGTATTTCGCCCATTCGCCATGTTCGCCCAGTGACCAGCCTAGATAAGATCAAGAAACATTGAAGGAAGAGCATCATCTATGTGTTGGGGGTGGGGGGGACACGAATGTTCATTGGTAAAGCAGATACTAAGGTTTTTCAGTCAACTATCTCAGAACCCACAAAAACAAGCTTGTTAAACAGCCACTTACCTGATTGGTGAGGAACCCTTGAGGAACTTCCATTTCCCCCCATAGCCCACTTTAACTTAGTCATTTATTAATTACAATATTAGTTGCCTAATTAAAAAAATATATCCCTACATAGTATGTGAATAAAAAGTGCAGGGAAGTAGCAAACTGCCTTATATAGAGTTGGGCACTTGACCTGCACCAGGAATGAGGAACCCACAGCCCTCCAAATGATATTGGACTCCCAACACTGATCAGCCCCTGCCAGCCAATAGCCAGGGATGGTGGAACTTGCATCAAAGGATATATCTGCCAGTATTGGGCTAGGCCAAGGATAGGGAACCTGTAGTCCTCCTGACGCTGCTGGACTCCAAATCTCATGAGCGCCAGCTAGCCTGGCAAATGGCTAGGAATGATGGGAGCTGTAGTCCAGTAACATGTGAAAGACTAGAAGTTTCCCATCCCTTCACTGAACGAAGAGCCTGACCCAGCAAAAAAAAAGAGGTGATGCCATGTAACAGGTGTAGGGAACCTTTGGCTCTCCAGATGTTGCTGAACTGCAGCTTCCACCATCCCTGACCATTAGCCATGCTTGCTGGGTCTGATTCGAGTTGCAGTTGAACAACATCTGGTGAGCCAACGGTTCCCTACCCCTGCGATATATGAAGATGCCAATTCTTTGTAAGAACGCAAGAGCCCTGCTAGATCAGGCCAGTGGCCAATTCAGTCCACGTCCTGTTCTCAAAGTGGCAAACCAGAAACCCATGGGAAGCCCACAAACAGGACCCAAGTCCATCAGCAATGTCCTAATCCTGATTCTAGGTGACTTGTATTCAGAGGTAAACTATCTCTGGTCCTGGAGGCAGTTACTATATATATCCTTCATGACTAATAGCCACTGATACCCATTGATTTCCAAAATTTCATGTTGGTGACACACTTTTTAGACAGGCATCATCTCGCTATCCAGTGATTCAGTTTTACTAGCAAACCAGAGGTTAAACTAACCCCTTTCCAGCTCCAGGAAGAGCATTCATGCAACACAGCTACACACTGCAGGTGACACACTAATGTGTCACAACACAGTGTTTGGAAAGATCTGTATTAATATGTCAACAAGACAACTTACCGTGGTCTGCGGTAAACACTACGATTGTGTTGTGGGACAGCTCCATGTCATCTAGGGCACTTAGCAACCTCCCAACCAGCGTATCCACGTAAGAGACAGATGCAAAGTAGCTTTGACGAATCTGCCGCTGCAAAAAAAATTAGAAAAGCATCCAAGGACTATCTATACGGACTATCTAAAAACCATCTATAAGGACTCGGGGCATAGCTGTCAACCTTCCCTTTTTTTGTGGGAAATTCCTTTATTCCAGTGCTGTTTCCCACTGCTTCCTGCTGCTATCCCGGATTGTTAGATATCCCGTAGACTGTCCCTGAGACAGGTGAGGCTGCTGATCCCTTATTTTCGAGGCCGCTGATCCCTTATTTTCGAGGCTGCTGATCCCTTATTTTCAAATCTGAAAGTTGACAGCTATGAATCGGGGTATTTTTCACACTGAAGACTTGCTTGCAACCTACTTGCCCAACTTATTATACCAAGGTTAGGGAAGTTGTGACCTACTGAACGGTGTTGGACTACAGCTCCCATCATCCTTCACCACTGGCCATGCTGGCTGGTGCTGATGGGAGTTGTAGTCCTGCAATATCTGGAAGGGACACAAGTGGCTCCATCCCAGTATTAATAAGGAGCTTTTGTCTGTTATTAGATCACAACAGAGGCTCTGTGTGTGTTTGTAATCAATATTATGTTATTTCTCCATACTAAGGACCAACCAGGTCACAGCTGACTTTCCCATGCCAAGCATAAGGCTGTTGCGAGGCGGCTGTCTCTCTAATTTCGTGTTATGCCACGGTCCCTGTCTGGTGTTATGTCACATGCCCACCACCCCTGCCACCACCATGGCAGCTACTTTGTGACTGGTGCCACCCGCATTCCCCCCAAATCTGAAGCATGCCCTGAAATGTTCTGCCATAAAACAAACCCCAAAAGCTAAGGATTCCCCAAGTTCCCTACTCCCATATCAGAACGAGATCCAGGAGCACTAAGGATCTGCATGCTTGGACATCTGCCAAAGGCCAGCAGCCCAGCAAGGGAGCTACAGACAAGAACACCCCTCAGGCCTGCTCCTCCTGTCCAGCACTGCGTGAGCCACTATTTCTCACTCTGGTCCAGACAACCGTGCTGGTGCCCAAGAGAGGTGGGTGTTGCTGCCTGCTTGCTCAGCAGCTCTATACCTTGCAAGGAAATAGGTGGAAGCAGTGATGAGGAAGAAGAGCAGCAGCAGCTGGTGGTCATAAGGATATAGACTCCCAAAGGGAGGGAGCAGGGGGCCCAAGAATTGCACCTTGCCCAAGGGACCTGCAAAACCTGGAGCAGAGAGCGGCCAGATTGTTGACTTGCACTTCAGCTAAGTGCAGAGAAAGGGAATATGTCACCTACCTGGAAGTCCTCTGGAATTGGCCCATAAGGGAAGCTGATGTTCAGTGCTGCAACATCCTCCCTATGCCTGATGTCCATCCAGGGATTGTAGGCCACAGAAGGGAGCCCTTTAGGAACATCAGGATCAGGGGCCAGTGTGATGTTTTCCCAGGGGTACAATTTGAGAAATTCCTGGAGCAGAGATTTCAGAAGAGCCATTTCAAGGCTTGCAAACAAAAACAGGCTGCAGGTTTTCTACTGCTGTTCTGCAGTGGTTCTTACAACCAGGCGACATGCTGTGTTTGGCATGTGGCAGCAGCCGTGTTGTGACTAGGGAGAACTTTGAAGAACTCCATCTAGATGTCAACTCCATCCATGGGAGCCACTGACTGCATCACCCACCTGTGAAAATTGGTCCCTGTGGGTGCAGGGAGATAAGGCTCCAACCCATTGACCGGATCCAGTTCCCCACACAAATTCAAATTCTCAAATCTTTATTGGCACATACCATAAAATCACTCATCAAAACCTGCATCTAACACTTGAGTTAATGTTGTATAACATTCGCAAACCCTCGCTGCATGTTGCAGAAACCTGGCTAATATCTCCATCTTACCCCCTTCCTGAGAAAACATAAGGAAGGCTACTTTCCATTCCTCTGCATGCTACTCCCTACTAACAACCAACTGATTATAAACGTAGATCAAATTGTCTGATGCCGGGGGCAGTGCAAAAGAACATGCATGACTGATTCTATCTGCCTCTGACCGCAGGGGCACGGTCTCTCTACAAGTTGTATTTTCAGGAATTTCCCCTGTTTCATTGCCAAAGGCAGCATGTTCAGTTTCACTAGCGTTGATTCGGATGGTCAAATGGGAGAGATAAGTCACCATTGACTGTCCACCTCGCAGTTTCCCATACTTGATCTAGAGGGTCAAGCAACCAAACCATTTTTGGCCAACCAAATGCCAAACCCCATGTGATTTTCATTGATCTAGAACAACTGTCTAGGACTGCACATTTCTTTCAGGCGGGCTCTTCTATTCAGGCTTCCTTACCTGGGGGTACCTGAATGGAATATGGGGTTTGTGATACCCAACAGCCAGGAAGAACTTGCTCTTGCTCTCCTTAACAATGTTCAATAAACGAATCGCTTCCTCGGTGCTTTGGATATCTGGCAAGGTCCCCTCGGGCATCTCTGAAACATCCACTGGGCAGATAAGGTTGGCGTGAAGTTCTCCATCTTTCCCTTTGCAAACCTTTAAAAGAAGAAAACAGTCTCCTGAAAGGGGCACTGGGATCAAAAGGCAAAAAGTCCCAGTGAAATCAACACAAGCCTATTGTATTGATTCACAAAGTCCTTAACAACTTGGAACTGGGATACCTTAAGGATTTCCTGATACCCTCCTGATATCCTTGCCTTATCCCTTAGGTCTTCAGCAGAGTCACTGTTAGTGGTCCTCCCATGGAATGGAAGCATGTTCCCTGTCGAAAATCTGGCACCTGCCACCCCCAAGCGAATTGCTTATGGGTAGCTTGCGCAGCTGGGAGGGTCTTTGGGGCCTTCATCTCCCCCTGCCCACACCACTTTGACTGCTGCTACTCATGTATGAAGACTTTCTTAATGGTCCCGTGAGTAAACAAAAATATGTCCCTATAACCTGCCAAAGTCATTTTCCCATATATCTCATCTCCCCTCTTTCTTCAAAGCCCTCCTCAAAATCTAACCCTTCCCCATGGACTTTGGCTTATCTTCTTAATTTTCATTCCCAGCTATCTCCAAACTTTATTTAACTGTAGCAGCAATTGTGCACATACACTCCTTCTTATCCTCATCTCATTCCAATGTATTTCTACTTTACAGTTAGATTAGACCTGAATTTGTATGCCACTTTGAACACAAATTTATGTTTTGGGGAGAGGCAGAATACAAATTATTTTTCTTTACTTATTATTTCATTCCTTTTTTCCATTTTTATACCACCCATATAACAAGAATTCTCCATGTAGTTTAGAAACCATTAAAAACGATAATGCACAGTACAACATTTAAATGATAAACACACTATAACCCATCTACTATATATTTTGGAAAGTTGTTTGTTCGCCATGCATTTGGGCTCCTTAAGGTATTGTCATCAATTTTTTTATGATGGTTCCTGGGATCAAGGAGAAGGGTTTTTTTTTTTAATCTATGTTTGGATGCAGCTGGATGCCATTTTAAATCAAGATGGCAGATTGAAGCTTTCAATCTGATTTTAACCACTGACTTAGAAACTGAACTGATGTTTGTTTGTTTGTTTCTTAGAATTCCCAAGCAACAATGGGTATGTGGGTGCTGGTTATAAATAAATCAAAAGCTTTATTGTTGGCTAAATCCAACAAAAAATAAAGTCTAGTTTGGTTTAAATTTGCACTACTGGCTTTAGGTTGCAAAGTCCTTGAAAGCAAGACTTGTCCAATAGCACAAACCTACACATGCCTATTTAGAAGGCAATATCACTAAGTTCAATTAAGATAATTCCCAAGTTAACTAGGCACAGCACTGTAGCCTCCATATCTCTGCGAATCAGCCACGCACACCAGCAGTGCAGCCCAGTTAATAATGGTAGAAATAATTAGCCATAGCATCCATTCACCTTTGTGTTTTCGTATTTTTCGGATGAGGGATGAAAAGCAGGGGTGGTCCAACTGTACGGATAGTCATCGTTATGGTTTGATGAAACCCCTGAAAAACAGAAGCAGCAGAATAAATGTCCAGGAGTGGAGTGGGGGAATCCTTTCAAATTAATTCTCCAAATTCTAAAAGCCAACCGGCTTACGGAAAAGTGGGTTCTGCAGAGATCTCATCCTTCCAATTCAGAGCTTACCTGGGTGAAACACTTTCCCTACAGAGAGCGTGATGTAGCCATTTTCCTGGAAGTACTGCGGCAACGTGGAATAATTTCCTGCGTGTGCTCTCCAGTAGGAATTAAAATCATAGAGCCTGGTGGTGTCAGGTCTCCGCCCAGTGAGGAATGACACTCTGCTTGGGGCACAGACAGCTTGCTGGGGGGAAAGGAGAGGAAGGCCATAGCTCAGTGGTAGACAATAGTGTGGTGGCAAATTCAGAAGTGCAAGATCCCCTCATGGTAGTCGCAGCTACACCCCAGCTGCACCCCCTTACTAAGATTATACAACCTTCTAAGTTTTTACAACGAGGGATGGATTGTAATGATCCACACAGATCCCATATGTTGCCTTTCAGCTGTTTTCTATACATGTGCATAGGCAAATGGTTTGGAGGGCTCCAGTAGCTTCTTTTAGAGTGACGTAAGTTGTGTTTTCCATGAAGTTGCATTGTATGTAACATGACTTGCTCACCATTCTCTTGGAATGGAAGCCCCTTGTGATTTTGGTGTTCCTAAATGCTTCCCTTTGGAGCACACAGAGGACAAGAATCATCCATTTGATGCTGATTGGCTCAGGGATGCCGGAGACAGGGACTCTCCTGCAGAAATAGCAACAAGTCTTTGACCTCCTGCAGCCCTGGACCACTGGCAGAGCACATGCTTTGAATGCAAGACGTCTCAGGTTCAGTCCCTGATAGCTCCAGGCAAAGGCTGAAGGGGCAGTCCTTTCTCTGCCAAAGGACACAGAAACTGTTTTGAGGACCACGTTCTGTCAAGGAGAATCTGTTGGAGCCTAGATGCTGACTGCGAATGGGAGAAAGAACCAGTAGCAGCCGGGGCTTCTCTCTTTTTCCCTCTGCCATCCCTTTTCCTCCCAGTTTTTCCTTCCTTTGCCACTGGCATGAAATAAGGCCAAGGGCTGATGTGAGCCAGAGTGGACAACACTGAGCTCTAAAGGCAAACAGTCCACTTCAGTGTAAAGTAGCTCTCTGGTACTAATCTGAGCAAGCAAGCAAGCAGATTCATAGGACAGCATGTAGTCTCTCATCAAGTGGCCTTCACTATCAGTTTGAAGCAGGAACATTCAACATCTTTGGTTGCTAAGACACCTCAAGGACATGACAATAATAGCCTCCCCCGCTCCAGCAATTGCTATTCAGTGGCAAACCACTGAGTGCTCCTGAACATCTGAGCCAATCCCGCGAAGAGGCCAGACCCCTGCCTTCCCTACCTGCCACCCTATGGCCTACCTTTGACAGACAGGGACGGCTTTTTATTAAATTATTATTATTAAATTTTATTTATACCCCACCCTCCCCAGCCAAGACTGGGCTCAGGGCGGCTAACACCAGGTATAAAACAATTAATTGAACTACAACTTAAAAACAAGATTAAAATACAACATTAAAATGCAGCCTCATTTCAGTAGGAACTCAAATCAAAAACATTTTTTTGCGGATGAAAACATCAAGTCTTCACCAAGGCCACCTGACACCACAATGAACTGATATTTAAGCATCAAGTGACACATTTTCCGACCAGGGAAGAGAGACGGCGAAAGAAGATTGGAAGAAATTTAAGGACTATCTTAAAAAATACTGTAAAATTAATGAATGCTGAAACGATGTTGGTTAAGAAAATATGTGGTTACTAGCTGTAATGGGTATGAAAAGAAAAGAAAGGTAAAGATCTAAACAGGATTAAAGGAAAGGATTTGCTGAACTTTGATTAGAAATTGGAATACAGAAAGGGAAGGTGTGAGGAAGTCGGGGAAGTAAGGTCTTTGAAAATAAGGGAATGAAATTATACTTGTTTTTGTCTGATTTATGCTTATTTGTATTGTTGCTTTGCTTTGTCTTTATATAATTTGTGAAAACTTAATAAATATTTAATAATAAAAAATAAAAAATCAAGTGACACATTTTCCTTTGCCCAGCCAGTTTGTACGAAGACACATTGAGGCAAAAATCATGAACAGCCTTGGATAACTCCATTCTCCATGACTACAACTAATCCTTTAGGATTAGTCAACACCTGCCAGATGAAAAAGGGGAAAACTGTAAATGGCCTTGCAGATTGTCGTCAGCAAAGAAACGTGAGATTACCAACATATGAATATAATGGGTTGGTAGACATTTTGTCTACACAAAGTGACACAACCTGAGCACCAGAAACAGAGGGAGTGGTAAAAGTTTACATAATGTTGTGTTGCTTACTTGTGCAAAAGCATTTTGGAACACAACGCTGCGCGAAGCCAACTGATCAATGTTTGGAGATCTCACTACTGGGTCGCCGTAAGAGCCCAATGCAGGCCGCAGATCGTCAGCAACGATGAAAAGGACGTTCATGCCATCTTGAAAGCCAAAGAGTTAATAGGAAAGTGTTAGCAGCATCAGTCAATGCCTTAGACGGAAACAATGAGGAGAGTGGGATGTATCAGTCGCTAATTTTAACTGCTTAACCCTGTTAGAAAAACTAGCAGCAGATCAACGCCCCATGTACAATAATACCATTTTAAAGGGATTAACACCATCAAACTAACTTAAGGGATATTTAGGCATTCTTACAAAGGGATTGAAGAAATAAATGGCACTGTTGCAATGTAATGCGCTGAGCATTTTGGTATTCAAGGCAGAAATCAGTGTGCATGCACACGAAAGCTCATACCAAGAACTAACTTAGTTGGTCTTTAAGGTGCTGTGTATCTGAAGAAGTGTGCATGCACACGAAAGCTCATACCAAGAACTAACTTAGTTGGTCTTTAAGGTGCTACTGGAATGAATTTTTTTATTTTGTTTTGACTATGGCAGACCAACACGGCTACCTATCTGTAACTATGCCAATTGAGTTCTTCTTCTTTGGTGATCATGTGTAGCCGAGTAAGATTGTCTTCCATAAACACGGTTTTAAAAGTGAGTCTGTAAGTGACTGTGGAGGCCAATTTTGTCTGCCCAGATAAATTTGTGAACACCATTCGGCTCCTCCATGATAATATGACAGCAACAATCACAGATAACAATGGCTGTCAAAGTGAACCATTCACTATGCTGATGACAACACAGTGTGTGCACACTCTGAGGATGACCTCCAAACCATCCTAAATATCTTTGCAATTGAGCTAATAATGAATTTAATAACTGACCCCCTGCTAACCTCCCATGACACCCAAAACTACCTCACAGACCTTATGAAATTTATATGCTGCTTGATTGTAGAATACCTCAGAGGAGGTTGCAAAATTAATCAAATAGGATTAAACCAGCTGCTTGGGGTGCTGGCCTCAAGCTACCTGACCGCAGTGACCTCCGGACAGTCCTGGACAGTCTCCCTTCTGCAGGCAACAGTTCTTGATAAAGGCACCTGGATCCTTCTGCTCACCTGATTTGCACTCCATTCACCCTGCAAACTCCTCACAAGTAGATTTTCCTAACCTGGCGATCTCCAGAAACTACCGGACTGCAACTCCCATCTACACCAGTGGACCCCGTCAACGGGCAGGGACAATAGGGATTGCGGTACAAAATACCTGCAGGGACAGCCAGGTTTTGGGGTTTCTTTTTGCGGGGTGGGGGGTGGAGAGGCACTGCTAGCATCCCAAGCTCCCAAACTCGTACCCGTCCCGAATTCCCCGCTCCCCATCTATCTGCAAGCGGCAGGTCCTGCTTCTAGGCTTTCCCCGACAGTCCTCCAATCCCGCTAAACTTCCTCTTTTGCCCGCCCCGCTTCCAACAGCACCTGACGGTGGTCTTCCTGCCCGGACGGATCCAGCAGCGCAAAGGAGGCAGAACGCAGCAGCGACGCGCGCCCGCCACTCCATCCCCATCTCCGAGGAGCCGCTGAGCTGCGCTCCCTTCCAGAAAGAGACCAGGGGAGCAATGGGGATTGCCGGGATCCTCCCACTTCGACCCGACAGGAGGAGCGGGAGAGGAAGCGGGCGCGGGGCGGCGTTCCGGGGCTCCACCCCGCAAGAGGCTGGGCTCTGGAGGTGCCTCCTGCGATCTGGAAGAAGCGGCAGGCTGCCGACGGCCGGGAGAGGGCGCAGCTGAGGTTCCTGCGCCTTTCTGCCGATCCTTGGTACGCAGAGCATAGGATCGAACTGCGAGGTCGCCGTCCTATTACGCGCTGCCCTGAGAGTAAGCGTCGTTGTTCTCCTTGGCATTTACGAGTTGCATTGCGAGCAGATGTTGCATGAACATCTGGGTGTCTTTAATTGGGGTCGTGCTAATGAAACGCGGACGTTTTGCTGATCAGAAGGTCGGCGGTTCGAATTCCCGCGATGGGGTGAGCTCCCGTTGTTCGGTCCCTGCTCCTGCCAACCTAGCAGTTCGAAAGCACATCAAAGTGCAAGTAGATAAATAGGTACCACTCCGGCAGGAAGGTAAACAACGTTTCCATGCGCTGCTCTGGTTCGCCAGAAGCGGCTTAGTCATGCTGGCCACATGACCCGGAAGCTGTACGCTGGCTCCCTCGGCCAATAAAACGAGATGAGCGCCGCAACCCCAGAGTCGGTCACAACTGGACCTAATGGTCAGGGGTCCCTTTACCTTTAAACAAGCTATAGCTTAGGGCACCACTCTCTTGGGGACCCCCCCAAAAATTCACTATTAATATACTTCTCCCTAACTGTATTTCAGTTCAACAATTACTTTGATAAAATACATATTTTGTTATGTGCAAATGGCTTTAGATACCTTTTAGTTCCACAAATTACCATATAGCATATATTCAACACAAAAAACAGCAACAATTTGTTGTTGACAAAGGACAGCTGGACATATAAAGGGCCCCATTACCTTCAGTAGTTTAGGGCCTCATCAAATCTAAATCCAGCCCTGGGCATTGCCGGGGGGGGCAGCTGCCCCCCATCAAGTAAAACAATAGAAATACCTAACTAACTACAGTGGTACCTCGGGTTAAGAACTTAATTCGTTCCAGAGGTCCGTTCTTAACCTGAAGCACCACTTTAGCTAATGGCGCCTCCTGCTGCTGCTGTGCTGCCACCGCACGATTTCTATTCTCATCCTGAAGCAAAGTTCTTAACCCGAGGTACTATTTCTGGGTTAGCGGAGTCTGTAACCTGAAGCGTCTGTACCATGAAACATCTGTAACCTGAGGTACCACTGTAACCAGTAACGTTGGTTTCCCCCCTCCCCCCGCGCTAACAAAAGTCCTGCTCCCCCAACAGAAATCCTTGCTATGTCCGTGGCACCTCCCCAGGTGAAAAAAAAAACTGCATTAGCAGTACCGAAGTGACCTTCCTAGGGCGCAAGCCTGGGCAGCATGTCTGGAGGTCCTGGACTGCCAAGACAAGATCCCCCCCGCCCAGCCTCACTGGTGTGGTCCAAAGGAAAGTAGGGGAAGATGCTTGGCACCAGCTTGGCTGCAGGAGTTGCCAGAAGGAGGCTTAAAGAAGAAAAGGAAAGGAAAGAAAAAAAGAATAAAACAAAAAAAATTGGTAAAATCAATTAAAACAACTAATTTCGAGCATTGGGGGGGAAAAATCACAGAAGATAAAAAAAAAAAAACAGACTCAAAGAGTCTTCCAGTCCCTCAGGCCCTCTTTGCACTATTTGGGTTTGGAAGCAGCCAGCCAGAAACTCCCCTAGGTGAAACATCTTTTTCCTCATACCAGCATTGTCCACCAGGTGGCAGCAATGCCCCAATAAACAGGCCTTCTCTGCATACTCTGATCTCATATTTAACTATGACTTGCAGCCGAGCCCTGCCATGAGCTTCCATACGTGTCATTGAAGGGGATCTGATTTGTAGGAAATGGTGTCTCAGGAGAGGAAGGCAAAATCTTACAGGTTTGTCTCATGCATCCAGCAAATAATTTTGATCAAATAATACCAGTTCCCGGGAAACAGATGTTGGGCTCAGGTCCTCTGCCTGTAGGCTTCCTAGAGGCATCTCACTGCTGTGAGAACACAGTGCTGGACTAAATGGGCCTTGGCTTTTACTAGTTGATAAAAGGCAGCCATTTGAATGGGGGGGGGGTCCAGTGACCCTTTTGTTAGATGGAAAAGGGGTGTGATTTTGCACCATCTCTGAGACAAAGTGAACAGAGAACAACTACTGAAGTTTTTTCCTTCCACTCTGCAGTCAGGTGTCAAGACACATCCCACTATGGTCCTAACATCCCACGAGATGTAGTGATACTTCAATTTGGGGCACTGCTTCATGAAGACATTCCTGCTTATTCTGCCGAGTAGGGCCCAGGAATTGTGCAGCCTGGTGCAATTGCCTCATTTCACCCAATAGTAGGGCCAGCTCAGCACCATTGCTACAAGTCCAAACCTTAATCTTGATATGGGTAGTGCAACAGAAGAATTCACATCTTCTTTCCCCCTTGAAGTGCATGAACCCAAAGGCCAAACACAGGATGGGAAGAACCTAAGAAGATCTATCCTGGCCAGAGGACCACCTAGTCTAACATCCTTGGATCAAATCTATGCTTCCAGGTGTCATAAGAAAGCTGCAGAGATAGTGCAGGATAGTACACACCCCAGAAACGATCTCTTTCAGCTTCTGCCTTCTGGAAGAAGGTACAGGGTTATAAAGACTAGGAATAGCCACCTGAGAAACAGTTTCTATCCAAATGCGATTTTTGTTTTAAACGCAGTGGAAGGTAGTCTCTATGGGAGTATATTGTATTTAATTATGGAGTATCAGAGTTTTTAGGGGGCTAACCAGGCTGGGATAGCAGGCTTGTTGGTTTTTGAATGTCTGATGTAGATTTTTTTTCAATTTCGTTGTTCTGTAGTGACAATAAAGATTATCGTATCGTATCCTCTCATAGTGGACAACCAGATGTCTATGAGGAGCATGTAAACAGGACCTGAGCACAACAGCATTTCCCCCACTTGTGATTCCTAGCAATCAGTCCTCAGAAGCTGCCTCAAATAATGGAGCATTAAAAATCCCTCAAATTGGGTCTACTAGACCCCGAAACAATAAGCAATGTGGACTAAAGTTGCTCCTGGGGCCCCTCTGGGATTAGGGGCCCTAAAGACGAAGTTTCATTAGTTTCATAGCAGAGCTGCCCCTGGCTATATCTGAGCCAAGGTCTTATATGGGGTGGTCTGCTAGCTCAGTGGAGTAGCATGCGGTCAGGTCACAGGCAGCTTTTAAAAGGGATTACGCAGATGCATGGAGGAAAAGGCTCCAGATCAGAATACCAGTGATTCCCAGAGTGATCTGACTGGCTGAGGTAGGAAGCAGGAGGCTCCATCAGATTGGTCTGATCCAGCAGCCTCAGCCTGTTACCTCCCTGCTTGCTATAAAAAGGAATATCCCTCCAGCTCAGTTTTTCATTTTATTTTAAGGCCGGCACTCATTACCCATGCTGCTCAAACTTTGCTGTCTTTGTTATTTAAGACACATCCTAAAGTACTTTTTTGTAGGAGGTGGGGTGGTTTCCTTAAAAAAAATGTTTCTGAAAGATTCATGAGCCCTGAGCTCAGAACCACAGGAGAAGCATGCAAAGATTCTCATAAACCTCTGCATCCCAGGTTGAGCCAAAGGCACAGCTTCAGCGGAGAGGCGGATTTGCATAAATTTGCCACATTTCATTAGCATTCTAATAATTAAATGGCAAGGCACTCTTGCTGTCGCCTTCCCTCTTGCCCACCCCCCCAATACAGATCATTTCCCAAGAGCAAAGCCCTGGAAAGTACATGCAAAAGCATTCAATAATATATTCCTGGTTCAAACATAATCCTTGCAAGACATCATCTCAAAAGACGGTAACAATTTCCCAGGCTAAGAAGCAAGTATTCTGTGTAAGTTATTCATTAGCAAGCCTCTCTCGTTTTGTCCTAGGTTTATTAAATGATATTCAGCTGCTCCATTAATTACCTCCTGATGGCTGCTTCTTCAGGCTCCCTGGGCACCAGACAAGGGAACCTGGGAACAGTCCTGCATTACAGAACCTCCACAGCAACGCCTGAAAGCCACTTCGCTAGATCAGAAGGTATAACCCTCAGCCTGGTCTTCCAGACAGAGACAGTTCAGCTGGTTCCAGAATACTGCAGCTGGACCACTGACAGGGACCAGTTTATTCAGTAGGAGTCACCAGCCCATGGGTGCCACGCCACCCATTCAGTCTTCCGGTGGCACCCCTGGGCAGGGATCCCAGACACTGAGCTTTCTTTCTTTGCTATTTTTTTAAAAAAAACAAGCCTCTAGTCTCCTAAAATGAATGCTAAGGGTTCATTCTAAGCAGTCTCTGTGAAATTGAAGTGGTGCAGCCATCTTATCAATTTTGCGAGAAGGAAGGGAACTGAATAACTCGGATCTCTGAATCCTTGATTTTTGTCATCTTCCTCCAAGGCCAGATCTGATAGAGAGAGAGAGAGAGAGAGACAGACAGACAGACAGACAGACAGACAGACGCACGCACGCACGCGCACACACACACACACACCAGGCTTTACAAGCCTGGTCTTTACAAGCCTGGCTTAAGCACTAGCCTGCCAATTCAGGTATAGCACAGGTACCTCATAGTTCAGTTTGTATTCCTGGTTAAAAATCCATTCTCATTTAGCTTTCAAGAGTGAATTAAGTAAAGGGAGGGCAAGCCGTCTGGCTGGCAGTTCAGTTGGCTTGTGGTTAGAATTTAGATAGGCTTTTTTAGTTTGAGCAATTAAGTAACCGAACAAACTGTGAATGGAAAGGAAAATTCAAAAATCTGTGCTGTTCTAATTCTGGCAGCCCAGAGTTCAATGGTGATTACAACAAAGGGTCTGAGGGGAATATCAATGAACAAATTACATAGTGGCGCAGTTGCGGGGAGTGTGTTTCTGTGCAAATCGAAAGGCAAAGCACAGCCAAGACTCCTTCAGTTTTAATGAGGAGTGTAAAATGTACACTTTTGTGGTGCTCTAAGCAATGTAAATAAACAAGCAGGCCTGGTTAGAACAGCCATAATCACAGACCCTCCAAGTGTCCCTATTTTCCAGGGACAGTCCTGGATTTACAGAAGCCATCCCAGTTTCTTATTTGATCTGGGAATGTCCTGTTTTTCCTTGGGAGAAATGTTGGAGGGTATGGAGATATCTGACCCCTGAGCCAAGGAGATATGTAACTATGCAACCTTGAGAGGACATCTGAAGGCAGCCCTATATAAGGGGTGTTTTTAATGTTTAATCTTTTATACATGTTTTTATACATGTTGGAAACTGTCCAGAGTGGGTGGGACAACCCGGTTAGATGGGCGGGGTATAAATAATAAATTATTATTATTATTATTATTATTATTATTATTATTGAATAGGGTGTCCCTATTTTCATCGTAGAAATGTTGGGGGGTGGCACGCAATCATCAGTTCCCTGGTTAGAACTGCCATAATCATCACCCACAATTCCCCTTACAGAGCATGATCCTGGGTCATTGTGGAAAATGTCAGCTGGATTTGGCCTAGGGCCGGCCCACCTATAAGACAGACTGAAGCAGCCACCTGAGGCAGCGGAATCCCATGGGGCAGCACTCCTGCAGGAGCTCCGCCCCTGCCAGGATTGCACAACTGCTGCAGTTTCCAGCAAGATCTTGATTCAGGTCACTGCACACCCCTGTAAGTGAGGCTTTGGTAGTGGGGGCAGGAAATGGCAACTTCCTGTTTTGCCTCAGGCGGCAAAGCAGGGTAGGCAGCCCCCAATAATAATAATACAGTAATGATAATGATAATAATGATAATAATATTTTGTACCCCACCCATCTCACTGGCTTGCCCCGGCCACTCTGGGCAGCTTCCAATAGAATATAAGAAACACACACACACACACACACACACATCAGACATTATAACTTCTCTGACTCAGCCACACAGTGCTACTTGTGAAAAGTTTTTGAATTTTGAATTGCTATTGTTATTTATTAATTGCCTTCCACATATGTCCCAAGGCAGTGGACAAAATATAATAGGAACAGTTAAAAGCAGCGCACACAGAGAAAAAAACAGAAGATGAATTTAAGAACAAAAGAAATAATGTAGTTATTTATTAATCACATTCCGCATATTTTTACAAATATTAAAGAAAAAGTGTCAAAACGTTACCTCCGGAATCAGAAGCATCATGCTCCAGGGTACTAGTTGATGGTGATGTTATTTATTGTTTTATTTAATCAAGTTATAGGCCACTTATTATCTCAAAGCGGTTTACAACAAAAGTAAAAAAAACAACCTGTAAAATACATTAAAACACAACATGGACCTACAATTGACTATTTAAAAAATCTGAAATATCAAAACACTTGAAGAACTGGAAAAAAGTACACAGAGGCAGATGGAGGCAGAAACTGCAGACACATTCCAGCATTTTACTTCTGCCTGTGTTTGGCTCATGGCTCTGTTTCTGTGGCATGCAAGCAAGGAGGAGGCAGCTCTGACCACCGGCTCTGGTCTTGTGGGGCCCTGGCATGTTAGCAGCAGCATCTTCATGCACCATCACCTGCCAATCACTGGGTGGTCACTTGGGGGAGGTGTTCCTGAACTGCAGGACCCTGCACTTCTACCCTGAGGTCCAACCCTAGCTGCACCACTGTGTTCTGAAGTTGTTGTGAACATGCACAGGGGAGTTTTGGCCAACAGGTGCAATCTTGCCTCACCCTCCTCCACTTCCTCCTGTTTCTGTGAATACAGCTGGCATAAATACATCATCTAAACAGGAACTTCTGTGTATTTAAAAACAAGGCTGAGAGAGGCACCTAAACGTTTGCTGTGATACATAATGCAGTCAGAATCCCAGTAAGATAATGCAAACAGCACAGGAGGGAAAAACATAGCTTCTTTTTATAATTGCTTATTAGGCCTTTCCTTGCCAGAATTATTTTATTCATCATCTACAGAAGCCAATTAATTCTTATGTTTTGCACGCACCATTGTTATTACCGATGCCGTCCTATTATGCATCTTTGAGTCATCGGCAGCAGCACAAGGAGGTTATGAATAAATGGACACCGCCCTGGGTTCCATAGAAGCAAAAGCAGGATGTAATTGTAATAAATAAAACAATAAATACGTAACATGGGAGTGGGGCCATTAAAAAGAATGGGCACAAGTTTTGCTAATGCTGTATCCAGCAAAGGACACATCGGCTGATGGGGTTTTGTCGGGGTTAACAACAATGCTGTACCCTTTTAGGAAAGGGCTTTAGCTCAGTGGCAGAGAACCTGTTTTGCATGCAAAAGGTCCCAAATTTGACCCCCGGCATCTCCAGGTAGGGCGGGAAGAGATCCCTCTTTGAAACCCTGAAAAGCCACTTACAGTCAGTATAGACAGTACTGAAGGTATGATTCATTTTAAGGCAGCTTCCTATGTTCCTATTGTTGCACACCATCCCCAGTCTCCGAGCCTTGCTAGACCCTAGGGGTTCCAGGCACCTACCTAAGGTTAGTTTTTTGTTTTTGTTTTTTGAATGAGGACCACAGAGACTGTGGCTTCAGTGGAGGGGTCCACAGCATCAACACCTCAAAAAGGTCTTGCTTCTCCCATAGCCTCAGCCTTGGATTAAAATAGAAGTCAAACATTGCTCTCTGACTCTCTCACCAGCTTGCGGCTTTCCTTCTGGGTCACATCAGTGCTCCAAACTCTATTATCTAAATTCAGGCTTTATCTGTTGAGGGAGGCCCCCCACCCGCCCATTTGCCATCTTGCACCAAGCTCCTTAATCCCCCCCCCCATAAAGGCTCATCACCCAGTTTATCACCTCATCAGGGGGTTAGCCTGGCCATTCCAATAATGAGAAGTCTTAGAGGGGTCTGGCACCCAGCTTAAAACCCCAATCTTATAACATTATGTTTCCTGTACATTCTGCCTTCTGGGACTTGGCAAACATTCCATGAATATCACAATCCTGCGTATCACAAACAGAAGAGGGCTATTGTCCTATTGAAGCAACCAACATTTAGCAATTTCTAAACAAAAAAGCCAGCATTTCCTGGTGAGATAAGTGTTTATTTCATAGAATTATAGAATTGTAGAGTAGCCCTAAAGCAGCCATGACAAGTTGCCATCCAACTTCTCCTTAAAAACCTCTAAGAAAGGAGAGTCCACAACCTTCTGAGGGAGACTGTTCCACTGTCAAACAGTTCTTAAAGTCGGAAGGCTCTTTCTGATGTTCAGTCAAAATCTCCAATCTTGTAACTTGAAGCCATTGGTTTGGGTTTAACTTCCCAGAAGAAGGAGAAATCAAGCTTGCTCCATCTTACACGTCACATTTTTTGTTGGTATCTGTCTGTCTCGAAAGACAATGGAGTGCGCCTCCTTTCAGGGGTGCAAGCCTGGGCAGTGTATATGGAGGTTCTGGGCTGCCCTGACAAGACCCTCCTCTCGGCCTCACTGATGTGGTCCAAAGGAAAGCAGAGCAAGATGTTTGGCACCAGCTTGGCTGCAGGAGTTGCCAGAAGGAGGCTTACAAGGCACCATCCATCTGTCTTAAGGACACTATTCTGGAGTTGTGGAGAGTTTACTCCCCTTTCTTGGGAGTAAGTCTCATAGAACATAATAGGATTTGCTTTTGAGTAAACCGCATAGATAGGATTGGACTGTCAGTGAATGATCTTACAGTAAACAATTGTAAATTCTGTTGCTATGGTATAACTCAGTGTTTCCCAACCGGTGTTCCGCGGCACACTAGTGTGCCGCGGGACGTCGGCTGGTGTGCCGTGGGAGGGAGGCGGGCGAGTCGGGCGGCGAGAGGCGGGGCGGCGGCGGCGAGCACACGCGGGGCGGGGAGCGAGCTCCCTCCCACATCCCATCGCCCCGTGCTCCGCGCTGGTGTCCGCAAGCCTTGCGCACCCGGGGGATCTCCCCCCGGGAGCGCAAGGCTTGCGGGCTGCAGCCTGCAGCGCGGAGCACGGGGCGCCCTCCGGAGGACGCCCCGTGCTCCACGCAGGTGTCCGCAAGCCTTGCGCACCCGGGGGATCTCCCCCCGGGAGCGCAAGGCTTGCGGGCAGCAGCCTGCAGCGCGGAGCACGGGGCGCCCTCCGGAGGACGCCCCGTGCTCCACGCAGGTGTCCGCAAGCCTTGCGCACCCGGGGGATCTCCCCCCGGGAGCGCAAGGCTTGCGGGCAGCAGCCTGCAGCGCGGAGCACGGGGCGCCCTCCGGAGGACGCCCCGTGCTCCACGCAGGTGTCCGCAAGCCTTGCTCACCCGGGGGATCTCCCCCCGGGAGCGCAAGGCTTGCGGGCAGCAGCCTGCAGCGCGGAGCACGGGGCGCCCTCCGGAGGACGCCCCGTGCTCCACGCAGGTGTCCGCAAGCCTTGCGCACCCGGGGGATCTCCCCCCAGGAGCGCAAGGCTTGCGGGCGGCAGCTGGCAGCGCGGAGCACGGGGCGCCCTTCGCAGGTGTCCACAAGCCTTGCGCACCCGGGGGGCGCATGGGGCGCCCTGAAACAGAGGGTTCCCCATGCTGCGGACTGTAGCCTGCCGCCGGACGCGCGGGGCGCCCTGAAGCAGAGCGCCCCTCGCGCCAGGCAGACATGGGCCAGCCCCACAAGCTCGGGGGACAGCGGGGAGGCGTAGCACCGCCATCCCACTGTTCCCCGACCTGGTTTTTTTGGGGGGAAATAAAGGAAAAAAAAATTTCCTTTATTTCCCCCCTCAAAAAAGTAGGTGCGTCCTATGGGACGGAGCGTCCTATGGGACGAAAAATACGGTACTTACTATTTCATAATAAAGTAATTATAAAATACTTTCTTTGTGTTTATTTGATTCCTATTAAAGAGAGTTACTTTATATATAGTCAATATAGGCACAGAGTTAATTTTTTAAACATTTTCTAATGGTGGTGTGCCTCGAGATTTTTTTCATGAAACAAGTGTGCCTTTGCCCAAAAAAGGTTGGGAAACACTGGTATAACTCATAATGCAGCTATTTCCAAATTAACAGGCAGGGCTGGGTCACTTCTTACATCTTTGCAAACAAAGCTGAATGGACAATGACAGAAAGGAATTTAACATCGCTGTTTGTAAGCAGAAACATTTATGGCTGACCTCATTAGCTTTCCTGAATCATTGACATCAATGAATCTGAAAAGTCAATGAAATTTCAGAAGCGTTAACCCTGTAAGTATGTTGTAGCAAAACCACTACAAGTACTATAGCCTTGGGCCACCTTCAAACATATGATATAATCAGCCTTTCCAAATCTAGGTGCTGTTCTGGATTACAACTCCCATTGGCCTCAGCCATGCTAGCCAGTGCTGATGGGATTCGTGGTCTAAAATTACTAGGTTCCAACTGCAGAGGGTAGGACTAAAACCAAAGGATTCAAGTTACAAGAAAGGAGATTCTGGCTAAACATAAGGTAACTTTCTGACAGTAGCAGACCCTCCAAGTGTCTCTATTTTCCAAGGACAGTTCCAGATTTACAGAAGCTGTCCCAGTTTCTGATTTGATCCTGGAAGGTCCCGCTTTTCCTTAGGATGTCTCTATTTTCATCAGAGAAATTTGGAGGGTATGGAGTTTTCTAACCCCCAGGCCATCTGAAGGCAACGCTGTATAGGGATTTTCATTGGAGAAATGTTGGAGGGTATGTAAGAGCTGTTTGACAGTGGAACAGACTCCAAGGAGAGGTGGCAGACTCTGCTTCTTTGGAGATTTTATTTTAGCAGAGGTGGGTGGCCACCTGTCAGGTATGCTTTAGGTGAAATTATTGCAGGAGTTGAACTAAATGACACTTGGGGTCCCTTACAACTCTACAATGCTATGATTCTATAAATGGAGTAAGCTTGCAGGAGGCTGGTATAAGCTTCCTCTGTGGTTCCTTGACCTGAGAGAATATTTGGCAAGACCTCTTAAGCTGCAACAGGACTTTTCTTGTTTTTAAACCACTCAGTTTACTCTTCACTTTCATAGCTTAACGGGCTCTGTCTCATTGAAATAGTATGATATAGCACTGAACTCAGGCCTGGGCCCAAGTCACCACTCAGTTGAAAGCTTCAGTGGGGAATTTTGAGCCAGACCCTATTCCTCAGCCTAGCCTACCATTCAAGGTTATTGTTTGATTTATTTTTCTGCATTTATATCCCACATTTCCTCCAGGAAGCTCAAGGTGGCATACATAATTCTCCTCCTCCTCATTTATTCCCCACAACAACCCTGAGGTCACCCAGTGAGCTTCATGGTTAAATGGGGATTTGTTTTGTTTTGTTTTTTTATAATATTTATTGAACATTTTCAAATATAACAGAAAAAAGAAAAAAGAAAAATAAAACATCCATTTTATAACCTTATTTTCATTGATATCCTTTCAGGACTTCCCCGCCCCACCCCCTTTTGTATTCCAATTCCTTCAAATAGATTCAACAAGTTCTTACCCCAAATTTTAAACTTATTATGATTAACCCAATGTTAAAAATGTTTTTCCATCCCCTAAAATTGACCCCGCTCCCTTCCACGAATTCCCCTCTTTAATATGCAGAACAGGTTAAAATAAAAAAGATAGAAAAAAGAATAAAGTATAGTTTAACACCCTTTGGATTCCAATATCCCCCCCCCCCCCTTTCCCAGTTGCGTTCCCCAGTGTCCATCCCTGCTGTCATCCTGGAGATCCCACATCTAGGCCGAAATCCTTCACAAGTCCACTTTGCCGTCTTTTTGGTCATCTTTAATTTTGAACGTCCAACCTTGGAAAAACTCTATCTCAAAAAGGCCCATTTTTTCCATCCAAATCTCTGTATTCAAGAGCAAAAACTCCAATTTTGTTTCTTTAGACCTTTCAAATCTGGATGTCCCAAATGTCATGGTTAAATGGGGATTTGAACACTGGTCCCTCAGGTCCAAGGGACGCGGGTGGTGCTGTGGTCTAAGCCACAGAGCCTAGGGCTTGCCAATCAGAAGGTCGGCAGTTCGAATCCCCGCAACGGGGTGAGCTCCCATTGCTCAGTCCCTGCTCCTGCTAACCTAGCAGTTTGAAAGCACAAGTAGATAAATAGGTACCGCTCCAACGGGAAGATAAACGGCATTTCCGTGCACTGCTCTGGTTTGCCAGAAGCAGCTTAGTCCTGCTGGCCACATGACCCGGAAGCTGTATGCCGGCTCCCTCGGCCAGTAAAGCGAGATGAGCGCTGCAACCCCAGAGTCGGACACAACTGGACCTAATGGTCAGGGGTCCCTTTACCTTTACCCTCAGGTCCAAGTCCAACACTTTAACCACAACACGACACTGGCTCTCTCTTTAAATATCACCTCGTTCTTTTTTCTTTTCTTTTTTAAAGTAGATTTCAACTAAGGTTGAGGCAGCAATCCTGAACACATGTACCAGGGAGCAAGTCCTACTGACTACATCCGTGAACGTATGGATAGGATTGTGCTGTCAAATACACAGTCAACAAGCAAAAACAAACACAAATATATGCCTTGCAGCAGCAACCTAAAAACAAGAAAGAATAAAGGGGAGAGCCTCCCTGGAGCTCTTTGAGAGGTGCAGCGGGGGAGGGGGTTGTAAAAAACAAACAAATAAGTTTTCCTCTTCTTCCCTAACTTTTTATTTGGTGTTAATGCATACAGACATATAATCTGAGAACCAGAGTATGGGAGGGAACAGATTTGCATAATTAATGTTAAATCTAATGCATGCAAATCCTACGAAATGGCAGAGCATTAGTGATGCTTGACAGATGATAAACTCCATTTTTAAAAGCCAAAAGATGCCCTTTTCGGGAAAAAAAGAAATGAAAAAATGCTTAGCAGATGACAAACAAAAACCTCCTATATCGAACAGAATTAACAGTGGTGATGCAATGATTTCAAAGGAATCGAGCAGTGGTGATTGGTACCTATTGGGACTGGTAGCGCCTAAGACAGGGAGCCCAAACAGGAAGTTGAGCCAGAACCAACGACAGGAAGCACAGGCTAATTCTCCTTTTATCCCCATCCTGAGTTCTGTGAGGGCAGCACTGAGAAAAAGGAGGAAGAAACTGACAGCTAAGGTCACCCCCTGGTCAAGTAAGGCAGGCCGGCAGGTGGAGGCTGGCTAAGGGCAGACTGAGGTTGGTGGGGCAATGCCCCATTTGCCCTAACACACCCACTGGGTAGATGAGTGTTTCCATTAAGGGGGATTGTCAGGACTGTGCTTGAATCTGAAGTCATGCAGGAGGCAGGATAAGAATCAAAAGCATAAAATAAATGGGTATAGAGAAAAATGTTGCAAACAATAGAACCCAAGTATAGTAAATGAAAAGGATGTGGGTGGCGCTGTGGGTTAAACCACAGAGCCTAGGACTTGCCAATCAGAAGGTTGGCAGTTCGAATCCCCGCGACGGGGTGAGCTCCCGTTGCTCGGTCCCTGCTCCTGCCAACCTAGCAGTTTGAAAGCACGTCAAAGTGCAAGTAGAGAAATAGGTACCGCTCCAGCGGGAAGGTAAACGGCGTTTCCGGGTGCTGCTCTGGTTCGCCAGAAGTGGCTTAGTCATGCTGGCCACATGACCCAGAAGCTGTACGCTGGCTCCCTCAGACAATAAAGCGAGATGAGCGCCGCAACCCCAGAGTCAGTCACGACTGGACCTAATGGTCAGGCGTCCCTTTACCTTTTATAGTTAATGAAAGTGTTAAGTTGTGGGTTGACATAGCCGACGACCAGCGATTTCTCCAACTAGCTCTTTATTTCGTAAGCTGGAATAGAACTGACTGCAAACAGCTCAGCCGGCCTGCTTTTATAGGCAGCCGGCTGTCAACATTGTAACAACAACAGCCCAGAGTTCCCGCCTAAAATAACTGACGCGGACCTGAGGGAAAACTACCTACAGACCTGAGTGAAAACTATATACAGTATCCCCCTGCTGGCCCAGGGTGAAACTTCACTACATAACACCCCTCCCCACCGAGATAAGGCGTTAGTTACAATCGTAATGGTTTCCTTATATACAGCACTACGCGTAATGGTTCAATTAGGCACAAAAGCATATTGGTTACATTTCCCATACTTAGACCAACAGTGATACATGTCCAACAACATAGTCCTTTAAATAAGTTGGGCGCTTGGGAACTCTGCCAGACCGCCGGGGACTGGTAGCCAAGTCCGGAGGGCCACACAGTTCTTGCTGAGGCTGTGGTGCGACCCTAGGTGGCGTTGGAACCAAATCCCCTGGATCCGCTGCTGTGGGTGGAGCCTCCGCAAGTGGAGTGGTCTGAGTCTGTGGTAAGTCTGGCAGACCCTCTGAAGCGGCTTGGTTTGGCTCCACGCTGGCAGTTTGCGAGGGAGGTGTAGGTGGGGCCTCGCCATCTGTACGTGTCTCTTCTGGAGCCGCAAGCGCAGTTGGGGGCACCTCGGTAGTGTCCAAGTCCCCAACCCTGCGCCTAAGCTGGTCTATGTGCCGTCGCCACAAGCGTCCGTCTTCGAGTGCCACCCGGTACGAGCGAGGTCCAGTGACTCCCACTACTGTGGCTGGCACCCAAGGAATGTCCCCCACATAGTTCCGGGCAAAGACCTGGTTTCCTGGGACAAATGACCGTGGCGCGTTGGCACAGCCTGGGGGTTCAGCCACGGCAAAGTCCGGGTGTAGCCGGTCGAGCGGTGACCTGAGGCGGCGGCCCATAAGCAGTTCAGCAGGACTCCGCCCTGTGGCCGCATGAGGGGTGATGTGTTGCACGAACAAGTATTCGGCGACCCGCTCATGCCAGTCTCCCCAGTCCAGGCGCCCCAGTGCCTCTTTTGCCGAGCGCACCATTCTTTCCGCTTGCCCGTTGCTGGATGGATGAAAGGGTGCCGTTAGGGCATGGCGGATGCCCAGTCCCAAAAGATACCGCTCAAATGTACCTGACGTGAACTGTGGTCCGTTGTCAGAGACAAGGACATCAGGACACCCATGCGTTGCAAACAGGCCTCGCAGCACCCGGATGACAGCTTCGGTAGTGGTGGAGGGCATCAGGGCGACCTCCAGCCATTTGGAATAGGCGTCCACCACTACCATAAAGGTCCGGCCGTGAAAGGGGCCAGCCAGATCAATGTGCACCCTCGACCAGGGTGTCTTTGGCGTCTCCCAGGTGTGTCCCTTAGCTGCCGGTGGTGCAGGCCTCGACTCTTGGCACACTTGACAGGCAGACACCCAGGCAGTGATGGCATTGTCCATATTAGGCCACCAGACGTAACACCGAGCCAACGCCTTCATTTTGACAATTCCCGGGTGGCCAACGTGCAGAGCCTCCAGGACGCGCTGACGGAGTCCCTGGGGAATCACGACGCGGTCTCCCCACAGCAGACAGCCGCGATGAGCTGAGAGTTCATGTTGTCTGGTTGCGAAGGGCTGGAACTCTGATGCAAAAGGCCCTTGTGGCCACCCCCTCCACACCCAGTTGAGCACCCGGCTGATGGTGCGATCCTGGGCAGACGCGGAGGCCACGGTGGCAGCTGATACAGGCGCTGCCGGAAGATCCTCAATCAGAAGGAGCGATGAAGCTGGAGCCGGGTCTTCCACAAATGCTGGAAGAGGGCAACGGCTGAGGGCGTCGGCATGGCCCATCGATTTCCCCGGGCGATGGATGAGCCAGTAGTGGTAGGCAGCCAGAAAAACAGTCCATCGCAGCATGTGTGGCGAGAGGACCGGTGGAGTTGGACGATCACCGGCGAGGAGGCCCAGGAGTGGCTTGTGGTCAGTGATGAGGTCAAAAGTCCTGCCATAGAGGTATTCATGGAACCTCTTCACTCCAGCCACAAGTGCCAATGCCTCCTTGTCGAGCTGGCTGTAATTCCGTTCCGTCAGAGATAGCGTCCTGGAAAAGTAGGCGAGTGGTGCTTCTCTTCCATCTGGAAAACGGTGACTAAGGACAGCACCGATGCCAAAAGGTGAGGCGTCGCAGGCAAGGACCAGCGGCCTGGATTCACTGTACTGTACCAGCACACTGTCTGATGAAAGGAGAGCCTTAACCGCGTTGAAGGCCGCCGTCTCCCGATGACCCCAGGCCCAAGGCGTCTTAGTGCTAAGGAGTCAGTGAAGAGGCTCAGCCACTGTGGCTTTGTGGGGCAGGAACATGTTATAAAAGTTCAGCAGCCCCAGGAACGCCTGCAACTCCGTCTTGTTCTTTGGGGTGGGGGCCTGCTGGATAGCGCGGATCTTGGATGTGGTCGGGTGAAGGCCGGAGGCATCGATAAGATAGCCCAGGAACTCTACCTGTGGAACGGCGATCTGGCACTTCTCCCTCTTTACCTTGAGCCCGGCCTCTTGGAACCTGGTCAGCACGGCACGGAGGCGCTCGAACAGCTGCTGGTGTGAGTCTGCAGACACCAAGACGTCATCAAAATATGGTACCACGCCCAGAAGCCCTTGCAGGAGACGCTCCATAAGGCTTTGGAAGATGCCAGGAGCCACACTCACCCCGAACAGCAACCGGCGGCAACGGAATGCCCCCCGGTGGGTGACGATCGTCTGGGCTTCAGCAGTGGCATCATCGACTGGCAGTTGTTGATAGGCTTGGGCAAGGTCCAGCTTAGCGAAGACCTTACCCTCACCCAGGGAATGCAGCAGGTGTTGGACAACAGGAACCGGATAAGCGTGCTGCTGAAGTGCCTTGTTGATCGTGCACTTGTAGTCAGCGCAGATTCTCACCGACCCATCTGGCTTGACAGGCGTGACGATGGGGGTTTCCCACTTGGCGTGGTCAACCGGCTCCAGAACTCCTTGGGCGATCAGTTTGTCCAGTTGTTCGTCCACCTTAGCCTTGAGAGCAAAGGGAACCCGGCGTGGCTTTAGCTTGATGGGGGCGACTTGTGGATCAAGGCTAAAGGAGATGGGCGTACCTGTATATTGCCCCAGGGTGCCGTCAAAAACCTCGGCAAAGTCTTTGACCAGACCCTCAGTCTCTGCGTTAGAGATGCAGTTGATGCCGGTGACTTCCAGGCCGAGGGCATCAAACCAGTCTAGCCCTAGGAGGCTTGGCCGCTGACCTTCGACCACCACCAACCGGAGCAGGCCCGAAAAATCCTTGAAGGCAATCCGGAACCGGCCAACGCCTACCACGGGAATGTCGTTTCCCTGGTAGTCTCTCAGGTGTACGCGGTGAGAGTCGAGTTGCCTTTTGGACACTCTGGGTACCAGTCTTTTGATGGTGCTCCACGACACGATGGACAGGGCAGACCCGGTGTCGATCTCCATGTCACATGGAGCTCCTTCAATGAGCACCGTGACGTTCAGCTTGCGTCGCGTAGGCGAGTCGGTTTGGCCAATCGTGGTTCCAGACGGGCAGCGGCAGTTGGTGAGAGCGAAACAACTTTCCTTGGCAGACTGGAGTGAAGGCTTGGACTTGCGAGTCGATGAAGGGGGGGTGTCAGACGGAGCCGATCGGCAGACCTTAGCGATGTGGCCCCTTCTGGAACACTTCCTACAGATGGCGTCTCTGAATCGACACTTGGCACGGGAATGGTTGCCTCCGCAGCCGGCACATTCCGGTTGGCCCTTGGACTTCTGTTGGAACTTCCTGTGCTCCCGCTTTGTCTGGTGCACGTCATCGCCTTCACTGGAGGATGCCTCATCACTGCTGGCCTCTTCATGATGCACCAGAACTGGCTCCCTAGCAAGACGCGGGCTGCTGCACTTGCGGATCTCCTGGGCGGAGCGTTCAGCAGCTTCTGAGGCCACAGCCTCCTCAATGGCTTTCTGCAGCGTGAGGTCTGGCTTGGCGAGGAGACGCCGTTGCAGATGGATGTCCCGGACCCCGCAGACGATTCGATCCATCAGGGCATCGTCTAAGTCTCGGAACTCACAGTGCATTGCAGCCTGTCGCAGGGCGGTGGTGTAGTTGTTGATTGACTCCCCCTCTGCCTGGTTCCGGTGGTAGAACGCATGGCAGGCAGCAATCTTGGACGGCTTTGGTGCGTAGTGGTTGCGGAGCTTCTCTTGGATCGTGTCCCATGGTGTTGCCTGGACTGCTTCGGGCGCAACCAATGCTCGGGCCGTCTCAAACACCTCAGGCCCACAGAGGCTGAGGAATAGGCCCCGCTTCCGATCCTTTGATACTGCTGTCAGCTCGTTGGCTTGGAGGTAGCAGTCGAACCGAGCGAGGTAGGAATCCCATGATTCAGAGGCTGGCGCAAACGGCGGTAGAGGCACAAGTGAAGCCATGATTCCGATGCCGGCGTGAAGGGCGATGGATGGAACACCGTGCTCTAGCCAGAACAGTCAGCTCTGAATTGGTTCTGTCCAGTGATTTCGCTCAGTGATTTCGCTCTGTGATTCAGCTCAGTGATTCAGCTCAGTTCAGAGGCTGGCCGCATCTGGCTGTGCTCTGATGTCCATCCATCCCATCCTCGTCGCCAGTGTTAAGTTGTGGGTTGACATAGCCGACGACCAGCGATTTCTCCAACTAGCTCTTTATTTCGTAAGCTGGAATAGAACTGACTGCAAACAGCTCAGCCGGCCTGCTTTTATAGGCAGCCGGCTGTCAACATTGTAACAACAACAGCCCAGAGTTCCCGCCTAAAATAACTGACGCGGACCTGAGGGAAAACTACCTACAGACCTGAGTGAAAACTATATACAGTATCCCCCTGCTGGCCCAGGGTGAAACTTCACTACATAACAGAAAGCATTGTGCAACGGTTCAATATGCACAAGAATGCAGTGATCATTCGCAAATAGCAATTGATTATAGCACTGTCTTCCCAGATTTGCTACGTTAAGGGCTCATTCAGAATTCCTATAGCACCACGTTTCCCAGGCACTGGTCCGCACTTTAATGTTCCATGTCCAGGCACGTCAGACCCTCCAAGTGTCCCTTTTTTCCAGGGACATCCCTGATTTGGAAAAGCCATCCCAGTTTCTGATTTGATCCCAGAATGTCCCCCTTTTCCTTAGGACATCCCTATTTTCATTGGAGAAATGTTGGAGGGTATGGAGTTATCTGACCCTGAGCTGTCTGAAGGCAATCCTGTATAGGGAAGTTTTTAAAAAATGTTTAATGTTTTATTATGCTTTTATATGTGTTGGAAGCTGCCCAGAGTGGCTGGGACAACCCAGTAAGATGTGTGGGGTATAAATAGTAAAATTATCATTATGGAATGGTACGTCCCTATTTTCATCAGAGAAATGTTGGAGGGTATGGCATGTTGTTTTAATGTCCTGGTGCCTTTCCCAGGAAAAACAGTGTTTTACCGCTCAATCAGAGCAAATGGCTATGCATGGAAAACCCAGTTGCTGTTCGCTCCAATTCAGCGATGAAATGTGGGTTTTCCTGGAGAAAGAGCTGGGGCGAATAAAAAGTGCTCAGACACAGAGCTTCAAAGTCCAGAACTGTGCCTAGAAATGCAGCACAAAAGAAGTCTGGATGAGCCCTTAGTTAGCACTTATAGTGGAGATGGGTCTTGACTGGGCCCTAAAGCAATACCATGGTTTATTGGTCTACAACCTTAATCAATCAACCAAGACCATGGTGCACTTTTCTCTTCTTCTACAAGAGTTAAAGTTGGCACAGTAAAGGAAGATATTTTGTGTTATTTCCAATGACTGCTTCTGTGAATAGATACTAAGCTTTATCACTCCCTCTAATAGTGAACTAAGGTAATGAGTGCCAAAAGGATTGTAGCCAAAATAGCACCACTTAGAAATAAGAGGAAAGAATCAGCTTGGTTGGGAGAATGCACAAGGTTTGCTGAAGAAAGACCAGAAACACTAAAAAAGAAGAAGTCTTTTTTCCATTGTTACTGTCATATCCAGGAGCAGAATTATGGCACTACGACCAGGCTTGAGAGACTGAGGGGAAGGATTTCCAGCTCTGGTAAAACTCAGCTCAAATTAAGACTTGAATGTTATTAAACCCATTCCACTTGAAAGAAGTCTTCACCTTCCATATAATAATGGGTTTTTAATCTCCCATATCTGAACTGGCAATATATGAATGAGAACTGAAAGAAGATAAACCTCTCAGAACACATTTCAGCTTATAAGCAGTATATAAATATTCCTATATACATACAAATGTCAGGCTGTCATTGCAAAGCCGTAGCACCCATTAGAAAATCTGAAGAGTTGCAACACAATCTTAGATTTGCAAGAAGTCAGGGCAAGGGGAGGGGAGCAGAAGAAAGGGGTTTTTTTTAGAATTGCAGTTTTAAACAACAGCAGAGGTTTGAATAAAGCAGTGATGGAGGGACACAGAGGAGCTGTAAGGATATGGGGCGGCTGATTGAGGTGTAAAGAGAGGGGTGGTTTGTTAAGTGGTTTGCTAGGGTTGGCGAGCTACATGAGCATGGGTAACAGGCCCAAACGAACAGTTTTTCTTGAGATTTATGCCTCATAGTAAGCAATCCAGTGTGCTTGTGTTTCAAAATCTCCCGTTGTCCTCCTTCCTTCCTTTAACTTTCCCTTTTATCTTATTTCTGTTAGTTAGTTTGTTTGAACATTACTTTATTTGCATTGTTTTTTGTATAAACAATAAAACAACAACACCCAGCTTTTCAGTGATCTGGAAGCCTCTGGAATTCATAGTAGACATGTTAATATGGAGAGGGATCCTGGAAAATAGAGAGTTTGGAAACAAAGACATAGAGGATTTGGAAAGGCTTTGGGCAAAAGCAGTAGCATGGGAAGATGTGGAACATGGTTCTGAGCAACTGTTTTGCTCCTGTCCCTGAATGGATGGATTGTGTGGCCACATAATCATCACTCCATCTAATTCAAATGTTCAGGGGCCAGTGCAAGTGCACAGCCTAAACAGTACCATCCATGCACAAAGAAGATGAATCAACTGCACTGGGAAGAGGGAAAAGAAGTCCAAAGTCTTAGGAAAAATGAAACCTGAGAAAGGAACATCCAAAAAAAACTGAGTCCCTTCCAGACAACCAGTTCATTGGGCATTCATCTTGCTTTGTTTGCAGCGAGATTCGCTAGCATTGGCTACTTAATGATTATGATTTGCTTGGGAGCTTAGATAACTTTGCATCTAAGCATTATCCCACACTTTCCAGTGCATTTTCCCATCACAAAAAGAAAAGAAAAAAAGAAATCCAATCTTTCGAGGAAGTGGGTTTGTTATAAGACATCCCAATCAACTACAATTGTGCAATTTGAATTTGCTAGTATGTGGTTGAATCACACCAGTGATCCACATAATTATGACTGTTGGGGTGGGGAGCAGACGTGGTCTGCAATATTCTGAAGAAAGACATGGTGCTGCCTTACTGGAACAGCAGAACGCCACACTGCAACTTTTTGTTTACAGGTTCCACTTGACACAGAAGCAATGCAGTTTGAAAGAGGGTCTGTAAACTCTTTTGCAAAGGTGAGCTGGAGGGATCAAGTCCTCTAAGGCCACCACCACTCCTAACCCCATGCAGACACTCCCTGAGAGATATCACAGATGAATAAAAAAAAAAGATTATGTTGTTTGTCTTCCGGAAGCAAAGAAAAGAAAAGAAAATCAGTGGCACTTTAGAGCCTAAGGAATTCATTGTGACATTCATTTCCCATAGGGAATGCATCCGATGTGATAAAATAGGCTTTCTAAGAAGAAGACTGCACATGTTGCTATGCTATCCCTTAAGCTTCAGCAAGGTTTGGACTGAAAGTTACTTTAGTAAAGAAGGTGGCTCAATTAAAAACGGCAAACATATTAGGGAGGGCAGTAATATGTTTGCATGCAGAAGGTCCCGAGTTCAGTCCCCAGTAGACTTCGTTTCTGAAACCCTGGAGAGAAACTGCCTGTCAATGAACACAGTGCTGAACCAGATGGACCCACTCTGCATAATCAATCACAAGCCACAGCACGCACACACCATTTGAATGGCAATACCCATCAACTTGGGGGTGGGGGGCTCAAATATTTTATTGGGGGGCAGAAGGGACCTCAGCCCCTAGGAGTAGGATCCTATGCTAATAGATCCATGCAAAACTTTTTGTGGGAGTCCAAGATTTGAGCTTGTTGCCCCCTGCTCAGGGGGGCCAACTTGAATAAAATATGGGGGGCTAAGCCCCGTCCAACATAATCGATCACATGACACGGTGCACGCACAGCATCAACGGGGGGGGGGTTCAAATATTTTATGAAGGGAGGCTGAAGACCCCTCGGCCCCTAGGAGTCGGCTCCTATGCCCCTGCTTGTCACCTTGCCAATTGCCCTTCTACCCATGTGGAGGAGACGCGCAGCCCGTCATTACCTTGCAAGAAAATGAGGCGCTCCTCTGTCCCTCATAGATTCAGACGACGCCGTGGTCTGGGTCTCTGCAAATGTACCAGAGGATCACACAGAGAATGAGTAAGATAGCAAAGAGGAAGACAGCCACGAAGATCGCCTTGGCCACTGGGGAGACAAAAGTCTGCATCTTCTTTTTCCTCCTCCTTCTCCTCACCACGAGGCAGTGAGAGGAACGAGAGAGAAGGATCGCTCCAGCGCTCTGCCCCTCTAGACATCACAACCGGCATGCGACTAAAAGAGAAGAGACAGGAGAAAAGTTGCATACAGTACCAGGAGTCGCAGCTGAGTCCCCTGGGCGCGCATGCGTTCTGCCCAGTCTCTGTTTCGGAATGGGCTCGGGACTCTTCTGCCGTGTAACACTTCGACTGCCAGGGCGCGGGGATACAGCCTAAACTCCTTGGGCGGTGTGATTAAGCGCTCTCTCTCTTTGCCTCCTCGGCTGTATTGGAGCAGAGGTTAATGTCTGCACGCAAGCGTGCCCGGTGTCCTTCCAAGAGGAGGCGGCGGCGGCTGCTGTAATTTGTACCGCCCAGGCTCTGCACCCCTGTTGCTCTGGTCTTTATTTTCAAGCGCCACCCGCTCTTCTTTGAAGACAAATAAATGCATGTAAAGCTTAGGGTTGGGTTTTATGTTGTTTCGCAAAATTTAGTTGCAATGCGCAGCAACAGCTGAGTGTGGGTGAGTGGGGCGGGGATCATCCCACCGATCACTTACTTTCTCTGCAAAAGGGTCGTGTAATCAGTGTTCCAGATTCTGCAACGGGGATGAGGGGATCAGGCTGTTGTTAGGCTGACAGGGCCCAATGAGAGCTCGTTTATGTAATTCATAAGATTACTATATTGTACCTCCTGACTGTAATAAAACCTCAAAGAACAAAACAATGAGCAAAAAAAAAAAAAAGACATTAAAAAAATTCCCAACTGTTTAAAACATTAAAAAGAAAAAAAAAATCAACATCAAGCTAAAAACCAGAATGAAATTCTACATGCCTGAACAGGCTTGGCACCAAGAAGAGTACTGTACAGGGAAAGCAGTCCCCTGATGTCAGTAGGCAGGGAGTTCCAAAATGTGAAGGTTACCACACTAAAAGATCAACTGCTTACAAATGTGGAACTAGACCAGGATGTCAGGAGACTGCAAACACCTTCGTGGTAGTGGCGACTGCCCTGTGGAATGCCCTCCCAGCAGATGTCAAAGAAATAAACAACTCTCTCACTTTTAGAAGACATCTGAAGGCAGCCCTGTTTGAAGTTTTATTCTGTTTTTAGTGTTCTGCTGGGAGCTGCCCAGAGTGGCTGGGGTAACCCAACCGGATGGGCGGGGTATAAATAATAAAATTATTATTACTATTACTATTCCTGCTGGAAGAGTTCATCACAGATGGGATAACCGCAGAGGCCCCCTTGGTATCGGGAGCCTGAACAAGAACGGACAAAGGCTACCTGAACTGTGCTCATACCACAGCCTGTGCGTCACGAACATGGTGTGCTCTACCAAGGCAAAACACTCAGTGTCCTGGAGACATCTTAGATCTCAGGTCACTGGCACCAGTTGGACTGGATTGTCACCAGGCAATTGCACTGAACTGTGTTAATGCCACACGGAGCTACCACAGCACTGACTGCGACATGGTCACATCTTGAAGGTGAGCAAAGAGGACCTCTAGCCAATCTAAGGTTCTGCACTTTGGCAGGAAGAACCAGCTGCTCCAATATAAGATGAGGGACACCTGGTTTGCTGGTAGGGAAAAGGATCTAGGGATCTTAGTGGACCACAAGCTTAATGAGTCAACCTGAGAGTGATGCAGCAGCAAAAAATGCTAATGCAACAACAAAAGTATCCAGATCAATGGAAGACAATAACACAATGAAATTCAAAACAGTAACAATTTATTGTGCATTTATTCAAAATCCATTTAAAAATATTTATTTTTATTCCATTCTCTCTCAGTTCTTTTTCTTCTTGACACGTGGGGTTACACAGGGGGTAGATCATATATCCTAAGGAACTGAAAAACCCAAGATTCTGTGAGATCTTTTGAGGCAAAATAGTAACAACTTTCGGATCTCCCTCTGTCCCCTGCCCTGTCTTTTGCAAAACAAAGGTATCAACCCTGTACCCTGTGCTCCCTGAGGTGGTCCAAAGGAAAGAAGAGCAAGGCATAAGGCACCAGCTTGGCTGCAGGAGTTGCCAGAAGGAGGCCTACAAAATGCCACCCAACCATCTTAGGGACTCCACTCTGCATCTGTATAGGGCTCCTTCTGCCGGAGCCTGTCTTCTGACACAGGGGAAAGTCCCTCACTCACCGAAGGTTTGAGCCCCATTGGCTCCCCTCCCCTGGTTCCCGGGCCTCTTCTCCCTCTGACTGCTCCTCCTTGTCCCCCCTCCACTCCCTGGGCTCTGAGACGTCTTCTGTTCCTGTTTCTCCAGCTGCTTCCTCCCACCATTCCTCTGTGCCCAACCAGACCATGACACCGTTCCACCCCTTGGCCTCTGTCCCCACAAGGCAGCTTCCCCCTACCTGATCTGGTCCCACAGCCACTGCTTCCCTTCTGCCGCCATGAAAAGATGGAGAAGGAGGTCTTGCCAGCATCATTCTGTCACCTGCAAGAGAAAAAAGGTGAGCAGGACGCCAGGAGTGCCTGCTTCTCTCACTACAGATGGGCTTTTGAGGAAGTCTTACCTGCCGAGTGCATTTGGATGTTGGCCTCTTTCTGATGCCCAGTGAAGCCCGAGGTCCGCACTACCTATAAATCTTCAATGATGATGTCCTCTGGATGGAAGAGAATGAGAATGAGAAGAAAATGAAAATGAAAATGAGATTTTCCCACAGGCCTTTAGTCAAAGGGTGCTGTCTCCAGGTGTGGGGCTTACCTTCTTTCGGCTTCAGGCGGAAGCAAGCCAGGTCCGGCCGAACGACTGTCATCTGCAGAGGAAAGAAAAATCGGGGTCAGATGGGAAAAGCAGCGCCAAGTCAGGAAGGATGGGTCTCCCTCTGTCTTGGGCCCAATCCTTTGTTCCAGAGGACCTCCCTGGGCCCTGCAGCCTCCTGGGCAGAGGTGGAAGGGCAGCAGGAGGAAAGGGGGCAGGAAAAGCCTCTGGCTTCATCCTGGCCCCCAGGGACACACCCCGCATCATCTGAGCTAAAGATCAATTGGGGGTGTGATCTTGGAGGGATGGAAGTTACCAAAGAAATGAATAGCAGAAGGCAAGGTACTTACTCAGAGGTTGGGGTATTTCCGGGCAACGGCCAGCAGCAAGGAAATGCTGCTGGCCGCTAGTTCTTGAGCCTCCCCACTTTCCCCCAGGGCGTATCCTTGGAGGTCCTGAAGGAGGAAAGAGTGTCTCAGAGTCAGGGGCCAGTCTGGGCCAAAGCAGCCCCCACTGCCCCCACCACGGAGTCTCTGGCACTTCTGGACCATGAGGGTTTGCCAGCTTTGGTCTTGGACCAAATTGGGGGCCAAACAGGCTGTGTGCCCCAGAAATGGGGCAGTCCATTGGGTAAGGGATGGCGGGGGGACGACAACCCTAAAACCACCCCTGATGCCATCGGGACACTTACACTGAGAAGGTGTAGGAGGGTGCCAGGGTTGGGGGCTTCCATAAGGAGACTGCCCAACAGGAGCCGGAAGTGCCTCTTCAGTTCCTGCGGGAAGAGAGAAGAAAGTTTGAATGCTGGGTTGGATTCTGCAAGGGTGTGACGAAGAAGAAGAGCCGTGAAGGGAAGTCAAAACAAAGGACATACTTCTCTCTTCTCCTCCTCCTCGGCGGCCCCTTTCAGCACGGCCTCCAACGTCCTGTGCAGGATGGCACTGATCATATCGCAGCTGAATTTGGGCCTCATCGTGCTGCAGAAATGAAAGGGAGAGGGTTAGAATCTCCCTTGCCCCATCTCCCTCCCGCCTGCTCTTTCCCCCTGGAGTTCTGCCCCCCACCCACAACCCCATCCACGCCAAAGACCCCACTCACCTTAGCTGGAGGAGGGCCTCCAAGGCAAGGGCCAGGGTCAGGGGGTGATCCCTGAAGTGCTCCAAGGGCCCCAAGATGTTATGGAAGAGAACAGAGGAGGAAAATCAGCTCCGACCCCAAACACCAGGCTTGGCTTTCCAGGGGAATGGCAACCCCATGCCCTAAGCTGGCAGGGTCCTCCTCTCCGCAGATAGAATCATAGAATCATAGAATCATAGAGTTGGAAGAGACCACAAGGGCCATCGAGTCCAACCCCCTGCCAAACAGGAAACACCATCAGAGCACTCCTGACATATGGTTGTCAAGCCTCTGCTTAAAGACCTCCAAAGAAGGAGACTCCACCACACTCCTTGGCAGCAAATTCCACTGTCGAACAGCTCTTACTGTCAGGAAGTTCTTCCTAATGTTTAGGTGGAATCTTTTTTCTTGTAGTTTGGAACCATTGCTCCGTGTCCGCTTCTCTGGAGCAGCAGAAAACAACCTTTCTCCCTCCTCTATGTGACATCCTTTTATATATTTGAACATGGCTATCATATCACCCCTTAACCTCCTCTTCTCCAGGCTAAACATGCCCAGCTCCCTTAGCCGTTCTTCATAAGGCATCGTTTCCAGGCCTTTGACCATTTTGGTTGCCCTCCTCTGGACACGTTCCAGTTTGTCCGTGTCCTTCTTGAACTGTGGTGCCCAGAACTGGACACAGTACTCCAGGTGAGGTCTGACCAGAGCAGAATACAGTGGCACTATTACTTCCCTTGATCTAGATGCAATACTCCTATTGATGCAGCCCAGAATTGCATTGGCTTTTTTAGCTGCCGCGTCACACTGTTGGCTCATGTCAAGTTTGTGGTCAACCAAGACTCCTAGATCCTTTTCACATGTACTGCTCTCAAGCCAGGTGTCACCCATCTTGTATTTGTGCCTCTCATTTTTTTTGCCCAAGTGCAATACTTTACATTTCTCCCTATTAAAATTCATCTTGTTTGTTTTGGCCCAGTTCTCTAATCTGTCAAGGTCGTTTTGAAGTGTGATCCTGTCCTCTGGGGTGTTAGCCACCCCTCCCAGTTTGGTGTCATCTGCAAATTTGATCAGGATGCCCTTGAGTCCATCATCCAAGTCGTTGATAAAGATGTTGAATAAGACCGGGCCCAAGACAGAACCCTGTGGCACCCCACTAGTCACTCTTCTCCAGGATGAAGAGGAACCATTGATGAGCACCCTTTGGGTTCGGTCAGTCAGCCAGTTACAAATCCACTGAGTGGTAGCATAGTCAAGACCGCATTTTACCAGCTTCTTTACAAGAATATCATGGGGCACCTTGTCAAATGCCTTGCTGAAATCAAGGTAGGCTACATCCACTGCATTCCCTTCATCTACCAAGCTTGTAATTCTGTCAAAAAACGAAATCAGGTTAGTCTGACATGACTTATTTTTCAGAAATCCATGCTGACTATTGGTGATCACAGCATTCCTTTCTAGGTGCTCACAGACTGTTTGCTTAATGATCTGCTCCAGAATCTTCCCTGGTATTGATGTCAGACTGACTGGGCGATAATTATTTGGGTCCTCTCTTTCCCCCTTTTTGAAAATAGGGACAACATTTGCCCTCCTCCAGTCTGCCGGGACTTCGCCTGTTCTCCAGGAATTCTCAAAGATGACTGCCAGTGGTTCTGAGATCACATCTGCCAGTTCTTTTAATACTCTTGGATGCAGTTCATCTGGCCCTAGAGACTTGAATACATCTAAACTAGCCAAGTATTCTTGTACTATCTCCTTAGTTATTCTGGGCTGTGTTTCCTCTGCTGAATCATTTGCTCCAAATTCTTCAGGTCGGGCATTGTTTTCTTTATTGGAGAAGACTGAGGCAAAGAAGGCATTGAGGAGTTCAGCCCTTTCTGTGTCCCCTGTTTGCATTTCACCATCTTCTCCTCCGAGTGACCCCACTGTTTCTTTCTTCTTCCTTTTGCTACGAACATACCCATAAAAGCCTTTTTTGTTGCTTTTAACCTCTCTAGCAAGCCTGAGTTCATTCTGTGCTTTAGCTTTTCTGACTTTGTGTCTACACGTGCTGGCTATTTGTTTGAATTCCTCTTTGGTGGTTTCCCCCCTTTCCCATTTTTTGTACACATCCTTTTTTAATCTTAACTCAGTTAAAAGTTCTTTAGATAGCCACCCTGGCTTCTTTAGGCACCTTCCATGTTTCTGTCTCATTGGTATTGCCTGATGTTGTGCTTTTACTATCTCCCTCTTAACAAACTCCCAGCCATCATGAACTCCCTTTCCTTTTAATATTACTGTCCATGGGATCTCACCCAGCACTTCCCTAAGTTTTATGAAGTTGGCTTTCTTAAAGTCAAGAAATTGAGTCCTAGTATGCTTGGTTGCTCCTTTCCGCTGTATAGTAAACTTCAGAAGAGCATGATCACTCGAGCCTAATGATCCTTCCACTTCTACCCCACTAACCAGGTCATCAACATTGGTTAGGACCAGATCTAAAATGGCTGTTCCTCTTGTTGCTTCTCCCACTTTCTGGACAACGAAGTTGTCTGCAAGGCCAGTGAGGAATCTGTTTGACCTTATGCTCTTGGCTGAGTTTGACATCCAGCAAATATCCGGGTAATTGAAGTCCCCCATTACTACTATCTCCCGTCCTTTTGCATGCTTGGCCATCTGTTCCAGGAAGGCATCATCTATGTCCTCCGTTTGGCTTGGGGATCTATAGTAAACTCCCACAATGAGGTCCCTGTTATTCATCTCTCCCTTAATTTTGACCCAAATGCTCTCACTTTGGCTTTGAGGTTCTAAATCTTGGATCTCTTCACAGGTATACACATCCCTGACATATAACGCCACTCCTCCTCCTTTCTTGTCTGGTCTGTTTCTCTGAAATAGATTGTAACCCTCCATTATTACATTCCAGTCGTGGGACTTATCCCACCAGGTTTCAGTGATGCCTATTATGTCATATTTAGTTTGCTGTACCAAGAGCTCAAGCTCATCTTGTTTATTACCCATGCTTTGCACATTAGTGTACAGACATTGAAATCCATTAATCATTCCCCCGTGTCTCTTATTTAAGGATTTTTTCACAACCCCTTCCCTCCACACCACCCATCACTCACCAGAATGGCTTGGGCCGTCTCCTGCTTGGAGCACTTCAGGGATCGGAGCCCCCTGAGCTCAGCTGCCTAGCAGCTCTGGATGACCCCCAGGAGGTAGACCTGTTCATCTTCCAGCAGCTGAAATGCAAAAGTCAGGCTGTCAGTTCCTCATGAGGGGAGGGCTTCTCCGCATCTGAGAGTGCAGAGTGGGGGGCAAAGAGCCCAGGCAGCGGAGGGCAGGTCTGAGGGATCCAGTCCCTGCTCTTGTTTCCTCCAATACTCACCCCTGGGGCTGGGATGCGGAACCGCAGCAGAACTGCAAACAGAAGGACATGGGAACAGGTGTGAGTCCTCTTTTGCATCCTTGGACTAGTTGCCCCCCATGCCCATTCCTGCCCTCCTCTATCCAAAAAAGGAGGGCCACTGGCTTACCTGGAGCCACGGGCTGCTTTGGGTCTTGCTGGGGGGCCACCCTGTGGCAGCGCCTGAACAGGTGCCTTAAGCACCTGATCCTAGAAGAGATGAGCAGGGAGAGCGACTCAGACGCCGGCAGCCCCAATTCTTGGGGGGTGTTTGGGTGTGAGGAGGGGAGTCTGGAGAAAACAGTGAACCACTGCCGAATTGGCAGAACGGAAATATATATGTGGAGCCTAATCAATCCTTGCTGGCCCATCATGACCAATTCCTTCCATCTCTCTGCAGTTCATTGACCTGAAGGGGCATCATCAGAGCCTGAAAGAAGCAGCCCAGAGCATGAAGGGCTGGCAGAGAGAGAAAGGAGGTCCCAAGTGCTCTGGGTTCAAGAGCTATGGCCATGCCAGGACCCAGAGAGCCTGGCCCACTCATTCATGCAGTCAAGTAGTATATAAATTTCATGAAGCAAATGAAATTTGGTCATTCTTAACATTGTTACCAGATTTTTTGGAAAGGGTGGCGGGGGTTTCCCCCTCCAGCAGGCACCATACCCCCCTCCGATTGTACCCCAAATCAACACCTTCACTTCTACAAATGTCCGCACAAAACACATCCTGACACAGTCCTTTCCTTTTTCTATTCCAAAGGCTCCCATAAATAAGGGTAGAACATTTGCTCTAATGAAGGCCGAGCCTTTCGCTCACAAGGCGCACCAATCCGCTCAGACTATCCAAAGAACTGTCCAATAGCAACCAGTGAGCGCCACGAAACAGCACCCTCTAGAACAAAGCACTGAGGGCACAAGGAGAAGGGGATGACAGAGGACCAGATGGTTGTACAGTGTTCTCGTTGCTACCAACATGAGTTGGACCAAACTGCGGGAGCCAGTGGAAGACAGAAGTGCCTGGCGTGCTCTGGTCCATGGGGTCACGAAGAGTCGGACATGACTAAACGACTAAACAACAACAACAGAACAAAGCACACAGGCACTGCAGCTGCCAACCAGCCATGGCCTCTGCTCTACAAGTAGGAATTCCCACTGGGAAAAGGGGAAAGTCAGAACCAGCCATGAAAACCATTCTTGGTCCATTGAAACTAGCCTTTAAAGTTTCTGTTAAGTTGTGGGTTGACATAGCAGACAACACAGCGATTTCTCCAAGTAGCTCTTTATTTTGTAAGCTGGAATAGAACTGACTGCAAACAGCTCAGCCGGCCTGCTTTTATAGGCAGCCGGCTGTCAACATTGTAGCAACAACAGCCCAGAGTTCCCGCCTAAAATAACTGACGTGGACCTGAGTGAAAACTATCTCCAGACCTGAGTGAAAACTATATACAGTATCCCCCTGCTGGCCCAGGGTGAAACTTCACTACATAACACCCCTCCCCACCGAGATAAGGCGTTAGTTACAATCGTAATGGTTTCCTTATATACAGCACTACGCGTAATGGTTCAATTAGGCACAAAAGCATATCGGTTACATTTCCCATACTTAGACCAACAGCGATACATGTCCAACAACATAGTCCTTAAAATAAGTTGGGCGCTTGGGAACTCTGCCAGACCGCCGGGGACTGGTAGCCAAGTCCGGAGGGCCACCCAGTTCTTGCTGAGGCTGTGGTGCGACCCTAGGTGGCGTTGGAACCAACTCCCCTGGATCCGCTGCTGTGGGTGGAGCCTCTGCAAGTGGAGTGGTCTGAGTCTGTGGTAAGTCTGGCAGACCCTCTGAAGTGGCTTGGTTCAGCTCCACGCTGGCAGTTTGCGAGGGAGGTGTAGGTGGGGCCTCGCCATCTGTACGTGTCTCTTCTGGAGCTGCAAGAGCAGTTGGGGGCGACTTCCGGGTTAGCGCGAACGGCTAATGGCGGATTCCCTCCGAGCTCCGGAGGGAATCGGCTCCGCTGAAGACGGGTCTTGCCGTGCCGGCGACACGGGGACCCTCAGAAACCGCAGGCGCGGAAGCCTGCGGACCTGGTGACTCGGTGGGCACCTTAAGCGCCCTCCCCGACCCACGAAGAGCCTTTTTAAAGGCTACGGAGAGGGTACGGAGAGTGGCGTGGTGCTGAGAGTAGACCGCTACTTCAGTGGAGCGAAGCCGCGAGCCATGGCCGGAGAGCGCTGACTTTCTTCCCAAAATTTGGACTGGATAACAAAGGACCCGTGAGTAGTGGAATTTGGACTTTAAAAAATTTTTACCCTTTGAATTCGGCACGATCGGGGGATGTGTTAAAGGGAAGTCCGCACCCCCTCTACTTATAGACGATTTAAAGCAAGGAACGGAGAATTAAGGCGGAATGAATACTGTTTTGATGATTTAAAAGTTTTTCACAAATTTGATAGAAGAAGATTTCGTGCTGGAGAGAAAGGGAGGAACTTTGGAACTTTGTGTGTAATCCCCCCCAAAACCCGGGAGTGTCCTGTTTGGGTGCCGGAGGAAGAAGTGAAAGGAGTTTGACAGCTGTCAAAGAAGCTGTCAAACGGGCGGACAAAGTAAAGAATTTTGTTATTTAACAACTCTCTGAATTAAAGGTGATACATTTGAGCTGAGGTGATTGGAAACAAAGTAGTGATAATAACAAAGTAACAGATTATTGGAAAAGGACTACTAAATAACTGAAAGCCCCCTAGGGGGAATTAGCGACATTACAATGGCTGCAGAGGGAAAATTACTGGCGGAGATAGAAAAAATGTTCTTTCTCGTGGGAATCCTGCAAGAGCAGAGTATGGCTCTGAGCAAAGTATTTATGACCTTGAATTCTGAAACAAACAACTCTGCTGAATGCACAAAGGAGACGTATGACAAAAACTCTGCAGCTGAGCAGGAAGAGATGCTTTTGGAATTGACAGAGAAGAAAGAAGGAGTGCAGACACTACAAGTGGAAAATATCAACCAGGAATCTACACTGTTAGAGTACGAGCAAGAAGACCTTTGGATTACAAACCTGCGAAAGATGAGAAAGAAGAAGAGGGAAGTCCCTGGAGTACTTGGAATATTAAAACTAAAAAGAATAAAGCAACATGATTGGGACTTTCCTCTTGAGAATGGAAAAGTAGATGATCTTTCGCAGCAACCACTTTTAAACATTCTGGATGAAAGAAAATATGATGTGACTCTGACTGAACTCCTTCGGGGTCTTAGGACCAACAAAGAGGACTACCAATATGGTTGGCAGAGAGGGACTGACAGAGAATCAGACGCCTCGGACGTGAGGAATCCGGGCTAAGAACTATTTTTGTTTTTTTTTTTGGACATTTGTTTGGGAAGGGACAGAAACTGGGGCGGGGGGGGAGAGAGAATAGAACTATAAAATGTTATGATTTGTTTATTTGGTCAATGTGACCTATAATTAATATAATAAAGGGAAAAATTTGTGGAAGGGAAGTTAGATCAACCTTAAAAAAAAAAATTAATGATTATAAGAGAATTGGATAAGTTGAATATAGATAAACAAAAAGAATTAAATTTTTAAAAGCAATATGAATATGTTTAAGAGGTTAGGTAAGAACTTGCTGAATTAATTATTGGAACTGGGATGTAAGAGGAGGGGGTGGGGGGAAGTCAATGAAAGTGGGTAAAGAAAATTAGGGTATGAAATTGTATCTGTGTGTTTTTGTCTTTGTGTGTGTGTCTGTTGTTATAAAATGTAAAAACCCAATAAAAATTATTATAAAAAAAAAGAGCAGTTGGGGGCACCTCGGTAGTGTCCAAGTCCCCAACCCTGCGCCTAAGCTGGTCTATGTGCCGTCGCCACAAGCGTCCGTCTTCGAGTGCCACCTGGTACGAGCGAGGTCCAGTGACTCCCACTACTGTGGCTGGCACCCAAAGAATGTCCCCCACATAGTTCCGGGCAAAGACCTGGTTTCCCGGGACAAATGACCGTGGCGCATTGGCACAGCCTGTGGGTTCAGCCACGGCAAAGTCCGGGTGTAGCCGGTCGAGCGGTGACCTGAGGCGGCGGCCCATAAGCAGTTCAGCAGGACTCCTCCCTGTGGCCGCATGAGGGGTGATGTGTTGCACGAACAAGTATTCGGCGACCCGCTCATGCCAGTCTCCCCGGTCCAGGCGCGCCAGTGCCTCTTTTGCCGAGCGCACCATTCTTTCCGCTTGCCCGTTGCTGGATGGATGAAAGGGTGCCATTAGGGCACGGCGGATACCCAGTCCCAAAAGATACCGCTCAAACGTGCCTGACGTGAACTGCGGTCCGTTGTCAGAGACAAGGACATCAGGACACCCATGCGTTGCAAACAGGCCTCGCAGCACCCGGATGACAGCTTCGGTAGTGGTAGAGGGCATCAGGGCGACCTCCAGCCATTTGGAATAGGCGTCCACCACTACCATAAAGGTCCGGCCGTGAAAGGGGCCAGCCAGATCGATGTGCACCCTCGACCAGGGTGTCTTTGGCGTCTCCCAGGTGTGTCCCTTAGCTGCCGGTGGTGCAGGCCTCAACTCTTGGCACGCTTGACAGGCGGACACCCAGGCAGTGATGGCATCGTCCATATTAGGCCACCAGACGTAACACCGAGCCAACGCCTTCATTTTGACAATTCCTGGGTGGCCAACGTGCAGAGTCTCCAGGACGCGTTGACGGAGTCCCTGGGGAATCACGATGCGGTCTCCCCACAGCAGACAGCCGCGATGAGCTGAGAGTTCATGTTGTCTGGTTGCGAAGGGCTGGAACTCCGATGCAAAAGGCCCTTGTGGCCACCCCCTCCACACCCAGTTGAGCACCCGGCTGATGGTGCGATCCTGGGCAGACGCGGAGGCCACAGTGGCAGCCGATACAGGCGCTGCCGGAAGATCCTCAATCAGAAGGAGCGATGAAGCTGGAGCCGGGTCTTCCACAAATGCTGGAAGAGGGCAACGGCTGAGGACGTCGGCATGGCCCATCGATTTCCCCGGGCGATGGATGAGCCGGTAGTGGTAGGCAGCCAGGAAAACAGTCCATCGCAGCATGCGTGGCGAGAGGACTGGTGGAGTTGGACGATCACCGGCGAGGAGGCCCAGGAGTGGCTTGTGGTCAGTGATGAGGTCAAAAGTCCTGCCATAGAGGTATTCATGGAACCTCTTCACTCCAGCCACAAGTGCCAGTGCCTCCTTGTCGAGCTGGCTGTAATTCCGTTCCGTCGGAGATAGCGTCCTGGAAAAGTAGGCGAGCGGTGCTTCTCTTCCGTCTGGAAAACGGTGACTAAGGACAGCACCGATGCCAAAAGGTGAGGCGTCGCAGGCAAGGACCAGCGGCCTGGATTCACTGTACTGTACCAGCACACTGTCTGATGAAAGGAGAGCCTTGACCGTGTTGAAGGCCACCGTTTCCCGATGACCCCAGGCCCAAGGCGTCTTTGTGCTAAGGAGTCGGTGAAGAGGCTCAGCCACTGTGGCTTTGTGGGGCAGGAACATGTTATAAAAGTTCAGCAGCCCCAGGAACGCCTGCAGCTCCGTCTTGTTCTTTGGGGTGGGGGCCTGCTGGATAGCGCGGATCTTGGATGTGGTCGGGTGAAGGCCGGAGGCATCGATAAGATAGCCCAGGAACTCTACCTGTGGAACGGCGATCTGGCACTTTTCCCTCTTTACCTTGAGCCCGGCCTCTTAGAACCTGGTCAGCACGGCACGGAGGCGCTCGAACAGCTGCTGGTGTGAGTCTGCAGACACCAAGACGTCATCAAAATATGGTACCATGCCCGGAAGCCCTTGCAGGAGACGCTCCATAAGGCTTTGGAAGATGCCAGGAGCCACACTCACCCCGAACTGCAATCGGCGGCAACGGAATGCCCCCCGGTGGGTGACGATCGTCTGGGCTTCAGCAGTGGCATCATCGACGGGCAGTTGTTGATAGGCTTGGGCAAGGTCCAGCTTAGCGAAGACCTTACCCTCACCCAGGGAATGCAGCAGGTGTTGGACAACAGGAACCGGATAAGCGTGCTGCTGAAGTGCCTTGTTGATCGTGCACTTGTAGTCAGCGCAGATTCTCACCGACCCATCTGGCTTGACAGGTGTGACGATGGGGGTTTCCCACTTGGCGTGGTCAACCGGCTCCAAAACTCCTTGGGCGATCAGTTTGTCCAGTTGTTCGTCCACCTTAGCCTTGAGAGCAAAGGGAACCCAGCGTGGCTTTAGCTTGATGGGGGCGACTTGTGGATCAAGGCTAAAGGAGATGGGCGTACCTGTATATTGCCCCAAGGTGCCGTCAAAAACCTCGGCAAAGTCTTTGACCAGACCCTCAGTCTCTGCGTTAGAGATGCAGTTGATGCCGGTGACTTCCAGGCCGAGGGCATCAAACCAGTCTAGCCCTAGGAGGCTTGGCCGCTGACCTTCGACCACCACCAACCGGAGCAGGCCCGAGAAATCCTTGAAGGCGATCCGGAAACGGCCAACGCCTACCACGGGAATGTCGTTTCCCTGGTAGTCTCTCAGGTGTACGCGGTGAGAGTCGAGTTGCCTTTTGGACACTCTGGGTACCAGTCTTTTGATGGTGCTCCATGACACGATGGACAGGGCAGACCCGGTGTCGATCTCCATGTCACATGGAGCTCCTTCAATGAGCACCGTGACGTTCAGCTTGCGTCGCGTAGGCGAGTCGGTTTGGCCAATCGTGGTTCCAGACGGGCAGCGGCAGTTGGTGAGAGCGAAACAACTTTCCTTGGCAGACTGGAGTGAAGACTTGGACTTGCGAGTCGATGAAGGGGGGGTGTCAGACGGAGCCGATCGGCAGACCTTAGCGATGTGGCCCCTTCTGGAACACTTCCTACAGATGGAGTCTCTGAATCAACACTTGGCACGGGAATGGTTGCCTCCGCAGCCGGCACATTCCGGTTGGCCCTTGGACTTCTGTTGGAACTTCCTGCGCTCCCGCTTTGTCTGGTGCACGTCATCGTCTTCACTGGAGGATGCCTCATCACTGCTGGCCTCTTCATGATGCACCGGAACTGGCTCCCTAGCAAGACGCGGGCTGCTGGACTTGCGGATCTCCTGGGCGGAGCGTTCAGCAGCTTCTGAGGCCACAGCCTCCTCAATGGCTTTCTGTAGCGTGAGGTCTGGCTTGGCGAGGAGACGCCGTTGCAGATGGATGTCCCGGACCCCACAGACGATTCGATCCATCAGGGCATCGTCTAAGTCTCGGTGTGCTGGTCCCAGGGGGGATGAGGTACTATTACCGTAGTCCAAGATCAACAGGGAGCCGGGCGGGGTAGCAGGAACGATGGTAGGGCAGAAGCAGGAAGCCAGGCGAGGAACCGGAACACTGGTAGGGTAGAAGCAGGAGTCCAGGCGGGGAACAGGAACACTGGTAAGGCAGAAGCAGGAAGCCGGGCGAGGAACAGGCACACTGGGAGTACCGAACAAGGACTGGGTAAAGCAGATACTTCACAACGACGTTGCTCCCGCAACCTGGGACCGGGCTGCCTGACCTTTATCTTCTTCTAAGGCCGGGGGCGGTCCCGACCCCCAGAAGCCCCGCCTCTCTTGGCCTTAAGGCGAGCACTCCTCCTGGGAGACACCAGTTCCCTTCGCCTCTCTGCCCTAAGCCTCTGCAGATCAGGAGAGGCCGAAGGGTTACTGGGCCCCGGGGGAGGCTCACCTGTAGCCACTGAGTCTTCCAGCACCTCTGGGGCCTGAATGATTTCACCTGGTGCCTGCTCTTGAGTTTCCTCAGCAACTAGGCCTTGCCCCAGTTCAGCCGGCCCTGGAGGCGGGGACTCCTGCGCCGGCTGGGATTCCTCCGGATCACTCTCAGACTCGGAATCCCAGGCCATCACACCCGGAACTCACAGTGCATTGCAGCCTGTCGCAGGGCGGTGGTGTAGTTGTTGATTGACTCCCCCTCTGCCTGGTTCCGGTGGTAGAACGCATGGCGGGCAGCAATCTTGGATGGCTTTGGTGCGTAGTGTTTGTGGAGCTTCTCTTGGATCGTGTCCCATGGTGTTGCCTGGACTGCTTCAGGCGCAACCAATGCTCGGGCCGTCTCAAACACCTCAGGCCCACAGAGGCTGAGGAATAGGCCCCGCTTCCGATCCTTTGATACTGCTGTCAGCTCGTTGGCTTGGAGGTAGCAGTCGAACCGAGCGAGGTAGGAGTCCCATGATTCAGAGGCTGGCGCAAACGGCGGTAGAGGCACAAGTGAAGCCATGATTCCGATGCCGGCGTGAAGGGCGATGGATGGAACACAGTGCTCTTAGCCAGAACAGTCAGCTCTGAATTGGTTCTGTCCAGTGATTTCGCTCAGTGATTTCGCTCTGTGATTCAGCTCAGTGATTCAGCTCAGTTCAGAGGCTGGCCGCATCTGGCTGTGCTCTGATGTCCATCAATCCCATCCTCGTCGCCAGTGTTAAGTTGTGGGTTGACATAGCAGACGACACAGCGATTTCTCCAAGTAGCTCTTTATTTTGTAAGCTGGAATAGAACTGACTGCAAACAGCTCAGCCGGCCTGCTTTTATAGGCAGCCGGCTGTCAACATTGTAGCAACAACAGCCCAGAGTTCCCGCCTAAAATAACCGACGTGGACCTGAGTGAAAACTATCTCCAGACCTGAGTGAAAACTATATACAGTATCCCCCTGCTGGCCCAGGGTGAAACTTCACTACATAACAGTTTCAGTCTAGGTTCTTGCACTACCAACCCAGCTGTATGCTTGTGAAACATGGATCACTTATAAACGCCATCTCCAACTCCTTGAAAGATTCCATTAATGGTGTCTCCGAAAAATGTGACACACCACTTGGGAAGGCAGGCGAACTAATACCAGTGTCCTGGAAGAAGCAAAGATCACCAGTGTGGAAGCAATGATTCTTCAACACCAACTTCATTGGACTGGTCATGTCCAATGGCTGAGAAACACTGGCCTGTGAGTGCTCCAATAGGAGAACAGCCTTTACCAAAGGTGTCATGGGCTTTGAAGACACTTGAACTCAGGATGCAAGGGAGAAATGAGCTAAGAGGAAAGCACGCTTGGCAAACCCTCACTGTGATCAACTCCCACCCAGAAAACTATGTCCCCACTGTGGAAGGACGTGTGGATCCAGAATTGGCCTCCACAATCACTTATGGACTCACGGTTAAAACCCACTGTTCATGGAAGTCAATCTTACTCTGCTACGAGTGATAGAAGAAGAAGAAGAAGAAGAAGAAGAAGAAGAAGAAGAAGAAGAAGAAGAAGAAGAAGAAGAAGAAATCTGGTCGTAGCACTCACCTATTCTTGCAGTGGGGAAACCTTCAAATATTCATATAAAAGCAATCCAACATCGGATTGACACCGTTCCAATGCTGTTCTGCTCAGAAGGAAGATGGTTACCAGAGAAAGCACTTGGGACATGGCTAGGGGCAGCCATCATCCCTGAAGCATGAGACCACATACACAGAAACCCTTCTGCTGGGGTGATCATCACTGCCCTCCTGGTCTCTGAGTGCCAGACAGGTAGCCATCTCAAGGCCAAGAGTGGATCCAACCTACATGGATTGGGGACTTGGCCAGGACAATAGGGGGTACTCAACTTGGCTGGGAAACAGGACCATGCATATATTTCTCTTTGTTTTACTTAATGGGTGTAAGGTGGAGGTCAAGGGAGGGACAGGGACAAACCTGATACTCAGGTGTCTGCCAGAAAAACCTCCCAGTTTGTGACACTGCCCCCCCCCCCCAGAGATGAAGAGAAAGGGATGCTACTTACAGTCTGCCCATGTTGACAACGAAAAGATCCCACCCTCCTATCTAAAGTAACTATCTAAAATGCCCACCCAAGCCTAAATCTGACCCCAACCCCAACCCCTGCCCTAAGTCTATACCTAACCCCCACCCTAACCCTACACTTAACCCTAACTATTCCTCTATCTAAAAAATAAAAATATATACAGAACATGCACAGGTGTGCACAAAAAACAAAAAGCAAAAATATTAAAACAAAGAATAAAAAATAAAATAAAATAAATAAAAGTGTTAAAAGAAAAGAAAATCAAAATAAATCAAATCAAATAAATCAAATAAAAGTAATAAATGAAATCAAAATCAAAATAAGAAAACGAAAAAAGAACAAATCACTAATCCTCCTCTTACTCTCCACCAACTGCCACCACCAACTGCCACCACCACCTCTCTCCTCTAACCTCTCTTCACTAACCCACAATGGCCGCCTGCAAGCCAGTGGCTTTTAAAGGAGAAGCAAGAGATGTCACAAAGGAGGGCGGGTCCTTGTCACCGTGGCAACCCCCCCCCCCACACACCAGGACCTGGCCGCACCTGGCCCCTCCTGAGTGGTGATGCTCCTCTGTCAGAACTCGGAGGCACCTGATGTTCCGCCTGCAGAATGCTCTAATCCCAAACTCTCTAGCCCTACGACTGGCTTGGCCACGATAAATCCATTTGTTTCTAAGGTGTTTGGTGGCTCTCTTTTTCTACGTTTGCTGCGGGGGGCTTAATAATATCACTACCCTTCTGCACTCTGTGAATTAAGCAGGGCATGGATTTGCAAGCATTTGTAACTTCTGCCACATAATTTTCTGGTGGAACTCAAATCGGGAGAGAAAAGGGTAAATGCAGCCTGCTCTTTCCATGTGGGTGGCACATTTCGTAGTGCATGCAAGTTTAATGGTGGGCCATAACACTAAAGGCAGGCGCGTTGGGGACCTGTCCGGCCTAAGTGGGGAAAGGAACCATCAAATTTGCTCATAAAACCTCTCTGGCATGGGAGCACATGAATTCCAGAGCCATGGGCACATGAATGCTTCACAGTCTGTTGTTTTTTTGCAGAATTCACATTTGGAAATATGTCCAGTCGCAAAGAGCACATACCTGCTTCCTTCCAAAGGAGTGCTAAAATCAAATTAACAAGTCCTCAAAGAGGCATGCCTGTTCCAGTCCCCCCCTCAGATAGTCTCAAAGGGCGAGGAAGCCAGTGCAAATTTATCAGCAATTTCAGCAGACGTTGTGTCTAAAGAGTGCAGCAGCTACCTTTGGGCTGATCAAAATCCTGGCCCCTTGGCTGAGTGTCCTGGAGTATGCACAGAAATCATTGACCTCCAAGGGGGATGTAGCATTTCAAAGACCACAGGGCAAATGTGCTCCTGAGCATATGCAGAATCCTTTTCCTCTGGTGAGGTGTGGGGAACCTTTGGCCACCCCAGCTCTTGCTTAGACTGCAACTCCTGTCAACTCCAGCAAGCAGGAGTTTGGCAACATCTGGAAGGCCAGAGGTTCCCCACACCTGAGCTAGAGACTGTGCAGATATCTGTGGATTCTGGAGTCCCAGAATTCGCCTTAGGTATAGTTTTTCATGGATGTTAGTGACTTCACCTGCCTGATACTGCATAGGAGGTGACCTAGGATGAGATTGCTGGCAGGTACTCATGCTATGGCCTGGCTGACTTGCTTGCACAGTAAACAGGAGATGAGTACTCAGTGTGTAATCTGATCACAGTGAAGAACGGTAGCAACTTCCCCAAATCTCTTGCTGGGTCTGCCTGCTGGCAAATATAACATTGAATCACAATGGTACAAAATAACTCAGCAAGCTGACATTTATCAAGAGTTAAACAAAGGTTAGTGTACTAAATATTATTTCCAATTCTAGGTAGTTTTCTACTGGAGAAATACCATATATGATTATAAAAATCTAAAGCAAAAATTATTTTAAAATATGATTTCATTTCTAGATCAGACAGACAAGATTTCTTCTACGATATAGTTCTTTCTTTATTACATACACAGAAAGCTTCTATTTTTAAACAGGAAATATTTTTGTAACCTAAGGTCTGTTATACAAATCCATACAGATGTTCATTTTGTTACAGTGTAGCACCCTGCTTGTGGTTAACGCTTAGCTGGAATGAAATATTCAACGCAGCAATAGAGAAATTAAAATAGTAATTTATTTGTCAGACAAATAAATAAGAGGCACAGTGGTACATGGTTACCAAGCTCTGGCCTGGCCTCCTGCCATCCTGGCCAGCACTTATATTTCCTTAATCCAGCCCCCTTTGCTCCTCCTGTGGCTGCCTCTGTCCAATCAGCCTGGTTGAAATTCCTATTGGCTGTTTGCTAGAACCAATCACAAAAGATACACCCACTTCCTTCTGTCCTTATATGGGAGACAAAGAGCTATATATAAATGACAAATAAGTAATAATATATCTTACATGGAATCTTAATTACCAGCTCACCTCTTACCCTCCTTGCCCTATTGCCTTCTAAAACAAATGGTTAATCTTACATTTTTATCTTCAACAGATGTCAAGGATCTTGAGTTCACATCAACATTGAAAGATTTCCTTCAATTGAAGGTTTCTAAACAAATGCCTGACAACTATATATCAAGAGTGCTCTATGGCGTCTCCTGTCTAGCAGGGGGGCTAGGCTCATTTGCCCCTCTGGTCTCCTATTACAATATGACTCTATGAAATAAGAATCTAGCATTTCTTAAATCCTTTGCATAATTACATTTAAGCCAATATATTTAAGCTAATATATTTCATACATTTGTCATAGGTAGCCTTTTAAAAGAATAAAGCTTCTCAAAGTGAAAAGGAAGGAACTCAGTAAAAAAACAGCTTTTAAAAGAAGCCTCTTCAGTTTGCACCTCCCCCTTTCACCCTCCTCTCCAGCCTCAAAATAAAATAGAAAGAAGCTACTTCTTCTACAGCCAAGCCAGTTGCCTTTCCCAATATTTAACACATTTAACCTTTTTAACTCTCTCAGTTTAAGAAAGAAACAGCTTTAGAAAAGACTTTTCAAAAATGCTCTCTTTTCTGTCAGCTAAATGTTTTTCCCCATTTGCTCCTGGCCTTTGAAAATACAACTCAAGGTTTAAGAGAGGCCCCATGGTATCATTTTACTATTTGCCCATTCCTAATTGTGTTTTACAATCTGCAAGGTCAGTTGTCTGTAATTCCTTTTTTTATGACTTTGAGAATTGTTTTTCCTGCTATAAATCAGGGGGGGGCCCTTGTCTTAGGAGGAAAAACATCTTGCCAAGGTTCTTTCTGCCTGGCATGAAACATTTGAAAATCCTTTTTAAAGCTCATTTTAAATACAAGCAAGCCTTAATAAAATATATATATGCTTTGATAAAAATGCAGGCTTATGATTAGATGCCTCAACAGTTCTGTTAAGTTGTATACAAATTATAAAGATTCCAAGTTTTTTTATGTTCTGCCATGAGTCTATCGCAGGTTTTGCCATTACTGCGTATTCTGATACTTTCCCTTTCCATTTATCTATTCCAGGACATATGTCAGATTTCCATACGTTAGCCAACACCACTCTGACTGCTGTGGTCATATAACTAAATAGTTCCACTGACAATTTCACAATACAGTAGCTGAAGGAGTGATTCCCAACGGCATAGTTTTGGGGTCCAATGCAAATTTTGGGGTTGTTTTTTTTTTTACATTTTTTCATTTCAAAATGAACTTTCCTCCAAAACTTTTTGGTCTTTTCACACATTCACCATAAATGGAAGAAGGTTCCTTGAGGTCTATGACATTTCCAGCAATGTCCATTCATTTCATTATTCATCTTCTGTATATCTTTCAAAGTTATATACCATTGAAAGAATATTTTTGTACAGTCATACCTCATGTTACGGCCACTTCAGGTTACGTGTTTTCGGGTTGCAGACTGCGGGAAACCCAGAAGTACTTCCGGGTTTTGCCGCTCACGCATGCGCAGAAGCGCCAAATTGTGCCGGTGCCTGCGCATATGCAACACTTCAGGATGTGAACGCTGCGGGTTGCGGACATGCCTTCATCACGGATTACGTCCACAACCCGAGGTTTCACTGTACCAGTTTTGTTTTAGGGCTTAACTTGCAGTGAATTTTATTCCTTTATTCATAATTGTTCTCATTGTTCCACTGTAAACTGTTCTTAAAATTTTTGCATCCATTTTGTCATATAATGTTTTGCTGGTTCGGGCTCGGTGTCATATTTGAGTAATAGTTTATAAATTTTACCCAAAAGGTAAAATTTATATGATGGACTCAAATTCTGTCTTTTCACTGATTTAACTGTTTGCCATACAGTCTTTCTTGAATCTGAATATTAGTTGACAGTATGTAAGCAGTTTCATATTTTTTCTCCTCTTTAATACTTCGGCATGTATTTGATCTGTTCTTGAAGATGAACCATATCTTGGTACAATATATAGTCGTACATTCTCCTCTCGGCTCTGATAATAATGTTCCAGTGGTGACATTAACAGTGCTGCTAAGGGCATTTTGTGATTTTTGTAGTGCAACTCATGATTTTTGTGGTGCAGGCTATGCCCCTGGATATTATGTGTGAATTGATGGTGAGTTTGGGGTAGCTCAATGCATAAAGCATGAGGATCCATGAGGATCCGTGCTTCAAAATCATGTTTTTGGGCCATGGAGTTGCCAGGAAGCCGTGGATACATGATTTTTGTGGTGCAATCTGTGACCATGGCCATGATATTTGATCTGATGGTGACTTTGGGCTGATCTAGTGCAAAAATTATGAGGATCCATGTTTTTTAACCATGGTTCTGCCTACAGACACGTGGTGTATAGTATCATGGTGTTTTTATTTTGTTTCAATATAAAAATCATATGAATTCATGAGGATCTGTTTTTGTGGTGCTGCAGGGCGGCTAAGTGTTGGATCCACGTTTTTTATAGTCCAGTCTGTAGGCGTGCCTTCCAGATGTGATATGACACTGGATTTGTTGGAGTTATTTTTTAAAAAGTGGAGGATCCCTGAGGATCCGTGCCGATCCGCCTTTAACCCAGACCCCCGGTTGAGCATTAATCTCAGAGTCGTGGATTCCGGCCTCAAGTTAGGCAAAAAAAATTCCTGCATTGCACGGAGACGGGGTTGGGCGCTGGATTGTGGTCCCTTAACCTATGTTGCGATTCCCTCCCCAGTTGCTTAGAAAAAGCTTTTATCCCCTTGCCCTTCCCTGCGCTGCAACCGGGCAAAGCTTCGACGGCGCTTACGGCGCAGGCGCCTGGTCGCCGCGCACGCGCACTGCCTTCCCAACTCCTTTATCCGGCGGAGGTGGGCGGGGCCCAGAGCTTTCGGTGGTGGGCGGGGAAGGAGGGGGAAAAAAGCAGCCTAGGGCGCAAGGGAGTAGGGAGAGGAGGGGTAGCTGGGAACAGCCTCCGAGATCTCGCGCGTGCGCATCCGAGCGGCGGCGCAGGCGCAGTGCGGCCCGGCCGCTGTGAGGGGACGGGACAGGGCGGGCGGCTGTCGGGCGGCGGACATTTTTTTGGGGGGTCCCGCGATGCGCCCCCTGTGAGAAGGGCGGCGGAAGGCGGATCGCCATGAACCTGAGGGGCTTGTTTCAGGACTTCAATCCCAGGTGAGGCCGAAAGGGGCCGAGGCGGAGACCGGTTCTGTGAGGGTTCAGAGGGGCCTCGGAGGGGCGGCTATTGTTATTCGCGAGAAACCCTATTGTTCTTTTCATGGCTGCTATTCCTTGGCCCGCACCGTCGGAACTCCCTGCCCCTTGAGGTCAAGGAGGCGCCTTCGCTGCGCTTTGTACTCTTTTCGGCCCCTGCTAATCGGGGGGTGGGGGTGGGAAGCCCACCCAGGTGCTTAGGAGGAAGCCGAGGCGAATCCTAAACACTTTTTGGCATTTCGGCTTCCGCGTGTTGTGAATTTTTCCTCGATTTTACTGGGGCGGGGGGCGGGGAAGGTAAGAGTGTTGCAAACCGCCTCGAGGGGTGTCTCTCTCTCCTTTTTTAAAACAATCAAGTGGTGCATAAGTCTTACGAAGTGAATAAAATAAAACGGATGGCATTTTAAAAAACAAACCATAAACCAGTGCTTATACCTTATAAAGTAAACAGAAGTGTGTGTGTGTGTGTGTGTGGCATTATTTGTTCATCTGTCTCGTCCCGCTGAAGCTATTGCAGAAGATAAAATACGCAAAGCAGACGAAATGGAAACCAGAAAATTTTGTCAGATGAGTGAACCCGCTTCTCCCGATGGATTTTAACATAACATCCCCACATACTCTGACGTTTTACTATTTTTTTTTATGTACTGTGTAAGCAACCCAGAGTGGCTAGGGAAACCCAGCCAGATGGGCGGGGTATTATTATTATTATTATTATTATTATTATTATTATTATTATTATTTGCTTTCAAATTCCAAAGCAGGCCGCTTATGTCCCCCCAATTGTTGACATCTGTCTGTCTTCTGACAGTGAAGTCAAACTGTTGGGAGAGTGCCCCCAATAATACAAATCAGATACACAGTTGACCTCCTAAAACCTAGAGCTTTAAACCTTTGAACAAGACCTGCTCTTAGGTCCTTGTGGATTGGTCTAAACCAGTTAGTAGCCTGGTAGATCTTCAGGAACATTGCCTCCACATGGACAAGCTTCCACTTCACAAAGTATGTGGAGATAGATATCTTCCTTTGAATGTGGCAGAGTGCACAGGCTGGAACCACAGGACTATAAATGCTTTTTTCTGCATTTGACATTTGGTGATGCTGGTTACATAGTAAGGGTGAGGTGTCTGAATGGTTTGGCCTGCCAAGGGGCACATTCAGGCAGGCAGGCAGAAGTGCAATCAGCACAAAAATCATGCTTTAGAATGTGAGATTTCATCTTTCCACATGACATCTCTTCTTTTAAAATAAAATAAAATTACTAGTTGCTTTATCTTGCCCAGGGGCAATCCAAAGCAACTTAATTTTTTTGTGTGGGGGAGAGAATCTCTCATTAAGCATGAGTGGCATGAGCTAACGGTGTGTGGGGTGTGTGTGTGTGTGTGTGTGTGTGTGTGTGTGTATGTGTGTGTGTGTGTGTGTGTGTGTGTGTATATATATATATATAGTGCATATACACATTCATAACATTCTCCTAGGAGCACAGGATAGTGTATGGCATTGAAAAGTATGCTGCCTTTGCAGCTGGAAGTTCCATGGTCTATTGGCTGGTAGCTGTGGATGCTGCATGGAGCCTGGGGGTGGTAAAAGGTGTTCCTGAACTTGAAGCAAGTATCTGGGGTAGTGGAATGCAGGAGAGAAGTATTTCCCATAGCTAAGCTGCTGGGGAGAAAAGCAATACATTTAGCCCCATTTATGTATGACATACTAACAACTTCGGTTTGATTTAAAAGGGGAATAGATAAATTCATGGAGCTGATAAGGCTTTCAGTGGCTGCTAGTATGCTTACCTACCATTGAATACCAGTTACTAGGGGACAGCAGGTGAAAAGACATACTGCTCTCACATCTTGTTTGTGGGCTTCCCATAGGCGTTTGGTTGGCTACCATGGAAAACAGGATGCTTGACTATATGGGCTTCTGGTTTGATCAGCAGGGCTCATGTGCTTGCATTCCCAAGGAGAGTTCCTTTTAAGCATGGATGCAGTGACATGAAGGAGAATCTCCTTAGGTTAAAACCAATGGTAGCTTTATTAGAGTGGGTAACTTGTTGTGTAAGGTGCAGCACATGTTTTTTGCCAGTCTCTCTACCAGCTTCAGACCCCTGAAAAACGGTACTTTAGGGTTAGGAAACTCCCTGGAAGAGCATGGAATATTGCACAGCAGACCGTAGTAGTTATAGGGGGATCAGTGAAAATTGAGTGACCTACATGACTGGAAGAGCTTTCCACTCCTAGTACAAAGCCATCAGTGTCCATATTTTTAGGTATTTATAACTCACACTTGCATCTTCCTTCTAGAAGCTCACGTAGGAAGATGCAAGTGTGAGTTATAAATACCTAAAAATATGGACACCACATGAAGTTGGGAGATTGCAGCCATCCTGGAATCATTGTGGCTGAAGGGAGACTTGAGACACAGCCCAGCTTGATTCAAGGCCATGCTGTCAGCTACACTGGCCTTGTAAATAAGGTGAGTACAGGCAACCCTCCATTTACATGGAGATTACTTCTGAGGCACAGTGAAATCACGTAAATTTTAAACACCATTGGAAAAGCCTGCAAACACGTCACCCTGTCTAGCCCCTTTTTGTGATACTTTTTTTGGGTCACTTGGGTTCAGTGCGATGCACCGTTGTGCATGTACTGAACATATGTAAATTTAGGGGCGGGTTGCCTGTAATAAAAATTACTGCCGGCAGAAAAGAAACAGGGGTCCATCCTTCCTTCAACATCTGCATTTCTGTAGTAGGTGCAGAACAGGTGGCATCCCACTTCTGGCAGCCTGCTTGGTTTCTGTGTTGATGACAGCAGATGAATGAAGAGCTCCATCCCTCTTTTGTCAGTCTGCTTATTCACCTGCATGGAATTCATTATTTATGTCATGGCTGCCAGGCTGTGGTTTAAATACAAAGTTTGGTTGTGGAGTAGGTGTGGTTAGGGCATTTTAGTGATTTTTGTTAATATTGTCCAGTTCAAAGTGGTAATCTTTACAACAGCCCTGTAAGGCAAGCCAGCATTCAGGTTCTCCAATATTGTAGTTATGGGCTGACAGAGAGTGATTTGACTAAAACAACTTAAAGAGGTGAGATTTGATACAGGGACTTTTTGAAACATGCTGCACTGGTTTCAGTCAAAGGTCTTTCTAATCCAGCATCCTGTTTCCATTAGTGGCTAGCCAGATGCTTCCAGGATGACCACAGACTTGCTTGAAAGGAATAACCCTGCCTTGTTTGTCTCATGACAACTAGTGTTCAAAGGTTTTCTATCTCTGGATCCCAAGGTTCTTATTATGACTAAGTAGCTAGTAGAGCTTTATGTCACTTAGCTTGTACATCACACCCTATCTATTACTTCTTTGGAGCAACAAATGAAAACTGGGACATATAAATTATGGAAGGCTTAAATCTTATAAAGAGAAAACCAGAAAAGTGTTTTTTGGGTTTTTTTTAAAAAAAACATTGAATAGAATTAGTGCCAGGAAAGTCTGAATATTGTGGGGAAACAGCTGGGTTTTAAAAACATATTGCTTTTTACAAGGTAAAATGGAATTAATCTATTGTGAATTGAATTTTATGACTCATCATTACTTGCCAAACTCCTTGGTATGGAGTAGGGAAAAAGCAAATACATACCCTGTTATGAGGTTAAAGGTAAAGGGACCCCTGACCGTTAGGTCCAGTCATGGATGACTGGGGTTGCAGCACTCATCTTGCTTTACTGGCCGAGGGAGCCGGCGTACAGTTTCCAGGTCATGTGGCCAGCACATTCTCTTATAAGAGAATTCTCTTATAACATTCTCTTATAAGAGAATTGAGTCTGGCCCAATTGGTTCTACAGCTCTATGGCAAGTGGTTTTGTTGTAGCAAAAGTGTTTTGATAGATCAACTAATTTGTTGAGTTTTAAGAGCATGCCTGGAACTTTAAAAAGTAATGCAGGAAGCTTCCCAAGGCATATATACCTGGTGTGTAGTGCCAGATAGCTGAGCTATGTTCTTGGAATAGAAATAGCTCCTTAGCTTATTAGTACAGTCTTACCAATGTATAATATATGGGTCTTTTGGAAGATTTTGCTGCTCATGTGATAGGACCTAGGTGTGCAGGTAGACTGAGTCAGAGTGCATTTGGATCTTTATTTGTTCAGTGCTTTAGATGTATATTGAATTTATAAAGATACCTAGGACACCAACATACATACCCTAAAAATGTAAATTCCTTGATGTTAATGTGTTTGTTACTAGAAGACTGGACTACTGCAATGTTCTGTATGTGGGGCTTCCTTCACGCTTGATCCGGAAGCTGCAGTTAGTGCAGAACACTGCAGCATGATTGCTGACTGGAGCGAGGCGTTATCAGCATATAACACCTGTGCTTACAGATCTACACTGCTTGCTGATTTGCTACTGGCCAAGTTCAAGGTGTTACTATTAGTATAAAGCCCTTAACAACCTGGGACCAGTTAACCTACAATATCGTCTTACCCTACATGTGCCTACTTGATGGCTTGGATTGGTGGAAATGGCACTACTACAGGTGCCATATCATACCCATTCTTCATTTCTAAGATCTCAGTTGTTTAGTGTGGCAGTACCTGCACTTTGGAACTCCCTGCCTATTGAGATGAAGAAAGCTCCTTCAATGTGCCCTTTCTGGTGCCTGCTGAAAACATTCCTATTTAGACAAGCCTACCCAGATGCGGGACGCAGGTGGCGCTGTGGGTTAAACCACTGAGCCTAGGGCTTGCCGATCAGAAGGTCGTCGGTTCAAATCCCCGTTGAGCTCCCGTTGCTCGGTCCCAGCTCCTGCCAACCTAGCAGTTTGAAAGCATTGCAAAGTGCAAGTAGATAAATCGGTACCGCTGCGGTGGGAAGGTAAACGGCGTTTCTGTGCTCTGCTCTGGTTTGCCAGAAGTGGCTTAGTCATGCTGGCCACACGACCCGGAAGCTGTACACTGGCTCCCTCGGCCAATAAAGTGAGATAAGCGTCGCAACCCCAGAGTCGGTCATGACTGGACCTAATGGTCACGGGTCCCTTTACCTTTATCTTTACCCAGATGCTTGGAAAGTTGAGGTAATATTAATCTGTTTTAGTATTTTAACTTTTGCATGTTTTAAAGTAGGGTTGTAAACTCTTTTTGGTTCTACTGTTTTATCTTTTGTAAACTGCTTAGATTTTTTTACAATCTAGTGTGTATAAATAAATAATTCTCTCTCTTTTTTAACGCCCCCCCCAGCAAATTTCTTATCTATGCCTGCCTGCTGCTCTTCTCAGTTTTGCTTTCTCTTCGTTTGGATGACAAGATTCAGTGGAGCTACTGGGCAGTGTTTGCTCCAATATGGCTGTGGAAGTTGATGGTAATTGTGGGCGCCTCAGTAGGAACTGGAGTATGGGCACGAAACCCACAGTATCGGTAAGAGTAATATACTTTTTGTGTATTTAAATAATCTGTGGGTTAATTCATGTAAAATTTGTGGTACAGTGGTACCTCAGGTTAAGTACTTAATTCGTTCCGGAGGTCCGTACTTAACCTGAAACTGTTCTTAACCTGAAGCACCACTTTAGCTAATGGGGCCTCCTGCTGCTGCCATGCCGCCGGAGTCCGATTTCTGTTCTCATCCTGAAGCAAAGTTCTTAACCTGAAGCATTATTTCTGGGTTAGTGGAATGTGTAACATGAAGCGTATGTAACCTGAGGTACCACTGTATAACCACTGAGAGTGCTTGTGTGGGCCCTGTTGCTACACAATCTTAGTTCCCTCGCAATACTGCTTTTCAGATGGGGATAGGAGCATGGTAGTTTAGTAGATGACCTTAACCAAAAAAACAAGTCCTCTATGCAGTTAGTGCCACTTTGGAATATGGCATGTTAGCAATTATCCTGTGGTTACTTATCTATGTACACCCCATGAACACAACAGGTGACCTTTCCCTCTAAGGGTATAGCATCTTTGCAGAAAGTATAAGTAATATGTAGAGAGCAGGCTAAGTCAAATCCCCGTGAATATGTGGATAAAGTTGTATTGTTCATCTAACATAATACTGTATATATTTTTTTTCTGCCCCCCTTTAGTGCAGAAGGAGAAACATGTGTGGAGTTCAAAGCCATGTTAATTGCAGTTGGCATCCACTTGTTACTCCTGATGTTTGAAGTGCTAGTCTGTGATGGGATTGAGAGAGGAACCCGCTTCTGGCTTCTAGTCTTTATGCCATTGTTCTTTGTGTCTCCGGTATCCGTTGCAGCTTGTGTTTGGGGCTTTCGGCATGACAGATCTCTGGAGGTGAGACTGCTGGATGGGTGGGTTAGTGCTGTGGTGGGGGTTGAGGGCTCTAATTTATAATTGTAGTTTATAAACTGAAAATTTCTGTTTCTATCTCAGTTTTCTTTTGAATCATGTTGCAAATAAATTTTTAGTAGATGTATATATTATATCATATTATATTGCTTAGCATGGAAAAGTAATTGTGCTGGCTCCTAGAGAGTTGATCAGGGTGGCTTTCCAACTTCAGACCTGCTGCCCTGAGCTATACCATACTTTGGCTGGGTGTTACATCCAAATTCAGTCATATGGTTTATCTTCCCCAGACAGGTTTTCTATGGAAAACCACAGAACACACTTTTAGTTTCAGCATGCCCTGGCCCCAGTGAGCCAAATTTGACAGGTAGGCAGGACATTGTGTATGATGTCAGGTGCAGGGTGGGCATGGCTTCCCAAAAATGGCATCATGAGCCAAATGGGGAAGTGAGAGCTGGACCATAAAGAAGGTGGATCGCTGAAGAATTGATGCTTTTGAATTATGGTGCTGGAGGAGACTCTTGAAAGTCCCATGGACTGCAAGAAGATCAAACGCACCCATTCTGAAGGAAATCAGCCCTGAGTGGTCACTGGAAGGACCGATCCTGAAGCTGAGACTCCAGTATTTTGGCCACCTCATGAGAAGAGAAGACTCCCTGGAAAAGACCCTGATGTTGGGAAAGATGGAGGGCACAAGGAGAAGGGGACGACAGAGGACGAGATGGTTGGACAGTGTTCTCGAAGCCACAAACATGAGTCTGACCAAACTGCGGGAGGCAGTGGAAGATAGGAGTGCCTGGCGTGCTCTGGTCCATGGGGTCATGAAGAGTCGGACATGACTAAACGACTAAACAACAACAACATTGGGCCAGATTTGGCCCCTAGGCTAGAATGCCCAAAGGGCCTTATTAACTTCCTGTTTATGTTTCAATTGTGGTGGCACACTCACAATATATTATCGAATTTGCCTTCAAGAAGCAAAATGTTTAGCTCAAAAATTATGTACAGGTGCTGTGTTGAGTGTATTTTGACTGTGGTAGCATTCTAGGGGGGTGAGGATAAAACCCTATTTGATTCTGACATGCCTGCTTTTATTGTTTCCTAGCTGGAAATCCTGTGTTCTGTCAATATTCTCCAGTTCATATTCATTGCACTCCGACTGGATGAAATTATCAAGTGGCCATGGCTTGTACGTAAACTGTGCTCATTTTTAATGCTATTTTCAAAGCTTGTAAGGTTTTATGCAAATGCTAAGTGTGATGGCTATCTAAGGAAAATGGTTTTTTTAATTATGGCATACATGGAAACCTGAGCAATAATCCACGAAGCAAATTGACCACTTGTTTTAACAAACCTTAAGATGCATCGTAAATAGTAGGTGAGCCTTCTGTATTTATTGTTTCTTCAATTTACAAGCCACACTTTTATTAACAGGGTGACATACAACTAAAAAACAAGTATGGCAAAATCATAATGGAAAGCACATAAGCTGTAGCAAAACTATCAAAATATCAAAAATATCACTAAAATCATAAAGCAACCTTATAACTTGTGATAAAAACATAATGGAATACCATGGCAATTTTTTAAAAAAATTGCCTGCTTTCTAAAATCCATAAGTAAGTCCCAGGCATTCTATATCTAAGGTACGGTGGATGAGAAAGCTCTCTTTGTGGTCACCATGTACTTATTCAGGTGGTGGTGGGAATTCAGAGGGCCTCGGATGAATAACAAAGAGTTTGGAAGATGCTGAAGACGCTGAAGAAAGACGTGAGCAGAATAAACAGTAAATGAAATTTAGGCTGCCGTGATGTCCATAAGACGTTATAAGGGTTTCTGTGCTGCAAGGACAAACTATAAAGGTCTCCTTTTCAGATGTGTGTCTGATATGGTCTTCAGAATGTAAGGTGCAAATTACATTGAAAGACATCGAGCACATTAGTGGTGGGTTTATCTTAGTCTCCTGCTTCATAATGCGTCTTCCATATGAAGACAATATTGACACTGTAAGCTCTGTGAAACCAGTTGCCCCCCCCCCAACTGATATCTCCATTATATTATACCCCTCACCCTACACCACTTTCTAGTATATGGGTACATGAAGAAACTCCTCTCTAAGTTTTAGACTTCAAGTGAAGCAAAGTTCATCTTTTAAGATAAATCTTGTTTAAGTATTGTACTAAGGCAAAACTTCTTAAAGCTGTGGTGGGGAGGAGATAGATTTATAGTTCCAAGTACTGTGTGTTCTTTGAGGTAGGTTCATCTGATTGCATGACTGTTGTTAAAGGTAAAGAGTCTCTGTAGGGTTTTAAAGGAGCTGCACTGAAAGGATTTTCAAACATAATGACAAATTTCAGAACTGGTACTACCTTCATAGGAAAACTGGGCAGCTTTTCTGACTGATAAGTGAAAGCATTCTCTCCCTACTTATTTGCAGGTTGTCTGTGTCCCTCTGTGGATCCTGATGTCCTTTCTGTGTTTGGTTGTGCTCTATTACATTGTCTGGTCAGTCCTATTCTTACGCTCAATGGATGTGATTGCTGAGCAAAGAAGAACTCACATAACGATGGCCATCAGTTGGATGACAATCGTAGTTCCATTACTCACCTTTGAAGTAGGCAAAACACTATCTATTTACCTTGTGAGGTTGGAATATTGTCTGGGAGATCATTCACAGTTCTTTTAATAGTGTGCCTTTTTAGAGGCAGTCACAGTTGCAAATGGAGCTGCTGTTGTGAATAAGATTTTCACATCAAAATGAGGAGTGTGTCTTAGTGTTGGGAGGGCATAACAATGAGTATTGAGTGCCTGATTTCTAGAGCGGTGTTGATAGTTGTGTGAGAGGATTATGAATTCTGTGATCTCTGTAAATTGTACATACTAAGCACATTTGTGCATAGGCATCTTGCATAGCTTCTTTCACTTCTAGTTGCAAAGAGTTATTTTGCAACTAGGTTCTAGTACTTGCAACTACAAATACATTTTCAAACTATATTTGTAGTTGCAAGTACTAGAAGCTACTGAGGTTGTCAGTATTCTCCACCCAGTACCAAACTGTGTCAAATATGCAGTCATGACTGAAAAAGGCCTTCTTGAAAACAGACACATGGTTGTCTGAAAAGATTGCTAGCCCTATGAGACCTGTGAATGTAAGATAATGTCTAGAATTGGGTTCCTACTAGGTTTGGAAAAAATTCACATTAAAATAATCTAGTGTTCCTAAGGAAGGGGATGTATTAAGCTTGAAACTGAAACTCCCTAATTGTCTTTCTAGATCCTGCTTGTGCACAGATTGGATGGACACAATACATTCTCATATATACCCATATTTGTTCCTCTCTGGCTCTCACTGATAACTTTAATGGCAACAACATTTGGACAGAAAGGAGGCAATCATTGTAAGTATTCTGCAGAGAAGCCTTCTCCTTATTCTTCTCATATTGAAATAACATCCTTTCATTTTTACGTGCAGCAGAAAGAGGTCTGTTTGTTTTGCTTCTTGGTTTTTGGTCAATTTCATTTTAGACTGAAGGTCTCAATAATCCTTTGTTTGTACAGGGTGGTTTGGAATCCGCAAAGACTTCTGTCAGTTTCTACTTGAAATTTTCCCATTCCTAAGAGAGTACGGCAATATTTCTTACGATCTGCATCATGAAGATAATGAAGAAGCAGAAGAAACCCCTGTCCCAGAACCTCCGAAAATAGCTCCAATGTTTCGGAAGAAGACTGGAGTGGTCATTACTCAGAGTCCTGGGAAATACGTTATACCGCCTCCCAAATTAAACATTGATATGCCAGATTAAAAGTGAACTCGGCCATGTAGCACATAGCTAGGACTGACTACTCCCTGTTAAATCACAACTGGGAATCAGTGGCCAACTTTTATGTCATGCCTTCGTTTTTGTTTATGGATAGCAGTGTCTGCTTTAATGGCTTGTAATGTAGATAATGTAGATTTGTTTTAATATAATTAGAGAGTTTCAGTGTATTTGCATATGAAATACCACGCCAGTAAAACAAATGAGAATGCAATAGCTGGGATAAGGTTCACAAATGGAAAGCATTTTATCAGGTCTCATGTTTATGGCATATACTCTTGGTTTGGCCGTGAGCATTGAACCATCAGTGTAGAGTTTGTTAGCTACGGAGTCCAAGTTTTTACACAGTACAATTAAGAATTTAAAATAACTATCCTACCTAACAAACCTGCCTAGTTACAGATGGGCAAGGCATGTTGAAATCAGTGGCCTTTGCACACATGTAACTTGTGGGCTGGATTGTACCCACAGTGTTTTAGAGAAGTGGAAAATGCAGCTTTATTTGTTAATCTTCCTGCTTTGTTTTAATTAAAGCTTGCCTGTATAGTATTTATGTGAATTTTGGCAATGTAATATATTTTAAAACTGTACAGTATAAATATGTAAAAGTATTTTTTTAAAGGGCTGTGTGAAATGCATAATCTATTGTGAGTGACATATTTTGTGTCAATCTGTACACTCAACTTCCATTTATGTTAATATACCATAGTCAGGGAGTTTTAATAATAATAATAATTTTAGTCACACGGTGGTATATCAGCATGCTCCTTAGCCTCTTAATTTCACTATTAAACCATGAACACTGTGCTTCAAGCATGTTCTCAGGTAGGACTTCTAGGTTCTTCCACTGTTAATGGATCAAATTACCTTGATAAAGATATGTAAATTATTGTGTAAATAACCACAATCTTTGTACTGTAGAGGAAAAGGGAAAGTACTAGCTTTTTGAAAAGTTGCTTTTCCACTTTTGTTAAAATGTAATTGTTCGTTAATCTTATTTCTCAGTCTCCAAATTTTTGGCTGGTCAATAAAGTATCCTGTATTGCTTGCTTAGCTCTCTATTTTCTACAAAGCATATAATAACTCTATAGTTTCATAGATATACTTCCAAACTCCCTGATTTGTTTAGGAACCAGGGTTGGGATGTGCCCATGATGAAGTACCATATTCTGTTTGGTAAAATTCCTGATCTTTAATGGAAGAAAAATACATGACATAGGATTCATTTATAAGCCATTTTGTGATGACATGGGCATTCTCTAGATTTACCATTTAGGTTCTAAATGACAACAATAGTAAAAATCAACTTAAGAAGTCCTATTGTGCTCGGTTCAAAAACTGAGCAGAAAGCAAAAACTTAGTGGTTCTGTTCTGTGAACACTTGCAGAAGACTTCTAGCAGGGCAGTGCCACAATTTTTCAAGGGGGCATTAGAATATTCAGATTATAATATCAAAAACATAATGGATAAAGACACAGCCATGTGATGAACACTAGCAGATCTTTAAAAGAGCTTTGTGAAAGAATCTTGACTACATGGAAGAGTTTCCTTGCATTTAGGGTCACTTTTTTATGCTCCATTCTTCAGCTAGGTTGGAAACAGCCATTCCATGTATGGAAGGACACTTTTTAACCCAAGCCATTTTTCTGTTATTGTACAACAAAGTTGCTTGAAATTTGGCATAAAACTTCCTTTGTCTGAAAAAGGAACGGTTTAATTACAATGATAGAAAATTCAGTGCAGGCAGGGCTTGTACTGGAATAGCAAATGAGAAGTTGCCTCCTTATTCACAAGCTTGCGTGGAACAGATTTCCTCTTCACCAGGTGACAAATTTTAAGCACATGTAACCACATTTGCATATTTCTCATAAAGCTATGTATTTAACCAAGGTTCAGTATGCATCTAGTGTTTAACTTTAGTGTATGTATTAGGCAAATAGTATTAGCTGAAGGGAGTGGAGACTTGAAGTAGTGTTTGTCACTCTACACCTAAATTGTTAATGAACTTTTGCTTGTAAATGAGGATGCACAATTAAGCTACACAGAACAACAAGGTGGATCTAGCAAGTCAAACATGCTTCCTTTTCTGTAAGAGCAGGAAGGGTGGGTTCTTAGCTTTCTGTTCCTTACTATAAAATTACAGATTGAAATAGCCTAGAATAACTCCAGTTTCTGGGGTTATTATACCCCAATTTTGTTCTGAACTGTGTTACATGCAGTGGTGATATTGACACAATTCACTTTTCTTAAGAGAGTGTGCCGTGGGGTTTTTTGTATAGCATTCATGCAACACCTCGAGTAAAACCACCTTTAAGTGCAGGAAATTACACAAACAAATTTTCTTTAAAAAAAAATGGAAGTATGAACTTGCTTGTGCCCTCACTCTTGGAATTAAAGTCCAGTGGGTATGTGATGCTTTTATGGTGCATATTTTAAGGCAAATATTTGATAGGCTTTGTCCTAATTTTCCTTGTTCAGTGAAGATGCATAAATACTGTTCAGTCATTATGAAATCGTTCGCTAGGAAACCAGAGTTCATTTTGTGATGTCACACCTGCACAAGATAGGTCTCATTGTGATGTTCTAGAACTCCCTATTGAAGCTCCCTACAAGCTAGCATCATTTTTAATAGGCCTGCTGCTGCCTTATCAGCATGGTTTGACTAATAGTATAAATGGCTACAGCTGAAAAAAATTACCAGACTGAGAAGAGAGAAATAGACATGGACCTTCCTGCTGCACAGACTCAACACTTTTCAGCTGAAGATGAAATAGTTCATTCTGCAATCTCAATTTCATCTACTCCGTTGCATGATAAAACTGCAGCTGGTGACACAGTCTTGAGGTCTATGATAGAAGAAAATGCTTTTCAGGCTTTGAATGATGGACCCTGGGCAAAAAGACCACGGCTTACTCTCTGTGATGATAGTTCTCTTGAAGACAATGATTTCCTATCCCTCACTTTCCCAAAAAAACTCTGGAAAATTGTTGAAAGTGATCAGTTTAAGTCACTGTGGTGGGATGACGATGGGAATTGTGTAGTGATAGATGAAGAACTTTTTAAAAAGGAGGTTCTAGAGAGGAAAGGACCATTGCGCATTTTTGAAACTGACTGTATGAAAAGCTTCATTCGTCAGCTCAATCTCTATGGCTTTAGCAAGATGAGACAGAATTTTCAAAGGTCTGCCTCCCTTGTCGAATTTTTAGCAGAAGAAAAAGCTGCTTATGCATTTAGCAAGGTAAGACCATGGTGTGGTTTTTAAAAGGTAGACATTGCTCTAAGTTCACAGGTTGCTTACTGTGCAAGATCAGTCATTCTCCAGAAAAGGGAAAAAAGCAACACAGAATGGAAACAGGTACTTAAGAGAATGAGGAAAAATAGTGGATATTGAGCTACTTCAAGGCCAGGACACAATTGAGTGGACACAACTGAGACAATGTATATAGTGTTAGTAATTAGATTAATCCAGAAAGTCGCAAATGTTTCCCCATTCCCCAAATACAACACAATAATAATAATAATGCCTACTTCAAAGCTTTACCTCCTTTTCTTTTTAAGCTGCTAAACATATTTGAAAAGGAGGGGTTAATTTGTCATGTGAATTAGATAAATTCATTCAACATGGGACTTACAAATCCACTGAAACCTAAGATAATCAGCTAAAAAGCATCCTCACTATATGCCACTCACAATGAATACAGTTCATTCTGTATCTGCTCTTAATTCTCACAAGCCCTCTTCAAGGCATCTGAGTCATGCTCTGCCAGGCCACTCATGATTCATTATGGCAGCTTCTCAAAAGCTGACTCCAACTTTTGCTGTGACAAGAGGCTTTTCTGGATAAGTTGGAAAAGTGTACTTCATATTGTACTTTGCAATTATGGACTGCAACTTGCACAGAAAAAAAAATGGCTGGCTGGCTATTATACATTGCAGTTAGTGTAAGAGCACAACTCTATTTGGTTAGAGCATGGTGCTGATAATAAAAAGGTCATGGGTTTGATCCCCGAACAGGCCACCTGCTTATTCTTGCATTGCATCTATAATTCTATGATGCCTTTGCAATCCTTAATGTTATATTTCTTAAAGATAGTTTACTTCCCCGAATCTTTGCACTACCTCATTTAAAGATTACTAGGCCATTATTTTCATTTTTGAAGTCAAATTTGGATGTAGCCAGTCGAGTACCCCTGTAGAAGTGAACACTGAGGCACATTAAATATAAACAAAATGAAAGCTAGTTCTGTAAAGGCTCTTGTGATGGGAAGGCATGTTCAAAATCTTAAAATACATAGAATTCCATGAAGAGGTGAATGTTGATTACTAAATCAACTAAGCAAAATAATTGAAAGGCCTTGATAAAGGGGGAGGGAAACTTATGTGGTACAATATCCAGAAGAGCTATTCACGCAAATGGAAATTGCTCAGGAATGTCATCGTAAGGTTAGTGCCTGTTCAGTGTGAATACTAAATATAGCAGCAAAACACGTTCTGTGTGAGCTTAATGCTGTGCACAGACTGCACAAAATAGCAAATTATTTAGATTGGATAAATGGAAGTTATATCAATGCATTCAGATCTACATTCTGTCTCTTAAAAGTTAAGCACTCCTAAACCATTTATTACAGCATGAAAGATTTACAACAGAATCCTATGGGTGTCTGTTGAGACTCCCCCCCCCCCCCGTTAAATGTGCATAGGATGCAGTTTGTGTACATATCTCTCACTGAAACCAATGGGATATAGAAGCATTTAAATTTTCCTGGACTATGCCCACTGAGTTAAAGAAGGGGGAATAATAATAAATATAAATATGGCATTTATTCAAATTGACAACCAAGCATCCTGAACCTTTCATGACTGGAGAAAGACACTTTTTACCAGTAACTGCCAGTCCTTGTTTCAGGAATGTTCTAGGCACTTCATCTTCAGATAAATTATGATGCTAAAGGTGTCCCTATATGGGCAAACAAAAACCATCTAGTTTTGCAACTGTTTCCCCAAACAGATAAAAAGTTCTTAGTGCAGAAGGCATGTGGGATACGTGACTAGGGGTTTTCTATTATGCTTCTGTCTAGTATAAAGACTCCAATTTAGTTGCAAACAAACAAAATGGTTTATTTGCTAAAGCAACCAACTAATATGTGCACTTGTTCAATAATTCTATGAAGTGGTAGCTGGTGCTCATTGGAATGTGGTAGGGTGGGAAGCAGGGAGACTAACGGTAAGTGGAGTCAGAGCCAACTATTCCTAGTTTTGTTCCCATCTTCCTCCCTGCTGAGTTCTGCAAGGACAACATTGACACTAAGAAGGAGAAAACTGACAGGCAGTGCTACTCCCTGGGCTGGTGGGGGAGGACTGAGGACAGAGTAGAGTTAGTAGGGCCATGCCTATTACCCCTAATGGGGAAACAGGCCACAGATTCCCTATGACACTAATCCCTAGCATCCTAGCATCCTACTTTGGGGGCAGGACCCTAATCTGAAAAGCCTATTAAAAAATTGTCCAAGAGCACCCTAGAGACCAACTACGTTTTTCTGGGTATAAGCTTTTGTGTGCATGCAAACTTAGTTGGTCTCTAAGGTGCTACTGGACATTTTTTTATATATATTTCGACTGTGTCAGACTAACACGGCTACCTACCTGAATCTGAAAAACCTATATTCTGGATTTTAAGTCTAGATTCTTCAGAACAATACATCCACTCCCTTTGTAGTTTCTGAGCTCCTAGTACATTTAACAAGATCTGTACTCAAGTTTTGAAAATATATCACTTAGCTATTGTTTTTATTAAGCCTCCCAAAGGCATTATGCTGACAACATGTGCGCCACAAAATTCCTTCCTCCTGCTTTGTAGCAAACTCTATGCCAGTTTCCACCAACTCAGTTCATAATTATAAGATTACAGAACTGAATCAATAGAGGTAGGATGTAAAATCCCACAATTCAGAACCATTGTGTGAAAATTGAAACATAGAGACTGTCATTTTGCATTGCTTCGCTGTTGCATTTCTCTTTGAAACCTTATGTTAACTCCATCCCATCCTCTGTTTTTATTCTAGTTACAGTTCTACCACAACCCAAATTTTAAGAGAGGCTGTCCTCACCTTCTTGCAAGGTGCAAGAGAAGAGTTGGAATCAAAAACACACCACCCATTGCTTTCTCCTTAGATGAGGACTTCAGTGAAAGCTGCTTGAAGAGCAGGTCAAGAAGCCCAGAAGGTCAAACTACTCTGGGTCCTGCTACTAGGGAAAGTAACTTCCTTGCAGCTTCCCCAAAGGACAAAATGCACAAAGCTGGACTCCGAAAACCTACTATGCCGAAGGGCCTTGCTGGAGCAGCAGCCCGGCTGAGAAGTGGATACGCTGCTTCCCCTCCAACCCCTTTGAGGTCCTCTGACCAAGCAGCCCCGGAGGACAATGACAACAAAGTGAACCAGCTAGCTCCCTTCCTTTTGCCCCAGCACACCAATCATGCTCGAGTCAGCACACATGAGATCGACTCGACCACCACCACATCTGCTACCTCTTTGTATCATGTCATACCTCCTGTACCCAACAGCCCCTTTGCACCGGTGATGGGGTTGCCAGCCTTTCCAACCATGTACCCAGACTTATCAGCCATGCAGGCTCATTGGGCCAGTTTACTCCCGTTCTGTAACCCATGGTTTTCCATGCCCATGATAGCAGCGGCTTCTGCCATTTCCATGTCAAGATCTTCCCATCATCATCGAACTCCTTCATACCACCATTGCCCTAATTGCAACTGTGCTTCAAATGCTACTTCTGCTTCCAAAGGAGTTGGACCCAAAGCGGCAGACTACAGTGGTTACCATCGATGAAACAGAGGGCAGACTGGAAAACCCCCACCCCTTTTTAAAATAGAGAAAATCAGAATGACGTGGACTGAAGAATAAAACCTCTTTCTTTCCTTTCCTCCTGTCTTGTCTACCTAGGTTAACTGTTTGTATTTCATCATAGAGGGATTCGGAGTAACTTGTTTCCTACAATGGTCTAGTTGTGTGAAGTGTAGACTTTAAAAAGGGAATAGTAGGATAATAGTCAATTTTATTTGGGTTGCCAGCTTTCTGCTGTTCCTGCAGATGAAAACTGTAATGCACACTTACTTGGGAGTTTTCTCTGTCATCCAATGGGAGTATTTGAAGCAAGTGGATTGCCACCAGAAGGAATGCATTAGCTGAACTATACAGCCCAAGCAAAATAGGAACACCTCATGCTTTATGATGGCATGAGAAAACAAGTGGCCAAGATGGTTTTGAAAACTAGTTTGAAGTTCTAAAAATGAGTGAGTAGCACTATAACCTAAGAAGGAATGGCTTTGCCAGGTATAACACACACTCTTATTTCGGGAGAGGGCAGATTTTGATGGAGACACTTGAATTATCTCTCATTCAATACTGTCCTTTGTAAACCTTTCACATGTTTTGTTTGATATGCAATCAAAAACAAAAAAGGATAAGTTTGCAATAAGCATCTTCTACACCAAAATAAAGTACACTGAGAGTTCAGCAGAGTCAATGATAACTGCTACAAGACCAACAGAGCAGAAGAACAGGCGTTGGCCTCAATGACATGTTAGATGACATGTTGAATTAGATAATACGATACGAGGGATGGGGTGGGGGAGAAGAGTGTGTTAGTTCTAGTTAACAGTCAAAAGGCGTGGTCTGGTGTGTATTAAAATAGCTGTTATGCGAACATGTTATATGTGGGGTGGCCTCTGAAGATTGTTTGGAAGCTTCAGCTGGTGCAGAATTCAGCCACCAGGTTACTCACCAGGACAAGACAGTTTGAGCATGTAACACCAATCCTGGCCTGACTGCACCGGCTGCCAATTAGTTTCCTGGCCCAATTCAAAGTGCTGGTTTTGACCTACAAAGCCCTCAATGGCTCAGGACCACAATACCTCAAGGACCGCCTCTTTCCACATGAACCTACCCAGACCCTGAGATCATCTTCTGAGGCCTTTGTTTGCGTGCCTCCTCCATGAGAAGTCTGGAGGGTGGCAACACAAATATGAGCTTTTTCTCCAGTGGCTCCCCACTTGTGGAATAGTCACCCCAGAGAGGCTCGCCTGGCACCTTCATTACATATCTTTAAGCAGCAGGTGAAAATGTTTCTCTTTAAGCAGGCCTTTGGCTAAAACCTTTTAAACTGTCTGTGGGGTGTGCGTTTTTGTTTACTATGTTACTTTTTTGTTTCTATATTGTAAACTACTTTGCGATCTTCAGATGAAGGATGGTATAGAAATTTAAATTAATTAATTAATTAATTAATTAATCATCATCTCCATAAGGAGAAACCATGGGACAGAGTTATTGGCTACTTAAACCTGTCAAGGACGTCAGTGCCAGTAGTTGAAGAAACTCCTTTACATTTGGTATGTCAAGTCCAACTTTTAAAACTTCATTTATTATTACCCACTATTGCATTTATAGCCATATTTATAGTTTGCTCATTTCAGTTTGTCATGTTTGTATTGCAGTTAAACAGGTCAGCACCTGCAATGCTGAGAAGCTCTATTTTGAAGGGATCAAAGACAGGATAGTTAGAATCTTTAAAGGGTTTGAGTTTAGTGTGCCGTTCCTGTACCTGTTGAAGGAATTTGAAATTTGCTCTCCACCTTCTTTTTTGTTAAATGGCGCTAGAATAAATATGCATCCAAGCAAATAGTAAAGGAACACATCATATATGGGCCTTATTCTCTCATCCCCAAATACTTAGCATGAGAAGCCAGCTCTGACATTGAATAACCAATGATTGGATTTTATAAAAAGCCAGGGAAGTTGCCATATTCACTGCTGCACAGTTGACATGTTAAGGTCACAAAAGACGTGAAAGATACCATTGTGGTAGTTTTCAGCTAGTTTTAAAGCGGCATTTTGCTTTACAGTGAAAGCCTCATGTTTGTTACTTAATTCTTTCATGTGTTTATTTTGTATATTTTTTAAATATATGCTCTTTTTAAAATCTAGGACAGTGTGCAGATACTCAATGAAACAGAATCCCCCCCCCCAAAAAAGATCCTAATATGATGCAATAATAAATAATATATTGTGTGTTCATTATGAGGTTTGACATTCATCTATAAACTGCTTCAGATTTCTGTCATGGCGCCAGCTTCTGTTATGAGATCTAGATTCTAGATAATTGGGCAAATACATGTCTGGAAGTACAACAACAAATGTTTTGAAATAAAAACCAGTGTTTCTAATAATCCTACTTTCATATACAGTACTGTATTGAAATGTAGCTACTGTTTTTATTGTGGAGTATTTCAGAAGTACCGGTACACTGGATGCCACATTATATCAAAATTACAATAATAGCAAGTAAATTACATAGTAATATTAAAGCATAGATAATAATTTGTCATATTCTAAAAGAGCAGTTGGACTGTTAAATATTAACATCTACCTGTAGATGTAACAAGCTTTTAAGATGTCCAGAATTACTCAGAAAGAAGGAAGGAATGGATATAATCACTTTTTGAAATACTTTGCTTGCCAGGGCTCACTTCAGGGCTGGCCCACCCATGAAGCAAAGTGAGGCGACTGCCTTAGGCAGCAGGATTCACAGGGCAGCAGATACTGATGTCTATCTTCAATCACCCTTTCTTTTCTGGTGGGGAGGGAAGGTGCCATTTTGTGATTCGCCTCAGGTGCCAGAATGTAGTTCTCCGGGCTGGGAGCTGCAGAGTCCTGTAGCTCATTTTGCAGAGGAAAACCATGTGGGTGAGTGTCAGTAAACGAGGGGAAATAAGAGAGATGAGTGGGGGGTGCTCGTGTAATCGCACTGTATACAAGTTGTACAAGTGACAATAAAGTATTTCAATTTCAATTAGTAGGGGAGTTCTAAAAATGGTGCAATCCATGTGAATCTGAACTAGCTGTCATAACTCATAAATGCTTTTTACATAGATGATTTTATATGCGCACACTAAAAATGCAATGGCCCAAAGAAAATTCAGAATGCTAAAAAATCTCACTTTATACCTCTGAGAGGCCCAAGTGACCTGCCAAACATTCTTAGAATAAAACATCACATTGAACTCCGGTATGGGAAGCAGAAATACCTTTACATCCCTATGGTGCCAAGGTCATTGAGGTGGCATTTCTTTTCCTCATCCTTAGTCTTGGTCAACATAACAGAGCCCACCACTGACCTATGGGGAAAGGGAGTGTGGCTGAGCAGCATAATAAAACAAAAGATGGTGAACCTTTGGCACTGTAGATGTTGCTGGACTCCAGTTTCCATCTGCACCAGCCAGGATGACTCCTGGCCAGGTGTGATGGGAACTCTACCCCAGGAACAACTGGAGTATTATCAGTTACCCACCCCTGATCGAAAGAAAAGTAGACCACATCCTCCTTAGCAGGTTTAATAAACATCCATAGCATTTCTAAGTACAGTGGTACCTCGGGTTAAGTACTTAATTCGTTCCGGAGGTCCGTACTTAACCTGAAACTGTTCTTAACCTGAAGCACCACTTTAGCTAATGGGGCCTCCAGCTGCCGCTGTGCTGCCGCCGCACGATTTCTGTTCTCATCCTGAAGCAAAGTTCTTAACCTGAGGTACTATTTCTGGGTTAGCGGAGTCTGTAACCTGAAGCGTATGTAACCTGAGGTACCACTGTAACAGGATCCATTTCTATAGAAGCATAGTACTGTGTACGGCATTACATCCACAAATAGCACAAGGGGCATAGGAAGCTGAAAGGGCAGTTGCAAAGTAGTGAGGAAGACTCTGAATGGAGCATTTAAATGAGTTTACTAAAAAGGGGTGCAGGGCATGGATTAGCCATTTGTGATGAGACCATAGACCCAATAGGAGCAGAGGAATTAAGAGTGAAAGCTCTGGGGGAGGGAGGGAGATTACCGTAACTGATGATCTGTTTATTTCACTTAATTAAGAAAAAGTGTTTAATATTCCATAATGTGCATGTAAATGATAATTAATATTTATTTATACTCCTCTCCCCCCCCATGGAACTTAAGGTGGTTTACAGATAAAAACAAGAACCACTAAAAACAGGAAAATCAATTATTAAACTACAATTAAACAATGATAGAATTAAAACTACATACGTATTTAAGACCTGTTTGAAACATGCCAATAATTACAGAAAAATGGCATGGCACCAGCCCTTTCATTAAAAGCAGTCAGTTTCCCAAAGCCTGTTGGAACAAAAACGTCTTTCATCTGTTGGCAGAAGGACAACAAGGAGGGAGCCAGTCTAGCTTCTCTAGGAAGGGAGTTCCAAAGTCTGGGAGCAGCCACCATGAAGGCCCTCCACTACATCCCCTCCTGTGCATGCCTGTGAAGGTGGCAGAACAAAGAGAAAGGCCTCCCATGAAGATCTCAACATCTGGGCAGGTTTGTGTGGGCGGATACGGTCTTTCAGATAGCTTGGACCTAAGATGGATAATTCACAATAATCCACATCTAAGAAGCTTCAACAAAGCATACTTTTACTGGTGACCCCAACTATTCCATTAATGTTCTCCATTTGCAAGAGTGATAACACCAAGGTATAAGGCACTTGCTCACTTTATAATAGTGGTCTACATTAAGGTCAGTAGAAGAAAATTATTCCACTTCAGTAGCTTGGAAAATGTAGAGTTAAGGGACCATAAAGAAAAAAAATCTTCAGGAGTAGTCCAAAGAAGGAATCAGCTCCTCTGGGATGTCCACCTGCCAGACATCTTTGCGTCCTCGTTTGGGAATAGGTTCCAATAACCATCTGGGGTTTGAAATAACTGTCAGGTATTTCTGCTCCAGGCCTGAGAGGATGGCTTTATTTTCTAGTACCAAAATGTCTTCAGGAGGCAAGAGTTCTGGGCACTGTGATGTCTCCCCAATGTCAATTAGTCCTGTATTTAAAACACAAATATTGCTATAATTTTCTTCCTAAAAAAATGAAATTACTGGCCTATTTATTTTTATTTGCAGGACTTTATCCTGCCCTTCAGTTTGAAGCTTTTGGGGCAGTTTACAGAATGTAATAAAATACAGTAATAAGACAAAGAAGAATACAATGCTTAATGACAGCATCAAACTTTAAAAAGTCAGGAGATAAAAGAGATTAAAAAGATCTGGGTGGGCAGACTTCTCCTGGAATCTAAACGATAATAGTATGGATACCACATGAGCCTTCGCAAGGAACAAACTCCATAAATGGAACCCTTTGGAAAAGTTGCTTGCTCTCACAATAAGTAGATACCCAATAGGCTAACAGATGGGGGAATTGGTATTTGTGGTATAGTTCCAACTCTCTCGTGCATTTTCCCTTGCTTTGTGACATTCCCCCAGTGCTTCCTTTCCCCTCTTTAACCTATTTACTAGTGTGTATGAGAGGAGTCTGGATCCTGCCAACCTAGCAGTTTGAAAGCACATCAAAGTGCAAGTAGATAAATAGGTACCGCTCCGGCGGGAAGGTAAACAGCGTTTCCGTGCACTGCTCTGGTTTGCCAGAAGTGGCTTAGTCATGCTGGCCACATGACCTGGAAGCTGTACGTCAGCTCCCTCGGCCAATAAAGCGTGATGAGCGCCGCAACCCCAGAGTCGGTCACGACTCGACCTTTACCTTTACCTATGAGAGGAGTATAGAAACCATTGGTCCTCTTTGTATGCTGCTGCAAATGGTGCTTCCAGCCAGAGCCTTTGTAGTAAGCTTAGCAGTCATGGGATAAGGGAGTGGGTCCTATGGTGGATCAGTAACTACCGGTAAAGAACAGGAAGCACAGAGTAGTAGGAATAAATAGGTAGTCCTCACAATAGTGTGCTATGGGACCAGTGCCTTTTTAAACTTGTTCATAAATGATCAGGAGTTAGGTGTAAGCAACAAAATGGCCGTTTCCTAATGACACCAATAAAGCTAAATTTGGGGAGATTTAGGACAGGCAAAAAGGAAGTGCGTCTTCATGCAGCACATGCTTAAATGATGAAATTTGCTACCGCAAGATGTAGCACTAGTTGCCAGCTTGGGAAACTTCAAGAGAGGATTAGAAAGATCACAAACAGGGGAGTGTTATTGCACTCGTGTGAATTTTCAGTCTGGTTAGCCACTGTGACAGCAGAGTAAATGCGCCTTGATAGGTAAGACAAAAGGCCTTCTTTAAGTTTCTTATAAAACACAGAACCTACAATACAGAAGTTAAGTGTATTACTTTAAATTCTCAGTGTGCAACTGGCTAAAATGCAGATTGCATGCATAACTTTTCTTTGCATAACTTTTCTTTTCTTTTTTAATAGAAGTTGAACATTCAGGGAGGTAACCTGAATATTTACTAGGGGACTAGGCTGTCTTAGCTAATTTGCTTCCTACTTTATGGCCATAGCCTTGAAAGGGACCGCACCATTTGATGAACCTTCTTCCAGTTTCTCTGCCCTTCCCCTTGATCTGTGCAGGATATACTTTCCCAGACGTACTTTCACCATCCTCATGATAGAATATGAGCAGATTCTGTAGACTGGGGTGGGCAGAAGTAAAATAATAATAATAATAATAATAATAATAATAATAATAATAATAATACAGTGGTACCTCTAGATACGAACGGGATCCGTTCTGGAGCCCCGTTTGCATCTAGAAGCAAATGTAACTAGCAACGGTACGTCTGTGCACGCATGCATCGCTTTTCGCCGCTTCTGTGCATGCGTGTGATGTCATTTTGAGTGTCTGCGCATGCGCAAGCGGCGAAACCCGGAAGTAATGCGCTCCGTTACTTCCAGGTTGCCACGGAGTGCAACTAAAAGCGTATTCAACCCGACGTATGACTGTACTCTACAAAGTCAGCATTTCATGTCTACTGGAAGTTTAAAAGTTGAGCCACTGTCACTTACCTGCCACAACACCTCTTCCAAACCTTTCACCTGCATCCAATAGCTCTTCAATTTGAGTCACTGTCATCCCAAGCCTGTTTGTGAGGATGTCTTTCCAGGCTTTGTCGTCCCAGTCTTTAAAAGCAATGTGGACAGCAATGGTACAGGACTCGTACTGGGCCAGCAATGGTCGCCAACGGGTCTCTATTGTTTTTACTTCGTTTAAAACCAACCCAGCATAAGGTTGCCGGAAGGAAAGGCAGGGAAACTTCATTCTTCTTTACTTCTTTAGTCCTTTCTTGCATCACCTTTATTTCCAAACAAACAATTTAAAACCAGAATGAGGAACACATATTCTCTCTCGGCAAGTGTTCAGCGATTGCATGAATCTGCCTGCCAAATTTAAAAAATGAGGGGTGCTTAAAAGCTGCAACATGACTTGGGAATTCAAAAGATATTTCAGTTGAATTAATATAATTTAGTTTTGTAAGTAAAATGTGTGTAAAATTGTTTAGAAAACATTAAAAATGATTGCTAAATAGTTGCAGTTATATTATGTAGTAATATAATTATTACTAAGTACTACCTGACTTTTCAGAAGATGAAATTGAAATTATTTGGTTTCTGAAAGCAGTTTATGGGCTTCTTCCTCCATTGTAGGTTTACCAAGTGAAATGCTGTCTAAATCACAAAAATAGCAGCGCATTTGGACTTCTCACTCCCAAAAACATGTTTCAAGACCTCTTCTCACTGAGGACATTTGCTAAAGCTATGTCTCGCCCGCTAAAATGGTGTGCCCTAAGCGATGCCACAGAGATCCTCAACTACCACATGAATCTCCTTCTTCTTATTTTACACAGCACAGTATTTCAAATAGCTGTCATTCCAGCCCACCTTGGCTTGTGAGGCAGACCCTTTGCTGACTATTTTAGTCCCATGTGCACAGAAGTGCAGGGGGCAGGAGGCTGGCGTCCAAAATGCATGCGTAAAGGTTTAATCGCAAGAGCTGCAGAACCCAGTGATGTCATACACCCTGCGGCAGTTGGGCAGTTGGAACCGTTATGGCAGTTACATCTTAGCAGTTAGAGCAGCAGGTTATGTTCTGTTGTGCCGCCTCAGAGTCGGTTAGTCTGTGACACTTTAATCTACGAAAGACATAGCTGTCAACTTTCAGATTTGAAAATATGGGATCAGCAGCCTCGAAAGTAAGGGATCAGCAGCCTCACCTGTCCTGGGAACAGTCTACGGGATATCAAACAATCCGGGATAGCAGCGGGAAGTGGCGCTGGAATAAGGGAATTTCCCGCAAAAAAAAGGGAAGGTTGACAGCTATGGAAAGACCATGTTAGCAATTCAAGAAAAATCGACCGTATGCATTACCTATTTAATCTGCAGCTGCAAGTACACTAAGTAAACGTCAGGTGTTGTTTTAAACTTTATTTGTGTGTGTGTGTATAATTTTTTTTCTTCTTTTACAATTTAGAATACTGCTTTAAACATCCTTAAAATACCTTCCCTTCTTCTCTTTCCATGGTTCATTTTGCATATCATAAATCCCTGCTTTTTTACTTTTACAAAAACTAAACCATTCAGTATTCCATTATTCAAAACTTATTTACATCGCTGAATTTATCTTAATGCTGCTAACGTTTTCAAGTGTACACAATTCCCCCCAAAAAATATTCAATAAACGTTTTCCAATCTTCTCTAAACGTATGTTCTTCTTGTTCTCTTATTCTATATATTAAATCTGTGAGTTGTGCATATTCCGTCAACTTAAGATGCCACTTAGTTGGGACCTCGCATGTTTTCCATTTTGGGGCTAACACAGGCTGCAGTAATGGCATACATAAATAACCTTTTTTGACACTTGGGAAGTTGATGTAAACTTTTAAAGGAGAGGGTCTTGCGTAGTTTCTACAGGAGGGAAAACAGAACTAATCAAAGGCCAAGCAGCCCAGGGCTATTACTATGCAATTTGGGAACTAAAACTAATCCCCAAAAAGGAGGAATTTTAAGAAAGGATGCTTCCTGGGGAGCAGTTCCCATGGCATGCAGCAGGATCTTTCCTTTTTCTCTCTCTGAGTGAAGCCTCCTCCTGAGCCCATGCTGCACTTGTCTTCACCACCCTCCGCACCTCCTCCACCTTTTAACACCAGAGTGTGAGTTGCCAGTTACAGAAAGGGACTAAACCTCACCTGGCTAACCCATGGCTTTTCCTTGCAGCCATGCGCAGGACTGGGAGTCGCCGTAGAGGGAAGGGAGGGAGTGGGGTTCCCAAGGGTCATCTAGCCCAACCCCCTGCAGTGCAGGAAGCAGTTAATGAATTATGGAATCACGGAGTTGAAAGGGGTCCTGATGGGTCATCTAGCCCAGAGTACGTGTAGCAAGGTCTGGTGGTACCCAGTGCAGAATTTTTTTTGTCACCCCCGCCCAGTGGAGCTGGCCCAGTCTCCAAAGGCACCTTTGCGCCTTGCCAGCAATGTCCGGCCGCATCCAGCGCTTTCCCCGCCTGTCTGGGCTGGGTGATCGGGCTGGTTCCGGAGGGGAAAGCGAGCTCCCTACGTAGCGCCTAGGCTGCTAGAGGTCCCTGATTTCCAAAAAGCCATAGGGGCAAGGGCGGGGGGATGTTGTCCAATGGCAACAGCCCCCCCCCCAACCTTAACTGAGAAGATCATGTTTTTAACCCCCCGATATCTCATGGTAATATGTGGGAAGTTTTTTTGGCGTGAACTGTAAGAATCTGATTTGATATTTTAAGCAATGTAGTTAATGTGTTGTTTGTTATGTTTTATGTGTGATGTGCAACTTGAAAATGAATAAAAATATTGTTAAAAAAGAAGATAACGTCTATATCTATAGCTATAAATGTAGTGGTTTTCTATCTAACTACATATATTAATTAACATAGCAAATTAAGGCTGATTATGTTATCACTAATTACTTTTGTTCTGAATAATCAGTGTTTTTGCCGCATACTTTAAACTCAACCACTTAAGAGATTTTCTTTACAATTAATTGGCATGCAAATTCTGTTGAATAAATGCATAATAATCTCAGCCTATATTTTATACATCCCATAGTCATTTTACTCCAATGTTAAAAACATGTTGAATATTAGTATTGCTACCTATATGACTTATTAGTCACTTACTACAATAAATCTCTAAACAACATAAAAAAGTTAAGGCACAAATGTGTAGGACAAAACCGTAACAATACATTTCAGTAACACCATTTCAGTAATACATAAACAGACCCAGCTGAACCCCCTCCCTGCAATATTTCAACCAATAGGCCATTATCAAGCTAATCATAATCCATCAAGTTTTAGTTTAGCGTCAGAAAGATGGCTTAGCATTTATGATGGTGCCATGTGGACCCCTAAATAAATTTGTTAAAGTGGTCCTGGTTTCTTCATTCTTTTAGCAGCTTCAGGTGTTTTAATAAGACATTAGTACTAATACGGGGTCTTGCTTCTGAATAATCACACATAGAATCACATTCTACACCTAACTATTTTAACGCCTGCAAAACAGAACCTTTTCCAATAAAGCCCAGCAATGGTATTTTTTATAAGATGCTTCTGTTTCTTTTTATTTTTAGTGATTGTAATTTTAAAATTGCTTTTAACACTGTATTTTAAATGTCTGCAACCCAGCCCAGGGCCTTAGAGCGAACAGTAGTTAACAAATTAAAATAATAATAATAATAATAATAATAATAATAATAATAATAATAATAATAAATAGAAATGGGAGATAGGGTAAACTTGATGCTCGAGTTTCCGAAAGAAACATATTGTGGGTGCCTTCAAGCGACTTCCGATTTGCCCGGCCTCCTCACCTAGGGGTTAGCCCTCCTCCCTGAATCTTGATGTGTCAGGACTGGCTGTAGTTACTGAAGAAAAAGTGCTGTCTGCATGTGCTCAGGGGCACTCTTGCTTGCAATATTTTCATGAGTCCGAGATGAAGTTGGGCAGAGGGAGAGGGAAATCACGCAAAGAGGGACGGCCCTTTATTTTATTTTTTTACTTTTTACATTTATACGCCACCTCCTGCAAGGTCACAGTGGCCTGTATGGTTCTCCCCACCCACTCACAACAACAACCTTGCAAGGTTGACTGAGAGACTGCTCCAAGGTCATCCAGGCAGCTTGATTGCTGAGTGGGGATTTGAACCCTGGTTCTCCCAGGTCCTAGCCTGACTTCTAATTCCTCTTCCCCTTCCCTCTCTCCTCTGAGGAGTCCCAGCAAGAGGCCAGCACCCTGTTTTCTCACTTCTGGGGAGCCCACAAGCAGAGCATTGGTGGAGGGGGGGGAGGAAGCAGGTGACCCCGCTGGACTTTGTCCTCCACCCCAAAATAGGTGTCCAGAGAAGACCAGTAGCATCCTGAACACTCCTTTTTATTAACTAAAACTATTTTAAGCTCATGACCTGCTGTCACTCCCCCCCTGGCCATGACTCCTCACTGCTTTCCATTTGCAATTTTTTTCTTTGTTTTCAGCTTTCTCCGCCCTGCCATTTCTTTCTCCCTGTGTTTTTCCTCCTCCGCACGTGCATCAACTCCTCCAATGTTTCAGGAGCTCCCACAAAACCTTTCCTTTTGCCCCCTCCCCAGCTCAGCTCCCATCAGACCTGAAACCCTGTTTCAGCTAGGAAGTTGCAAGCCATTTAAAGACCGTTTTTTAAAAAAATTAGGGGAGGTGTCACAGAAACTGTGCTTTTAAGTTCTCCATAAATTATCTGGGGAATTCTAAAGCTTGCCCCCTTTTTTGTGGCTTCTGAAGTTGACCCTAATAAAGGTTATTACCCAACTGTTGAGCTTGGAATATTCTTCCTATAGACACAGCTATGGTTTGCTTTTTATAATATGCATCTTTCTGCAGGAATATTTACTTTTGGTTGGTTGGTTGAAGGGGGACACTGGGGTGCTGTTTCTCTTTTTTTTAAAGAAATGTTATAAGATCTGGTACTACAAAGCCATCACAAGGCACTAGCCAAAAGCAGGTTTACTAAAGGGATGGGCGCTTGTACTTTTGGCAGCAGCAGCACAGTACGAAATTTAGGTGAAGCACGTACAGGCTGGGGAACCTACTCCTCCACCTGGTGTTCTGTGTGTGGCTGTTGTCATTATGCACTTGGTAAAGGTGCATTAAGTTCTCTTTAAGGAAAAGAGGAGAAAGCAATCTATCCTGGCTCTTCCTTTTAAATTGAGGACTATTATCAGCGCAGCCCCAAACAATATTTACTCAGCAAGTGAATCCAACAAACTTCGACTGGGTTTACTTGCGGGGAAGTGTGCATAAACCTGCAGCCTGGCTCCTCCAACCCTCTCCTCTAGTGCGAAGGCTGAGGAGAGGAAAGAGCAGCGGCGAGCAAAGCGCAAGGGAAGTGAAGCTCATAGGACTGACTCTTTACTTCTCTTATTTCCGTGTTTCTGCTCTCCCGCATGCGCGGGACTCAATCTCTTCAGACCGTGCCATTAGCAGATCATGGTTGCGGGGGGTGCCCGCTCTTTCCCCAGCCACTATTCTCGAGCTTATTCGCCCCTGGAAGCTTTCTGCTTTAAAGCTGTGGTAACACTGACTAGCCTTTGATTCAGTCCCTCGTTTTGGCTTTGGCCTCCCCACCCATTTCCGGACGTTGGTACACTCCTATCCCAGCAGATCCTGTGGCTGGGCAAGACCACCTCACTTGCCCCATGGGGCCGAATCATAGCTGTCAAGCTTTCCCTTTTTTAAAGGGAAATTCCCTTATTCCGAATAGGATTCCTCGCAAGAAAAGGGAAAAGTTGACAGCTATGGGCCGAATGTGGACCCCCCCCCTTTCAGGCTGAAAGAGAGTGACATTCGGCGTCCCCCCCCCCCTCCACTCCCAAGCCTACAGGGAGCCGAGGGAAGGGGGAGAGCGGCAGCAGCCGCTTTGCCACTCTCTGGGTTTGAGGGGGGGGGGTCGCGGGCGGTGGGGGGGCGCGCCTAATGGTACCCCCCCTCAGCCTGGCACCTGCTGCGGGCCGCACCCCCGTTGCTACGCCCCTGATCCAGCCCAACCCCCTGCAATGCAGGAATCGCAGAAGAGGGTCGCCCAATCTCCGTTTTGAAACTTCCCGAGGGAGTCTAGCTTCCTGCTTACCTAGCAGGTGTACTGCTGCTTGTTCTTGCCCCCGGTGCGCTCACAGGGTACCCCCCACCCCCACCCCTCCGAAATCCTGAGGCGGGGAGTTCCGCGAGACAGCTCACTCCACGGCGCCCAGGCCTCTCTCTCTCTCGCCTTCCTCCGACCACGGGCGCTGAACTTCTCCCCACCCCCGTCCCCAACGATGGCGCCTGTTCCTGTCCCTTCACGCCCCCGCCCTCGCCCGCCAAGGTTGGAGGCCGGCCGAAGCCGCGGCCTCTCTGCCGCCCCCTGTCCTGCTTTCCGCGCACCGCCCTCACCTCCCGCCGCGGCAATGCTCGGCTCCGCCGTTGCCCAGGCTGCGAAGAGCGCAGTTTATTCATACGATGCTCGCCTCCCTTCTTCCCTACAGGGGGTCTCCTCATAAGATGGAAATCATGGCGCCGGAAGCGGCGGGGGGAGTCTCTTTCCCCTGCCGCTTCGCCTCAGAGGAAATGGCGAGCAGCGCCTGCAGGGAAGAGTTTTATTTAGCAGCTTCGCTTCGCTTTAATCGGCCAAGGCGGCGTGCGAAGGCGTAATCCCCCTCTACGTCTGTCCTCACAACTGCCCTGCGAGGTAGGCCAGGTTGAGAGATTTTGTCGTCTTCATTCCCTGCCGTGTAGTTATCTCTTCAGACGGCCGTCGCGCCGCGACAGAGTCAGGTCGTGCATCCACAGCATGGCAATCCCCTTCCAGAGGGATACGGATTTTAAACAGTGTGTGGGTTTATTTCACTGTCATATATCTCATCTAGACATAGTGCAAGTTGCTGAAATGTGACCTAGCTGTAGAGTTCTCTCTTATAACGATTAGTGATAAAGTTGTTTATTATCATCATCATCATCATCATCATCATTATTTATATAATGTAGGAATAAATAACCCCTGGCACAGGTCTGATGCAGCACTCCCAGGATTTTTTTTCTGCACCCAATAAGATAAGACCCCACAGATATTGGTGGCAAATACCGGTATATTGCACCAGGTTGGGCAGATTTAATCCTCTCCACCAAGCCCAGCACCCCAATGTAAGTCCATGATCATCAGACTGATCATGTTATGGCCAGGATGAAGTAACAACCCTTCACTTGGATAAGCTGAGGAGCTGTGTAAGAGTGCTAAATGGCAACACCCAACCAGCATGAGAAATATGGAGGTTTGGCCAATGGTGAATATGGTAATCGTGTGCGTTTGTAGATACATATTTCTAGTAATCAGATAAGAGGGCAGACAAACCAAAGTACTTTCCACAACACATTGAAAATTAACTTTGAAATACTTTGAAACCTGCATTCAGGTTCTGCTTGTGGGTTTCCTATAGGCACCTTGGCAGCCACTGTGAACCGAATGCTGGACTAGATGAGCCAAGGGCTTGATCCAGCCAGGACTTTTGTTTTTAATATACATGTTTTTATTCATTTTTAGGTCAACAGAATTATACAACCAACAAAGAACATTACAACATATTAGTCGACACAACATGCTACAAGAATAAAAGTTATGAATGTTCCATATATCTGTATTGGCTTAATTCAAGAAACCATTCTACAAGCTTAAATGAGAGTGTGGTGGTGATCTTTTGTGGTCTTCTGTTTTCACCTAGTCTGGAAACGGTTACCAAGTGCTGTAAAATAGGGTTACCAGACGTTCCTGGTTCCCAGGGACAGTCCCAGGATTTGCAAATCTGTACCTGGACAAATTCCATCCCTGGAATGTCCCCAGATTTGCAAATCTGTCCCTGGGAAATGTGGCAGTGGCAGTGGCAGCCTCAGCAGCCGGAGCCAGCCTGGTAGCGCAGTTGGCTCTGGCTGGCTTCAGGAGCTGCTTGCTGCCTCTGCCACTGCCGAAGGGGAACTAGGGCCGTCCGGTGGTACAGATCTCTTGCCCCCTTCCCCCTTTGTTTTGACAGATTGGGGGAGGCTTGGGAGTCACATGCGGGCAGGCGGGCGGGTGTCGCCCAGGAGGGGTGAAAGGCGCATGGTTTCTCTGCCAGGCAAGGTGCAAAGCCCTTTTTTTGCACCCTGTGAAACATAAATGTGCAGAGTTTCTTTAAAAAAACTGGGCAGTAGCGCACTGCCCGCCCGTGACTCCTGAGCCTCCCCTGATCAGTCAAAACAAAGGAGAAAGGGGGCAGGAGATCAGGGGAGGCTCAGGTGTCACAGGCAGGCAGCGCTCTGTTGCCCAGTTTTTAAAAAACTGCATTTATGTTTCACAGGGTGCAAAAGAAGGGCTTTGCTCCTTTATACAATATGCATGTGTGCTTTTGCCTCGCTATCTCCACTACTGACTCCCTGTTGCTACTCAGCTTCCCCCCCCCCCCCAAAAAAAGTGTCCCTGGGTTCATTGAAAAAAATCTGGTAACCATACTGTAAAAGGAAAAGTGAGCTGACTTGCCTTGAGTAACTTTCATTTGATTAGTTAATTCTTTTGTTATTGCAATTGACCAAACTGTTGTGTACCATGTGTCCAAAGCAGGACTGGCCCAAGAGATTTTGTCACCTGAGGGAAACCACAAAATGGCGTCTACCTGCTGCCAGGCAAGAAGGGGTAAGTGGAGATCTACATTGGGGGCAAGGGGTGTGTGTTATGTACTGAGTTGACTAGGATCCAAACTGCAGCAGTCTGATTGGTCCTAGAACAATAGGATCCAAAATGCAACAGTCTGATTGGTCCCAGAACAATAGGCTCCAAAATGCAGCAGTCTGATTGGTCCTAGAACAATGCAGCAGTATGATTGGTTGGCAGGAACCACCCAATCAGGCTCCAGATAGAAGTGAATCCACAACCTGATAGGCTTACAGTAGAATTCCAGAATTAGCCAATCATGTGCAGCCCATTGTGTAAATAATGTATATAAAGCAGATACTTTGAGGGGACATTCATTCATTCCTCCTCACCACTATGAGCTGAATAAAGAGCATGAAATCACTTTGCGACTCTGAGTATATTTCAGGGGGACAAAGATCTACATTGGGGGCAAGGGTGGAGGAGACCAGCAGTGCCTCCTAGTCACCAAGAGACTACTGTAGATGTGGCATGGGGGACCAGATCCAGCCTCCAAGGAGCGCAAAACAGCTGTTGCTGCCACCACGGCAGCAGCAGTGGGCAGTACATTCATTAATAGCCCCTGTGGATCCTGCCGCCTGAGGCAGTTGCCTCACATTGTCAGCCCTGATTGAAAGTAAGACCCTCTGCATTATGCCAGGGCTTAAATGTTAAATCTGTTCTTCTTCAGGGTCCACAGCAATCTTTACAATAGCCATGTAAGATAAGTCAATATGAAGTTCTAGTAGTTACAGAAACTATCTGTTTATTTTGTGGATTTGAATGTACATAGATTTGTGATATCGTCAGTATCTGCGTATCTTAAATGTTACCTGATTCTATCTACATATGATGTGTTAAAAAGGAAGAAATTGAGTTTTTGCTTACATAATTTGCTATGACAATGCCTATTTAATATTTATCAAGTCTCAACTGATATGAATAGGATCATAGAACCATAGAATTGTAGAATTGGAATGAACCCAAAGGTCATCTAGTCTAACCCCCTGCAATACAGGAATGGAAGATATGTTTTTGTTGAATCTACTCAGTACTTGTTTTTTTCCTGATTAAATATCCAGGAAGATATGCCAAGATATCAAAAATCAAAACTGTCAAGTTATTCAGAACTATACTATTGCATAAGTCTGATTTTATAAGTAGTCTTGGTACGTTGTTGTATCTGAAGCTGGAAAATGCATTTTCATTTACAGAAGGCAACAAAATAATCCTTTAACAATCACTGCTTATTTGTAACCTTAATTCATAGTGTAATTTTGAGATTGTTCATCAGTAGTATAAGTCAGAGAGTTTTAAGAGTAGGGATGCGGTTAGGAATGTTGTGTCTCAGTAAAAGTTCCTGGGTAAAACAGCTGTATTAGGTAAAGGGAAATGGAGTGAGCGAGTGACAGACTTTTTTGTGTGTTCACATCTTCCAAAAGTTTCTTTGAAGCCAGTAGTATTTAATTTAACTAAAGGAAAGAAGAATTCTGTCTCTCTTGCCTTGCCTAAGTTGGCAAAAGCCCTGGCTCACACTACTAGAGATGCAGCGGGGAATGCAGGTAAGAGCAGGAAAAGCTATTTGTCTTTAAAAAATTAAATTAATTTGGATTTTTTATTATTATTATTTCAACAGTACAGGACAACAGAGGTAGGCAAAGTGGTGCCCTCCAGGTGCTGTGGACTACAATTCTCATAAACCTGAGCCACAACATTTGGAGGGTACCATGATGCCCATTTGTAGCATTGGGGTTCAAACTGCTGAAAGAAAGGGCTTCTTTGGGGTAACACTGCAGGTTGCTTTTAAAGATATATACCTCAGATATTCATAATTGTCCTTCGGCTTTTGGAAAGATGCGGGAAAGTCATCAGATTTTGCACATTTGCTGATTGAGAAATAAGATGCCTTCAGCACCACTTTTTCTTTTATCCTTGGCTTCATGCTGAGGTAATCTGCGCAGGAAGAAGAACTCATTACCATGAGTTCTCCTTCCTCTACTCATTATTATGTCCTCTTCCAGAAGCAACTGAGAATGTCCTCTGTAGCTGCTAGCTGAAAATATTTTTAAAGATAGGTAGGATAAAGATTAAGTCCTCTGTATCCACAGTCAAAGATGGTGACCTCAAAAGTACGGATCATGTCTTCTCATTACTGCTTTTAAAAAAAAAGACTTTTAGATACCTGCTGTGAATGGAATGTTCATTCTGCATTTAAAATTATTTTACCCTTGCAAGGCAAGGGTATTTCCATGCTCCCTGTAAATTGTACCTTTCTTTTTTCAAGTGAAGCCCATTGCAATTTGATGTTCCCCACCGTTGGCTTCAGTACTTCATGGAATCATAGAACTGTAGAGTTGGAAGTGACCATGAGAGTCATCTAGTCCAACACCCCTGTAATGCAGGAATCTTTTCTCCAATGTGAGGCTTGAACCCACTATCCTGAGATTAAGAGTCTCATGCTATCCCTCAGTGTCTTGAATCAACATATTCTGATTCAGACTCCAGAATTTGTAGTTGATGAAGAGAGAAAGTTTCATTTCTAATTGGAAACTAGCTGCACAAAGGCAATGGATAATTAGGGAGGATAACAGTCCAGAGATAGCCAGAGATTAATGCTACAAATTTCACCTCAGTGCATGCTGAAAAAACTACAGGCAGTTCATGTTGGCTTCTGAATACACTGAATACTTGCAGGTCTGTTTCCCTAGTTGTTAGGACTAAACCTGCCTATTCATTGCCCTACAGTCCTCTGTGGAAAGTCAGGAAGTCCTTAAAGAATATTCTAGAGTCCATAATCCAAGAAAATGAGCTTTGAATTTGGATAGCTTTGAGGTTTTTTAATCTGTTTCATTCTGGTGTAAGGGAGATTTGTCTGGTGTCTTCATTATATATCTTGAGGTGCCTCTTCAACCTGGCGTTGGCTGATTAACATTCTACAGCCTTTTAAATGTTTTTGCGGTGCGTGTGTCATTATTGTGTTGTTTTTGTTTTAACTATTTATTTATGCTTTTACTTTTTATATTTTTATCTTGTGAAGTGCCTTGAGATCTTGTGATGAAGGGTAGTACCGTATTTTTCGCTCTATAGGACACACTTTTCCCCCTCCAAAAATTAAGGGGAAATGTGTGTGCGTCCTATGGAGTGAATACAGGCTCCTTGGCTTCAGCGATAGCCTCTGAAGCGCAGAGGGAGCGCTCCTAGTCCCACCAGGAGATGCTGGGGACTGAGCCTGATGCCTTCTGCATGCTAAGCAGTTGTTCTACCACTGAGCTATGGCCCTAGCTCACAATATTGCTGTCAGGATAAAATGGAGAAGGTGGAGGCTGAAGTGTGTATGCTCTGTGGAGGAAAGGTGGGATAGAAGCATAAGAAGGAATAAAGTGTGTAAACTAGCCTATAAGTGAATAAACTACAGTATATTTTTAACTTACTCTCCTAATAATTTGTATATAAATTATTAAAGTGGTATATAAATTTTGTTAAATAAAAAAAGAGGAAATGTTCAGACTTTCAAACAGTATGTTATGCCTGAGCCTTCGTTGCTGAAATTCCCAACAGCATTTTCATGTTCACAAACACCTGATGAAGGAACCATTGTGACATAATCCATTCAAGCAGAGTGAGGGGGCAACAGGCTGTCAACAGTGGCAGTAGTTGGGGGCTCCCATCTACTCAAAAGCCACAGAAAGTCTTTTCATACTGCCTGAGGAATTAATCCCTTATTTAACATTCATAATTGCTGGATCGATTTAACAGGACTGGAGCTAACATTTGCTTGGATTTGGCACCATTGATAGGGAACTGCCTGCTGCATCCTCCACTTTGAAGTCACCCTGGTCTTTGGGCCTCCAGCACCTTCTTCAGCATGTCCAACCCATCTAAGAGGCATATGATACTGGTGCTCCACTGGGTTAGGAAGAAGCCCCTGACAGAGAAGCCGTGCTCTACCATCTCGGCCAGACCTTCTGCCTCTGCACCGGCTTGCAACACTCCTCACATTTCACCCTACTTCACGAGGAGCAAGACACAACCCGCTCCGCTCAGGAGGTCCAGCAGGCGCAAGGTGCTGTGATTGCCAAATCTCACCGACTCCAAGTTTTTAAGATCTGTCATTGGCACCGTTGGCTGGAAGAGAGCCCGCAGGTGTGGCAAGCAAAAGAGACTCCAGCGGGAACAGGAAAAGGGGTGAGGGCTAGGCTAAAGGCAAGAAGGCTCCAAAGCTATTTGCGGGGTGGGATTGCTTTGGAAGATGCCTTCTCACAATCTCTACCCTTGAACCATGTAAGGACATAAGAAGTGCCTGCTGGATTGGCCTGTCTAGTCCAGCATCTTGTTCTCACAGTGGCCAACCAGAGGCCTGTGGAAACAAGAGCATTCTGTATTCCCTTCCTGCATCTTCCAGCAACTACTGTTCACAAAGGTTACTGCCACTGACTGTGGAGGTAGAGCATAGCCATCGTGCCTAGTGGCCATTGATAGCCTTTCCTGCATAAAACCATCCAAGCTGGTGGCCGTCACAGCTTTCTGTGGGATTGAGCTTCCAGAGGGGTAGCTGAGCATGCCTGCTGCAGGAAAAACAGGCATTAAAAGCACATTTCTCCCAAAGAATCCTGGGAATTGCAGTTTGTAAAGGGTGCTACAACAGTTCCCAGGATTCTTACAGGGGAGAAGCAATAATGCTTTTAATGTATGGTGTGTACACAGCCTCAAATTAGCTCCATCAGTTCTGTAATACTAGAGCAAAGATAATGCATATTGTTGTTGTTGTACTTTTATAAATATTATAAAACCCATTCCTGCAAGCCATGTAGTCTGGAATAAACTCAGTCACCCCTCCCATCATTAATTGTTTCTACTAGGTGGGGAGGGGTGTTGGATCTGCTTCCCTGCCTTGAAGAAAGGCGCAGGTCAGATGTGTGCCCAGACCTGGCCACGCTTCGCAAGAGAGGTGTGTTGGTTCAAGGTGGCCACGCTGCCTGCAATTTGCACTCCTTCCTGACGTGTCTTCCCCAAACCCCTTCTTCCAGAGGCTGTGTTGAAGTTTTCCATCACGTGGAACACAAACTGGCAGAACTAACTCGAGGCTCAGGCAGTGGTGGAAACCCTCCTCAAGCATGAGACGCCAGAGAGCCTCTTGCAATACGAAGGGATCAAAGCAGCTGTGGAGTCTCTCCTACCATACACGGCACTTACAGAGGCTGGGCCGGTTACTGCAGGCCTCCATGTTCCTTGATTTTATGTGACAAAATGTGAAGTTGCCTGATGCTGCCAAGTGGGACGAGGAGATGGACACGTGATGAGCTTTATTTATTTATTTATTTATTATTAATTTTATTGAGTACAAATTAGAAAAAAATACAAATATACAAAAAAAGGAAAACACATGTAACCAATAAAAAATTAGAAAACATTTTACCTCTTCTGATATTTACAATTATTTGCACCTCTACAAAACAATATTCACAATAAAGACAAGAAATGAAAGGTAAAATATAAAAGAAAAGAACAAGAAGAAGATAAAAAAAGAAGAAGATAAAGAATAAGATCAAGAATGAGAATTTTAAAAGTAGATAAGTATTCACTATACACAGCCATTTCCAATCTATATTTATGTTCAGTTAAGTATTGTCATCATATCCTTATCTATCTTAATTAAAATATTTTTAAAAGACTTCCACCGTTTGCCTCACGAGTTTTTGATAGTCGATTTGTCAAAACTTCTGTTCTTCATATTTTTCCTTTGGGCTGCGCTCCGAAGGCTTCAGGGATCTTTGAGGCTGGTGGTGGGGCAAAGCAGCGCTTCCCCCCACTGCCAGCCCCACAAGCTTGGGGGGCAGCGGGAAGGCGGCGCACAGCCTTTGCGCTGCTCCCCGACCTGGTCTTTGAGGCTGGCAGTGGGGAAAGCAGTGCTTCCCCCCACCGCCAGCCCCACAAGCTCGGGGGGCAGCAGGAAGGCGGCGCGCAGCCTTTGTGCTGCTCCCTGACCTGGTCTTTGAGGCTGACGGTCTTAGAGCAGCACTCCCCCTCCCCCGCCAGCCCCAAAGAGCAGGTCAAAAGGAACCCCAGGCCTCCGGAGCCCAGCGGGAACTCCCGCCATGCTCCTGAGGCTTCGGGTTGCCTACACTGAAGCCTGGAGAGCGAGAGGGGTCAGTGAGCAGCGACCCCTCTCACTCTCCAGGCTTCCAAGGAACTCCTGCTGCGCTCTGGAGGCTTTGGGTGAATGCACCTTGAACGCACAAGAAAAAATTTCTCCCCCTCTCTGCACAGCACCCCTTCAGTGAAGCGGCAGGAGAAATGGAAGGGGCTCCGTTTCTTCTGCCGCTTCGCTGAAGGGGCGCTGAGCAAGAGGGGGAGAATTTTTTTTTCTTGTTCTCCCCCTCTAAAACAAGGTGCGTTCTATGGTCGGGTGCGTCCTATAGAGCGGAAAATACGGTATATAAATCTAATAAAATAAGATACTGAGAGAGACTGAAGGAACTGAAGGAGGGATGGAAAGAGTAATGGTCTGGTTGTGTGTTTGGCAATGCTGGCACTATTGGAGAAGAACAAAGAGTGAAGATGAGATACTGTAGCTGTAACGAATGGGATTTAAGAATGGGGATTTCTGGGAAGAGAGCTGCAAGAAGCTTGCTATGTTAGCTTTGATAATTAACATAAAACTTCCATGTTCACAGGCAGTGTACCTCTGAATACATGATTTTGGGGACAAATAACAGGGGAGGGCTGCCTGTTTGTGTTCTTCCTGGTTCTTCCTGGTTGTGTTCTGGTAGAACACAGTGCTGCGTAGGATAGTTCTTTTTTTAATTTAGTGCAGTAATCCTGACTATGTGAAGGCCTTGTTTATGGATCTGGCCTTGTTTGTCTCAAACTCTTGGCATTTGTTTCTTCCTTTTATGATGGAGATACTTACTAAGCAAGCAATGAAATCTTTCCCGTTTTGGTGTCTAGCTAGAGGCAGCACAGCATTAGTTGTTTGTTTGTTTGTTTAATTTGTATACCATCCTTTATCTGATGATCTCATGGTGGTTCACAGCATAAAAATACTAGATAAAAACACAAAATACATAATAAAGGCAAGAACAAAAACAAAACAAAACCCCCTCCCACAAAAACATTTAAAAGGATGCAGGATGTTAATCAGCCAAAGGCCTAGTTGCAGAGGAATGTTTTTGCCACGCACCTAAAGGTGGATAATGAAGATGCTGGGTGAGCATCCCTGGGGTAAAGGTAAAGGGACCCCTGACCGTTAGGTCCAGTCGTGGCCGACTCTGGGGTTGAGGCGCTCATCTCGCTTTATTGGCCGAGGGAGCCTGCGTACAGCTTCCGGGTCATGTGGCCAGCATGACTAAGCATTTCCTGGCGAACCAGAGCAGCGCACAGAAACGCCGTTTACCTTCCCGCTGGAGCGGTACCTATTTATCTACTTGCACTGCGTGTTTTCGAACTGCCACAAATAGGAGACATGCAGAAAAGGCCTGTGCTCATGTTGCCACCCTCTTGACCTCTCAAGGAGGAGGTACACGAAGAAGGGCATCAGATGATGATTTCAGAGTCCAAGTAGGTTCACAGGTATTTCACCTCTACCAGCAAGAAAATAATGCAGAAGAGAACATCCACCAGACTCTGAAGCAAACAAACGAATAAAGAAAAGCCCTCATGCCATGCAGGCTGGAGGCGGCACAGAATCCTGGAAAAGAACTGTTACAAAAGTTAGACACCACACCCACCCAATCTCTGCCAAACATGGCAAGATTCCAGGGGGTTCCAGGCTATGTGTTCCAGAGAGAATCAAGATGCAGCACAGACCATCGTACTTTTAGAAATATGGTTTAATTGACATATATTTACACCTTTAGTACAGATGTAAGTACAGAGGGAGTACAGATTTTACAACCTGGTCACCTTAAGTGGGGCTCCCCCACACATCCAGCAGTGAAGCCCAAGCCCGAAGGATCTCTTCAACTCTGCCTTCAGCCAGCCAGCCAAGATCGCTCTGGCCTTTTTCATCTAGTCTAAGCCTCCTGCCAAAGGCCCTAAACTCTTCCTGTGAAATCATGCCTAGTTACCCTGGCAACCTTCGAAATCCCCAGTGTCTGTTCACACCTCAAGGTGAGGGGGAAGGACAGTTCTTTTGCATAGCCAATGGCCCTCAGAGGCCCTGTATTGTTTCTTCATTGCCCTAGCTTGGCCAAGTCATTTTGCATAGGATAGCCCAGGAACTCCTCAGCAGGTTGTACTCCCTTCATATCCCAAATAATCAGAATCATACCATTTATTAATTTTTAGGGATTAGGGGGTCCCTGCCCCCGAAACCTATAACAGCACTGTGGAATATCCTGAACAAGGTCACATTCTGCTCAAATATACAGCTTGGACAAGGGACCCAGAGAACTTTGGCATCATTGACTGAAGCTGAAGCGATGGGCAAAGAAATATACTGCATATCAGAACTGGCTATTCTAGAGCAGCTCCTGGCTGCTTGTCTTGGAAACACAGCTGGGTCAGTAAATGTAGTTACCTGGGTATAAGGTTTCATACGAAGTCAGTGTGGAGACAAAGATGTAGGAAGAGCACATGAGACAGTTTCACCCATATGATCCCTAGAGATTGAGGATGTGAAATATCCCATTTGACCCTAAAAATTCCCACCAGATGGTTGCTCTCTTCAGGCCATTCATTCCACTAGAAAACTTGTGAGTAGTCTGTTCAGATAATTTTTGTACCTTCTCTGGGTAATTTGCCAGGGTAGTCTGAAAATCCTAATAAATTAACAATCCAAATCAATAAAGATGACCTTTAAAAGGATTGGGGATGTTGTGCCTTTTCAGATATTGATCTGAAGGAGAATGCTTGGTTAATGCTGATGCAACCATATTAAACAGTGTTTTATGCCTTCCTGGCATTCCCCTAGGTGGCCCCAGAACCCACATAACAGAATCTCAGGCTTCTAAGTGATTAAAAACATGTTCCCATCACTTCCTTTCCTCATGCTTTGAACTGTCAGGCAACCTTTCTCATCTTGTCTTATGAAACAGTAGTTTTTAAGAAATCTCAACCTAGTTGAGGATGGCAATGCAGTTTCTCTTCCTGAAAGCAGTAAGCATAAATGCAATCATTCTGCTCCTAGTCCTTATGACAAAATATGTATCAATTTCCTGGAGAAAATTGAAAGAAATGTAGCAGCTACCTGTTACATAGCTTTAAGTATTACACATGGCTGTTTTTGTGTGTGTCTGTATGTGTGTGTGTAAACAATAGAACAGCAGCAGCAGCAGAAAAAGCGTGGGGTGGGGTGGCAGAGACTCATTGGCAGTACAGTGGTACCTTGGGTTACAGACGCTTCAGGTTACAGACTCCACTAACCCAGAAATAGTACCTCGGGTTAAGAACTTTGCTTCAGGATGAGAACAGAAATCGCGCAGCGGTGGTGCAGCAGCAGCGGGAGGCCCCATTAGCTAAAGTGGTGCTTGAGGTTAAGAACAGTTTCAGGTTAAGAACGGACATCCAGCATGAATTAAGTTCTTAACCTGAGGTACCACTGTACTGATCTTTACAGCTTTCCCTGTCTGAATGGATTAGTTAAATTGCATGGAAAATTATTAATGTCACTATTGAGCCGCTATAAAATAAGAGGAGCACAGTATTGTGAGTAAATTCAGAGGCAGAGCAAATGCCACAGTATTTGTATCCCCAAAGGGTGGCACAGAAGTTTCCTAGGGACTGGGGCAGGAATTCTTTTATCTGCAGTAGCTATCACACTTCAGTGATTCCTAAGGGAAACTCTTGCTCCAAATGCACAACCATACCCCTGTGTTTTGAAGAAACCTGTCATTTTAAATAACAGCAGATGTTTTGTGTATGGATAGAGGGGCTACATTACAATAGCATCAATCTTTTATGGCTGGGGTTTGTATTGGCTGAAGGGCTTGTACAGAAAAGGCCACATAACACTGCTGCTGTGGAAGGGCTGCTCACTTAAGTTAAGATGTGCATGCATATAACAGATGAGAGCCTTTCAGGAAGCAAATGAAATCTATGAAGTAGATTAAGTGTGTTGCTTGTGTTCCTTGTGTGGGGTTCACTTATATCGTCTCTGCTCTTAAGTTTGTCAAAGAGAGAGAATTCTGGGAACATGTTGACAGTATGTCGCATGTCTAAGTGAGAGGAAATGGTGAGTTGCTTTCCCCATGCTTCATTCCCCTCTCAACACACATCCTTGTCTACATATGTAAATGATTACACAGATTTACACAAGGAACATGTGTTGGTACCTTAAGGTTGGAGGGAGAGCTTTGGAAAATAGATTCTTACTATCTCATAGCAGAGTTAGCACAAAGGCGATTGTTCCATGCATAAAGTTGGTTATATTTACATCCATCCTCATCCACTTTTAAACAAACCATTCCTCATGAAAATACTTAGGCTAGACTAAATCACAGACACTTAGCTTTTCAAATAAGTGGATATTTTACTCACAGAGGTTTCAGAAGTTACAACAAACAAATCTCCATCTATTGGTAGTAAAACAAAGAAGAAGAAAAAGCTACAAGTGACTTTAAAAAGGAAAGAACTTTGTCTCCTTACGAAAAAGGCTTGTGCAGTCTTTGGGTTAACAAAGATGCAGGCTATAAAATCTCCTTTTTGAGAGAGTCAGTTCATTGCAAGGAACTATGGCAGTTGTGAAGATGCAGTAGAACCATGTGCATCATCCTGAATTACCTGGAGGAATAGTAGGATAAATATGCTGTAATGATACCTATAAAATACCTGCAGCTGGAGGGTATGGCCAGTTAAGATGGTAACTTCAAGTTATCATTCAATAAGCTTGCTGCTGCTGCATTCATGTGATAGTAAAACTCTGTTCACCAGAGCAGAACTGTGATAGTGATTTTGCACAAGCAAAGTATCATATATATTTTTTACAACTATCCTGGGGGTATTATCCATGATCTTAACCATGTCTGCAGAGGCCTTGTGGATGTGAAGGGCTATATCCAATGTATTTGTATGCTGCTTGCATACACTTTAGTGCAAACAAAATTCATTGATGCAAACAGTGGCAACTTGGTTTGCTCTACCAATTGTGGGCATCCCAATGGCCAAATTGGCCTTGTGGTACAAACCTATGTTGAAATAGTTGAAGAGGGTTCTTTGCTGAGAGGTTGCCACTCTTACCTATATCGTTTGATGAAAGAATTATTTCACTTTGGTTTTAATAATGCATTTCCTTTTATAATTTTATTCTTTTTCAAGTTTTGTTGCCTGTAATTACCAGCTTCTACAAGCAGATAGTAATCTCTGCAATTTCAAGAACAAAGGAATAAGAAACAGTTGCTTTGTCGTGCTGTATCTTCGTTTGCATTCTTCCCCACATCTAGTCTCTAATTCTGCAATACTACCACTTGCAGCCAGATTTGAAGCACAGCAAGCAATTGCTTCCTTAATTACCTTTCTAATCATACTATATACAGGATGGTATCGCCATTTTTTAGAATGAAATTCTACCTAGGAAATATAATTTTCTCTCTGCTACTAATGCAGACAATTTTCCTGCTCTTTTTCATATGTCAAAATTGCTCTGTTTGAAATCCGAGCAAGAGTTTTCCCTTATCTAAAACTGCTAGCATGGCAGTTGAAAAAAAGACAAAAATTAAATACAGTTACAAATCTAGAGATTGAAGGAAGAATGGTTCAGAAGCCTGAAGAAATTAGGAAATGTTTCCAGAGATATTTCAAAGATCTCTATGCACAAGGGCCGCAGAAAGAATCTGAGATAGATCAATTTATTAAAACTAACGGATTACAAAAAATTCCTCAGGAAATGAGAACAACCCTGAATGTTAAAGTTACACAGCAGGAAATCGAGAGTGCCATACAGAACCTCCAATTAGGCAAATCTCCAGGCCCTGATGGACTTACCTCCAAATATTATAAGGTTTTGAAGGACTATTTGATACAACCCTTGATGGAGGTATGTAACCAGATTATGGAGGGTAAGAAGGCACCAGAAACGTGGAAAGAAGCTTTCATCACATTGATTCCTAAAACAGAAACTGAAAAGACTCAACTAAAGAACTACCGTCCCATCTCACTCCTAAACGTGGATTACAAAATTTTTGCAGACATTTTGGCAAATAGATTTAAAAAGGTATTGAATGAAGTGATTCACAAGGACCAAGCAGGCTTTCTCCCGGGTAGGCATTTGTTTGACAACACGAGAAACATTATTGACATCTTGGAACTCTTACAAACAAATATTAACACTAGAGCGGCGTTAATTTTTATTGATGCGGAGAAAGCCTTTGACAAAATTTCTTGGATGTTCATGAAGAAAAATTTGGAAGGGATGGGAGTGGGACGGGGGTTTGAAAATGGTATAGAAGCAATATATTCAGACCAAAAAGCTAAATTGATAGTAAACAATGTGGTGACGGAGGAATTCAATATTGAAAAAGGGACACGACAAGGGTGCCCTCTATCCCCATTATTGTTTATCTCGGTCCTGGAGGTGCTTTTGAATATGATTAGAAGGGACCGGTCAGTTCGGGGCATTGAGGTCGGAGTGAAACAATATAAACTGAAAGCATTTGCAGATGATTTGGTACTAACATTACAGGAGCCAGTTTCTAGCACAAAAAGAGTTTTGGATTTAATATCTGATTATGGTCGGGTGGCGGGATTTAAGTTGAACAAGCAAAAGACTAAGGTCTTAGCTAAGAACCTAACGTCTACAGAAACAGATGAGTTTTTGAAAGAGACAGGATTAAATGTGGTTAAAAAGGTAAAATATTTAGGGGTGTTCTTGACTTCTAAAAACTTGAATTTGTTTAAGGACAACTATGAGAAATGTTGGTCAGAAATCAAAAGGGATTTGGAAACTTGGACAAGACTAAAACTTTCCTTGTTAGGCCGAATAGCAGCTATAAAGATGAATGTTTTGCCGAAAATGTTATTTTTGTTTCAGACCCTGCAGATTGTGGACAAAGTGGTATGCTTCGGAAAGTGGCAGAGGGATATTTCTAAGTTTGTTTGGCAGGGCAAAAAGCCCCGAATTAAGTTTAAAATACTAACAGATGCGAAAGAAAGGGGGGGATTTGCCCTGCCAGACTTGAGGTTATATTATGAATCTGCAGCCTTCTGCTGGTTGAAAGACTGGTTTTTGTTAGAGAACACCGATGTCCTAGATCTGGAAGGGTTTGATAACGCTTTTGGGTGGCATGCGTATTTGTGGTATGACAAGGTTAAAGTTCATAAAATGTTCAAAAACCATATTGTTAGAAGAGCAATCTTTATGGTCTGGACAAAATATAAAGACTTATTGGAGAGTAAAACACCAAGGTGGCTTTCACCGGCAGAGGCCAAGGCACGTAAGAGACTTAACATGGAGGCCTACTGGCCAAAATATTGGGAATTAATAGAAAAAGATGGTGACAATTGGAAGCTGCAGAGTTTTGAAAATGTAAAAAGTAAGGTGCGAGACTGGTTGCATTATGCCCAAATTCGGGAAATTTTCAAAACAGACAAAAAGGTTGGGTTCCAGGTGGAAAAATCGAAATTAGAGACAGAATTGTTAGAACCTAAAGACAAATTACTTTCAAGAATGTATAACTTGCTGCTTAAATGGAATACACAGGATGAGACAGTCAAATCCGCCATGATAAAGTGGGCACAGGATATTGGACATAACATTATGTTTGAGGACTGGGAAAGGTTATGGACCACCGGATTGAAATTCACGGCATGTAGTGCCCTGAAAGAAAATATTATGAAAATGATATACCGGTGGTACATGACCCCAGTCAAGCTTGCTAAGATATATCACCTGTCTGATAATAAATGCTGGAAGTGTAAAGAGGCGGAAGGGACGTTCTTTCATCTCTGGTGGACATGTCCGAAAGTGAAGGCCTTTTGGGAAATGATCTATAATGAGTTAAAAAAGGTATTTAGATATACCTTGCCTAAGAAACCGGAGGCCTTCCTTCTGGGCATTGTAGACCAGAATGTGTTAAAGAAGGATAGAACTCTTTTTATGTATGCTACAACAGCAGCAAGAATTCTCATCGCAAAGGGTTGGAAGACACAAGATTTACCCACACTGGAGGAATGGCAGACGCAGTTGATGGACTATATGGAACTGGCGGAAATGACTGGCAGAATCCGAGACTTGGGAGAAGAAAAAATGGAAGAGGACTGGAAAAAATTTAAGGACTATTTACAAAAATATTATAAGCTGTATGAATGTTAAGAAAATGCACTTTTTAGGAAATATTAGCCCCAGCAATGGTAATTAGGTGAAATTAAAATTAAGGCACAAGAAAAGAGAGGTGAAATTAAGAAAAATCTTTATTGCATTACGTTTTAATCACAATATATAAGATCATGGTCACAATATCTTTGACTTTGGTAACATGAAATTGAAAGATACAATAATGAACTGAAAGATACAATAAGTAATGAAATAAGATAATAAATAGTTGAAGATTTTGTATTATGAACATTGGGTTATAAATATATTGAAAAGGGTAACATGACTAAATGAAAGATACAATAAGTGATGAAATAAGATAACAAAATGCTGAAATTGGTATTATAAATAACGCAGATTCGGGAAGATGTGGGGAAGTCCAAAAGATTCTGTAAAAGAAATATGATTTATGAAACTTTTGTATTTTATTCTTTGTTCTTTTTTATTCTGTAAAATTAATAAAAATATTTTTTTTTAAAAAAAAAGAGTTTTCCCTTATCTAGCGAACGATGAGTGATCTTGAGCCCAGAAATCAACACAAGCATCACTATGCCTCTTTCCTTCAGTTTTACCTGCTGAATTGATTATGTATTTGTCTGGATTCAGACTCCTCTGCATGGGACATGTTAGCTCTCTCCATAGAGAATAAAGTTCGGGGATGTTTTCTAACCTTTGTGTATCTGGCATTAGTAATTTTAGCTCACAAATGAGCAAGAATCACAGCAGCTTACATTTTTCAAGTGAAGCGTTGCACACAAGTTTGCCTTACTGTTTTATAGAAGCTAGATTTTGGGTAGCCTGCAAGATAAAACAGTAAAATGTACACAATAGTTGGAAGGAACATAAATACGAAGTCATTGCTCTCACCCTTGTAGAATTCAAAGGCAAACTGAAGCAGAGGGCCTTCTCAGTAGTGGCACCTGCCCTGTGGAATGCCCTCCCATCAGATGTCAAAGAGACAAACAATTACGCAACCTCCTGTAGACATCTGAAGGCAGCCCTGTATTGGGAAGCTTTTAAAGTCTGATGTGTTGTTGCTTTCTTTATATATTCCGTTGGAAGCCACCCAGTAGCAGGTTCCTGCAGGTTCCAGCTGAAAATAAAGCCCTGCCACCACCATTTATTCATTTCTAGGGTTTAGGGGGGTCCCTCCCCAACTTATAATGCCATATAGAGTAAGGCCTCAGCTAGGAAACTACCACCCAAAGTATTTTGTGTGTTTTAGCTGGAAGTTAAACTAAGTGAGCTATTAAAAGTAAAACAGTGAAATAAATTGAGCTTGACAACCAAACCCCAAAATATGCCTGAGGCCACAACAACAATATCTTTTATTATTGCTCTCTTATTTCTTCTCTCCTGTCAGTTTCCTCTCCATTTTGCTAGAGTGCATTTCTGACGGTTGATGTGTTAATGAATCTTTGCAAAATGTTATGATGGAATAGGGAACTCAATTACTACTAGCAAAAGTGCTGGTAACCATCATCTGCATTGTGCCTAGTGCTATTTCTTACTGATACTGGCCCTCTGCTTACCTACTCTGGCATTCACTGGAGCAGTAAAGCAGTACAAAATGCTCTGAGGTTTCCACTTACCTGTCCACTCATCTGCTTCCAGAGCAAAGATATTTAAAATATGTTTGTCATTGCTCTCTTTTTAATTTCTCGCAAACTATTGAGCTCTGGTTTTAGTTATATTTTTGCTAAGGTGGATATTTGTTCTACAAAAATCCAGTCCCTAATAACTAAATGCAATTACTATGAATATTTACTTGGTGTGTGTTTCTGTGCTTGTGTGTAGGCTATTATAGGTGATCACTAATTTCTTATCCTCTTACTCGCCTTGGCTCGTAGTGTACAGATACGATGACATCCATGTAACGGTTCATTTCCATAGTTCTCCACTAGACCAGTGGTTCCCAATTGGTGTTCCACAGACCCCAGGACATCTGTGTATAACCCACCCAGGGGGTCCATGGCACTATTTGCATAACAAAAACTACCATAGAGGTATCAAAATTTTCAAAAGTAGTACTTGGCTAATTGGGAACCACTGCACTAGACCATCACATATGTCTGGAATAAGTGCTGAGTTGCTTATAATCACTTATTTTCATTTCACAGTATTTGTGTTAAAACCATAGAAACGAATTACCACACACAAGTCCAGTTCTAATAGTATTCCAAAACCTTGCTGATGCCACCCTTTTCAGGAGTGGTTCTTAAAGATTGGCACATTTCACACATTATGGTCCCAGTTGAAGTGCACAAACTTCACTTATCAGCTAGCCTAATAGCTGAGAATTAAGCACCAAATTTCTATTAGCAGTAGTTGTTGAATCAACATGTGATGTGACATTGACTTGTGATTCCAAAGTTGCTTCGCCTAAAAGAAAGGTGGTGGGTGAGAGGGAAACTGGATTTTATCCCATTATTATGTGCTCTACAATAATGTCGGCTGGTTTAATAGAGTTGCTGACTGAAATCACTAGAGAAGGAGGCTGCAGCTGCTGACCTCTGCTCTCACTAGAAGCTATAACTATAGCAACATGGAAATATTGCAGTGTTGTGATTAAGGGGTAATCTACAAAAAAAAAAGAAGTCATCTTGGACATTTCTACATGTCAGTAGTGAAGAGTCACTTGCAAATGTGTGATGTTCTTTTGTATCTTGGTAGGCCTAAGTTTCCTGTCATCCTCAAATGTTTCCCTAGAACAGTCTGTTCGTTTTCACCTTTTCGACAAATAGGAATATATACACATACACTTCCTGGATTTTCACACTGGTATTGCCTTCTAAGTTAAAACAAGATCGCCCCAAGCATTTGTTTTGTTCCTGTCCTTTCAGACAAGCTGCATTTGTTCTGTGCGGATGTTGAAATTAGATGTTGCTATGCCTTCTAGCTTTAAGATCCAAATGATTTAAGTTTTATCCAGTAAACAGAATTGCCAGCATTCTGCCTGATTTTTAATGCTTGGACCAGCTGCTAGTATGAAAAGAGTGCTGAGGTGTTGATGGGTAGAAGGGGAAAATGAAGTGAAATAAGTCTGAGTGAGTAGTACTGTTCCACTGATGGATGGGGAACAGGAAATATTATTTAGGGAGTACATGAATAGCACACATGCAGTAAATAGCATAATAATATTACATGGCATATATATAAAAGGTACAATCAAACCTTCATGGTTAAGTATCAGCTGAGAAGTTGTCTCTCAGTCTTCCTCCTGTGCAAGTTTTGGGGAAGAAGACTTTCCCCCATTCTTGATAATAAAAGAACCCTGGGCCATCCAGCCACACTGAATGAAGGTTCAGGAGAGACAAAAGAAACAGCACCCTCACACAGTGTGTAGTTAAACAATTTCATTTGCTATCACAAAATGTAGTGATGGCAACCAATTCAGATGACTTTAAAAGGGGATTAGACAGTTTGATGGATTATAAGGCTATCAGAGGTTACTAGTCATGATGACTATACACACAGCAATGCACAGGCTTCGAGAAAGTAGTATTATATGTTTATGAGGTGTCTGGACCCCCCTTCTAATTCCTGGACCCCTTTTAAATTCCTGAATGCCAGGCACTGGATTTAGCAAATGCAAACCAAAGCATTTTTTTCAAGTTTGGGAAATCACCTGGGAGAAGGGCCATCAAGGAGAAGAAAAAGAAGGTAATGTTGATTAACAAAGCAAATGAGTGTTAGCGCTCCTTCAACTGAGAGATAGTAAGCAGAGTTGAGTTTAGGATTGCAATAGTAGTAACGTGAGCCCAGAGAGAAAAAGTGGCAACCTGTTAGATGCAGCAAGCTGAGCAAATGGACAGTTGGTATATATTTGTAAATGAACCATGTATCATAAAGGCACCACAGTCTCCACTGTGTCTCATTTCCAAAGGAAACACGAACCCTGAGTATGTGCCTGGACCCTTGGAATCTCATGCTGCTCAGAGATTGGTGTGACGTGAAACAGTATTTACCCCATAGTCAAAAGCAGTAATGCATCTGAATTCCAGTTGCTGGAAACCTTAGGAGGAGATAGTGTTCTTGTGCTTGGATTCTGCTTGTGGATTTTCTGCATGCATCTGGCTGGCTGCTGTGAGAACAGGATGCTGGACTAGCTGGGCCACTTGTCTGATCCAGTAGGCTCTCCTTATATTCTTAAGTCTGGATTCAACTGTTTGAGCTGTGGTCACTTTAAACACAACAACACATTACATCAGCTGGTAAAAACAACTTCCTTTGGTAGCATGGCTAGGCATTTAAAAAAAACAAAACAAAACAAAACACTGCTGCACCATTAATTAGCTCTTGGTCCTTGGATCATGGTGTGTGTTGCTTTAAGTCAACAAGTCTTGCTCATTGTGCATGTAGTATGGACAGAACAGTGCTAAAAATACATTGTATGTTGTCATAGTGATGGGCTCCAATAGGAGCCAGCTACTTAAAACTTGCTAAATAATATCCTTGTGTCAGAATGACTGAAATTACTCCTGATTTCAAGTTTTCACTTAATGCAAAATAAAGTGCTTGCTGGCATGGTGCCTCTACCTTTGATCTTTACAAATGACCTGCAGTGAATTGTTGAGCATGTGAAACTGAACACAGTGAGATGTATTAAAGAGAGGGTGAATGTATGTGACACTACTTTGAAAAACCTTTAGAGCATTAACAGAATTTATGTTTTGATGGGAATTTATCCAAGGCACAGCATGGTATGCAGAGTTTGTATTGATAGACATGTGTGTAATAAAGAGCTGCTCCCGAAACATGGCAGGAAAATTGCTGCTTTCATAGTGAGTAAAAGGGAAACTCCATGAATGGTATGCTGATGCTACATTCCCTTCTCTTCCAGTTCCATTTCAAAGTGGCAATGAATAAAGGGTAGAATAATAGTTTATTCAGTTAACAGCCCTTTATGCATCTTTAAAAAAATAAAGAACAGAATTGGACGGGTCCCTGAGGGTCATCTAGTCCAACCCCCTGCAATGCCGGCACCTCAACATGTAGTCCTCCATCCAATCTGGAAACCATCCCAGACTCTGCTTAGCTTTGTAACTGTGCTAGCAGGTGTAATGCTACACCACTGTTGCATCAAAGACTAATTATTACCCCTGTTTGTGTTTAAATATTTAAGCATAGTCAAGGCTTGTTTTAGTTAACACTTTTGTTTCCAGATGCTAATAGCTGTTATATGCTATTTGAAAGTGCCTAAAACTTGCATTCTAAAAGTTTCTTGCCTGGTTTGTTGGTAAACTTATTGAGACAAGGTCTTCACTTCTATTTTTTCCCATTTTAGTCTTTTTTAAAAAAGTGATAGTTTGTGCAGGCAAATCAAACATGTAGCCAATTAAAATGCTGTGCTTTATAATATGGGGAATCATGTATGTGTCTCCAGCTTTCATTTATGTATCCATGGGTGTAGCCAGGAGTTTTGTTAGGGGCAGGCAGGCCTTTTGTTTGGGGTGCAGGCCTTTTGTTGGGGGGGGGACCTCAGATAGCTATGTATTTTTATTGATTTAAGGGGGGCAGCTGTCTCTCCCTGTCCCCCCATGCTAGCTGCATTTGAGGATATTTGTTTCCACATAGTCTAGGGATTTGGATTCTTAAAAATTCTAAAATGAAGCTCATGTAGCACTTTGTATTTTCCACATACAATTTTTTTGTTTTTAAGATCTGATGAATGCTTTACACTAAGGGCAATCTAGCTTTTGACTAATTTACCAAAATGAATAAATAACCTTCATTTGTGGGGTTGGTACCTGTTGAGGGTTTCTTGTTTTGTTTTGTTTTGCTATTTTTGTTCAAATTTATTTGAATTGCTTTTTGGAAGTCAGTGTCATGAAGTTGTTGTTCTCGGCCTCATGAAAGGTAAGGAAAGCAATACACTTGGCACCAGCTTGGCTGCAGGAGTTGCTGGAAAAAGCTGTACAAGGAGCCATCTAACTGCCTTAGGGACTCCCCTCTGGATTTGCGTAGGGTTTACTCCTGAGCCTTTTCTTCTCCCAAAGATGCCCTGCAAGGCAGCAGTGGTTTAATATCAGAGTTTTCCTTCTTCTAGATGGACTACCAGGTTGACAAGCCCCATCTGTTCCTTACTTCCCTCTACAACATGGGCAGAAACTGCCTTCTTGACTGTTGGACACACTATTGGTCTCATCTGCTCAATCCACCAGAGCTTGTCTTCGCAAGCAAGGAAGTCCCTAATTCACCAAGGATCTGAAATGTATTGGCTACCTTCACCCGGTTTAGCTTGTCAGTCGGTTCCATTCCTAGGGTGGAGCCACAGTTGCGTGCTGACGGTTCCTAGGAGCTACAGGTGAGAGCTGCAGGGTGGGGACCAAAGGTGGCCAACTGCCCCAGAAGGAGCATGATGTGTACCCCACCAGAGGCACTACTCCTCCCCTAACACCCCATACACAACATCTTAATGGTGAACATCTTAATTTTAAAAACTCCAGAAAGTTACATTTATTGAAATGTAGTTAACCTGCTCCCAATATGTAACTGCCTCAAACAGTTAAGCATGTGCTTTAAGAATGAATGTGTACATTATTGGATAATTTGCTTGATCAATATTTTTTTATATATCATTAGTAACAATTTAATAAACCTGTTTGTGACTCTGCAGCATTTAGAGAGGCTGATGCATTTTAGGCCTCTATCACACCCACTGAGTTTCTATAACTTTTAAACCCAAGGCCAGGCTACTGAGGCACTTTTCAGACCATTGCTGTTTTGCACGTGGGATTCAATCACATGCCTGTAAACTCACACCACACAATTAAAGTGGATTTGGTGCATTTCTGCAACAAATATGAAAAACCAAGTTTGTGTTTTATGGAAAGTGAAGGGTAAATGCTTTCCCCCAAAATAAATCAGAACAAATGCTTTACTAAGCAACTTGACTTACTTGCAAGGGTTAACAGCGTTATTGTGACATCAGGGCACTTCAGCTATTGAAAACAAGAATGCAGGGTTATCAGGAACAATGCTCAGCAACATGCACATCTTGACATATTCTTGAATCCTTAGGTAGGGACCAAAAATATGTGGGCATTATGTCCAATAAAAATCTAATTAACTTTAGTTTGAGAAGGCAAGGTTAAATGTGCTTGAGAAAGCCATATATGATTGAGGTAGCAGTTGGTCAGCGGGCAATAACAAACCACTTCAGTTTTCAGTACATTGCTATATATTGTGCACCAAGGATGAGCCAAGGATGCTTTGCAGATAGATTCTATTTTTGCAATACTTGAGGAATATTTAGAAATCTTATTAATTCTTTGTTGTTGTTGTTTAGACGTTTAGTTGTGTCCGACTCTTTGTGACCCCATGGACCAGAGCACGCCAGGCACTCCTGTCTTCCACTGCCTCCCGTAGTTTGGTCAAACTCATGTTCGTAGCTTCGAGAACACTGTCCAACCATCTCATCCTCTGTCGTCCCCTTCTCCTTGTGCCCTCAATCTTTCACAACATCAGGGTCTTTTCCAGGGAGTCTTCTCTTCTCATGAGGTGGCCAAAGTATTGGAGTCTCAGCTTCACGATCTGTCCTTCCAGTCAGCACTCAGGGCTGATTTCCTGAAGAATGGATACGTTTGATCTTCTTGCAGTCCATGGGACTCTCAAGAGTCTCCTCCAGCACCATAATTCAAAAGCATCAATTCTTTGGCGATCACCCTTCTTTATGGTCCAGCTCTCACTTCCATACATCACTAGTGGGAAAACCATGGCTTTAACTATACAGACCTTTGTTGGCAAGGTGATGTCTCTGCTTTTTAAGATACTGTCTAGGTTTGCCATTGCCTTTCTCCCAAGCAGCAGGCGTCTTTTAATTTTGTGACTGCTGTCACCATCTGCAGTGATCATGGAGCCCAAGAAAATAAAATCTCTCACTGCCTCCTTTTCTTCCCCTTCTATTTGCCAGGAGGTGATGGGCCCAGTGGCCATGATCTTCGTTTTTTTGATGTTGAGCTTCAGACCATATTTTGCGCTCTCCTCTTTCACCCTCATTAAAAGGTTCTTTAATTCCTCCTCACTTTCTGCCATCAAGGTTGTGTCATCTGCATATCTGAGGTTGTTGATATTTCTTCCGGCAATCTTTATTCCAGCTTGGGATTCATCCAGCCCAGCCTTTCGCATGATGAATTCTGCATATAAGTTAAATAAGCAGGGAGACAATATACAGCCTTGCCGTACTCCTTTCCCAATTTTGAACCAATCAGTTGTTCCATATCCAGTTCTAACTGTAGCTTCTTTTCCCACATAGAGATTTCTCAGGAGACAGATGAGGTGATCAGGCACTCCCATTTCTTTAAGAACTTGCCATAGTTTGCTGTGGTCAGCACAGTCAAAGGCTTTTGCATAGTCAATGAAACAGAAGTAGATGTCTTTCTGGAACTCTCTAGCTTTCTCCATAATCCAGCGCATGTTTGCAATTTGGTCTCTGGTTCCTCTGCCCCTTCTAAATCCAGCTTGCACTTCTGGGAGTTTTCGGTCCACATACTGCTTAAGCCTGCCTTGTAGAATTTTAAGCATAACCTTGCTAGCGTGTGAAATGAGTGCAATTGTGCGGTAGTTGGAGCATTCTTTGGCACGGCCCTTCTTTGGGATTGGGATGTAGACTGATCTTCTCCAATCCTCTGGCCACTGCTGAGTTTTCCAAACTTGCTGGCATATTGAGTGTAGCACCTTAACAGCATCATCGTTTAAAATTTTAAATAGTTCAGCTGGAATATCATCACTTCCACTGGCCTTGTTATTAGCAGTGCTTTCTAAGGCCCATTTGACTTCACTCTCCAGGATGTCTGGCTCAAGATCAGCAACCACACTACCTGGGGTGTACGAGCCATCCATTTCTTTCTAGTATAGTTCCTCTGTGTATTCTTGCCACATCTGCTTGGTGTCTTCTGCTTCTGTTAGGTCCTTTCCACTTTTGTCTTTTATTATGGTAATCTTTGTATGAAATGTTCCTTTCATATCTCCAATTTTCTTGAACAGATCTCTGGTTTTTCCCATTCTGTTGTTTTCCTCTATTTCTTTGCATTGCTCGTTTAAGAAGGCCTTCTTGTCTCTCCTTGCTAGTTTTTGGAAACCTGCATTCAATTTCCTGTATCTTTCACTATCTCCCTTGAATTTTGCTTGCCTTCTGTCCTCCGCTATGTGTAAGGCCTCGTTGGACAGCCACTTTGCTTTCTTGCATTTCCTTTTTGTTGGGATGGTTTTAGTTGCTGCCTCCTGTATAATGTTACAAGCCTCCATCCATAGTTCTTCAGGCACTCTATCCACCAAATCTAAATCCTTAAACCTGTTCCTTACTTCCACTGTGTATTAATAAGGGATTTGACTTAGATTGTATCTTACCGGCCCAGTGGTTTTTCCTACTTTCTTCAGTTTAAGCTTGAATTTTGCTATAAGAAGCTGATGATCTAAGCCACAGTCAGCTCCAGGTCTTGTTTTTGCTGACTGTATAGAGCTTCTCCATCTTTCGCTGCAGAGAATATAATCAATCTGATTTCGATGCTGCCCATCTGGTGATGTCCATGTGTAGAGCTGTCTCTTGTGTTGTTGGAAAAGAGTGTTTGTGATGACCAGCTTGGTCTCTTGGCAGAACTCTATTAGCCTTTGCCCTGCTTCGTTTTGAACTCCAAGGCCAAACTTGCCAGTTGTTCCTTTTATCTCTTGACTCCCTACTTTAGCATTCCATCCCCTATAATGAGAAGAACATCCTTCTTTGGTGTCATTTCTATAAGGTGTTGTAAGTCTTCATAGAATTGGTCAATTTCAGTTTCTTCAGCACCAGTGGTTGGTGCATAAACTTGGATTACTGTGATGTCAAAAGGTCTGCCTTGGATTCGTATCGAGATCATTCTATCATTTTTTACATTGCATCCCAGTACAGCTTTCACCACTCTTTTGTTGACTATGAGGGCCACATCATTTCTTTTACGGGATTCTTGCCCACAGTAGTAGATATGATGGTCATCCGAACTGAATTCGCCCATTCCCGTCCATTTTAGTTCACTGATGCCCAGGATGTCAATATTTATTCTTGCCATCTCATTTTTGACCACATCCAACTTACCAAGGTTCATGGTTCTTACATTCCAGGTTCCTATGCAATATTTTTCTTTACAGCATTGGACTTTCCTTTCGCTTCCAGGCATATCCGCAACTGAGCGTCCTTTCGGCTTTGGCCCAGCCGCTTCATCAGCTCTGAATCTACATGTACTTGTCCTCCACTCTTCCTCAGTAGCATGTTGGACGCCTTCCGACCTGAGGGGCTCATCTTCCAGCGTCATAACTTTTATATGCCTGTTGCCTTTGTCCATGGAGTTTTCTTGGCAGGGATACTGGAGTGGCTTGCTGGTTCCTGCTCCAGGTGGATCACGTTTGGTCAAAACTCTCCACTATGACCTGTCCATCTTGGGTGGCCCTGCACGGCATAGCTCATAGCTTCTCTGAGTTATTCAAGCCCCTTCGCCATGGCAAGGCAGTGATCCATGAAGGGGATTAATTATTAATTCTATTTATCATGTTATTCTTGGTGGGGGGAGAGAGAGAGAGAGAAAGAAAGAAAGAAAGATTGCTTTACTGTCGTGACTGTTGCATGCGTAGATGATAGAATTACCGTATTTTTTGCTCTATAAGACACACTTTTTCCCTCCTAAAAAGTAAGGGGAAATGTGTGTCTTATACATCTTATGGAGCGAATGCAGGCTGCGCAGCTATCCCACAAGCCAGAACAGCAAGAGGGATCGCTGCACAGCGCTTCCTCTCGCTGTTCTAGCTTCTGGCTTAGCCGCGCGCAACCTCTTCAGGGCAGGGGGAACATTCATCCCGCTGCCCTGAAGAGGCTACACAGCTATCCCAGAACAGTGAGAGGAATCGCTGCTGGGCTCAGTCAGCCTGCTTATATAGAGCTCTAGTACACTGTTACTGTAGCAACTTTCTAAAACCATCCGATCACTGAACGTCACTTTCGATCTTTCATTTGCATAACTATCTACAGTATCCCCCTGCTGGCCCAGGGTGAGAACTTCAGTACATAACACAGAATAATTTTTTTCTTGTTTTCCTCCTCCAAAAACTAGGTGTGTCTTATGGCCTGGTGCGTCTTATAGAGCGAAAAAATACAGTAATCTTAAAAAGAAAAGAAAAAGCTCCCTAAATGCTGGTGCTAATGAGATTCCCAAGGACATGTGGGGTAGTTAAAAAATGACTACCTACAGTAGTTGGAAATCAGTTTTCCTCACTGGAGTTGGTAATAAAGGGGCAAGCCTGATTAATCTCTTGGGGCGTTCCTGGTGACAGGAACCTGGGGTAGTGGCTAGACTGGTAATCTGGGGTAGTGGCTAGACTGCTGGAGACTAGGGTTCGAATCCTCACTTAGCCACAAAGCTTACTGAAAGGCTCAACAAAGCCCAGCTAGTCTTTGCGAGACTAGCAAAAGCAGCATGGATCTGGCAGTGCAAATGCCTTTTGCATCCTGCTCAAGCCTCTCTCTTGTTGGAGGGTGGGTTAGAAGGATGCAACAGGGACTTCCGGGTTAGTGCCATCGGCAATGGCGGAATTCCTCTGATCCAGAGGAACCCGCTCCACGAAAATCAGGTCTTGCCGCCGCGGTGAAGGCGGAGACCCTTTAAAACTCCCAGGCGGAGGAAGCCTGGGAACGTGGGATTCGGCTGACACCAGGAGCGCCGCCCTACACGCAAGGAAACCCCTTTTTCGGGGATCCGAAGCGACGTGGGGTGAGCGGCGTGGTGTTTTGAATCGACCGCTATTTTTGTGGAGTGAAGCCGCACAGCCGTTGCCGGAGAGCGCTGACATTTTTCCTGTGGACAATTGGACTCTAAACAAGTACCCGTGAGTAGAACGGAAAATTGGGCTAAGAAACATTTTAATTTGGCACTCAAGCGGGAAGGTTCTAAACAGGAAGTCCGCCTTCCGCTTTTGTAAATAGCCTGAAGCAAAAATTGTGCAAGCTAAAGTCTGGAAAGTTGTACATAAAGGTTTAAAATTCCTCCTGTTTTAACCATCTAAACCCCTCTTGGAAGCAGGAGTAAAGAGGGGGAATTTTGACTGTTTAAGCCTGCAGGAGAGAGAGTAAAGAAAGATAAATTTCCACCGTCTCAAACCTGGGAACAGGGTGTCAGAGACAGAGATTTTTGGTGAAGTTCATTGACTGTGAAAGGAGCATCCTTTGACAGATAGTTAAAGAAGAGAAACAAATTGTCTCCAATGTTGCCTTTTGCATTTAAAAGAAACAAAAAATTTGAAAAATGAAAGTAACTTTCTTTTGTTGGATATGCTTTCAAAAGATGGATACAAATAGAAATTGTCTCCTCTAGAGGGAGCTTGTTAAATTGTTGCTGGAGTCAATCTGGGGACTCTACAGCTGTGGTGCTAAGGATCGTGGGATCAGACTGTGACCTTGAACAAAAATGTGTTTGGAAGAAGTTTTGGTGCTTGCCTTTTGCAAGACAAGCGCTTTGTTGGAGCAGATGCATGAGAAGATGGATTTGATGACTGTTGCAGTCAAAAATTTTGGACAAACAGCGAATACTTATACAGAAACCATCCAGGAGTCAACTCAAGAACCTGTTTTGACAGAGCAAGTGCAAATGCAGAAGATAATGGAGGAGGCTGCTGTTGAACCTCAAGTAATACAAATGGAGACGCCCGAGGCCCTACAGGAGCATAAGCCGTTGTTGTTGAAGGTTGAATCTGGAGTGGGCCAGGGGGGGTCTGGAGTTGTGGGGGCCCTTAAGTTTGGAGGGACTTTGAAACATGCCTTTAAATATTTTCTGGACTACACTGTTGACTGTGGGGAATGGGACTGTGGGGAATGGGCCGACCTGTTGAGGAGAGACGGAGATATTTTTGAGTTGGAACATCCCTGAGACCTACTCCTCAATGAGAAAGGAAAGAAATTAAGAAAGAGATCAACAAAAGATAAGGTAAAGTGCAGGTACAAACAAGAAGAAGACCTGCAGAAGGGACATGGAAAAGACTTAAGAGCCTCGGACATAAGATTACCAGGTTGATGGACTAGATGGAATGGACAATAAGGACTGACATAACCCGAGACCAGGAAGAAGAGACGCTGGAGGAAGATTGGTAGAAAACTTAAAAAAAAAAAAATTATTTTGGGAATTAGTGTAAAATTAACGAGCATTAGGAAAAATGTTGGAATGAAAATATTTGGCTTTAGCAGAAATGATATAAGGAATTATGTACAAATAAATATTAAGTTTTAAGCTTTAAGGTATTTTATGGTAAGATAAGGTTAAAATAAATTAAGGTAAATTGAATGACAGAATATAGTGAAAGATGGAAAGGATTTGCTGCGTTAACTAATAGGTTAGACTGTTAAGACAAATTACTCAATAAAAATTGAGAAAGATGGAAAGAATTTGCTGAAACAAATAACTAAACTAGAATACAAAAAGTGAGGTGTGAGGAGGTCGATGAAACAAGTAAATGAAGGATGGAGATATGGAATATTGGATGTGTGGTTTTTTTATTGTTATTGGTTTATTGATTTTTATGTGTTTTTTTCCTTGTTTTTTTCCCTTCTTTTTTGATGTACTGTTATGTATGTTTGGTTAATTTTCTGCTGTTCTCGTTTTTGCTTTTTTCTGTAATTTTTGAAACTTCCAATAAATATCATTTTAAAAAAATATATAGAAGGATGCAACAGCTCACAACACTGTTGTGCCCCCCTAAAAAACTGCCCCCAGGATGATGGCACCCCCAGCCCTGCCCATGCTACGCCTCTGCTGAATGCTTCTAGATTCATAACTTTCTTTATTTGTCTACTTGTTTTATTGTATTTTTAGGAGTGAAAAAGTGTGTCTTATAGAGTGAAAAATACGGTAATTCTATCATCTACGCATGCAACAGTCACGACAGTAAAGCAATCTTTCTTTCTTTCTCTCTCTCTCCCCCCACCAAGAATAACATGATAAATAGAATTAATAAGATTTCTAAATATTCCTCAAGTATTGCAAAAATAGAATCTATCTGCAAAGCATCCTTGGCTCATCCTTGGTGCACAATATATAGCAATGTACTGAAAACTGAAGTGGTTTGTTATTGCCCGCTGACCAACTGCTACCTCAATCATATATGGCTTTCTCAAGCACATTTAACCTTGCCTTCTCAAACTAAAGTTAATTAGATTTTTATTGGACATAATGCCCACATATTTTTGGTCCCTACCTAAGGATTCAAGAATATGTCAAGATGTGCATGTTGCTGAGCATTGTTCCTGATAACCCTGCATTCTTGTTTTCAATAGCTGAAGTGCCCTGATGTCACAATAACGCTGTTAACCCTTGCAAGTAAGTCAAGTTGCTTAGTAAAGCATTTGTTCTGATTTATTTTGGGGGAAAGCATTTACCCTTCACTTTCCATAAAACACAAACTTGGTTTTTCATATTTGTTGCAGAAATGCACCAAATCCACTTTAATTGTGTGGTGTGAGTTTACAGGCATGTGATTGAATCCCACGTGCAAAACAGCAATGGTCTGAAAAGTGCCTCAGTAGCCTGGCCTTGGGTTTAAAAGTTATAGAAACTCAGTGGGTGTGATAGAGGCCTAAAATGCATCAGCCTCTCTAAATGCTGCAGAGTGCTGGGCTCTCAGGAGCACTGTGAGTGTGCCCCTCAAAGCAGGGTGTTATTGGCCGCATCGGCTGGCTGGGCTCCCCACTTAGCTCCAGTGGGCAAGGGTTGCTCCGGCCGTGCACCTCACCACCATGGCGCCCACCCTGGGCGCCAGTGAGGAACGCTCCACCACTGGCAGTCAGGCTGTCTTCTGTCTCTACACCTGTAATTTTTTTACAAGTGTTAATTCACCTGTAATTCTTTGGGAAAGAAATTACGTTGAACACAGCATCTGAAGGTTTTGAATGAAGGTCCCTGATCAACAAAATGAAGTGATGAAATTTTGGCTTTGTTTTCTGAAAGCAGTGGGCTAAACATACAGGTATGGTTCAATATACTGTGAGCAGTAGACGGTGTTTCCAAAACATGTGTTTCAGTGTCTCTCTGGGGCACCTGAAATTTGTCATTTTTACCATTTAAATATTTAAAGAACAGATTGCTATTTCTGCTTTAACCCAAATTAATAATTTATTCTGGTTTCGCAGTGCTTAGTCCAAGTTTTAATATTATTATTATTATTATTAATCATCATCATCACCATCATCATCATCACCCAAAACAGCAGAAGAAACCACAAGGTTTCACAGCTAGCCAATAAGCTAGTACCTAACAAAAGTGTTTAGTGTAAAACCTCTAGAGAGCACTTTTTCTCACTCCGAAGCATTTATTCTGCTCTATCAGTAAACATTCTGAAAATGGGGATTAAAAAAAGGAAATGTGGTCATCCTACCTTTTGTCCTTTTCTCTAAAATGTTAATGCTTTTCCACACAGCTAGTGAAAAATCTCCCCCTTCCGCCTTGTTCAGTGAGGCATTTATTTTTTCTATGCTGTGACTACATAATGAGGACCTGCTGAGACAGTATGTGTAATGCATACTTGTGTGCGTGATAACCATGGGAGCTCAGACTTTAATCATAGGGCTCTGTTTACCAAGGCGGGGAAGAGAGGGAGAGAAAAGAGTTATGTGGGTGTTCTGATGTTGCACTGTGGAGTATTCTTTAAGAAGCAGGGTGTGACTTGCTTTATATATGATTATTGAATGTCCCACAGAAATGTGTGTGTGATTTAGTAGGAACAAATAGTCAAAACACACCACCTTTTTTCAAAGAAAGGTGGGTTTTGGGGTGTGTGTGGTTTTTTGGTGTGTGTTTTTTTGCAGTTCTCCATTTTAGTAGCAAAAGGCAGTTTGCATTGTCAAGAGTACATTGGCATGTAACACCAACCCCACCCCCCACCCTGTCTCAGCTGACCTGTATATTTGTAAACTATGTGAGCAAAGAATTATTCAAAAACACATAGTCAATTCCATCCACTGGACGATACGTAGGGGGTTAAACCAGATACTTTATTATGTTTCCCTAAGATTTGAGGCAGGTAATGGACTTTTTTGGGTGGAGAGGGTGCACTAAAAAGAAAAAGAAAAACAATTAAAATGTATTTTATATAGGAATAAAAAACATTCCATGCCTGGCAACCCAAGCAGGAAAGCAAAAAAGTGCTTCTGGAAGTGGAAGGTAGAGAGTCTGTCCTTAGTAGACTGCATCTAAGGAAAGGGTGGCTTGCAAGAATTCCTCTGTTTTTCTGTCCTCTTACCTCTGCTGCATGGGAGATGCCCTGTTGGTAGATTCACATCTGGTGGAGTATGTGCCATGATGACTCAGGGCATGGCCTTCTCAGTGGTATCACCCCAGTTGGAACCACCTCTGTGAATTCGATCCCTCCCTCTTATTGGTGACCTTTCAGTCCCAGTTGAAGGCATTTTTATTCATTCCAGGCTGGTTGTAATGGTTAGAGTGTTGGACTAGGATTGTGGATTAAGAGGCACATAATGTGACTTCACTCAAATGAAGAGGAAATAGATTTAAACTTTGTCTTTGTTATGGGTTCTCTCTATGGGCAAATGCAAAGTAATCACTGACATTGTATAACCAAGGTAAGTTGAAAAAGTGAGGTATCACTGAGTGTGGGCAGCATATTGTTCACACCCTAAAAAAGAGAGGTGACAAGATCAAACAATTTCATCTTGGTTTTTTAATGTTTAATCTGACTGGGGTAAGCTAATACGGTGCTATTAAAACATATATTTAGCATTCTTGTGTTATACTACAAGTTGTTGCTTTTTGTGGGAAGCCTCAGGATGAGGCAGGCTTTAACATATCCAAATAAATAAGACATGCCCAAGAGAGAGCAGCACTGTCTGCAGACATTAAAAGCAATTCAGAAATATCTAATTTGTCCTTAATAAAAACCAAAGCCGGAAACATTTTTTTTCATTGGCATACTTGCTGTGTCTCTGAGTTGTTGCAGCTTGTAATAAACTATATATGCAAATCACAATACTGTTAGGCAACAGTGCAATGTTTTTTGCTCCCTAAAATATGCAAGTGGTTGTAGTTATTAAATAGGCATGACAGGTCATTTCTGATAAATAAAGCCTAACAGTAGTTTCCCTCCTCCAATCCCTGTTTACCGGGGACCATCTTGGTTTTCTTGTAAATCACTGCACCCAGTTTTACTTTTTGATATTTTCTGGAAGTGTTCTTTTTTTTTTGTAGGGGGGCGGGGAATATGTTCATGTGTGTTCTAGAGATGTAATTCTTCAGGTCTCATCCCTCTTCCCAGAGATGCTCACTAGTGCTGAGTATATACCATATTTTTCGCTCTATAACACGCACCTGACCATAACACGCACATTGTTTGTAGAGGAGGAAAACAAGGGAAAAAACATTCTAAATGAAACAGTGGATGTATCATTTTTGTGCTTCATGCTGTGGCCACAGACATGTGATCTGATGGTAAATTTGGGGTGACCCAATGCAAAAATCCTGAGAATCCCTGTGGATCAATGCTTTGTAACCACGTTTTTGCACCATTGCAGCCCCAGGCAACAGTGGGTGCGTGATTTTGGGGGGGCAGGCTGTAGCCATGGACATGCTATGTGCTCTGATGGTGAATTTGGGCTGACCCAATGCAAAGATCCTGAGGATCCATGTGGATCCATGTTTTGTAACCACGTTTTTGCACCATTGCAGCCCCAGGCAACAGTGGGTGCGTGATTTTTGGGGGGCAGGCTGTAGCCATGGACATGCTATGTGATTTGATGGTGAATTTGGGGTGACCCAATGCAAAGATCCTGAGGATCCATGTGGATCCATGCTTTTTAACCACATTTTAAGTGGGGAGGGAAGGAAAAACCCAGAACGGACAAGGAGCACGAGAGGGGTGTGCAGAGAAGCAACTGGCTAAGAATGCAGGAGAGGGGTATAACGGGAGGGAGGAAAGGAAGGCAAAAGTTTTCCCTCACCTACCCACCCAAGCCAGCCAGCTCACGCGCGCGCTCTCTCTCTCTCTCCCTCCTGAATGTTTTCAGCAGCACGGAGCACAGAGACGACACTCTGCTTTCCCCTCTGCTTGCCTGGAGGGGAGGGGCTTTCCCTGCTCTTTGTTCTGTTTGAGCAAACACAGCAAGGAAACAGAGGAGGGTGGGCAGTAAGACCCTGAGGCAGAATGCAGGAAAGCAGCCGCTTCCTCTTTTCAGGTTTCCCTTCTCCGAGACGCGCGATTTGATTTTTGCCTGATTTTTTTTGCCTCCCCTCGCGCCATTTGGCTCTAGGGACCACACATTCACTCAATAACACGCACAGACATTTCCCCTTCCTTTTTAGGAGAAAAAATCTGCGTGTTATAGAAGGAAAAATACAGTACATCATCAGTTTAGTCTAGTGCACATAAATTCATGCCTGAAGAATACTGAGGCACCATGGAGTGTAGAGCCTGCCATTAAGATCCTGCAGTAATCCTTGGTAGAAGAATATGGCCACATACACACATGTACGTGTGTGTGTGTGTGTGTGTGTGTGTGTGTGTGCATGCACGCACAAGGAAGATAGAAAACAATGTACACTACATCCAAGAATGAGGATGCTATGATACTATGAAGAACTCAGTCTTGACTGTATCCTAAAAAGAAGACATCAGTTCTTACTCAATTATGTTGTGAGATTCAGGATGGAATGCCATCAAATTGTAGTGCACGATGTAGCAGGGTGTTTGGGGATTTTCTTGGCAGTGGGGAGGAATGGAATTTTTTCAAGTTTTTATCTGAGCCTTTTTAGTTGCAGACAACAGATGCAAAAGTATCCATTCATTAGATCCTTATTTTTTTTAAAGCTTTCCCTCTTACATTTAACCACTTTGGTTCTTTTTCTACTTGCTTATAACTTGGGCTGTCAGATGATTTTTTAAAAAAGTTGCTTGATCAAATAGCTGTTAATTTGATTTATATAGGCATACAGGAAGATTTTAGGCTTAAGTTTAGGTTGTGAACCTAAATTCAATTTAAAAAGATGTGCAGAAACTAAAACTTTTTGTTCCTAGGCAAACATCTCAGGAAACAGCCCCATTTCTGGGTTAACATATTTAGCATTGAGCTGAATGTTTATAAGAACAAAACACCACTTAGGTTGCCTCCCTGTGCTTGCAGTGCAGACATTAGTAATAAAAATTGATGTGTGGAATTTGTCGAGTTTCCTCCTAACCATGATAGAAAGCCCTTATATAAACAAAACTATCCTGTGGTGGCAGATGTCAAGTGTCTGACATCTATGATCACTTAATGTCTTCCCCCCACTTTCAGTGTTCATTCTTGAGATTCCCAGAAATATATTGGTCCAAAGATGTTTTACCTCACTGGAGAAGTTTATGACTCTTTGCTTGGTCTTGATCTTTATTCTCATATTTTGCACTATTTTTTTTTTTTAAAAAAAACCCTTATGTGTGGTTCATACTCTGATAAAGAATGTAATGTTTCACATACAGACTTGCTAAGTCAGCATTCTGCATAGGAGAGATGACTGTTAACATTCTTCCAACTTGCTCCATGGATGGAAGGTTTTCTTAATATCCGGCATCTGCCTCCTAAAGATTGCATGATGATTCAGTTGTTCCTTGAATAATATAATGTGCATGCCTTCACAATCTTACTGCTGCTGATTAAAAAGAATCAAACCTATAATTATTTAAAATCTGCCTACTTTGCAAATAAATTTCAATGTACTATATTTTAAAAGTTTAAACTAATGTACTGATGTTTCAAAATTAGATTTAATTCTTTGTTTTGTGAACCCTCAAAACTGCAGTTTTCTATGGAAGACTCCTGGGTGTCAAAGGGTATTATAGTATAGAATATAGAGGTGGATTGCAGTCAATTTATGGCACTGCTTGTTACATTTTGTATTTCTTTATACTAACTTTGATCATGCACTGCTTGGCTACTTCAGTGATGGAGAAATGTTCACATCTTTTTCCTCTCTGCTGTTCACACTCTGTTGTAATTTTTGTTATGTGAATTAATTTGCTGATCTAGGAAAAATGACAAGACGCACACACAATGCAATCCTGAGCACATTTACGTGGCAGTAAGTTTCCCTGCGCTGCTCTGGTTCGCCAGAAGCGGCTTAGTCATGCTGGCCACATGACCCAGAAGCTGTCTGTGAGCAAACGCCGGCTCCCTCAGCCTGTAGAGCAAGATGAGTGCCGCAACCCCAGGGTTGTCCGTGACTGGACCTAACGGTCAGGGGTACCTTTACCTTTACCTTTAAGTCTAATTGAATTTAGTTTTAATTCTAAGTAAACATGTTTAGGATCTCACTGCAGGGTGTTTCATTGTTGCCAGGATTTAAATTCAGTGAATGTAATTCTTCTGCTGTGGGTGCAAATTCTCATCTTGATACCCTTGTTTACCATTGCTGACAAGTTACTTAGCAGCTTAGGTACAGCAAAGTTGAACTTGGATGATCTTGCAGAAACCTCTGTTATCTAGCAAGCACTGTTTTTTAATTAGCATGCAGAAAATATCAAAACATTGATTGAGCAGACTTGGTTCATGGAAAGTCCATTAAAATTCTTTAGGGAGACCTCATGATTTCAGGATTTAGGAAATCCTCATGATTTCAAAGTATTAAACCCTCTATTTTAAAAATGCAATTCCAATGAGATTTATTTTAAAAATACTTCTCTATTTCTGCTATTCTTTCCACCGCCAAATCCTTCCTCTCTGACATTTGATATAGGTCACATTCATACCATGCATTTAAAGCACATTTAATACACATTTAAAGCCCATGGTTTCCACCAAAGAATCCTGGCAATTATATTTTGTTCAGGGTGCTGAGAATTGTAGCTCTGTGAGATGTTCCCAGGATTCTTCGGGTGAAGTAATGTGCTCTGAATGTATGGTGCAGAAGTGACCTTAAGAGTTAAGTGTCTCTCTGCCTTAGAGTTCAAGTGTCCACAACTCCCTCATAGGGGCAAGACATACCGAGAGGAGCTGCTGTGCCCATTAGGCCTGGTACTCCTGAGCAGGCCTTACTTAATAAAGAATTAACTTCACTTTGTGTGAATTCTTGCTGGTTGGCTCCCTGGCAGAAAGGCATATAGACTGGAAACTTTTCTTATGTATTCAAATGTTATGTGTGCTGTTAGAGTGTATTCTCTTAAAAGCTCCCCAGTTCAGCTGCTTTCCATCATCATGTTGGCTCACTGTTTCACACTCTGAAACAGTACAGAAAATGAAATGGTTACTAATTGAGTGGAAAATATACTTATTTTTAAATCTGTATAATTGTATGTTCATCTCTGAAAATATCAGGATAACTTAAGCCTAATTGGAAAGGAGGTGTCATTTTAATCTATGAGAATTCACGATGCGCTGATACAAAGGATACCAATTTCTTTTTAACACAAATTTGAACCTACAGTATTTATCCAATCTCCCAGTAGCAGCCTGATCTGCAGTGTAACGTTTATAATCTCATTCTTATGATAATCACATGAAGGGTTGGTATTATGTTACGTATTGGGCTAAATGCAGATACAACTGGTGATTGCTTTACCATGGTTCAACCACAGAATCTCTCTCACACATACCTTCAAGAGTATGAATTGCTACTTCTGGCCTTAATCATGGGTCTTTGGGCAAAAGCAATAACTGGGCTTTGAAATGACAATCCCTGGTAAGCCCTAATCACAGGATCATAGAACTGTAGAGTTGGAAGGGACCACAAGGGTCATCTAGTCCAACCCCCTGCAATGCAGGAATCTTTTGCCCAGTGTGACAGTGCTTGAACCCATGGTCCTGAGATTAAGATTCTCATGCTCTGTCAACTGAGCTAATGTTATATGTTTAATGTTTCTGACATAATAGGATAGTTTGCACAACATGGAAAGTGAAACAATGGTTAACCAACACAATACAAATGGGAGGGCTCTCGGAGAAGAGTTTGCACCTGGTTTTAACTGCCACACTGAGGGCTTATCCATGCTTCTTATCTTTTGCTCTTCTCTTTTGAGACACCAGACTGCACAGTATTGTAAACCACCCTATGATCATTGGGAAAAGGGCGGTGTAGCAATAAATAAATTACAAATTATAAATAAATAAGTAAATTAAAGCTCTGTCTCCGATCACTCTTTTATTTTTTATTATTTGCATCAGAAATCCACTCTTTAAAGCCAAAGTGTAGCCAACAGCAATTCAGGTTTTCTTCATATTGCTGTTTGGTCTGATTCAGATTTAAAGTGGGTTTATGTGGGGAGAGCTCTAGAGCAAAAATTTAAAAAGAGGGCTTGGACACAGAGCTATAAAGTGTGGACAATACCTGAAAAGCATGGAGGAAATGTGAGTTTGGATAAGCTCCAAGCTAAACCAGAGTTTGGCTTAGCATATCATCTGAACTGGGAGTCATGGTTAAGCTCTCTTCTCACTAAGCAGAAACTGCCCAGGTGTAGAGGGAGTGGCAGAGCAACAGGAGAGAACGTACAGTTTGTTAGAAGAGCAGTCTAATGTTATATGTAAATAGACACTAGGTGCTTCTGCTGGGGTGTGTTGGATTGTTTACTGTTGATTGTTGTTCCTTGTATAAACAAGTGAAAACAATAAAGTATTGTGGGTGGGTGGAGAAGAGCAGTCTTTTTAATTCTAACAGTGCTTGTGCACCTTACAAAACAAATGGGATTGCTGCATCATGATATTTTTGAAGACAACAGTGTACTTCATCAGATACATGGTGTTGGGGAAAACATAGCATAAAGTGTTGAAGAGGTTTCTAAACTTTCTAAGCCAAAGGAATAAAAGCAATGAAGAGTCCTCAAACAACTTAAAATGTAGCATATTAGTAGCTTTAAGTACGAAAGAGTTTCTCTGTTTTCCAGGTGAAGTGGCTAGTAATCGCAAGGAGGCAGAGACCACTGCTGTCAGCTCTCACTTGCATGCTTCCTTTAAGCATCAGATTGCCCACAGAGCAGATAGATAGCTGGACCTTTGGCCTGATTAATCAGGGCACTTCTTAGAGGTGTCATCTAATCATCACACATTTCATTCTGCTTACCTAGCAGGGATCTGCTCCAGAGTGCTTCTGCCTGGGTGCCTTTAAAGACATGTGCTGCTTAAAAAACACCAAACGCTAGTTATTATTTGTGTGAGAAAGAGGTGGTCAGTGGCCTGAGGCAGAAAGTTCAAAATGCATTCCCATTCTGGTAGTTCATTATAGATTGGCTAAAATGTATTTTTCAATTTGTAAATCCAAATGGTTTCATTGAAATGGACACCTAACCCTTCACGGCACTTCTTGTGGACATTAAAAAACAAAAAAACCACAAACACTCTATGCAAAAAATGTTTCTGAGCCTTTTTGTTCTAGTAACTATTAATAATAAAATTTTATTTTTATGATATGACTATGTCATTGAATTAGTTGGTCCTAGAGTAAAATGAAAGGTTTCAATTTGTTTGTTTGCTTGCTTGCTTGCTTTAGAAGTATCAAAGATGCCAACAAATAAGCTTTGAATACTGGAAGTTGCCAGGGAAAACTTAAGACCCATTGTTTTGATAGATCCTATTATGAATTGTCATTTACTTAATATAATGTACTCCATCTCAGCTAACAGATTCATTGAATCTTGAGACAGATACTTGCTTCTGTATGTATAGCTCAGCCACTTCTTCCTTTGGTAACATTTAAGAAAATTAAAGCTCTACATAACTGGGTGGTTTTTTTTTACAGGATTATCGATGTTGAAAATGTTAGAAAGGCCAGCCATAGATGTTTCAGGATCATTGACTTATGTACAGAAATTTGAAAATATTAATTATAAAGTAAGCCATCAACAGCTAGTCAACTCTAGGAATGCGTTGAGAATGGAGGTTAAGAATTGGGGCACAAATTTAATTATACCTAACCTGCGATGGAGCTAGGACCTGAAGCATTGGATTCAAGTTACAAGAAAGGAAATTCTGACTAAACATCAGGAAGAACTTTCTGACGGTAAGAGCTGTTCAACAGTGGAATGGACTCCATCAGAAGATGGTGGACTCTCCTTCCTTGGAGATTTTTAAGCAGAGGTTGGATGGCCATCTGCCAGGGATGTTTTAGCTGAGATTCCTGCATTGCGGGACGTTGGACTAGGTGGGCCTTGGGGTCCTAACTCTACAGTTCTATGATTCTGCGATAATGCTTCCAAAATGGTGTTGCACACACATTATTCTTTGACTGACAAAGGGAGCAGGTTAGTGAGAAGCACAGATAAACACTTATATATGGCCAAATGGTGATAAAGGTTTTCATCTTGAAAGGGTAGGGTATCATCCTACATACCTAGGACAGCATCCACCTGGAATGGGCTGTAACTGAGTGATAGAGCACCTGCCTTCCATGCAGAAGGTCCCAGGTTCAATCCCTGGTATCTCCAGGTGGGGCTCAGAGAGATTCCTGTTTGAAACCCTGGAGAGATGCTGCCAGTCAGTGCAGACAATATTAAGCTAGATGGAGCAATGTTCTCACTACAGTATAAGGCAACTTTCTGTTCTGCACGTCTCTATGGGGCTTTGTTCCCTTTTTCTTCTATGCATGCAGTAAATTCCTTCCCTTCCCTCCCAGGTGAATTGAATGTTGAATGTAGGAGGAAAACAGCAAGCATGGATGTTCATCTGGCATAAACAACATGTGTTTTCTTCCCTTTAAATCTCATTGCATAAACCTCAGATTTCTTGAGATGCAAATGTGTTTGCTCACAAACACAATGCATCCTTCAGAGGCCTGCTGAATTTTTGACAATATAATGTTAACGTTAGTCACTGAAGGCTTCAAAGGAATGAGCAAAACAGTAATTTCTCCTCTGCACAGACACACTTGCCTCTTTTTTTATTGAACACTTTTACCCAACTAGGGGACAGCATATGCCTTGACTATAGATGTACAGTGGTACCTCTGGTTAAGATCTTAATTTGTTCTGGAGGTCTGTTCTTAACCTGAAACTGTTCTTAACCTGAAGCACCACTTTAGCTAATGGGGCCTCCTGCTGTTGCTGCGCCACCGCTGTGCGATTTCTGTTCTCATCCTGAAGCAAAGTTCTTAACCCAAGGTAATATTTCTGGGTTAGCGGAGTCTGCAACCTAAAGCGCCTGTAACCTAAAGCGTCTGTAACCCAAGGTACCATTGTATGTGTTTGGCAGTGTACACACAGAGATAGATAATAAATTGTACTGGTCTGACTTATGTAAGGGAAAAGGTAACCATCATTTATACTTCCTGTGCTTCAGTTTACATTCACAAACTAACTTGTGAGAAGGTGTGCCAGAGCACCATCTAGAACAGTGAGAACCATGTGTACAGAAGCTGTTAGGATGTGGGCATGACAAATGTATTTTAAGATCTCTGCTTTTAAGAAGGGCTCTCAGCTGCAGTCAATCATTTAACAGAACATCTAAGGCTTTGTTTCTGTGGAGCAGAAAATCAATACTTATCTCTGCAAGGTGTGTGTGTGGCTAACTGATGACCAGACTTTTTAATTTGTTAGTAAAGAAAGCAGTAGACTAACATGTGATAAGATAATCCAATTTTAGCAAGGCTAGTAGCAAGAATCCTCTTGGAACAAAATTACAGGCTTGGTGTTAAAAGTTTTATGTCACTAAAACCAGAACCGTTTCATTTGCTGCCTTCTGCGAATTGTAGCCTTAAGCGATAAATCAGTGTGGGTGGTGGTGGTGTCCCCCCCCCTTTTTTTGGTTAAGTACACAATCCACCTACCTAGTCCTGAGTTGCACTGTTTACATGTTACACACATTAGGAAATGTGGGGTTAAAAGAGTGTGATTTACCCAAGGCCACGTGTGAGCACAGAACTATGGAAGGGTCAAGTTAACCCTTGCTTCCATTAAGCCCATAGATTTTTCAAAGGAAATTGTATCATAAACTTGATTAGGAGGGAGGGCTACTATCTCTGTCTGACTGTGAGAAAGCAACTACATGTGAAATTAAATCACCTGTGGCCTGAATCAAGATAAAAGGTTTTTATCTTTTCCTTACCAGTGCCAGAGGCGGTTTTAGGGCAGCATGACCAGTTCTACCGCACTGGGCACTGAGCCTAGGGGGGCTGCAAGGTGTTGCAACTCTGATATAGTGAAATGAGCAGAATGGAAGGAGGTGGGGTGGGTTTTGGCTTCGCACAGAGAGCTGCTGAAATTTGAAAGACCAAAGTCCACCCCTGCCAATGCCAGAATGTTTGTTTTAAAGTCATCACTGTTTTGTGAATGGTGATGCTTACTGCTTTATATACATTAAAGCTGCAGTTTGTCACAAGTACCTAACATATGGTTACCAGATTTTTTTCAATGAATCCGGGGACACTTTTTTTTTTTTTTTTTGTGGAAGCTGAGTAGCAACAAGGCGTTAGTAGTGGGGATGGTGAGGCAAAAAACCCTGGGCCAAGCAGACATGCATATTGTATAAAGGTGCAAAGCCCTTCTTTCACACCCTGTGAAACATAAATGCAGTTTTTTAAAAACTGGGCAACAGCGCGCTGCCCACCCATGACTCCCAAGCCTCCCCTGATCTCCTTCCCCCTTCCCCCTTTGTTTTGACAGATCAGGAGAGGCTCGGGAGTCACAGGCAGGCAGCCATTGCCCAGGAGGGGCCAGCCTGGTAGTGCAGTTTGCTCTGGCTGGCTACAGGAGCTGCTCGCTGCCGTAGCGCAGGAAAAATGGCGGGCAGCAAGCAGCTCCTGAAGCCAGCCAGAGCCAACTGCGCTAACAGGCTGGCTCCGGGCTGCTAAGGCTGCCGTTGCCACGTTTCCCAGGGACAGATTTGCAAATCTGGGAATATTCCGGGGACAGAATTTGTCCGGGGACAAATTTGCAAATCCGGGGACTGTCCCCAGGAACTGGGGACGTCTGGTAACCCTAACCTAAAAGCCAATTCTTGCCCATGAAAGCTTCTGTTGCAATAAATTTGTCAGTCTTAGGGTGCCACAAAACACTTTGATGTTTTTCTTTTCTAAACAACAATAGGTAGACAGACTATATATGCCCATATTGCTCTTCCATGCGAGTAGGAAGTGCTAGAAATTACAGTAGCCTTTTTTTAAAAAAAAGCTTTTACAAATTTGCCTTTTGATTGACCTAGGAATACTTTTGAAATTAATTGTTGCCAAGTTAGGCTTGCTTCTGCTGAGACAGGCAGTGAGCACACTAGACTGAAATCTGCACCTGGAACCCTTGAATACAGGATGGGAAATAAGTGGCCCTTCAAATGGTGGTTTCCAACTTCCATGGCCCCCAACTAGTATGGTCAATAGGCGGGGATAATGGGAACTGGTGTCCAGCCATATCTGGAGGGTCACAGATTCCCCAACCACTCCTATCTGATGCCTATCTGATTTCCCCCACCCCAATGCATTATAAACTTTAAGCAGGAGCATTACCCCTTTATTACTCGGAAGTCTTTGCTTACTGGAAGCACTATAAGAAAAAGGAGCTTTCAGGCACCATCCTAGATTATCACTACACAGCTGCCCCTTACTCTGTAAGGTTGTTCTTCCAGTTTAACTGTCAGTATACATTCCCTCAATTTCTACCCATTCTATTATTGAAAGAACATGTCCCTGGTCATTTGTTGGTACACAGCGAGTGAGGTTATGATGCTTGCCTGCTCCTGATAAGCTTATTTTTCCTTCAGAGCTGGAAAGAAGTTGCTGCAAATGCCTTGGGCAATAGCTTCTGTTTCTTGCCCCTATGATATATAATGGACACTGCTAAAAATGTTTTTGTTTTGAATTTTGCCATGGTTTTTCTGCCCCTGCCCTACCCCTGTTCACATTCACTTGTAGGAACTGGGGACAGCTATTGGACTGGAGTAACAATATTTACTATTGTATGGCACATTTCAAAAGTTTTGAGAGCTCTTTCAACCACCCTGTGTGTTAGGTCTGTATTATTAATCCCATATTGGCAGATCGGGTAGTGGACTAAGTCTGAAGTAGGTGTAACTTGTTATGGCTTGTTTAGTGAATTTATGGCTGATGTGACATTTTGTTTGAGCAGGGATTTCATGGCTCACATGTTTTCCTGTGACATTGAACTATTTGGTTTCAAGATTTCAACACCCTCAATGGCTTGGGACCAGGTTACCTGAAATATCACCTCCTCCAATATGTAACAATTCTGATCTTAATACAGTGGTACCTCGGGTTAAGTACTTAATTCGTTCCAGAGGTCCGTTCTTAACCTGAAACTGTTCTTAACCTGAAGCACCACTTTAGCTAATGGGGCCTCCCACTGCTGCTGCGCCGCCGCAGCGCAATTTCTGTTCTCATCCTGAAGCAAAGTTCTTAACCCGAGGTACTATTTCTGGGTTAGCGGAGTCTGTAACCTGAAGCGTATGCAACCCGAGGTACCACTGTATTGTTTTGGAGGTTCTCCTCTGAGTTCCCCCACCAAAGGAAGTAAGGTGGGTCACCACCAGTGAGAAGAGGGACTTTTAATAGTGGCATCTTGGCTACCAAACAGCTGTCCCAGTGAGGTTCATCTGGTACCCTCCTTTCGGTCCCTTTGGCACCAGGTGAAGATCTTTCTGTTCAACCATTATTTATGGACATCATATATATCTCCATCATAATATCTCCTTATTTTAACTTTTGGAGTATGGTGAGTTTTGTTTTTGTTGCTTTTTATTTTGGCTTGGGCTCATGTCTTGTTTTCATATTTAATCTGTTTTCCTACATAAGCTGCCCAGAGAATTTTTTGTTATGGAGCAGCACACAAATGCCATGAATTCATTCGTGGAGGTCTGTATGGCTACTTTTGTGTGCCAGTATAAGTGGAGAGTGTGACTATCAGAAAAGGGACTCTTGTAGTGTTTGAGAAGCTAATTACATCAGACCCTAGATCACCTCATTTGTAGTTGTAGAATAAGAATAATAGCCATAATGATTACGATTGTCCCTGGTTTAGCACAACCACAGGTGTAGTGATTGTGCCCGGTGCACTTAAGCAGCAGTAATTACTTATTGGAGTGGAGCACTGCACAATGCTTCTCTGAGGAAATGAGCCACACCTGTGAACTTATAAATCTTGAATGTCTTTAAGTTCAGATATCACTAGAGAGAAGTGAGAAGGATGTGTGTGGCTGGTTGGTTGCAGTGGTTTTTTCTTTTCTGTTTCATTAAGACAGAATAAAACTCTTAAAAGTTTTTAAAGAGTTCTGCTGACATGCCTGCCAACTACTTAATTGTTCATGGAATTCCAGTCTTGGATCAGCTTACAGTGGTACCTCGGGTTACATATGCTTCAGGTTACAGACTCCGCTAACCCAGAAATAGTACCTCGGGTTAAGAACTTTGCTTCAGGATGAGAACAGAAATCGCGCAGCGGCGGTGTGGCAGCAGCAGAAGGCCCCATTAGCTAAAGTGGTGCTTCAGGTTAAGAACAGTTTCAGGCTGAGAACGGACCTTCGGAACGAATTAAGTACGTAACCAGAGGTACCATTGTACTTTATTTTATTTGCTTTCCAGTCTTGCAATGACAGTATAAAGCCATTAGATGGTGCTATTTTGCAACCATAGCTTCTCTATCTGGCATGCTCTGAAGTGACTGAGCCTGTTCTAGTACAGTGGTACCTCAGGTTAAGAACTTAATTTGTTCCGGAGGTCCGTTCTTAACCTGAAACTGTTCTTAACCTGAAGCACCACTTTAGGTAATGGGGCCTCCTGCTGTTGCCCCCGTGCCGCCGTCGCCGCACGATTTCTGTTCTCATCCTGAAGCAAAGTTATTAACCCAAGGTAATATTTCTGGGTTAGCGGAGTCTGTAACCTGAAGCGTATGTAACCCGAGGTACCACTGTATGTTCATATAATCCTGTTCCATACTAATCATTATGCACAAAAACGATATGGAAAATTGAAGCGAACTTTTTTTTATCTGAGAAGACCACAGCACCCTGAATACTCAACATAGCAGGCAAGGGTGGATCAGATTTAGGGCTCATATACACATCCACTGGTGCCATACATGGGTCCAAGCAGTTCTCCCCTTGCTGCCCTACTCTGCAAGGGAAAACCCACTCTTTAGTGATAGATCAGAACAAATGGCAATCCAGGGAAAACCTGAGTTGTCATTTGGTCTGATTAAGCACTAAGGAGCAGGTTTCCTGGGGCGGGGCGGGGGGGGGCAGTGGCACAAGAGGAAGTGTGGCTAAAGCCTTGCTGCTCTTTCAGTTGAAAAAGTGTACTGTCTTGAATATTAACTTGTTTGACAGCCCAGCATGGTACTGTCTCCTGGGTTATGATTCACATAAAAGGCTAATGCTTTGCAATGAAAATGACACTGGTTCTAAATTCCTGGCAAACATACTGATTATAAACCAAAAATGGTAAATTAATTTAATTTTCATATAGTGCTGAGGGCCACTGTGGTGAAGAATGAGAAGACACAAGATTCACTAGCAAACCTTGGCCCAGTCATGCTCTCTCAGTCTGGCCTATCTCAATGGGTTGTAGTGATGACAAAATTAGGGTGGGAGAGAACCATGTAGGAGACAACCTTGAATTCTATGGAAAAAAATAATTAAAAGTGTCAGTGAATACTGCTGTTTTATGGCAATATCTTGAGAGGCAGCTGAACCTATGCCAAAAAAGGGCAAAGTCGTGCCAAAATCATGTTTCCGTTCACCATCTTGATTTAAAATGGCATGCAGCATCCAAAAATTGACCAAAGCTCCTTCCCCCATCTCGGGAAACCTTGTGTCACACTTATCAGCAGTAGCTCGATAGGTGCCCAAACTCATAGAGAACAGGTGGACAGGCAGGTAAACTATTTCCCAAAATATATAGATCTTTAATTACATGGAAACCAACCACCTGTCCCGAACTATGAATATTTGATTTATACTTGAGCAGTTGAGAACATTCCCCTTGAGATTTTGAAGTTAACTGCAGCAAAGTTGATGATGTTCCATGTATAAAATGCCTCAAAGGTTGCCCACTTTTAATGCCTGTCTTCGGTCTAACATACATAGTTTTATTCTCCCATCTGAGCACTTCTGTCTGATATTACTGTATGGACTTGACTCTGGCCACATCACAATTTGCTAGTTCGCAAACTGTTAATTAAACTTGTGTTCCTGGTATTGCAGGAACTCCACAGTTGTTACAAGCCTTAGCATAACAGAATGAAGAGGAGGAGGAGGGGATGGGTGTAATGGTGTGCTGCATTCTGTGATTATTCTGACAAACATTTCTTTGTGACATGGCTGTCTTCTTCACTCAGACTCTGCCCACATGGTACAATAGCTTAGCATCTGCTAGACATGAGGGGAGGGTTCTCATGAAATGAAGACGAGACCAGAATGTTACCTAGCCTGACACTGAGCAGTCACTGAGGCAGATGCTACTGGAACATAGTGCAGACTTTTTACTTTTTCATGTTCTTTTGATGCTTTTTAAAAATAGCTTTTCCAGAACAATCAAAATAACATCCATGGATATTTTGCACATGCATATCATGAGAGAGTATTTTTAAAATACAACAGGGCTACTAGTCATATTTCTGTTGTTCTTATTGCTCAACTTTTCCTTTATTACGTCTTGTAAATTATGCTAGTTTTGTTCCCGGTTCTCATGTTGCTCAACTCTTGATTTTTATTATATACTGTAAATCATATCAGGGTGTTTTTTGTCTACCAGCGAGTATTTTGGCAGCCTGTGGAGATTCTCCTGTGGGTTGGTCTCTTGTAGTGCTGGGAAGTATTGAAGGGTGAGATCCTTTGGCGATGCTGTTTAGGCTCCAAATGTATAAAAAGTAGAATAACATTTTACCTATGTATCTGAACACTTAATGCAGGGGTGGGTGATTTTTTTCAGTTCAATGGCCACATTGCCTTCTGGAGAACCTTCCAGGGACCATATGAGAGTGGTTGGTGGGGCCAGAGGCAAAGGTAGGCAGAACTTTGTACAGTAGTCTACATTCCTGCTATGCAAAAGGTAAAGGTATACACATACATCCCCCACAAAACAGTGTACAACAGGGTGTTGCAGGCTGACAAGGAAGCATAGGGAGAGAGGGGGATATGTTGTAGTTAAACTCTAAGCACAGCAGCCTGTTCTGTTTTAAGAACTGCTGGAAGTAATATGATCCTGCACATACTGCCTGCAGTTGACCTAGGAACAACCCAGGGAAACATGAGACCATAGAAATAAGGGCTTATCTTGATCATCAGAACATTTTGCCCTTTGCATAAGCAGAATAAAATAAGTCCTGATGCAGGTACATCCCAACTCCTGTAAACTCCTTGTAACATCCTAAAACCTTGTAATATTTTACAGTGCACCATGTTCACCTCTCACTTGAATGGCATTTAAGGGCTTCCTTCTGGCATTTCTCCCTCTCTCTGACATGGATGTTGTAGAAGTTCTGATGAAACTGATTAAAACAAAGGGGAAATGAGAAGAATGGTGAGGGAGATTCCTAGCTTTGGGCACCGTCTCAAAAAGAAGGTGCCCAGAGGCAGATGTGCACAAAATATCCTAAACATTAGGGAGACTAAAATATGAGAGGAGGTATTATTGCAGATATATGCTGGGCTTTAGACTCTAAAGGTGATAAGTGGAATCTTAAACTCAGTCTGGAAAATTACTAGAAGCCAATACAGGCCAGCAAAGTTTGTCTAACGTGCTTTGTCGCCAGTTCCTGGCGATAACCTTCAGAAATATGCTGGGGCAGCTAGCCCCGAAACAGCATACAAGTACACTGTACTTTGAGCCATAGTGGTGTTTTCCAACAGAGGGGCGGTATGAGAGAGGATTGTCCTCAGAATGCCACAAGTGCATTAACTCACCAAAGGACCTTTCTGAATGTTGCAAGTAGTGAAGGAAAGAGAGAGAGAGGTTTTTATTTTATTTTTCTTTACCAGTATTTATATTGCCACTGACATAGAAAGCAGATGGCCACAGTGGTTCTCCTCCCTTCCCTTATAAGTGGCACTTTGTTTTGGCATGCTAATTCTTCTTTGGTTCCCCAAAATAGCAAAACAGGCAGAGTCAATTATTTTTGGACTATGCTGTGTGTGGAGCAATTAGTTGCACATGGCAGTTGGTTTTTAATGCAACGTAGGCTCCTCTTCGGAGCTGGCATCACTTGGCTATTCCTTTTATAACAGAAGGGGGCTGTCTTTGCAAAACTGCAGACAAATTCAGTAGCTTCTCCGGTTTTGCACACACTAATTAGCTCTTGCTAAGCAAGGCAGTTGGCCCTGCATTTTCAAGGTTTGGCTTCCAATACGTGCAAGGGTAAGCAAAGAGGTGGCAGGCGATAGTGGAAGGCTGACACACAGTCCTTTTTATTGAAGTGGGAAGGAGACCTAAGTGTGAGCTCTTCAGGAGAACTTTGCTAGAGGTACTGGCCTTGAGACAAGCCATGTTTTCCTTCCTCTCAACTACCCAGCCAGTTCGGATGACACTCTTAACAGGGCAAGTGGCTTAATTGCACTGAATTTTTAAGACATCAGCACAACACAAGTCACACACATTCTGAGCATTGCAAGTCAGAAATTCATTTTTCTAAATGAAAGCTATTGTGGGTAGATCCCTGCAACCATGAAGGCTCTAGCCAGTTGCCTCATGTAAGAATTCTTATTAATCTAGCCCTCTTGGCTGTAGGAACAGCAGCAATGATACTGTTCTTTGCTGACATCGCTCATGGTTAAGCAACACAGGTTTGTTTGTTTTTTTGTTTTTTTTTCATTTTGCCATTTTCCCCCTGCATTATAGCAAAAAGAGAGAGAAGACTTTAAGTATTATTTTTTTAACCCCCTCTACTATTGATTAACAGAAGATGATGTTAGCATGGACTGAATACTTTAAATAATTATATTTTCTTCTTTTGTAATTGGCAAATGGAAAATCAGAAGTTTTTTGTTTGTATCTTTAATATATTTCTTTCTTTAGTCTTTTTTAAAAATTCTCTCTCTCCCTCCAGAGATTGTATATTCATGGTGGTAGTGGACGGTTGATGGAGGATCCTGCATGAGAGACAAGATAATGTTGGTCTCCCAGGGTGAGAGGCTGGGAGGAGAAAGGAAATATCCCAGGTGAGAGCTGGGAGGAGCTACTGTCCTCTGTGGCTGGTAAGGGCTAAGTATTACTTTTAAGTGAGGGCTCTATACTCTACTTGTTTGATATGTAATCTTTGTAGTTGTAATTTTATGGAAATTTTAAAATACAAAACTAAATGCCCAACTCTAATGCAAATGCTGATACAAACACCTACATCTGGAAATGATGGTCATCTCTCCTGGCAACACCTCCATCCACGGCTGCCTGCTTCCTCAATCATCCAGGATTCAGACAAGAAGACAAATACCTACAATATAAAAAAGGGGAATCATTAAGCTTATATAGACTTTATGACCTCCTCCCAAAGCGCAGACCCATAGACAAGGAAATGCTATCTGTTAAATTAGGAAATTTACCTCATACCCAGCTACAAGGCCTACAGATCTGGACACTTCCCAATAAACTTTACAAACAAAGACAGCCTTGATGCACCCAGACATTTTTATGTGTATCTGTACACATAATCAACACCAGACTATAAGGGCTTAGTAGCTCAGAATTATAAACTTCTCATAGAAATCAATATGGGGTCATCCACAGCACTCAAAAATTACTGTGAACCAGACATTGGCATCCAAATAGAGAACCAGGTGTGGGACAGACTATGGGTAAGTAAGTCCTCTGTTAAAATCTATTTCAGCTAGAAACCAAGAAGCAATCTTGAAGGTTTATCTGTACTGGCACTGGATAACACTCTCATCGACTCCACACTATCACCTCAGTGCTGGCCTAGTTGAAGTTTACTGGGCATCGCCATCCATCTGTGCTCATTTCTGGAAAAAGGTCTTTGCTGTTTTGTCCTCTTATCATGGGCTGCAACCTACTACTTATTCTGTAACCTACTACATACAAGTTTAAAAGTTTAATAAAAATTGGGGGGGGGGCGGACCTAGATCTGGCAATACTCTGAATAGCTGCACATCTTAATTACATAGGCTGTCATTTAGAAAGCCACCCAGCCTATGCAGGAATGTGTAGGGAAACACACAGTTCTGAGTAACTCAAAATACTGGAAACTCTTACTCCCAAAGAAGCAATGAAGATTCTTGTAGCACCTTAAAGACTGAGGTGTGTTATTGTAGCACATAGTCACAGAAGAATTTGCGGGTGGGGAGATCTATTTTGTATTTCAGTTAACAATATTGTTAAAGGTCTTGTGGGTTGTTCTGATCCAGTTCACCACCTGTCCAAAGGAAATACCAACAATTCTAGTCTTTCTCTCTTTCCACCAATTACTGTTTTTAAAAAACCAAAACCACCAGCAATCACTTTAGGGAGGACATGCTCAGCCTTTTGCTTATTACCCTTTTATCTGCTGGGAAGAGGGAAAATGAAAGAGAGAGAGATAGAGAGAATACATATTTGCTACCAGGAAAACCTTAAGAAAAGACAAATGTTGAACATTCCCTAACAGCTAGGTCTCGTCCCACTCCAATTTTATAGGTTTGAAGGGTAAATGATTATATGTTCTTTTCTCACCAAGGAAAAGAATATACTTTTAAACTCACACTTGTTCTTGATGTCTGGTAATGATGCCACACAGTATGCCTAACCTGACATCAAGCAGAGCAGAGAGATAGGTTTCCTGCTGCCGGAGGCAAGTGATGTTAGTGGCACTGTTTGTTCACATTTTCCAGGAACATCTTCAGAAATTGATTGCATACTGCTTGCTACCTCTTTAGGATTAAGCAAAGAGATGTTCCTCTAGCCCACAGAAGGGGAAAATAAAATATTCTGATCATAGACTTCTTGCTGTTAGCTAACTGGTTTGGCTGACGTGTATCTTAGCCTGTATAGAAATGCTGAAATGTTGATGTATTGAAGATTTCGAAGGCCATCGTCTCTGACCCCATTTAAAAAAATAATTGTTTACATTTCCCCCCCAAGAAATACAAAAACGCCCTCATTAAATTATTTCTTGTTTATTCAACTCTACTCTCAAACTGTAAATAATAACATATATATATGTATATATATATATATATGAGGACTAGATGAAGTGTTGAAGGATATTACTAATTTCTTCATCCTCTAATGATATATCCTTGATATACTTCAGGAAATCCTCTCTACATTTTGCAAAGTGGCTTGGTCCCCCCACCCTTAATATCAAAGCTGAGCACCACAAATCATCTCGCTGATTAGACTGGGTAGGATCAGGGGCGAATCTACTATGAAACTAATGAAGCTTAAGCTTCAGGTCCCAGAGGGGCCCCAGAAGCAACTTTATTCCTCATTGCTTAAAAAAAAATGGACCCAATAGACCCAATTTGAGTAGCATGACTCAAATCAATTAATTTTTGGTGGTATATATTTCAACAGACTTGAAACTGCATAGGTGCTGCAAAGGTGAAGCGTTGTGGTAAATTGGCTGTTCCGCTGAAGAGCGCTTAAATTCTTTCTGCATATTGTCTCCAGAAAATGACATTGCAAGGAAGCTCTCCAGTGATGAAACTGATTGTGAATATGTTGCTAGAAAATCCAGAAAAACAAACCATAGAATTTTAGAGTTGGAAGGGACCCTATGGATCATGTAGCCCAACTCGCTTCAATTCAGGAATCTTTTGCCCAACGTGGGGCTCAAAAACTATAAGGCATAAGGCATTTTTGTTTCCCCTACTGACTTTGACAGGTGAGATAATCCAGGACAGCCAATTTAATCAAAATCTGAGACGAAGTAGTTAATTTTTTTTTAATTGTGGTGATCTGTCATGGAACAACCCCATTGAAGAAGGTAACAAGGGGTTAGCCAGACCCCGTTGCTGGTTACAAAGGAGCCCCCATGACATTTCAAACTTCAGGGCCCTAAAAACATAGGTTCACCACTGGTAGGATGCATCCTTGCTAAAATCCAATTGGGGCCCTATTGATTTAAATGAAGTGAGAGTCAAACAGATTGATGTGTCCATATGTATATGTGCATATATGCTGTAAGTTGAGAGCAGAAGTAAACAAAGTACACCACACCAGAGCATGCCACATACTACTAGTGGAAAGCATCACTCCCACCAGCTGCATGCAGCAAACAAGAAAACAGAAACTCCTCTAACTAGGGAAGAGAGTTGTGTTCTTTTTTTCTTTCTTAGCACATTGATACACCACAATTGGCACATACCTATAAAACACAAATAGCTGCACTCTGGGGAGTTTGCTCACCATGTTGTTGACATACATTATTGACTTGGCTTGCATGCAACATTAAATTATGGGTTAGCATTACATCCATGAGGCTCCTGCTCAGGATTTGGGGGAGGAATCCACTAAGATCAGATTCCAAAGTGACCTTATGTGATCTGATCATGATTGGGATCAGATTATAGGTTCCTTTCAGAATCTGCAGCAAATACCACTTTATGATGTGGTCTCAGGGCTGCAACGCTGCATCTGTTCATGTACGATATATTTCTTACATTTAAACTTTTTGTAATGTGCAATTCAGTTACCCACAGCCTGAAGCGGCTAGCACGTGGGGTTCCTTGTTTCTGTGTGCTTTGAATGGAATACAGGCAGTTCCCCTGGGAGCAGCACAACTTGGTGGCATTTCCTTGTTCTCAGGAGGAATTGTACAAAAATACCATGGTTGCCCCCATATGAAAATTGGGGGCAGCCATGTTATTCCATACAATTCTACTTAGAATATTTCCTCACTTAAAAATCTGCACAGAAACAGGACGGGACAGACTTAAGTCCTGTTCCCATGTAGAATTGGGACAGACCATAATTTAATGGGTCCGTCGATTCTGGCTCATGGACTCCCTCCTTCCCTCTCCTCCCCCAGCACAGCCACATAGAGGAGATGGGGGGGGGGGTTTGCTTCCATTTTCAACTACTTGTTATGTCCAAATCAAACTGGTTAATGCTCTCTGTGATATAAGGAAACCCAACTTCAGCACACTTCCCTTTAACACATGGAATGGGGAACATGTGGGTCTCCAGATGTTTCTGAACTACAGCTCCCCAATTTCTCATCCGTGGCCAGGATGGGGCTGGTGGAAGTTGGAGTCGAACAACATCCAGATAGCCATAGTTTCCCCACTCTAAACTGCAGTTAACACTAGCCATAATTCTCAGCTCAGATTAAACAAGTAACCATTGTTAGTTACAATCAGCTATGGTTCAGGAGAAGTGCATGTGCCTGAGTTTCACCAGACTCATTCCCATATGCTAAACTATGGTTCAGCATTAAGTCTGGATGCAGTCACTGATTCCCCTCCATAATGAGGAATCCATATACCTGGAGACAGCTGTATATTATGCTGGTTAGCTAACAACTCTTGTCCTGCTGATCCCAAAACAGGTTTACTATTTTTTACAAATGAGATACACTTTAAAAAAAAAAAAAATGAAGTTGCTGTGTTAATGGATAAATGCTATAGGAATATCATTCCTGCACCTTTTTTTTCTTTGTAAAGGCAGCAGCAGCAACAACAACAAAGCAGAACATTCATTTTGTAAAATGTTGTAACACTCAAGGATAGGGAAGAAGAATGATCACAAGCACCAGCCAATCAGGGCTGCACAGCTGGCTCCACAGCTTAATTTGCAGGAGCAACAAAGGCCTGAGGAAGCTGGTTTCACCTCATTAGTATTTTTTTTTAAAAAAAGAGGCCATGGCAACTGCTATTGTAAGGTATGTTTGAATGCTAAGATAGGTATGACTGGGGAATTGGGCCAGGGCATCATTTTTTGTAGGCTACTAACTTTCATGGACTTGTCTGCAAGGCTGTGCATGATACCTGATCAATTAAGCACACACTGTGTAGGCAACTGAAACTTCAGGACTGCTGCATATTTATCAAATCACTATATAAAGCTTGGGTCTTTCTCTTTAATAAAAGAAGAGCATAAACAGCATAGTATTCCTTGGTGTCTGAAGTGTTTATTAATATCCTTCTTTTGCTACTTCCCCAGAGATATAAATGAGAGAGTGAATTTAAGTTTCTTTAGTTAGCCTGGCACCTGCTTCTGAGTCCCTTCTCATGGATGTTAGCCTGTCAGCTCTCTGTTTGCAGCTCCCATAGTAAGATGTACATATCTCTTTCTCATAGAGGTATGTATTTTCACACCCTTAAATACTTGTCTGCACTTTAGGTACAGTTACACTGTTGCATGACCCTTAAACATACATAAAACATTCCCAAGCAACCCAGGATGATAAAAACTGGGATCCAAACTGCACGCTATGCATTCTGAAGAAGTGTGCATGCACACGAAAGCTCATACCTAGAACTAACTCAGTTGGTCTTTAAGGTGCTACTGGAAGGAATTTTTTTATTTTGTTTTGGCTATGCATTCTGATGTGAGTAAGAAATCTTCACTTGTGTAGTGGCTGAGAGACTTGGTTGCAAATCAGGAAGTCAGATGAGAATGGTGCCTTCATCACGAACACAGTAGTTGCCTTTAGGCCAGCTACTCGCTGTCTTACACATTTCATCTATAGTATGGGAGTTCTATCTGCTGACTTCTCTCAGGAGGCTTAATAGGGTTAGGTAAGGACAGTGACTTGATACATGCAAAGTGCTCTGAACACTTGAAAGCACTGTGCAAATATTAAGTATTGTTATGTATGTGTCAAGGGGACAGTTCAGCTAGCAGACTGACATGGAATGACTTATTTTGCGTTGTGCTGTCAGAGGCGGATTTAGGGAAGTGTGACTGGTTCCGCTGCCCTGGGTGCTGAGCCTAGGGATTGCCACAGAGCATCACCACCAAGACATAGTGAATTGAGCAGAATGGAAGGTGTGAGGGCACATGCCAAATTTTGGCCTTGCACAGGATGCCACTGAAATTTGAAAGACCACAGTCTGCCTCCGGTGTGGTGGTTGTATGCTTTTCAGGGCTTCCCAAAATCTGGTGCTCAATGAGCAGGAAAATGATGTGAGGCAAGGTGTTGTGCCATTCACTAATGGCCTTTTCCCAGGCCTTTGGCAGACTGCCCATTCATTAATACTTTCTGCAGCCCTATGAGCCAGAAAGTTGCTTTCTTCAAGATTCCAGATTCAGTAGCAGGCGTAGCACAATAGAAACACATGGCTATATCCTGTGCTAGTTCTACCCAGAGTAGGCTCACTGATGTTAAAGGACATGGCATCACTGGTCCATTAAGATCAATAGATCTACTCAGAATAAAGCTTAGTTGGATGCAGCCCTTAGTTATTTTATTGTAAAGAATGTCTTTACCACTCATCTTGCCACAACAATGGGTAACACTTATGTCCCCATCAGTGACAAAGTATAAAATGTTGTAATCTCCTTCATACTTGCTTATGCTTGAGTTCCGAGCCGTTGCAAGCTTGAAATTCTGCCTGACTATCCTATTCAAAAGCTTCTGATAATATAAAGCTGAATAATAATTTAGGACCAGCATTTGTTCTCAACCACGCCAGTGTGCTTGGGAGTAGAATGCAACCCAACAGCTTCTGTCTGCCTAAAAGGCAGAATATATGCTACACAGCACTTACAGCAAAATCAATACAAATGAAAAAGCCAGGATATTAGCAGTAGCTCAGCCAGAAAGGAAAAATAAACCTTCACAAAGAAATATCTCTGGCATGATTATACAATAGGGCACTACAACTGTGTGATCTCAAAGAATGCATCTACCTCACATTTGCCAAGTGAAATTAATTACTTCTCAAAATACTCTACTCATCAAACGCTTTCCAAAGAAGATCGGGTGAGAATTGGGTGGGAACATCAAAGAAAGGCAGTGGCCTAACAGATTCCACAAAACAATGAATGAAAACATTTGAAATGTTAGCTTGCTTATAGTAGCTTATTTAATTTAGCTGAAATTGTTATGGCCATGATCCAAAGAAGTAGAAGAACACCACGTGCTCAGCCTGCAGATCCTTTGACATTTCCTTTTATAGCAGCTGCCACATTTTTAAATATTCACCATTTGGAGAGTGCAATTGTGCTTGAAGTCCAATGGCTTTAAATTTTTCTAGCTTGATTGAGCCTTGTGCAAAACTGAGTTGTCTGCCAAAGAATCTATTCATATTGCATACTCAGTACTCGCAGCCTCACTGTTGCTCCTTGACACAGAGCCTACGGGAACTGAGACTAATCCCTAAATGACATCCAAAACTACTGGAGTTGTGCACTTCATGGAGAGGTAAGCAATAATAGGCAAGCCGTCCTTCAGGGAGAAAATGCAGTGCCCCAGAGCTTGGTATGAAAAGCGCTGCTGTCATGGAAATCCTAAACTAAAAGACGCACTAGTCAGAAAGTAGTACAACTAAATTGTCTCCCTCCAACAAGAGCAGAATAACAGCAGGAAACTAGCAAGATACAATAAGTCCAGTGCCACCTAATGAGTAAACTGTATAATGACATTATCCACACAACTGCAATAGATTAAAATCTGCCAAAATACATAACATTACACCACTCTCTGTTTCAAATGCTCTCTTTATTCTGAAGTTTATTAATCAGTGTGTTTCTGTTTAATCTGTTAATGTTATCTTTGCTGTTTTTAATAATTTTAAGTCCTGGGGAATTTTTTCTATTAAAGGGCAGAGTTTGAAGCAGCCCTACTTATGTGAATGAGAGGCTTTAATCTTGGAAGGCCTTGCTCTTTTGGCTCATGCCTTAATACCTTGTCTGTTTCAAGGACCTAGCTATTGTGTCACTTGAGGATAAGGCAGGCTGTCAGTTTTAGGAGGTGATACGAGTTTTTTTATCTGTTTCCTTCCATCATCTCTGTGCATTGTATTCTTCAGCTAGCAGGTGCTCTATGTCCTATTGAATCAGACATATGGGATTGTCATTCTTATGCTTAGCTAACATTGATCTTTCAGCATTGTTAATGGGGGCCATGTATCTTTGCTCACTGTTCTGTCTTCTTTTCTAACCAGCTTGATCTATGCAATCCATATCTAGCATAAAGGTGGGAGCTGTAGTTAGTATTCTGCATGATTTTTCATCATCAGGATAAGGTCTTGTTTTGTTTATTCACTCTGGGTAAGCTCTGTTGTTTTGTATTCCTTGCTCTTAGATCAAATGTAAAGATATGTTTGCTGTTGACCCCATTTTAAAAGCCCTCTAGAGGTGGAAACTGAAAAGGTTGATATAAGCTGGCATAGTTATTCATTATGAATGGTGAAGCACAATTCCTTTATTTTCATTAATTTTACATAGAAATCAGTAGCAATGCAAAATTCTTTCCTTGTTTTTGGAGATCTTGTGTTCAGCATGAAAGAGGATGGAAAGAGAAATGTTATTTCCCCCTATCCTTATCAAATCAATGTTATTAGAGAGGGCTGATTTTACCTTGTGCAAAAGGATGCTACTCTATCTAGATCTTGACCAGAAAGACAAGTAGCTTAGTACTGATGATAAATTTTAGATATACTGGACAAGAGTTCTAGCTTGTCCATTGTCAAATGAGATTTAAGTGCTAATCAGATGGGAAGTGCTGAATCATTCTGAAGGATTAAAGGGAACCTTTATCCATCTCCACTAATATTCTAAGCTATAACCGAGACAAAAAAGAGAGTATATCCACATGGTATTATTTTCATTCTCAGATATGCTGAATTAAACACTTTGGTCAATCTAAGATTCATAGTATCTGGGGTTACTGGGGTGGTAGTTGCACTGGAGCTGTATATGTGGTGGGAGAAAGAGAAAATCTTTTTGTGATCTGTCTGTCTTGAGAAACAATGGGGTGCACCTCCTGGGGTGGAGTCAGACGACTGGAAAATCACATTGCCTGCTGTGGCTGCAGAGACTGGTAACTAGTAACAGCTGCCTCCTGCATTGTTTTTGCTGCGTTTGCAGCACTGAAGTGGCCTCTCCATGGTTCAAGCCTGGGCAGTATGTATGGAGGTCCTGGGCTTCCCAGATGACCCCTTGGCTTCATTGATGTGGACCAAAAAAAACCAAAGCAATAAATTTTGCACCAGCTTGGCTGCAGGAGTTGCCAATCCTCTGGTAGTAATTGCATTGGAACTGTCTGTGTGGTGGGAGAAAAAGAAAATCAGTGTTAGAGAAATAAGAGTTGGCCAGGTGGCCCTGTTAAGGATTCCACATCTATCTGAGATTTGATCTATGAATGCTTGGAGCATGGCATTCTCCCTCGCAGGAACAAAATAATGACCTAGGGAGCCCTATGTAGATATTTCTCCTTAGGTTTTAGGGGCACAGGTGGCGCTGTGGTCTAAAGCCTCATGGACTTGCTGGTCGGAAGGTTGGCGGTTGGAATCTGCACAACAGAGTGAGCTCCCGTTGCTCTGTCCCAGCTCCTGCCAACCTAGCAGTTCAAAAGCATACCAGTGCAGGTAGATAAATAGGTACTGCTCCGGCGGGAAGGTAAACAGTGTTTCCATGTGCTGCTCTGGTTTCGGTCTTCCAGTGCACCAGAAGTGGCCTAGTCATGCTGGCCCCATGACCCGGAAAGCTGTCTGTGGATAAACGCCGGCTCCCTCGGCCTGAAAAGTGAGATGAGCACTGCACCCCATAGTCACCTTTGACTGGATTTAATCATCCAGGGGTCCTTTACCTCACCTTTCTTTTTACCTTTAGTAGTAGTAGTAGTAGTAATAATGATAATAATAATAATAATAATAATAATAATAATAATAATAATAATATTTATATCCCACCCTCCCCAGCCGAAGCCAGGCTCAGAGCGGCTAACAACAGTAAAATAATACAACATTCTAAAACCATTTCATTATAAAATCAGTTCAAATCAAATTAATGGCAACCATTGGGCTAGAGTTCTGTGAGGATTGCCAAAGGCTGTGCCCTGGCCAAAGTGAAAATAGTGAAAACCTCCCTGTTCCACCAAATTATTGTGTAACAAATTATTGACAAGGTTTTGAAAATCATAGTCTGAGTTTTACTTCTGTTTATTTATTTATTTACTTGAATTGGTTTTATGCATGTTATATTTCTTCTTGTCTTTTTAATTTGTACACTGCATTGGTTGGTATTTTTTTAAAATAGCAAACTAGTCCCTATGTGTTCTTTTAACTCTTTTCAGACAGCCCTGCAGTTAGGAGAGTGAATTATTGAATAGTCAAAGAAGGCTCCAGAGTATCTACTTTAATAAGAATGTACCACAGCTTTGCAAATGAAATTTGGGGTGCAGTGGTTATGTGGTTGGACTTCTACTTTTGATAAATGCACTTTTAAAAAATATCAGGAGTTCCTTCATAATTCAATCCAAGAGGAGCAAGAGTGGAAAGGGGGAAGGATGGACAACTGGTGGCAAAAATCGTTGTGTAAACTCACCCACTATTGCGTATTAAAATATTTTCAAAATGGGAGGGAAGGACTGGTGATCACAGTGGCATTTTCATTTTGCAGCATGCCCCTGTAATAATTGCTTACGTTACACATCTTTGGTGTCTTCCATCATAAAAAACAAACCAACCCTCAGAGAAATCACAATTTTAATGTTATATGGCTCCTGAGTCTTAGTTAAACTATGTACTGTATAGATCAGGAGTGGGGGGGGGGGAGAGGTGTTTTCTCACGAATGCAGACCACCCCCACCCCACCCCCGGTTTCTTTATCTGGCCATTGGAACTCTGTGGGCCACACTCCATCTTCCCAAGCCTCATCCACTGGCTCTCACTCTGCTCCCTCCTCTAGTGCTCTGGCTTGGAATGTGTCTTTGAACTGTGAAATTGCCTCTTGCTTGCTTACTTGGATGGAGGGTTGAAAGAAATGCGTAGAAACATCCAGTTTTCACTTGTACAATGTCCAATGTCAAGGGTTGCATCTTTCGCTTTGCCTGTCCCCCCCCCTTCTTCTTTTTTGGCTCTTGCCCTGCCCATTACTGTGGCCCCCAGAAATTGCCAATCATCATGGAGTGTGGTCCTCAGACTGACAAAAGTTCCCTACCCCTGTTTTAGGTGGCACTTCCCATCTTCCTAATAGCTTCTCTTTTGCTATGTGTTCCTAGTGAGGAAAATACTTTTCAATGAGGGGCTCCAATATATATATATATGAGAGAGAGAGAGAGAGAGAGAGAGAGAGAGAGAGAGACAGACAGACAGACAGACAGACAGACAGGCTCAGGACACTAGGAAGTGGTTTTCTTTATCCCTTACAAATCCCTTGGACCAGTCTAAGGTAGATCTTGAACCTGCTCTTTATCCTTCTGGCTTAATCCAGCTCAAACCAGGATTAGAGATATTTTTTTCCCTCTCTTGTCAAAGTGTGAACTCAGGATGGATGGCCATGTGAATATTCCCATCTGGGTATGCTGCTCTCTGCCACTCCCACATTGATGCACATGCATGATGGACTCTGGACTGCCTGGGCTCTTGCCATCTGTTGGATGGCACAAAGCCCTAGCTTTTGATTATCCTAATGGTTGGAATGTCCTCCAGAGCACTTAGTGAAGTCTTGTTGGATTTTCAAAGCATATAGTACAGAGAAAATAGAAGGGAGTATAACATATTTGATATGTGCATGTTATATAAATGCAATTAATAATAAATAATTATATCGCCCTTCATCCAAGGATCACAGGGCAGTTTACAGCATAAAAATATGTGTAGAACTCAAAGGTTTTTCACTTGTACTTAAAGAGTCTGTTACTTCTTGTTTATGGGTTGACTTTTGTTCTTGCTGCTTCATGTGTTATTCTGTCCATAAAACCCAGTGTGAGTCCATAGATATTCCATAGGATGCAGCAGTAGCATGACCATGTTCTGTGCTGTTCTCTAATGTATATAAGACTCCAGTTTGTAATGTATATAAGAGTCTAATGTATATAAGAGTCCAGAGGAACTACTGGTGTGAATTTGCATCAGTTCTGTCCTACCAAGCTTGACTTTACCATGTGGCATCAAGAGTACTTCTTGTTTGATTCCATCTGTCCAATATACTTACACTTAATGAGAAAAATTCACTCATAATATAAGAAGAGCCCTGCTGGGTTAGACCAAAGGCTCACTGAGTCCAGCATCCTTGACAAAATCCAGAGTAAATGCATATTCCAATCATGATAAAGAGGTAAAATTTATAGGCAGCCTAACTGACTGCACCTTAAAATAGTTGGTCATGGAACGACCGGAGAGGAGGCAACCCTGGCACTCAGCTAAATTTGTCACAAGAATACATTTTGAATGTGTTCTAAACATCCAACAACAGATGGCGCCAGAGAGCAAAAATGAGTTTATATGGATTTTTATATAAGCTTTTATTTTTTCTTTGTTGTAACAATTTAATTTCTGACTTTTTAATAGCGTTTATAACCTGTGCCCTGGACTTAATATGGAGGAGTGCCCAAAACCAGGTATGAGATGTAAGGGCTATATTCAATATTAGTCATACTAAGAGAAGCATGGGGTGTTAGGAGAGAGGCAGTACTTTGGGTGGGGGAGCCGTCATGCTTCTGGGGGTAGTTTGTCCACCTTTGGTCCCCAACCTGCAGTCAGCTCTCTCCTGTGGCTCTTAGAAGCTGTCAGCATGTGACAGCGGCCACGTCCAAGGAATGACTTGGACTGGCCAGCTAAACCAAGTGAGGGTAGCTGATGGGTCTCAAACCTTCAATGACTTAAGGACTTCCCCTGCATGTGAAAACAGCCTCTGGTGGATTGAGCGGATGAGACCAATAGTGGGTCCAACGGCCAAGAAAGCAGTTTCTGCACGTGCTGTAGAGGGAAGTGAGGGGCAGATGGGCCTCGTTAACCTGGGAAGGTAGCCCATCTAAAAGAAGGAAAACTCTGGTCCTAAACCTCTGCTGCCTTGTAGGATATATTTGGGAGAAGAGATGGCTAAGGAGTAAACCCTACACAAATCAGGAGTGGAGTTGCTAAGGTGGCTAGATAGCGCCTTGTATGTTTTCTTTCAGCAACTCCTGCAGCCAAGTTGGTGCCAAATGTATTGCTTTCCTTACCTTTCGTGAGGCCGTGTGTGTGTGTGTGTGTGCTTTTCATCAGGGCAGCCCAGGACCTCCATACAACACGCGGAGGTAACTTTGGTGCTGCGAACACAGTGGTGTGACTACACCCCGGGAGTGCAGTCCATTGACTTTCGAGACAGTTGGAAACAACAAGAAGTCATTCTCATAGAGTGATTTAGCATATGCCATTGTATAGTGATGCACACTGGGGCAAAAAGCCACACATTGTATGTGGTTACAGAGTCTGAATTGGTAGTGACTAAACATCAAAAATGTCTTGGAGTCATTGTAGATAGCTCAGTGAAAATGTCAACTCAGTGTGTGGCAGCTGTAAAAATGGGTAATTTCATATTGGGAATAACAAGGACTGGGGGTGAAAATAAAACTGCCAGTATTAGTGCTGTTATACAAGTCTGTGCTTCAGTTGCATTTGTGCATAGTTTTGGTCACTGCAACTCAGAAAGATTATTGTAGAGCTGGAACAGGATCAGAAAAGGGAAACCAAAATGACCAAGGGCTGAAGAAAATGATCAATGGTTTGGATAGGGGGAAAGGTGTGTAAGGGGGTATGTGAAACATTGACTATGCATATTGTGGAGAAAGTGGAGGGAGGAAGTTTCCTGACCATTGGAAGATTCAGGACAGACAAAAGGAAGTAGTACTTCACACAACACATAACTAAACTGTGGGAAAATGTTGTAATAGCTATCAACTTGGATGGTGACTCTAAATTTTATCTTTCATACAGACGGTCAGTTCTGTGATCAACTGTTGTAGAAATTTCAATTCTTTGTCATGATCAGAGCATGCATTTACCCAGTATGAGCATAACTGAAGCCATCTAGTACAAGAACGCATCTTCCTTTGGATGCCTCCTTGATCATCGTAGGTGTTTTGGTCAGCATAGTGGTAGTGTAAATGCATACCAGATGCTAAATTTTATTTGGAGCAGACCTGTTGAAATAAATGTACACGATTAAGTTAGGGCAATTAATTTCAATAGGTCTCTCTGAGGAAAATTTAATTGAATACCAGTTTAAATTATTTTTAGGGTGTGACAGCAGCATTCCCAGTCAGTAATTCTGCCACTTTGGGGATTTCTACTTCATATGACTCTTAATACTTTTGATGAACAGAGCAACATCCAGACCTTCATCCAGAGTTTGTATCCATCGCCATATCCTATTAGTTCTATCAATTCCAACAAGTTTCTGTAGTACCCACTACATCTTTGGACTCCTTTTTAAGAACAATCACCCCACTAAAACTCTGCCTTGAGTCCTCGTCAGGGAAAAAGGGGTATAAATAATTGTATAATGGTAACGAAGATGTAGGTGGCGCTGTGGTCTAAACCACTGAGCCTCTTGGGCTTGCCGATCAGAAGGTCGGTGATTTGAATCCCCACGACAGGGTGAGCTCCCGTTGTTCAGTCCCAGCTTCTGCCAACCTATCAGTTCAAAAGCACATCAAAGTCCAAGTAGATAAATAGGTACTGCTCTGGCAGGAAGGTAAACAGCGTTTCCGTGCGCTGCTCTGGTTTCGCCAGAAGCGGCCTAGTCATGCTGACCACATGACCTGGAAAAACTGTCTGTGGACAAATGCTGGCTCCCTCAGCCTGTAAAGCGAGATGAGCACCGCAACCCAAGAGTCGTCTGCAACTGGACTTAACTGTCAGGGGTCCTTTACCTTTAACAATGATAATGATGATGATGATAAAAACAACAACAACAACAACAACAACATTTTAGTTTATAGTGGTGTTTAAGAGAAGCTTATCTAACTGCCCTGTGCTATTTTAAAATGCGGAATCTATATTGTTATTTATTTATTTATTTATTTATTTATTTTCAATGCAGAATCATAACAAAAATTACAAACATTGAATCCAAAATAATACTATACAAACAAAAAAACCCCCGGAACATTAAAAAAAAAAAATAGAAAAGAAAAAGGGGGAAAAAAGCAAAGGAAACAAAACTAAACTAAACAAAAACGAAAAAGCACACATCTACAGAAAAAAACCATATCATTACGTACATAAACACAAATTAACTTCCTTCCTTTGTTCTAAGACCTCAAAAAATTTACTCTTACTGTATTGTTGTGTCTAATTAGATTACTTCCACCTTTGTACTTTTTTTTTTTTACACCATTTTTCTTTTTCTTTAACCCTGTAAAGCATCATTCATTACATACCAATATACTTACTCCAGAACAATGTTTTTTCATATACTCTTTAGCACAACCCCATTCTTTTAATAATTTCTGGTCCGATTGTCCCCTTATGTAAGCTGTGAGTCTTGCCAGATTTATGTATTCACAAAATTTAATTTGCCAATCTTTCACTGATGGAATTTTTCTGCCTTTCCAGTTTTTAGCTATAAGCATCCTGGCAGCTGTTGTTGCATAAAGGAATACTTTCCTTTGATTTTCGGGGATATCATTTGTAATTAAACCTAAAAGGAATGCCTCCGGTTTTTTACTGAAAGATATTTTAAACATCTTTTTGAGTTCTTCATAGATTTCATTTCAGAATTGTTTAATAGGTCGGCATTCCCACCACATGTGAAACATTGTTCCTATTTCTTTTTTACATCTCCAACAGGTATTCGATTTTAATTTGTAAATTTTAGCCAATTTTACCGGAGATAAGTACCATTGGTACACCATTTTCATAAAATTTTCTCTTATTGTATAACATGCCGTGAATTTAATATCATATTTCCATAATTTCTCCCATTGGTCCAGCCGAATTACATATCCTATATCACATGCCCATTTAATCATAACTTCTTTTAATTCTTCATTCTTTAATTCCCATTCTAATAATAAATTATACATTTTGGATATATATATTTTTTGAGTTTTGTAATAATACTTTTTGTAATTTTGATTCTTCTTTTTCAAATCTTATTACTTTATCCTGGTTTAATATTTGTGCAATTTGGTGATATTGTAACCGTGTGGTACAGTATTGGGTCACCTCATCGTATGGTCTTAGTTTTAATTGGCGCTGTTCCTCCTTTAGGAGCTGCTGGTATGTTGCCATTCTTCCTATAGTATTTTTCTTTTTAACCGATATTACTTCTAGCGGTGAGACCCACAATGGGGTTTTCGGTTCTAACAACCTTCTATGTCTCACCCAGACCTTGTATAATGCATTTCTAATTACGTGGCTTAGAAATTCTTTATGGACTGCCACTTTGTTATAAATTAGATAGGCATGCCAACCATATCTGTTGTTCCATCCCTCCAAATCCAAAATGTCACTGTTATCCAATTTGATCCAATCCTTGATCCAAGTAAAGCATGCCACATCGTAATATAGTCTCAGGTCTGGGAGTCCAAAACCTCCCCGCTCTTTTATGTTGGTTAATAATTTATGTTTGATCTGTGGCTTTTTGCCTTGCCATATAAACTTTGTTAGGTCCGTTTTCCATTTTTTAAAACAATCATCTTTACCTATTATGGGAATCATTTGAAAAAGGAACAGAAGTTTTGGTAAGATATTCATTTTAATAGCCAAAATTCTACCCCAGAGTGTTAATTTCAATCTTGTTTTTTTATATATATAAATAATATTTATTACTTTTAAAGCTTACAAAAAGGAAAAGGAAGAAAGAAGATAAAAGAACAAAAAAGAGAAAAAACAATACAATACATAAACAATACAAAACACAACCTTAACACATTAAACTAACACAATAAACTAAACCAAACCAAACAAAAACAATTTAAAAAACATACATCATACCTTTTCCATATTCTATCTTTCATTCCCTTGTATCATTGACCTCCTCTCACCTCCCTCTTTGTATTCCACTTCCATTAACTGTTTCAGCAATTCCTTTCCATCTTTCTCTATTTTCTATCATATAAATGTCTTAACATATTTTTAATCTTATTTCCATTAAAATTAGTATACTTATTTAAGCTTAACTCCTTATAGCATTTCAGCTAAAGCCATAAAATTTCCTTCCAACATTTTTCTATCACTCACTAATTTTACAATATTTCTATATATAGACTTTAAATTTCCAATCTTCTTCCACCATCTCCTCTCCCCAGTCTCGGACTCTACCAGCCACTTCCGTCAACTCCATACAGTCCATCAACCTGGAGATCTTATGTCCAAGGCTCTTAACTCTTTTCCATGTTCCTTCTGCCAGTCTTCTTCATATTCTCTGATGCTGAAGAGCAGATCTCGGGGAAACTCCAATCCAACGATACTTTTATTCCTTTTTGACAAGTCAGCCAGATTTCCATAATTAAAACTACGATCCATAAAGTATTTCCGGGCATGTTTCAAAATTCCTCCAAATCCTCCAAATCCAAAGGCCCCCAGAACTCCAATCTCCTCCTGACCCAAGTCCATATTCCAAAAGTCAGTTAATCCCTGCATAGAGGGATCTTTCCAACTTTCCTTTTCTAGTCCAGGCCAGGCTCCGATCTTCACAATCTGACTTTTTCTAGTCTCAATCATAAAGGGCCTCAACTTGTAGTCCTCAATGTGCCTCTGTAAGGCTAAGGCTCCCCCTTGTATTACTTTAGGTTCGACAACAGCAATGTTCTCCTTCTCCTTTTCAGCAATTTGTCCTGTTGAAATAGATTCCTGTGCCAAATCCTGAATAATTTCTGTATTGGTGCTCACTTTTGTTCCAAAATGTCAATTTTAGTAGTCATAGCATCCATCTTTTTATGAAGCTGTTCCAACAAGTGGCTTATCTTAGAAAATGCAGTCCATAAGGCTTCTCCTGTCGACATTCTTGAATATCCAAGGTCAATCTCTAGTTCTCACAGTTCTTATCAAGCAGCTGGAGATTTCCCAGCTCCACTCTTGTAACAGTTTCAAAAGCTCCCTCTAGAGGGGAACAGTCTCCACTTGTATCAATCTTTTCCAACACAGATCAAAAAGTAAAGATAGTTTCAATTTTCAGATACTTTCCCTCCCTTTTAAACGCAGAAGCAGACAATGGAAACAATATATTTCTCTTATTTAACTGACTGTCAACATCCGTTCTCTTCGCTGTCAATGAACTCTCCCGAAACGTCAATCACTGGGAGCCCGTTCCCAGGTTCAGAGCAGTGGTAATTTAATTTTAATCACTCTCTCCTGCAGGATACACAGTCCAAAATTTCCCCCCTCTTTTCCTGCTTCCAAGGGGGGTCTAATAATTTCAATCGATGGAAGTTTAATCCTTTACATAAGGCTTTCCAAGACCTTAACTTGTAAGCTCTTTGCTTCAGTCTATTTACAAAAGGGGAAGGTGGACTTCCTGTTTTGAACCTTCCCCGTTTGATGCCAAATTAAGATATTTAAAGATCCAATTTTCCGTTTTACTCACGGGTTGTTCTTTAAAATCCAATTGTCCACAAGAAAAAGTCAGCGCTCTCCGGCAACAGCAATGCGGCTTCACTCCATGAAAGAAGCGGTCGATTCAAAGCACCGCGCCGCTCACCCCATGTCGCTCAGGATCCCCAAAACAGGGTTTCCCCGTGAGTAGGGGAGGCGCAAAAGGTGCCAGCCGAATCCCAGGTTCACAAGCTCTTCTGCCTGTGATTTCAATGGGTCTTTGCCTTCGCCGTGGCGGTTCAGACCCAACTTTCCATGGATCAAGTTCCTCCCGATCGGAGGAGCTCCGCCATTGCCGGGGCGCCAACTTGTCCAAGTTTCCGTTTCTCTTTTTGTTTCTTCCCAATTTTTTTTATAATTATCTTCAAACAAATTTATATTTTTCATTGTTATTTGTATTCCTAAATATTTCACTTTTTTTTACAATTTGTAATGCAAATTTTTCTACCAGTTCCTTTTTCTCTTGATCTCCCATGTTTTTTACCATTAGTTTCGTTTTTTCTTTATTCAAAGCAAAACCTGATACCCTTCCAAAGTTTCCCACTTTTTCTAGAGCCTTTGCTATGCTTTCCTTTGTATTTTCCACCATTAAGACTAAATCATCTGCAAATGCCCTTATTTTGTATATTTTCTCTCCTAGGGATATTCCATTTATTTCTTGATCCAATCTGATTGGAATCTATATTGTTTTGTAATGTTGCAAACCGGTTAGAGACTTTTTTGTAATATGAAGCAAGATATAAATTACCTCAACAAGAACAACAGCTGCTCCTGATGTGTGAATTTTCCTCTGTGGTCTCTTTGAATGCCTTCCATGTCCCCATGCACTTTCACCACCTAGATCTATGCTGCACCTATTGAACAATCATAAATTCCCTAAGGATAATTTATTTGAAGCAGAAGCTCCTTAGCTCCTGTTTCCCACAGTGATTAGTTTAAAAGCTGCTCTGCCACTTTTTTAAATTTCAAGTGCCAATACTATGATTGTACTCTGGTTCATGTTCAGCCTACCCATTTTGTATGGACCCAGCTTGTCCTTGTTGTTGTTTAGTCGTTTAGTCGTGTCCGACTCTTCGTGACCCCATGGACCAGAGCACGCCAGGCACTCCTATCTTCCACTGCCTCCCGCAGTTTGGTCAGACTCATGTTTGTAGCTTCGAGAACGCTGTCTAACCATCTTGTCCTCTGTCGTCCCCTTCTCCTTGTGCCCTCCATCTTTCCCAACATCAGGGTCTTTTCCAGGGAGTCTTCTCTTCTCATGAGGTGGCCAAAGTATTGGAGCCTCAGCTTCACGATCTGTCCTTCCAGTGAGCACTCAGGGCTGATTTCCTTAAGAATGGAAACGTTTGATCTTCTTGCAGTCCATGGGACTCTCAAGAGTCTCCTCCAGCACCACAGTTCAAAAGCATCAGTTCTTCAGCGATCAGCCTTCTGTATGGTCCAGCTTGTTCTTAGTGCCTGACAAATCCAAAACATGCCTTCTGATACCATTGTCTTATCTACCTTTCTCCATACCAATGGCTTGAGCTGAGTTACAAGATGCAATAAAACAAGCACAATAAATTGAACATGAAAGCACTGAAACTAGACCTAGAACAGTAAAATACTTGAAGGTGGAGCTATTTAAACCAGCATAAAAAAGTAAAGGCACTCATAAGGACTGAGTTGATACTGTCTTTAAATTAACCATCAAGCAATCCTAGAGGAAGGCAATAATGCTTCTGAATACCAGTTGTTGGAAACCGCAGTGGGGAAGAGTGCTCTTGTGTTTGGGTCCTTGCTTGCAGTTTTCCCCCAAGTATCTGCATAGCCATTGTGAGAACAACAAACTGGACCAGATGGACCTGATCCAGCAAGCTCTTCTAACATGATTACCATTGTGTGGGTGGGAAAAGTAGGGGTATGATTCTGGCCCCAACCCCTCCATCATACTGCATCACTGTTCCTGCCTCCTATTTATCAGGGGCTGAACTTCTGCAGTAGTGTTGTCAGCTGTACTTGTGTAGTCTCCCCACACAATTGAGTACATGGAAGTTATTCTAGGGGTGATGGTGCAACACTGGAGCAGATGGGGCCTCAGAGGGCACCCCCAGTCTTTCCTTCACACCAGTTAAATACGGAGGGACCACCTGAACAGGGCTCTATTTTAATCACTGTGCTGCCCTAAACTTAGTTGTGTCTTGGTTTTCTGTTCCTCTTCTGTCCTAGTTGGAGAGACAATAAATTTCTCAGTTAGCTTTGTAGCTGTTGTGTGCTCTGAGGATTCCATGGCAAAGTAACCTTTTAGTTCTCGGTAACAGAGTACATAAGAACAGTAGATGAAGTTCTGTATTCGAGGGCAAAGTACTGGGTGTACTTTGCTTAAATCTACAGTGATTGCAAGTAAATATTTTGTCCTGCAACAAATGTGGGCCTCAGGTAGGGATGGGGGGGAAGATTTAAATCAGTTTGCATTTAAAGTCAAAACTCTCTGATTTTGCACCTACTCAAACCAAAGTACAATCGTCCTTCAAAATTTGCGTTTTTTAAAATTTTGCAATTCAGTTCTCCAGTCAAACAGGGAGGGATCATCACAGACCACAGCAAGCAGATGAAGCAATGGGCAGAGCACTATCAAGAACTGTACTCACAGGAAAACACAGTTCTCAACAAACTATAATCAGTAGCTGATAGGGTCTATCCTGACTCACAATGCAGCTTTACAGCTCAGAGATAAACAGTCGACATGGTTTTCTCACTGTGTAAGCTGCAGGAGAAATGCAGAGAGCAGAGACACCCTTTGTACATGCATTCATAGACCTGATGAAGGCCTTTGACCTCATCAGCTGAAAAGACTCTTCACACCTCTCAACAAGATAGGATGCCCACCTCACAGTATGATTGTGTGACACTGCCCAGTATGACGGGTCAACCTCGGAGGCCTTCCCTATAAAGAGCAGTGTGAAACAGGGCTGTGTTATCGTCCCAGCTCTCTTTGGCATGTTATTCTCTCTGGTGGTCTCATATGCTTTTGGTGACAGGGGTCTGTTCAGCTTGGCACGTCACCATGCTAAGACAAAAGTGGATCTGAGAGATTTTGTTTGCAGATGACGCAGCCTTGACAGCACACTCCAAAAAAGATCTACAGAGATTCATCAACCTTTTTGTTCCAAGCCTGCAGAGAATTTGACCTTACCATCAGCCTGACAAAGACCAACATTCTGGGTCAGGACATAATCAGCATACTACACATCAGCATTGGTGACCACACGCTTGAGGTGGTAGACGGTTTTGTTTACCTAGGTTCCACCATTACCAGCAAACTCTCCATTGACAAGTGTATTGGCAAGGCAACTATGACAATGGCTCACCTCTCCAACAGGGTATGGGAGAATGTGATGCTAATGTCCAATACCAAGATGAAAGTCTACCAGGCTTCCATGTTGAGCATGCTGCTTTATGGAAGTGAGTTGTGGGCAACTTGCACTTGCCAGGAGCGACACCTCAATGTCTTCCACATGTGCTGAGTTAGGAAGATTTTGGACATCATACGGCAGGACAGAGTCTCAAATAAAGATGTGCTCACATGTTTACATTCCTGTCTTAGTGACATCTACACTGGCTTGGTCATGTTCACAGAATGGAAAATGGCAGAATCCCCAAGGACATGTTTTATGAGAAGCTGGCTTTCATTATAAAGATGTCTGCAAATGAGATATTAATGCTGTCAACACCAACATTGACATGTGATAATCCCTTGCAGATGACCACAGTGCCTGGAGATAGACAGTAAAGACATGTATCCACAGCAGTGACTAGAGGAAGAACAACCTCCGGGAGGAGTGGAAAGAGAAGAAACACCATGGTGCCCTTTGACAATATTTCTTGGAGTTTCATGAAGAAGAATCTACAGGGGATGGGGGTTGGTCAAGGTTTTGGGAACAGTATAGGTGCAATTTACTCAGAACAAAAGGCTAAATTAATTGTGAATAATGTAGTGACGGAAGAATTTAAGATAGAGAAAGGAACACGACAAGGTTGCGCAATCTCTCCACTGCTTTTTACATCGATCCTGGAGGTTCTTTTAAACATGATTAGAAGGGACCAATTGGTTAAAGGTATACAAGTCGGAGCTAAACAGTACAAATTGAAAGCATTTGCTGATGATTTGGTATTGACATTACAGGAGCCAGAATCTAGTACTAAAAGAGTATTGGAACTGATCCAAGAATTTGGACAAGTAGCGGGATTTAAGTTGAATAAGATGAAAACTAAGGTTTTAAAGAAAAATCTAACAGTGACTGAGAGAGAGAGGTTTCAGAAGGAGACAGGATTAATACTGGTTAAGAAAGTGAAATACCTAGGGGTAAATATGACTGCCAAGAACGTGAATTTATTTAAGGATAATTATGAAAAATGTTGGATGGAAGTGAAAAAGGATCTAGAAATATGGTCAAATCTGAAGCTATCATTGCTAGGCCGAATTGCTGCGATAAAAATGAATGTATTGCCAAGGATGCTGTTTTTGTTTCAAACATTGCAAATTTTGGATAAAATGGATTGTTTCAAGAAGTGGCAGAGAGATATTTCTAGATTTGGCTGGCAGGGCAAGAAGCCTCGGATAAAATTTAAGATATTAACTGATGCTAAAAAAGAGGTGGATTTGCCCTGCCAGACTTAAAACTTTATTATGAATCAGCTGCTTTTTGCTGGCTGAGAGAATGGCTGCTTCTTGAAAACACTGACGTGCTGGACTTAGAAGGTTTTAACAATGTATTTGGGTGGCATGCATATTTGTGGTATGATAAGGTCAAAGCACATAAAGTGTTTAAAAACCATATTGTCAGAAAAGCATTGTTTAATGTCTGGTCAAGATATAAGGACTTGCTTGAAAATAAAACCCCAAGGTGGTTGTCACCAATGGAAGCGAAGGCTCAGAAAAAGCTTAATATGGAGGCCAAATGGCCGAAATATTGGGAAATTTTGGAACAAGAGGGAGACAGATTAAAACTGCAGAGTTTTGAAAAGCTAAAAAATAGAGTGCGAGACTGGCTCCATTATTATCAAATAATGGAGGCATATAATTTGGATAAAAAAATTGGCTTCCAGGTGGAAAAATCAAAATTGGAAACAGAACTGCTAGATCCTAAAATTAAGAATTTGTCAAGAATGTATAACTTGCTGTTGAAATGGAACACTCAGGATGAAATGGTGAAATCAGCTATGATTAAATGGGCACAAGATGTTGGACATAATATTATGATGGCTGACTGGGAACAGTTATGGACCACAGGTATGAAATTTACGGCATGTAATGCCCTAAGAGAAAACTTAATGAAAATGATTTATAGATGGTACATGACACCAGTCAAGCTTGCAAAAATTTACCATTTGCCCGAAAATAAATGTTGGAAATGCAAAGAGACCGAAGGTACGTTCTTTCACCTTTGGTGGACATGCCCAAGGATTAAGACTTTCTGGGAGATGATCTATAATGAAATGAAAAAAGTATTTAAATATACCTTTCTGAAGAAACCAGAGGCCTTTCTCCTGGGCATGGTCGGCCAATTGGTGTCAAAGAAGGATAGAACTTTCTTTATGTATCTAACAACCGCAGCAAGAATACTTATTGCAAAGTACTGGAAGACACAAGATCTACCCACCCAGGAAGAATGGCAGATGAAGGTGATGGACTACATGGAACTGGCGGAAATGACTGGCAGAATCCGAGACCAGGGAGAAGAGTCGGCGGAAGAAGACTGGAAGAAATTTAAACACTATTTACAGAAACATTGTAAAATTAATGAATGTTAGAAGGATGTTGGAATGAAGTTATGTGGTTTTAGCAGAAATGTTATAAGGGTTTAGGAAAAAATAAGGCTGTTAATTGGTGAAAGAAGGGAAAGTAAAGTTACATCATATTGAGATAAATTACAGAACAAAAATTGGAAAAGATGGAAAGGATTTGCTGAAATAGTTAACCGAATTAGAATACAAAAAAGGGAGGTGTGAGGAGGTCAAGGAAACAAGCAAATGAAAGATAAGTTATGGGAAGATTAGTTGTGGTTTTTTTTTCCCTTTTCTTCTTTTTTCCTTATTGTGATGCGTTGTTTTGTTTTTGTTTAATATGGTGTTATTAATTTTACTTTTGCTTTTTGTAACCTTTAAATTTTTTTATAAATATTATTTTTTTAAAAAAAGAAACACCATGGTGCATCTGCAGCAGCACAACCAGACACCTTCATCTGCCCCAGCTGCAATAAAACATGTCTCTTCTATATCGGTCTCTACAGCCACAGCTGGCACTGTGACTCTCCAACGGTTAGACTTCACCTCCGAAGGCACATTCTTCCATTGTCTCCCGAGACAGATGGATACCAACAACAAGGCAAAATTACCTATCAGAATGTGTCTTAGGAGAAATTGGCACCAAAGTGCTGGTGAATTTTCATGAGAAAAAAATCAAGTTGATGAGGAGATCTGAATTTAAGAAGGAAAAACAGAGAAACCAAAATTGACCGATTGATTCATCCATAGTCTCTGGCGTTTGCTTTTTTCACAATGACTAACTTTACAGTGTTTCAGATGCTTAATGGAGAAGGAACATTATTCTCTTCTGAAAAATAGCCAAAGATTGAATCAGAGTTCCACAGCTGTGGCATTGCTATAGAAAAAGACATGTTCCTCACCTTTGCCTGGCTAACTTCAAGCATAAAGGCTTCCCTTTAAGATTATGATTATGATTATTTTTGTGTGTGTAGTGGGGTAGGGGGCATTTTCATACAAGAGAAAAAGTTTATGAATTGGTTGGTGTTTGCTGTACTATGAAGCCGCAGCTTTCTGCTGGCTAAAAGACTGGCTACTTCTGGAGGACACTGATGTACTGGACCTGGAAGGCTTTAACAATGCTTTTGGTTGGCATGCATACTTATGGTATGACAAGGTTAAGATCAATAAGGCCTTTAAGAACCATATTGTCAGGAAAGCAGTATTTAATGTCTGGACAAAATACAAAGACTTATTGGAAAACAAAACTCCAAGGTGGCTTTCACCTCTGGAAGCTAAGGCCCGAAAAAGACCCAATATGGAGGCCAAATGGCCAAAATATTGGGAAATATTAGAAAAAGATGGAGACAATTGGAAATTGCAGAGTTTGGAGAAAATGAAGGATAAAGTGCGAGACTGGTTACATTATGCTCAGATTAAAGAAGTCTTTAAAAACGACAAAAAGTTAGGGTTCCAGGTGGAGAAATCGAAGTTGGAAACAGAATTGTTAGAACCAAAGACTAAGGTACTATCAAGAATGTATAACTTGCTGTTAAAATGGAATACACAAGACGAAATGGTTAAATCGGCTGTGATAAAGTGGGCACAGGACATTGGGCATAACATTATGTTTGAGGACTGGGAAAGGTTGTGGACCACTGGGCTGAACTTCACTGCATGTAATGCTCTGAAGGAAAATGTAATGAAAATGATATATAGATGGTACATGACCCCAGTTAAACTTGCCAAAATATACCATTTGTCTGAAAATAAATGTTGGAAATGTAAAGAAAGTGAAGGAACATTCTTTCACCTCTGGTGGACTTGCCCTAAAGTGAAGGCCTTCTGGGAAATGATATATAATGAGTTGAAAAAGGTATTTAAGTATACCTTCACTAAGAAACCAGAGGCCTTCCTTCTGGGTATTGTCGGTCAGAAGGTGCTAAAGAAGGACCGAACATTTTTTATGTATGCAACAACGGCAGCAAGGATACTCATCGCTAAGAACTGGAAAACGCAAGATCTACCCACACTGGAAGAATGGCAGATGCAGCTGATGGACTATATGCAACTGGCCGAGATGACTGGCAGAATCCGAGACCTGGGAGAAGAGAGGGTTGAAGAAGACTGGAAGAAATTTAAGATTTATTTACAAAAATATTGTAATTTGGTTGAATGTTAAGAAGGATGCTAGATCATAAAAAATTGTCCACCACTAAATTTGATTTGAATTCGATGATAAGTGAGACTAAGGAAAATATAAACCTTTTGGAGAATTGCTAGATTATACTTAAATGAGCGGATATAAGATTGTAAACAAGATGATAATTTGCTTGAAAAAACTTTTTAACGATGCAAGTGGGAGCGGGAGACGTGAGGGAGTCCAAAGAAGTGATGAAATTATGTTATGATATAAGTAATGTTGTTTATTATTTATGCATTTGTATTCAAAAATTTTAATAAATATTTATAATAAAAAAAATGAATTGGTTGGTGTTTGATTTGGTTTCCTTTCAGCAACTGCGTCGGGAATGTAACTGCAGCTGGGTGCTGCTTGTACATACAAGTCAGGCTTGGCTTTCAATAAAATCCTTAGATCTCTAGCAAGAAGGGACACATTGCTTATAGTGTTTTCTGAGCATCTTCTGTTGCTGAGACAGGATGAATGTTCTTATTGAGCAAAGACAATTGGTAATGTCTTAAGGAGGAGGATTTTTTGAAATATATAGAACTGGGTCTTACAGGCTCAAATACTTACACTGAAAACATTCCTATTAAGAGAGATCTAAGAACATTGTTCCGTGGTGTGCGTATCCTCATACATGAAGTAGGAAACACTACATTTTCCCCGCCCCCCTTTTAAAGTCTGTCATTAATAGACAACCTGTTTATGGAGGGACTTCCTCATTTTTACAATCTTAAGTTTCTGAAACTTTTTTTTTTTAAGCAAGTAAACACTTCCTGATTTAGAGTGTATTTTTTTGATTTTAAGTTAGCAGTTGAGCACTAAGAAAAGCTCAGCCACTGGGACATCACTGCAGTTTGAACAAGAATTTATACCCTGAGCTAGGCCCCCCTTTTAAAGGGCTACACAAAAGAATGGTTTAGTTTGACTGAATTGCCTGCTACTTGGTGGAAATCATATATAAATGAGCCCCAATCAATCAATACTCATGAGGCTGCAAAAGTTTTTAAAAAGCATAAAAGATAGATCAGAAGATATATTTTAGTACATACACACAAAGGCTCTTAAGTGCTGTTGTCTGACACTATGAACTCCAATCAATGTGTCAGTATTTTGGAATTTGAAAGGAAATGGGGATCAGACCTGACAATCCAGAGCTGAAATTTGATGCCCTGGTCTTTTTGATAAACTGACAGGCAGTGAAAATTGCACATGTCTGCAGGGAATCAGGAGAAAAAGAGTTTTGTAGGAAGTCTGCTTATGATTCACAAAGGCATGTGCTTTATCAAAATGGATTTCATTCCCATTCTGTGGCAGGTTGTTTTCTTTCAGATTGGAGGCTTTTTGCAGATTGTAAGCTGTTTGCTGCTTTATGCACATGTATAGGATAGTATTGTTTTTGTTGGTCTCCAGTTACTTTGCTTACCTGTTATTGGAACTTCACACAGAACTTATGTGGAAGAATAATGTGAAAGGGAATTACACGGGAACTTGGTAGAACAAGTTGAGTGAGTGAGCTGGGGGGATAGAAGAGAACAACAATCAGAAATGCGGTAAACCTTTTCTTGGATTATAGCACTTCAAACATCTAGAGAAGCGTTCAGCTGAGTCTTCTCTGTGATATGCTGTGTCAACCAGCACTCATAGTGGGTGTGCTCATATGCTAGAAACAGAAAGGAAATAACTTTCTTACGTATTGTAGTGATTATTGCAACAGATTACAAACTGCTGAACATGGTTTAGTCAAGTCTACCTTAACTGATGACATCAGTAGTGCAGCTAGCATAAATACAGGAGAAAATACTAAGTGCCTATTTCATTTCTTAAAAGAGTAGAATGTGTTCCCTTTGTGTGTTACTACATGTTCTTGTGTTCCTGTTTCTGAAGAGAAATATATAAATTTTCCATTTCCTGATTTCACATGCTTAATTATTTTGTATTGTTTAATCTCTCCCCATTTCTCTTCTCTTGAAGATGACTGTCTTCTTCAGATGAAAGATTCCCCCTTGTCATTTGTCTGTTTGCTTAAGCCTGGTTTGGTCCTCTGGTTTTCATCTTATTTCTAAAGGCTTTAAGTTTGTCCTGCCACTTAAAGCATGCCACTAAAGTTTTCCTTACTTTGTCTTGCCTGGAAAGGAAACATTGCTGTCAAGGATAACTGCTTCCTTTTCAGATTTGGGGAGGTTAGCCATATTGGAGTCGGTTGCCTTCATAGAAGAGTCTGGACACTAGGATCCATAAAGCTTAAAAAGTTGGCAAGAAATACTAGAAAGTTTGGCACTGCATTTTTGTGTGTGTGTTTTATTGGCCGTCTTCAAAACAGAGTGCTAAATCATTTAGTGTGTGTAATGCAGCTGCAAGGGCTTGGAGTGGAGGCGTAGGAGAGAATGGAATGCTCTGAGGAGGGGGCCTTTAATGGGTTATGGAGTGATAGGACTGCTGCTGCCCAATCTGGCCTCAAACTTAATAAAAATGAACTTTTACTTTCGCTCCACTGGCTTGCATATCGCCAGATCTAACCATCCTTAGCTGCTGGAAGAATGGCTTACGTTATCCTCAGTCAGCATTCCAAGAAATGTATTTGGGGAGGTGGTGGGTGTGGGGGGTTAAGACAACCAACATGTATTGAGTGGAGCTGCAAAATGTACAGAACCAGGTGAAATAATCCATCCTTTTGGCTTCTGGTTGTTTATCATCCATTAGTCCAGTTTCACACAGCAAGGACTAGATTGCATGAAGATGCTCAAATGTCACAGGACTTCAGAAAATTGTATCAGGTGCTGTGCTCAAGGATTTAAGCCATAAATCAAGCATAGCTGTGTCTGAAATAATTTTCTGCCAAGGCTAATACAGCTGTTTCATCCTCATGCCATTATCAGGTTGTAAGCAAGGCATTATTGTTTAGGCAGCTGGGATCCTTTCACTTACTTTGCTTTTTTTGTCTCAGGCATTGTGAAGCATAATCTAAGCAGCATGTTATGTTCTATACAAGCCACTTATGTGGAAGAATCAATAATGGCAAAGTAAGTATCGTGTTATCAAACAGGGAGGAGTGTCATTTGGCTGCTCCTAACAGTGTTACATTGCATGCTGATGTTTCACCAGAGATATAATCCACCTACGTGGATTGGAAGCAAGCACAAAAAATCTCTAAGCCCTTTTTCCCCCTTTCCCCTCCTTTAACAAATAACTAGAAGGTTGTCTAGTCTCATGTCTTCCCTCCTTAATGTATATTTTCACCTTGGGGAATAGCTGCCTGTTATTGATTTAGCTAGGAAAAAATATAACCCAGAATATATTAAACATGGTAGGTCCGATCTGAACTGGCAGCGCGTGTAAATTTTTAGCTCTTTAGTGGAGGAGAAAGCCTTAGCTGCACTCAGTTTTCATCTTACAGATAGATTTCTTTAAAAAGGAAGACATTGTTATATGACTATTGATTTCTCAGCGTTCTTCATAGTTGCACCAGTGACGTGTGTTGTTCCGGCTTTTATGAGAATGTCTTTAATGGACATGCAGAAATGCAGTTACCAGCATCTGTGGCCGAATCTTTCCCCCCGCCCCCTTAGTTTCTTTTTTCTTTTAATTGAATAACTTCCAGGCTTTGCATGTTAGATCCTGTTTCATCCCTCCTTCTCCTACTCAGATAAAAAAGCTACGTGAGCTGACAATCGCAGGAGTGCATCTGTTGTTTCAATGGTGGCTGGCTTGATGAGTGAAAAATAGATGCCTGCCATGTGACAAGCTTATATATATATATATATATATATATATATATATATATAAAATATTTATTAGTTTTCCAACAATTTAAACACTACAAAAAGAAGAACAATACAATACAATACAAAATCACTACATAACACTAACACATTAAACTAACAAAACAAAACAAAAACAATTTAAAAACACATCAAATAATTTCAGTATTTTATATTTCATTCACTTATTTCCGCGACCTCCTCACACCTCCCTTTTTGTATTCCACTTCTGTTAATTGTTTCAGCAATTCCTTTCCATCTTCCTCTGTTTTCTATCCTATAATTATCTTAACACATTCTAACCTTATTTTTTCTTTTAATACTCTATTAATCTATTAATCTATTTATACTTAATTCCTTATAACATTTCTACTAAAGCCATATAACTTCATTCCAACATTTTTCAAGCATTCATTAATTTTACAGTATTTACGTAAATAATCTTTAAACTTTTTCCAGTCTTCTTCCACCGACTCTTCTCCCTGGTCTCGGATTCTGCCAGTCATTTCCGCCAGTTCCATATAGTCCATCAACTTCATCTGCCATTCTTCCCGGGTGGGTAAATCTTGTGTCTTCCAATACTTCGCAATGAGTATTCTTGCTGCTGTTGTTGCATACATAAAGAAAGTTCTATCCTTCTTTGGCACCAATTGGCCAACCATGCCCAGGAGAAAGGCCTCTGGTTTCTTCAGGCAGGTAGATTTGAATACCTTTTTCATTTCATTATAAATCATCTCCCAGAATGTCTTAATCCTTGGGCATGTCCACCAAAGGTGAAAGAATGTACCTTCAATCTCATTACATTTCCAACATTTATTATCGGGCAAATGGTAAATTTTTGCAAGCTTAACTGGTGTCATGTACCATCTATAAATCATTTTCATTAAGTTTTCTCTTAGGGCATTACATGCCGTAAATTTCATACCTGTGGTCCATAACTGTTCCCAGTCAGCCATCATTATGTTATGTCCAACATCTTGTGCCCATTTAATCATATCAGATTTCACCATTTCATCTTGAGTGTTCCATTTCAACAGCAAGTTATACATTCTTGACAAATTCTTAGTTTTTGAATCTAACAATTCTGTTTCCAATTTTGATTTTTCCACCTGGAAGCCAACTTTTTTGTCCAAATTGTATGCCTCCATTATTTGATAATAATGGAGCCAATCTCGCACTTTATTTTTCAGTTTTTCAAAACTCTGCAATTTTATTCTGTCTCCATCTTGTTCCAAAATTTCCTAATATTTCGGCCATTTGGCCTCCATATTGAGTTTTTTCTGTGCCTTCGCTTCCATTGGTGACAACCATCTTGGGGTTTTCTTTTTTAACAAATCCTTATATCTTATCCAAACATTAAACAATGCTTTTCTAACAATATGATTTTTAAAAGCTTTGTGTGCTTTTACCTTATCATACCACTGTAGATTCTTCTTCATAAAACTCCAAGAGATGTTGTCAAAGGCTTTCTCTGCGTCCACAAATATCAAAACTGCCTTGGTATTGATATTCACTTGTAGTTTTTCTAGAATATTAATTATATTCCTCGTGTTGTCAGACAAGTATCTGCCCGGGAGAAAGCCCGCTTGGTCTTTATGAATTTCTTCTACTAACACCTTTTTTAATCTTTTAGCCAAAATATCTGCAAAAATTTTGTAATCCACATTAAGCAGCGATATGGGGCGGTAATTCTTAAGCTGTGTCTTTTCAGTCTCTGTTTTCGGTATAAGTGTAATGTAAGCTTCCTTCCACGACTCTGGTGCCTTTCTCCCTTCCAATATTTCATTGCAGACTTCCTTCAATGGTTGTATTAACCATTCTTTCAGAGATCTGTAATATCTTGAAGTCAAACCATCTGGTCCTGGAGATTTACCTAATTGCATGTTCTGAATGGCCCCTTCCACCTCCTGATCCGTTATTTTGTAATTCAACATTAGCTGTTTTTCCTGAGAGATTTTGTGTAGTCCATTTATTTTCAAAAATCGATCAATGTCCATTTCTTTCTGTTTCTCCTGTGTATAAAGTTGTTTAAAATACCTCTGAAAACACTTCCTGATCTCCACTGGGTTCTGTATATTCTTTCCTTCCACTTCCAAATTCGTAATAGTATTCAGTTTTTGTCTTTTTTTCATTTGCCAGGCCAACAATTTTCCACAATTATTAGCCAATTCAAATGACTTTTGCCTCATCTGTTTAATCTTCCATTCTATTTCCTGATTCATCAACTTCGTATATTGTACTTGGTATAACTTTATCTCTTTCAGAATCTCCTGTGACTTTGGTTTTGCTCTGAGTTTCTTCTCTCCTTCCTTTATTTTCCCCAGGATTTTATCCTTTTTTTCATTCTGAGTTCTCTTCTTAATTGCATTCTGTTGTATTAGGAATCCTCTCATAACCGCTTTGCTTGCGTCCCAAATTACTCTTTTTTCCACTGTAGTATTCATATTTATCTCAAAATAGTCTCTTAGAGTTTTTTGCGCCTACTTGGTCACCTCTTCATTCCTAAACAAAGTATCATTCATAACAAGCTTTAAAATATAAACCGGGTTAGCATTTGCTCTTGAGAATGGAAAGAAGTGGTAAGAACGGCATAAAGGATGATACAAAGAGCAGGAGTTTAGCTACAGCTTCAGAGTTGAAGGGAAACTGCTAAGCCAGGTAATAGGATCTTAGTGCTGGAGATTGATGGGTCATATTGTGTCAGAAATGAGGCATTAGTAAATCACACTGTGCAAGTTGGAGTTAACTCTTTAATAGCAAAAACACCATCTGCCAAGGCATGGTGGTGTGTCCATGAATCAGTTGCTGAGATTAAAGGTCTCCACCTCCTCACAGTCATCTGTCTCCTCCTCTCAGAGCTTCTTCCTCAAACAATTTGAGACTGTGCCTGCATGCCTGCCTTTGCTCCTCCCATTTCATGCCTCTTCTGGATCTTGAAGACAAGGAGGGAGGGGAGTTTGTTGCAGCAAGAGAAGAAGACACTTTTGACTCATTACCAGCCTGACTCTTCTCTGCCTCTTGGCCTCCCTCCTCCTACTCGCCTGCTTCAGCCTTTGATTCTGGACTTCTCTCTGCCACAGGCTCACCCAGCTTACTAAGCCCTGTTACCTCTTCCGACACCTCCTCTTCCCAATCTTCTCCCCCTTCTCCCTCTGACCACTCATCTTCGCCCCACCACCACTCCCCGGGCTCTGAGCCTCCTTCCCTTGGGGGTTCCCCAGCTGGTTCCTCCCACCATTCCTCTGCATTCAACCAGTCCATGACATATTGTCAGAGATTCAAGAGGTTGAACAAGGGCTGTAATGACCTTGAGGCTGGGATGTGGCCTAGTGAGCTACATGGGACAGCCTGTGCCCAACCTTAAGAACTCTGCTCAGGCACAGCAAAGAATAGTGGTGTACAATAGCAATTCATTTGATTAAAGGGAAGCCTTGTGTCAAGATGTCTTAAAACAGAGTGAAACCAGTGGTACCAGACCTAGAAGGGAACTGGGGCTGCAGAATGCCTCTGTGCCATCATAGGAGCTGTTGGCAATGTGATGATGAAGCAGCTGCAAGTTCTGGTTCTCCTAGTGGCACACATGAGTGGCACAGAAAGCCAGCTTGGCAACCAGGACATCTGAAATTGCAGGAGCCACTCTTTCCCACAGCAGCCAATTGCTCTAGAGGTGGGATAGAAAATACACCTTATCCACCTGAAATTTCAAATATGACTTGTCAGCGCCAAGGCAAGGGCCACCAGGGCTCTTCTAGTGTTCACAAGCTTTTGTGTGTGTAGGGGCTTAAGCAGGCTTGTGCCCAGGTGGAGCAGGTAAAAGATGGTTGGGCAGGTAGGCCATTCCACAAAGCCTTTGGCTCAAACCATGACATTTCATTTCAACGTAGGATGGGGATGATAATTAAGCATGTGTAGTTTCATCTGCCCACATTCATCCTTTGTTTGCCTTGGTTGTCTCTCTCTACATCCCTGCTAAACTTAAGTTGCAAACTTCTCAGAACAGGAATTGATTCATTTATTTCATAAAATTTATGTACTGCTTAGTTGCAAGAAAAAAATCTAAAAGTGGTGTCTGTATTCTGCTTTTCTTCTGAAAAGGTGGTATTCACTGATACTGTATAAATAATAACACTTTTGAATATTGAAAGCACATCAAGCAATGTCAGTGACTTATAGGGCTGTTGGGGCTCATCAACCTGGAAATATAGTCCATCTAGGAGGAAGACTCTGATCCTAAACCTCCACTGCCTTCTGGGATATTCTGTGGGGAAAGAAAAGGCTAAGTAGTCTCTACACACATCTGGAGTCCCAAGAGGGTTGGAAGGCATCTTGTACGCCTCCTTCCAGCAATTCCTGCAGCCAAACTGGCACCAAACATATTGCTCTGCTTTTCTTTGGAGACAAGAGGGGGGTCTTGTCTCCTGGGCAGCCCAAGAAGTCCAAACACACTGCCCAGGCTTGCACCCCAGGGAGGTCACTTCAGTGCTGCTAACACAAAGGTTTGACTTTACCCCTGGAGGTGCACTCTATTGTCACTCAAGACAGACAAATGCCAACAACAGGACTGTTCACTGCAGCCTCTAAACTAAGCTAGCACTGCCTCCTCCTGCTGCAGATGAAGGACTGAAGCTAGAGGAGTAGTGCTTTTTCTGATACAATCTAGTGATTTTGTGGCTGAGCTGAGATTAGAACTGCAGTCATAGCCAGATACACTTAGCAGGTGTGTCTGTGTCTGTGCATGTGTAAGAGAGATGCCCTTAATCCTGCACGAGAGAGGTTCCAGATCTGTGCGTTCTTTGTATTTTAAGTTATTGTTTGCTATTGCAAACCCACAGAAATATTAAAGAAAATTATAGGATAGATTTACCCAGCATTGTGGAGGGCGGTGTGATCTTAATCATCTCACACTTTTGGAACGTCCAGCACTTTATGTTTATTTTTACCGTGTAGCTGGCACCTGTGTTAGTCATAAAAAACAAAAAGAAGCAGGCTCTTTTTCAGACTTGAATCATCTTCTATTAATATTGCTATTTGGAAGTTTGTCTGTCGGCACTATTGGTTGGGTTAAGCTGGGGAAAGGCACTAGGCCAAGGTTGTGTTGAATTTTTTTTAATGTATGCATAGCAGAAGCATGGATAATTCACATAGGTTTGGTTTACTTTGCCATTAGGTGGTACGCATGTCTAGAGAACAGTGTTTGCAAGTGTCTGAAATGGATTTCATAAATAGAAGATGTTTTGATTCCATCTAGAAACCCAGAGTGCCATCCCAGGCTCAAAACATTTAATAAAACCAATATGAACAGCCACACTGAACAAAATATGCTATTAGTCTAGCTCAGCAAATACTTTGGTGGTCATAGTGAGGCTAGTTTAACCCTTAGATGTATTAACACAACCCACCCAACAACTAAAGTTTGTGGTTTAGGTACAGCAGTGTAGATTGAGCATAAGTCTACCTCACACCCACGTATCAGTGGTTCTTTCAAGGTGCTTATTAAGTGCAATACTGTATTCTGAAAGAAGTCTCTATGGAGTTGTGCCTGGGCAGTAGCCTGCTCACTAGCTGTCTTACTTATTTGCCCAAGTGTTATGAAATGAACAGATGTTGAGTGGCTTGGTTCACACATCATGCTACACCAATCTATGACTTTCTGTGAGCTCCCAAAAAGGAGATTACAGCTGCTTTGTTCCTTCCTGGTCATTCTGCTACTGTTCATAGTCATGGCTTGATTTAGCACGTTGTCTGAACCTGGTCTTGTAGTTCAGCTCTCTCAAGACTATACGTGAGCTGTAACTAAGGTTTGTGCTGTGGTGTATGGTTTGTGGTTTGTTCAGGAGAGCCAAACCACAAGTCTGGGTTCATATGTTTTCTCTCCTGCATAGAAACACATCCTCCAGTGCTTTGAATCTAAGCTGCTTCCTCCAGCCCCCTCAGCTGCACAATCCCAGCTGATTGTCATCACTGTCAGCTGAATAGTGCCAGCAGGCACTGGCAGTCAGCTGATCACTGCTTGCAGAGAGCCCCATCAATCAGCTGATAGGGCCTCAAAGCACTGTGTGCCGAGACCACATAACACCAGTCCTGAAAGACCTACATTGGCTCCCAGTACGTTTCCAGGCACAATTCAAAGTGTTGGTGCTAACCTTTAAAGCCCTAAATGGCCTCAGCCCAGTATACCTGAAGGAGCGTCTCCACCCCCATCATTCTGCCTGGACACGAGGTCCAGCTCCGAGGGCCTTCTGGTGGTTTCCCCACTGCGAGAAGCGAAGTTACAGGGAACCAGGCAGAGGGTCTTCTTGGTAGTGGCGCCCACCCTGTAGAACACCCTCCCACCTGATGTCAAGGAAATAAACAACTATCTGACTTTTAGAAGACATCTGAAGGCAGCCCTGTTTAGGGAAGCTTTTAACATTTGATGAATCATTGTATTTTAATATTCTGCTGGAAGCCTCCCAGGGTGGGCGGGAAATAAATAAATAAATAAATAAATAAATAAATAAATAAATATTCATTCCTGTGTGGGTCCCACCAATCAGCTGATTTGGCAGCACTTGCAGCCCCCTTTTTGGCCCAGCCACAATTTCTTTCCCTACCCTGTATCTCATGTCATATAAAAGTCGGTGCGGCTAGACCAAAATGGCCTGCTGAACCAAATGAGGGCAACTGGTGGGGTGTAATTACACCCATGGACTTGAGGTTCCCAACCCCTGTGCTAAGCAAAATCATAGGTTAGGTCACCACAGCAGCAGAATGAGCAGCAGAATGGCCAGGGAGGAGCAAAGCAACTGCAATCACCTCTTCAGAAGCCCGCATGATCACACAAGGCCATGGTTTGACTTAGTGTGACTTGTGAACCAGGTTGTTGTCTTTGCCAGATGTCAATGGCTTGGCCTGTTTTATAAATGGTGTGTCCTCATAGGTTCTACCAAAATTGCTGGTTCAGTACTTGTGATAAATTAGAAATACACAAAATATCCCAAAGAAGCCAATAATGTTACTTTTTCCTACCCAGTGTTCCCTGTTGTGCACTATGCCAAATGGAATTATACCATAGTTCTTCCAGGCTACCCAATGTAAAGATCAGTACAGTAGCTGTAGGAAGCTGTAGGAAAGTATTGAATGACCATGTCTGAGTTTCTTCAAAAGCCTTGCATACTTATGTGCCTAGTTGTTGTTTTTTTACTGTACCAAAAATCCAAATGGCAAAAAATAAATATTTGGGCATATCATCCAGTCATAGATACTCTGCTGTTAGAGTTCCTGGTCCACCAGCTGAAAATATACTATGATGAGTTTTAACCTTTTGCTTACAGTAGTGACTATTTGATTTTATTTAACATACAGTCTCTAAAATGCAAAAATCAGATCAAAATTAAGCATTTGAAGGTCCCATTGATTTCAGTAGAAGCCCACAGGCTTCCATTGAAATCAGTGGGACTGAAAAATGCTTAACTGTGGATTATTGTGCCTCTGTTTCCTAGGTGGGAGGTAATGCACAGCTTGAAAGGAGTGTTTCCATTAATTTATTTTTAATGGGGTATATGGAGCATCTAAATTAATGGAAGAAGCTTCCTCGTGTTACTACTCACATCTGAACAGAGTATCTTTTGCACATGTATGCACTTAGTGTTATTTACAAAAGTCACCATGTGTGTATGAAATGTGACTTGGAATCACTATCTCACATTTACTGATTTATTGGCTTTAAATGCACAGACTTCAGCCATGGCACATCATGTTGGCAGAAGTGGCACTTTCTCAAAGCAGGAGAGAGAGACGAACCAACAGAGGAAAAGTTAGATGCTCAGCAAGCTAATTCTGTAAGTGTTCTGAACTGAATGGTGGTTCTCTGGGAGCAAAATAGCAGCTAGGCAAAGGAGAGGAAGAAACCAGTATTCATGTTTAATTTATTATGCCGGAGCTCCTGTCTGTAGACTTATGGTAGATGGAAGCAACTTAAAGTCACCAAAGCAGGCCATTAGATAAGGAATAATAATTTTACAAAAGCTGAAAGAAGTTGGAGTTTATATTTATTTATCTAGAAAATTTATTTATTGGTACTAACTTCCTTGTTGGTATTCAACATAACAGCACAAAAACGAGCAAGGAGAACTATGGGTGTGACTAGGATTTATTTGGGGGGGGGGCTTTATGTTACGGGGGCAAAACCAAATTACCCACGGAAACATTTGGTCAGTTAGTTAAGTATTTTTATTTATTTACTTGATTTTTTTGGGGGGGTGGGGGAGGCAGCTGCCCTCCTGCCCCTCTCAGCTACACCTATGAGGAAAACCTCCCATGGGCTACATGCTTGCTAGCATTGGTTGTGGTTTCCCAGATTGTCCAGTGAGGTTTGTTTCTGCTGTGCCATTATAGTGAATGCAGATGTATGGAGCATGTTGTGTCCTATATTACTCAGCCTCAGGGGAATAAAACTCATTATCACATTTTTCCTTTACATATCTCACAGTGTATCATGGCAGCAATGAGTTCACATGTAAAACAAAACAAAACTTTCACCTGGCATTTGCATGAGATTTAGAGAAAATAACACTTTGTAGGATGGAATCATACAACCATGTTCCTCACCATTATAAAACTTTTTCTTCTTCTTTTTTTTACATATAGAGGATGGCTTTATGAAAATGTCCAGCATGCAGTTTCCTTGTCACATAAGTGTTGGCAACGGGAGCTAAACACGTGGTAAAAAATGTTTTGTGAATCAGTTGGCAGCATTAGCTGCTATATTTGAACTGTAAAAAGTTTGTAGTTATTTGCCAGAGAAACTTTTCCAAAGCATAGGACTATTCTTTATTAATGGTCAGCCCATATGTTCTCTGTTCATATTCCCAATGTGTGCTTGTTCTTGTTATTAATGTACTTCCATCAACATTCATGATTGCTGATTGTTCGCAGTTATTTATTGCGTCCATCTAATTATGTAACCGTAATTTCTGAAATAAGTATCTTTTTGTGTTACTATTAAAATGTATTTGGCTTTTCGAAAATACAAGAAGGTCACATTAACTTTGCGACCTTCATGCTTAAATGCATTAACTGCAACCCATCTTGTTTTGATACTTTCCCTTTGTGATCCTCAGTCATAAACAGGCTGACTCACTTCTGCTTGACAGCATCCACCTACACAACCTGCTCTTCATAGATAAACACTATTAATCTGCTCTAATTCATGTAGTAACCATCTTGAAAGAACATTGAATATGGATCTGTTGTTAGCTTTCCAAAAATAGAAAGTACCCAAGTGTAGTAGTCATCCAGTGATGAAAAGACAGAATTGGTAGAACTGGAATCAAGAGCATTCAATTAGTATAGCCAGAAGATGTTCATCATCTAGCATTTTCAAGTGGTTCAGAAAATGGAAGGAACTGCTGTTAGTAGGCAGTACTACATACAAGGAGATACAAATGATATATGAAGCCAGGGAGAGTGAGGCTGAGCATCTGGATCTGTCTCAGCCCATGATAAATATAATAATAAAAACTTTTTTGGGGGGAAGTTATTAGTTTGTTTTTGGGTTAGTTTTATTATATGTTTTGTGTTCCCCTTTTTGTATTTTTATGTTGTAATCACCCTGTGACCCTCAGGTGAAGGGCAGTATACAAATTTAATATATAATGATGAAGACGATAAAGGTAGGCCTTCCTTCACTGGTAGCTGGTATTTTGTGATAACTCTGCAAACGAAAACTAGTTGGGACTAGAGGGAGGAAATTATTGGGGTGACTGTCCCAGCCCTGTTTTCTGGGTGATTTCTGAAGTGATTATGTTATATTGACATGCACAAAGTGTGTCAGAAGCACAGTTCCTATGGGTAGAATCATGAGTGAAGAAGCTACTACCCATACTGGTAAGAGTAGTAGCAGTGATGTTTTATAGATGGTATATCACACCCGTCAAACTTGCAAAAATGTGTAAGGTAAGCAATAAATGTTGGAAATGTAAAGAAAAAGAAGGAACATTTTATCATATGTGGTGGGAATGTAAAAAGGTTAAAAACTTCTGGGAAATGATATATAACAAGATGAAGAAAATGTTGAAATATACATTTATTAAAAAACCAGAAGCATTTTTATTAGGCATTGTAGGAACTGATATAAATAGAAATGATTGTAAGTTGTTTTTGTATGCAATGACGGCAGCAAGAATTTTATTGGCACAAAAATGGAAGCAAGAGGAATTACCAACGAAAGAAGAGTGGAGGATGAAATTGATGGACTATGCAGAACTTGACAAACTAACGGGAAGAATTCAAAACCAGTGTGACCAGAGATTTACAGAAGATTGGCGTAAATTTACGGACTATATAAAAAGTAATTGTGACAATTCGATTACATTTATAGGTTTGCAGGAAGTTTTATAAGGGGAATAATTTGACTTATTGCCTTACTGAATGAAAAGGATGTTATTGGATATGAGGTTAAAGGTAATATAAATTTAAGAAATGCAGGAGAAATCTTAAAGATGGGAGATCATCAGAGGAGCTGAAGGAAGTCCAAAAGATTGTATAAGACAGTGTTTCCCAACCTTTTTTGGGCAAAGGCACACTTGTTTCATGAAAAAAATCTCGAGGCACACCACCATTAGAAAATGTTTAAAAAATTAACTCTGTGCCTATATTGACTATATATACAGTGGTGCCCCGCAAGACGAATGCCTCGCAAGACTGAAAACCCGCAAGACGAAAGGGTTTTCCGTTTTTTGAGGCACTTCGCAAGATGAATTTCCCTATGGGCTTGCTTCCCAAGAAGAAAGCCTATAGGGAAATCTCCAGGGACCTCTTTTAAATGCTGGCGGTGGGGAGCAAAGCCTTCCCCCCCCTCCGGCCTTCAGAAGAGGTCCAGGAAGGCCGGCGGGGGCTGAAAGGCTTTGCTCCCCACCGCCAGCATTTTAAAAGCAGTCCGGGATAGCAGGGAAGCGCTTCCCGCTATCCTGGACGGCTTTTGAAGGCAGGCGGGGGGAGCAAAGACTTTTGTTCCCGCGCCCGCCTTCAGAAGAGGTCCAGGACCTCTTCTGAAGGCTGGCGGGGGGTGAAAGTCTTTGCTCCCCCCTGCCTGCCTTCCCGGGAGAGCGGAGAAACGCAGCGTGTTTCTCCGCTGTCCCGGACAGCTTTTGAAGGCAGGCAGAGGGGAGCAAAGACTTTCGCCCCCCGCCCGCATTCAGAAGAGGTCCAGGACCTCTTCTGAAGGCGGGCGGGGGGCAAAAGTCCTTGCTCCCCCCCTGCCTGCCTTCCCGGGAGAGCGGAGAAAAGCAGCGTGTTTCTCCGCTGTCCTGGACGGCTTTTGAAGGCAGGCGTGGGGAGCAAAGACTTTCGCCCACCGCCCGCCTTCAGAAGAGGTCCAGGACCTCTTCTGAAGGCTGGCGGGGGGCAAAAGTCTTTGCTCCCCCTGCCTGCCTTCCCGGGAGAGCGTAGAAACGCAGCACGTTTCTCCTCTGTCCCGGACGGCTTTTGAAGGGGGGGAGCAAAGACCTTCCGCTCTCCCGGGAAGGCAGGCACGGGGGAGCAAAGACCTTTGCCCCCTGCCCGCCTTCAGAAGAGGCCCTGGACCTCTTCTGAAGGCGGGCGGGGGGCGAAAGTCTTTGCTCCCCTCTGCCTGCCTTCAAAAGCTGTCCGGGACAGCGGAGAAACACGCTGCGTTTCTCCGCTCTCCCGGGAAGGCAGGCAGGGGGGAGCAAAGAGGTCCTGGACCTCTTCTGAAGGCGGGCGGGGGGCAAAAGTCTAATTCTAATTTCAATGAGTGTGCCCTCCCACGGCACACCAGGCAACGTCTCGCGGCACACTAGTGTGCCGCGGAACACCGGTTGGGAAACACTGGTATAAGAGATGGAAATTTGTAAAATGTATGACAATATAAATGTTTTTTAAAATGAATAATATATATATAAAAGAAATCAACCTAAAAAAAAAAAAGAGTAGTAGCAGTGACTATAATATATTTGCCAGGAACTGAATTTTTTGCTGGCTTGGGTTGCTGTTCTCTATCTCATATGAGGATCTCTGCCCCTGAGCATTGCTGAGATCGTTGGCTGGGAAGAAAAACAGCTTCCTAGAGTTCATCAGACTTTTCCTGAAGGAAACATATTTTGTTTGTCAGACCAGCTATATAACCCAACCAGAGCAACACTTACTCTTTCGGATTGTTCTAGACCATGGTTCCCAATTAGCTAAGTATTGCAGACCTCCTGTTTTTCAAAAGCCCCCCCCCCTCCCGCTTTTTGAAAATGTTGATATCTCTATTGCGTGGACAGGCGGAGTCCCCAGATCCCGAGTGGTCCCCCCGTCATGTGGAATAACGACTCTAGACAACGTGCTATGGGATTAAATTGGCCACAACTTTATTAAATTTCAAATGTGGGTAGACCTTGGCTCAGGCATTGGGCGTTCTCCCTCCCTAGTCCCCAGCCGGGGACCTAGGGAGCATCAGGGTTATCCAGTGTGTGTGGGGGGGATTGGCCGGCTCTGGAGAACATATGTTCAAGCAGAGATAGCCGCCCCCGTTACGCCGCCGCAGGGGAGAGCAATGACGACCTTTCGGCGTACGGCCAAAGCCTCCCTTCAAAAACCCCTTTAACGGGGAACCCTGGTATCGCCGCCGCAAAGAGGAAGATGGACTAAAGGATTCCGCCCAAGGCCTGATACCGCCAAAGTTGTGACGTTTTGCTACGGGAAAGGCGAAACCTGCCAATGCAGGGAAATTCCTTTCCGGCCCTTTAACAGCGACCTTATCGTAGCAGCGCCCGCATACCTGTGGAGACAGGTTAACCTGCAAAACCTATGAAGAAAAGTTAACCTGCAAAAGAAGACATTAACTGAGGGTGGGTAGGGTGGGAGAAGCTCTGGAGCCAAGTGAGGATTAACAATTAAGATCCACCCTCTATTGTGTGGGCAGGTAATCCCTCCCCTTACCTGGCCTGGTTTCCCTGGCAACACTTCCCCCAGGTGGGATTGGACAACTCGCTGGGGTAGGCGGGGACCTCCAGGTATCCCACCTGAGGGAAGGCAAAGCCTATGCTGATGGGGCCACTCCAGATCCAGGGCTGCACGCGTCCACGCAAAAGGCGCCCCCCGTTTTAAGTGGGGAGCGGTCATTGTAGTTTTTGTGAATGGTGCCACAAATTGGTCCCACCAATTGGGAACTACTGCTCTAGATAATGTGGGAAATTTAGTGGTAGATGCCCATTCTATTTCTTTGGGATATGTGGACTTTTAGAGGGCATTTTATTGGACGCTAAATGTGCAGTGGAAAGTGTCTTTCACTGTCCTCTTCAGAAAATGTACACACAATAGTGACAAATGTAAAAAAAAATGCTACTGGAATGGTTACAAAAATGTATTAAAATAATTAACTAAAATATGTTTATGCACATGCCAGCTCCGATTGTAGTCCTTGGTAGTCTTATAGCAAATGAAAAATTGTCTAGACAATGTGGCCTAGAGGTAAGACACATCTATTGAGACACCAGCACATCTATATGTGCCATGTGACATATTTGCTGATATATGATTCAGTAGCTAAAACTCTTACCAATGCAATAGGAAATGATTTCCTTCCCCCAGCTATTGTTGAAACAGTTATGGACAATATATATCACTTTTAAAAACTCATGTTCTTGTACATGTGAAGGCAATTTCCTAAAGAGTAGCAGCGGGGCTGGCCCAGGACATTTTGGCACCTGAAGTACAGTGGTACCTCAGGTTAAGAACTTAATTCATTCTGGAGGTCTGTTCTTAACCTGAAACTGTTCTTAACCTGAAGCACCACTTTAGCTAATGGAGCCTCCTGCTGCCGCTACGCCACTGCTGTGCGATTTCTGTTCTCATCCTGAAGCAAAGTTCTTAGCCCGAGGTACTATTTCTGAGTTAGCAGAGTCTGTAACTTGAAGCGTCTGTAACCCGAGGTACCACTGTGAATGACAAAATGGTGTCTTCTATGCCAGGAAAAAAATGGATGAGTAAAGATCTACATCAGGAGCAAGGGTATTACCTCCTATTTGCCAAGAAGCTACTGTAGTGTTGGCATGGGGCATGCCAAAGAGATGACAGATCTAGCCTCCAAGGAGCACTGTATTCCTTGAAGGCTAGATCTGCTGTCCCTGTGTATCCTGCCACCTGAGGCACTTGCCTCACCTTGCCTCATGGGTAGGATGGCCCTGAATATCCATATTCCCCCAATCAGGATATTTGTATGGATGATGTTGGAAGAAACAAGTCAAACAGAAGGGATGAAAAGACGGAGCTGTAGAGTTAGCTGTCAGATTTTAGTAAGTTATCAGCTCTGTATGCCTTCTTTGCATGAATCTTTTAAGAATGTAGCATTCTTTATCTTCAAACAAAAATATACAACTTGTCACTAAAAACCAACCTCCATACCAGAGGACAAACTCCTTAGTCCAAGTTGTGTCCCAAGTAAATCCATGGCCATGCATAATAAAATCTAGAATTATTAAAAATACAGAAGAAAACCTTTGTTAAGAGAAGTCAGACTGGGTTCTGCAAAGTCCTTCCCCACTAATGTTCTAGAATATTTTGATAGTTTCTGTCAGGGAACTGCCATCGGAGAGACAGGTGGTGGACAGGCTCCAGGAGAATAGGAGAGAATCTGCAGCAGAAGAGGGAACCAGCAGGGGGAGTGCAGGAGTCACAGCGGAGGGGAGGCTCTGGGATGCTTCCAGTGAGAGTAGTGGAGAGGTAACGGGACCCCCGTTGGGAACGCCCACCCTTCGCCGGAAACTGTCACGCAGAGAGTCTCGAAAGCGCATGTCTGTCAAAGAGCTTTTATGTTGGCGTAAATTCCGTAGACGCCCACTGTCAGATTCTACCAGCGACTGACGGAGTCATGCTTTGGGGGCTCCGTTAGTGCATCGGTTTGGATGACCAGCCAAACCCCAGAGGGATCAAGCTTTTACGCACAAGCAGCTCATTATCCCATCACAGTTTCCATAGACACTGTTGAAATGATCTGGTGGACCCTGTATACCTGAGCTTCCTGCTAAGATATAGGAAGTGCCCACAAGTGCGAGTCCTGATGCTCACCCCTCATCACTATCCCCCATATCACTAACCATGTTTGGTTTTGCAGAAAAGGGAGGAAGCATACTAAGATATCCTCAGATGCCTTGTTTATTCTTGGTTTATCCTGCCTTGCTTGCACAAAGCTTACATGGAAGCTCGACTATGTCCAGTCTCTACTGGGCATTCATTCTGATTTGTTTACAGGGCAGTTATACAACAATGAGCATTCATCCTGCACTCATCTTTGTTTGCTTACAGGGTGTTTATATTTCTCCCTGTTAATCATTTGCTCACCCCACATCTTTTCAGTATATTTCACAATCACTTTCCTAACCACAAAAAGTCCAGGATTTTTGTAAAGTACATCTGTTCTACTAGGGCAAGAGAGCACTTTAATCCACCTTAGTTGTGCAAACCTAAAGTCCCTACTACAAAATAGTAACAGCCTGGAGGCATCCTAGATACCTTGCCAATCATGTCCTTCATTACTGGAAATGTGTTTTCTGGAAATGTGGCTTGAATTTACAATGGGAACTATATATTCAAACATTTGTAAAGGCATTGAAAAAGAAGAAGTGAGAAATCATATTGGAGAGCTGATGTGTGCACTCCTGAACAAAATGGAAAAGTTGTTAAAAAGACACAGAGTGCATTTTCGACTGAAACAGACCCCAAGCTTTGTTTGCTAAAATGTGTTTGTTAAGGCAGGACTCCAGTGGAACTCCAGTCCTTACACAAGACTAGTGCATGTATACTGCTGTGCAGCTGCATAACAAAGGGACTGAAGACTCATATAACAATTGCATAGAGAGCAGTGTGTGAGGAGGATTTAGTAGAGTTCATACTTTCATGTGGAATTCAAATCCAAGCTGAGGAAACACCCCCATTTCACTCACACGAGCACAGAACAGACATTCACTGCTGGCAATAATGTGGCTCCTTATTCATTTCTCATTCATTAGCTGTAATTTTGCTGTGCTCCCGTAACAAATGTCCAAATGGAAGCAGAGAAAAGAACTGCCACAGAAGACAAACACGGCCTCTGTCACAAAAGTTTTCCTTGAAAAAAGAGACAGAGACATTCCAGTTGGAGCAGTTGTGCAGAAAAAAAGGGAGAGAGCCTCCATCCTCTGTGTGTGTTTTCTCTCTAGCAAATAAATATCTAATTTAAAAGAGATTGCGGCAATCTGAAATTTAGCTAGGTTTCAGAGAATGGATTAAAAGGAAATCTCAGGTAGGGCATCTGCTTCTGGGCCTCTGGACTGGTTTTGTGGCTTCTGATTAATTTCACAGCTCTGAAACAGTTTGGTTCTCTCTTTTAGTCTCTCGAGGCTGTAGAGAAGAATAAGCAAGAGGGAAACTGGTTCTTGACAAAGTGCTATGAAATGTATTGTTTAGTTTCTTTAAAAAAGAAAAGTAAATGCAAGTGCTACAGAATACTGTGGTGACCAATGTAAGATTTTGAGTTGATTAACTGCTGTGCCTTGGGCTGTCTGGCAAACATTACAATATATTAGGATAGGTGGGAATTTGGTAGATATTTAATTTATGACTCTTTTTCTTAATAAAAATAAGAAAAGACATTCATTGTTAATAAAAAAAAAGTCTAAAAGACATTGCTTGCTGTTTATAACAATGAAACTAGACCAAAAACAATGCAGATTAAAACCCGCATTTTGGATTTTATGTGAAAAGAGTTATAAAGCCCCCTATTTATCTGAATCAGTATTCAGATTTCTAAATGCGTACATACACTCCTTAACTCTCTCTTGTCATATTTTTTCTTAGAACTAGATCTAAAATCCTGCTTCTTAGAATAAAATGCTGAAATGAATGCAGATTTTAATTGCCTTTTTGTATATGTGGTAGGCTTTTATTTACTCGTTTTCAGCAACACAGGGTAAATAAACTGATCAGATCACAAGGACATTTTGAGAGGCGTCCCCAGAAGCATATAACTTCCTGCTTCTCTGTTTTTCCCTGAAATTTCAATTAGCTTTGGTTCTCCTTCCTACCTGTCCCCATGTGCCCTAAACGGCTGCACAGTGTTGTTGTTGCACTGCTTACCAGCTGCTCTGTTCTGTTCAAGAAACAGCTTAATTTTAATGCCATGTGGAATGAGTCTTTCCTACATTTATGTAATGTGCTTTCAGGGCACAACTTCAGCACTGAAAGGACAGGTCTTTGTACAGGGCATATCCACACTTAGGGCTCATCCACACTTCCTTTTGTGCTGCTTTTCTAGGCACAGGTTCACACTTTAAAGCTCTCTGTCTGAGCACTTTTTTATTTTTGCCCCAACACTTTCTCTGAAAAAACCCCACTCTTTACTGCTGAAAAAAATTCTGCAGAAAACCTGAATTGCTATTTGTTCCAATTCAGCACTAAAGAGTGGGTTTTTCTTGAAGAAAGCAGTGGAGCAAAAGAAGGAGGTAGTGCTCAGACATGGGCCAGGAAAGTACAGACCTTTGCGTAGTATGTGTGGGGCAAAAGGTAAGTGTGGATGAGCCATTAAACTAGGATAATGGTTGTTCTCTTGCCCCCAGAGAAGCCTGGGAACTGTAGTTCTGTGATGGGGCCTAGAAATCTCTGATAAACTACAACAGACTCTCCAAGTGTCCCTATTTTCCAGGACAGTCCTGGATTTACAAAAGCTGCCCCAAGTTTCTGATTTGACCCCGGAATGTCCCCCTTTTCCTTAGGAGGTCCCTATTTTCACTGGAGAAATTTGCCGGGTGTGGAGTTATGCAACCCCTGAGTCAAGGAGGTAAGTACAACCTTTAGAAGACATTTGAAGGCAGCCCTGTATAGGGAAGTTTTTAAAATGTTTTATTATGTTTTTATATACGTTGAAAGCCACCCAAAGTGGCTGGGGCAACTGAGTCAGGCGGGCTGGGTATAAATAATAAAAAATGTTGTTGTTGTTGTTGTTGTTGTTGTTGTTGTTGTTATGGAATAAAGGTAAAGGGACCCCTGACCATTAGGTCCAGTCGCGGACGACTCTGGGGTTGCGGCGCTCATCTCGCTTTATTGGCCGAGGGAGCTGGCGTACAGTTTCTGGGTCATGTGGCCAGCATGACAAACCGCTTCTGGCGAACCAGAACAGCGCATGGAAACGCCGTTTACCTTCCCGCCGGAGCGGTACCTATTTATCTACTTGCACTTGGCATGCTTTCGAACTGCTAGGTGGGCAGGTGTTATGGAATAGGACAGCCCTATTTTCATTGGAGAAATTTTGGAGAGTATGCTACAACTCCCACCATTATGTGAGGGAATAATCTGTATCAGTATATATAGTGTAGACATTCTCATGTACCATAGTACATAGCACCTTCCTCTTTGCATTGCTACTCAGCAGCCAAAATATATGCAAGAAGGCCATGCTGAGGGATGGAAATATTTCTACCTTGCTGCAGTTCTGTGATCCCTTTGAAATGCTGTTATAGGCAGGGTAGCTTATTGGTCAAACTGGACCTATGTAGCAGCTATAACAAGAAGATTTCACACTTGGCTGAACCACAATGTAAACTGAGTGGTACAAAGAGATCATCTAACATGATGATCAAGTCTCTAAAGTTCCATGCCCGACATACTTCCTGTGGAGGACAGCTTCGACTGTCCTGCATGAAAAAGCTTGTAACTGTACTCTGTGGATGGCCATGTCTGATGACCTCTTACAGCCAGCAAGGTAAGGACTGAGTCCATTCTTGTTTCGCCTAAGCCCTTTTCCCATGTTCCTTCCATTCATATGCTGAATGTGTGGAGGGAGGGGGAGTAGAAATGTACCACCAGCAAAAGTGTGAAAGGGCCTTTTATGCACGTATAACGGTAGATTGTAGTGTCCTAATTATATAACTAGAAATCCTGAATGTGTGGAGGAGCTTATTTGTGGGCAACTCCTTTCACACTTCCGTTGAACATTAAGTGATAAGGCAGGGCCAACAGAAAAAGCCCTGTTCCCCCTTCCTGTCACTCAGTAGCTATTGCAAGTCATATGACAAAGCAGCCAACAGAAAAAAATCCATGTATGGAATATTTGGGAAGATGTGTTTCTGATGTAGAGAAATGTGAAGGGGGAGAAAAGGAACAGTGTTATGTCAGTAGTGTGCAACTAGGATAAACCTCAGCCTGATTTCCTTTCCCGAATGCAAGTTTTTTCTTCAGAGAATCTTAGAAATCAGAACATTATTACTAATGATAGTTTCCATTTTCAGCCTGTAGGGAAGCAAACCCTCTTGTTCCACTTGCAGCCTACACATTGACGCAGCATGCCTTTCTTTTTCTTTCTTTTTTTTTAAAAGAAAGAATCTAATTTTGAAGTGTCAAGCAGAAATAAAATTAGAAATCCTCAGCTGGTGTAAATCAGCAGCCAGTATAGCTTCATCCAATGACTAGCTTTAATCTCAACTTTTTTTTTTTACAAGGCTAGAAGTGTGACATAGTCATATATTCATGAAAACAGCATTTCTGACCTTAGCTCAGTAGTCCTCGTGGCAGCCAGCTGCTGCTGTGTGTGTTGCAAAAGCTATTGATTCTTGGTGGTGGTGGATGGTGCTCATTTGGCCAGGAAGGGTGGAGTGCATGGCAGCTAACTAGGCAGAGCCAGGGGTAATATCAGGTGAAGTTAATGGCATTTGCTCTTACAACAAAACCGTTCATAAAACAATTTCCCAGAAGGCAATTGTAGGCTGCATCAACAGAAGCATAGTGACCAGATCAAGGGAAGTTCTGGGCACTACAATTTAAAAAGGATATTGACAAGATGGAATGTGTGCAAAGGAGGGCAACCAAGATGACCAAGGGTCTGGAAACAAAGCCTTATGAGGAATGGTTGAAGGTGTTTGATATGTTTAGCCAGGAAAAGAGGAGAGTGTGAAGAGATGTGATAGCCATCTTCAAATGTCTTAAGAGCTGTCACATGGAAGATGGAGCAAGCTTGTCTTCTCCTGCTACTGAGAGTAGGACCTGAACCCATGGCTTCAAGTTACAAGAAAGGGGATTCTGATTAAACAACAGGAGGAACTTTCTGACAGTAACAGCTGTTTGACAGTGGAACGGACTCCCTCAGAAGGTGGTGAACTCTCCTTCCTTGGAGGTTTTAAAGCAGAGATTGGATGGCCATCTGTCATGGATGCTTTAGTTGAAATTCCTGCTTTGCGGGGAGTTGAACTAGGTGGCCCTCAGGGTTCCTTCCAACTCTTCAATTCTATTATTCTATTCTATGAGACTCTATTCTATGAGTAACTTGCCCAGGAAACTGAGGATAGATTCCAGTTGTGTGTACACTTACTTAGGCGTAAAACCCAATGAAGTCAGTAGAGTTTTCTTCCAAGTACACTTACATAGGATTGTGTTGCATATCCCATCATTACCTCACTCAGATGGCCAATAACAAAAAAGGATAGAAGAGATCATTTCATCAGGTGCAGCTTGTACAACAAGCTACACCGCAGCAGCGCCGGCTTGCGCCCGCGACTGCAACTACCTGGGGCTGCATGCCATCACCAGGATGTGTGTGCATGCTCAGGGGCATGCTGACATTACTTGTGCAGGTAGTGCACTCACGCTTCTGCACTTTGTGGGTATCCTGGCCCCCATTTTAAATGTGGGGGCTAGGGCATTCATGGCCCCAGGGAGTTGGCACTCCTACTACACATTCCATAGGTTTCCTATTCTACACAACCATTTTAGTTAATACCTGACCTATTTTTGCATCTAGCCACCCCATTTTTCTCCCACACCTTTAAATTCAATTCTTGTATTCATCTGCCCCGCCTTGACTACAGTCTTAATGCATGCTTACATGGGAATAAGCCACACTGGATTCAGTAGGACTTACTTCTGAGTAGATGTGCATAACATGCTTAAGTCCCAACAACATTAGTGGAACTAAAGCTGCAGTCTTACACACACTTGGAAGCATCCCAGTGAACACAGAAGGACTTTGATCTGACTACGCATACGTGGGATGTCGCCACATATTTCAAGGCCTTGATTTCAGTGTAATTTAAACACACCTAACTTTCAGTCTGTTTCCCCCAGTGATTATACTGCATGGTATCCAAACCCAAGAACTATTTTCTTGTAGAAACCACAACCCATTCAGAGATGAAAGAACAATACCCCCACCAAAGGTATGGAAGGATCATCCTTTTGAGCCAAACACAAATAGCATTTTTGCCTGAAATCCAAAACAAAAATATTAGAATATATTAAGGAAGTAGCTTTGCTTTAAGACTCAAATTCCACCAAGAGGCAGATCCATCTACAAAGAAATTCAGCAAAAACATTGCTATAAAAATCTGCTGGCCTACGCTTACCCTTGTGTACATGTGCCCACCTAAGCAAAATAGTTTTCACTTAAGTATGTGAAAAGGTAAGGCTTAGATGAACCTTTTTTGAGGGAAGGATTTCTCTAGCTGAGGTGCAACTGCTGAGAAAAATACAATAAGATGGGTCTCACAGGGACCTTTTTGCAAAGGACAGGAGAATTCAAATGAGAAGAAATCACTCCTGGAGGTACATTATTAGACTATGGCCATTGCTAGCTTTAGAGAGAACAACCTCACATTCTGCATGGGGGGGGGGGGCAATGCCACAGCAGCAATACAGGAAACAGTTTAGAATGCCATCATAGCTTACACCTCTGCTTTCCAAAAGTACATTTTACTTTCAGCCATGTATTTTCACTTTTCTCAAGAAACTGATGTAGCTGCTATGGATATGTTTAAATTAATTCCTTTGACAACAGGGTCATTCTGTAGTGACCAATGTAACTTTTGTAAGCTTCTTTACATAATGTTTCATGTTTTTAACTCCAGTTAGCATTAAACTATTTATTCGGTAGGGATGCAGGTGGCGCTGTGGGTTAAACCACAGAGCCTAGAACTTGTCGATCAGAAGGTCAGTGGTTCGAATCCCTGCAACGGGGTGAGCTCCCGTTGCTCGGCCCCTGCTCCTGCCAACTTAGCAGTTCGAAAGCACTTCAAAGTGCAAGTAGATAAATAGGTACCGCTCCCGCGGGAAGGTAAACGGCGTTTCCGTGCGCTGTTCTGGTTCGCCAGAAGTGGCTTAGTCATGCTGGCCACATGACCCGGAAGCTGTATGCCGGCTCCCTCAGCCAATAAAGTGAGATGAGCGCCGCAACCCCAGAGTCAGCCACGACTGGACCTAATGGTCAGGGGTCCCTTTACCTTTACCTGTTTGTTAGGTACCTTGATCTTCCCTACAAAAATAATCAAGAAGTATGTCACTAGTAGTTTAAATGCTTTCTTGTTAAATGTGTTTTAAAAAGCTGTGACACAGGTAACAGTTTTTCAGCTTCAAAAATGTATCTGTAGCCTTGTAGATAAGTGCTTTCTCTAAAACTATGAATCACATCACCCCAACCTACCCCCAATTTATGGCAATATACAGAAATAGCTAATGTTTCATAGGCAAGTGTCAAATGTATGGTAATGATTATTAGAAAATGGGGAGAAAAGGTTATATGGCAAATGACCCATGACCAATGTAATGTGACCAATGTGACATGTGACAATTCATTGATAGAGGCCACTTTGGGCAAAGCATGGCCACCCACGCTACACTTGATGTCATGAAGCTAAGGGCAGGTCTCAACCAAAAGGCTTAGAATTGGCCAAAGTTGTTTTGTGAAGCTTCCAAAGCGCCTGAAGATCAGCTGGTTTTCAGGAGCACAAATCAGGGACCCAGAGCTAAGCAGGATTGCTTCACGTCAGCCAGTATGAAGGGAGAGCAACCGTGCTGAGTTCAGGCATGCTTGAGAGAGCTGCCTGCAGCACTAAGCACCACCAGGAGAGGGCGCAATCCTTTCTTTCTTTGCCTGCCTGTTGAGGACATCTGTAGTTGGTAAATTCATTGTGATTGCACAGGGCCTGCTTTTCTTCTGCAAGGTTTAATGGGAAATGCCGTTAAGTGGCCAGATGGGGTTGCTGCTCTCCCCCCCCCCATACACGCACATACCCCTCTGGCCATAGCTGTATGATCTGCTACTTCTTTGTCTTTAATTCTTATTTTAAAACTTTTTTCCCTTGGAAGGATTTTAAGAATTGCATATGCAGCCCCCTCCTCTGTTGGAGCGGTATCAAAAAGTCTCTGTAAGCACAATATGGCTTGAAAATACTCTCCAAAGTAAAAGATCCCAGCACTGCCAAAGGGCTTCCACCCACTCCTTCAGGCATGAAAATACTCCTGTGTTTCATGTTGGAAAGCCATGCTTCATTTTTGTGGAAATAGAGAAGGCACTACGGATACTGTTACATTTAGATTGGTATTGTGTTCAGTGCTGTATGAAATGCAGAAATGCCATGGGGATGACATCACAGGTGTTCCTGTGATAAGTACCTCCCCCTGTTTAAGTTTAGGATGGTTCCCTACACAGATGGCTCATCAAATTGCGGAGTTTCCATGTTCCTGATGTGGAGAATCTCTTGGAAGAAGTTGTATGCTTATTAAGGCCAGGAGCTCATCTAGTTCAGTATTACTGACACTGCCTGACAGCTGTCAGGAGCCAGAGTCAGGAGTAGGTCAGTAAAACACCTACTGTTCGTGAACTCTTTATTCAAAGCAACCAAAACAGCCCAGTCCTAGTGGTCACAGCAACCCTTCCCACTAAGTATTGCCCCAGTGAGGCAGTTGCAAGGACTGAAGGTACCAGCATTCCCACTGGTCTCTAAGGGTCCTCTCCAGTTCCTTTCCCAGCAGCCCAAGGCTTCATCACCTTGTATCTCATTGGTCCACCCTGTTCCTTTCTGTGCATGTTCTGAGAGACCGGGGGGGGGGGGAGAGGAGTTGTTCACAGCAGGGGGGGGAGGACACCCCTCCCCAGATCCTTCAGCAGCCTGCATTATTGCATCCTCTTGGCCCCCATCATCTCCAGCTTCCTCTTCTGCCTCTAATCCTTGACTGCTGTCTGCCACAACCTCTTCCTGCTCACTAAACCCTGTTGCTCCTTCAGCTTCCAACACCACCTCTTCCCAGTCTGCTCCCTCTTCTCCCTCTGACTTCTCATTGTTGTCCCACCACCACTCCCCAGGCTCTGTGCCATATTCCTCTAGGGGTTCCCCAGATGGTTCCTCCCCACCACTCCTCTGCATCCAGCCAGTCTATGACAGCAGCTCGGGGAAGAAATTCAATTTGGAGTGTATTTTAATGGAAACCTGTCTATTTTGCACTTCTTGAACCAATATGAAAACCAAAGTAACAGCTATCTTTCAAAATTTACACTTCTCCGAATTTTGTGATGTGATTCTCCACCCAAACAATATGCACCAAAATTGTTATATTAGGGGAAAGTGTTCAAAATAAATGCATTTATCAGTGGAAATAACATAAAAATGTATTATATTAAGAAAGATTCCTTTCAAAATATGTATATACAGTGGTACCTCTGGTTATGAACTTAATTCGTTCTGGAGGTCTGTTCTTAACCTGAAACTGTTCTTAACCTGAGATACCACTTTAGCTGATGGGGCCTCCCACTGCCGCCGTGCGATTTCTGTTCTCATCCTGAAGCAAAGTTCTTAACCAGAGGTACTATTTCTGAGTTAGCGGAGTCTGTAACCTGAAGCACCTGTAACCTGAGGTACCACTGTATTAGTTAAAACTGTATTCAAAAGTACGCGTTGGTAGAAATTTGTACTGATCAGGATTTTTTAAAAATGCAAATTGTTATGGTTGGAAAATGAGAAAATGAAATTTGTTCATCCCTATCTGGAGGTGCTAGGGATTGGACCAAAAATCTCTCACATATGCTCTTTCAATTAGCTGTTGCCCTTCCCCTGATTAAAAAATTGAAATGCCATTTCTTTTCTGGATGCTATTTCAACATATTTTTGAAAGAAAATAAAGGAAGAGCCAACATGTGTTTGTCCTTTACTGAGAAACAGATGCAGAAAATGACAAAGGATGCTGATAAAAATAATAAAGATCTGCTGGTTCTATCAACCTGTAGTAGAACATTCCATCCCTCTCCCTCCCTCCCTCTCTCTCTCTCTCTCTCTCTCTTGTTTAGTCTCCCATGGTTTCTCAGCCTTGTGGTGCTCTTGGATTTGTTTCAGTGGTGGCAATTTCACACTGAGGAAATGTTCACCAACTGGTGGCAAAACTTCAACTCTCCCCCCCCCCCCAATTTGGAACCAGCAGCTGCCATTCATGCTTTCCATGACCTTGAGGCTGTGACTGCTGAGACACGCTCTGTACATTGCTATCCTTAATGGCTGTTTGGAGACAGCAGCCAGTGCAGAATGTGTCCACCTGTCTCCTTATGGGACTGGATTGCTAGGAGTGCATTATACCAGTGCTGGCTGCCAATAGCTTTCCAGTTGTAACTGGTAATGCTATGGCTCTTCATACCTGAAAGACAGCTCAGCTCCCTTGGGTCCAATTCAGATATTTTAAGATCGACTAGAATCACCCTCTTGACAATACTATCTGTGCTTCATACTCAGAGGTGAAGAAGGGAGATGTTCTACCGTGATGTTTCTCTTGAAGGTTTACTAAATCCTGAGCAGCTTTTATAAGCACCAGAAGATTTTATCTTACTTGTTTATCTTGGGGTTGGCATTTGATGACCAGGGATGTTCAGGTATTGGATCCTTTATCTTAATTATATTTTAGAATTGTGAATCTGCTTTCAAGCTGTGAAATGCAATAAATATTTGGGACTATTTGCATTATGCATGAAAGTTGGGGGGGGAGCCCAAATTGCACCAAATTATGCAAGTTAAAGAAATTATTTAGGTCACTCTGACTGCAGAAATTGTCATGGAAAGCAGGACAACTTATTGCAAGGACTGGAATTTCAAGCCTTGTGTATGGAGGGACTTGTGAGGCTACAGTTAGGAGCTGCCAGAATCTATATGTAGCTTCTGTATGGTAACGCATTACACTGCACACTGCACCAACTGGTCCTGGGCCTGAATACTATATATATATATATATATATATATATATATATATATATATATATACACACACACACAAACATGTATCACACACTCTATAAAGCATCCTTAAGATACACAAGTTCAGCAGATGGCAAACAACTTCAAACTGAGTGACTCATTATAGGTCCTAGCACCCTCCAAAGGCTTGGGCAAAAAGGTACATCTTCACCAACCAATTTTCCATTCCGTGCACATGACCAAACCATTATAAACATCGCTGAGACAGAAGTGTGAACATGCTGGGAATGTGGTCTTATAAGGGCACATGTTTGTTTGAGACTCTGTCCTGCTATGTGATGCCCAAAATCTTCCTGATATGCTATTATTTCAATTTTTGCAGACTACTGTTGGGCTGAAGGTGAGAGTGAGTTTAGGGTTGATGTGAGAGTTCAATCTCATGTTCAGACTTCATACCTCAGTAAGCTATTTGGTGGGGAGAATAAGAATGGACGGAAATCTCATTCTCAACAGCTGGTTAGGGGAGAGTTAAAATAATGGACTGGCAGTTTAAATTTATTCGTAGTCAGAAGCTGCTAATGTGCTGTGTGTGTCTTTAAATGAGCAAAACCTTTTTTAAAATATAAAAATCTCAAGTGTATTTGCCTTCTGATGTAGTCAAACTTTTTAAAAAATCTCCTTTGTATCTACAAGAGAGGGAGAGGCTGCCAGGTTTTCTTCCAGCCAAATCACAGCAGATTTAATGTGTGTTTCTTTTGCATATTTGTCACTTTACCATCTTGGAGAGGGGTTATGTGGAGTATATTTTTACTGCCTAGGCAAACATTCATGCTGTTCAAATGAATGTGTTTTCCTTCAAATTCCGTATCTCCAAACTGGTGTACAAATACTACCTACCCTGCTTTTCTTTGCAAATGGCAAGGTTGCTGGTTATTGTTGATGTTGGTTATTCACGATGATCAGGAAAAGTAGAATCTGAGCTCCCATTAATTTATCAACACAAATGGTGTTGATGGGGGTATGCATTCCCCGAAAGCTTCCGAATGTGAATATGAAGCTGTTTCCCTACTTCTTGTCTCACCCCACTACTTGTGCGCAATGCAGCTATTAAAAGCATAAGAGGACCCTGCTGGATTAGCCAGTGGCTCATCTAGTCCAGGATCCTGTTCTTAGTGTGGCCACTCAGGTGTCTTTTGGAAACCCTCAAGCTCAAGAACACTCTCCCCACCTGAGGTTTCCAGCAACTGATGTTCAGAAGTGTTACTGCCTCGGCTCATGGAGGCAGAGCATAACCTTATTGTCCCTGAATTTGTCCAGTCCTTTCTTAAAGCCATCTGAGTTGGTGGCCATCATTGCCTCTTGTGGGAAGGAGTTTCATATCTTAAGTATGTGCTGCATGACAATTACTTTCTTTTATTCTCCAACATTCAGCTTCATTGGATCTCCACGAGTTCTAGTGTTAGAAGAGAAAGAAAAGAAAAAATACTTTCTCTGTCCACTTTCTTCATGCCATGCATATTTTTATAAACTTTTATCATGTCACTTCTTTACTTGCCTTTTCTCTAAACTAGAAAGTACCAAATGCTGCAGTTTTCCCAATAGGGGAATCTCTCCATCCCCTTGATCATTCTGGTTGTCCTTTTCTGAACCAGAGGCTAATGGCTGAGTGGGCTCTGGGCTGAAGACTGTGGGGCTTCAATTGAATTGTGTTTTCCTTCTTAGAAATATCATCTATAAGGAAAAACTGAAGTGATTGGAGATTTTATTTAAAGCTTCTATTTTAACAAAATATTCTTAATTGCTTATATGGCCTTTTATCAAAAGGACCAGTCAGGCCCAAATCCACTTAGATCAAAGTTTGTACATCAGATACTCCCAAACTGTTCACTGGGTGTGAAGCTTTTAATTGCCAGGGAAGGATGTTTTCTAGTAGTAAATTCCTGTGTGTGCCTATTGAATTCAGTGTGTCTTACTCCCAGGTAAGTGGGGTTATGATCTCATCCTTAGTGTGTACAAAGACAATTGTGCCAAAGAATGGCAGTCTGCAAATATATTTTCTGTATTCTACATTGGTTTGCTGCTCCGTAGCATAAAGCTTTTACAATAAATAAATAAAAATTAAACCCAAAATATTGTCTAATCTCTTATATGCCCAACTGATCACTGCACTCTGCAGCAGAGGCCAACTCACAGATACCATATCATTAGGAGGTCTGTTCCATCTGATCAAGCCTACAGTGTGACAGCACCTGCCCCTTAGAACTCCCTTCCATTTCATATCAGGCAGGCACCATTTGTATCGTCTTTTAGTGCCTGTTGAAAACTTTCTTCTTTCAACAAGCCTTCTAAGTGGAGTGTTTTTATTCCCGTTGGCTTTGTATATTTTTATATATGCAATTTCAAAAATTATCCTTACATGTGCATTTGGTTTAGAAATGCTTTACTGTGTTGTTAAATCTATTAAAAATGCTCCCTAGGAAGCAATCCATAAATAAATAAAATAAACCACAAAATACATGGATGCAACAGACACAAAATCATAAATCACTGCACCCCTGAAATTGAAACACAGACTTTTAAGATAGGAGGCCCAGACTTTGTAAATTATATAAAAGGCCTGGGCAAACAGAAAGATTTGATCCTAGAGCCAAAATGACCAACAAGGTGCTGCTGGGAAGGCTGTGCAATTACTAGGGTGACGCTACCAAAAACACCCTCCCTAATGGCTAGAGCAGCATAAGGCCATTTGTGAGAAGGAAGTCCTCTGGGTAACCTGGTCCTAAGCCAGCTAGGGCTTTAAATATTAACCCAGCACTGTAAATTAGGCCAGGAGACAGACTGGGAGTGGATGTAGCTGACAAAACATAGGCATAACATGGTCCCAGTCCCAGGTGATAATCTTGCAGAAATATTCTGGACCAGATGCAGCTTCTGGATTGTTTTTAGAGGTAGACCCATGCCCAATGTTAGCAGACCTTCAGTAATTGCAGCTAAAGTATCTCCATCCAAGTAAGGTTGCAGCTGGCATATTGGATGAAGAGTTCCCCAGCTTATCCCCAAGGAAAACTTCTCTTTAGCGCTCAATCAGCATAAATGGCAATACAGGTTTTCCACAGGTTGCCATTTCTTCCTATCTGTTGCAAGTGCTATGAAGTTGTTACAGTAAGTGCCACACTTTAAACCAGTGCTTTTCTTTTAGATAAAAAGCTGCTGTTACTCTGTACCCTTGAGTCCCCCCATTGGTGCAAGATGGACTGGAAAGTACATCACCATCTGCTCTGTACAGTGCAAATAGATAGGTCCTACCCAGTACCTTGCGTCTATCTGTCTACCATCTATCTATATCATCTATCATCTATCTATCGTCTGTCTGTCTGTCTGTCTATGAAAGAACCACCCATCAAGTAAGGAAAACATGCACAAAAATCTGTTTTCTGTGTATGGGTTTCACGTGAACTGGGCTGCCTGCCTACCATCATTTTTCAGATGTAAAAATGTCCATAATGCAGAGAAACCTGTGGGCGCTGTGACCCAGGCCAGTTATTACATGTTTTAGCTTAAAATAAGAAAGCAGCAGCAACAATACCAATAAAAACAATTTATGCATGCACAATGTAATATAAACTCTTAATAAAATCTCAGAAAAATGTAAGAAAGAGTGTGGCTGTGTTTTTTTTAAGTGGGGAAAGAATAAAAACAGATTCCTGAGTGAATCCCCTGAAGGCACCAGGAAAGTAAAAAGTGTGCTGGGTCTCTTTAAAGATGAAGAATGAAGGAACAATGGCAAATATTTGGAGGGGGCGAGTTTGTTTAGCATGGCTTGAGGCTCCAGGAGCTTTGATGAACCCTAAAGCACCCAGCAAGAAGTCTATATGTGTTGGATGAGAAAGTGGAAAGAATCAAACGGCAGCATTTCTGTGGCCAGCATTTAAGACATTGAGAGGCTCCTGGAAGGAAAAGAAAGGGAATGTTGGAAGCCCTTGTCACCAGCAGGAAAAGAGATCTCATGAGTCTACCATGACTCAGGTAAGGAAACAAGATCAAACAAGTGCTGCAAGCGTGTGTGTAATCAAGGGCTACGCAAAGCACAAAATGCTGACAGGACTCTTGAAAGGGAAGGGGGATAACTTGGAGGGACAAGAAAGCGACACAGTCAGCATTTTTTGAGGCTGGCAACGACACTGCTTGTTTCTGGCAATTGAATAGGTGCTGTCCCCACCAAGGACATGTTTTTGCATAATAGAGATTAGATGGTTTATTTGCTGTTGCAGGGAGAGCCAGAAATCTTTTTTTCTTTTGTGGTAGGGCCTCTGTTACCAGGGTGCCATGTTTTAGCCATCACTCAAATCACATTGCAATGTGACTGTTAGCATCCACACTCCCTACCCACTGCTACCATTTCTATTGCAACTAGGATTTTGAAGTTGGCTGTGCAATGGTTGCAGGTACCTTTCGTATATTAACCAGTACCCCAGTTACTCCTTCCATCTGCCCATACCATTTTGTGAGCATTGTTTTTCCAGTACGAACCCCTTCTTGGTGTTTATAACTCAAGTGCAAAAACACTCCTGTGTGTCTGTCCTTGGCAGCAGTTTTCCCCTCAGCTACAGTAGCTTGGATGCTTTTGCTCCCTCAGTAGTGGAACGCACGCACTTAGGCTGCTGCGTACACACTATATCTTTAAAGTACATTCAAGGCATACTCTTTCCCTTAAAAGTTTCTGACCACTATAGTTTACCCTTCAAAAATTTACATTTCCCAGCAACCCCTTAACAAGCTACAGTTCCCAGAATTCTTTGAGGGGGGAGATGTGCCTTGAATGTGCTGTAAAGGGTATAGTGTTCGCGCAACATCAACAACCACAGTGGTTGAAATGAGTACAGCTGTCCTCTCACAGAAGAGCTATATCTGAGAAAAGTGTTAGCCTTCTATAATGTGCGAAGTGTGCATTGAAGAATGGAGCAGTCCCACAGCAATTAAGGGCAGCTTAGCCCAGCAGGTATGGGAACTGAGATCCTAAACACTGGGACTTTATTATTTATTTATGCCATTAAAATTTATATCCCGCTTGATTGGGGGAGGACCTCAGAATTGTTTACAGAAGGGGGGGGCAATAAAATTATCGGTAACAGCAATTAAAACAAATGTTTAAAAAATAAAAAACCCAATAAACTAAAAAACATCAGCATTCTAGATACTTGGGTAGGTTCATCAAAATAAAAATGTTTTTCAGCAGGTGCCAAAGAGTACAGTGAAGGTGTCTGCCTGATATCAATAGAGCCCAGGCACTTTTCCAGGTCACAGGTGCTGTGTAAAATTTAAATATAACCTCAGGTAAAAAAACACACACAACCCCAGTCAGAACAGTCAGCTGGCAAACTGTCTTCCAAGAATCATCCTAGGTACAACTTTTGCATAACCCTCTGCTCTTGATACCTTTGTGGTAGATTTGCAGCCTTGTAGTGCCATGATTCTGGCACTTTGTTCAGCATCCAAGGCCTGTAGCCTGACAGATAAGTAATGTTCTACTGACATCTTTCCTTGTAAAATGGAAAGAAAGTGGATAATTTAATATAGATGTGACAAGCAGGAGATAGATTCCTAGCCTGCATGGATTGCCAGATTCAGCTCTGATTTGAAAGCATCCTTTAAAGCTAACGCAGGATTTTCATGTCCCTACAACTATTTCTCCCATCCTTTATAGAACCCAGTTTTATAAAGTTTCGGAGGATAAACTCAGAAGTATATTAATTAAGACTTCTAAATTTGTTAAAACTTCTAATGAGAGCCATTTCACACATTGTGCAGAACAACCTGCATCTGAGTATACACTTAAGAGTGGATACATTCAATCAGTACCTTTGGGACTTTATGTATTCACAAACCTTGTTTTTATCCTTAGAAGTTCTTGGGTGTGCACTTAAAATATGCAATGTGTGCAGTACTCCTAAGAGGTGGCTTGCACATACATTTAATCACTTGGTAATTCTCTAAACCAATGCTTAATTATCTTTATTGCTCATGACTTAGCGTCAGATGTTAATGAATATTGTAGTTGTGGTGATTAATGTCTTAGGGTCCTAAGAGGAGCAAACAATCATTTGATGCTACAGATTTATAAACCAGACTTTGGTGTGCATATGTTGCTTGCTTGCAAAAAAAATGTTCTGGCTCTAGTTTCCTTTCCACAAACATTTTTCTAGAGGTAGAGTAGGACAACAATCCTTAAGCTGTTTTGGTTTGTTGTCATGGCAGTACAGTGGTGCCCCGCAAGATGAACGCCTCGCAAGACGGAAAACCCGCTAGACGAAAGGGTTTTCCGTTTTGGAGGTGCTTCACAAAACGAATTTCCCTATGGGCTTGCTTCGCAAGACGAAAATGTCTTGCGAGTTCCTGCGGGGTTTTTTTCCCCTCCCCCCCTTTTCTAAGCCGCTAAGCTGCTTATCTGCTTATCCGCTAAGCCGATAAGACGCTAAAAGCCGCTAAAAGCCGCTAATCTGCTAAGCCGTCAATGGGCTTGCTTTGCAAGATGAAAAAACCGCTAGACGAAGAGAATTGCGGAACGGATTCTTTTCGTCTTGCGAGGCACCACTGTACAAACCTATTTCAGGCTAGGGTTAATATGAGTAAAACAATGTAACAATGGCAAGATCAGGGGATCCACTTTGGCCCAACTTCCATTTAAAGATTTTTTAAAAAACTTAATAGTTATAGGCATTAAAATGAGCAATTCTGCTCACCTAACCAATCCTGGAGTCATGGGCTACTCTTCCCAAAGCATTGTCTTCAATACATTCACTATCTCTTTCAAGATGTTCATGATACCTCCTCCAGCTGAGAGCCAGATCATCCATGAGGCAAGATGAGGTGACTGCCTGGGGCAGCAGGATCCATAGGGGCAGCAGATCCCAGTGTAGATTTTTATTCCCCATCTTGTCCCTGATGTAGAACTTCTCTCACCCCTTCCACCCTGGTAGGGAGGGAGGCACCATTTTGTGGTTCGTCTCAGGTGTTGAAATGACTTGGGCTGGCCCTGCTCCATCCAGCTCTTTCATTCTCCTCTGAAGTGCAGCTACAAAGGGCATCTGCTACATAGGACTAGTGACTCAGTAGGAAGTGCTACCAGTTCATTCAGGGTCAGACTCATATTTCTGCAATAATTATGAATGAGTGTTGTGATAGAAAACCATGGATACCATATAGCTGTGGCTCTGTAAAGTGGAGAGTGCATGGAATAGAATTTGAACATGTTTCTCTGCTCCGCATGGGTGTTTTTTTTACTCATATTCGAACATCTAGATCACTTCAGTGGATCATGCAGGCTTTCTAAAAGGTGCCATGCTCTCCAGGTGTGTGTGAACAGTTTTGTATGCATGCTGGTTTACACACTGCCTTTCCTTTTGCCCACAATTCATAACGTATGATGCAATTGCAAATGAGAAGCATCATAAAGGTTAAACAAACATTTCCTTTACAGATCTTAATTGATCTGAAATGGCAGGAACATCCAGTTTCAACAATCAGGATGCCAGAAAATGATTTAAATTCATTAAGCCATTTCTGATTTACCGAGAGCTAGCACACTGTTGCTAGAGGGAAGAACTCTGACTTGTGCAGTCTTCGCAAGGAACAAGAGTGCTGTGGATTGGGATTGCACTCAAAGTTGCCCGAACCTTTAATCTAAAATTGGATGAAACCTTTGTAGATACTTCTACAGTATTGCTGGTGCATAATGTAATTTTTCTCTTACCTCTGACATTGAACATTTTAAATATATTGTTACATTTGTACATTGCTGCTCTAGCCATTCTTGAGGGGCCTTCTGCCTGCCTCTACTTGTTCACACTGAGCTTCAGTTTTCAGTCATGCAACTCTAGAGCTGGCTTTGATATTTAAGTAACACCAGCTACACTATGTGGCTGTTGAAGCAACTGTATAGACTATGGAGTTTGTTTACGGCATGTATCCAACTAAGTCCTACTCACAGTAGACCCATTGAAATTAATAGCTGCGGAGGGCTTCCGGGTTAGCACCTCTGGCAATGGCGGAATTTCTCTGATCGGGAGGAATTTATTCCATGGAAACAAGGTCTGGCCGCCACGGCGAAGGTGGAGACCCACTAAAAATCACAGGCGAGAGAAGCCTGTGAACCTGGGATTCGGCTGGCACCTTTTGCGCCTCCCCTACTCGCGGGGAAACCCAGTTTCGGGGATCCGGAGCGACGTGGGGTGAGCAGCGCGGTGCTTCGAATTGATTGCTTTTTTCACGGAGTGAAGCCGCATTGCTGTTGCCGGAGAGCGCTGACTTTTTCCTGTGGACAATTCGATTTTAAACAACTACCCGTGAGTAGAACGGAAAATTGGATCTATAAATGTCTTAATTTGGCACCGAAACGGGAAGGTTTCAAACAGGAAGTCCGCCTTCCCCTTTTGTAAATAGATTGAAGCAAAGACGCTGCAAGCTAAGGTCTTGGAAAGTCTTCCGCAAAGGATTAAACTTCCATCGATTAAAACTATTGAACCCCCTTGGAAGCAGGAGAAGAGGGGGGAAATTTTGGATCGCGCAAGCCTGCAGGAGAGAGTGATAAAATTAAATAACCACCGCTCTGAACCTGGAAAGGGGCTGCCAGTAAGATTGACGTTTTGAAGTTCATTGGTTGTGAATAGAACATATCTTGACAGTTAGCTAAATAAGAGAAATATATTGTTTCCATTGTCCTCTTCTGCGTTTAAAAAGGAGGAAAAGTAACTGAAAATTGAAACTATATTTACTGTTTGAACTGTGCTTAAAAGGATTGATACAAATAGAAACTGTTTCCCTCTAGAGGGAGCTTTTGAAACTGTTATAAGAGCTGAGCTGGGGGAACCAGCTGCAAGATAAGAGACTGTGAGAATCAGGGATTGACCTTGGACTATTTGAGAAGGTCGACAGAAGAAGCTTTAGTGATTGCATTATGCAAGATAAGTCACTCGTTGGAACAACTCCACAAGAAGACAGATGTTATGACTACTAAAATTGATAACGTGGGACAAAAAGTGACTAACTTGGGACAAAAAGTGACTAATTTGGGACAAAACGTGAACATCAATACAGAAATTATTCAGGATCTGATACAGGAATCTACTTTGACAGGGCAAATTGTCGAGAAGGCGAAGGAGAAAGTTGCTGTTGTTGAACCTAAAGTAATACAAGTGGGAGCCCCAGCCTTACAGAGGCAAATTGAGGACCATAAGTTGAGGCCTTTTATGATTGAATTTAGAAAAAGTCAGATTTTGAGGATCGGAGCCCTGCCTGGACTGGAGAAGGAAAGTTGGATAGATCCCTTCATGCAGGGATTTATTGACTTTTGGGATTTGGACTTGGGTCGTGAGGAGATTGGAGCTGTGGGGGCCTTTAGATTTGGAGGAATTTTGAAACATGTCCTGAAATACCTTATGGATTTTAGATTTAACCATGGAGATTTGGTTGGCCTGTCGAGAAGGAATAAGCATTGCTAGGTTGGAGCTCCCCGAGATCTGCTCTTCAGTATCAAAGGAAGGAAAATAAGAACAAGATCAGTAGAAGACAAAGTAAAGTGCATGTATAAATATGAAGAAGACCTGCAGAAGGGACTTGGAAAAGAGTTAAGAGCCTCGGACAGAAGATCACCAGGTTGATGGACTATATGGAATTGACGAATGACTGGCAGTATCCGAGACCAGGGAGAAGAGATGGTGGAAGAAGTTTGGAAAAAGTTTAAAGTTTATTTTTAGAAATAGAAATATTGTAAAATTACTGACAGTTAGAAAAATGTTGGAATGAAATCTTATGGCTTTAGTAGAAATGTTATAAGGAGTTAAGCATAAATAAGCATTATAGTATTAATGGAAAATAAGGGTAAAAATAAGTTAAGCTGTTTATATGACAGAAAATAGAGAAAGATGGAAAGGAATTGCTGAAACAATTAATAGAAGTGGAATACAAAAAGGGAGGTGAGAGGAGGTCGATGAAACAAGGGTATGAAAGATAGAGTACTGAAATGGTATGATGTATGTTTTTAAATTGTTTTTGTTTTGTTTTGTTTAGGTCAATGTGTCAATGTGTTTTGTATTGTTTATATATTGTATTGTATTTTTCCCCCCTTTCTTTATTTTTTCTTTTTGTCTTTTTTCTTCTCTTTCTTTTTTGTAAGTTTTAAAAGTAATAAACATTATTTTTTTAAAAAAGAAATTAATAGCTGCGTGTTAGTCATGTCCATTATTTTCAGTGGGGCTACCTGTGAGTAGGAGTACCCCTATATATATTTTTTTACATGGATGTAGACATAAATACTGCCATTTGTTACATTTGTATTTTATCATTCGACAACAAGCTTGAAGGAACATTTTGCATCTCTCAGCAACCCTTTGAGGTAGGCTAGGCAGAGGAAGAGAAAAATTTCAAAGGTGAGCTGCTGAGCTGAGCAGGAATTTAAACTCAGGTTTTCTGCATCCAAGTGCAAAATGGAAGTGAAATTGCAGCCCTAACTTGTGAACGGGATAAATTGCTTTGAATCAAGGCTATTTAAACCAGCTAGGAAAAACCCTGATATAAATAAACGTTTAAATCAAGTTTCCAAGTGGTACTTTTTCAGAGTTTCCTAAACAATGGTGCAGCTCTGATCACTAAACCATGTTGATTTGCAATTAAACAGAGTATTATTTAGAGTGTTATTCCATTTTTACAACCAGGCCTTTTATCTCTTTGTTGGCAAGCATTACTTTTTTAACCTATTTTTAAATATTCCCATAAAGGATCTTTCTTATAATTAACCATTAATCCATGACCGTTTGTAAGGTTAACAGTCCAATCCTACGTATGTTTAATCAGATGTGAGTCCTGTTGTGCAGCTTTCTACCAGATTGTAGTTGAAGTTCTGGAATACAGAAACATGCAAAGTACAGAAATGCTGCAAAATTTTGTTTTCCACTCTTCTTTTCAGTGTTGTTCCTTTCTTGCTTCCCTCTGCCTTGTCTCAGTCCAACACTCACAAAAAGGTAGCAAACAAGAATGAAGCGTCCTTTGACTTTGATAGGTTGAAGCATTTCTGAAAGTTACTGGGCATACCAGAGGAGTTTATTTTTTGTTAGGTGGGGACACAATGCCTATGCTACAATAATCAGAGTAGGCCCATTGAAACTAATGGACTTAAGTTAGTCATGTCTATTAATTTCAACTCTGAGTAGGACTTGTGTTGGATAGAACCCTGTGTTTGTAGGTAGGGTGCAAATATTCATATTTTAAACCTGATCAAATTTCTATTTACATAGAAAAGCCTCCTGTAACTCAAGTGTATCTTGCAGAATCATTTATTCAGTTTAGAGATTAACAGTGATGCTAACACAGCTTTATAAATAAGCACTCAACAGTTATCAGTCTGCGCATCATAGGCCTGCCAGGGGCTGGGAGGGAGTGAGAGCTGTATTTCTGTGTTGGCTGCAGAGGAGGGATGGAGCAGTCCACCAACCCACTTCCTCACCTGGACAGAATTCCTGGTAGCCTATGGCTACCAGACTAGCCTACTATATATTTTGGAAAGTGCTTTGGCTGAATGTCTGGATGTTGGGTTGTTTATTCTCTATGTGTTTGGCAGCCTCTCAAGATACCGTTACAAAATTTGGCACAAGGGTTCCTGAGGTGGAGGCAGTGCTTTTCCTTGATATTTGGATGCAGGCCGCCATTTTGAATCAAAACGACACACTGAAACATGACTTTGGCATGTCTTCGCCCATTTCTTGGCATAGGCTTGGCCCCTTCCCCTTGTTACCAGAACCAAGTCCAAAACGCTGTCCCTCCAAAGGCACTAAAGAGACAGCAGGTGGAAAGGTAAAAGTTTGTTCTAAGCTGCAGCATAGAGACTCAGCAGGATATCGCCAGAAGTTCAAGTACAAAGTAGCAAACACACAAATGCATGATTTCTTGCATCACTATTGGCTAGGAACGTGTATGAACAAAGCATGGTATTCTTCTACTTGGCTATCACCCTTATTCCACTGAAATCTTTTCCCCACATTTTTTCCTTTGGAAATAACAATAACCGGAAAAAATGCCTTTTAAATTATAACAGAAAATTAATGCCCCCCCCCCCTTTCCATAGTTATTATTTACATGGGTGTTCCATTTTTACTAATTTTTAGCTGCTCTTTCTGTTATTTATTTGTACTTTGCTGAAGTGTGAAAACAACATCAAGTATGCTATATTTTAGAGTCACTGCTGATGCTGCTCTTTTGCTGGTGTACATCAAGAGTCTCTGTGATTTCAGTGGAAGAATGAGACAGACCCTTGTTAATATTATCTGCCTATCACTGCAGCCTTCAAGCCACTTAGTCCAGAATAGCCCCATTTGCCTCCATGGGACTAGCTCAGAGAAAAGCAATCTGAAAAGCACAGCCTTTGTCAAGTACTAATTCCCTGGTGCAGTTATAAAAGCACTTTTATTCCCTCCAGCTTCCCCACTTCCACTTTTGGCTAGCTTTAAGCTGTTCTGATCTCTTAAATGTAGGAAGATATTAATAAAAGATGATTTAAACAATATGATCTGAGTTTTCCTTGACAGATTGTATGAGGCAATGGAAACTTTCTATTCTGGCACAGACAACTTTTAAAACCACTCAAAGGGCTGGAGAAACACATTTTTATAGTAGTAACTGAACTTTGTAGTATTATTTCAAGTAATGTGCTCTCTGCTCCCCGTCCATCCGTCCCACACTTGCACCAAACTGTTTCATGCTAATAGATGCAAGATACAAATAGTTCTTTGAACATTTTAATCCCATTTTTCTTATCTGAGCCATTGATTCATTCATCGGTCTGATTTATCCATTTGACTGCATGCTAAAAAGCTGTCCAATTTAACTTACCCAGTCATGCGGGTTCTCCTGCTACCAGGACCAAATCATCTCACTGTTCATTTCAGAGGATGTGATCCAGAATAGTGCCCAGCTGCACTTGTGAAAGACTTCTATCCTACCTCATCAATAGAAGTAATCAAACTTAATGGCTGGACATTTTTAGTAAGTTGTTTTGATGGGATGTAAAAAAACAAACAAACTAAAACCATAGCAACCTCTGATTCCCCTCTCCATGTAAACTAGAAGAGAACAGAATATTTTTGTTCACAAAGCTGTTTTCAGTATGACTGAGAGCTGATCCACACTTCACTTGTCCTAAAGCACAGGTCCAAGTGGTTTTCCATTTGCCCTGGCTCATTCTCCTGGGAAAACTTGCTGCCTGCCGCTGAACCGCTCAGACCCATGTCTAGAAAGCACAGAACAAGCAGAAAATCTATTGGCCCCTTTGTGTGACTTTTGCGGCCTATTTAATTCAGTTCAGAACCACTTTAACTGCCATGACTTCTTCCAAAGAACCATGGCAACTGTTCTGTGAGGGGGGAGAAAATTGAGTTCTAGATTGCTAGCAGCTTTATAGAGCTGGATTTCTCTTATTTCCTAGATGAGAGCTATAAAAATGGATTTGAAACTTGTTTCAATGGGTGGTATTATTACTATTACTATTATTACTATTATTATTAAAATGTGTATACTGCCCTTTATCCATCGCTCTCAGGGTGGTTCACATAATAAAATTACAATATATAAACCACAAAATACATAAAAAATAACAAAAGTGACAAACCCCCTCCCGCAACACATTTAAAGGGGCCTGGTTGAAGAGGAACATTTTTGCCTTGTGCCTAAAGGGGTGTAATGAACCTGCCTGGGGAGAGTATTCCACAAAAGGGGAGCCACTGCAGAAAAGGCCCATTCTCATGTTCTCAAAGAGGCACACAATGAAAGGCCTCAGATGGTGATCACAGGGTCCAGGTTCGTTCATATGGAGAGAGGTGGTCCTTGTGATATTGTAGTCCTGAGTCATTTGAAGCTTTATAGCTCAAAACCAGCACTTTGAATTGGACCAGAAAACTAACTGGCAGCCAGTGCAGTCGAGGCAGAATCAGTGTGATATTCTCAAACCGCCTTGCCCCAGTGAGCAACTAGCTGAAGTTTCCAAAGTGTCTCCAGATGCAGCACTACATATAATGTGTTGCAGTAATATTATAGACACAACCCTAGGAACAATTGGAAGTAGTTGTATGCTTGGCAGAGTGGTTTAAATGGTTCTTATCTGGGAAAGATGGTTGTGAGTGACCCTGGTTCTGCCACCCTCTGTATTGGACATAAGCAAGCACCTGCAAAGTTGATTATATGGAAGGGTCCCAACAGAAGGCAACCCTTGTTTTGGGTCTCTTTAAATAGTGCAGCTTTAAATAAATACAGAAGGAGTAGCAAACCTGCTGTTGTGAGTATTTGGGAAAATCTACGCACACCAAAAACTCATGGTCTCTGCCCAATTCTAATAAGGAACCATTGTAGTCAAGAGATGAGATCACTTTGTAAAGCAAACAAGCTTTAATGGACTCATGCCTACTAGGAAAGGGCAGCCAACGATCAAAGAGGAGTTTCTAGTGTGCAGCTGAGTTAACTTTGAAAATGTAATTTGCCAGTTGAGGGCACACCCCAAAATCCAGGACAGTTGCTGTGCCAAAGGGGTAATTTACCTCCGGTTCAGACAGCCTCTGAGTAGGGAAAAAGGGGCTTGTGAGATTTTGCTAAAATTGTCAAAGACAGTGAAAAAACCTGAACTGTAAGATTCCCCCCCCCCCCCCCGAACTGGATGGCTGCTCTCATTTTTGCCACACACACAATATCAGGGTGAAGAAATGGCCCTTCTAATAAATTTATTTAATTAAATTAGATCACTGATTTAGAACCCTGTGAAGTTCTCAGTCTGGCTCATAAACTCATAAACAATTATTACAGTAAGAATTTCATTCAGATCTGGTAACAAGAACAGAAATGACTGAGTGTCTCTGTGGTGCCAGGATTATTCAAGTCCTGCCTTTATCCTTGGTCTTCCTTGGTTTTGCCCTTTAACCTCCTCCTAGTCAACAAAAGTTCTTTGAGGTAGGTGCAGAGCTGAGTAGCTGGATCTTGCTCAACCCATGATAAATGTAAGTCTTCCAATTCAATATTTTGCTTTTCTAACGAGTGCATTTCAGTCAACCATGATCCATTTTTACAGGCTTTAATCATAAGATGGCAGTCCTGAGTGCAAACTAGTGATAAAGTCCTAGTGAATCCTGAGGTGCTTACTTCTGAGTAAACATGTTTAGGACTGTGTTTACAAGTGTATCTAGCTGATATTTTTGAACGTCTTAGTTTATCACCCGCACCTGATTAACAAAACTTAAATGTATCAATTACCCCAAACTCCACTATAGAAGTCAGTCAATCAATCAGTCAATCAATCAATCAATCAATCAATCTTTATTGCAGCCAAAGACCAGACAGCAGAGTTAATAACAACAACATACAGCACAACTGCATAAAGAAGCAAAAGTAATTAAAAATTCCCTATAAACTTATTTACATTAAAAATAACACTCCTTCAGCTAAAATCTGTATTCCGTAGATTAAAATCAGTACTCATTTTCCAGCCATCGCTGTCACCACAGCCTGTCTTGTCCTTGTTGCTATAAAACAGAATTTCGCAATAGGCCTGATGATATCCAGATCTTTATTGGCAAGAAGGTATTTAACATAAGTTTCCTCTGTTTGGCCAGATACCGGTAATTTCCTTAATAATGGTAAAATTAGCTCTCTTCGGGTATCACGGTACAACGGGCAGTATAGAAGAACGTGCCCAATGGATTCAATCTCATTAGAGTTGCATGGATGTAATCTTGTTCAACTGGGATGTCATGATATCTGCCCTCTAGTAGTTCTAAAGTGCGAGCATTAAAACTGGCTCTGGAAAATGCCCAACAATACTTTAGGGTTATCCAGGGCACTTAAGTAATTTGCTGGATGGGATCTTTGGGCTTCGTGTAGAGATTTATAGATTTTAAAAGATTGGGTAAAATCAGTTTGGAATTCTATGTCCCAGATTCATTCTTTGATTATATCTCTGGTGCTTCCCATTTCCAGTCTTAAAAAAATATTCAAGAGAAAGGCCATAAAAGGACAGTTTTCTTGTAATGCCCTTCTACCGTTTTGTTTGATAGTTACAATATAGAAGTCTTTTTGAGGTGTTTAAGTATAAGATAGCTTGCATTTTAATGAACCAAAGCTGACACTTGTTTTTTATGGGGCATTAATTTCCGGGCAGATTGTATCCATGCTACCCATGCTATGTGGCTTTATGAGCACATTTTCAGACTTGGGGAATGAAAAAAAGCACATTTAGAGTCATATCTTTTGTTTCAAACTTGCTTATAATGTTAAATAGAAAACTACATTTAGTTTTATATTTATATTTTTACACACACACACACACACACACACATAGTTTTATATATTTATATATTTTATATATTTATATACGAGTAGTTTCTAATGATAATTTGATTTGTCCCTTTCATACAAGAAAACTTGTCTTTGCTGAACACATTTACTTTCAAAGTATAGTTATATTATACATAAACTATAGATGCTCCAGTTTTCTAAATCTGCAAAACAAACCAAGCAACCCACCCATCGTCTGCATTGCTGACAGTGAAGCTTGCTTTTGTGTGTGTATGTCTGCTACAATGATGTGTGGGAAGAAGGTTTTTCCGCAGTGTGAATGGAGCTGCCACTCCCTATCAAGAGAGAGGAAATTGATGACTCTGCACAAGCACCCTGCTGGTCATTGCTGCAGAGTGCTGAGTCACTGATATTATTTCCTGCTGATCTGCTTTCTCTGCAGCTGGCTTGAAAATGGCTTTAAGGTTAGTGAAACTAGGCTGGCATCAGCATCACCTCAAAACCGACAACCTTTATGAGTCTGTTGAGACAATTAGATTCTTCCCCCATATGCTTAGCTACCCTTCTTTTCAATTATTATTTTTAAAATTACATTGTCTACAAGGCTCTAGAGCACAGAAATGAATCTCTAAAAAGATAACTTTATCTCACTGTTGCTCACGGGTTTTTCCCCAGCCGTAACTGACAGGAACTCAGTTCCGGCACTTCTCAGGTGGGTGCCATTACCATTATAAGAGAGCAAGAGTGGTGTTCGTGATGAGTTCTGGCACCTCTTCTTCTGGAAAAATAGCACTGCTGGTGCTGGTAACTTTCAAGTCTTGTTTTTGTAAAACTCTTTGCAAAACCCAGTTCACAATTTATATCCAGTACAGCTTAGGAATCTGAATCACATCAAACTGGGAGGGTGCTTTCTTCCTTTATATATATCCCATCCCCATGTTAGGAGAAACAGTAGTAATTGGGAGGGATTATCACATGATGTATGGAAGTGAGAGCTGGGCCATAAAGAAGGCTGATCGCTGAAGAGTTGATGCTTTTGAATTATGGTGCTGGAGGAGACTCTTGAGAGTCCCATGGACTGCAAGAAGATCAAACCTCTCCATTCTGAAGGAAATCAGCCCTGAGTGCTCACTGGAAGGACAGATCCTGAAGCTGAGGCTCCAAGACTTTGGCCACCTCATGAGAAGAGAAGACTCCCTGGAAAAGACCCTGATGTTGGGAAAGATGGAGGGCACAAGGAGAAGTGGACGACAGAGGACAAGATGGTTGGATAGTGTTCTTGAAGCTACCAGCATGACTTTGGCCAAACTGCAGGAGGCAGTGGAAGTCAGGAGTGCCTGGCGTGCTCTGGTCCATGGGGTCACGAAGAGGCGGACACGACTAAACAACAACAAATCACATAGTATGCTGTGTACAGTTCTGATTGCTGCATCTCAAAAAGGATATTGCAGGGTTGGAAAAGGTGCAGAAAGGGGCAACCCGAATGATCAGGGTACTTGAGTATTTTAAAGTAAGGATTATGTTTGGGGAGTTAAGAGAGGATGCAATCAAACTTTATTAAAGTTATGCATAAGAACATAAGAAAAGCCTCCTGGATCAGGTGAGTGGCCCAACCTGCTCCTGCAATTGCCAACCAGATTCCTGTGGGAAACCCACAAGCAGGATTTGGGCACAAGAGCACTCTCCCTTGTGGTTTCCAGCAACTGATATTCAGAAGCGTCCAACACTTGGAGTCAGAGCATAGCCATCACTGATAGCTCTCGCCTCTGTGAAATTGTCTAATCCTCTTTTAAAGCCATCTAGGTTGGTGGCCATCACTGCCTCCTGCGAAAGAAAGTTCCATAGTTTAACTAAGTGCTTTGTAAATAAGTTCTTCTTCTTCTTCTTCTTCTTCTTCTTCTTCTTCTTCTTCTTCTTCTTCTTCTTCTTCCCTGCCTATCTGGCTGAGTTTCCCCAGCCACTCTGGGCAGCTTCCAACAAAATATTTAAAACACAATAAAACATCAAATATTCAAAACTTCCTTAAACAAACCCACCCTCTGAATCTTAGCATCCTGAATCTTCCAACATTCAGCTTCATTGGATGTCAGTGAGTTCTACTATACAGTGGTGCCTCTGGTTGCGAACGGGATTTGTTCTGGAGCCCCGTTCGCAATATGAGCAGAACGCAACCCGCGTCTGCACATGCGCAGGTCACGATTCATCACTTCTGTGCATGCACGTGACGTCATTTCGAGCATCTGCGCATGCGCACCGTCGAAACCCGGAAGTAACCCTTTCCGGTACTTCCGGGTCGCTGCGGGATGCAACCTGAAAGGACATAACCTGAACCGAACGTAACGAGGTATGACTGTAATGACAGAGAAAGGAAAACTTTTCTCTATCCACTTTCTCCATGCCAGGCATAATTTTATAAACTTTTATCATGTCAACTTTTTCTTGTCTCCTCTAAATTAAAAAGTCCCAAATGCTACAACATTTCTTTATAAGGGAGTCTATCATCCCCTTCATCATTTTGGCTGCCCCTTTTTGAACCTTTTCCAATCTACAATATCCATTTTTGAAGTAAGGTGGCCATAACTATACACATTATTTCAAATGCCGTTACAACATAGATTTGTGTAACAGCTTTATTATACCAGCAGTTTTATTTTCAATTCCTTTCCTAATGATCCTTGGCATGGAATTTGCCTCTTTCACCACTGTCATGCACTGGGTCCACATATTCATAAAGCTATCTAGTATGACTTCAAGGTTTTGTTTCTGGTCCATTAGCACCAGTTCATATCCCATGAGTGTATATGTGAAGTTATGGTTTTTTGCCCCAACATGCAACACTTTACACTTGTTTACATTGAATTGCACTTGCCATTTTACCTCCCATTCATTCAGTTTAGAGAGGTCCTTTTAGAGCTCACCACAATCTGTCTTTATTTTAATGACCCTGAACAATTCAGAATCATTAGCAAAAGGCTGGATGAGGCTGCTGAAGAGGCCAGAAATCATCTTGGCTGTGAGTCCTAGAACAGCTGCTTCCTGCCTTGCAGGCCTTTTCCCACCTGGCCTGGGAGGGTGAAGCCCTGACTGACTCCAGCTACAAAAGCTGAGGCTGCTGAAGAAGCCAGAGACCATATTGGTTGTTCCTTAGTTCAGAAACAGGTCATCGAACCTGAGCATCCACAGCCGCCATGAACCACCATTGGCAGGGTTGGCAGCAACAGTAGCAGATACGTTCTACACTTAAAGTAATATTTTTAGTCTCTTGCTAATTATGCTGTTTTAAATGTGCATATTTGACTTCCTTTAGTAACATTTTCTTTTGAAGATTTTTTTTGTTAACTTTGCTGTGTTAAATGTGCATTCTGTAGTTGACCTCCTTTGTAATGTTTTATTTCGAAATCTTTAAGATAGCATTTTAGTTTCCTGCTAATTAGTTTTGCTTTGAATGTATACTTTATAGTTGACTTTCTCCTGTAATGTTTTATTCTAGATTGTTTTATTTGGTGTTTTAATGTAAGTTGTAAACTACTTTGAGATTTTTTCCTTTGAAATATAAAGCACCATACAAAGGAAATTGGCAACAATAATAACACTGTGAAGAGCACCTTCCACACTCTGCCCCTGCCCAGCGCTGGCAGCGGCGAGGGATGGGTAAGCATACTCTGTCCCCACTTGGACACGCACCTGCCCCAGGCACCTGTGGACAGTACTATGCCCCTGGGAAGAGGAGCAGTACATGAGTCTATGATTCTATGCCATTGCTTGTGTGCTTAGTGGGTCTCAGCCTGGCAAGTAACGTGAAAGAAATGGGGAAGAACAGAAGCAGCTACACGTGGTGACAGGAGGAGGTAGATTCAGGGAGTGGGGGGAAGCTGACAGAGTGTGCTTTACCAAAAGGGACTCCCAAAACACAGTGCCTCTGATTGCCAGTTGTTGCACAATAACTGTAAATGTGGGCTATCTCCATGCGCTGCTTGTGGGCTTCCTAGAACCATCTGATTGGCCATTGTGGCAAACTAAATGCTGGACTAGAAGGACTGTTAGCAGGACTCTTCTGCTGCTGTCATATTCATCTCCGTTCATTTGTTTTAGCTGTTTTAAATATATAAAATAATCACACCTGTGGACTGGTTGCTAATGCTGTCTCTGAAGTACCAAAGTACTTCCCCATGCTGTCATTAAAAGACTTCCAAGTCATGTATGTATTGTCACCCCCATCAGGTATGGAAAAATATGGAAATGTGTTGTTATTTATAATGCATTCAGTTGGCTGCATTTCTAAAATAATTAGATTTGCTAGCTAACCTGACCTTAGCAGCACTGGATTGGTTTTGGAGAAAAATTAAATTTTAATCTAAATGTTAATTTTTTAAATGGATAAGCAGTTAGGAGCCACTCTAACAGACATTTCCATTGCGTTGGGTATCAGTACCCCTGTCTGGATGTGTATTACAGAGCACTTACTCTACAGAAAAATGAGCTTCAGAATCTCATTTTTCCTTTTAATCATTGTTCTACCACAGCATGATTTTAGTCTCATCTTACTTTCACAGGGAAGGTTGGGGACGTGTTGCCAATGAGTGAATTCAGACAAAGCTATGATTGAGGACTCCCCGCAAGGTAGGGCTTGGCTTGTTTCAACTCAGGCTGATGAGAGTTGTAGTCCAAAACATCTGGAAGGCAACAAAGACTAGTGTACATTAGGAAGTGTGTTTTATAGCATCTTAACTCTTTTTCATAACAAGCAATATTTTTTTTACAGTGAGTAAACTAAAGTAAAAAGGGTACTGTAGACCAGAATCTCAGAGCAAAATAGATTCAAAAGTGTGACTGTTTCTTAAGGCAGCGGTGCTAATCTTAGCTTTTGTAATCTCTGTGGTAGGCTTTCCTCAGCCCTTTTAACACCACATCAATCCCTAACAGCTGCTTAGGTGGCCCTGTATCATGTACACATAATCAGTCTGCAATATTTCCCAGCTTTTGTTCGCTGGAATAGTGAAACAGCCATATGGTGACTTTTTGGGATGTGGTGACTATCCATGTGTGAACATGTTTGCAACTCACCTGCTCATTCACCCACTTGGTATGTTTTAATCTCTCCATTTATCTGTATCAGAGCATCCAAAAGAATGGACACTTCTTGTAAAACAGTGCCATCAAGATTTTGTGGACCATGTCCCATCAGCCCTAGCCATTAGCCACATTGGCTAGATCCAATGCAAGCTGTAGTCCAACAGGCACACCCCTGGCTACCACTGTCTCCTAAAAGATCACCCTCTGGTGACTTTCCCATCAGTTTGCTATTTATCTCAGTGCCATGCTGAGGTCTCAAATATCAAAAGTGGTGTAAGAACTCAGAAACTGGGAGCTGCAACATTGGCACAAAGTCCAGCTCACAAGACCAGTGCAAACTGTAGAGTCCACAACTCTGCCCTAGTGAGAGAATGAATATACAATTCTCTCTATGTCAGTTTGTGCCTTTCCACTGAGCAAATTGGCCCTGCTGTCTTGCCATGCTATCTTGTTCAAGGAAAAGAGATGAGAATAAAAATAGATCTTGTTAGATTTTCAGGCTCTGGGAGAGAACCGTAACCTAATCCCCTACTTAATCTAATTTACACAGTGCTTTCTCGCAGCCTCTGTGTTGAGAACGGCAGCTCAGGCTTGGTAGCCATCATTTTGGAAGACTCACTAGCAGCATTTTAAAAACAACACAACTACTGATCCCCTGTTGTCTTGCAAATATGCAAGTTTGCAAAGTTTGTAGCACCTTAACTAGTTAGTTCAATCAAATCTGTCCTTTTGCCTCATAGATGTACAGAGTGTGCTGAGACCTAGTAGCAGCACCAAGCCAAGACTTCACTGTGGACCAAATAAATGTAGTACTCTTTAAAGCAGGCCTTCTTGGAGCCTTGTTTCCAGTCTCCTCCCAAATGTCCTCATAGAAATGCGTAATGTTGATCTTGTTAAAAAAGAAAATAAAAAAAATGCCGGCAAATGTAGTAATGGCCAATAAATTATATAAAGTATTGCAACACACGCAGCACCAATGTGGCTGTTTCGATAGACTGTAATTGTTTTCCAGCTCTTACCTCGTCAGTTGCTCTGGCTTCCAACTGGGGGAGAAGTGAATAACAAGCCAATCAGCATGCAAAATATAGAACAGGGTGGCACAACACACGGCCATCAGCCAAATATGAGATTAACATGTGACTGTAGCAAAGAACAGGCAGTCTCTGCATTCTGTCTTTTCAGTGCTGCTTAGAAGTGCTCCTCTTCTATTCTACAGTTAATCCATCAAAACAAATCATTCAGCTCCACAGGGTTAGCAGACATAGGGCTGTATCCAATTTACCCTTATTAGTATTATGATTAATAATGGTAACATGAATTTGATTTCTTACCTGCCCTGCACCAGAAGATCCAAGGATGCGTTGCAACAATTTAAATACAGCATTACAAAGTTCTACCCAAGAGCTGCATTTTAAAAACAACACATGGAAATTAATGGACCTAAATTAGTCACGTCCATTAATTTCAGTGGGGCTTCTCTGGGTAGTATTAGATTGACTGCAACGCATAATCTCATATTGATTCTATCCTGGTTTATTCATTGCCACTGCATTTTATCTGATATACTTCACTTGTGTACGCAACAGCATGCTAATGTGCATGTAGGTTAAAGGTAAAGGTAAAGGTACCCCTGCCCGTACGGGCCAGTCTTGCCAGACTCTGGGGTTGGTGCGCCCATCTCACTCAAGAGGCCGGGGGCCAGCGCTGTCTGGAGACACTTCCGGGTCACGTGGCCAGCGTGACATTGCTGCTCTGGCGAGCCAGAGCCGCACACGGAAACGCCGTTTACCTTCCCGCTGGTAAGTGGTCCCTATTTATCTACTTGCACCCGGGTTACACAGATCCAATTCATCTATGTGTGGTTTTGTGCATGTTCATCTTCACATGATTGTTTTCAGTTGAACTCAAATGTTTCTCATGTACACTAGTGGGCAGTGCTTGATGGGATGCATTTGACTGGGTGTTGTCACCTCTACTCAAATAATAATTCCCCACTCACCTTGAGTTCCGGAAACCCGAAGTCAGTTGTGCACATTCGTGCAGTTATTTGCTTAGCTGTGCATGTGGCCACTTCCCACCCCCCCACCCCGATACAGGTTTTCCAATATACCAGACCTGCACAGAGCAGCAGGTTACAAACGTGTGTTTGTGTGAGTGCGTCTCTTGTTCCTGGCTCCATCAGCAGCCCACCAAGGTACTCCTTGCCAATGGAAGGAGGGGGTGTAGTAATAGACGGCACCCAGCAAAACATCACCACAGCTGTAAAAACAAAACAAAACCATTCACACAATATGCTTCAGTACATCCACATGATTTTATGTTCAGTACATCCATGTGATTTTATGTTGGATTTCCCCCCTTATGGCATTATCCAGGAAATCTAGAAAATCATAATTAAATTCTGAGGAGGAAATTGTGGGCTGACCCTGGGATGAGGACAACATCATGTGGAACATGCAAAGAACATGTGCATATGAGATGTATAAAATCTTCTTTAAACTACTTTGTGTGCATAGCCTCATACTCTCTCTCTCTCTGTGTGTGTGTGTGTGTGTGTGAGAGAGAGAGAGAGAGAGAGAGAAAGATCTGATTTACTTCCTATTCAAATACATTGAAGGAGGGGTTTGCTCAATGAAAACATTTGTTAGTAGCAGAAGCTGAGATCAGGGAAGAAACAGGATAGGACTGTACTTTTCTGCGTATAATACGAGGTTTGTTTAATAAAATAATTATGTTTAAAATTGGGGGGGTCGTCTTATACATCGATAGTGCATAGGGGGGACGTGAGCCGGAGATTGTCAGAGGCTTTTGGGCGTGTTATCAGTGGCTGCGCCAAGGGCTAGTGATGATTGGGTGTGCGAGTGGCAGTGTAGTTAATTCGAGTGAGCAATTTCCTTCATCCCCCCTCCCCAAAAAAACTCAACAACTCTGGGCAATCTCCCCCCATTTTCCTAATTTGTAGTCCCCAAAAATATACACGTGGGCAGAAAAATACAGTACTATACAAGGAAAAATATGGTACTTTTCCACACAGTGCCACAGTTTGCATGTTACAGTAAACCATAGTTTATCATGTGGACAAAACAAACCACAACCCTTATTATGAATGAAGCAATATGGTTTATTTTGCTCCAAATAAACTGTTATCAGTAAAATAGCAACAAACCTTATCAAAATTTGCTTAGGGCAAAACAAATCACAACCCCCAGTTTATCTATAATGCTAAGCCAGGGGTTTGCTTCTCCAACACTGATAACCTCCCTCTTGTGGGTGGATGGTGCTGGGTTTTGGTTTCATAAGGATCCACACTTGGAAAATGAGTTTCATAGAATCATAGAATCGTAGAGCTGGAAAGGACCTTGAGGATCTTCTAGTGCAACCTTTTGGTTGCTGCTGGAGGTTCAGTTATAGTTAAGACTAAAGATCCATTCATTTGCATTTGCAAAATGGGAAATGTGGTGGTTTTCCCTAAAACAGGAAACATTCAACTGGTGTGATATCTAATTAACTGCACTAGAAATCAGTTGGGTTGGGCAAGCGCCAGAGATTCTTGGAGTATGCATTGATCTGACTGTGCCGTTATTCTGATTTAGCATTGAACTCTCAAAAAGTTTCAAGTTTCCCAGCAAAAAGTGAGAATACCTTTGTTTCCTCCGCATCCCAAATTTGGATTTCTTAGAGGAGTAAGGAGGTAGGTTAAAGAATAGAGAGAGTGTTTTCTGGAAAGGGGTGGATGGGGAGAAGTACCTTTGAGCACTCACTTGGTTCATGTGCTGTCTGTCCATCTACATTCACCGGCAAAGAGAGCCCATTTTCCAAAATCCTGGAAACAGTCTTGCCAAGAGAGAGATCCTGTGTATGTGTATGCATGTGTCTGTATCTAGTTGTTTCAGAAGAGAATCTACTATAAAAGGAGTTAATTTATGTTAATGGTTTTGTCAAATTAAACAACTACACATACAAATTTACTTCCCTGAATTCATGGCATTACAATCTTCCCCATGGCAACACCGAGAGTCAGATATTGAGTAGCAAAGTTCAAATGGGTGAAAAAGGAAACAAAATAGTCTAAATATATTCAATTACCAGTTTCTTTAAAAAAGAAAAGCAAGATAAACCTTTAGACAGTGTTTTCTGCTTGCAGAGTCCTTTATAATGTTTGTTCATTTTCTTCCCATTGTACTAAAATGTATATACAGAGAGTCCTTTTAATTTCCCATTATACTGTATACCAAAGCATTCATGCCTAATACTATTACTGATAAAGAAACCACAAGCATATTTGCAGAGACTGAATGTCTATAAAGAGACGATCAAGGGAGTCCCTTGAGAAAATAAAGTCCCATATCAGATTATGTTGTGAAAAGGCTGGAACTAGTATGCTCAGCTCAATTACAGAAGAGAGAGAGTGTGTGTGTGTGTGTGTGTGTGTGTGTGTTTTAAAGAGAGTCAGTCCTGTTTTATATCACACAATTATTTTCTTAAGCCTAGGAACATTACATAAATTAAAATTTAAGATAATGGTCATTTGGCACAAAACAAGCCCTATGAATGCTTTGGATAATAATTAAAGAGGATTTAGCAAGATAATCACTTAATATTCTGTGGACTTTTGCATCCAAAGTAAAAGCTGAGAGATGTAGTGGCCCTGTTGGCATGTTATATCATTTAGCATGAATGGAAATATCACTTTCATTTTGCTGATCTCCCAGTGCAAGGCAGGACCAACAAACCATGATCATTGGCTTACCAAATTAGCCATGTGACACCCAACTATGTCCCTGCTGGTACAAAAGGATAAAATGGGAGAGGTGTTATTGAATCACAGACTTGTAGAGTTGGAAGGGACACTAAGGATCATCTAGTCCAACCCCCTGCAATGCAGGAATAGGCAGCCGTTCCATACAGGGATCAAATCTGCAACCTTGGCGTTATCAGTACCATGCTCTAACCAGCTGAGCTGTTGGTTAGTTTTTGTTTTGGTTCTTGCTTTTATTATGTATTTTGTGTTTGGAAGAAGGGCGGCATACAGAGTGTAATAAGAATAATAAAAAATATTGTCGGCAGATTTATCTCTGTAATAAATTTATTGTGTGGATTGTCAGCATTTTTTAAAAAAGCAATGGAAACCTCTGTGCAAATATTTTTTAAAATCTAATGAAAGAGAGAGATGGGGGGGGGGACCATGCATAGCTGCAAAGCTCACGGGTCACTCATTATCTCTGCATTATATGTGCATATGCTTGCATACATATACAGTGGTACCTTGGGTTAAGTACTTAATTTGTTCCAGAGGTCTGTTCTTAACCTGAAACTGTTCTTAACCTGAAGCACCACTTTAGCTAATGGGGCCTCCTGCTGCTGCTGCGCCACTGCTGTGCGATTTCTGTTCTCATCCTGAAGCAAAGTTCTTAACCCGAGGTACTATTTCTGGGTTAGTGGAGTGTGTAACCTGAAGCGTATGTAACCTGAAGCATATGTAACCTGAAGCGTATGTAACCCGAGGTACCACTGTATAGCACAAAAACAACGACCCAGATAGACTGAAGTTTTAACAGTGTAAGTGGCTCCAATAAAAATGGAAAGTAAAATGTCTTCTGACAGATGTGAGAGTTTTATGGGCACCTCCCAGTTATTGTAAAATCCCATCTTGAGATGACCTAGCATGTGACACCATCTTGTAAGACATAGTAACTACAGTGGGACCTCTGGTTACATACTTAATTCATTCCGGAGGTCCGTTCTTAACCCAAAACTATTCTTAACCTGAAGCACCACTTTAGCTAATGGCACCTCCCGCTGCCACTGTGTCACCAGAGCATGATTTCTGTTCTCATCCTGAAGCAAAGTTCTACTGTTTCTGGGTTAGCGGAGTCTGTAACCTGAAGCATATGTAACCTGAAGTGTATGTAACCCAAGGTACCAATGTACTAGATCCCCCAGAAAATGCATTGGACACAATGTTTTGGGAAGTTCTCTTGCAAAAGGAACACCATGGAAGAACCTACTGCTTCTTGCTCTTCTCTCCACTCCTGCTTAGGAGATGGAACAACACTTGACCACACAGGAAGTGGACTCCTCCCCTTTGCACTGGAAGCCACGAATCCTAAGAAATACTGTTCCTGCTCTGGCAGATTTCGAAAAGCATTTATTAGTTTTGAGGTAATGTGATTTCAGCATTGGAACTGCAGAAAAGAACATATTTAAAAAATGCATGTTGATGGTTCCTCTTTCTCCCTCTCTTGCTGTTTAAAAATATAAGAGCTTAGCTAAGTACAGAAGGTAGAACAGTGTCTCAAAGTTGCTTGCTGATGTGAGTGCTGTGAGTGTTTGTTCTTATAATGCCGCAAAGCAGCCATCATAGATGCAGTGAAATTTCATGACTTCCAAGTGAACTCTGCCTCCATGTCCTGGAGTCATTTTAAACTGTCCAACTTACTTAGCATCTCTGGGGTTCTGAAGCCATCTAGAGTATTGTACAGAGAGCTGATAGCAGCTGACCTCTTATGTTCCTCGCTGCTATCTTCTGCAGACTGGGAAACATTAATTTGATTTCGCTGCTAATGAATCCTTTTTTTATGTACTTCTGGTTATTATGTTATGTTTTTAGTGTGTACCCATATCCTACATGCAAGGGGGGGGGGGGAGTGACTTTGCTATATTTGAATGTGTGTTTAAATATAACAGGTGCCTGCAGCAGGGAACACCTGATTGACTGGTGTTTCATAGATAGATAGATAGATAGATAGATAGATAGATAAGTATTTTATTACGACTTTAATCATTTATATGCTGCCCATCTGACTGGGTTGCCCCAGCCAATCTGGGCAGCTCCCAACAAAAAATAGTAAAAGCACAATATAACATCGCACACTAAAAACTTACCTGAGCATGGCTGCCTTAGGTGTCTTTTAAAAATAACATAGCTGTTCCGCAGGGCTGGTGTGACTACCGAAAAAGCCCTCTGCCTGGTTCCCTGTAACCAGACTATGGTTTCGGAGGGTGTACGAACATGCTGCTTGCTCACATTAAACTCCAGTTTGTTTAAATCAATAGTTTAATGTTACATGTGAACCAAGCCACAGGGTTTGGTTCACAAGTCCAAGACTCGGAACGAATTAAGTACTTAACCCGAGGTACCACTGTATAATTATTTATTATTTATACCCCACCCATCAGGCTGGGTTTCTCCAGGCAGTCTGGGTGGCTCCCAACCACAGCGGCGTAGCGTGGGTTATCAGCACCCGGGGCAAGGCAAGTAATTTGCGCCCCCCAACCCGGGGCAAGGCAAATAATTTGCGCCCCCTAACCCGGGGCAAGGCAAGTACAGTAATTTACTCTCCCAAGCAGCAGCAGCAGCGAGGCTTCTCTCCTTAATTGATTCCCCCTCCACACCGCGTCGTTTCCTGGCTGCTCCCCCCCCCTTCCCCTCTCTCTCCTCCTCGCTCTGCTTGCCTTGCCCTGCCCTGCCTGAGGGCACCCTGAGGAGACTCCGCTCTCCTTTTTGACCAGGCGAGGTGGGAAAAAGGGGGGAAAGTCTCTTCCCGCCCCCTCGCCAGACTCCCTGCTCCGCTCGGCTCACTACCCAGGCGGCCAGTGGAAAGAGAGACGCAATTACCTCTCCCTCCGCTTCGCCAAGCTGTCAAAGCCCGGCAGCAGCGGCAACGGCAGCAGCAGGCGCAGCCAGACCCCCGCCAGCCAGCCAGCCCGCCCGCCCGCCCGGCTTCCTCTCCTTTTTTTGCCAGCGGCAGAAGGCTTTGCTCTCCCCCTTCTGCGACCTCCTCGCCAAGCCGAGCGAGCGCGGGCTCCCTAACCAGTGGATTTTAGTAGGGGCAGAGAGCTGCTAGTGCGAGTGCGCCCCCGCCCAAGTTGCGCCCGGTGCGGCCGGCACCCCTGGCACCCCCCACGCTACGCCACTGCCCAACCAAATATTAAAACACAATACAGCATTGAACATTAAAAACTTCCCTGCCTACAGGGCTGCCTTCAGATGTCTTTTAAAGGTAGGATAGTGGCTTATTTCCTTGACATCTGCTGGGAGGACGTTCCACAGGGCAGGCACCACTACCAAGAAGGCCCTCTGCCTGATCCCCTGTAACTTCGCTTCTCGCAGTGAGGGAACTGTCAGAAGGCCCTCGGCGCTGGATCTCAGTGTCCGGGCTGAACGATGGGGGTGGAGATGCTCCTTCAGGTATACTGGGTTGAGGCTGTTTAGGGCTTTAAAAGTCAGCACCAGCACTTTGAACTGTGCTCAGAAACGTACTGGGAGCCAATGCAGGTCTCTCAGGACCGGTTTTATATGGTCCCGGCGGCCACACCCAGTCACCAGTCTAGCTGCTGGTTTCTGGATTAATTGGAATTACTCCCATGTATGCTATCTCATACATGTGACTCCAAGACTTTGGCCACCTCATGAGAAGAGAAGACTCCCTGGAAAAGACCCTGATGTTGGGAAAGATGGAGGGCACAAGGAGAAGGGAACAACAGAGGACAAGATGGTTGGACAGTGTTCTCGAAGCTACCAGCATGAGTTTGACCAAACTGTGGGAGGGAGTGGAAGACAGGAGTGCCTGGCGTGCTCTGGTCCAGGGGGTCACGAAGAGTCGGACATGACTAAACGACTAAACAACAACAACAATAACAAATGCTATCTCTTGGAAGAAGGAGGACAAATGTGGTGAACAAATAAGACTAGCTAGTTTAATCTAAAAGTTCTGACTGCCTGACTACACAACATATACTTTTTTAAACAAAAAATCCTCAGCTTTTCATTTAGCAGACTTCTTGGTGCATCCTGAATTGTCTGCTATGATGTCACCACATAAAAATAGGCCATTTGGAATGCTGCATTGGAGGGAGCCAGTCCCATATTTGACTCCCACATTCCATGACAGCTGAATTCCAGTCGCACTTTATCAGTAGCTGTCTTGTACACTGGTTACAATGCCTTGGGGATAGTTCTAAACTAATTCATATTCTCTTATTTAAACCTTGAACTCATTCTTGATTTAATTGCTGTAGTGTGAGACATTTGAATTTGTAGCTGCCTGGAATTGGTTCGGAATTCCGCCCCCCCCCCCCAAGAAAACCACTTTCCCATGTTGATGCTCTTGGGCCCACTGTGTATCACTGTCCGAGGACACAACTTCTTATTTGTTGGGTCTCTGAAGTCAGGGCAGCAGTATTTCAATATTTGTTTGCACTCAGATGATTGAAGTTGGATTTTTGCTGTTTAAATACCAGTATTTAAAATACAAAAAGCTGCCATCGCCACCTCACTGCCTCTGTTTGCTTTCCCGTTATGTTCATGCAAGATTCCATTTTCCTCTTTATTCACATTATCCAGGTCTATAACAAACCCCATCTGAACCTTTTATCCACCCACTAAGTCCAGATTAATTTATTGCATTCCATACAGCTCTCTAACTGCTTCTTCTAAATGTGCGATGGGGCTTAGAGGTGTGCAAAGGGATTCGGAGATAAGGAGGGGGAGACGTTTCCCAATTCCATCTTGCAGTGAAAGGTTGAGTTATAATACTATTGCCTCTGATTTTTGTTACACGTGGCCATGGAATAAGACGCAGGACGAATGACTGATTAGAGCTCATGTTTAGCTAAATTAACATCTCAAGTCCTTTTTTATGGCTAAATCTCAGTTCTTCATAATCTAAAAGCAAATATTTGCCTTTAATATCTCTGATTTATGCATAGAATACCATGTGCTGTTCATTTCCCTCTTAATTATTATTATTTCTTTAAAACCGCTTTCAGGCAGAAAGTCAAAGCCTGCTGTGTTTTATATTATACTCTGCAGCTCATTTTCCTCCCCCCCCCTAAATGAAACATCTAATTAATCTATGTACTGTGAATGCTTTCTGTTTAAACTCTCCATGCTCATAAAAAGAGCAGGACAAAAGTATAAAATGTAGCTAATTTGTTACAGCTAAGGGGAAACAGTGGATGTGAAATTATCTTTTTATATTCCCAAATGTCTCTGCAGATTGGGGGTCAGTGCACCCATTGCATAAAAGAACTAAATGAAGGAAATGCCAACTGAAGGAAATTTGAAGAGGCCCTTGATGGAATAGTGGAATTCTCCCTATTAAGAATTATACAATAGCATATTGTTGATTTTCTGTAATTTATTACTTTATTTTTAGCAATAACAAAAAAAATCCAAGCGCTTTGATTTTTTTCTGTTGTCACCATTAAGGATCGTTTTGATCCTTATCCTTTCAGAAATGAGAGATAATTTTGATTTTGGAACCCTTTAGTAGCAAAGCCAATTATCTTCAGAACTTTGAAAGTTCTTACCTGTCCTCATTATAGCTGCACACCACCGAACAGGTAAATGCTTTAAGAAGCCTCACTTGCAGTCTGCAGCTCACTTAACTGAACACTGTGATTTAAGATTATTTAATCCACACCTACCTGGCTTTGTAGCTCAGATCTGTCAGACTGATAAGATGTATATATCAGTAAGTTATTCCAATGAGACAGGGTCAAGCGGTCTTGATTTGACTGAGGCATAAATTTATGCTGCAACCATTGTTACTTTTGTATTATTCTTATATCCTGTTATTTGTTTAGAAAGCATGCAGCCCAGTTCTGTGCATGATTACTTAGAAGTAAACCTTAGAAAATACTATGGAACTTACTCCTAAGTAGATACACATAAGAATGTGACCTTAAAATAAGTTCCCTTCTAGTGCCATATCTAGGTACTGTTGCATCCATGCTGCTTAGATTCACCATTTCTGTTATGTACTCTGAGATGAGTTACTACACTTAAGTGCTTTCCTATGATTAAATCCCAACTAAGCTCATTGGAATTGACTTCCAATCATGTTTGAGATCTTGTCATTGTCATTTTAAAATTTTTTTGGGGGGGTCAATGGCATTAAGGTACTACTTTGTTAAAAATCATGAAGGTTTGAAGCATTACACTGAAATCTGGAGGTGCAATGTTCAGTTCAGTGCACTGCTGTAAATGTACTTTGTGACCTTGGACAAATTACTTTGGCCTCAATCAGAGATGGCCACATTCAACCAGATGTGGCGCTGGTGAGAATCATGCACAATACATATGAGAAGATACACTTTCTTTTCTGCATTGAGAGACATGTGAGCCTGTTCTCCTTTGCCTGCATTCTGCATGGCAATGAGAGCTTTTATGCAGTTATGTGCATACTGCCCCTTTCAGTTTGCACCAGCACTCCCATGTATAGGTCACCTAGTTTATGTGCAGCAGCAGCATGTGCTGATTTGCACATGGAGAAGGCAAATGGTAGCCACTGCTGGTGAGCTTTCTGTCTTATCCTGACTTATCCAGTTCTGTGGGATCTGTTCCAGCTATTGAGGCCGTAGGATGTTGACATTGTGCTTCAAAGTGTCCATTCCACCTCTTGACCCTTGCCTATCCTGGCTTGTCCATTCAAGCTGGCAAGTGGGGAGGATCTAGTCAGGGGAAGTCCAGGTGATGGTTAACACATAATTTTGGTGCTGGGTTGTCCTAACTGTCTTGAATGAGGAAGTACTATGCCCCCTTCTGGAAAAATCCTCCCTAGACCCTGAGGTGTTGATAACTATCGTCCAGTGTCTAATACCACCTTTTTGAGTAAGGGGCTCAAGCAGACAGCGGCAGTTCACCTAAAGTCACTATTGGAGGAAACAGATTACCAGGAACCATTCCAGGCATTCCTGCCATTTTCAGGCATGTGTTGGGCATAAATTCAGCCGTGTTCACCCTGACATAAGAGCTCATTCAAGGGAGAGACAGGAGGAGTGCAACCCTACTGCTACCATTGGATATCTCAGTGGCTTTTGACACCATTGACCATAGTCAATGGAGCATTTCTGTTGGGAGTTGGAGGCACTGTTTTACAGTGGTTCTGCTCCTTCTTGCATGACCGTTACCAGAGAATAGCATCAGGGGACTACATGTCTACAGCTCTACTTTTCCATTAAATTTGAGTCAGGGGAGGCCATGCATAAGCTGAACACATGACTGGATACAGTGGTGGAGTAGATGAGGATCAATACATTGAAGCTGAGTCCTGCTTCACTATGGGTAAATGATTCCCAGGTCTGCCTGTTCTAGATATGGTTGCACTCCCTCTGAAAGTGTAGGATGTTCTTGAAACCATATTTATCCATGGAGGCCCTTATGGCCTCTATGGTAAAAAAAATGCCTATCATCAGCTGGTGCATCAACTGACCCTTTCCTGGACATGGATAACGTGGCCACTGTGATGTGTGCATTGATATTAAATCATCATCATCATCATCATCATCATCATCATCCTCTACATTTTTTCTTGCAAATAGGACCTGGGGCAAGTTTTGACTTGCATAGTCGACTGATCAGTGCATACTATTCTCAACCTTTCTGTTCATTGGCAAGATAGGTTCAGGATTATGGTTTTTCTGTTTTCAGATACCATGTTTAAAGGGGGGTGGGGGAGATACTGCAGTACCTCCAAACCCAATTCCTTTGGGTTGACAGATGTTTGGTCTGTGGTGGATCTCAGCTTGAGAATATGAAGAACCAATAAGCTGTTGACATCACTGAAATATTTAGAAGTGAAATGTCTGTCTCACTACTAAAATTCATAATGAGCACTGAGGGGAAAAGAATTAGATAAATGCACAGTATGATGAATTGTATCAGCAGAATTCCCTCCCTCCTTCCTTAATGGGATTTTGTCAAGAGTTTTGCAGGAGGCACCAGCTGATCCTTAATGCCTTGAGAACTTAGCATTTGAATTCTTTACTGTGTTCAAAAGCAATTTAGGAAATATTACCATAGCAAGAAAGATGCTCCAAAACAGTAATATATGAAGTCTCAATGGGATTGCTTATTTGCAGGGGAAGCTCTCACAGTAAAAAATACTATAAATCCTATATAAGTCAGTAAATGAGTAAAAAGAAGACAAAATAATTATCAAGATAATGTTCAAAATCCTTTAAGTACTCGGGGATTACAGTAGAATTCAATTTATCTGAACCAAGGCTATCTGCAACCCATAGAAATTTAAAGAATATGAAAGTCATTTAGTTTGACATTTTTTGAATGAAGTATGATCCAGGAAACCCAGATTTGTTAAGTTATTGCTATGCATATCGTACCAAAAGAGTATTAAAAGAGTTGCTGGAACACCACCAAGCCTGGATAACCTCCCTCCTGAACCTCCCTCCTGAACTCCCGCCGCGCTCAGAAGGCTTGCGGATAGCTTCCTGAAGCCTGGAGAGTGAGAGGGGTCGGTGCGCACTGGCCCCTCTCGCTCTCCAGGCTTCAGCGAAAGCCTGCATTCGCTCCATAGGATGCACACACATTTCCCCTCCATTTTTGGAGGGGGAAAAGTGTGTCCCATAGAGCGAACAATACGGTATCTGTTGGGGATGTGCACCAGGCACAAGATTTGATTTGTATCTATCATGTTGGGAAGCAGCATGACTTGTTTGGAAGCCACATGTATCTTTTCGATTTGACTTGTTATTTGATACCAAATCGGATCTGTTAAAAATGAAGTTCTCATCCCATACACCCTATTCACTACAACAGGAAATCTAAAGTGGCTATAACTTTTTTCTTTTTCACAGAGTGGATGGAATTTGCAGGCATAGCAGCTTTTCTAAAGTGGATTTAACTTACCAAATTGTAGGTGGATACATCCCAGGATTTTCATGTAGGGCACCTTTTTCTTTTTCTGCCAGAATTGGATGCATTTGCAGACATGGGATGAAGCCTGGCAGATTTTAGAAGGATAGTTAAAATGGTTCTCTCCCAAGAGAAGACTACTGTTTTGGAGTGAGTACAATAAGAATCACGGGGGGGGGGGGGAGGCGGCGGAGTTGCATTGGGAATTAAACTCCTGGCAAGGGCCCTGTTACCTCAAGGGGTGGGGGTGGGGTTCTGCCTCCCATGAATTTTGGGGGATACTATGATAGACTAAACTAAAGCACAGTTTTAAATCCCTTGCCCCAAATCAATGTGATTGGAATGCCCTTGGGAAATAATTCACTGTGATGAAAAGCTAAACCAGTCTTTCAAGATGAAAGATCCCACCACCACTTTCCCTCTCAAGTTCTGGGTGTTTCCTCAGTTGGTTTGTTGTGTTTTGGAAAACAAAAACAAATGGTTGCACATTTTGTGGGCAGCTGAGGCTACAGAGCCACTCAGTCTTTGATCTGACTCAAGATAACTTGTCAACTGTGCGATCTGGCTCAGAATAGTCAGAACCTCTCCCCAAATCACTCCAATTTGTTTCATAATGTTAGGTATACACAGAGCTGCTGCACAACCCTCATATCTGTTCGCAGGATGCAATATGTGTTTACTAATATTATTATATCCCAATGGCATTGTATGCATTCTTCAGCATGCAGATGAATGACTGATATCACTGTCAGCTGACTGTGTTTTTACCTAAAAGAAAAAATGCACTGTTTGTAGTCTGTGTATATGCAGCTTAGGGGTTATTCTGTATTCATTGCTATCCCTTGGGGCTCAGGTGGCCTTGGTAGCATGGCTTCCATCAGCTTTGGCTGCTGGCCCAACAGCATCCCTATCTGGACAGAGATAGCCTAAATACTGTTATCTGTGCTCTGGTAACCTCTAGATTAGATTATTGCAATGCTATACATATTTCAATGTTATACATAAGACTGTCTCTGAAGACAGTTAAGAAACTTTGCCTGGTGCAGAATTTGGTGGCCAGTTTACTCACTTGTGGCACATAGGAGCCAACTCCTAGATGCCAGGGTCAATCAGTTATATGGGGCAGGACTTACCTGCACACACACATACACACTTGAATATTTTATTCAAGTTGGCTCCACTACTGCGGCAAGATAGTTTGAGTGTATAATGCCAATCCTAGCCTGACTGCACTGGCTGCCAATTAGTGTCTGGGCACAATTCAAAGTGCAGGTTTTGACCTATGAAGCGTTGAATGGCTCAGGACCACAATACCTGAAGGACCGCCTCTCCCCGAGTGAACCAATCCGGAACCTGCACTTATCATTTGAGTACCTCCATGAGACGTCTACTGGGAAGAGTTGCTGTGCTCACTCAGCCTGCCCTCCTGAGCTGTTTTGTTTCTTTGAATAAAGCTCATTAACTTCACTGACACAGTCTGAGTTGCTTCCAACCTGCTCCAGGCACCCACCCTGACATTTATTCTCTACCCAGTTTTCCCTCTGGTCCCACCTACCACTGACACGTGTGGCACTAAGAAGGTAGGCCAGAAAGGGATGGTCCTTTGGCTGAAAAATGTCCCCCACCCCTGCTGTAGTGGCAGCAACATTCACTAACCCATTGCTGAGTCTGGGTACCTCCTCTTCATGCAACAGCTGCAGAAGATATTTCCTCCTGGTAGCATATAATAGTGCTGCATGCCATGTTCAGCATCATCGTTAACACCCAACACTGGGGTTTTCCAACTCAGTCAAGGGCTGGGCTTTTGAAAGGAAAATATTATGGCATCTATTACATGGATATGCCTTCACTACTACTTGCTAGTTAACCAGTGCATTTCATGCTTGAAATAATGCTTAAGAGCTTACGAAAAGAATTGATTCTCAAGCGCTTTAAATGTACCTCTGTGAGTCATCATTTTAAGGAACCCACTCTAACCAAAGTATCATCATGTCATGTTCCCACTTAAAAGGAAATACATTTAATAGGCTGCAAAGTTGAAGGAAACTTGTTTGTTTGTTTGTTTGTTTTTCACAGCCAAAAGAAGTACATTTGTATTTTCCTGAATATTTTTAAAAACATTTTTTTATTTTGTTTTCGGTTGTATGGAGAACAAACAGAAAATATAAAGTCGACATCAAACCACCACACGTCTGTAACAAAACAGGAGAGCAGGAACATTAGTACCCTATAGAAGGAAATCATACATCAGTGGGAAGCAAATATAAGTGCAAGTACAAAAACAAAGGCTGGACCTTAAAACAAGTCTGGGAGAACATGTGTTTGCATCCTGATCCTGGGATTTATATGAAAGAGAAGACTGGGAGAATATGTGTTTGCATGGTAACAACCTGATCCTGGGATTTATTTGACGGTTCCTTACCAATCTCACATAAATACTTCTGACTATGGTTTTCTTTCACCTTCCACAAATACTCCACCCTGCCTCCTACAAACACAAGTGAAAGCTGTTAAAGACATATCTGCGTTGAGGTTTTGAAAGAATTTGGAAATAAAGTTATTGCACTGGTTCTCCAAATGCCATAGAAGAGGATCAGGTCAGCCAAAAAGTCCACAAAACAGACTTTTCATTATGAAATTGAGGGCAGAAGTTTCTTTTCTTTTATGGGTTCTTGCACATTTTCTGGAATCCTGTCATAGCCTGTTTAGTGCTTTAAAACTTGAGAATTTTAGAACAGAGGTTCTCAGTCATTTTAAGCCCAGGACCACATTTGGAAATCCAAGAAACAGTTGTGAAGACCATAGACTACTAATTTAACAGAAGGAAAATGGGAAGGTGGCTGTCTCAGGGCGCCCATGGGTGCCACATTGGAGATCCCAGCTTTAGAAGATGTTGAGCACTGATTTTAGCATTGCTCCATCTTCAGAAATGCAGGGTAAACAGCTTTCACAATTTCACTGGCATTCTGTGTAGTTTTGTAGTTTGCTTGAAGAATTGGCTGGGAAAACCCCCCGGAATCCCAGCCAGCAAATGCACTGCAAGCAATTAAGAGGGTGTTTGTTTTAAGCCAGGATTTGGAATTGAAACTGTACTGCATTTCATCTGTGGCTTCTCAAAATCCCCCACCCACTTCAAAGGACAGCATTTAACAGACAGTAAAGATGAAGGGAACTCAGAGGGCCTTTTTTTGAAAATGAAGTGGAAGCAGACAACTACTAGGCATGTGGCCACTCCTTAAAAACCGAGAGTAGGTGATGCCTGTAACTGGACAGAGACCATTCTGACATAAGTGATAATCACATGACTGTAGACTTCAGAGGATTTGCACATGTGAATGAGTCCCTGCAGATCAAAAATCACAAGTAGAAACGGCATAAAAGTTAGGTAAAGGGACCCCTGACCATTAGGTCCAGTCGTTACCAACTCTGGGGTTGCAGCGCTCATCTCTCTTTATTGGCCGAGGGAGCCAGCGTACAGCTTCCAGGTCATGTGGCCAGCATGACTAAGCCACTTCTGGTGATACAGAGCAGCGCACGGAAACGCCGTTTACCTTCCCGCCGGAGCGGTACCTATTTACCTACTTGCACTTGACGTGCTTTCGAACTACTAGGTTGGCAGGAGCAGGGACCAAGCAACGGGAGCTCACCCCATCGCGGGGATTCGAACCGCCGACCTTCTGATCGGCAAGTCCTAGGTTCTGTGGTTTAACCCACAGCACCATCCGTGTCCCTAAAAACGGCATATTGTTTTCAATACAGCATTTTTTCAGTATGAATTCAGCCACATTGTAAGCCCTTTATTTTCGCCACACACTCTCTCTTCAGATTTTCAAGACAGTGCAGGAAGCGATTGCCACTTCCTTCATGTTACCCCCATACTCATCATGTTACCCTTGGCAATTGGACTTGTGCAAAGCCACCTCTTAAAACTCAATCCAATCCATGTTTACTTAGAAGTTCAACTCACTTCCTTGGACTTACTTAACATGTGCTTAGGACTGTAACCTTAGAACGTTGATTTCTGACTTTATCATTCCTAGAAAACATCACCTTTGTCTTTCTGTTTTAGTTCTGATTTATCAAAGAGATCAATGGATTTAAAAATTGGCACAAAGGACTACTACCTGCTTTTTATGCTTGCTCAGTTTTTAGCAATGCACTGTTGCAGTAGTCTTCCTAACCACGATAGCCTGGTGATTGTTTAATCAGAGATCAACTGCAAATGAAAGATAGAGGATGAATCAGGAAAGACAAGTATAAAAGAGACCCATCGCTTTTCAGAATAGTTCTATGTATGTTTTCCTAAAACAAAAATTACATTTGAGCTGTTCTTAAAGGATTCGTGTTTTTATTTATTCCCAAGTGTAGCAGCACCCAGAGGTGAAAAGCTGGCTAATTGCAGATTCTGATGTGTCCTATAGTACTCTGAGACAAGTTCCCTTTGAATGAGGATTATAATATTTTTTCAGGTGGTAGCTTCCAGTGTCTTCTATGTAAACAGCTGATATAAACCAAACCAGATGTTGCCTTTCCTACATATTTTACAAAATTCACTGTAAGCAATCAAATCAAGTGAACCCTGCTATTAAAAGAGATTCCCCTGTTCTGAGCTTTAAAGTGTTTCTGAGTAAGCAAGCACTAGAGCCACTCATCTTTCAGCTTTACCCTTCATACAGCAGCTGTATCTTCTTGAAGGACCCAGCCGGAACCAAGCTAGGAGAGATTTCTCCATTTGGATGTTCCGGGTAAAACCTTGTACTGTATCTGGCAACTGAAAGAGTTTGCCTTGTTTATACAAGATTTTTATTTTATTTTTTGGCGCCAAATCAAGAGTTTATGAATGTATGCTTTTGTTATAAATCTTCTGTTTCTGCCCCGGAAATTTATATTGCAACCAACATTTCTTAAAATGGAGTTTACCTAAGTCAAGCTGCACTCTTCTGCACCCTCAGAGTGGTCTTCTGTTTGTCCCATGCTTTCTAGGGACAGGTCCAAGTGGTTTTGCCTCTGCCCTGCCACTTTCCCCTGGAAAACCCACTCTTTAGCACTAAATCAGAACAAACTGCAATCCAAAGAAAACCCAATTGCCACACTTTCTGATTCAGTGCTAAACAATGGGTTTTCCTGGGGGGAAAGCAGTGAGACAAATGAAAGTGCAGATGAGCCCTAAGAGCCACTGAAATCAGTGTTGTTAATTCAGTGCATATAAGACTGGGTGGGGTGGGGAATGTGAAGCACACACACTCATAGGAATAAATATTTGAACCCACACATAAAACCCTTACTGGGCTGGCTCATATGCATATATTCTCAACACCTGGTTTATCAGCATTTGATGATCAGGAGCTGACTCTGCAAACTAACCCCAGTACAGCATGTTATTAATTATTGTTGCTGTTTTTAGTAATGTTTATTACTTAAAATTATACTTCCCTTCAAATGAAATAACGAGGTACACACACACACACACACACACACACACAAAATGTTGTTGCCATCCATCTGTCTTGAGAGACAGTAGAGTGCATCTCAGGGGTGAAGTCAAACTGCTGCATTTGACTTTTTTCTGCAAAAAAATAGAAGCACAATAAAACTACAGTTAAACAACAGATGCTGCTTGAATGGCAACTAAGTTAAAAAGAAACCAGCATGTTTCAGTGGACAGCATTTTTCTATGCTAAATATTAGGTCTATAGCAGTGTTTCCCAAACTTGGGTCTCCAGCTGTGTGTAGACTACAGCTCCCATCATCCCTAGCTAGCAGGACCAGTGGTCAGGGATGATGGGAGTCATAGTCCAATAACAGCTGGAGACCCAAGTTTGGGAAACACTGACCCAAAGTATTTAGATTAGCTATGGGGGAAGGTCACATTAAAATAAATCTAAGGTCCGGTGTAAACAGGCTATTGCCATTCTCATCTCAGGTGGTAGTAAAGTGTTTCTGTTTGAGGTTTCTGATGGGGCACAGCCAGTTGCAGAAGATGCAGGACACTCATATAGAGCCCCAAACAGTCCACATTCCAGATGTGGGTCTTTGTGAACTTTGCATTTGTGATGTAATCCAAAGAAGTGATAGTGTGTTATTGGTGTACATGTTCTATTCTGCCTTTCCTCTGCTGTTTTGCTCAGTAGCATGGAAGACTGTGTGGAGGAAGCTACTGCAAAGATAATATTTTTAACAATTTCCTGGTAAGTGGAACCTGTGCTTGTTGTCTCTGGCCCTTTGACTACTTTACACAGAAACAATGTTTGCTGTGGCTAAACTAGTGTAGGCTGCAGTTGGTGGCAGACCTTGAGGTCTCAAATTTCAGTGACACCCTGTGTGATGCCAGAATTTGGCAAAAACAACAACAACCCCGCCTCTTGCCTTCCATGCTGTGTAATAGTTGCAGCACCCCCAAGTCTCTGTACCCTGTGTGACTGAACCAGTTATGCTCCCGTAAATCCGCCTCTGCTGCAGTAAAATACTTAAAAGTGTAGGAATGAGACACATGTCTCCTAACGCGTAATGGATATGTGCCAGGGAGCCACAGTTCCCCAGCACATGCATCCTTCATATCACTAAGTGTTAGGAGAAGTGGATCTCCTTTCCACATGTTATATTCATCATCATCATCATCATTTCCGCTTGTAAACCTCCTTGTGTATAGTAATATAAAAAGGTGGTATGCAAATTAAAAGTGAAATGTAATAGGAAACAACAGTGGAACACCAGACTAACTGCAATAAACATACTTGCCAAGTAAAGCAGGACACACACACACACACACACACACACCAACTTAGAAATCTTCCCTGAATGGGCCCCTTTATTGTAAGCCATGTAAAAGCATGTACAGCACTGTTATCGGTACATAAAAATAGTTTACAGGTTGACACCCTTAACTGACTGGTTTCCATTCTGAAGGAATTACTGAGGGCATGAATTGTTTTTTTGTAAGAGGTTGCTGGGGTAAACATGATGTCAGAATTACTTCTTCCTACTGAGCAAGAAGCAATGTATTCCAGCCCATATTTTGCTCTAAAGGGGGTGGGGTGGGGGGTGGAAGATGTGTCATCCCTGGTAAGAGTGACTCAAACAGATTACACTGACTGCTGAAATGTTCGATAGTAAATTAAGTGTTTCTTTTCCATGGCACACTGGTACTTTGAGATGCACTTGTAATTCTTTGTGTTCGAAACTGTTTGGTGTTTCTAACCCTGTTCTGAAAGCCTTGTCCTAGTTGTGAAATAATCCTTCCATAAAATATAAGCTGCTTACTGATAATAGGTATGGTAGGTAAATTTGTTTCAGGCACTGTTTTATTGTCATTTGTTCAGCAAAACTGCTTTTCAGAAACCCATTATAAATAATGTTCATGCATTTAAATATGACTATTAAATTACTTTCAATTTAGAGCTCAGGAATGTGAGGGTGGGGTGGGGTGGATGGGTTTTTGTTTTTTGTTTTGGTTGCAACAAAGAACAAAACATTCCCCCCTTTGATGTGCAGTGCAACTATAATTTTAAATATAATACTTTGCATATCTAGAGCATTGTCTGTGTTGTCAGACAGCAGTGAATTCAGTCACGGCATGTTGCTGTGCATATTTTAAGTTAAACTCTCTAGTATGTTCTCTGCAGTCCTTAATAAAACAAACAGATGCATTTGCTCCTTCCTCCAGCCCAAGCTTTGCTTTTTAACCAAATATTCTCATCCTCCTAGGAGGCCACCTTTTCAGTGATTAACTTTTTAGTACTTCATTAGAGACTCAAGAGTTCTTAACTAACAAGTGCCCTGGTGTTTTTCAGACCCTCCACTGCTCTCTACTTGATATGGCCAGGAGGTGTGATGACCTTCCACAGTGGCCACAATGTTAGGAACAAAGACAGCCCAGGAAAGAAAGAAGATTTGCTAGCTTTGTATAAGGGGAAAAAACCCATTTGAACTCTGCTCAGAAAGCATTTACAGAGGGTATCCAGGCTCCTAATTCTTCCTAAATGCCTGACTTTAGCATTTTTAGAGAGAGAGAGAGAGAGAGAGAGAGAGAGAGAGAGAGAGACTGTCATGTTAATTAAGGCTAAAGACCAATCTGTTTTGGTTCTTCTCACCACAGTACTTCACTCCAGGAATCCCTTGATTAAAAATGGATCATTTGGATTCGCCTCATCAGTACAAATAATTTCTAGGAACATCAAACTGAAAATCACCCCGTTTCCTAAGAAAGCTTATAAATGCCAATTCCAGAATAATGTGCAAGGGCCTTTGGTGATGTGGGTGTGAGTTTTATGAAGTACAAAAGGACTTTGAGGGAGAGAATGCAGCCAACAAATGTCCTAGCACTGTCTGCAAAGGCCAATTCCTCAATTCCATCTCTTGGTCACATTAATTTTCTTGTGCGGAACATCATCAAGTTGAATGGAAAATGCAGGCAATGCTATCTGCATGGGCCACAGATCCATTTAGTGCATTCCCTACAATAATATATTTAACTAAACAGGTCCTTCTGTCTTCCTCCACCTGCCATAATGAGCTTTACTAGTTGATCCTCTTACTTCTATAAACTAGATCTTTATAGAAAATTGAAATTTGTCTACTTAAGGTGGGGATTTGGGGCTTATCCACACATACCTTTTGCCTTTTATTTCCAAGGTTTTTGTTTGCTTGCTTTGTCCCAAGCTTTCCCCACGAAAACCCGCTCTTTAATGTTGAATCACAGCAAATGTCAGTCTGCGTTTTCCACAGATTGCTGATTGCTCCAACTGAGCCTTAAAGAGGGGGGTTTTGCAAGGAGAGCACTGAGAATGAGAATTTATTATTTATACCCTGCCCATCTTGCTGGGCTTCCCCAGCCACTCTGGGCGGCTTCCAACAAAATATTAAAAGTACATTAAAAGATCAGTCATTTAAAATTTCCCTAGATAGGCTGCCTTCAGATGTCTTCTAAAAGTCAGATAGTTGTTTATTTCCTTGACATCTGTTGTGAGGGCGTTCCACAGGGCGGGCGCCATTACTGAGAAGGCCCTCTGCCCTGTTCCCTGTAACTTGGCTTCTCGCAGTGAGGAAACCGCCAGAAGGCCCTCGGAGCTGGACCTCACTGTCCGGGCTGAACGATGGAGGTGGAGACGCTCCTTCAGGTATAATAATAATAATACTTTTTTATTTATACCCCACCCTCCCCAGCCATGGCCGGGCTCAGAGCGGCTATACTGGGCCAAGGCCGCTTAGGGCTTTAAAGATCAGCACCAACACTTTGAACTGTGTTCAGAAACATACTGGGAGCCAATGTAAGTCTTTCAAGACCAGTGTTATGTGGTCTTGGCAGCTACTCCCAGTCACCAGTCTAGCTGCCACATTCTGGATTAGTTGTAGTTTCTGGGTCACCTTCAAAGGGGGGTGCTTGGACATGAAGCCTCAAATCATGTGCCGTGCCTTTGAAGAGTGGAGGAAAGGTAAGTGTGGATGAGCCTTTAGTATTTGTATGTGCAAAACACACTTATCTAAAAATGGGATCTAAAAGTTGGAAATAATGGGCATGATTTTAAGCATATCTAAGTCCCATTGGTCTCAGTGCGAATGTTACTTGTGCACATAGGTTTTTTTCTACTGAATTCAATTGGACTTGGAAATGCTTACCTTTGGCTTCTTTCTCTGAAATTTTTGTTGCATTTAAAACCTTTCAAGAGAAACACATTTATCATTGAACAGCCCATTTTGATGTTGTCATGTTACTTATTTTTTTACTACTGTCACTGATATACTTAATTTTTAGCACATAGCACGCCACAGTAAATAAAATCAGAGCATTTTATCACCAATTTCTGCAGCGGGTAACACTCTTTTGTCCTAATTAACACCAGAAGGTTTGGTTGCAATTCTTTGCTATCAGCATAAGGTATGTTTCTTGCTGCCAGCTTAAAACACTTATTACTCATTCATGAGGGCTTCTGCTATCTCTGTACTACCCTAGATACCTTTTCCCACTCTAAAGACAGTGGGGTTTAGTTTACATTTTCCTTCATTGCTCTAATACATTTTGACATCCCAGATGTGGTGTATCATTAACACTGAATATACCCATGACAGATAACATAAAGCATTGTCATTCATAAAACATTATACTGTGGGAGTTATCCTTGAAACCCCTTACTTCTACTTTCCCCCTAATTTAAGGGTTTTTATTTTTTCTAGTTCATAAGTTTATTGTTCCAGCCAAAGGCCATTGCAAACTTGCCATGATTGTATTAATAAAATAATACAGAACATCCACCCATGAAATAAGCCAACATCCGTTTCTTGTTTCTTTTGGGTGGGGTAGCATAAAGATAGGAACAGCCTACAAATCCACAGACCACTCGATCCAGGTTAACTCAGTTGAAGTCAGGAAGATTGCTTCAGGGAGAGTAAATTCATTAAGGATTGCAGCCAGCGAAGAGGCTGAGGGGTTTGAGTAATGTTTCGCAGCTAATGAAGATCAGATAGGAAGGAGAGTTTAATTGGTTATATTCTTCCTCAATCTTCTAATCCCAAATTTTTCAAGGCCAACAATGTTGCTGCTGTTCTCATTTTAAATATTTCAATATCCACCACCTTCATTGCTGACTTCCCTAGTCAAATTGAAGGGGGAACCCCCATAACTATGCATATTTTTCTTTTCAGAAACCCTGGGAGTTTTTGCAGTATAGGCAATCTAAAAGTGCCTCTAAATTCCCGGACTTTGACATGTGGAAAATATGGTGTCTTTGGAAACATTCAGACTGCTAACATGTGAAATATCAGGAATGCTATTTCATTCCTGTTTTGGTCCCGGAAAGTCAAGACATAGAGGTCTTGTGTGGGAGAGTGGGAAGGATGTTCAGCTTGAATGTGGTGAGGTAAATCAAACCCACATGAAACCTTTGAAAAGAAGGATTCAGACAACTAAGCCACTCTTGATGTGCATTAGAAGTTCCTTATTTTGTGGATTTGCCACAATTGGCTTCTGTGAGTGGTTATCCACATGCTTTACTAATTATCCCCAATCCGCTTGAAGGCACATTTATGAATGTCAATCATTTATTGTCAATTTATGTTCTCCAGGGGGTGAGTGGAATGGAAGCTGTTGATAGTGCAGAAACGTTTTAGACTTAATGCATTAGCATTTCCATGAGGATCATACCACACAGTGACTTGACAAGTCCATCTTCATCCTAAATAAACATAACCTTTTGCATCTCTTTTGCAAGCGACAGGAAAACTGAGCAATTTCCTTAAGGGGACTTTAAATTCTTGGCACAATGCCAGCACTCTTGTTGCATTTTTGAAAGAATAAAATGTAACATTCGTTCAAAAAACAACTGACGGTTTTGTTTATTCGTTACTAAATTTGAAAGAGGGGGGAGTCTTTGCTTAACCCACATTTGCAGAAACATCAGGAAGCATTTCAACAGCAATTCATATGCCCCCACATTTGAACGTGAGCTTATTCTACCCATGGTCTTATGATTTTATTTAAGATTCTAGAAGAGGGATTCAAGTTAGGTACTGGAGTGGGGGCAATAATCGTTCCTTAACCTGAGGCCAATTTATGTTTCCTGCTGCAAAGTTTCCTGCTGCAAAACAGGTTTCATTCCTGATCAAATGCCGTAAGCATACATGTCAAATTAAGAGTTATTTATGTTTGCCCCAATACACATAACTTGGGCTACTGCAGCACACTGGTTCTTCCCTAGCCATTAACTAAGTGTTCATGAGAGCAGAGCCAGATTGGACCTATGGATTTCTAGTTGCAGAACTCCACTCAGCATTCCTCTGTGGGCCACATTGGACGTGACACTAAATGCATCCCTGGAAGTTGCATCCTTTTTTTGTTCTTTTATTCCAAATAAAGGTAAAGGGACCCCTGACCATTAGGTCCAGTCGTGGCTGACTCTGGGGTTGCGGCGCTCATCTTGCTTTATTGGCCGAGGGAGCCGGCGTACAGCTTCCGGGTCATGTGGCTAGCATGACTAAGCCGCTTCTGGAGAACCAGAGCAGTGCACGGAAACACCGTTTACCTTCCTGCTGGAGTGGTACCTATTTATCTACTTTCACTTTGATGTGCTTTCAAACCGCTAGGTTGGCAGGAGCAGGGACCGAGCAATGGGAGCTCACCCCATTGCGGGGATTCGAACCGCCAACCTTCTGATCAGCAAGTCCTAGGCTCAGTGGTTTAATCCACAGCGCCACCCGCGTCCCTTTTATTCCAAATAGTTCATTCCAAATAGTGTGTATTTGCACATAGGAGGTTAACACTTTCCTCACACACCACAGACCAGACAGTCTAGCTGCTATTTGGCATAGAGAGATGCTCCCGTTGCTTATAATGGGAATAATAATAATAATAATAATAATAATAATAATAATAATAATATATACCACTCTATACCCTGAGGTCTCAGATAATGGGTCCATCTATCCTGCAACAAATAGCAGCTGGGGTGGGTGGGTGCAATTATAATCAGAACCAGAGCTTCTGAAATGTGTGGACAGCCCCCCCCCCACTTTACATACTGTGGCTCTGGTCATGATTACCCCTTGCAGTGGCTGTTTAGAGGAGAGGGAACTTCCAGTGAGACATTTTAGTGCCATTTGTAGTTTGGTCTTTGAATGAGAGGGATACAAAACAGCATAGAAATCTGTTCAAATCTCGTTGTGGAGAAGTTTCAAATATTGATGGCATCATCATCATCTTTATCTGAAGATTTCAGGATGGTCCACATCATAAAAATAAAAGATAAAAACCCAAAATACACAAACACAAGAGCAAAAACAAAAGAATAACCCTCCTCCTCCCACAAGCACGTTTAAAAGGATATAGGATGTTAATCAGCCAAAGGCTTGTTTGAAGAGGAACGATATCACCTGGTGCCTAAAGGTATAGAGACGTATTTCCACCATTAACCACCAGGCAAGAACAATCCTCTTCAATCTCTGATACAGAAAGTTTTAAGTAATATTTAGTTATTTATTTGAAATAATTTATAGCCCACATTTAACTGGTAATGATGCAAATTATGGTGACAACTTTGCATGGTGCTCTCTCTCTCTCTCTCCAAGCAAAAAAGGATATACAGTGGTGCCTCGCAAGATGAAAAGAATCCGTTCCGCGAGTCTCTTCGTCTAGCGGTTTTTTCGTCTTGTGAAGCAAGCCCATTGACAGCTTAGCGGATTAACTCTATTAGCAGTTTAGCGGCTTTTAGCGGCTTATCAGCTTAGCGGATAAGCGGCTTAGAAAAGGGGGGGGAGGGAAAAAAACCCGCAGGAACTCGCAAGACATTTTCGTCTTGCAAAGCAAGCCCATAGGGAAATTCGTTTTGCGAAGCACCTCCAAAACGGAAAACCCTTTCGTCTAGCGCGTTTTCCGTCTTGCGAGGCATTCGTCTTGCGGGGCACCACTGTACAACATTTTGGTGCTTTGAGCTCATCTTATATGGCTCTGTAAATGGGTCCTTGTGCATAGCAGCACCCTTCCTTGGTGGGTGGGAGCTGATGCAGTTGAAGATCGTACCAAGTTGCTATTTCATTTGTGAGTATAGAGAGCTGGCTGGGTCTTGTAGATTCTGTGCCATAAATTATATATTCCCCCAATGAAGCACCTTAAACTCAATGAGCAGAAAATCTAGATTACGTAACCAGAATGCATTACAGAAATTATAAAAATTATGCACATTAAACTGACATGCATACAGCAGTAGCATTAGGATTCCTGGTAGTTGTATTGCGGGGCCTGCGGTAGGCAGCTTGTGGAGAGAACTGGGGCAATGGCAGCTTTGGCAGTGGGAGAGAGTACATACTCTATGCCAGCAGTCGGCCAGCTTCATGCTACTCAACATTTTGTCCCCAGTGAAATCATTCTCTGAAGTATCACAAGATTTAACAAACTTGTACATAAGACATGCAGAACTGGTTTTGGGTTTATGGGATTTCTTTGCATTAGACAAGTTCTGAGATGCTCTGCAAACCATTTCCTCCTAGTTCAGATATTGCTGTGCTTATGAATAGTGGAAGACATTCTAACATGCGTTTTATACCATGAATTCAAATATTATTATGCATGTTTGATTTTCTTAAGGTGTATCTTTACAAGACGTCTCAACATGCATTATTTCTTATACATTGATTAGCTTGTGTATGGTACATATGTATTTCAGATTGAATGGTTTTGCTGACTAAGTGAATTAGGTGGTGTTTACCCTACTTACACTAGTGAGCTGTATCTCTATTTAATTACCCTTTTCAGATTTGTACTCTGCTCTTCTCCTTCATGGATCACTGCCTTGTCGTGGCGAAGGGGCCACCCAAGATGGCCATATTGGAGAGTTCTGACTAAACGTGATCCACCTGGAGCAGGAACCGGCAAGCCACTCCGGTATCCCTGCCAAGAAAACTCCATGGACGAAAACAACAGGCATATAAAAGTTATGACGCTGGAAGATGAGCCCCTCAGGTCGGAAGGTGTCCAACATGCTACTGAGGAAGAGCGGAGGACAAGTACAAGTAGATCCAGAGCTGGGCTGGGCCAAAGCCAAAAGGTCGCTCAGCTTGATCACTAAAGAATTGATGCTTTTGAATTATGGTGCTGGAGGAGACTCTTGAGACTCCCATGGACTGCAAGAAGATCAAACCTATCCATTCTGAAGGAAATCAACCCTGAGTGCTCATTGGAAGGACAGATCCTGAAGCTGAGGCTCCAATACTTTGGACACCTCATGAGAAGAGAAGACTCCCTGGAAAAGACCCTGATGTTGGGAAAGATGGAGGGCACAAGGACAGAGGACGAGATGGTTGGACAGTGTTCTCGAAGCTACAAACATGAGTCTGACCAAACTGTGGGAGGCAGTGGAGGACAGGAGTGCCTGGTGTGCTTCGGTCCATGGGGTCACGAAGAGTTGGACACGACTAAATGACTAAACGACTACACTCTGCTCTTAATTCTACTGATGGTGTTTTCCTTACCTTTATTTTCTTGTGGACTTGGTAAGAAAGGCTGTGTACACACTAACCTGTTTAAAGCATAAAAGCAGAGTTTTTCCAAGTCAAAAATCATTCATGCTCATCCTCAGCATGCTACATAAGGATGGATGTGGTTATTTGATGCATATTTGAAAACTCTCCCCTTAATTACATTATCCACACCTTTTCCTGTCTACATGTTCCAACTGAATTAGGATAATCTTGGTAAATGCCCATATACAATATCATTGGGCAGGTGTAGATACACCTATTGCAGATGTTAATACTGTGCAGCTTGAAGCAACTGGATGTATACAAACTGACTCCTTTTGGAATAAAACATTAGATATTCAAAACTTTATTTGCAGAACTTTCTTCAAAACAGAACAAAAACTTCAAAGATACACCCAAATAATTCCATACAATATCTTGTACATGTCCAGCACAGGCTCTGCATCTTACAAATAAAATAACATAATTAGAGCTGACAAACATAGCTCTCTCTCTCACTCAGGCTCACTCACTCATTGAAGTGTTCTCCTACTGGTTTCTCTGTCTTGTGATTCCTGATGTCAGATTTATGTCCGTTTATTCTTTGGCATAAGGTTTGGCATTTGATGGCATACACAATATTAGACGATGAGCAATTAAATAGTCCCGAGATCTCATCAAATGCCAACAGTGTCCTTCAGCTCTCTATATTGGACAAACAGGCCAAACCTTACGCCAAAGAATAAACGGACATAAATCGGACATCAGGAATCACAAGACAGAGAAACCAGTAGGAGAACACTTCAATCTCCCAGGACATTCTATACAAGATCTCAAAGTAGCTGTTCTATTACAAAGGAATTTCAGAAATAGACTGGAAAGAGAAGCTGCTGAATTGCAACTTATTACCAAACTTAAAACCATGGAGAGACCTGGTCTGAACAAAGACATTGGATTCTTATCTCATTATACATGACAAAGCCATTTTTCACCTTCTCACCCCTTGCTTTTTCCTGTAAGACCTATTGCAGTCGTTAAGAGTCGTCAACAGGCTCATCACAGCTATCTGCCAATCACCCATTCCCACACCCTTCTGAGTAATACCCCTCCCCACCTTCTCACTATATAGAAGGGTCTGGTGACTTCTGTTTCAGTGTATCTGAAGAAGTGTGCATGCACACGAAAGCTCATACCAAGAACTAACTTAGTTGGTCTTTAAGGTGCTACTGGAAGGAATTTTTTTATTTTGTTTTGACTATGGCAGACCAACACGGCTACCTATCTGTAACTGTTACAGTAGTTGTCAACCTATCTAGGAGTTCAGAGAGCTTAATATAGCCCCATGGGAAATCCCCATCTTAAAGCCTTCAGTAGGACACATTTACTGTAGCCATTCTTCATTTCAGTGTCAATTAAACAATCATCCTTAACAACACCTCCCATTGTTGGGACCACCTATGGGGGTTTAAAATAAATAAATAAATCCGAAAGGCCATATTGCAGAATAATGCAGAATCAGTCTTCAATGAGCTTTAATTTTTAAAATGAAACCAGCTTTTCAAGAAGGGGCAAAATTATGCAATCTAGATAATAGAGAGTATGTGTCAACTATGTATCAACTCTCTCTAATAGAGAGTATGTATCAACAAGTAGTCTCCACTGATTCCAGAATAAAATGTTATGTGCTCACAGCGTAAGTGATATTGAAAATTTACATATATGGATCTCAGGTAAAACACCCCCAGGAAACATTATATTCAACACGTTATATATTACTATGATATATTGTTATGTTATGTTGTGTTGTGTTATATTTGTTTTATCTTGTTTTGTAAACCACTATAGAAGCTCTGCTCAGTTTTTAAAATAAAATTGTTTGCATATTTATCACTTTTGTTTCACACCCTTCTGCTAAGTAGCTTAAGGTAGCATAGATTAGGTTATTCCATGTACACCATGAGTTCTTTGGTTGCAAGTATTACTCAAAACTTTACTTGCAATAGGAGTGAGCTAATGAGTAATGCTTGCTTATTTACACCATATTGCAAGATACGCTGTAGGTCTCTGTGTTGTTTCATTTAGTAAAGTCACATCATACATGTAAAAATTATCTTGTTTTTTTCTCTTCCCTTGCCACCTTCAGTTTTTGTGACAGCCTTTCCATTTTGGCTGTTTGCCAGATTATATTATACCAGTGATCAATATTCATTCATTGAAAGGTTTTCCACGTTTTGGCTATTACCATTCTAGCTGCTGTTAATAAATGTGTTATTATTTCCATACTTCTTAATTGGTCCATATGTGAAGTATATAAATTAAGTAAGGCTAATGCTTGGATTATTGGGATTGACTCAGAAGTTATCTCTTTAAAAGTTACCTTCCAAAACTGTTATATTTGTGGAAATTCCCACCATTGGCATGTACCTATAAGAAAAATCCAGTGCTATATGTTTGACAGCACACAATCTATATGTGATTTCTTTGTTCAGAAGAAGACTCCTGGTCCACCCATTGAATAACTGAGATGCATGCCCAAAATGCCATCTTTCCCAAACATCACTGCTGGCCATTTCCAGTGCTAGTGATTTTGCTATGCTAGAATGAGAGCAAACTTATTTTCTGCCCAAGACCTCAGGTTCCTGTTGCCGAGATGCCTGAACATGAAATACTGGTGATGTGTAACTGGGGGCAGAAGTTGCACTGCAGAGAGAGCAGGGTAAAAGGATGAAAAGAAGGGGAAAGAGCAGGGATCTGTTCGGGCATCTTGCTAAAGAATATGATGGGTATGAAGCAGCTGTCTTCATCTCCCCATTTACCAACTGCACAAGTCTTTAGATCATTTCTTGTTGCTTGCTCTTAATTGGTCTGATATTTCTTTCCTACATAAATAAAGTTTACCATACATTCAGCATCCTTGAAGTCAGTGGGGCAACGTCTCCTTGACTTCAGTATTCACAACATTAAGTCCATGCAAAGCATTTCAGTTTTCTCAAAGCCTAATGCCTGCTTTATTTTTTAATGAGGGTGTTATTGTCATTATCACTTCTTGAGTGCAATTCTGCTGCAAAGAGCAAAACAGCTAACATCTCTCCTAAACCTCCACTCAGAGTGAAAAAGAAACGCCATAACAAAATTTCTTCCTACGCATGCACTTGTTTTAGACACAATTATTCTTCTTTTTAATTTTTATTCAGTTTTCTTTTTCATTCATTACATACATCTCATATCCATAACATTTACTATGTATTCTTTTCTCCCTCCCTTCCTAGGCTTCCCCCAACTTCCGCTTCTGGTATGTTTCTCATTTCACCCACCTTGCTACTAATACTAATAATATATTTATACAATAACATCTAACCTAAAAACATAAAAATGAAAATAAGTACACCATATTATTTCTCTATCTTCTACACATTTTCTAATACTAATGATGTGAATGTTTATTTAAATCATGCCATCAAGTCTATAGACTTACTTTGTTTCTGCAAATATAATATAAATGGTTCCCATTCTTTTTCAAAGTCACTGTTGTATTTTTCTCGTAGTCTGTCTGTCATTTTTGCCAGTTCTGCATAGTTCATCAACTTCTCTTGCCATTGTTCTTTAGTTGGTGTTTCTCCAGTCTTCCAATTCTGTGCAATCAACATTCACACAGCTGTAGTGGCATCCATAAATAGAGCCCTCTTTTCTTTCGGTATGTCTTGGCCTTAGATACCTAGTAGAAAGGCTTCTGGTTTTTTTTACAAAAGTTATTTTCAACATTTTCTTCAACACATTATATATCATTTCCCAGTAAGCTTTTACCTTTTTGCAGTCCCACCACATATGATAAAACGTACCTTCTGCTTCACACCTCCAACACTCTTTCTTTTCATTTTTATACATTTTTTGCCAGTTGAACCAGTGATATGTACCATCTATACATCATTTTCATATAATTCTCAAGAATATGCAGTCTGTAAATTTCAAATTTACTTTCCACAATTTTATCCAATCCTCAAATTGTATGTTATGGCCATTTTAGACACAATTTAGAAGGGCAACACATGTACAGGTAAGCATATATGTAGAACCAATTAATGTGTTTTGGCCAGTGAAAAGTTCAAGGCAGCCCAAGGAAAATCAGTTTTCTTTAATGAAGAGTTTGGGAGAGTTACGGTGGTTTTGTGAGTATCTGCGTGCATAGAGTGATGGGGATGCAGCAGGAAAGTAGGTGGTACTGTATTAATGACAGACAGAATGCCTGCAGGTCCCTGGGTCCAAGTGTCACAGAGGCCACAAGACTGATTCACCCAGGTTTCAGTTTCTATTATTTTGCATAATTCATGCAAAACTCAATTTTTTCTTGCTTTTGTCTTTCAAGAAAGCCCTGGGTATTTCATGTAGTTGAGTACACACACAAAAAAAGATGGTTATATCCAATGTTAGCTAAACATTCAAATGTAATGGACATGACATTAGATCCATTAATTTCAGTGAGTAAAATCACCCAGTAGGGCTTTATTGAAAAATGATAACCAAAAGTGAGGGGGAACCTAAAAGGTTCACAGAAGATAATTTATTGCCCAACACATTTTAACTACTACAATGCATAGTTCTTCTTTCAGGGTAATTCTTACTGAGTTCTTTTGGAGAAAAATAAAAACTGCCTTTGACTGTATGGTTTCTTCTTGAAAGCACCTTTTTGAGAGTCACCTCTGAACTCAAAAATTTGGGGCAATAAATAGTCTTCTATGCACCTTTAGGGTCTTCTCCTCCCACCTTTCATTCTTACACCTGATGCCTTCTTTTTGATTCCTTACTACCTATCCTGTTCTCAGTTCTGTAAGCAGGGGAGATAGTTCTCCCTAAATTTAGGTATTGGGGGGGGGGATATGAAAGGCCTAGTATACAAGGACTATTTTTGAGACTGCTTCTCTCTGGTGTTAATTGTTTTCCTGATCAGAAAAGGTATCTGAAAAGAGGAAATTCACAAGCTATCAAGTTTGTATAGAGTGGAATGGCCTCTCTGATATCCCTTATTGAAGGGATCTATTGTTCTCCTTCCATTAGTAGGAGTTGCATAGAATGACATAAAGTATGCCACTTAACTTTCAATATGAAATGGTAGTAGTATTCCTGCCCTTTTAACAAAGCCTTTTTTTCAGTCTCACTCCTAGTATGTGCCCGCAAAGCAGAACATCACAGGAACATTTTTGCTTTTATAATACCTTGTTGTCAACCTTGGATCAATTCATGTAGTACAGGTGTGAAGAAAAAGAACTGTTGGCCATTTTGTGTTTGGTTTTATTATTTTAACACTTGGATTGTAGAATCATTGCCTTAGGTTTAAAGAGACTCTTCTGCACTGAAGGAGCATCATCTTCATCATCATCCCCTGCCCATCTGCCTGGGTGGCTTCCAACACATATAAAAAAAGGCCAAACGTTAAAAGCTGCCTGATACAGGAATGCCTTCAGGTGTTTTCTAAAAGTTGTGTAGTTCTTTATCTCCTGGACATCTGATGGGAGGGCATTCCACAGGGAGGGTGCCACTATCAAGAAGGTCCTCTGCCTGGTTCCCTGTAACTTCACTTCTTGCAGTGAGGAAACTGCCAGAAGGCCATCGGAGCTGGACCTCAGTGTCTGGGCAGAACAATAGGGGCAGAGATGCTCCTTCAGTTATACAGGGTCAAGACCACTTAGGGCTTTAAAGGTCAACACCAACACTTTGAATTGTGCTTGGAAATGTACTGGGAGCCAGTGAAGATCCTTTAGGACCAGTGTTACATGGTCTTGGCTGCCGCTCCCAATCACCAGTCTAGCTGTCACATTCTGGATTAGTTGTAGTTTCTCTGTCACCTTCAAAGATAGCCCCACATAGAGCACATTGCAGTAGTCCAGACCCTCCAAGTGTCCCTATTTTCCAGGGAAATCCCTGATTTAGAGAAGCTGTCCTGGTTTCTGATTTGATCCCAGAATGTCCCACTTTTCCTTTGGATGTCCCTATTTTCATGGGAGAAATGTTGGAGGGTATGGAGTTTTCTGACCCCTGAGCTGTCTGAAGGCAATCCTGAATAGGGAAGAGGGTTTTTTTTTTAATGTTTAATGTTTTATTATGTTTTTATATATGTTGGAAGCAGCCCAGAGTGCTGGGACAACCCAATAAGATGTGTGGGGTATACAGTGGTAACTCGGGTTACAGACGCTTCAGGTTACAGACTCTGATAACCCAGAAATATTACCTCGGGTTAAGAACTTTGCTTCAGGATGAGAACAGAAATTGCATGGTGGCGGGACAGTGGGAGGCCCCATTAGCTAAAGTAGTACCTCAGGTTAAGAACAGTTTCAGGTTAAGAATGGACCTCCAGAACGAATTAAGTTCTTAACCCGAGGTACCACTGTAAATAGTGAAATTATCATTATGGAATGGGACGTCCTTATTTTCATCAGAGAAATGTTAGAGGGTATGGTAGTCGCAAGTGGGAGATAACCAGGTGTAGAAGCTTGTCAACTCATCTTCTTGCCCTCCCTCACATTCATCACTGCAATGATTGCTACCTTTCATTTATTTATTTCCAACTCCCCTTAAAGCTGTTTATCTTTATAGCCTTGGAGACTGAATATTTTGGAAGTTGAACACTACTAAATGCCTGTGTTAGATTGTCATCTAAGACAACCCAGGGAGCACCTTCATTGCAACTGTGAACAACTGAAATATAGTGTTGTCTCCACAGGGGGAGGGTGCAGCTTCTGTTGTGAGACATTCAAATATCTTTTGACTGTTACTGATTAAGAAATATTTTCATTACTACCAAAGGAGTAGAAAAATATCTAATGTTCTTTCCTGCCACCCTTTGGCATTCACCCAATCCCTTAAATGGTGTAGAAGAGTGTCAAATAAATGCTTGAAAGGTTTGTTCTCCCTCTTTTTCTATGGGTTATTACATGTCATTCAAAGGCCTGGTCTTCTGCTTACAGAAAACATCTGGTTACAGAGGAGAGCATCATTCTCTTTTATAACATCATTGCCCACACACAGCAAGCACAATACAACAAGCTAGTATAATCACATCATTAAAACATCTTATGTGTCACCATGCCAGTGTGTAAAATGTTTGCTCTCGTATTAGTAGCCTTCAATAAAGGAGAAAAGCAGATTCCTGTGGATGCAGCAATCAGATCTGTAAGCCAGAAAGCATAGTCAAATCACTTTGAAAGAACATCCACTACCTCTCAAACAGCAATCAACAAAGTTTGACCTGGTGGCAAAGAAGCTTAATAGCCTGCCTTTTCTCTGCCAGAAGACAGAGCCAGAGTGAGAGATATTTTTTAAAAAAACAATGGCAAGCATAAGCAAAGGAGCACGTATTATCATATCAAGGTGGTTATGGTCCTGCTTTGGCATATCAGGAGTACATAGTAAATGGATAAAACTAAGTTTGCGTGCAATGAACTTATATTTCACAGCAATTGCTATATGGGAACTACACATAATGCTAGCTGAAGTTGCATGTTTTCTTTAACCCAGAATTGAACACTGGAAAGTACCTGAGAATGTCACTTCAGTTAAGTCCAAACTTGTATATTCATAACTTAGATATGAGGCTGGTGGAGAGCTTCAGAGCAGAATTCTGTTGTCTAACCCCACTTCCCCATTCAACATAATGCTCTCAGTCTCTGCCACAAACATACATTTCCCCCCAATAATAAACACAGTAGCACCTCCATTGTTTGTACATACCACCCCAAAAAGGATAAATGTGGGGGGTATTAACAGACAACAGCAATAGGTATTGGCAGCATATTACAGTGAAGGGGAAAAGTATTTGATCCACTGCTAAATTTGCCCGTTTGCCCTCTGACAAAGAAATGACCAGTCCATAATTTTAATGGTAGGTTTATTGTAGCTGTGAGAGACAGAATAACAACAGAAAAAAAAACCCAGAAACCCAAAAGGCAAAAGTCAGAGATTGATGTGCATTATAATGAGTGAAATAAGTATTTGATCCCTTTGCAAAAGATGACTTAGTACTTGGTGGCAAAACCCTTGCTGGCAGTTACAGAGGTCAGACGTTTCTGGTAGGTGGCCACCAGGTTTGCACACATTTCAGGAGGTATTTTGTCCCCCTTCTCTTTGCAGATCCTCTCCAAGTCAGTCAGATTTCGAGGCTGATGTGTAGCTACTCAAACCTTCAGCTCCCTCCACAGATTTTTGATGGGATTAAGGTCTGAAGACTGGCTAGGCCACTCCAGGACCTTAATGTGCTTCTTCTTGAGCCACTCCTTTGTTGCCTTGGCCGTGTATTTTGGGTCATTGTCATGCTGGAATACCCATCCTTGACCCATTTTCAGTGCCCTGGCTGAAGGAAGGAGGTGCTCACCCAAGATTTGACAGTACATGGTCCTGTCCATCGTCCCTTCGATGCAGTGAAGGTGTCCTGTCCCCTTAACAGAAAAACACCCCCAAAGCATAATATGTCCCCCTCCATGTTTGACGGTGGGGATGCTGTTCTTGGGGTCATAGGCAGCATTCCTCCTCCTCCTCCAAACACGGCGAGTTGAGTTGATGCCAAAGAGCTCGATTTTGGTCTCATCTGACCACAACACTTTCACCCAGTTCTCCTCTGGGTCATTCAGATGTGCATTGGCAAACTGCAGATGGGCCTGTACATGTGCTGTCTTGAGCAAGGGGACCTTGCAGACTCTGCAAGATCTCAGTCCTTCACGGCGTAGTGTGTTACCAACTGTTTTCATGGTGACTATGGTCCCAACTGCCCTGAGATCATTGACAAGTTCCCCCCTTGTAGTTCTGGGCTGCTTCATCACCGTTCTCATGATCATCGCAACTCCACGAGATAAGATCTTGCATGGAGCCCCAGACTGAGGGGGGTTGACAGTTATTTTGTGTTTTTTCCATTAGCGAATTATTGCACCAACTGTTGTCACCTTCTCACCAAGCTGCTGGGCAATAGTCTTGTAGCCCAGCCCAGCCTTGTGCAGGTCTACAGTCTTGTCCCTGACAAGACAGCTCTTTGGTCTTGGTCATGGTGGCTACTTTGGAATCTGCTGGATTGATTGCTTCTGTCCACAGGTGTCTTTTGTACAGGTACTGTAATAAGCTGGGATTGCAGGTAAGACCTCACCCTTACAATAGGTGCTTCTAATCTCAGCTCGTAACATACAGTGAAGATACCAGGTAGCCTGACACCTGGCTGGTTGATAGGGGATCAAATACTTATTTCACTCATTATAATGCACATCAATCTCTGACTTTAGTCTTCTGGGTTTCTGGGGGTTTTCCTGTTTTTAATATAATATGTATTTTATTGGTTTCGTGTAAAACAAATGCAACAATAACAATAAACAAATAACAATCAAGGCAAAGTTACAGATAGGTAGCCGTGTTGGTCTGCCATAGTAAAAAAAAAATAAAAAAAAAATCCTTCCAGTAGCACCTTAAAGACCAACTAAGTTAGTTCTAGGTATGAGCTTTCGTGTGCATGCACACTTCTTCAGATACACTGAAACAGAAGTCACCAGACCCTTCTATATAGTGAGAAGGTGGGGAGGGGTATTACTCAGAAGGGTGGTGGGAATGGGTGATTGGCAGATAGCTGTGATGAGCCTGTTGACGACTCTTAACGACTGCAATAGGTCTTACAGGAAAAAGCAAGTCAAGTTAAGTTTTATTGCGGCAAAAGCCAGTGACACAGAACACCACAAGATCATACAAAAGGAAATCAACAACAGCATCAAGAAGAAGAAGAAAAAAAGAAAAAGAAAATTATTACACAAGGGAGCTTCACAGTGTGCCGTTCAACAAAAGAGATTTACGCTTCCTGATTGCTAAAGTGCAAAATTTGGCCACCTCATATGATATTGAGCTTGAGGAATCTTCCAGAAGGTATTTTTGCAGAATTTCGGGGGAGGATTCCAAATAATGTTGAAGGGGTATAAATTTTGATAAAAGCGGCAAAATAAGTTGAGCAAGGGGTGAGAAGGTGAAAAATGGCTTTGTATAGAAGGGTCTGGTGACTTCTGTTTCAGTGTATCTGAAGAAGTGTGCATGCACACGAAAGCTCATACCTAGAACTAACTTAGTTGGTCTTTAAGGTGCTACTGGAAGGATTTTTTTTATTTTGTTTTGACTCAAGGCAAAGTTCACTAGTCTTGACCTGAGCCCTTTGTTTGCAATATGCAAGCATCATTTATATAAAAGAAACCCAGTGCGTCTTCCCAGAGTGAGCCATGTGTGACAGGTGGTACACACAACACCCTTGAATGCATTAAAAAGATGCCCTGAGCTTTTTAGGAGGTGGGGAGGGGCATGCAGTGGAATATGCCAAGCAGAAACACTCAGCAGATTCACCTTTTCCCTGAAGAATCTGTTTTTTGAATTGTTTAACTCTGGGATAATTTGGTCTGCAATAGCAAGCTCATTATTTCGATGTTTTTTTAAAAAGCACTATGAGGTGAAAATGATTAAGATATGTGCTTGGTTTAACTAAGGCATGGATCTGCACGATTGGTAAATGCCATCAAATAGGTTGTCCAAAGATCATCTCATCCCTACATACAGAGCTGATCACTTCATCCTGCGGATTACCAGGAGGTTTGTTCCATGCACAATGTCAGAATTGGCCTTTAGTGTGCCAGCATCTACCCTTTGGAATTCCCTAGGCCCAGCCCACTCATGTGGCAGGGTGAGGCAGCTGCCTTGGGAGGTGGAAGGCCCCACAGGTGCCCTGCCTTCCCAACCACGTCCACCAGTGATGGAGCATCCGCACTCATTTCTGGTGAGAGCTTGGCAGAAATTGGCGCCAAGGCCGGTGGCAGAGGCAGCAGGGCAGATGGAGCAACATAGAGGCAGTGGAGTAGGGCAGCACTTCCCATTTCGCCACTTGAAGCAAAAATTTTCTTCACTGAATCTTCTTCTTCTTCTTCTTTGGTGATCACTCATAGCTGAGTAAGATTGTCTTCCATGAACACGGTTTTAACAGTGTGTCCGTAAGTGACTGTGGAGGCCAGTTCTGGATCCACATGTCCTTCCACAGTGGGGACATTGGTTTCCAGGCAGGAGCTGACCCAGTGTGGATTTGCCAAGCATGCCTTCTTCCTAGCACATTTCTCCCTTGTGTCCTCAGTTCAAGCATCTTCAAAGCCCAGGACAACTTTGGTAAAGGCTGTTCTCCAGTCTTTTAAAAAAACTCCAGCAAGGTCTTTTATTTTATTTTTTAAAGTAATTTTTTATTAATTTTCCAATTTTTAACACTAAACAGCAACACCACACAAACATCAACAAATACAAACACACAAACAAAATATCATTTCTTAACCTCATTTTCATACGCCTCGTTTCTCGGACTTCCCCATACCTCACCCTTTTTGCATCCTTGTTTTACAGTTTTTCAACAACCCTTTTTGCCAATTAAATTTTAAATTTAAACTCATTGTCATTCTCAATTTCACCTTAAATCATCAAACAGTTTTAGCTGCAATTCTGCGTCTTCCTTCCCCTTGACATTTTATCACTCCTCTATTTTACAACAGTTCTTAAGATATACTTTAAACTTCTTCCAATCTTCCTCCACTGTCTCTTTCTCTTGGTCGCGGATTCTGCCGGTCATTTCTGCCAGTCCCATAAAGTCAATCACTTTCGCCTGCCATTCTTCCAGTGTGGGTAATTCTTGTGTCTTCCAATACTTTGCTAGAAGGATCCTTGCTGCTGTAGTGGCGTACATAAAGAAAATCTTATCCCTCTTTGGAACCAATTGGCCGACCATGCCCAGGAGAAATGCCTCCAGTTTCTTTTGAAAGGTACATTTAAGTACCTTCTTAATTTCATTAAGCTGCTGCTGCATCGTGAGTGCTTAGAGTGTAAGGCCTCTCCCTCCTTAGGCTAACTCCACCTGGCCTAGGGGCGGGGCCCAGGCTCACCTTCGCCACGGCTTTAAGAGGCCTCATTGAGGCCAGGGACATTGCTGCTGCTGCATCGTGAGTGCTTGGAGTGTAAGGCCTCTCCCTCCTTAGGCTAACTCCATCTGGCCTAGGGGGCGGGGTCCAGGCTCACCTCCCTGATAGTTTTAAGGACGGTGCTGCTGCAGTAAATGCTAAAGATGTTTTATATATTTTAAAATGTCTTAAACATGTTTTTATTGCTTATTTTGTTGTACCACCGTGAATGGTGGTTTTTATCTATGTATTCTTGTTTTGTTCTATCTTGTTCTGTTTTGGGGTGGGATATTGAGTGGGGTGGGGATTGGTTTTTGTTTGGGCACAATTGTTTTTTGGTTGTTTTGTCTTTCTATTTTGTAAATGGAGGTTATTATGAGGCTTGGGATTGCTACCGTGGAGGGGCGAGGGAGGTATGGCGGTGGGGGCAGATGTTATAAGCGAAGGGGATCGAGATACAGATATGCTCGTACCCCTTCCAATCTGCGCCCCATCCCGAGAGACGAGGGTAGGGTGAGCAAGGATTACTCACCTCCTTCACTGGTGTTGTGCAATGCCAGGTCTATAGGCAACAAAACCGCCACCCTGCGAGATTTCTTTACCTCGCAGGGGGTCGACCTGGCTTGTGTGACGGAGACCTGGGTGCGCGAAGGGGTAACTGTTACCTTACGAGAGATGGCGCCCCCGGGTTTCTCCGTCCTCCACCAGTCACGGACTGTGGGCCGGGGGGGAGGGGTGGCATTATTAATCCGGGAAGATTGTTCTTTCAGGGCTCTACCATCGCCATCGATCCCCGGCATTGAATGTGTTGGCCTAGTGTGGGGCTCCGAGGAGAGCTTGGCTGTCTGGCTGGTGTACCGGCCACCTAGCGCACCAGCAGCCACCCTGTCAAACCTGCTGGAGGTGGTGGCCGGCTGGGCCTTGGAGTTCCCTAACCTATTGGTATTGGGAGACTTCAACTTCCATGCTGATGCCACTCCCTCCTCACAGGCTCTGGACCTGGTGTCTTCCATGGCGACACTAGGGCTCTCCCAGTTTGTTTCGGGCCCCACACATCAAGCAGGCCACACGCTGGATTTGATCTTTGGCGCCGGTATAGATGTGATCATGTCTCCTCCGATGAAGGTGCCATGGTCTGATCACTACGCTCTGAAAGCTAGGATTGACTTTCCACCCCCACCCTGCTTAGGTGGTGAGCCGATTTGGGCTCGCCCGCAGAGGCTGATGGACCCTGATAGATTCCGTCAAGCCTTGCGGGACCTTGCTCCCCCTGGCGACTCATTGACTGAGCTTGTTGAGGGCTGGAATACCCAGCTCCTGGCAGCCATCGATGAGATCGCACCTAAGCGCCCTCTGCGACCCCGCAGAAACCGGGCTCCCTGGTTTACCGAGGAGCTTCGGAAAATGAAGCGGGACCTCAGACGGCTAGAGCGAGTATGGCGGGGTGCCCGTGACGGAGCCTCAAGAACATCTTATAGGGCTTTTATGAAAACCTATGAGATGGCAGTGAAGGCCGCTAAGAAGTCCTACTTCTCGGCCTCCATTGCATCCGCTAGCTCTCGCCCGGCGCAATTATTTAGTATAATTCGGTCTTTAACGTCCCTTGAAGGACAGCCAAATTTAAATAATAATCTGACACACAGCTGTGAGGCATTTGCGAGCTTTTTTGCGGAGAAGGTCCTGTTGCTCCGCCATGACCTCCCTGCCAATTTGGATACAATAAAGGAACTGGAGGCCCCTCGACTGTCCTCGGGTCCAGTATTGGACCACTTTGACCGGATATCTCCAGCCGATGTGGACAGACTCCTCCGAGCTGGAAAGCCCACCACCTGTCCTCTTGACCCGTGCCCGTCATGGCTGATTAGAGCGTGTCCAGACGAGGTGCGGGCCCCCCTGGGGGATATCATCAATTTGTCCCTTGGCACCGGGATATTCCCAGGGGAACTGAAGGAGGCAGTGGTGCGTCCGCTCTTAAAGAAAACATCATTAGATCCCTTAGATCTATCCAATTACCGCCCGGTCTTGAATCTTCCATTCCTGGGTAAGGTGATTGAGAGAGCGGTTGCTGAACAGCTTGGTAGGTTTCTGAATGAAACATCTGCTCTGGATCCATTCCAGTCCGGCTTCCGCGCTGGCCATGGGACCGAGACGGCTCTGGTCGCCCTAACAGATGATCTCCGCAGGCAGCTTGATCGAGGCGGGTCGGGGCTGCTGATTCTTCTAGATCTGTCAGCAGCCTTCGACATGGTCGATCACGAACTCCTGGACCACCGCCTTGCCGACGTGGGGATCCAGGGCACAGTCCTTCAATGGCTGCGCTCGTTTCTCTCTGGTCGGGGACAGAGGGTGGCGCTTGGGGGGGAATTGTCATCGCGCCACTCCTTGGTGTGTGGAGTGCCTCAGGGTGCGATTCTCTCCCCGATGCTTTTTAACATCTTTATGCGCCCCCTCGCCCAGCTTGTCCGGAGTTTTGGGCTGGGCTGCCATCAGTATGCTGATGACACCCAACTCTATCTGTTGATGGATGGCCATCCTGACTCGGCCCCGGACACACTGGCGAGATGCCTGGAAGCTGTGGCTGGATGGTTACGTGGGAGCCGGTTGAAGTTAAATCCTTCGAAGACAGAGGTCCTCTGGCTGGGCCGGGACGATATGGGATTGAGGGGGCAACTCCCATCTCTTGCGGGGGTGCAATTAGTGCCAGCACCGTCCGTTAAGAGTTTGGGTGTAATCTTCGATACCTCCCTCTCTATGGAGGCGCAGATTACAGCTATAACAAAGGCGGCATTTTTTCATCTCCGCCAAGCTAAGCAGTTGGCCCCTTATCTCTCTCGCCCTGACCTAGCCACCGTGATCCATGCGACGGTCACCTCCAGACTGGATTATTGTAACTCGCTCTACGTGGGGCTGCCCTTGAGACTGACCCAGAAACTCCAGCGGGTGCAGAATGCCGCGGCGAGACTCCTTATGGGGTCTTCGCTGCGAGATCACATATCCAGTACTATACCAGCTGCACTGGCTCCCGGTGGAGTACAGGATCAGGTTTAAGGTGCTGGTTTTAACCTTTAAAGCCCTATACGGCCTAGGACCCTCGTACCTACGGGACCGCCTCTCCTGGTATGCCCCACAGAGAAACCTACGGTCTGCAAATAATAACATCCTCAAGGTCCCAGGCCTCAGAGAGGTTAGGCTGGCCTCAACTAGAGCCAGGGCCTTTTCGGCTGCGGCTCCAATCTGGTGGAACGCTCTGTCACAAGAGACTAGGGCCCTGCGGGACCTGACATCTTTCCGCAGGGCCTGCAAGACAGAGTTGTTCCACCAGGCCTTTGGTCAGGGCGCAGCCTGACTCCCTCCTCTGGCAACCTGCACAGAATATTGCTTAATTGGTTGCCACTAATTTAATTTGATTTTAATTTTTATAATGAATATTTTGAATGTGTGATTATTTGATTATTTGATTATTGTTAGCCGCCCTGAGCCCGGCTTCGGCTGGGGAGGGCGGGATATAAATAAAATTTATTATTATTATTATTATTCATTATAAATCATTTCCCAGAAGGCCTTAATCCTTGGGCAGGTCCACCAAAGGTGAAAGAAGGTACCTTCGGCTTCATTACATTTCCAACATTTATTATTGGGCAGATGGTAAATCTTCGCGAGCTTGACTGGGGTCATGTACCACCTATAAATCATTTTCATAATATTTTCTTTTAAGGCATTACATGCCGTAAATTTGATACCGGTGGTCCATAACTGTTCCCAGTCCGCAAACATAATGTCATGACCTATGTCCTGTGCCCATTTAATCATAACTGGCTTAACAGTTTCGTCTATTGTATTCCACTTCAGCAATAGGTTATACATTCTTGATAAATTCTTAGTATTGGGTTCTAACAATTCTGTCTCTAGTTTCGATTTCTCCACCTGGAAACCAATTTTCCTGTCTTGTTTAAAAGTCTCCATTATTTGATAATAATGGAGCCAATCTCGTACTTTAGACTTTATTTTCTCATAGCTCTGTAATTTATATTTACCACTTTCTTGTTCTAAAATTTCAAAATATTTTGGCCATTTAGATTCCATGTTAGGTTTCTTCACCTCCTTGGCTTCCATAGGTGATAGCCACCTAGGAGTTTTATTTTCCAGCAAATCCTTATATCGAATCCAAACATTATATAATGCTTTTCTAACAATATGGTTTTTAAAACCCTTGTGAACTTTAACCTTGTCATACCATATATATGCATGCCAACCAAACCTATTGTCAAATCCTTCCAAATCCAACGTGTCTGCATTCTCAAGAAGTAGCCAATCTTTCAACCAGCAGAAAGCTGCTGATTCATAGCACAATCTTAAGTCCGGCAGGGCAAACCCCCCTCTTTCTTTTGCATCAGTAAGTATCTTAAATTTTATTCTGGGCTTTTTGCCCTGCCAGACAAATTTAGATATATCTTTCTGCCACTTCTTGAAGCAATCTAGTTTATCCACAATTTGTAGTGTCTGAAACAAAAATAACATTCTAGGCAATACATTCATTTTGATCACTGCAATTCGGCCTAACAAGGAAAGCTTCAAGTTCGACCATATTTCTAGATCTTTCTTTACCTCTGTCCAACATTTGTCATAGTTGTCTTTAAATAAATTCACATTTTTGGATGTCATATTAATCCCCAAATATTTTACTTTCTTTGCCACCGTTAATCCAGTTTCATTTTGAAAACTCTCTCTTTCAACATTTGTTAATTTTTTTTCCAAAACTTTAGTTTTTTGTTTATTCAACTTAAATCCTGCCACCTGACCAAAGACTTGAATTAACTCTAAAACTCTCTTTGTACTAGTGTCCGGCTCTTGCAAGGTCAATACTAAGTCATCTGCAAATGCCTTCAGTTTGTACTGTCTGGCTCCGATCTGAACTCCTTTTACCAGCTAGTCCCCCCTAATCATATTCAACAAAACCTCCAGGACAGATATAAAAAGTAATGGGGATATTGGGCACCCTTGCCGTGTCCCTTTTTCTATGGAAAGTTCATCAGTTACCACATTATTTACAATTAGTTTTGCCTTTTGTTCAGAATATATTGCACCTATACCATTTTCAAACTTTTGGCCTACCCCCATCCCATGGAGATCCTTTTTCATAAAGTTCCAAGAAATATTGTCAAAGGCTTTCTCCGCGTCCACAAAAATCAACACCGCTTTTGTATTAATATTTACAGTTAACAACTCCATAATGTCAATTATATTCCTTACGTTCTCTGATAAATGTCTTCCTGGGAGAAAGCCTGCCTGATCTTTATGAATCTCCTCCACTAACACTCTCTTCAGTCTTTTTGCCAAAATATCAGCAAATATTTTGTAATCCACATTTAGTAATGATATAGGGCGGTAGTTCTTAATCTGATTTTTTTCAGTTTCAGTCTTTGGTATAAGTGTGATAAAAGCTTCTTTCCACGATTCAGGTGCCTTTTCCCCCTCTAGTATTTCGTTACAAACCTCCTTAAGCGGCTGTATTAACCAGTCCTTCAATGTTTTATAGTATCTGGATGTTAGTCCATCTGGCCCTGGAGATTTCCCTAATTGCATATTTTGAATGGCACCCTCTATTTCTTTATCTGTTATTTTCTCGTTTAAAATCAACATACTTTGCTGCGAAATTTTTTGTAATCCATATTTCTTAAGAAAGTCCTCTATATCTCCTTCATTTTCAGGCCCTTGTGCATATAACCTTCTGAAATAAATCTGAAAACAATTGCTAATCTCATTTGGTTTAAAAATGTTTTTTCCATCCACCTCCAAGCTTGTGACTTGGCCTTTTAAATGGGAAACAGAATGCAATTGCTCTGAGGAATTTTTAAAGTGAGGAATAGAACCTGTTTGCAAATCATTGATAGAGGAAAATTTCTAGGAAACCAAAGTTTAAAAACAAGTGATTTTTAAAATCTTCTCACACACGTACTTTTTCGAAGGTTTCTTTGCTCTTCCAATTTCCTTGGCATCATCATAGCATGACAGGGAACAGATTATATCTCCTCCTGAAGGCAGAAAGGATAAATACATACATGGTTTTTATTTCTCAAAGCCTTGTCAGCTGTACTACACTTCCATGGATTATTTTGTGCAGATTGCAATTAAATGGACTAATGATGCAACATTTGAACTGGTGGAAATGTTTAGTGGAGTGGGAGGCTGCAAGCAATAAACTTAACTTAGAAGTATGCTTTAGTCACATGTTGCCAACCATATTTATAGTTGTCAAGGGTCAACGCTGGAAAATCTAAAAAATAGAGAATTGAATACTCTGATCTTGGACCCATCCAGATTTCATTTTTGATGGTTTGCTCATGTATTTACCGTATTTTTCCACATATAAGACAATGTTTTTTGCTTAAAAAAATTAATCTCGGATGTTGGTGGGGCAAGCTCCGCTACTATCCCCACACATGCGCACACACACCTGCCCCCCAGGTGTCCCTGGGGGTTGCTACGCCAGTGCCGGTGCTATGACTATTTAATAAAATATCAAAGTTGTTCTATTTGATGTTTAAAATATTGATTTATTAATTTTGGGTTAAAAAAAATAGGGGTCATCTTATACACGGGAGAATACGGTAAGTGCTTGTGCAAAGAGGAACTTCCTGTTAATGATACCTGATCTGCAAAATTCCACCCTGCCCTTCATCACTTCTGTCGTTACCCTCCTCACATGATATAAATATAATACTCATGGAAGAAGCTGAGAATAAAATGAAAGCTGTTAACTAATGAAATATTATTTATTTCAGTAGTATTATACTATATGTGTGCATATGCACTTATATTTCTTTATATCCATTGTTCATTATGTTTAATATAATAGTTCTTTACATCTATTTGTTTATTTGTTTATTTTTTAATGAGCATGTAAGTTACTGAAAATCATGTAGGAGCTAACTGTTGGACAGCCACTATGCTGGTCTGATGGAAAACGCTAGCCTGAAGGGAATTTAGTCAGCCAGCCAAGCATTCAAGGTTGTCTTTGAGCTGACCGCAAACAAATGTAGTTTCTACAGATTTAGCTACAATTTCTGCTTAGGGACTTTTTGTGTTATCTATGAACTCTTGTCTGTTTACATTCATAGTACCCATGATTTGCTATGCTTTGCAAGGAAGCATTGGGTCAACCAGACAACTGAAGTATGGCGAATATGAGCCAAAGTGGTTATCCGACTGCCATCGGCCCAGATTATGACTCACTATGCCAAAGTAACCACCATTTTGCAGTGGGTTCAATAGTGTTTTTTTAATAACCCATCTCACCATACAAAATGTTTGTTATTCCCAGTACTTCTTTTCTAGGGGTACTCAAAGGTACACAGACTAGCATCTCCCCCCTCCCCCACAATGTTAAATGAGTTAAATGAGTATTGGCACCTCTTTTTTTCTTCTTCTGAAAAAGAGTTATCCCTATTTTATGCTGGTAGCAGAATCAGAGCCATAGCTAGGTGATTTTGCACCCCTGGCAGAACCGTCCAGCTTGCACCCCCTAACCAAGGACAAATTAGCTCTTATTTCCGCCTCTCCTCCAACCTCCCTCCACTTCCACCCATTCAATTCACCCCCTGGAGGGGGCCCACCTCACCACCCCTAGCTATGGTCCTGAGCAGAATTACCAAAGGAAGCAAATTGCATGGGGTCTGGCCTCCTAATCATGTGGGAAACCATTTCTGGGAAGGGGCTACCCCTCATGGTTTGAGTTTCTTAACCATGCCAACAAAGTCATAATGTAGGGACAGGCCTCCAAATAACTGTGTGAATCAGTACATTCTTTTGACAGCTGGAACGGCTGCACTTAAGGCTAGCATCCTGTACTTTTGTACCTCCTTATCTTCTTAGGGCATGTCCACACTTCCACTTGTCCTCTGCCAAGAAAACACGGATCAGGGTGGTTTTCCACTTGCCCTCTCCTTTCTCAGAGAAAACACATTCCTTAGCTCTATATTGGAATAAACAACAATCTGCAGAAAATCCAATTGCTGTTTGTTTCAATGGAGCGCTAAGGGGCAGTTTCCCCCAAGGGCACTGCAACAGGACAAGGGGAAACAAAACAAAACAAAATCCTTCCAGTAGCACCTTAGAGAACAACTAAGTTTGTTATTGGTATGAGCTCATACCAATAACAAACTTAGTTGTTCTCTAAGGTGTTACTGGAAGGAATTTTTTTGTTTGTTTCAACTACAGCAGACCAACACGGCTGTTGTTGTTGTTTAGTCGTTTAGTCGTGTCCGACTCTTCGTGACCCCATGGACCGGAGCACGCCAGGCACCCCTGTCTTCCACTGCCTCCCGCAGCTTGGTCAGACTCATGTTTGTCGCTTCAAGAACACTGTCCAACCATCTCATCCTCTGTCGTCCCCTTCTCCTTGTGCCCTCCATCTTTCCCAATATCAAGGTCTTTTCCAGGGAGTCTTCTCTTCTCATGAGGTGGCCAAAGTATTGGAGCCTCAGCTTCACGATCTGTCCTTCCAGTGAGCACCCAGGGCTAATTTCCTTAAGAATGGATGCGTTTGATCTTCTTGCAGTCCATGGGACTCTCAAGAGTCTCCTCCAGCACCATAATTCAAAAGCATCAATTCTTCGGCGATCAGCCTTCTTGATGGTCCAGCTCTCACTTCCATACATCACTACTGGGAAAACCATGGCTTTAACTATACGGACCTTTGTCGGCAAGGTGATGTCTCTGCTTTTTAAGATACTGTCTAGGTTTGTCATTGCTTTTCTCCCAAGAAGCAGGCGTCTTTTAATTTCGTGACTGCTGTCACCATCTGCAGTGATCATGGAGCCCAAGAAAGTAAAATCTCTCACTGCCTCCAATTCTTCCCCTTCTATTTGCCAGGAGGTGATGGGACCAGTGGCCATGATCTTAGTTTTTTTGATGTTGAGCTTCAGACCATATTTTGCGCTCTTCTCTTTCACCCTCATTAAAAGGTTCTTTAATTCCTCCTCACTTTCCACCATCAAGGTTGTGTCATCTGCATATTTGAGGTTGTTGATATTTCTTCCGGTGATCTTAATTCCAGCCCAGCCTTTCGCATGATGAATTCTGCATATAAGTTAAATAAGCAGGGAGACAATATACAGCCTTGCCGTACTCCTTTCCCAATTTTGAACCAATCAGTTGTTCCATATCCAGTTCTAACTGTAGCTTCTTGTCCCACATAGAGATTTCTCAGGAGACAGATGAGGTGATCAGGCACTCCCATTTCTTTAAGAACTTGCCATAGTTTGCTGTGGTCGACACAGTCAAAGGCTTTTGCATAGTCAATGAAGCAGAAGTAGATGTCTTTCTGGAACTCTCTAGCTTTCTCCAATATCCAGCACATGTTTGCAATTTGGTCTCTGGTTCCTCTGCCCCTTCGAAATCCAGCTTTCACTTCTGGGAGTTCTCAGTCCACATACTGCTTAAGCCTGCCTTGTAGAATTTTAAGCATAACCTTGCTAGCGTGGGAAATGAGTGCAATTGTGCGGTAGTTGGAGCATTCTTTGGCACTGCCCTTCTTTGGGATTGGGATGTGGACTGATCTTCTCCAATCCTCTGGCCACTGCTGAGTTTTCCAAATTTGCTGGCATATTGAGTGTAGCACCTTAACAGCATCATCGTTTAAAATTTTAAATAGCTCAGCTGGAATATCATCACTTCCACTGGCCTTGTTATTAGCAGTGCTTTCTAAGGCCCATTTTATTTCACTCTCCAGGATGTCTGGCTCAAGGTCAGCAACCACACTATCTGGGGTGTACGAGACATCCATATCTTTCTGGTATAATTCCTCTGTGTATTCTTGCCACCTCTCCTTGATGTCTTCTGCTTCTGTTAGGTCCTTTCCACTTTTGTCTTTTATTATGGTAATCTTTGTACGAAATGTTCCTTTCATATCTCCAATTTTCTTGAACAGATCTCTGGTTTTTCCCATTCTATTGTTTTCCTCTATTTCTTTGCATTGCTCGTTTAAGAAGGCCTTCTTGTCTCTCCTTGCTATTTTTTGGAAATCTGCATTCAATTTCCTGTATCTTTCACTATCTCCCTTGCATTTTGCTTGCCTTCTCTCCCCCGCTATTTGTAAGGCCTCATTAGACAGCCACTTTGCTTTCTTGCATTTCCTTTTCTTTCTTTTTTTTTAATATTTATTTATACAAGAAAAAAAACACACAAAAAACACAAATACCAAATTACACACAAATTACAAAAATAACCATAGACACATAATTTTCTTGGCAAACAATAAAACATCTATTGATCTTAACACTAAAGACCCAACTTCCCGTCTATTCCATATTTCAAATTCATATTACTTATTGCCAATGCACATTTTTTTCATAATTAAACTTATTCTCAATAAACACAAAAGCAGTGTTAATCTTCATAGATGCGGAGAAGGCCTTTGATAATATCTCTTGGAAATTTATGAAGGGAAATCTAAAAGAAATGGGAGTGGGACGGGGTTTTGAGAATGGGATTGATGCAATATACTCAGAACAAAAGGCTAAATTGATAGTTAACAATGTGGTTACAGAAGAGTTCAAAATTGAAAAAGGAACACGACAAGGCTGCCGGATCTCCCCTTTGTTATTTATTTCGGTTCTGGAGGTGCTCTTGAATATGATCAGAGGGGACCGGTTGGTGGAAGGGATTCAGGTCGGAGCGAAACAATACAAACTTAAAGCCTTTGCAGATGACCTAGTTTTGACTCTGCAGGAGCCAGAATCTAGTACAAAAAGAGTATTACAACTGATTCAAGATTTTGGTCGGGTGGTGGGATTTAAATTAAATAAACAGAAAACTAAGGTGTTGGGAAAAAATTTGACAGATACAGAGTCAGAACGGTTTCAGAGAGAGACAGAACTAACTGTGGTTAAAAAAGTAAAATACCTAGTAAACATAACAGCAAAAAATCTGAATTTATTTAAGGATAACTATGAAAAATGTTGGTCTGAAATTAAGAGAGACTTGGACAGTTGGACAAAATTGAAGCTATCTTTGCTAGGCCGAATTGCTGCTATTAAGATGAATGTATTGCCAAAAATGCTGTTTTTGTTTCAAACATTACAGATTGTGGACAAGACGGAGTGCTTCCGGAAGTGGCAGAGAGATATCTCTAAATTTGTCTGGCAGGGCAAAAAGCCCAGAATTAAGTTTAAGATATTAACTGATGCGAAAGAAAGAGGGGGCTTTGCCCTGCCAGACCTAAAGCTGTATTATGAAGCCGCAGCTTTCTGTTGGCTAAAAGACTGGCTACTCCTCGAAGACACTGATGTATTGGACCTGGAAGGTTTTAACAATGCTTTTGGTTGGCATGCATACTTATGGTATGACACGGTTAAGATCAATAAGGCCTTTAAGAACCATATTGTCAGGAAAGCAGTGTTTAATGTCTGGACAAAATACAAAGACTTATTGGAAAACAAAACTCCAAGGTGGCTTTCACCTCTGGAAGCTAAGGCCCGAAAAAGACCCAATATGGAGGCCAAATGGCCAAAATATTGGGAAATACTAGAAAAAGATGGAGACAATTGGAAATTGCAGAGTTTGGAGAAAATGAAGGATAAAGTGCGAGACTGGCTACATTATGCTCAGATTAAAGAAGTCTTTAAAAACGACAAAAAGCTAGGGTTCCAGGTGGAGAAATCGAAGTTGGAAACAGAATTGTTAGAACCAAAGACTAAGGTACTTTCAAGAATGTATAACTTGCTGTTAAAATGGAACACACAAGATGAAATGGTTAAATCAGCTATGAAAAAGTGGGCACAGGACATTGGGTATAATATCATGTTTGAGGACTGGGAAAGGTTGTGGACCACTGGGTTGAACTTCACTGCATGTAATGCTTTGAAGGAAAATGTAATGAAAATGATATATAGATGGTACATGACCCCAGTTAAACTCGCTAAGATATACCATTTGTCTGATAATAAATGTTGGAAATGTAAAGAAAATGAAGGAACATTCTTTCACCTCTGGTGGACCTGCCCTAGGGTGAAGGCCTTCTGGGAAATGATATATAATGAGCTGAAAAAGGTATTTAAGTATACCTTCACCAAGAAACCAGAGGCCTTCCTTTTGGGCATTGTCGGCCAGAAGGTGTTAAAGAAGGACCGAACATTCTTTATGTATGCAACAACGGCAGCAAGGATACTCATCGCTAAGAACTGGAAAACTCAAGATCTACCCACACTGGAAGAGTGGCAGATGCAACTGATGGACTATATGGAACTAGCCGAGATGACTGGCAGAATCCGAGACCTGGGAGAGGAGAGGGTCGAAGAAGATTGGAAGAAATTCAAGATTTATCTAAAAAAACACTGTAATTTGGTTGAATGTTAAGAAAGGATGCTAGATCATAAATAATTGTGCACCACTAAACTAGATGGAATTAAGATGATAAGTAAGTTTGAGGAAAAATTATAAACCTATTGGAGAATTAATAGACTATATTTAAATGAATTTGACCCAAGAGTGTAAACAAGATGATAAATTGCGGGCAAGAATTGACAACGATGTGAATGGGAGCGGGAGGTGTGAGGGAGTCCAAAGATGTTAAGAAAGTATGTTATGATATATGTTATACTGTTCTTTATCTTTGCATTTATGTTTAAAAATCCTAATAAAATATTTTTTTTAAAAAAAACTTATTCTCAATAAATCTAATTTCTTCTATCTTTTCCCTACCTGATCTAAAACTTTACTACGAGGCAGCCTGTTTCACCTGGCTAAAAGATTGGTGCACGTTGCGGGATCCGGACCTCCTGGACCTGGAAGGTTTTGACAACCGTTGGGGATGGCACGCCTACCTAATATATGGAAAAGCGAAAATTCATAAAAAATTTACCAACCATATAATAAGAAAGTCACTCTTCGCTGTATGGGATAAAGACCTGATGGAGCCTAAAGTCCCGTGGTGGACTTCTCCAGTAGAAGCCATAGCAGTAAAACGGAAAAATACTCAGGAAAGCTGGCCAACATATAAAATACTTCTAAAAAATGAAGATAACCAAATAAATTTTTTAAAAATTGAGGAAATAAGAGAACACATTTCAGACTGGTTCCAATACCATCAGTTATTTGAAAAATTTAAATCTAACAAACAAAAGGGGTTCTCAGTAGATATTTCCCGATTCGAATCTGATCTTGTAAATTCTAAAAGAAAAACTCTTTCCAAAAGGAGGTAACAGTGGCAATGGTGAGGTGGTCCCAGGATTTTGGCCATTCAATAACCATGGCCCAATGGGAAAATTTATGGAAGATCAATTGGAAATTCACAAACTGTTACACGATTAGAGAGAACTTTCAAAAAATGCAACATCGATGGTATCTAACACCATGGAAACTTTCAAAAATGTATAAAAATGTGTCAAGTAATTGTTGGAGATGCGGAGATTCAGGAACATTCTACCATATGTGCTGGACATGTAGGAAAATACAGGTATTCTGGGAGAGTATACATGCAGAACTGCAAAAAATGCTAAAGATCTCTTTCAATAAAAAAAAGAGGCCTACCTCCTGGGAATAACAGATTTGGATATTCCACAAAAGAGGAAGGGTATCTTTTTATATGCGACGGCGGCAGCAAGAGTTTTGATTGCAGCAAAATGGAAGAGTAATGAAATCCCCTCTATACAAGATTGGATCCAAAAGCTGACAGAATATGCCGAATTAGATGGTTTATCAGAAAAAATAAAGAATAAATCAAAACAGGAATTTGTTTCTAATTGGGAGGTTTTCAAAGAATATCTGAAAAATAAATATAGTAGTTTAAATTCTGTTGCAGCATTCGAGGAACTTCAGTAATAGTTGCTAGGTAGGTAGGCTTGCATTTCCTTTTCATTGGGATGGTTTTAGTTGCTGCCTCCTGTATAATGTTACGAGCCTCCATCCATAGTTCTTCAGGCACTATGTCCACCAAATCTAAATCCTTAAATCTGTTCCTCACTTCCACTGTGTATTCATAAGGGATTTGACTTAGATTGTATCTTACCGGCCCAGGGGTAACCAACACGGCTACCTGCCTGTAACTAGGACAAGGAGAAGTGTAGATAAGCCCTTAGTCTCAGAACAAACAAACAAAATATACTTTTCATTTATTTATTGTTCATTTAAGCAGCTATTTAGTCAAGTGTTTTGCTTCTTTGGCTTTTCTAAATTGACTCATTTCATCTGTATTGCAAATGTTTATCTTCTATAAATTAATGTGGGCTCGGGATTAATTAGCAAGAAATTGTGAGTAGCTGTTCAATAGCACATTTGAACGGTAAGTAACAAATTGCAGGGATAATTTTTGTGCATTATCGCCTGTGTGCAAAAGCTGGCTGGCATAAATGTCCAAGCATAGCTTCCTTGTTCTCTATTGTCATTGAACACAAGGCCTCTTTTGACAAGTTTTTGACACATTGCTCTTCCATCAGGTTTCTTACTTTCGATTGTGGAATGACAAGTCTATTTTGTGGCAGTGTGAAATGAACCATGGACTGCTACCGCTGTCTCATGTCTCATAATGGAAGGTTCACAGCATGGACAATTGGGAATTTCTCCAGGCAGGGGAAAAGCACTTATTTTCAACCCCTGGCTTTAATCAATCAAGGAGAAACTGGAAATTGCTGTAGAGTAATGAATGTCAATTTATGTACATGCTATTGATTTTAGAAATTTAATGCTCTGTTTCCTTACTTCATATTGACCTTAGAAATCTCTGAAAGATTAATACAAAGGGTGAATATTAGCAAGACAGAAGGAATTACTTTTCCTGGGAAGCAGAAGGTTCTTTGCTACTCGGGTTTAAAAATGTACCAGAGATCCCAAAAATGGGAATATATCGTGGGTTTCACTTTAAATTTGAATCCAAGGATTCAGTTGAAGGAAGAAGCTAATAAAATCTAATAAAATATTGAAATAGGACAAAGACATGCTCAGCAACCAGATATTCAGTACTGTTTGCCAACAGCACCAGAAGGTTTAGTCTCCCCCTTCACCTTTTTTTAGAAAAAGAAAATTCTCATTCCGTCCAGTGCTGTGTTGGTTATTTTTTCTTATGAATTGCTACGTGTGGCACACTTCATTTTAGTCTGTCTTTTACATGCCTTGTACCTTCAAGTAACATTCTGAAAGCAAGCAAGAGAGGGATTAGTAAAACTGACCCCAAAGTCCTCCAGAAATGTCCATGTTGCATAACTTACTGGCTCGATTTTCTCTACTTAGAGAAGAGTTAGCTGGTCAGGAGCCAAGTGTTATGATCTGTTTGCCTCTTCTATTTCCCTCTTTTGACTAGCCGAGAAGAAACCAAGTATTTATTTTGAGTATCTATTTTTCTAGGTTAGGTTCCCAATCATTCTCCCTCTTGCGAAAACATGTTTACGACCCCTTTGAGGACAAAATCCTTACAAGGTGGATTACAAATAGCATTTTAAGAATAATGCAAAAGCAAATGCCAGTCTGTTAAACCTTTTTTCTCTCTGTCCTCATGCATATTTCTTTATTTGTTAAATTGTTATACCACATTTCATACACCCACCCACACCGACACACACTCCGAAAGTATTTCATAGTGGTTTACAAATGACATGAAAACAGCATTATATGTTCAGTGATGTCAGCCTGTCCAGAATCACTGCCTAATAACACACTGATTGGCTGATCTGATTGGCTATGCGGGCTCCCACATTTTCAAGTACTTGATGAAGTTTAGAGATGCTACCACATTTTATCTGAATGAAGAACAAGAATGACCTAAACTGGTAATATGTGTGCAGCCATAATCTCTTATTGCCCCATGGTATCTTATTAGATGATATTAGAATCATAGAATCATAGAATCATAGAGTTGGAAGAGACCACAAGGGCCATCGAGTCCAACCCCCTGCCAAGCAGGAAACACCATCAGAGCACTCCTGACATATGGTTGTCAAGCCTCTGCTTAAAGACCTCCAAAGAAGGAGAGTCCACCACACTCCTTGGCAGCAAATTCCACTGTCGAACAGCTCTCACTGTCAGGAAGTTCTTCCTAATGTTTAGGTGGAATCTTCTTTCTTGTAGTTTGGATCCATTGCTCTGTGTCCGCTTCTCTGGAGCAGCAGAAAACAACCTTTCTCCCTCCTCTATGTGACATCCTTTTATATATTTGAACATGGCTATCATATCACCCCTTAACCTCCTCTTCTCCAGGCTAAACATGCCCAGCTCCCTTAGCCGTTCCTCATAAGGCATCGTTTCCAGGCCTTTGACCATTTTGGTTGCCCTCCTCTGGACACGTTCCAGTTTGTTAGTGTCCTTCTTGAACTGTGGTGCCCAGAACTGGACAGAGTACTCCAGGTGAGGTCTGACCAGAGCAGAATACAGTGGCACTATTACTTCCCTTGATCTAGATGCTATATTCCTATTGATGCAGCCCAGAATTGCATTGGCTTTTTTAGCTGCCGCGTCACACTGTTGGCTCATGTCAAGTTTGTGGTCAACCAAGACTCCTAGATCCTTTTCACATGTACTGCTCTCAAGCCAGCTGTCACCCATCTTGTATTTGTGCCGCTCCTTTTTTTTGCCCAAGTGCAATACTTTACATTTCTCCCTGTTAAAATTCATCTTGTTTGTTTTGGCCCAGTTCTCTAATCTGTCAAGGTCATTTTGCAGTGTGATCCTGTCCTCTGGGGTGTTAGCCACCCCTCCCAGTTTGGTGTCATCTGCAAATTTGATCAGGATGCCCTTGAGTCCATCATCCAAGTCATTGATAAAGATGTTGAATAAGACCGGGCTCAAGACAGAACCCTGTGGCACCCCACTAGTCACTCTTCTCCAGGATGAAGAGGAACCATTGATGAGCACCCTTTGGGTTCGGTCAGTCAGCCAGTTACAAATCCACTGAGTGGTAGCATAGTCAAGACCGCATTTTACCAGCTTCTTTACAAGAATATCATGGGGCACCTTGTCAAATGCCTTGCTGAAATCAAGGTAGGCTACATCCACTGCATTCCCTTCATCTACCAGGCTTGTAATTCTGTCAAAAAACGAGATCAGGTTAGTCTGACATGACTTATTTTTCAGAAATCCATGCTGACTATTGGTGATCACAGCATTCCTTTCTAGGTGCTCACAGACTGTTTGCTTAATGATCTGCTCCAGAATCTTCCCTGGTATTGATGTCAGACTGACTGGGCGGTAATTATTTGGGTCCTCTCTTTTCCCCTTTTTGAAAATAGGGACAACATTTGCCCTCCTCCAGTCTGCCGGGACTTCGCCTGTTCTCCAGGAATTCTCAAAGATGACTGTTACAGATAGGTAGCCGTGTTGGTCTGCCATAGTCAAAACAAAACAAATTCCTTCCAGTAGCACCTTAAAGACCAACTAAGTCAGTTCTTGGTATGAGCTTTCGTGTGCATGCACACTTCTTCATCTGAAGAAGTGTGCATGCACACGAAAGCTCATACCAAGAACTGACTTAGTTGGTCTTTAAGGTGCTACTGGAAGGAATTTGTTTTGTTTCAAAGATGACTGTCAGTGGTTCTGAGATCACATCTGCCAGTTCTTTTAATACTCTTGGATGCAGTTCATCTGGCCCTGGAGACTTGAATACATCTAAACTAGCCAAGTATTCTTGTACTATCTCCTTAGTTATTCTGGGCTGTGTTTCCTCTGCTGAATCATTTGCTCCAAATTCTTCAGGTCGGGCATTGTTTTCTTTATCGGAGAAGACTGAGGCAAAGAAGGCATTGAGGAGTTCAGCCCTTTCTGTGTCCCCTGTTTGCATTTCACCATCTTCTCCTCTGAGTGACCCCACTGTTTCTTTCTTCTTCCTTTTGCTACGAACATACCCATAAAAGCCTTTTTTGTTGTTTTTAACCTCTCTAGCAAGCCTGAGTTCATTCTGTGCTTTAGGTTTTCTGACTTTATGTCTACACGTGCTGGTTATTTGTTTGAATTCCTCTTTGGTGGTTTCCCCCCTTTTTCATTTTTTGTACACATCCTTTTTTAATCTTAACTCAGTTAAAAGTTCTTTAGATAGCCACCCTGGCTTCTTTAGGCACCTTCCATGTTTCTGTCTCATTGGTATTGCCTGATGTTGTGCTTTTACTATCTCCCTCTTAACAAACTCCCAGCCATCATGAACTCCCTTTCCTTTTAGTATTACTGTCCATGGGATCTCACCCAGCACTTCCCTAAGTTTTATGAAGTCGGCTTTCTTAAAGTCAAGAAATTCAGTCCTAGTATGCTTGGCTGCTCCTTTCCGCTGTATAGTAAACTTCAGAAGAGCATGATTACTCGCACCTAATGATCCTTCCACTTCTACCCCACTAACCAGGTCATCAACATTGGTTAGGACCAGATCTAAAATGGCTGTTCCTTTTGTTGCTTCTCCCACTTTCTGGACAATGAAGTTGTCTGCAAGGCCAGTGAGGAATCTGTTTGACCTTATGCTCTTGGCTGAGTTTGACATCCAGCAAATATCCGGGTAATTGAAGTCCCCCATTACTACTATCTCCCTTCCTTTTGCATGCTTGGCCATCTGTTCCAGGAAGGCATCATCTATGTCCTCCGTTTGGCTTGGGGATCTATAGTAAACTCCCACAATGAGGTCACTGTTATTCTTCTCTCCCTTAATTTTGACCCAAATGCTCTCACTTTGGCTTTGAGGTTCTAAATCTTGGATCTCTTCACAGGTATACACATCCCTGACATATAACGCCACTCCTCCTCCTTTCTTGTCTGGTCTGTTTCTCTGAAATAGATTGTATCCCTCCATTATTACATTCCAATCATGGGACTTATCCCACCAGGTTTCAGTGATGCCTATTATGTCATATTTAGTTTGCTGTACCAAGAGCTCAAGCTCATCTTGTTTATTTCCCATGCTTTGCGCATTAGTGTACAGACATTGAAGTCCATTAATCATTCCCCCATGTCTCTTATTTAAGGATTTTTTCCTCCCACCACTAAGTCTGCGTGCTGTTTGCTCCATTTGGTCTATGACATTTGGATGATCATCTTCATCAATTGATAGACTCCTACCTTCAGGAGCACTGTCTCCCTCCCCCACATTAGTCAGTTTAAAGCCCTCCTGATGAGGTTTCTGAGATTTTTGGCAAAAACATTCCTCCCAACTGTTGTGAGGTGCAGCCCATCGCTTGCCAGAAGTCCATCTTCAAGAAACTGCAGTCCGTGATCTAAGAATCCAAACCGTTCCTGTTTACACCATTTGCGAAGCCAGCTGTTCACTTCCACTATTTTTCCCTCTCTCCCTGGGCCACGTCGTTCAACTGGGAGGACAGATGAGATGACAATTTGTGCATTTAATTGCTTCAATTTCCTGCCCAGAACCTCGTAGTCTCTTTTGATCTTCTGGAGGCTATTGCTTGCAGTGTCATTGGTTCCCACATGAACCAAGAGGAAGGGGTATTTGTCAGTATATTGACCCCTGTGATCTTGTTTGTGAAAGTCATTGCTTAAAATGAGGCAGAAATACATAAGGGAGAATGGTGTATGGGCTGGGGGGGGATGATGTGGGTGGGGGGGGTCAATCCACTTAGTAATTTAAATACTAGAAAGCATTTTAAAAGCTCTACCCAATTTACAATGCAATCCTATGAATATTTGCTCGGAAGGAACTCTGATTGAGTTCAATGGCGCTTTCTCCCATGTAAGTGCATATAGGATTGCAGCTTCAACAGATAAAATGTTGATTTAAAAAAGAACACACACCAACAAGCATAGCGCATCCTTCACACCTATACTTAATTACATGCGCTTAATCCTTGTCAAGGGACGCGGGTGGCGCTGTGGGTTAAACCACAGAGCCTAGGACTTGCTGATCAGAAGGTCTCAGGGTCATAGTTTTGAGCCTCAGGTTGTGCAAAAGATTCCTGCATTGCAGGGGGTTGGACTAGATGACCCTTGTGGTTCCTTCCAATGCTGCAGTTCCATGATTCTATATTTGGGTCAGAGTTCTGATGAACCCCACAAAAGTAAGGTGTTTTAGTACTGAGGGGTACTAGGTCAAATGCCTCTTTAGGTGCCCCAAATATTCACATTCCCTTTTTGTAGATGGGTGAGACTTCAACATATCATAGAGCTCAGGTTCTTCATATGTCTGCATATCCCAAATACATTGTCATTCCCTAACACCATGCTTCTTATAAAGTTTCTCTTCCTGCATCTTTCCCTGCTGCCTGTCACCACAGTTCCTGGGAGCTACCTCTCTCAGGATATGTAAACGTTAGTGGCTTCAAAAGCATTAAGGTCAACCCCCGCCTCCCTTCACTGTCTTTCAAGTTGCACCTCCACATTGCTGTACACACCATAGAGGGAGCAAGGATGTCTTCCCCTCCTTCTCCACACCTGCAACCCTCCAACACCTGTTCATAAAGTTGGCATGTGCAGCAGCTGCCTCAGATATGCACATGAATGTGGTTTATGAATTCAAATTGGATGGAAGCTGGTTTGAATGGAAGAATTTCTCAGGAAACCAAACCCTCCAAGTGTCCCTATTTGCCAGGAACATCCCTGATTTAGAGAAGCCTTGCCGGTTTCTGATTTGATCCCAGAATGTCCCACTTTTCCTTAGGATGTCCCTATTTTCATTGGAGAAATGTTGGAGGGTATGGAGTTATCCAACCCCTGAGGCATCTGAAGGCAATCCTGAATAGGGAAAAGTTTAATGTTGTATTATGTTTTTATATATGTTGGAAGCTACCCAGAGTGGCCGGGGCAACCCAGTAAGATGTGTGGGGTAGAACTAGTAAAATTATCATTATGGCATGGGACATCTCTATTTTCATTGGAGAAAGGTTGGAGGGTATGGAAAACTGCCATATAGGTATGGATTCTGGCTTCAGGGACCAGTAGTGGGAGCAAACTGGAGCCCACTTAACAGTCAAGTGTACACAGCCACTGCTTAGCTTAAGGAAGTGCAAGAAGAAGAATGTTACTGCTCCTAAACTAACAAGACTGAGCCCTCACAACCCTGCACACACTTGCCCTAATCCACCAAGGGAGATCTCTGCATGGATTGCCCATATTTGCAGCCTGTGTAGATGACGATTTGGAGGTGCATCACCCATTGAACTGATTGCTTGTGTCTCCTGAGTGGTGTGAGAATGCGTATCCACATCATAACCGGTTCTGTGCGACTTATTGGCCACAGTTACAGCTGAGTGAAGGGCATTAACTTTTAACAATATTTAACAAGCATAAATGCGTGCAGGGTCCCGGCACATGGCTCATTGTTTGTTAGCCATATATACTTATTTCCTTCCCTTTCCATCATGGCTTCTGTCATTCTTCCTTAACACAGAAATGATTCCCATCTGAAATCTACATGCTATTCTTTCATCTGCCACCATGTTCTGCTGTGAGAGGAGTTAGAAAACACACAGAGAATGTTTTGTTCACTCAGAGGATTTCTTGTTGATCTCCGCTGTGTATTTGTACAAAGGATCTCTGGAGAATTCTCATGTTACTTCCCTGAACATACAGCTATAAGGCAGAGCAGGAAAAGCACTGCCAATAGGAAGAAGGGGGGGCAATCTCTCTTCAAGTACCACAGCCAGCACTATGACGGGGAGAGGGGGTTGTCTTCTGTTGTTGCCGCAGAGTTTTACAAATGAAATCACAATTCTCCCTGAAATTACTAGTGCACTTGACTCTGCAATCAATTTACTCCATTTTCAATATAGAATTTGACAAGAATGATTTGTTTACGCTGTCACATAAATCAGTCTCGGTAAATTAGGCCTGTCAAAGTTACTTTTTCAGTGCAATAGTGTGTGCTGCATTTTCGACACCTGTGCATCCGTGAGGACTGTTGTAAATAGTTTGGGAACCTAACTGGAGGGTAGACCTCTAGCATAATGAAATGGCACAAACTGCCAGGGCTTCCCTTGGCTGCTGTTGTGCTCTGTTGAAATCAACTAGACTTTTACTGCCGACTTCATTAGGAGCAGGATTGGATTGCTTGTGTCACGGAGATCCAGGACTGAATTAACCATTCAGCCTCATGGCTCCAGGGACTGGCAAGGCTGGGCATTTGTCACGGCTTCATCACCCTTCTGCAAGGACGTTCTCACCCCAAGAAGATCACAGGAAGAGAGCTGTTTGGAAACCCAGACCCCCCCCCAAGTGTCCCTATTTTCCAGGGACAGCCCCGGATTCACAGAAACCATCCCAGTTTCTGACTGGATCTCTGATTGCCCCGCTTTTCCTTAGGACGTCCCTATTTTCATCAGAGAAATGTTGGAGGGTATAGAGCTATGCAACCCTTGAGCCAAGGAGATAAGTAACTATACAACCTTTAGAATACATCTGAAGGTAGCCCTGTATAGGGAAGGTTTTTTAATGTTTAATATATATATATAAAGCAAATATATATATATATATATATATATTTGCTTTCGTAGATTTTCACGGGTACAGGAATGCAGGTTTTGGTGTCCTCGGGACTACCAAGCAAAACTATCAAATCTACTCCAAGATCCTGCCTACAAACCTATAAAAACAGATCCCACCACCTACCTGGAAAAAACCACCAAATCCAAAATAAAAGCCTCTCCTATCAGTGAAGAAATCCAGCTAAGAATCATCCCCAGAGAAAAATCATCCAGATGCCCCAAACTCTACGGCCTCCCCAAGATACACAAAGAAGGAACACCACTCAGACCAATAGTCAGCTCCATAGGCTCACCTCTACAAAATCTCGCTAAATTTCTCGCCAAGCAACTTCAGCCCTATGCAGAATCCATCTCTTCACACGTACCAAACTCCTTCCAGTTCATAGAAACAATAAAGAAGCAAAACCTACATCCTAATGACCTACTTGTGAGCTTCGATGTTGTATCTCTCTTCACACAAGTGCCCATTAATGAAGCCTTGACAGCTATTCAAAACAAATACAATCCCCCCGAATACATCTTGGACCTGACCAACCACTGCCTAACCAACACGTACTTCATCCACAATGGACAAAGATACAAACAGATAGAAGGAGCACCTATGGGATCACCCCTCTCACCGGTCATCGCAAACCTGTACATGGAACACTTTGAAACCAATGCTTTAGACAAGTCAGAACACAAACCCAAACTTTGGCTCAGATATGTTGACGACACCTTTGTAATTTGGCCACACGGGAAAGAAAAACTGGATAGCTTCCTCACACATCTCAACAACTTACACCCCAAAATACAATTCACTATGGAAATAGAAGCCAACAACCAACTTCCCTTCCTTGACGTCCTAATCTACAAAAAACCTGATGGCTCCCTAGGACACACTATCTACCGGAAAAAAACACACACCAACCGCTACTTACATGCACAATCACACCACCACCCTGCACAAATAAACTCCGTAGCCAAGACTCTCATCTCCAGAACCAAACGCCTGGCTGACAAAGACCACTTGACAACTGAGTTACAGAATCTCTCAAACGTGTTAATTGCCAATGGATACCAGCAAAACAGGATTACGAAGCTAATCCAAAAGGAAACACCCCCCAAAAACCAAGACACAGAAGAAAACAATGGCATGGCCCTCCTTCCTTATATCAAGGGCACTACAGATAAAATTAGCAAAATCCTCCATAAACACAATATCAAAACAGCCTTTTGCACCAACCAAAAAATAGCCAATATCCTCAGAAACCCCAAGGATAAAATCCAGTTGGAAAACCAAGGGATCTATGAAATACCCTGCAAAGTCTGCCCAGCCACGTACATTGGACAAACAAACAGACGAATAAATGCACGTATCGCAGAACACAAGAATGCCGTCAAAAAAAGAAGAAAAAACTTCCTCTCTTTTCCAACACATGAAAGAAACAGGACACGAAATTAATTTTGCAGATTCCAAATTGCTCTTTAACACGGAACATCACCACAAGAGAATAATCATGGAAGCCATCGAGATAGAGAAACACCCTCACAACATGAACAAGCGTGACGACACATCCCGCTTGCCAGACATCTGGAAATTAGCCCTCCCCACAAAAACTGACACCAGATCCAGAGGCACACAGAACGCCAACACCAATCAACCACACCAGACCCAAACCCAGACCCTCTCCACAGATGAATTACAGACACCATCCAGTAGCCAATCCATGGTGGCACCTCCGGATGCTGCACCCCCCTGCAATCCCTACACAGATCTGGCTGACACAAGCCACAAAACCACAGCTCGCCCCTATACACGAAGCCAAGCCAGAGCACAACTAAGTACAGTACAGCCATCTTCTCAGGAAAACTCTTCACAAAGTTCAAGAGGTCAAGACACAAAGACTTTAACAACTAATCCACACCTAATGACCCACCTAAGTGGTACTCAGGATATCACTCAAGAAATCACTCAAGATATCTCTCAAGTAATTAAGGAACAAAAGAAGAAAAGGCACACTAGCCTGGGAACTTCCTCTCTGCCCAGAACATTGGAGGCTATACACCACACCCCCTCTACAGTATTTATAGGAACTCAAACACTGAGATCCTGCTCTGTTCCAGTAACAAGAAGCCGAAAGCACCAGCCTGAAGATGACGAGTGAGACCTCGTCGAAACGTCGCCTAGACACCCCAACTTTTACACGGGAAGACACCCGAGGACACCAAAACCTGCATATATATATATATATATATATATATGTTGGAAGTTGCTGAGTGGGACTACCCACTCAATGAGGCTGCCCACTCAGAGGGGGAGAATATTATTATTATTATTATTATTATTATTATTATTATTATTATTAGAATAGGATGTCCATATTTTCATCAGAAAATGTTGGAGGGTTTGTGCTTCTTACATGTTAAGGGAGTCTACGGTGAGGGTAGCATACCCCAGCTTCCCCTCCCTCTTCAAATCCTTACAGTCCTTTTTGAACTAGGTTGAAACCATTTTATTCACCCAGGCATCCTATGTACCATTTATGCTGTTACAGTGATACCTCGGGTTACATACGCTTCAGGTTACAGACTCCGCTAACCCAGAGATAGTGCTTCAGGTTAAGAACTTTGCTTCAGGATGAGAACAGAAATCGGGCTCCAGCGGCGCAGCAGCAGCAGGAGGCCCCATTAGCTAAAGTGGTGCTTCAGGTTAACAACAGTTTCAGGTTAAGAATGGACCTCCAGAACAAATTAAGTACTTAACCCGAGGTACCACTGTATTCTGCTATTTTAAAGTTTGTGCTTATTAATTTGTTTATTATAGTATGGCTAACTACCGCTCTGGTCTCCAGAAGGATGAAGGATAGTTTGAAAATATTTTTTCTAATAAATAAAACAGTGTCGTGAGTTAACCAAAGTGAGGCTTCTAATGTGGTTTAGTATGATCATGGTGTTGCTAACTGGCCACCTCAGCTGCTTAGTGCTGTCGTGTGTGTTTGTCTTTTGAAAACAATTTATTGGGTCCAGATTTCAGTAACCAAACTTAGAAAATCAAGCTAAGCAAAAAAATAAAAATTAAAAAAAAATCAAAGTGAAGCAAACTTTTGCTTAGCAAATCAAGCAAAGCTGGGGTTTTTCACTAATTGCATTATTATAGAAGCATTACTGGAGGGAAAGAAAGCCCATAGGTGCTTCACATGCAAGACTCCCTAGATATTCAGGAAGCAGCTTTGATGGCAAGGATTGATAGCAACCAAAAAGTGGGCCACAAAATTAATAATAATAATAATAATAATAATAATAATAATAATAATAATAATTAATAATGATAAGAAGAAGAAGTAAGCTAAACAAATAATAAGCTGGGAGGGGGTGCTGAGCAAACACAACACACAGCAATAACTCACTAGATATAATGATGCTAATTACTGCTACAAATCCAGCCTATTCCTAATCTGCTTGGCCCTTAGCTTTTAATTTGCTGCATTTCAATTCAGCCCACCCACCTCTTTCAAATTTGAATTTCTCCCCCTCTTCTGGAAAGTGAATGGCATTCAGCACTTAAGAGACCTTCATGATAGAGTTCATTTGATCAAGGCAGGCCCAATTTACGACTCCTTCTCCCCAGAGCCTATTTACTTTGCTAGGATTATGATTTGCTGTTGTAATATTGGAACGTCAACAGAAGAAGCCAACAAAAAAGGCGCTTGATTGATGGTACCCTGTGAGTCTCCAAGAATACCGCTTTATCAACATCACAGATGATCTTATCCTTTTCAGCCAAAGCGACCATTTGTGAAGTCATGGTGGGAACAAAAGATTTATTATTTTTTTAACATTGACTCTTCAGTGCTTTTTTCTTATTAGACATACAGTAATTTTCAGACTTCCGAGAAGTATCTTATTGCACTGATGTGAAACCCGCTTTAAAAATTTGAAGTTTTAATTTTAAAATTAATTTAAGAATTATCCACAAAAAATAAGGATGACATTTTGGTATTTAATTAATTTTTAAATTAAAAGTAAAACCCTGCTATTCATACAGTTTATTTAAAAAAAACAGAACCCTCTCACACATTAGTTTCAGAAATCTTTCAGACAGAGCATGGTTAACTATTATTAGTAACTACAGTGGTACCTCGGGTTACAGACGCTTCAGGTTACAGACTCCGCTAACCCAGAAATATTACCTCGGTTTAAGAACTTTGCTTCAGGATGAGAACAGAAATCGCACAGCAGCAGCACAGCAGCAGCAGGAGGCCCCCATTAGCTAAAGTGGTGCTTCAGGTTAAGAACAGTTTCAGGTTAAGAACAGATCTCCAGAACGAATTAAGTTCTTAACCCGAGGTACCACTGTATTCCTGTTTTTAAAATTAAGGTACATTTGCAGCTGGAGGAGAGTAAAGGAAGAGCCATGAGTGGAGGGGGGCCCTTTTCCCATCCTCTGGCCCCCTGCTGCTGCTGGAACTGGGTGTGCAAAATGCAGCTATGGGCAGCCTGAGGAAATACAGTACCATCCACCTTGGACCTGCCCATTAGAAACAAGCCTTGAGTGGGAGACTAGGGTGAAATCCACTGTTTGCAGGAACTCTTCTCATTGTGAGACTCCAGTGGGTGAGCTGAGAATTCGTTTGAGTGAAAGCCCAGAGACTGTAAGGGAAGGTGTGTCAGAAGGAAAATGAATCTGTATTCACTTTGTATTAATGTGTGTATATTTTTAATATTTTGTTTAAGCTGTCTGTTGTTGCTCCAGCTTACAGATCTTTTTAATATATCAAGCAGAACAGAAATTAAATAATCAATCAATTTGCTCATTCAAGATTTCTTGGGAAAATTCCTTGGCTGGGCTGCTGCATCGGTAATCTGTCTGCCAGGTCTCCACATTACTTGGTTTCTTCCACACCTTGCTCAGGTACACGTATGTGATAAGGGAGAAACCATGTCAGAGGGGCAGACATGATCTGAACTATGATACTGAACCTGTGTTGAGATGTGCCTACCCACTCCCAGGAGGCAGGCTTCTGTAAATTGCAGTTATCAGATCGCCTGAGTCATCAGAAAGGTTCATCCCCATATTCTGAATGTGGAACTCATGAATGTGCTGGCCTCAGATGCCTCTGTGTTACACAGAGATGCGTTCGTGACAAGCAAAAGTACAATCACAACGTGCTTTTCAATTCAGAGGGTGTAGCAAGGAGAACAGGGATCTCCCTTTTAAATATTCCCACAGATTTGAACTAAGGCAGGGGTCAGCAGGGGGCTGGTCCACTGTCCCTCAGATCTTGTGGGGGACCAGACTATATTTTTGGGGGGAATGAATGAATTCCTATGCCCCACATATAACCCAGAGATGCATTTTAAATAAAAGGACACATTCTACTCATGTAAAAAAACGCTGATTCCCAGGCCATCCGCAGGTCAGATTTAGAAGGTGATTGGGCCAGATCCGGCCCCTGGGCCTTAGTTTGCCTACCCATGAACTAAGGCAAAGCAGGTAAAATCCCCAATACAGTTTACTAAGTGAGGGTTAAAGGTAAAGGGACTCCTGACCATTAGGTCCAGTCGTGGCCGACTCTGGGGTAGCAGCACTCATCTCGCTTTATTGGCCGAGGGAGCCGGCATACAGCTTCCAGGTCATGTGGCCAGCATGACTAAGCTGCTTCTGGCAAACCAGAGCAGCACATGGAAACACCGTTTACCTTCCCACCTATTTATCTACTTGCACTTTGACGTGCTTTCGAACTGCTAGGTGGGCAGGAGCAGGGACCCAGCAACGGGAGCTCACCCCATCGTGGGGATTTGAACCTCCGACCTTCTGATTGGCAAGTCCTAGGCTCTGTGGTTTAACCCACAGTGCCACCCACGTCCCTTATGTGAGGGTTACACCACCACAATATGCTAATCCAGCTACCTGGTTTGGTGAAGAATAGTACTCTAAACCTAGCATTGCAGACAAATTTCCTCTGCTAACTTCTTACCTTCCATGAGATCCCCCACCCCCCAGTAATTCTGTCCGAACCTTCCTACCAAGGTCACAGAGGCTTGCCTACAACTGAAGGTGGTGAAATCCTTTCTTTCCTGGAGGGGCTTGTAAGGATGTTTTGTGTCTGTTGAGGCAAAACAAGTATCTTCCAGCTTCTTCTTCCTCCTCCATCACCTCTTCTGCCTGGCAGGGCCAAATTCCCTTATTCTGTTAGATTATCTGCAGGTGCCTGATTCCACTGTTTCACATGAGTCATTTTTCTCTACTGCCCCATCATTAAAATGTAAGAAGAGGCTGGCTGCATCAGACCAAAAACTCCTGTAGCACAATATCCTGTTTCCCACAGTGGTCGACCAGATGCCCTTGGCAAGCCCTCAAAAAGACATGGAGGAAATAGTGTTCCCTTGCTGTTAGGCTTAAAGTGGATTGAAGTACACTGTTGCCTTTGTGCAACAAATGCTCTTTTAAAGTGCACAGAGGTTTTGCAGTTAGGAAAGTGAGGGGGAAATGGACTGACGTGTATAAGGGTAAAAGAATGGTTAACAGGATAACTTCTAATACACAAGCAAATCTGGACAGATGCTCATTGTCATGTAACGTCTCTGCTCAATAAAGACTGGATATCTTCTATTCTCCATGTAAGCTTTGTAACAAACAAATCTGGATGAATAAACAGGTGATCTGGAGGAGCCCAAAGTGGTGTCATGGTAACCTTAATAAAAATCTATTTTACCTCTCGCTTGATTTTTTATTGTATACCAACTTCCCTCTCTCAAATAGTGGAGTGTGTGTTCTGCTCCTACTAAGGTGTATGAAAGCAGTTTTGTCATCTTCATAGGGAGTTTGATCATGCCCTTGGTGGCCATGCATGGCAGCTGAATAGCCATACTATGGCTCTAGCGCCTCCAAAGGAGTGATTATGGTCTACAGGGTTAATAATCCATGCACTAAGGAAGGATTTACAAGATGGACTATAACAGCTCCTAAGGTAGCCATTACTGTCTGTGGGTTAATAATATGTGTTTTCAAGATTAGTGTTAATACCTCAGTAGAGAACATGTCTCTCTCAGAGTTCGCAACAAGCCCTGTTGACTCCTAGGTAATGCTAATGCATGCTGAAATAAATACACAGCAAACTGCAAAACAAAAAACATCGGCCCACTGTAATTGGTGTAGGAATACAGGTAAATAACAGTTTCACGATAAGAAGCACAGATGATGTCTTGATAAGTTGCAGGAAAGCTGGGCAATAACTCAAGTAAACATATTCAGGTAACAAAGTGAACATTTCAGTAAACACAGATAATCAGAGGATTGAAATAACGCAGGAATTTATTAAACTATATATATTTATTTTCTTCTTTAAGAAAGAAAGGCCAGAAGCAAAAAACAAAAACAGAAATATACATCCTGGTCATGGTAAATATACCAAAGGAGGAAATGGCATAGATACACAATATTAAATGCACATTTATAAAATAAAACTCAATCAAAGAGCATTAACACCTAAAGAATAGAATGATAAAAGATTTATAACACTTCAGTTAATGACTGTTTCATATTCAGTTCCACAAGTATGCTACGAATTGTTCATAGGGAAATGTAGTTTGTACAACAAATACGACAACCAGCTCTAACTCAATAGAGACGATCCAGCTCTTCCCTATAGCTCAGGTGTGTAGTTGCATGCTGGGCCACAGGGGAAACGGACATCTCGGCTTCAGCCAATGACCCATATCTGCAAGAGTTCTCTGTGCTTCTCACCACTCTGACCTTGTGCCATAGGCTCCTGCATGCCTCCAAAATACTCCCTAGCGCAGTGTTTCTCAAGCTTGGGTCCCCAGCTGTTGTTGGACTACAACTCCCATCACCCTTGAGGAGCACTGGTCCTGCTAGCTAGGGATGATGGGAGTTGTAGTACAACAACAGCTGGGGAACCATGCTTGAGAAACACTTCCCTAGGGAGAGTCAGCATTCCTAGAAGGTCACTGTTTGGTGAGCAGGATCCAGAAAGCTGCAGCCAATCATGGCTGCCCATCACATGCCTCCAGAACTGTTAGAGGATGTACCCTTTTCCCTTCACTTGTTTAAACTATATGGAGCTTACTGGTGGTACCCAGCTGTCATATGATGTGAGTGTGTGTGTGTGTGTGTGTGTGAGAGAGAGAGAGAGAGAGAGAGAGAGAGTTTTTATTGTTATAGTTCCTGATAAGGTTCTTCTGAGCCCTGAAGCAAAGCTACTGTGCTATTTTCTGCTTTTTGCGGTTCTGTCAGACTGGGAGATGCTACTGCTGAAGCAGCCTCTCCCTCCCTCCCTCCCTCCCTCCCTCCCTGTGTGTGTGTGTGTGTGTGTGTGTAGGAAGAAAGTAGAGTGAACAGTCCTCGCTCCAAGAATGCCTCCCAGTGTGTGACTAATCAACCCCCACAAGGCTTCATACTTGTTTATTCCAGTTAGACTCTTCTGGTTCATATCAAAACACAACAGCCAGTTCTCTTAATTCATCTCCATTTTCTGAAGTGGCAACTGAAACAAATGTCTCGATAAAAAAGCTTCTTTTATCACTTGATGCCACCATGACTGAATTTCCATTTCCAGAACAACAGATGACTTAGGCAGCGCCTGTGTTGTAGTTGGTTGTTGGGTGTGTGTGTGTTGGGGAATTGTGCAGAATTAATAATAATATTGATGGTGGCGGATACAATGTTTAATAATGTGGGGTTGTTTTTTTAAAAAAGAAAAACCCATGAACTTTCTGTTGGTAAATATCAAGTCCAATTTCCAACAGCAGCCTTGCCATCAAGTGTTTGGTTCCAACCACAGCGTAGTGTTGAACTAATTTATCCCATAGTCCCACCCACAGAGATGCTACAAATTGGATTTAAATTAAGTTTCATTTTAAACACATACATGCCAGTCATAACAAAACAGTGACAAATTAGCTTATTCCATTTTTGACGCGTCATATGGGATCAGCTTCAGTTATGATCTCCAGCCTGGGGCTGGTTCCCCCAGCTGATAAGTGCTCTTTATTATCCCACATGAAACAGCCAATGGGAAAGCAAAGTGTAGATACACGGAAAGACATATTCTATTTAACTGGCAAATGCCTGAATGGCTAAAACCATCTGATAAACCAGTTGTAGCATCATAAGCACTATTGAGTTTATTACCCGTTCTTCACCATCAGGTCCCAGGTGGGTTGCAGCATTTTTAAATTCAGTATTAAAAGCTGTATACACACACACGTCTCACACACACACACATTACAGTGACGAATATAAGGTAGATCCTGAAAACATAACGAAAAATGAAAGGGAATTAATATATTCATTCCATCTTCCTGTCAAGAAAATCAGAGTATTTTATGGCAACTTAAGCCGATGGAATATGTGCAGCTTGTGGACCTAACATATAGAATAAGAGAACAAAAAGAACATACGTTTAGAGAAGATTGGAAAACATTTATTGAATATATGGGGGAAATTGACGTTGGCAGCATTAAGATAAATTCAACAGTGTGAATAAGTTTTGATGGATGTAATAATGGAATACTGAATGGTTTAGTTTATGTAAAATATGCAGGGATTTATGATATGCAAAATGAACCATGGAAAGAGAAGAGGGGAAGTCATTGGTATTTTAAGGGTGTTTAAATGAGTATTCTAAATTGTGAAACAGAATATTTAATAAAATGAGAGAGAGAGAGAGAGAGAGAGAATATTTTAACAATGAAAAGAAGCTCACCTGAGCTTACCCAATATATACAAAATCCACCTTCACCTAAGTAACCCTTCCTGTATCTTAAGATCTAGCCCTGAGGCAGTGGTGGTAGGTGCCCATCGAGACTGGTGGGATGGAATTCAGGTAGCCCAAACAGTAGATCAAGACAGTGGTGTCGGATGGGTGGGGCCAAAGGGAAAGATGACATGGGCACAAAATTCTCAGGAGTGCTCAACTCTAATGGGGCACCGTGGCTGCCACTCTAGTAGGTCACTGAGCTATTGCCTGTTCGTTCCAGCTTATTGGTGGTGGGGCTGAGGATACTTGTCTTGTCCCAGGCACTAGCAACCCATGTTATGCTACTGGATCAAGGCAGAGCCTATGACAGGAAGAGCCAACTCATCCTAGCCCTGTCCCCATGCTCCCTTCTCTCTAAAAGAGCCACACAAAGGCTAAGGAATAAGAGGACAGCTAGTAGAAATTCCAGGACTGTTTGTAAGTAAGAAGGCAACCAGGTGGGGACTGGACGAGGGCAGAATGTGGTTGGTAGTCCAGAGCCTGACTTCCCCTAATAGACTGGCCTACTCTGCTCATAGGAGCTTCTTCAGTTCAGCAGGGCTTCCTCAGCAATGGCTCCACAATTATGGAATGTAATTCCTGCAGAGATAAAGCAGGCCTCATCTCTTGCATTTGCTAAATTAAACTTTAAAAACTTATATTTTCCTCAAGACTTTTGATAGGGAGGGAGGAGTGAGGGTAGTTAACTGGGGTCTGAATAAGTTATGTTTTTTTATGCTGGTAATTTTAATGTTACTTTTGCTGACTATGCTTTAAAAGTTTGTGTTTTAAAATACTGTAAGCTATTCCGTGGAGGATTTCCTCCAAAAGGAAGAGTACGAGTCCTGTAAATAAACAAATATAATGTCCACCATTTCCAAAATAACGTTTTAACAGGGCGAAACACAAAGCAAAATCTGGTCACTGAATCAGAAGTTGGCATCCCAATAATATTTTTAGTCACTGTGGTTGAGAAGCAAATTTGACCCCAAAGGGATATGAACAATCCGCTTGAAGGTGTAAGGCCTACTGCTTGCTCCTTTCATCTTTTCCTTTCCTGACTAGCGAAATTTGGGCTGGGCTGGGCTAGGAATGTGGACCTTCAAGGTTGTTAATGCCCCCTTGAGAGAGTGGGGTGGTAAGACCACACCTAAGCAAGCCAGACTTAGATCCTTTGCAACTGGAAAATTACTACCTAGTCTTCAATATTCAATCCCTTGGCAAGGCAGTAGTGGACTACCCTAGGCAGTTCTGAATGATACAAATTATTAGGAGGACTTCCAATCTGGAAGCACCTGCCCAAATTACAGCCTGGCTGGAAGCCAGGAAGTAATGGAACCCAGCTCCTATATTATTATTGTTATATTCATTTATATCCCACCTTTTTCCCTGGCAGGGACTCAAATCAGCTTACAGATAAAACAGGAACATCACATGGCAGGACAGAGTCTCAGACAAAAGACTTGCTTCTCCCAAGCCCACATTCCCAACACATTTGCACTTTGGTCTCAGCGACGTCTACACTGGCTTGGTCATGTACCCAGAAGATGGCAAGATCCTCAAGGACATGCTGTATGGGGAGCTGCTTTCAGGTACTAGGCTTGTTGGCAGACCAGCTCTGCATTACAAAGATGTCTGCAAATGTGACATGAAGGCTGTCTTGTGTGGGAACGCCTTGCAGACAACTGCAGTACCTGGAGACAATCAGTAGGTCATTCATTTACAGAAGTGACCAGAGGAGGAATGACCGCTGGGAGGAGCACAGAGAGAATAAATGCCATGGTGCACTTGTAAGCAGCAACACCAGACACCTTCATCTGCCTCAGCTGCCACAAAACATATCTCTCCTGTATTGGTCTCCACAGCCACAGCAGGTAGTGTGACTCCACTTGCTTTGACTTCACTGCTGAAGGCGTAATCTTCAAGTGTCTCTCCCGAGGCAGACAGATGCCAGTAACAACTCTTCCCTCCCACCCCCGATAGGGACTCAAAGCAGCTAACGGATAAAACAATTTTTAAAAAATCATTAAGAACAATTAAACATTTATAGAATTAAAAACTATATAAAAAATAGTTTAGGTTCTCAGTCTGAGCTACTTCACTGCTGAAACTGAAGCTGCATTAAACCCTCATCAAACCCTACTACATGTACCTAGAAAATGATCATGAGAAGGACGAATCTGAAACCTTAAATAATAAATAATCCACACACATCCACCATACCATCTATTGCAAGGCACAATATAGAAATATAAGTAACTGCAATGTTTCATTTCTGTAGGCATGGAGAAACATGGAGCCATGTGGTATAGAGATATCCCCCATGAGCCCCAAAGGGACTGATAGACTAGAGAGAGCAGCTGGGTAAAGAGTTGAATCTTAGGGCTCATCCGGACTTCTGCTTGTCCTGCTGCCTTCCCCTGGGAAAACCAATCTTTACTGCTGAATCGGAGCAGTCAGGTTTTCTGCAGACTAATGTTTGATCTGATTCAGCACCAAAGATTGAGCTGTCCCAGAGTAAATGGCAGGGCAAACAGAGAACCTATAAAGCACAGTGCAAGTGGAAAGCCACTTGAATCCATGCTTTCTAGGCAAGTGGCAAACCAAAATATGGACAAGCCCTCTCCGCAATGCTAATAAAACACATATACTAAGACTACAAGATGGCACAAGACAGAGTTCAGTTTAAAACCAGCCAAAACAGCCAACGACCCTGTTGGGGGCAAGGGAGGCTTTGCCGGGCACCTAAATGACAACAAAACATTCATTCGTTCATTTTATTTGTATGCCAGTTTTCCACACACCCAGAAAAAGTGCTCGAAGCGGCTCACAACAAAGAAACAATGATGCATTTCAAACAAACACTGTAACAACAATTTCATAATAACATAGCAAAACAATAACATAGTAACAGCAAAACAAAAATATAATGGCACACAGTTCAAAGCAATACAATAAATGTAGCAATATTGTAATACTGTACAATACAATAAATATAGCAGTTTTATTTAAACAACACGCAGTAGCAAAAATAGCAAGGGAGCCTCACAGTTTCACCATAGTCCTAGAAACACCCCTCCGATGATCAGAGTTCCTCTCCTGCAGCAGCTTCCAAACAAGGGCCAAGGGTGCCGGTCAAAGCTCCTTGTGGGAGGAGGTACCCCAAATAGGGCATCACAGCTAAAATTGCCCCCCTCTCTGGTAGCAGGAACACTTAGAGAAACATCATCAGTTGAGGTAAACAGGCAGGTTGGTGCAGGAGCAGGTATTCCTTCAAGAACCTGTGTCTAAAAACAATTTAGGTCTTTACTGGTAAGTAGCAATGTGTCGATCTGGTTTTGGAAACGGTCTGACAGCCACTGCTTTTCATTGTATGCATTTCTGCGTCGTCTTTAAAGGCAGCTCCTCATGTAATGTAATGTGGAAGTGACTGCCAGAATTGGTTAAACAAAAGACATAACACATAGGCATGTGTAAATCATTCCAGATCGGGATCCGCCTCTTAAATATATATCTTTATTTATATATATCTTACATTTATGCCAGGAAAGCAAGCAAACAAACAAACATACATACAATCAAATGAACAAACTATAAATTGACAAACAGACAGTAGCAATATATGAAACAACACAGTTCTTATAACTTTGTACACCCAATGATGTGAACGATTGTAAAACTTTTAAAACAAGAAATTAAAAATGACTTCCAGTTAGTCTTGCTGTACTTTATCTGTTGATTATCTTATACTGCACAGTTACATATTTCTTATATAGTTTCTGTTAACGTCCCTACAAACCTATACAGTGGTACCTCAGGTGAAGTACTTAATTCGTTCCAGATTCGTTCCAATTCGTTCTTAACCTGAAACTGTTCTTAACCTGAAGCACTACTTTACCTAATGGGGCCTCCCGCTGCCGCCGCACCACTGGAGCATGATTTCTGTTCTCATCCTGAAGCAAAGTTCTTAACCCTAGGTACTATTTCTGGGTTAGCGGAGTCTGTAACCTGAAGCATCTGTAACCTGGGGTACCACTGTATTTATACAATGGAAGGTTCAGTCTAATTCTGCCAAGAAGTTTCCTTTTATACCAGATCGGGATCCTCCTTGGTGCAGTCTCAGTTCAGATTGGGCGTGGGCTGTTATTTGCAATGGGAAGAACTGTCTCATTGACATCAATGGGACAGTTTCCCACCCGTCCTCCTGTGGTTACAAACCTTTGTGTCATTTCATATTTTTCCAACTTTCTTATCTTCCCTTTCTACCTGGCTGCCTGCCGCTCTAGGTCTTACCTGGACCTCATGGAGCAAGCAAGCTGCAATTACAAGGTCTGTTTTTTGTTGTCTGCCTTAAACACGTTGGAATATAATATAAAGAGGCCTGTGCTGCTGTAATTTCCACACACATTTGCAGCATATATTATGGATTGACCTAAATCCCTATCCAAACCACCCCTCCCCCATCTCCACTTGCCAAGGGATAACACATAATTAGATTTCCTTGTTTGCCTTTGCTCATCAGGGCAGTGCCCTTGCTAGTTTTAGAATTTAAAGGCAGCCAGAATGGGTCAGAAGCAAGGGGAACGGGGTGAATTTGATACTATTCCACAGAGTTTGGCTCGTTTCCAAATCAATCAGGGGGAGAAAAGGCAACAGGCATTAGAAAGAGATCCCAACAGTTACCATGGCTGAAACATCAACTGTGGTTAGATCAAATGCTTTCAAAGAAAAGAGATCTTGAAGCTGTTATCTGTAGGAGGGGTGGGGCCATCATTTTAAAATGTGGAATGTGTTTGGAAATAGAAGATTCTGTCAGTCTGTTTTGCAGTAAAGAGCCCCTTTCTTGCTTGGAGGTGTACTCAACCTGGCCCAGGCTAATCTGCAGGCATCATTAAGTGGTAACTCGCACAAATACAGCTTCTGCACACCGTTAAAGGGATAAGACATGAGACGTGTCTGCTGAGGGATTTGCCTCCCTTGTCTCTCAGGTAGCAACCACCATGCCCAGGCTTGTAAACTCTAAATGTAACATTTCTTAGACTGGCTGCAGGCGATCCTGAAAAGCATAGATAGGGGAGATAGGTTTTTAGGAGCCTCTGAACAAATCTTCCTGGCCAGTTTGTTGTAGATTGGAATCATCTTACAATGCATTATCAGCTACTCCATTGGAAAGAAAAACGTTATTTTTGCCACTGCTGGGCTTGCTGCTGAAAAGGTCGTGCTACCTCTATGGTGGTTTGGCATTAAATGTGTTGCAGTTAGAAGACATAAGCTATTTCACTGCGCATCAGTGTTATGCTTTGGTCTTATCATGGCAGTGTAGTAAGATGGCTAGGGCAACGTTTCCCCAATCTGGTATCTTCCAGATGTTTTAGACTACAATTCCCATCAGCTCCAGATAGCATGTCCAAAACATCTGGAAGTCACTAAGTTGGGAGAGAAGGGGCTAGAGCAGGATTTCCCAAACTTGGGCCTCCAGCTGTTTTTGGACTGCATTTCCCATCATCCCTGAGCACTGGACCTGCTAGCTAGGGATGATGGGAGTTGTAGTCCAAAAACAGCAGGAGACCCAAGTGTGAGAACCCCTGGGCTAGAGTGTCAGACTTGGAATAGGAAGTGCTAAATCAAAGTCACTAGTCCATTCTCAGCCTAGTCCACCTCACAACCTGTTAGGGGGGCACCCTGAACTGAAAAGAAAGAGGATGAGAAACAAATTTGGAAACTAAAGAGGCCTGTTCGTTTGGGATAGTGGTAGTGTCCCCCTTACCTCCAAACTGTGCTGCTTGGTGATGCAAACCACTCCCTAGGAAACGAAATTCATTGCACATGGGCCAGCTTTCACTAACCTGGTGCTCTCCTGGTTTTTTGGACTGATGAGAGTTGGCAATGACAGTATCATTTTCATGTTTGCATGACACGTAGGCAATGTTCCACATAGTCTTTTTGAGTGTGTGTTCTATGGCACAAGAAGTATACTTTGAACTTTTGGGGGGAAATCAGCAAATAAATGCTTTAAATAATAGGTGTTGTTTTTTAAAAATTAATTTCTCTGTAATGAGAGATCTTGATTTCCCAAAAAATTATTACCACCCACATATTAACAGTGTATTAATAGAAACATAGTACCGCCACTGCACCACACACATTTCCCTTTGTAACATTTAGTTGTTTGAAATATTTCTAAAATATTTTTGTCTGGAGAATTCTAGGGCACTGCACAACAAGCATGCATAAAATTAGTCCTATATGAAAACAAGGATATTCATAACAAACAAACATAAAAGAAAAGAAGTCCAGAAACTACAGAGCAGGATGAAAGCAACATAACAATTTAAAATGCCTGGGCAAATAAATTGTAGTTTGGTACTGAAAAGTGTTAAATATTGACACCAGTTGTCCCTTTGGGGGCAAGATTCCAAAGTCAGGGTTAGTATCACACAGATAAGGTAATCTCATACATAGTGAACTTCTGTTAGAGAGAACATACAGAGGGGTGGGCGGGGGACAGCAATGGAACTTGAGACAAGGGCAGGATGGTCTGGGTTCTGTATATGCACCTACTGCAAAGCAATTTGATTTAATAAAAAAAAATTAAAAGTTTTTTTTCTTTTGCTAGAAGTGAGCTAATCTTAGGTAAGGGGAGTCTCCTTGGAAGAGTTGCAAGATAATAAAAATATGTGAAAGCAGCTCTTAAGGGCAATGACCAAAACACCCCGAGAAATCAGCATCACTCGCTTCAATTATTTCAGGAGTGGGGGCTTCAAGACATATGAAGCAAAAAACATATAGGAAATATTTGTTTCTCTGCTAAATATGGTTCTCGATCCTGTCTATTAATACTGGAAATATAAACATCATTGACTATGCTTCAGTGGAGACTATTCTGAATTTGTGTAGTAGCTCTCCTGTTTCCTTTCTGTGGCCTTTTAGTCCAGTGGTAATAAATAACCAGTTAGTCAGAGAGAAAATTCAAGAAGCTCTTTAAAACTACTTTAAAGAAAACAATAATGAGGAGGCCAGTTCAGCTCTCATTTGGGGGGCAATGAAGGCCACCACTCATGGTATTTATATTAAACAAAAGGCTTACCTACAGATACTTCCAACCATTGGAAAATTAGATCTTGAAATTAAGATTTAGTGGAATTATATATGTGGACTTGATCTAAGAAAATGCACAAGTTGATCAAATATAAAAGACATGAAGTATATTATCTTAATTCTGAACCTCAGACTAGTATACCCATCTTGCTGCAAATGATAGAATCTTTTGGTAAAATATCAGGTTATTCTGCTAATTAGTCCAAATCAGAATTGATGCCAATAGGTCAAAATTTGTTTACACATTCATTCAAGGAATATCAATTTCGTGTTTGTTCCAAATCTATTAAATATCTAGGTATGTTAATACCAAGAGATATAACACAGTTAGTTACAGTTAATATGAGTAAATTAATAAAAGAGGTTTCTTCAGGTACTAATAGGAGGGAGTCATTGAACTTTACCCTTTGGGGAAAGGTGAATGCTGGATATTATTCCCAGATTCATTTATATCCTGAGAGGATATTCCTCTGGATAATATTTTCAAAATATAAACTTATTGCTGAGGAAATGCCTTTGGGACTCAGCAACATCAAGAATATCCTTGCAGAAAATGCAGTTAAAAATTAAAGAAGGTGATTTCAGAATCCCAAATTTGGAATTATATCACTATGCTTACCTACTGTCAAGTACTAAATATTGGAATCCCATGTGTTGGCCCTAATTTTCCAATGTGGGCAACCCTAAACTATATGTACATAGCACATTTGGTTGGTTGGACAATACTAGAATAAAAATATATTTTAAATCTCAGGTGACTCTGGAAACAATTAAATCACTTAGAAGAATATGGAACATATTGGGTAATAAAAACAAATTTGATCCATTTTCACATGCTAAACTTACTCTGGGGACGTGGGTGGCGCTGTGGGTTAAACTACAGAGCCTAGGACTTGCCGATCAGAAGGTCGGCGGTTCGAATCCCCGCAACAGGGTGCTTGGTCCCTGCTCCTGCCAACCTAGCAGTTTGAAAGCACATCAAAGTGCAAGTAGATAAATAGGTACCGCTCCAGTGGGAAGGTAAACGGCGTTTCCGTGCGCTGCTCTGGTTCGCCAGAAGCGGCTTAGTCATGCTGGCCACATGACCCGGAAGCTGTACGCTGGCTCCCTCAGCCAGTAAAGTGAGATGAGCGCCGCAACCCCAGAGTTGGTCACAACTGGACCTAATAGTCAGGAGTCCCTTTACCTTTACCTTTAAACTTACTCTGTGGCAAAACCCCACACTAAGAATTTTTAAATAGATGGTTATATGAAAAAAATGGATGGAAGCAGGTGTATTGACATTGGACCAACTGACAGATGGGAAAGATGAATTTTATACTTTTACTATTTTGATACAAAAATATCATCTATCAGATGCAGCCCAATAGCAATATCTTCAATTACAACATCTCATAACAAGTGTGTTTGGGCTATCAGCCCTTTCAGCTTCTGAGATACTTGAGATATTGGAACAATTGGACAACTCATTCAAAAATAAAAAGCCAGCAATTAGAGTTTATTGGACTCCTTTACGGTTGTATAAAAAAGGGTTAGCTAAGATAACTCAGTGCTGGAAATGTGGCAAGGACAATGCCTCTCTGAAACACATGTTTGTACAGTGTTTTAGGAGAATGCGCTGGACTGTGTAACTTTGACTGTGCAGAAATATTTCAGTGGAGAATATTTTATTGAATTATATACCTGCAGTATGGAAACTATCAACAGGACAACAGGACAACAGAAATGGATTTTTCATGCCCTAATGGTCAAGAGATTGATATTGAGGAATTGGGGAAATAAATATATGATACCCTTTAATCAATGGACTGATGATATGACATCACTGGCAATTTATGAGCAGACTGCTTACAGGCACAGACTCTGTATGGATAAATATAACATTTGGAATGTACAAAATATAGTAGGCTAATTGCATTTACATAAGCACTAGGACAATAACACTATACCAATTTATACAAGAATGTATGGGAATATTGTATATTGCCCCCCCTTTTTTTGCAAAGTTTCACTTTTATATGTATCTTTGTTGTTGCTTTTTCTCCCTCTCAGTTTTCCTTCTTTTTGTTCCTGTATCATTTTATTTCTTTTAACTGAAATCACCTTAAATTTCAGAAAGGTGAAATGAGGGGCTCTCTGGCTTAACTCCAGCTCAAAAAAAGGGAGGAGGGGGAAAGGAAAAAAAGCAAAGTACCGTATTTTTCGCTCTATAACACGCACCCGACCATAACACGCACATAGCTTTTAGAGGAGGAAAATCCGTAGGCATGCCACCCATAGGCATTTCCTCCATAACACGCACAGACATTTCCCCTTACTTTCTAGGAGGAAAAAAGTGAGTGTTATGGTGCAAAAAATACGGTATATCTTCTTGAAATCAATCAAACTTTGGTCAACTTTTGGTACCTCAAACAGTGCTATTATAAGTTCAGTGGTAAGAACTCTATGGTGTTAGCTAGCAAATGTGAATGGTGGAAAATCAAGAAGGGTGGGACCAAAACATTTCCAACTGAGGAAATCTGTCAAGAATTTTCTGCTTTTTACCCTTCTTTATATACTTCTATATATCCCAAAGATACTAAGATAGATGGTATAACTCTTCCTGTGGTGAAACTATGGTGTGATTTTTGCTAGTTGCTTTGTCATTTTATTTCAGCAAATACTGACAACCCAAACTCCTGTACAATGGGACGCTCCCACCATGCATGGATATAAGCACCAACTGAGTGGCACCACCTCCAAGAGTTTGGCAAGGAACCAGGACAAATCACTGCTAATTTCCTAGGGCTTCAAATTTAATTCCCTGTTCCTCACCAAGACCAATTGAAAAAGAGGTCTTAAGCTCTTTTATATTCAATTGTAAAATACCTACTGTAGGACAGGTTGCTATGCCTCTGCTTTGCTGAGTGGCGTTGGGGGCTCCCCACCTTATAACTTTATACTCTTAGATACATTGTTAGATATAGTGCTGTTTCTATTTTAGAAGATGGTATATGGAAATGGAAATAATTGATGAAATTCCAATATTGGGATTGTTTTAAAAGTGCAAAATAGGTGGGCAGAAAATTCAGGAGTGTTGTCACCTGCCCTGTCACTATTAACCCCCCTAGCCGCCTACCTGCTTTCTTTTTTTAATAATACTTACCATACATATGATATAGCTGGGTGGAGGGTTAGGGGTCTTTATTGATTGCATGATTTTTACAAGGGCAATTCATTGACTGTAACTGAAATTCAAACTAAGCTAGATAATACACACATGCCATGGCTACTGCAGTAATTCAATGCCATGGCTACTGCAGTAATTCAACAGCTTCAAATGTCTTTTTTTAAAAAGCAAACTCATCTACAAAAGAAGCAGCTACCAGACAATTATCCTCCTTTGAGAAATTATTAATGTCTGGAAAGGCTTTAGGGAAAGGTCTGACATCTAAGGTGTACAAAAATCTGTTCTTTTGGAGGCACCCTGGATTCAATAAAGCACCAATGGGAGTGAGATTTTGGTTATGAAATTTATTCAGCTCAGGGGAGTTAGCTATGGGCCAGGAATGGACACCCTGACAGTGGAATGGTCTTGAGGGCCCCTATATATTTTCTCTCTGTTCAGCTTGCTCCTGCAGAAGGCTCCAACTGTTAGGGGCAAAAGCACTGGATGCAGTGGCTATGGTTTCCAGGCTTCCTTCATCTCTCCACAGCAACATCATGGCATCTGCAGGAAGACATGTTGCAGCAGGAATCCATTTTTCACCCATGTCTGGAGCTGTTCCAACAATTGTGGCTGTGTGGTCCTGGCTAGTGGAACTGTGAGGATCAGGGGCAGTGCTGGAGGCTCTCTTGGTGTCACCTAAAGACTATGAATATGAGTTTTCTTGGATTGATGCCTGCCTAATTGGGAAGGATTCCTCAGCCAGGGAGAGGGCAGATGTGTTGGGGTTTCTTCAGGCTGGTTTGGAGCGCCAGTACAATCAGGTGGCAGGTAACAGCCTTGATCCGTATTTTGAACTGTAAAGGGGACTTTGCGTTGTTCAGAAGATTCATCAAAGAAGTCCATTGTGGAATCTGCCTATGGTGAATCGCTTCCCTGGTTTTCCAGGACCCCTGGGGAAAACATTTTTTGACATAGACATTTTTTAGACATAGACATTTTTACCATGAATTTCTGCTCGCAGGGTTCCTGGATGGTAGTGTCCAGGCATTTAGTCACAGCTAATGGGTGTTTTGTCAGCCATGGTTGCATGGGTATAGTGTCTATTAGGGGAAGTCCTGCCAAAACATCCTACTCCCTTTGTACTGTTACTGTTCTTCATTTTGCTATGGATGTTCTCTGTTTGCCCTCTGGGCGGTTTTCTCTGTCCTAAGTATATATCTGCATCAGAGCAGGGGCCTGCCTGTCCTGGTGTCCTGCTACGTGGATGGCGTATTCATGGAGTTGAGGGATCATCCTTGCTCTGCCAGCCAGCCTGTCTGGTGATGGCCCCTCCCATGGGTAGGATAATCTATTCTAATTAGTGACCAACTACCTGGTAGCAGGTGCCATACCAGTCTTGAGACTGCCCTCCAGGAACCCTGGGAATAGAAACTCACAGTAAGAATTTCTGTTTTCCACTTCTCTGTCATTGTCAATTGGCATCAGAACTGGACATCACATAGCATGTATCGTGTTCCTGTGAGACATTACAAGGAAGAGTCACAATGCCCAGCCATATTTTCCTGTATCCTTAAGTGGCACACTCCAGATATGGACTGTATGGACTGTATCAAGCAGACATCAGCCCAGCCTGTCTTCCAAGCTGGGGTTGTGCTATGTAATGCCACCAATTTCAGAGAATTTTCTTTCTTAGCACAGTTACCTATTAGAGGAAATACCTCTATTTCCTGGCTGCATCTCCCCCTTTTTGTGGCGTATAGAAACAAAAATAACTCAACCCCAATCTTTTAAGTGATGCTCTGCTTATTATTGCTGTTCTAAAGTAGGCATAACAATAAATTTCACTCGGCAGAAAGATGCTAATTTTTATGCACCACAACTGTTAGAATAAAAAATCAGTTTAGACCCCAGTGACTCTTGTCAGGCCTTGTTAAAGTGTGTCAGAACTCCTGTGTGATGGCAGTAAATAATCCAGGGGACATCACCTGGAAAATCAAGATGATAATTAGGATTGAAAATCCAGCTGGATTGTGCCTTTTGCCAGCAACCACAATGGACAGTGATCAACCATCTTGTTGTAGAAGGTCCAGGGACATGAGCATCCTCTTAAGTACCAGCTGAGGGGGGGCAGAGCAGCAGAGTGGGGGATTGTTGGTAGTTAGATGCTACAACTGGAATCCCATTGCCCAAAGAGACAGCAATTAGGTAGTACAGAAGTCGTTTGCGAAACAAGACCAAGCCACTATTGTGTATTAGAATGTAAATACAAGCCTGGGCATTAATAAAACAATAAGCAAAATGAATAATTTACCAATGCTTGCATTAAAAAAGAAAAAAGAAATAGGGAGAGTGGGTTGGACGGAGATTTCCTTCACATCTGGACCAAATTTCCCACCACCACATTTCTGTTTGTAGACTGTGCTCCAAAGAATTGCATGCCTACCTTACCATGTTCACCGCAATCCCAATTAACACTTTTTCCAAACTGAATTTAGGTGTTCTCTCCCCCCCCCCTTTCTAATGAGGTTTTTCCTTCCCTGCTGTCTTGATACAAAGCTTTATGCTGTATGAGTGTGTTCATATGGTGCTTGAGTGCGTTATCTGACCTTGATTGGTGTTTTGGGAGCCAGTTAAATAGATTACATAGAGGTTACCTTGACAACTGTCTTTGCTGATTTAGCAATGCAGTTCATTCTTGAGCACAAGACTCTCAGCAACGGTGGAATTCCACTGACTTCATATTAATCATTAACACAATGTTCTAGAGAGGCTCTGCCAAACCAGCAATAAGGCCTGTATTGAAATCATTTTCCTTTAAAGAGAGAGAGAGAGAGAGAGAGAGAGAGAGAGAGAGAGAGAGAGAGAGAATATTATACATCAACCAAAGCTTGCAACATCACATGCTTGTTCACAGGCATTAAAGCAGGTGTGCACATTCTCTGCTTTGTCTTCTCGCTCTCTGTCCCTGTTTTTTCACATTCATATTGTACTAATAAATCAGATGGGTTAAGATGATCCTTCACATGGTATATCCTCTTTGAGATTCATTGACTACCATATGTTCTTTTAGGTATGTGTGTATGACAAATAGCTAACTATGGTCCTAAATAGGCCCAGGAGTGGAGAATGATGAGTTTAATCTTGGTGTAGAATGGTGCGGAGTGCTTAAAACCAAGTTCTGTTGCCTACAGGTGTTAAAGCTAAGCCTATTTCCCATCACAAGAGTGCAATCAAGACAGAGGGAAAAATGAATTGCTTGCTGCAGCGTAGAACCAGCAGCATTAAAAACTGCCATCAAAACATCTTTATCTGGTTGTGAGCTTTTGTAGGCAGCAGCCTTATCTTGCATCTAGCATTTCCACTGAATTTTCCTCTGAAGTGAAATTCAGAGTGATTTTTGAGATTTCTGTTTGAGTGAAACATCTGAGAAATCCCAAGGGAAGCAAAAAAAAAATAACAACATGATTTCCACATATCCTTGAGAGGCTTTTGTCTATACATGTTATTATCCACCAAGGGACCCTTGCATTATTTGTACCCCTGCAGCTAAAAGCTAATGCTTATATCAACAAATCTTATAAAGTTCAGCAGCCAGGAATTGGGACATTTCCAGCTTTTGCTCTAAGCGGTTCTGATTGCTTCAAATAGGAAGCCTAGGAATTAAACCACACCTTAAAAAGAAAAAGGAGGAAGGGCTACCTCCTATTCTTGTGATGCTTTGGAGCTACTGTTTGTGTTTTGGCAGAATAATTGTTTAAACACGTTGCTTAAAATTCCTGTAGTGCTTTTTTGTGACTATATACACTGTTAACAGGAAGAGCATACGATCAGTTTTATAGTTGAAAGAAAGTCTAAAACTCCAATTTCGGAAAGGAGTTAAGTATCTTGTCCCAACAGCAATACATAAAGAGCCGCTCTGAGCCCGGCCTTGGCTGGGGAGGGCGGGGTATAAATAAAAAATTATTATTATTATTATTATTATTATTATTATTATTATTATTATTAAGCTGCCATATTTGCTTTGGTAACCGAAATCTCTGCTCAGGAAAGATACACAATTTAGTTTGCTTAGAGAGTGATTTATCTCACTTTCCTGTTAGCAAGAGCTGTCGTTCTAGGTCAAGGTTGAAGACTGTGCAGTGCAGACTAGCAAAGCTGGAGCTTTGATATTCTACATAGTACCTGGCCCAATGATAAACAAACAACTCATATAATTTTTTTGGGTGCCTCAAAGGAGGCTTTTTGTTAGGAAAATCATCTTCCCAAGAACAAAGGAAGAGGGAAAGGTGAAAGGGAGAAGAAAGGAAGCAATGAAAACTGTACAACAAATAGAAAGGTTTGTATCAAGCAACAGATCTTATGTTTGCCAACAAAGGTAACTCAGGTGAACCAGCCATACCAGAGGAGGGGTATGCAATCCATTCATTCCTTTATTGGATTTCCACCTGAGGTGACGGGGAAATGAGGGCCCAGCTTCTCAGTCTCCTCTTTAACAGACTCTACTAGCAGGTCCTTTTTTCCACACCTCTTTTGCTTCCCCATTTGCAGCTAGAAAGCTGGCTGGCATCTTCCCAGGAGAGCAAATTTGAGCAGGGGCCTGCATCTGCCAGTCACCAATCTTTTCAGCAGAATTCACTAGACCTTGGTAAAGATGAATACAGGCAGCTCCCCATTTAACAAGCATTCAAGGCAAGCACAACTGCACACACACGCATTGCCACAAACCCGGATGTGGCACAAAAAGGGGCAAAAATGGCCGTAAAAGTGCGCCAAAACTACAAAAATGGCAAAAATATAGCAATCCCATGAGCTTTTGCAGGTGCAATCCCACAAACATTTCACTGACCTTTGAGACCTGTGGAGAGTTTGAGCAAGGAGGTTTGGAGAGAGCGACTGTGGTGAAGTTTGGTGGGGTTTTTGTTTTTCAAAGGGTTTGCAAAGGTTTGGAGGATGCTTGTAGGCTTTTTAAACAGTGTTCCCATTCTACGCGATTTCACTTAAATGTGCAGTGCCTTGGAGCATAACCCCCACGTAAATGGGGAGTTGCATGTGTGAGTCTGAATTTCCTCAGGCTCATGGGATGTTTACAATGGGACATTAATATCCTTGACACGGTGAGGAGCAACAACAACACTATTCCAGTTTTTGCTTGCTCCTTTTGTAGGCTGTCCTCTTTTGCATTCTGTTAAGTATACAAGATGTAGAAAACAATCTGTTCTGTGGGCATGTCATCATATAATTCTACAATAATTGGTTCCCCCACCAGGGGTACATTAAATTACCCTGTGGGTAGGTTTCTAGCCACCTTAGGTTTCACCTTAGCAGTTAGAGCAACAGAAAAAATAGCTGCACTGCTTACACATAATCTCATTATGCCTTCCCCTCTTGAACGAGTCATTTCCTCAACCCCCCATCCTCAACATGCCAAGGCAATGCTATTGGGTTGTTAGATAAGTTTGGGACATGGGGACCACCCTCTAATTAAGCATTGCCCAGCACTGTCAACTTTGGCATTTGGATTGTATTTTCCAGTACTTTCAGATATGTGTATCAGTATAGGGAGATTATTAGCTATAGCTCTGGAAGCCTATTCCAAAGTCATGCTAATTGAAAAAGCTGCAAAAACTTGCCCAATACTAAGAATTTATTCAAATTGCAGAATTTGGTTTTTCTGGTCGCAGAATTCTGCCAAGATCTACATGTGTGTGCATGCACATAATTCTGGGTTAATTCTTATTCATTTGTTTAACATCAGATGAATTTTCTCACAGAGAGCCCCACAGCTCCTATTGCTGTTCTTTCCTTTCCTTTTCTTTCCAATATGACCTTTTGGGTAGAGTAAACATGTTTTGATGGGAATGTTGCAGTACTAGGCTTATATGATCTTTGACCTATGTATGATGTGTACTGTATAACCTTTGTGGAAAGCGCTGCCTGGGGTAATCCATCATGAAGCAGTCTTCTGGATTTAACGGCTGTGACCCTCAAACAAACATGCAGTTAAAACCGTTTCTGGCAACATTTGTTTCACTTGGGACTATATTCCATTCTGCATCAAGGGAGAGGGGACATGAAGCATCTCAGCGAAGCCTTCACGTGGGGCATTTCACTTACAGGGGAGAGGGGTGAAACTTATATTCTTTTATATAGCGTATGTATGGGGTTTTGTGTCAGTGTCACTATTTGGTTGTTTTTTATGTTGTACTTATTGCTTAGGACAACTTTTGCTATGTTGTGTTTATTCATGTTGTAAGCCGCCTTGGGTGTGGTTTGAACTATGGAATGGCGGCATACAAATAAAATTATGTTTGTAGAATGTATTCCTAGTTCTGAATGTGACACTTGCATATTTCACCCTGGCCCTACTGTTTACTGTTTTGTATCTTGTTCTCGTGGTCCAATGCAAGCAAGACAATCTCTTGCACCCTAATCCCTGACGGTCAGTGTCAGTTGCATAAAAAAACCTATGTGCTGTTTGTTCTGATTCAGCATTAAAGAGTATGTTTTCTCAGAGAAAATGAAGGGGCAAAAAGAAAAGTGTGTTTGGGCACAGACTGAGAAAGGACCAAACTGTGTCTAGAAAGCACAGGGCAAAAAATTAGTGTGGATGAGCCCTTAATGAATGTTGCTGAAAGTAGGCCCTCTTGATTTCAACTGAAATTCTTTGCAACTAATGGTGCTTAGTGTCACAGCCTAATATTGCCCCCCCACACCAATGTTGTTATTTATGTGTCAAAACTTAGGCTCAGCCATATATTATTTTAAGGAAGAAATATCATTTACCATTTTCAGAACAATTGTGCCTCTGACATCTCAGTGAAGTCAAGCAAGTGGTTCTACCAGAAAGGAAACTGTCAGGAATTCTGAATTACCACAACCTGTTTGGAAAGAAAATTCATCATCTCTCAAATTTCCCATGAATTTCTGATATCTGAGTTCATTGTGCATAAGATTAGCACTTCACTGTAGAGTAAGATATCATCTCTTGCTACTCTGGTTAAGACGCCAATCTGATTACAATTTTATGACTTTGCATTATTATTCAGAATGATTTATTCCTGAGTTAGGAAATGCATATGTCTCAGGAGAAATAGTTGGCCTTTTGTCCTCTCTGATTATCCAGAGATTATAGAGAGCAACTACAAGCTTCCATTAGATCTGTTCTGAAGTCTTTGCTAGACAGATCTGGCTGCTGGAGGCAACTTCTAACAGTTATTTGAGATGATATATAACTCTTCCCCCTCACAAAGAGATGGCTGGCTCCATTCGTTTCTTCTGTAATCCTCAGACATTGTTTATACAGCACCTATTCAAAACATGCCACCTACTTTTTAAAAAGTCACCTACATGATCTGCAGGGTGGGTTTGTGTTTGATCACAGCTGTCATTTAACCAACTTTGTATCTACATGGAGTCTTCTTTTAAAATATCGTAGCCATGCCACTAATTTTTAATATTAACCACTATGTACTGAATCCAGCCCAGTCAAACATTAGTGATGGCACATTTGCACTGGACATTCTGAAAACCAGTCTAGGCTAAGTCAGGTTCATGACAGCATGAGAGGAAGATACACACATAGCGGACATGGCTGTCTTTCTCATGGCCACCAATTAGCTGAATTGACCATAAGAACAGGACATCATAAGTGCTGCCAGAAGAGAGATTTGTTTGCTTTGCAGATACAGCTTAGTAGCTGTCAGGGAACTGCCATCAGTGCCAGAGGGAGAGAGCAAAATCCAGAGGGATTCCAGAGAGCGTCCCGGGATTGGGAGAGGCAGCCCATCTTCTGGGGAAGAGAATCAGCGTAGCACCAGTGGAGAAGGGGGGCAGATGGGGGAAGCGGCGAGGCGGTCCCATGACTCCTTGCCGGGGACCAGCGGGGAGAGTAGGGGTCCTCCGCTGCCTACGCCCTCCTTGCGCAGAAGGCTTTCGCACAGAGAGAGTAGGAGGAGACTAGGCGTCAAAGAGCTTCTTTGCTGGAAGAAGTTTAAGAAATGCCCACTGACTGATTCTGCCAGCGATTGAGACAGCCACAGGTGAGTGGCTGTCCAGACAGAAAAGGTTCACTCAGGCAACCCAGCCAGGTGTTTGCACCGGCTTACGCACGAGCAACCCCTAGAACCATTACAATAGGGTGTGTTGAATTTGTCAACCTTAAAATATTGACTTCTTTGCGTTTTTGTGGAATATCCAATAATTTTAAATTTGTCTTACTAAAATTTGTGTGTGCTTAAAATGTGCTTAACATTTTGTGCTTAAAATTGCATTAAAATAATTTAAAATGATTGCCAAGTACTTGCAGCTATATTGTATATGCATAACAGACAAGTCAGGCAAGAGAAGCAAGAAGACAAGAAAGGAAGCATTGCTGAATTAAAGGAGAGAAGTAAGCAGGATGCTTCAATGCCATCAAATTTTCTCTGCTGATGAAAATAAAGCTGGTCCCAAAGATGGAAATTATGGAAGTTATGAATTGACATTAGGAAAACCAAGCACATCTTCCACTTCTAATAAAAATATAGAGTACAGCACATTAGAAATACATAATGTTGCTATACAGAACATCAGATCTGGTGTTGGCCTGCATGCCACAACTGCCATCACCACTGTTGGCTTTATTGATGCTGGCTTGATCACTGAAGAAGACAAGGGACTTGTAGTTGATCACAATAAAGTCAAGAGGGCCAAAGAAAATGTTACAAAATCCCTGGACCAGGAATTTGATTACCTTTGTCAGAAGGGTGAAACTGACTGCATCTTCTCTGATGGCCATGAAGATCCAACTGAAGTTATGCTGAAATCAACAGTTCCCCAGCATAATCACAGAACAGCATTCTTCTCTGTGCAGTGAGCCAGGTGGAAGATATCTCTACCACTTTACTCTGGAGAAAGGCTCAAGCAGAGAAAAGTCAGCTGAAGTTATTGCTAATAATGTTATAGATTTCGTGAAAAAGAAGGGCATTGATAAGAGCCTATAGGCCACTGGAGGTGATTCTACAAATGTTAACACTGGCTGGGAGGGTGGAGGTCAAGCACTGGGTGGAGGTCAAGCTTGGTCTGGTTGATTTATGCCCTCCACACCAATGAGTTACCCCGTGACACTTGATCACAGCATTTGAAGGGAAGACCTTGTCTAACAGCAAGTAGAGAGGTAATATTGGCAAGCTGCTAGACAGCACTACAGAACTTGAAACTGATCCTTCTTCCTTCACCAAACTCTCAGTTGGAGAGCCTCTTACTTCACTGAATGACAACGTCATAAAGGATCTGTCTACTGATCAAGCCAGAAGTAGAGGTAAACCTCTCACGGATCTGGCCCTTCTTGAAAGTGAGCCATTCAAGGTGGTTAACAACAGCAAACAGGCTTTGCTGCCTAAGGGTTTCAAAACATTGCCTTGTAGGCAAAACCCTTAACAACTTAAGACTGATAGTGGAATATATCATTTGTGTACACTATCCCTATTGCTTCAGTATCAAACTACCTTTGGTGGAAGGCCCACGCCACATGTTGTTTCAGTTGTATCAAGTTAGCCTGCAAAAGAAGGCTGTAGTGAATGCTGTTTTGCCAACTGTACAGTGTTCAACATGGTTTGCATTCAGCGAAATGATAACCCAGACATTGTCAGATGACAGTGAGGAGAGGAGAGCTGGTGTCCAAAAGATTGTTGACTTGGGGAGTTAAGATGACACATTGGGAGATCTTTCTGTACATCGTGGGAATACACTTTCCATCAGCCCCAGTGCTCCATCCCGATTGGAGCTGATAGACTAACTGATATGAATCTCTTTGGACATGTAAACGTACTACAGTGAAATAAGTTAATTGATGAAACCATGCAAGTTCCACAGTGGCCCTGTAATGCTCAGTCTATTGGGAGGTGTGTGGAACAAGTCACTGAGGCAGCATGCAGGGTGTATACACATAAGAAATGTGGGGGCTACATCAGAGGCCAAGAAGCAAATCGGCGGCCGATGTCCAAAAACTTGATGAAACTTGTTTAAATTTCTTATTAGCTGATGTCATTACTTTCTAATGTTTTAGGATGATAAGGCAATGTTGTGTGCTTATTAGGATATGTTTTATGTAGAGAAACTATTTTTTTATAGCATTTCCTGACATTTTCAGAAGGTTAAATCTAAAACTCTCTGGTTTTCTTTGTCCCATCTAGTTGTTTGGTGGGCATTACTTATGTTATCAAGTGCCTCACATCACTGCCATTTAAAGGACAGCAAATGCCTGCTATTAAAATACTGTCAAGATGCTTTCCATTAACAGTGGGAATGTTTGAAATTTGCAGCATGGCATAGCCAGAGTTTCAAACACAGGAAAATAGGGAAGCAGGTAGAAGAAGGTGATTAGCCTACCAGCTGCTGATTTTGCAGCAGTTCTTAACCCTACAATAAAATAGATGGGTTCTGGAAGGATGTGACATTTGGGGCAGTCCCCCTGCTGAAAGGTGACAGGGTCTCAGACATGGACAAAAATAATCCCTCCTTCTTAGCTTTATTAAAGCACCTGTCCTTATGCAAGGGAAATGGCAAAAAACAGGGTTCCAGTTACGGAGCTCCTTCCTTAGGGAGGCTAGCTGGGTGCAAACTACAGTATTATCTTTTAGGTGTCAGGTTAACAGATTGTTATTCTCTCAGGCATATTTTTTAATGGATTGTATTTTAAGTATTGGAAGGGTGCCGTAAAGCAAACACTGTACGCGATGTTTTCATTCTGATGTTTTAATTGATATTTAATTTTCTTTTGTTATTCTTAAAAAATAATTGTTTTATTTTTCATATCAATGGCTTATCAATGGCTTAAATAAATTTGAAATATATGAAATGAATGGTTCAGTAGCAAGCAGTTGGTGATGGTGGTGATAATTTATTCTTGAGACAGAGATGGGCAAATATGTCGATTTTGGTTTCTCTTGGTTTTTCATTTTTCTACTCGTAACCAGTTCTTCATATTTTCATGTCAGTTTGCATCTTTTGTATTAAAACCATCAAGAAAATGCATACATTTTGTGCAGATTTCTCCTACTACACATATTTTTATTTGTAGTTTCGCCCCAATACAGTTCACTTCTAACTTGCATGCATTTAACTTGCAGAATTGTAGCTTCTCGCGCTTGGCAACCAGCTAGTTGCCATCACACTAATTAAATGAACACAAGGCCGAGAGCTTAAAAGCTCTTTCCAAGCTTTTAAGCTCTCGGCCTTGCTTACTGAGCTCTGGAAAGGTTTCACGTGGGCTCCGAGAGGCTCCCACGAGATCTTGGATGGCCCCACGAGAGCTTCCACAAGAGAGCCTCCCAGAGCTTGGCAAGCAGGGCAGAGAGGTTAAAAGCTCTCTGCCTTGCGTGGGGTGCAAGGTCCACTTGGTGTGTTGGCTTTGGAAAGGTAAGGATGGCCACACAGGGGCAGTTTCAGGGTTGTTCGGAGTACACAATTTTGGCTTTAGGCCCAACCCTCCAAAACCTAACCACTGAACAAGTGTTGAGCCTACTGTATCCACATTTTAGCAAAACAATTTCCCACGATACACAGTAATTTATTTCTGTATGTTATTTTCACTAACATCTGCATTTATATGCACACTTTTCCCATTGTGTGTGAATTCTTGAACAAATTACTTAATAATAATAATAATAAATTTTATTTATACCCTGCCCTCCCCAGCCAAGGCCAGGCTCAGGGCGACCAGCAACCAACAATAAAAACAAGTTGAAAAACAAGTACAACTTAAAAACAAGATTAAAATACAACATTAAAACATTAAAATGCAGCCTCATCACAGGAGGAGAAAGGAAAAAAGAAAGAGGGGGAGGGAATCAAACTGACTCCAAGCCTTAAAGAAGCACTGTAAAAACTGAGGTATATTGTTAAATGAAAAATGGATGATTGGAGGGGGGACTAATGGCAATAGAAAACAGAAGAAATGCGTAAGCAAGAGTTAAATATGGATGATTGTCAGAGAAGTTGAAGGAAGTCCAAAAGTATGGAATTTGTGAAAATTTGGATAAAAATTGTATATTTATGTTAAAAAATCAATAAAAAATATTATTTAAAAAAAACAAACTGACTCCAAGCCAAAGGCCAGGCAGAACAACTCTGTCTTACAGGCCCAGCGGAAAGAAATCAGATCCCGCAGGGCCCTGGTCTCAGGAGACAGAGTATTCCACCAGGCCAGAGCCAGTGTTGAGAAGGCCCTGGCTCTGGTTGAGGCTAATCTAACTTCCTTAGGGCCCGGGACCTCTAGGGTGTTGGTATTTATGGACTTTAAGATCCTCTGTGGGGCATACTGGGAGAGGCAGTCCCATAGGTATGAGGGTCCTAGGCCGTGAAGGGCTATAAAGGTCAAAACTAGCATCTTAAACCTGACCCTGTACTCAACCGGGAGCCAGTGCAGCTGGAAAACCACTGGGTTCCCATGGCAGAGACCCCGTGAGGACCCTTGCTGCAGATTCTGCACCTGCTGGAGTTTCTGGGACAGCTTCAAGGGCAGCCCCGCGTGGAGCAAATTACAGTAGTCAAGCCTGGAGGTGACCGTCGCATGGATCACTGTGGCCAGGTCGGGGCGGGAAAGGTAAGGGACCAACTGCTTGATGCGGCAAAGGCGGGAAAATGTCGCTTGACTGTGCTGTAACCTGAGCCTCCATGGGAAGACAGGCATCAAGGATTACACCCAAACTCTTAACGGAAGGCAATGGCACTAATTGGGCCCCCACAAGAGAAGGGAGTTGGTCCCTCATCCCCATACCATCCTGACCCAGAGGACCTCTGTCTTCAAAGGATTTAGTTTTAATCAGCTCCCACAAAACCATCCAGCCACAGCTTCCAAGCATCTGGTCAGTGTGTCCGGGGCTGAATCGGTGTGGCCATCCATCAGCAGATAGAGCTGAGTGTCATCAGCATATTGGTGACAGCCCAGCCCAAAGCTCTGGATAATCTGGGCAAGGGGGCATGTAAAGATGTTAAAAAAGAATCGGGGAGAGGATTGTGCCCTGCAGCACTCCACACACCAAGGAGTGGCGCAACAACATCTCCCTCCCTAGTGCCACCCTCTGTCCCTGACCAGAGATAAAAGAGCACAGCCATTTACGGGCTATGCCCTGTATCCCCACATCAGCGAGGCGGTGTTCCAGAAGATCATGATCAACCATGTCAAAGGCTGCTGACAAATCTATCAGCAGTCCTGACCCGCCTCGATCCAGTTGTCTACGGAGATCATCTGTTAGGGCAACCAGAGCTGTCTCGGTCCCCAAACCAGGACAGAACCCGGAGTGAAATGGATCTAAAGCCGGTATTTCCTCCAGAAACTGCCCTTTCAATTACCTTATCCAGATATGGAAGATTTGAAACTGGGTGGTAATTGGATAGGTCTAAAGGATCTAGTGAAGTTTTCTTTAAGGGCGGACACACCACTGCTTCCTTCAGTTCCCCTGGGAATGTCCCCGTGCCAAGGGACAAATTGATAATTTTAATCAGGGGGATCCACGCAACATCTGGACACACCCTAATCAGCCAAGACGGGCATGGATCGAGGAGGCAGGTGGTGGGCCTACCAGCTTGGAGGAATCTATCCACATCAGCAGGGAGTATCCGATCGAAATGGTCCAACACTGGACCAGAAGACAGTCGAGGAGCCTCCAGTTCAGTCACTGTATCTAACTTGGCAGGGAGGTCATGGCGGAGCAACAGGACTTTCTCTGCAAAAAAGCTTGTGAATGCCTCACAGCTGTGGATTGAATTTGTGCTTAAATTTGGTTGTCCTCCTAAGGACGTTATCGACCTAATTATTCTAAAAAGTTCTGCCAGGCGAGAGCTAGCGGATGCAATGGAAGTAAGATTTCTTAGCAGCTTTCATGGCCATCTCATAGGCTTTCATAAGCGTCCTATAAAATGTTCTTGAAGCTCCGTCACGAGTCCGGCTCCATACTCGCTCTAGCAGTCTGAGATCTCGCTTCATTTTCCGGAGCTACTCAGTAATCCAAGGAGCCCGGTTTCAACAGGGTTGCGCTTAGGCATGATCTCATTGATGGCCGCCAAGAGCCGGTTATTCCAGTCCTCGACAAGGTCATCTAATGAGTCGCCAGGAGGAGCACGGTCCCGCAAGGCCTGACAGAATCTATCAGGATCCATCAGCCTTCGCAGGCGAGCCCAAATAGGATTGCCACCTGAGCAGGGGAGGAGCGGGAAGTCAGTCTTGGCTTTCAGAGCGTAGTGATAAGACCATGGCACTTCCACAGGGGGGGGGAGCATAGCACCAAAGATCAGATCCAGCGTGTGGCCTGCTTGATGAGTGGGGCTCAAAGCAAACTGGGAGAGCCCTAGTGTTGCCATGGAAGTCACTAGGTCCAGAGCCTGTGAGGAGGGGGCGGCATCGGCATGGACGTTGAAGCCTCCCAAAGCCAGTAGGTTTGGGAACTCCAAGGCCCAGCCCGCCACCACCTCCAGCAGGTCTGACAGGGTGGCTGCCGGTGCGCTGGGTGGTCGGTACACCAGCCAGACAGCCAAGCTCTCCTTGGTGCTCCATACGAGACCAACACATTCAATGCCGGAGATCGCTGGTGCTGGCAGAGCTCTGAAAGAGCAATCCTCCTGGATTAACATCGCTACTCCTCTCCCCCCCGACCCACAGTCCATGATTGATGGAGGACAGAAAAACCTGGGGGTGTTATCTCATGTAGGGAGACTACTTCACCTTCCCGTACCCAGGTCTCCGTCATGCAAGCCAGGTCAATCCCCTGCGAGACAAAAAAGCCATGCATGGTGGCGGTTTTGTTGCCTATGGACCTGGCATTGCACAACACCAATGACGGAGGTGGGTAATCCCTGCTCACCCTACCCTCGTCCCTTGGGATGGGGCGTAGATTGGAAGGGGTTTGAGCATCACTGCATCTCAAAACCCTTCGCTGATAGTGATATCTATCCCCACCGCCATTCCTCCCTAGCCCTTCAATAGTGGGAATCCCAGACCCCATACTAGCTTCCCCAATAGAGGGGTAACACCCCCTCACTAACAAGTCATCCCTGGGCCAGGACTCCTGGGTCAAAATGGTATGGGGAAGAAGTGAAGGTTTGATAGGGTAAGTATCCCTAGTAAAGAAAACCCAACCAACCGCACCCCAAGCAGGGAGGCAGTCCCATGGTGTGAAGAACTGCTTTGCAAAATTCGGAGAAGTGGGAATTGCTGTATTTCAGTTTGCATGCTGTTAGAAAATGCAAATTTTGTAAACTTGTCTTTAAATGTGAACTGAATAATAATAATAATAATAATAATAATAATAATAATAATAATAATTTTTTATTTATACCCCGGCCATCTGGCTGAGTTTCCCCAGCCACTCTGGGCGGCTTCCAATCAAGTGTTAAAAACAATACAGCATTAAATATTAAAAACTTCCCTAAACAGGGCTGCCTTCAGATGTCTTTTAAAAAGAAGATAGCTGCTTATTTCCTTCACATCTGAAGGGAGGGCGTTCCACAGGGTGGGCGCCACTACAGAGAAGGCCCTCTGTCTGGTTCCCTGTAACCTCACTTCTCGCAATGAGGGAACTGGCAGAAGGCCCTCGGTGCTAGATCTAAGTGTCCGGGCTGAACGATGGGGGTGGAGACGCTCCTTCAGGTATACAAGACCGAGGCCTTTTAGGGCTTTAAAGGTCAGCACCAACACTTTGAATTGTGCTCGGAAACGTACTGGGAGCCAATGCAGATCTCTCAGGTGTTATGTGGTCCCGGCGGCCACTCCCAGTCACCAGTCTAGCTGCCGCATTCTGGATTAATTGCAGTTTCCGGGTCACCTTCAAAGGTAGCCCTACATAGAGCGCATTGCAGTAGTTCAAGCAGGAGATAACTAGAGCATGCACCACTCTGGCAAGACAGTCTGCAGGCAGGTAGGGTCTCAGCCTGCGTACCAGATGGAGCTGGTAGACAGCCACCCTGGACACAGAATTAACCTGCGCCTCCATGGACAGCTGTGAATCCAAAATGATTCTCAGGCTACACAACTGGTCCTTCAGGGGCACAGTTACCCCATTCAGGACCAGGGAGTCCCCCACACCCGCCCGCCCCCTGTCCCCCAAAAACAGTACTTCAGTCTTGTCAGGATTCAACCTCAATCTATTAGCCACCATCCATCCTCCAACCGCTTCCAGGCACTCACACAGGACCTTCACAGGTTCTGATTTAAAAGAGAGGTAGAGCTGGGTATCATCTGCATACTGATGAACACCCAGCCCAAACCCCCTGATGATCTCTCCCAGCGGCTTCATATAGATATTAAAAAGCATGGGGGAGAGGAGGGAACCCTCAGTCACCCCACAAGTGGGGTCTGAACACTCATCCCCCAACACCACTTTCTGGACATGAAAGGAGAAAGGAGCGGAACCACTGTATAACAGTGCCCCCAGCTCCCAGCCCCTCTAGACGGTCCAGAAGGATGTTATGGTCGATGGTGTCAAAGGCCACTAGGAAACAGCTCTCACCTTTGTCCCTAGCCCGCCGGAGATCATCGACCATCGCAACCAAGGCAGTTTCAGTCCCATGGTGAGGCCTGAAACCCGATTGGAAGGGATCCAAATGGTCCGCATCCTCCAGGAGTGCTTGGAGTTGTTCAGCAACCACCTGCTCAATCACCTTGCCCAAGAATGGAAGATTTGAGACTGAGTGATAGTTGGCTATATTGGCAGCATCTAAAGATGGTTTTTTAAGAAGCAGTTTGCTAACCGCCTCTTTCAGTGGGTCTGGGAAGGCTCCCTCACAGAGAGAAGCATTCACCACCCCACGAAGTCCATCACCCAGTCCTTCCCGGCTAGCTTTTATAAGCCAGGATGGGCAAGGATCAAGGAGACAGGTGGCTGGTTTCACTTGTCCAAGCAGCCTGTCCACATCCTCGGGGGGTAACAGATTGGAATTGATCCCACGGAACCTGACTAGACAGGACTCTAGCACTCTCCCACCCCGGCCCTGCTCCCACGGTGGAGTCTACCTCCTTCCGAATCTGAGTGACTTTATCTGCAAAAAACCTTGCAAAAGCATTGCAGGAGATCTTGGGGTCCCTACCAGGCCCCGGTGGTACAGGTGGTTCCGATAGATTACGAACCACCTGAAAGAGTCTCCTGCTGCTGTTTTCTGCAGATGCAATAGAAGCGGTGAAGAAGGTCCTCTTCGCCGTTGCCATCGCCACTTGGTAGGCTCGACCTTGAGCTCTGACCTGTGTCCAGTCTGATTCAGAGTGAGTTTTCCGCCACCGGCGCTCTAGCCGTCTCAGCGATTGTTTCATCACCCTCAGCTCTGGGGAAAACCACGGGGCTGTCCAGGCCCCATGCAATTAGAGAGGGCACTTCGGAGCCAGACAGTCAATAGCCCTGGTTAACTCCGTATTCCAGCGGGTCACCAGGGAATCAGCTGAAAGGCCATCAACATGGGATAAAACATCCCCTACCACTCTCTGGAAACCATTTGGATCCATTAAGTGGCGGGGGTGGACCATCCAAATCGGTCCCTCCTCCCTGCAGAGGGGAAGGGTCATGGAGAAGTCCAGTTGCACCAGGAAGTGATCTGACCATGGCACTTCTTTTGTTTCATCTTTACTTAATGTCAGATCACCAACATCCATAGAGGTGAACACCAGGTCTAAGGCATGTCCGTGGCTATGAGTTGGGCCAAACTTATTCAGGGACAGCCCCATGGAGGCCATGCTTTCCACGAAGTCCCGAGCAGCCCCTTATAAGGTCGTGTCAGCATGGATGTTAAAATCCCCTAGGACAACCAAGCTAGGTGTCTCCAGGAGAACATCCACCACAACCTGAAGCAGCTCAGGCAAGGAATCCTTGGTGCAGCAGGGAGGCCAGTACACCAAAAAGAATCCTGTACTGCCCCTATTGCCCAACTTCCAGAACATGAACTCAGAAAACTGGGTCTTCCCAATAGGACGCCTGGTGCAAACTAATGACTTCCTAAAAATCAGTGCAACCCCCCCTCCCCGCCCACATGACCTGGGTTACTGTGTGTAAGAGAAACCTGGTGGGCAAGCAGCAGCAAGGACAGGCCCATATGCTTCATCCAACCAAGTCTCTGTCACACATGCCAGGTCAAGTCCTCCATCCACAATCAGGTCGTGGATGGCAGTGGTCTTATTCATCATTGACCTGGCATTGCACAGCAACACTTTCAGGCCATGTGGGTTTCCCCTGCTGATTCCAGTATCCTTCCGGTCAGGACCAGACCCGGAGGTAGGGATAGTCCTCAGACAACGACTAAACCTGCCTCCTCGGTAATGACATGGTCTGGTCTTAGCGTAGTTCCTCCTCCTGCCCATGATTGGGTGTCCTGGTCCTTCTGCCCCTGTGGAACCCGCCCAAGCCATTCTGTTGGCTGAGGCCCACTGCCAGGCAGCCCTGACCCTTTCCCTTTAAAAAGCAAAATACAAACTTAACAGTGGCCTAACAAAAAAGTAAAGCAAAACAAGCCAAAAACAATTATACTAAAATAAAACTAATCCCCACCCCACTCAACATTTATCCCACCCCAAACCAAAATAAAATAAAATAAAAATACATAAATAAAAACCACCGTTCACAGTGGTGCAACAAAGTAAAAGCACTTTTAAAACATTTTAAAATATGTAAAAACATTTTTGACATTTGCTGCAGCAGTAGCAGCAGCACCAGTGTCCTTAAAGCTGTGGCGGTGGTGAGTGTGGGCACCGCCCCCTAGGCCTGGTGGAATTGGCCTGCAGAAGGGAGCAGCCTTCCCCAGCACTCATGGTGGCAGCAGCAGCATATTTCTCTCCCATTCTTGCCTGTAAATCCAGCTACAAAAGCTCATTTGATATGAGACATTAGTGCTGTGTACATTATAAGGTCGGGGAAGAAGGGGGGGTGAAACTTACATTCTTTTATATATTGCAATATATTGCATGTGTGGGGTTTTGGGTCCGCGTCACTTTTTGGTTGTTGTTTTTTATCTTGTGTTTATTTTTTAGGACTACTTTTGTTATGTTATATTTTTGTATCTTCATGTTGTAAGCCGCCTTGAGTGTGGTTTGAACTATGGAAAGGTGGCATACAAATAAAATTATGTATGTAGAATGTATTCCTAGTTCTGAATGTGATTTGCATATTTCACATTGGCCTTACTGTTTGTCATTTTGTATGAGTAAGTCTCTCTGCATATACATTTGCACTGATAGTGCTGTAACAACAACAATAACAACAAAACAACATTGTGTGATGTTTTAATAATAACGTATAATATATTTTTCTTTACTAAACCAATTTAATACACGGTGCCAGTCCCTTGACTCCTATACTTCCTTCATTTTGCAGCAACAGGCTTCTATCGGGAAATCTCTTCTTAAAAGCTCGATTTCTTTTTGTAAATGTTTATTTAATAAGATCAGCCCATTGGCAATTGCATAAGCCTGCTAGTTTATCTGTCTTTCAATTTCTGAAGTTTTATTAATCAGCATGGCCCTTGAAGCAGCTTGCTTGAAAAATCCACTACAAGTATAAACAATCACTATTATCAGAGCTCTTTAATGGTGGTGGTAGGGGGGAGAATGATCTGTCGGATTAAATTCTTATTTGGAAGCATTATTATTATATGTTTCATTGATTATTATTGCACATTAATTTGCCTCAGTGAGACAGTACAATGCAGCTGTCTAAACCAGAGCTGTAAGACTTGCGAGTGCAGAAGGAAACGGCAATGCTATCCTGCAGAACTCCTTCACAAACCTCCCTGTACACTGTGAAGTGCTGCCACATTCAGAGGGTGCATTACATCCCACAGAGTAAGACTCCCTTATGGACCCAGGGAGACTAGCACTCTCACCACTGCAACTAATTTTGGTCCAAGTCCTAACTTGCTGGGAACCATCTGGAGTGGGGCTGTAGGTACCAATGTTCCAGTAAGGCAGGATGGGGAACATCCAGCCCATGAGCCAAACCTGGCCTGCCAGGCTTCCGCGTTTGGCCCACATGCCCCCCCCCCCCATTTTAGGAGGTAAGGTGCAGCTTCAAAGGAAAAATTAGGAGATTAAAGCCAGCTGCGGAACATTCATTTGCTGGAGCAAGGCTGATTCGCAGAAGCCTTCAGCTGATTGCTTTAGGAGGGGAGTGTAGCTTCTATTGAATAGAAGCTGCTTCTAATTCCTAGAACTGCTCTTTGAACCTCTGAGAACTGGAGGTTCAAAGAACAGTGTGCCCTGGCTCCCAGTTGCTAGAGAACAGCCTTTCTCAAGGCTTTAGTGCTTATATTACTGCCAAGGACCAAGGCAACACATTTCCCCAAATGAGGCGAATAAGGAAATGAGGCACCGGAACCCTCCAGCATCCTAGGAATTGCAGTTGTGGTATTAAAAAATAAGAAGAAGACTGGAAGTAGGATTGAACAGGGTGAGGGGTGACCTCTTTCTCTTCCCCACACTTTTATCAGTCCCTAATCTCCCCCCCCCAACCCGCCACCTTGGCCCGGTCTCTAGTGAACATAACCCAACCTGGCTCATCTTTGGGAGGAGGAGAAAGGAAGGGGGCAGTAGGCCTGGCTCACAATGGCCTGCTGCAGTTGATTGGGAGAGATGGGGCGAGCAGGGAAGCCAGCACAGGGAGAGAGAGGGGATGCTGGGAATGGTTTCTCTTGGTGGCAAGGCCACCTATTGTCTATTATGATAGAGCCAGAGTTGCTGACAGCTGCTGCTAGGTGGATTGGCAGCAGCGAGGCAAAGGAAAGATTGCTGTTAGATGCTGGGTTTGGTGTGCAACTGAGCTGGCATGACAAAGGGGCACTGGGAAAGTTTGGTCTCCTGTCTTTGGTCCTCACCCTGCACTCGTTCTCACCTGTAGCTCCTAGAAGCTCTCAGCATGTGACAGCAGCCACACCCTGGGAATGGTTTCAACTGGCTGGCTAAGCCAGGTAGCCAATGGCTTTCAAACCCTCAGTGAGCTAGGGCAGGGGTCAACAAACTTTTTCAGCAGGGGGCCAGCCCACTGTCCCTCAGACCTTGTGGTAGGGCCGGACTATATTTTTTTTGGGGGGGGGGTGTGAACGAATTCCTATGTCCCACAAATAACCCAGAGATGCATTTTAAATAAAAGGACACATTCTACTCATGTAAAAACACCAGGCAGGCCCCACAAATAACCTAGAGATACATTTTAAATAAAAGGACACAATCTACTCATGTAAAAACATGCTGATTCCCGGACCATCTGTGGGCCAGATTTAGAAGGCGATTGGGCCAGATTCGGCCCCTGGGCCTTAGTTTGCCTACACATGAGCTAGGGACTTTCCCTGCATGCAAAGACAGGCTGTGTGGCAGATGAGTGGATGAGAACCTGAAGTGTGTCCACGAAGGTGGTTTCTGCATGAGCTATAGAGGGCAGTGAGGGGATCATCAATCTGGGAAGATAGCCTATCTAGGAAAAAGAAAAACCTGATCCTAAACCTCTGCTGCCTTGCAGAATATATTTGGGAGAGAAAAAGGCTAGGTAGTAAACCCTACATAAATCCAGAGTGGAGTCCGTAATGGTTGGATGGTGTCTTGTATGCCTCCTTCCAGCAACTGCTGCAGCCATTCTGGTGCCAGATATATTGCTCTGCCCCATCCTCCTCCTCCTCCACTGAGCGCTTGCCTGCCACACACCTGCTGTTGCATGCCCTTCCTTCCAGGGCTCCATTTTGAAAAATAAACCATTGCAACTTTGCCCTGCATAATGCAACACGTGATGCCATCACATCTCCAGTTTTTGGAAGTTTAAAGAGCAACATGAGACATTTTTGCAAAACGGCTTTCAAACAATCCTGTGGGGCTTCAAAGCTCAACATCACCTGATGCCATAATGATGTTAGGTCACTGTCAGGTGGGCAGCGTGGCAAGGATATAGAGATAAGGATCTGGCCTACCAGCTAGAGAAGGTTCCCTACCCCTAGAGTAAGGAGCAGGATGTGATGTAATGGTTAGAGTGTTGGACTAGGATCTGGGAGAGCAGGGTTTGGATCCCTATTCAGCCATGAAGCTCATTGGGTGAATTTAGACCAGTCTAACCTACCTCACAGGGTTGTTTTGAGGATGAAATGGGAAGGAGAAGAACCATGTACACCACCTTGAGATCACTGGAAAATAAAGGTGGTATGTAAATGGAGAGAGAGAGAGAGAGAGAGAGAGAGAGAGAGATGCTATATAGGAGTCGTCCCAGTTCACACATCAGAGAAGTTAAGAAGGCTGCTACATTACTTTTAGTCTCTCCCCGCTGGTCCCTTCTGCTCTCCAGCTGCCTTCATTCAGCCATGTCTCTTCCTTTTGCTTCCTGATTCCACTATAGATATGGGACATCACCCTTTGATATGTGCAGGCATGTGGTACCTTACAAACACTCCTAGCATGTGGACTGCATATTTTACAGTGGTGCCTCGCAAGACGAAAATAATCCGTTCTGCGAGTCTCTTCGTCTAGCGGTTTTTTCGTCTTGCGAAGCATCCCTATTAGCGGATTAGCAGATTAGCGCTATTAGCGCCTTAGCGGCTTAGCGGCTATTAGCGGCTTAGCGGCTATTAGCGGCTTAGCGGCTTAGAAAAGGGGGGGGGGGACTCGCAAGACTCGCAAGCCGTTTTCATCTTGCGAAGCAAGCCAATAGGGAAATTCGTCTTACGAAGCACCTCGAAAAACGGAAAACCCTTTCGTCTAGCGGGTTTTTCGTCTTGCGAGGCATTCGTCTTGCGGGGCACCACTGTATAAGCTTTTGCCATTTAAAGCAAAGAATACAATAAAATGCAATAGAAGAGGAAACCTGTTTCCTTGTTGGAGCTATATTCCAGAAATGATACAAGCACCAATTCTCATGGTGGTTATTTCATAGGATTGCTATGTTTTTGGTTTTTTTTAATTATTAAAGATTTTCTTGTTTTACAGATGTAAGTGTAATGTCTCTCATATTTTTTCCATGTAACATTTTTACAAATCTGTTTCATTTGTTGAGACATTAGGGGAGAAAAAAAAAGGGGGGGAGGGAGGGAAGATGGGTGGGGGTGGGGTGGGGTGGCGATGTTTCTGTTATGCTGTTATGTGTTGTTAGCCGCCCTGTGCCCGGCTTCGGCTGGGGAGGGCGGGATATAAATAAAATTTATTATTATTATTACTTAAAGAATGTAGGGTTTGGTGTCAGCGTTGCTTGTGTTGTTCACTTGTGTTTCTTTGGTGGTGAGAGAGGTTGGGGTTGGCCTAGGGTGTGGTTGTTTGTTTGTGATTGGCTGTGGTGATCTTTGTTTTCGTGTGTGAGTGGGGTTGAAAAGCCACCACATGGTGCTGTTTGGAACAGTGAATGGTCTTCTGAACATTCTGACACATCTCTAAGGATAAGCCAAGAACCTTTCTTGCTGCCATCCCGAAACTTTCACAACACCAGTCATCCCAATAAATGTATCAGCCTATAACTTTTCCCCTGAAGCTAGATTTCCATGTTCTAGGGGTGTTAAGAAAGCAGCAATCTGTATTCATTACAATAAGCTCTGTTTTGGTTCTGCTGTAGTTCCGTTTCCGCCAAATACGACATTATTTGTCTCACTGCTCAATGTATCTTTTTACATAACTTGTGTAACTTACATCCATTTCAGTGTAAAGGGAATGTCAAAACAATGCAAAAAGAAGTCATTAATTACGTATCATTCATGCGCCTAAAAACAACAAGAACTATATGAACGAATGCCGATTCTATTCGCTTGACAGATTTCTGTTCCTGAGTGGAGAAGAGCATGCAAACTGCTGCAATTTCCATTCCCTTTTCAGTTTCATCAAAAAATTCTCTGACATTCATAACTGAGAGTGTGTAAGAAATATCTCTAAGAACTCTAGCATGCCATTCTGTTGTGCACCTTAATTCTTAGTTGCACTTGATGAGTCTTGGGAAGTTGTTTAGACAGGATCATTATGATAAACAAAATCCCAGAATCCTGACCTGGCACAATTTTTCCTTCCTTTCTCTTGTTTTGATTTCCCATTTTTGGTGGTAAACTTCTTCAACGGGAGGAGCCTTTTTGGCAGGGCTGGCCCAGAAAGTTTCCCCACACTGCAGCCTGCCTCCTCCTCCTCCTCTGCAGCCACTTCCACAACTCTCAAGCTGCAGGGCCTCCACAGACCCTCCAAGTGTCCCTATTTTCCAGGGACGTCCCTGATTTAGAGAAGCCATCCCAGTTTCTGATTTAATCCTGGAATGTCCCACTTTTTCTCAGGATGTCCCTATTTTCATGGGAGAAATGTTGGAGGGTATGGAGTTATCTGACCCCCAAACCATCTGAAGGAAATCGTGTATAGGGAAGGTTTTTAAAAGAATGTTTAATATTTTATTATGTTTTTCCAAATGTTGGAAGCTGCCCAGAGTGGCTGGGGCAACCCAGTCAGATGTGTGGGGTATAAATAGTAAAAATTATCATTATTGAACGGGACGTCACTATTCTCATCAGAGAAATGTTGGAGGGTATGCCACCAAAAGGGAGGAGGAGGCTGCAAGGGGGAGGCAGAAGAGAAAGCTGCAGCAACTGTGGGGCTGCAGGTTTTTTACCTCTCCCAGCTGCCACCCTGTCTCATCTAGTTTCATGGGTGGCCCAGGCCTGCTTTTTTGGAGATCTTAGAATCATAGAATTGCAGTGTTAGAAGGCAACACAAGGTCATATTGTCCAATCCCCTGCAATGTAGGAATCTTTTGCCCAATGTGGGGCTCAAACCATGGCCTGGAGATTAAATCTCTTGCTCTACCAACTGTTGAGCTGTAGTTTTTCAGCTGTATGCTCTATTCTGCCTGTAAAGGTGCCACAAACTTCAGCCCATAATCTTCTTCTTCCTCCTCCTCTCTCTCTCTCTCTCTCTCTCTCTCTCTCTCTCTCTCTCTCTCTGCCTCACTCTATATTCCAGTTCCCAAGATTCCATCATGCTTTACCATGACCAAGAAAATAATGTCGGGATGGATGACTGCACATACACACACACAAACTTTGCAATTTGCTCTTGCGTGTGAAGCACTATGCAGAGGGACACTTTGTTGACTGTTCTAATATGATTTGAATGCTTCCATGTCAGGAGTATAAACTGCAGCTTTCAAATTTTATTGTAAATAAAACAAAACCATTCTTCCATGGGAAGTACAAAGTGCCTTCCATAAAGGCTCCTGACAGTCTCCTCTTTCTATCTCCACTCCAAGTATCTCTATTTTCCAGGGACAGTCCCAGATTCACAAAAGCAGTCCCGGTATCTGATTTGATCCCAGAATGTCCCACTTTTCCTTAAGACGTCCCTATTTTCACCAGAGTATTGTTGGAGGGATGGTTAAGGTAAAGGGACCCCTGACCATTAGGTCCAGTCATGGACGACTCTGGGGTTGCAGCGCTCATCTCTATTGGCCGAGGGAGCCAGCGTACAGCTTCCGGGTCATGTGGCCAGCATGACTAAGCCGCTTCTGGCAAACGAGAGCAGCGCATGGAAACACTGTTTACCTTCCCGCTGGAGCGGTACCTATTTATCTACTTCCACTGGCGTGCTTTTGAACTGCTAGGTTGGCAGGAGCAGGGACCTAGCAACGGGAGCTCACTCCTTTGCCTTGGATTTGAACCACCGACCTTCTGATCAGCAAGTCCTAGGCTCTGTGGTTTAACCCACAGCGCCACCCCATCCCCCAGTGTATGGTTAGGATGTCCCTATTTTCATTAGAAAAATGTTGAAGGATAAGCAGCTGTGCGACCACTGAGCCAAGGAGATAAGTAATTATACAACTATACAACCTTAGAACACATCTGAATGCAGCTCTGTATAGGGAAGGTTTTTCTAATGTTTAAAGTTTTATATCTTTATGTATGTTGCAAGCTGCCCAGTTCTATTTTTATATTCTTATTATTAAATTGGACGTTCCTATTTTCATCAGAGAAATATGGGAGCAAATGCTATCTATCTATATATATCTATCTATATATCTATCTATCTATCAACAACCCACTCATCTTGAGCAGCGCTACAGTTCTGAGTGTTCTGAGATCACGCAGTATGTCCTTTTCCCCCACAAAAGCCATATCTATTCTTCTCCCCTTGTGTAGGTTAGCACAACCCCTTCTGAAAGAGAATCCTTCTGAAGGATCACAATGTTCAATGTACCTTACCGAAGACCTTTGCAGGACGCAAGTCCTCTTACAGCGAAGATCATTTCGCTGCTATTAATAGTCAGAACAAGCTTTGTAAAAAGCCAGGGTTCTAAATACGCCAAATTGGTTTCCATTGTCCACCAAAGTGCACGTCAAGGAATATAACAGCAAGATGCTAACCACTTAGACCTGATAAAGCCAGCTGATCAGCTTGTAATTTTTACTCAGTTACCTTGTTTAATTCAAGGCACCGCTAGAGTAGCAGATCAACACCTAACGCTGGGTAGATATAACAGGAAGGGGAAAGAGAGAAATAAATAAAATTAAAGAAATAAGTGCTTAAGTAGCAAAGTGATTTTTCTTACAGCCCCAGAATTAATAACTACAGCTCTCAGAAAAGAAACAGTATCATTCATACTGAAAAATATTCTTTTCCCTCCCACAGGGGATGCCTGCGTAGGTGTGGAGCTGCAGTCTGGGAAATTAAAAAATGCAAATTTAAAAAATGCAAATGCAAAAGCAAAGCAAAACCACTTGCCATGGTGCTCGAAGGGCTTTCTTGAATAGCAACAAATTAAAGAAATGCTATGTAATCAAAGTTTATATCTAGCCTTAAGAAAGAAAAGCACTACAAATTCTAAATATAGTGGTAGTACTGTCTGTCTGCCTTTGACACCGTGTGCCAATTACTGGTGAATTACCAATACTGAGCCTCCAATTTTAACAAGAAAATGCCTCTCTCACTTTAGCTTGTTTAATTAACTAGTAACAATTAGGAGGGATATTGCATTGGAGTAAATGGCAGCCAGGATCCAGGAACAATTCTATACATGTAAAAAGATCTGGCTGGTGCAACCACCCGCTGAGGTGTAGCTATCTAGGAATGGCAATCCTCCTTCCTGCACTGGGTTTCTCTTTAAAAATTCCACACTTTTAGCCATAACAGCTGTACTTTCTTACATTATTGGGAATCTGTGTCCCTGGTCATATTTGCAGCTTATGAGGAATGTGGAATACTTCCTGTTCTTCTGAGCTTGTGCAGCATAATTGTTTACATACTATCGCATGAGGTCACACAGAATCATAGAATTGGAAGGAACCCAAAGTGTCATCTAGTCCAATCCCCCAGAATCATATCAAGGGCCACAGCAAGGGGGCATGTTTGTGAGTCTACATTATAGGGGCACTGGAGTTAAGGCGAGTCGCAAAACCAAGGTAACATCATTATAAGCCTCAAAGTTCTATAATTTATATTTAAGAAAATTGTCATCTGTTCGGCTAATAACCCGAAACATAGTAAACTATGTTAAATATGTATTCTGTAGCTGACCTCCTTTGTAATATTTTATTTTGTATCTTTAAGATAATATTTTAGTTTTCTGTTATGTTGTTTTGACTGTATGCTCTATATTTGACTTTCTTCAGATTGTTTTATTTATGTTTTATTGATTTAATATGCTGTAAACCGCTTTATATTTTTCTTAAAAATATAAAGCGGTATAGGAATTTTATAAACAAACGAACAAACATTATCTTCCTAATGAGGTCTACAAAACTGCCAAAATTCAAGCCAACCTAATTAAAACTGCCTCAGATACAGCTAATTAAAAAATGTTGAAAATTGCTATATTGACCTCTTCCCACCCTCCACGCCAGTTCAGATCACATGTAGGCAGCAAAATCATCAGAACTGGCAGCAGTGGTAGTCTTGCTGCTATCAGAGGATATTCCATCAGAGGAATCTCTCATCTCCCACTCCTTAACACTTCCTACCAGCTACTTAATGCGAGCAACAAGCAGGCATGGATCAACTCAAACTGTGAGGGTTCCTCTAAACAATGTAATCAGGCTCAGATGCTTCAGAGGCAATACAGAGCCAGGACTTAGGACTAGGGCAATGTGGGGCAGCTTTGCTGGTCCCAGGCATTCCATCCTACCATCTAGAATTTGGCCCAAAAGACCAGGGAAATGTGTGGATGCATGCAGGGTAAGTTGCAAGCAAGCAAAAGACCAGTGCTAATTACGGAGCATCAGCCTCAGCAGCCATCCTCCTGGCTTTGTTGAGCTTGAGCCAAGACCCGGAAACTTCAGATTTAGTCTTATACCAGGAGGGATTCTGATAATATCAACTTTACATATATGTGCTTGAAAGACTATGTGAATCATAGTAAATGCTTCAAATGAATAGTAAATGAATCAATATGGTAAATGCTTTAGAAAGGTGGGATCCTAAAATGAACTGGGGTGGTGGTGGGGGTGGGAGGGCTGTGGAAGATTCATTCACAGAACATTAACAGAATTATAGAAGTGGAAGGGACCCTGAGGTTCATCTAGTCCAACCCCCTGCCATGCAGGAATATGCAGCTCTCCCATACAGGGATCAAACCTGCAACCTTGGTGTAATTAGCACCACGTTCTAACCAGCTGAGCTATCCAGGGATTGGATCCATTGCATCCAATGGTTCCCTCCCTCCAAAGAAAGTGTTTTCTCCGTAGGAAGCATCTCCTTTGAGAGGAAGGGAATCTTTGAATGCAAGCCATGTTTTAAATCCTTTCCTGAATATGTATTGCCAGTTATTTGGCGCTACCTGATCCAAGGGATATGGCAGGTTCCTACAACCCTTTGTTTCCCTCCAACACAGAAGAAGAAGGAGCCATCTGCTGGAGCTGCATTCTTCGGCTCGGTGCTTTCGGGGCATGCAGTAGCCTGTCCCCGACCCCCAAAATACAGGGGTGGGGCAAATGGCTCACCACTAGGAACCAGTGTCCCTGGTAGCACTGAAGTGACCTCCCTGGGGCACAAGCCTGGGCAGTGTGTCAGGAGGTCCTGGGCTGTCTGCCCCTCGGCCTCGCTGCTGTGGTCCAAAGGAAAGCAGAGCAAAACGTTTGGCACCAGCTTGGTTGCAGGAGTTGCCAAAAGGAGGCATACAAGGCGCCAGCTAACCATCTTAGGGTCTCCACTCTGGATTTGTGTAGGGTTTAATTCTTTGCCTTTTCTTCTCCCAAAGAAAATAGAAAAAGGCATGAATGAGGATAAAGGGAAAGGGTAAAGCGACCCCTGACCATTAGGTCCAGTCGCGGATGACTCTGGGGTTGCGGCGCTCGTCTCACTTTATTGGCCGAGAGAGCCGGCATACAGCTTCCGGGTCATGTGGCCAGCATGACTAAGCCGCTTCTGGCAAACCAGAGCAGAGCACGGAAACGCTGTTTACCTTCCCGCCGGAGCGGTACCTATTTATCTACTTGCACTTTGATGTGCTTTCGAACTGCTAGGTTGGTAGGAGCAGGGACTGAGCAACAGGAGCTCACCCTGTCACGGGGATTCGAACCGCCGACCTTCTGAACGGCAAGTCCTAGGCTCTGTGGTTTAATCTACAGCGCCACCTGTGTCCCATGAATGAGGGTACTGTTGAGCTTTAGAACATCTCCCAATGGATTGATTTTAGTAAATGATTATGATTGTGGGTGAAGCTCCCTCAGAATTCTCCCCTTCTTCAATATTAGCCATGCTGGGGAGCCAGAACAGATGGAAGTCTGATTGCACCAAAGCCAAGGGGTTAGTTGCATTATGCTTTATTCTGTTCTTGGATTGTACCGACAGGGTCTTCCATGAATTTTATGCCTTTGAAATCAAGCCCCAAAGCCCAAAGATATATGACCACTAGAAAAAGATAATTTCTTGCATCCACGTTTTAATTAAAAGGAAGGATAACTGCCCCATTGTGACTCCATTACAGTTTACAGTGCTCAATTCATTTTAATTAATCAGACACTTCCTATAAATCAGCAAAAGGGTTAAAAAATGTTTGCAAATCCTTGCAGATTAAAAGATAAAAACTCAAGCAACCTTAACCAAATATATAGCTAATAAAAACAGCATTAATAATATTCCCCACGTACCTCTATGGAGGAGCTGTCCTAATGGTCTTTGAAAAGATACACTGTTAATACGTGTAAACAAAACAATAAAATATATTTAATGTCTATTTCCCCTTTATCTAACTCATATCTAATCTTTTCCTGTAGGAGGATCTGCACCCCATCTCTTGTGCTGATTATCAGGTAGCAGCGGGGGAATACATTCCCCAAATAGGGCCATCCTCCCAGTCTCCAAGAAGGCAATGAAATATATATAGCGCGTTCAAAGTGCTTCTGTCCCAAGAATCCCTGTAGCAACTCACTAAAGGTAAAGGGACCCCTGACTATTAGGTCCAGTCGTGACCGACTCTGGGGTTGCAGCGCTCATCTTGCTTTACTGGCCGAGGGAGCCGGCGTACAGCTTCCGGGTCATGTGGCCAGCATGACTAAGCCGCTTCTGGCGAACCAGAGCAGCGCACAGAAATGCCATTTACCTTCCTGCTGGAGTGGTACCTATTTATCTACTTGCACTTTGATGTGCTTTTGAACTGCTAGGTTGGCAGGAGCAGGGACCGAGCAACAGGAGCTCACCCTGTTGTGGGGATTCGAACTGCCGACCTTCTGATTGGGAAGCCCAAGAGGCTCAGTAGTTTAGACCACAATGCCACCCACAATTCACTAGACTATATTAAATATTGCAAGCTGTATAAGATGGCAGGGGAGACTGTCTTACCCACGACTAATCTTTGCAGAGTCAAGATTGAAACTGAGGACTTTCTGGTTCAAAGCTAGACTGCAGCAGCACATAGGGCTTGTCCACATTTGAACATAATTGAACTGTTAACCCACTTCTACCATTTAGAATTTAGACCAGGGTGGTCCACAACTCTGATTCTATAGCTGCACATATACCTTGTTTTTTACTTATTATTTTTTTAATTCCCCACCCTGGAAGTGTACAAAAGCACAGTCAGGCAACTGTGAATTTGTGCTGTTCTCTGGTTTTGTGGGAAAGTGAGGTATCAAAAGGAGTGTGTGCGTGTTAGGACTAGCTGCTGACCAACCTTACTAGCACATTGGGAAAGAAATGAAAGCAAATGTAAATTCTTGTAACAAATTTTTCAGATTGCTACCCAATATTTCTTGTATTTTATGTGGTTTGCTTATGTTTTTCTGCAAACCCAAGATACTAAAAGAAAGAAAGAAAACAGTCATTCAGGAAATAGTTGTGAGCCTGGCCAAAAAAGAAATTAAACTGTTGAAGCACTAGTGAGCACAGAGTAGAAGTGAGTAGCAGAAAGTGATAATTGATTCACCCACTCCAAAAAACACCAAAAGTAGTCATCTGCAGGCCAGAGTGGTGCAGTTGGGAGCTTGATTTCCACCAGTTTATCAGATTATCCACACATCAGGCAGGGAGCAGTGAGATTGGTCTTGCTTGAGAGTAATGCCATGTGGATTACACAAATTTAATGGGAATACAAACAACTGAAAGAAAAACAGTAAACTCTAGAGTGGACTTTGTGGCTGCAAAGTCTTAGCAGTAGTGTTGGCTAGGTTTGGAATTGGTCGTAATCTTCCCTTGCCCTGCACATTAAAAAATCAGATGTTGCGAAGAAGCATTTTAACTGAGTGTTCTAACCAATACCCCAATTTTCTAAGTGTAGGAACTGACAATTCTCAAGCACAGGTTTACCAACTAGAACCATATGTTACACAAATTTCTACACGGACATCAGGAATCACAAGACAGAGGAATCACTACACGGACATCAGGAATCACAAGACAGAGAAACCAGTAGGAGAACACTTCAATCTCCCAGGACATTCTATACAAGATCTCAAAGTAGCTGTTCTGTTACAAAGGAATTTCAAAAATAGACTGGAAAGAGAAGCTGCTGAATTGCAACTTATTACCAAACTTAAAACCATGGAGAGACCTGGTCTGAACAAAGACATTGGATTCTTATCTCATTATACATGACAAAGCCATTTTTCACCTTTTCACCCCTTGCTTTTTCCTGTAAGACCTATTGCAGTCGTTAAGAGTCGTCAACAGGCTCATCACAGCTATCTGCCAATCACCCATTCCCACCACCCTTCTGAGTAATACCCCTCCCCACCTTCTCACTATATAGAAGGGTCTGGTGACTTCTGTTTCAGTGTATCTGAAGAAGTGTGCATGCACACAAAAGCTCATACCAAGAACTAACTTAGTTGGTCTTTAAGGTGCTACTGGAAGGAATTTTTTTATTTTGTTTTGTCTATGGCAGACCAACACGGCTACCTACCTGTAACAAATTTCTATGTTTTCTTTCTTGGTTTTTTTGTTTTGTTTTTTAACTTCCAAAATCAGTCTGAAGAGCCTGTGAGCCTGTGTGGAGGAAGGGTGGGCAGAGAACAGCTGCTTAATCCTGTCTCCTTTGGTCATTTTTTCCCCAATTCCTTAAGCTCCTTTTTCACCCTTGGGAGGTGGCGGGAGATGCAGGGAACCCAGTTAATCATCATCTCTCTGCCAACCCTCCCTCCACGCAAATTCAGAGCCTGTCCAATCCTATCTTGTGTTTGAACAGAGGGGCGCGGAAGTAACTATCCATGAAATGTGTAGTTTGAGCCTGAGATTTCAGCCTTAGTTATGCTCAGGAAGGTTGAAAGCATTTTCTTGCCTTGGGGGAGATTTGACAAGGTTTTGAGGACCCCCTGCCTTTTGATTAAGAGACCTCATCAGGCATTGTAGTGATCAGTATTCTAGACACTTCTTTGTCCTCCTTATGTAAAACTCAGGTCTAAGTCTCCTTTGACATTTTAATAACTAAATGGGGAAGGCCACTTGTGTTTTTATGATAACCCAGTACATCTCTCTCTCTCTCTCTCTCTCTCTCTCTGATGTACACTCTGCAGATTTGAAACATGTCCAAATTGTCTACTCTTAGATGCTTTCTACACGATTCCATTATTCTTAACTTCAAATGCTGTCATAAAAAAAGATTACAGCCGCTTACAAACTCACCACCAGTGTCTACAAGAAAGTACCCGTTACTTTACTTAGACCTTGTCTTGGTCTGCGATTTCTAAATCCAACATCTGTTTTCAGCGCAGCTGCAAAATGGGGGCGAAAGCCAGTGTTTAAAAAGTAGAGGAGCGGTTTTCTTATGGCTGCTGGTTCAAGGTGCAAGCAAGTGTGTATGAATAAGAGAGTTGCTGCATTTTGCTCTTGTGGACCATAGCAAGCTTCACACCACTTTGGCAGTGATTAAAATGCTGATAAATATGCTTATCTCTATCATACGTGCTTCATATCAGCCCTCTGCCTTTTTGTTTTTAAAATGTGGTATAACAGTTTGTTCTATTGTGTATTCCTTTGGCAACTAATTTTTTTTGTGTTTTTGTTTTTGTTTTAACTTGTTGAAAGCTGCTCCGGAAAGTGTTTATGGGGTGGGCTGGCGACCTTGTAACATCACAGGGCCCAGCCAATCAGTGCTGGCCACAGCCAGCTTCATTTGCAAATGAAAAGAATTTTTGATGAAGCTGATCCTGAAAAAAACATATGTTTGTGCGAAATGCTGCATGTGCACTTTTCAGTGACTCACCACTCGAATTATGTTATCTATGTACGTATCCTTATTATTCTTCTGTGCTGGAATTCCTTCTCCCCCCACCCCCCTTTCCTCAAATGAGCCTGGCTTTGTTGACTAGAAACAACTGTTTTGTTCCTTTGGACTATAGAGGTTGCATTCAAAACTGCTTAGGGTGTGACCAGCATTGTTATTTCACGTGGGTGTGGGCATAATTTTTGTCACACATGACCTCCGTTGATGAATGAGCAGTATCACTTCTAAATCCCATTAACTTCCTAGCATCATACTGCAAGTGTGATTTTTTTCCCCCTTCCAGTTTCTCAAAAGCAATAATTTTTATGTCCTAATGACCTTCACAAGTCTTTCTGAGTTGTAATGAAACAGAAATGTCTCCAGATTAATAGGATGGCAAGGTCCATGTTAGTATGCAACCACAGGCACAAGGGCTGCCAGGCTGACAGCTGCAGGTGCCAATGTGCCCACTTGTATGTCCTGTGGTCTCAGTAAAAACAAACAAACAAACAAACAAACAAACAAACATAAATAAATCCACAGTGCAGAAGAGACTGTTTGCTCTCCTTGCTCAGTTCCTGTTTGCACTAGTTCAGCCTTTCCTGAATTGAACAAGCCCACATTTCATTCAGTTCCAGAATTAAACACTCATCTGCCTATGCATTTTAAACAGTGACTGGGGGTGGGAGGCTTCTCTGTGAGCTAATGCAGCACTAGCATTCCCAGGAGCCACATGTTGCTGGTGGGCAGGACTTGAGGTGAAAGCAGGCAGAGCAATTAATGCAAATTTCACCTTTGCATAGTGGGCAAGTTTCTACATGCAGCTACAGACCCCTGCCTTTCCTCCATACTGGCAAGCAAGGGCATACCTTCCAAGTGTCCCTATTTTCTGTGAATTTATAAAAGCCATCTTGGCTTTTCCTTCTCCTAGATAGGCTACCTTCCAAGTCCCTCACTTCCCTCTACAGCACATGCAGAAACACCCTTCTTGATTGTTGGACCCACTACTGGCCTCCTCTGCTCAATCTGCCAGAGCCTGTCTTTGCATGCAAAGGAAGTCCTTAACACGCCAAGGTTTTGAGACCTATCGGCTACCCTCAACTGGTTTAGATGGCCAGTTGAAGTCGTTCCCCAGGATGTGGCCTCTGTCACATGCTTCCAGCAGCCCCAGGTGAGAACTGAGTGCAGGGTGGGGACCAAAGGTGGACAAGCTACCCCAGAACTAACCCCCCCATACACTCCTATTCTGAATAATGCTTTTGAACAGGGTAGTAGGGTGCTAGGAATGAGGTGATGCAACCAAATGTGTGGTGGCCCAAAAAAGCTTTAGGTGAACGCAGTCAGTCATTTTAACAAAAGTCTGCACCTCACAAGTGGCAAGATGATGCAGAAAAGGTCAGTTTTCTACTAGAGGACTACCATGATGGGGAAGAGCTTAGTCTAGAATGGCTGATTGTCTCGATCTTATGCTAAGATTTCCAAACCAATGACTTTCAAGCATTAATTCATACATTACTGTTTAGTAAAAGTAATGTTATTTCACATGGGGAGGGGGGTAAATTTGTGGAAAAATCAGCCTCCTTTAGTGGATATGCTTATCATAATAATAAATATCAGAAATAAGATTGTCTTAAGCCAAGGACAATGGCCACACACGGTTTATGACCAGCTGCTCAATGTAGTGGTTGAGTAGGCCAAAAGGGGAAGGTAATAAGTGAAATTAAAAAGGGAGAGCACAGGGTTTCTGCCAATTTTGAAATAATCAAACAGGCAGGTAGAAGAGTTAAGACTAAAATATGTAACCTTCTTCAAATGTGGATTGAAATCTTTCCAAATATCAATTAATCCCTAATCTAACATGCATTTCTTAGTTGCTTCCTGTGCATTATTAATGGGCTGGTCACCCTGAGACGAAGGTAGGAAGTGAAAAGCAATTAAATCCCTCTGCCACCCCTGAAGATATGGCTGACCTAGAGAATTCAAGTGAAAGAAGAAGAAAAATGATAAAAGGGCACAAAATTAATAAAGATATCTCTCATAAGCTATTTCTGTAGAGGCAGGGATAGCAAAGCCATCTTTAGGATCCTGAGAGTCTTGCCTTCGGATCTGCAACAGATAAAGGGAAATCCAGAAGTATTTCCTCTAATTATATGTCTGATTTTGATGTGATTTAGTAGTAGTGGTAGTAGTAAGTCTGGTTTTTCTGAAGCAGAACTGAAGGCAGCAGCTTTTTTCCCTATATCATGACAAAAGTGAAAGACTTAATTGTTTCTTGGGAGCAACAGATCCTTTTCAAAACACAAGTTTTTTGCATTAGACACCCAAAACTGCTTAAAGGTCTTTGTAAAGATCCAAGTTGTCCACACCTCTCTCATTCACCATAAGAATTGAAAAGATAATAATAATAATACAGTGGTACCTCAGGTTACATACGCTTCAGGTTACATACGCTTCAGGTTACAGACTCCGCTAACCCAGAAAAAGTGCTTCAGGTTAAGAACTTTGCTTCAGGATGAGAACAGAAATCGTGCTCTGGCAGCGCGGCAGCAGCAGGAGGCCCCATTAGCTAAAGTGGTGCTTCAGGTTAAGAACAGTTTCAGGTTAAGAATGGACCTCTGGAATGAATTAAGTACTTAACCTGAGGTACCACCATAATAATAATAATAATAACAATAACAATAATAATAGTAATAAATGTATTATTTTTATGCTGCCCATAATGTTGCCCCAGCCACTCTGGGTGACTCCCAACAAAAAATAGTAAAAGCACAATACAACACCACACACTAAAAACTTCCCTTCACTGTATTGATTTTGGGTTGGGGGTGGGGGGATATGCCAAACAGCCAAATAAAATCCTTATGGTGTGCTTACTTCAGTTCATAGCTAATTATGTCTAAGCTATGAAGTTTTTTTTTTTAACCAAAACAAGGTTTATAACAGAAGTATTGACACAGCCTTAACTATAGCCCTGTGAATGGGGCTACTGTGATATTGTTTGGAAATACAGTCCTAAAAGGGAATCTTTTATTAAAAGAAATGCCAGCTGTTCTCTTTGGAAACATCTAGTTCAATGGCTTACAGTAAAACTGGCTGTGGAAGAAATACAACAACTCTTTAGGCTTATTAAGATTTAAGATCACAACAAGGCGTAAAACATGCGTGGAACCAGGAATATCATTGCTGCTTTTTTATCATAGGATTTGAATACTTATTGGCTTAGATTTCAAGGCTGGGAGATTAACTGGTTAGAGGTGGGTAACTGATTCCTTCATTATTGTATACCCTGCAAATGTCCGGGGGCGACGGGAGCTCATTTTGGGTGCCATGAGCTCACATGATTTTGCACCATGATTCCTACCCCAAAACAGTGCCCCCAAATGTGTGATTTTGGCCACCATACCCAGAAACGTGCTTTTTGGGGGAGGGGATTGTGGCATGAAATTACGTGAGATCATGATGTCCCAGGATGTATGAATTGTGTATTGCTTTGTAATGATTTGTTGGGTCTCTGGACCGTAATAAAGGTTGATGATGATGATGTCCCAAATGGCCACTGTCTTTTCACAAGAAAAAGCAGGAAGATGACTTCCTGGAAGATGATGTTGCCTTCGATGCATTGGAAGGTAACTGTTTAACACTGGTTTGTGTTAAATGTCATTTGTAAACATAGACCTGAAAAAGGTCAATAATAATGATGGCCAGCCTGAAAGCCAACAGAGTACATCTCTTGATCTGAGCTGTGTATTTCAACACCTCATCTCTTGCAACAATGCAGACAGTGCTCTGAATTTGGACCTCTGAGAGGCTGTGCTAGGGTGTAGTGAGTGACACACACACCCCACTGACACCTTTAATGGTAAGTCCCACCAAACATGGCTCACCTTCTACACTGAGGTGGGGGCATTGGCACAAGATCTCCTCTGCCTGCATGCCTGATTTGAATCAGAACAGCTGGCATGGATCTTCCTGTTTGCACCACCACCTTTTTAACAACCTTGTGAGACGTTAGGCTGAGAGATGGTGACTTAGCCTACAAGCTTTGTGTCTGAGTGGGTATTGGAACCCAGCTCTCCATAGTTCAAGTCTGGCACTCTGTCCACTGGATCGCCCTCACTTTGACCACATGTTGTTGTTGGTGCTAGGACAGCTCCTTCTCCTGGTATATTGTCAAACGCTGCGACTGTCCACTAACATTGTAGCTGGTGTCAAATGTTCATGGTGACTTACCTTAATTAGGGAGCAGGTCACTGTGCAGTAACTAAAGGTTTTGAGCAGTCACTGCCCTGCCCTTAGAAGTTTTGCATGGGCAGCTCTGAAATTTTTTGGCTTAAAATCAAGCACAGTTTTAGCTGGGCTGTCAGTCAGTGCATATGCCTAACATACGCCGGGGCTGTTTAATTCCCCTTCCTGCCAATTGCGACGTTAGCTGGCTTCTTTTGCCCTTAATCAATCTATCATCTCTGTCTTTTGCCATGTTATTGAACTTTCGCTGCCTCTGGATTCATTAACAATCATTGTTTTGTTACAGAAAATAAATCCTGTACTGCACATTACAGGATGACCTGAGGCCATTCTGTAATGTTCCCATATGGGTATTCTGTATACCATATATCAATGTGCTGAGAAAATATCCTTTGTCCCAGGTCATGTAACCAATGTGGCTGTTAAATGTTTTAAAAGCAGTTATATAACAGGCATTTAAAATGTTTTATTGAAAAACCTTAATGCTACTGTAACTGAAATGACCTTAAGCCCAGTAAAAGGCATCCCATCTTAAAATGGAATTTGATTAGAAATATCACACAGGAATATGATACACCTCTTTCTCTTTTTGCACACCACCATTGTTCAGTCCTCTCCAGTGGAGGAACTAGTGCTCTCCAGCACAGTTTCAGTCCGTGTCATTCTGTGTTGGAGCTGAGACTTCTATTATTTGCCTTTCAACCTAATGCATTCCTTAAACTTATAAACAATATTGATAATCAATGCTTTCAATTTGCATTTTTAACATGAGTACAAACAGACTGGGAATTAAATGGTGAAATACACATGCCTCAATAATACAGTTTCCATGTAATAATCCATCAAAGAGCGAGCCAGCGGTAAATCACACCATTCAAAGTTTTATTAGCAAAAGCATGTTCTTCATAGTCTTGGCTAAGTGTCAGGCCTAATGAGCACAGCAGATCCTCCCTGATAGGTCTTACCCCATGAATCAGTTGCTGAGGCTGAAAGTCCCTGCCTCCCCACAGCTGTCCATCCAAGTCCCCTCCTCTCCAGGGCTTTCCCCAAGCAATCAGATACTGTGTCTGTGTGCCTGTCTTTGTTCCTCCCATTTCATGCCTCTCCTGGTTCTGGGAGACCAGGGGCAAGGGAGATTGCCACAGCACCAAGTGGAGACACCAGCTTGACTCATCTCTGTCTCTTGGCCTCCCTCCTCTCTTGCTTCAGCTTCTGCCTCTGATTCTGGACTTCTCCCCACCACAGACTCTCCCAGCTCACTAAGCCCTGCTACCTCCAAGGAAAGTGCATATAGGATTGAAGCCTTCGTGAGGATGAAGCTGTTGCCAGCCCAAGACATTTTATGACCCCATATGAGACAGGATCATGTTGTGGCTGCAGCTCCACAAGTGTTGTAGAGAAGCTGCTGAAAGACTTGCAAGCTTTGCCAAAGCCCCCAGCCAAGCAGCATGGCAGCAGCTGACAGGGAGGCATGGTTGTTTTGGCTTCCCAGTGGGGGCTTGGGCAGGCAGGCAGGCAGGGGATGACTCGCTGCTGCTGGTGATGCTGCTGCTGCTGCTTCAAATCTGCTGCCTGATACAGGTATGTGTGATTCAAAACAGGGCCAGTCCTGGACACATCCTATGCCATCCCTTCACCGGTCTCATCATCCATCCTCTTCTTCCACCTGCAGGGCTGTAATTTTGCCTTGGCCCCACGACTTTTACTTGAAATATCAGGACTGCTCCATCCCTAGCGTTTGTCTCAAATGCACCTGAAATATCTAATAATAATAATAAATCTGGCTGAATGAATTGTATGTTGAAACCCCACTTCCTGTTAGCACTTTAATTCAGACAGAAGCATCCTTCAGTGCTTCCCAAAGAGGCATTTTATGGGGCTTGGCAAATCTTTGAATGCAAAATCTCTACTACAGCTTACCATGAAAGATGGCCCTCTTACGGTACGAACAAAGGAAGAAGGAGGCACAATTATGACAGGGCATAGAGAGAGAGAGATCTATAAAGACTGAGATTCCCTCAATATCCTCCCTCCCCTGTGTCCTATTGAGACCCTACTGAGATCACCTAATGAAGCTTATTTTCAGTACAGTGGTACCTCGGGTTACATATGCTTCAGGTTACAGACTCCGCTAACCCAGAAATAGTACCTCGGGTTAAGAACTTTGCTTCAGGATGAGAACAGAAATCGTGCTCCGGTGGCACGGCAGCAGCAGGAGGCCCCATTAGCTAAAGTGGTGCTTCAGGTTAAGAACAGTTTCAGGTTAAGAACAGACCTCCGGAAAAAATTAAGTACTTAACCAGAGGTACCACTGTATACACAGACGAAAGAAAGTATACCTCTTCACACAATGCAAACTAGCTTGCAAAAGTCATTACAAATGTGGATACCAAGATAGCTTAAAAAAAAAAAAAAGATGTTCAAAGACTTATAGAGGATAGGTAAGTTAGCACTGGCTACTAACCATAATGTAAAGGTAAAAGGTAAAGGTACCCCTGCCCGTACGGGCCAGTCTTGACAGACTCTAGGGTTGTGCGCTCATCTCACTCTAGAGGCTGGGAGCCAGCGCTGTCCACAGACACTTCCGGGTCACGTGGCCAGCGTGATGAAGCTGCTCTGGCGAACCGGCACCAGAGCAGCACACAGAAACGCCGTTTACCTTCCCGCTATAAAGCAGTACCTATTTATCTACTTGCACTTAAAGGTGCTTTCGAACTGCTAGGTGGGCAGGAGCTGGGACCGAACGACGGGAGCTCACCCCGCCGCGGGGATTCGAACCACCGACCATGTGATCGGCAAGTCCTAGGCGCTGAGGTTTTACCCACAGCGCCACCCGCGTCCCTAATGTACAAGGTAGTATACTTATGAATACCAATTGCTGAGGGCCGAGAACAGGTGAAGACCATCACCTTCATGATTTGCTTATGAATTCCAGACACATTTGTCTGATGGGAAACAAAATGTTGGACTAGATGGGACTTTTGGTCTGACCCAATAAGGTTATGAACACCCTTATCTGTTGAGTACAACCGTAGCCGTACTCATGATGTATTATATTTAAACAATGTTAAACCATGGAAATGTTAAACTATGGAAATTGCCTCCACAGGACAGTCATGGTCACCATCTTAATGAGGGATTAGACTCTTAATCTCATGGTTGTGGGTTTGAGCCCCATGTTGGGCAAAAGACTCCTGCATGGCTAGGGGTTGGATTAGATGACCCTCATGGTCCCTTCCAACTCTACAATTCTATGATTCTGTGAATGCCAACCACCAAGGAAGAATATCAGGAAATGGTTGTTGGACTTATGTCACCTGGTTAGACACTGTAGGGTACAGGATGCTCTGGGCTATGGGTGGTTGCCAAGCCCCAGTCTGAGCATCTCCCGTAAGCTATGTTCCATCTAAGATTTGATGGCTGACATTAAGAAATATTTTATTTGGTATATTTTTGAAATGATTTTATCATTCACCATGTACTACGTGCCCTGAGCCCCAGCATCACACTTCAGAAATCAATGTCTGTTAAGTGTCTGTTAAGGGATGCATGGTCTGCATGTTTGTCATGGAACACAACATGTGGAAAGAATCAAAAACAGTACATTCCGATGGATGTTTGGTCAATACACTGTTCCCTTTCATTGTGGTGTCCTAGCAGGGAGGTAGCAGTTAATACGCAATTTCTTGGGAATAATTCACAGTGGAAGGGTGCTTGGTGATTTGTCAGTGTAGCAAGAGAGAGGAAGCCTTGGACTGGCAACAAAGGAAATGTCAGTAGCTAAAAAAAAAATTCTCCTGATACCGGGTCATATAATCAACACCGAGAGAGAAATGTTCAGCTTAATAAATAACACAAAGCCAAATTGTCCAATAATGCAGCTGAGCAGTGTTTGCAGCATCATACCTTCCTTAGAAGCAGCAAGAATTGAGCAGAGGAGGGTAGAATAAGAGATACGACCATAACAATAGATGTATATTATGTGTCCTTAGAGCACATGATATGGAGCCAGATGGAGAGAATGAACTGGGGAGAAATCTTCATGGTCTCTCAGAATGCAAAAACTAAATCATCTGTTGACAAATTACAGGTTCAAGACAAGCTGAAGAAAGTATATACTTCATACTGTGCACAACAGACTTTTGGAATACATTGCTGTTATATAGGACACTCATGATTGTCTTTAAAATAAATGGCTCCCAGAATGTTCCAAGAAGTTATCAGGCATATAAAATGCACTACTTCCATGCCTAGAGATAATAGACTTTTGACTGTCAGGTGATGAGAACTAACAACAGAGAAAGGATATCACCATGATGCTTGTGGGTCTGCTGCACTTTGGGGCCAAGACATCATTCTTAGGTGAATAAGTGGTCCTGTGGCATGGCACAAAGGGGGTTGTGTTGTTGTTGTATTGATTCATGGATCACCTTCCATATAAATTTCAAGGTGATTTACAAGCAAACAATGAAAATGACTAAAAATAGGTTTAGAAACAATGCATAATACAGCCAAAGACAGGTTTTAAAACAAAACAAAGCCACACACCCAACTCAGAGACCTAAATCCCACCCCAACCACTCACAATCAACATGGAAAAGCTTGTTGAAAAAAACGTGTCTTCAACTGCAAATAGTGAGTGGCTGTTGTATCTCAACAGAGATGCTGTTGCGCAGAACAGGGGCAGCCACACTGAAAAGCTTCCTCCAAGTTGCAACAGGGTAGGGACTTGGAGACACTCTACTGAAGCACGCAGTAGCCCAAGAATAGTGCAAGTCTTGGGCTATCTCTGCAGCGGGAAAGCTAACTTAGCAACTTTGCCATACCCTTTCACACTTCAAGCACTGTTAGAAACTGGAAGAGAGACAGAATTCTAATTCAGAGTGAATTTGGAAAGAAGGGAGCAAGTGCCAGATAATTAAAATTCAAACTTTGGTCCTCAGTTGGACTTAGTACCTCCTCAGTTAATTACCTGGTATACAGTGGGCATTCCTGAAGTATTGACAAACTGTGGTTTCATTGCTCTTGTGGAAGTGTACATTCATATCTTCCAACATAGCAATTCCTTGCCTTGGGTTTAACACATGTACAGATATCTTTACCCATGCCTGTTTAAAAAAATGTAGTTAAGTGGTTTTGCCGTATTTTGAATGCCAAGATGTCTGGAGGAAGATTGATGGAAGAGTGCACAATTGTTCTCTCTGGGAGTGCCAGGCATCTACCTCATTATGTCAGCCAATTAGCAAGCCAGCTCTCTAAACCTGACAATCCGTTATGGCGGCTGTCAGTCAGTCAGTCATTGCTTAGCATATGCTTCTTGTGTTCTCCTTAGTGTGCTTATTTTTAAAATTGACGATTTACGGGTCTGCCTCATTCCAGACTGTAAATTATTTGTGGGCATATACTTCAGCTCACTATATAAAGAGGGGCACTGGCTCTCTATATTTAACTCCTTTGTCACATACTTTTACTTACACTGTCTCCTTTGCGGGGGAGGGGAGGGTTTGACTGATGAATATTGATTCCAACTCAGGGTGGGTTTTGCGGCTGGGGCTGTGAGTGACTATGCCCAAATCTCAACCTTGAATATGTGTTCTTCGGCCCAGAGTTCTTGAAATCACTAGTTGAAAGGAGTGATTTGTGGAGTGTTCTTTTTTCCCTCCTGGTCACATTTAATGTTCTTCCAACCCAAGTGCTTTGGGGCAGGGATACTGGCGGCACCCCTCCTTCCTTAAGGGCAAGAATCTATGCAGTGCATCCTTCTGTTCTGTCCTTTCTATGCAGGATTTTAGCAGTATACTATTGGCCCTTTGGCTCTTGCCAACCTAGCAGTTTGAAAGCACGTCAAAGTGCAGGTAGATAAATAGGCACCGCTCCGACGGGAAGGTAAACGGCATTTCCATGCGCTGCTCTGGTTCGCCAGAAGCGGCTTGGTCATGCTGGCCACATGACCCAGAAGCTGTACGCCGGCTCCCTCGGCCAATAAAGCGAGATGAGCGCCACAACCCCAGAGTCAGCCACGACTGGACCTAATGGTCAGGGGTCCCTTTACCTTTTATTGGCCCTTTGCTGACCAAACTGCTGTTCAATTTAATTTTAATGGAAGATAAAAACTCAAAGCTTTGTGTCACACTTTATAATTTGTTTTGCTATGGGGTTATTGTGTATTGTATGCTTTTAATTTTGGCCTATTGACTGCAATAAATTAACTGACTGACTTACTGAAAACTAAAATGCAGCAGGCAGAAGTTCTGTAAGCCAGGCAAGTGCAGAAAGCTGGGCTCTTAGTATATCCATAGCAGACCTGGCCTATAGAAGCACCTGTTTGTTTACATTTCCATCCTGTCCTTGCTACAAGGCACACAGGTGTCATGGACTGGTTGGGCACAGATGATTAGTGGGATGAAACAGTTGGGGAACCACCAGGGGAAGAAGGCTCAGAGCCGGGGGGAATGGGACAACAATGAGTGGCCAGAGGTAGAAGAAGAGGTGTTGGAAGCTGAAGAGGTAGCAAGGTCTGGTGAGCTGGGAGAATCTGTGACAGAGAAAACTCCAGAATCTGTGAGAGAGAGAACACCAGAGGCAGAAGCTGAAGCAGAAACGTGGAATGAGGGAGGCCAAGAAGCAGATATGAGTCCAGCTGGTAAAGAGTCATGGTTGTCTCCCCATCCTGCTGCAACAACCTGCCCTTCCCCCAGTCTTCCAGAACCAGGAGAGGCAATAAACGGGAGGAGCAAAGACAGGCAAGCAGGCACAGTCTCCCAACTGCTTAAAAAAGGCATGGGGAGTATTATTAGGCCTGATACTGCACCAGGTCCAGTCAGATCATGTTTTTGCTAATAAAGAGTTAACTCCAACTTGCACAATGTGATTTACTGCCAGCCTGCTTCTGACATTAAGCCAGCATGCACAGTCTCCCTTCTTTTTTCATCGCAAAAACCCTGCAAGACACATTAAGCAGAGACCTGATGACTGGTGCATTAAGCTTCATGACTGAAAGAGAATCTGAACCTGCATTTCCCTGTTCCTACTCCAGTACAGTGGCTGCTACACCACAATGGCTCTCTCCAGGTGTATTAGACAGTGCTGTGCTTTCTGTGTGGGCTCAAGGTAGCTCCCTTGGCTAGGTTTCAGCCACGGGAGATTCAGTTCCTGTCTCAGCCTTGGAATCCCTGCCGCTAAAGACCAAGTAACTAATCACAAGGACATTTTCAGCGGATGTGCAGCTGTTTGTTCTGTCTTGTGGGAGAGTCAGCACAGGTCTAGGTGGAAACACATTACTGCCAAATATGAACTGTTCACATTTCTGCTTTTTCAGCTGATTTGAAGACTAAATGTGCAGATAGTGAACCAGTCATCTGAGCACTACACTATGGTCCTAACCAATGCTTTTTGTTCTGGGGGGATGTGAGCATACACATACCCCTAAACATTTTGTGAATCTAAGTTTGACCTCATTGAGGGGCAGCATTTCAATATGAGTAGGAAAAGGAGAGTACCCCGAAACATTTCTTTAGAAAAAAAGCACTGGTGTTGCCACCAGCAGCGACGGTCGCATCGGGGAGGGCCCTCCGCGGGCCGGCCTGCCGACCGGTGCTCAGGTGGAGCAGACACATCCCCTTCCACAGGCGGCGCCGCATCCAGCCCTGTCTGCACGCGGCCGTGCCGACAGCTTCCCCTTGCCCGCCACTGCCCGGCGTCGGGGTGGGGTCCAGGGGCCCACCAAGGCGGAGATGATGGCACGCCACTGTCCCCTCAGCGTCTGCATCCTCCCAGTGCCCACCTGTTTCTGCAGGTGCATCCTTCTCTCACTCCTCCAGCTGCGTTGTTGTTGTCATTCTCCCAGCTAGCCATTCCAGCATGTCACGGGCCTCCTTGGCCACTCCCCGCGCAGAGAACCGGGGCAGCTCCACTCTCACCCACCCACCAGCCCACGGGGTCCCAGCCGATGGGCCGGCCCCGGGGCACAGCACGGCCAAGCTGACCACCATGACCCATCCCCCACGAGCGAGGGTCCAGGGCGGCTAGCTGGTTGATCCTGCCAGTAGCATATGCTTGTCTCAAAAATTAAGCCATGCATCTCTAAGTACACACGGGCGTTACAGTGAAACTGCGAATGGCTCATTAAATCAATTATGGTTCCTTTGGTTGCTCCCACCATTCCTTGAATAACTGTGGTAATTCTAGAGCTAATGCACAAAAGGGGGGGGGGAGGAAAAAAAAAAGAAAAAAAGCACTGGTCCTAACTAGTAAGTGTTTCAATGTGTTTTGCTGGGGAGCCTTTTTCCACCAATTGTTCAGATATTTCCAAGCTTTTGTGCGTGGTTTTTAGGAGCTTGCTTTTAGAAAAACGAGGAAGCTACTGGAAATTTGCTTTTTTAAAAAGTACCCACGTTCTCTTACTCCTAGGGAAACTCACTTTTCAGGATGACCACTGAGCGAGAAGTAAGTGCTAAAGTGTTAAGGACAGTAGTAGGTTGATCCTCTCGGGGTAGAAGGGCACATCTCTTTCCCAAGTTGCAATGTACCAACTGCTGGTGGTGAAAGCAACACCCCAGGACGTTAAGGTCATGCTGCTGTTTGTTTTTTAAAGATCAAACCATTCTGCATTTGCAAACAAATGGACTACTTACAGGGATTGATAGTTTTCAGGCCCTGTGTATCATTCCCTTGACGATGTGCATGCTATGCTTTTGCAGTATCATTTGTGCATTCAGATTATTAAAAAGGGACAAGGACTGGATGAATAGTTTCTTTTTGAAATGCTTAGAGACTTTTATACACAGTCATGCGAAAAGAAAAGAAAGCCTGTAGGTCCAATGAGATTAGAAGTTCTCTGGTGCACATCTGGCTTGCCAACTTCCTTTCTTTCCGGGTCTCTTTCTTCCCATTCTCCCCAGGGTGCTCCCAGATTCCTCTGGGATGGCATGAAAAATAACGCTTCCACAAAGCTCCAGTGACAGGAGGGCGGAGGCACAGGTATTCCCGGTAAACAGGAGGACTTGAAATGCAGCTGATCAAAAGAAAAATATTATAAAGCTGCATTCACATCATAAGATAAATATTCAGAGAAGTGCTAGAATGTGGAGAGAAGCAAAAGGAAATGAAGTAGGGAAAGTTCTTTCCACAATGGAAGTTTAGGGCACCTCTGCCCTTTTCTAAAATATGTCCTGTTTACAAAAAAGAAAGAAAACAAAATAACGGAGATCTTCTAATCCAAAACACATGAGGCACTTTAAAGAAAGTGCTGTCTCACTATTAGCCACCTTGGGTACCTTAACATAGAAAGGCAGAATAGAAATAATAAATGAATGGATGTCCTCCTAGTGAGATGGGCTGTTTAAAATAGTTGTTTGCAAGCATTTTTCCAGAGGGCCCACCAGTTGAGTGTTGTCTTCACTCAGGACAATGATCCAATCAAGACTTCCCTGTTTGGGATGACCTATAGTGCTCAGTGATAAAGCCAGGATGGGTGAACAAACTCTTACCTCTATCTACAGTTGTACCTTGGTTCTCGAATGGAATCCGTTCCGGAAGTCTGTTCGACTTCCGAAAACATTCGAAAACCAAGGCACAGCTTCTGATTGGCTACAGGAGCTTCCTGCACTCAATCAGAAGCCATGGAAGCCGCAATGGACATTCAGCTTCCAAAAAAAACATTTGCAAACTGGAACACTCACTTCCAGGGTTGCGGCGTTCAGGAGCCAAATGTTCAAGTCGCAAGGCCTTCCAGAACCAAGGTACAGCTGTACTGAGTTTTGCTTGGCTATATACCTTTCTGGATGGAAAGTCATAAACTTCAATGGTACTATATATATATATATATATATATATATATATACCAGTCATTATTATATACCAGTCATTATTATAGCTGTTTATATTCCTAAACCTGCTAGAAATACTTTGTGTATACCAATTCCAGATGCTCCAAGTGCTCCTATTTTCCAGGGTCAGTCCCAGATTTATAGTAGCCATCCCGGTTTCTGATTTGATCCCAGAACGTCGCACTCTTCCTTAGGTTGTCCCCATTTTCATCAGAGAAATATTTGAGGGAAATATTTAAAATTTTAAAAGATGATGCTGTTAAGGTGCTACACTCAATATGCCAGCAAATTTGGAAAACTCAGCAGTGGCCAGAGGATTGGAGAAGATCAGTCTACATCCCAATCCCAAAGAAGGGCAGTGCCAAAGAATGCTCCAACTACCGCACAATTGCACTCATTTCACACGCTAGCAAGGTTATGCTTAAAATTCTACAAGGCAGGCTTAAGCAGTATGTGGACCGAGAACTCCCAGAAGTGCAAGCTGGATTTTGAAGGGGCAGAGGAACCAGAGACCAAATTGCAAACATGCGCTGGATATTGGAGAAAGCTAGAGAGTTCCAGAAAGACATCTACTTCTGCTTCATTGACTATGCAAAAGCCTTTGACTGTGTCGACCACAGCAAACTATGGCAAGTTCTTAAAGAAATGGGAGTGCCTGATCACCTCATCTGTCTCCTGAGAAATCTCTATGTGGGACAAGAAGCTACAGTTAGAACTGGATATGGAACAACTGATTGGTTCAAAATTGGGAAAGGAGTACGGCAAGGCTGCATATTGTCTCCCTGCTTATTTAACTTATATGCAGAATTCATCATGCGAAAGGCTGGGCTGGATGAATCCCAAGCCGGAATTAAGATTGCCGGAATAAATATCAACAACCTCAGATATGCAGATGACACAACCTTGATGGCAGAAAGTGAGGAGGAATTAAAGAACCTTTTAATGAGGGTGAAAGAGGAGAGCGCAAAATATGGTCTGAAGCTCAACATCAAAAAAACGAAGATGGCCACTGGGCCCATCACCTCCTGGCAAATAGAAGGGGAAGAAATGAAGGCAGTGAGAGATTTTACTTTCTTGGGCTCCATGATCACTGCAGATGGTGACAGCAGTCACGAAATTAAAAGACGCCTGCTCCTTGGGAGAAAGGTGATGGCAAACCTAGACAGCATCTTAAAAAGCAGAGACATCACCTTGCCAACAAATGTCCGTATAGTTAAAGCCATGGTTTTCCCAGTAGTGATGTATGGAAGTGAGAGCTGGACCATCAAGAAGGCTGATCGCCGAAGATCAAACCTATCCATTCTTAAGGAATAGATAGATCAAACCTATCCATTCTTAAGGAAATCAGCCCTGAGTGCTCACTGGAAGGACAGATCGTGAAGCTGAGGCTCCAATACTTTGGCCACCTCATGAGAAGAGAAGACTCCCTGGAAAAGATCCTGATGTTGGGAAAGATGGAGGGCACAAGGAGAAGGGGACGACAGAGGACGAGATGGTTGGACAGTGTTCTCGAAGCTACCAGCATGAGTTTGACCAAACTGCGGGAGGCAGTGGAAGATAGGAGTGCCTGGCGTGCTCTGGTCCATGGGGTCACGAAGAGTCGGACACAACTAAACGACTAAACAACAACAAAATTAGGCAACACCCGAGCCAAGGAAATAAGTAAGTATAGAACCTTTAGAAGACATCTGAAGGCAGCCCTTTATAGGGAAAGTTTTTTAAAAAAATGTTTTAATGTTTTATTATGTTTTTATATCTGTTGGAAGCCATCCAGAGTGGCTGGGGCAACCCAGTCAGATGTGTGGGGCATAAATGTTGTTGTTGTTGTTGTTGTTACTGAATAGGATGTCCCTGTTTTCATCAGAGAAATGTTGGAGGGTATGCAATTCTTTTTTGGGGGGGGAGAGAGGGGTGTACAAAAATCTTTCTTGCTCCCGCCTACTGTTGTTGAAAGTGAAGAGTGAAGAAGGGGAGGATACCACACAGGAAGGATCCTGGGTATTTGATTTTATAATTCCCAGTGCTACTGAACTCTGGGTCAGAGGAAGCATGTGGGGCAAACCCAGTCAGTATTGCAAAAATCCCCCACTCACTCTCTTCCTTGCAAAGCTCTGAACTCTTGAAATCCATGGGAAGATGGTGCTTCCTACACTTGGGTCCTTAACCCAACAGTGAGCCTGTTCTGCCCTCCTGATTAGACCCCAGGGTTTAAGGAGCTCTCTGATACGCTTCTATAAAGCAGCCATGTCTGTGGCAAAGCGCAGCAGCAGCAGCCCTTGCTTTGTCACACTTAACAATGCTTCACTCAATAAAACAGTTTGACACCGCAGGTGAAAGATTCTGAAACATTTTAATTAACTAGCTGGAGCACCTTTTGATTTTATCTTCCTGGGGGTGGCAGAAACCCCCAGAAGCTCAGTTCTTTGACTGCTGATGAATAAAATCCCTAAATATGCCTGGAACAGGTTTGCGCTTAGAGGAGACATACTGAAATCTACAGGAGAGTTTGCATCGAGGTAGAGGAAGCGATGGCTTGCCCATCTAGAAATTTCTATCAGCAAGATTTTTTTATCCCAAAAGCAAAGCAAAACAGCAGTTTAGGGCTCAGCTGTGTAGGCTCCTGCAAATATATTATGTGGTACATTCGTTCTCTCCATTTATGCTTATAAAATCAATTAATTAGGGCATACATCCCCAATGTCCTTGAGCCAGGCAGTGGTTTTTTGATGGACCTGTGACATTAGGCTTCTGAAAACAAGGGAAAACAGGCGGGGGGAGGGGGGACAATTCGAAGATGAGAGCAGCTTGCCTGTGCAGTTTCAAATGAGATGCTATTTTTATTTTTTGAAATGGTTCATTTTTTAAAAAAAAAAAGTTATATAAGAGCATGCATTTCCATGGGCTGACATCGCACAGATGTAATAAGGGTTCTGAGTCATCATCAAAGAACCTCGCTTCCATACAATGAAATAATTATTCAACTGTTCCTGGCCTTTTAATTTAACTGAACCCAGTGGGTCATGGTGTCCCTGTACAAGATCTCCAGGGGACAGGAACAAGCAGAACAAGTGCAGAAACTTCCAGAAAACTAAAGGGAAAGGGACAAGAGGGGAGGAGGCTGTCCATTGTCTCCTCTCATCCCAGTTCCTTCACAGCCAGGTAGCAGCCAAGGGTGAGAAAAGGAAAAGGCAGTAAGAGTGAGGAACAGAGGAGCAATTAAACTCCTTATCAAGTCTCTACTTAAAGTCTCCACTAGTTGTGAGGAAACCCCTGCCAATGACTACAGTGGGGGCCACCAAACTACCAAAAAAAACTTTTAGATTGCAACTTTAAGCTTACTTAAGTAAATCTCAATGAACTCTGTAGAACTCGCTGAACATGCTTCAGAGATGGCGAGGCACCTAAAGCTCTCCCATCACTTTCTAGAGATCTGTGGCTATTGGATTCTTTTGCCCCATCTTTTTGTGCCTGCCAAACAGCTGTGTCATGCTTATGATAATATTTTATAGTCATACCTCAGGTTAAATATGCTTCAGGTTGAGTGCTTTCAGGTTGCGCTCCGCAGTGACCTGGAAGTAACAGAACATGTTACTTCCAGGTTTTGCCGCTTTGTGCATGCGCAGACAATCCAAATGACATCACGCGCATGCACGGAAGTGGCGAACTGTGACCCACGCATGCACAGACACGGGTTGCATTTGCTTCAGGATGCGTACAAGGATCCGTTCCGGATCCCGTTCGTATCCAGAGGTACCACTGTATTCTCTTGTTAATTATGCCGTTTTAAATGTGCATTTTATATTTGACTTTACTTAGCAATGGGTTGTTGTTTTTTGGAAATGTTTAAGATTTTATTTTATTTTCGTTACCTTTGTTTGTGTTAAATATGTATTCTGTAGTTGGCCTCCTTTGTAATGTTTTACTTTGAAATCTTTTAAGATAATATTTCAGTCTTCTGTTAATTATGTTGCTTTGACCATATATATTTGACTTGCTTCCGAAATGTTTGATTCTGGATTGTTTTATTGATGTTTTAATATGCTGTAAACCGCTTTGAGATTTTTCTTTAAAATATAAAGAGCTATAGAAATGAAATAAATATAATAAAACAATAATAAGTGTACAGTGGTACCTCAGGTTAAGTACTTAATTCATTCCGGAGGTCTGTTCTTAACCTGAAACTGTTCTTAACCTGAAGCACCACTTTAGCTAATGGAGTCTCCTGCTGCCGCCGCGCCGCCGGAGCACAATTTCTCTTCTCATCCTGAAGCAAAGTTCTTAACCTGAGGTACTATTTCTGAGTTAGCGGAGTCTGTAACCTGAAGTGTATGTAACCCAAGGTACCACTGTACCTGTTTTCTGAACATGCCTGTGACATGACACAGCTGCTGTGTAACTGTTAAGTTTAATGTGGCTGAAAGGTATATCTGTGCTCCCTTAGAAAGCTGCAGTTCTATATGCATTTATCCTGTTGAACTTGGTGGTACTTACTTTTGAGTAATATTGTACTGTCAGTGTTGGGTTTCTGGGCTGCACTATATAGCTGTGGCTTCTTCGGCCTCTTTTCCCAGATACATGAAAGGCTGTGAAGTATGCTTTCTAAACTTGGCTGTCTTTTCTCTTGGAGAACTTAGAAATGCAAGCGTTCTTGCTTTCCTCCAAGCAGCGTGCTTTCTTGAATGTAAACTAGCATATTTAATCAGTGAGGGATCATGCTATTAATTTCTCTCTTTTCAGGTTATAAGAAACTAGGCATTCATATTGGGGGAATACTCGAATCAGGAATTCCCTAATGGGTAATTCCACCTTAAATAAATAACAAAAACATCAAAGCAGAGTAGTGCAATTGTAAGGTTTGCCATTTGCTCTGCAGAAGTGATTACATGAATCATAAGAAGAGATTTTGCATGTTATTCAGGTACAGGTCCGTGGGCAGAATTCTCAGGTGCCTTCCACTCAGTTTGCATCAGCCTTTCAAAAAGGAAGGCAAATAGTTTTAATAGCCCACCAAAACAATATTATCACTGGAATATTATATTATACTGGAAGTTTTTCACTTTTAGAAGTCATGCCACGGCTGTGAAATGTCTAGGTTTCTAGGACCTCCAAATCTTGTTTTTTTCCAGGGACAGTCCTGGATTTACAGAAGCCATCTGATTTGATCCTGAAATGTCCTGCTCTTCCTTAGGATGTCCATATTTACACTAGAGAAATGCTGGAGGGTATGGCAGGGCACCCCAATTTTCATCAGAAATGTTGGGATGTCCCTATTTTCATCGGAGAAATGAAGGAGGGTATGGGTTTCCTCTGGCCTTGGCCCTCGCACCTTAATTCCAGCCTTTCCCCAAACCCATAAGGATTTTTTGTTCTTTCTATGTCTTTGCTGTCACATCTGACTGCCCAGTTAAGCTCTGTGAGGGTCAGTTCACACTTGCAGATTGTGTGAACTGTCTCAGTTGAGCAGCTTAGTTTAATGGGGCAATAGGAAGTTTTGCCTGTAGCTAGATGGTTGTTGCTTCACACAAGCATGCCATTAATACGTACAGTCATCATGCAGTGAATATGCACATGTGAACTAGTCCTTGAATGCCTTTCTGTAGTCTTAGGCTCATGCAGGTAGGAATGGCTGAGAAAGCAAAACAGGGACAGATCTGGGCTTCCATGGTCACCAAGTGGGGCACTGCTTAAATGTCTTACCCCCTGATAAATTATGCAAAATAAACAGACATGCAGGTGTGCCTAGATTGTGCACTTCATTCAGAATCCAGGTTGCATTGTTTGGGTTGTGCTGGTGCTTGTGTGAATCCAAGCACTGTCTGTCATGAGCCAAGAGTCCAGAGGCAACTAAGACTCAGAGCCTGCTACTGGAGACTGGGAACCTGAGATGGAGAGGAGCCCCAGAACAACTTCCCAAACCACCAAGGGCTATGGGGCCAGAACCAGCTCCCTCGTGGGTGCCTTCACCTGAGGAACCAAACACCCCACCTCAGTGGGTCAGCAGCAAAAGGAGCACAACAGATGAGAGGCTATGAAGAAGAGAAGGAGTGCCTGCCCTCAGGCCAAAAGGCTGGCCCTTTAGGAATCTAAAGTTATCCAGAAGTTATTTTCACTCAAAGAATTCTGGGAACTGTAGTTTATTAAGCCTGCTGGGAACTGCAGCTCTTGAGGGGGGAGGGTAAACTACAGTTCTGAAGTTTCCTTGGGGGAAGCCATGTGCCTTTAATGTACATTGTGTACACGGTCTCTGTCTGCTCCCAAACTCTGTGGGAGCAATTTGCTCTCTCAGAGCTATCTGTGGACTGACTCAACTACATTAGTAAAGAAAAAGTGTTTTAAATGCGTTATAACACTGTGACACCAGATGGTGCTGTGGAGTCCTGTCTTTTGGCAACACGGTTTCCCATTTTGAGGTTTACAATGTGTTTTCCTAAAACATTTTTTTTTACGTGTCTAGATCCAGTCTTAGGCCCTGTTGCTCCTGCCTTGCCATGGCACATGAGATACATGGCACAGGATACTGCCCTGCTCTGCCTGTAAGGCACTATTGCCCTCAACCTGAAGGCCATCAGAATTGGTCCAAAACAAGAGAGGCCTTTCTGTCATATGTCATCCATAGGTCAGTGGTCTGCTCACTTTACCACAAATCTAATCACTGTATACAACTATGAATAAATCAACAAGATCTCTACAAAAATCTGGAAATATGTAGGTGCTGTGTGGGAATCTAACCATCCTGGACACAGCTGTAATTGCACTCTCTGATTTATAAAATATGTATCAACATTAGAGAGAACTGTAACATGATCTGTAGCAATTTTTCTACATCACAAAAATGCTTCCACTTTTGTCTTTTTTCTTCTTCTTCAAGGATCTGCTTTCTCATTCTGTTGCATATCTTCCTGAGCCTCCCCCTGGAAATATTGAAATCAACAGTTAAAATGGAAATATGCTAAAGACGCATAGTTTTGTCTTTATTTGCCTTGGCTAGGGGCAAAGTGTTAGTACATTATGTGGCTGAGATGCAACAGAGCAGACAACAGCAAAGAAAGGAACATTAGATGTTTATGTATAGATGCAAATCACATTGCTAACAGAGAGCCCAATGCAGAATAATTCTGGAGGGTTTAGCATAGCTGTTCATCATGATGTTGCATAACTGTTGGACAAGTCTTTCTTGTGCTGCTCAAGCTGAGCAAAGCAAAGCCAAAAGGCTTCATGGTGAAGAACTGGTGCTTGGGACTGGTGCGTCCAGATTCTGGTCAATTTTGTCCTTCTCCCCATAACATGGGACCTGCATGCTTGCACAGTGTTTACTATACTGCAGATAGTGCACTGCTGTATGGCTGTAGCGTGGGACACATGGCACCGGGCACAAATTTATGAGAGGGTGCGACCAGGCACCTCCATAACAGGCTCCCTCATTGATGTCAGAGCTGAAGGGAGGCAAGCCATGCCTGGGCCAGGCCTTCGGGGCTGGCGCAGTGCCTCTTTCTCGTGGCCAGTGAAGGGACACCCATGCGCACCCCTGGGTCAGCTGAGAGGGAGGGAGGGAAGGCAGGAAAGTACTGCCAGAGCTGCGTGCATTCCCAGAGAGCTTCGATGCAAGGATTAGAGAGTGAGACAAAACAGTGGAGCTCTGGAAATTCGTGTTTCTCTGCCTTATCTCTGCTCCCAGGTTGGGACTAGTTTGCAAGGAGAGACACCCTGGCAGGGGAAGGGACTGACCGCTGCCCAGTCCACCAGGGGACGCAACATCTGCCCCACCCCAGGCACTGGCAACCCATGGGAGGCCCTGCTCCTGTGTGCAGTCCACAAATGTAGGCTGCTATCCCGCAGTCCTTTCCAGCCCCTCCAGGAACAGTCCAGCAGTTTATAAGATACAGCAGTCCCAGGGCTCCCAATACTTAGGGCCATCTCCATTTAACATTGGTTACCAGCTGAAGCTGTGGCTACCAGAACAAACCACCCCGCCAATGAAAGCCAATTAAATGGCCTATCAGGAGGTAGAACAGACCAAGGAAGGCAGAAAAACCTAACAGTTGTCAACTCTGGGGTGGGGTGGGGTGGGGAGAGTGTGAGTGAGCAGTGGGATTTGGCAGCAGTTCACGTGAAAGGGTGGTGTTGGTTCATTGGCAACCTCTGCCACCATCACTCATTCCACTGCCCAGCCAACCCTCCATCAAAGTTAGCTACTGAATGGGGGTTCTGCTTCCTGTCATTAATTTCTTCCAGCAACAAAATGTTTGTGCTTATCTTGAGATGGATGGATTGCACTGGCAATTTTAACTCAAAATTGTCAACTTGTGCAGAGGGAGAGAAGGGCAGTCAGTCCCTTCCTCAGCCGCCTAGGACCAGCGATTCCTTCAGCGCCACCAAAGGACAAAATAAGGTATCAGCCAGGGCCACCGGCTTTTCTGAGGGACCAACAACTTTTGGCTCCTCCTCATGAACTGTTCCCATTCTAGCTGTTCATTATAAGTGTCTGAGTTTGGTCTTTCTCCCCGCATCCCTCTCCAGCCCCTTCCTTTGTGTGTCTGTCTTTTTTCATTTTTACTGCAAGCTGAAGTGCAAGGAATGTCTTATCCTTGATCTCTGTAAGCCTCTGCGGGAGCCTTTTTTCCAGATGAACAGCAGGGTAAAAACCACTCACGCAAATGAATAGCCTTTCAATAAGCTTGGTGACAGTTGACTTCCAGTGTCAGTGAGTTCCATAGATCAGTTCTATGAACAAAATAAACCATTCATTCTTTGGCTGAATCTGCTTGCACCATGTGAAGTGATGCTGAATTTACAAAACCTACACAAGCAGGTTTCCATACTGTAAGCCCAGGATCCCTCCTGAACAGCGCCAAATGTGTCCTCCTCTAGCTTTGCCTGTTCTCACTTTGCTTCCTGCAACACTGTCCAGATCATTGCTCTCCCTAAGGCATTTAGCAGATATTTCCTCTCTCGGAGCACACACTTGTGGGAGATTAGCAGGGAGGAGTTATAATAGGTTTCCCTTCCTTCCCCACCACCCTTCCTTATTCCTCTATGTGGCTCCACCCAAGAGGGGGTGTTGGCATAGGACCAACTTCACCAACTTCAAAGAGTTCCCTTCTGCCAGTTGCTTTTACTCTCTTTGGGGAGGGCGGAGATATTGCAAATCATTGATTATTCCAAGAAGTCTTAGACCCAGAGAAAGAAATAAAGAAAATAAATAATAAGCCAGAACAAATAGTGTAGTAAAATGCTTGCCTATCCAGTAGCAGGAATTCAGCAAAATGACCATTTATTTATTTATGCATTTGTTTATTTTTAAATGTTTGTAATCTGTCTTTGCTCCAACCCGGCTACAGATTGGCTTACGATAGAATTGCTTTAGATAATCTATAAAGCCATTAAACAACATACCATCGAGAAATCAGAAGGCAATTAAAAGCAGCAAGTTATTTTGTTATTGCCTTCTCTCTCCCTCCCCCCCCCCCCGCCCCCGGAAAAAAAGATAACAAGGAAAATGGGGGAGATGGCACAAAAGGGAATCCATACTTAGAAGGAATTGTGTCAGAAAATGATATCATGCTGATATATTTTGGTTCCAAACTTAAGATTATCTCACAGACCTTCAAAGATGCTATATTGGATCTTCATTCTCACCCAGAGAATTCTGAAATCAATCAGTCTATTCATGCCTTCACATCTGCTGAGCTTGCAGATGAATAAAACTTTGTCTGCCACTTTAACAGTTCACTGTTTTGGCAAGCAAATTGTTTCGCTCTTTCCCCCCCTGTCCTAGGGACACACTGTGAACCAGCTCCTTATATTTAAAATCTGCATTTTGTTCACTGTTACCTCGGGGTCAATGAATTTTTCATTAGCTACAACCCTGTTCTACTCAGACCATTTCATGGATGTAACATAGGTAGACTCACAACGGGGAAGATTTTACATTTCTTAATAAATTGCTTGTCGCAGAGGTAACAAAGTTGCTGGGACTTGGGATAAATTAGGAACAGCAGGGCAAGTATCAGGAATCAGTGTAGGGGCCTAAAGCACCAAACAAGGATCTAGACCAAACTTGGATCACCAGTTCTTTTTGGACCACTACTCCTACCATCCCTAGCCAGCAGACCCAGTGTTCAGGGATGACGGGAATTGTAATCCAAAACAGCTGGAGACACAAGTTTGGGAAACTTTGATCTAGACTTTTCTCAGGATTATGTGCTTGCTGAACCTGCCTCTCTGGATGAAAGCACCTCATAATAATAATAATTTATTATTTTTACCCCGCCCATCTGACAGGGTTTCCCCAGCCACTCTGGGGGGCTTCAAACAGAATATTAAAATACAATAACCTATTAAACATTAAAAGCTTTCCTAAAAAGGGTTGCCTTCAGATGTCTTCTAAAAGTCTGGTAGGTGTTTTTTTCTTTGACATCTGGTGGGAGGGGGTTCTACAGGGCAGGTGCCACTACCGAGAAGGCCCTCTGCCTGGTTCCCTGTAACTTGGCCTCTCGCAGCAAAGGAACCGCCAGAAGGCCCTCGGCACTGGACCTCAGTGTCTGGGTAGAATGATGGGGGTGGAGACGCTCCTTCAGGTATACAGGACCGAGGCTGTTTAGGGCTTTAAAGGTCAGCACCAACACTTTGAATTGTGCTCGGAAATGTACTGGGACCCAGTGTAGGTCTTTCAAGACCGGTGTTATATGGTCTCAGTGGCCACTCCCAGCCACCAGTCTAGCTGCTGCATTCTGGATTAGTTGTAGTTTCCGGGTCACCTTCAAAGGTAGCCCCACATAGAGCGCATTGCAGTAGTCCAAGCGAGAGATAACTAGAGCATGCACCACTCTGGCGAGACAGTCTCCGGGCAGGTAGGGTCTCAGCCTGCATACCAGATGGAGCTGATAAACAGCTGCCCTGGACACAGATTTGACCTGTGCCTCCATGGACAGCTGTGAGTCCAGAAAGACTCCCAGGCAGGGCACCTGGTCCTTCAGGGGCACAGTTACCCCATTCGGGACCAGGGAGTCCTCCACACCCGCCCACCTCCTGTCCCCACAAAACAGTACTTCTATCTTGTCAGGATTCAACCTCCATCTGTTGGCCACCATCCATCCTCCAACCGCTTCCAGACACTCACACAGGACCTTCACCGCCTTCACTGGTTCTGATTTGAAAGAGGCAGAGCTGGGTATCATCCGCATACTGATGAACACCCAGCCCAAACCCCCTGATGTTGAAAACCATGGGGGAGAGGACAGAACCCTGAGGCACCCCACAAGTGAGAGCCCAGGGGTCTGAACACTCATCCCCTGCCACCACTTTCTGAACATGGCCCAGGAGGAAGGAGCGGAACCACTGTATAACAGTGCCCCCAGCTCCCAGCCCCTCTAGACGGTCCAGAAGGATGCTATGGTTGATGGTGTCAAAAGCTGCTGAGAGATCCAGCAGAACTAGGAAACAGCTCTCGCCTTTGTACCTAGCCCGCCAGAGATCATCGACCAGTGCAACCAAGGCAGTTTCAGCCCCATGATGAGGCCTGAATCCCGACTGGAAGGGATCCAAATGGTCCGCTTCTTCCAGGCGTGCCTGGAGTTGTTCAGCAACCACTCGCTCAATCACCTTGCCCAAGAATGGAAGATTTGAGACTGGGCGATAGTTGGCCATATTGGCAGCATCAAAGATGGTTTCCTGAAAGATTTTCCTGCTGCTGTTTTCTGCAGATGCAATAGAGGCGGTGAAAAAAGTCTTCTTCGCCATTGCTACCGCCACTTGGTAGGCTCGACACTGAGCTCTAACCCGTGTCCGGTCAGCTTCAGAATGAGTTATCCGCCACCGGTGCTCTAGCCATCTCAGTGATTGTTTCATTGCCCTCAGATCAGTGGAAAACCATGGGGCTGTCCGGGCTCCATGCAATCAGAGAGGGCGCTTCGGAGCCAAACAGTCAATAGCCCTGGTTAACTCCACATTCCAGCAGGCCACCAGGGAATCAGCTGAAAGGCCATCAACATGGGATAAAGCATCCCCTACCACTCTCTGGAAACCGTTTGGATCCATTAAGTGGCGGGGGCCATCCAAATTGGTCCCACCTCCCTGCAGAGGGGAAGGGTTGTGGAGAAGTCCAGTTGCACCAGGAAGTGATCTGACCATGGCACTTTAGTTTTGTTTTTACTTAGTGTCAGATCACCAACATCCATAGAGGTGAACACCAGGTCCAAGGCATGCCCGCGGCTATGAATTGGGCCAGACTTTTTCAGGGACAGCCCCATGGAGGCCATGCTTTCCATGAAGTCCCAAGTGGCTACTTGTAAGATTGTGTCGGCATGGATGTTAAAATCCCCCAGGACAACCAAACTAGGTGTCTCCAGGAGAACATCTGCCATGGCCTGAAGCAGCTCAGGCAGGGAATCCTTGGTGCAGTGGGGAGGTTGGTACACCAAAAGGAATCCAGTACTGCCCCTATTGCCCAACTTCCAGAACATGCACTCAGAGAACTGGGTCTTCCCAATAGGATGCCTGGTGCAAACTAATGACTTCCTAAAAATCACTGCACCCCCTGCCTGGGTTGCTGTGCGTAAGAGAAACCTGATGGACAAGCAGCGGCAAGTACAGGCCTATCTGCTTCATCCAACCAAGTCTCTGTTACACATGCCAGGTCAAGTCCTCCATCCATGATCAAGTCATGGATGGCAGTGGTCTTATGAATCATTGACCTGGCATTGCACAGCAGCACCTTCAGGTCCTGTGGGTATCCCCTGCTGATTCCAGTATCTGTCTGGTCAAGACCAGACCCGGAGGCAGGGATAGTCCTCAAACAACGCCTAAACCTGCCTCCTCGGTAATGACATGGTCTGGTCTTAGTGTAACTCCTCCTCCTGCCCATGATCACTGAGATAAGTTTTCCCAGTGCATCTCCCCCTGTGGAACCTGCCACAGCGATTTTGTTGGCTGGGACCCACTCCCAGGCAGCCCCGACCCCTCTCCTTAAGAACAAGATAAAACCTTAAGGGGGGGGGAACAATAAAACAATACAAACCAAAAACAGTAAAAATTACAGATATACCAAAATTAAACAAACTCCCAAACCCGACTAAACATCCATCTCACCCCCCCCCACAAAAAAAAATTTAAAAGGGAAAAAAGATATTTTAAAAACATTTTTAAAAGAACTCTGTGCTTTTCTGAGTCCTCCTGGGCAGCAGCAGCAGTGGCAACACTCCTTATGAGGCCTGTCAGGCCCTGTCCTGGGCCAGGTGGTCAGGTGGCAAGTGACAGGAACGGGCCCTTAGGCACTCAAGCAGGTGAGTCCTCTGGGGCAAGCCAGTAATGGTTATGAAGAATCAAAAGCTTCTACATAAGATAAGTTGAAGACAGGAGATCGGGGGGGGGGGGCAGAATCCAATTTAGCCTTTATGCACAGATTCAGGGTGTTCCAGCACCCAAAAGCCCACCCAGAACAAACAAATTGTTCCATCAGTTTCAAGGTAAATTAATGAATGGTTTTTGACTCTGCAAAACAGGAAGTTTTAATTTGTATGCTGACGCTATTGCTTCAAAATGGCACTCTGACATTCAGCTGCTATGACAACAAATTACCTATACCTCGCTAACTCTTTAGTTATGGAAAGGCCCGTTTTCCCAGAAAAAGGGGAATGTGCTAGGCTATCTATTTGACAAAAACAACTGCTTTGACCACCTTTTGCAAATCCTTCTCTTCTGTGGACTCAGATCTTTAGAGCTGTACGATCACAGGGATGGAGAGGGTTTAGTATGTATGCTTAAAAGGGTGAGGTTCTCAAATTCAACAGGATCAAACATATTGGGGCACCTTATTGATTAATTGCTAACAGCATCTCTAATCATTGGCTTCTTTGGCAACAAATCACCTATGCTTGTCCAACCCATTCTCCCAAGCAAACGGAAATATGCTGGGCTATCTACTTAACAGAGGAAACTGGTTTGCCTTTTTTTTCCTTTTTGCAACCTTCCTCTTCTTAAGCAGTAAAGATTAAACAGATTGTTGTTGTCCTTGGCATCCATCTGTCTCAGGAGACAATGGAGTATGCCTCCAGGGGTGAAGTTTCAGATGGGTAGCCGTGTTGGTCTGCCATAGTCAAAACAAAATAAATAAATAAAAAAGAGAGCGAGAAGCTGCTGAATTGCAACTTGGAAAGAGAAGCTGCTGAATTGCAACTTATTACCAAACTTAAAACCATGGAGAGACCTGGTCTGAACAAAGACATTGGATTCTTATCTCATTATACATGACAAAGCCATTTTTCACCTTCTCACCTCTTGCTTTTTCCTGTAAGACCTATTGCAGTCATTAAGAGTCGTCAACAGGCTCATCACAGCTATCTGCCAATCACCCATTCCCACCACCCTTCTGAGTAATACCCCTCCCCACCTTCTCACTATATAGAAGGGTCTGGTGACTTCTGTTTCAGTGTATCTGAAGAAGTGTGCATGCACACGAAAGCTCATACCAAGAACTAACTTAGTTGGTCTTTAAGGTGCTACTGGAAGAAAAAAAAATTATTTTGTTTTGTCCAGGGGTGAAGTCAGACTGCTGGAGAATCATGGCACTCTCTGTAGCTTCAGAGACTGGTAAGTCCTAACTGCTGCTTCTTGCATTGTTTTTGCTGCAGCACTGAAGCAACTTCTCCAGGGCAGTGTGTCTGGAGGTCCTGGGCTGCCCAGAAAAAAGACCCCCTCTCTCAGCCTTGCTAATGTGGTCCAAAGGAAAGCAGAGCAATAAATTTGGCACCAGCTTGACTGCAAGAGTTGCCAGAAGGAGACGTACAAGACGCCATCCAACTGTCTTAGGGACTCCACTCTGGATTTGTGTAAGGTTTACTCCTGAGCCTTTTCTTCTCCCCAATATATCCTGCAAGGTAGTGGAGGTTTAAGGGACACAGGTGGTGCTGTGGGTTAAACCACAGAGCCTAGGACTTGCCGATCAGAAGGTTGGCGGTTCGAATCCCTGTGACGGGGTGAGCTCCCGTTGCTCGGTCCCTGCTCCTGCCAACTTAGCAGTTTGAAAGCACGTCAAAGTGCAAGTAGATAAATAGGTACCACTCCGGCAGGAAGGTAAATGGCATTTCCGTGCGCTGCTCTGGTTCGCCAGAAGCGGCTTAGTCATGCTGGCCACATGACCCAGAAGCTGTACGCCGGCTTACTCGGCCAATAAAGCGAGATGAGCGCCGCAACCCCAGAGTTGGTGACGACTGGACCTAATAGTCAGGGGTCCCTTTACCTTTACTAGTGGAGGTTTAGGATCAGAATTTTCCTTCTCTCAGATGGGCTAACTTCCCTAGTTGATGAGTGTCACCTGCTCCTCTCTTCTATCTACAGCACATGCAGAAGCTGCCATCTTGACCATTGCACCCACTCTTAGTCCTGTCCACTCAATCCGCTGGAGCCTGGCCTGCAAACACTTCCAATCCTGTGCCTGTCAAGGAAGAGAGTCTGGACGCAGGCTCACAGTGACACTCGCCCTGCTCCAAGGATGTGCAACCTCCACATGCCTCACTGGCCGCAGCGGCCTCTTCATGTTGTTTCCTGCCCTGCAAAACCCACCACGTCTGCACATCTCTCTCTCGCTCTCAATAGGTACTGCTCAACCATAATGAAAGTATTATGGAGAATCTAAATGCAAGCATTGTGGACAGTAAAAAAAATTCTACATTTTGACGTATGGGGGGAAATAGTTTTATATGCATGCGGCAAAGGACAAAGGGGGTAGGAAGTCAGTCTATGCATGGGATGGCAAGGTGGGGACCCATACACCCGCAGGACTCATATCTGGAGTACCACTGGGGCCATTCTTGTGCCCACCTAACTTATTATCATTGTTAAAAAGTTTATCTTACTTTGTAAAAGTATGTGAAGTTGTGTGTCTATAAAAATTATATCATCTCATTGGAGTAAACCTATGTCAAAGATGTGTAAACAAAGGAGAATGATCCCTGTGATTTGCTTGAACAAATATCATGCTATATAAAATCTGTGCTGTTATAGTAAGGGTTAGGCAGCAATCCTCTGTACACTTACTTGGAAATATTCATTGATCTAACTTTCTGTTGTTAGCTAACCTGCAATCTTCAGGATGAATGGAGGAGGCATACAAATCTAATTAATAATAATAGTAACACTCAAATATGTATCTCCTACTTTTCAGCTCAATTGTTTCAGTTTTGTACTGTAGGCTACTTTGAGTATTCATTCCACAGACAGAAAAGAGTCAAAGCTATTTAAAAAGAGACACAACAGTTAAATTTTACCAAACAAAATCAAGGAAATATAAAACATCATCTGCTCATCAGGCTTGTTGAGCAATGTAAAATTTAAAAAAGATATTCAGGAAGCAGCAAAACAAAAACAAAAAATCAAGGAAGAGGCAAGGTGGGCCTCCCTAAGCAGGGAGTTGCCTAACGAAAGGGGCTGCTGCAGAAAAGGCTCTGCTCTCTGTCCCCACCAACCATACTGCTGATTTCAGGACATGAAGAAAAGCTTCCCATGCACAGGCAAGTTTCATATGGGTGACTCCCATTTAGATCTGGTAGACTTACTTTTGAGTAAATAAGCACAGCCAGGCTCTTACTCTATGCCCAAGCTTTTAGCACATGTAAGATTTACATCAGGAACAAATAGGATGCGGGAGAAAGAAAGATTGGCATTGGGATGTGCTGCCATCTGAGGTGGTCACCTCACCTTGCTGCGCAGGTGGACTGGGCCTGATCACAGGTGCATTGAATTGAAAAGCTAGAACATGCACACTACAAACAGTGGTCTTAGTCGTTCAGTGACAATCAGGATGAGGAGTATGGGCCTTCTATATCATTCACAGTTGCGTAGCCTCTCTGGCACCCTTTAACTGCCACACTGTCTTTGCTACCAGAAGGCTTGATTATGCACAGGTTTGACTTTATGCTCTCTTGTTTTTTACACTGTTGCTTTAAAAATACTTTCTCCTTCCTTTTTTAAAAAAAATTAATAGAAAACTAAAGCCAGCCTCAGCTTGTGCAAAAAAAATGACCCATGTATCTTCTGCCACAGAAAGCTGACAGAATGGAAGGTGTGCGTATGGAGGGGTGTCTTTTGAGATTTTATTACTTTTTTGCTTTGTGATGACTGGCTTCAAGCCCACACATTTATTGAATACACAATAGGGAGTTGGGTACGACTGCAGAAATAAATTTTATTAACACACACTTGCTGCTGCTGCTGCTGCTACAGAAGCAGCAGACAGAGAGACAGACAGAATAATCTCCTTTAGCCTTCTCTGGCTTGCAGAGTTGGCATCATAGCTGGTCAAGTCAATTAGCGGTATAATGTACGACAGGTTTTATTTAAAGGGGGCTTTAATTAAAGTTTTGATACAATGCTCATGCAAACCAACAATCTGTCTTTGTGGGATACATATTATCCAGAAATTGATTTTAACTTCAGCACTAATTTATAGGCTGTCCCCTTCAATAAGTGTGATTCCTTGGGAGATATTAAAATCCCCTTGCCCCAGATAATTTAGGCCATGTTCAGGGTTTGAGAACACACTTAACCTAAAGCAAATAATATACCTGATTGTTGAGCAAAGAATCTGAATGATTTTCAATTATCCTTTTTCACATGTGACAGGAGTACAACAGGCACAAAACAATTTTGTGAATCCCACAAAAAGGGAGTAGATCCATTCTCCAGTATATTGTGTAATTAGTGCCGTGGATTTAACTATCCATTTTAGTTTAGTTTGGATTTTTATTTTTTATTTTTTGTATATGCTAGGAAGCTTAACAGCTCTTAAGAGATGTTTCCTTCTTTCCCTATGGGATTTTAAGATGGTCAGTGAGAGAAAACTCCCATTTACACACCCTGCTAAAATATAAAAAGGTGCTTCAGGTTCATGTTCCTATGTCCTTAGCAAGTCCCTTGCCATTTGCTGACAAATATTTGCAAAAACAACTCCCCCCCAGCCCCCCCAAACCGTATGTTTCTCACTTACAGTTGTTCTCCTTCAGTAGAAAAATAGATCAGTTCAATAGGTTTTAACTGAGTAGCTCTTGGAAGAAGAAAAAACAGCACCCCAAATATGAAAGGCAGTTCTTGGGAGAAAGCAGCTACAGAAACAAATTTGTTCAAATTAAAAAAATTGTTTTTGAGAGGTTTGTAGCCATCAGTTCCATGTGGTTAGCTCAGTTCCAAGAAGCGGTGATCACCACACTGATTAAAAATGAGAGGCTGGGACTATTAACCTCTTTATAAAAGCCAAACAAGCCAGCTCTTTCTTCCAAAAACAAACAAACCCCAAAACAAAACCCACCCCTTCACAGGTACATATACACACACAGAGAGAGAGACAGCACACACAATATGATTTGTGGTTCTAATGTAGGAGCCAAAAGACTCAGGTGAATAGCTGAAGGCTCACCCAGCAGCAGTAACACAGACTACAAGACAAGATTGACCTGGGCAATTAAACTGAAATATTTTTATGGATTGGAATTCTAACTAGTGAGCCAAGAGGCGGCTTTTTTAAACTTGACATTTTAACAAGTGCAAGGCATAAATCTATGTGTGACCATTTGCTCCCAGTGTGTGGAGTGTGTGAGAAATGGAACAGGAACGAGGCCTGGAGATTCAGAGGCAGCTTTTTCCTTCTGTGCTTGTAAAGAACTTCGACAGACTAAGAACCAATATATGTAGACATTACCGCATTACAGCAGTAACATCAATAGGGTTCCCCCCATTTTCCCCCTTTTGGTTTTGGTTTTTTATGAGGTTGAGTACATGCTGGCATCAAAGTTACTTTAACTACACTCGGGACATAATTCAGCCTACGGTTAAGTGTGCTTAAGTGCTTAAGATCTTTCCCGCAATCCACTTCCACCTGGCGCAGTCCATAAATTGACCTAGAGGGTAGAAAGTAATCGAATCTAAAGAAATAGGCTTTCCCACCCTCAGATTACTTGCGTTTCTTCATAAAACCTGCAAATTCAAAAGCGTGAAGAGTTTTCTCACCAAGAAAAGTTAGGTTTGGCGCGAACCACAACAAATTGGTGAACATTTGCCATGCTTAAGCTAAATAGGTTTTGAAATTAGATTACTAATTTGCATATGTTTTGAAATAGATTATTGCAGCACGTTATACATGGGGCTGCCTCTGAAGACTGTTCAGAAACTTCAGTTCGTGCAGAATTCAGCGGCCAGATTGCTCACCGGGGCAAGACGTTTTGAGCATATTGTGCTGATCCTGACCCAGCTGTGCTGGCTGCCAGTTGGCTTCTGGGCCCAATTCAAAGTGCTGGTTTTGACCTATAAAGCTTTAAAGGCCTCAGGATCGCAACACCTCAAGGACCACCCCTTTCTATATGAACCAACCCAAACTCTGCAATTACCTTCTGAGGCCCTTCTTCACAAGAGGCCCAGAGAGTGGCAATACGAAAACGAACCTTACCTGTGTTGGCTCCCCGCTTGAGCCATGCTCTCTCAAGTGAGGCTCGCCTGACACCTTTGTTATATATTTTTAGGTGCCAGGAAAAAAACTTTCTCTACAACCAAGCCTTTGGTTGATTAAGATTCTATGGCCTTTCCTTTTAAATGTGTGGGTTGTGGATTTTTTTGTTTTGTTTTTTGGAGGGGTTATTGGTTGGTTGGTTGGTTTTTGTTACATATCTTGTGTTCTCATTTTGTATTTCTATGTTGTGAACCACCCTGTAATCTTCAGATGAAGGATGGTATGCAAAGTTAATTAATTAAATAAATAGTGTTGCCAGATGGCTGGGAGATTGTACTTTGTAGAGTTAAACTACGCATAAAACAGAACATAACATTTCCTGAAATTGTTGGGGAAATGCGATACTCAAAAAGTTTGCTTATTTTCAGTATTAAACTTGCCGCTGAGTGGAGGAGAGCAGAAATTCTCCCTCCTACTTGGATTGTCATATGTGGTTAATGTTTACATTGTTAGGGTTTTTTTTAATCGATACTAATTAAATTTATATTCTGCCTTTCCTCCAAGTAGCTTAACATGGTGTGCACAGTCCCCCTTCTCATTTTATTCTCACAACAGTTCTCTGAGGTAGATTAGGCAAATAAAAAATAAATCTGTGAACTGCCCTGAGACCTCTGGGTATAGGGTGGTATATAAATTCAATAAATAATAATAAAAATACAGTAATAATAATAAACTATGGCTGTCCCAAGGCCATCCAGTCAACTCCATGGCTGAGCAGAGATTTGAAATGGAGGCTTCCCAGTCTTAATCTGTTATTCTCTCCACTAGGTTGACTTAATGAACCTTCCTAGTTCTGGAAGTTATTACTTAAATTTATATCCCAGCTTTCCTCCAAAGAGCTCAAGGCAGGTGTACAGAGTTACCCCCCCCCCAACTTCATCTTTACAACAACCCTGAGAGGTAGGCAGGTATGAGAAACAGCGACTGTCCCAAGGTCACCCAGTGAGCTCTATGGCTGAATGAGGATTTGATTCCAGGTCTGGCACTCTAACCACTAGGCCACACTGACTTTTGCAAGCGCAGCATCATTCCTTTTCTACATTGTTCACCTTCAAGCATAAAGAACACTGAGCCTTCCCCTGAGAAATCCTATCTGCTGGACTGAAAATGTTTAACATAATGATTTTTGAATTCCTTTCATTTGCTTTTGAAACTCAGTTTGTTCCATCCAGATTTATCTCTGAGGCTTTGAGGACTAGTAACTTATTCTTTTAAAGGGGAGGAAAAATGAGTTCCGAGGATTTTACCAGGAGCTTGTGGGCCTCAGAGATGCATGATAGAGCTGCTGTGGCTTTTTTCTCTTTTTTTGCATTCCTCTGTGTACCAACTTAACCCTTCAAATGCTGCTCTTGTCTATGTTAGAAATAAAAATAAAATAAAAACCCCACCCAGTTTTGTAAGAAGCAAATGGGGCATATAAACTAGAGTGCTTTGGGGTAGTTGCTTCTATTTTTTAAATATATATATATATATTAAAAAGGCCCCTTGGAGCTTTCTGCCATATGCTTTCAAATGCTCTTTGCTCAGCCAAAGCAATCATGTGGTATTAAAAAAAATAATACACAGATTATTGCTGAAGGAAATAGGGGTGTGTGATAATGATTGCAACAAGAATTGAAATGTTTGTAAATGAATTAAGCTAGTGTCTATCAGCCTTTATTAGACTGATCTCTCATGGAAAAAGGGGGGCGGGGAAAGGTCAGCGCACAAGATTTCCTCTGCTTCCTGGAATTCTTACATTTTTTCACTATGATAACATTGTGTGTGCGTGCGTGCGTGTGTGTGTGTGTGTGTGTGCGCGCGCACGCGCATAAACACTGACTGGAAGCTTTCCCCCCCCCCAATGCAGTCCTGGGAGAATGCCTGAAGCATGAGCTCAGATGTTCAGGCCGCTCCATGCATGGTGTCATACACTTCCACAAGCAAATTCACAGTGACATTAAAGAAAATAAGAACAGAAGCATAATCTGTTAGGGAAGATGTTCTGCGTGAAAAACATTAAGAGGTGTGCCAGTGCATCTCTCCTAGCAGTGCTTGTGCGCATCTTCCATACATTTCAAAGAGACATGTGCAGGAGAACTTCCCATGAGAGTGCATCCCTTTGCATCCTGTTCTACAAAACATTCGGAACCCCGGGTGGGGGAATTATTTTGGAAGGCGGTTTGGCTTATCAAAGTATCCGGTTGGCAGCCTGATCCTATACATGTTTCACTCGGAAGCGTTTTATTATGGCGATTATTATTTATTAAATTTATATGCCGCTCTTCATAATAAAATGCAAGATTAAAAACAAAACAATGACCTTGCCCCGTTCCCACAGACAGATGTAAAAGGCTGGAGAAGGCCTGGTTGAAGAGGAGGTTTAGTGGGACATATTTCCAAGTAAGTGAAAGGGGTTGCAGTCTGAGATAAGAGAGAGATGGAAGTGTGCAGGGCTTTTTTCAGCTGGAACTCGCCGGAATTCAGTTCTGGCACCTCTCATGTGGGCTCCATTGCCATTATAAGAGAACAAGGTGATTTCCTGGTGAGTTCTGGCACCTCTTTTTCTAGAAAAATAACACTGGGTGTGTGGATCTGGTTTCTCCCCACCCCCACCCCTCAATACACAGAAATGCAGTTTTATGAAATCTCATCTTCAGTCCCCTCCTAAACACCTCCACTTTTTGTGCACAAAGACCAAACAGGGTGGGCATGGAAAGGGCTGGGAGAATTGCCACACTTTTGTGCCTGTTAATGAATTCCCCTTTTGTGGAATAAAAAATAAAAGGTGGACAAAAGCTTCACAATAAGATGTGAGTACAAAGGGATGCACTGCTGTGGTATGTGCTTCTTAGGAACAGATTTAAATGATTTGCATATGGCCACCTAAATATTTAATGCCTGTGCCGTTGAGAAAGAAAGGTTTGGAACTCAAATGCATGAGCAAATGACAGTCTCACTTACTGACTTTGTTTGCGCTTCTACTGAAATGTGGAAGCCATTCCTGAGACTCCATATGGCGGGGGGGGGGGGGAGCTTGCAGCAGCACACAGCATTTTTGACCCCTTCAGCACCACACCAGATCAAACTCTCTAGCTTGCTGTTTTATTCCTGATGAGCTTGCATACTAACAGAGATTTGAGTTTTGAACACTCTTACAACTTAATGTTGAGGGGAAATATGCAGCAGTTGCTTGGTGGCTGGAAATAACCTTTTGCTGAAAAATTTGTATCAGCCCTCGGGCTACAGGCACATATATAATTTATTTATATTTTACTTTTTTTACATGCTGTTATTCATAAATTGTGTGTGTGTATAAAAATAGCAACCATGTTATTTAATTTTTAAAAATTACAATCAGAAAGATGTATTTTTAATTGGGAACTGTCTAAGGCTTAAGCTGTGGTACACCCTTGAGTCTAAAATGCACACCTCCTGGCCTCCCAATCAGTTATTCAGCTGCCACACAAGTCACATTCATATCACATATTTAAAATACTCTAATGCCTCTTTAAAGAGTCACGGCTTCCCCCCAAGTATCCTGGAAATTGTGGTTTGTTAAAGGTTCAGACACTTGTTAGGAAAACCCTCACATGACTACAGATCCTACAAAGCACAGTTCCTGGGATTCTTTGAGGGAAGCCATGGCAGTTAAAATGGTGGTAGAGTAATTTAAATAGCATCCAGAACTTTCTAGTGGTTTTTGCACTATGTAATTCCGAATGAGCTAGGCGTGTCTCCCTTTCCGTTTCTCCTGCTCCATCTTTCCTATTCTTCATGCCATCTTCTTTCTTAGTGCATGACTAAGAAAGTGCAAGGGGGTGGCTTGGGAAACTACTGACTGTGGGTGACCAACATTGTACCAATCTCTTGAGCTCATCTCCTGCAAACAGTCACTTGCAGTGGTGATAACAGCTGAGCACAGGTGACAGACCATAAACAGGTCTACTGTGAGGTGGTGAGGGCAGCAAAGAAAGCTTACTTCTCTGCCTCTTAAGTGGTCATCCAGCAGAGGTCTTCAGAGTGATGAATGGACTGATAAACACCATGGTTGGGACCATCAGAGCACTCTGAGACCTGCTGTGACAAATTTGCAGAGCACGTGGAGGACAGAGAGGTTTTTACTGGCTCTGAACCAGACTACACTGCTGAAACAGTTTTCAAGCAGATGCCCAGAGAACTATCAAAGTCAAATTGTTTGGAACCAGTTTCAGCTCCTGCAGAGGTGTAGCTAGGGGGAGCGGGGGAGTGTGGCACTGGGCACCACACCGCGGGGGGCAGCACTTACCAGGGGGCCTTTAGTGCACCCGAGTCATGGACCTCTCCTGGGATTGAGGCAGTGGCTTGGGCGGCTGCAGGCTCTGCACTGCCCGAAACTGCAGTGTAGGGCTTGCGTCTGCCCACCACCTCCCCCTCAGCCACCCTACAGCTGAGGGGGAGGCAGTGAGCAGACTCCTTGGAGGCCACTGAGCTCCTGTGACCTGAGGATATAGTTCAGCCTCTCTCAATTCTTGCCCATTTTGGCTTGTAAGAGCTTGCTGGAAGAGCTTTATTGGGTGGGTCAAGGGACAGTTTCTCTTTGCCAGAGGGGGATTTGCCAGCTGACTTGAAAGAAGCAGTGGTTCAGTCCATTCCTGGACCCCTAAGGGGTATAAAAACTGTCGCCCTGTCACAGACAAGATACTTGAGAAGGTACTGGCTATTTAACCTCATGAAATGAGTTGACAAGGACCATTAGGAGTTGGAGGTACAGTGATGCAGTGCTTCTAATCCTGCTTCTGCCTTGGCACCTTGGGAATTGCGCCGTGCGTTTCTACAGGGTTACATCTCATCCGTCCGTGTCCATCCCCCCCCCCCATGCTGTTTAACATCTATATGAAGCTGCTGGGAGAAGTCAGCAGGAGATACAGAGTTCTGTGTGATCAGTATGTGGCCTTTGGCTGTGGTTAGCAGGGGATCCCAAATTTTGGGGTTTGTAGTTAATGAAGCTTATGAATGATATGCAGCCCTGCTTCACCATAACATCAGGATTATGTGATAATGGGCTGGATGAGAGTCATTAAACTGAGACTGAACCTAGAGAAGGCAAAGTGTTGTGGGTTGGTGGTTCTCAGGTCTGGGAATTGGAAGGGAGATGCAAACCCATATTTATTGTTGGGGGAAAGTTTAATACCATAAAATCAGTTGCAATTTGGGATTTAGCTCAGAGAAGAATAAGGTGAACTGAGAAAATATGGCTAATGAACATAAAAAGGAAAATGCACTTTTGATTGATGTCAATATTTGTAGGTATATTTATATACCGCTTGGTAGTATGTTTAATTTTATTGTATTAGACATACAGACCTGTGTGCTATTTGTGTTTATATTTGTACTTAACTTTATTCGTGTTTTAATTATATGATATTAAATGCAAGGGCTTTTATAAAGGCAAGATGGCATGCATGTTCTTTTCTGCTCTTCCAGCATCAGAAAAAGTGCCATATGAGTTCTGTCTAATTGGCTTGTTAAAAATAGTTCCACCACATGCTGATCCTTGCTTCAAAATAAAGACAGAAGCAGGCACACTCTCACTTAAGCTTCCCAGTTGTCCTTCCTCCTCAGCCTGTATTATGTCACAACAGAAATGGTCAACAGTCTAAGAGTCCTTTGGCATGTTGTCTCTGTTTCTGGAGCTGTCAGTCAGGCAGAATCTCACACAGAATCCTTTAGCCACCATCAGCATCATTATATTTTTCCTGGAGGCAGTTTTCAGGTGCACCTTGGCAAGCCTGTGAAAGAGGCCTCATGAATTTGTGTACTATTTTATTGAGTAATTTTGTGACATAATTGTGGGCTTTAAGCCTAAGGGGAAAGGGAACAACGGGCAAGCACAGAAACCCTTTAACATCGTAACTCTCCTTCCAGCACTGACTTCAGAGGCTGATTCCCCAGAGATTGTGGCATGATACCATGAGAGGAGGCGTGGCTTTATCCACGGCAGTATATCATGCCTCAACTCACTGTCCTTTCAGTGCCAAGGATAAACAACAAAAGATTGGCGACAGGGTGTAAATTGCATTCATACGTATCTTGTAATAAAATCATCTGTTATTCTATTATATTTGGAGCATGTGTAAGGTAAAGGTAAAGTCCAGTCAAAGGCAACTATGGGGTTGCGGCACTCATCTTGCTTTCAGGCCGAGGAAGCCGGCATTTGTCCACAGACAGCTTTCTGGGTCATGTGGCCAGCATGACTAAACTGCTTCTGGCACAATGGAAAACCATGACAGAAACCAGAGCGCATGGAAACGCCGTTTACCTTCCCTCCACAGCAGTACCTATTTATCTACTTGCACTGGCATGTTTCCAAACTGCAAGGTTGGCAGGAGCTGGGACAGAGCAACGGGAGCTCACTCCTTCATACGGATTCAAACCGCTGACCTTCCAATCAGCAAGCCCAAGAGGCTCAGTGGTTTACGCCACAGCGCCACCCACTTATATCACAGTGGCATTGTATGCATTCTTCAGCATGCACATGAATGCCTCATTTCACTGTTAACTGACTGTGTTTTTAACTAAAACAAAAAGACACTGTTTGTAGTCTGCGTCCATTGCTATCCCTTGGGGCTCAAGCGGCCTTGGTAGCATGGCTTCCATCAGCTTTGGCTGCTGGCCCAAGAGCATCCCTATCTGGACAGAGATAGCCTAATTACTGTTATCCATGCTCTGGTAACCTCTAGGTTAGATTATTGCAACACTATACATATTTGAACGTTATACATAAGGCTGTCTCTGAAGACAGTTAAGAAACTTCACTTGATCAGCAAGCCCAAGAGGCTCAGTGGTTTAGACACCAGCGCCACCCACTCCCTATTAGAGGATGTGTAGCTCCCAGTGGAGGCTGATCCCTTTGGACAAGTGGGGCACTGGCCCACCAAACTGTTCGCCCTCAGCCAGCCACCACCTGCTTGCTGTCTTATTTACAACCAGTCAGTTCTTCGACCAATGTCTCTTCCTGTCATTGGCTCTGGATCCAGCAGCTGTTGATCTCTCCTCAGTGGCGTAGCGTGGGGGGTGCAGGGGGGGGCTGGCCGCACCGGGCGCAACATCTGGGGGTTAGGGTTAGGGGGCGCAAATCCACGGGTTAGGGGGCGCAGATTACTTGCCTTGCCCCGGGTGCTGACAACCCACGCTACACCACTGTCTCTCCTGCTTTCTGCCCTGCGAGTTTCAGTGAGCACCAGCCATGCCTGCTAACCCCAGATGGGTTTGTGCAAGAGAACCCCTTGGTAGATTGCTCACTCTGGGTCACACCTCTGCCTCCTATTCCACTGTTCTTAATAGCATCCCAAAATCCCCCACCTGAGCCAGGTGCCTTTATTTGCTTCATAACAGGGCTGTCTCTGTGTCATAAGGTTGACACCATGAACCAACCTGCATTCAGTCCAGTGGTGGACAAGACTGAAAATGTGAACTACCGAACTCTGACCCACCTTCAAGTGGATTGAGTGTCGAACTGCTCACAATGAGCAAGGGGCACTTCTGTTGTGCACTTTATGCTGTGCACCTAAAAATAACAAAATTGCTTTAAAGGGTGATTACGTCCCATCATTTGTGTTATGGATTCAGTGGCCTGTGTTTGCCTGACCTTGAGTCTGGACTAAGGATTCTGAGCCCCCATGTTCCGATTCAATACACATATCCAATCAGAGAACATTTCAGGATTTGGACCATTGCCATTGGCCCTTAAACTCTGAGTTATGATTCGCAGCTTGGGAGCTTAGACAGCCAATCACGTTGCGAGTGGGAGTGGCCCAGGCCTTCAGAAATGTATATAAACAGTTGTCTTGCCCCTGTTGTCCAGCTCTGTTAGTTCAATAAAGGTTTTTGCTGTTATCATTGTGTCTTGCCTTGTGGGAACCCACCTGCACTTCAGTTTGGTCACAAGTAACATTTTTCATAGCCTGTCTTGTATCAGCCATAGAAACAGTGACTTTCATTGTGCTGATGGGATTAGAGACGGTTCTTATCTTCACAGAATTTATTTGAGAGAGGGAAAAGAATCAGGGGCAGTTGGGGATATTAAGAAGTCATAACCTTTTCTTCAGAAATGGAGGCGCCCTGTGAAATCGTTTTAGGGTTGTTCTGAGTTTTCTAAAGGTCTTTTTCTTGTGATTCAAAGGGAGGCAGGTGCCGTGCAACTCTCTAAAACATATTGTTTTGGATCAGACACAATGTTTTCCCGTCCAACAAACCATGGTGCATACAAGGAAATTAAAATACATAATACAACAACATGCTTGGAATCACAAGAAACAAATCTAATAATTATATTAAAGGTAAAGGGACCCTTGACCATTAGGTCCAGTCGTGACTGACTCTGGGGTTTGTGGCGCTCATCTTGCTTTATTGGCCAAGGGAGCCGTCGTACAGCTTCTGGGTCATGTGGCCAGCATGACTAAGCCGCTTCTGGCGAACCAGAGCAGCGCACGGAAACACTGTTTACCTTCCTGCTGGAGCGGTACCTATTTATCTACTTGCACTTTGACGTGCTTTCGAACTGCTAAGTTGGCAGGAGCTGGGACTGAGCAACGGGAGCTCACCCCGTCGCGGGGATTCGAACCGCCGACCTTCTGATCGGCAAGTCCTAGGCTCTGTGGTTTAACCCACAGCACCACCCGCGTCCCCTAATAATTATATTACTATGTTATAATTTTAGGTGGCCAGCATTAAAGAAACAGTCATATTTTTTTAGAGGTCATTCTAAAAATCCTACTAGAAAAGAATAGTCTTTATCATCTGTCAAAAGTGGGAAAATGACTTATTCCCAACTTATTCCCTGCATCACAACAGGGAGTTCCAGGGCCTGGGCTGGGCTACTGCTATGAAGATACTCACTGATCTGACCTCAAACAATGGTGAGACAGAAGACAGCTCCCTACAAATATATTGTCAGATAGGTGATATCCAAGCTGTTTATGGCTTTTAAAAGTAAGACTCCTTCAGGATGTTGTTGGCTCTCCTTCACTGGAGATTTTTAAGCAGAGGCTGGGTGGCCACCTGTCTTGGTTGCTATAGCTGAGATTCCTGCATTGCAGGGGAGTTGGACTAGATGGCCCCTGAGGTTCCTTCCAACTCTACAATTCTAGAATTCTATGAACCAGCCTAAGAAGAGCCTGCTGGGTCAGGCCAATGGCCCATCTTGTGTAGTAGCATCCTTTTCTTACAGTGGCCATCCAGAGGCCTGTGGAAAACCTGCAGGCAGGACCTAAGTACAAGAACACACTCTCCTCCTGTGGTTTCTAGCAGATGGTATTCAGAAGCATTGTTGCCTCGACTGGGGAGCCAGAGCTTAGCCATCCTGGCTAGCAGCCATTGAGAGCCTTGTCTGATCCTCATTTAAAGCCATCCGAGTTAGTGGCCATCACTGTTTTCAGTTCTATAGTGTCACTGTGTGCTGCCTGAATAAATTATTTCTTTTATCTATTCTGAATCTTCTTATTTTCAGCTTCATTGGAACTCCATGAGTTCTAGTGATATGAGGGGGGGGGTGTGTGTGAAAGCTTTAATCCGGGCTTCACGGATAAACTAACTGGAAGCCTGTCCAGTTTTGTTTTGTTTTTAATGGAGTTAAAACTCCAAATAACCAGCCCTTAATATCAACCAGGCACCGCCATTTTGTACCAGTTTTACTTTTCAAAGGTAGCCTTATGTACAGTCATACCTCGGAATAAATGTGCTTCAAGGTAAGTATTTTCGGGTTGCGCTTCGTAGCGACCCGGAAGTAATGGGGTGCATTACTTCCGGGTTTCGCCGCGCGCGCATGCGCAGACAGTCAAAATGACGTCACGTGCGTAAGCGGCGAAATGCAACTCGCTCAGACGCAGGTTGCGTTTGCTTCGGGATGCGAACGGGGCTCCGGAACAGATCCCGTTCGCATCCCAAGGTACCACTGTACAGTGTTTTACAGCAGTCTAACCTGAAACTCAATTTTGCCTAAAGTGACTTGGAGAGGCTTCTGAGGAATTTCAGGGAAATCCAAGAGTTTTGATTAACATTTCTCTAAGGAGGGTTTGTACTTAACAAATAGGAACAGGACTTAATTTTTTCAACTGAAGGGTGCATTTTTTTCCTATTAAAAGGCCGTGTGCAGTTAGATGTCCTAGCAATTTCTCTGCTTTGCCTGTTAATAATATTATTATGAAGGCTAATCGGTACCATTGCTACTTTTGGATCTTATCTATGGCTTCATAGTTTGTGTTAGATCAGATAAATTAAGCGGAAAGAGTTAGAAACTGTAAACTCTTTCTTCAAACTCAAAATCTTCTAACAGTGTTGCTCATATTCAATGAAAAGCAAAGAAAGGGTTTGTTGGATCATCTTGAGGCTGTTTCTTATGATTTTTAAGATAATAATTATTAGCATTTATTTAGAATGTTCCAAGAAGAGGAGGAAGAAGAAGAAGAAGAGGAAGAAGAGTTTGGATTTGATATCCCGCTTTGCGTGTCGAGGTCCCCAGGGCCACCCCAATAACTCACACATCACACACAATTTTTGTTTAAGATTTTTGGCATAATTTTGGCCACAACTTTATTAAAATACAAATTAGTGAGTGGTTGCTTAGGCATTGGTTGCGACTATCTGCCCCCACCATGGGGGACAGACTGACATTCTGCACGATGCGAAAGTCAGAAAAGGGGAATACACTTGGGGGTAGCGTCGGAGCAGGGAACCTGCCCTCAGCCCTCCCCAAATGCAGCCAGGAGCTCATTGCTATGGCCCGAGCCCCCTTGACAGAGTGGACAAGCAATAGTTAGCCCCCGATTCCTTTAACGGAATCCCTTGCAGCAGCAGCATTAGAGGGGCAGGCACAGCCAATCCATGCCCCTCAACCAACCAAACCATAAACCAATGCCTAACCATAACCTTACAAGTTGTGACGATTTGCTACGCAGTAGGCAAAAACCAAATGGCCCCAGCCAATCAGCCAGATGGACAAAATTCCTACCGGGCCCCTGCCCCAAAGCAGACGACCCCCATGACAGGCATAGTAAAGTCAAAGCGAACAACCCTATTCTAGGGAGGGGGGGACGGGCAATCCGATGCACAGTCGAAAAGAGGAAGCCCTAGCCTCGTGCAAGAAGTTTTAGCATTTCTGGCTGTCAATCAACAAATGGCAACATTAACTTCATCCCAACGACAAGGGAAGCCCCAATCGCATCAATGGCCAACGGTCAATCAGCCCGCCCCACAACTTTGGAGTGTCCGGGCGGCCCCCACCGCAATACGTGCTCTCCGTGAAGGAGAACACGCTTTATCACTACCCTAAGGAGTATCAAAGCGGCTAACAATCTCCTTTCCCATCCTCCCCCACAACACTCTGTGAAGTGATTGGGGCCAAGAGACTTCAAAGGAGTGTGACTGGCCCAAGGTCACCCAGCAGCTGCATGTGGAGGAGCAGAGACACGAACCTAGTTTCCCAGATTATGAGTCCACCACTCTTAACCACTACACCACACTGGCTCTCACAAGAGCTTGAGAACATACATTTACAGTGGTACCTCGGGTTATATACGCTTCAGGTTACATACGCTTCAGGTTACAGACTCCACTAACCCAGAAATAGTGCTTCAGGTTAAGAACTTTGCTTCATGATGAGAACAGAAATTGTGCTCCGGCAGCGTGGCGGCAGCGGGAGGCCCCATTGGCTAAAGTGGTGCTTCAGGTTAAGAACAGTGTCAGGTTAAGAACGGACCTCCGGAACAAATTAAGTATGTAACCAGAGGTACCACTGTATTTATTTTTAAATGAATGAAGTTTAACTGAACTTCTGACTAAATCAATTTTGAACAAAGTAGGAACCTTGAAAATTAGGTACGGTAGAACTTGACGCACAGAGTAAATTAATAATGCAGAGTCTTCTTCAGTAAAAGAATAAAAGCTTTACTGAGTTAAAACTTGTTTGCAAATCACAGCATAGTGAACAGAAGATTTAAACTAGTTTCAGAGCATACACAGAGTACAGGCTTCAATTCTGAGTCAGGCTCCACACACACACACACACTTACTCCACCCTGCACAGGCCCCACAGCGTCTCCAAACTAACTCATGGCTCCAAACCAGAGGTCAGCAAACTGTCCCTCAGACCTTGTGGGGGACCAGACTATATTTTGAAAAACAAATAAAATGAACGAATTCCTATGCCCCACAAATAACCCAGAGATGCATTTTAAATACAGTCATACCTCATGTTACGTTTGCTTCATGATACGTTTTTTCAGGTTGCGTCCCATGGCAACCCAGAAGTACCGGAAAGGGTTACTTCTGGGTTTCTCCGCTCGCACATGCGCAGATGCACAAAATGACATCACGCGCATGCGCAGAAGCGGCGGAGCGCAACCCGCACGTGCGTAGACACGCCGTTGCGGGTTGCGTTCTATTCATGTTGCGAACAGGCCTCCGGAACGGATCCCATTCGCAACCAGAGGTGCCACTGTAAAAGCACACATTTTACTCATGTAAAAACACGCTGATTCCCAGACCGTCCGTGGGCCAGATTGAGAAGGCGATTGGGCCGCATCCGGCCCCCGGGCCTTAGTTTGCCTACCCATGCTCCAAACTGCCTGCCTGCAAGTAGATACAATACATTTACAGTGGTACCTCAGGTTACGTATGCTTCAGGTTACATACGCTTCAGATTACAGACTCCGCGGCAGCAGCGGGAGGCCCCATTAGCTAAAGTGGTGCTTCAGGTTAAGAACAATTTCAGGTTAAGAACAGACCCCCCAGAACGAATTAAGTACTTAACCCGAGGTACCACTGTACATTCTAAAATCAATTCATTCTAAAAGGTACGACGTGCAGGTGAACGGTGGTATTCAAATTTACCGTATTTTTCTGTCTCTAAGATGCCCCTTATTTGGGGGGACTCAGATTTAAGAAAATGGGGGGATATGTAACCGTGTATAAGACACCCCCTAATTTTTAACATTATTTTTTAGGGGGGAAACCTAGTCTTATACACAGAAAAATACGGTAATATCATCAAGGCTGGTTGGTTGCAGGTGTTAAGACAGAAGTTTCACAAATTGGAGGAAAAGGAAGATGTCAAAAAAAGTGAGACTATTGCAAAGTCTGCAGAGAAGGTGCCTGATTTGCATTACAGTGACCCTGCTAAGTAGCCTAACTATTGCAGTGAAAATTTGCAACAGCTTATAATACAACTTGGACCACGCCAGGTTGTATCACATGATTTTCTCAAAGACTAAAAAGCAGAGTATTTTCTCCTATACACCACAAAAGGAGACTAGGAAATGGTGAAGAAGTGTACCATCAGTGGCTGATATATTCAACCTAAAATGATGTGGCCTTTTGTTTTTGCTGTAGGATGTTAAACCAAAAATGGTACATCAATCTTATAAAAAACAGGTTAAAAAAAACTGGAAGAGCATTGGAGCAATGCTGTCTTTGCATGAGAGGAATACTGACTAGAAAACTATCAGACCTGGAGCTAACTTGAAGTGTGCTTGTTTAAAGGAACACCAACTGAAACACCAGCAGAAATTTAGGCAAGAACAATATTGGCAACAAATCTTGGAACAATTGATGGCTTTAGTCAGAGTTCTTGGCATACAAAACTTGCCATTCCATGGTACAACTGAAAAGTTGTACAGTGGTGCCAAAGGAATTTTTTTTTTTTTTAAGTTTGTAGAATATTTTTCCTTTTTTGATCCTATCATGAATAATAATAATAATAATAATAATAATAATAATAATAATAATAATAAATTTATTTATATCCCAGCCAATGCCAGGCTCAGAGCAGCTAACAACAGTAAAAATAGCACAATTTACATAAAATCATAGTCAATTAATTGAAATACATCCTAAAATCAGTTCAGAATCAAATTAATGGCACCATTGGGCTAGAGTTCTGTGAAGATTACAGAAGGAGAGAGGGGGTCAGGCTGTGCCCTGGCCAAAGACCTGATGGAACAGCTCTGTCTTGCAGGCCCTGCGGAAAGATGTCAAGTCCCTCAGGGCCCTAGTCTCTTGTGACAGAGCGTTCCACCAGATCGGGGCCACGGCCGAAAAAGCCCTGGCTTTGGTCGAGGCCAGCCTAACCGGGAGCCAGTGCAGCTGGTATAGCACCGGGTGAATGTGATCCCGCGGCGAGGATCCCGTAAGGAGTCTTGCCGCAGCATTCTGCACCCGCTGGAGTTTCTGGGTCACTCTCAAGGGCAGCCCCATGTAGAGTGAGTTACAGTAATCAAGCCTGGAGGTGACCGTCACGTGGATCACATTGGCTAGGTCAGGGCGAGAGAATGAACACTTGCACAGAGTTAAAGATCAAGAAACAATGGTTTGCTACCTAGGAAAAGATACCCAAAATGAGTTTATACAGCTTCTAGCAGGTGCTATAAAGCAGAAAATTTTAGCACATGCAAAGTCAGTCAAATACTACTCAATTATCCTGGACTGCACACCTGGTATTAGTCATGAACAAATGTCCATGGTTGTACATTATGTCAATCATGTATCTTTGATGACACACGCCTAAAAGGTTTATCTGGAAATACTTCCTGAGTTGAAGCTAAGGCCCTTGTTTTTGCAATTTGTAAGTTCAAGTTTGTGGTGTCCCTGGTTGCATGGTATACCATCTTAGAAGCAAGCTGCTACAAAATAAGAAAGCTGATTTAAATTCAGCTGCAAGCCAATTGTAAGTGACCGAGTATTACCTTCTGGGCTGCAGGTGAGATGAGCGTTTTTAACAAGTTTTGATAGATGATACTGAGATTGCAAAGGAGCTAGAAACTCTACCAGGCTTTGAGACAGAACAAATTGGAAAAACGAGAAAGAAATGGCAGCTTGCATAAGAGGCCCAAGAAGAGTCACTGTAAGATGTAAAGTACAAATTCAAAGCAGTTTTCTGCTTTGCCATCTTAGTCATGGCCATACAATCTGGTGAAGAGAGCCACCAACAGCTACAACAGTATAATGCCCTATTTGGCTTCCTTTATGATATATATACAGTACAGGCTGCAACCGTTTGTGGTGTATCCAATTGACGTGCGATTGCCAGTGCACAGGTCCTTTTGGACCTGGAAGAAAGCAGAACAGGGATGGAATATGGTGGAACAGAGGGCAGAGTGGGGCATAACAGGGTGGCATGTGCTTATGCATGTGTGGTAGGGGGGCAGGAACAGAACCTGAATATACTAAAATATACTTAAGATACACTGAATACTGAAAATATCCTGAATATGTACTTAAGGCCTGCAAGGATTTGGAAAAACCATAGATGCACAATGGAAACAAATTACAGATAGGTAGCCGTGTTGGTCTGCCATAGTCAAAACAAAACAAATTCCTTCCAGTAGCACCTTAAAGACCAACTAAGTCAGTTCTTGGTATGAGCTTTCATGTGCATGCACACTTCTTCAGATTCGTATCTGAAGAAGTGTGCATGCACACGAAAGCTCATACCAAGAACTGACTTAGTTGGTCTTTAAGGTGCTACTGGAAGGAAATGGAAACAAAGATATTGATGCTGAAGATCTGTACAGTGAATATATAGCAATTGCTCAAAGACTCCCAAAGTCCATGCTACCACAAGAAACGCTTGTCTTCATACTACAACAAAAACTCCCGAATAGCGCGCCTAATTTTGAACAAAATTTTGATCTTCCTCACACTTCCAGCATCAGTGGCAACTGGTGAACACAGTTTCTGAAAGCTCAGACTTATATAAACTTGCATACGCTGAATAATATTGCAAAAGAGACTAGTTGGCTTGGCAACTATTACCAGCTGAACATGCCCAAGCATCAGTGCTTGACCTGAAGAAATGGGTAGCAAAATTTGCAGAGGAAACAACACACAAAGTGACATTTTGATGTGCCTGGAATTGAAACTTTGAAGAGATTTAAATTTTAACATCACAATTCAAAAGATTATTCAGAATGATTTGTGTACTAAAACATTTCCTATTATATTTGAGAAATCTTCTGGAAAAGACCATCCAAAGAGGACTGGTACCGCCGCAAAAAAGTGCCATTCACTCCTAACTCTGACTGTCGCTCTAGAAGGATACCATTGTCAGTGGTGAGGATAAACCTGGCACTGTATTATTTCTGATTACATGTGCATATCTTTTTGGATGTGATTGAAATCTTCTGTAAGACACTTTGGGCTATAATGCTGGATAAAAGTATGCCGCATAATTAAATGCTATCAACTATTATATCCTTCCAGGCCATCTTTTCCAGGATAGGAATGGACTGGACAATTGTAGGGCCCCATCTTATTATCCACACTATTTAATGTCTACATGAAATTGCTGCACGAGGTCATCCAGAGGTTTTGATTGTCGTAAACATTCAAATGGCTCCCAGCTTGGCCCCCACTTTTGTTCCTGAGCCCAAGGTTTTCTTAGTAGACAATCAGTATCTGGAATCAATGTCAAACTGTTTGTGCATAAAAGAAGTTACACTTAATCCAGGCAAGGACACATCTCTAGTTGGCAGGAGGAAAACAGGTGCTCAGTGTCCTTCAGAATGGAGGCGTGGGCTGGCAGGTGCCACGCCACCATCCATGACCCTAAGACACCCCAATGCTCCTCTTGGGGTTTTGGGGGGAGGCGCGTCCTCTAGCACTCTTTCCCAGAAGCTCCGCAAAGCCGAATCCGCCATGTTGTGGGAACCCGGAAGTGTGTTTTCTTCAAGATTCAATCCCATTCCATCAGAATTACTGAGATACCTTTTAGCATTCACTTTTGTTTAACTTCTCAGATGGATCTCACACTGATTTGAGCCACTCTGTATTTCTCCACGTGAAATTACACCCATTATAAACAGATTCTGCTGTATCTTATTCACTGTGCCAAAAGTTGCCCCCCTTTAACAGCACAGGCATGAATGGACAGGTAAGAAACACAGGTATAGGCCGAAGTTTTCTATGCATGTTTACTGAATGCACACCTAAAGCGCTTTGAAACCATAGTAGGAAAAGGCTCTTCTAGAATGGAGCGTCTTATTACAATCCGATGGTAAAACAGAAAATGGCTTGCTATCCAACAACTGCACCCCCTTGTGTAGAAAACCCCATCCAGTGTGTGTACTGCAATCAGCACACCCACACATGGTCTTATAGGAGCATCAGGAAAATCTAAAGTGAATCCATATGCAAATAGGTTGAAACTGGAGGAAAACCTTCCATTAGTACATGTTTTCGATCTATTGTTATTACCAAAGCCTCTGCATTTAAAATGTTACGTTACTGTTCAAAGGCATCATCTTTTTTAAAATGGAAAATCTTATTAGTGGCAAAGAGGAGGCGACAGTATCTCCTTTAGAAAAACATGAAAATCAGCTGCACAGTCTTTAATATTCTTTATTGCACCACTTTCCTAACCCCGAATATGCCATTGATCCAGCCAAGACACACCCAGTGACTTCGGCGCATGAAATGATTACAGCAGTGGTTAATAAGGAAAGGAATGCAGGAGGGAGAACATCAAAATGTATCTAGCAATCTTTACTAGTCTATTGGGAAAGGGAAAGACAAAATATTCCTTTACTCCGCAGTGTTGTTACTTACAGCCCTTGGAGGAGGATGCGCAAAGTTGACTTGTTGTATGATGAGTATGGCCAGGCCTACCCTTAGACACAGTGAGAAAAATACTATGAGCAGCAAATACTATGGCACAGGAGAGGTGGCCCTCTCAGGTGTTCCTCCTAAGCCAGGGGTGAGCAAACTTTTTCAGCAGAGGGCCGGTCCACTGTCCCTCAGAGCTTGTGGGGGGCCAGACTATATTTTTTTGCGGGGGGAGAACAAATTCCTGCGCTCCACAAATAACCCAGAGATGCATTTTAAATAAAAGGACACGTTCTACTCCTGTAAAAACACCAGGCAGGCCCCACAAATAACCCAGAGATGCATTCTAAATAAAAGGACACATTCTGCTCCTGTAAAATCACCAGGCAGGCCCCACAAATAACCAGAGATGCATTTTAAATAAAAGGACACATTCTACTCATGTAAAAACACGCTGATTCCCGGAGCGTCCACAGGCCAGATTTAGAAGGCGATTTGGCCGCATCCGGCCCCTGGGCCTTAGTTTGCCTACCCAAGCTCGTCAGCTATTCCCCACTGTTGTGTATGCCCTGCAGCCTGGCCTGCACCCCTATAAACTAGCTTGCTGAACTCAGGTTTGGTGGAGGATGCTGGTTCGTTGCTGGTATTGAAATGAAACACAGCTTCCTGACCAGTCAGCTTCTATAACCGGGAGAGGCAGCGGCATTTCATCCTTTGGCTCAGGCAGCAAAATGTCTTGTGCCAGCCCAACTGGCAAGAGTTGCCACATGGACTTAGACCCAGCTCCAAGGGCTCCCAGGTGATGGAGATTACTTGAGTACTTTTTGGTTTTGTTTCTCTCTTTGTTTTAGACATGAAATTGCCTTAATTTCCCTGGTTTCCCTACCAAGCACTAGGCATGTGGCATGTGTTTTGGCTGGACATCTTTTGATACCTTCGCCTTGGAGGTCCCATTGGACCCGCTGCTAGCAACACGAAATAATACCAAGAGTGTGGGCAAAACATATTGCTTGGAATAAACCTGGCACTGTATTATTTCTGATTATACATGCATATCTTTTTGGATGTAATTGCAATCTTCTGTAAGACACTTTGGGATATAATGCTGGATAAAAGTACGCCGCATAATTAAATGCCATCAACTATTATATCCTTCCAGGCCATCTTTCCCAGGATGGGACTGGACTAGACAATTGTAAGGCCCCATCTTATTATCCACACTATTTAATATCTACATGAAATTGCTGTGGGAAGTCATCCAGAGGTTTGGATTGTCATAAACATTCAAATGGCTCCCAGCTTGACCCCTCTTTTGTTCCTGAGCCCAAGGATTTCTTAGCACACAATCAGTTTCTGAAATCAATGTCAAACTGTATGTGCATAAATGAAGTTACAGTTAATCCAGGCAAGGACACATCTCTAGCTGGCAGTAGAAAAGCAGGTGCACCATCTTTATCCACAGTCACTCCCACTCAAGCAGTTCAGAGATCTGGAGCACTCTCGATCTGGCTCTCTGCTGGCAGGTGGCAGGTGTCACTTAAGAGACAGCAGCTCCGCGGAGCTTGTGCACTCACGATGTCCTACTCAAACATGGTAAGTTTGGCAACTAAAACTTAATAAACCAATGAAGCTCACTAGGATTTTCTTCCAGTTTAGTGGGTGGGATGGGTTTTACTAACTTGGGAGTAACTCTCACTGGGGATAATTACTTCTTTGTGGATGTACTGTATATAGGATTAAACTATTGCGGGAGCAATCACTTTTGAGCGGACATTCATAGGATTGCACTTAAGTATGGGCTGGATGTGAGCTCGCAGTTTTCTGGCAGTTTTCTCCCCGAGCATCCGCTGGCCGGCTCGGAGGAAACCTCTTGGGTACAAGCATGTTTTGCAAGCATAAAAGGCATCCAGATTTTTTGGCAGCCACCTGCATAATCCTATGCTATGCACATCTGGAAGCAAAGGGACGCGCTTTACTGGCCTGTCTTGTTAATAAACTGGAGTGAGGGGCTGGCGGCGAGTGAAGTTAGTTAGCCGTCGGCTGCGCGGAAAGTGGCTATCTACACCGGGCTCTTCCTTAAGCCTCCCAGGCATGCTCGAAAGCAGAGAGAGAATGAATGAACCTTCTTCCACATGCGGTCTAGCTTACGATATTATTTTTGTTGGTTTCTAATTAGTTTGGTTAAGTATATAAATGAGGTTATCGCCTTTGTGTGTTGCGGGGGCGGGAGCTGCTTCTGCGTCTTTAACAACAAGCATCCTGGCACCGTTTAAATGAAGCAAATGTGCATTTTTATTTTCCTGGCAGGGGAATAAGGGATGATACGGAAAGCGTCGCCTCTTGCGCCGTTTCTGGGGAGGCAGATTTATGTTGGAAACAAGGCACCGGGAGCGGGGCAACTTTTTCTTTTTAAGGTGACAATTCTGCGCGGAACTCAGCAGCCCTCCTAGCCGAATTAAGCGGCTCTTTGCGCGTTAAAATGCAGCGCGGAGCTCTCTGGACTTGTCGCTTTTTATGTTAAGGTGGCACAACGATATGCTCCTTCCCCTTTAAGACTGGAGTTAGGCTGCGTGTGTGTAAGAGTAAGGGAAAGAGAGCGAGCGGCGGCGTGTCTCCTCCTCTCCGAGTGACACAGCAGTTAGATATGCCCTATCAGTAACTTCAAGCCCACAAACTCCACCTCTGACTGAGGAAACTGTGGGCTGAGGGAAATGTAGTGCGCGAAATGAGACAGACAGTGAATCATTAGCAAACTGCAACGCCAGGATGAACTTGTCGGGAACCTAAGAGGCGAGGGGAAACAAGCGCCGAGAGTCCCTCTCTCTTTCCCCACCTCCCTCCCTCCCTCCCTCCTTTCTTTCTTTTTTTTTTTTTTCTTTTCCTTTGAGCGCTGCTGGGTTTCGTCCAAAACAATCAAACTGGATGTAAAAGCTGGTGGATCACCAGTCCAAGATGCTTCTGGTTTCCCCGCGGGTAGATGCACCACGCATGGAGCCGCATATTCCAGTAAGTAGACTTCAGCCGGGCGGGCAGGAAGGGACGGAAAGTCTCGTTCTTAGCGAACGTCTCTGGGCACCAGGATCCCAAGAGAGACTCTGATGAGAGGGATTTAGTTCCTGGGATGGGGAAAGTGATCCTTTCCCACCCCCTTCCCGATCCGTGCTGAGGCTGTGCGTAAAGACAACCGGGGCAGTCGGCGCTTTCGCATTTTGGTGGTAACTTGGAAGCTTCCTGTATTTATTATTATTATTTATTTTATTTTATTTTATTTTATTCTCCCGTCCAGAGTGCGCTTGTACGCCTGCGTGTGTCTATGTCTGTGTGTCCGTTTCAGCGTCCTAGTGCAATTTCTCGCTATGCTGTGTTTGTGTTTTAAAATGGTGGTAGATGGAGATGATTTCTTGCCGTCGTGTGGCTCCTAGGAAAGGAAGAAAGGAGAGAGCGGGGGGGAAAGTAGGACAGGCTGGCGTGCCTGTGGAAGAAGATCGGTTTCAAGGGAGGCAGACAGAAGTGCAGCCCCTTTCCTGCATGTCTGGCTGGGAAGCAGCTGCCGCTGGCAGTGGGAGAAAAAGAGGGGCGACGACGCGCTCAGCCCGCGCGCGCGCGCGCGCGCACACACACATACAGTTTTCGTCTCCCATCTGTGTGCTCGCCTGCCACAATCCCGGAATAGTTTTGTTCCTTAGGCAGACACACTGTGCTCGACCTACACATCTCCTCCTCGCCGTTCCACCCACCCGCTCCGGCGCTTGGGTCGGATGAGCAGTTTACAAACGCAGACCTCCCCGCAAATAGCCCCTGGCTCCCCGGGCACGAAGGTGCGGTGATGAATGCAAAACGATACTTTTTATTGTGATGGAGGATATATTACGGCTTCCCTTTCGACATGAAAAATGTGTCTCAGAATCAAGTCTGGAAAGGAGGTAGCCTCTGTCTGACTTTTTTTTTTTAAAAAAAATAATTATTATTATCCTAGATTAAATGCTGACTGCACAGAAGACTTAATAGGATTAGGTAACTGCCAATACTCCCAGACCTCGAAGCTGCGGTGGTACCCCTGTGTAAACAGAGTCATACAGGAAGGCTTGTTTTAGCCTGATTACTGGGATGGGGGGCTTTCCTTAAAACTTGCATCAAACAGAAAAGCATGAATGAACAAAACGTGGTGGGGAGATGTTCTCTAAAGGCGCCTCCCATGGAGCGTTGCTATATGCGATGCTCTAATAAAACGACCTGATCGGTGGGTACCTAAAAAGGCTAGATCATCGCTGTCTCGCTTTCAAAGGTGAGAAGTGTGATAAATATATTAAAGTCAGAAGCTTCCTTACATTCCTGTTTCTCTTCTCCCTCCGCCCCCCGAAAAACAAAACAAACCATCACACTAGTTTGCGAGCTCTTTGGGGCAGGGACTCTTCCTGCGCTCCGCTCTGCTCTCGGTGTGATGCACCTTGGTAGAGTTATATTAATAAAGATGTTAAACAAACGGTCAAGTGAAGCAGCCTGCCAAAGTTACCCCGCGGGGGTAGGGGTGGGGGTTTCTGCAAAAAAAATACAAAAGAGTTACGTGTGACTGAAAAGCTGTCTTCCGGCATTTTAAACACTAATTAGTCCAAACTCTGACTGTGTCTTTCTTGCCTTGTGGTGAGTTCTTCCTCGTTGGGGTTGTTGTTTTTTTTTTAATCCACCCATGCTGACTCACTTTTTTTTTTTTTTTTAAAGTATTTTGATTTCTCACCCTGTGATTAAGAGGTGAGGTGGAAGGAGCCACTTTGCGGGGTAAACAAGCTGCTTGTTGTTGATTGGGCTCTCCAGCTGTCTCCCTTGTTTAACCCAGAGGAGGAGGAGGAGGCTGTTGCTGCTGCTGCTGCTGCTGCTATTGCTATTGCTATTGCTATGTTTGGCTGATTAATTATTAGGCTCGCTCTTCTTCCTCCATTACAGTCTTTGACCCCCTCCCCCGCTAAATTAACTCACCACCCTAGTTGCTGGGACCCCCTCCTACCCCAATAAGAGACTGCTGGGGAAATTGCGCGAGGGGGGGGAATTGTTTGGGTGGCCTTTGGCTGCTAGTTAGTCTTATATTCCCAGTCAGTGCAGCATGCTTTTGTTATGGGTTTACTAAAAGGGAAGGAGAGAGAGGTGTGTGTGTGTGTGTGTGTGTGTGTTTTGGGGGGGTGTCCTGTAACCAGGGTGATTAGGGGGAGAGTATTCCTGCTTGGAGCGGAGGCGGGTGGCAGTTCTCCTTGGAAGAAGCCCGCTTGTGCTTTCTTTTCAGAGTCCTCCTCCTTCCTGGAATAATAAATTTAAAAGCTGCTTTCTCTCTCTTTCTCCTTCTCCCTCCTCAGCAGGCTGAAGCTGGGAAGGGAGGGGAGGAAGGGAGGGGAGATGGCACAACGTCTGCAAAAGATCCTGGCGTTTGTAACAGGAGATTAATAGGTTGCAGGGGCGTCTCTGTTGCCATTCTAGCACAACCAGCTCGGTGCTTCCCCTCTCTACGATTCGCAAAGGCTCGGGGTGTGAGTGTGATGGGGGCTAGTATCTTTCTTTTTTCTCCTCCACCTCTGACAACTGAAAACAAGGTAAGAGTCTTACCAGCTTTGCAAAAATGGTACCCAGAGGAGCCTCCTCCCTACCCCTGCACAAGAGGTGGGGAGCATGACCTCTGACATAAACCCCTGTGTGTTCTCATATTTCCTTTGCCTATGAGATTTGCAAAGGTGGAGATTAATGATTGGACTGATAATGCTATTCTTCCACCACCTGTCTGGAAGGTGTGCTCTCTGCTAAAGTTGGAGAGAGTGGACTAGGGAGCTTGCCTGCTTGTCTACCTGTAACACCACTGGTTTAAGCTATTCTCTCTTCTTTTCCTGTTCTTCCCATTCCTGGCTGTTCTGGTTATTGGGTGTGAGAAACAATACAGTGCCAACAGCATGCATGATGCTAAACATGTGTGCTGAATAAACTGGCAGGTGTCTGTCCCAAAGAGCTTACAACTGAAACTGGGAAAGGAAAGAGGTAAGGGTTATTAAGTGAACCACTGCCTCCTTTGCCCTAGAGAATGGATGCAGCACCTGTGCTCCTCCGAATGTTGTCTGATTGCTGTCATCACTGACCATCAGCAACTCGGGCTGGAGACTGGAGGTTCTGGAGGGTCACAAGAACCATGTCACAAGTTCAGAGGCTCTGAGGTCAGATGTGAGAACCTTGGCTTGGACTGCCCACAGGTGAAGCAATACAACTCTGTAGATCTGGGCAATATATTGCCCAAAACTAGTTTGAAGTTCAGACTGTGTTTCATAATTTTTGACCTGGCAATATATCACAAATCATGACGTGTTTGTGTTTTTGTGTGTGTTCCATGCAAAAATCGCAATGTGGGAAAGATGAAGCCAGCCAATGCTTCTCTCAATTCCTGCAGCCCTCTTAACTCTGCTGGCTCAGCTCCCTCTTGTCTCCTGCAGGGGGCAGCGAATCACAAAGTCAGGTGTTGGCAAAAATCACGATGCAGGAAAAATAGTGAAGGCAGCCTCCCCATAGCTCCATCCTTATTCCAGGCATTGTGATATATCAGTATATTGCAATGTTTAGCTAGTGATAAATCACAATGTTGAAAACCAGATATTTCCCAGCCCTATTCTGAACATGCTCCAAAGTGTGTTATAGGCTTCACACACTCAGGACAAAACTCTTAATGCCTTGGTGAGTTGATCAAATCAAACCCAGTAATGAGCCTTTCTAACAGATAGTTTTTATCTTATGGCAAGCTTCCCAAAGTTGACTGGGATTGTATAACTTATTTATTTCTGAGAGAATGGCCCAGGAAGTGACCATGTTTTCTTTTTTCCTACTCTTTGCAGTACAGTAGTACCTCGGGTTAAGTACTTAATTCATTCCAGAGGTCTGTTCTTAACCTGAAACTGTTCTTAACCTGAAGCACCACTTTAGCCAATGGGGCCTCCTGCTGCCGCCGTGCCGCCAGTGCACGATTTCTGTTCTCATCCTGAAGCAAAGTTCTTAACCCGAGGTAATATTTCTGGGTTAGCAGAGTCTGTAACCCGAAGCGTATGTAACCCGAGGTACCACTGTACTGGTGGAGGGGAGTCAGGGCTGCAGAATTTACTCACTCTAGCTAGCCTGACAAGCCTGATCACACCTTCCTGAGTTAAAAAATAAAAATAAAAACCCACCCATCAGAGAAGCTCACTCACCTGTGAACTGAAGAGAATTCCTGTGTTTCCTTTTTGTTGTTTGTTAACCTCCTTCCACATGTATTTTATACTAAGGCAATAGACAAAATATTACAAAAACTGCTTTAAAAAGTTACAGAACAGTCGCAAATATAATAGAAGCTGAAAAACAATACCAAGCAGGACCCCAGTGGCAGAGACCTATTCATCCAACTTGGAAAGAAAGGACAAGATTTGGTACCTCCTCCTTAAATATTCCCCTGCCAACCTAGCAGTTCGAAAGCATGTCAAAGTGCAAGTAGATAAATAGGTACCACTCCGGCGGGAAGGTAAACAGAGTTTCCATGCGCTGTTCTGGTTCACCAGTCATGCTGGCCACATGACCCGAAAGTTGTATGCCAGATCCCTCGGCCAATAAAGCGAGATGAGCACTGCAACCCCAGAGTTGGTCATGACTGGACCTAATGGTCAGGGGTCCCTTTACCTTTACCTTAAATATTTCTTCTTTTGACAATAATTTGTTTTTGTATAGTTGCTTTTTTAAATGAATCTTCTCAGTAGGTTCCCTGTATAAATACAGTGGTACCTCGGGTTACATACACTTCAGGTTACATACGCTTCAGGTTACACACTCCGCTAACCTAGAAATAGTGCTTCAGGTTAAGAACTTTGCTTCAGGATAAGAACAGAAATTGGGCCGCGGCATCAGCAGGAGGCCCCATTAGCTAAAGTGGTGCTTCAGGTTAAGAACAGTTTCAGGTTAAGAACGGACCTCTGGAACGAATTAAGTATGTAACCAGAGGTACCACTGTATTTATTTTTAAATGAATGAAGTTTAACTGAACTTCTGACTAAATCAATTTTGAACAAAGTAGGAACCTTGAAAATTAGGTATGGTAGAACTGCGGCAGCAGCGGGAGGCCCCATTAGCTAAAGTGGTGTTTCAGGTTAAGAACAGTTTCAGGTTAAGAACAGACCTCCAGAACAAATTAAGTTCTTAACCCGAGGTACCACTGTATAGGTGGTATCATCATCATCATCATCATCATCATCATCTTTTGAAATTCACCAGGCACATTTTGTATCTGACTGTCAGCCACTTGTGACCAAGTGAAGATAACCAGGTGCCAGGATGGCACCTGATGTCTCCCCCATCCTGGAGGTGCATGCCTGGGGATCCTTAGATCTTGACTGTTTTCACACACTAGCAATGCATCCTGTAGAATTCTGTCCATTATATTTTATCTGCACAAGCAGAATGAAATTCAGGAACCAAAGAGTCTTATTGAAAATTAAGACTTGAGAGACGTCTTGCCTCAAAATGGCAACTAGACATTCCGCTTTGGGTGACTGTAATTTAAGGAGCCATTTGGTGCCTAGCATATATATCTGAGTTTCTAACACTTATTATTATCTTGTCGTCCCGTCCCCCGTCCCCCCGCTTGGTGCCCTGTGTGGGGGAACTGCCCGCATCGCCTTAAAACTGGGGCTGCCCTATGTCACCCTTTCACCAAACAAGATTCCCTGGTAATACATTCACCCCTCTCCCATGCAGCACAGTTCTCTCCTAACCCCATCACCACTTTATCACCAATCTGTGAAGAGGGTGGGCCTTCCAGATAGGGATTGGCCCAAGGCTACTTGGAGAACTTTATGGCTGGAAAGCGGGCTCAGTCCTGGGTCTCTCCAGTTCTGGTATGTCACAATGCATTGTAAACGCCCTTCCCTCCAAAGCGTTTAGTGGTGGGGGTGGTATCTGTGGAATGAAGGCTGATCACCTAATACTGGCTTGAGATACCTCCACTCCACAGCCATATATATGGGTATGGGTGTCAGGCACCAGAAATGGCCTCATCAGCTGTTGCCTGAAAAACTTGCTTTTTCAACTAGCAAGGAGTTAAGCAGAGTAACTTGGAGAGAAAAAAATATCATTTGATTATTATATAATTCTCTAGTGTTTCTATGTTTAGCTCTTTAATCCCTTGTTAATTCCTAATGCATGCCAATTTTTGAGGCCCCCTTGCTTGGGGGAGGAATTGGCCAGTGAGTCCTAAGGGCACTCACTCAGATGGCTTGAAACTTTGCTGGTTGAAGGAAATTTATAGGCCACTCCCTGGAATCCTGATTAAAGGAGATGGGAAATCATTGTTAGCTGATGTCACCAAATGATGGTATGAAGGGCTGTGCATGGTCCACGATTCCATAACACATTATGAAAAAGCACAGAGTTTGATACTGACCACTTAATTGGGCATACATATAGTGTGCCTGTTGGTTTAATGGATAATGCCTGGTGTTGGGCACCAGGGTGCTAATGGCACACATAAGGAACATCTTAAAAGAGATGCCAACAGGTCAGAGGAGATGGGGACTGCGAAAGAGAAGGAGTCATAGTGTCACTGAGAGACCACCATGTCTGGCTCCTGAGTTGGTAACAAGTCCTAAAGGTGGTCCACCATGTCTGCCCTTTCCAGGAAAATCTTATTAAAGGTAAATTGATGCAGAATCTTGATAGATATCAGAAGCTTGTTGGAGAGTTAGTTAATCTAGGGCGGGAGCTGCCACATTTGGCAGGGATATGTGATGTGACTTGTTCACAGTATGTTCCGCGTCCCATATGGAGGCAGTTTTAAAATCATATCTGTTGTGGTCCATTGTGAGGATCAGACAGTCTTCATTTAAGCCTCTTTAAGCAAGCTACATAGAGAAGCTTGTTCTGGTGTGAAAGTTTCCCAGTCACTGCAACGATCTGCTAAACATGACTGACTGACCATGCCACAACAATTGGCACATAGTGCAATTGAAAGTGGCTTCCACAAGGCAGCCACAGTGTAGGCATGGGCCAGGTCTGCCCTACCCCCATTATATAAGGGAACAAGCACCTTCCAATGCACTGTCCATTAACAAATGCCCCCTGAGACATTTGGGCTAACTGATGTTCAGATTACTCCATGACTTCTACCCTGTTGATTTCTTGCAGCAATCCTGGGCCAGGGCCAACTGTCACCTTTCTACTCTATCCTCTGCATGAACTCTCTGGTTGAGCTGGGACTTCACACTTAAAATTTCCAGTTTATCCAGGGGACCATGCATTGCTGACTCTGCAACTCTGCAACAGCAAAAAACGAGCATTGAAAACTGGAGGCTTCGTTTATTGTTCCTCCTATAACATGAAGCTAGCGGGAACATCTGTGTGTGTGTGTGTGTGTGTGTGTGTGTGTGTGTGTGTGTGTGTGCACATGCATGCATGCAGTAAGTGTCACTAAGCATAATGTGAGCAAATACCAAATCAAGTGCAAAACACAAGCTTCCCACCTATATTTCCCACGTCCCTCCTCCTTCCGCCTCTCCCTGCCTTTGTGCTTCCCTTCTGGAGCAAGATTATTGGAAACTAAAGCTGCTGATGTGAGAGATGTGACATATGGTGTCTCCATAAGAGAGAGAGCTGAAATGGCCTTGAACCTGCCTGACTGACCAGCTGTTTATTGCCCACAAGAGCAGTTAATAAGCCCTTCCCTTAAAGAAACATCTCTCTTTCTCCCCCAGCCCCCAGGTCCTCACTAGTTTGCATACTAAAGAGTGGGGTTCTCAATAGGAAGAAAAAGTAATGGTCTTGTGTACTGCTCAGCTGCTGGTTGCTGGCATTCTTCCCTTTCCCCTGGGCACTTGTTTGCATACTGCACACCCCCAGTATGCAAGCCGCTCTCTGACTTGTATATCTTTATGATTAAAAAAAACCCAATTGCAAACCTCTTGTTTGTGGATTTTAATGCTTGTGAGACAAATATAACTGTGAAGAAAGTATTGATTGACTAGCAAACACCTAGACTTCAGTAACTTCCACCCTACCCTTTCATGGGGATAAAATAATCCTTAAATAATATGAGCTGCACATGAGCGCAGCTGTTCTCTTTGTCACCCTCCCCCACCCCAAAATTCTATTCCTGCCATCTCTCTTGCCCACCTTTTGTAAGATGCCGCACAGCCCAGGTTGTGTTGTGATATATAACCTGGAGCATGCAGAACTGCATCGGCACTTGTGCAAACACTTTAAGCCGCAGCATGAAGAAAGAGGCAGGCAAGAGCAGAAAGGAAGCCAAAATTCTCATAGTTTTGGCAGTGACCCCTTTCAGTGCTCCTGTATGTTGTGTGTGAGGGGAAACAATTTAAGGAAAAGATGCTTCTGGTTGGGAGGAACGGGGAGAAAAGGTGACAGGGAAATTCCACGTTAGGAAAGCATTAGCAAAGGGCGACTTTAATGTTTTCCTGCTGCTGACGTGGGTAGTGACACAGTTGTGTGGGCTGAGAAGGGAACGTCGTCGCTGAGCTTTAAAACTCAACCAGGAAGTAGTCTTGTTGCTGAGGGATGGAAAACAAATATGAACCAGCGTGTCTTCTAGGTGAGGTTTGCAGCTGCTCTCCAGTGCAGGGAAGGCTGTTTCATGTACAAGCGAAAGCAGAATTCTAATTCTTCCTTCTATTTTTTTTTTTTAAGCAAACCCTTCTGAATAATAAGCCACAATTTGAAAGGGGAAAGAAACTCATATTTGGCATCTTAGAAAGAAAGTGTAGCAGAGTTTCCCCAATATGCCTACGGCAGAAAGAGGTAAAAATATGTGGCACCTTGGGGAGTAATGGGTTCATTGTGGCATAAACTGCCTTAAGCAACAGCCTGTTCTGTCAAAAACAAGAACGGACTCCCTATCCAACTTTCCATTGCATTCAAAAGACACTTCATTGTCTAAGAAATATGTTTAAAGAATGGAGAGTGTGGGTAGAAACAATTAATACACAATAGGCTGAACCCTGTGTTTTGGTATCTGAATCACTTTGCCTATTTTCCACCCCTTTAGACTTGCTAAGATCATGCTTTGTTTTATAAGCTCTCTATCCACCATGAACTTGTCTTTACCAGATATTGCTGTCAGAGTTTTGTTTCAGCAACAACTGGTTATATCTAATTGCTATTCATTGGATATTTTGTGAATACAGTGGTACCTCGGTTTACAAACGCTTTGGGTTACAAACTCCACTGACCCGAAAGTAGTACCTTGCCCCAGGATGAGAACAGAAATTGCACACTGGCGGCAGCGGGAGGCCCCATTAACGAAAGCGTGCCTCAGGTTAAGAACGGTTTCGGGTTAAGAACGGACCTCCAGAATGAATTAAGTTTGTAACCCAAGGTACCACTGTACTGACAACTGGCAGCATGCAGAGGTCAGGCAAAATGTGGCCCGCTACATTTTCTTTACACTTAAAAATGTAAACTCATATGTAGCCTCTGAAAACTCATAGAGGCACAAGAACATCCCCTTATTTCACACCCTTGGATTATTCTCCCAGACTTTCCCTGTGCTACTGCCATAGTTTTGCATGTGTGGAGGACAATTATAGATCAAGGTGGGTTGGGTGATTGTGGACACTGCGGTCACATAGAGGAATGCAGGAAGATTTGACTCATGGGATTAAAATCCACTAGGATTCGGTAGGGCTTGCACAGGAGAATTTGCAGTGAAGTGTAACCATGTTAACAGAGGGGAGAAGGATTTGGTTTTTCTAACTAGGGCACCAAACTTGTGTTGAGCTGGGTCTTTTTCTGATTACTCCCACTGGTCCTAAGAAGTATGCAACCAACCAGCCATGATGGTATTCAGGAAAAAGCACCCAAACAGAATTGTATTCCAAGTTAATAAACATTGCATGAACTCACAGCTCCTGGGTTGAATTGATAGTTAAGATTAAGACATATTCAGATATTCTGCAGATATCTGAATATGTCTTAATCTCTGCAATTAAAAAAACAAACCCTAGTCTATTTGAATTAGTGTGTTTGAGGAACAATAAAAGAAATGTTGAGGCAAGCTGAGCTATCCATGAGCAAACTTACCAAATGTGGATTCTAAAATCAAAATCTGATCTCAGATTTCCAGGTGTTGTTTTTTATGTGTGTGTGTATACAAAAATACCTTCTGCTTTGGATGTAACACTGTTTTTAAAGGAAATGCTGGATGCAAACAGTTTCATTGTCTCTACTATTCAAGAGTGGCTAGCGATGCAAAAATGTGCAGGGCAAGGTGCTTGTAGGTTATGATTCATTACTAACTCATTACTAACTGGTTTGCTTATTTAAGGAAAGATTAATATTGTATATTGCTCAGTTCTTCTTATTCCTTTCTGTAGAGGGAGCAATATCCAATCACTGCTCATTAGCAAGCTCTGCTGCCCAGTTCTCTTGCATGGCCTGATACTTTAAAAGAAAAAGAAGTACAGGTATTTCAAATTGAAAGATTTGTGTGTCTACGGCTGTGCGTCAAAATATTTTATATCAATATTGATTTATTTAATTTCAAGGGGGGTTCTTATAAAGAGGGTGCTTTTATCCCCCTGAGCTCTTGGGCAATTATCTCAGTGCCATAAATGTTGATACGCACATAATGGATGTAACTAAAAAATCTCCTTATCCAAGCAGAAAATGCTGGGTGTTTGTTGGAGCAGATAGAATGCTGAGAGTGTGAATAGACAAACCCATATGTTGTTGGTGAAAGAGATAAATGATGGACGAACAAGAGTTGGTTACTATGGATCAGCACAGTACAACCAATTCCTGTCATTCCCGTCTCTTAAAAATATACCTGCTTCAGTGCTATTGATGGGTAATCCAGTTGCACCAGTTGACTGCAAGCCCACACACCCTTGTTTTTCTGTTCTTTGTTTATAATGGTTCTTGGGACCCAGGCTGCAGGGAAGGTCTCCTGCACAATCTCAGTTTTCCATAAAGAGAATATTAGTTGCAATGGAGCATGCACAATCCTGGTAATCTTATGTTCTTGAGAATCTTAAAATATTTCAGATATTCCATCCAAATGAGACAGGCAGCCTAGTTGTTTCTGAATGTGTGGATGGTGCTGTAGTATTGTTTATTTATTTATCTATCTATCCACCTGTTTTCCTTTTTATTTATTACCTTTAAGTCCCAGGGTGGATTGCAGCATGGAAACAACAATTTTAAAAAGCAATTTGAAACAACTTACAAAAAGTGTCAAAAGTCAGAGCCAATAGGAATGGCTTCAGCATTCTCTGCAAGCTATATAATGAAGGTGCCAGACATACCTCTGTGGGGGAGGGGGTTCCACATTTCATGAGTCTGACACCTGAGCCTCTGAGCACAGACCAAGGGGGCTGCCTCTGCTGATTTGCAGAGGGGCAAGAAAAGAGAAGAGAACAGACATGGACCAGGAAAGTGTGAACCTTATGGGGCGTAAGGTAAGTGTGAATCTTACCTTAAACTCTTAAAGACATTTCCACTTCTTTCTCATGCAAGAGGGAAGTTTGCCAGTCCTCTTCAAGGACAGCCCCACGTAGACCACATTGCAGTAATCCAGTCTGGAAGTTGCCAGAGCATGGAGTACAGGGCCCAAGCCTGAAAAGAAAAATCACTTAAAGCAAGATATACCAGTGCTGGGGTAGTGCTCTGGACTGGCAACTGTTTTATTGCTTGACCTATGGCCCTCGAGATGTTGTTTGACTCTGACTCCCATCAGCCACAGCCAAGCAGGGCCAGTGGTCGGGGATGATGGGGGCAGTAGTCCATCAGCATCTGAAGGATAGCCAAGTTAGCCCCCTGTGCTTTATTGTGATAGGAATTTCAGATTGGAGGATTCCAAAAAAGTTTGGATGGCTCCAAAAAAGTTTTGGAACTTTGGAAGTTCCAAAAAAGTATTAATTTGTATGTAACAATTACTGGTTTTCACTGCTTTTTTATGACACCTAAAACAGAACGAAGGCCAGAACTGTCAGTTTCCTATATGGTAGTTTGGAGAGGTAGCTTGTGTTTTTCTTTAGGGAGAGGGAGTGGTCTTAAGGTATTTGTGTTTTTTCTTCTTAAATCACTAATTTGTCTCAGATTTCAACAGTTTGCTTTTTTATGCAGGTGTGTCTGTTCTTATCTGAAGGATTTTTATCCTTCTCTTAAGCAACAATGGGGCTCCCAGAGCTGGTTGCAAATGCTGGTGATAAGATGGTCCCTGCCCTCTGGGCTTACGAACCAAAATAGAGACACACAAAAGGAAAAAGGGATTGGGAGGAAGGAGGGAGAATCAAGCTGGGGAAGCACTAGTCCTTGTAATGCCCAAAGATTTGGACAAGGAGGAGACGCCCTGCAACCCCTCTATGCAGCAGCCTGATGGGGGATGGCCATGGAAATCAAATGAATTGGCCTGCAGTTTGGCAAGTTCTCTTGGAACAGACCTGCATATGCTTACTGAGGTTGGGAAGAAGAAAAGGAGTCATGGAAGGCCTGATTAATCCACACTGCCTGTCTGGTCAGGCCTGCCTGCCTGGTCCCTCTGGCCATGGTTAAAGGAACACCCTACTCCTGTTCTAGACTGTCCCTTAATGCCTTCACTCTAAATAGTGTGGTGCAGTGGTTAGAGGGTTGGATTGTGACCTGGGAGAGACTAGGGTCCGAATCCCCACTCAGCTTGGAAGCTCACTGGGGGACCTTGGGCCAGTCACAACCACCATCTCTTTAGCCTAAACTACACCACTGGGTTGCTGTGAGGATGAAATGGGGAGGAGAACCATATGCACCACGTTGACATCCTTGCAAGTTAAAGGTGGTATAGAAATGCAATCAATCAATCAATCAATCAATCAATCAATCAATCAATCAATAGCCTGTTAGTGCTGCATGTATCATGCCCCAAGACCTACAGGCAGGGTCATGCTGGCGGGGGACGGGGAGGGCAACTGGGTACACTCAGTCTGGGCCTCGGAGGGCTAAGCTGGCCGGGGGTGGGGCACCAAGGGCCTGCTGGACTTATGCTGTCATGCCAAGAACAAGATTCTGGTCACAGACCTCGGACATGCTCTGCACAAGCCTGTCTTTAGTTCTGCACTGGGTATTGCCAATGCAATGCACGCACAAATTAGTAGTGAATTATCCATATACAGTGGTACCTTGGGATGCAAACGGGATCTGTTCCGGAGCCCCGTTTGCATCCCGAACGGAACGCAAGACGTGTCTGCACGTGCACGGGTCATGATTCACGGCTTCTGCGCATGCGCGTGACGTCATTTTGACCGTCTGCGCATGCGTGAGCGGTGAAACCCGGAAGTAACGTGCTCCGTTACTTCCGGGTCACCGCGGAGCATAACCCGAAAGCACTCAACCTGAAGCATATTTATTCCAAGGTCTGACTGTACTACTGGTGTGTCCCTTTGCTCTGGACCAGGCTACCAATTTGCATTTGTTGAATACGGCTTGGATTTCTCCTTGCAAGATCCTCAACTTTTATGAGGCTTTTGCTTTCAGTGCTGGCCTGGCAGAATGTGCTGGGAATGCCTGCATTTTTTAGCATGCTAGGCAGGCAGAATGCACCACAATATCTTTTGCAACTCTGCACTGATCCCGGAGTGCAACTTTGCATTGTGCTGGTCACAGTCTGGAACTTGGGCCCCATCATCTTATCCTGTACTGCCATAGGATCTTGGGACATTTGGTTAGGGCAGCAAAATGCACCAGGCCAGCCCTCCTTTGTCAAGTAATATCACAGCCACTGCTGCTGCTGAAGTAAGCATCGGAGAGCTTGACTCTGCATGCTGCTTTGATGTTCCAGTACTGTGCAACTGGATTGGCAGATCAGCATTTTTGAAGGTGTGGGGTGGGTGTGGGGAAGGCAAAACTGCAAAACTGCTTTTCCTTTCCCTGTGGAGATTCACAGAGTTCTGGAACAAAGGCAGAAAGAGTTAGTTTACATAGTGTGCTAAGTCAAAACTAGTGCGTCCCTTTAACTAGGACTCTGGGATGAAGCTCTCTCAACACTAAGCATGAGCTGTTGCCAAGGTTTGTTTGACTTCCTAATTAAGATGGCATGCTAAGCACAACCTTGGCTTAGCTCAGCGAGGCCCCGGCAGCAAAAAGGTATGGGAGCCCATTCATTGGCACGGCCTCACTAAACTAAGGTTTGCGTTGTGGTTGTTATCATAAACAACACTCATATACCACCTTTACCTTCCAGTGGTCTCAAGATGATGTACATGGTTCTCCTGCTCCACATTCATCCTCTCAAGAAACCTGTGAGGTAAGAGATGGTGACTGGCCCTGTTGCCCTTGCCATCATGGTCGCAGCATGGGCACAATTACAAGTGAAGGGTACATTTGTGACAGGACTGGCAGCACTGTGGGTGTGACAATGGGAGCAGTGCATGGGGGGCTGGAGTTATGGGGCAAGGGCAGTGTCCGGGTGTTTTGCCAACAGCGACAAAATTTCTTGGACCAGCCAGGCCTAAACTCAGCCTAGACCGGGAAACTGCAGCTTGCCCAAAGTCAGGAAAAAACCTCCGCTGCTGAAGAGGGTTTTGAACCAACTCTCTGGCTACTGGCCAGTCCTACTGAGGCACTTGAGCTGCTGACATGGTTGTTCTGTGGAGGGAGAGCCCTGGGGCCCTGGTGTGGTTCTCTCCCACGAGTGCATGCAATCCCTGTGATTATCTCAAAAGTGGCTTGCAGAGGTAATAATCAAATTTGCACAGCCCCAAGTCAAGCCACAGCGGTTAGGCTAGTGAAGAATGTTCTGCACGTTTACTTAACAAGCTGCCTGGGCTCTCATATTTCATCAACAAATAGACTTCTGTCACCAATCAGTGATAAATCTGGTACTTCCGAGGGTTCATTTCAAGCCCTTGCTGTTCTCTTTGCCAGCTTGTACCATGTGAAAGGCTTGGCAGCCTTACTGATAAAGTGGTATTTATCCAAACGCTCCTTGGGCATATCCTGGAGTGTTAATGATTTGGTGATCTGATATTTCAGCAGTATGCAGAATCATAAATGGATGCTGCAATGTCAGAGATATCTCTCTCTCTCCCTCTCCCTCTCTCCTTTCTCCTTGGAATTTTCTTTAAACAAAACAAACAAAAAACAAAAAACTACTTGCTGACTTTGCCTCTGCCATTCTTTGCACTCTTCTGTTTGAAAAGAGACAGCTGGAGGTTCAGTCTGTTGCAGCCATGATAGGGATTACCTCTGCAGGGGGAGGGGGCATTGAGGTGGACACAGTAGGAAAGCTATAATCACTGCTGAAGTCTAAATTTGTATGTTTTCAGAGGTGGTGGTATGCAACAGAAGTGAGCCAAGCGAGAGGAGAATGATTTGTTCTGGTTCTGGTTCATGGTGCTTCTGTGACTCCTATGCAAGCATAATTTTAACCATGGTTTGTTTTTCCCAAACTACGGTTGAATATTATGTCTGACAACACCTGATACATGTTCTAGGCAGTTTCCCTGTCTTCCCAGCTCTCTGCTTGCAAAGCAACAAGCCACTTTTGTGGGTGTCTTCCTCTATATTAGTGGGATAGGAGAGCTGAAAAATATGTCACATCCGGCAACCAATGTGCCCCTTTGGTTTCAGAGAGTATGTGGGTAGCAGTCTAAAAATTTTCATGGCCCTCCAGTGGCCATGGTGGCTCATTTACCAGAAGTAATGTATTTAGCATTAACTGGAAGTGTATACTCAATTCTGACCAAACTAAGCCACCTAGAGCAAAATATAAATCCCGGGGGCTTAGTTTGGTCAGAATCAAGTACTGCATTTTTCGCTCTATAGGACGCACCTGACCATAGGACGCACCTTGTTTTAGAGGGGGAAAGCACAAGAAAAAAATTCTTCCCCTCTCTGCTCAGTGCCCCTTCAGCGAAGCGGCAGGAGAAACGGAGCCCCTTCTATTTCTCCTCCCGCTTTGCTGAAGGGGCTTTGCACAGCTCTCCCTCTCTGCTGAAGCCAAGAGAGTCTTGCTCTCCCGGCTTCAGCAAAAGGAACCCCAAGCCTGCAGAGCGCAGCGGGAACTTGTGCTGCGCTCCGAAGGCTTCAGGCGGCTATCCTTGAAGCCTGGAGAGCGAGAGGGGTCGGTTCACATCGACCCTCTCGCTTTCCAGGCTTCGCGTTGCTATCACGGAAGCCAAGGAGCGTGCATTCGCTCCATAGGATGCGCACACATTTCCCCTTAATTTTTGGAGGGGGAAAAGTGTGTCCTATAGAGTGAAAAATACGGTATATAGTTCCAGAGGTAACACTAAATACATTACTTCTGGTAAATGATCCATCACAGCCACTAGAGGGCCATGGGCTTTTTAGACTCATCTACCCATGTACTATCTGAAACCAAAGGGGAGCATTGGGGGGCAGCCAGGAGAGAAGAATAAACATGTGTAGAGAATAATGTGGACCACCTTCTGCTTTTCAGCACATACTGCCGCAATTAGCTGAAAAGCAGAAGGTGGTCCACATTATTCTCTACACATGTTTATTCTTCTCTCCTGGCTGCCCCCCACCCTACACAGACACACATCTTCAGAGGATAAAAATATAAGACGCTTTCTTTTAGTAAATCAGACTTATTTTCTTAAGCCTGCTGAATCAGGCCAGTGCCCCATCTACCATCTAGTCCAGCATGTCACAGTGGCCAACCAAATGCTTATGAGAAGCCTTGCAAGCTGGACATTAGACATGGCCCTGTTCTGGAGTATCTTCTTTTAACTGGAACTGCCAGGCAATGCCAGGAGTTCATGCATGCTTCCACTGCCCTTCTCTTACCATTTTTTGACACACAAAAAATGCTCATTGTGTTCCAAGCTTAGCTTTAGCCAATCCTACCTGTTGGAGTTCACCTACTTTTATCGGAGACAATTTGTCTCACACAGACACACCCACCAAATTTGAGCAGGTAGTGCCAAATCGAACCTCATGTTACCTCTGCCCTTGATCATCCAGTTTAGCGAGTAATTATAAGGTAATGTCAGTCTATCAATAAGAATTAGCTTAATACCAACAGCTGCCAAATGAATTAAGTTGATGAGAGAGAGAGAGAGAGAGAGAGAGAGAGAGAGAGAGAGAGAGAGAGAAGACTACACCGGAACTCATAGGCCCTTACTAATTGCTTTACTTAAGCTTTTATAATGTGTAGCTAACCTGTGGCTCTATAGATGATGCTGGACTACAGCTCCCTGACCATTGGTGAAAGCTAATAGGGTTTGTAATCCCAACATCTCATAGAATCTCATGGAAGGGACCCTGAGGATCATCTAGTCCAACCCCCTGCAATGCAGGAATATGCAGCTGGATTGAACCTGCAACCTTATTGAGTATCCATGTGTGTGTGTGTGTCCGTGTCCGTGTGTGTGTGTGAGAAAGAGAGAGAGAGAAAGAGAGAGAGAGAGAGATCTGCCTTATTTTTCCAAACTTAGTTCTGGTGGAGGGTTTTCTAATAACTAAACATGTTAGATGTTCAAACAAAGCATCCACTTCTTGGAAATCATGTCCTCCCTTAAAGAGGGCACGTGTTGCAATCAGACTTGGAAACCGATCCCCTGTGTTGTGGGTGGGTAAAACTGGTCATCCACGACACCCAATTGGTAGGTCCCTCGATGCTGGGTTTAATCTGGCCAATGGGGTGCAGTCCAAATGGATCGAGGGACATATATATGCCCATGCACGTGACCCAGAGCTTCCTCTTTCGGCATGTGCATTCGGAACACCCGCCCACCTCTCCCTACTTTTAGGGCATTTTGCGCTTGACCTTGCTATGCCGTCATGTGTCGTCTGTCATTGGGACAGGGGCACGGCAGGAATTTTCCCCACTTGGCTGATTGGCTGTTGCCATTTGGGTTTCGCCTGCCACAACTTGTAAGGTTGTGGATAGGTTCAAGTGATAGGGATGGGAGAACGCTCTCGCCATCCCTATGTGAAGCGTATTCCTTTAAAGAAATCCAGGGACTCAAATGGTTTGGTCAACCCCTGAGAGGGGGTTGTGCCCATGTCTGAGTCCAGGGGGACATCTGGGTGGCGGGAGATAGTCCGTTCCCCATTTTTCACTTATCCAGGTGTTCACCCTTGACTGACCTATACTGGAACCCTGGGTCAGCGCTACCTGCATGGCAGGGAGCTAGTCGAACCAGAGCCTATGCAACCACTCACTTTCTGTCATCAATAAAGTTGTGGCCTAAATTCTGCTAAAAACCAAAACTAAGATTTGGGTCAAGTGTGAATTTATATAGGGGGGAGGTTTCTGGGTCTGAATACGCAAACATTGCAACAAATCCCGTATACTTCAGGAAAGGAGGTACTGTACATTACTATATAGTGGAACCTCGGTTGTCGAACATAAACCATTCCGGAAGACCGTTTGACTTCTGAAACGTTCTACAACCGAGGCGCAATTGCTGGTCGGCAAAATCCGTTGAAAAAAATGGAGAAATGTACCTCGGAAGCTGTCCGACTTCCAAGGCACGTTCGAAAATGGAAGCATTCACTTCCAGATTGTCGGCGTTCAACTGCTTTACAATTTGTAAAAAGACAGCGGTGTAATTGTATTGCCTACTTTAAATTGACCAGTAGTGGCTCTCTGGGAATCTTTCCCCACCCTAATGTGTGTCACACCCCCAGTGTTAGAAATTAGCCAGGCGCATTTTGACTAAGTGAAGATGACTTGACGCCAGGATGGCGCTTGGCATCTCCACCATTGGGAGGTGCATGCCTGGGGATCATTGGATCTGGACTGTTTTCACACACTAGTACCCCATCCTGTAGAATTCTATCAGTTATAGTTCATCTGCACAATTGGAATGAATTTCTGGAACCAAAATGCTTTTTCTTACAGCATGTAAAAAATATAGTAAAAAGAGGTCGGAATAGGCCAGTATATATGTGGGATGTCCCTGGATCAAGTGACTTTTCTTCTTTAAGTTCTCAAACTTCGTAACTTAGTACAAGGTTGCCACCTGAACTAGCCAGATGTTTAACTGGTAATCAATCACAGTCAGTCCCATCATTTTAAAAATAATACTTTGGAGCCGTCTTGCCCCAAAATGGCAACTAGACATTCCGTAACCTTAGTTTAAAGAGTCATTTGGCACCTAGCTTATATACTGTATCTGAGTTACTAACGCTGCCCACCACTGATGTGTAATCTGTGATGTGTAATCAAGCTGGAGGATGCTTGTCTACCATCACTCTTTGAGAATCCTTGATGGACTGCAGCCCAATGACAAAGTTTTCTCTTTATGTGAGTAAATAAATCCAGGATGTTTCTGTTGCAATAACAGGGGCCATTCACATTCAAGAAGTTACTGTGTTTTCCTCCGTGGAACTCAGAAACCAGAGAGATCAACCCTGTTAAATGTGTTTACATGATCATTATATTCCAGGTTGAACCAAAGGTGCCTGATCTTGGCAAAGGCAAGTCTGCCTGTCTGACGCTTCCCACTCATCTCAGCCTCTGATTCATCCCTTAAACATATACACAGATTAGAGGTTGAATTGAGTTCAAGCATCGTTAACTCAGGATAACTGATTGTGTAAATGGGTCCCTGGTGGCAGGAAGTGTTTATGCAACTTACATAGCTAAGTGGGCTACATTAGAATTTGGAGCGAGTGGAAGGGCACTGCTAATTTACATATTTAGTTACATTTAATTGTTATTCCTGTACTGCTACCCCAACTCCACATTAGATGTGTCCCACTGTTTCAGAATTAAAAAGAAAAAAGAAAACAAAGGGGGGGGGGAGAGAATTCTGTAAACTTCATGCCCCCATCCTCAGAATTGTGCAATCTTGTTGAAAAACTTTGATGGGCTGTGACTCCAGAGCTATAACAAAATACATAATAGATGATAGAATTGTAGAGTTTGAAGGGATGCTGGGGATCATCTAGTTCAGGGGTCCCCAAACTAAGGCCCAAGGGACTCGTTTATCCGGCCCGCGGCAACCCCCGCTGCTCTTTGCCACCGCCCACTCTTACCGGCACTGTGCTGTGTGGCTGTCCACTTCTGGGTTGGAGCACCAGAAGTAGCTTGTGCGCATGCGCAAGTGTTATTTCCGATGCACATCTGGGTCGGAGGAGGCCCGTGCACATACGCACAAGCAATTTCCCGTGCTCCTCCCACCCGGAAGTGTGCCGGAAATAGCGTGTGTGCACGCATATGGGCATGCGCTCCCCTGCCCTTTGGCCCACTGCGTGATTGGTGCTGGAGACCCCGGCCCAAGGCGTGGTAAGTTTGCTGACCCCTGATCTAGTTCATGGGTAGGCAAACTAAGGCTCGGGGCCTGGATCCAGCCCAATTGCCTTCTCAATCCAGCCTGCACACGGTCTGGGAATCAGCGTGTTTTTACATGAGTTGAATGTGTCCTTTTATTTAAAATGCATCTCTGGGTCTGAGGGACAGTGGACTGGCCCCCTGCTGAAAAGGTTTGCTGACCCCTGTTCCAGTTCAACCCTTTGCAATGCAGGCATATGCAGTTGTCCTATATGAGGATCAAACCTGCAACCCAGAGCACCACTCTCTAACCAACTGAGCTATAATTCTCAAACTGAGCTCTATATTTTCTGTAATTTCACCCCCAAAGTTACTACCATTCTGGTTTCCAATTACTTTCCACAGCACATCTTATCCAGGAACGCACTGATTTTAAAAAAGAAAACAAAACTGGGATTTTTTTGGACGACTGCTTTTTAATGACTCTTAGTGCTCCCCTAAAATATCTTGGGATGGCTGCATGTCATTTGTAAGCATCCAGCGTAAAGCTGCATCAGAGGCTCATGTCAGCCCAAGTTGTTGATTCTGAGCTGATTACAGTGCCTCTCGTAATTGCACTGCACTGTAACTTAGCATTATTTTTTTAGGAGGTCTAGATGTGGCTGTTGGGCTTTTGAAGCCTTTCCCCAATTGCTTACATCTCCACTCCTTTGTGTGAAGATTGACAAAGTGCATTACAGCTGCAAATGGTCTTTGTGCCTAATTCTGCAAGACTGGCGAGCTCCCGTGCACTGCTTTGTGAAGAGGTCCTGGATTTACTAAGCCGCTTGTCTGTCAGGGATTAATTTAACCTCTAATTACTACATTTTCTTCACAGTTTGCTACACATGAGCATGTTATAACAAAAACACAATGAGGGATGTGGTCTTACTTAGCTGTGGCTCTGGAATTAATTTAGAGGGTATAAAGTCAAACCTAACATACTTGGTGCTACAATATTTGTGCTGATTAAAGAATATAATCTTAATTTTCTAATGATTCCAGCAGCAGTAGAGCAAATAGCAGTAGCCTTTTTCTTTTTTTGGCTTGATGGAAAAGCAGCTCAGCAAAGACTCATTCTGCCTCAGTCTGCTTAGGGATCGCTATGTAAACCTATCGCTACACTTGGTTTTATTCTTCTTTCTTATATGGCAGGTTCTTCTTTCTGTACAAGAGATTATATCTTATGTTCAAAGCTAAACATTTTAGATATGTTTCTAAACCGTTGCAGCCACACTGATAAGGCGGAAGTCTCTTCACCTTTGGGGACTTGAGACTTTTTTTTAAAAAAAAAAAAGGGAAGAAAGTTTTAGTTTTTAATGAATCGTGTTGCATGTTTTATTTGCTGATCTTTTTAGCTTTTCTGCCTTTTCGTCAAGTTCTGAGAGTGAAGGGCTTTGGAGAAAACATGCGATATATATATATTGTAACCCAGCTTTATTTCTGCACATCTCTTTAGCTTCTTCATTGATGGAGGAAAGCAGGATATGAATTGTTAAAAGTAAATTTTAGATTTTCAAAACATAACTAAGAATATCTTTTTATTCTTAGCTATGTTTTGAAAATCTAAAATTTGCATTTAACGATTCACATCCTGCTTTCCTCCGTCAATGAAGAAGCTAAAGAGATGTGCAGAAATGAAGCTGGGTTATGATATCAAATCGCAACACTAAATGCAAGTGGAAAGAATACAAAAAACTTAGAAAGTGCAAAAGCAGATTCAGCAGTACCAGTAACCACTCCTGGAAGTCCACAGAGCTTCTTGCTGTCATCTCCTTAACCCATTTTGAACAGATACATTATTTTTAATAGCATTGCATAGAGAGTATATATAGCACGTCAGTCGTTCAGTGGCAGGGAATATGCCTTACATGTCAAATATCTCTGGTTTAATCCTTGGTTAAGAACATAAGAAGACTCTGCTGATTCTGGCCAGTAGCCCATCTAGTCTAGCATCTTGCTCTCATGGTGGCCAACTAGCTGCCTATGAGAAGCACACAAAAGAAGGACATGAGCTACAACACACTTCCCAAGTGTGATTCCTAGCAACTGGCCATGGAACACAGTTATAGCAGAAAGTAAGAGAAATGGAGTGGCTCTACCTACCTTTGATTCTGCCCCACTCACTGCCAGGGTGAGGCCTACAGATTTTTGTCTGAGAAAAGGTTGATGACCCTTGCTGAAGATGGGTCTCTGGTGTCCATGGCCTGGTTTGTACACCACATACCCGTCAACTGGCCCAGAAAAACTGGGACATCCTTGTTTCCCCCCACAAGAGCACAGAGGCCATTTTGGGTGCCTTGCTCTTAGACAATTTCGGGCCAAGATCTTGCCCTGAAAAGAAGCATTGGGGGTGTCCCACAATCTCTTGCAGTGCCCCAAAATGTGTGTTTTTGGGCACCATGCCTGTAAAAAGCACCTTTTATTTCTGTTGTCAAAGTTCAAAGGCAGGGGGCAGCAAACTTTTTCAGCAGAGGGCCGGTCCACTGTCCCTCAGACCTTGTGGGGGGCTAGACTATATTGGGGGGAGGATGAACAAATTCCTATGCTCCACAAATAACCCAGAGATGCATTTTAAATAAAAGGACACATTTTACTAATGTAAAGACACCAGGCAGGCCCCATAAATAACCCAGAGATGCCATTTTAATTAAAAGGGACATATTTTACTCATGTAAAAACATGCTGATTCCCAGAATGTCCATTGGCCGGATTGAGAGATCCGGCCCCTGGGCCTTAGTTTGCCTACCCATAGTCAAAGGGATTGTCTATAAAGGTGGACAACCTTTCTTTTTTTTCTGTCAAGGGTCATATTTCCTCAGAGGAAATTTCTCAGAGGGGTGTAACCTGCCAGTGGTGAACAGAGCCAGAGCTGAAGATGATCTGAGATAGTGACAAAAGTGGTCTGGATTAAGTAACCTGGAATAAAGACCCTCCCTCCACCTTGAATTTTCACCATGGCTACCTCAGATTGGCATCCAATGGTTTAATCAAGAAGGAAGGAACAAACTGATGGGATGGAAGAATGGGGTGGCTTTAGGAGGTGTCAGAGACTTCATAAAATTAGGTTGTCTGCAGGTTGCCCACCTGTTATATAAAGAGAAGTAGGCAATTCTAATTCATGTTAATATATGGAAAACAAAACAAAAGATTTCTATTCTGCACGTTCCTCTGTTTGTCATCCTGGAATAAAATGATTTTGTGGGCATTCAGTGGATCTGCATTATGGGAACACCTCTCTCTCTTTTTGGCAGAGGAATCCTCTACTGTTACTAGAAGGGGGGGGGGAGGCTAGCGAATGAACACATTTCCAGGCCTGCATCTTAATGACTGACCTTCAGGGTTAAATTTTCCACAGGTGACCAAGCTAAGTGGGCTCCAGTTCCGTATCATTCCACTCAACCCCTAAAAGCAATCTTCCAATACGGTTAGATAATTGTTTCCAAATAGCTATCAGGTACTCATCTGGTACAGTCAGCAGAAGGATACAGAACTGATAGCGGATTTAATTCAATTTTGTTCTTTCCAGCTGCTTCTGCTTTTGTTAGAGTGCTCTGAACAGTTTCCTCATATGAAAGCAATTGCTGCATTCTTTTAGTTTTTTAGAAACCAAGTAGATTAAGTGATCCTGGTTTTTATTCTTATTAATTTTTATTTATTTTTTTACTTACTAGACTTTCTCCAGCTTGCTCCTTTAGGATTGCTTGTGTTTTCTTAACTTACCCTTAACTTATCCCTTTTCATTTTTCAAAAATCACAAGGGCTACAAAAACAGCTCCGTTCAATGCAGCCATCAGAAACACAGGCCAAAGGGGTTGATCTTTGGCTGCCCAGTGATGACTCATTGGGATGGAATTTCTGTTCCTCCCTTGTCAAAGAGTGCAACTTACTCCAAAAGGAGCAAGTATCTGTTTTTGATGCTGCTGCTGCTTTTAAATGCTTTGCATTGCTGATTTAAAGCCACAGGCTTCTGTCATGAGACCTTGTTCTACATGAGGAGACAGTTGCAAAGTTTCTTTTTATGTGTTCAGCCAAAATGAATTTTAAAGATAAACATATTATCCATGCTAAAGTAGTCAGGGCACCTGAGTCTTCTCCTAAGCGGGCCCTGCTGAGTCAAATGGGATGGGTGCCTATGCCAGAGCCAGGCTACCCATCAGTGGTGTGCAGTGAAATTTTCCATAGGGGAACAGTTAGGGTCAGAGGCGCCAGCTTACATAGGCTCCCTGGGCTTTGGGAAGGAGGCATCAGGCCTCGGACCCCTTTTAGAGACTTTGGGGGCATTTTTAAAAAATCCAGTGTTTCCTAGTGAGCATTTATGATTGTTTGTGGTGGGTGCGTCTTCAACCACTTGGCTAATAGAGTTGCATTTTGCTCAGGAAATAATCCAGTCTTAATGTATCAAAGTATGTGGTAGAGCTGCTTTTCAGTTATAAAGAAGTCTTGTGTCAGCATTCCCAGCTTTTTTGCTTACCTGCCTGTCTGCAAAGCTCCGCTGACAAGAAGTGACTTGCCGGTGCTGCTCGAAATTCCAGGCATTGTTTCTTGAAAACGAAATGCCACCCAAGGCACAGGTTCGGAAGTTGCATGCTTCCGTGTGCCATTGCGTCATGAGTAGCCTCTCTGTCATCTTCATGGTGTTCATTCCTCGCATTGGTTTGCCATGCATCCTCCGCCCATGCATATTTGCTCAGCAAATGAGGTTAATTAAGTGTATGTTTCATCACAGAACTATGAGAGTGCTCTTCATGATGCACAAACCTGTCGCTTTCTGAACTATCCTGTAGCAGCATTTAACATTATTTATTCATTGCATTTATAGCTCCCCTTTTTCTCCAAAGAGTTCAGTGTGGCATACAGTGTTCTCCCCCTCCTCATTTAGTCCCCACAATAACCCTGTGAGGTAGTGTTACAGGCCCAGGTTGGGATGGACTGTGAACTTTAAGCAACAGCCTTGTAGTGTATGCCAATTTGATCCAAGTTTGAGACACGCACAACTCACAGATCTTTCTTTGAAAAAGGGAGCGCAAAGATCCCAGGATAAACAGCCAGATGACAAAAAAAAAAGAAGGTTCAAAGCTTTTTTTCTTTTGCTAACCAAATGTTACAGCCAGAGGGTTCTCTTGCTAATGAAGAGTAACCGTGGAAATGAGGGATAGAAATGGGAGTGAAGGAATTATTCTGGCTAGACAGACTAAAACTTAATTCGTACACACAAAGAACCGGTATTCTCACATATACACATACCAAAGTAATTAAGGCAAGAGTGCTCTGTGCTGTGTTATAGTTTAAAAATTGCTACTATGGCCTACTGAGCATTTTCCTGCACTGTGTTATATGAAATTGGGTGATAACCAACTCTGGAAAGCAGCTTGTCAATATGTTTTAGAATATTATTATTTTCTAGAACTGAGCTCTGCTTTGACTTTGAATGAGTGTCAGCTAAGGGATTGCCTCTTCTGGATAGAATCCCAAAGGGACCTGCAACTAATTAGAAACGCCAAATTTTCCTCTGGGTATCCACTCATGAGAACAGAGCATTTTAGAGCTGGTTATCTGACCAAACTCTCACCAGTTTCCTTAAGAAAGGCCTTTATTGAGCTGTATTTCCAAGTGATGCCCACCGCAGTCTTGGATGGCCAAACACAGATGGACTCTGTATTTGTGGTCAACCCCAGGTGGAAGACATCACTCATTATCCGTTAGCCTGCAGCTTATATAGAGACCCAAGAGATTCTGAAACCTTTGTTCATGCAAGCAAATAGTTACACCCTGGCAGAAATGGTTCAGTTTCTTATGAGTGAGAATAATAGCTTTGTAATACAGAGTGGCTCTCTATGCACCGACTGCAGAAAAAAACCAGGAAAAAGGAGTTAGATAAAATTGCTATAAATAGTTGTGATGATTCGGAGATTTAATCTGAAAACAAGCTGGATTTGAGTTTGTTGGTATCTCTGGTAACTTCTTGCTCTTACATCGTGGATGTTGGCTTATGTTATGTTCTGCATTGTTTTATTAATACTATCGTATAAATATCGTATAAATAAATTTATGAAACTGAAACATCCCAAGGATCTGGGCTAGGAATCCTATAACAAGCAAAAATAAGAGGAAAATGTAAATGCTGCAGACAAGTGTCTCCTTGGGTTTTACTGATTTAGGTATTGTAATCCTTTTTTGTGAATTGTAATCCTTTTCCCAGTTGGCCTCCTCAGTTAACACTAGGTCTTCTTCACAATTGCCTTCACCATCCTAATTGGCTTCTCCAAATTGGTCCTGAGAGAGAACTGCTCACCTGTCTCGGTAGGTAAAAGTTATTTCCAATAGAATCCATAATGCCAGTTGGCTTGTGAAAGCAGCACTCTTCTCTACCAAGGTCCAGGTTTGAATTGTCTCGATATTGTTGTTTTGCATGCATGGAAGCATCCGCCATTTGTGTAGGGCCAAAGGTTAAAGTAGCAAAAGTCCAGACTGACTATGGATGTGAACTGTGATGCAAACCATCTTGCTTACTTCTTAGCCCTCTGAAAGCAAAACCCATTCACACACAAAGATGCACACAAACATAATTTTCATTCCCTGCTTGCCATGCAATCGCTAAGGCTTGAATTATTTCTTATCGAGGTACATATATTCTGTTCTGAAAGGCTCACAACTTAAGTTTTCAACCCAGCTAGGTTAAAACACAGCTTTACTTAACTGTTAAAAGGATAGAATAGTATAAATATGTTTGATACACATTTTAAAAGCATTGTGTATGAATATATCATAAGCATAAATAAATGAAACAGTTGGCTGGCATCCCATCTGTCCCAAGAGACAATAGAATATGTCTCCAAGGGTCAAGTCAAACTGCTGCATTAGGAGCCCCAAATCAACCTCCCTGGAGCGCAAGTCTGGGCAGCATGTATAAAGGTCCTGGGCTACCCAGGTGACAAAGGCCTTCTCTTGGGCTCACTGGTGTGGTCCAAGGAAAGGCAAATCAATACGTTTGGCACCACCTTGCCTGCAGGAGTTGCTGGAAGGAGGCACCATCCAGCCATCTTAGGGACTTCTCTACGTATTTCTGTAGAGTTTACTCCTTAGCCATCTCCACTCCCAAAGGTATCCCACAAGGCAGCGTAGTTTCTTCCTGGATGGGCAGCCTTCCCAGATTGACAAGCCCCACCTGCCCCTCACTTCCCTCTATAGCACGTGCAGAAACCGCCTTCTTGACCGTTGGACCCACTACGGTCTCGTCTGCTCAATCCACCAGAGCCTGTCTTCACATGCAGGGGAAATCCCTAACTCACTCAGGGTTTGAGACCCATCGACTGCCCTCTTAGTAACTTAATAGATTGCCAAATACATAGCTTGGCCCTAGTGCTTCTGTGCATTAGGTCTGCCAACTTGTTGTTGTTGTTGTTGTTGTTACTTAAAAAAACAGATTTAGAAGTATAAATAGGAAATAATAGTAATGCAAAACCCCGCCCTCAAAATAGCACTCTTAAGTAATGTGCTGTCTTAGCTTAAATGTCAAATGCTACATGACACAGCCTAAAATGTAACTCCACTGATTTTATTTGGGGCATTTGCTCCCCGCTCTCTAAGATTTAATAGGCTTTGTTGAAGTCAGGCAGACCAAAGTATGTGAGGCAACTTCTTAGAAAAGTCTAAAAAGTGATCCAGAGTGATATCATATTCCTGCTTGGGGCAACGCCGGTTGCAAGTCATTGTTTGAATAAGTCCATTTTAATGTGCATTGAAATCCAAAAAGGAAAATCTGGCGAATACAGCCCAGTCTAGTTGTATATGGAACATGTAAGGACAGCACAGTCTGGAGACCTCAATATTCTGACCTAATGCAGTTTTGGCCTGCAATGAGAACTGTTCTTTGTACTTTCAAAATGGCTTAAAATCTTCCAAACCAACATTTAAATAATCACATGTGTGGGGCTAATGATGCATCATCTAAGGTGACTTTTTCCAAACAAACGAGGCAGCTGAAATGAAGGCTCATTGCTCTGTGAAAAGACCATGAGCTCTGTGCAGTAATAATACTGAAAATAAATAAGAATATGTTCAGAATATGTCTGCAGTTCCCCTGTTCTTTAATTCCAGTGATGTGGCTTATGCATCTGGCTCTGACCAGTAGCTCATTTGGGCAAAAGATTCCTGCATTTCAGGAGGTAGTACTACATGGCCCTTGTGCTTCCTTTCATGTTGATAACAATGTGAACTCTATATGCTCAGACCCCACATTTTCACTAACTTTAGTGCTGTGTAAGCAGGGATTCTCTACTACGGATGCAAGTGGCTGGATAGCTCAGTTGGTGAGAGTGTGGTGCTTTCAACACCAAGGCAGCTGATTCGATCCCCATATGGGACTGCTGAATACTCCTTCATTGCAGGGGGTTGGACTAGATGATCCTCAGGGTCCATTACAACTCCACAATTCTACGATTTTATGACCAATCTTTCAAAACTAAGATAAATTCAAAGAGTTGTGATGTAGCAAGGGGCATCACAGGTTTTATGGGTTCCTGATGTTCTGCAATAAGGGATCATTCTTGACAATATGGGGATATACCTTTAAAATGATAGCTTTCTGGTCTTTCTTGTTTTTTGTTTCTGGCATTTAAGTGTGCAGCCGGAGAAGCCATGACTCTATTTCCTTTCCTGTTTTTTTTATTCCTGTATTGGCTTGTTTGCTGGAACATCCTGTTGCCCCAAATGCTGACTTCCTTTTGGTTGCAAAAAAAGATGTTTGGGTTTGGCTTGAAGCAAAAAGAGAAGAAAGAGGCTGCACGAGAAATTTTTGTTTTCGATCAGAAGTGAATCTTGGTCAACAATCTCAGGAGGTAGATCAAGTTTAATTTCAGCTGAGAGTTGTACGTCCTTCTTACATCAGTCATTAAAGTTAAGTGTTTCGACATTTCATGAAAGGAGGCAAGTGGAATATGAACTTTAGGATTAACTGATGAGACAACTTACTCTATACATGACTGCCACAGAAATGCCCCGCCTTTTCCACTTCCCTCCAGGCTGTCTAAAGCCTTTCAACTGTAATGGAGCAATTTGATTACTTTGTAGTGTTAAACTAAGAGGATAAATCTTGCTGCCTAGGGAGTGAGGAACCAGCCAAACAATCAGAACACAAACAAGCTAATGAATGGCCAGCATTTCTGCATAGAGTCCAGCAGGAACACAGTTCCTGGGATAGTCTGCTAGCAGCTATGCTTATTGGCCTCCTTTATTTTATTTTTTTGCTATGACCACTTTTATCATTCTTTGTAAATGGAGAGACTGTGTCTGCTTACAATGGATCATTATTGTACTCTGATTTAGGGTGGGGAGGAGACTGAGGTGCAGAGGACTATTCTGGCCTGTTGCAGTTTAGAAACTTCCTAGCTGATCTCGCTTGACTAGACTAGAGCATAGGAATGGTGTTCAGCCTGGTGTTATCTCCTATGCACCCACATGCTCACAGTTCCCAATGCAGGAGCAAATCTTAAACACTTTATAATAGGGGTTAAGGGAGACTTGAAAGATTAAGCTGTTGATTTCTTCTTCTTTTTACTTTGCACTTCCTGGCTTTAAACATCTACTATGAGCTCCTTATTATGCCTGTTCTATTCCCCGCCCCCCTACCTTCATACTACCTAGATATACAACATTTCAATTAATCTCCATAGAGACCGGCTGAAGTCAAAATTAGGCCATTTAAAATTGTTTCTGAGACTCATGTGCCTAAACCCACTGTTGGGCAAAATTAATTTGAAAGAGCTGTGAGGCTGGAAATAGTTCCAAGTGGCAACAAAGGACCGTGTTGGAAATGGCTATACAGTATAAATCTACATCGCTTGCCTGAATAGAGAAGGTTTTGTGACAGTATGGGGTTTTCTGATACTGTGTGTGCTGCTTGCCAGAGGTTTTGGGCAAGGCAGTGGCTTAATTTTTTTTAGAGAAGCCAATAAAAAGGTAGCAGTGCAAATTAGCCGTGTTAAAAAAATAGCCACCCAGAATGAGCCGACTTGAAACTTGATTTATAATAGAAATTGTATGCAGCATTGGTACCCCCCCCATATGCTTTATGTGCATTATATTTTTGTAGCCCTTAACAACATATGTGTGTAGTGAATCAGGATTATTTCCTCACCATCACATTGCAGATGGGAGGAAGTCAGCCTGGACAGCTCAGTTGCTTAGTGTGTGGTGCTGATAACACCAAGGTTGCAGGTTTGATGGGGGTGTGGCTAGATGATCCTTAGGGTGCCAACTCTGCAATCCTATAATTCTATGACTGGGGATGGGAAAATGAGTTGCCTACAGTCATCTTACTAGTTAAGGGCAGGTTCAAGTAGGCACGTGAGGATTTGCAGCATAGCCCTTTCCACACACACACACACACACACACCCAGTTGTGCTACACCAACTCGTTTAACATTTGCTCTAGTGGGCACACTTATCACCACCTTCTCAGGGTATTTGCAGATGAATCATGAAAACTGTACATGGGAACTACACAGTGGTGTAGGGAGCCCCAGTGACACCGCTCCATAGGGCAGGGCACCCAGAGGCAAGACATCCCAGCAGTGGGGGGCGCTGCCAGAACTGCATCCCTCCCTGGTGCCCTCCACCTGTAGGAAGCTGAGGGGGGCATGGCATGCGTGCCCGCTGCCCGCAAAAGCAGTGTGGGGCAAAGCGCTGCGTCCCTCCCAGGCGCCCCCTGCAGTGTATCACTGACTGGGTTGACTTCCTGATCTGTACTTGCAGTTCTTTATATTTAGCACTGGGTCCAGTTAAGTCTCAGAGGCCTTTGGCTATCTTGGCTACCCTGCTTTGGCTACCTTGCTATCTTTGAAGGTATGGGACTTGATTCCTGGTTGAAAGAAATGCCTTGGTTGTCCTACCCACTTGCTTTAAAACAACTGTACAGTGGTACCTTGGGTTACAGATGCTTCAGGTTACAGACGCTTCAGGTTACAGACTCCGCTAACCCAGAAATAGTACCTCGGGTTAAAAACTTTGCTTCAGGATGAGAATCGAAATTGCATGGCAGTGGCATGGTGGCAGCGGGAGGCCCCACTAGCTAAAGTGGTATCTCAGGTTAAGAACAGTTTCAGGTTAAGAATGGACCTCCAGAACGAATTAAGTTCTTAACCCAAGGTACCACTGTACAGGTTGCGGGTTTGTTTTGTGGTACCAATTCAAGATGCTCATGTTTGTGTTTAAAGCCATAAATGCCTCAGGCCCCAAATAACCAAAAGTCCACCACCTTCTGTACAGACCCTCCCAGGTACTTAGACTTGCAAAGAAAACCTTTTAGGAGCTTCCACAACCATCGTATGCTGGGGCAGTGGTAGCCCTTAAGAGGGCATTCTCGTAGCAACCCCTAAGTTGTGGAATTTGCTCAACACACTGGAGTTGCTACCATTATTATCTTTAGTGATACCCTACCACTAGCAGAGGGTTTGACTCCATAGTGAGCTGATTTTCTGTATGTTATTTTCTTACTTATTTTCTGTATGTTAATTCCTTGCCGACAAAGTTGTTATCATTCCGGTTACACAGCGCGGCCCAGATCTTGCATGGTTGTGTAGAACCTTGAGTTCCTACCTACTGAGAAACCTGGTAGAATCCCACAAAATCAAAACCCATTATCTGATAATCTCGTTTGTTTGATTTGGTTGTTAGAACTAGTTTCCAAATTGCTTTTCTCCCTTTTGTTACGTGCTATTGTTCAGTTTCCGCTTGTAGCATTGTGCCGCAGATATTTAAAAAATTGCTAGAGTATACTGCTCTAAAAACAGCTTTTAAATGCTTTTCAAGGAGGACAGTAGATAATAGGAATAAAAGAATAGCTATGTAATGGCATTATTAATAGGGAAATAATTTAGGGGCGATTAAGGAAGAACAATTTTTTATTGTATGGAGAGGATCCAGAAGAATGGACTGATTACCTTCTGCTCTAGGCTCTTCTAGCAATCAATTTTCCTTTCTAGTGTTCAGTTGCTTGCTAATTGCATTGATTTTATCAAATATGTGTACAAATCAATTCTGTATTTTAGTACTGTTAAAAGCTTCCTTTTTCCCTAGCAGGCACAGGTGATTTGATCATACTAATCATATTCATTGTCTTTCTCTAAAATGTTAATTGTTACTATAGCTTGCCCTTGTTTCTTTGCAACCTTCAAGGCATGTGTGTTAATATGGCTTCTGTCCAGTTCCCATTTAAACATTTGTCGATTGCTCCCAGTATGTGGGATGGGTCTACTCTAGACAACCAGTTGAAAACTGGAGTTGCTTGATGTTGTTGTTGTTGATGATGATGATGATGAATACCAAGCACTAACAGCAAAGAGAGAATTTGTATATTGCATGCAGTAATTGGCTAGAAAGGCCCAGTATTCAGAACCCTGCCCTGGAGAAAGTTCATAAATATATGCTCCAACCCACATGCTCATGCTGCTGCTGAGACAAAGTGAGTTCAGAATGTGGGGGGAATCTCACATGGGACTGCTCTTCTACATCATAGAGTTGTAGAGTTGGAAGGGACCACAAGAATAATCTAGTCCAACCCCTTGCAATGCAGGAATCTTTTGCCCAACATGGGGCTTGAACCCATGTCCATGAGATTAAGAGTCTTATGCTCTACCGACTGAGCTACCAAGCCACCAAGATCTCCATAAGCAGGGATTTATTTATTTTTTACCAAGGGGGGGCACCTGCAAGTGGGATTTCCCACCTACCATTCTGAAGATCGATTCTAAGATCAAGCAAGCATGCAGGAGCAGCCAAGGTGCACCCATTGTTAGAAACTCACATATGCTAGGTGCCAAATGGCTCCTTAAACCAAGGTTATAGTCGGCAAAATGGAATGTCTAGTTGCCATTTTGGGATCTGATGGCTCGAAAATCGAATTTTTCAATATTACTTTTTTGGTTCCTGACATTTGTTTTGATTGTGTAGGTAATATATAATGGATAGAATTCAACGGTATGTGAAAATAGTCAAGATCCAAAGTTCCCCAGGCATGTACCTCCAGGTGGTAGAGATGTCAGGTACCATCCAGGCGCCCAGGCCTGGGCGCAAGTGGCCGATAGCCAGATGCAAAATGCGCCTGGCAAATTCCAGATGCTGTGCACCACGTTCTGATGTGCATTAGCAACTGGGGTGGCAGGAAAGGGTTGCAGGAGACTGGCAAAATTGACCTGCCTCCATCCCAATCCAACCTGCAGCTCCAGATCCTGACTTTGAACCACAGCCAGATGTTCTAAGCAAATTGAGACAGAAGTCCTGCCCTGCCAGTCAAGCTTTCTCTTACTTTGATCAGCTGAGAGAACTGTACAGTGGTGCCCCGCAAGACGAATGCCTCGCAAGACGAAAAACTCGCTAGACGAAAGGGTTTTCCGTTTTCCAAGGCGCTTCGCAAGACGAATTTCCCTATGGGCTTGCTTCGCAAGACGAAAACGTCTTGCGAGTCTTGTGAGTTTTTTCCCTTTCTCCCCTTTTTCTAAGCCGCTAATAGCGCTAATCCGCTAATCCGCTAATAGGGGTGCTTCGCAAGACAAAAAAAACGCAAGACGAAGAGACTCTCGGAACGAATTAATTTCGTCTTGCGAGGCACCGCTGTACTTATTATAAAGGTGAACCCCCACCCCGCCACCCCGAAGGAACTATGGCTTTGACAATATAAGTTTAGATAGCTGTATTTCCGCAGTTCTAAATTCAGTGTGGAACATACATCATATTTATATGATGTATCATATATTTATATGATGCATGTAGATAATAATCTCCCTTTCTTCAAGTCCCTCCTCAAGTCTACCTTTTCCATGGAGCATGGAAAATATCCATTCCCAGCTGCAAGGAAATTAAAGGATATATAGCAGCATTTCCTCCATTCTTCATGTCTTCATTTCTTTTTCCTCTCCCATCCTCCCTCTTATTTTCTCCCCATTGTCAGAGGTTAGACTGTAATCCTTGGGGCCCTGTCTTTCTTCTGTCTTACGCCATTAGGTGCTATGTTTATCAATGCCACTGTATAAACAACTCCCCCCATATAACTGAATATATGTGAACTAGGATTGCAAAAACATTTTAAAAGAAAAAAACAAGTGAAATTTATATGGCCAATCTTTCCAGTTTGAAAGAACTCCACGGACTATACATTTAAAACCAAGTCATCGCCTGAGACCTTTCTGTATTGCAGAAAATGTACAGAGTGTAAAGCAAAAGGAAGAAAGAAAACAACCTTATCCATTTGTGTTTGTTTATGCCCATGGCAGTTTAAATTGTTCCTGTCAAACATACCTCTTTTCTAAGATATACGTTCTTTAAGTAGAAGCTACCCAGTTCTGCACAGGGGAACAATCTCTGGGCTGTTCTATAAGTAAACCCAAGAAACAGATTTACAAAATTGACACCGGCTCTTTTGTTTCTTTCTGTTGGCTTTGTTTTGTTTTTGGTTTGTGAATCAGGCTGCCAAGGAGAGTTTTCTGTAGTTTGAACTTCTAATGGTAGGTTCACAAAGCAATTTCATTTTCCTCCAAATGAAAATTCGCTGGATTTTATGACATTCTGACACTTGCTCTTGTCAAAGCAACCCTGGAGGTAGATTTTTAAAAATTCTCCTTTTACATCTGGAGACATCAAATGCAGTGATAGTATGGAAGTAAACGTTTGATTGAGACACATCCTTAATTCATGCACGTGGGTTTGCCAAGGTTTGCAGCCTTATGGCTAACAAAGCCCATTGAGGTCTTAAGTAGAAATCCTTTACTATCTTATGTGGATTGAATTATACCTTTCAGCTGAGAAATTTTAAGCTTTTTTTTGTGCTTAAAAAATGCTTTATTTGTAAGCAGTTCGCAGCCATTGGTTTTAGAATGGTGTACTCAAAAGATCTGTGCAGCTGGAACATGGCATAAATCCCTAGTCTTTGTGTGTAATTTGACTTTGCTGTGAGCTATGTGTTGGAGGATCACAGCAATGGATAGGGAAAGCCCTAGTGTATATGCCAGCAATAATCTCAGCACATGCCACTCACAGGCAGGAGGATGTCCCCAGTTTAATTAATTCCAGGATTCAGTACCAAATCTAATCCAAAATAACACCAATAATTTGGCAAGGAATCTCCCACCATGGACAAAATAGTCTCCAAGCAGCAAGCATGCCCAACAATACCTGAATTAATCACAGATTCTTATGCTGTTTGAGGGAAAGACAATCCTGCACCCTTTCAGCTGAGTAAGGGTACCTTGCTAAGAAGCTATGAATAATCAAAGCAAGACGTTTCCCTTTTGCTTTTATTTAGAGCTTCCGGTTTTAACCACTTTGTGTAGGGGGCACAAGAACTTCACTTAAAAGAGGAAGCCCTCTTACGCCACATTTGTTAATGAAATCAAGTAGGGATATCCCAAGAATTTCTCCACCTATGTCATTGTCATGAAATGTTATGTGGGTATAACCCTCAACCCCCTCTAAAAAAAGGCTGTTTCTTGGCTCTCTGCTCCGTGACAACACTGTCCTTGCTGCAGACCACGAGAGCTGTTTTCTTGATTTCCTCCGCTGTATGTTTCTGTACAGTGGTATCTCGGGTTAAGAACTTAATTCGTTCCGGAGGTCTGTTCTTAACCTGAAACTGTTCTTAACCTGAAGCACCACTTTAGCTAATGGGTCCTCCCGCTGCCACTGTGTGGTTTTTGTTCTCATCCTGAAGCAAAGTTCTTAACCCAAGGTACTATTTCTGGGTTAGCAGAGTCTGTAACCTGAAGCGTCTGTAACCCGAGATACCACTGTACTGGCATTTCAAGCAGCAAAACAGCTCCTAAATCTTGCATATCAGCGTGTTGTAATCTTTAAACCTTTATTTATAAATAAATATTAAATTGCAGCTGTGGTGCTAGCTTTCTGGAGTGAGTGCAGTAGGATTGATCCATGCCGAATTTCACAAATTAATCAAGGTTACTGAAGGCACTGCAATCCTATGTGTGCACAGTGGTCTCCAGGACATAATTGCTATGTCCTCAAATTAGCCTTTTAATAAATACATGTGTAAGATGTGTCTGCAGTGGTACACTAACAGATCTGGTAACAATGATGAGTTTTTGCCACACACCATGATTTGTCATACTAGCCTAGTACTCATTCTTAAGGCAATACAATGTTCCCATGAAAGATAAACTGATGCACATTTATAATTTTCTGGCATAATGGATGGGTGGATAGTCCCAAACTTTGGGTGCAGGTCATTGCTGGCATGGGATGATGGGATCTGCTGTATTCAAATCCACTGCAAGTTGTCCAAAAATGGGGAGTTGTGAGGAGGGGAGGTTACTACTACAGTGGTACCTCCGGTTACGAACGGGATCTGTTCTGGAGGCCCAGCCGTATCCCGAAAACTTTGTAACCAGAGGTGCCCTTCTGTGCATACATGCACACATGCACACGGCGAAACCCAGAAGTATACACTTCTGGGGGTGCCGCGTTTCCAACCCGAGGTTTGCATTACCCGAAGGTTACGTAACCCGAGAGTCTACTGTATAGTAAAAACTTCTCTTTTTTGTGCTGCATTTCATACCTCAGACAAATCCTATACAAACCTACTCAGACCTTGCATTCATTTCAGCAGAACTTGTTCCCATCTTTATGGCATCCATCTTGGGAGACAATGGAGGAGTGTACCTTTGAGGGAGAACTGATGGTGAGTTACCTTGCCTGTTATGGGTGTAGAGACTGAAATGGGGGAGATATGTTTTGTTGCAGCCGGGGCAGATGAAGACACCCGGTTGCTCTGCTGCAGATGTACCACGCCACTTCTTCTCTCTGCATTCCTCCCATCTAAATGTGTATTTAAACATTAGACGAGTGGCATGGCGGTTATTTTTCTTTGGGTTTATCCCATGGTACTTGTGGGATCATTAAAGGCTTGCAACTACATAGCCTTTCTCCAGGAAGTGGTACCCTTCTTTTGCAGCAGGACAGTGAAACTATAAACATTACACTCGTGCCGATGGACGAGCCTGTGGGAAAGTGGTACAGGCAGCACATCCATTATTTACTAAAGGGCATTTTAGGGGCTGGTGATGGGGGTTGTCCTCTACATATGGTAGGGTTGCCATATTTCAAAAAGTGAAAATCCAGACACAAAAGTTGTTGAGCTTGTTTTGTTTTGACCAAAGTTGTTGAGTGTTCTTTTTTGAAAAATCTGAAAATTAAGTTTTAAAGCTATTTTTAAAGGAAATTCACCAAACAGTCAACACTTCCGATATGGGCTGCCATTCGCCCAGATTTCCACAGACATTGTAACTGGTATCTGAAAATTCTGCCCAGATGCTATTTTTGGCAGACAAATGCCAGATATGTCCAGGAAATTCTGGGTGTATGGCAGCCCTATATGCTCTGTAAAAACCAATGTGCAGGGCAGATTACAGGATGCACGGAGTAGTTCGTGCTGGATGTGAGCCCTCTCTTCATGCTGGAACAGAGTACAATGATACCTCTGGTTACAAACTTAATTTGTTATGGAGGTCCATTGTTAACCTGAAACTGTTCTTAACTGAGGTACCACTTTAGCAAATGGGGCCTCGCGCCGCCACCACGTGATTTCTGTTCTCATCCTGAGGTAAAGTTCTTAACCCGAGGTACAGCTTCCAGGTTAGCAGAGTCTGTAACCCGAAGTGTTTGTAACCCGAGGTGTTTGTAACCAGAGGTACCATTGTATCTTAACTGTAGGAGATGGCCAAACTTAGACAAATGGTTAGTTTTTGCATGTAGCAGGGGTTTGTTTAGGGGTTTTTGCTTGAGTCAGTGTGGTCAAGCAATATGTAGATTAGGGCAGCTTCAGGTCCCAGACCAGACGCTTGTGCTAGGCATCCCAAATACAAAACAGCCTGAAAAATAACAGTGGCAGGCAAGAATTCTACCATGGAACCACCAACGGCCTTAATAAAAGGCCTAAATGTAAACTTCATTTTAAAGGAAAAGAAAAAATAAACAGTTGCCTACAACCCTGATCTGTGTTGAGCAATCCTAGGGGAAAATATTGTTGTGTACTTGTACAATTATGCCCAAGTACAGTACAGTACAGTACAAGTACAAGTACAGCCCAAACACAGTGTGAACAAATTCCTTTAACCTTGGCTGATGCCTATCTGCAAGTCACACTTTCTAACCTGAAGGATCCGCCTCCATTCTGCAATATGTGCAAGGCAGCTGGTGTTCAGATACTCTCTGCTTTATTTTAATTCTGCGTGCTTTCAATTCTGAGCCTGGAGAGCCTAAGCTTAAGCACATATTTGAGCTGGCATTCCATGGATTTTAAACAGAAACTGAGCACACACCTTTCTGAAAGGCATAAGCAGTATTATATTCTCTTTCCAAGCCTGCTAAGCCAGAGTTAGCCAATGTGGAGCCCTCCAGATGTTGGACCTCCCACCAACCCCAGACAGTGTTCAGGAACGATGGGAGTTTTAGTCCAGGAACATCTGAAGGCGTTGGCTGCCCCTGTGCCAAGTTATTTTTAAGGTTATTCTTGTTTTACACACATCTGTGCATAGACAGTCACTTCAAAATTGGGTTGAGACTGTCCCTTAATGTCTGAGCTAGGGCAAAGCAGAACTACAAAGCTTGGCTTGTGGGCTGCCCTGAGAACAGGCTTATTCTGTTTATTTTAAGTAGGCTAAATATCCATAGAATTTGCTATGCCCCTTTCCTCCTCCCAGATATCAGGGCTCTGCAGTCTCTGGGAAGTGCAGCTCCGCCCCCGCCCTTCCTGCTTTGCATAATTTCACACACTTCAAGTCCATCTTTTGTATTAGGATTCCCAAACAACTAGATAAGCTATTGGGGCGGAGTGGAGAGAGAGAGAGAGAGAGAAACAGAAAGAGAGAGAAGAAAGACAAGGGGTGTTACAACACAGAGAAGATAAATGTACCGGCTGCGCTAGAGGCTGTCCTCAGGCTGTTTGTTATGTGTCTCAAACACTGTCGCTACATTACACACTTCCTCGATCTCCGTATTACCCTACAAGCTTGTCGAACGGGATCCTCTGTTGCAGATTCTAGCTTACTCTGACCTACTTCTTTCCTGTGTCCCAGCAAGCTGTCAGGAACTATCAGAGCACTGGGAGCTGAAACAAACACTCACCGAGGGCGAAAGCAAGCTAGTCTCGAGCGAATGTAATTAGCTGCGTTCTAACTGGTTTGTTTGCTTTATAAATCACATCGTTTTTATTTCTCCAGATTTGGAGTAATTGTGTTATTGAGGCGGGGTGTTGTTTTTACCCCCCCCCAAAACCCTGTATCTAAAATTTAAAATATAATAATGAACTGCTTTGTTTAAAATTCAGGAATGGTTAATTGGTGATATACAACAGATAAACCACACTAGAACTTACTTCGTCAGAGGAAAATAAATTAACCCAAGATTTATTTATGCACTGCAAATGCTCATTACTTAAAGCCCTGACATCCTTCATTTTCTTTTCTTTTTGGGGTGAAGAATTCATTAGGGTTATGATTCACAGCTTCCAAGGTAATCCAGTATTGCATGACAGCAAAACAAAAAAATATTGAGGGCCATACAACCCCCTGGCTGGCTCCCAGTTCTATTTTTTCTCATTGTTTGCTATTGCAAAGCCTTAAGATGCCACCTAATGGTTGACAATCTACTATTCTAATAACACGTGGCTTATAATAAAATAACGTGGCTTATAATTAAATAAAAAAAATAAAAAAGATGCTTATAATATAGCATCTTTCTATATATTCTACCCAGTCTACAAAGGATGCCAGGGTGGAAGTGAAACTGTCTGACCCAGAAATGCTTGCCTATTGTTCTAAGTGTAAAGTTCAATTTCTGTGATAACTCATTGTGGGAAGAGGGAGACTCTCTGCCACATGTTGGCTTTCATATGTTCCATCGCCATAACCTAACTATCAAACTGGTTCTGTAACTGAGCTTTGATCAGATTTTAGGCCAAGTTTCCACTGGCATTTAGTCTCTTAGAATAAAGGGTACTGGTGCTTGGGTATTAAATATCTTCTTGTTCAGCCAACTGCTGTTGGTGAAAGTTTACGGACCGTAGTAGTTATGTGTATATTTTATTTACCGAGTGATGCTCACTCTAGCTCCATGAATGGTTTGATACAGGTGTAATGCCAAAACCCACTGTTTAGTGTTACGTTCCTGAGCCTTATGCGTGAGCACACTTCTTTCCTCTTGTCAAATACAAAATTCTCTTCCTAGTTTGAGGCAAGCCATGGTTTGCTGTTGCATCCAATCCAGCCAACTACATTCTGTGCTTGCCCTACAAACCACAGTTCAAAAGCAGCCATGGTCTGCCTCAAGCCAGGAAAGGAAGAGAATTGCCATGGGTGAAGGGAGGAAAAAGGAGCACACTATGAAGTTTTGTTCCCAATAGCTGTGCTTAACCATGGTTTGGCATTTCCTCTAACCATGCCTCTGTCTCTTTTTAAGGTTCTAGACCTTGTGGTGATATGTACCTAGCTTGGGGCAGTTCTGGATCCTTTACTGTTGCTTGAGGTTCCAGAGGCCTCAGTGGTACACAGTGCTTCTATCAGCTTTGCCTGGTGGTCCAGCTACTCCCCCATCTGGACAGGGATAGACTAACATCTGTAGTATCTGCTCTGACAACCTCTAGGTTAGATTACTGCAATGTTTTATACATGGGGCTGCCCCTGAAGACAGTTCAGAAACTTCAGCTGTTGCAGAATTTGGCAGCCTGGCAACTCACGGGGACAGGGGCGGGGGGAGAGACAAGACAGTTTGATTGTATGAATTGGCCTGACTTTTCCAGGCTCAATTCAAAGTGCTGGTTTTGACCTATGGAGCCTTAATTGGCTCAGGATGGCAATACTTCAATAACCTACCCAGACCCCGCAATCATCCTCTGAGGCCCTTCTTTGTGTTGTGTGCCTCCCTTGTGAGAGGTTCAGAGGATGGCAGCATGAGAATGGGCCTTTTCTGCAGTGGCTCCCTGTTTGTGAAATGCTCTCCCCAGGGAGGTTTGCCTGGCACCTTCATTATACAACTTTAGGCTAGGGCTGAGTGATAATCTGGTTTTCAACACTGTGATATATCACCAACTAAACATTGTGATATACTGATATATCACGATGCCTGAAGTAAGGACACAGCTATGCAGAAGCATTGTCTGGCTTCACAGTTTTTCCTATATTGCGATTTTTGCGTAGTACGCCAATATCACGATATGGACATCAAACCAGTTTTGGGCGATATATCAATATATTGCCTAGCCTTACTTTAGGCACTAGATGAAAGTGTTCCCCCTCAACCTGGGTCTTTGGCTGATTAACATCCTATAGCCTTGTAAATGTGTTTGTGGGAGGGAGTGGAGGGGAAATAATAATAATAATAATAATAATAATAATAATAATATATAATTTATAATTTATATCCTGCCCATCTGGCTGAGTTTCCCCAGCCAATCTGGGCGGCTCCCAATCAAGTGTTAAAAACAAAACAGCATTAAATATTAATATTAAATCTTTTAAAGAGAAGATAGCTGCTTATTTCCTTCACATCTGAAGGGAGGGCGTTCCACAGGGCGGGCACCACTACCAAGAAGGCCCTCTGTCTGCTCCCCTGTAACCTCACTTCTCGCAATGAGGGAACCGCCAGAAGGCCCGCAGCGCTGCATCTCAGTATCTGGGCAGAATGATGGGGGTGGAGACATTGTCCTCCCCCTTCTTGTTATTGTTTTTATTTTGTATTTTGTGTTTTTATGTTTTGAACTGTCCTGAGATCTACAGATGAAGGGCACTGTACAAATTAATTAAATAAATGAATGCTTGGCAATGTGCAGGATTCCACCCCCATCCCACCTCCCGCAGCCTGGCCTGGCATGGATGTGTAGGATATAAATTTCTACAACAAGCAAATGGCATCTGACACCTTGGAATTTAAGGGCCAAATTAGACATGAACAGCTACCTATTTTGCTTTCGTGAACTAATTATAGAGGCGTGGGAGCCTGATTCTCTCTGTGAAAGCGGGGGGTGGGGGTGGGAAGAGGAGGCTTATATTACCCTCCCCCCCATCTCACATGGCTAGGAGCCCGTGGCTAGTTTGGTCCTTGGGCCAAAAACTTTTTCTGTCCTTCCTCTTGCTGTCAGCTTCTGCAAAATGCTGTGGAGTGGGTATACAGTATGCAGTTCATCATAGATCTATCTCGGGTACCTTCGTCACAGAATTGTAGAGTTGGAAGGGACCATGAGAGTCATCTAGTCTGTCTCCTGCTGCAATGCAGGAACCTTCCGCCAAAGTGGAGCTAGAACCCTTGGTCCTGAGATTAAAGATTATCATGCTCTCTACCAACTGAGCTATCCCACTTCATTCGGCTTGCAGAGCATGGGCTACCCCTGGCACCATTATGGCAGCAGAATATTCCCAGCCCGATTTTATAATAGAATTTGCCTGGTTCTGTTTTGTTAACCTCTGTTTCCTCACAGGACACAGAGGTGGAATATTCACGGTTGCTCTCCTCGTTTAACTTAATCGGTCACCTCCTACCCACTACTGACATATCTAGGGAGCCAATGAAGTGTGTTTAATTGCACATGTGTGGACTCTGCAATTTGGTGGACAGATGGTGGCTGAAAGGTCCTCCCCCAAATACTTCTCTCTGTGTTAGAATATATTTGATACCACAAGAGGTCATGTTAGCCTAATGTGAGCAGTTTTGCCATTTCTAAATTTAAGTGGAAGGGTGTTTTTTCTCCCCCCTTTTTTTGCTTCTAGTTCAAATGATTTTAATTGGATGCTTTCATATTAGAGGGACACCAATCATGTATCCCCTTCTGTTTGTAATAAGAGCTGAGAGGAGGCCTTGCTGCTTGATAAATGGGTTAATTTTATTCACCAAGCAGGTAATGGTAATCCGTATTAATAGGTACAAATAGACTCTTGATACCCAAAGGGGGGGCATCTAATTAACATATTATTGTTGGTTTCAGCTCTCTGCATATTTGTGAGCAGAAAGGCAAAAGCTTCTATTACAGTCTTATAACCTATTTGTCATACCACATAGCAGAGTGGGTGGGTGTTCAGTCACTTCTGTGTTTCATGCTTGTTTTTGAATTTACCTTTATTTCGCTGGATGTGTTCACTGAGTGATTCCGAAAGCCTGCGCTTTCGTTTCATTTCCTTTCCTTCTTCATGCACTAATCTTGCTGTTGGCATCTGTTGGTACACAAGGAACCTAAGAATTAACCCCTTCTTGCTGTGTTTTTTTTATTTTTAAGTTGTAGCATGCCTTTTGCAGGCTTCCATCATTTCCAGGTTAAAAGTAAATAAACCATATACAGTATAACATTTCAGCCAATTTCACTGTAATTCTATATAGTATTAAAACAGGATGTTTCTGCAGGTATACATTGTTCTTCGTGTTGAATGCACTAAGTGCTTGGGTTTCTTCCGAGACCGCACAGAGACTTCCTGAATGCAATATTGGTAGATAATGGGGAAAGTGTTCATCTTTTATAGGGAGAAAGACAAAGGATTCAGAATCATCTGCTTTCCCTCGCCTCATCTCGCTGTCCTCTTTCCTGTTCCTTAATCACAAATCTCTATCTCTCCCCCCCCCCAGCATTGCATCATTAAGCATATTTCCTTTATTGGGGGAGCTAAGAGGGGGCGGAATATATACCCAGAGAAATATACTTGCAATTATATTAGCACTTCTGTAATATTCTTACAGAATATTCACACACACAAGTTAGGTGTGCATGCTTATGTGCATATCAAAACTTCTAGAGTGTTGGACATAAATCACTTTATCTCACTGAACCATTATGGAAGCACCATCAAATAGATCACTCCTCTAATTACCGTATGGGGCAGTTAAGAGATGAGATCTGAACCAAGGGCTTCCCAGTTTATGCTTTTCTGCTGCCCTAACCCTAACGATGCATTTAGGTACCTGGGGAACAATAATTCAAACGTTTCTGAGGAACATCAGGGCAAAAGGCTCCCCACTCCTGGTTCAAAGTATAACCTCAGGATCTATTGTTTCCCAGCAAAGCAGTTGGGTCAAGCTATAGCCTGCTACACTTTTCTTTCTCCGCCCCCACTCCCTTTATTCTAATAGTTTCTCCTCTTCTGAAACTGAACAAGGCATATGCACCAGTCACATCTATTTTTAGTTCCTCTCTAATCATTTTCACTTCTAATTTCTCATCCACCAAGCTAAAGCGCTGCAATAGTTGAGCTGTAAACACTGCAAGGGAACCTGGTTTTTTTTCTCCTTTAGAATTGTTTTGTTTCTCCCGTCCTTCCTTCCTTTCTGTCTGCCTTGGTTTTGAGTAGTGTTAAAATATTGAAGTATTTAAAAGGCGGGGTGGGTGGGGGTGGGTGGCGGCAGCTGAAGAGTGGACGCTTCCTCCCTTACAATATAATACCTCTATTATACTATTATGCAACTTGAAAAAGCCACGTGGCATCGTATTTACAGAGCAACATTAGAGCCCATGGAACCAAAGGTGTCAAAGTCCTTTCTTCTTCATCACTTCTTGGTTCTCTCCCCTGCTGTCAAAACTGCAGGTGTGCAATTGTGGTGGGAAGGAAGGCACATTGGGGATAGCAACCCCTTATGCTGCTTCCTCCTCATGTAGCTCCTTCCTAGTCCACCAAACAGCTCTTGGGCAAGCTGGAGGGGGGGTGGCATGGGGAGGACGGTACATGGGGTGGAGAGGGGGCCCCCCTGTGTGCCTTTCTCACATTGTAGACCAAGTTGATCCCCAAAGAGCTCTATGGCAGGCTAGGAAGGAGGATCTCTCCCTGATAGAGGTGAAGAGGGTTCTGCCCTCCTCTTCTCCACTGCGGGGGCGGGGGGGAGAGTTTCTATGCCCAGTGCCAGATTACCAAATAGGCACTGGCTTATGGGCCCCATGCATCTTAGGGGCCCCATGATCAAAATATTGGAAGGAAATTACAATCGAGCTTTTCTTAGTTCAATGTTATCCCCACTAGAACACACACATGAGGAGTGGGGGTGAGATTTGGACTGCCCCCTGTGGCCTCCACAGGGTTTAATCTGGCACTGTCCATGCCCGCTGATTCCTGAGTGCCCCCCCCAACCTCTGTTTGTGTCAGGGGATGCACTGCCTCTGAATCAGGGCGTTCTACTTAGTTGTCCTAGTTGTCTTACGTGAAAGCCAAGTGGCTGTCTCATGCTTTCCATTTGTGTACTCCTTAATTAACATGCATTGTCACTCAAGAGAGTGACATCTGGGATCTGAAGCAGAATTATTTCTCATGTCTGTTGTGATCAGTGGTTTGGCAGGGATGCAGAAAACCCTTTACTGAGTCACACGATTCTGTGTCGGGCATGCGAGCCAGATGTTTGTGATGTCCTCCCTGCTGCTTGGCAGGCCACTGCCACTGTTCTGCTCCCCCAGATGTCTGGTCAAGTGTGACAATTCTTCTTGGTCTGCATGCAACCTTGTATTGATCCCTGCCTACTGGTGTACTGGTTAGTGTCAGACTAGAACCCAGCAGACCAGGGTTCAAATCCCCCGCTAAGCCTTGAGGTCGCTGGGTCACCTTGAGGTAGCCGCTGCCTCTCAGCTTAATTTACCCTGCAGGGTTGTTTGTGGGTATTTAAATGAGGAGGGGGAGAACCATGCATGCCACCTTGAGCTCCTTGTGGAAAAGGTGCAAGAAATAAATAAATATCCCAGCAACATAAGGTGCTTAAGGACTTCAGTGCAGAGTTTTCTGCTCTCTGCTTTCGGGACAGGTGAAATAAAACAGCTGTGAAAAACTTTCAGCAGCACACAAATTTAGCTTGTCGCAAGCTAACACAACTTTGTAAAAATAAGGAACATGATGTTAACTGTGGTGTGTATGCTGTGCAGTCTAAACCGAGCTCTAAAAGAAGCGATTATTGTGATGCTTCATTGGAACCATGGACAGGGACCAGCAGTTTAAAATGGAAAGGGCACATTTAAAAGCACCACTGCAAAGCCTACCTTAGTGCCCTTAAAGGAGCAGGGCGCTCTTTGAATGAAACTTCTGCAGTCTTCAGAGGGCTGCCTGTAGCCCAGAGCAAAAGATTTACTGTGATTTTCTGTTGGTGCTGGATAGGGGGGCGGGGCTTCATTGCATCGTTTTAAGCCCAGCAGAATCTTAGGAGAGAAAATTGTTAAAAACAGCAACAGCAATAAAAAAGCAATAGTTGGGGGACACTTAAAAAAAGAAAGAAAGGCAAACCGTTGCTTGGAATGTTTCTATTCAAATAGGTTGTAGGCTGTTTATTGACTGCGCAGGTCATTGGTGAAAGGTCAACAACTCTGCTGTGTCGGCAGATAAAGACTGAGGGAAGCATGTCTGAGGTCACATTGCAAAGGAATTCAGTTGTGCTAAAGGAGGGACGTTTTGGATCTTTATTTCCTCAAAGGAGGGTGGGGGCTAAGGAGTCTGCACATTTACAATCCAAGTCTATATTAGATTAAGGACCCCCTCCCCCCTGGTTTTATTTTGCTTTGCTTTAATAAGCTATTTTTAGAGCTTAAGTGTTTAAAAGCAGACAGCTGTAATTATTTATCTACCATTTTGTTTTGGGCAAAAGATGCCTTTTAAGCATAGACAGATTTGACCATTTATTATGAATTGTTAAGCCTTGGATGCCCATCTGAGCTGCCCAATTTGTTAGCGACTCCACCCCCCCCCTTTTCTCTCCTTAATATTCCTTCAAGGAGCCCTGCAGTTTTTGAAGATGCACACAACATTCTTTGTTTCCCTAGTAAATAATTGGTCTTTAACCTAGATGAAGTGGAAGAGCAGTTACTTAACACTCTTTTCTCCTGGGGTCTTCATTCTGTTTTTGGCCCAGACTGAGAAGGCATTTCTTTTACAGAAACACTTTAGGCATGTGCTGAGATCCTTCTGACTTGGCACGGCCGTAAGTGAAGTATCAGTTTAAATAGTTCCTTGAACTTGAAACTAATTAGACGCTTTGAGTGAAGAGGGGTGTGTGGGTATTTTCCCAAGGTAGAGAGAACTAGTCCCATACCTTTGCTTTCCTCCTACCTTGCATGTGCTAATCTCAAAAGAGAAACTTCTTTTATATGCACATTTTTAATTTGGAGTGAGGAGAGAAAAATCTTAACCAAAGTAGTTCAGTGGTCATGGTCATGTTGGCTTAATCTTTAAAACAGGAACAGTGTCTTCCCTTACAGGGAACTGCTGTCAATGTGAATAAACTAAAGACTGTAAAGAATCGTTTTGTCACAACACATAGCTCAATTTTTCACAGCACTGAGGGAGTAACCTTGCTGCAAGTGGAACTAAACTGTTTTTAAGTGCTAGCAATCCACCTTAATCTTCCATGTTTTAATCTTCCTTGTGGTCCTTGTGTAAGGGCAACCGTGGTAGTCTGTATGTGCTCAGAGCAACATTTCAAACCTTTAGAGCAATGATGGGAGTTACCTGTGTCCTCCCAGGTGAAAACTTCCATCATCCCTGAGCATTGGCCAGGCTGGCTGGGGCTTATGGGAACTGGAGTCAAACAGCATCATAAAGATTTTTTCTAAGTGAGAAAGATATGCTTCCCGCCCCCCCTCTCTCCCACTCTACTCCATTCAGACAGCTCTTTATTCATTTTGTGGTTTCTTGCAATTTGTTTGGCAAAGAGTCACTTCACTACCTTTGCTGCTTAGTGCACAGTAGAATAGTTGCCTGCAATTAAGGGCCAGGTTGCTGCCACCTCTGCCTTGGAGAACAGACACCTGCACTCATTGCCAGAATTTCACAAAGCAGCCTTCTTGAACTGGATCCAAGTCCTTGCAGGCTGCACTTGGCTGGTTGGCTAAGCAGGGCCATGGGGGTGTTGTTTTAAAATCTTGTTTAAGCAGAGATCGGGTATCAGGTACCTGTCACCCTTCTGGATTCTCATCCCCCATGGAATGCCGATTCCTTCCCACCATTTCCCAGAGGGCTTCTCCATTCCTTCAAGCATAATAGCTCTTGTGCAGCGGGAACTCTTTTTCTGTGGTGTGAGCAAGGCATGGGACCACTTCCTTAAAGCTGTTTTAAAAAGCTGCCTCTTTCCGGAGAAGTTGGAATCAAAAACGAGGAGAGAGTATTGCTAGAGAGGTTGAGATACCAGGCCAAGAACATCCTGCAAGAGATTATTCTTGTACTTTATATCAGCGTTGGGCAGGCAGATATGAGCCTGAAATGTGGGGTGGCATTCTTTATTATGGCTCTTGGGCAATGAAAACCAGAATGAGTGCATAGCTTTTATTGTTTGCTATTCCATTCAAAAGGTGCATATTGTGGTTGTAGCTGCAGAAACAGCAGGGCCAGTGATTTAAAGCTCTGAAGCTGGCTGCAGGTTTGAGGGGACCCTCACCCCCTTCCCTGGTCCTGGCAACAGTGCTCTTGGGGAATGGCTATAACTCAGTGGTTTGCATGGAGAAGGTTTTGCATTCACTCCCCAGCAGCATCTTCAGAGAAGGCTGAGAGTAAAAACATGGAGAGCTACTGCTGTAAAGTGCAGACTAGGACTGGGTGATACCTGGTTTTCACAACCTAAACATCGTGATATATCAATATATGACAATGTCTTAAACAGTGATACAGCTATGTAGAGGCATTGGCTGGCTTCACAGTTTCTCCCATATGGTGATTTTATGTGTAGCGCACACCCACACCCCATGATTTGCGATATGTTGCCAGGTCAAAAATTATGAAACTGATATCACGATATGGACTTCAAACCCGTTTTGTATGACCTATAACCCAGCCCAACACCCATCATAATTCGTAATACATTGCTAGGCCAAAAATCACAAAACCATAATCACAATATGGACTTCAAACCAGTTTTGGATGACACATATATATCACCCAGCCCTAGTGTAGATAGTACTGAGCTTGGTGAATCAACGGGATGGCTCGGTTATAAGGCAGCTTCTGGTGTTGAGTAGTGCTGGCTGCTTGGGAGCCACCATTTAAATTGACCACAATGGCCTTGGATGATGCTATATTGGAGCCGTTGTAGGAAATGAAAGTAGCTATGAGACTGAGCCCCCTGGTGCTCCCATATGCATGCTACTTAAGTAGTTTGGCATCTCCAAAGCATTAAAGGGTAACCTCTATCTACCTATGTAATGAAAGCACCCCTAGCTACTCCCACTCTGTGAATGCATGCTGCAAAGGAGGCATTCCTCTCCCCCCCCCCCCGATTCCTTCCTCCCCTTCCCTCTATGCTTACCATCCTCCTTTACTCTCCTATACTTGTAACAGTGTTGATGACTTTTCTGTTCAGTCCCTCAGTGTGTTTGCAGGCTAATGGGTTGGGTGTGCCGGAAAGGTGGCCGATCTACTAATGATTTACTGTTGATTTACTGTTCAGTGCACCCCCCACCTCTGACAAAGTGGCATTTCCTCTGTCGTTTAACGGGGGGAGGGGGGGAGAGAGAAAGGGAGGGAGAGTTCTTTGCGCCAACGCTAGGACACTCAGCCTGAACTTCCTTTGACTTTTCGAGACTGCTAAAGATCAGTCAACAATTTGTTCAGGGAAAGCATATTTGAAAATGCACTGTTGGAACGAAGTCCGTCAAGCAGTAATGTAGCAAGGGGGCTGATTCACACGACCAGAGGAAATTCACCATTATATTCATATAGTATGAGAGATAGTTTTTCTTTCTTTCCATGTGGTGTGGCAAAATCACAAATTCACATAGCCCGAAAGTTGCTTTTGCAGTCTGACCACATGGGGTCCCAGTCACAAGACCGTTGTGCTCTATGAATATTGAATGCAAAGAGATGCCTTGTGGTATGGATGCCTGCCTTTTAACTTAAAAAAAGAAGAAAAAAGAATACAATAAAAAGAGGATAAGATTGTGCAAACTGGGCAGGGAATCTGGAAGCCAGGATCTGGATGTCTTTAAAAAAGATGGTTATCAAAAATTTTCTTTGTGTAGAATTCTCTTTAACAACAATTTCCTGACACCCCACAACCACAACCAAAAGTCCTTCTAGGACTTTTAAAATTGAAACACAGCACATGTTGGGAAAGAACCTACCGTATTTTTTGCACCATAACACTCACTTTTTTCCTCCTAGAAAGTAAGGGGAAATGTCTGTGCGTGTTATGGAGGGAATGCCTACGGGTGGCATGCCTACGGATTTTCCTCCTCTAAAAACTATGTGCGTGTTATGGTCGGGTGCATGTTATATGGTATTTTCAGTGTAATACTTAGGAAAATGAGATTAGCTAATGAAAAAGAGGTTGTCTTTGAACATGCACAGAGTGCCCTTTGCAGAGTGTTTGCAAACAGCCGGGGTTGGGAGGACAGTTTCCCTGTTGGTCTTACAGGAAAAACTATTGTCCTTGTCACTTGAGGAATTAAACACTGTGGTCTTTAGAAATTCTCTGTCTGCCTCTATGAATTCCCTTTAAGATCTTTAAATGACGGATGAGAAATGAAAGGTGCATTCTCTTTGAGGAGAGGAGAATTCTGCAGCACTTGCCACACCAAATAGATGAAAAACAGAGCCATTGTATTAGCAGCAGCTCCTATCTTGCTCTGCTATGGCACAAAGGAGTGGCTTGCTTGACTCCAGAATTAATAGAGCAGAGAGGAAATGGCTCTTAAAGAGATGTGTGCCGGTTTCCTTCCTGTTCAGAGAATTGGAAAGCCTAGAGCAGTGAGGTAATGTCATTTCACATAACTTAGAGGGCTCTTCTGATAAAGGACAATTGCAGTAAATGAAGTGAGCCTGGGAATTTTTTTATTTTTTTTTAGAAAGAAAAATTGTTTTAACTTCTAAAGGGTTTAGAGAGAAATAATTCCTGGTAGCAGGCTGCATGCAAGAGTAGATAGGTTTCTTAATTAAATGACTGTGCAAATAGCACAATAATCAGTGATGGTTATACCACGTCTTGGAGAATCCTTGGCACCTAAAAAGTTTGTGTTGGTGCCTAGATATTTTGTATGTTTTGTTGATTCGACATCATTCCATGGCTGTTAAATGGTTCAAAACAGTTAACGGAATTTGAACTAATGAGGTAGCTTTTGTTATAAGAATTATAAGGTTTTGAATATAGAAGAAATGTTCATAAATGCACAAGGCAAACACACATACATAATTATATAAACTGCATGTCTGAAATAGTACAGGAGAGCAATACTGAAGCCATCTTGACTCTTAATAACCCCAACTATTTCCTCTGCAGAAGGAAATATCTTTGAGAAATCTTTCCCAGTAATTCTTTTCACTTACAAATCCTTCACATCCTGTCTTGAGGGTATATTTTGTGTATGAATAGGGTATGCTGGACCTGGACTCTAGAACTAAAGTATTTACCATCTCGAAAGAATGGCCAGACCGCCCAGGTAATACAAACAGCAAAACATTATCTTCACAGACAGGAAAGAAGAACCATGCTTAGGGTTGTTGAGCTTCTTTTGGCAAAATTGTGGAGCCTTTTTTAATTGAAAATCAGCAAAAAACGACACTGCTAACATGGGTTGCCATGTGTCATATTTCTGTTGGAGACTGCCTCCTTCTGTGATGCATGTAGGATGCTTTTCGGGTGGTCTTTGGTTAAGGGGTGAGGAATTTTAAAAGTCTTTAAAGGGGCTTGCAGACCTTTGTTCTTGGTCTCTCACCTCCTTGCAAGGAGTGGGGGGGGGGACCTCTGTTTCAACAGAAAATAACCATCTTCCTTGCCTCCATCCATTTTTCTCTGCCCTATCACAGACTTAAGGGATACTGAATCCATTAATGCAGAGTTGGGCTGTAAAAGCCAACCCCAGATTTTTCTAAAACACTCTCAATAATCTATCCCATTCAGGCGATACTCATAAGATTCCATATAACTAAGGTATTTGGACTCCATTTGAATTCTGAGGTATTCTCTCAGCTGTCAGCCCAGCCCCAGTTCTGCATCAGAACAACTTAAGCACTTGAGGAACACCAAGGCTAGCGATTACACTGATAAAACATATCTTAAGGCCACATTCAGTCAAAACAAATCCTGTAAGACATCCCATGAAATCACAGGATTGCAGAGCTGGAAGCATCCAAGGGTCATCTAGCCCAGCCTCTTGCAATTCGGGAGAAACTGGTACTTTCTGGGTACATAACAAGGTAAAGGGACCCCTGACCATTAGGTCCAGTCGTGGCCGACTCTGGGGTTGTGGAACTCCTCTCGCTTTATTGGCTGAGGGAGCCGGCGTACAGCTTCCAGGTCATGTGGCCAGCATGACTAAGCCGCTTCTGGCGAACCAGAGCAGTGCATGGAAACCCCATTTACCTCCCGCTGGAGTGGTACCTATTTATCTACTTGCACTTTGACGTGCTTTCAAACTGCTAGGTTGGCAGGGACCGAGCAACGGGAGCTCACCCCGTCACAGGGATTTGAACTGCTGAACTTCTGATCGGCAAGTCCTAGGCTCTGTGGTTTAACCCACAGCGCCACCCATGTCCCTTCTGGGTACTCCTGATAAATCCGCCGTCAACTGAAACAAATAATGTTCTCCCTCTATTTCCGGCATTTGCACTGTGATTGTTTTGGTTATGCAGCAAGGACAGCGGCGCCCAGGGAGAAGAGCTAGGTGTTGGTGGGCTTGCAGGACATATTTTTGCGGGCCGTGGGGGGTGGCGGCAAAAAAGAGCCCAAGAAAGACTGAACATTTTCAGGGGCCATGAAATGTTGACTGGCTGCTGGCTGGGGTGGGAGATGTAAACGGGGTGCTGGAACTGTGAACATGCATATGCTGCAGCCTGACCTCTAAATAAGGAATTGCAATGTTTGTAGTCCTTAAACCTGCAGTGGTAGTTTTGAAATCTTGTGAGCAACGCCTGATGAAATCTTTGCAACCAAAAGAAATAATTGATCAGGCTTTGGGATGCCAGGAACAGGCACTGAATCTCTGTGTGAGGGGTCCCTCTGAACAGCAGCACTCCTGGCTTGCAGCAAGAAAATGCATATCCATGTAGCTCTTTGCTTATATTTGTTTTCTGAATCACCCATCGGGCAAATCTCTAATAAAATACCTCTCTACAATTGAAAGGCAGGAGCAATTTTTCCTGAACAGCAGCGTGGTGGTATACTTTACATATTGAACAATAGTGCAATGCATTGCAGAAAATGTGTTCTTGATATAAAGATTACACCACCCGTGCCTCCCACGTTTATTATCTGATTCATCATAGCAAAATCACAGACCTACAAGGGCCGTTTTCAAGCATTCATTCATCTGCATGATTTGTAATGACAGTTGTAATCCAGTGAAAAGAGGAAGTTTAAATTTTGAGTAGTTGTTCATCTCTCTGCAGTTAACGAGGCATCTAATTTCAGGGCAGATTCAATCCAGCCTGTCCTTTGTCCTGGGTTGCAGACGTCGTATTTTTCAGTTTTGCTTCCACACCTCTCGCTGCTGATTTCTATCTGTCTGTGTTAAGACCAATCTCATTTCAGAATTATTATTTTAATTTCCTTGAAAGAGACCAGAGGCCTAACATTGCTCCTGGACGGATCAGGGATGATGGGAAATTACTTGGTTCCTAATTCTAAACTTGCTAGTGTGCATTAACACTATTAATCATTACAGTGGTACCTTGGTTCTCAAACTTAATCCATTCCGGAAGTCCGTTCCAAAACCACTGTGTTCCAAAACCAAGGTGCACTTTCCCATAGAAAGTAATGCAAAATGGATTAATCCGTTCCAGACTTTTAAAAACAACCCCTAAAGCAGCAATTTAACATGAATTTTACTATCTAACGAGGCCATTGATCCATAAAATGAAAGCAATAAACAATGTACTGCAGTCATGCAACATATTCAATCAATCAAAATAGCAAAAACAGACAGACCTCAGCATAACACTCAAAACGGAAGTGTAACACTCAAAACAGAGCACGTTCAGCTTCTGAAAAATGTTTGCAAACCGAAACACTTACCGTATTTTTCGCCCCATAGGACGCACCAGCCCATAGGACGCACCAAGGTTTTTGGGGGGGAAATAAAGAAAAAAAATTATTTCCCCCCCCCCCAGGCGCTTGTGGGGCCGGCAGCGGGGAGAAGCGCTCTTCTCCCCGCTGCCCGCCTGCAGATCAGGTCCGGGGACAGCGGGAAGACGCGCTGCGCCTCCCCGCTGTCCCCGGAGCTTGCGGGGCTGGCGGTGGGGAGAAGCACGCATCTCCCTGCTGTCAGCCTCCAAACCACATCGGGAGACAGCGGGATGGCGGTGTTCCGCCTCCCCGCTGTCCCCTGACCTTGTGGGGCTGGCGCTGCGGCTCTCCTGAAGCCTGGAGAGCGAGAGGGGTCGGTGTGCACCGACCCCTCTCGCTCTCCCGGCTTCAGCGAAAGCCTGCATTCACCCCATAGGACGCACACACATTTCCCCTTCATTTTTGGAGGGGGAAAAGTGCGTCCTATAGGGCGAAAAATACGGTACTTCTGGGTTTGCAGTGTTTGGGTTCCAACTTGTTTGAGTACCAAGGCATTTGAGAAATCAAGATACCACTGTAGTGGCAATTGCATCTCAATACAGCACCTTTTAAAGAAAGAATATTAATAACCTCCCCTCCCATAAACAATTTAGGAAAGGAAGGAAGGAACCCCGGGTGCCTTTTTAAGAGTTGGAGGGGTTTTCTTTGGGGGGTGGGGTTTGCAAATCTGGTTTTCAAGCAAATATTATGAATAAGATGCATCAGAATAGGGCAGTTACTAAGCTGGCATGAGGTGATGGGTAGTAGTATGCTGTATTTGCATTCAGGGAGACCTGCATTGACATCCATACTCTGATATGAACCTCACAAATCATTTATCTGTTGACAACCCTACTTTAGATGGTTGATGTGAGTCCAAGCAGAAAAGTTCCTCTAAGTATTCTCTCCTGAGCTTTCATTATGAAATTTTGGGATACAAATGCTGTGGCAATTGACGCATGTAGCTGCACTACATTTTTGGTCCATTCTCCCCAGGCCTCCTGTCTCAGAAGCAAGAGAGGCAGCAGAAATGGTGAAGAACCATTGCTCAACATGAAGTCCACTTGCTTGGGCTCTTGATCGGGTGCCATGTACTGTACTTATAATGCATTTTCTGTAAACCAGAGATGGAGAAATTGTAGCACTCTTTTTTACAGGGAATAGCCCTTGAGTAGGAATGTTTGAGGAAGCCTTTGTGCGAATTACCTGATCTGTACTGCCTGAACTCAAGCGATGGCCAGGCCTAAGCTACCAACTGGCCTTCTCACTTTCTAAATGTTCAGATATAGTTCTTGACTCTAAAACTGTGTCAAAATAAGTTCTGAAAATGTGTGTTTTGAGAAAGGATACATAAAGAACTATGTAGCTTGAAGGAGCTTCCTATATTCCTATGTTCTTCCCAGTGCTTTTTTCCCTAGAAAAACAGATGCTGGTACTCACCACAAAGTTGTTACAATAAGTGTCACACTTTTTAACAATGACAAAAAGAGTTGCCAGTACCATGCAACCTTGCGTACCCCTGGGGAAAAAAAAGCACTGGTTCCTCCTAACATTCATAAAATAGGATTTTTAATGTGGGGAACAAATGGCAGCTTAATGGCTCGGTCAGTAGAGCATGTGGCTCTTAATCTCAGGGTCATGGAATTGAACCCCACATGGGGCAAAAAGATTCCAGCATTGCAGGGGGTTGGATTAGATGACCCTCAGGGTCCCTTCCAACTCTGTGATTCTTTTATTCTAATGCAGAAATTGGTGCACAGTGACACAAACTGGAAGAAGATTCACCCATCCTGCTTTTGAAGAGATTTGGGGTGCATTTTATTTTAAAAATCAGTGTGCCTGTCTAGCTATAGGGCATGTGTTGTTTGACCCTATTCCAATGCTCTAACCCAGAGATCGACAACCTAAGGCCCATGGGCCGATTCTGGCCCATGAGCTTCCTGAAACTGGCCCATGGCCGTTCCGTGGATCTGCGTGGGGATTCCATGCTTTTCCCCCCGCAGCGCCATTTTTTTTCTCACTGTGGGGACTGACTTCCGTTCTAGAAGTGCGCCGGAAGTAGTGTGTGTGCATGCACACTAGCGCTCCTCCATCTCGGAAGTGCGCTGGAAATAGCATGCACACACGCCCGGAAGAGCTCCCGTACGTGTGCGTACACACTATTTCCGGCACATTTCCGGGACGTAGACGTACCCATGGGCATGCGCACACGCTATTTCCGGAGCTCTTCCGACCTGGAAGAGCACTGGAAATGCTTCAGCACATGCACTGGCACGCACGCTCCAGCCTACCAAGAGGTCTGCGGGGGGAGTGGACTGCCCAGCCTCAAAAAACATTGCCAACCCCTGCTCTAATCACTATTGTTTTTAACACTTGATTGGAAGCCTCCCAGAGTGGCTGGGGAGACTCAGCCAGATGGGTGGGGTATAAATAATAAATTATTATTATTATTATTATTATTATTATTATTATTATTATATTACACCGCACAAAATCAATTACACGGGAGACAATGGAGTAGCCTGTGGGATCCTGATTTACTCTTCCTCCTCCCAATACTTTCTGTGTGTTTTGTTTCCATTCTGAACAGTGATCTTAAAACGAATAGCCTTCCCTTTAATTAATAACCACCATTCCCCATGAATTGTCACCTCTGTGGGAACATGAAAAACTAGCACACTTTAAAAATATCATCTTCTCCCACCTTTGTTCAGGAACGATGGCCTGGATTAGATATATTTTAGTGCAAAATGAGTAAGGAAGCCTGGGAGGAAGTGGCTTGACACTTTTACACTGAACTGCGTTCTCGGAGCACAATGGTTTTGAAAAATAAGGAAATGCTCTCTGAAAGGAAAACAATATGAGATGCTGAAAGGGGAACTTCCTTGAGCCAATCCTTCACCTGTGATGTCATTGTGGTTCTTCCGCACATGTTCTGGCTTCCAACTTAAGCCAAGCCTGTTGAAGAAAATAATCACATGAGCTTATTAGGGGAAAGTCGGGAGATGGTAAGACACAAACTTCTAAAACTGGTTGCTCTTGTTTGGTCAACAATTTTAGGCCCCAGAGTCCTGTCCTTCAATGCAGACCACTTACTGAGATAATGAGGAGTTGGTTTGTGCATGATGACCTGCAATCTTTGTACTCTGTAAATTGGGGGTGCAGGTTCCAATTTGGGAATGAGATAGGCCTCTCCTACCAAAAAGAGGACTTTGCTCCATGACCATGGCTACTCAATGCAATCCACAGTGTGTTGCAACTAGAGCATATAGGTTCAGTGCCTCGTTTTCTTGAGCTAAATGTCATGAGGACAACATTTAAGTGTTCTTTGCACTTACCAAGTTGGGGGCATTTCGCTGTTAAGCTTTGTTCCCCCGTTATAAATATTAATATGTTATACCCATGGCCCTTAGTGTTACCATAGATGTAACACTGTAAACAGAAAAAGGTGAGTAACAAACTCTGCTTTCAGTTTACTGCTCTTTCACATGCTCCTATGTTAATACAAGCAGTTCAGCAGTTGGATCTGTTTTTTACTTTGGAGTGAATGTAATGGGTACTTCACTGAGCATAAACATATAATGAATAATACTAGATAGGCAAAAATAAATGGCAGCCATTGCCACTCTGTTTGATATTTGTGTGTGTGCGCTCGCGCTTTTTCCTGTGTGTGTTCAGCCTTCATGTAGCATGGTGAGATAACTGGTATCTTGGGAAATCATCCATTAAAACGGCTCATTTTGATTTCTCCCACTTTAAAAACACACACACCTTAAGGCTGATCCTCACAAACACCTCTGATATTAGGTTAAACCCTTTGTGAACAAACCTCTGTGTCCCTTGATGAACCCTTAGACTTGTTGACAGATGTGATGAGTTAATGTACGTAAGTAAAATTGCATTAAAAGAGTGATACTTTCATTGTTTTGTGTGAAACAGAATTGGCCTCCCAAGCTTCCAAGGGGGACAAAGGAATTCCTGGGGAGGGGGGGTTAGAGATGAAATGTCATAACTAAGAGTCGACAGCAGTTCTTTCATCCTAAACTAAGTATGTGCAGCTTAAATGGTCTGACCTTTTAGCACGCTGTTTATTCAGCTCTAGGCATAATCTCTGCATCAGAAATGGAAGGGTAGCTTCCTAGTCAGGCCGACAAAAGATTCAGAATACATGTCTGAAGTATCTTCTTGTGAGGGCAACAAAGACAACAACAATGAAAGGCCTTTTGGAACATATCAGTGAATTTCTTGATTTGTGTTTGGAACTCCTTGGCAAGTTCTCCATCCTACTTTTGTGTAATTTGGCTTGTTGTGGAATATTCAGACAGCTGCTTTGCAATGGCTTTGGAAAGTCATAGAGGAGCTAAGAGGGGCTTGTTCACACATCACAGTAAGACATGGTTAATAGTTTATACTCTAAGAGAGAATATTGTTCTCGCTTTGCTCACCCCCACCCCACCACATGTGAATGAAAGCAACAAATTGCTTAGGATTGGCTTTGTGTTATGTCCAAAAAGGAGCCATGGTTTGTTTCACTCCAAACCACGATCTGAAGCCTTGCCAGGCCTAGCCAAGGATTGCTTGACTCAGGAGAGGTGCAAAGTGGGAGTGATCTGCTCATTCACAATAAATCTCATTAACCATATGCTGTGTGAACACTTCCACCTTAGTTAATGCACCTCCATTCTAAACATTTCCTTCCCGAAGCTGCTACTCTTTGAACAAGATGAAGTTACATTTGCTTGTAAAATGTATTTTTCAGTTCACACTGTTCGGTTTTTATGTACAGTGGTGCCTCGCAAGACGAAAATAATTCGTTCCGCGAGTCTCTTTGTCTTGTGGTTTTTTTGTCTTGCGAAGCATCCCTATTAGCGGATTAGCGGATTAGCAGCTTAGCGGCTAAGCGGCTATTAGCGGCTTAGCAGCTTAGAAAAAGGGGGGGAAGGGAAAAAACTCGCAAGACTCACAAGACGTGCTGTTGCCCTGGGCACACACACGCTGGCACCCCCCCCCCCAAATGCCAGAAAGACATGTGCCATCACTGGGCCACTGTCGCATGCTGACAGCTTCTAGGAGCCACAGGTGGGAGCTGAGTGCAGGGTGCAGACCAAAGGTGGACACATTAACCAGAACAATAATCCCTCCCATAACACCCCATACACCCCATCTCCTTAAATAGGACACTACTATTAGTGTGGGTCCCAAACTGGGTCAGCTACAAATACAGAGACCACATGCTTTGTGCTTCCAGCCTACCAGTGCCTGGCAAAGCACAGCTGTGAACATTTCCTCAGACATTTGCCACCTGTGTTTAGCTTTCATTCCCTCCAGGCTGCTGACCACATGCAGGCGGCCACTTGCTCCTTCTGTTAGACAAACAACATTGTTCTCTCCTTGCCTGCCTATTGGGCTTGAGGTGAAAGCAGCAGTGGGGAAGGGGCTGTTTGGGCTGTTTTCTTGCTTTGACCAGGCTCCACTGGTCCCAGTCCCCTCTTCCAGGTCCCTCATTTCTGTTTCATCCTGACAATTTGGTGTAGGGCACTCTTTGTATAGGGCTGGACACTTTTGTGTAGGGCTGACACTTTCCCCTGGTGGTGATCCTGAGCATCATTCTCCTTTTCTGAGGCACACCCCCCCCCCGCACCCCCTGCCCTCTCTGGCACCCTCCTGCATGCCCTCTGTGTTTGGCCAATCATAGGGCACAGAGTGACCCATGACACTTTTGCCCTTTGCAGCCCAGGGCCCCAAACTCTGTACAACTGGGGCACAACTGGGGTCTCTGCTTTCAGTTTTTTTGGGGATCCAGGATATTAAATTACTCACCCCCACCTCATTAGGGCAAGTTAGCCCTCAACCTAATGGAAGTTAGAAGTTAAAGTGGTGATGAGAAATAAAGTTCATGATGGATGGACCTATATCCAACTACCGGCTGTGGTGGATAGATGGAATCAGATTTTTCTTCATTTGAGTTCCTGTGGGACATCAGCAAGACTGGCCTGCGGCCTTCACGTTTTATGTATGGGGTTTCTGGAGATAATGACATGCTGAATGTTGGACAAGGCAGAGCCTTGTTTTGCTCTAGCGGGACATGTTTTGGTTAGGTTTATATGTTTTCACATTTTTTTTACAGTAGTCCTTGATAAGAATGGTTTATGGCGTATGGTTTAAGCTAAAGAGGATGATAAGAAAAGAATTTATTAATGAGGAATCCCATACTTAAGCTTCCAACACTGCGAGTTTGCTCTCTTGGCGTGCAGACTTAGAGCATGGACGGTAACTTTGGGCAAGAGAAGCTGAGCTCGCTTTTGGCTTCTTACACCCTCAGAGAATTGGGAAAGATGAAGCGCAAATGGCCAGGCAAAAGGATGGTAAGTTCCAGGGTTTACTGAAGAAATCTATTTATTTCTGTACTGGTTGTTTTAGAGTGCAAAACTCCTTCGGGAGATACAAAGATAGTAAGCAACAGCATAGAGATAAAAAATAATTAGAAGCTTAAAACTGTCCAGTTTTAACTTGTGTAAACTTCTTACATGAACTGTGGGCAGCTGGGAAAGCACAATGTTAAAGATTCCTTGTTCTTTCCATGTGGAGGACTTGGGCATACAATGCACAGGTAGATGTGTTCCTCCCAGGGCTCTGTATAGAAACAGCCTTGGTGCTCCCTAGGGAGTCAAAAAAGATCAGACCCCTTAGAAATCCCATTTGGGGTGTTTGTGTATGTAAACCTCTCCATTTTTTATTTATTGGTGGAGGATATCCATATTGTGGCATCACAAGAAATTAATGTAGTCTAAGAAATTACTGTAAAGAGTGCCAGAGGACTTTGAAATTCATAGACTATAAAAGAAAGTGACATAAAATGTTACTACAAGCATTTAGAAAAGAGGTAAAGTGAGGCAGTGGTGATGGGAAAGCATTGAGTTTGGAGATTGATCTTGATTTACAGCCACAAATGAAAGAATTGTGCTTTGCAGCTAGAGAAAATAGGAGAAGCAAAAAAAAAAAAAAAAGAAGAAGAAGAAGAAGGCGCGGGGGGGGGGGCGGGGAGAGCCGTTCTTCTTTCTTCAACTGTCAAGTTAATAACACTTGTCAGTAAATGAAATGTGAAAGTTACAACTAAACAATATGCCCAGTGTGGCTGTCGTTAAGTCTTCGGATGACTAATTAAGAGGCATATTCTGCAAAGAAGATGTTATGGGGAGGAAACAGTGTTGTCTGGTTCTTTACAACTATGTTTGTTGCGATGCTACCTTGTGCTTATTGGTGGTTTCTGGTGGGTCTGTTTTAGAGTGTGGCTTTTTAGTGAAATTGGGAGTTTGCAGACCTTTTATCCAAAGAAAGATATTTCTCAACTGTGGATTTTAAAATTTGTCTCATGGGCAAACTCATTTTACAGACTTTTTTTTTTTTTAGTTACACGAAACTCTAAAATAAAATAAAAACTGTTAGACGTCTTTTGCACAGTTTATGAGTTGTGCCTGTTTGGTTTGTCTGGATTGCTGACAGTTAGTAGATGAGCAAATGTGTTTGGTGATCTTAGCAAAGACTGTTTGTTGCATTGGGGGCTTTGGGGTGGGAGGTTGAAAAAAGAAATGAGGAAGAGGGAAAGGTAGCTAAAGACAGATATAATAGAGGTTATTGATGTACAAGATGAAGATTTGAATTGATATGCAAGATGAAGATTTGGAAACGTAGTTTGAGTTGTAGTTTGAGATTAAAGGTGGGTCTTGAAGACAACTTCTGCGGAAGTCCTTTATATTCTTTAACAGAAGTCTGTGAAAAGATCCCACATCTATTCGTTTTGCATTTCTTCTGCGTGAACCGACACAACAAATATGTTTACATCTGCTGGAATCTTTGCAATATATTTTAAAATGATGCAGGGAGTTAAAACTCACCCTGAGAGTTTCAGAGCATGCTAAAATGCTTTGAAATGTGTTTTGAAAATGAAAGGTTCTCATTTTCTAGCCTGCCACTATTGGAGTTTTCTATGCACTCTGCGACAACTTGCTTCTTTTCTGCCTGTGTGTCATACAGCTTAGAGGCTGTTCTAGCTGGGGTTGCCTGCTGAAGAAATGTGCCTTCTTGTAGCTGTTATGCAAGACAGGATGTGAATTAGTCTGGAGGAAGTGACATGGCCTATGGTCATAATTTAAGAAGGCATCTATCATTAACAGTTTTGAAGGATGCAGTGTTCTGCCTAGTTACAAGCTAGTGTGGGGAGGGTGGTGATCATCCTGTCAGATACGGAGGAGAATGTTTTCAGTGCTGTTAACCTGCCTGATAGTGGGCTCTTCAAATGTAAGCTTCAACTTGCTGTCACATCAGCCCAGATCAAAGTGATGTTGACAGGCAGGTTGTGATCCTGGAAGGCAGATCTGATTAGGCATTGCTTGTTAAGAGGGAGGAGAGAAGACCTCTTTTGTTGTTTAGTGTAGTACAAATACATAAGGCAATAAAAATGTCGGCAATACTGCAGTCGCTGATAAGGGATGAATAAGAGAAGACGGCTAAGTTTTCAAATGTATATTGTATATTCTTTGGATTGCTGCAAGGTTAGGCTAAGCTTGGACAAAATGTCAACTGCAGACATGTGAGAAATGGGGATAAAAGCCAAGAAGAGAGTGGAACCGAGACTTCCACCTTTCTCCAAATGCTTTGACAGCCCCTTTGCAAAACAAACCAAGCTTCTGGCCCTGGACAGAATCCTAAATTACCCCTGCTATTTTTAAAGGGTAGGAACCCCTCGCTCTTACTCACATCCACCTTGGAGTAATTGTACCCAGTCATAACATGACTGATGACTCAGGAATTTCTCTACCTGTGTTAATCCTAGAGTGTCTTCAGAGCTGACTAGATCTCTTATTTGCACTGGGATCTGAAACACACCAGTTGAGGTGCAACTGCTTCTTGTCTTAATGTTGTTCTGCTTTTTGCAGCCTTCCAGCGTTAAAAAGAAAAGTCAGTTAGCTCCACTCTTGACATGACTCTTTCAGAGCAAGAGAAATATTAAGTGCAGGTTTATGCTTGGTTTGCACTGAAGTGGTAGAAATTAAGGGATGCTCCTACTCTTTAAAACAGCAGTATTTCACTTCAGCAACAACTTCAGTAATAAAGTGCTTCCTTTCACAATTATTCAAACTGCTAGCTCCTAGGTTCAATCACTGGTGTCTCAATGTCAGGCTGGGAGAGATCCCTGCCCAATATTTTGTGGAGCCACTGCTGGTCTGTGTAGACCAGGATTTTCTAAACTTGGGGTCTCCAGCTGTTTTTGAACTACAATTCCCATCATCTCTGACCACTGGTCCAACTAGCTAGGGATGATGGTTATAGTCCAAAGACAGATGAAGAACCAACTTTGGGAAACCCTGGTGTAGACAATTATGAGCGAGATATAGACCAGTAGTCTGAATCAGTATAAGGCAGCTTCCTGTGCCCCTACGTTCCTCAGCCAAATTCTCAGGGCAGTTTACAAGCTTTTAAATCAATAAAATCAATTCTGTAAAAATGGTATCAACTAGCTATATAAAGATCAGCACAAGATAAACCTACAAGCCAGCACAAAATGACAGAACACTTCACAAACTATTTACCAGTTTATTTTGCTGTGTCCTACTTAAAGTAGGAGGCTTTTTGCTTTTAAAATAAACTATTTTTTTTTCTTTTGCAAAAACACCCTCTACCTTGGCATACATGCTTGCAGAAGAGCTGTAGCACCAAATTCTGAAAACTAGGGTAGCCTAATGGACAGAGTGATGGTTTTGTTTTTGGGAGACTTGTACCTATCACCCCCAGTTACTCTGAGCTATGGTGTATCCAGAAAACATATTTTGAAGGGGCCCAATAAATTCTGCTATGGTCTGTTGCAATTTGTGTGCATAGTGTAGGCTTTTCCAAACTTAGATCTCCAGCTGTTTTGTACTACATTTCCCATCATCCCTGACCACTGGTCCTGCTAGGTAGGGGATGATGGGAGTTGTAGTCCAAAAACAGATGGAGGCCCAAGTTTGGAAAACGCTGGCATAGTGTATGCTGTTACAACACACTTATGCATTTCATTGGCCCAGTTTGTGCGTAATGCTAAGCCAAAGCATGGATACCTTGAACAAAACTCCCCCCCCCTCCCAATCCTGCTGTCGTTGTTCTACCCAAAGCTAAGCAATGGTTTGGTTTGGTTTGGTTTGGTTTGGTTTGGTTTGGTTTGGTTTGGTGTAACGTAATCTGTGAGCCCAGGCTTGTGATTTGTCTCAGTGGCGTAGCGTGGGGGGTGCAGGGGGGGCCGGCCGCACCGGGCGCAACATCTGGGGTTAGGGCAAATCCACGGGTTAGGGGGCGCAAATCCACGGGTTAGGGGGCGCAAATCCACGGGTTAGGGGGCGCAAATTACTTGCCTTGCCCCGGGTGCTGACAACCCACGCTACGCCACTGATTTGTCTATATAAAAATACCTAAACACCTGTTGGCTTGGTAGTTAAAAGGGTATGTATCTCTTTCCCAATTACTTCTTTTCTTCCAATGCAAGATTTGGATAAGCATTACAGTACATGGAAAACCTCCAGTTGTTAAAATGACTGACGGAGGAAGCTGGTTTCGGGCCTTCCTCCTGTAAATATATTCTGGAAGGGTACCAAACAGCATTGCTCCTGAAAACAAGCAATTGAGGGAGAGATATTTGTAGAATACTCCATCTTGTAGCATACGACTAAAAGGCAATACCTTTGTACTTATTAGAAACTTTTCTTGCTGCAGGCAACCCCCAAAAAAATACACTGAAACACCCCTCACATCTGTTTTATAAGGCCATAGATTGTTAACAGCCAACTGCCTGGTTGAAAAGGATTGTTTTTGCCTGGTACCTCTGCCAAGTTGGTGCCCACCAGATTTTTTAGACTCTGACTTCTGTCATGGGAGTTCTGTTGATGACACACAAAGGGCTCCAAATTAGCAAGGTTGATTTAATCCGTATCGATCCAGTTTGGGGCTAAATTTTTAAAAGTTCTTCCAGATTGATAAGGAGGCTTAAATATATATATCAATTTATTGTTAAAAGTTTTCAACATAAAATACAGTAACAGTCAATCTGTCTCCCATATAGTGGTGGCAGGCTTTGGGCTTTGTAGCCAGGCGTCTGCCATTGGACATGTGTGAGGGCTCTTCTGAGCTGCCCTAGCCATCTGCTTGAATCCCATGACACCCTAGACTTTAGCCAGGTCTTATTCTCTGCAAGGTACTGAATGACTGCTCTAGGGGTACAATTGCTGCCTGAGCAAGAGAGATGGCCACTTAGACCCACCGCTGTAGTACAGTGGTACCTTGGTTTACAAACTTAATTTGTTCCGAAGTCCGTTCTTATACCAAAGCATTCTTAAACCAAAACGTGCTTTCCCATAGCAGCAGGGGACTCAACAGGAAGCGGGACATGTTCTGCTTCCAAGGCAAAGTTCACAAACCAAAACACTTACTTCCAGGTTTTCAGCGTTCTTAATCCAAGTTGTTCATAAACTAAGCTGTTCTTAAACCAAGGTACCACTGTATCCTAAATTCTGATGTTCTGCAGAGAATGGCTCACACCTTTCAAGGATATGCTACATGCATAAGTGTAACAAAAGCAGGCACTGACTTTTACTTCATTTGGGCCCCCTTGATTACGCCCATGTTTCTTAAGGTGGAATCTTAAGGTGCAACTAGGTTGAAGGATGGTGGAGTAAGGTTAAATTTACATTGTGTAATGTAAGAGATCACTTTTTATTTTGTATGACAAATAAATTAAAAGATAACACCCCCCACCAACAGCCAGACTTTTTAGAAGGTAATCTTAATAAAGACTACAAAGCATTTTGAAGTGCTACGTAGATTATGTTGCTGAAAGAGCCTTCCTGCCTCCTTTCGGAATATCGTTGAGTACATTCTCTTCTTTTTATAAAAGTGATGGCCAGTCTTTAGATAATTTCCAAAGGCACTATCTCCCTCTTGATAAATAAGAACATAATTTTAATACCCTTAACTCAAAGCAGCAGCATTAATAAATGATTTAATCCTGTTGGCACCTAGGTCATGCTTATTAACATGGTGGGCCACAGATAATTGCATTTTGACGAGATTGACAAGCCATCTCAAGTGGCCCTGATTGAAACGTTGTACAGTGGTTACCTCTGGTTACGAACTTAATTCGTTCTGGAGGTCCGTTCTTAACCTGAAACTGCTCTTAACCTGAGGTACCACTTTAGCTAATGGGGCCTCCCGCTGCCACCACATGATTTCTGTTCTCATCCTGAGGTAAAGTTCTTAACCCGAGGTACTATTTCCGGGTTAGCAGAATCTGTAACCCAAAGTGTTTGTAACCCGAGGTACCCCACTGTATTCTGCTTTAATAATATTGAGATCCTATGGCGGTGGGGGGGGGGGAGTTACTTTTTCTCTTGCTGGTTTCTGGTTTCCCAAATTGCTCTGTTACAGAGGCCCTTCTTTTCATAAAATCTATGCTATGCTAACATTTTTTGTTTAATAGATTAAGATAATATTTACAAGCCTACCCCTCCCCCCCAAGTAACAACAGGTTGACTGGTATGGATTGCGGATGGCTAAAATAAATTAAGTCCTTAGCTGTCAGTTGCTGTTTTTGAGCAGGCGGGAAACATCTGTGGTTAGGTAGCTTGAAAGATTATAGTCTGTTTAAATAGCTGAGACTGTTTTGTTTTCCCTGGTTTAAAAAGTATGCTGATTATTTCAAATGTTCTGCCTGTAAGGAATGTAAAATAGTTGAGCTGCTTCAGTATGGACTTAATATCCCTTGCTGGCTATGCGTTGCCAGCTTTGGTCCATGATTTCATTCAAACCTGCTATTGTTTGAACACAAAATTAATTTCTATAGAATGAGTGGTTGGCTTGTTCACTGGGAACACAAAGCATACTGCCATAATAAAAGCAGAACCCAGATCTTTAAAATGTGACCATATATTAACATATCTATATGAATGATCTGACTTCTCTCTTAATTATGACAGCATGACAGAAAATGCTAAACATTTCTAAGAATATGTGTTATAAAAATATGACATGCAGAGTTTTATAGTATAAGAAAGATAGATAGGTCTCTGCCCCCAATCATCTAGCAGTCCTTAGAAGCTGAGAGGGTGAAAATGAAAGGGGCAGGATAATGGGAGAAGCAACAGGAAACCCGAACCTAACTGCATACTTAGATCATTTTTGCAGTGGAGATCAAGAAGGGTGGGAGCTAAACAAGGACTTAATTGAAGGTGGTTTGGGGGAGGGAATCGTTTAAATGGAACTTTGCCTTATGCCTGGATGTTTTGGGTAATCTTGAATTGATCTGTCCTGATATTTATTTATTTTTAGAATATTTCAGGTATATTTCCTTTGCAGCTTTAGAATTCCCTGTCAGGTAATTAAAAACGTTTTTGTCTTACGGTTGCAGGGACCCATTAAGAGAAAGCTAGACGATGACGGTTCTCCAACCTCTACCACCATGCCTGAGGCCAGCTTTCCAAGCGACAGTAAAAGACTCTGTCTTGACGACGTCACTCTTTCCATGGGACATGGGGCCAATCCTGTTTCGTGCGCAGATATGCAGCAGTCCCCATTCTCCACCAGCCACAGTGCATCCTCTATGGGAGTGGCAGGGCATGGAATGCTGCTTGAAAACAACCACATGAGTGGTAGCAGTATAGGTTCTCCATTTCAAGTGCCACCTAACAATGAAGTAGCACAGAAGGGGCCCTTAGGTGGCCATTTTGATGAGAAAGCAGGAAGCATGCATGCTGTGGACCAGGAGCTGCAAGATCTGCTGGAGGAGCTGACGAAAATGCCTGATCCTTCTCCCAACGAGTTGGACCTTGACAACATCTTGGAGAAAGATCCCCTCGGTGGCCCATGCCACCCGCAGCAATCCGTCAGCAGCACTCCAAGGGCCTCTCCTCAGACCCCGCAATTCGACAGCCATGTGCCCAACAAAGACTTATCGCAGGGGTCTCCTCAAATGAGGCCTTCATCAGCTGGCGCAAGCTACCTGGTTCCGAACCAAATCAAGAACATTGGTTCACCGGTTTCTTCAAACAACGCACCAAACAAGAGCCAAGCTCAGTCTATGCTCCAAGGAGCTATGCCCAGCATGCCTGGCACCAACTGGCATGCGCAGCAGCTAAAGCAACTGGCTGCGAGCAAGCAAGGCCCAACTACTAAGCCTCAAGCTTCCAGTTGGCCTGCTATGTCGTCACAAGGCCTCTCTCCTCCTTATCAACAAGGATCGTCCCCTCACCACCAGCCGTTCAGCCCTCAGAATGTCATGGTGTCTGGCATGAGCTCTAGCAGTGTGCCAGGGAGCAGCATTCAGAGTCCTCAGAACTCCCTGCTCTCCAGCATAACATCTGGTAACAACCCGCCCGGCGGTCCATCTCCTCCTTATGGTTCCGAAAAGCTTTCTAGCCCAGTTCTCAACCAGCAGCCGTTCAGCCCTCCAAATCCTATCCTGACCAACATATCCGGCAGCAGCATCAAAAGCCCACAGAGTACCAGGCCCTCCCCACCATACAGGCCAGAGAAGTTGTCGAGCCCTGCTCTGCACCAGCAGCCCTTTAGCCCTCAGGGCACCATGATGCCAAGCGCCGCCTCTACAAGCAGCTCAGCCAGCATGCAGGGCTCTCTCTACAAACCCATGTCGGCAACCCAGGCCAAAAGTATGGGCATGATAATGCAGCAGCCCTCAAACAACATGCAGTCGGGCTTGATGAACGAAAGCGACCTGGGCAGCCAAGACCAGTTCTCCTTCAGTAACACCAAGCCGCTGTCCCATTTCAGCTCTGAGCCCCCAGCTCCAGCTCCTCAGAAGATAAATTTCCCTACAGCCCATAGGAAGACGCTCCTGCACTATCTGCAGGCAACGGGGCCGGTTCCCCCGCCACCGCCAAAATCTTCTCAGCAGCCCCAGCAAGTTAACAGCAGCCAAGTCATGCAGCAGCAGCAGCAGCAGCAGCAGCAGCAGCAGCAACAAATGATGCACCCAGCTCCGGTTCAGCGGCCTCGACAGGTACAAACGTCTTCTTCTGCTTTTTGTTCTGCACTCATATACCATATGCCCTTAGCTACCGGTGGCAGACCTGTTAGTATGTTCTTTGCTTCTACCCCGTGATACGTGGATGCCTGCTGTCTAACTGTGCATTTCTGACTGCATCTACCCTGCAAGGATGCCCTGACTCAGGATGGGGTGGGTGACTGGGGGTGGTGTATGTCTCTCGCTCTCTCTCTCTCTGTGTGCATTTAAATTGATGGTGTCTTTTGGGGAGCAGGGGCTATGCTGCTGTCCATTTCTCTATTATTATTTTTTGAAGTTAATTTCTTAACATGTATGAAATCTGATTTTATTTAAACTACCCAGGTTAGTGCATCCGGCTGTTAACCAGAAAGTTGGTGGTTCAAGCCCACCCAGGGATGGCAGGGGGGCGGCATTGTGGGGGGTTAGATCGGGGTGTCTTCCCACCCTACAATTCTGTGATTCTATTCAAGGTGGTGCACCGGGCTAGGTGGGGAGTGGGGAGGGAACAATTAAAAATACAAAGGGCTAAATATAAAGGAATACGAGGATTCATGCTGTGTATCACAGCATCATTTATTTTTCTTTAAATATATGGATTGCTGGGGTGGAGGTCAGGTGGGTCCATGATGACAGATGCCCATTGCATTATGTGTTACCTTAAAACACAACAATTCTCTACAGCACAATGGCACTCATTCTCCCTCGAACGTGTTTGCTATCACAGCAGCAGACTCATACCCATTTTATTCCCATATTCATGACTGTGCTATGATCTAATTTAGTTTAAAATGCAAAGCTGCACGTATTCAAGGTAGAAATTCATATAAAGCATGGGACTGGGTGGTGGGAAGGCAAGAGCGGCATTACTTTACCCAATTCATATGCTTCGAGCCTAGAGAGTCCAGGGTCTAAAATTGTCCAGCTGCATCCAGCCCGTTAGAAGATGAATTTCATAAAACTAAGCCGTGTGTTGACTTGGCAGACTTCCTTGGGGAAGGCATTAATCAGCTTTGGCTGTGTCCTGGAGACAACTTTGTCCTGCAAGCAGCCAGGCTCTACTTTTCGAAAAAAAGGGGGGTCCTGAAGCAACAGTCCTGAGTCCATGGAGGGTGGTGACACATCGTTTTTTAAAGCAAGCAAGCAAGCAAACAAACAAACAGGCAGAGCTTTGTGCTGCTAGACTTCTATCCAGATGTGGTTATGCAGGAGTGCTTTTTTTTAAGACAAAAGAAGATGTCGGACCCTGGAAAACAATTCAGCATTGGATCCCATAACTTGTATATGGTTGTGATGTGCTGTGAGTTCTGCTATGGTTGAAGCCAAGTTTCAATTTTATGATCCTTATAAGAGCTTCATGGTGTTGTGAAGCCAAATGAGCCCTGCAGATGATGTTTTGAATAGGAGCAAGTAGGACTTGAAATACTTGATGCAGCCATTCTTCCAGAATGACCTTGGGGGGGGGGGGAGCAAATAACCTTATTTGCCTGTTCTGCAAGGGATCTGGTTGCACATAGAGCAATAAAACAAAAGAATTGCCACAGGCAGGTTAGCTTCTTGGGAGTTATCTTACAAGGAGCTCTCTGGTGACTGGTTGATTGCAAAGGATTATTGCAGAGTAGCTGGTGGTATCTGCCGTGAGGCTTTTGAGACAGAAAAATGGCGAAAGCCCTGTACAGTGGTGCCTCGCAAGACGAAAAGAATCCGTTCCGCGAGTCTCTTCATCTAGCGGTTTTTTCGTCTTGCGAAGCAAGCCCATTGACGGCTTAGCGGCTTAGCGCTATTAGCGGTTTAGCGAAAGCCCTGTATTCTATTTGGGAACAAAGCAATTTACATTAAGCATAATTTCTCATACATTTCCAGATTTGGCACATGCCAGCAAAGCTGTAGAACCCACTGCCCAACAGACAGGTAGCATTAGGCCAACCAAACAGGAACGGCAGGCAAAATCCCACCTGCAAGTAAAAATTATTTCTTTTTTTGAAAAAAGTACTCTACCTGTTTAAGAGTGCTTGGAATGTATCATTTTCTGTCTCTCTCAGGCACATGAGAAGAGGTTCTCCAACACAGGTAGTTTCTTCAACATGCAACCCTTAGGGGTCACCTTTGCTCAACTGGCTATGATCTCCTGATCTTCTTCTTGAGAGGTATGGACTGAAATTTGTCCATACAGAAGAAGTAAGGGGTAGCAAAGCGCCAGGTTTGACACGCAAACAGTTTTGGACCTTGAGTTTCCCTAAGGTGGCCGGCAACATCCCACAATGGGAAGGGAAACGTCCCTCTTCAACCGTCAGGTCAATTTCTTCCCATTGTAGTTTGTCTATCTGCACAGATCAGCTGAGGAACTGGACAGGGGGGCTGTAGCAGCTTCTGGAGCACTTGAGTTGCAGTTGTACTCATGCTTGCTACAGTGATTTAATTATTTTTAAAAAACACCCTCTTCTCCATGGGTCTTTATTTCTCCTGGACTATTTCCCCCTGTTTAAGTTTGTTCTTGAAACTACCAAACTGGGAATGCAGGAATCTTCTGTGCTGATGAGCTATAAGAATCCAAGTCTATTGTGACAATAAACATGATCAAAGACAATTTCACATTTTCAAATCGGTTAGGTAAGCTCATGACGCCTGACTGGTTTTACTAGGGAAGACTTATAACATTAATTATGTACTAAACGACAGCTCTGCTCTAGATTTTATATAGCTTGTTAAGCTGCCTCTGAATAACAAGTGAGTGGAGGATCAGGGCATTTATTTTTAAGAGCTTAATGGCTTTTATCACAAAACGTGGATTCTGAGTGCAAACCTTGGAACAGCCCGTGGAGACATAAATGGATTATCACAATTCTGGTATTGCTCAAAAAGTTCTCTTTCATATTGCAGTGTGTCTGTTTCTCATGGGCTAAGGGTAAAGCATCAATTGATTAATAGGATGGAATCATCAACTAATTAATCACAAGTCAATGGTGTGGGTTTTTAAACAGAGTTTTTTTAAGATGAGTGACCCTTGGTGCAACTGTGTTCAGAGCTTGTGACCTGATTGTGAAACCCAAACACATACTCTGCCTAAGAGTCTTGATTCTCGCAATTCTGTTTGAAGGGGGCTGTTCTCAAAACTAGGAATGATCTTTCTACCTGGTTTGATCTAAAAAACATGGTATTTCAATGAAATATTTTTTTTAAACGAAACACTGATGCAGTAATTAAATTCAGTTCATTTGTCATTTGAGAGCAAGATGAGAGTTTCTTTAGGTTTTAGATTGTACCTTCATAGCTGGGTCACCACAGGGCTTTTTTCAGGTGGAACTCTCCAGAACTCAGTTCCGGCACCTCTAAGGTGGGCACCATTGCCATTATAAGAGAACAAGGGAGGCATTCATTGTGAGTTCTGGCACCATTTTTTCTAGAAAATAAATAGTACTGGGTCATCATTGACTTTTGCTTTCCTAGTCTTCCAAACCTATTAAAGGAGTACACACACACTTCATGTCCGTGGCTTGGCCCACTTTCGTAATGTGAGTTCACTCACTGCTTCTCCAGAAAACAAAAGTGGGAAAGCTGTGGGGGATTTCAGTTGACTTGACTGAGTCTGATCCTCCTTGAAGGAGAAGAATGGGGAGTTTGCCATCCTTTTTTTACACAACATATTTATTTAAAGCATTTTTAACCACACTCCTTAGCCAAAAAGCTTCCAGAGTAGCTTACATATGATCAATAAAAACAAGTTGGTTCTGCCCACAAGCTTACAGTCTAAAAACCACAACAGGAAAAGGGGATAGGAAGGTAAATGAGGGGGAGAAGCAAACTGGAGCATCGGTTCTTAAAGTTAAATAGTAGTTCTTATAATCCCCATCTGGAAAGGAGACAGTTCAGGCAGAAGAGGAAGCAAATGGAGCTGGTCTCTTAAGCTGATGGCATGGCCCACTCCCATATCTCCCTTGCCTGCAGCTTGATTGAATGGCAGCTGTCAGGCAACAGCCAATGAGGCACTTGCAAGGACTGAAGGCCTTCCGACTGCTCTCTAAGGTTCCTCCTTCCACCACTTCTCTGCATCCAGTTAGTCTATGACATGAAGGAACAGTGGAAACTAGTTTGGTACAGTGGTACTTCAACAGCACAACCTTTTGTCACAATGGAGACACTCTGAGGAAGTGTTAGTACTGATCTATGCAATATAGTCCTCTTTTCATACCTTCTGAAAGTGTGTAGAATGGAGGCTTTGTGACCAAAGAACCCATTGATATATGGAGGTTGGGGTCCATAGACCCAGTTTCAGTTTCCTTCCTCCTCTTTGTGTTGATTCTACTCACATTTTCGGAACATATAAAAGAGTGATTGCAGGGGATGCTGAGGCTGTGGCCCTACAGATATTGTTGGACTACAGTTCCCATCAGCTCTAGCCAGTATAGCCAATGGTCAAGGATGATGTGGGTTGCAGTCCAAGAACATCTGGAAAGCTACAGGTTCCTCATCCTTGACTTACAGCCTGGAATCATTCTATAGTCTTTGGGAGGCAACACCCTCCAACTAGTGGAAGGCGAAATAAACAGGAAACAAAATTTAAATTCGCAGAGGGTAAGAAGGATAGAAAGAGAGTTGTGGAAGTAGTGATGTCCCAGTGGTACAGCTTGCATGGAGGTGAAGCGCCTTCCTTTGGGAAATCTGATGCACTATTATGCAGCTCACTTCCCAAAGTATAGTGCTTATTTACTTGCATCTAAAACAAATATTCTGGAGACACCATAAATCTGTCTGGTGCACTCTCTCGCAATGAAAGGCAATAAAACTTTCTGTTACTACCTTTTGGTTTCTCGTGCTTGAGGAAGTGAATAAAACTTTGTCATTACTTACATGGATAACATGTCCTTCTTCCAAGAGTGGGCAAAGTATACCACCAACAGCACCTGATTTCATCTGAGAGATAGTGGCCTGGTTTGCACTTCACTTTCAGACACAGTTAAGCTTAACTTTGATTTAGAAGTCAACACACAGCATAAAGGGCTAAAATCACAGTGACTTTGCCCCCTCCCCCGCTCCTGTTGCGCTTCCACAAGTTAAGTGATGATTTGGCTTAGTGTTATTACGTATTTTGTACTTTTTAATATTGTAATTTTGTGTTGTGAGCCACCCTGATGTAGGGCAGTATACAAATTTTAATAATAATAATAATAATAATAATAATAATAATAATAGCAGCAAAGGATTGTTCCTGGGTTTGGGAGAAACAACAACCATGACTCAGGGTTCAGGCATAATTCTAAGCCAAATCATACCTTCCCTGTAGTTAATAAGAGGTTGGGGAGAGGAGCAAAACAGCCATGATTTTATACATGGGCACTATTAGTGTGATGTGCCTTCATCTTTAAACCTTCAAACCACAATTACGGTAAATATAGGTAAAGGTAAAGGCACCCCTGACCATTAGGTCCAGTCATGACCGACTCTGGGGTTGCGGCGCACATCTTGCTTTATTGGCCGAGGGAGGAGGCGTACAGCTTCCGGGTCATGTGGCCAGCATGACTAAGCCGCTTCTGGAGAACCAGAGCAGTGCACGGAAACACCGTTTACCTTCCCACCAGAGCGGTATCTATTTATCTACTTGCACTTTGACGTGCTTTTGAACTGCTAGGTTGGCAGGAGCACGGACCAAGCAATGGGAGCTCACCCCGTCGTGGGGATTCGAACCGCCGACCTTCTGATCGGCAAGTCCTAGGCTCTGTGGTTTAACCCACAGTGCCACCCGTGTCCCATACAATTAAATATAGCTGTGGTTAAATGTGACTTTTGAACCAGCCATTGACTGGCGAAAGGTGAGCCTCACGGCCAAGTGCGGACTTGGATTCTGAGTCTCTTTCAACCTTGTCACTCCTTTGCCACATTGGCTAGACCAGGCACGTCCAACTCCCAAGAGACTGTGATCTACTCACAGTATAAAAAGACCAGCTGTGATCTACCCATTTTCACTGCCAGTTGTTGTTGAGCTTTTTTTAGGGGAGGGTTGGCTAAAGGTGATTACTAAACTTCATGCCGCGATCTACCTGGGACCCCCACAATCTACCAGTAGATCGCAATCTACCTGTTGGAAATGCCTGGGCTAGAGCATACTACTAGACAAGTGGCAATTTTTAGATCCCCTAATAAAAAGCAGAGCTAGAGTTAGCATCTGATAAAGAGAGGTCATTTGGTGAGGCAGGAGTCCACTTCTACATGTTTGGGATTAACCGCTGATGCACTTTCCTGTTTGCCAGTTCTGCAGGAGCCCTGAAGTGTTGTGGTGTTGCTTTTTCATAGCTGACCCGGTTCTCTTCTGCACATGCATTTTGCAAATGTGGCTTAGACTGGCTTACTCCTATCCTCCCTTCTTCTCCCCTTGCTCCTCCTTGAAGCAGGAAGTGAAGTCTTGTGGAGGAAAGAATGTGGCTAGTAGCCAGTAGGGGGGAAAAGAACAATATGCATAAAACGGGACATTTGTAGCAGGCCCAAGAAGGTGGAGGAAGGAGCAGCTGGTCTCTTTTTTGTGTGTGTGTTTTCATACTTCCTTCCTTGCTTGCTTTTTGTGGCTTTTAAAGCACATTTTAAAGGGATGAGTTTGCATTCCAAAGAGTAACCTTCTTGAGGCTATATGTGCTTTTTGTTTTGTTTTGTTCTTAACACCCTTATCTTGGATCTCTGATTTTCTGTAGCCCAGCCAGACAGTTCATAAAACCCCAGATCGCCTGGACAATTGGTAGATCTGATAATGCCTAATCTTTTCTCATCTGATGCTCAGCGTCTTTATTGTTACGCATTGACAGGTATTGATTTGGCCACTGAAGGTTTGCATCACGATAGTGGAAAGCTGAGCCCTGGAGGATATATTCTGTGTTAATGCAGCCATTTGAGTGAAACGATGTTCAAAAGAAACAGAGTTCGTGTGGGAGAAAATCAGTACAGTAGTTCATTCTACAAATACTTTGCACTTCATAGCATGGGGGTAGGGGGTCCTTCAGATGCTGTTGGACTACAATTCTCATCATCCCTGATCATTGGCCATGTTGGCTCGGACTGATGGGAATTGGAGGCCACCTGCACCGGGAGCACTGCAAGTGTAGCTCATTTCTGGTGTAGCCATTCTTGATCCATGAACACTGGTCAGACAGGAATCTAGGATCCTATTCAGTCGATGTGTAACACTTGGTTAGATAAAATCCTTTGGGAAAATGTATTCTGTGACAGATCTATTTCACACATTACATTTTTTAAAAAAAGTTTATACCAAAGAAAGTTCACAGCTAAATTCATAAAGTTGTGTGAATGCAGCATGCAATGTGTTTGAATATGTGAGATCCCCTTGACCAGAGAGCTGCAGCTCCTTTGCTGAGTGCACACCACCGGGGCAAACTTGGGTTTGCTGTTGTGAAATGAGAGAAGTGGCCCTTAAGACACAGCCGGTGCAGTAAAACTGGGGTGGGGCAAGTGGTGGATTTCTGCATGATGGGTGAGAACACACAATCTTAATTTGGCTCATTTCTGATCCATCAACACCAAAGTGGGTACTTGCCCTTTGTTGCTCATTCTGTGGGTTTGTGTTTTTCTTGTAGAAATGTTTCTCTCCCCCGCTCCCTTTAACATCACAGAGGAAGGGAGAAACCTATATTTGATTTCAAAGCCTCCTAGTAGTGATAGCACAATGGCTGAAGATTAGCCTTGGAAGGGGGTGGGAAGCTTTTGAAGGAAGGCAGAAAGCTCTTCAGCTAATTAAGTGCCTTTTGAGTCCACAAATAAAAGATGTTGGTGATGAATTGGAATGATAGGAAGCAGTAAGTCTGATCCAAGAGTATGCCCTGTCCACAGATGTGGAAATGTTGTCTTGAATGGTAATTTCTACTCGGTTTCTGCAGCTGAAACTGTTGCAGAGGGCTTATGCCCCATCCATCTGTTCACTTTTTGCCTGATTTCATAAGGGGCCCTTCATGAGGTATCCATGAAACATATTCTGCAAAAGCAATAGCTAGATGCAGTGTGAATGGCAGAAATAAGAATCCAATGTGGATTCCTATTTTTAAAAGTTTTATAAGCCAGGGTTTTTTTCTGGTTGCCTTGAAAGCAAAAATAGGACCAGTTCAGAGGAGTCTTAGACATGTGGGTATACATATGCTTTTTGACACCTTTTGGACTGGATGAGTGGTTTAGGGGACAGAAATGCAAGCCCACTTTCTTGCACAATCTTTTCCTTTCTTTTTTTCCTAACTGCAAAATGATTATGCGGGGAGGGGCAGACGTGATGCCACCCCACCAGGATCACGCTGCTGGGGGCAGTGTGCTCCCCCCGCACTCCTCTTCCTCTGCCAGTGGCACCAGAAGGCCCTCAGCGCTGGACCTCAGTGTCCAGGCTGAATGATGGGGGTGGAGATGCTTGGTATTTGCCACCTTCCACCGCAGTGTAAACCGATGTAGTAGAGTATTGACTCCAGTTTGGGATGGGGAGAGGTCTCCTCTAAGAGAGGATCAGGTTGAAGCCCCTAAGCTGTGTCACATTTGCCCCATAAAATGTACATTTAACAGAAAGGTTTATTTTTATTATTATTATTATTATTATTATTATTTTATATTATTATTATTATTATTATTATTATTATTATTATTATTTTATATACGTCTGACTGAAATCATCCAGTGTTTTTACTCAAAAGTATTTGATACCTTTGAGTGAAGATGCAACTGCAAACATATTCCTTGCAGGAAACTTACTGTATTTGCATATGAAATTCCCTTGAGTGGAAATACTTGACCCCACTAGTCCCAGTTCTTGATTTCCTTGTTCAAAACACAGGCAAACCCCACTGTCAGAACCAAGCCCCCCTGAGTGCATGCCTGCCTCTTTAAAAGCATTAAACCCTGCCCTAGATTTACCCTCTCCTCTTCCTTCCTGCCCTGCTTCCTGTCCGGAAACTTGGTCTGCAATGGCAGTGCTTTTTTCTGGGAGTACGCAGGGGTACCCCTAAACATTTTGCAAATCTTTGTACTTTTGTCCATTTACTGTATTTATTTTTCCCAATTTGAACTATAAAATGGGTGATTTTCTTGAGTCAAAATGAGAGTACCCCCAAACATTTTTTTAAAGAAAAAAAAGTGCTGTGCAATGGTACAGTCAGCTCTGGCATTGAGCTGCTCAATATCCCTTGTTTTCATCTGAGGAATGTTGGAGGGTATGGGCTTCTCTGCCGAACTTTGATTGGCCAGGTGTTCTTCTTCACATTACTTCATTGGGCAGGTTTTTAAATTACTTGTCCGGCCCCTCAGCTGACAACTTGAGTTGTCTTTATAACTGTGGTTTTTAATTGGGCATTCAAAGAATATATTCATTGGGATGGGCTTTCTCTGGGCAAAAGACTATGCCCCATTCCCCCAGAAGAGGCAGGCTTCATAATGAGTTTTAGCAAGTGTCTTCATGACCAGAAAAGGCACGCTGGACTGGGGGAATAGCTGTTCCTTGTTCCATGTTGGAATGCAGATTTGTAAAATGGTTAAATCCCAGGCCGAATTCAGAAGCTGTGAGGGGAAGGGAGCTGTAACTGAATGCCGAATAAAAACAAATTAGCAATTCATTATTTGTTTAAGAAATTGTTATAATGCATTTCATGTATGTAAACCTCACAGGGCGGCTTACACAGATATTGTAAAACAATAAGCATTGATCAAAATGAGTAATAAAGCAGCAAAGACAAGACAGAAGGCCTGGGGGAAGTTTGCTGGAAACCCCCCAACCCTTCAGGGCAAAATGCTCATTAGGTAGCCCAGTAGTGGCTGTTTGGGGAGGCAAAGGTCAGTGGATAATTGCAATGGATCCCTACATGACAGATGAAGGTGTGAAGCTTAGGTGGTTCCCATTTATGTCTTGTCCAAAAATTAACTTTTGCAAGGGGTTTGGGTGTAGAGCTAGGTGCACTGGTGCTGTGGGTGCGTGTGTCCCCCCTCCATTTTTTCCTTTCCCTTTTAATAGAACAAGATGCACCCATTTGAATAACAGTTTCCAGGAAGCTGTATAATGGCCTCCTTCCCAATATTTTATTACATGTGCTTTCTTTTAAAATTATTTTTCTTTAAAGTTCAGAGCACACTGTTGCATCTTACTACTCTGTCCAGGCGCAAAGACGTCTGAAAGCCAAAATGGCTTTCTACATAACTTTTAAATTGTCGGAAACAGTGAGAGGGTGGGAAAGCATGTTGCGAGCAGCAGAATGGCTCGGTGGAGGCGCAGAAGACCAGAAGGCAAGGTTAGCGCTAACCCTGGTTGGTTGCTGTAATGATTCTGGTTCAAAAAGCAAACTAGAGGAATGACTTGAAACAACTTGAGTCTTAAGAGCTTCTAAGACAAAACTTGTTCTGCCAATTTAATGCCTTTGCATCATGTGTCCTTAGGACAACTCTTCAAATTACTGACTTCTAAACACCATGGAGAATATCTCTAAATAATAAACTCTATCATTACCATTGCTGCTAATCCTGCTTAAAGTCCCAAGCATACAGCAAAACAGTTCCCACCCCCTCATTTATTCACTTATCTATAGGCTACTCCATATCAAATTTTCATTCAGGTCAGCTCACAACAATGCTCCTGAGTGTTATGCCATATGACTGTGAACACAAGCTGTAGTTTGCAAACCAGTCCTTCAGTGGGTTCACAGCCTGGTTATGCAGTCAACCCTGGTTTAGATGACTTGTCTTCAACTGGATGCACTACCAGTTGATGGCCTGATCTAAGGTTAGTCACAACAGCAGTGCTACTACCATGGAAATGTGTGCTTTAAAAAAAAAGTAATAAAAGGGCTCCTCAGTGCATGGTTGGTTTAAAGGCAGGTCCAGGACCTGAAAAGGTTGAAGACTACTGGATTGAATGTTTTAACTGTTGGTAAGTAAAGCATTATTCGGTATAATGTCAGAATATGGCTGTTTTAATGTATGTTATCTCACCACTTTCTAGTAGCATAACGATTTGGTTCAAAAACGAAATCCTGAAAACTCCAGAAGAGATTAAAATGCTAAGTGATTCTGCTTTCATGTGAATTCAGTAGGAAAGAGAGGCCAGGGAAATTACAGGAGTTTTGTTTTTTCATTCTTGCGTTCTTGTTTTCTGTTTCATTTTTTTAAAAAAACGGTGTTAGAAGATTCCATTCCCCTCAGAAAACTTTCTTAGTAAAGTGAACTAAATTTCTCTCTCTCTTTCTCTCTCTCTCTCCTGTCTGGGCATTTTGGAGAAATTTCAGCATATGGGTGGGGAAAACAAAGAAGTGTCTGTGAACAGGAACTGGCATTGTCTCTCTCTCTGAATAGGGAGGGAAGACTGAACTAACTTCATTTGGTTCTCTTGCACATCTGCAACTCTAGAAACAGAGGGATGATTCATGGTTTGCCTACAATACAAGAGCAAGCAAAACACTGTAAATTAACAGCCATTCTGAATTTGTGTTGAAAATACACTCTAGGAACAAAATAATATCCCATAATAATTGAAAATGAGAATTTTTTTTTAAAAGGTAATGAGCCATAAGCACAAATCAGGAACAATGCATTCAGAACTATCCATAATGAAATTTGAAGCAGAGTACACTTTCGAAGCAGTTTTCACTCCTTCTCACCAGGGACAGATCCACTAACTTGCCCTGTTTATTTGTCAGCTTTATTTCTCTTCCCTAGACAAATATTCCATCTCTCTGATGAAATGAATGTTCCTGGTTTTTTTTGGGGGGGGGGGCGGATTTCATCTTGTTTCAGAATGAGTTGACAAATCTAAGAGAGGACATTCCCCCTCTGACGCCATTTGAAATAATGTGTTCAACTTCTGGGTGGTTCCTTTTTTAAAACAAACAAACACAAATCTATGCTTCCTCTGGGTTTCTTTCACTCTGCAGATATTTGTGTGTGGTTTTCAGTCAGAAAATGTGTTAACTGAATAATTGCATAACTAGTTTGAGCTATGGTTTTCCTCCCCCCCAGCCCGCCTTGCCCAGTTCCCAAGAGGTGTCCTGTGACTTCCTCTGTTACTTCATTAATCACTGCAACTCAAAAATTATTCTGATCAAAGAAGCAGAATGAGGCTGAAGAGGTACAGAATCTGGCAATTGACTTGGCTGTTTGGATTCCCTGCTGAGCTCATTTAGATCTAGAATTAAGCTGTTCCCGCTGTATTTTTCCTCTACGGCTTCTTGGCAGTCGTGCTGTAGCCAGAACCGTCTTCAGCCAGGAGGGCTAGAAGGTAGTTAGGCTGACTTAGCATTCCACTGATTTATTTATTTTTTACCTGCAGTTCTGCTATAAAAAGAAGCAGATTTGTATGGCACCGGACTGGTACTTTTTTTTGAATTCCAGTTATTTGATGCAGTTGGAAAATAGGGTGAATAGCAACTCATCCACAAAAAAATAAATTAAAAAGTGTGTCTATCATGTTAGTTGTTGTTGTTGTTTAGCCATCTTAGTCGTGTTCGACTCTCCGTGACCCCATGAACCAGAGCATGCCTTGGAAACTCTCACTTTCTTCTTAAAGCTTCTCCTTTTTTATGTCCATGGAGTTTTCTTGGCAAAATACTGGAGTAGTAGTGGGAAAATAAACTGCCATGAGGTTGAGTGGTTTTGCAAGAGAAGCATGATAATGTTACTTAGGAGAAGTCAGTTCAGCTCCTGCGAGGGTGGGGAGTCTTTGAAGCCTCTTGAGAGATCTAGGGAAAGCCTTTTGTTCAGCATGGAATGGCTCAGTAGAAGAGTTCAGTAGGTTTTAATGTCTGTTTCGTTTTAAGATTTACAGCCTGATCTTGTGCAGGGTTGGTGCACCGGCGGCTATTGGTTTCAATTGACTTAGGTTTTGCCTAACTCTGCTGCACAGTATCAGACTGTTGACACCTTAATGCCTTTGAATTTTAAAGTGTAAAATTTAAGCATCATAATGGCAAGGAGATGCTCTGGAGCTTCTAGAAAAATCTGGCAATGAAGAGCAAAGTGTTCGTCCTTTTGTTTACTGTGAGCATGAGTGGTGCCTAAGTGGCTAAAATAAAAAGATCTGAAACTGGAAGCCTCAACCTCTGACAGGAAGTCCAGACACCTCATCCCAAAATATGAACATATGAAAGTGCCTTACCCTGAGTCAGATTGTCTATCAGAACATTGTCATCTTTGGCTTGCAGTGTGTCCAAGGCTTCGCTATCCAGGATTTTTTTTTGAGCCACAGCCACTGAACTGTGGTCCTTGTGTGCGTTGGGCTGGCTTAGGTTGATCTATGGCAGTGTTTCTCAAAACTGGGTCCCCAGCTGTTGTTGGACTATAACTCCCATTATCCCTGACCGGTAGTCCTGCTAGCTAGGGATGATGGGAGTTGTAGTCCAACAGCTGGGCACCCATATTCGAGAAACACTGATCTACGGTGATGGAAAGGCACTTTGCACATGTTTAGCCACTCTCTCTTCTCCATCGGTCAGTGACTTTGGCCAAAACCATAGTTTCTATTTTACTGATTTCCTCCTGTTGTTTATCTTGCTGGCGTTGTCAAATCACAGCACCTCACTTTCAGACCAAAAGTGGGTTTCTCATCCTCTGCATGTTGAATCGTCTTTTTAGGTGTTTCCCTCTTAATTTTTTTTCGGAGATAGTTTTGGGTGCTATAAACTAAGCCTGAAAAGACAAAAGAAGGCAAGGCAACAAATGCAGTCAGGCTGGTTCGGTTGTACCCTGTATTTTTAGCCACTGAGGCTGGATGAGAGAGAAGGCACCAGCAACTGCAGGTACTCTGGCTTATCTCTTGCACTGTCACACCCAGCCAGAGGAGGACAAATGGTCGGTAGTTTAATATCCTTTGTTGACAAAACCACACACTTACAGTAGCTCCTCAGGTGCACTAACCCTGCACACAGATGCTTCTGATGGTTAGGTAGATGGAGCCACACTCTGGACTTCTGCTTCAAGTTGGACTATTGGAGCAAAGGATGGCCATGCCTACTCTCCCCCGCCCCCTTGGCCAAGCACCTTCAACTTTTCCTACATGAAAGTTATCACTGTGTCTACCTCTTCAAGGCCCTCTTGGTCCTGGGGGATAGCAGGGCAGGGGACAGAGGAGATTCTGCTGGCCCCCTCCCTTCAGTCACAGTGTCTCCCTCAATCCTGACACGGTCCTGTCCTTCTTCTACCATCTCCAACTGCCCAGACCCCTCCCCATCCTCCAGCTCTTGCACAAACCCCCATAAATCGCTACCCGCTTCCCCTGCATCAGCCTCTGGCCCTGCTACCTCTCCCACCCACTCCTCGGAGCACTGCCAGCCCTGGACATCCATCTCCAAAATTGTCTGTGAAAGCATACCGCTCTCGCAATAAAGATCCAACTCTGATTGTTCCAACGCGGTGCAAGATAGTAGTTTGCAAGGCACGCTGCCTTTTGCCTGGACACACATTATGGGTTGCTTGCAATGTAAAGCCAGAAAAACCCAGTTGGTTTTTTCCCCTGCTCCTCCTCGTCCTCTGTCCACTTGCATTCTTTTCAGGAAAGAAGGCAAGAGGACGCCATCAGCCAAGCCTTGTTTCTCCCCCGCCCTTGTAAGCCATAGCTGGGAAAGGACTCCTCTGTCTTGCGAGACAAAGTGGGCTGTCAGACAGCCCCTTTCCTTAAATCCCAGTCAGGCACCAGACAGCTAAAGGAAGAGAGGCACCAGGCTGAATTAGATTGACTGCTTTGGACAGTGAAGCAGAGTTGGTCTTAATTGGCTCACAGCTGTTCGCTTTGACCCTTCCACCCCCACCCTCTTTTCTTCCACTACCATCTCCCTCTCTCTGCTTGCATTCTCTTCTCCACCCACCAGTGTTCCAACCAAAGAAAACCTGCCAAGTGTGGGCTGAATTTTCTACATTGGCTAATAATTTTATGAGCCCTCCTTCATGCCTCTTGAGAGGCAACAGCAATTAAGGAGGAAAACCAGAAAACCTTAAAAAGCAAACACATTAATAAAAAGTTGGTGGTGCAGATGCTTTGTTTTAAAACAAGTCTCCTGCATTTATATACTAAGGCTTGGCTGCTTCTCCCAATCTTCCCTGCACAATACTCCTGGTAGAAGCAGAAGTTTATTATTATTATTATTGTTATTATTCATTACATTTGTTTGTCACTTTTTTCTTGCCGAAAACAACTCAAAGTGACTTGCAGCCAAACATGGGTTTACTCGGGGGTCAGATCGGGCATTAGCAGGTCAGCTCTGTCAAACACTTTCCCAGAGCCTGAGTCTGAGCCCCCAATATAGTGTCACTTCTGAGTGGACCTTCATCAGGGACCCAGTGGGATTGGGCAGGGAGTGGAGCTTAGCAGTTGCAGCTGCTGCCTTCCTCCTTTCAACTGCTGCTGCTATTAGCACCTTGCATGTAGCTCCCTTATGGGGAAGGCAGACCAGCAGAGGAAGGAAGGAAGGGGGAAGCCTGGTAGAGAATCTGTGGAAGGGTGAATCTTCTCTCTCTCTCAGAGTGTGTTTTTGCACTGCTGCAGGGGCAGATTTCCCCCTCCCAGCTGCTACCAGTGTGCCCAGGAAAGGAGCACATTTGCTATTCTGTACCACCAGTACTCATTGTTTAGAGAAAGAGGTGTCAGAACTCACCGTGAACATCTCCCTTGTTTTCTTATAATGGCAATGGTGCCTACCTGAGAGATGCTGGAACTGAGTGCTGGTGAGTTCCGGCTGAAAAAGAAAGCCCTGTGGAACACCACTGCTACTATCACTCAGGTGTGTGGTTCCGCCGGCTCCTCTGTCCTCTCATATAGATTAAAATTAGCTAATGCAGTTTCTGTACAAATCTGTGTCCCATTTTTGCCATGTTCCTGTGGTGACATGTTTCCTTTCTTTTTGCAATATGCAACTGGCTGGAATGTGCATTGGGATCGTCTATAATGTGCAGGAGCTTCATGAAAATTTGAAAACCGTTTCTTTCAAATGGTTTTTATTTAATTGTGCAGTGGCTATAATTTATGCCTGCTCAACATTCTGCGTAAGCCACTACTTTTGATTCTCCTTGTGGGCTGTATTCTGTTGCACGTACGTTTCTTGCACTAAGGTTACTGGGCCACAGTTGTTGTTTTTTATTGTATTGCCTCGAGCTTCCCAGTTACTTGAGCTAAAGGAAGTTCCAAGAACAGACTTGGCAGGCCTGGCTTCCTAGAGAGGAGAAAGAACTGGAGGCTCTGGGTGTTTTGTTTTGATTAAACCTGCAAACTGAGTAGGAACAGGCCACCAAGACTGGGCAGCGACAGCCCCAACAGCAAACCCTTGCAGTTCCCAAAGGTTCTTTATTGCCAGTCAGCTACACAACCGTCCCTCTCCTGTTGGCCAGCCTCTTTATTTCAGCTGTGTGTGTGTCTCCTCCCTGATCTTGCATCCCCAGCTCACCTCAGTTGCCCATTAAACTGCATGTAATGGTTAGCAGCCAAGCTTCTGTGCAGGCTTGTTCTATCAATGGTTTAAGTGCAATTGCTGCTTTTTATCCGAGCTCTTCAAATATATGTAAAGAAGAGACTGAAAGAGAAAGAATGATGGGAATTCTTTTCACACAGGTCCTATTAGATGTTGTAGTTGAAGGTACAGGATTGCAGTGTTGGTGTACTTTCTGGAAGTGGTGGACTGTGTTGCACTTAGTGTCACCCATAGCACATGCTTGGGCTGCAAAAGGTTCCATCTGCAAGTAGAACCAGGCCAGATCCCTGTCTGAAACCCAGGAGAGACACTACTGAGCTAGAGGGACCCAGTGGCCTGATTCTGCATGATGCCACTCACTGAGTTCACAGCGAGAGCCAGGGCAGGTAGAAGCTCCTAACAAAGGAAAGGGTAATAAGACAAGAAATCCCATATTCATTGCAAGCCTTCGGTTGCTGGCAAGAGACATTGGAGTGTGCTTCCAGGGGTGAAGTTAAACTGCTGCATTAGCAGTACTGAAGTGACCTCACTGGGGCGCAAGCCTGGCCAGCAGTGTGCATGGAGGTCCTGGGCTGCCCAGATGACAAGACCCTCCTCTGATGCAGTCCGAAGGAAAGCTGAACAAGAACGTACAAATGTAAACTCAGCCAGATGTTTTGTGTAGGGTTTACTCCTTAGCCTTTTCATCTCCCAAAGATCTCTTGCAAGGCAGCAGAAGTTTAGGATCAGAGTTTTCTTTCTCCTAGATGGGCTACCTTCCCGAGTTGATGAGCCCCACCTGCCCCTCACTTCCCTCCGCAGCACATCCAGAAACTGCCTTCTTGACTGTTGGACCCACTATCGGTCTCGTCCACTCAATCTGCCAGAGCCTGTCTTCTCATGCAGGGAAAGTCCCTAACTCACCAAGAGTTTGAGACCCATCAATTTCAGTGAAAATCTGCTCAGAATCCTGTTTGGAAGGGTGACATGGAATGTTCAGACATATGGAATTTTTCAGACTGGAGGCCTTACAAGATAGCTTTTATCTTGTCATGTACTCAGGAGTGCCAAAACATTCAGGCTAAGAAAGGTTTTGTTTTGGGTTTGGGCTCTTCCTTTTGTTTGTAGTTACTGCCATTGGCTTGTTCAAGACCTCCCTGCAGTTTCTACCGGAGATAAATTCTCTCTTATGCTATCTTTGTGAAAGGACTTCATAATTGTGCTGGTGTGTGTCTGAGATCTGTACTATCTACATGAAAGCTCTCCACCAGCAAAATCTGGCTAACCTTGCATCTTTCCAGCTGGTGTGTCTTTTGCTGGAGAAAGAATCCGTGGGTATCTCCTTTCCGCTATCCGTACCAGACCGTGGTTTTTGTTTGTCTTCCAGCAGATGTTTGACTCAAGATTTTATGAAGTGGACATTCATCCTGTCCTATGGAGGAGGATTTTAAAAAAGCAATGGCTATTTGATGAAGTTCTGAGATTATATAGGGCAGGGCTTCTCAGGGCTCACTTGAGTTGCCTTGGAAATTACTGAGGCCCACCAGCCACAAAATGGTGGCAGATAGAGCCAGAGCTTGGGATAATCAGCTGGAAATCGCTGATCATTTTCTACTAATATCTAGTCCATCAGCAGCTTCCTTCTGGCAAGGAGTTCCATAGCTCAGCTGTCCTCAGGCTAAGTGCAGACATCTGCCCAGGAGCTATTCTGACAGCTTCCACATTTTAGTAAGAATTTACTGATCCAAAGGCTTTTTCTTTTATATTTCCCACAAAGTATTTCTCCAGATCCGCTGTAATTTCTTCTCCTTTCCTCTTGTACTGTCAGCGTGTTCCGCAACCCTCCAAGCACCATTTCTGGCACCGATTCCTTTTCTCCCTTTCCTTATATTGCTTTATAAAGGTTAATCTTTTGTCTCCTTTCCTAATTTCCTTCAATACATCCTTGGGTCCTTTCCCCTCAGAGAAAGGAGACCTTCCTCTCTCCCCCTCTCGCTTTTCTGCCTTCTGGTCCTTATACCCCCAGCTTTGGGAAGGTGGCAGGAGGGCTTGGGGGGGCATCAAATGTTGCAGAGGGCCGCCGAAAAAGTCCTGTTGTTTTGTCCTTCAGTTTGTGCCTTGAACCAATTTTGCCTAGCCCATCCCACAGAAGCCCTTCCTGGAAGCCCATGATTAGGTTGTTCTCAAAGCACAGTTGTTCCAGGACTGGTCCTATGTACCAGCTGTTCTGCATTCCTCTTCTCAGATGTCTTTCCAACAGTGTTGTGAAATGAACCTTGTGCCTGCCTCTATGGCACAGATAAGGCACAGTGATAAGGAAGGTACAGTGATTGGGAAGCACATCTCTGAAGGCCTGCACAGAAGGCGGTCTGACTGGTTGGGACTGATAGGAGTTGTAGTTCAAAACATCTGAAGGGCACACACCATGTTGGTGGAGGTTGGATTGACATCATGTGGAAATACAATGTGGGAGGCTGTGTGCTGCAGAATAGCAAGTTTGTTCTCTTTGTGCATCCTGTCATGGGTCTACCAGAGAGGAGGAAATGCTAATGTTTGCTCACAACCTTCCAAAGGTTCATGGATACAATCAACATTGACAGTAATTGTTGGACATGTAGCTCACAGTGTTCTGGTCTTGATTATCCTGGTTTGAATTCCACCTGTTTTTAATTTGGTACTTTTTTATTTTTTATACACAGCTGTGTGTCTAAAGCCTAGGCAAGTAGCAAGGTTTGTTGGTTGGTTGCTTTTAATTTGACACATACTTATTTTTTTTTATTTTAAAAAATCAGCTAAGCTGTATATTCCACAAGTACAGATTCTGTCTTGCAAACTTGTTAAAACTGACTTTTCTGTGACATGCTTTTTTTTTTTTTTTTTTTTAAATATTTTTATTGGATTTTCAAAATTTTTTAAACAAACACAAACATATATCATAAACACAAAACACAAAACAAAATATCTGTAGTTTCATACCCTTACAATCATTACCCTCTTTCAGTGACTTCCCCCCACCCCCCCCAGCCACCTTCCCATTTCATTAAATATCTCAGCAAGTTATTTGTTCAAATCTCTTAAATATTATTCATATCTTTTCTTATAATTTATCCTTTATCCATTTTTACTTTAAATCCCATTATACATATTAAATTGTTTCTCTAAAATCGGCCTAATTTCTCTCCCACAAATTCCTTACTCTTTATATTAAATCAAAAAACAATAATATTTCTATTCTAAACCCCAGACTTTTACCACTCTGCACTCCCCTCCCCCTCTGTCCCGGTATTTGCCCCTTCCCACATTAATATCCCAAAGAAAAAAAAAGACAAATTTAACCCGGATTTCTCACATCAGAGGCCCTTAGGCCCCCGTTAATCACTCTCCAGCAATTTTGTTTATAGTCCTTTTTATTGATCTTCTCTTCTCGAAGGAATTCTGTCACCAGTTCCTCATATTTTTCAAACAAAAACAGTCTTTGTCCAGGATCAACAGATCTCCCATGTTGCAGCTTAAAGAAGAAGTCTCCATCATACTTATTCGTTCTTTCGTAGCTTAATGTTTCAGTTGTTCCAGGGACTTCCATCTTTCTCTCTCTTTGCAGATTTATGATCCATTGGTTGTCTTTTTCACTTCTTTTCCTCCCAAAAGTTACAGATATTTGATTGCTCTCTTCCTCCTGAACTCCTTCTTCTTTTTCTTCTTTTTCCCCCAGTTCTGAAGTTGTCTCTTTTTCTGCAGCTGCAGATTCTTTTTCCATCCGGTTAGCTCCACCAACAGATTTGTTTAGTTTAAGATTGAAGGTCATCAGTTGATCTCTCATGGCTAAGCTCTGCTCTTGCAGAGCTCCCACCAGGGAAAACATTTTTTTTATCTCTGCCAGTAGTTTTCCTTCCGCAGCCATTGCAATGTCTTTAGTTCCCTCCAGGGGGATTTCCATCATAGTTCTTTTCCAACAGTTCGTTACTTTGTTATTCAGAATTAGTTTGTTTCCAGTCAATTTAATGTAACACTTTTAGTCCCAACAATATAGTTATAACACAGTTTTAACTCAATTTCCAAGCTGACGTCCGTTTGACAGCTCTTTTGACAGCTGTCAAACACCTTGTTTTTTCTCTCGGGTTCCCAAGCAGGGCACTGCCCGGGTTCGGGGGGGGGGGTCCGCCAAAAGCAAAACCTCTGGGATTCCCCTCTCTTCACTCCAACACAAGTAACTTTTTCAACCAATTTATGAAAGTGTTCTTTCTCCTTTCAAGACCAGAGTCTTTCCGACTTAGTGCTCCTCTCCTTGCTTTAAGTCTTTTGGTGGGGGGGGGGAGTGTGGACTTCCTTTTTAACACATCCCCCGCTCGTACTCAAATTCAATGATAAAACTTTTAGTGCCAAAATTTCCTTCTACTCACGAGTTGTTTTTTCAGTCCAAATTTCAGGAAGAAAGATAGCGCTCTCCGGTCATGGCTCGCGGCTTCGCTCCGCCAAGGCAGCGATCGACTCTCAGCTCCACGCCACTCTCCGGTCCCCTCCGTAGCCTTTAAAAAGGCTCTTCGCGGGTCGGGGAGGGCGCTTAAGGTGCCCGCCGAGTCTCCATGTCCGCAGGCTTCAGCGCCTGCGGTTTCTAAGGGTCCCCGTGTCGCCGGCACGGCAAGACCCGTCCTTAGCGGAGCCGATTCCCTCCAGAGCTCGGAGGGAATCCGCCATTACCCGTTCGCGCTATCCCGGAAGTCTGTGACATGCTTTTTGAGGCCCCTACATTTCTTGAACCTGTGATACCTTTTAATAGCTGGGAGGAGTGAAAGCTTTGCCCTAAGATAATGGTGGATTTCTGTTTGGAAGAGAACCCTGTAATTTTAAAAAAGGGGAAGAAAACCTAACTATTTAAGAGTTCAGCACTGAGTTCCAAGCAGCCTCCTTGGACTCCTCTCTGTGATGTTGCATTCCAAATGCAAGTGTTCTGTTACGAAGTGTAAAATCTGCTGGAATTCCAGAACGCAGCAAGAGCAAACGAGATGGATGGGTAGATAAAGAAATAAGGGTTTAATTGTAACAGATGAGAGGAATGGGTATACTTTAGGGTACTGCAGTCAGAGGCTGTGGTGGGTAATAGTTTTTGGTTTTTTTTTCTGGGGAGGGTGTGTTACTGTAGGGTAGCAAGTAGCAGACTTTTGAAAAGTATGAAATTATGAGGCCATTTTTATCACCATAGCAATTTCTCTTGGGAGAAGTATTAGCTACTACAGGATTGTTGTTTTTTAATCATGCAAATGTGCAAAACAAGTTTGTTACCACATAAACACACATTACACACACACCCCCGCCAGAGGGTCACTTCAGTTAAACCTGCTTTATGTAAACCAAAAGCTTGTGATGTTTGGAACTGGATTCAAATCTGTCTCCTTTGGATAGCAGAACTTCTTGCTGGCTAATGCTTTTTTAAAAAAAACAAACTTGGCTGCACATGCACCATATATTTAAAGCACATTCCCTCTCAAGAATCATGGGAACTGCAGCTTACCTCTCACAGTGCTGCAGTTCCCAGCAACTTTAACAAACCACAGTTCCCGGGATGTGCATTTGAAAGTGTTTTAAATGTATGGTGTGTGTGTACAAAGGACTACTAATCACATTCAGTCTATTTCCCAGTTTCACTTGTATCTAGCCCTTGTTCTGGGGACGTACAAATAGTTTCTATGTAGTCTTCTATCCTGACAGGATTGATAGGAGAGAGGTCTTGATCCCACAACCATTATTCCTTCCATCACCAGGTAACCTAATCTTTGTGACCTCTTCCTGGAGATCATGTGGGACGCGGGTGACGCTGTGGCCTAAACCACTGAGCCTCTTGGGCCTGCCGATCAGAAGGTCGGTGGTTTGAATCCCCGCAATGGGGTGAGCTCCCGTTGCTCGGTCCCTGCTCCTGCCAACCTAGCAGTTTGAAAGCACATGAAAGTGCAAGTAGATAAATAGGTACCACTCCGGTGGGAAGGCAAACAGCATTTCCGTGTGCTGCTCTGGTTCTCCAGAAGCAGCTTAGTCATGCTGGCCTCATGACCTGGAAGCTGTATGCTAGCTCCCTCGGCCAGTAAACAAGATGAGTGCTGCAACCCCAGAGTTGGCCACGGCTGGACCTAATAGTCAGGGGTCCCTTTACCTTTTACCTGGAGAAGATGAGTCTTGGACCATTCCTGCTGAATAGGTTACCAGACAGCATGCTTCAAGAAATGCAGGAGAACTAGACTTCAGCTTTCGCTAACCTGGTAACCCAGTCCAGCCAGCCCAGATGGAAGGTTTTTTGGGGGGGGGAGGGAGTGATGGGATTTGTAGTTCAAAGCAGCTGGTTGGTGCCAGGTTGTCAAGCGCTGTTGTACAAGGAAGGCTGGCAGGGGCAGGAGACACACATCTTATCTCCATAATCCAGCTCCCAATTTCTGATATGCAGCTTGCAAGTGATTCAAGACACATGCAACTCCCTCTTCTCAAAAGCCAATTCCAGCTTTTCTAATTGCCAGGTAAGTTTCCTTAGCCTACCTGGGTACATCCCCAACAGTAAATCCATTTCCAAAGGAGAGGAATGAAGCCTCTGCCTACAAATACTAGCAAAGTGTTTGGTTGTGATCTGTGTTTCCGTATGAGTCATTTACTTGGGAATAAGCGTTTTCCTTACTAGAAAAACTGCTGGGATGGCTAAGTCGGTAGAGCATGAGACTTTTAATCTCTGGGTTGTGGGTTTGAGCCCCACATTGGGCAAAAAAATTCTGCATTGCAGGGGGGTTGGACTAGATGACCCCCATGGTCCCTCCCAACTCTACAATTCTATGAATCTAATATTCTATGGAAACAAATTTTGTGTGTTTGTCATTTAGTGACAGAACTTCACAGTGATCTTCTGTGCCCCTTGTTTCCTCCCTGTGGGACTTCTCCCTATACTCTGTCAGCCTCCTTCTCCCAATGTGTTTAATGTTCACCAGTTGTGTGTGTGTGTGTGTGTGTGTGTGTGTGTGTGTGTGTGGTTGGTAACCATCAAAAGAATGGAATGAATCTAATGATTTGTTGGCTGCAGTGCCCAGTATGATTTAAGTCAATAAAGCTGCGGACAGACAGTGCAGTTGCTGGATATGACTTTAACCTTGTTTAATGCAAGCTTCTGTCCTCTTTGCTACTGCATCACCATGCCTTGCATAAAGAAAACCTTGACCAGGCTTTAACCCATTAAATAATTCATAAAGCGAAAGCAGACATCAGCTCCTTGCAAAGCGGATTGGTAGCCCTGGGGTCAGCAGTAACTTTGGGCTCTCAGGATGATCTCCAGAGTGCTTTAACTACAGGGGTGTCACTGAGCAGGCATTCTCTAACCTTAATTCACTTTGTTCAGGGACGGAGGGAAGTTTTAACTGTTGACTTGCTCTGTCTCAGTGGAAGCATTAGTCACTCTCAGCACTCTTGTTTAGAAAAGCCACTTTCGGCGTAGCAATCATAGGGTGTGAAATCGCCTTTTGGAGTGGCAGAGGTCAGAAATAACAACCGTTTTTCACATAAACTGTTTCTCTTTCTTCTGTACATTGTGTGTCCTTCCTCAGTTACCCCTTGTACTTACAGGGAGTCACTGTTGTCTCTGTTTCTCTAAAAAGTTGCAAATGCGTCAGCATCAGTCTGTCTTGGGAGACAATGGAGGAGTGATCCTTTGGGAGTGAAGTCAAACTGTTGGTAGGTTGCAGCTCCTCCTTTGGCTGTAGAGACCAATAAGTGAGAGACATGTTTTGTTGCAGCTGGGGCAGATCAAGGTGTGTGGCTGTGTTGCTGCAGATGCACCATGGCTTTTCTTCTCTCTGTGCTCCTCCCAGTGCTCATTTCCCCTCTGGTCACTGCTATGAATACACAACTTGACTGCCTGCCTCCAGACACTGCGGTCGTCTGCAAGGGATTCCTACATGGTGGGGTTGATGTTGTCAGCCTTCATGTCATTATTTACCTGGTGTGAACCCCATCGCATTTACCCTTTGCTCTTTCCCCTCAAGTATATGTAGCTTTTTGTGCTACTAAGAGGCCCTGTTTGGTCTCAGTTTTTCTGTAAATCAGAGGCACCACCTGCTGTTTCTTTCCTGTCATTGCCCTGAAGCCATGCAATTTGGCCCTCCAAAGGATACTAGGAAAAACTACTTGTTTGCAAAGTTGAATCTTTCTTGAACTTTCTTTAGCTCAGTGCTTCACTAGGTTCTCCCTTTGGGAACTGGTGTTGCCCCCCTCCCCCTTCTCTCCCTCTCCTCCCACTCCTGTGTTTCCTGGCATGAAAATACAGTGATGATGAGGAAAGTTTGGATTTATGGCTGTCCTGCAGCTGTTTAAAAACATTATCTCCTGTCGGAGTGATGGGGGAAGAGAAGAGTTAGCTAAGAGACTTCACTTAAACACTTGAGGAGCCCAAACTTGCATGTGGCGAGAGTTATCAACAGTTGCATGACAATTAACATAGCACATATATGAAAAGGCATACAGGGTTGACTTGGGGGGCAGGGACAGCCGGGGCTTTGCTTTCATTGAACAAGCTCAACTCTTAGGCTACCTAATTTGAAAGTGAAATTTATCATAAGAGGCAAAATCAGGACATCCACCTTTTTTCCTGAATCTGGAGGAAAGAAGATTAACTTTTAACAGTTAGTGTGCTAATTCCTGAACTCTGTGCCAGGGCACACTAGTGCTCTGTGAGAACTGCTGGCATGTGGAGAGAAATAAATTAATTTAATTAAAGACTGCTGAGAGCCCAAAGCGCATACCCACTGAGGAGACATGTCGAGCTCTGTGACTTGGGCAGGAATGCTGGGGAGGGGGAAATTGACTTTTACTGTTGCATGCTGCAAAAGTACATGTTTTCGGGTGGAACGTGAAGGTGTACCTCCCAGTTTAAAATCAGGGGGAAAGTATACTATAAGAAGTTTCGGGAAACTTGCATAGTGTCTCATGTTGAATTAAATGGAGCTGGCATCTCTCGAAAGGTGGGAGCATCCCCCACCCCCATTGTCCAGCCCAGACACTGAGGTACAGTGCCGAGGCCCTTCTGGCGGTTCACTCACTGCGAGATGTGAGGTTACAGGGAACCAGGCACAGGGCCTTCTCGGTAGTGGCGCCCGCCCTGTGGAATGCCCTCCCAGCAGATGTCAAGGCAATAAGCAACTATTTTACTTTTAAAAGACAACTGAAGGTGGCCCTGGTTAGGGAAGTTTTTAATGTTTGATGCTGTATTGTTTTTAAAACTTGCATAGGGAAACTCAACCAGATGGGCAGGGTATAAATAATAAATTATTATTATTATTATTATTATTATTATTATTATTATTACTGCAGCTTGAGAGCATGACCAAGGCAACCTGTAATCTGAAAGTAGTACTGTTTTGTTTTTATTTATTTATTAAAATATTTAAACAACTCACCTTGCATCTGTATGGATACCAAGGAAGAGTACAATACATAGATACTGATACAAGATAAGCATACAGTAAAATGATAAAAACACTAAACCACCCTATAGCAGAATAAACAGAAGCACCAGAAAGCAAGATTATACCAGCCGATCAGATAAAACAGTATGTAATAGGCATTCAGTTTCATTTCCCATTCTGGCTGTGCACTAATGCACAAGCCTAGTAAAGGAACACCCTCATTGTTAAGAAATACCATATAAACTTTGGGGTGCGGAAACCTCTCCCATGTTCTGAAGTAAATCTGCATGGCTCTATTTATAATTAAACATGTTAGTCTTCCTTCACGTTTATCTACTTAATTCTCACGGTTCGTTCAGCATTTTGGCCGCCCCATGGGAAAATGGAATACTGTATATGTTTCTGGGGGAGTGTGGGTTTGGGGGGTGGGGCAGGGGCAGAGAGGATGGACATTGGCATCTCAGGCCAAATAGCTGAGCTGTTGCCAATTTGCTTCATGGAGATGTATCTGGAAGGCAGGATTGTTCACCCGCTCATGTCATGATTCATTTCGCAAGCTGGTGTTGAGAAAGAATGGTCTTGCGGCTACAGTGCGAGGCTCTGGTCCAGGAGATGTCAGTTCTGTTCCAAATGATGCCACAGACTTCTTAAAACAATACGCGGCAAGTTGCTTAAGCTCTTTCTGGGTCTCTTCCCTTCCAATGCCCCTCAAATCTCTTGTTTCGTGAGGTGGGGCAGTGCTGTAACCCAAACTGTGGGTTGAGCACTTAATAATCATGATGATGATGATGATGATGATGATGATACCTAAACACTTTCTGTTTGTACATTGCTTCACATGCTTTCCGTAGGCATCTACTAAGGCCAGAGGTAAGCAATGATTTTTGAGAGCGATGCATTTGGTACATGCTGCTGTCTGTCTTAAGCTCTCACTCATTTTTGCCCTGCTATGTTCTCTGGTCAAGCTGGACTTTCGGGGCTTTTGAACTACCTCAGAGGAAAAACGTTTTTCAAGGCCAAGGCTTGGATAACTGTCCTAAACCTTTTGCACCCTACTTCCATGGAATAGTCCTTTATGGTTGTGTTCCACTGGCTCTTCAGGGACATCTCCTGATATGTTGCAGCAAAACAGTCCTGCACTTTTCCAACATTTTATTCACATTAGTCTCTTTCCTCTGTGAGATTATTCATTTATTTATTTGCTTGCAGATGACAGTTTTGGAGCATCATTTGCAATGCTGCAAATGTTCTCCTGATTTCCTCCCCCCCCCCTTCCCTCTTGACGGAACAGCATGGTGCTTGAAGCATATGCAGAGGGAAAGCAAGGAGGAGGATGTTTCTTTTAGACCCATAGATAACATGTTTGAAGTTTATAAGCAATTTCCAAGGATTTGTAAGCTACAGCTTTCAAATGCTTTGGTTATCTACAAATAAACATTGTTAATTGCTTTATAGAGTGTGTTATCATGCACTGGTTAAATAATGAGCTTCTTGTCGGTGGGTTTGTGCATTGTTGTGTTTTGAAATGAAAATGCAAACAATTCAAAGTGTTGAAAATTCCGAAAAGTGTGTGTGTGTTTGGCAGGTGGAGCGGGGAGCACATTTAACAGTAAGGCAGAAAGAGCTGTCAGCAGTAGAAAGCAGCCTTTTCCCCGCTTTCTCCCCAATGTTCTTGTCCCAGATGACATTGCTCCAAGGACAAATCGGAGCTTGATGAAATGAAACTGCAGATGGCTAGTGATCTCAATTCTGTAATAATGAAATGACACAAGGAAAAAAAATTGAGGTGGCTACAGTTTGTAAATACAATCTCAATTGGAGGAATAGAATGGTTTCTTTTTCTTACGTGTCACCTCTTCTCTTCTCTCCTTTGCACACCGCCCCCCCCCCAGTACTTGCCTTTTAGGTAATAGAGACTTGACCTGAATAGCATTTCACCTTTTTAAAGTAAACAGTACATTTCTATATCTTTTTTGGTCAGAAAAATCCTTAAAGGTCTGTATCTTTTAGGTTTTTTGTTTTGTTTTGTTTTGTTTTGTTTTTGTTTTGAGGCTGTGGAATAATGCATCAGGTTCTTCCCTTGGTGTCGTGGACCATGCTAGCGTGTGGCACAATGAGAGAGGTCTGCAAATAGTCTAAGCTTCAAATCTTGCTTCTGCTGTGAACTCAGAATAGCCTTAGGCAAGCTTCAGCCCCACTGCTCCACCCCAAAAAAGAGGAGGACAAAGATTATCAGGTGCATTACAGAATTGCTTTGAGAATGAATGGGGAATACCTTGAGCTCTTGAACAGCATGGCGTAAATGCAAAGTATATCATTGCTGTCTTAATAGGGTTTTAGAGTGTTGGTGTGGCAGAAAAGAATGAAGAAAGCCATTGTTGACATTTGTAATGGTGATCTTACATGGCTGTTTCCTGGGTGTGCTTCACCTACAAACTGAAGTAGGAACCGCCAGGATTTTCACCCCTTTAAAACAAAGGGTGATCAACCTCAGGGGCCCATTAAATAACTGGCTTCAATAAAGTGTTAGATGCATTGGCAGGCACCAGCTTTTAAAAGGCAACAACCCAGGGTTGTAGTCAGTGCTTGTTTTACTCAATGACCAGTGACCAAGGATGACAGAAGCCATAGTGCAGCAGCATCTGGAAGGTGTGACATTGGCATCCCCAGGCTTAGGGAATGCAGGGCAGAAAGTGTGCCTGCACACGACTCCATCTGCTCTTAAGTCCTTCAGCATCTGCCACCTGAGATGGCCTTCTCCCTCTAACTAACAGCAGGGACTGTGGTGACCCTGCTATAACTGCACTGTTGGACAGCCTGTGAAATAGGAATTTATTTCCTGCTGCAAATGGCCATGCTAGGTGCATGAGGTGTGTGTGTGTTCACCATTCTCTTGACTTGCACTAAGAGGGGGGAGACTTATTCATCCCAGCAGCCATATGCCAGTAGTGGGTGGGGCCAGAGACAAATGTGGAGGGAGCACTGGGTGTAGCCCACAGAATTACAGAATTGTAGAGTTGGAAGGGACCACAGGGGATCTTCTAGAATCTAGTCCGACCCCCTCTTAACATTTGTACAGTAGGCTGAATCTCTGCATCCCACATCCAAACAAGCCTGTTGAATTATCGCTTTCTAGCCAGGCAAAAGAATTTGAGGAGGGTACAGAGCAGGGGAGGGGTTGTAGCCTAAGGAGGGTCCTGAGGGCCAGCTATCGAGGCTTGGAGGCATCTGACTGCTGGGCCAAAAGCCCCACACCATTGGCTTAAACCTTCCCTCACTGTGTGTGCTGCATTCTTAAGGACAATCTCTCCCTTCCGCAGTTATTAGATTTCCAAAGACCCAAGACACAGTTGCAAGTTGCATCACTTGCCTTACATGTAGACACTCTCACTGTAAATACTGGTTTGTTTTCTTGGGGGCCAAGAGATGGCTCAGTCAGTAGAATAGGAGACTCTTAATCTAAGGGTTGTGGGTTCGAGCTCCATGTTGGGCAAAAGATTCCAACTCTACAATTCTGTAATTCTTCAAAAGGCCTGTCCACTCCAAAAACATCTTTATATTGCTCTTTTCCCTTCCGTGTGTCACAGCGATAGAATAGGGCCAGAGAGAGCAGTAGGATAGTGCATTTTCTCTGCTTTTCCTAACTATGAGGCCTGTGTTCAGCTTCTCACCAAGAATTTTATCAGATTTCCTACCACCACCTCACTTCACACATCCAGCTGTCACTTTCCTTTAAAGGCAGTTTCTGCCGCATGTGCAATTACCTGACTCCTCTGAACCTCATCAGCCTCTTGGTTAGCGAGCACCTGCCACAACACAACAAACTGATTGCATGAGTCAACCCCTCCTTTATAGGCAGGCCCAAGGTGGGGCAGTTTGTCATTGGTGCTACTGCAACCTTGTAGGGAGAACCAGAAGGACTCACCAGACGGAAAGGCAGGAGGGAACCCTGCGTATGATGAAAAAGGCTTTTAGGTTTTGCTGGATTTATGGGCAAGCTGCCCTCTGCAGGAATGAGAGTGTGGTGCTGTCTGAGGTTGGGTGGTTATGGGGGAAAGTCTCAGTAGTAGCAGGGCAAGAAAACATCTTGCTCCTCGTAGAGATTTTTTGAAGAGCTGTTGCTCAACAGAAGAGCACCTGCTTGGCATGCAGAAGGCCCCAGGCTCAATCCCTGGCATTTCAAGCTGGTAGCAATAACAGTGAACTACATAGCAGGGCTGCTACGGGCTACTCTCCTTCTCTCAGCATAACTCTCCAATCTGCAATAATAGTATATTTATTTGTTCATTTATTTAAACACATTACATTTCCTCCAGGCTGTAAGTGCTTTCCCCACTTTTTTGTCCTCACAACAACCTTGCGAGGTGGTTTAGGCTGAGAGATTGTGACTGGCCCCATGGACTTTATGGCTGAGTGAGGTTCAGTGCAGTGACTGCAATGCGGGCTTGTTGTATTCTGCCCTGTCAGCTCAACCTGCAATGGAGGGTTTGTGTGTGTGAAAGCAATAAAAAGCCAGTCCCTTCCCCTCTCTCTGCCCCTTTTAAGAAACTTGCCTTGTGCTCAGAAAAACTCTTTTCTGCCATTAGCTAGAGAGAGAAGCTCTGAAACAAACCCTGGAAACAGACCAAAAGTTTCACAGAAGATCAAGAATGGAAAAAATATGTGGTTATGTAAACCAGCCAAATCAATTTATGTGTGCATTGGGGAAAGCAGATATAAGCTTGCACACACATGGCATAAAGGCCCCAGTTCAGCATTTCAACATGAGCTTGGACGTAGGACCCTCTTGCTGGAGGAGCCACACACACAAAGGAACATATTTCCATCTCTGGTGGGAATGCCCAAAGGTTAAAGGCAGCCTGGGATACAATGAGTTAGGAAAATGTTGAAGACACTCGGGGGAGCAGTCCTCTTTACCCCACAGTTGCTTCCCCTCTCCATCGTCGAGGGAGAGAACAGGCCGCTTAAAAACAAAAAACTGCTGACCATCTTCTTGGCTGCTGCATGGCTGGCAATAGCCCAAGCATGGCTACAGGGCCTTACTTTTGAACTGCGGTACAAAAAACATTTGGAAAACAGCAATATCAGAAGAGATTACACATAGTGTCAAAGTGACCCGTAGGAAAGAAAACCAGATGCCGCTTTTGGGGGGGTTTTTTTGCAACATGGTTGTCTTTAGTTACATATGCAGACAACCTTGGACTCATAAAGCAAACTTTCGCAGGCAAATTAGCAAATCTGGAGGTCATAAACAAATATTGGGATTCCCGCTTGTGCGCCACTGCTCACCTGATGACTCTCAGACCGCACTGCTAACTCCATGCTATCTTCACCCGTGCCTCACAGAAGCTAAAATAAGGTGTTCATATAATCGCTTCTTTCTGTAAATCACTGTTGCTGGGGGAAAGGGGAGGTGGAGCAATGAGGGAAATGTCATTATGGTACCTGTGTTGTATTTGTGTTCTTTATAACTAAGAAGAACCCAGGGAGCAAGTAATTCCCAAAGCACCCCGATTCATCATGTCCGACAAGAAGCATCAGGAGGAGATTTTGCCCCATTGGCACCTGACTCGTCGGCAAATGCTAATGATCAAATGTCCCCCAGAGTAGCAATGCTAAGGACAAGGGGGGCTGGGGGGCTTCTGCTGACTGGTAAAGCTACATTCTACTTAACCCCCCCTTTTTTTTTGAATCTCCTGAGATAAAAAGAGAAAAGTTTGTGATGTTCTAGTTATCCTTTGAATGCCTACCATGCAGGACCAGCCCACCCATGAGGCAAGGTGAGGTGACTGCCTCACACGGCAAAATCCATAGAGGCAGCAGATCCCAATGTTCCCCCTTGTTGCTGATGTAGATCTTCCCTCACCCTTTTTCCCCTGGCGGAGAGGTGGTCACCATTTGGGGACCTGCCTCATGTGCCTAAATGCTGTGGGCTGGTCCTGTGAATCAGCTGGAATGACCGGTGTTGTTTCACATTTGCAAGTTGGCAAATATATGATGTGTATTTTTCCTCTTCTAAAAACTGCTCTGTCTTGGAGTTCTTCCTGATGTTTAATCAGAATCTCCTTTCCTGTAACTTGAAGCCATTGGTTCGAGTCCTGCCCTCCAGAGCAGGAGAAAACAAGCTTGCTCTGACTTCCATGTGACAACCCAATTTGAAGATTTGTGAACGTGTGAGGAAGAGACAGGGAGAGATGGGATATAATAAATGGGAATTTATTAGATCAAAAAAAGGCTGGGCTCTGTTGTGAGTGTATTACTGTTGTGTTTCATAAGCTGAATGGAAAAGGCTGGCTTGAACATAATATGGCACAATATGGTTTTGATGCCTCAGTGCCATAAAATTTCACCTCCCTGCCCTGCCAGTTAATAATTGTTCAGATATTTTTGGAAGATGTTCTTGATCAGGGCCTCTCGCATTTGGAATGGGAAACAATATAATAGTCATTCCATGGAAATTGGTGGCTCTTGCTTTTTTTGAGAGGGTAGCCCTTGATATAGATGCCAGAGTTGTGCTCTTGTTGCCATTTTTTTTCCATCAAAGAAATTAGGGCTAGCATTGTGTGAGACACATTGGGCCAGCCACTTATAAGGGGGGTGGGTGGAGGAAAGGAAGAACTTGAAAGTGCTTCGCCTAACAAAACTGTCTACCCCGTCAGATCGCTTACAGACTTCAAACAAAGCCTTCCCTTGACTGGCAGCCTCTGAGATAAGCTTCGAAACCAGAGTCTGACAGTATTTCACATGGTTATATATCAAGTAAATGGGTGGGAGAAGCAGGGGCCCTGCTGAGCTTACATCGTTTTTATCAATGCTAGTGTTTAAAGAGAAGTGGTGGGGGGAGAGAAAGGCTGGGAGAAGCGTCAAGAGATTTCAGAACAGAAAGACTCAATTTTTATCTTTAAAAGAATCTCTGAACTGGAGGCAAAGGAAAATAACGAAGGAGTCCCTAGCAAACAAGAAAGCAAGTGTAAGGTTGTTTAAGACTGGGAAAGTTTGTGGACCACTGGGTTGAACTTCACTGCATGTAATGCTTTGAAGGAAAATGTAATGAAAATGATATATAGATGGTACATGACCCCAGTTAAACTTGCAAAGATATACCATTTGTCTGATAATAAATGTTGGAAGTGTAAAGAAGCTGAAGGAACATTCTTTCACCTCTGGTGGACCTGCCCTAGAGTGAAGGCTTTCTGGGAAATGATATATAATGGGGTGAAAAAGGTATTTAAGTATACCTTCCCTAAGAAACCAGAGGCCTTCCTTCTGGGCATTGTCGGCCAGAAGGTGTTAAAGAAGGACCGAACATTTTTCATGTATGCAACAACGGCAGCAAGGATACTCATCGCTAAGAACTGGAAGACTCAAGAACTACCCACACTGGAAGAGTGGCAGATGCAACTGATGGACTATATGGAACTAGCCGAGATGACTGGCAGAATCCGAGACCTGGGAGAGGAGAGGGTCGAAGAAGATTGGAAGAAATTCAAGATTTATTTAAAAAAACACTGTAATTTGGCTGAATGCTAAGAAAGGATGCTAGATCATAAATAATTGTGCACCACTAAATTAGTGAGAATTAAGATGATAAGTAAATTTGAGAAAAAACTATAAACCTTTTGGAGAATTTATAGATTATATTTAAATGAATTTGACATAAGAGCGTAAACAAGATGATAAATTGCTGGCAAGAATTGGCAATGATGTAAATGGGAGCGGGAGGCGCGAGGGAGTCCAAAGATGTTATGAAAAGATGTTATGATATATGTTATACTGTTTTTTTTATTTTTGCATTTATGTTTGAAAAATCCAAATAAAATATTATTAAAAAAAAAAGACCACCTGCCTTCCCTGAGAAGAGGATGAGCAAAGGGATCATCATTATGCCTGGTGCTGAAACAATGATCTCCACGTCTAGCCAAATAATAAAATTGGCTGGGGGGCAGGGTGGAGGCAAGGTCTATCTCTTGTTCCTCTTGAAAAACTTTTCAAGTCTCCAGGAAACTATTGTTTGTATGCAACCACTAAATGCCCTGACACAAAGGGGCAAAGTTTTTGATGGGTGTGGGCGGGAGAGCTTCTGAAATAGATAATGCACACATGGTTAGAGGGAAGGCTGTACTGTATCCATTCTATATCACACACATACACCCACTTACTCTTTAGGCCCTGAGACCTGATTGGGATGTGTGTCATACCTATGATGTTAAGCTAATTGCAGGTTTCATTTCTTCGTTCCTGCAACTGAGTCACTAATGCAGAACTCTTCACACATGTCTGCTTAACTACTCTAAGTAGCCAAGTCAGGTAAATGTCTTACTAGAAATCAGTGTCCCAAATCTTAGCTTGGGCCTGGAAAAATCCCAGGTACAGTCCTGTGCGTACCTGCATCTTAATAAAATAATATTATTTTCGCTCTTCTCCCCCATCCCACCCTTCAAACTGTCCCAGTGCATGTGTAACAAGAGCAGTGTCTGGGGCACCATGACCTATCTGCCACTGTGTCATAAGCTATGATCCATGTTCTAGTAACCTCTGGATTGGATTACTGTAAAAAGCAAGAGTTTCCTACGCTGCTTTTGGACTACAGTTCCCATCATCCCTGACTACTGGTCCTGCTAGCTAGGGATGATGTGAGCTATAGTGTGTAATGTGTTGTGCACAGGGCTGCCATTTACTGAAACATTGTCTAGTACAGCATTTTGGCTGGTTTACTAAGATGGAGCCAAGTTACACCGGTTCTAAAGGAGTTGCATTGGCTCCCTATTTGCTGCCAAGCCCAGTTGGAGTATCTGAAGGAGCAGCTCTGCCCTTGCATTGGGAATGTTGGAGGAGACCCTTCTCTGTGGTTGAATAATGTCCTTCCATGGGAACTGCATCTGGCACTTACACTGTGTACTTCTTGGCAGCAAGTAAAAACCTTTTTCTCTGCCCAGACATTTCAGATTGTGACATTTTTAACTGGTTGAATGGTTTTATTCCTCTTAATTTTACTGTACTGTTCAATTGTCTTAATGTTTTGTTTATGGAGTGTGGGGTTTTTTTGGAGGGGGGATGTAATTTTTAAATTTCTTTGTATACTACCCTAAAAACCGTTTTCTGGATGAAGCACCATTTATAAGATATAAATAACCCTGCTGGCAACCCACCCTGGGACCTTAAGGTGAAGGGTGGGCAATTAATAAGGCCCCTGGATGGGCTGCAACAATTAAAACACATCTTGCAGTTTAAAAACAATTTGCAGTCACAGAAATAAGGTGCGTCCTAAAAATATACATCTCAAGGGGTCAAAAGCTACACGGAATCGTAGAATTGGAAGGGAACCCAAAGTTCATCTAGTACACACCCACACCCCAATTCAGGAATCGCTGCCACAGTTGCCCCTGGGTGGGCTTGAACCACCAGCCTTGTGGTGAACAGCCAGACGCACTGACCCATTGCACCACAGGTAAAGTAGAATGCAGCATGCAGACAGCTCAAAATTTTAATGCCATGTGTGAGTCAGCAAAAGCATGAAGGCTGCCTTGCTTTGATTAACTGAATATTCACAGGACACCAGTAGGGGCCGGAGCTTAAGTTGCCTAAAAGCTGAAGCACTGGCAGTAACCTGGAGCCAGAGCAACAAAGCAGGTTACTTCCTGGCAGTGTTGGGTCTGCACCTCCAGAACTCTTGCAACAACAGTAATCAGCCACCTGAAGAGGCTTTATAAATGCTGATAGGCCCGGGAAGGTTACTTTTGCTTCTTCCGGTCTGCTTAAAAGGACCACCATGTTATCAGCTTATGGAGCCCTCTGGTGCATCTGCTAAACACCAGCTTGTGCACATTTGTGGCAGGTGTCCAGTTTTGGTAATGTGTGTGTGGTCTGGTGCTCTCTGGATGCAGAGTTCTGTAGGCAGCTCCTGGCTCCCTCCCTCTCTTAGAATTTCACTTCTAAGAGAGAAGAGTGGCCCACAAACCTTTAATTGTATTTTGATTTCTGTCCCATCTTTGGGTCCAGAAGGATCTTCCCAAGGCAGCTTAAAGGATGCTCCCAAGCCAATATTAAGACTCCTGTTTCGAAGACCTGGGGCTAATTATTTTCTATCACACAGGGCACAAAGTGGGTTATTTCTGAAGTGCCTGTTACTGACCTGTTGCTTGCTGATGCCAGTAACAGTGAAGAGCCCTCTCCTGGTCCTCGAAATCTGCCAGAAACATATTTTTGCATTGGAAAGTGGCTGTCCCTACTTGTTTACAAACTCAGACTTTCTAAAAATAGTTTGCTTTTAATTATCGGTTCTTCTAATGTGATGCCCTTAAAACTTATTTATGAGAGGAGGGAGGGAGGGAGGAAAAGTTTATGTAGCACAGGAAGGAGAGAAAGGCCAGACAACAAGAACCCTAAACTTCCCAAAACATGGGTGCTATCCTGAACTGATCTAACTGTCCTGAGTTGACCTGGCCCCACCAAGTTGTTGTTTTTGAAAATCTTCCCAGTATATCATTTTCCTGTGATTTCATTGTAATTGTTTGCGCAATAGGGCTGAAAGCTTTTATTTGGAAGATTAATCAAATATGGTGGCAGTTGATTGGGTAGCTAATTTTGATCCACAAGAGAAAATAAAACTTGTAGCACCACTGATTACAAAGGAGCTTCTTTGTTTGCGGCTGTATATTGGATCTGGTGTGTTGCTGCATTGGGGAATGCCAAGGGGGAAGATGAAGAATCACTTCTCTAAGAAAGCATGGTGTTTTGTTGTTGATACAGTTGTAAATTACAATTGTACCTATAATGAGGTTTTGGTTGATAGGTTTAACTTTACACGATTAACTGTATAATCTGCTAAAAGGCAGGTGATTGTTTAATTGGTCAAACAGCCCTCTTATTTTGCATTATGCATCATCTTGTTTGACTTAGCCTCTGAATGAGAAGGCAAATGAGTTCCTTTCTAAATGATGAAAGGGGGGAGGGGAATAGGTTCATTAACCTTTGATGCAGATAGCAATGTCGTCTTGATCATGTGCGGTGAGCTATTCTTAGCTGTCATACTTGCATGCCCTTTTTTTTTTTTTGTCTTAGCAGAAGGGAATGCTGTAGTTCCCACTAGCGGTGAAAATAAGGAACTTTCCTTGTTGTTGTTTAATGTAATTTTGCAGGGTGCTGATTGCCAATTGTCATTTCCTCTATTGTTGTGCTTGTTGCAGCGTACAAAAACAATACGTTTTTTCCCTCAGAAGCTAATTACATTTTCTGTATCAAACTTCACTCCAAAGCTTTGCAACTCTTCACACATCCTTGCAGAGAAATGAATCCAATTGCCTTTATTGCAGTGTTATGTACAGAGCACCTTTATATAATTAAAGCCATAATTAGCGCTGAGCTTGAATGCTTACTTTCCCCTACTAATACAGGGAGGGTGGGGGGACATTATTCTTGTGTTCTGAATGAAATTGAGTCAGAACTGAGGTGGGAGTTCTGCCAGCAAGAACAGCCCTCCGCAATGGGCTTATTTAATGCAGTTGCCCTCAGCAAAAGGCTCTGTTGATCATCCCAGTGATAAACCTGTTTGCTTCAGCGCATACACAGCCAGACAGATTGGGAGGAAATAGGCATGAGAGCTTTGAGTGCCTTTCAAGTGTAGGGCAAGCAAATTGAATCCTTGCTACTTCAGATCTTCCCCTGCAGGCAGCCTACATTTGTTCAAAACTGAGCTACAGACTATCATCTGATTTGGAAAGGGGAGGTGGGCTTGCAGCCTCTGTACGTTTTTCTCCTAGAGAGTAATCCTTGTTTACTGCATCGGTGCTGGCTTTAGGATTCGGACCAGGCACCTTCAGGGAGCCCTAGTAACCTGTAAGAGGTGAGATGTGCCGACCAAGAACTCTCCAAAACTGCCTCCAACTTTCCTGGGTGCTCCATAAGTGAGAATCGTAGCACTTGTGGGACAGTGGTGCCCTTTCGCTGCAAATTTCTAGCCTTTTTGCTCTCTGGAGCTGGCCCTGATTTTTCTGTGCAGGTCAGAGGGGAGAGGGTGTGAAACAGGAAACCAGATAGTTAAGGGATCAAAATGTTCACCAGTATCATGTTCAATGATGCTATCAAAGTGTAGTGTGTGGTAGAGGTTTGCATCTTCTAGGAAACTGTATCGCGAGTGATTGTATTCTAGCAATTGTGGGCTTTGTATAGGCAACAAGTGCTACGGCAAACATGCACCATAAAAGTAAGTGATTTTAGTTATCTCCTTTGGGTTTTTTTTCTTTTCTTCATGGATGTTATTACCAAAGTGGTGTTTCTTTCTTTGCATGATGTGGCCAGCCCCACCCACCCACCCACCCACCCACATACATCTCTCTTCCCCCACCCCTCAAAAATCCCTTTTCTGCTTTGCTCTCCAACAACACAATCCAAGGTTTCCTTGCTGACTTCCTGTTTTCTTCATTCTAGCATGATCCTAACTGTCAGATGTCAAAAGGCAGCTACGCTTTTTCTTGGTTCCTTATCTTCTGATAACACGGACACTCAAACAAAGGATGCAGGTTTCCATTTGGCAAACAAAGGAAATGTGGCCCAGTTTTTAGCATGCTTGCTGTATAATGTACATATCCTTCTTTGCCAGTAATAACAAAATGTCATCAATAATGTAAAATAGTACTGGAGGCTGAAGCAGATTACGAGGCAGATGGCGACGAAGGAGCAGACAGTATAATTTCCTACCTTGTTGGGCTATTCTGTGTGTTTTCATTCTTCCTTTCCAAATATCCCCTATGAGATTTTGGTTCAGGTCTCTGCCCTCCTCATCACTGATGGTGAGTGGTTTCTAGATAACCACTCTCACCCCTCACCACTGCGTCCCCCCACCCAAATACAGCTAGTTCCAGGATATGTAAGACCTTGAATCGAACAACTTCAGTGGCTCCCCTTTTAATCTGGAGGAATCAGGGTGTGCAAACCGAGAACTCTCTCATTCTGCCTCCCAACTTTTATGGATGCCCCTGCAATCCAGAATGATGGTGCTGTTGGGACAGTGGGCCCCTTTGCTGTTCTTGGGTTCCCTGCAGATGCCCAAGACTGCCATCTAAGGGATCCAGCCTTGTGTTAATTCTTAATGAGGGCCCCAGGTGGTGCAAATCAGGCCAGTGCTGTTGCTTTCTGTGAAAGGCTTAAGAAACAGAGCAGCACAAACTCTTCAGTTCACCCACTATGGACTGTATCGTCAGTGTTCGAAACTCCCATTATTCTAGGTGCATTTTGTGACAGGGAATTTCATTAGCCCAAGCAGTTTCTGAGCTCTGGGCACGGTACTGCACCTAAGATTTGAGAATAAAACTGCTGAGTGGAAGGAAAGGAGGACCTTTTTCTGCCTCCCCGCTTCCAACTATTCTCTGAAGACTGGAGCAGAGACCCTCTTAAGAATATCAGGGGGGTGGGCAGGGGAAGGAATAGACCATGTGAAAAATGAACATAATATTTCAGCTGCAGATCATTCATTTTCAGCTTTGTATTCTTGTTCTTAAAAAAGTGCACCTAGACATTTCGTTGTTGTTCCCGTAACCTAGGTGTAAGGTGCCATTTAGCTCCTAGCTTTCATATCTCAGTTTCTAACACCATGTATGATCCAGAGGTGCCTCCTCCTTCCTCTTAGATGAGGGATTTGTAGGAGAACACTGAAGAGCCCTGGCCAAAGTGATGCAAGGTTCTTGCAATAGTAAATTACTTTTCCCTGTTTCCCTGCCATTCAAACAAGCTGTAAAGTTAGCTAACTCTGGCGTCCTGTCTGACGTTGCTTTGAGTACCTCAAAACTTTGTGCACTCCAGACTAACAGAATGTAGTCAGATATATAGCTCATCTTTGGGTTTCAGATTACAGGAGATGGCATTTTATTAAGCTCTTAATGAGCTGTGAAATAAAGTCTTCTTTTTGCCTGGCACCTAAAAATGTGCCACAAAGGCATTCCACAAATGGGGAGCCACCAAAGAAAAGTTCTCCTGTTCTCCTCTCTGGACCTCTTGTGGAAGAGGTACACAAAGAAGGGCCTCAGAGGAAGATTACAGGGTCTGGGCTGGTTCATATGGGGAGAGGCAGTCCTTGAGGTATTGCGGTCCTGAGCTGTTTCCGGCCTTGTAGGTTAAAACCAGCACTTTAATTGATGCTGAAGAGCACTCCCCAAGCATAACCCTCTGGAAATGACTGTCCCAGCAGGACTGGAACCACCAGAAACCAGTGCTATGCACCCTTAACTCAGACAGCTGCTCCAGAAAGATACCATGGTTGAAGGTTTTAAAAGCATCTTTAAAGGCATTCCCACAAAGATAGCATTACAACAGTACAGCCTGAAATTGGCCAGTAGATAATTGAGTATAAACATGGGATCAAATAAATGCATGCTTTAAAAGTATCTCCTCCTACAGGCTGTTCCTATCTGGGCCAAAATACCAATTCCTGTTTCCCGTAATTCAACATAGATCAGACACATTATATCCTACCTTAAGGTTGACAATCACTTATATGCTTTGGATACCTGTGGTTATTACCTCATCTAGCCCTCCCTTTTCGAAGGCTTTATTTCACAGCTCATTAAGAGCAGGACTTGGGCTGATTTACACTATGTGGCATTTTAAATGTGTTTGTGGGAGGGTTTTTATTGGGGTTTTTAAAAATGTATTTTGTGTTCTCCCTTTTTATTTTTATGTTGTAAACCACCCTGTGATCTTCAGATGAAGGGTAGTATACAAATTTAGATGATGGTGATGCTGCTGATAATAATAATAACAATAATAATAATAATAATAATAATAATAATAATAATGAAAATTTAATTGGATGAAAAATTATCTGCCAGGAAACTGATAGGATTAATGTGGCCAGCATCTGTTTCACTGATTTTGTGGTGAACTGGTTTGGTCCAGACTGCTTGAAGACTTACCGTATTTTTTGCTCTATAAGACTTACTTTTTCCCTCCTAAAAAGTAAGGGGAAATGTGTGTGCATCTTATGGAGTGAATGCAGGCTGCGCAGCTATCACAGAAGCCAGAACAGCAAGAGGGATTGCTGCTTTCACTGCACAGCAATCCCTTTTGCTGTTCTGGCTTCTGAGATTCAGAATATTTTTTTTCTTGTTTTCCTCCTCCAAAAACTAGGTGCATCTTGTGGTCTGGTATAGAGCGAAAAATTTGGTACCTGTTCTCATAGCAATTTCCTTGGCATTCACATTTATCTCAGAGGCCCTCTTGTTGATGAAAGTCAAATTGGTATATCCTAGGGACAGGGCCTTCTTAACTGTGGCTCCACAATTGTGGAATTTGCATTCCTCGGAGATCCTCACTTCCACTGGTCTTCAGATGTGGAGTGAAAACTCTTTTATCCCACTGGGCCTTTTTTATGGACTAGGTTTAGGCTAGTTCTTGCATTTTTCTGTGGTGGTGTGCAGTTTTAGGGTGCATTTTAACTGTTCTTATTATGTGCATGCTGCCTTGGCGGGATGTAAATAAAATAAAATTTAACTGGCCCAACCCATTCAGCTTTCCACAATGTCCCTCTTGTTCTTCTTTACAGAAATTCACAATCACCTGGTATGGACAAACATGAATATATTGGGGACAGTTGTTTCTTTTTCTCTGTCTTAGAGAGAGAGAGAGAGAGAAAGAGAGAGAGAGAATGCTTCTGGTAATTTAGATGCTATTTGGCCTTACAAACATTAGAAAGATTCCTGGTTTACAGTAATTGCCCAAAAGGGGGTGAAGCCAGACTTCAAGTGGCTTTTCCTCAGTTTGCAAAAGCTCATGTGCCTGGATGCAGAGGATTGGGCGAGTGATTGTTGTCAAGCCAGTATGACACATTGTCCGTATTTTGTGTAGATGCACAACAGTTCTTACTTGCCCCGTAGACAGGAACTGGAACTTGGTTGCACAATTCAGATACCTCATTATTTCGGAAACTTAAATATGGGTTGGGGTGACTTCTGAATAGTCAAATCATATTTATGATGGGTGGTTCTTCCTCTAGAGGTTCCTGAACCTAGAGATGGGAGAACTGTACCAAAGGAAAGCAAGGCAGATACCGTATTTTTCACTCCATAAGACACACTTTTTTCCTCTTAAAATCTAAGGGGAAATGTCTGTGCATCTTATGGAGCGAATGTGTGGTCCCTGGGGCTGGGGGGGGGGACCCGGGCTTCCCCCGCCAGCCCCAACAAGCTCCTGTGCAGCTCTGGGGTAGCCCGCAAAGCCTCTGCAGGGCAGTGGGGAGCCTTCATCCCGCTGCCCTGGGGAGGCTTCGCGCGGCTATCCCTGGCTTTTGCGGGAGGTGGGGGAAGGGACAGAGCGAGGCTCTCTCACTTCCCCCACCTCCCGCAAAAGCCCCCAAGAGCCGCGCTCCCTTTAAAGAGCTGTGCGGAGTGTGTGTGTGTGGCTCTTGGGGCTTTTCCCCGAGGAGGGAGAAGGGCAGCCCGTCAGTGACTGCAAGCGCCGCACACACGCTCCACGCGGCTCATGAAAGGGAGCGCTGAGCAGAGCCTGGGATGCATACAGGCTCTGCTCAGTGCTCCCTTTAAATAATATTTTTTTTCTTGGACCCCCCCCCCAAAGTAGGTGTGCCTTATGGAGCGAAAAATAAGGTAATCTCTAAACCATGGTTGATTGGAAGCTCAGACCATAGTTTTGGTTTTAAACTATGGTTGGTGCACAACTGGGCTTTGGTGTGATTTTGGAACTGAGAGCCACTCCATCGGTCTTATCTGGGAAGTTTGGACAGATGGTCTAAATGCCCTTTTAGTGTTTGTCCTGGTTAAAAGAGTAACAATATTTCCCCCTTTTTTGAAGAGATCTCAAATCATTGCTAGACTTCAGGAGCCACTAGAGATCCCACCTGCAGTCCCAGCCTCAGCCTTGGTGAATGGCTGTAACATAAGGAACCATCTCCTGAAGCAGCAGATAATGAGACGGCAGCAGCAGCAGCAGCAGCAGCAGCTACAGGTTGGTCTCTTAGTTTCTCTGGGAAGCCGCCAGGTGACTGCTGATAGGGCTGTTATCTCAAGTGGCGAGACTTCTTTAGATTACCATGGCAGAGTGATGGGACTTAAATTGCAATGCTGTTATCCCTAGGGTTGCTTCAGCAGTTGTGGCACTTGATTGAAGTCTTGCAATGGGAGCCATCTTTCCTCATGCTTGATCACCAGCCCTCCTTTCTTCGGCAAGCAGTACTGGTGCTCGAAGTCTAACTGGCTCCCAATAACTTATCACCCCCAAGGTGGCTCACAGAGAACAACTGCACCAATGCAAATACAAATAATGCACATGATTATATAAAAAAAAAATCAAAACAAAATCTTAAATTCCCAAAGGTATTTAAAAAAAAAAAAATCAAGATACATTTCTGTTCCTGCCGAAAGGGCAAAGCGTACTCCCCACCAAAAAACAAAGAAAATTAAAAGACAACAAGAGTAAATACTTAAGCAGTCTTCTAGGGGTCCCAGACGATTTGGAGCAAGGCAGGTAGGAAAGCTTGATGGTTTGAAAAGCCTCTCCCTCTTGGACAGAACAGAGGAGGAGGAGAAGGCAGCAGTGATCAAATGCATGGATGTGTTCAAACAGGACACGGGGAGGCACAAGTTAAGTTCATAAGAGGCTGTATGTAATCTTTGTGGGTTTGTGGAGGGGGTTGTCATATTAATATACCTAGTGAGGTTAGAAAAGAAGAGACTTCCTTTTTCTTCCTTTTTCTTTTCACTTGTTACAAAAGCTATTTTTATTAGAATCATAGAATCATAGAGTTGGAAGAGACCACAAGGGCCATTGAGTCCAACCCCCTGCCAAGCAGGAAACACCATCAGAGCACTCCTGACATAGGGTTGTCAAGCCTCTGCTTAAAGACCTCCAAAGAAGCTTGAAAAGAGAAACAAAGAAAAAGCGATATGCAAAAGTTAGAATCAAATACCAAACATTTTAAACATAAAAACTTAGAAGAAAAGAAAAGAAAAGAAAAAGATTTCTGATTCTCCATCTATCGGCTTTATAGACTTAACTTGCTCCATAACAGTATCTAACTCTTCTGATTTCCATAAACCAACCTTATGTCAGTCCCAGATATCACAAGCTCATTCTCCTTTTTGCGCAAAAAGCCCATAAGGGGTTTCCAATCATTAATAAATGTCAACAATGATTTTTCTCTGATGAAACTTGTCAACTTTGCTATCTCAGCAAAATCCATTAGTTTCAATAACCATTCTTCCATAGTAGGTCCTTCCAGCTTTGTGCGTATAAGAATCTTGCCGCTGTGTCCATGTATTGCAATAATCTTGCATACTCTTTTTCTTGTTGTATAGTGGTACCTCTGGTTGCAAACGGGATCCGTTCCGGAGGCCTGTTCGCAACATGAAAAGAGCGCAACCCGCAGCGGCGCTTCTGCACACGCGCGGGTTGCGATTCGCCGCTTCTGCGCATGTGCGTGATGTCATTTTGCACTTCTGCGCATGCGCGAGCGGCGAAACCTAGAAGTAACCCTTTCCAGTACTTCCCGGTCGCCGTGGGACGTAACCTGAAAGAACGTAACATGAAGCGGACGTTACATGAGGTATGACTGTATATCCATTAGTCCCAGCAGGAAGAGTTCTGGTTTGAGTTGAACATTAAGCTTCAGAATCTTCTGTATCAATGTGTCTATTTGTATCCAATAGTTTTTAGCTTTTTTGCACAATAAAATGTCCCCTCATGTTTTTGACACTTCCAGCAAACAGTTGGAACATATTTATACATTCTAAATAACTTCTCAGGACAATGGTACATCTTTACATGAAAATTCTCTTTTAAATCATAACACAGTGTGTATTTTAACCCTTTTGTCCTCATATGTTCCCACTCTTCCATCTGTATATTATAACCAAAATAGATTGTTCCTAGATAGTTATTGAAGACAGCTGGTGGTCTCAGTACTCAGTGGTCTCAGAGGGAAGGCAATGAAACAACTTATTGGGGATCTGTCTAATAATACTCAGGGCAAAACTACGTGCAATTCTTGTGTGTCTGTTTATAAAGCACAAACTTGTGCTAAAGGTGACCAGTTTATTTGACCAGAAAAGACCAGTTCTGATTTGAAGTTATTCCAAGTAAGCACACTTCCATTTATTAATTTACATCATTTGTTTTATTATAAACTACCACCTGCCCACTTGAAATCCATGGAAATTACAAACCACTGTCCACATTTCTTTCTTCCAGGGCCTATGTTTACAGCTCCCCATCCCAATTCATGGCTAGAAACTGACTTATGTTTAAATGAAAACAGAGGTCTTCCAAATATTCAGTTCTGTGCACAAATGCTCAGTTCTTGGATGAGATTACAGTGTGGAGGAAAAACACACATATAGTTAATTGAGGTGGTTCCCCCTCTCTAACTTCCCTAGTCCTAGAGAGACCTTAAGATCACGTCTTGTCTACATTCTTAAACAGGTTGCTCAGCAAAGGGACAAAGCCCCTTCCTTTCATTAATGAAGGAATTGAGGGCCAATGCAACACAGTTCACTGCCACCCACCAGTTGCAGCCTTCTGGTCCTGCCATCACCTCCTCATGCTGCGTGCTTCTGGGCCATCTTTCCCAGTGTCTTGTTCTCAGCAACAAATGGTTCTTTCCTTGGAGCAAGGCTTTGGAGAGGGCCGATGTTGCCATCATTTTGGCAGTAGCAGATGCTGTTAAAATCCTTCACACTAAATTTCCGCAACGCCTTGTTCTAAAGAAGGGCCTTTCCTGGGACCGAGACATAGGCAAGCAGACTGGGCAGCCCTCAAGAAGTGACACTTTGCTGCAGTGTCGAAGTGGCAGCAGGGCTCCTAGACTCCAAGGTACAGGCAGCTGGGTCTTGGGGCTGGACAATGGCTGGCAGTGGTCAGCTGGCTGGCCGGCCAGCAAAATAGCATTGAGGGGCAGTCAGCAGCAGAGGACTTGAGGGGGTCGCTGGTCTAGCATCCATCCCAAACTGCCACCTAAAACAAAGTGATCAGCTTGCCTAGTGGGTGGGCTGGAGCTCTAAACCAGCTCTTCAACTTGGATGCAAGAACTGAAATGCAAACCTTTTGTTCCAGGGCTATCAAAGACATCGTATTAAAGTATATAGACCTGTCTCTGCTCTTTCAGCCAGTCGTCTACAGCTGGTAAACATCAGTTGCATGTCCATAGAGTAACTGCATTGGGTTATCTTTGTAACTGCAGACTTTCTGGATGGGTTTTTCTCTCTTTTCCCTTCCCACACCACCTTGCTGGATATGGGGAGAAAATCAATAGCCGGTCTTTCTGTTACCTGTTCCAAAATCACTCTGCCAAAATGTGTTTGCCTGGCTAGATTAGGACATGTGTTAGAAAGCTTTAAAAGTTCATTTGCTTTTATTTCTGTTTAAATACATGTGTTAAAATGTATCTTGTCTCAGTGTTACACATTGCCTTTTGATGGTGTTGCCCAAAAAGGCAGCCTATAAATACTTTAACTAATATCCTAATCCCTATTAACTCTAATAAAAACCAAACTTCTATGCCTGGTTCAAATGTAAATCCACAATAAATTTTTACCGATGAACCACAGTTCGAACAAACCACAATTCCTTGAGTTTGTGCGTATTGGGAATTGTTGTTACTCAGTCACACTATTCCAATTGCAAAGGTTCATTTTTGTAGCAGTCAACAGTGGTATGTGAACATGATCTCTGTATAATGTGTTGCCTCCCACCAACATTGAGGTTCCCAATAATTCAATTTAAAATACAAAGCATCATGGTGCTTTCTAACAGCCCTTAAGGAATAGAAAACTGATACGCGATTCATCCTTTTCTGAAAGAGAGAAACAGAGAGAGAAAGAGTGAGAGGACAGAGGTGGGGGGGAATGAGGAAAAAATACCCTTCTATTGCAGCCCTTTCCCATTTCACCTGGATCTCAACCCAATGAGATTGTTTAAGAGAGTGACAGGGTGCAACAGAAGGGGAGAAACAACCACTCAGTGAAAAACGAGGTCGGGAAGTTGACAAAAATAAGATTGTATATGTTTAAAATGTTAAATTGTACATGTTTAAAATGTTGAAACTTAATAAAATATAATTGCAACAACAACAACAACAAAAGAGTGGAACTTGTATTTGATGTGAACATTTTTTCCCCTTTCGCCTAGGAAAAGCAGAGACACAGCATGATGGGAGTATCATCTGAGCAGAGGGGTCATTTTGTGGGGCAGCTGATGAATCAGTTTACTGGTAAGGAGTTGGAGAGCATATTCTCGAAAGCTTGACCCCTTTTGTGTGTGCTGTTTTAATTCAGGGGTTTCAAGGAAACTCTTAATAATACATAAATATCCTGCTTGCAGATCTCGCATGCCTTCCATTTCTGATTTGCATAAGCCAGCCTGACCCTTAATAAAAAGAAGGGTCCTTTGGAATACACAAGGGGTTACATGCCTAAGGTGCTGTCAAGTTCTAGTTGTGATAGCCTCCGAACTGTAGGTTCTGCAACGTGGACTTCAGCAGAGCAAAGCTAATTTCATATAACACAATTCCTGCATTTGCAAACTAGAGCTGAACTGTGGAATTCGGAAAAGTTAAGATATTTGAAATGCAGGCTTCACAATTTTAAATTACTGGTTCTAAATTGGATGGATAGATTTTACACGCCACTGGTGAAATGTGAATATAGCAACTCTATAAATAAACAAATAAATCATTGAGACGCAGCAGAGGAAATTGAGCTGCAGCAGATTAGTTTGATTTTTAAAACATGTTTGAAGAATGTTCAGGTTACCCTTCCACCTTGTTGGGAGCTGAGGGTTCTAGTTTGGCCCCAGCTAATCCCTGACAGACTGGTTCTCCATGTGCAGGGAATTTTTTTACATGGAGGAGCATTCAAACATAAGATTTTAGGTTTACCTGCAAACCAAAGTGCTGAAGCGTAGCAAGAGTTGCACTCTGTAATCTTGCTGATCATTTAATTTGTCTCTAGGGCAAATTGTGTTTGAACCATTAAACCAGAACAGCTTTACTCTATTTAGCAGAGAGAGAAACTAGCTTTGCAACAGTTAAAAGTGGCACTGGGATGTGTGTGTTATATTTGTATGATATTTTGTGCTTAAAGAATTGAAATGATGCGTGCAGAATCCAAAGTGTCTCATGCCCAGACTCTTCCTAACTTAATGCCTTGCTTGTTCCTCTATGCAGCCGTTTCCCAGCCCATGTCAGCAGATTGCACCCAGTCCATGTCGACTCCTTCTCCAAATCACCGCTTAATGTCATCTCCCCAGGGAATGTTGCAGAGTACCTTGGGCTCTGGGATCACTCAGATGGCCCCTGTGAACCAGAATACTGGGGCAGTGGTGATGATTGCACACAACCCCAGCAAGCAGCCAGGAATGTACCCACCTAATGCCGATTTCAGCCTCCCAATGCGGCAAAGCCAAAATTCCCTGGGTATGAGTTCCGGAATGCAAGCGGTTCACGGCCACCCTACCCTTCGGCCTGGCATGGTGCTGGCCAGCTTTGCCTCTGGTTCCCTATCGAGCCACACTTCGCAGCAGCAGCAGCAGCACTTGAGGCAGCAGACGATGCCAAGAATGGCTAACGTCTACTCCGCCTCTCCTCAGATGTGGTCACAAAGGATGCCAAATCAAAGCCAGATGGATGCCAGTATGCAGCAGTTCTCTGGCAATGCTATCTTCTCGAAGCAGAATGCAAGGCCAAATCTCTCTGGTCCGTCGTTTACCCAGTCTGTGGCACCACCCAATCAGATTGCTCCTGGGGTCCATGCCAGACAGATGCAAAAAGCCAGTATGGGACAATCAGGCCAGAACTTGGGCCCCCTGAATAACCAGAACCTGAGACCCAATCTGACAAGAGTACCTTTGCAAGCAGCGATGAATGTCATGAAGCCAATGCCGCAAGGCATAACCAGTTTTAGCCAGCTCAGTGCTGCACACGCAGTTGGCCTACCAACTTATCCTGGCTCTGCCGGCCAGTCGTCAGGATCGTTCAACAGAATGAGCCCTGCCTCTGAGATGCAATCCCAGTACGACTTCATGGTCCAGCAAAACGATGCACTTCTGCCTGATAACTGCAGCGATGTTGACTTTATCGATAATCTCATGAAGAATAGCGGCGGCAGCGGAAGCAGCGACGAAGAGTGGCTGAATAATTTGACAATGATAGATGACATTTTGGGGCAACAAAGCTCTGGACACGTGTGATTCTTGAGGGATGATGCTGATGGGTATGTAAATAATCTGTGCAGGACTAAAAAAAGAAAAAAAAGCATTTACAATAATAATAATAATAATAATAGAAATCCTCCCCTTCTTAATTAACTTGCCCAACTAACTCTTCACCTTTCTCCCAGATTTTTCAAATAGCGCTGTATATATAGTTGAATATTTTTTGTAAATTATGTTTTCCTAAACATTAAATATGGAAGTATTTATACTTCTTTGCTGGACTCTTTGTAAATATCCTATAGACTATTCTCTCCCTTTTCTCTTTCTCTTTCTCTTTCTCTTTTTCTCTTTTTCTCTTTCTATTTCTCTGTTTCTCTTTCTCTTTTTCTATTTTTCTCTTTCTCTTTCTCTATTTCTCTTTCTCTATTTCTCTCTCTCTCTCTCCTTTCTTATTTTTTGGTATATTAGAGGAGTTGAGTTACATCTTGTTCTAAATATGCAAATGTTAGTTTCAGTAATACTGTGTATTACAGCATCAAATATTTTATGTCCAGAAAAACAGAGTAAACGGGAAGCAAGGACTGCCACATTCCTTGCCTTCCCAAGCCCGTGTAAATCTAAGATGACAGATCAACTGAATTAAAAATCAGTTTTGATCTGGCCAATAATAATTCAATCCCTACCAGGCCCAGGAATTCATCCAAGCAAATTGCTTAATAAAGGAGCTCATTGTGGCAAGCTCTTTTGCTGGACTGAAGGTGCCAACAACCTGTACACTGTTCTTTTGCTCTTTCTATGGCTGTGGTTGACCAAGGTCTGTTCCACACAATCAGTGTTTGTGCTGAATGAGTACAGCACCAAACCATGAGTTGCCCATACAGACGAGCCACAGGCCGAGCATCAGAATCACCTCAAGATATAATATTTGCCGCTTGCATCAGCTACAAGTCACCAGGTGATGAGTAAGCAAGCAGTGATGTAAGCGCATGTGTGAACTGGTCCACAGGGTAAGAAGGTGGTTGATCTGAAAGACTGTGACAAATACCAAGTGCTTTTGTAGAAAATTATCTGTGTCAGAAGCGCATGCAAGCCTGAAAGCATGAATGTCGCCTTTCAGCAATTAGAAACACTTTCTGGCTTGCGCACCTCAGCAGTGTATAGTTGCAGTTTGCAGTGTATAGTTTGCAGTTTGCAGGCTATCTGTTCCTAGTTCTAAACAACTTTCGTATCTTCTTCTCTGTTTTTGATGAGACTGTCCTTCCTCCCCTCCCCCCCTTTTCCATTTCTCACCTCCCAGATAAAATGTCTATAAACGCTAATAGCTTAACTTTTGATGTTTTTCCTGTTAAATGTATATTTAAGAGTCTGTTTATAAAAGAATTCCGTTCTACTGTAAGCTTTCTTCAACAATGTTCATACTTTGTGTAATCCGATTTTAATGGCCACATCAGCATCCATTTGTATGACAATGTCCACTTCAAGCACACCAAAATGTTCTTTTTTCCTTCATACCATAATAAACTGCCAGGGAAAAATTGCAGTCACTGCATGTTTTCATTTATTCTTTTTGCTTTTGTTTTTGTAGAAAACAGCATTTTAAGTAAGAATAGTAATGCTTGCAACTGGAATGAATACTAGGCAACTTGCAGGCATTTACTATTTTTGGAGAGGGGCAAGGTCACAAAGCTTGCAACTCTTTTGGGGAAACTGAATCCCTGTTGCTAGAAAAAGGTTTTGAGACCTGCAGGACAGAGAGACTGTAGTAGTTCTGCCTTAAGACCTTTTGGAAGCCCTGGTACACGAAGCAGGGAATTGGTGCCTGATCTGCAGGGTTTCACATTGTGGCCCTGCAACATCTACCACTGTGGTGACACCATTGGTTTCTGCCACAATAGCACAGTGCTGGCAGGAATCCACCAGTTTATGGGGAAGGGCCATATCTCAGTGGCAGAGCACATGTCCTGCATCTAGAAGGCTCCAAAAGAATGAATCAGGTAGCAGATGATGAGGCAGATATTTCTCTCTCTGGGATCTGCTGTCACTCAGGAGAGACCAGGATTTCCCAAACCTTGTTGGCCTCCTTGATGAGCTTATAAAGCTGCCATCAACCTCAACCCCAAGGTCTTAGGGATGTCAAGAAATGTCCATATGTAATCCAATATATAATAAATATTTATTAATCACCAGTTGCCATTACGTGCAACCGTAAAATGTAAAAACAACTAAGCAAAATGCATGCACTTTATTTCTGAAGCTCATATTTCCTAACCAAATTTTTGGCACTAAAGCTCACAAACTTCTCACCCCGCCCCCCAGATCTTCATTCACCACCTCTCCCATTGATTGTAGGCAGCCTACATTAATTGTAGGCATAGGAACCATCTCCTAGGCCCCCTCCAAAATATTTGAGGGGGCCGCCCAGCAGAAGTTGATGGGCATTGCCATTCAAATGGAATGTGTGTGTGCTGTGTATAAGATCGATTATGCAGAGTGGGGATTATGTCCGCCCGCCCCCGAATATTTTATTCAAGTTGCCACCCCTATGTCAGCATGGCCTCCCGCAAAAGAAAGCTCTTTTCTCAGTTATACTGGTAATTACTCAGTGTGAAATGCTGCCACAGGAAAGGGGAGCCCCCTAAGCATACACCTAGAGGTACGTCACTGCTCTACTCCTGGGCCCACAGACGCATTTGTAGGAAAATGGGGCATTTTAATTTATTTTCATTATTTGTTTATTATATTTCCACTCCAATGTCCCTCAAGGTGTTCTCCCGCTTCCTCATGTTATCCTCACAACGGCCCCATGAGGCAGGTAAGGTACTTGCCGTAATCTTACACATTGTCAGTACTCAGGGCCGGCCCAAGACTTCATGGCACCTGAAACAGGCCACAAAATGGCATCATGGAAGAAGGGGTCAATGGTTGAAGTGGGAATCAATGGCCATTGACTCATGGTGGGCGGGTGCAGACACCCCGTAGGGCAGCCCCTGCCATTTCCCCCCTAAGGGTAGGCAGAGACCAGCAGCACCTTCTATTCGCCAAGAAGCAGCAATGGGGGACACTGCCGAGCAGGCAGCAGCTCCAACCTTTATAGAGTGTATGGCAGCCATGCCTTCCTTGGAAGCTGGGTCTGCTGCCCCCACAGATCCTGCCACCTGAGGCAGTTGCCTCACTTTTCCTCATGGGTGGGCCGGCCCTGTCAGTACGTCATTGTGGTGTGCTTGCCATAATCTCGGCTTCTGTTCCATGAGAGGAGGGAGGATGAGCTTGTGAGTGGGGATTCTCTTGGGTGAGCATGGCAAGGACCTCAGAGGAAGGTGTGGCTGCCTTGGCTCAGGTCTCCTCACATGCTGTGGGTGCTTTCTGCTCCACACTCAGCAGCAGCGGTAGGCAGCACTACAACTCTCCCCTTGCTTTCCCCTTCCCCACTTTCTGCCCCTGCCCCCTTTTATACAGGGATTCTTGATGTGTGTGGGTCTGTCCGCCCAGCACCTCCCACTAATGCAGGGATGCGGGAAGCTGGCCATGCTGACTTGGGGGTGGGGGGGTGGAGTCCAATAACATCTGGAGGGCTACAATCCCCCTTCCCAGTAATAAATGCAAACAAGAAGTCACAAGGATCACTCAGTTGCCTCCTATGCCAACTTGCATATCCTCCAACATTCCTCAGATGACATTTCTCACTCCCCATCTCCAACTGACCCAGTTTTTCAGTGTGTCTCCCTCAGAGCATTTCCTGTCAGAAGAAGGGAGACTGCTACCAACGGGACCAAGCATGCATGGCCTCCACCGTTCTGGAAAAACAACCCTTAATCCCTATTTTATTTTATCATTTGGTAGATTTACAAAAAAGAAAAACACACACCAATAAATAAATTTTAGAAAGGGGCAATATTGGACACGAATGCACAAAGCATAAAAAATAAAAATAAATACTTCTTGCACTCTGCTCCCCCTTTCCCCCCATCCAACATGGCCCTGCCATCTACCTGTCCCTCTGAGCTGGCACATCACTGTGGGGCTGGGCCTTGGCGGCAGCAGCCTCTCCTCCTCCTCGCCTGCTCTCCTGCAGCTGCTACTAGCTGCCCAAGGGAGGATGCTGGCAGCAGCCGTCATAGAGAAGCCATGCAGCAGCCATTGCTGCCACTGCTCAGGACAAGTGCCAGCTCATCCTCGAGATCAGTGCTGGTGTCATGGTGGGGGAAATAGGGACATTCCGGGATGAAATCAGAGGCTGGGGTGGCTTTCGTAATTCTGGGACTGTACCTGGAAAATTGGGACACTTGGAGGGTATGGTGTTGCACCCATTGCATCTGGGCCCATGCACTTGGAGTTAGGAGCAGATTGATTGATTGATTGATTGCATGCATGCATGATTGTCTTCCATTACTGCCTTGGTCACTCTGCCTGAACCTGCACCTCTGCACCAACTTAGTGGAAGGCATGGGGACTGACATCTGCAGAAACAGGGGACCAGCTAGAAGCACCAGACCAAAGCTAAACGTCTGATCACTCGAAGTTGCACTGGCTTCTGAAAAGCTTCAGCTGGTCTCCACACACACACACACACACACACACACACACACACACTTTATCCACAATATTTTATGTGCTTCTTTTCGAAACTGAAAGCTGGTTCTTGGGGTGCAGGGTTTCTGAAGAGCTACCTGGCTCCATGCTAATATGTGCAGGCATCCCTGCTCATTTGCTAGATGAGCTTTTTAATTCCTTCCATTGCTCTGAGTGCAAATGGTGGTTGGTAATGAGGAAGTCCTCAGAAGATTACTGTAAGTACTCTGATCTGCCAAACCCCAAAGAGAGGTCACTTTGGAATAATAAAACACATTAAAATACAAATGAAAAGAAATCATGTAATTCCACCCTCTCCCCATCGAGAATTATCCCCTAAAGAGCTGCGGGGAATAAAGGATGGATGTAAGTACAGTAAAAAAAAAAGGATAATTCTCAGAGGCCCAGAGCTTTGCTAATTGACTGGAGAATCCTATTCCACTAGCCTAGGGGAATACACCAGGTTTCTGGAAAAGATTCATTGGTCACAAGGATTAAAGAAGTTTAGAGCTGAGTATTTGGTGTTCTCCTTCAGTGCAGAACTCTTCTTTTAACTGTAACATTTTATTGAGCATTTTTAATTGTTTTACCCTACTGTTTGTAAGTTTTTGTTTCCTATTGAAGAAACACAACACACATTCATAAAATAAAAAATTATGTCGCCTATGCGGCAATGCAGAAAACAAGGGCTGTAGCTTAGTGGTTTTGCAGTGCAGAAAAACCTCAGTTAAATCCATGGACTCTCTAGGTAATTGTACACCAGGCGCTGTGCAGACCACAGGCTTGCCTGATTTACTTTAGGTGGCATCCAACTAAGGCCTACTCACAGGAGACCCATTAATTTAATCATAGCCATTAACTACAATGAGTCTACTCTTGAGCTGGACTTAGTATTAGATGCAACCCATTGGTGTCATCCCCACTCACCAGAACTGCATGCAAGATTCCCAACCAGAGCCCAGAGCAAACTGCAAAAGACATTCATTAAAATTAATACAGTGTTCGTTTCAGCCTAGGGATTTGTTAGCAGCACTAGAACTGAACCAAGTTCACAGTCCATTCACACAGAAATCCACACCTGGTCAGTTTTCTTCATTTCAGCCCCTAATTTAGGTGTGGAAAGTTGGTAGTGTTAAAGGCAGTTGGGAGTCGGAATCTGCTTGCCAATGATCTACTGCAAATTACTCAGAAAGCTACCTTCCGGCCACCTCTCTTGAATTACATGGACTGGTGTGTTCTGGCTCAATAAGGCAGCACCCTATGACCTCGGCAAGACAGAAGTACTGTTTCTGGGGGACAGGGGGCAGGCAGGTGTGGGGGGACCCTGTTCCTGAAGTACCAGATGCACGGAACTATGGGGTCATTTTGGACTCACAGCTATTCATGGCAGTGCAGGTTAATTCTGTGTCTACCAGCTCCATCTGGTAGGCTGGCTGAGACCCCCTACCTGTGCCGTGTTTCACCGGAATGGTACATGCTCCAGTTATCTCCCTCTTGGATTACTACTACTAATAAATAAATAAATTTTATTTATACCCCGCCCTCCCCAGCCAAGGCTGGGCTCAGGGCGGCTAACAACCAATAATAAAAACAAGTTGATTGAATACAACTTAAAAAACAAGATTAAAATACAACATTAAAACGTTAAAATGCAGCCTCAGCACAGGAGGAGAAAGGAAAAAAGAAAGAGGGGGAAGGAATCAAACTGACTCCAAGCCAAAGGCCAGGTGGGACAACTCTGTCTTACAGGCCCTGCGGAAAGAAATCAGATCCCACAGGGCCCTGGTCTCATGAGGCAGAGCGTTCCACCAGGCTGGAGCCAGTGTTGGCCCTGGTTGAGGCTAATCTGACTTCCTTAGGGCCTGGGACCTCTAGGGTGTTGCTATTTATGGACCTTGAGGCTCTCCGTGGGGCATACCGGGAGAGGCGGTCCCGTAGGTACAAGGGTCCTAGGCCGTGAAGGGCTTTAAAGGTCAAAAGCAGCACCTTAAATCTGACCCTGTACTCCACCGGGAGCCAGTGCAGCTTGAAAAGCACTGGGTGAATATGCTCCCATGGCAGAGACCCCGTGAGGAGCCTCGCTGCAGCATTCTGCACCCGCTGGAGTTTCTGGGTCAGCTTCAAGGGCAGCCCCGCGTAGAGCGAATTACAGGAGTCAAGCCTGGAGATGACCGTCGCATGGATCACTGTGGCCAGGTCGGGGCGGGAAAGGTAAGGGACCAACTGCTTCATGCAGCGAAGGTGGAAAAATGTCGCCTTGGCTGTTGCTGTAACCTGCGCCTCCATGGAAAGGGAGGCGTCAAGGATACACCCAAACTCTTAACGGAAGGCAATGGCACTAATTGGGCCCCCGCAAGAGAAGGGAGTTGGTCCTTCATCCCCATACCATCCCGACCCAGCCAGAGGACCTCTGTCTTCGAAGGATTTAGTTTCATTCAGCTCCCACAAAACCATCCAGCCACAGCTTCCAAGCATCTGGTCAGTGTGATCATCTGCAATGCGCTTTACGTGGGGCTACCTTTGAAGGTGACTTGGAAATGTGGCAGCTAGGCTAGTGACTGGGAGTGGCTGCCAGAACCATATAACACCTGTCCTAAAAGATCTATATTGGCTCCCAGTACATTTCTGGACACAATTCAAAGTGTTGGTGCTGACCTTTAAAGCTGCAAACAGCCTCAGGTCTGTATACCTGAAGGAGCATCTCCACCCCCATTGCTCATCCTGAACACTGAGGTCCATCTCCGAGGGCCTTCTGGCGGTTCCCTTGCTGCGAAAAGTGAGCTAACCAGGAACCAGACAGAGGGCCTTCTCGGCAGTGGCACACGCCCTGTGGAACGCCCTCCTGTCAGATGTCAAACAGTTAAACAACAACACAACTTTCGGAAGATATCTGAAGGCAGCCTTGTATCAGGAAGTTTTTAATGTTTGAGGTCTCATTGTGTTTTTATGTTTTGTTGGAGGCTGCCCAGAGTGACTGAGGAAACAAAATTATTATTACTATTACTACAAGTAATAAATTGTAGTAGTAGTATGCTCCTTAATGCAAAAATTAAAATTAAAAAATACAGTGGACATTTACCAGAAAAAAATGATAAATGCTGAACACAACTCATTGGGCTTTCCAATGCAGCTGTACTGTGAATACATAGAGGAAGAGGAAGAGGAAGAGGAAGAGGAAAAGGAAAAGGAAAGAATTACTAGATGGTGGCTATGCCTTAGGTGGCTATGCAGAGTCACTGGCCTTGTTTGCATGCCATGCTGAGCCATGATTTTGCTCTGTGTGAATGTGCAGGCACCTGGAGCAAAGTTTTGCTTCTTTCTGACAGTTCTACTGCTGAGCTTAGCTAAACCATGGCTTTGCTTGGCTGAGTTTGTTGTTCAAACCTTGTGGTTTAGTCAGACAAACCACAAGCTGTAACCTACAGGGCAAACCATGGTTACAGCTCAGGGTTTGGGGAGACTTAAACCATGAACCCAGATTCAGATGCCATACTAAACTAAGCAAAGCCATGGCTTTGTGCAGCAGCAGAATGGCTGGGGAAGAGCAAAGCAGCTGCAATCTCCTCTCCTGGTCCTAGCGACAGGCTTTGGTCTTTCAAATTTCAGTGACACACTGTGCGAGGCCAAAATTTGGCACACACATCTGCCTCTCACCTTCCGTCAATTCACTATGTTATAGTTGCCAAGTACTGTAGCACCCTCTAGTGTTGGTGGCCAGTGAAGCAGAACTGGTTGCACTGCCCCAAAACCGCCTCTGCTGGACCCCACCTTTGTGCTAAGCCATGGTTTGGCTTGGTGTGATGTCCGAACCAGGCTACTGAGTCGTTTTGACATCTTAAGATAAAGTAACATTTTGGTGACACCCATTAGCTTCATGTTCAATACAGCTGCATAGGAGTGCAGAAGTTCAGTCTCAATTTGAAAAAAACTTTCACACAAGTTTGTACAAGGGAACTGTAGCATATGAAAGGGGAGAGGGACCCACAAGCCAGAAAAGGGTATGCAATAAATAGAGCCGGTGTGGTGTAGCAAAGGGTCAGACAAGGTAGACCTGGGTTCAAGACACCTCTCGGCTGTGACCCTCTTTCTGTGAATGAAGTTTTATTCCTGCCCTGGCACTGGCCAGGGATGATCCGCCCTCACCTCCCCAACTCCAAGCATCTGGAGCTGGGTCTAGGGAGGCAGCAGGTCATTCCTTGAGCTGCCCTTCTGAGGCTCTTCTAGCAGAGGTAGGTTTAGGGGATCACATCTGGTTAACCCATACTGGGTGTCGAGCCAAGAGGGTGCTGCAGAGGGCACCTCAGCAATGGACGTTAGTAAGGAAACACTGTTTTGAACGCGCTTTAAAAATCCAACACCAGATGGCACCAGAGAGTAAAAAACAAATTTCTACACAATTTTCCATAGCGGTTTTTTCTCTTTTTGTTATAACAATTTAATTTATGAGTTATTTATAGCGTCGTAGTCCCTGTCCCCCCATCCCCCATGTGTAGTTCCACCCAATGACTTAGAATGGAAGGCAAGAGGTGGGCGGGGGCTACCAAATTTTTGGCATTGCACAGAGCACCGCTGAAATTTGAAAGCGCGAAGTCCACCTCTTGATTCTAAAAAGGAGGAGTTCTAGGGTGACTCTCCATAGCCACCCCCTCTCCAGGCCCATCCTTGCCTCCTCCACCTCCAAGGCTGAGACTGGAGCTCGTCACACTTGGTGGAATATTTGCCACGGTGAGTGTAGCAATCAAATTGGGGGCACTGTACAGAACTTCAGTGTGTGGCTCTAATTTCTGGCACTGTGAGAGAGGGAGAGAAATTATTCTCTTATTTTTGACAGCATGTGTGGCAGGTCTGATGCACTTTACTGCTGATAGAGCAATATGTGCCATTTGAGTTTGTGCTTCTCGCTGGCAATTTCTTTCACTTGTCCTGCCTAGGCCTCGGGCTGCTGCCTCATTTTACTGCAAGGTAATGCCTTGCTCAGCTACGGAGATATGGATTCAGCCAGCAATCTGTGCTGTAAAAGGACAAGGTGGGGAAGTGGGCTTTAAATAGGACGTAGCCACCGCTGAGGAATTGAGGTCAGCACACAAACATGAGTCTGAAAAAGGAAGCAGGGATTGGGGGGGGTGCGGAGTGAGCAGTGCAGTCCTTTTTTTCTTTTTGCAAATGGCAGTGTGTGCATGCAAAGCTTTATGGAAGGGGGAAAGACAAAAAGACAAGTAATAGAGCTCAAAAAGACATTAGCTTGTTTTATTGTTTTAAGGAACTATTCCATACTTATTTTACAAGAAGACTCCGGGCAGGTATTGGTATGAAAATTTTAAAAATCAACCACTAATATAATTTTTTTAATACATATCTGTTTCTTTCTTTCCCTTCCACCTTCCTTTTATGAAGTCACAACTCTCTCCAGATGCAGAATGGTGTGAACAAACGTAATATGTGAACTAGTGCCACACTCTCCTTAGCGTTTTCATCAGTGCTCCATCACTATTAGGGATATTGCCAGAACCTATCTGTGTAGAACCCACATTCCAGAATGGAAGATGGTTGTGTTCTCTGTAAGAATTATTTCTTATCTAATGAAGTTACTCTGCTAGTACTGACAACATTCAATGCGTTTGTCTACTTTTGACTGATAGATATTGCTATGTGAAAACCTATCTATGATTTTGTTCTGTATTCATGGAAATAAGTCATAAACTTTATTTTACTTTAAAGGGTGCACTTACAAACTGGAACTGGAACCAGTCTCAGAAGCGATGAATGAACAAAAAAGTGTTACTGCATCAGTAAGAGTTTGGAAATACTGTAATAAGGCCTGCCTATTGCTACAGCCACTTGGAACATCAAGTGTTTTTCAAGGTGTGGGTGTAATTCTTACCTGCACCAGGTGAAATCTACTTCCAACCTTACACAGGACATTACAACCCACCTTCTCTACAGTCCGCCAGCCAGGTAGTGCCATCAGAGCAGGACTTTATGGTAGAAATCCAGAACGCATTCGGCAGTATGTAGATAGGAGGGCCCCCACCCACAGACAGTGTGTTGGACAAGGAGGGTCTTGGGGAAATCAGTGTTCAAATTTCCACAAAGCTATGAAGTTCATTGGGCGCCTTTAACCTATTCACTGCCGCTTAAACCAAACCTAATTCACAGGGCTGTTCTGAGGATACAATGGGTATGACACCTTGAGAGTAGTGGGAGGAAAGGTGGGGTATAAAAGCAGAAATAGATAAATAAGCCTATCTAGACCAGAAGTTATGGATGCATTTCAACTGGGTTTTTGTTTTTTAAATTTTACTACTAATTTTAACTGTCTTTTCGAATATTTTTAATTACTTTGATGGATATTTTTAATATATATATATATATATATTTGTAAGCTGCTTATAGAGGTTGAAATTAATTCATTGTGTAATATTGCTGTGGTACCACCAGGTGCTGGCAGCATCGATAAAGCTGCTGGCACATTAGCAGCGTCCTCCTAACGAGATTCCTGCATTGCTCGCGGGTTAGACTGGATGACCCTCAGGGAGCCCATTCCAGCTCTCAAGGTTCCATTTCCTTAAACAAAACAAATCATTTTAGCCCAGGGTCCAGAATCGCCCCTTGAAAAGTCGCAGCCACCAGTTTCTGCTCTGAAGCGGAGGTAAGGCAGAGTGCAGATTTTGCTTTATAAAGAGCCTACATCTCCCGACAAGCACTGGGAGGGGGAGGGGAGAGAGAGAGAGAGAGAGAGAGAGGCGCGTGACGTCAGGGCGTAGGCCCCTCGGACTACAGCTCCCGGCACTCCCCGCTCCTTTCCCTCTTGCCCGTATAAACTATGCCTCGCTCGCTCCGACCCCGAAAGAGGGCGGCCGTTTCCTGTCAGCTGTTGTCACGTGACCCAAAGGGGGGAAACAAAAAGCGGGGGCTGGGAGGAGGAGGGCGCGGGACGCTGGCGACGGAGACGACGAGGCCGCTACAGCTCGGTGAGCCTCAGGGCAGCCCTTTCCCCCTTCCTTGGAAGGTGGGCGGTTGAGGCCTGCCTTGCCCGCGAGGGGGGGGGGGGCTGACGGGTTTGAGTGGGTGGCGACTGCTCCACCTCAGGCTGCAGCTCGTGGAGGGCGGGGGGGGGGCGGCGAAGGGAATACAGATTTAAATCGCCTTGAAACGGCAACAGAAGCGCGCCCTCCCCCGCAAGCAGAAAGCGGCACATCAGGGTGCGTGGGCAAGTGCTAGCTTTCCTCATGCGAGGGGAGGGGGCTTGTGGCTCCACACACACAAACATACTGTACTGTATATGGATATGTGCATGGATATGTGTATGTGTATGTGTATGTATATGGAGAGAGGCCTCCCCAGCTGCCCCCTGTGGTCCCCAACCTTCTTCGTTCAGGTTTACTTGGCATGGTGTATTGTTGTGAGTTTTGGGGAACTCCAGAGTTCCTTTTTTGTGTGGCCGCCACCACTTTGGCACAGATTTGCCTCCTCTGAAACCGTCCCTCGGGGCACCAATGCAAAGGGAATTTGTGGAGCCCGCAGCCCACTTGTGCAGGATTCTGTGGGCCATTTGCAGGTGACAACCCACAGGTTGGGAAACACAGGTATAGTAGTAGCCCCCCTGGGCTGCCTCGGGGCCCTACTCCATCTTTATGCTACTGGCCATAAGTCAGGCTTGGGAATGCGGCGGTGCCCGTTGAGACCTGCTGCTTCCTAGCCTGTGTGCTGTTGTTTGTCTTCAGGTTCCCCCAATGCATTTATACACCTGCCAGTTAAAGGTGTGCTCTTGTTCCATTTAAGGAATTTCCCCCTTCATCCCACTCCAGTCCCACCTTCTTTTTCAAACACAAGTACCAATCCCACACCTGCCTGCTTTCATGGACGCACACATTCAGCAGGTTCCCCCATGTGTGTTCTGTGTGCTTTAACATCTTAATATGTTCGCCTCTCCCTTTACACACATTTTTCCATATGTCCTTGCATACTGTATGGATGAATATTCTCTATATATAGTATTCCCCCACTAAATGAGAGCTCCTTCTAATTATATTGTTTTCACTTCTATATCAGTATAGTGGTTTGACTTACCACTTAATTTTTTTTTGCAGTTCCTCTAATTCAGATTTTCTCCTAAGTTTCATTTCTTCATACCTCTAAGGTTTCTACAGTAGCTACACCCCTGTAGTTTTATATCACTGTTAGTTATTTTCCCTTTCAGTCTCAACCTATGATGGGATTATCTTCTTTTTTTTCTCCCACTCTCACTGTTTCCTCTGCTAGGGGATGTTCACCTCCTGGGAACATAGGAAGCTGCCTTTGAGCAGGTTAGACTACCTTCCCATCTGTGTGATGCAGCAGCAAAAAAAGCTAATCCTATTCATCACCAGAGATATAGTGTCCTGATCAAGGGAAGTAATACTTCCACACTATTCTGCCTTGGTCAGACCCAACCTGGAGTACTTTGTCTAGTTCTGGGTGCTACAATTTTTATTTTTTATTTTTTTGGCGGGTTTTACAATTTAAGAAGGATGTTGACAAGCTGGAACGTGTTCAGGGGAGGGCAACCAAGATGGTCAAGGGTCTGGAAACCAAGCTTTTTGAGGAACAGTTGAGGAACCTGGGTATGTTCAGCCTGGAAAATAGGAGACTGAGAGGAGATACTATAACCATCTTCAAATATCTGAAGGGCTGTCACATGGAGGATAGAGCAAGCTTGTTTTCTCCTGCTCCAGAGTGTAGCACTCGAACCAGTGGCTTCAAGTTACATGAAAGGAGATTCTAACTAAATATTAGGAAGACTTTTCTGGTGGTAAGAGCTGTTTGGCTGTGGAATGGAAGGTGGTGGATTCTCCTTCCTTGGAGGTTTTAAGCAGAGGTTGGGTGGCCATCTGTCCTGGATACTTTGGTTTAGATTCCTGACCAACTTCCAACTTTACAATTCTAGGATTCTCTGATCTATCCCAGTGTTGTCCACTCTGACTGGCAATGATTCTTCAGGGTTTCTAGTCTTTCCCATCACCTGTCACCAGACCCTTTATCTGGAGATGCCAAGGACTGAACATGAACAAAGCATGTGTTTTGCCACTCCCTCATCTCTCCTATTGTTTTCCTCCCACAAGCTTTTAGAAAGCCTCATTTGGCCCTATTTTAGATGGATTCAAATAAGACTTTGTGCAGGAGCTTTGCCTTTTCTTTCTTAGCATGCTGTGCGTAAGTTCTTCTCACAGTATGGTGGCTTTCCTGTTTAGGTTCAGCAGAGGTTCAGCCTCTTGTTGGGGAAATATTGTAATGTAATGCCAGGTGATTTCTGAATGCATTGTATTCCGAATTTTGAGCATTGAGGAATATTGTAGCATTCTACGTTTGGGGCGTCTTCTTTATTTGGCTGCGTTGTCTACATAATTCTTTCCCTGACTCATGTATTGTTTCATATGTTGTTTTATCCCTGAATGGAGATATATCAAATAATAGGTGTTGATTTCATAGCCGTAATCTAATTCCCAGCTACCAAACTGAAGTCATGATCTTGCAAATATATCTTGCATTTAAGCTTTGCTCGCTGGTTTACATGTTTGCTTCAGGTTGTGTCCAACTGTGATCTTTAGGCTACTTGGCATTCTCATGAAATGAATGCTGTAATGAGTCTCATGTCATTGGTGCAGAGAAATCAAGTGTGAAGCCCCCCAAATTTTGCTGTCCTGCAATTGCAATCATCTCTGATCATTCACTGTGCTGGCTTGGGCTGGTGGAAGTTTAGGTCCAACAAAATCTTGACGTCACCATGTTGGCTACCCTTACATCAGTTGAAGAATATAGTCATAATAATAATTTATTAAATGTAATAATACTTTATTATTTGTACCTCCACATTTGACTGTGTTGCCCCAGCCACTCGGGGAGGCTTCCAGCATACAGTGGTATCTCGGTTAAGTACTTAATTCGTTCCGGAGGTCCGTTCTTAACCTGAAACTGTTCTTAGCCTGAAGCAACACTTTAGCTAATGGGGCCTCCTGCTGTCGCTGTGCCGCCAGAGCATGATTTCTGTTCTCATCCCGAGGTATTATTTCTGGGTTAGTGGAGTCTGTAACCTGAAGTGTATGTAACCCGAGGTACCACTGTATATAAAAACATAATAACACATTAAACATTAAAAAACTTCCCTATACAGGGCTGCCTTCAGATGTCTTCTAAAGGTTATATAGATATAGTTACTCATTTCCTTTGCATCTGGTGAGAGAGCGTTCCACAGGGTGGGCACCAGTACCGAGAAGGGCCTCTGCCCAGTTCCATATGTTCTCAGTCATATATTATAGGAATGGTACTTTATAGGCAAGAAGGAGGCAATCAAAGTTTAAAAATTTAAAGTCTGCTTCTTTAGGCTCTTTAGTCCTTTGGTCTTGGCTGGTTCACAGGCCTGCAGAGGCTCTGTGACCCTCCTCCTCCCCTGGAGCATCCATTCAGGAACTCAGTAGGCAAAGTTCTTCCTCCTCCAGTAAGGAACTGGGAGAACCTGCAGTAATTACATGCAGACCTCTGGTCCAGGACTCAAATGTGGCCCTTCAAGGCTGTTTGTTTGGCCCTTGGGGAGCATTCCTTCCAGAGCATTCCTACTCCCCAAGCCACACTCTTCACTGTCCCTGTTCTGTACACTCTTTAGATGCTTTTGCCTGGCTGGAATGGAGAGAGGTGTGCCTGTGTGTTCATGTGTGTAGAAAACTTTGGCTTTTGTAGAGGCTGGAATGTTGCCTGCTGTACAAAGGTAAGAGTTGCACCTATTGCTCAAGCCTCATTTGCCTTTGGCTCCTCTTCTACTGGAAGGTGGCTCCTGGAAGGTTGTTGCCCATAAGGAAATGTGGCCCTTGAGCAGAAAAAGCTCTCCCCCCCCCCCCCCGTTGTATGGCATCACTTGTGATAGGGTGCTCCTTTGCAGCAGGAAAGTTATAGTGGGCAAGCAGGTGATCTAGCCCACTGTTGGAAATAAGAAACTGACCACAATTATGATGACTTGTTGCAGGTGCTGCATTATAACAGCTTTGTTTATTAGTGCCACAACTCTTTACAGTGTCGTGATAGCAAGCCAAGAAAACTTCAGGTGTTGGTTGGTTTTGGGTTGTTGTTTTTTTAAGCTGCCCCATAGTGTTACCTTCCACTGAGTTACAGAGATGGTTGCAGTTACTATTGTTTTTTATATGGAATCTGTATTAGAAGTTACAGTACTTTCATGCATGTGTGAGTATGTAGTTGTCTTGTATACTCCTGCATGCGTTTGTCTCCCCATGAGACCATGCAACTTTACTTGCCATTTGGATGCCAGAGTTTTGAAGTTTCTTGATCTCTTTGTTGTTGTTTTTAAGAAATATTTATTGAAATTTTACATACTAAAACAAATATTCCACATAAACATTTAAACACAATAAAAGGTATAACAGAAAAAAACAAGAAAAGAAAAACATAAAAATCCAATTTTTTACTAACCATCTTCATAACCCTCTTTCCTGACTTCCTCACATCTCCCTTTTCTGCGTTCCCCTTTACACAATCAAATTCAGCAGTTCCTTACCCTCTTTCCAATCTTATTTAATATTATACATTTCAACCTATTATGTCTTCGGTTTTCCTTTCTTTTTAAATCCATTTTTACATGTTCTTTATAACTTAATCCCTTATATCATTTGTTTAGTTTCGACATAATTTTACTCTGGTCTTTTCACCCTTTTTTCTTAAAACATTTTTGCATACTTCTTTTTACTATGTCACTGATGCCAAGTTATCTTTATATCCAACATCATTTTAACATTCAAACATTTTACAATGTTTTTGGAGATATTCTTTGAACTTCTTCCAGTCCTCTTCCACTGACTCTTCTCCCAGGTCTCGGATTCTGCCAGTCATTTCTGCCAATTCCATATAGTCTATCACTTGCATCTGTCATTCTTCCAGAGTGGGCAAATCTTGTGTCTTCCAATACTTTGCGCAGTTTCTTGATCTCTTTGAGAGCGTGTGCATTTATGTGAGGCAGAGACTCTCACACAGGAAGTTCCTTTTTATTAATATTGCTGGAATCTGCAAAATAGGCAACACAAGAAAAATCTCTTAAGTCCTTGTACTGAAATAGTTTACACAACATAGTTGTGTGAATTTGGATTCTAGCTTCAGTTTCTTTTGGCCTATTTTTAGCTCTAGAAAGTTGTTTCTTCGTAAACAAACTGGATACTCTGTAATGTTTTGACTGGATTAAAATGTAGTAGTGTTCTAGGAGGAAATTCAGAAATTAATAGCAGTTAAGGGGAGTTGTTCTAAAGCAATCTTTTGGGGTGTGCTATTATTTTACTCAATTTTTTATTTCATTTTATATATGTTTTCCTGAGGCAGCTTAGTACTGCCTTCCAAAATTGTGAAAGGCCTTGCAAATTGTTATGATTCAACTGTTGCTTGAAATGGAACTATTTTTGTAAAATTGATTTTAGGATTTGGTTCTAAGGCTTGACAGGACATTCCCTTTTCTCTCTGTGTGAAACTGTTTCAAGCAATAGCTGAATTAGATGTATGAGAAGTTTTTCTCAATCACTTTTAATTTTTCTGTTGGCTTATTGAGAGAGGCTCCGGGCTGATTCCCCCCTCAAACACCCCCCCCCAGTGTATTTTCAATCAATAGTATCCAGTTTGCAGGCAGGCCCAAATTACAGGAAAACCTTGGGTTTGAGTCTACAGAGGTAAGGGTCTCTTCACTCTTGTCTAGGTGAAGGCCACCTTAAAAAGAAGGCAGTAACGTCATCTTTCTACCTTCTTCCCATAACTCAGTTATAATAAATGACTGCTCCCTGCCTGCTCTATGTCAATATAGGCTCTATTATAGACAGACAAATGTTGACTGTAGTATTTGGGGGTTTTTTAGATTGAAGAAATGTATTAACATTGCACCTTGAAAGAAGCCTTTGCCTGTTTATAAGGACTAAAAATACTTTTTAAAAGCAAGTACTTATTCATTACTGGTGGAAGTTACTGATGTCAATGATTCCTAACAGATGGTTGGAAGCAAACATTGGATTGCAGAAAATGTCTGCTGTGCCCCCAAACTGTTGGTAGTGGGTGTTGAGAACTACAGTGTAGCCTTTTAGAGTTTCTGGCCTGAAACTGGGCTACTGGACAACCCCACATTTGTTTTTAAGGCATTTAGGTTTGAAAGAAAGAATAAGCCTTTGAGCTAGGTTGTTCCGGGGCAGCCATATTTTCTCAGCCAGCCTTACATTACCAGCAGGTTTGAGCAGGTCTTCCAGAACATTGAGGCTCTGTAGCCACTCTGAAATAATGCTGATGATACCCTTCATCCCTCTGAAACAGGCTAGTTGTAGGAGAGCAAAAATTTGGAGAGTGAGAAAGTTGCTGCTTTTGCATTTGCCGTTGCACTCTCCTCCACCGCCCCCTTTTTTTACTATCAAGTTTCATTTCAACTTCACTATATAGGGAACATCCAAGGGGCATGAATGGAGATAAAATAAGCTAGCAAAAACTGGAGAATTATTAAAATACGTGGCTACAATGCTTCTGAATTGTCCAAAACATGACATATCTACAGCTGAACAAGCTGCTCTCAAGAGCACTGGTTCCTAAAGGACGGCCACACATGACGGAAGCTAAAAGAAGAAGCATCTGTCTACCTGCCTCAGGCTCCTTGGCATCTCTAGCTCATGCACTGATATAATTTTCTCCGCAAGAGGTTTGGTAGGAATCATGCAGAGGCTTGTGGGTTTGGAACTATTCCCGGCTGAGTAAATATACAGATTGATATAATACCTCGGGTCATTTAGCTCCTGGGTCACAGTCCCAAAGTAAATGTTTTTTCAGAGGCATTACTGCATCGTCATCCTAAAAAGATGGGCACAAATTTGGGGGGGGGGGGACGACTTGCCATTGCCAAACAAACAAAGAGGTTCCAGTGTACACATTGGTAGCAGTACAAATTTCATTTGCCTGCAGGGGTGTTTTGTATTCCAGAAAACTTTGGATTTTGTTCAGGATCCACATCTCGTTCCAGAATTCCAAAGCGATGCATGGCTTTATCCCTTAACGTTGTTTTCTTTATGACTCTTATCTTCTGCCTGCTGTCCCCTGCACGGGGTTTCGGTCCCCTGCACGGGGTTATCCACACCACGCATCTGAAGCACATGGCTTCACCCTACAATTCCTGGAAACTTCAGTTTGGTAAGGGTGCTGTGAATTGTAGCTCTGTGAGGAGTAAAGTACAAATTCCAGAATTCTTTAGGGTAAGTCATAACCGTTAAAGTGGTATAAATGGGCTTGAAATGCATGCTGTAGATATGGCCAACCCTCTCTTTGGTCCTATTTGGAATCCTTGTCTTTTTGCCCAGTGGCCTGTTTGAGGTATTCACTGTGTGTCCTGGGAGCTTTCATGGGGCTGATTTCAGAGACATGTTGCTTTCTGCTCCCTCTTCCTCATGCAATGATCAGCTTCAGGGAAGCATTGGACCTCTTCTAAGCTGCATATGAAGTCCATGCATGGCAGTGTTGAGCCTAGTGGACCTGGACTCTGGGGTATCTGCTATGAGAATTGGCTGTGCACCCTTGGTTAGAAAATGTGCCCCAATATTCTGCAATGCACAGGGGTTCCAGAGCAGATGCATGTTTGTGTTGTGTGATATGCAAGTCAGCATGGAAATGTTTGCCTGAAGGTAGCAAGCTACAAATCTGCATGAGTAAGAAATTAACAGAGGTCTTGAGCTTCGTTGCTGCAGCTGGATCTTCCCATGAGTATCACATTTTATTAAATGGCATCTAAGAAATGTTGGCAGCTAGATTTTGAGGTATATTACTAGCCTTGGGTTTCAGGAAAAAACATTCTGAGTAGTAGTAAATAGCTATCTTTTCATGAATAGTTTATAAAGTACATTATTTGAAATGCAAGCAGTTTCTGCTGAAGGATATATATTCTGGGGATTCCTGAAGTCCCAAGTAGTGATGATCTAAAGACAGGGATGCACAGCTCCAGGAAACCGGGTTAAAACAATAGAAACGAACTCTGGCATGGCAATGACTGCTGCTTAATAATTGGATAGTTTCTGCTATTTAAAGACTCTGGATAGAGTACCGTTTCAGGTTCTGCTGCAGTCTTTCTTTGGCAGCTTTCCAGAAACAACTCATATAATCTGTTCTATGGGAAGAAAAAGTGGGTGTTTTTACATAGCAACGTCTATATTGAATTTCCCCTTTTAAGATGGCAAAACTCCCAGGATGCTATTTGGAAATATTATTCTGCTGGGCAGGTACTGTGTTTAAGCAGAAATACTACCCACTGAAGCATTGTAGTCTTAGCTTCAGAAGTTTAATTTTAGATATGTATTATCAGTTGCAGCCCACATCTTTAGACCAAAAAGGGCTGTCAGAATGCCTAACATAAGATAGAACCGTGCCAGATATGAAAACAATTAAGCAAGCAGTTACAATAATAACAATAAATTGACCGCAGATTACCAAGTTGCAAGTGGTACAAAATAAAACAATAAGAGAGAGTAATGTTCAGTAACTTGACATGCAGCCTCAAAAGACCTGCTCCCCCACCCTTTCTTTCTTCAAATAAAGCTTGCTTCCATCCGAGGTAGGTGGGTGTAGGATTGCATTCAGAATCTTTGAGAGCAAAGTGTCGCCTAGTAGCTAAGAAACCTGAGCTATGAGCTAAGTAGCTCCTGTTCAAATATTGTCTGCCCCATGAGCTCACATCTTAAGCCAGTGTTCTGCAGCCTGGTGCCTTTCAGGTATGTAGGAGTCCAACTCCCAATGGTCAGAGATAATGGGGATTGTAGTCCAAAACATCTGGAAGGCTCCAGGTTAAGGAAGACCGCCTTAAGCAAACCACTGTCTTTCAGCCTTGGTACCCCATCTGCAGGATAAAAGTGCTATCTTACTGTGGTGATACCTTAACAGGGATAGTTGGGTTTCCTGTGATGTCACATTGCAAGTGTTAAATAATTGCTTTAATGTGACAGTGGTTTGTAAGTTAACTACTGTTAGTGTTGTTACATCTCTGGAGCTTTTTCGAGAACCACTAGTGGTGGGGGGGGATGAGTGTTCAAACCCCTGTGAACTCACTTGTGGGGTGCCTCAGGCTTCTGTCCTCTCCCTCATGCTTTTTAACATCTACATGCAGCCTCTGGGAGAGATCATCAGGGGGTTTGGGCTGGGTGTTCATCAGTATGCAGATGACACCCAGCTCTACCTCTCCTTTAAATCAGAACCAGTGAAGGCAGTGAAGGTCCTGTGTGAGTGCCTGGATGTGGTTGGAGGATGGATGGCGGCTAATGGATTGAGGTTGAATCCTGACAAGATAGAAGTACTGTTCTTGGGGGACAGGGGGTGGGTGGGTGTAGAGGACTCCCTAGTCCTGAATGGGGTAACTGTGCCCCTGAAGGACCCAGGTGCGCAGCCTGGGAGTCATTTTGGACTTTCAGCTATCTTTGGAGGTGCAGTTCAATTCAGTATCCAGGGCAGCTGTCTACCAGCTCCTTCTGGTATGCAGGCTGAGACCCTACCTGCCCGTGGACTGTCTTGCCAGAGTGGTGCATGCTCTAGTTATCTCCCGCTTGGAATACTGTAACGTGCTCTACGTGGGGCTACCTTTGAAGGTGACCCGGAAACTACAACTAATCCAGAATGTGGCAGCTAGACTGGTGATTGGGAGCGGCAGCTGAGACCATGTAACACCGGTCCTGAAAGACCTACATTGGCTCCCAGTACATTTCTGAGCACAATTCAAAGTGTTGGTGCTGACCTTTAAAGCCCTAAACGGCCTCAGCCCAGTATACCTGAAGGAGCGTCTCCACCCCCATCGTTCAGCCTGGACACTGAGGTCCAGCGCCAAGGGCCTTCTGGCGGTTCCCTTGCTGTGAGAAGTGTGGTTACAGGGAACCAGGCAGAGGGCCTTCTCAGTAGTGGCGCCTGCCCTGTGGAACGCCCTCCCATCACATGTCAAAGAGGTAAACAACTACCTGACATTTAGAAGACATCTGAAGGCAGCCCGGTTTAGGGAAGATTCTAATATTTGACATTTTAATGTATTTTTAATCTTTGTTGGAAGCCGCCCAGAGTGGCTGGGGAAACCCAGCCAGACGTTGTTGTTGTTTAGTCGTTTAGTCGTGTCCAACTCTTTGTGACCCCATGGACCAGAGCACGCCAGGCACTCCTGTCTTCCACTGCCTCCCGCAGTTTGGTCAAACTCATGCTGGTAGCTTCGAGAACACTATCCAACCATCTCGTCCTCTGTCATCCCCTTCTCCTTGTGCCCTCCATCTTTCCCAACATCAGGGTCTTTTCCAGGGAGTCTTCTCTTCTCATGAGGTGGCCAAAGTATTGGAGTCTCGGCTTCAGGATATGTCCTTCCAGTGAGCACTCAGGGTTGATTTCCTTAAGAATGGATAGGTTTGATCTTCTTGCAGCCCATGGGACTCTCAAGAGTCTCCTCCAGCACCATAATTCAAAAGCATCAATTCTTCGGCGATCAGCCTTCTTTATGGTCCTGCTCTAACTCTACTGGGAAAACCATAGCTTTAAGTATACGGACCTTTGTTGGCAAGGTTATGTCTCTGCTTTTTAAGATGCTGTCTAGGTTTGTCATTGCTTTTCTCCCAAGAAGCAGGCGTCTTTTAATTTCGTGACTGCTGTCACCATCTGCAGTGATCATGGAGCCCAAGAAAATAAAATCTCTTACTGCCTCCATTTCTTCCCCTACTATTTGCCAGGAGGTGATGGGACCAGTGGCCATGATCTTCGGTTTTTTTATGTTAAGCTTCAAACCATATTTTGCACTCTCCTCTTTCACCCTCATTAAAAGGTTCTTTAATTCCTCCTCACTTTCTGCCATCACTGTTCTTCCATCAACCAGATGAGCGGGGGTACAAATAATAAATTATTATTATTATTATTATTATTATTAACCAGATCAGGTTGCTTCTTGAGGAATTGGAGAGTTCCCAAAATTTGCTGTCTTAGCAACCGTATATTCAGTGCTTCCCAACATCACCACCCCGAAAAATAGGTGCTGCTACTCACATTGAAGTTGTTACAGTAAGCCGCCAGGCGACTCAGGGCAGACTTGAGCAGATGCATTCACCACATGCAGAGGTGATAAAAACTACGGCAAGCTGTCTTCCTGGCTGGTTTGAGTCCCTGATTCTGGTGCAGGTCAAATAAATACACTCCCACCTCCCTTGTTCTCTTAGATTCAGGTGGATGGTGAGGGCAGCTCAGAAGAGCCCTTGTGTAAATGTGCGGTCATGCAATGGTAAGCACCTGGCTGGAAAGCTTAAAGCCCGCTGCTGCTACACAGGAATTGGATTGAAGGAAATAAGAATTGGCCCTGCCCTGTAGCTTGACCAATTGTGGCTAGGAGCTAGGTGGAGTCAGATCTAAAAAAAGTGTAGACTTGCACATGCTGGCCAGCTTCCATTTTGACTTGAAATGTTCATTTTGGGCTTCTCAGGTGAGAAGTGGGCAGTAAAGGCGAGAAGTGGGCAGGGGGAGTGCTGGCCTGCAATGGTAGCTACCTGAGAGGTGCCGGAACCGCGCCCCGGCTGTAAAAAACAACAACACTTCATCAGATAATTGGCAGATAGGTACATTATGAGCCTGGAACAGCAAAAAAAACGCACTGCCAGTAGTGGAGGCTGTTGCATCAGGAGGAGGAGAACTTCAGCCTCTCCCACCTCAATCCAAAATCCACCAATGCACTTGCTATTAATCAAAACTAGCACAGCAATTTAAAGGAGTCCCATCAAGGAGGTGGAAGCACCCATCTTGTAAGTGCTTCACTTCAGGAATCAAAACTGGAAATTTACTGCTGTTTTCATTTTCTTCTGTGGATGTGTTCAATTTTGCTAAAATGGATTGGTGAAAGTGGCTAACTCTTTTTTTTAAAAAAAAACTGATTTCTACCAACACTCAACCCCAAATGGAAACTTCTGCTATTTAAGTATTCTTTTGGCTTGGCTGGCTACCATTGTTGGAACCACTTTTAATGTTTTAATTCACTTTCCAAAAAACTTTGAGTGTACGAGCATGTGAGATCTTTGGAAGCCATCCAGTATTGTGATTATAATGAGTAAAAGTGGAGGCATTTATTGAAATGATCTTTTCCCCCCACCCTTGAAAGTGTGGCATTGGAATATAATAATGTCTGCAATCCAGGTAAATTTTACATAGTGTATGCTTGCTTTCTTAACAGATCCCCTCCCCCCCCAGCATGGCGTCCTCATCAACCCCTAGATGTAACTCAAATTCCTTCGAGGGCTCCTCAGTTAAAAAGGCAAGTGTATTTTCTGGTTTAAATTGTCTTTCTCTTTTTGGTTTTTTGTTTTGTTTTTTATATATATCAATAATATTTCTGGACATCTATCTCTGAAGCCCTTAGCTGTCATTAGTTTTGTGCTTGAGGATCTGGATTGTTCCTAACATCTTTAGGTTTGTAACGTCTGTTTCTCTTAAAACTTCAAACTTAATACCTGAAAGGAAAGGTAGGGAACACCAAGCGTGTACTAGAGCTCTGTAATTTCTCAGCTTCCTCTTCTGATATGAAGTTTGCAGGTGCAGGGCCATGACAAAACTGCATGATCTAACCGGTTTTTCTTTTGATATTATTTTCCCCTTAGCCTGTGAAAGATGGAACTAACTGGGAACGCAATGAAGAAATACCTCGTCTACCAGGGGAAACAAGAGGGACAGGTAAAAACACAGACCAACAGTTGTGCATAATCAATTTCCCAAGAGCCAGTTCAAATGTACAGGAAGATCCATGAACAGGGCAAGTGGAGGATAATATATTTTAGCGTCCCCCACTAAAATAAGCTCCACTGTGTCAAGAGCTAGCACTTTCGGAAGAATCTAGGCTGTTCTTTATTGTATTATCTGAGTATTATTTTTTTTATAAAAGAGCATCTAGCTTGCAGGGTGGAAACGCGAGTGATAGTGAGGTATTTTCAGCTGAAAAACAAAAACAAAAATGAGCATGATGCTGTGATTAGACTACTACTAGGGACAGACTGTCTCCAGCACATAACTCCAGTGCTTAAGAGCTTGTACTGCCTGCCCCTACACTACTGGACCAGGTTAAAGGTTCTTGTATTAATTTGCGAAACCCTTAACAACTTGGGTCCACAATACCTGATCCCTTATATCCCTGCTTGATCCCTGATGCCTTTGAGGGACCATTTAGCTCATTGTTGCCTGTGCTAACTGGCAGTAGCTCTCTAGGGTTTCAGATGGGATCTCACTCAACCCTACATAGAGATGCCTGGAGGGATTGAACTGGGGACCTTTTTCATGCAAAGCAGATGCTCTGCCTCTGAGCTAAGAACCATTCCCCTGTGTCCGCTGCTCTTCTCCCTACATCCCCAAATCTTCTGGTCCTTCTTGCTCTCTCAAGTTGTCAACAGTGGCTCCTGGTTCTGTATAATGCAAAATAATAATAAACATAAATCTGTATTGAGTTCAAGTTACTAACTGTAACTTGACCAATTGGACATGTGCTGGTAGCTGTCCATTCAACCACAGCCAGGCATTAAAAAGACCTAGCAGGAGCCAATATTCAATTCCGGCGTCGTAAAGCAATGCCCATCTATGCCTGATAGACAATACTTTCAGAAATAATCCTATCATAATTGGACTGTGGTGGCTGTTTTCTCTTGTGCAAGTTATCACTTGGTGCAGCTGCTAATGTCCATTTAACATAGTCAGGATGGGTTCCAAGTTACACTAGGGGCACTTTCAGCCATTTGGATTGTCCTGTGGACAGTGTTAGAAACAGAGATATGAAAGCTAGGAACTAAATGACACCTTAAACCTAGGTAATGGGCGTAACAATGGAATGTCTAGGCACACTTTTTTGGAACAAGAATACAAAGCTGAAAATGAATGAACAGCAGCTGAAATATTATGTTCATTTTTCACATGGTCTAGTCCTTCCCCTGCCCACCCCCTTAATATCTTTAAGAGGGTCTCTTCTCCAGTCTTCAGAGAGTAGCTGGAAGTGGGGAGGCAGAAAAAGGTCCTCCTTTCCTTTCAGCAGTGGCAGTTTTAATCTGAAATCTTAGGTGCAGTATTGCGCCCAGAGCTCAGAAACTGCTTGTGCTAATGAAATTCCCTTTTGCAAAATGTGCCTATAACAGGGAGTTTTGAACACTGCCTGTGGAACTTCACAGATACTGCTTTTGAAAATCCTGTGAGCTTCAAAACTCATGTATTACAGTATTTAGGGTAGAGGAAGGCTGCTCATGTGCCAAAAGCTGCTCAAGAGTACTATGGAGATATGGATTGCTCGTGGGAAGGGTATGGAGAGATTTTTAAAAATTCTTCAGCAGTATGAAAGCGCTGTACTTACCTGTTCCTTTTTTGTATTACCTCTTTTTTGAAAATAATATAGATAGGAATATTATGGCAAGGGGCATAACACGGCAGTAGAGCATTTATTATTTGTTAAATTTCTTTACATCTTATGGTGGCTCACAGCATAAAAATACAAGATCAAAACATGAAATACATAATAGAAAGAGGAACAGAACAAAAGACTGACACCTCCTTCCCCAGCAGACAAACACATTTTAAAGTATGCAGGATGTTAGTCAGCCCAAAGCCTGGTTGAAAAGGAACATATTTGTTTGGCACCTAAAGGTGCATAATGAAGGCACCAGGTGAGCCTCCCCAGGGAGGGCATTCCTCAAACAGGGAGCCACTGCAGAAAAGGCCTATTCTCTTGTTGCCAGCACTGGACCTCCCGTGGAGGAGGCACAGGAAGAAAGGCGTCAGATTATGATCACAGGATCTGGGTAAGTTCATAGGAAGAGAGGGTTTGCACGTGCTTTGTATGCAGAAGGTCCCAGGTTCAGTGCTAGCAAAAGAGTCTCTCTGGAACCCTGGAGAGTGGACCAATAAGTGGACATGGCAGCTTTCTGCATTCCCAAACACAAAGCCTTATTGGGCACCTGGAGCTATTTATGTGGTTATTTCCTTCTTGTCTGGTGTTTTGGAAAGTGTCACAGCTCAGTGGCTTCTGCTTTGAATGCAGAAGGTCTTGCGTTCAATCTTTGGTATCTCTAGGCAGGGGTGACAGAGACTCCAGCCTGTAGTTGATACTAAGCTGATCTGATTAAGTTCAAGGCAGTTTCCTGTGTTCCTATTTTCAATTTCCTGCTTTAAAGAGGTATGGCATATTGGTATAAGCAAGCTCTGCCACTTATCTGAATTGAAAGCAAATCCTTGCTGTTTTGTCCCAAAGAAATAAATATGATTTTTGACTGTGTTGCAATATTTTAAATGTATAACTACTGTTGCTTCCACAGACAAGGAAGTCATTTACATGTGCCCATTTAATGGACCTGTTAAAGGAAGACTATACATAACAAACTACAGGCTGTACTTGAGAAGCGTGGAATCGGTAAATACTCTATAGCAGCATAACGTGGGATGGAAGGGATTGGTTAAAGTGGCTTATCTGCTGGTTTAAATTTGATTATAGTTGCAGTTTGCCATGTTGAATTTGCCTGATTTACAATTATGAATTTGCCCAGCTTGTATTGCTCAGATGCAATGTGAAGCAAACACCACTTTCCCCTCACGTTCTACAGCTCAGAAAGCAAAAGGGGATTCTGCAGAGGGTGCTTTTTGACTTAAACCTATTTTTAGTCCATGCCTTAGACACTAGCTAGTAAGGTAAAGGATCCTTGGACAGTTAAGTCCAGTCAAAAGTGACTATGGGGTGCGGGACTCATCTCACTTTCAGGCCAAGGGAGCCAGTGTTTGTCCACAGACAGCTTTCTGGGTCATGTGGCCTGCATGACTAAACAACTTCTGGCGCAACGGAACACCGTGACGGAAACCAGAGCTCACAGAAACACCATTTACCTTACCACCGGTACCTATTTATTTACTTGCACTGTTGTGCTTTCGAACTGCTAGGTTGGCAGGAGATGGGACAGAGCAATGGGAGCTCACCCCGTCATGCAGTCTCAAACTGCCAACCTTCTGATCTGCAAGCCCAAGAGGCTCAGTTGTTTAGACCACAGTGCCACCCGCTAGAACTTACATAGAGCTAAGCAGCTGACTCTGAAAAACTTTTTAAATCTCCAAGATGGGTGTACCAACCTGGTGATGCTCCAGAGTCTTCGGGTAGAGGAGCTGTGTGGCCTGAGCCTCCCTGACCCAAGCAGGCTCTTTTATCTGTCGCCTCTGTTTTTATGACCTCTTGACAGTGAGACAAAAAGACTTGCTCCAAGATCTTGGGTGTTCAATGGAAAATAACCTTTCGCAGGTATTTGCCAAAAACTTCCAAGCTCTCTGAGATCAGTGGCTGGGACTTAGAACAAATAAAATGGATATAGACAGATTTATCAGGTGCAGCTGATAATTGTAGTTAGTTTAGAACCGTGTGTGTGTGTGTGTGTGAGAGAGAGAGAGAGAGAGAGAGAGAATTTGTCTCACTTCACAGTTCTGTCAAAGCACCTACAATTGAAACTAGGTCGCCAAACTCAGTTGAGATGAGATTAACAATAGATGCTTGCAGTAGTTTGTTCAGTTATCTTTGAGATACACTTTTGTATTTCATTCACCCAGGAGTCTTTTTTTTCATTTTATTGTAACTGAAGAGTGTGACAGAGAGAGGATGTGGTGGTGGCAGCGACGGCTTGGAGGTGACTTCCTGGCAGCATTGCTGAGTTGGTTATATAGGAAAAACTTAAATCTGCCCCCCCCCCCGCCTCTCATACATACTACATTTGCATTGAGTGGTGGCATCATGGTCTAAAGCACTGAGTCTCTTGGGCTTGCCGATCAGAAGGTTGCTGATTTGAGTCCAAGCGACGAGGTGAGATCCTGTTGCTCTGTCCCTGCTCCTTCCAACCTAGCAGTTCAAAAGCATGTCAGTGCAAGTATATAAATAGATACTGCTGCGGCGGGAAGGTAAATGGCATTTCCGTGCACTCTGGCACTCATCGCGGTGTCCTGTTGTGCCAGAAGTTGTTTAGTCATGCTGGCCACATGACCCGCAAAGTTGTCTGCGGACAAACACCGGCTTTCTTAGCCTGAAGTGAGGGAGTTTGACTGGATTTAACCATCCAGGGGTCCTTTACCTTTTACAAGCGCTACTAGTCTGACTGGCAAATTACCGTATTTTTCTGTGTATAACACGACCCCATGTATAAGACAACCCATATTTTTGGGAGCCCTCAACAGTTGTTGTGCTTCTTTTGTAAGTTTGCTGAGCTATTGAGCAGCTTTTTGACGATCCCCTGCTCTGGCTGACGGAACTGGTGCCGTAATACCCTGCATACTGGCACTTCCTAAGCTGGGAAGAGCGAGTATGCAGCCTCCTCTCTGACATTTCCCTGCTGCCGCTGCAGCACCAGCCCTTGTTTACTTAGCATATGTATAAGACGTCCCTCAATTTATCACAAAATTTATTTATTACAATTTATCACAATGTATAAGACGATCCTCAATTTATCACCAAAAAAAATCAGAAAAAAGGTCGTCTTATACATGGAAAATTACAGTTAGCCCACTGTTCATCATGTGAATGCAGTTGTCATCAAATCAATGTCACACAATTTCATCTGTGTGACAGTGAAATATTTGAAAGATAGACATATGTTTTGCTTAAAAATTAATGTAGCATGTTAAAAATAATCTGCTTTATCATTTATCTAACTAGGATCCAGTGGTAATAGTGGATGTCCCTTTGGGTGTCATTTCAAGGATTGAGAAAATGGGAGGCGCTTCCAGCAGAGGAGAGAATTCCTATGGGCTAGATATTACTTGCAAGGTAAGATTCAGAACAATCTTTTGCCATTTGAAATAGTAGTCATTTTTGTTCTTTTAGGCAGTAGCACATCTTATTTTGTTGATTCCTGTCAGGCCTGGTCGTTGTCCTCTTCAGATCACCACACAAACGCTTCTTGTTCTTTTATAAAACTTTTTATTGCGTATTAACAAAACAATCTTATAAACGGTTCTTAAATATTCTTCCTCAGAGTCACTTCTTTCAGCTACCTTCTGAGCTCTGCTTCTCCATGACCAGCCACTCTCAAAATGGCGAAGGTGCCCTTCCCTTTGTTTTCCCGCTCTTTTTTCTACCCTCCTGGCTAGAGCTGGCCTGTATCTCCCCTCCTCCGAATCTGAGCTAGAACTGAACCCTTGCCTTTCCTGGGAACAGCCGGTCCCTCCCTGTTGTTCCTCCTGTTCTCTTCTATTAGATTCACTGCTCTCCTTCCCCCCTTGGGGAATGCTTTCTCCCTCTGAGAAACTGGAAACTTCTAACTCTTCCCTGACAATTCCTAAATTTTGAATACAACAATATGTTATTGCAGTAGTTTTGATTTAAAATGTGTGATCTGCCAGGGCTCTGAAGGCAGGTGTCAAGGCTTGTGTAATAAAAGCATTACTCTCCTGCTCTCCAGCTAACTAGACTCCCATAGTGGCTTACAGAAGATCAGTAAAAGCGGGACATTCCCTGCTGTCATAAGCCTGTAGTCTATAAGGAAAAAGCAATGTGAAAGGAAGGTGAAGGCAAGCAAACTCAAGCCTGATTCCTTCTTGCATCATAGTTTCTATAATGATCCATTAGAATGTAAGTAGTTCGGGAAGGAGAGGGGCCAAATAGAGCTGGCCTCCCAGCAGTAAATGGTGGAGTGGGGCCTGTTATCCCATCTCTCCTTGTATTGTATGTTAAAGTGGAGTGTTGAATACAATGTGCAACATATATTTGTATATTACATAGGCTAAGTATTATACAGCAGTATAAGAAAAACACAAGTGCATGTAAAAGCAACTTCTTCTTAATGCATTCTTTTCTTATTTAATTTTGATGAGCCTTTTAGATTGTCCTTTGTAAACCGCTTAGGTCTTCTGCTCAAATAAGTGGTGCATAACTTTGGTTAAATAAGATAAATAAAGCATCCAAGATAAACGCAAGATAGGAGTGAAATCAATCCGAGGCCAGTCAAAAACTGAAGTGAGCGAGTCTGGTGGGTCTTCCTTAGGCAAGGATTTCCGGAAGGAAAGTCCCTCTGCAGAAAAGTCCTTGTTTCTTTCTTCCTGCCTTCACCAATAAGAGGCTGTCCCTAGGATCTTGGGAACATAAGGGAGAAAGTATTCCTACTGCACATGCTCTGTTGCACAAAGCTATGCTGAAAGACTCAAGTGAGTCTTCCTCACTCATATGAAGGAGCTGCCTAAGGAAGGCTGATGCCTGGGATTTGGAGTGTAGAAATTTGTTGAAACTAGCTTGTCTCCTTCTGCAGCTTTGCAGATGGAGCTGGCAATTTGTGGATGGTAGACATGTTGGCAAGATAGAGATGAAGCAGGAAATCCTGGCTGAATGGGCGTAATAAAATTGCATCACTGTTTCACTATGGGTGTTCAGGCTGACAGGATCGTTGAGATGGGACTGCAGTACTGCTCTGTTCATCTAGTTATCAACCATCCATTTTTTAATTATAATTTTAAAAAGATACCTGGGGCATAGGAAGCTACCCTCTACTGAGTGAGACCATAGGTCCATCAATATTGCCTACTGTATGTTGTGTCTTTCCTCAGGATTGAACTTGGGACCTATTCCATACAAAGCAAGTGCTGAACCACTGAACTATGTTCCCTTGCTCTAGGAAAGGGATCGAAGTACTTTATTTATATCACCGGTGTCAGTTGATTTCAGAAACTTAAAGCATAGTGGATTCTGTTAGCCTGCTACTATAAAAGACCAGTCCTTGAAACTTGATAAATGTCTTGTGATTTGCCACACGCACGCGCGCATGCGCGCGCGCGCACACACACACACATATCCACAAGATGCCTCATCCACAAACTAGTTAAACCACAATATTTGACTTTGAGACTGTTCAGAAGGACTAAACCAAATGAACAAATAGAGAAGAGGCACTTAGAATGCATAGATTTGTCTGGAATGCGTGGATTTGTCTGCTCATCTCTTTGTGTTCACCTTATGTTTTTAAATTTTAAATTTTCTGATTTAAATTTTAGGATATGAGAAATTTACGCTTTGCATTGAAACAAGAAGGTCACAGCAGAAGAGATATATTTGAGGTCCTGACCAAATGTGCTTTTCCACAGTCATATAACTCGGTAAGTTGTTCCTACACTACATTTTTAATTTTTTAAAATGGAAGTATTTTAAAAATAATAGTCTGCGTCTTGCTATCTGTTCCTAACCACATGTACTCAGAAGAAAATCCCACTGAGTTAAATAGGATTTATTTCCAAGTAAGTTTGTCTTAGAATGCAGTCATAATGTTCCATAATCTAATGCAGGGGAATGTATTATTTTAGACACATATATATATGTGAACTTCGGTAAACTCCTGTGCCATCTTAAAGGCTGCTGGCCTATTTGGTGGAGTAGGAAAAGGACCTTGAGAGACCGGAGTTCAAATCCCAATTTGGCCATGAAGCTTGCTAAGTGACTATGAGCCAGTCACTGTGCATCAGCCTAATCTACCTCAGAGTTTTTGGGAGGATGAAATGATCAGGAGGAGTACAATTTACCTTGAGCTCCTTGGTGGAAAGGAAGGATGCAAATAAAATTCTTGAGACTTTCATTTTCATGGACCCTCTTCATCAGAAGCATGGAATATTATCCCAAAATTGGACTGCACTGTTAATGCAGCATCTTCAAAAGCCCTCTTAAAAAAATGCATTCAGGCTGCCTGCTAGGAGGCAAGTGCAGATGGGCCTAGCAAGGGTGTTGCATGCTGTTTGGGCAGGCATGGACAAAGTGATGCATCTCAATTTTTAGCCAAGGGGAGGCAGTTCTTGATGCCACTTTTTACATTTACTCTGCAAATACACCGAGCTGGTTGTTTTCCAGACAGTGTGGCACTGTGCAGCTTTTGCAGAGCACAATATGTTGAAGCAAATGTTCCAAAGATTAGAATGGATGTTCCAAAGATTAGAATGGATGTAGTCCCCTCACTTTAATTTTATTCAAAAGTTGAATATACAGTTGTATTAAGAATGCACCAGCCATTCAAAACGTGCTATATAATTCTAATCAAAATAATAAATAAAATGTCAAGCATCTCTAAATTACGACACCAGAGCAAAATACTCAGTACTTTTTCTTTATAGTCAGGACTGTTTGTATTTTCTTTCTACCACCTCCACTCTAGTGGTTTTAAGAGATTCTGGGTGTTTTAAATACCCCTGTGTGAATAGTATTGTTTTGAGGGCAAAAATTCTGGCACCCAGCACACTAGCTTTCCCATCCATTTGACAGATAGAGGCTGGATAATTTCCCTAGATAACGGGAGGCTTTCTTCAGGAACATATGCAAAGGATATTGTTACTGATTTGCTGTTCTTGCTTGTAAGCATTTAATACAATTTTAAATCATTTTTATGGAGAGCCTTTTGCTTTCTATCCCACATGTTCAGATAGACTAGAATTTGAGCGAGAATGTTGCTGAATGTTTTCTTGTAAGTCCTGTGGTACTGGAACTAGTCTGTTTCAAAAATGCTTTTGTGATTATCGTCTCCCCACCCCTTACCTGGAATTAATTTTCTTGCCTTTGTAAAAACAAAAATAGAGAAGCAGTTTGTGGATTTTAATGATGCCCCGTTTCTTCAGTTCACCTTATTCTGTCATATTTTAGCAGCTCACTTTTCACTAGCTGCATGAGATCTTTCTAGTAACATCTGCCAAGGTTTCCTGTACCTCGTAGGATGCTCTTCATATTCAGTTCACCTCACTTTCACCCTTCCTTGCCAATTCTTATACAAACCAGAGACCATTTAAAAGTTGGCCATATGGGTGGAGAGGGCTCTTACATCTGTGACAAGAATTTAAGACTGAAGTGTATTCTTGCTCTCCCTTTTCCTTCAGGCACAAAATCACCGGTATATTCGCAGACATTAGTCCACCTTTGGAGGTGTTTCTAAATAAAAGATGCATACCTAAAATATTTGAATTCCCAGAGTAGGTGTAATTCAGATTACTAATATTGGCAAGGGCCTAAATAAACTGAAACTTGAGATGAAGTGTTCAGAATTGGCCCCAACATACTGTATACCCGCTCCCGCACGCTTAATGTTATGTCTGCACTGTTATTCCTAACCCATAATTTATGACCGGTTTGAAGTTGAATAATATGGATACAGAAACAACTAAATGTGGTCAAGAGATGCAGTTTGCATTCCCACATTCCTTTCCTGAACCCATAAGGCTTAGACAGGGTAAATCTGCACCTGAATGTTTGGGTGGAATTGCTTCAGGAGTCATTCTGCAAATGAGCAATAAGCACCCTTTTTCTCTCATTGATGGTAATTAATCTGTCTTACACAACAATGAGTGTTATTGGATAATCTTCAGCTTGAAAAGACATCTCTCTGTGTTTGATGGAACAGGGAACTGCATATAACTAGGTTTTAAAGATAAATCCTCTTCTGCCTTTACATTTCAAAATGAAAATGGAAGCATGTTTTTAACAGGAGGGAAGCTACTTGAATTTCAAGAGTGATTCTGATAGGAACATGTGCAAAGCAGTCACTGACTATTTTAGGGACGTAATTGAAGACAGCCTTGTTCCCTTGAAGGTACTTTTGTCTGTTGCAATTGTGAGGACTAATATTTCTTTTCATTCCTAGCCTTTTTTTGCATTTGCAAATGAAGAGAAGTTTTCTGAAAATGGCTGGCTGGTCTACAATCCCATGGTTGAATACAGGAGACAGGTACCGTATTTTTCGTCCTATAGGGCGCACCGGCCCATAGGACGCATCTCATTCTTTGGGGGGGGGGGGGAAATGAATAAAAAAAAATTATTCCCCCCCCAGCCCCGGCTGCCGCCCCAAGCCTTGCACATGCCTGCCCGAAGCACGGGGCACCCTCCGGAGGGCTCCGCGTGCTTCGGGTGGCAGGCTGCCGCCCCAAGCCTCGCGCGGCCGGCGGGAGCTCCTGCCGCGCGCGCAAGGCTTGCAGACACTCGCCCGAAGCACGGGGCACCCTCCGGAGGGCTCCGCCTGCTTCGGGCGGCAAGCTGCCGCCCCAAGCCTCACTCGCCCGGCGGGAGCTCCTGCCGGGGCGCAAGGCTTGCAGACACTCGCCCGAAGCACGGGGCACCCTCCGGAGGGCTCCGCCTGCTTCGGGCGGCAAGCTGCCGCCCCAAGCCTCACTCGCCCGGCGGGAGCTCCTGCCGGGCGCGCAAGGCTTGCAGACACTCGCCCGAAGCACGGGGCACCCTCCGGAGGGCTCCGCCTGCTTCGGGCGGCAAGCTGCCGCCCCAAGCCTCACTCGCCCGGCGGGAGCTCCTGCCGGGCGCGCAAGGCTTGCAGACACTCGCCCGAAGCACGGGGCACCCTCCGGAGGGCTCCGCCTGCTTCGGGCAACAGGCTGCCGCCCCAAGCCTCGCGCGCTCGGCGGGACCTCCCGCCGGGCGCGCGAGGCTTGCGGACACTCGCCGGGGCTGCAGGCTGCTGTCCGCGATCCTTGTGAGCCTGCGGGAACTCCCGCCAGGCTTGCAAGGCTTGCAGAGAGCTTCCTGAAGCCTGGAGAGCGAGAGGAGTCGGTGCGCACCGATGCCTCTCGCTCTCCAGGCTTCAGCGAAGGCCTGCATTCGCCCCATAGGACGTACACACATTTCCCCTTCATTTTTGGAGGAGAAAAAGTGCGTCCTATGGGGCGAAAAATACGGTAAGTCTTTTCTTTTCTTTACCACAGCATCTGCAGAGCTGTTTTTCTGTGTGACATTTTGTTTATACTGTGGGGTTGAATCAGGTTAAATGAACAGAAAAATAGGATACAGAGAAACTCTTTTTAAGTTACAAAACATTCGAAACTGACTCATGAAATAGTTTCTGACAGGTGTGATGTTGAACCATCTCTGGGGTGTTATGGGAAGGGTTGTACTGGTGGGGGACATGTCATCCTCCTTCTGGGGGTAGTTTGTCCATCTTTGGTCCCCACTCTGCATTGAGCTCTCACCTGTGGCTACTGGAAGCTGCCAGTATGTGACCACACCCTGGGAAATGTCGCTAACTGGCTGGCTAAACCAGGTGAGAGTAGCTGATGGGTCTCAAACCCTCAGTGACTTAGGGACTTCCCCTGTACATGAAGACAGGCTCCTGCAGATTGAGTGGATGAGACCGATAGTGGGTCCAATGGTCAAGAACGCAGTTACTGCACGTGATGTAGAGGGAAGTGAGGGGCAGGTGGGGCTCGTCAACCTGGGAAGGTAGCCCATTTATGGGAAGGAAGACTTTGATCCTAAACCTCTGCTGCCTTGAGGCTATACTCCTTTGTGAGAAAGGCTTTGGGAGTAAACCCAAAGGAAAAGTCCTTACCCACTGCCTTTTCTTCAGGAGAAGAAAAGACTAAGGAACAAACCCGACACAAATTCAAAGTGGAGTCTCTAACACAGTTGGATGGCATCTTGTATGCCTCCTTCCAGCATTTCCTGCAGCCAGACTGGTGCCACATGCATTGCTCAGCAAGGCCAAGAGGGAGGCCTTATCATCTGGCAGCCCAGGACCTCCATACAATCTGCCACAGAGAAGTCAGTTTGGTGCTACGAATGCAGCAGAAACAATGTAGGAGGCAGCAGTTAAGGAGTTACTGGTCTCTTCGGCCATAGCAGGTGCTGTGATTTTCCACCTGTTTGACTTCACCCCCAGAGGTGCACTCCATTGTCTCTTGAGACGACAACAACAACAACTGGCATCCTATATTGAATCCAGAAGAAAAATATTTGTTAGTAAAGCATTTCAGTTCTTAATGGAATTCACTGTATAGCCGTGTAGGTGTTTTTTTCCTAGCCTTGGGATTTTTAAAAAACCTTTAGTTAGACATTTCTGACATTACTGATCTTTAAAGATCATGCACCCAGCTTTTTTGCTGCTTTTATTCCACATAATTCAAAACGATTTGTGCAGTCAGGGCACAATTTAAGTGGCCTCTTCTGTGCACATCATTTCAAAATACCACACTTCAGTTTAAAAAGAGAAAATGACAAGATGAAAAATAGGTTCAAGTAAGATGCATCCAATTTAACCTCAGAACAATCCCAAAGCCTCATTTCATACTGCATTGTGAGAATTACAAACATAGATTTAAACAAGTTGAATGCATGTTAATATAAATCATAACTCACATGGATTTTTTTCCTCCTGTAATTTTTCTGATGGAATATGGAGTATTCAGATTCAAGAATGCATCTGTATGGTCCAAGGTTAGAGATCCAGATCTTAAGAAAAGGTGAAAAAATATTCAAAAGCCCACATAAATCCCAGTTTACATGCAAGTGCAGATGGGGATCTAGTCATCCTTTCTCAATAATATGGTGGGCTTTGGGGGTCGTCCTCCAACATCCTGTTAGATCAGCAGACACCTTGCAGAAATTAATTGTATAATTTGAACACAGAAGCTGGCTTCAACTTCAGTGACCCTTAAACACAAGTAATGGATATTTGGGAGTTATAATGGTGAAAAGAGGTTGTAGAAGGAAGTTTCCTTTCAGCTGCTTTCCATTGCCATTTTTGGTACCGTTTTTGGTTTACATTTTAATTACTGATTTTTCTGTAGGACAACAAATACCTTATGACAGAGCAGATTCCAAGTACTTCTGTTTTTTTGTCAAATTTCAGAGAAGAAAAAGGTTCTAAGGTTCCTCACTGTTTTTATAATTTTTAAGATATAGAGAACACCCTATCAGCGGCATCTGCTCACATGTGAGCCTTTATCTTCTTCACATTTCCTGTTCTGATGTTTAGAGCTATGCATGGTAAATTGGTAGGTGGTTGCCACTCTGTGGCCATAATAGCACACCAGTTATGTTCCTTGACGCATGCTTTTAAGCAGATACAAGAAGGTGACACATAAATATTATCTCTTTTCTCTTTAAGCGTCTGCCCAATGAACAGTGGAGGATAACGTTTCTCAATGAGCACTATGCACTTTGTGACACTTACCCATCCCTCTTGGTAGTGCCATATAATGCCACAGATGAGGATCTCAAGAAGGTTTCTGCTTTCAGGTCCCGAGGTAGAATTCCTGTAAGTGATTTCATCTGTCAATTGTTTTTTGAAGTTGAGAACTGCTGAGCAAATGAGCATTTGAAAACAGAAACCTGTTTGTGTATTTCAAGGCAGGAAGAGAGCTATTATAAAATGCCTCTAAGTTGCTAACTATTCTTGTCCGCTTATGATCTTACATTTAAATAACCTCAGCATTTTCTAAAGTGAGAGTATTGTATAATTGACTAAATAAATTAATTGTAAAGGTGAATGATATCTTAAAAGTTGTTATCTAGTCTTGAGCAAAATTAAAGGCCTCAATTTGAAAAAGAAAAAAAGGTAAATTAATTACTTCTCTTGTGAACTTCAGTCGAGCTCTTGTCAATATTTGGAACACTCCTGTTATCTTCCTTGTATGAGTGAAGGATTCTAGCTTTGAGCTGGTTGTTGTTGAACGCATTTTCAGAACTATTAACTTCCCATCCTCAACTGAAGTGCCCTTTCAAAAGTTACCTTATCATCTTAGCATGCACTTCCCTTCTTTAGAAAGGACTTCCATGATTGGCTTCACCCATATACCTGCAGGCCTTTCAATGTCACATGAGTGCGGTGAGATGAATCCACAGAAATATGCTTTCTGTGGTGCTCATGTAATATTGAAAAGGGTGTCTAACATTAATTCCAGACTTGCTTCAAGAATTGAACTTCAGCAGATGCAAAGTACATTTTCTTCCGATTTTTCTGCAATTAGGCTCCAACTGTATTTCTGTGCACAGGTGCTGTCATGGATCCATCCCGAGAACCAAGCCGTTATCACACGCTCTAGCCAGCCACTTGTTGGTATGAGTGGCAAAAGAAACAAAGATGATGAAAGGTATCTGGAGCTCATCAGGGAAACAAATGGCCAGCTCTCCAAACTGACTATTTATGATGCAAGACCCAGTGTTAATGCTGTAGCCAATAAGGTAAGTGAATGTCTTCGTAGCACCACTATAACAGTAGCTAAAGAGCCTTTTATTTGCAGTGTATTTTGTAGATATTAGAAATAGCTGCTACTTCAGAATGCTCTCTGGATTTGTCATTTGTAAATGGCATCATATTCTGCACAGTCAGCTTTGGTGGTTGACCGGAACGTTATCATTTTGTGTCAGCCGCAGAATCTGCTTCAAGTAAGCCTTTGTGGTAGGAGTTCAAGTTCCTCCTAACAAGATTTAAACTTGGCAAGCGGGGGATGGGCATGGCATCTCCAGATCTGGTTTATTTTAAACCATTCTGCCCTGCTTCTGTTAACTGTAAACCCTGTGCGACTTAAAAATAACTGAAAAATATATGGGCAATGAAATGCAACCAACAGGAATGCTAAAATTCCAATAAAACCCAGCAGGAAACCGCAAATAAAAAATTAGCTAGTTTAATCCACTTTGCCCAAATGCTTTGATTGAAAAGGGAGTACCAAAGGTGAGCAGGTTAGGACTCCCTAATGGGTAAGAATTAGAGTAGTGCCTTGCCAGCAGATCTGAATGGATGGGTAGGTTCATAGAGGAAATGATAAGCATACAAATGCATTCTCTTGGTTTTCTGTGTCTGCTTTCTTCATGTGCAACTTCTATGATATCCAGGACTGCATCTGGCAGCTCTTTCCTTAGTCTAAGAAGAACAGTGTTTCTGACCTTTTAAACTTTGGAAACAGTGGGGGAATTGTCATTGCTTTAAATGGAGAAAAATGCAAAATTTGGAAATTGTTTATGATAAGTCTAGTGGTTGCATTCCTTCCCTCCTGCACTCTGGCTATTCTCTTTGCTTTGTTATTTCTTGACCCACACCCCAGGATTACTCAGCCCCTCCCACAGCTAAATTTAACTGTCTCCTTTTGCTCCAGACAGACAGAGCCTAGATAGGCTTCTGCAGCCTAACATACTACATAGTGTTGATTAAAAAAAGAAGCACTTGCTTTTCCTTAGTTAAAAGAACTTGGCTAAACTTTGCTCTGCTTTGGGAAATGTGATGACAGCAAATGCCTTGGAAAGTCTGTTCAGAGTTTCCATAACTCTTCAGGGGTGTGTACTTTTCGTCTCTTTACTAGCCCTTGCCATGGAACATATTTAGCAACTAAATTACGAAGCTTATGAAAACTGAGACTGTTTTCTTTGTAGTGCCATTTGCTTATTTTTAAGTTGTGCTTGGCCAAAAAAAAAAAAAAAAAAAAATTATTAGGATGCCAAAGCTTGAACTGGAAAGATTTTATTAGAAGAAAGGAGGCTTTAAAATGGAATTAGAAGGCCCTGGGGCTGTGATTAAAGCAATACTAATTGGTCAAATGCTTATGGTGATAGAAACTAGCAAATTTGGACTGTTTTACATAATACCCACTTAGATGTTTGATGTTAAACATACTATTCTTGTGATAGAAAGAAATGCCTTTTGAACCATGTCCACTTACATAAACCCTTAGTAGTTCCTTCTTGCTCTGTGTACTGATACTTATTGATCCTATCTATTTGGTAAATAGATACTGCTGCTTAGTGGAAAGCTTTGAAATATATTATAAACTGTCTAAACTCAAATTTACTTTCTTTTTGGTGAGAATATGGTATGATGTAACCACTCTTTATTTTTTAAGTTGCCAATTGTGTTTTCCTTGGGGGGGGGGATATTGTAGTAATTGTGCAATGGAGGCTAAACACACACACTTCCTTTTTTTTGACTCTCAGGCAACTGGAGGAGGTTATGAAAGTGATGATGCATATGCCAATGCTGAGCTGGTTTTCCTAGATATTCATAATATTCATGTCATGCGGGAATCCTTGAAGAAGCTTAAGGACATTGTTTACCCTCATGTAGAGGAATCTCACTGGCTATCTAGCCTGGAGTCCACCCACTGGCTTGAACATATCAAGGTATGGATAAAAAAGAGCACTTGGCTCATTGTCATGGACTGGCTGGATGCAGAGCAGTGGTGGGGGGCACCAGCTGGGGAACCCCCAAGGGAATGGTGGTGGGTTGACAATGTGTGGTAAGAGGGAGCAGACTGGGAGGAGGAAGTTACGGAAGCTGAAGAGGCAACAAGAGGGTTTGGTGAGCAGGAAGAGGCTGGCAAAGAGAGTGGTTCAGACTCAGAGGCGGGAGAGGAGTGGGGGCCAGGTGGCAGAGTGGAAGCAGGCAGCTGAAGAAGCCAAGGAGCCTCCCCCTCCTGCTGTGACCAGCTTCTCTCCCCCCTGGACTCCCAGAACACAGAGAGAAATGAAGAAGGTGGTGCAATGAGAGACCAGGCAAAGGAGCCTTAGGCTGCTGGGGAAAGAGGAAGCTTAGAGAGCAGTCGGAAGGCGGGGACCTTCAGTCCTTGCAAGTGCCTCATTGGGGCAAGACCTACTGGGAAATGTTGCTGTGATCGCTAGCCCTGCACTGTTTTGGTTACTTTGAATAATGGATTAGCTTCACTGACACTGGGTGCTTTTTTATTTTTATTGCTGACCTATGCCTGACACTTGTGCACTTATGCAGCACAGGATTGTGGTCTCAGTTTTTTAATTAGAACTTTAGTGTTACCTTAACTGTATTTTTGTTCCTTTCGCCAGCTTGTTTTAACAGGTGCTATTCAAGTAGCAGACAGAGTCTCCTCTGGAAAGAGTTCGGTTTTGGTACACTGCAGTGATGGTTGGGACCGTACAGCACAACTCACCTCTCTAGCTATGTTGATGTTGGACAGCTACTACCGGACGATTGTGGGCTTTCAAGTTTTGGTGCAGAAAGAATGGATAAGCTTTGGACACAAGTTTGCTTCGGTGAGAACAAATAAGAACCAAGCTGAAGGGTCAATGTGATAAGCCACTATCTGTCAGTCACAAGTTTCCCTGTCTGTGTGGGTGGCTAGTCAAACAGGATTATTGTATGGGTTTTTGAGAGAGTGCATTTGAAGCACTTTGAACATTAAAAAATGCTAAGCATTGTTGAGTTTGGTGCTCACACAGAACACCAAGCCAAAACATGAGTTTGGTGTGAAACACTGTCAATCTCAGGAGGTGGCAGGGAGAACATACATAATCTGTGGGATTTCGGGTTTCATGCATGTATGCCGCAATCATATGAGCCCCCATATGAGCACATGTGGGGTGTAAGTGCAACCACACATATCTCTTGGACAAGTGGACCTTCAAATTTTGTCCAAGCTGTGGTGTAACATTTGTCTTAGAGACTGAAATAATGAACTAGGAAATTTCCAGTTCAAATATCTCCTCTGCCATGAGCTCTGTGTGTGTCCTTAGGCAAGTGCCACGCCCCCCACCCCACGCAATCTATAACAGTCTCTCAGAGACTGTCTTAGAGGTATTCAGACAGTCTTAAGCATCCCCACTGACCATCTGTAATATGTGGGTAATACCAATCTACCTCATGGGGTGCATTTAAGCTTTGTTGAGATATATGTAATGTGAGTGTTTATTTTTCTGATGTACAGTAAGGCAATTTTGGGTGCCAGTTTTGGTGTGTAATTTTAAGGCATTATGCTTTATGCTCTTTTGCTTTTGCTATGGCTCTTTAATCATGAGTACTGTTCAGCAGCCTATACTTAAATGTGTTTTGCAGACTGCCTGACACTTGATTGGATATACTAAACTTGCTTTGACACTTGGAAGAATCAGTTCAGTTGCAGTCAGCCTATATCCTATGTGTCTTCCTCCAGGAACATTTTGATAGTGACATTTTTATACATGCGTTTGAAGTAGTGCTTCTCTGTGTGCAATATGGCCCAGAAAGACATTAGTTCATCACCTCTTCTTAAATTTTAAGACTCTTGCGTGAAGCTTTAAAGTACAAAAACAATAAAATCCATTATAAATTAGTAATGAGATTAAAACCATATTTGCAAGAGTAAAACAGTTTCACTAGCATTGTTGGTTTAACACTGATCTAAAGAATAGTGTTTTGTGTCAAACACTAATTTGACATGTGCACAAACTTAATTTACCTGTGTTCATTTACCACTAGGCCTTTACAGCAAACTTGGGCTGTCATACCTGTGTATGTGAGCAGATTTTCCCAGACCAAAGAGACATGGCTTCTAAATCTTTGCCCTAAGCAAAACCACATTTTTGTATAGGAGCATAACTGAAAATTTGGCAGCTAACTGCTGCTTCAACAATAAATTAATGTGTCCTTTGAAAACGGCTCCAAGTCCATTTTAAAAGCCTTTGTTTGTGCCATCTAGTTTCAAGTTATTTGGCAAATGGGGCCACCTTTGAATACATGAGCTGTCACTTTAGCAGTGTGTTGTTCAACATTTGGAAAGTGAAAAATGATTGGGGGGTTGTACCATGGGGGTGGTCCTGCAAGAATTGTAGATGATAGACTTATTGTGGTTCATATTAATGCTCCCCTTATTATTCATAATGTGGAAATGGGTAATGTGAAATGCATATTCTTAAACAGAATAGGTTCACAGTTTTCTGTATAAAAATACTTGGGGTGCTAAACCGAGAGAAAAAGCTCCGAATTGGGGACATAATCCAGCCAAACTTGAGCTTGTGCTCACTATAACTTAAAAGCCCATTGGTCTTTTAACTGTGGTAATTCAAGGACACAAGCCAGCCAAAGTGTTCTGAGCCACAGGACCAAAGGAGGGCTCGTGGGGGTGGTTGGATGCAGGGGTGCCAAAGAAAGGGTGCCACCTTTGGCTCAACACACAAAGCAGTGCAACTATAAAATCTCATTGAGGTTTTATAAAGAGTGAACTTCATCCTGGACCATTACCATATTTTTTGCCCTATAGGACGCACTTTTTCCCCTCCAAAAATGAAGGGGAAATCTGTGTGCGTCCTATGGGGCGAATACAGGCTTTCGCTGAAGCTTGGAAGCTTCAGGAAGCTATCAGCAAGCCTGGGGAGTCCGCAGCCTGCCACCCGGCACGTGCGGTGCCCTGAAGCAGAGCGCCCCGCACACCGGGCAGACATTGGCCAGCCCCACCAGCTCGGGGAACAGCGGGGAGGCGCAGCACCGCCATCCCGCTGTTCCCCGACCTGGTTTTGGGTGGGAAATAAAGGAATTTTTTCCCCCTTTATTCCCCCCCCCCCCAAAAAAAATTAGGTGCGTCCTATGGGACGGAGCGTCCTATGGGACAAAAAATATGGTAATTCTCATTTAAATTCACTGAAGAATAGTCAACATTGAGTCAATCTTATATTTGCCACCTGCCATCTTTCTGTCTCTCTGGAAAGAACCCAACCCTATTAATGGAGATTCCCAAGACAGAGTGAACTGACTCAAGTGAGGTTTGTGTGATTCTCATTTCAGAGAATTGGTCATGGAGACAAAAATCATGCTGATGCTGATAGGTCACCTATTTTCCTCCAGTTCATTGACTGTGTGTGGCAGATCTGTAAACAAGTAAGTTGTGTTGCCTAAGGCTAATGTAACGAATGCGATCCTGTCTGGTTATACCTAGTAAATTGACTGGAAGTTGTTCTCTAAGATGACCTGTGTGAGGTCATCCAGAGACTTTGTCTGTGGCATCACCAGTATGACAATGAACCCAGCTCTCTTGTTTCCTCTGACTAATTTTGGAGATGTGATGGAAGTTCTGACTCATTTGGAGGGGGGCATGTGGGATCAATGAAGGTGAACAAACTGAATTTGTGGAAGGTAAAATTTCATTAATTAGGGGTTTTGATGACTTTGTTTTGCAATGGGATGCTCTTGAATCCATCTCTGCTTATGCATGTTCAGATGTAGGAATGGCTAAGGGTATATTTTATCAGCCGCATCTGGTTTTCCAACTATCTGCTTTCTTGGGGAGTGTCAAACCTGGCAATAGTCTTTCATACTCCATTCAGCTCTTTTGTAGTGCACTTTATGTGGGGCTTCCTTTGAAGACCACCCAGAAACTTCAGTTAGTCAAGATGCAGCCATCATAGTTTGTTCCGGAGTTAGCAGGATGGAACATATTCTGCCAATGTTATACCACTTTCACTGGCCAACAATTTGCTTTCAGGGAGCTGGTGTTGGCTTTTACATCCCTGGTCTTAGGTTGCCTGGAGTCTTGTGTTTTGTGCTTCTCTTTAAAACAGCATTTTTGTAGGGAGGAATTCAGTGACACACTAAGGCGGTTGTTCTCTCAGGGCAAGCATTTTTTGGCTTGCCAGATGAACAACCCCACCCCCTGCCACTCCTTGCTCTGTGTGCTGTTTTGGGGGTTCTCCATACCCTCTTGAGCCAATGTGGGGTGGGGGAGAGAAGCCCTGTACAACAAACAGCTTGTGTAGGCCTACTGTTGTTGGGACCCATTAGTTAAATCCCGCCTTCAGTATTATACAAGCTATTGTAAAGTGTGTTACATCTGCATTGCAGAGTAAGGTGGGTTATAATTTTTGTAAATTAATTTCAAAGTGGTGCATGAAAAATATGTTGAAAAGGGGGATAAATGGAAAATAAATTTGACTTGTTACTGTTGCCATATTAAACAGACACCTCTGTTATTCAAAAAGATAAAAGATAACTTGCTCTTGATTTCTCTTCCTCTTGTGTCTAGTTCCCTACAGCTTTTGAATTCAATGACCAATTTTTGATTACAATTCTGGATCATTTGTACTCCTGCCGTTTTGGTACTTTCTTGTATAACTGTGACTCTGTAAGAGAGAAAGAGGTAAGTTAGTGCTCAGGTGATTTTGGACTGAGTTTGGAAAGGATGTAAAACTTTGTGTATCTTTGTATTCATGTTATATGCACCATTTCATGTTATTTGGAGTCTGTTATTCCAGTCATATCTTACAACATCTCTAGGTCCATAAAAATCAATCTGAACTCAGAGTTAACAATAGCGATCATGTTAAGATGAAAGCTGCATGCCTTTAATAACTTTATTTGAAATTAAGCTCTTTGCATAGTTACATTTGATTGCAGCAATGAATGGCTAAAATGAAGTTGGTGACAGAAGAATACTAGCATTAAAACATATTCATCGTTTACATGCAGTTAGAAAATGAAGAGGTTGCCACTTTGAAGGGCTACTTTTGAAGATGCTTTTTAGCAAAGATACTGTATATCTATCGCCTGTGTGATTCTATGAGATAACAGCTGTGTGAAATGTAAACGCTGCATCACATTCTTCTACACTGTGGTTTAAATTAATGCTGACACTTTCGTTTTCTTTGCAGAAACTGAGCGAAAAAACGTTATCTCTGTGGTCCCTGATCAACAGTGCAAAATCAAAGTATATCAATCCCTTTTATGCTAAAGAATTAAATCGTGTTCTTTATCCAGTAGCAAGCATGAGGCACTTGGAACTTTGGGTCAATTATTATATTAGGTGGAACCCGAGAATCAGGCATCAAGTAAGTTTATTATGATTATGATTATTTTAAAGTATTGGACAGCTGCTGAAGTATTCGTAGCACTTTATAGATTTGTAACCTGTTTTCTCTCTCACTCCCCTTCAAAGTTGCATGAAAATAGGGAGTTACCTCATGCCACATCAAGCCACCAGTCTGTCTTGCTAACCGTTCTGTATCCTGCTTCTCTTCAATCTGGTGCCCGCCTTATGTATTTTTTTACTGCAGCCTCCATTGTCCCTTACTATAGACCATGCTGGCTGGGGCTAATGTGAGCTGGGGTTAGTATATTTGGAGGGTACCAGGTTGGGAAAGACTGCAATGTTCCCAGGCTCCTAGTTCAGCTGGCTGAGATCCTTTTCAGTGGCAATGCTAGGGATCAAAATCTCCCTCTTTGGATGTCGCATCTGTAGCTATGATGATGATGATGATGATTTATTATTTATATCCCACCCATCTGGCTGGGTTTCCCCAGCCACTCTGGGCAGCTCCCAATTGAATATTAAAAACACAATACAACATTAAACATTAAAAACTTCCCTAGACAGGGCTGCCATCAGATGTCTTTTAAAAGTAGGATAGTGGCTTATTTCCTTGACATCTGATGGAAGGGTGTTCCACAGGGCAGGCGCCACTACCGAGAAGGCCCTCTGCCTGGTTCCCTGTAACCTCACTTCTCACAGTGAGGGAACCACTAGAAGGCCCTTGGATCTCAGTGTCTGGGCTGAATGACGGGGGTGGAGACGCTCCTTCAGGTATACAGGACCGAGGCCTTTTAGGGCTTTAAAGGTCAGCACCAACACTTTGAATTGTGATCGGAAACGTACTGGGAGCCAATGCAAGGTTTCTCAGGACCGGTGTTATATGGTCCCAGCAGCCACTCCCAGTCACCAGTCTAGCTGCCGCATTCTGGATTAGTTGTAGTTTCCAGGTCACATTCAAAGGTAGCCCCACGTAGAGCACGTTGCAGTAGTCCAAGCAGGAGATAACTAGAGCATGCACCACCCTGGAAAGACAGTCCACGGGCAGGTAGGGTCTCAGCCTGGGTACCAGATGGAGCTGGTAGACAGCTGTCCTGGACACAGAATTGACCTGCGCCTCCATGGACAGCTGTGAGTCCAAAATGACTCCCAGGCTGCACATCTGGTCCTTCAGGGGCACAGTTACCCCATTTAGGACCAGGGAGTCCCCCACACCCCCTGTCCTCCAAAAACATTACTTCTTTCTTGCCAGGATTCAACCTCAATCTGTTAGCCGCCATCCATCCTCCAACCACCTCCAGGCACTCACACAGGACCTGCACCGCCTTCACTGGTTCTGATTTAAAAGAGAGGTAGAGCTGGGTGTTATCTGCGTACTGATGGACACCCAGCCCAAACCCCACGATGATCTCTCCCAGTGGCTTTATATAGATATTAAAAAGTATGGGATCTCTGAGGCACCCTACAAGTGAGAGCCCAGGGGTCTGAACACTCATATCCCCCCTTTTCTGTAACAGAATTGGTAATAGATTGGAATTGATCCCATATAACATGACTAGACAGGACTCTAGCACTCTCCTGCCCCGGCCCTATTCCCACGGTGGAGTCTACCTCCTTCTGAATCTGAGCAACTTTATCTGCAAAAAACTTTGCAAAAGCATTTCAGGAGATCTTAGGGTCCCTACGAGGCCCCAGTGATGAAGGAGGTTTCAATAGATTGTGAACCACCCGAAATAGTCTCATGCTGCTGTTTTGTGCAAATGCAATAGAGGCGGTAAAGAAGGTACTCTTCGCTGTTGGTAGGCTCAGTGTTGAGCTCTAACCTGTGTCCGGTCCAATTCAGAATGAGTTTTCCGCCACCGGCGCTCTAGCCTTCTCAACGATTGTTTCATCGCCCTCAGCTCCGGGGAAAACCATGGGGCTGTCCGGGCTCCATGTAAACTAGGTGTCTCCAGGAGCACATCAGCTCGGGCAGGGAATCCTTGGTGCAGCAGGGAGGTCAGTACACCAAAAGGAATCCTGTACTGCCCCTATTGCCCAACTTCAGGACCCAGACCTGGAAGCAGGTTTAGTTCTTAAGCAACGACTAAGCCTGCCTCCTTGGTAATGACACATCTGCATACACTTATGGCTGTTGCACCTCAAAAAGGACCCTTGTAGAGCTGGAAAAGTTGCAGAAAATGATTACATATTAAATTATCACCCGTACAGGAAGTCACTGGTGGGATTTGAAATACAAGCAGCAGATTAATGAAAGAATTAACAATACTGGTGTTTAGATAGTAAAATTGTATGTTGTAAAACAGGTAATGAAATGGAGTAGAAACCAAACACATGAGGAAATGGGGGTGGGATGTCAAAAAGAAACTTTAAAGGTTCAATAATTTATAATGTTCTGGGAGATTTAGGGAGATTTAATAAAAATGATTTGGAAAAAAAAGAAAGGAAAGGTGTTATAGGCTACAACATTTGTAGCTGTTTGGAGGGGGGGGGACATGAATAAGGAGGGATATGATGAGTATAAAAAGGTGCATGGTGTTGCGAAAGTGAGGAAGGCTATGCTTACTAGAAGCTGGGAATCATCCAAGGAAGCTGAATGATGGGAGATTGAGGGACAGACAAGATAAAGTACTTCTCCACAGAATATACAGTTAGACTGTGGAATTCCCTTCCACAAGATGCAGTGAAGGCTGTCACCCTGTCACAAATTCAGGGAGAATGTGGCTCTTAGTAGCTATTAGCCATGAGGGCTATATTAAATCCAGTATCCGAGGCAGCGTGCCTCTGAAACTCAGTTGCTGGCGATCGCAAGTAGAAGTGTGCTGTTGCATTCATATCTTGCTTTTTGGGCTCCTCGTAGTTTGCGGGTTGGCCACTATGAGAACATAGATCGGCCTTGGTCTGATTTAGCAGGACTTATATTCTCTGCTTCCCTGTTTTGGGGTAATACTGGAAGCCAGCCATAAGAACATTTACTTGGAAGTACGTGCCATGGGAATGTGCTTGGGGTTGGGGAATTAGAAAGCTATAATGCAAGGTGAGTAATCCCCTTTTCTGCCTTAGTATTGAACCCCTTCTGGCTGCTCTTCAAGCATTCCATATTTCTCTTCCTGGTTAACTACTGTGTAAAAGTCGATCTACTCAGAAGAAAAAGATGGGATACACTTGATACTTCTTAGCCTCAATATTTGGTACAACAGCTGGGAGCAAAGAGAGAACAGAGCTTCTGTGTTTAACAAGCAGTCTTTATCAGCAATCCACTGGAAAGCAGCAGCAGCCTCAAGGCAGCGTTTTTCTGTACTGTGTCTCCAGTTGTGTTTACAGCATGCTGGGGGCTGGAAGAAAGCCAGGCAATGCTCTGTATGCCATTCAGAGTTGCAGACACTATAAATCCAGGGTGCCTGCTTTGAAGGTCTTTGCATGGATAGAAAAGAAATGTGTTCTAGAACATAAAAACACACCTGTAAATTAGTTTACTGGGAGAGAGATATGTAAAGTTGTTTCTTTTTAGCCACATACATAACCATAGCACTCGGAATGGGGACATTTAAATATTTTAGGGCAGGTGGTGCAGCCCAGTTACATGGAATGACTGCCCACCCTCCGCAAATGGCGTTAGCGGTGAAGGTGTGTTGGTCTCGTTTGTGCTCTTCCTTGGCTTAATAGCAAGCAGATAAAGGGTTCGGGGAGGCAGATCAATGCTGGACTTAGGCTCTGCTTTAAGAGATTTGTTATTGAAAGGGCCTGGGAAAGCAAAGTGCTTGGAGAAATTTCATGTATTGCCATTATTTGTATTAAGTGTGTGTGTGTGTGTGTGTGTGTGTGTGTGTGTGTGTCACCCTGAAGAAAGACCTCATTGAAAGGTGGAATTCTGGTGTCATTCTCAACTACAATCGATCTAACCTGCTCCAAGGCTTATGCAGATCACCTTCCCCTCCCCTCCTGCAGGGCTAGGACTAGGAAGCCTGGAAACTTTTGCTTCTGCTCCTCGTCAACTACAGTTTGTCACCTCATCCATACTAACAAACTGTGGTTAATTCATTATAGTTGATTTAAAACAAGTCTTGCTTTCGGAACCATAGAGAACTAACTACAGGCTGTTATAAGAGGAGGGAAGAGAACAAATGAGGCGGCATCTTCCCATCCCCTGTTGCCTAGCAGCAACAATTACAACAGGCTGCAGTGGAGGAAGGAAGTGGGAATTCTCTGCTGGCACAGCTGAGAGATGGACAGTGTTTGGCAACTTTTCTTGAACTTGTCCACCCGAACCAGTCATTGCAACATTAGAATAACTTGTTCCTCAGTTTACTTAAATCCTCTCCCCGCCGCCCCATCTATTTTCCCTTTGTGTCTTGTCTTTTTAGATTGTAAGCCTCGGGGCACGTACTGTCTTTTTTTAAAACTGATGTTGGAACCTTTACTGGTGAAAAACAAGATAAATAGTTGATGTTAACCATAGCTCTGAGTGGGTGGCGCAGCAAGCTACTCTTAACAAAAAGCAGAAGTTTTTGAATTCTTCCTTGAGCCCATTTGGGAGGGAAATGCATGAACCTGCTAAATCTTGCTAAAGCATAATATCTGAATGCAGCCAGTCATCTCTACACATATGGACTTGAAGATGGAGGTCTTGGATCTGGTTTAGCTATCAAATCTTGGATTATTCTGTATCTTCAGTGAAGTCCAAATAACATATTTTAAAATCTTTCAACTGTGTCTAGCAGCCAAATCCAGTGGAACAGCGTTACATGGAGCTACTGGCATTGCGTGATGACTACGTGAGACGACTAGAAGAACTGCAAATTGCGAACAACCCCAGATTTCCCAATTCCTCCTCATCTTCTTCACAGATGATGTCGCACGTGCAAACTCACTTTTGAAGGAGACTGGTTGGATTATTTTCTTTGAACATTGTTATAAGTGGTGCTTATTCTGATATATTGGACAAGAGGAAAACATTGATGCCTTATGTAGAGTTTTTTCCTAAAATCTTTGTCCCTATAGGAGAGGATTTGAACACAAGTGGGCTTTTAAAAATAGATTTATGTGCCTTTCACAAACTTTTGCCTGGGAAAAATGTCATCCAACTAGCAGTTATAATATCCTTAAAGGTGTTTTTTCCCCTCCTACTGCAATCCAAATAGATATAGCTAACGCTTTCAATAATAGCCATCATCTTTTTTTAAAGACAGTATGAATACATTTTTGTCTATAGGCTCTCCTGCTCAGACTTAAAATGCATGTTTAAGTTCATATATTGAGCAAAGTGCCATTGAAGCCAATGAGAAATTTGCTGAATCATATGCACATGTAAGAAGCCTGTGGTGTAAGAAGCAAAGTTGTTAAGGGCACATGCTCTTGAGGATCAATTACTGTGTGGACTAGTTTTATATGGTTTCTTACACTGAAAACTTATTTCAGTGATAGCGGTAAGCTATCATGACTTAAATTTGTGCCTATTCAGAGCAGCAGCCTTATGAGATGGAACATAATGTGTGAGCTTGTATAACTTGTTCCCATAATAAATTAGTATTTTTCTCAAATATATTAAACAATATGCAGAAAATAGGGAGTGCACTGAAAATATTTAAATGTTGCAGATCACTCAGTTTGCTGTCTGCCTTCATGTCAGTTTTTTGTTAAATTTTATAATTCCTTTCAGGAATCATTTAAAAACATTACAAGCACTTGTGAAGTCAGCACAGACCTTGCAACTTGATATTTTAATCCGCGTTTTATTTAGGATAAACAGTTTATTAAGTGATATTTGGTCAGTTCAGACTATCTTGAAGAATAGGATTTGTGAAGAACTGTTTGCAGCTAACGTCACTTATTTTCAACATATTTGACACTTTGAGGGTGTTTGTCTACCATTTGTAAATTATTATATGTGTAATTTTTGATCTACAAAATGTAAGGTGGCAAGGATATCCTAGGAATAATTTGTAAATTAATTTGAAATGTTTGGAGTATTCTTTTCTTTGTAAAGTGTAAATATTTTCGGTTTCAAAGACTGGAGACATAAAATACTATAAATTTATTAGTTTTAGAGGACATTGGGATATTTTAGAAATAGTATATTTTCATTAAAAGAAAAGCAGAGCACATTAATACAGTTAATAGTATACTGATAAATTTGCACTACTTCTTCAGGGATAGACTGAAGTACTAGTAATAAATTCCACTAGCTGATGCATGATTTATTTCCTTCCACTTGATACCTGTCCTCTAAATTTCACACACCTTTGATTCTTTTGTCTTTATCTCATTGCACATGTACATGGCTTGTTGTTTTCTGTAAGGGTAACAAATCTGAGATGAACTGCATAACTTGAATTACAAGGAAACTCATGTATCCCATCAGCCTATTCTAAATGACCGAGCATAAAACTCTGAAAAACTATGCAGACTGATATAATTGCCTTTTGTTTGCCTGCAGTTTTTAAGCATCTCATTTTTCACGGGAACCCTTAAAACATCATGTATGTTTCATACTGTCTAGTGTGGATTAATTGCTATCTTGCTTGTTTTTACTAAGTAAAACACTACACGCTCAGCTGGGGGTGGGGGGTTGCGGCAAAGCGGGGAGTATTGTAAAACAGATTTAAATACATTTGCCTTCTCCTTATCTGCATACCATTGATTGATGTTTCTACCACCACAGGTGATGCTGTGTCCTGAATTTTAGAGAATTTAATGTTTGGGAAAGTATAACTTGAATTTTTAATACCTGCTTAAGTCATATGAAATAAAAAAGCTGAACATTTCTTTATGCCTCTTTTCTGGGTAGCAAACAGCCCAATCCTATACACCATTCCTAGGGGCCCACACTGTACGGAACAGAATTTATTGAACCAGCTCCAAGGAAGGTCTGAAGGGTGGTGATAAAGAAGAGGCCTACTCTGTAGCAGCCCCAGTTTATAGACTGCTCTTCCCAGGTGCCTTGGCCCTCCCCATCTTACGAAGAACTGGAACTCCAAACTTCCATTCTTCCAAAGGCTTTAATGCTTAATCAGATCAGTACATTAGACAAACTACAGGTTACAAGGTTCAGAACGTACACCAGAGGTAATATACATGGCTAAGTGCAACCTTAATACATTGATCTAACAAGCCAGGGGTCAGCCCCACAAACAACCCAGAGATGCATTTTAAATAAAAGGACACATTCTACTCATGTAAAAACACACTGATTCCCAGACTGTCCGTGGGCCAGATTGAGAAGGCGATTGGGCCGCATTCGGCCCCCGGGCCTTAGGTTGCCTACCCCTGTAACAAGCAGTACACCCTTCTGTACCTTTCTTTTGGAGTGTGGGGCAGAGTGTTTGCGCGACAAGAAGCTGGAGTTCTGGGACTGGGTGCTCCTTCACTTGGGCTGTGTCTGCAAGGTTGCTCATGCTGGCTCTGACATATCTCTGGAGGTGGGGTCAGGATCAGATTTACTGCTAGTTGCCTCCCCAGAAGGAGTTGTCTCACGGAAAGGAGCAGGCAGTCTCCCATCTATCTGTTTCTAGGGAACCACCCACTAAGAGTATACTCTCGGGTTGCCACCCTCCACATCTCCCTTGGAGAGGGCCCATGGAGAAGGACCTTGGATGGCGAACGCATGGTCCAGATTGGTTCATATGGGGAGATGTAGTCCTTGAGGTATTGGGGTTCTGAGCCACAAGGCTTTATAGGTCAAAACCATGTTTCTTGCTATAACATTAATGATCACCAAGCTTTGTAAGTTTAAAAGTTACAGCTATATTGGGCATTCTTAATTTGGTTAGTGGCTTGCTGAATTGACGGACTGTGAAATGGGCTAGTATATTAGACATTTGATTTTTAAGTGCCTGAATTCATTTTGAAGATGCAAGCCACCTCCATCAAACAGTTAAGCGCATGTGACTAGCAGCTGTGAGTGCTGTTTATTTTTAGCATATGCGTTTCCTTTCTGCTCTGCCACATGTAAAGGAGGGAGGATGTTACAAAATCTAAGGGGTACAGTGCTGGTGAGAGGTACATTACCTGTTGTTTTTACTAAAAGTATTGTGGTGAGGAGTGCTCTTATTTTAAATCAAGGATTGGTAGCTCCCAAGAGCCTTGACAGATGGATCTTCTGTATTAGCTTCAGCATCTCAGGCAGAGAACATCAACAAACTACCTGGGGATTCTGATGGTCCTTTGTGATTTCCACTATAACTGGTTAGCAAATTCAGGAAATCTTATGAAATGGTAATCTCCCTCCCCCTCCTAATCTGCACCTTTCTTATCCCCTTTATACTTTCAGTTTAGTGCAGTGATGCTAAACCAACCACCTGGTAAGACCCTTATTGGAGAACTCCCTCTGCTTGCCAAAATCTGAGGCACACTCTACATATTATAAATCATGGAATTGTCGAGTTGGAAAGGGACCCTGACAACCCTCTAGTAGTCTAGACCAGCCCCCTGCAATGCAGGAATATGCAGCTGCCCTATGCAGGCATAACCTGCAACCCTGGAATTACCTGGCAAAAAGCAAGTTCACACCTCTCATTGAGTTTCTATACACATATACACAGTGCTTTTTTTCTGGGGGGGCGCGCAGGGGTACGCATACCCCTAAATATTTTGTGAATCTAAGTTTGGCCTCATTGAGGGGCAGTATTACAAGATGAGTAGGATGTGCCCCTAAACATTTTTTTAGAAAAAAACACTGCACATACATACATACATACACACACATATGAGGCTCGTTTATTGATATATTTTGGGAATCGTTCATGTTCTTATGTAGCAGCATTGATTTATACTTTCTCCAATGTCAACCAATCATATTGCAAAGCAGTAGTGTCCTGTGTTATAAAGCAAGTACTGCTGGGTTGTGTCTTAGTTTCCCAATGCTTTTCTTACCAATAAATTAAAAATCCGGCGTGGCAAATTTTCATTCTGAAAGTGTGCCCCAGAGATGGGAATTTATTTATTTATTTATTTATTTTTAAAAAAGTTTTAGAACCGCTGCCTTGAGAGAACTTTAAGGAAACCACCCTCTCGCTCAAATTTCCCTTTCACCACAAACAGGGTGGAGATTTCGAGAGTCCCATTTGCGCACAGCAATTGTCATCCGCCGATTTAAAAGGCATAAGGGAAGAAAGGGGGGGGGGCTAAGATGGGACGAATTAAAAGCGAGGGTTGCGGGAACCCATCCCAATGGGATAGAAAAGCGAGAACAATGATCTGCCGTTCCAATCATGCTCATGGCCAGAGGAAAAACACCCTAGAAGCAGCAGGCAGACACGCTGAAGCAGGGGGTGGGGTGGGAGGGAATGGATTCCAACGGGTCTACTCCGAGTAGGGAGTGGGCGCAGCCGGCGAGGGGACACACAAGCGCCGCGTGAACGCGGCTGAAATCTGGACGGCAGCCGCGGCACATTGTTCCCCCCTCATGCAAACGCTCCGTCGGCTGGCTCCGCCCGACCCGCCCTTTTCTAAACCCCCCCCCCCCCAGCTCAGAGAAGGATCGCAGCCTCGGCCGCCTCAGCAACCGCCTCTCGTGCTCCTGCCGCGGAGGCCTGTGGGTAGGGAGCTCGCCGCGCGCTGCCTCGGCGGCCGCCTCCGCCAGGTGACAGTTGGCTTCCCGGCTGCCGCCGCCGCCGCCGCCTCGACGCCTCCTTGCTTCTCCTCACGAGCCAGGCCGGGAAGCGAGGACGGAGAGCAGGAAGCCCCCGCTGCCCGCTCGCCCGCGGCCGCACTCCACGGCCACCGGCAACATGGACGGCAGGGCGGCGGCGGCGGCGGCGGCGACGGCCGAGAGCGGAGCGGGACCCGCCGGCCCGCTCAGGAGACCCACGCGCCTGGCATCGGTGGCCGGGCCCGGGGCGGCGGCGGCGGCGGCGGCGGCTGCAGCGACTGGGGCGGCCTCGTCGTCGAGCGCCGCCGGGTCTCGCCAGCCGAGTGTGGAGACCCTGGACAGGTGAGGGCGGGGAGGGAGGGTCGGGCCCCGAGAGGAGGCGGCGGGGGTGGCAGCGCCGCCGCTTTGTGCTCGCCGGCTGCCTTCTCATCACGCTCCGGGGGGATTGGCTTGTGTGTTGTCGGAGGGAGGGGGAAGCCGCTCCCTATTCCTGGTGTCCCTTTCGTTATAAGAGCATCGGTTGACGAGAGAGAAGGGCTGGGGGTTTGGGGTGGGTACGTGGGTGCACGCATCCATAGGTATCTGTGTATATGTCTGCGTGTTTATATAGGTGTGCATTTATATGGATATGTGCGCATATACGTACGTGTGTATGCATATATGTACGTGTGTATGCCTATGTGTGTCTGCATGCATGTTGTTCGGATGCCTGATTATCGTCTTCCAAAGCAACTGCTCTATTACCAACTTAAGAATGGAAAGCGTAAAGCCTGTGGTCAACAACAGAGGTTTAAAGACTCTCTCTCAAAAAATGCAACTGGCAGTTGGGAAACACTGGCCTGCAAGCGCTCCAATGGGAGAGCAGCCTTTTCCAAAGGTGCCCATGGGCTTTGAAGACGCTTGAACTCAGGACGAAAGGTGCCAAGAGGAAGGCACGTTTGGCAAACCCTCACCATGATCAACTCCCATCCGGAAACTTATGTCGCTGCTTTGAAAGGACGTGTGGATGCAGAACTGGCCTCCACAGTCACTTACAGACTTGTCCTTAAGACCATGTTCATGGAAGAGAATCTTACTCAGCTACAAGCAATTGCCAGAGAAGAAGAAAAAGAAGATCTCTGTATACTATACATGTATTTTTACATTTTTATACAGTCATACCTCTGGTAAATGTGCTTCAGGTTGAGCGTTTTCAGGTTACGCTCTGCAGTGACCCGGAAGTAACGGAGCGCATTACTTCCGGGTTTTGCCACTCTCACATGCGCAAACACTCAAAATGACATCACATGCATGCACAGAAGCGGCAAATCGCGACACGCACAGTCGCGGGTTGCGTTCGCCTTCAGGATGCAAACGGGGCTCCTGAACAGATCCCGTTCTCATCCAGAGGTACCACTGTATTGTAATCTGCCCTGTGATCCTTGGATGGAGGGTGGTATAGAAATAAATAATAATAAGTATAATATATATAATAGAGAGTATATATGTATAGGTATAGTTGTTGGCATCCGTCTGTTTCGGAAGGCAGTGGAAGAGTGTGCCTTTGAGGGTGAAGGTGAATAGTTGGAGGGTTACAGTGCCTGCTCTGCCAGTAGAGTCCAATACAGGAGAGATATGTTTTGTTGCAGCTGCGGCAGATGAAGTTTTGCTGCTACAGGTGCACCATGGCATTTCTTCTCTCTGTGCTTTTGCCAGTGGTCATTCCTCCTCTGGTCACTGCTGTGGATACACAATGTGACTAGATGCCTACCTCCACAAGATGATTGTGTCCTTCAATGAAAACGTGCATCAGTGTCCAGTATGACAGCTTCTGACGCCTTCTCTATAAAGAGCAATGTGAAACAGGGCTGTGTTCTCGCCCCAATTCTCTTTGGCACATTCTTCTCCCTATTGCTCATATGCCTTCAGCTGAAGACAGTGTGTACATCCATTCCAGGAGTTCCTGCATTGCAAGGGATTGGACTAGATGACCCTTGGGGTCCCTTCCAACTTTACAGTTTTATGCTTCTATAATCAGGCCCAGAAGGGCTTTAGAAGAGCTCTCCTGAGCAGCTGATAGTGGTTTCAAGGGATCCGGTGCCATCCCAACTTCCAGATGAGTCTCTGTGTGAGAGAGACACACACAGAGAGAAGCTTGGCTACTGCATACTACTAAATAACCTATTAATTTCAAAAGGTGGTCATCACTTTGGTGGGAATTGTGTAGGCACCAATGTTGTGGCATGCACTCCCTGCTGACATACCAGAGGATTCATATGTAGCAATATGAATTAAAAGGCTGTTTCTGTGATTTCTTGAACTGATCCTCTTGTTTTAATTGCTGTTATAATTGATCTGCTGTTTTAATGGGATTGTTTGATTGTTTATTTTAATTACTGTGTACTTTTAATTATTCTTTATCTTAACAGTATTGTGTAGTTGGTTCTTATGCTTTATAAACTGCCTAGAAGTCATTTGGAAGTTTACTATTAAAAATAATAGTAAAATGATACAATGCTCAGTACATGTATTAATCACTATTGGGTATGATGATATTAAATGATGTATCCTATAAACTAGTGCAATATAGTGACAAGGAACTGAGCTGCCAACCCTGAAGTCCCCAGTTTAAATGCTGCCTCTGCCATGGACTTATTATTAGGCAGCCTTAGGCAAACTGCTGTCCCTCCATCTCCCCTTTCCTCACAACTCCCCTCCAAATAGTTCCAGTTACAGATAGGTAGCCGTGTTGGTCTGCCATGGTCAAAACAAAATAAAAAAATTCCTTCCAGTAGCACCTTAAAGACCAACTGAGTTAGTTCTAGGTATGAGCTTTCGTGTGCATGCACACTTCTTCAGATACCAAATAGTGTTTCTTCAGATCCAAATAGTGTTATTTATTTATATAACAATATTGACGTACATGGTGTTGTTGTTGTTTTTTTAAAAAAATGGTTTAAGTCCCAAACCCAAGGGACTTACTCTAAAATAGACATTGAGAAGCAACACAGGAAGGGCTAAATAGAGGTGGAGTAGACTGAGAAGAGGAGATGTGCCTTGGGAAGTGTTCTTAGGACCAAACAGAGAGGCCTGGAGGGCCACTTTTGGCATGCAGGCATGAGGTCCCACACACCTAAGGCATAGGCACTAGGGGATGAGGGAGCAGAAAGGAAGTGGGGAGTGGTGTGTGAGTTCTCCATAAAATTTATAATTTGAAAAATTTCCATTGAGTAACTTGTATCAGAATATTTTCAAACTGCATCAGAAAATTTTTCTAATCCAGACTGATCTAACTTTATATGTGTAAATTAGTTGTATTTTTTAATTGAGCTAACAGAAAGTATCCCAAGTTTTAAAAAATTGTCCATATCCCAGAAGTATTTAACCTGTCACAATGTGTCACATACTTACTAGGGGCAATCACCTGAGAAACAAATACAACCCTGACATTTTGCTCAGCTTGCTTAATATATTTGCATTCATTGTTACTAATGAACCAATGAGACATATTTTTTTAAAAAAAGAGAAATAAAGTTCAGGAAAAAATCCATCCCACATCAGCCTCATGAATTTGAGATTTGATTTCCCCAGTTCTAGTACAACTCTCAACAACATTGACTTATTTATATAACCTGCCCTTTATTGTGGATTTTCATTAGGTTGAGGAAAGTTTGTTTTCCATAGAAAATAAGTTACTGAAAATACATTGTCTCCATTCCTTTCATTATTTCACTAGCTGAAACTGGTTGTAGCATATCTCAAATTCCCACATCACTTCCTAGAATCTGGCAGTCTTTTCAGTTTTTGATGCCAAACCACTTCAGGCTGTTTCAGGAAACTGCTTTCACGTTTTTCCTGAGTGTTTAGGCATTCTTGAAGAAAGAACCTCTTGCTAAGACTTAATGGGTCATCCAGTTAAAATCCTGGGATTTGCTAACCCTAAAAACCTACTTGGTCTATAATCTATATGCTTCTAGTTACAAATGTTCATGCTTAAACAGATATCAGTTTTCTCTTCTTGTTGTCCAGTTATTCTTTCAAGTCAGAAGACTTTCCTAGTATTATTCTTTGCACGGTTTGTTTTTGTTAATTGTTTTTGTCTGCTCAGTAGAAAAATTAACTAATGTTTTAAAATACCGTATTTTTCGCCCTATAGGACGCACTTTTTCCCTCCAAAAATGAAGGGGAAATGTGTGTGCGTCCTATGGGGCGAATGCAGGCTTCAGGAAATCCGCAAGCCTGCAGAGCCCAGCAGGAACTCCCGCGGGCTCCGAAGGCTTGCGGATAGGTGCTTGCAGCCCTAAGCCTGGGGTGCGCAGCAGGCTACAGCGCCGCGCTCCCCGGGCTTCGGATAGCAGCAAGCTCCGGGAGCGATGGCGAGGTTGAGCGCAACCTCGCCATCGCTCCCGGACCCGTTCTGGGGGCTGGGGTCGGGGGAAGCTCGAACTTCCCCTGCCCCCAGCCCGGCAAGCTCCGGGAGCGATGGCGAGGTTGAGCGCAATCTCACCTTCGCTCCCGGACCCCCAGCCCCGAGGCTAAAAACGAAGCCAAGACAGCTAGCGGGATCTATCCCACTCGCTGTCATGGCTTCTTTGCTCTTTGGGGCTCGGGGGGGGGATAATTTTTTTTCTTTATCCCCCCCCCCAAATAAGTGCGCCCTATGGGCCGGTGCGCCCTATAGGGCAAAAAATACGGTACTTCTTCAAAAATTGCCTCTGCCTTCACATACACCAGTTTCCCCATTTCTGGGTTATTATAAGGAATGCTCAAAATGGAAGAGCAAGAAGAAAAAATAGGATGATTTAATATAAAGAAGGCCACATTTAATTACATCACTTGAAAAGACGAGAAAATGTTTTAGATCTGCTTTATAAGTGGGATGGTTTCCTACTCACTTCAAGCATTGGCTTGCTGTAATGTCTGTTGGGCAAAATATGTTTGAGGCTAACTTCCAGACTACTATTTTGAAAACATGGTTTGAAGTGCATTTTCAAAATCTTTCTTTTGCAGCTAGTGCTAACTATAGTCTTTCCCTTTTGGATGTTACTGTCAATGAAACATGGAAATGGAGAAGGGAATCTGCACATGAGGGGGCAGAGAGTGGTCATGCAAATGTGCTGTTCATTTCTAATCTGTAAAACCATGGTTTGAAGGATCATCTGAATTAAACGATTAATGCAGAATCTAAATGTTCAGTAGTTATTTATAAAGTAAGAATCTTCTGCTAAGTAACTTGTTATATATTCTGTTCTTGTAGCCCCACAGGATCACACGTTGAATGGTGCAAGCAACTCATTGCTGCTACAATTTCTAGTCAGATTTCAGGTTCTGTGCCCTCAGACAGTGTATCCAGAGAGTACCGGGTAAGTCTTATTTATTCATTCTTTTAATTTATGTATATGGTGCCACATCAGTCCTTACCCCAAATAAGATATGCAAGGGAATGGAGAGCAAAAACAAAAATGTATCTTTCTGTCATCTGAGAAAAGGGTTAAGATGATAACATGAAAGGGTAAGATTTTATATGTGAAGCAGTTAGATCTGATAAACTTACTTTTTTGTGTTAGTGCCATTTGAAATCTAAAATTGCCACTTAGTTTGGGTCTTCAGTGTGATTGATTGTGGGAAAATACTTTTATTTCATCTTTCACCTTTGCTTTTTGATTTTAAAAAGCAAGCAAATTGCCATGCATTCTTCAAGTAAAGCAGCCAAATGAATATTTGTCTTGTTTCATTTAAAGCAAATTAAGTCATTTACCAGTGTTTTGTGGATTCAAAAGGCAGTAGATTTTCTCTAGAAGTAGGAAACTCTTTAAACTCCCGTGAATAGGAAATAGATTGTTCCCATACCTAGAGATGAATCTGTTGAAGCATACTTGATCAGATTCTATTTTTAAAATTCTCCTCTTGTGTGTTTTTCTCTATAGAAGCAGTCAGAATTTTGTACTTGGAACTTCTGTAACATGTGGCAGCAAAATGTAATGCTTTCTCTGGACCACGGCTGCTGCCTTGGATAAATGAATGTGGCAATTTTGGCATTACAGCTATTGTACGTTACCTGTGGAATCTGAGTTTTTAGAGCTTGGATTCAATGTACTGGGGAATTCTGGTGCAGTCCTCAAGAACAGAGTATTTATTTTAACATATCTCTGTTTTTGGCAAATATCACACACGTTTGAAAAGAGAGGAATCTTTTAAAGTCAGCACCATCAGGTATAGATGACTGAGCCACTTAACAGTCAGTGCTCTTGTACTGGGGCAAATTGCTAATGCCAGGTGTATCTGGAATAAGTACAAGTATCTCACAGCTTATGTGCCTTTAACTTTTGCACATTCAGCTTTATGCACTTACCATTTTTTTTATTAAAAAAAGGGAGTGGAAAGATGGCAGACATCTAGGAAAAAAGACCTTAGCAATCCCACCTGCCATTAAACCCAATGTGTGTTGACTATACAGTGGTACCTCGAGTTACAAATGCCTCAGGTTACAAACGCTTCAGGTTACATACTCCACTAACCTGGAAGAGTTACCTCAAGTTGTGAACTTTGCCCCAGGATGAGGATGGAAATTGTGTGCCGCCAGCGGCGCAGCAGCAGCAAGAGGCCCCATTAGCAAAAGCACGCCTCTAGTTATTATTATTAGGTCATCTGTTTTGTGATTATTTGTTGGCTAAGTTGATGGTGTTCTGACCCACATTTTTTCTTCTTTGTTTGGACAGCCATGTTGTCCCTGTGATTTTTATCATTTGATTCCTTCCGCCATGGGTCTTAAAGAATATCTTGGGCCCACACAGAGCATGACTGTCTCCTTCCTTTTCATCTTTCTTGCTCTAACTTTTGGTAGGGACTATGCACTGCCAGCTTGGGTGCTCGAGGCCTACCTATAAGGTGGCTAGAAGGAGACATTTGTTTCTGATTATTTAAAAAGGCTAAAGTGCACAAAAATAAAGGACACATTATTTATGGTATGATATATATTCACTTCTAAGAAATTTTCAGGAGTAAATTTAAATTGTATCAAGCTGAGATACAATCTGTTGTCAGTTAAGCATAGGTACACAAAGCTTGCACAATATTATTTAATTTAGGGATGGTGAACTGTCGTCCCCGCCCCCGTAACAGGTTGAATTGGCCCACCCAGTATTTTCCTCTGGCCTGCCAGCCCCCAAACAATTTTTTTGCAGAGTAACAGCAGCAGGAGGACTGAATGAAGCACCTCTCCTCTTCCTGCTAATGTCGCTAACAGATTCGAGCACTCCTTCCTTATTCCAGAGCACTTTGATTACCTAGCAGTGATGGTGGTCACAGGTCCTTTGCTGACCTGAATTTTCTCTCTGTAACCCTGCCTCTTTCCAATTGCAGCACTGGGCACTGCAGAGGAAACTTGCACATGGGGAGGGAAACCACATTGCACACTCTCTCCCGCCCCCCACCTCAAAGACCACTCTGTTTTTCAAAGCATTTTGAAGAAGGGTGTAGCTCTGATGTGTGGGGTTATGGCATGTGTGTGTGTTTAAGGTGGCCACATCCATCAGGGTTTGTGATCTCCAAAAGGTTTTCTACATTCAATGTCACCCTTGGGCCAAATAAAGGTTAACTGCCCCTGATCGAATTATAGGTGAAGCCTATTTCAGCTCCATATTTTTTTAATGCATGTAGAAGCAGTGGAAACACATGCTCTTGTTAAAGTGTGTAGGTTGCATTCATTTAAGGCCTACTTGGAGTAGACCCACTGAAATTAATGTATCTAAGTTAGTCATATCCATTAACTTTAAATTCATCTGCTGTGAATAGACTAGTATTGAATATCACCAATACCTTTTTTTCCTGTCACAAATTAAAATCTTTTTAAACATCAGACAAACAATTGTGCGATCTTGATAGTTGCTTAAGCAGTATTACAAGATCTGCTGCCAGAATATTCCACCCTTTGGGTTTGTTTATTCAGCCTACCATACTGCACCAACCTTGGAAGTGTATTGATTTGTTTTGCTTACCCTATCATCATGGATACATAGGGCCTCATGATTCATTTCTATTTAACTGTGTCACAAGTGAGCATGTAAAGAATAGCATGGTCATTGGTATGCTTCTAGTAATATGGGCCTGTAGGTGGTATTTCCCAAATGTAGGATTTGAATACATGACTTGTTGGATAATATCTGTATTTTAACTAACAGGTATACAGGAGGCCTACTGTAAGGGTAAGAATAAATGTGGCTATTGGCAAGTCAGCCTTTTACCTGTTTTGTGTTTTTGTGCTGTGTTGAGAATCCAGTGTGCTAAGTGTTCTTCTTTACTTCATAAATGGTCGGTTTAAACCAGTCGGGCCATCTTGCTATGCAGTGCAACAGCTTGTTTGCCATAGAAATGTTTTATGTACATTACAGTGTTGTCATGAGCAGTAAAAGCCAGTGTGTGAGAGTGCAGTATATTTAAGTTATGTTAGAAATGCATGGTACTAATTTAAGTTTTATTACATTAATTCTGACAAATAGGCCCCCTCAACTGATGCTTACATGTTTTGGAGCGCAGAGTACTGTATTACCAGTGTTAATGTTTTCTGTGTGCTACAGATATTTGAAGGAACCAAAGAACAAACAATACATTTTAGTCTATCCTACTTAAATAAGATTTCAGTCAATGCTTGTGTTTATGCACGCATTCCCATATTGGCAAGACTCTTAGTGGAAAATTCTAAATCTGTGATCCAAGTTAGGCACTGCTGCAATGACATACATCTTTGTCCCATAATTGCTAAAATGTGTCATCCAGTGTTCATTCTGGATATTAAAAAAAATGTATTTGTTTTTTTGTTGCCTTCAGTTTCAAATCAGCAAATGAAGTTTCAAATCAGGGCTGAGGAACAGTTGGATCCTGAGCTCCCCCATCACTTAATGTCACCATGACATCAGGTGATTTAGCTTCAAAGGAAAAAGTTAGGAACACACATCTAGCATGCTCCCATTTCTTGAGGTCAAGCCCGGGTGCAAAACAAAAATATCCGTTTGTTGGTATGGCTTGAATTGAGCTATGTCATCCAAGGAAGTATGCAAACCCCATTTGCAGAAGGGATTGACTCCTTGGGAGCTCTAGATTGGGAGTTCCCAGATGGAGCCAATCTCTGCAGGGTTTGCATTGAGCACCAAATTAAAAATGCTCTGCTTGCAGGGGAACAATCAGGAGCATATTCTAACACTTCCGATTGTTCCTTTGCAGCCTGCTTTACACCTCTTGGGCCAGATTAGGACTCTTGGTAGGCCTAATTCTGCCTTCAGGCTGGAGATTGCCTTTGCCTGTTCTAGAATCTAGTGCATCCCTCCCAGCCCCAGGTGAAAATATTCCTCCCAGTCCTTTGCTTTGCTCCTAAGATAGCACATAGAACAGCCAATTACCCAGTCTCCAGTGGTGAGTGAAAATAATTTCCAGGGGAACTGGCAGGTTGGCTGTTTAAAACTGATGCAGTTGGCTTCCCCACCCATTTCTATACACTAGTGTGCCATAAAGAGCTAACATTCCTGATCTAGCAAACTTTGAGGACTTATTTGGAAGGCTAGCATAGCATAGGTCTGCTTCCATTGAAATCCTAGTCTCATTTTCTTGCTGGTCCTGGCATCCCTCTTCTTTATTGTTTTGTTTGGAAGAGGCACATTCTTTGGATGTTGGTGATGCTTTCAAAGGACAATAGAATGTTAGAGGCCAATGAAGCATCTGGGGCATAACTTTAGTTTCCCTCCAGCCACTATCCAGTCATAGAATGAGAGGAAGTGGAAGGTAAATCTTGATTTAGGCTGCTCCTCAAAAAGAGGAACAGTGGGTTACTACCTGCCTTTTACAAAAAAGGCTTAAAATACAGCATTTTTTTATCTTGCTCTCTAGACTCCCAGAATGCTTACGTATAATTTCATCAAACTATTATCTATTGAATAGTGATACACATAAATCTAAGGACAAGGTAAAAATGGTTACAGTTAAAATTATGTGTAATTTTTTTCTTGCTAAGCTTTTTGGTAGTTCTTTTCCAGATTGCATTGCTTTAGCCTTCTCTTCCTGATCTTTGCATCTGCATCTTCTTGTTCAAAACTAAAAAATAATAATATCTGGGACTGCCATAATTCTTCCTGCAGTACGATGCAAGTGCATCTGTATTCTTCAGCAATATTCCTGATGTGGGGGAAATTTGCTTCAAAGTATCGTTCTTCTCTTTATAAATGGAAATTATAAAAATGTTGCAAATCTTAATTATCTGAAAGTTTAGCTACTAGCATATTTTAGGTCAACTGAACATTATTTTGTGGTTTAATAGGAATTATTAAAAAAGAGTATTGTAGAACTCACGCAGTTGCTTCAAAACTTGGCCCAGCAAGGTGCCGCCTTGCTGGGCTCAGGCCATGTGTGCACATTATGTTTGGCAGCAAGCCAGCTGACTGTGAGAAAGCTTATGGGATTCCATGTAGGTGGGCTGCTGCTGGTGGTGGAGATCATTCTGTTCCTCCTTTGCCAGCTTGTTCTGCTTGCATTCTGGCTGCTACTCCATAGCCAGTACAGAAACCAATCATGCTGACAGAGGAAGGGCAGACTGACCCATCTCTCCTCTGCTAGCCCACTGTATTTTTATTTTTTATTTTTTGCTGGATATGTCAGAATCAGAAACAGTATTGGCCTGTGGTGAAGGGGCAGTGATTCATGTCTTTATTACCAGGCTGCTGCACTCTTCTGCTGGAAACACAAGGGGATGAAGCCAGCATAAAAATCAAGCATGCAAGCTTGACTCCGCCCCCCCCCCCCCCAGTCTGCTGTTTTTCTGTGTTGAACATACAGAACACAAAGTCTCTTCCTGCTCAGTCAGCATAGAAACCAAGCAGAATGCCTCCTACACCAGCCTGCTGCATTCCAGTTTACAGCCTTTTTACTACTAGCCTGATTTTTACTTGTGAGTAGGGCTGGCAAAGGAGAGATGGAGTGCTCTGTCCATATCTGTCTTTTTTATGACTAAAAAGCAGGCAAGGAAAAAATGTGTAGGCTAGTAACTTTTGGGGCCTAATTTATAGAGCTGCATTAAATTCAGCTTTTGAGGTTTGAACACAAGATGTTGCCTGTTCAAATAATAATTCCTCCCATTCAACAGTTGTGACCTGGAACTCACCTGGGCTTAAAAGCAATCTCATAAAGGAAGCTGTTAACCAGCTGTCTCTATACAAAGCAAATGTAAAAATATCATGGTCTCCAGTGAAGTATCTGAAATGCAAATACTTCAGAAAGCACCTCCTTAAAGTTTTGTCTGGAGAAGAAAGAAATGCAAAGAAATGGACCTTTATATATTTTGACGAATTATGTTCTTGCTGATCCATCTGGTGTGTGGAAAAATATTTCATGCAACAAAATCTTAAGAAACAAATGATCAGAAATGGTTAAACCTGATTCTAAAATGTCTTGCTGGCATATCCAGCAGCAATAACAACATAGTATCAGGGTTTGTGGTAATGGGCAGATCTGCAGATGGGGCTATTAAGTTCTTAGCATTACTTCAACTGTCTTAATATCTCTATTGAGGATACAAATATTTAATTGTTTTATCTTTAAATAACTGCATGGATTCTCTCATTGGTCTATAATCAATTCCTTCTTTTATGTCAAGCATGTGGCCTTCTTTATACTCTGCATTTTGTCTTTGCTATTTTAAAGATTACTTGTTTCAAAAAAAGAAAAGAAAAGAAAAGACAGTACATACTTTGTGTTCTTTGGTACCTGGACTTATGTTTGGAGGAACAGGAATGTTCATATTCCAGATCATCCCAATATTAAAAAAACAAACAAACCATGACTGGATCTAATAGGTGCTAAAGTCTCTGCTTGACCTATTTGATTTTTGCAAGGAATGAAAAAGCTTACCAAATGCATTTCTTTTGGAGTATCTACTGTCTTTGTTTTTAAAATTCTCTCCTTTCACCTGTTATGTGCATGTTTTTTCTCTTACTTCTGCTTGCCCACTGCTGCATCATGCTATTCAGGAGATTCAGGATGGACACAATGGCTATCCTTCTGACGCAGAAGTTGATCAGGTGGCAAGTTTTACTCATCTTTTGTTCACTAACTCTATAGAATGTCACTGTGAATGTTGGAGTTGTGAAAATTCTCATTTTTGTTACCTACTCTTCAGAAGTTCGAGAATAGTTTAAAAACTGTTTTTCAGTGCTTGTGAACAGTGGTGGACTTTGGGCTTTAAAATTTCAGCAGCACCCTGTGCGATGCCACAGTTTGGTGCCCCCCACCTCTCACCTTCCATTGCAGTGCCCTCTTGGTTTGGTGCGCAGTGCAGGTGAATCAGTCACACACTCCCCTAAATCCTCCCCCACTTGTGAGAATTAATACTTCTCTGAAGCTCTCTCGTTTGAATTGAGGATGTATAACACATACTCATAGCTAAATGTCCATTGAAGCTAGTGGGTAGTTTAGAGCAGTGCCATTGTCTTGAGGCACATAGCAGATTATATCTATGGTTTTTCCCATAAGCATTGGTAAATATGTACAGTTCCTTTGATTACTTTTAAAATGTACTAGAAGTGAGGCCATAGGCGTATCACTTCCAGTGGTATGCAGAACACAGTCATTCCAAGTGATCAATGCAGGCTGCTCCTTGTAAAAAGCACATATTTAAAGACCATTGCAGACATGCCCCATTGCACCAGGCTTTGGATTGGTAACCTAGGGTCCTGCTCCCATCTGTATTTGGCACCTGTTGACCTAGGCCATATTTCCCTCACCTCAGAGGTGTAGCTAGGGGGGTGGGGGGCACTGGGCACCACACTGTGGGAGGCGGCACTTACTGCAGGGCCATCAGTGCGCCTGAGCCATGCATCTCTTCTGGAAGTAATGCATTGGCTTGGGTGCCCGCAGGCTCCGCACTGCCTGAAACGGCAGCATGGGGGTTGCATCTGCCCACCACCTCCCCCTCAGCTGTAAGGCGACTGAGATTGAGGTGCCGGGGGAACTGTGTGCAAGGTCCATGCTGCCCAAAACGGCAGTGTGGTCTTGCTTCGACCTGCTGCCTCTCCCTCAGCTGCCCTACAGCTGAGAGGGAGGTGGCGGTGAGGTGCAGTGTGCCCTGCTCCTGCTTGCCCCGCCCCCAGGTGAAGGGCGCACACATCACCCTGGGTGTCTGAGTGGCCAGCTACGCTGCTGCCCCCCTCCCCCAGTGTAGGTGACTCACAATAGGAACACGTGTAAGGTCCACACTAGGAGTCAGAGTAAGATTGATACTTAGCCCATTGAATGCCTGACAGGGATGGTCACAATACTTTTAGCATTTAAGGCACATTCAGAAGGAAGGCCATTTTCTCTAAGTTGCAAGTGAGGGATAAAGGTGAGCTCTGCTGTTGTCCAGTAGCTTTCAGTAACAAGCACAGTCCAGTGATGGCATAGGTTTGCGACCATTGCAGCTGTGCAACATCTGCACTCCAGAGGACTCCTTCCTTCCTCACATTGCACTTGGCAACAGCAGCTTGACAGTGTGGGCTGTGTGTACACTGCATCCCTGTGCTTTCCAGCTGTTGTGAAAGTAGGCAAGAGTGGGAAGTCACAATTTCTGAATGCTTTTTAAGTAACCTATTAATGTGCAACTACTTCAGTGTAAACAAGAATGGTAAATTCAGATAGGAGTAAAACGAAGCACTCCTTATTTCAATATATTAGCCAAGAGTATGTGTAACAGCTTGGACATGTGCAGAGAGACTTTTGACTCTTTTTATAATTGAAAGAGCTGGAACCCTCTTCCTTTCTTGCCACGTTTTGCTTCTTGAAGTCCATCTGATTGCAAAAGCAGTTTGCCAGGGGGAGGTGGGGAGGGCTACTGTTCAAGAAAATAGGAAGCTTCCTTATATGGAGTCAGACCATTGCTCCATCTGGCTCAGCATTGTCTACAGTGACTGGCAGCAGCTCTCCTGGCCTTGCCTTGCCTTGCCTTGCCTTACCTTACCTTACCTTACCTTACCTGGAGTTGCTGGGGATTGAACCTGGCACCTTCTGTATGCAAAGCAGATACTCTACCACTGAGCTATGGCTCTTCCCCTTAAATCAAGGTCAAAATCCCCTTGGCCATGAAGATCTGATTAAGCAGTTACTTGCTTCTTAGTCATAAAGCCCAAACATTGATTGATTGATTGATTGATTGATTGTATAAATTTATATATAGTTGAGTATTGTTCAAGTTCACAAAAAGAATTTTTATATCAAATAAATAGCGTTGACTAAAAATAGTTTAGGGAGTTACCCTTTAACCATTAAAGTGCTGCTTAAAATATTACAATATCAATATAGGTGACATTTTATGATTTTCAATTATTACATGATTTTATTGATTTATACCATTTAAATAAATAAAACATATAAAAAACTAATAAATGTCCATACAGAGATGGATCCATGGTACAACAAACATCAGAATGACAAAAAAATACAAATTATTGGACTTGGAATAATATGTTATTTTGAAACAAATCTTAAATGAATTCTGTGAGTGAAGTGAGGCACAAAATTTACAAGACCAGTGGAACTGAATATGATTTAGTGGTGAGTGTTTGTAATTAAAAACTTATTAAAGTCTACATTTTAAATATGCAGTTAATGAATCAGTAAGTTAATTACACCAGTTAATATTGTATGTAGGATAAGGAGTATAAATCATAGTATGCCAGATGTCATATTAGTATTTCACATCAAAATCTGTTAATGTCAAGTGATAAATTGGCCAATTGCTTTAAAAAAAAACAATTCCACCACACTTCTGCTAGAGCAGTATTGCACAGAAACAAACACTAGTTCTGTGAACATCATTTGGACATATGGGAAGGCAACTGTTGGAAGGATTGCAGTATTAATCCTGACTTGTAAATCAGAAATGCAGCAGAAGTTGTGGTGGACCTCTGCGAGCATTTATTTTTAAATTGACCGGATGTTTGTACATACCAGAACTTAAAATGTTGCAAATTTTATTCTGAACCTTACAAGGAAATACATTGTGATCTTAAAAAAATATCTGGGCATGAACAGTTCACACTATATTTCTTCCCCAAAATAGTACCAGTCAGGGGTGAACTCAAGCCATGAGCATGATCTAAAAGTATGGACATAGAGTTATTGCATCATGTGTAGTTTGATTAAAACATCAAGCCATTTGGGCGATCTGCTTATTATGGCACAGTGGTTTTATGTGGTGAAAAATTGTTCATAGTCTGACTTACTGAATCTTCAGTTCTTGCAAATGCCTTAGTCAGACCTACATGTGCTAGAGATTAATTTGGAATGCTCTCAGTGCTTGCATAAGGGACACTTGAGGCCCCTGAGCTGAAGGAAATCCTCCTTTGCCACAGAGGACTGCCACTGTGGGGAGACAATCCATTGTTCCTTGAATTGACTCCTGAGGGCCACTTGAACGGCTCTCTCCCACTATCCTCGGTTCAGTAAATACTGCTGTGGTCATGAAGCATGATTTTAAGCAAGCAGAGCAAAAAGCTGAACAGCTCAATCAGCTCTGTTCAGCAAGAGCAGTGGCAGGGCAAAGCTGTGGAGTGTTTTAAAAATGGAGAATAAAAGCAGGCTGCACCATCAAACTGCAGAAAATAAAATGGACTAGAACAAATGTTCAGTAAAATATAAAATTTCTTTATTAAAGCTTCCAGAGTTATCTGATGTGCTTCAGTTCTGTATAGCTAGTCAATCTGTTTTTCTTTCTGGGGAATACTTTATTCTCTAGATAGTGATCTATGGACCAGATATATAGTCTGCTTCACAGACCTTCTCTTGCACAGTTAGTTTCCATAATAAAGTTAGCTGGCATTGCTAATGGAGTAAATGGTCACTCCCATTACATACAAATATGTAGATTTACATACTGCATACCTGTTGTGTACAATAAAAAAATGTATTATGAAAGTGCAATATCTAGTTATTGCAACTTAATATTTGCTTTTCTTATGTAAAATTTTAGCCAAATGATTTATCATTCCTTGCTTAATTTTGGAAGGGATTCTGGGGCCTGTGAGCCTCCATTAGCAGGGGGAAAATACGACATAGGGCAGGATATGAAAAACAAACTTTAAAAGCATTGAGTTGCTAAAAAGTGAGAAAAAAACTTTGAAAACATTTGGTCAGCCATATGTATAAGAAATAACACTGCAAAATACTCTGGGAGCTGTATGTCAAAATACCCAACAACTTACAATATTTGCCGAATTTTTGTGTCTTGTATGTGCTAATTGGAATAGTTGGTCTTACCTTTGTGTAGTTGGTCTTACCTTTGTGTGAATGCTTTGCTACTAATCCATATTGTAAATATTGACACTGTTTATTCTGTAAATCCAGTAATGCTGCATAAAATCTGAGCAGATTCTCTTAATCCATGGTTAAGAGATCAGGGACAGACCACAGTGTATCTCCCTCTCCCTCTCTACTTTTTGCATCTTGGTAACTAATTTCACCCTCTTCCATCACTTTTGCAGCAATAGTAACTATACTTCAGTCTTTACCAGGGTTCCTGATTAAACAGGCCTCCAAGCTGTTTTCAGATCCTGGCTAGATAAAAACTGGTTACGTTGATTAGCAGTTGTTGATGAAACACCACATTTCAGCAAAGGAGAGGGGGATTTTGCATCCAAGTTGGAAGGGATGGGGGAAGGAGAATAATTCACCCCTGATTTCTTTAACTTCAATTATGTGTACATTCACACCAGCCCGTAGCACTAAAGAACTCTGCTTTGAGAATAAATCACTATCTTTTGTACTGCTACGGTAACCTCCTAGCAAAAGCACCTTGTGGTTGTTGTTGATGTTTAAGCTCTGCAGATGGAATGTAAGATTTACATTTAGCATTGGATTTCTGCCAGGCACTGAGGGATGGAAACAAGCTCGCCCAGATGGAAGAGGCTCCACTTTTTCCTGGAGAATCAATTAAAGCCATTGGTAAGTGGAGTACTGAGTGGCTGAGAACATTGTTGTTTGTGGCCAAACACAAAATGAAAGCTACTCATTTGGTTTTATATATTTCAGAATTATTACACTGATCAGTTTTTATTCTGGATCCTTAATCCTTTATACCTGGTATCTGAAGAAGTGTGCATGCACACGAAAGTTTATACCCAGAACAAACTTAGTTGGTCTCTAAGGTGCTACTGGACAATTTATTTATTTATTTCGGCCTTTATACCTGAGTTAGGCCAGAGGAGATGCTAAGCACAAAAGGCAAGCATATCTGAGAATAATTTTAATAAACTATAAATTAGCTCAGAAATTAGTAGCTGTGAGACTGATGTGTCAAGTACTTGGGTACTCAATTTTTCTATGCAGCTTCAAGTACTTTTTCATCAAGTTTTATTTTTTCCATTGTGATAATATCACAGCCCTTTGGAGTAGAATGCTAGTGGTCTAGACTGGATGGCATACAACATATTCTCCCCCTCAACACTCCCCTTTTTTGGAATAAAAGTTTGGAGTGTTCCTAAGGATTGGATTGGTTCACACATAATTTTCATGATCCTATAAACTTTCTAAACTATCGAAGCAAGATGCCTCAGGCTTCCATGCTGCCTACCTCCCTTCATTAATTTCATTGCAATTTGCTCCTTTACTTTTAATACAAACCATAACTTGACATTATGTTCATGATCATACTCAGACCACTGTATCTTCTCCCCCATGTGCAGTAGGGGTATATGTGTGAGTATGTGATGTGCTCTGAATGCTCACAGCACTCTGTACATTATTTATTTGATTTAAAGTATTTTACCCTCCAAACTAGTCCCAAAGCAATAGAAAAATTAGAATAAAATATAATAAAAAGCAAGGAACAGTAAAGCAACAGAGAAGATTGCAGGCAAACATAGCTGGGAATGGAGTTCAATACTTTGGGAACTACTTGTGGAAAAAACACTCATTTTGATAGCCCTCTGCCTAGCATTTGAAGGCAGAGGCTCTCACTGAAGGATCTCTAAGGTAGAACTTAATTGATGTGCAGGTTTTGTTTAGAGAAAGCAGTCCTTTAGATACCTATCTTCCAGGCTGCCGAGGATTTCAGTACTTAAAGTGAAATATTTAGAGGGGGAACATTTGACAGGTCTTGGCTTTTGAGACTGATAAGGCAGAGAGTACATGGAAGCAGCCTTGGATGCAATTTAGGGACTCTGGTGTGGAATCAATGCATGCCCATTTTTCTGCTTGCTTGCTTCCAAGAATATCTTACCTGCCGTGTAGGTAAGTCCACAAAAGTTATTAGCTGCAATGTTTTTTCTTAGCCTGAATTTTCACGCTGGCAACAGAAGATTCTTTCTCCATCATTTCCAACATGAAGCGCAGGTTGCTAACTTTGCAGCAAGATGGGGGGGGGGGGGAATGCCTTCTACGAAGTGGGCTGGTGGAGGAGGGATGATGTAATCTGTGCCTCTGTGTCCTCCAACCTTCTGCCGTTCTGGCCTGGCTGAAGAGAAAGGGATCCGAAAATAAAGTAAATATTATGAAAACAATAAAACTGTGGTGGCTGGGCTCACCCAAAGAAAACTAAACCTCGGCTTTGACCCTGGACTTCTCACTGCTAGGCGGAGTGGAGAGTGCATAATCGTATGTTTTGCCACCATGTATCACAGAACCATTTTAGCATAACTCTCGGTATTGCCTTAGTGCAAAATGAAATTGTTAGGTCATATTTTATTCATAAGGTGCTGTCTTGAATCTGTATCTGGGCTGTGAAGTGGAAAGCCAGATTTGATGTCTGCTCATTTGCCTGCAAGATAAGTTCTTCCATGTGACTAATTCACAGAACTGCTTCTAAATGTCGTTGTCATTGTTGGGAGGAATAGAATGGTTCCCTCAGTTGCCATAAGTTCGGCTTTCAGTGAATGAGATGTAGTTATAAAGGTTCTGTTAAATGTCATGTTTGATTTGCCAAGCTTATGTGTTGGTCATTTTGAAATTTATGACATTGTTTGTCCACAGTGTACCCAGTTCTTCTCTGCTACCGCCATAAATATGCCTTCTACAGTGGAACCCCAGGTTGCAAACATCTGCGTACATGCGAGTTGCAATTTGGCGCTTCTGCACATGGCGCAAAGTGCGATTTAGTGTTTCTGTGCATGCGCGAGTGCCGAAACCCAGAAGTAACCTGTTCCGGTACTTCCGGGTTCGGCGCGGTGCGCAACCCGAAAACATGTAACCTGAAGTGTCTGTCACCTGAGGTACCACTGTAGTTCTGATTTTAGCTTCCAAAGTTCTGGATTCTGAAGATATTAGTAGGGAAGTATGCACACTATGGCAGACAGTGGGACTGCAATTCAGTATATTCTTAAGTGGGAGTAAGTTTCATTGCAGTCAGAAGCCTTCTGAGTATACCTATTCAGGATTGCACTGTAAGGCACCCTCAAAGTAGGATTGTGCAGTGGTGTTTATTACTGAAAATGTAGATGACTGTACGAAACTATCAACTTAAAATAAAAAATTGTGTCCTTAAAAACATTTTTAATGTCCTAGATGGTATTCTTATTTTTTGTAATATCAAGTATTTTACAGGTGACCCATAACTTGCTAGGCTTTTGTTTATTTTTATTTTTTCAGTTATGAAAATGTCTACTTTTGAAGTGCTATGAAATAGGCATTATTTTAAAAAACTGAAATAATTGGCTGTATAAACTCAGTTCATTCCATGTGTAAATTCCAGCCTCAAAAAGGCATTTATTAGTAGAAGTTTTTTGCATCAGGTATTTTGCCTGTGTTCATACATAATAAAAATAATCCTATAGTTCGATTTTTAGTACTAATAAAGTATCTTATTTTTTCCAGCTAAAGACGTCATGTATATCTGCCCATTTATTGGAGCCATCAGTGGTACACTATCAGTGACAGATTTCAAAATGTATTTCAAGAATGTTGAGAGGGTGAGCCCTTTTTTCTTATTGCACGTCATGCATCTTTCTGCTACAGCCTTATTCCTGTGCTTTCCTTTTCAGAAACTGACACATGTATAAACTAAGCATAAAGTACTGTTTCAGCATTATGTGGCCTAATATAATTGTATATTTTTATCTCAAACAGAATATTACATATTTCCTCACACCTGCAATAAAGAAACGTGGTGCTTACTTTTTCTTCAAATTTCAGGATCCACATTTTGTTCTTGATGTGCCTCTTGGAGTGATGGCCAGAGTTGAAAAGATTGGAGTGCAGAGCCATGGAGACAACTCTTGTGGAATAGAAATTGTTTGCAAGGTATCAGTTTAATTTTGCAGAAGTGTACATAAATTGTGCTTTAATTTCATTGTGGAATCCCAGTGATATATCTTAGATATATAAGACGCTGTTACTTGCTTATTTCTTATGGCTGTTGTGAATGCACTGGTGTAACTGGTCCTAAGACCTAAAGTTTAGAACAGGTTTTTATTAATTTTCAGATAAACCTGGATTAAAAGAGGAGGTTCCTTAGAACCACTATTCAGTGCAAAAAAATCTTTTGAATAATGTTTGTAACTGCTGTAATTTTTCACTTAACATACCAAACCTTAAGATATCTTTTCACAGGATATGAGAAACTTGCGGCTTGCCTATAAACAGGAAGAACATAGACTGGAGATTTTTCAAAACCTTATTAACCGAGCATTTCCTCTTTCTCATGGGCTTGTAAGTATTACAATTAGGAGTTCTATACCCTCAACATTGGTTCATTATTCAAACTATATAGTGGGAGGAATCTAAATATAGTCTTGTGGTGCTTAAGAATTTAAAAAATCAATATGATTCTTACTCTTCTTAGTAGTGTAGTTAAAAGAACTTACATCAGTGTTCAAATAAGTTTTACTCAGAGTAGACCCGTTGAAATTAATAGACCTAACTTTGTCATGTTCATTAATTTTGGTGGGTCTAAATCCATACCCACCACCTTGTGGGGCATCTTTGAGAGAAAAAAATTAAAAGGAGTAACCCCCACACAAATCCAGAGTGGAGTCCCTAAGGCAGTTGGATGGCATCTTGTACGCCTCCTTCCAGCAACACCTACAGCCAAACTGGTGCCAAACGTATTCCTCTGCTTTTCTCTGGAGTACATCAGTGAGGTTGTCATCTGGGCAGCCCAGGACCTCCAAACACACTGCCCAGGCTTGCACCTTGGAGAGATCATAGCCACTGCAGGCACTGTGATTCTCCAGTGGTTTGGTTTCACCCCTGGAGGCATACTCCATTGTGTGGAAGTGAATGTTTCATTGTTCTCTATTGTTGCTAGCCACATGCACTTGGCAGAGTTGATGAAATTAAGATTGTTTATATTTATGAAGAATGTTTTTACTGAGTTTTAATCTCAGTGTAAAATGTTCTTCTGAATTCTTAAGAAATGAAGAGAAGAGAGAAATAGTGTAATTAAATAGTAGTAATGTATGCTTTTGTTTCACTGCATTTAGCCACTCTTTGCATTCACCTATAAAGAGAAATTTCCTGTTAATGGCTGGAAAGTTTATGATCCAATGGCAGAATACAAGAGGCAGGTAGGTAATGACAATTTTCACTTTAAAAAAATAATTTGCAATGTTTTCTATTTTGCCTGAATATCCATTTGTGGAAGATCTAAAAGACTAAGTCAAGTACTTAAAAATTTGCCGATACTAGATGGACACTGAAAAGTCAAGAACCATGCCATTTTCCCCATTGTTTTCCTGGACATAATAGTTGGACTAGAGAGTGGAACTACACATGTTAATGCCCCACATCCAGTAATGCAGCCACTTCCTGCATGACCTCACACTGCATGTCCTCTGTGTGGTGTGCCACAAGATATGTAGACTCATGCTTACTCCTCCTGCTAATTGTGAATCAATATTTGTGTGCACCTTTATATGCATATAGGCCCTGGCCACGAGAGCAGTTGGGGGGGGGGGAGAGTGCATGTCGCCTTGTTCTTATTTACTGTATTTACATATTGCCTGTCTGTTAATGCATTTAGTGTGAGTTACTATATACAATAGGTAAAGGTGAAGGTACAGCTACATGATCAAAAAAGGAAAGAGGAAAATAAGCAAATTCTGGCACCTCCTTTTACATAACAAACCAATATGCCAGGATTGTGTTTAAATTTCCCTTTAGCTGTTATATGTCCATCTGTAGCAAGCAAGTAGTTTGTGGAGATGCAGCAGAGCTCTGCCCCTTTCAGACTTTGAACTAAGATCTACTCATGCATTCAGGACTAATACTGGTTTTCTATAACCTTCAGAAGCCTTGTAAAATAAAAATAAAAATGAGTTACAATATAATTGTAATGTTTTAGGTTTAATTAAATGTTTTAGGTTTAAATTAAACGTTTTAGGTTTAATTTTTCGGGACCCTGAAATCAGATGGGTAAACCTTGACTCCTTAAAACATTGTTTTGCTTCTATGCAGGGCTTACCCAATGAGAGTTGGAAAATATCCAAAATCAACAGCACATATGAATTCTGTGACACATACCCTGCTGTTCTTGTTGTGCCAGCTAGTGTAAAAGATGATGATCTCTCCAGAGTAGCAGCATTTCGGGCAAAAGGCAGAGTTCCAGTAAGTAAAATTCCTGAGTTAGAAAACAATTGCTGGTGTATGGGTTATGATGCAGCTTGACACCTAATCTGAGAACTCCAAAACTAGTTGCTCAATTCTCTATTGGAAGGAAGACTATGTGAACTAAAAAGGAAAACAAGAAACAGTCCTAAGCTGGGAACCCAAGTGTAAAAAGGCACTTATATTCTGTCTGTGATGTGGTGGGAAGATCGCATAAAATCTACTTCATAGGTTCAAAAATCAGTTGGACTGCACTTCAGCAGTTTGTGCGAAGAATAATATTTGATGTCAGAATTGGGACTAACAGAAATCAAAATTATTCCTATTGTGAAAAGCCATTTTCTGAAGATTGTCCTTCTGTGTTTAGACAATAAGCAGTAATGGTATGGGAAATATTTTTGTAGGGGGTTAATGATCCACTCCATGGTCCCATTCACTGGTAACTTCAAGACTTGATTATTGCAATTCACTCTGTAGGGTTATCCTCAAGATTAGTCTGGAAGTTAGTGCAAAATACTTCTGTGAGGTATATTCATTCAACATACTATGCTTTAGTTGAAGTAGGTCCATTGGCTGCCTCTCTGCTCCAGGATAAGGTGCATGGTAGTGCACCTTAAATAACTTGGGACCAGGCTACCCTTATGCCCGTGCAGGGACGATCGAAGGCTAACCGACACCCGGGGTGGGGCAAACTGCCAGCTGCACACACGTTGCATCCCTATGTAGGGCGCATGTGCGGCATCCCTACATACAGCGCATGCATGTGACACTGCGCATGTGTTGTACATAGTGGTTTGCCGCTGGCGCCACCTGAGCACTGTACGGACGGTGGCAGGATCCTGTGCTTGCAGCTGCAGTGGTGGTAGAGGAATCCTCCACTTGCGGCTGTAGCAGTGACGGAGGGATCCTACTGCTGTTCATACGGTGCTTGGGCGGCTCTGGCAGCAAACCGCTATGTACAGCGCATGTGTGTGACACCACAAATGTGTTGTATGTAGTGGTTTGCCACGGCCCCAGCACCGTACGGACAGTGCAGCCACGAATGGAGGATCTTCCACATGCGGCTGTGGCTGTGCAATGGCCGCTTACGCCAGTGCACCATGGGGCGAGCACCCCACAGGGTACCTTCTTGTCACCCCTCCAGACATGGCACCTGGGGCGAACCGCCCCCCCCCCACATTGCGACATCACTGCGCCCGTGCCTAGCCATTAAGTTCCCTTGAGAGAATTGTGTGTGTCTTGGGGAAGGGGGAATCAAACAGCAGGCAAGCCCCCAGTTGCTATGCTGAATTGCAAAAACACTTTTGAAAGTACTATCAGTTCCAAAGGTGGTTTGCTATTGTCAGGAAACTTCATGCAGAACTGTATTATTAGTTTTGATGGCCATGTAAAAAAATACGTGTGTCTTTTGATTTTTGAACCAGTACCTTTATTCTCTGTCTTCTTATGACGTTACATCTGTTGCTAATATGACTTCTGCAGTTGTTTCTACTGCATATACATTGGTGTATATATATTTTCCCCTTAACCTAGGTGTTATCCTGGATCCACCCTGAAAGCCAGGCCACCATCACACGTTGCAGCCAACCTCTAGTGGGCCCAAATGACAAGCGATGCAAAGAAGATGAGAAATATTTGCAGACGATTATGGATGCCAATGCTCAGTCCCATAAGCTCTTCATCTTTGATGCTAGACAGAACAGTGTTGCAGATACAAATAAGGTAGAACTAGCATAAGGGGAAAACATATACATTTATTTAAAATTCAAAGTGACATTCAACCAAGTCACACTTTGGAGTAGGGCAACTGAAATCAATGGACTTAAGTGGGTCTATTCTGAGTATGACTTAGTTCAATATCGCTCTGAAATACTTAAATTTTAAAATGTTGAAATTACCTTTTTTATCTAAAATATTTTAAGGCCACTCTTTTAGCACTAAACTCTCACAGGGCATCTTCCATAAAAGATAAAATACAACATACATGATCAAAGATACAAACATGAAAAATATATTTAAAATTTGAATACCAATATTAATACAACAATCATAATTCATAAGAATGAGCAATAATAGCAGTAGTAATAATAATATAATATAATATAATATAATATAATATAATATAATATAATATAATATAATATAATAAAATTAAAATACCATTAGAGCTAACTAAAACATTTTAATGCTATTTCAACCCTGGTTTATGCCAGCATAACCATAATATCTTAAGAAAAACCAATTTGAAACAGATATCTCTCTTAAATCCCACCAAAACCTTTCTATTTTGCCAGGCCAATGCAGGCAATTTAAGAATACTTATTTCCATAATGAGTATTTGACACCTGTTTTTAATCTTTTATGTGGTGTTTATTTTATGTATTATTGCTGCAAACTTCTTTGGTATTTTTCTTTTTTATGATATAGTGGTACATAAATATTTAAAGAAGTAAATAAAGGCCCATAAAGAAGGGGCCATGCACATCTCCCTTGAAATAGAATTCCGTAAGTGTGAGGCCACTGTTGAGAGAGCCCTTTCCTTCATGCTTGCCAGCTAGCTTTTTCTCCCTGGTGGGCATTCAAGAAATCTTAAATCTTAGAGATACATTTAAATTACTTAAAATGTATTTTCAGACGAAAGGTGGCGGCTATGAAAGTGAAAGTGCCTACCCAAATGTGGAGTTGGTTTTCTTGGAAATTCCAAACATCCATGTAATGAGAGAATCACTGCGTAAACTGAAGGAAATCGTCTACCCTACAATTGATGAATCTCGATGGCTGTCCAATGTGGAGAGTACACACTGGCTGGAATACATACGGGTAATTGACTTGTTGAAAATATAAATTGTGGGTTTTTTGCTTTAAAATGTTAAAATCTTTCTCCATTTTCCCCTTTCTTTTGTCACTTCTCTATATAATCTGAAAAGGGGAAATGCCTTGATTCTTCAGAATCCGGGTTTTTCAGATTATATAAAACTACTGCTATATGCTGTTAGTGTGTATTATAGACTCCAGTAGAAGCAATCCTTATTTATTTTTTTATCTACTTAATGCTGTTTAAAACATTTGTAACCCATTTAACTCTTCAGGGCAGCTTTACAAACATGTTTGAATAATTTTTTTTACAGTTTTACTAGGTATGGGCTATGCCTTTCTACTGTAGGACAGAGGAACTGATGACTACTTACCCTACACCTAATTCAGCTCAAGTTTTGGGATTCTTGGCCTTGGCAATAGGATAACAAATAACACCTGCCCGCCCCCTCCCTGCCCTGGACAAAATTACAAAGCCATGTAGATAGATAATTTATTATGGTCAGAGACCAGCTCGCATAACACAATAATGACAGCGTTCATAAAGATAAAATATACAATTGGAGCAGATTGCAGCAATGGCTCATGAGTTAAAATTGAAATATAATACATACACCCATACAACTGAGATTTGGGCTACCATAAAAATTGATCCTGAGGCGCCCCAAAGGGTGACTTTAGCTTTTCCCTAGTGAGTTATTTTATTCTAGAGGGTGATCTGTGCCTACAAATCTGGGTGCAAAATCTGGCTACCAGCCAGGTCGTCTTGTGATCTTTGCCTAAGAGGAGAGAATTAAGTTTAGCCATGAACGGCTGACTTAATTGCAGTTGGAAGCCTCACCACATTTAGAGTTTGCACAGCTCTTTTAGACAGTTGAGTGTTTCATAAATGTTAGTGTAGTTCCTACAACAATCTTATAAAATAGCTCAGTATTATTTTCTCCATATTGCACTTGCAGGACCAAAACTGAGCGATGATAGCTTGCCAAAAGTCATCTAGTGACTCCATAGCAGATAAGAGATGTGAATGCACCGATTGACACCTCAGTCTCACTCTGCTTCACCAGCCCTCATATTTAGGTAGGAATTACCAGGGATCATTTTCACTCTTGAACATGGCTCTGTTTCTTCACAACACAGAATATGGGCACACACACATCTAGACAAATCCTCTGCCAGCCTCTCTCTGGCAAACTGCCACGGGAACTACAATTCTGCTTGGCTAACTACCAGAAGTGCCTTATTTGCAAGCACTGCATACCTTCATGGCTTTCCAGCTAAGACATGCAGTGTCATGGTTTAGTTTGTATATTGTCTATGAATCAAAGCACAGATGCCAATAGAGATAAACACTGACTTCATTGGAAATGGGCTTCCTTTTAATTTGTTATCTAGTGTTTTTGTTTTTTAATTTTTTATCCAGTTTATTGATTTTGAAAAGGTTTTGTAGATGGTGTTTCTTAACCCCAAGCATTTCATGGCATAGCAAGATAGAACAGAATATTTATTAGTGTCTTGATAGTCTTAATAACAAGCTGCTAATAGAATTTATTGACATCAGAAAATTCAGCAAATGGTAGTTTTGTAAAGAGAAAGACGGCAACTCCATGTTATTGCTTTATAGAGAACTGAAATTGTTAATTAAATTTCCAAATCTAATGGGCAGAATGTGAAGTTTGCCCTGTCTAAATGTTAGCTTTGCTGATTTTAAAAGACTTTTTTGTGGGGATCAGCTTACATTGTATAATGGTGCTTTCAACTCTTACACAGTAAAACCTGGGTTGTTGAACATAATCAGTTCTGGAAGACTGTTAGACTTCCGAAACATTCAACAACCGTGGCACGGCTTCTGATTAGTTGCAAGAGCTTCTTGCACTCAAGCGGAAGCCACTTCGGATGTTCGGGTTCTGAAAATCATTTGAAAACCAGAGCATTTACTTCTGGGTTTTCGGCATTGGGGAGCTGAAATGTACAGTAACAGAGGCGTTCGGGAACTGAGGTTTGACTGTACTGCAAAGTTTACCTACAAGATCACCTTACCTTACAAGTACCTTACCACTTCAATTAGCAAAATTGGTACTATTTCAGGTGGCATATAATAACTGTTCCACATTTGTAAGGATTCAATTGTCTAGTGTGGCAATGTCTACACTTTGGAAGTCCCTGCCTATTGATATCAAGCAGGTGCATTCACTGTACTCTTTTTGACACCTGCTAAAAACATTCCTATTCAGACAAGCCTACCCAGGTGCTCAGAAAGCTGAGGTAATTTTAATGTTTTAGTATTTCAACTTTTTTATGTTTTAAAGCAGGGTTGTAATTTTTTCTTGATTTTACTGTTTTATCTTTTGTAATCTGCTTTTAGGCTTTTTTTTTTTCTTTTTTACAATCAAGTGGTGTACAGTGGAACCTCGGGTTATAGACTCTTCAGGTTACAAACACTTCAGGTTACAAGACTCCGTTAACCGAGATAGATAGATAGATAGATAGATAGATAGATAGATAATTTATTACGGTCAGAGGCCAGCTTATAAAACACACTTGGGGTTACAATCCCAGAAGGAAAACAAACATTTAAAACAATGTACAACAATAAATTTAAAATTTATAAATGCGGTAAGCATATAGACACTTAAAACTTTAAGATAAGCTACCGCAGAGAGATGACCCAGAGTCACCCATGGAACCAAGTTTGGGGATTTTCTTAACAAACTAGTTTGAGTCAGGGGATGGTCTGCGCCTACAGATCTGTACACAGAATCTGGCAACCATCCAGGTCATCTTATGATCTTTGCCTAACAGGAAAAGGTCGAATTTTTGCTTTTCCAGGAGGTCAGCAAGCCTCACCAGCAGGGGATCAATGGTCTCACTACATGCCTCTTCATAAAAGGGACATATAAAGAACAAGTGCTCTGGGCTTCCTATATCCCCCAATGAACAGGCACAAAGTCTCTGAGCATATGGGACTTTTTAAAAGGATCATTCCAGGACTGGCGAGGGCAGAGCCGAGCTTCTGGCGAGTGTAAAAGCCCTTCTTGCATTTTTGGATACGAGAAAGAAGAGATATGCTGCCGGTGTGGCTATATCTCTCTCAATTTCTCCAATTTTATAGTCGGGGCACCTTGAGCACTCTTGTTGTCTCTCGGTGTCTATGATTCTTTGCCTGACCATAGCTTTTGCCTGGCCTAACCCCAGACTTAGAAGGGCTTGAGGGGGCAAAACCCAGTTTCTGAAGGGTGTTCAGGACTGCTGTCTGCCAGCCTGACTGGAACTGATCACAGAGGATCAGTGGGGCTATTCACTGGGGGAGCAGATTCAATGTCAATGTCAGTTGTAGATTGATGTTAGGCAGATATAAGCCTCCACTCTCATCATCCCCATTTCTAGTCTAACCCATGTGTTTGAAACACATCTGGGGACTTGTAGGAAAGCTCTAAGGAATTTGGATTGAACTCTCTCAAGGGGGAGAAAGCAGAGGAAGGCGGGCCCAGAAAGGATCCATAAAGGAGCTGTGCCAACGTTTTGGCCTTGTATAAAAAATTTAAGAATACAGTTTGCGGTTTTCCCCGCTGAGCTCCCGATGGAGTTTATGTGAAGTCTGTTGGTTCCTGAAGCCTGTACCACCATTCGTAGATACTTATAATTTGTGACTTGTTCTAATTTATGGCCTTGAAGTTCCCAGCTTCTAAGCTTTGGTTTTCCCCCAAAAGCAAGTATCTTGGTTTTTTGATAGTTAATGTTAAGACATTCAGTTTCACAGTATGCTGCGAGCTTTCTTAGTGCTCTTTTGAGTCCAGTGGGGGTTCTAGATAAAATTACCGCATCATCGGCATATAACAGGACCGAAATATGCCGATTTGTGAGCTTCAGAGGGTGGAGTTCTAAGTCATTGAGTGCAGATACTAAATTATTTAAATAAAAATTGAATAGCACCCTTGCCTGACTCCTTTGAAGGTTTTAATGGGATCTGTTAGGTGTCCTAGGTGGATACACCTGACTCGAAGAGCCGTGTTTGCGTGCAGTGCCTGAATTAAGAACAGAAGCCTTCTATCTACAGTGGTACCTCGGGTTACATACGCTTCAGCTAAAGTGGTGCTTCAGGTTAAGAACAGTTTCAGGTTAAGAACAGACCTCCAGAATGAATTAAGTTCTTAACCTGAGGTACCACTGTATAGTGGTACCCTGTAGTCTATCCCAGAGTCTGGTTCTGGAGACTGTATCGTAGGCTGCTTTTAGATCAATGAAGGTGGCGTATAGTGAGGCCTGCCCTCCTGATTTGTATATGTCAATGAGATGTTGTAACATTAGACAGTGATCTGCCATGGACCTTCCGGGTCTAAAGCCCACTTGTTCTATTGCCAGGATATCTTCATTCTCTAGCCATTCTGTAAACTTATTAAGGAGGTGCTTTGAGTAGAGTTTACTAATCACACTTAATAAGCTAATTGGCCTATAATTCGCTGGGTCTCCTCTGTTGCCCTTTTTATAGAATGGGACTATTATGGCTGTTCCCCATTCCCTTGGGATGTGGCCAGTGTCATCTATGTAAGTAAAGAGGATGGCTAAGAGAGGTGCCTACCAATCCGCCTGTGCTTTTATCATTTCTGGCGTAATGCCGTCCAGGCCCAGGGCTTTGGCCGTTTTCAATTGGTTTTTATATGATTTCACTTCAGTTACTGAAGCTGGTGGCTATTTAGCCAGTTGTTCTATATTATAATTCTGTAACGTAGGTTCATCATCCTCATACAAAGATTGGAAGAATGAGACGCAAAGGTTAGGGGGAATTTGTGAGGTTAAGGGGGAAATAGCCTTATGGGTGCCAGAAGCTACCAGTTTCCAGAATAGTGTCTGATCTTTTGCTTTTGCCACACTAATTAATTCCAGCCAACATTTTCTGGTATAGGCGTTCTTTTGGTGGATTATTAGGTCTTTGTACTCTTTTTTTTAGGGCACGGACAGCAAGATAGGCTTCCTGTCTGACAGAATTTTTGGCTGTCGGGGCGGTTTTGTAAGCATTTTGCAGGGCTCTCTTGGCCTCTAAACAGGTGTGATCAAACCAGGGTTTATTTGATGTTATTGGTTTAGTTGGCCTTTTCTCTGTGGTATTAAAAAGATGGGGTTTTAATTGTTGGAGCAGGCTCTCATACTTGGAAATTGAGTCCTCAAGCCTAGGATTAGGATCTCCTTCAGTTTGGAGTCAAGTGCGGGGGTCCATTTGACTTGGCAGCCAGGTCACTGTAATTTGGTGATCTCTGCAGGGTATACTGTTCTCAGGAAGGGTGACTTGTTTTTAGGAGACACCTGCAGGTGCAAAGGGAAATGGTCCCCCTCTATGAATGGGAGCACTTTCAAATTCACTATTTTTGTTAGCAATTTGCTACCAGCCAACATATAGTCAATTATGCTGGTTTTTGCCCCAGACATAAATGTATATTCCCCGGGGATATTGCCCCTGGTGCAACCATTTAGGATATGAAAACTTAGCTGCCGAGAGAATTTGAGGAGGCAGGCTCTGGCAAAATTTGAATGTTGGTCCTTTGACTGCCTTGGTAGTTGGAAAGCCTCCTGGCCAGAGGCATCAGGGTACCCTATTTTATGCCTGTACAGTGGTACCTCGGGTTACATACGCTTCAGGTTACAGACTCCGCTAACCCAGAAATAGTACCTCGGGTTAAGAACTTTGCTTTGGGATGAGAACAGAAATCCAGCAGCGCAGCAGCAGCAGCAGCAGCAGACCCCATTAGCTAAAGTGGTGCTTCAGGTTAAGAACAGTTTCAGGTTAAGTGCGGACCTCTGGAATGAATTAAGTACTTAACCCGAGGTACCACTGTATTTAGTTTCTGAACTGGGGTCATCAGGCCCTAACCTTGCATTTAGGTCACCCACCAGCAGGGTGGGTAACCTGACATAAGAATCCAGTCTATTCCAGTTGCCCTCAATGCCGGGTTTTTTGCTAGTTGGGGGAATATAAACGTTAATAATTAGTAAACTGCAGTTTCCCCAGGATATGAGTAGGGCCATTGCTAGATGATCTAGGGGGGACAGCTCCTTACAGGTGGCGTTTAGGCATAGTAAGATCAGGATGCATAACCCCCCTTTGAGCCTCCCTGGTCCTCTGACTGCAACCGCTCTAACTGCATATGTATAGTATCCTTCAAATGATGGGTTTTCAGCCGCCCGTGTCTCTTGTAGGGCGATGATATTAAAGTTTTGACGGTAGAAGGGAATGTCTGTAGAATGGGAGAGGCATACATTCCAGGAGAGGATGTTTAGGGCAGTAGTTGATTCTTGGGTTTTTAGATACCAGGCACTCACAGCTGTTTTCTGCCACTGATTCCTCAGGTCCTTTGAATTGATTGAGCCAAGATGCGGAGAAATGGGGGAGCCTTTTGGGAGAAAGACTAATTTAGGGGTATTAATTTGTCCGTCCAGGCAGCCACCCGCCAAGACTTTGTTTCATTCTTCTGCATGAATAGCTTCTAGGATGCGCAGGCAGTCCACGAAGACTGAGCTGATTCCCGGCGCTGGCACCACTAGTTCGACTTGTTGCGTTTTGGATTGGGCTATTGGAGGGGGTGTAGAAGAGACCGTTTCTTTTGGAGACAAATATCGTCAAGTTGTCCATTCCTCATTGGTTAAAGGCTTTGATTTGCAATTGATGTAATTAAATTCCATGGGAGGAGGCGGGGCTAGAAGTGATAGGAACTTCCTTATGGTCAACAGTCTTTCATTTAGTGCATCCTGGGAAAGTTGGATCTGCTCGAGGTAGGTTGTTAGGAGTTGCTCATCCTTTGAGGGGAAATCCTTTTCTAACTTGTTTGATGAGGGTGAGGTTTTGTGCCGCCTGCCCGACTGTTTGAGATTGCCAGCCTCTGGGTGGGGCAGCTTAACGTTTCTGGTGCTGTTGGATTCTGCAGTTCTGGTTTTGGTTTTTGGTCTGGCTGGCCTATATGCTCCCAGAAGCGGTAAAGTGTCTTCAATATTTTCGAAAAAACAGTGCACAAGCAAACCAGCCCTCAGGGAATTGTCTTTATGTGAAAGGGTCCGTTTAGTTGAGAACCCGTCCTTAAAAGTCACTACAGCCCTATTTTGGGCCGTATGATGTGGGAGGAATTTTACATTGGTGATATTTTTTTGTTGTCACAAGGACCCTGGTGACTATGCTGATTTTTTCAGGAATATTTACCGGTACTTTTCTTTGAGCATACGATGGGTGACCTCTATTTGTGGGTAGAGTTGTGAAGGCAAGTTTGTGATTATTTAACGTTAGCTTCCAGCGAATCTGTGTTGTTTTGTCCTGAACCTTTTTTGTTATGTTAGGATAGACGGGATTTCCTTGTGACGCCATGAGAAGGGTTGATTGCTTGGGAGCAGTGTGTGTTCTGCTAGGGCATGGGGCTTTTCCTCAGTGCTTTATCAGTGCACATGAGTTTGTAATTTTCTTTTGGGTTGTAGAAGCTGAGTTCTTTGTTGTTATATTCTCCAGCAGCTTAAAGAGCTTTTGGAAATTCATTTTTTAGTACGGCGGGTCGCCGTTCCTTTCGGCCTCCCAATTTGATGTTTTTGGTCTTTTTCTTTTTTTGCATTGGGCATTTTCTCTTTAAGGCCAGTTTCCTGGGAGCAAGGGACCCTCCCTCCTGCACTGAATTGTTTCTGTTTGTTTTTTTGTAATCGAGTCCTGGCTTGGTTTCATCTCCATTAGTCCTATTACTAGATTTCATGTGGGGGGAAGCGACCTCATGGCTCTTAATTAATTCAGTTAGGGTAGTAAGCAGGTTCAAGCTTTCCAAAAGGAAATTTTTAATTGGCTCAAGTTCTTTGCTTATCTGTGTAGAATGGATTTTGAGTAACTCTTCATACATCCCTGACAGGTAGAAGATAAAGTTGTCCGGGTGCTGTAACCTTGGGCTGTGTGGCCATTTGTCTGTCTCAGTCGGGGGAGGGTGCCTTAATTTCTCTCCTGATAGGGAGGGGAGGGGAGGGGAGGCTCGTTTAACCTGGCTTCTAGGTTTTCCAGCAGTAGCTCCTGTTCTAGACTTGCTTCAGGTCCCTCTTTGGCTAGCTCAGCTTGTTTTAGTTCGGTTGCCAGGTCCACTCCCTCACGTTCGTCGTTAGTTTTTTCCTCCTTTCCAATCCAGGTATGGTCAAAAGACCACTCATGAGAAGGAAGGTTTCCTGGATTATTTGCTTCATCAGCCTTGGGTCGAAAGTAGGTTGAATCTTGGCCTGTTTTTTCTTTGGGGGAGTTGTTACAGGTTGTGTGGGTGAAATCCCCAATTCCTTGCAACATTGTCTTGTAAGTACCATGCTCGGAATCAGAAATAAATAGGGCTACATTATCCAGCCCACAGTTTTAAGGACTTTGCAAGGGGGGGGGTTCAAAGTTGATTTAAGTAGCTTCAAAAGGGAGGGGAGATTTGAAAATCCACCTGACAGCTCTCGCAGTCTTTTACTGATAAAAGTTGGCAGTTACTTTCATAGGTTGAGCCTTTTTAACAGAGTAATTTGATAATTAAAGCTCCTACTCACACGGCAGAGACTCAGTGGAGACTTGACCAGGTGCCATCATCTCCCAGAAGTCAACCCAGAAATAGTACCTCGGGTTAAGAACTTTGCTTCAGGATGATAACAGAAATCGCATGGCTGTGGCACAGCAGCAGCAGGAGGCCCCATTAGCTAAAGCGGTACCTCAGGTTAAGGACAGTTTCAGGTTAAGAACGGACCTCCAGAACAAATTAAGTTCTTAACCTGAGGCACCACTGTACAAATTTTAGGAAGCAAGCAAACAAACTTTCCCACAGGTTAAGCAAATGATCTAATCTTGATGTGCTTTCCAGGCAGTTGTAATTGGGATTTAGTATTCATGCTTGGCATAGTTTTTAGATATATTCTGCCAAGAATCATTCACCCCATCTACCTGAGAAATGTTGATGGTAATGAGTCACACCACTGCAACAGTTTAGTGCATTGATCTGTTCAGCACTGTGTCTGCATGTAATGCTAAACCTTGGCTTAGCAGTACAAGGACATATTTCCACACACTGACTTTATAATAATAAGCCGACTTCAAGCAATGGATTGTGAAACTCTGTTATTAAAATAGGCTAGAGTATGATATATTATTATACAGTGGTACCTTGGGTTACAGACGCTTCAGGTTACAGACACTTCAGGTTACAGACTCCATTAACCCTGAAATAGTACCTTGGGTTAAGAACTTTGCTTCAGGATGAGAACAGAAATTGCACAGTGGTGGCGTGGTGGCAGCGGGAGGCCCCATTAGCTAAAGTGGTGCCTCAGGTTAAGAACAGTTTCAGGTTAAGAACAGACCTCCAGAATGAATTAAGTTCTTAACCCGAGGTACCACTGTATACCCCTTGATTGCAGTAAAACCTCTAAGTGGTTTACAAGAAATGTAACACTAAGATTCTTTTATATGCTGGACTAAGCTTTGCAGAAGCCCTCCTACTAGATGCACAGAAGGAGGTGGGGTGGGGAGTCTGCATGAGCTTGATGCTTTGTTTGGGATTGTGGAGGTTTGTCCACATAATAGTAAACCATGATTTAGCATTGCATATGAATGCAGCCTATATGTCATTTGTGGAGGTCTATCAACAGCTGTTAGTAATGTGCAGAGCTTGTCTTAGACCCAGGGAGGGATGCATGCTCTTGGCATGTCAGTATAAGTCTGGCAGGCTGCTGGTGGGGGTGCCCCTGGCTGGCTTAGCCCTCCTAGGCCCAAAGCAAATGTACTTGGCTGCCCCCCTGTGCACGAGCCTGGCTACGGTGACTAAATCAATACTTGCATGTTCGGCAACAGGATGCCTCTAAATGCTAGGCTCTGGGGAGAAACAAGAAAAAGCCATCCCTTCTTGTAAGGTCCCTCAGGCATGCAGCTGGGCACTTCTGGAAACAGAATGCTAGACTAGAAAGGTCTTCAGTCTAATTATGCAGAGATGTTGTTTTGCTCTTGTCACAAAATGTATTATAGCCGAGTTTGCTTTGGTGCGATATTTCAACTTGGAACCGTCTTTTTAAAGATGCTTCTTTCAGGAGCCGTGAGAATTGCTGACAAAATCGAATCTGGTAAAACATCAGTGGTGGTCCACTGCAGTGACGGCTGGGACCGTACAGCTCAGCTGACCTCTTTAGCCATGCTGATGCTAGACAGCCATTACAGAACTATCAAAGGCTTTGAGGTCCTCATAGAAAAGGAGTGGATGAGTTTTGGACATCGGTTTGCAATGGTAATTTCAAAAGGTTTTTGAATTTCTCCTCCTATCTATAAAATTTCTGTAAAACTTGTGCCTCCTGTCTATGTAAGATCTGCTCTTTACCCACCAGGATACTAAGCATGACTGATAACATGAATCAGTTTTGGTTGTTATTTTAGTGTAGCTTATTTAGTATCTAATTGTTGGAAGAAACCTAGTTTTTCTGATAACTCTTCTTAATTGTTCTGGGGCAGTTTTTTTAAAAAGCTATTTTAAATACATTTGACAAAAAAAGAAAAAGAAAAAAGGAAGCGTTGCTCCTGACACTCTTTCTTCCTCACTAGCGTGTAGGTCATGGAGATGATGATCATGCTGATGCTGACAGATCACCCATTTTCCTTCAGTTCATAGATTGCGTTTGGCAAATGACAAAGCAGGTAAGGATATTTTTCTAATTATATCTTCTCTGTTTCTAATCCACATAGGAAGTAATGCTTTCTTTCAGAGCAGTGAAATTTTGGAACTAGTTCAGTGCACACAGCAGAGTGAAATAAATGTATGCAGAGGTGAAAACATCTAAATTGGCAGGTTTTGCAAGATCAACATTAAGAAATTACCACAAAGGGGCCTGTCATCCTATGAGCAAAGTTCTCCCCATGGAAAGGCTGCTCCTAGCCTCCATTAACCAAAATGGCAGTTTTCATTAGTTTTCCCCTGCCCCAATAGTCTGATCCAGAGGGTTGTAGGACCCTGGACAACAGCATAGATGTTCGTGTCACTTCCCTCTTCATCAGTAGAAGCCTCAGTAGAAGCCTACATCAGAACAAAGGCCCAACTGTTCATGGAAGGATACAACTTATTTATTGACATGATAATATAACAAAACAAAAATATTTTCTGGAGAGAAACAGAAATTTGAGAGTGAAAATTCAAAGCTTTTTGATTAACTTGAGTTCACATGGAATGGATAACCTTGCTTTTAATATGAATACAGTTTGGGAAACTGCTGTTTGTGGCCTCTCTGTGATATGTTAGCCAGTTTACATACCAAAGGCATTAACTAATGTATACAAACTCTTGTGTTTTGCCTATTTAGGACCAAATTAATAGTGATGCATTCTATTTATCATTGAGGTTTAGAGCAGATTTTATAAAATGGATGATACTTGCATTTCTTTTAACAATGCACAATACCACAAATCTGTATAACTTTCATTTTACACTTAAGTTCATATTCCCAATAAATTGATTTGAGGAACTGTGAACCACATCTCAACACTGCTTCAGCATGATTGTCACAGAGAGCTTATTCTTCCAAAGGCAGTTCCTGGTGCCCTCTTGCTAGATCTAAATTAATTCTGAACTTCTATTATGTAATTCTGTTGTGGATTTAAATAATACTTCTTTCAAACTCCTTTACAAACAACAAAATTCATCTCAAGCTGCCCTTCCTTTATATTTTGCATTGCAGCTTGAAAACTGGGACCTTGTTATACTTTGCTACTCTGCAAAAAGTCACTCACTTATTTTTCTGTGATTTGAACTTTGCATGAATGAGGTGTTTAATGTTACCTTGTTTGTTTCAGCATGCTCAGTTAAAGGATGTTGCTTCCTTTTTGGAAAGTCATGCAACTATTTTTTTGCAGGAGAACATTTTCCAAAATGCTTTGAACACCTGGAAGCAGCAAAAACCCTTTAGGGGCAGACCCTTAACTCAGAACAGCCTTGTTGTTGGGGTTTTTTGTGATCTCCCTTGTTGTTCCCTATTACTTGCTATAAACTGTTTAGTTGCCCTCTAGTAAAGGACTGTGAAATGACTTTGCCAGTTCCACATGTGTACAAAATCTGAATCCAGCAAGAGATTTAAAATAAACATTGAACTGTTATAGCCCTGAGAGGAGAGGAAAGTAGAATGCAATAGAACCAAAAGGGAAAACTGGGACATTGTGCATAGGGCAGACACCTCATATTTTTTCAGAGAACACAATTTCTTAATCTCATCCAAACCATTTATCAATGTCTTGATCCTGAAAGATGGTAAGAGAAAAGAGCTCTCCTCCTCATATAGTTTATTACCCTGTACTTGCAGCAGTTGAAACAGACTCAGTACCAGTTCACAGGGTTTATGGCACCTTTGTCTTTATATAACCACCTATTACAATAGCTGCTGCCAAATGGAAGTGAGCTACATGCTTACATAAAAGGTTATCCTTGACACCGGTCCACACCCAGCAGCCTTCTGGCTTTAAAATAAGTTGATATCTTATTGGGGTTTTAATGCTTGAATATCCTTATAGAAACTGCCGTGAGCACAGCACACACACATAGAGTGCAACTTGTTCTCTTGGCTACAATAGAAGACCTATTTCAAACCTCATTTTAGCAGAGGCAGGGGTGAGAGGTGGTTTAGCTCGCCAGGAGCACATGCATACCCACAGCTGCCATGTTGATGACCACTGCTTTATAGGTTAATTCAAAATGATCGCCTAGATCAGAAGTTATGGCAATGCTTACCTAGCTATATTCCTGCCTTTTTATTGGATGAGATTGTCAAAAGCTTGAGGTGAGGTGGGAAGGAGGGCACAAAAGGGGTGTAAGGATAGACGGGTTCAGCTTATGTGTGGTGGGCACAGCCTCCATCCAGCAGCGCTTAAAAGAGATTGCCACGTATTTTTCTATTGTGGACGCAGCAAAAATACTTAAACCTACATCGTATGCCACTTATCACTGCTTCATACCGTAGGCAAATGTTTTAATAGCTGCCTTGTTAAACTCAGAATTGAATCCACACCCCAACAGATGTAAAAATGTTTCAAGTGACAGCACAGTCGCTGAGGTCTACTTTGGATGAAGCATTGAGCTGACAACTCTTTCCAAGAACTACATTTTGAATGGTGGAGTCCCTGAAAAAGAAAATTCTAATTTCCTAGTGATAGAAGAATCCTTTTTCATTTGCAAGAGCTCAGCACACACACGCGCACACAATTACACAATACCTTCCTAATCTTGATGAAATGCAATTGAGATAGTGTATGAACTCCAGTTGACACTGTCATGTGTGAAAAGTATTTTGTTACAGAAAAGCGCTGCAATAAAATGTAGTTATTTGGATGTGGCTTCAATCCTCTGAGTCCTGCCGCATTAGTCCTCCTTTGCTTCCTTTCATAAGGGAAAGACCTGAGTCTCTTGAATTCACAGAAAAGAAACTAAGAGCCTATGGGAACCTTCCTAAACAACACCCTCCCAATACAGTGCATTTGTCCAGAGTTGCCAAATGCTAGTACAGCACTCTAGTTTTACAATTTAAATGTCTCTTTGACATTTCGTAAACCTTCATACTGCATTTTACATTAGAGATTTCTCTCTCTCTCTCTCTCTCTCTCTGTGTGTGTGTGTGTGTGTGTTCAAATAAAACAATAGGCCTGAAATCTGGCTTACATTCCAGGGATCACACCTAAATCCAAAATTGCGTATAGTCAAAACACATTGGGTTCAACAACGGATGGGATTGCTAAAGTCATTTCCCCCAGAACCTCACCCCTTTCCTACACCCTCTTAAATTTTTAAACAATTTTTTGCCACACACATAAGGCTGAATGTGCACAAGCTTACTGTACTGTTTCCCCTTAACAAAAAGTATAACAAAATATTTTGTTGTTTTAGTTTCCAGCAGCATTTGAATTCAATGAGCTGTTTCTGATCACCATTTTGGATCATCTTTATAGCTGTCTTTTTGGCACCTTTTTATACAACTCTGAGCATCAGCGAATGAAAGAGGTAAAGTAAATCACCCATGTAATGGTTTTACAGGAGCCAAAAAAAAATTTGAAGCTGTTTTGCCTGTTCTGTAGAGCTGAAAGTTTTTTAAATGTCACCTAGAAATGAATTTTCATATTCCTCTTGACATACCAAATAGGCACCAGATGCCACGAATACAGGCAACTTCTCCCCTCTCTTCGAATCCATTAGGTAACATGAACCTCTATGAAACCTGAGGGGAGCCCATGGGACAGTGATAGAGCAAGTTGAGAGTCCCAGCCTCCTTCTCCATCTAAAAGGACATCAAATAGAAAGGCGAAAAAAGCCTTCTGGGCTTGGCAGGCCTTGGCGAGTTGCTTCCAGTCAGAGTAGTCAGTACTGGGCTCAATCGACTAATGTTCTCAAAATAAGGTGGTTCCATATGTTCAGCACATATGATTTTTCTCTAGTCAGGATTTTTCTCTAGTCAGTTGCATGAGAAATATGAATAGTGGATTTTGAAGGATCCTGGGTACAACACCCAGCTAATTTGCCAAATCGTGCTAATTTATACCTCGAGAGAGAGCAGAGGGAAAGCACATGCTAAACTATGTCACCCCGCTTTTCCCAGGAAGAAAAATGTTAGTACAAACATAACCTTTTGTGTTTTGCTATATATCTGACTTTAAGTGACTGATTCAGCACAGCAAATTGCACAATTGCACCACAAGATGGAGCTGAATTACATATTCTCACCAAGTATGTGCCTACCACACAGCTCCCTCTCATGAATGGATAATCTAATGCAGCTCCCTTTTAAAAAATGCAATTTAAGAGACAGTATAAAATTGCAAGATGATGCTGATAAGAATTCAGATTCTGAAACCTTGATTTAATAATGGTTTCATAATGATGTTTGTATTTGGTCATAGAATTTAAAAACTGCTAAGAATAAACCTAAACATGGACATTTAATTAGAAACATAGTATTTAGATAGGTATAGGGGGACTGGTAAAAATAGGTTATAACCCTTTTCTAAAATACTGCCTCGTTGTTTCTGTACATAAGTGTTTTTTCTTTCCTGACATCTCAGTAATTTTCTTACTTTTCAGTGGGTTCCACCCCCCTTCTGATAGCATTCAGTGTTTACCTTTACCATTTTAAGCTTATTTTTCCTTATAGGTGGAGGTAGAAATTCAGTATTTTCCAATGGAAGCTTATTTGATAACGTTAAATTTGAAAAATCATAAGAAATTATTGTTGCATCAAAATATTGTCAGTCTTTTTCTTAAAAGGAAACGAATTTGGGACCGTGATATCTCTTAAAACAGAAACTCAGTGCAAAATGTAGGGCTTGTCCACACTTCCACTTCTTCTGTGACTAGAAAGCAGGAGTCTGAGCTGTTCTCCACTTGTCTCATGTTTTGCCTGAGACATTTTGCCTTTGCACTGCCACTTTCCCCCAGAAAACTGCTCTTCAGTGCCAAATTGGAGCAAATGTCAATCCGGAGACAACCCGATTGATGTTTGCTCTGATTCAGTGGTAAGCAGTGGATTTTCCTGGGGGGAAATGGCAGGACAACCAGAAATGTAGATGAGCTCTTAGTAAATTCAAAACCTTCACAAGAGATCTACAAGTTTAATACCGGAGTGGATGTGTTTCCTATTGTGGTCCTTGTAGTTCTGGCATTCCATGTAGGTTTATTGAGGATTCCTTGGTGAAAATAAATGTTTCCCTGGAAGATGGTTTGTCCATTTTTGCCAATCTTCCCCAGCACTGTGGCCACTGTGGGAAATTGTGAGGTTTTGTTCTGTGTCTGTTTACAGGGCAGGGTATTCTAGGTTGCATTCTAAAGACAAACAAGTGTACCCCAAACAGAGAACCTACCTAAGACGATGCCCCAATGCACACAAGTTCCACAGAAGATGTTCCTCAGCCAACAGATTGATGTAAAAATGCTTCCTTAATAGTTAGAGGTTTGAAAATATTTTCATTATAATTGTTTACAAGTATTATTATTTTTCCTTCAGGAGATCAGCACAAAGACAATCTCTTTATGGTCCTACATTAATAGTCAGCTTGATGAATTCAGCAACCCTTTCTACGTAAACTACGAAAACCATGTCCTATATCCAGTTGCTAGTCTAAGCCATTTAGAATTATGGGTGAACTACTATGTACGATGGAATCCACGAATGAGACCCCAGGTATGCATTTGTTTGCTTTTCAATTGAATTTCTTTTGCCATTTTTTTTAAAAAAGGAAATACTAAAGAGGTCTAGAAACCATCAGGGCTTTGATTGTTTGGTAAAATAATCAAAGGAATGTGATTCTGTCCCTTTCATCTTTGACTGGAGCAACATATTTTTAAACAACTGGCTGCTGCTCAGAATGGCCAGTTGGAGGGCTTCAAAATTTTAACTGGCCTTGATAGCTAATAATTATTTGTGATAGCCTGCAATCCTGCCCACCCCCACAAATCTGGGACATGCAGAGCTTTAGCCTGCCACTGTGTGCTACAGAGATGCTTGGGAGCAGTGTGAGTATTGCTACTTCCAAGTGCCTCCAAGGCACTCCCAATAGTTCCCTGCACATGCTATTCAGTTCCGCGGAAGAGCAAAATCTCTTTCCATCCAACATAAAGTGATAGACTCCCTTTCCCAGCCCCCTCCAAAATCCTTCAAGTTCTAGACAATGTGTGGAGAACTAGGGAGGGAGGAGGGACGCACCACAAAGTGCAGCTCTTTAACACATTGCACACATATCACCATTTCATTCATTTCATTTATTTTTTATTTTTTTGCTCAGCTTTGCTGTATTTTGTGGTGATCTGAAAGTTCTCTCTGTGGCAGATTTTCACATGTGCAAGCTGTCAGATGCTGACCAAGCAACCATGAATCAACCTCAGATCTGCTGTGAGGGAATGTTTCCTTGATGGCAGTCGTGTGTGCTTTCCTTCTTGGATTTGTGACTCAAGTGCATCATTTTGGTTTATAATTTGTGCTGATCTATGATTACTAGGGATGCGGGTGGCGCTGTGGGTAAAACCTCAGCGCCTAGGACTTGCCGATCGCATGGTCGGCGGTTCGAATCCCCGCGGCGGGGTGCACTCCCGTCGTTCGGTCCCAGCGCCTGCCAACCTAGCAGTTCGAAAGCACCCCTGGGTGCAAGTAGATAAATAGGGACCGCTTACCAGCAGGAAGGTAAACGGCGTTCCGTGTGCTGCGCTGGCTCACCAGATGCAGCTTGTCACGCTGGCCACGTGACCCGGAAGTGTCTGCAGACAGCGCTGGCTCCCGGCCTATAGAGTGAGATGAGCACACAACCCTAGAGTCTGTCAAGACTGGCCCGTACGGGCAGAGGTACCTTTACCTTTACCTTTTACCTATGATTATTAGCCTTCTCATCTGCCACCTTTAGCAATGGGCAAGTCCCCATCTGTGTCCCCACTCATTTTTTCAGGGACCAAAGAAGTCTGTGGCAGTCCTGCAGACACTGGAGGCCAGGACCCAGGGATAATATAGGATTAAAACTACCCTTGCCTAGTGCAGTTCACTCAAACAAGTCAGTATTCAAAACCTAGGATAGGCAACTGTGGGTAGCACAGTGCTCCAATTTACCTGGCCGTAGCTGATTTTATAGCACCCCCCCTCTCCCCGGTTTCAGTTTGATGCCCTTCTAGGATTATGCATTGTTCTTCTTTGAAATATGTATCTGCACAGTACACAATTAAAAGTTACTGGGATAGGATCCAATTGAATTTCCCAACCTTACTAGGGCTGAACATCTGAGCTGGTCATCTTCCTTCTACTCAGCTCTTTTAGAAGCCACATTTTAAGGCTTCAACTGTTACCAGTTAGCACTTTTTACCTTTAGGTTTTGTGTTGCTGTAGAAGGAGGAAATTTTGGACACGAAAGCTGCATAATCACTAATTGTCTCATAGGACCTATTAAAAAAAGTCTCATTTTGTTGCCAGATTGGATTATCTGTTTGTGCTGACTCTTCTTTTCTCTCCCTTTTCTAAAAGCAGACTTACCTTTTACGACTGCTAGTAAAGGTACCTAACCCCTCTCTCTGGAACACCTTAGCACCTTCTGTGAGAGAGTATTTTTCAGCTTTTCTTTCCTCAGGGTATTCGTTCAGAAATCAGTTAAAAATGCAAATTTGCAAGAATTTTATGTTACTGATAAGATGAGAATTTTCTAAACAGATCTGGTCAGTAACTTTGAATGCCACCAATTCTAACCATAATGAGGATTGTGCCCATGTGGTGTAGAATTCTGGGTTGTAATCATTGCTGGTCCTACTCAGAATAGACTTACTGAAGTCAATAGACATTAGTAACTTGGGTCCATTAATTTCAGTAAGTTTACTCTGAGTAGGACTAGCATCTGATAAAGCCCTCTGTCTTGGTTCTTACTAAAAGTGCCAAAACACTTTTGTACGTTCTGGCATACAAAATGTTCTGACATTCCTTTTTTGTTGAGGAATGAACTAAGTACTCGATAGGGAGATGTTGGATCAAGGCTACTTGGAGTGTGGCAATGTGCAGAAAAGTCTTCTGTGCAGGAACGATCAGGCAGCCTGAGGTCAGGTCATAACATAAGAATTGCATCCCCATCTACCCATAGTATATGTGTTATGCATGTTTCAATAGAAATAGGGTGTAAAACAAAAAACAAAAAATCCTAGTATTTACATACCACAGCTATAGACAGATAGTTAAGTCATATGTTGTAAGCTTCCTTGAGCATGGTCTTAACTTCGGAAAGGCAGTATGCAAATAAAATGATTGATTGAAAAGGAGAAAACCATTTATCTGGCTTTTGCCATCAAGCACTTCGAGCTAAGGAAGGAGCCCCAGAATTAACTGGAACAGTGTGGCACTGGGGGAGTTTGTATCCCACCAACAAACCTGCCTAAGCCATGCAGCTAGATCTGCTGTGTCTTCACTGGGCCTGTGGCCATACCTGTTGCAGAGAGGTGGGCAGAGGGGCACTTGAAACAGGACACTGTGTCTTACCAGTGCACAAACGGTATCAACAAGTGACCTGTGGAAGTGCCTCACAGAAGCAAGTCCTTGCTCTCAAGTCTCCCAGGTGAAAATAATGCTAGTTCCATCAGTTCACTGAGCAAAACCACAGTCCCTGTATTCAAAGGCTTTAAGCTGAGGAGCTGCTGAAATGGCAGTTGCTTGCTGTAATGAATACTTGACAGGAGAAACCGATTTGAGAATGTGGCTACAATCTTATGCATGTTTACTTGGGAACAAGCACCATTAAACAGTGAGACTTAATTCTGAACAAACATGAACTGTGTGAGTAGGACAGTTCGAGTGTGCTCAAGTTCCCCTATGCGAGAAGGGAGCAGCAACAGAGTGGAACCATTAGTGATGTCATCTAGATCTAAAGGTGGAATTCTGTGACTCAATGGAGGACTGAATATTTTGTCAGCATTTTTATAGTGAAAAACAAAATGGGTGAGCCTCAAAATATATATAGTGCGCCATTTACTACCGTATTTTTCACTCTATAGGACGCACTTTTTCCCCTTCAAAAATGTGTGTGGAGCGAAGAAGCCATAGCCCCGCGACCCTCTCCCGGCTGGAGAGGTGACATGCAGCTATGGCAGGAGCCTCTTTAGCCGAGCGCCACCTCTCCAGCTGGGAGAGCATGTGCAGGGCTAAAGAATCCATAGCCCCGCGACCCTCTCCCAGCTGGAGAGGTGACGTGAGACTATGGCAGCAGCCTCTCCGCTGCCTGCCTTTCCGCTACTCCCTGACCTGGGCTTCCCCCCGCCAGCCCCAAAGAGCAGGTCGAAAGGAACCTGAAGCCTGGAGAGCGAGAGGGGTCGGTGCGCACTGACCCCTCTCGCTCTCCAGGCTTCCAAGGTAGCCGCCTGAAGGCGACTGAATGCACCTTAAACGGCACCTTGTTTTAGAGGGGGAAAACATGAGGGGGGAAATTCTCCCCCTCTCTGCGCAGCGCCTCCTGCCGCTTCACTGAAGGGAGAGGGGGAGATTTTTTTTTCTTGTTCTCCCCTCTCTAAAACAAGGTGTGTCCTATTGTCCGGTGCGTCCCATAGAGCGAAACATACGGTAATTTTTAACGTTGCCATTTCATGCCTGTATGTTTAGCCTATGATCATCCTGATTTTCATACTAGTTAACGATTTGCAGCCAATTTTATGTTCTCAGCCTCCCAAAGTTTTGAGTTGTTTCCCCCCCCCCTTGTCTTCCCTGATCTTGAACTACTTTTTCTTTGCCAAAGTGACGACGCTGTGCTTCCATTCCTCAAAACACATTTGCTCGTTTGTTGCTTCTTTAATTCTCAGATTCCCTGTTCCTTTTAGGGCCTCTTAAGCTTGTAAATCGCTTGGGAGATTGAGCTGATATTGACATTTGCTTTTTGTGCACGTTCAGTTTGTATTTCTGCTACGTTTCAGAAGCACTGCTTTTTATGGTAGATTTAAAATGTTGATCCAATGTGACTATGATGCTTTCGTTCATGGGACTCATTGTGCAGTGTTGTTTAGGGCTTGAAATTAGTTCTAGTGGGAATATTTGCTGTTTGAAAGATTATCAAAAGCAACAACTGTAGGACTTCCGGGTTGGTGCCTCCGGTAATGGCGGAATTCCTCTGATTGGGAGGAATTTGCCCCATGGGAATCTGGGTCTGGCCGCCACGGCGAAGGCGGAGACCCGCAAAAAATCACAGGCGGGAGAAGCCTGTGAGCGTGGGATTCGGCAGGCACCTTTTGCGCCTCCCCTACTCGCGGGGAAACCCGGTTTCGGGGGTCCGGAGCGACGTGGGGTGAGTGGCGTGGTGCTTCGAATCGTCTGCTTCTTCCACGGAGCGAAGCCGCATAGCTGTTGCCGGAGAGCACTGACTTTTTCCTGTGGACAATTTGATTTTAAAGTAATTACCCGTGAGTAGAGCTGAAGCGGGAGAATTGGATTTTTAAAAAGTTTAATTTGGCATCGTAACGGGGAGGTTCAAAACAGGAAGTCCGCCTTCCCCTTTTGTAAATAGACTGAAGCAATGAGGCTGCAAGCTGAAGTCTTGGAAAGCCTACTGTAAAGGACTAAATTTCCACTGGTAAAGAACATTAACCCCCCCCTTGGAGGCAGGAGAAGAGGGGGGAAAGTTGTGGATTGAGTATGCCTGCAGGAGAGAGCGAAGAGAGCTAAAATACTGCCGCTCTGACTCTGGAAACGGGCTGCTAGCAGGACTGATGTCTTTTGGAATGCTTATTGACAGTGTTTAGAACGTTCATTGACAGCTAGCTAAATAAGAGAAATACATTGTTTCTATTGTCTCCGGCTGCTTTTAAAAAGGAGTAAAAGTAACTGAAAATTGAAACTAACTTTGGATTGTTGGAAACTGTGTTTAAAAGAGGACATTACTGATTAATATAAATAGAAACTGTTTCCCCCTAGTGGAAGCCTTTGAAACTGGTTGCTTTACAAGAGCTGGGCTAGGGAAATTTCCAGCTGCAAGATAAAGAACTGTGAGACTCTGGGACTGACCTTAAATTTTTTAAGTGTTATGGCAAATGGAAAGGAAAAAACAGACCAGTCAATTGCTGAAAAAACATTAAGGTCTGGGAGGACTTGGCAGCAATCCAGGAGAGGCTCAACATCAGGCCCCTCTGCCTCTTTTGCTGCTGCTTTTGCATCAGTACACTCAAAATCAAGAGGAATGTCGACAGAAGAAGCCTTAGCGGCTGCATTAAATAAAATAAATGATTCACTGGAACAGCTTAACAAGAAAACAGACGCGATAAATGTGAAAGTGGATGTTGCAACCACTAAAAGTGACTTAAATATAGAAATTATAAATAATTTGGGACAAAAGGTGAATACCAATACAGAAATTATCCAGAAATTGATACAGGAATCTACTTTGATACGGCAGACTGCGGAGGAAGCCAGGGAGAAAGCCGTTGCTGCTGAATGTAAAGTAACACAACTTGAGAGAGAGAGAGAGAGTCCCAACCCTACAGAGGCAACTTGATGAACATAAGTTGACGCTTGTCATGATTGAACTTAACGAAAAACAGACGAATTTGAGGATCAGAGCCCTACCTGAATTGGAGAAGGAAAGCTTGACAGATTTTCTCATACAGGAATCTGCTGACTTTTGGGACTTGGACTTGGGCCAAAAAGAGTTTAGAATTGTGAGGGCCTTCAGACTTGGAAGAGGAGGGAAAAAAGAGAAGAATAGATTAAGAGACTGCTTGATCACCCTTCGAATTAAAGAAGAGAGAGTTAGAATCTTGGGTTGGCATTACCAGAAGAACCTAGAAGTACAACAGTTAAGAGTGGACATTTTTAAAGACGTCCCGAAATATATTTTGGATTTTAGGCCTAACTACGGAGATATTGTTGCCCTGCTGAGAAGGAACAAAATCATCTTTAGGTGGGAGTTTCCCCAAGGTCTATCCTTCAGTTTCAAAGGAAGGAAAATAAAAATAAGATCAGTAGAAGATAAAGTAAAGTTTTTGTATAAATATGAAGATCTGCAGAAGGAACTTGGAAAAGAGCCAAGAGCATCGGATAGAAGATCACCAGGATGAAGTTGATCGACTATATGGACTATACGGAACTGGCAGAAATGACTGGCAGAATCCGAGACCAGGGAGAAGAGTCAGTGGAAGAAGACTGGAAAAACTTTAAAGATTATTTACGGAAATATTGTAAATTCAATGAATGTTAGAAAAATGTTGGAATGAAGTTATATGGCTTTAGTAGAAATGTTATAAGGAATTAAGTATAAATAAATTAATAGAGTATTAAAGATGAATGTTAGAAAAATGTTGCAATGAAGTTATACGGCTTTAGTAGAAATATTATAAGGAATTAAGTATAAACAGATTAATAGAATATTAAAGGGAAAATAAGGTTAGAATGTGCTAAGATAATTATAGGATAGAAAACAGAGGAAGATGGGAAGGAATTGCTGAAACAATTAACAGAAGTGGAATACAAAAAGGGAGGTGTGAGGAGGTCGTGGAAATAAGTGAATGAAAGTTAAAATATTGAAATTATTTGATGTGCTTTAAATTGTCTTTGTTTTGTTTTGTTAGTTTGTTAGTTTAATGTGTCAGTGTTATGCAGTGTTTGTGTATTGTATTGTATTGTATTGTATTGTATTGTATTGTATTGTATTGTATTGTATTGTATTGTATTGTATTGTATTGTATTGTTCTTTTTTTGTAGTGTTTAAATTGTTGGAAAAGTAATAAATATTATTTTAAAAAAAAAAAAAGCGACAACTGTAGAACATTGTCCTTTTGAGCCATCAAAGGAATGTGTCCAGACTCTATAAAATAATAGTTCTATGCTCTTCTCTACTACAGAGTTCATTGGACTGGGTCCAGAGCCTCATTTTTTTGTGCTGGATTCAGAACAGCAACTTTTGCCACTGTTGGAAGCTCTTAAGGAACATAATAGTGCCATGCCAGAGGTTTTGAAGGGTGACAGAGTGAGTCCAAGGTTCCTAATGCTGATGTAGCCTTTTTATGTGGAGAAGAGGAGGTTCTCCTTTCTCCCCGTTCTTCAGAGTTGAAAGTGCGATCATGGAGCCAACATTGTTTGTGGTGTGCAGTAGGCCCACACAACAATTTTGTGACCCACCAAATTAAACACAGCTCACCAGTCCCATGTATCAAGCCTGCTATGTGATTGATAACCCTTGTTTTTGCAATCCCTTTCAGCCAACAAAATAAAAATGTGGCGGTGGGGCTTCCCTGCATGCCTTGTTAGTTGCTGTCACCATGGTGGATTACAAATTGTGCAAATTTGGTGCACATGCCATTATTATTATTATTATTATTATTATTATTATTATTATTATTATTGTTTTAATTGTCTCACTACAGTCTCTAATCAAATTGGTTTTGCACTGCTTGAGAAATCTGCAAGAGCCTTTTGACCATAAGGATAGTAGTGGTGGTCAGGGCTTTTTTTCAGCCAGAACTCTCTGGAACTCAGTTCTGGCACCTCTCAGTTGGATGCCAGTGCCTTATACCAGAACAAAGATGAGTTCTGGCACCTCTTTTTCTAGAAAAATAGCACTGTTAGTGGTACCATTTTAAACTCTCCAGGCCCTGAGGGAAGCAGATTAGAACTTCCCTGTTGCACCACAGTAGCTACAAAAGCGGGGATAGGATCAGGCTCTACATCAGGCATAGGCAAACTCGGCCCTCCAAATGTTTTGGGGCTACAACCCATCATCCCTAGCTGACAGGACCAGTGGTCAGGGATGGTGGGAGTTGTAGTCCCAAAATATCTGGAGGGCAGAGTTTGCCTATGCCTGCTCTACATCAAGCAATTGATTTAAAATAGTCTTTTTATTCTACTGCTGCTTTTCTTCCTAGTGCTAAAATTGTGATGTTTCTTTTTTAAAAGAGAAGGCCTATAATAGAAGATATACATTCATTGCTGAACAATTTTCTTTTGAATGGCTGTTCTTGAGCAAGTAAAAAGGAAGTGCAAGAATGCACCCTTGCTATCCATACAATTAAGAACGGGTAGTTCTGTAAGTGAGTAGCTATTATACTGCCTTTTATGCTTATCCTTGTTGGTATGGAGGATTTTGTGATCCTGACGTACTTCACAGTGCTGAAAGAACTGGGGGGAAATTGGTGCAGTCTCCATTGTCATTGACATTTATAATTTGAAAAAGAAGGTACTCTAGCAGGCATAAAGGATCTGTGTGGGTTTGTGGTTGAGTTTGTTGGGAGTCAGAAGCTGCTTTGGCTTCATGTAGCCTCTTCCCTTGGTTTTTATTTTTCAGCCTTGCCCATCAAACTGTCATAGCAACCTCACACTTCTAAATCCACAGGTTTATTATAATTACTTACACAGTGGCAGGCAGCAATTTTCAGTATTTAGTAAATACACAATAAATAATGAAATTAAATCCTAGAATCGCTCGCCTAACTTAAAACGAGTACTTCACTACTCAGGTGTGTTAACTGAAAGAACAACTTAAAACAGTTGCAAGGAATATAGTACACTGTGTAATCAGTGGAAATAAGCCCCCAGCTACTTTTGCAGATTAGTTAGTGTATGCTGTATGCATTTTCATCAGACATCACTCTGGGCATGGGAAATGATGACATAGAAAAGAAGCAACTGCTCACATAATCAAATGCCGTATGAACTGACCTGGTAGACCAATTGCCAGTGGTTTAGCAAACTATGCGCTTCCTTGAAACATAACAAACAGGGCATCAGTTTTTTGTTGAAGGCTACTTGAAGATTAAATCGTGTTGGTTAGCAGATGTTTTCCCATTGTGACTTTCCCCCTCTCTTTAATCTGTGTTTGTTTTAACACATTAGTAGAACAACTGATACCTCTATAAGTAATTTAATTTCTGGAATCAAAGTGGAGGGATTCATCTTTTTGTTTATCAGTGCTAATGACTTTTCATATATTTGAAGCCTAATTATCTATAGGAAAACTGGAAGTGTTATTGAGTGATCGCCCAGTCAATTTTACACCAAGATTAGGAAACTGATGGTTCTTTCCAGCCCTGAAATTACTAGATGGAAGCAGACTGGTATTCTTGTCCACCTCTCTGTGCAGAAAACTGAAATAGGTGTGTGGCTGTCTCACTTTCCCATATTGGGTATATTCAGCTGCAGAGTAGAAAATGTGTATTGCTTTCAAAGCGTTGCCTAGCAGCAGACTACAAGCTGTCCACAGTGACACTCATAATTCACTAAAGGGAAATAATTCGCTAAAGGGAAGAGACCTACACTTATTTCAGGAAAGCAGGGTTGCAAAAGCTACTTGAACACAGACCAGGAATTGGTTCACATTTGTTCTTCATATCAGGCTTTAAAACCCTACCTACAAATAACACCCTCTGATATGCATGTTTCTTTGGTCTTTCAGGTGTGAAAAGGGACTGGTTGCTCACTAGTGAAGGAACTGGTGTCATGCTCCAAGGTGTACTCTTGTTGCCTTTATTGGGCAGCTGAGCTCAAAGATGGGCCTTTGAGCTGATCCCTTTTCGCCCCATGCTCAAGAGTTGGTTTACAGTTCCATCCCATGTTGCTTCATGCTTCTCACTTCCCCTTTCCCCAGACAGCCACCAAGAATTTTACACCAGTGTAAAATTCCTTTGGAGAACAAAGCAATGGAGAATATATTCTCGTACCTTTGTAAAAATTTTGCAAAAAAATCAAGGGTTGTCTGGTATTAAAGAATATGGAATCATGTACACAGGTTGTGCCAAATTCATAGCAACATCAGCAGTCTGAAGTCCAGTTGCCCAATTAGCAATTTTGTTGGGAATGTCCAACCCACATTTCTCCTTTTCAGCTCTAGTTTTGCCCTCCACTCCCTGCCTTCCCCCCCTTGATTTTCCTGGAACCGATTTAATGACACTTTAACTGTACAGGTAAAGGTAAAGGGACCCCTGACCATTAGGTCCAGTTGTGACTGACTCTGGGGTTGCGGTGCTCATCTCGCTTTATTGGCCGAGGGAGCCGGCGTACAGCTTCCGGGTCATGTGGCCAGCATGACTAAGCCGCTTCTGGCAAACCAGAGCAGCGCACGGAAACGCCATTTACCTTTCCGCTGGAGCGGTACCTATTTATCTACTTGCACTTTGATGTGCTTTCGAACTGCTAGGTTGGCAGGAACCTTACTGGGTCCTTAATTAATGAAGGGTGCCCAGTTAAAACTGAACAAGTAATATAAATAAGAAATATCACAAAATGTGGGAAAAGAGCAGGATTAGACCAATCCGGGGTTGAGGCCACAGTGTTACTACCATCTTAATATAGGAGGAGGCTAGCTGTGATGAGGTTTTCCTCAGTTTCTCAGTTTCTGAAGAAGCAATTTCCATTTTCTCTGACAGTTAACAATGGTAAACCAGGTAAGAGAAAACTGAAGCAGTATGCCTTTGACATCTTCCTGCCTGTCTTCCTAAGTTTTCCAAGCCTCTGCTATCTGTTTGGTAAAAGGTGTACTTTATTGGAGGGAATAATTTATTCCAGTTTTAATATCCAAAAGGCAATTACAGACAAATAACTTAAGCCAGAGAGTTGACCTTTACTGTGGCTGTGCCTGCTAAGGGAGGCCCATCTTGTCCCTTCTGAGATGGCTTCCTGCCATTGTGCATAGATGCCTTTTCCTGCGTGCCTTTGCCTTTCCAAATTCCCCCAAGTTGTTAATTTAAGTGTAATTGTGTTATCTGCTATCTTTTTTTAAACTGCTGTTTATTTTGTTGGTTTTGTATTGTTGATTTTGACTGCCCTAAGCATTTCTTTTAACGGCAAGCCGGGATAAACCTGATTCTAATGAATGGCTGAATAATAAATATTTAATAGTAGATTTGCATTTCTTTGACTTGGAATACACTCCACCACCCCCCCCCCCCAAAATCTGGCATTTTATTACTCAAACAAAATCTGTGTTCATTTCCATCAGATGCCAATTCATCAGAATCTGAAAGAACTCCTTGTCATCAGAGCCGAACTCCAGAAGAGGGTTGAAGAGCTGCAAAGGGAAGCAGCAACACGTTCCATTTCTTCTTCATCAGACCGAGGATCTTCTCCTGCAGCCACACCAGTGCATACCTCTGTCTGATGCAAGGCTAAAACGGAGGTACACTTCTACTATGGGCATGTTCTGGGCAGTGGAATACTCCACCACCCCTGAGAGTAATATGTCAACATCAACTCTTCCTGCTGTTATGCTGAGGTAAAAAAAGTGCTTCCTTGCGTGTAACGCTGTAGATGGTGGTTGCCAAGGTGTGTTTTTTGTAATGTGTCTTTTTGATGTCTCTAATTGAATTGGCAATTAGAAAGTTAATTTTTATCTTAAGCAACCTGCAACAGACTGCTCAGAAACTGGGAATTCATCTATCAGGTAAATGCTGCAGTGAGAATTTCCATGGAACTGCCAAGCCCACAGTGAGCCAAAACATACCCAGAGACCATCCTTCCTAAAAGGGGAACCCCTCTGGTTTCCTTGGTACTTATTACGTTTTTTAGGGGGGGACCACAACAAATACTATATTTCTTGGGACAGTTGTAGATGATCTGATGCACTTTGAAATGGATTTAATTTTTTAATTATAGCCAGTTGTATATTTTGAATAAATATGCCATTAAAGGATGAGCAGGATTTGCCAACTGTGAGACACTTGGTAGTTATAGTATAATCTTCACAGCCAAGATTGCTAAATGAAGTTTTGCAATTTTTCTGTAGCTATTGTCCATTTATCTACCTGAGTGAGGTACTGAATTGACTTAGTTGTGTCATTCATTGCTCTGTACAAAACTTTAGTTTCAAATGGCCTTTTCACCTAGCTAGATTTTGAAATGTGTAAATTGCAGTTATTTTGTTTATCATATCTTGTTAAAAATCTGTACACACCAAGAGCCTTCGGTTGTTCTTATTGCATACAAGTCTATGCAAGGCCAAACACTCTTCTTAAGCAGAGTTACAGGAACTATTCTTTTCAAATGTTTGGGGGTGGAGGGTAGTAAATTGTAATGATAGTAGGTTTTTAAGGAAAAACTGTCATTAATTGGTTCCTTGAAACAATAAAGACTTGTTTTAGTCCTTTTTGGTTCATTTTCTTCTGGATTTGCAATGCCCATACAACGCGAGTGACCAACCAGCATCATGTCTATTCAAGTGACAGGGATTGGAGTAAGGTGGCTCACAAACCGTGGAGAAGTAGGACTGCACTTCAGCCTACTCTCTGGCTTGTAAAAGGCTAGGCAGAACCACTGGGGGCAGTGAAGGTGGCATTTGCATTGGTGCAACAGTATTCTATTCGGACTTCACTTGTCGCATATTTGCCAAAAAAGGCTCACAGCCACTGCCAATCACCCACCTTTCTAGCCCCTGTAAAGACATCTTTGCTTTGGGATCATGAAAAGAAACTTCCTAAGAGTTAAAGCTGTTCTGCAATGGGGCAGTTTTGCTTGGGGAGGTGGCAAGCTGCCTTTTGCTGAAGGTATTAAAGTGGAGGCTGGAGAAACATCTGTCAGGAATACTCTAGTTGTAAAGCTTGTACTGAGCAGGGGGTTGGATTGGGTGACCTCTTGGGTATCTTGCAGCTCTGCCACTTCAGATGCCACCTTACACTGCCGTATCTGTCCTATTTTCACAGGCTTGATGCTGAAACTCCCTTTTACGTTAAGCTTCATACAAAATTCCCAACTGGCTTTTATTACATGCTCAAAAGAATACTAGTTTTCCCCATGCTAACTTTTTCCTTATAAATCCCATTTTGTTTTTAGTGTCCTAGAACAGAAATACATTTCTTGAAAATTTGCAGTTCAAATGGATTTCAAAAAGGGGGAAACTCTTTTTTAACAGTTGAAGATTTTCACTTAAAATTCTAAAGGATAGCATTAATTGCTAGATACACTGAGTGTGGGGGCATACATTGTTGGTTATATTTTTCTAGTTTAGAAAATAAAACAGGCTTTAAATATTTGGGATTAAGTGTAGAAAACCGCAACTAGTCCCTTCTAGACTTTTTGTTTCCTCGAAGTGCAGCCCCACTTTGCCATGTGGGAAGTTTCAAAAGAAACTTGTGATGTGTCAAGGACATCTGCTGCTCAAAGAAAAATGTCATGAAGTCCCACATAGTGCATGTCATGGCTTTGCAATGTTGCTTTTAGATACTGACTGCCAGATTGTTTCATGTTAAGCCTGCCTTTGGTCTCCTCTAGAGTAGGCAGGGTAGCAACCAGAGCTTTAATTTTAAAAACCAACCAAAAAGGAAACAAGCCTTTTCACTCAATGTAAAAGGTAGAAAAAGATCATTTGTGTGTCTCATTTGAAAGTAGGCATTGCTGCATTGGAAATCTGACTTGATGGTTGCAGAGACAGGTATATGCTTTACAATTCCCCAGCTATTGTTTAAAAAGATTCAAGTTGCCTGCAATTTCCCTCTCCTTTTTCATTTTGGAAAAGAGCTTGCTGGCCTTGCGCTGCAAATGCACGCCCACAGAGCACACACACAGGCACATTGTTGTTGTACAAGTCTTTAATTTTTTTATTGTTTTCCAGTTTGTAGTTCAGCAATCAAGTTCGGATTTCCCTCCCCTGTAATTCTTATATGCACTTTAGCAAAATGAGTCCGCCTTTTGACAGCATAATGCACAATTTTCATCTGGGACAGATCATTTCTGTATTAGCTAAAGAATTGTATGTATTGCTTAAATAAACGCTTGGCATCTTTTGGACACAATCTACTCTCTTAATCTGCTGTCTGGGTTCTCTTCCCCTCCCCTCCCTTTCGCCAAGTTCATCTATTTGCTTTTGTTTCCTTCTATGTTTGTAAAGTTATGCACTTTTCTCTCGGATGAACCTCAATTCACACAACAGCAAACAATCTATTGACAATGATAATGTATAGTAAACAGGGCCATTTGCTGTTAGTTGCATGAGACAGTGACAGCTGACGCTGTGGCCTTAAAACACTTTGCCAAGAAAGACACAAGTTAAGAAAGAAAAGAGCCAAGCCAACACTTAAGTGAGTTAATGTGGCTAGATCCCTGCCAATATTCTCATAATTTTGAAAAATACAGGAAACCACTTTCCCATTCTCTAATTAGGCATCTTCTCTTTACTTGCAAGAATGTGTGTTGTGTATAAATTCAGGGCACAGGAAGGGGTCTTTTATATATATATCTTTGGCCTGATGGAAGACTTTAATGCATGTCACTTGACCTATTCTGGAACATCTGGCTGAGCTTATTTATGTGGCTTTTCAGTGCACAGATAGTTTTAATTATGAACATAAAAACACAAGAGTAGAAAAACAGAAATGGATCCCTTCTGGAGGTGTAGTACTACAAAGTTGGCACTGCTACAGAGAAATCAGCCAGGAAAAGCCAAACATATTGTTGGTTGTGTACAGACAATGGAAAGAAGGTCCCCATGGGGAGAGGTCATAGTTCAATGGTAGAGCACATGCTTTGCATGCAGAAGGTATTGGGTTCAATCCCTGGCATCTATTTAAAAGGATTTCAGATATTAGGCCTGGAAAAGCACTCCTTCCCTCTCTGTTTGTCTCAGCCTCCTAAGGTTTTGGAGACCCACTGCCAGTCAGAGCAGACTGGGCTGAGCTAACTAGATCAATGGTTGTTTCACGTTCTATTAATAGTAATAGTGTAAGCAGAACTCTGCTCAGCAGTTAGCTTTTCTGAAACGCTGCTGTAGGAGGAGATTAGTGGCCACCTGACAGGTCTCATTACTGTAGCTGCCACTTTCATCCCTGGCTGAGTGACTGAGGGTGGGGAGTGGGCAGGTAGCTCTTGGGGCCAGGCTTAGCAAAGGGGACTTCAGTTGCTGATCTAGCACAAAGAACCAGAGAACAGAGCTGCTTGTGTACTTTTGAGTGGAGAATGCAGTCAGTCCCCATTATCCGACAAAGCAGATTTCTTTGGGGATACGTTCAACTACATTTTAAAGTGGTTCTACAGGCAATAGTAATAGTGATAATTGCCCTGTATGCCTAATGCTGAATTATAGTGCTATAACATTTTAAACAGGTGTCTCCTGTTTGATGTGCATTTCTATAGTTTTGATTTTTATATTCTACCTAAAATTTACATTAAGGCATAACCATTTACCAAATTCATATAAAAAGGCTTTGGGGAAGGAAGTAGCTTAAAGGTTAACCTACTGTCTTATCCTGAAAGCCCGATATCTTACTTATTGGAAGTATTGTGAGTTTTTGTTTTTTACACACACACAAAAGAAATCTGCAATACATACACATTTCAAATGACTAAGTGGTTAGTGGGTTATTTTCAACACTCAGATGCACTGTTTTTCAAAATTCAGATCAGTGGCTGGACAGTGCAGTAATAGAAATACAACAAAATCGACAATTTACATCTACAGAAACATTTCCCATCATTGGCAAGAAGAAATAAGGAATTATATTCATTTATCTGAGAAAATGACTCCTAGTGCAAGTACTAGCATCATAGTTACACTTATTATTTCCCCGCTATTTATCTAAAGATGCACTACTTCATCCTACTCTAATCTTTTATGTACTTGACTAAAAAAATTAAAAAAGAGATATGCTATAGTAGTTGGAAATTACCATTATGTCAATTCAGCTGTGTGGTATTGTTAGTATCTGACTAATTTGTGCTCTGCAAAAATTGCAAACCACAGCCTTCCTAAAAAACCTAATCTACAGTACTTAAGGGTAACCTCAAAACGTAGAAGCCCCCCAAACTGTTTCCATGACAGTACTCCACCAGACTGAACGCTCCTTTTCCCGTGGTTTCTACTTAAGTGAAGACCGTCCATGGCACAGCAGGCTTCCAGGCAGAAGCAACTTTCTGTGGCTTCCGTTCTGGTGACCAGTGTATGAAGCACCCTTCAATAAGTAAGTAAGCTGCATTCCTTCTTAGATGTATTGCCCTGCTTTAGTCCCATTGAAGCCAACAGTTAAGATGAGAATTTAGGAGTAAAAGAGCTTATCGTAGCATTGTCATAGAAGCTAAATACATTCAAAAGGTGTGAATTTCTTTAAAGCTACTGTAGGGCTCTTGAAATGCAAGTGGTGAAACAAAAACAGAGCAGAAGGAATTTGCACATTTGTCATCAAACGTCTAAGCTACAGTTTTAAGCACCATTTCATGGAGGCATGTTCCACTGAAATCAGTGGCATCTGCCTCAAAGAGGACATGTGTGAGGTGAGGTGAGGATCTCAGGGCAAAATTTCATCCTAGCTATACCCCTAAGACCCAAGCCAGCTTTAATCATGGGTCATAACAACTGGTGGTTCCATTTCCATTAAGAGATTTATCCAGCCATGTCAGTAGAGTCCAGATGCATAGCAGCATCCCCCGCTATTTCTACCTGCAGATCTCCCTTGCTAGAGCAGGGTGCTAATGTTTCCAGATTCCTTTTAAAAATATATCAGTAAAAATTAAGTTTGTAAACAGTCAAAAGCTAAATGGATCTTTTATCCACAAGAGTTCTTTTTCACTACCTTATGATACAGATGTGTGCATTTTTTAAAAAAGAAACAGTACTCCCTTTTTAATGACTCGCTAACATCACTGATAATTCATAATCATACGGAAGTATTCACCTTGCTACAATGGTGAAAAGTGGGACTGTTAAAAATCACCAACATGGGCCAGATTTTTTATCTAGATTACTTCAGAGCTCAGTAGTTAAGAGTGCATGCTTTGCACCAAAGGACTCTCAGGCCATCCTTGGTATCTCGTTAGAGATCTCAATTAGAAGGTCAGAACCCAAAGTGCAACTAAGTTGGAGGTTTTCAAGCAAAGGACGAACAGCCAACTGTTGTGGGTGCTCTCACTCTAGACTTCCTGCATCAAGGCAGAGGTTGGAGTCAGTAGCTTGCATCCAGCCTTAGTTCTACTCCAAGTAGACCCATTTAAGTTAATGGACCTAACTTAATAATCTCCATTAACTTCAGTGGGTCTGCTTTGCATAGGAATAGCCTTGGTTACAACCCAGTGGCCTACAAGATCACTGGGAAACTAACTGAGCTCTTGATCCATGGTTGCATCACATGTTGTGGTTTAATTTCCTAGCTGAAAGCCCATAAATTCTGTTCCTGGATTTTAGCCAACCCAGGAATTAGAGTCTGACAAAACGAAGAGGAGCAAGCTAACAGTTGAACTGCAATATCCTCTGTCATTGCACAAGAGATTGTGCGACTGCAACCTTCGTGATTGCCCAGTGCAGCAAGCAGACTTGCAGTCCTGGAAATGCAAGCATGTTCTAAATCTGGAGTAAAATAGAGCAAAAAACCCACGTTGTCGGCCCAAGTCTATGGGACTGAACAGGGAAGGGAAATCTTGCTTTTCTTTGCCAGCGGAAGGGCTTGGGTATAGGTTCAAATTCTGACCTGAAATGTCCCTGGATTTTTAAATAGGAAACATTGCATCCACAACAACTAGCTGCATAGGGTTCTGGTAGCAAAAAAATTCAGGATGTTTGTAGAGAAGCCCAGTTGTATGGGGTAATATTCACCTGCTGTCCTCTGTCAAATGAAGACCTACCCCACAGGCACTTGTATATCTTGAGGTGTAGCTACTTAAAGGACTAAACTCCACCCTCCAACATTCATGTAACTTCCACTGTTATCAGTGGAAGCTACATGCTTATGGCTGACAGCCGGAATTTGGCTGAAAGTCATTTCATAAAGGTTTTTTAAATGGTTTGCTTTGGACTGTTAATTTACAGGCACTTCATTTGTTCTCACACCTGTAGTCACTAACTCAGCTGCTTCCCCCCCCAACCTTCATGAAAATCCCTAACTCTAATGTGAAACACCAATTTGAAGCACCCTTTTGTTCTTGTATTCAACCTGACAAAACTCCTACATGACCATGTGAATGTAAACCTACAACTCTTCACGAAGAAAAGAAAAAAACCAGAATACCAGCTACCACAATAAGAAGCCTGTCTTAATCAGAAGAACGCACATTTAAATAGCTTTGGATCCAAATCAAATGTTTGTAAAAAGCTAAATTACAAGCATGTGAGAAGCGTGTGTGTGTGTTGCCATTGATTCTTCTCCAGACCAAGTCTGGGATTCAGACTTTTGCGTTTTCTTGCGGCGGAGGTGGCTCTGCAGTCTGTGGCTCAAGGACAGAATATTTAACTGGGAAGGAAAGAGCGAAAGTTAAGTCAGTGTGAATTAGTCTTCAACAAAATTGTTTGCCTCCTTTGAGCCTGAAAACAGTATCTTACCTTGTGGTTCTTCAGTCACCACCGCTTCCATGTTTTCTCCTTTCACGTACTCTGCATTAAGACCCTCTGAAAGCAACAACAGATGAAAAACATTGGCACTGAAAGACCATCATTTGCAATGGTGTTTAGGAATAAAGGGTTCATGCCTTGAGAAGAAGGAGTGTCATAGCAATGGGTTACAATGGGCACTCCATTCAGGCACAGCAATTATGGCAATGAGAGGATGACTCTTACATACCTGTGTGTGTGTGTGTGTGTGTGTATGTGCACCAACACAGGGCTGTGGGCACCTGACCCAGCTGGGAGCTTGCAGCAATGGTATAAACTGGCACCTGCAGAATGCCACATATACTGAAAAGCAGACCCAGCAGACACATGCAATGGTTGCTTGTGTATTTAATGCACTTTGGCCCAGATTAATCCACATATATTTCAAGTTATTGACTAAAATCTCCAGGTGTACTCAAAATAATCAAGCCTGCCCAATAAAGTGACTAAATGTGTATTACAAGCTGTGAAAAATGCAAATGTTTGCTCCATGAGCAGGGGTAAATAACCTGTGACTACCTAGATTTTGCTAGTACTTCCATCAGTCACAGCCTGCATGGCCAACTGTTCTTTATTTAGTCCTTTCCTTTCCTTTCCTTTCCTTTCCTTTCCTTTCCTTTCCTTTCCTTTCCTTTCCTTTTTTTTCTTTTCTTTTCTTTTCTTTCTTTCTACACTGCTTGCATATGCCTGCTCTCCCTTTGGAGACATAAAAAACAGCAATTGTTATTTTTACCAGGTGATTGTCCTTAGCAGGTTCTGCAGGCAGCACAGAAAAAGAAGCCCCACTCACTTTAGTAGTCGAGTCCCAAGTGCAAACCAAAACTCTTAAAGACACCTTTTGGTATGTAGGATTTTCAGCTGGCGACTACAGTAAGGGAAAGGTTTTGTACTTTTATTGCTAAGCTTAGCTGTTTACACTAATATTTGTTTTTGTTTTTTTAATGTTTTAAAGCAGGCATAGGCAAACTCGGCCCTCCAGATGTTTTTTGGGACTACAACTCCCATCACCCCCTAGCTAACAGGACCAGTGGTCAGGGATGATGGGAATTGTAGTCCCAAAACATCTGGAGGGCCGAGTTTGCATATGCCTGTTTTAAAATGACATCACAGGGTTTTTAAAGCTGCTTTGGGAAGTTTGAACTTAGCCAATTTTAATGTTTCTCTTACATAACAGTCTAGGAATTTTTCAGTCTGCCTGAGCTGTTGCATTAGCCTTGCATGATAAACTTGCCTGTATAGCCAGCTTGTGGCTCTTGGGTTGAGCACACCTGGCTACTTCAATCAAGAACTATCAAGCTTTTAAGCATCTCATAGATATAGATTTTGGGCCAAAGTGTGGCAATTATTCATTTTATCAATCTGTTCTTAATATTCCCCTTTTTAAAAGGGATTCCAGATGTCGCCTTGATGGTTACTCTCAATATAAGTTATGTAACGCGTATTATCTGTTTCCCGCTTTATCCACTTGGTATACTGATGGTGTTCAACACAAGCATTGTTCAAATCGTTCAGAGAACTATGATGGTGTTCCTTTATTTGTTTTTGGTTTTTTGTTGGTATTTACAGCTGCCACACTGAAGGCATTTATTGAAGCATAGGAAGCTGCCCAATTCCAAGTCCACCTAGCTCAGTGTTGCCTGCACTGACTGGCAGTGGCTCTCCAGGGTTTCAGACAGGGGACATTCACAACCCTCCATGGAGATTGAACCTGGCACCTTCTGCATGTAAAGAAGAGTTTTGCTACTAAGCTACGGCCATTCCTTTTTTTGACAATTCATCTGTATTAACAAATTCTTCTGAAGTTCATGCAAGCTACACCTGCCAAAAATTCCCCCTTTGACACACCTATTTAAAAGGTGCAGGGACCCCATCCTGTTATTGGTGGGCCAACCTAAGCAAGCTGCAAATGAGCCTGAATATCTTTTGCTCTAGTGCCGTTCCTGCTTTTCATATCCATGTGTACATTGAACATGGGCAGAAGAGTTCCGGCTGGCCACACCCCCAGTTCAATCTTTATTCATTGGGCCAAAAAAGAGGATGCAATTTCAAAGCATGTACAACAGTTTGGTCTGAAATAAATGAGCTCTCCCCACTCTGTACAAAGTTCCTTTGTTTCTGTACAAAGACAAAGACAAAGGGAAGAAGAGGCCTTATACAACCAAGGGCAAGCAGAAAGAGGCATTCAAGTGACTTTAATTGGGTAGCACAAAGGGTGTCATTGGACAAACTGACCATGAATGCCACAACCCTACCACTCAGCTAAAGGGGAATGGCTTAACCGAGTGGTAGAGCATCTGCTTTGCACGAGAAGGTCTCAGGTTCAAGTTCTGGCATCTCCAGGGACCTCCAGGGCTGAGAATGTTCCCTGGTTGAAGTCTTGCTGCCTGTCAGTGTGAACAATGCTGAGCTAGATAGACCAGTGACTCAATGTAAGTATATGGTCATGGGAGGCTGCTGGTGTGATGAGTGCCCCATTAAGTGTGCTTCTTTAGGGAGCTGCCTAGTTTTGCCTCTGAGCTACTGCACTCGTGCAAATTGTCTCCTCCTGCCATGTTTATGTAAATGGATGTTTGCATTGGTCATTCAGAAGAGCAAAAGGGCAGCTCAGCATCACGTATGAATCTGCCTGGGAGTGTCTCCATGTGCTGCAGCCCTGTGGCTCCTGTACAGACCTCTCCCTCTTGCCATGTGTCTATGATAGCACCAAATGCAGTTTTATGTTCGTCAATAAAAAGTCACTTCAGTGGCTGACGCGCCAGCCTCTGCTGCGCATTGCAATGCATCTAAGGCATGACATTACCCCAGCATGCCATGTCTGATGGCTTAAATTAAGCCTCCTTTATAATTAACTTTAATTTCCTGCCGTCTTTCTAGGGTTTTGCCTTCTCTCAGTGCTGCCTTTATTGAAGCTTTTTTCCAGAGAGAGAAAGAGAGAGCATGTGTGTGTGTGTGAGAGAGAGAGCGCAAGCAAAGAGTTTTTTGTTCTTCAAAAATATCACTGATGGGGCAAAGAAACAACACAAGTAAAGGAGGGATTCATTTTATCACATTCCTCTTGACTTTCCTGCTGGCTTAATTTACTCAGGCACACACCTGTTTGTTTTAGAGACTCCTGTGAAAATAGCAATTTCATTGCAGGAGGCTGAGTGTGGTTCCTATCCCTGCAGCTAGCAGAGGGAGATGCACTAGGAATTTGATTTTAAAATGAGAGATTCTCACTATTATTAATAAAAGCCCTTGGAAACCCTAGATTAGTATTACCCCACAGTCTACATAATGCACACTGTCAGAGGCAGTAGCCTCTGCATGCCAGTTACTGGGGAGCGCATGCACGCACAAACACACACAAACACACACACACACACACACACACACACACACACACACACACACACTCTTACGTCATGCTTTGGGGGCTTCCCATTGGAGCATCTGCTTGGCCACTGTGAGTACAGGACGCTGGACTTTGCTGGGACACTGCCCTGATCCAGTGGGGCTCTTCCTATGTTTTTCGGCAGCAGCTCTTTGGGATATGCATGAAATTATGGCCAGGCCTAAGACAACCTTCCATGGGCCCCACCATGGCTGTGAGTGCTGAAGGCCGCTCCCTGCAACACCCTTTCCACCTGTCCTAGGGGGCGGGGCCCAGACTCACCAGCTCTACTAAAGAGGCACCGGGTGAAACCCGAGGGACATCGCTATGCCTGACAGCAAACCCCAACTATTGGATTCTTTTGCCCCATCTTTTCGTGCCTGCCAAACAGCCGTGTCATACTTACGATAATACGTATTTCATTCTCTTGTTAATTATGCTGTTTTAAACGTGCATTTTATATTTGATTTCATTTAGCAATGGTTTTTGTTTTTCTGAAATGTTTAAGATTTTCGTTGTTGTTAACTTTGTTTGCATCAAATATGTATTCTGTAGCTGACCTCCTTTGCAATGTTTTATTTTGAAATCTTTAAGATACTATTTTCGTTTTCTGTTAACTAGAGCCAGGGCCTTTTCGGCTGCGGCTCCAATCTGGTGGAACGCTCTGTCACAAGAGACTAGGGCTCTGCAGGACCTGACATCTTTCCGCAGGGCCTGCAAGACAGAGTTGTTCCACCAGGCCTTTGGTCAGGGCGCAGCCTGACTCCCTCCTCTGGCAACCTGCACAGAATATTGCTTAATTGGTTGCCACTAATTTGATTTTAATTTTTATAATGAATATTTTGAATGTGTGATTATTTGATTATTTGATTATTGTTAGCCGCCCTGAGCCCGGCTTCGGCTGGGGAGGGCGGGATATAAATAAAATTTATTATTATTATTATTATTGATTATGTTGCTTTGAATGTATAATATTTGACATTCTTCCAAAATGTTTGATTCTGGGTTGTTTTATTGATGTTTTAATATGCTGTAAACCGCCTTGAGATTTTTCTTAAAAATATAAAGTGGTATAAAAATGAAATGAAAAATTAAAATAATAATAATAATAATAATAATAATAATAATAATAATGATGATGATGATGATAATAATAATTTGCAAGCTATATATCATGCCTGGTTAGCCTTTTCTGTTCTTAATGTCCTTAAGCACCCCAATAGGCTGAATCGGACCTGGCAGGTTGGAAGTTGTGCAAGCCTTCCTCACTGCCAGGACAGAAGTTCAGGAGAGAGCCAATTTCTGAACACACCCCACTTCCTATATTGGCAATGCAATGATGTTCCTTTGCTGGGCACTTTTTGTGAACAAGGTTCAAGACCCTACAGTGGATGGGAAGGCTGGTTCTCGACCCCTTCACAAATCCTTAACACCCATTTGGGGCTTCACTCCAACTTACAGACAGGCCTTGCAAGGGCAGGAAGAGTCACTTACGTTGTATGCTGAAGCAGAACTTCTTTTGCTGGTAGGAGATGTAGCTGCTCACAGCACCAATCAGGGCCATGGCAAGGCCACTGACAATGCCAGCAATCGTTCCCGTCTCTACTACTAAGGCACCTGCAAAAGGCCAGCAGAAAACATACCAGTGCAGAAATGTGTCAAATAAAACATACAACAACAACCACCAGTTCATTATTTATACCCCGCCCATCTGGCTGGGTTTTCCCAGCCACTCTGGGCAGGCAGCTTCCAACAAAATATTAAAAGTACATTAAAACATCAGTCATTAAAAACTCCTCTAAACAGGGCTGCCTTCAGATGTCTTCTAAAAGGAACAAGAGGTGTGAGGAAGTCCAAGGAAGTGTACGAAATGTGGATATTGGAAAATGTTATGTTATTATGTGCTTTCATTGTTAAACAAAAATCTAATAAATATTATATTAAAAAAAAAACAGATGTCTTCTAAAAGTCAGATAGTTTTTAATTTCCTTGTCATTTGATAGGAGGGCATTCCACAGGGCGGGCACCACCACCGGGAAGGCCCTCCGCCTGGTTCCCTATAGCTTCACTTCTCGCTGTAAGGGAACCACCAGAAGACCCTCAGCACTGGACCTCAGTGCCCGGGTTGAACAATGGGGGTGGAGACACTCCTTCAGGTATACTGGGCCGAGCCTATTTAATATACATTTAATACAGGTCCTTCATGCAGTCATGCTTGTTAATGTACTTGTAATTGTCAACCTATTACTATGTTGATTTGTTTCCTAGGTATATCACAGAGGTCTGCTTCACATCCAATTCTGTATTACAGTTTGGCATTGTGTGAATGAACCTTTTTCATTTATGTTTTCCCCTCTGATTCAACGAGTTACTTCGTCTTTACAGAAAACCACAGTTGATGTCTGAATTAGGAAGTTATTGTTTGTACCTGAATACCATAGAAGGATCTTGCACTAAAATTTTGAAGCTGGTTTGTAATCCTGGTTTGAGGAGCAATCAAAAGTGGCAATTTGCCTAATCAGACATAGCAGGTTGTCCTCCAAACCGGGATTTACAAATGAACCTCAAACTCATCTGCAGTTCAGGTATGGAGTGTAAATCATAGTTTGCCAGTTCAGATGCAACAGTAAACTAGGGTTTGCACTAAAGAAGTACAATGAATTTAGCAAGAACAAACATCTACCAAAAAGAGATGGGAGCTTCTGTACTTGATTCAGCATTGAGGAGCTCCTACCTTTGGGTGGATTGAGCTTCCGCCTTGAGCAGGGATAGGCAACCTCTAGCTTGCAGGCTTCTTTTGGCCCATCAGGTGGTCCAATTTGGACCACAAAATCATTTTCTCCAAACCACACCCAGCCACCAGCTGTGTCACTGGTGTTAAATCCTGGATCAGCTGGGTCCTCTATTCCTATCAGAGAACAGGATCGCACAGCCAAAGCAGCAGGATTTAATCTCTGCAGATCAGCTGAGCAAGAGCAGCAACACCAAAAGTATGCTTGTAAGAAGCACTTTAAAACAGCCTGCAGTCCGGTTTCAGCTGAAGCAAGATCACATGGGCTGTTTTAAATAGCTTCTCAGAAGTGCTGTTTGAAGCATCTGCCCCCTTGTCCTTTAAATGAAGGAGAAGATGATTCAAAAGTGCTTTTGAGAAGTGCTTTAAGGTCCCATTTCAGCTGAAAATGGGACCTTGGCAGCTACTTTCAAGTGCTTCTCAAAAGTGCTATTTGAAGCAGCTCACACTTCTTGTGCACTGTTTGAAGCAGCTTGTGCAGAAACACACAAGTGCCAATATTTAAGGGGTGGGGGAGAGGAATGCCTCTCCCCTTTTAAGTCCTCAATCTTGCTCTGATCTTAAAGCCTCCCCCACCCTTATCAGATCCTGATAAGGATCTTGTCTAAGGGGACGAAAAGGTTCCCCTCTCCTGAGTTTCAGGTAACAGTGCCTGTTTGCAAAGGGCCTTTGGCAAGGCTGAAATTTGACTTTACTTAAAAACTATGTGTGAGATCTAATGTCAGCTATACTCAAGAGTAAAGGTAAAGGGACCCCTGACCATTAGGTCCAGTCGTGACCAGCTCTGGGGTTGCGGTGCTCATCTCGCTTTATTGGCCAAGGGAGCCGGCGTACAGCTTCCAGGTCATGTGGCCAGCATGACTAAGCCGCTTCTGGCGAATCAGAGCAACGCATGGAAACGCCGTTTACCTCCCCGCCTATTTATCTACTTGCACTTTGACGTGCTTTCAAACTGCTAGGTTGGAAGGAGCAGGAACCGAGAAACAGGAGCTCACCCCGTTGCGGGGATTCGAACCGCCGACCTTCTGATCACAAGTCCTAGGCTCTGTGGTTTAACCCACAACGCCACCTGCGTCCCCTGAAATCCATGGAGAATGCCCACTGATTTCAAGGGGTCAATTCAAACAGTGGGTATAGCCCAATGATAGGGACCCTCTTGAAAAGAAATGTGAAAAGGGCAATAATTGATATTACCCAGCATCACAATTTGATACCTCTTGCCCAACTATTTCCAACACATTTATATATTATGTGGCTCATTTTACTCCCCACGTTCTTTTTGTAATCTCAAAGGGGTAATCACAAAACTTTCAATACTATATTGCGTGGTTCAGGGGCCTCTCCATGTGTGCCTCCATGTGTGCCATGGATGTTAGAGTCAAGCTATTTGGGGAGCGGGGAGGTGCAAGTAGTCAGCTCAGGCACCTGCAGTTCAGCTTAGATACAGGACACAGAAAGGGATCTGTGTGAAGCAGAGATGGACTTGCAATTTCTAGAATTCTGCTTACCGTCATTGTCACTGCCGCCACTTCCTGAACTTCCACCTGGAAATAACAATAGGTATTTATTTAAAGCAATTGCAAATGTTTGAAGCACTTCATGTATTGTCTCATTAATGTTTACAACCACTCTGGAAGAAATGTCAGGATCATTATCCCCATTTTACAGATAGGAGCCAGAAAGCTGAGGCTAAGAGAGGCAGAGACATGATTACCATACTTTGTACAATGAATTGAGCAATTTTTCAGAGCAGGTACATTTCCTAGTTGAGTCAGAGGGGGGGGGGGGATGGAAAGAGATGTAGTACAGTGCCATTCAGTCCAGTTAGTGTGCAGAGATGGGGAAAAGTTTTCCCTTCCAGCTAGAGACAGTGGCTCCTTGGGGCAAAAGTATCTGCCTTCATTCATAACCAAGAATAAGGTCAATTTTAAACACGTGAAGTTGCCTTTTATACTCAAGGTTATGCTTCTATTATGGTTCTTTAGGTGTGCTGAAAGAGAGTACAGTCATACCTTGGGTTACAGACGCTTCAAGTTGTGTTTTTTTCGGGTTACGGACTGCCGAAACCCGGAAGTACCAGAACGGGTTACTTCCGGGGTTTGGCGCTTGTGCATGCGCAGAACTGCTAAATCATGCATGCGCAGAAGTGCCGAATCGCAACCCGCGCGTGCGCAAACACAACACTGCAGTTTGCGAATGCTGTGGGTTGCAAACGTGCATCCCGCATGGATTACATTTGCAACCTGAGCGTCCAGTGTAACACAGTGTGGCAAAGCTTTCCCCAACCCTGTGCTTTGGACTACAACTCCCATCAGCACCAGCCACCAAAACAAATGGGCAAAGATGATGGGGACTGGAGTCCAAAACATTGGGCAGAACACCAGGTTGGGGAATAGCTGAGATGCAGAATCCAGCCTTTGTTAAGAAAGAAGCCAACATGTTTCTAGTGGTCATTGATGAAATGATACTCTCGAAAGCATATTGCCAATGGCAGCCCATAGGATGGCTGAGTAAGGATTCTAGTGGCTATGGGTGGAGGACTCCTCCTGTGACTCGCAGAACCAGGCTGATGATGCCAAACTGTCCAATAAATTATTCAAAACAATTATTATGCAACAAAAGGCAGCATAGAATTCAGCTTTTCTTGGCCTGTTTCAACTGTGCAGATAAAATGTTAGCCTATTTCTATTGGGTTGGGCCATTTCAGTTGGTCCAAGTATTATACACTCCCCCTGCCCTGGACAGAGTCTCTTCAAATCTGACCTTTTGGTTCAGAGGGACACCCCCCCCCCCCCGCCAAATAAATGGGACAAAACGTTCCAGGTGGCATGCCTACCTCCAAAGCAGCACTACGGACAGGGTGCATTGGCTACAATCAATGTGCAGGTTAGCTGCCAACATAGCTCTGTCGGGGCTATTTCCAACAAATTGTTTCTACTTTCTAGGACTGCTTTTTGCAACAATATTCACAGAAAAAGACACATGTGAAAAGCTGCACAGTAGGAAAGGTCTACAAACAGAATGCTAAGACCCCCACCAGGTGTTGTGCAGAGATCCCCCCCCCCCCGCCATCCTCTAATGCACACATTGTTTTACAGCCCTGATGTCATGCCTGCCCCGAGTTTGCCTCCATGAAAATCATTCTGTCAAGAGATGGCTGATCTACATCTTGGAGTTGAAAGCAAGGACAAATTGGGGGTGGGGGGATCATGTCCTCCCTCTCACACCCCTCCTCCCAAAGCCAATTCTGAGAAGTGTGGGGGGAGAATGTAGAAATCCTGGGGCAGCGTTAATTATCTTCTAAAATGTTGACGAAGGAACTTGTGTGAATAGGGCTCGGCTCGACTGCTCTGCAACTGCAGCCTTGCGCATACACAGAGACACACACTGGTAGCCCTCATATTAATTAACCAGCTGCTGCTTCGGTAGCACTGCATTGAGCAATAAATGAGATTGATTATAAATTTAGCGCTGTGCGCAGTCAAGAGGTGGGTGGGGTTTGCAGAGACTGGAGGCTTTGTCTGCAAATTTCTGCACTCTGCAGCATAGGCAGCATTTTTCTTCCCTCTCTTTCTCTCTCCCACCCCTCCCTGCTCCACCCTACTTTGGAAAAAATGATGGGGTGGTCTGAAAAAAAATGACTCCTTTGTAGGATACTGAGACTTGGGGGTGGAAGATCATCTGATGTGTCCAAAATCTGCTGGAATCCACATGGACCTTAACAGATAGCAGCAGTTTAATACTGCAAAAGGTGCTTCCCTTGGGTTGGTAAGTCTCATTTAATCCAGAATGCGGCAGCTAGACTGGTGACTGGGAGTGGCCGCCAGGACCACATAACACTGGTCCTGAGAGATCTGTATTGGCTCCCAGTACATTTCCGGGCACAATTCAAAGTGTTGGTGCTGACCTCTAAATGGTCTCAGCCCAGTATACCTGAAGGAGCCCCAAATGGCCTCAGCCCAGTATACCTGAAGGAGTGTCTTCACCCCCATTGTTCAGCCTGGACACAGAGATCCGGTGCCAAGGGCCTTCTGGTGGTTCCCTCACTGTGAAAAGTGAAGTTACAGGGAACCAGGCAGAGGGCCTTCTCGGTGGTGGCACCCGCCCTGTGGAACGCCCTCCCAGCAGATGTCAAGGAAATAAGACATCATCCTACTTTTAAAAGACATCTGAAGGCGGCCCTGTTTAGGCAAGCTTTTAATATTTAATGCTGTATTGTTTTTAACACTTGATTGGGAGCTGCCCAGAGTGGCTGGGGAAACTCAGCCAGATGGGCAGGGTATAAATAAATTATTATTATTATTAGGCAAGGAGTTAAAGCGAATGCTTAAAGGGTTCCTGTGATCCCAAGGTATCCACCTCCTGAGGAGCCCCCCATTAGGCTCTGCTAGGGTCAGGTGATTCCGCTGCATCTCTGCATTGGGTGTGAATCCATCGTTCTTAGAGAAGATAAGCTGAGAGCCCTGAAAAGAGGCTGTCACCTTTCATGGGTCATTGCTCTAGACTCATTCCTAGCAGGAGGCATGCCCAGAGCACTAGCTCCTGCAGAAACAGGGCTGGGAAAGCATTTTAGGCGCATCCAACTGACATGCAATCGCCAACACTCGGCTCCTTTTGGACCTGGAAGAGGGCAGAACAGGAGCAGGGCATAACAGGGTGGGCTTATGCACCCTCCGCTGGCGTGCAGAGGGGCCAGGAATGGAACCCCCATGCAAAACAGTCACTGCTTGTATTCTAAACCAGGGAAGGAAAAACATCAGGCTTGGGTTATCTACTTCCTTCCTCACTAGAACAAGAAGATCCACTTGCCAGAGCAAGGTGCAAAATGATAGGCAGGGAATGGAATCATAGAATCATAGAATTGTAAAGTAGGAAGCGAACCTGGGGGTCATCTGGTCCAATCCCTTACAATGCAGGAATCTCAACTAGACCATACATTGCATATGGCCATCCAACCTCTTCTTAAAACCCTCCAAGGAAGGAGAGTCCAGCCCCTCTCATGCGAGTCCGTTCCACCACCAAACAGCTCTTAAACACAAGAAAGCTCTTCCTTATGTTTAGTCAGAATCTCCTTACTGGTAACTTGAATCTGTGCTATATATTTTTCCCATTTGTAATCAAGTTGGAGAAACTAACACACAGTGCACACAATATCTCTGACCGCAACAAATCTTTGGGGAAAGTGACTCACCAATTTGACGGATGCAGGAACAGATTGTGTTCCTACAGAATCATAACTAGGGGTTTACTATTTCTCCTCACATAGCCCTGGTTTCAATTTAGGGCACTGAAGTAACCCCTAGGGGTCCAGTAGGAAAACCAGGAAGAGTTCTTTCCCCCCTTTTGAAGTGGGTAAGCTCATAGTAATAATGTCATCTGCATCGATGCAAATGTCTGCAGGATAGAAAGCGACGACGCGATAAATCAGTATTAGATGGAAGCTTGTGGGGGAAAATATGTTTAATCAGTGGAGGCTGCTCCATTGCGGCAAGCAGGATGCTGCCCCACCAACTCCAGTCTGCCCTTGGCCAGCGCACACCAACTGGAGCAGCTGCAATTCAGTGGCTGGGTATTTGCATGTAAAAGGACCCAGTTTCAATCCCTGGGAAGTCTAAGTAGGACTGGGAATGCCTCCTGTCTGAAACCCCTAAGAGCCACTGTCAGTCAGAGCAGACAGTACTGAGCTATGGAATACTGGTGTGAACTCAGTATAAGGGAGCTTCCTGTGTTTCTGCCTGCCTTATTACTTGCAACCACTGCCTGTCAGCTTCCCCCTCCTCTTGCAGAACTCTGCAAAGTAGATGGTGGCAAAACTAGCCAAATTCGTTGGCTTCCATTCCCTTTATTGTTTGGGCTTCCTGCCTTCCAACCTACCAGCTCTAATGGGCACAAGCCACCACTGTGTTAAAGACACAACACAAGTGACTATCCACACAAGCCCATTACCCCTTTGTCCAAATGCTATCCTCATTCACGCCACTAGGACATACTATATAACTTTCACACATGCAACTGCTGACCAACGTTTCAATTACGCCGCAAACACACTTCTCTGCTGAATCCCCTTCCTACTAGTTCCAGATGTCCGCATCTGCTCTCATGCTTTGGAATGGCCTGTGCCTCTGAAACGTTGGAATGCTTGTAAACTCTCCATAACCCCTTTGGCAGCAGAGTCTACAGCTGGAGAGAAATGGCTTCAACTGAAGCCAGAGTTCATACAGCCAATTGCTGTGGAGGTTTCAAATGCTGCAGCCTGTGGCTGCCTCACTTCTTTTTCTTTTAAAATGCTAAATATATCTGAATTAGGAGAGCAGGAAAGGGGTAAGAGCAATCAAAGAAACCCATCACTGTTTTTTTCTGAAAATTCAAATGACTGGCCACCTATCAAGGAAGCTGTAGAATCATTTCCTGCCCACTGTTTCAGTCGGACACCTAATCTCTAAACAGGGAAGGGGTGTAGCTATGCATATACAAAGCCCCCTCATTCAATGCTTGCCGTCCTCATAGCAAGATGAAAGGCTCCTGTCCATTGTCTGCAAAGCCATTGCCAGACTGTAAACAGCATTGAGCAAGGTGGACCCAGTGGTCTCAGCTTCCTATACCAGATGGGGGACCTGTGGTCCTGGATATGTTGCTGGAATATGATTCCCACCAGCACTAGCCAGCAATGTATCATGGACCGGTTGGACGCACAGGAATGGTGGGAGGAACCAGCTAGGGGACCCCCAAGGGAAGAAGGCTCAGAGTCCAGGGATTGGTGGTGGGACAATGATGAGCAGTCACAAGAAGAGAGAGATGACTGGGAAGAGGTGGGGTCAGATGCTGAAAAGGTAACAGGGCTCAATGAGATGGGACAGTCGGTGGCAGAGAATCAGAGGCAGAAGCTGAAGCAGGGGAGGAGGCCAAGAGAGAGAGATGAGTGTTCCTGGTGAAGTGTCATGGGTGTCTCCCCCTCCTGCTGCAACAAGCTCTCCTCCCACCTGGTCTCCCAGAACCAGAAGGGGCATGAAACAGGAGAAGCAAAAGCAGACAGTCTCAGATTCCTTGGAAAAAACCCTGGGGAGAAGGGGACTTAGCAGCTGTGGGGACAGGGAGAACTTCAGTGTTAGCAACTGCTTCTTGGGGGCAAGCTCTGCGCTCATTCGTCCTTACACTCTGCCAAGTTGGTGCATAAAAAGGCAGAGGTAAAGGACCCCTGACAGTTAAGTCCAGTCGCAGACGACTCTGGGGTTGCGGCGCTCATCTTGCTTTACTGGCCGAGGGAGCCAGCGTACAGCTTCCGGGTCATGTGGCCAGCATGACTAAACCGCTTCTGGCGAACCAGAGCAGCGCATGGAAACACCGTTTACCTTCCCACCACAGCGGTACCTATTTATCTACTTGCACTTTGATGTGCTTTCGAACTGCAAGGTTGGCAGGAGCTGGGACAGAACAATGGGAGCTCACCCCGTTGCAGGGATTCAAACCACCGACCTTCCGATCGGCAAGCCCAAGAGGCTCAGTGGTTTAGACCACAGCGCCACCCGTGTCGTGAGTTAACTCCAACTAGTGGGGTGTGATTTACTTCTGGCTCGCTTTTGACACAAGGGCAGTTGTCGGGGATCATGGGAGTTTTAGTCTGGAGTGCCACAGATTTCCCCATCCCTGCTCTACAGGCATTAACTTTGCAATTGGACTGCCAATATAAAAATGTACTTTGTGTCCCTTTTTGTTGGTGTCCCCTTTCTTAGCTAAGCAACAAAAAGAGAACTTACCTTTCTTTTTATCTGGCTGGTAGCCACCCTCGTCCACAATTCCAGCCAAGTCATCATCCGAAAACCCTGAAAGGTTGGAAGGGGATGGAATTGCTTGTATTAGCCCATGAAATAGTTTTTAGGTTCCAAAAGACATTTGTTTCCTATTTGTTAAAAGGAAGATGGCTTTAAGTGTTGCATTCAGGAGGAAGAGAAGCATTTCTTAGTTGGACTGGTGCTGGTTAGGTTGGGAAACAAGGACTTAAGATGTGAGAAGAAGCAAAACAACAACAACAAGGGCAACTCTGAGTCAATGCCCCATCCCTCGCTTGCCATTGGCTGAGCATACTCAAATACTTTCTAGACTACTCTAACTTGCCCTATGTGAGGCTGCCCTTGAAGAAGGGTAGCAAAGAGCACTCTGGAATCCCATACTCTGTGGCAAGAGATTTTCTGCCATCATTTTAGTGCACACAAGACAGATATGCCAGCTTGATACTGGTGCAACTCCCATTATTGTGTCTGTTTGTGGTTTTGCTGGATTATTTATTTGGTTGTTGCTTTTGGTGTGTGTTTTCCTGTGACGGAACTGTTCGGGTTTTTATACAGACTGCTGCTTTAGTATTTTAGTGTGCATTTCTGTGCGCTGCTCTTGGGACCAGTGCAGTCAAAAGATGTGGCAAAACTAAAAACAATTATTTCTTAAGAAATAACATCTACAGATGTTACGGTATCCCTACAGTAGAGTGGGGGGTAGACCTGCAGACCTCCAAGTGCTGTCGGAATCAAATTCCGATCACCCCCCAGCCAGTGTGACCAATCAGGGATGATAGGAGTTGCAGTCCAACCAACATCTGTAGGTCCACAAGTTCCCCCCTCCTGCCCTATTGGAATTAAAGGTAGGAAGAATCGTTCTACAACAGCATGACTATTCAAACCAAACACTTCCAGAAATGGAAAACTCTGTGTGTGTTTTAGCAATCTGCTGAGGTTTGCTAAATTCATAAAACTGAATTAAGTGTGCAGGACTAACTAATGGATGTCCTCCTGCAAGACATGATGATGCTGGGACCTTTAGGAGGACTGGTTAGGGCGGGCAGGTGAAGAAGAGAGGGCCCCTCTACCTCTAATGCAGTGTTTCTCAAACTTGGGTCCCCAGCTGTTGTTGGACCACAACTCCCACCATCCCTAGCTAGCAGGATCAGTGGTCAGGAGTGATGGAATTTGTAGTCTGGCAACAGAGACTTGGAGACCGAAATCTGAGAAACACTGTGCCTAATAGGTGTGTTGTGTAGGTGGGGAATTTCAGAAGGTGTAGCTTCTGAATAGATGTGTAGAAACACCTCCATTAAAGGGCAGTAGCACTATCCTCCTCTTCGCCTGTCGTGATGAGCTTCGGCTGCTGAAATCCCCGCTTAACGCAACAATAAAAGTCCTGCTCTCTCTTTTTTCACTTGGCAACCCGAATGTACCATTTCAGGCTACAGGTGAGGGGGGATACGCATTCTGAACGCGTGCACACACAATATAAACTCGCTGCAAATGAAAACAGAACACTAGGACAATAGGGTAGATTTCTAACCTTCGTTTCATCTGCGCTAGTTTTCTATTCTCATGGGGTTGGTTTTTTCCTGTATGTGTGTTTTCACAAAAGGGAGTTTCAAAACTTCTGATTTGCCTCCCAACACCTGGAGCATTTTATCACTTCAGAACCCTATTTTCTATTAATTTTAAAGTATTTTGAGGCCAACTTCCCATTCTACAATTCTATGTGACCTATGTGCACCTTTCAGGGCATGTACTCAAACAAGGTGGCTTACAATACAAAACAATAATAAAAATAAATTTTAAAAATCTGAACAACTATTTAAAACAAGACAAAGTGATGGCAGATATCAATGTAGGTCAATATATCATTAAAGGTCATCTGGGGGTGGGAATCAAAGTGATTTCTACAGCTGTGTGTATAGTTCCAGGTCTTTCTCCTCCTATGCAACCCGCTAAACTCAAAGTCAAACATTTCGGCATTAATGTTGCGCAGGAAATTTTCCAGTAGCTAAGAAGGAAACAAATACACACCATGCTTTGGCAATGGCCAGCTGGGATAACAACAGCTCTGATCAGCCACATGCAAGATGATTCATTTTAATTGATTTTATCTGCTGTATGCTTTTATAATTCTTATGTACGCCGCTTTGAAACCTCAGAAATGAAGTGGTATAGAAAAAATTTACAAAAACTTAAGACACAGATCAATTTGTTATTGCTTGCTTAGAATTCAAGACCAAACACATCATGTACAAATTTCCAAACTCTCCCACGTGATACTGTGGGTAGAAGCAAGCAAGCAAGGAACCCACAAGGCTGGATAGCAGTGGAGAGGAGAAGGGAGCAGGCAGAGGAGGAAGCTGGGAAAGAAAAAGGAGAACTGGAAAAGCTAGATGGCAAATCCTTCTCCCAGGCCCCACTGGTTGGAGAATATAAAGACAGGCCCTTATCACAGGGGTGGATAACCTTTTCTGGCCAGCAAGCTAGATCTAAATTTCCCCAGACTCTGGCAGGCCAAATTTTGCAGGTGCATGGGGTCACCCATATGTCAATCACCTGACATCATGCTGCACTTTGAAGCGCCAATTGTTAGGACTTCAAATCACAGCTCAGGGGTGTTTGTAAGCCCTTTGTAAGCATCTCCTTAAACCGTTGAAATTCGGAGATTTGAAGAATAGCACAGGGGTGTTTGAAAGCCCTTTTCCTATCAGTCCTATTTTCATTCAGTGGGAACTGCTCCCCCCCCCTTGATTAAGCTGTGCTCTCACCACGCATCAGTTGATGGGTGGTTGGGAGTCTGCCTTGCTCAAGCAGAGGAACAATTCAAAGTAAACCTGAATTCTTGTTTATCCCTTTCACACCTCACCTTTACCCATCATAATGTCAGGGGTAGGGCATGGCTTTCTAAAAATGGCTTGGCAGGCCAAATGGAGAGACATTATGGGTCACATTTGGCCCACAAGCAAAAGGTTCCCTGTCCCTGTCTTATAATGATGCTGACGGTCAGGTCAATAGTGCAACTGGCCCACAACAACCCTGACGGGAAGCACCTCTCTCAGCTTAAAAGAAAAAGAAAAAGAAAAAGAAAAAGAAAAAGAAAAAGAAAAAGAAAAAGAAAAAGAGGAAGTGCTGCTTTAGGTAACAGGAAAACAAATAAAAGTGTTCCCTGGACACTCCTCCCCGTGTGCTCTCTCCACATAAATACAGGAAGGAACTGGCTCTGAACCGGGGTGAGGGATCTTCTGCCCTGCGTCACACCCAGCCGGCACGGCCAATGGCCAAGGTAGTCCAGAAACAACTGGAGGGTCACAGGTTCCCCATCCCTCCTTGAAGCTTTCCAGCAGTGTGATATTAGGCCACACCTTCCCTTAAACTGTGGTTATGCCTTTCTCCATCTGTTTCATTCCTTCCCACTAGTGGGCAGAAGATACAAACCACAATTCTTGCCTTAAGGTTAAATCTGAACCAGGGACAACAGTTGGTTTTGCTCCCTGGAAGCCACAATCTGTAGTAACTGAAGATGGGTTGCTGGAGCAAAACAGACCATTGTGCCTGGCTCAGATGCACACCTAAGCTAGGGATCATGGCTTATTTCCTCTGCTTACTTGTGGGATGGAGTGAAAGTGCCCTCTAGGAACCATGATGGTAAACTATTAGCTACAGCTTGCTGTGATGTACAAAATGGATCACTATTCGGTTTTCGATTTCGTAATGACAGCCTTTCTTAGAGTGTTTCATTTTTGGAAAAAAGTAACGCAGGGAACAGCAAATGGCCATCTCACAAGATCTGAAGTTGACCAAGTCAATAATAAATGTGAAAATAAGAGAATGCTAATTGAAAGGGAAAATTAGTAGAGGCGTTCAGCATTTAAAATCCCCCCTCGCCCCCAGTGCATTGCACAGAACCAGAGATAAGTAACAGGATGGATTTTCCGTGCTTAGAAGGAGTGGACGGCAGAAAACAAAGGATTGTGACAGGAAGGGGAAAGGTAGCAACTGGGAGCCCATCCAAGACTCCTTACCAGGTTTTCCACCTCTTCCACCTGTACCTTTCGAGCCTGGAACAGGATTCTTTATTCATTAACTGATCACAGAAAATAGCAGCTGTTGATTTAGGTTTTGCAACACGATGAAAGCAAATTACACATGTTTTAGGAAAAAAAGAGTGCAAGTTGGTATCAATAACATGAACATTCTGCCAACACATCTGTTTATTTCTCTAGTGATACCTATATGGATAGGGTGGAGGGAGACAAACAAGGGAGACATGAATGATCCATAAGGAAATTTATCTGGCCAAACAGGTCATATGAAGGGGAGAGGAGGTTTAAAGCTGAGGGCCATGTGTTTCTCACAGCAAAGCATCAACGTGACCACTTCTTCTATATGCAATGTCCAGGGTGCAAATGCCACCACTTATGTTGCAGCACCAGCCGTGCACAAGTCAGAGTCCTCAGCAGATTTGGGGGAGCCCTACCACCTGCCAAAGTCCAGAAAACCTTTAGAAAAAACCCTATGGAGGGGAGGGAACCCCAAATTAGCCCCACATTAGGACTAAGCATGCTCTAAGGCCACAGAATGTTGACAGCTGGGATGGGGCAGGGAACGAGGAATGGAATGCAACCATGAACAGCAACACCCCACGCTGCAACATTTATTACAGGTCCTCTGTTTAAATTACTATTGTTCATCCACTCTACTATGCCTGTGCTGTTGATTCATGCAGTGAATCCCATGAACCAATAAGCACAGCCATAAAGCCAGAGGTGAAGTCACAGTGACCTACCTTTTGGCAAAAATGTGTGTTTGTGTCCCTTTCCCATTGCTATTTTAAGGGCTTTCTTTGTGCAATGGGGAAGTACAACAACCCCTTCCTACGGCAGACTCAAGCGTGACTTGAACATGTCATCCAGACTTCCTGTATGCCTTTTGAGCTGTCAAGCTTTGGCCATGAGAAGGTATCCTGTTTTGTTTGCCACCCCAAGACTTTCGCTGCATCAGAGGTTTGGTTTGCTGTAACATCAACATGAGAAAAGAGTCCTTCCTATACGCCCCACAGATGGCTGAAAGTGTGAGCACAGCAGCCTTAAAGGAAGTGGATTCTTCCAACTCAGTTTTGGCTGACAAGGGGAATCTCCTTCACTCAGTGGGACCTCTGTTTCAACTCACCCAATCTACGTGCTAAGATTTCTGGGCTTGAAATAAGTGGGGCCTCCTCCACCAGCTTCTCTGGGCCCTAATGCCATGGGTCACCTCTCCCGCTTTAAGCTGGGCCCATCCACAACCACTGCACCTGGCTGCATCAGAGGGAAAGGTGACACACAGATGCTCACCCAAGTCAACTCGCTCATCCTACGTGGGTTGGCTAGGCTTGACTTGTGAACAGCACCTCACTTGGCCTCCTGGAGAATCATCTCCTGATGACCAGGGAGGGAAACTGTACAAAATGTTTCTTTGGGAAAGTGAATGGAGAAGATATATGTTGCTAACATTGATACGTTCAGCAAGCAGCCTGGTCTGGTAGACATTTTTTTTGTGGCTGACGGGGTTCGCACTATGGGAACCTATGGGAAGTTGTAAAGGGTTCCCAATTCCTATTATAATGCCACTCGCGATCCATGTGGTCTCTTCCAAGCCACCCAGTTCTATGATATCTGGGGTCAAAGTTTGATGCATATTAAGCACCATTGAGGTTGGGATGCTCAACCATTGTGAGAAAAATGCTGGCCAAATCATCTAAAATTTAGAAGTAAAGCACAAAGCTAATACTGATCTATCAACTTACCTCCACCAGGATTTACATTAGGCGTTCCTCCACCTTGTCCAGGGTTGTGGCCATCCAAAGCATCAGATAAGTCGAAATCCATTGGATCTTTGGCTGGGAAATAGCACATGGATTACCTACTGAATGCATCTGTTGCTCTATAAAGCAGTGGTTACCAATTAGGGAACCGCTGGGGGTCCACAGAACGCACCCAGGGGGTCTATGGCCCCATCCCTGGCCTCCCCCCCCAACTATATTTTTGTCATTTTTACATGGTAGTATCACAGATTTTTATGGCCTGTTTTTTTAGTATGCCAAAATTATCTGCTTATTAGGGGCTACCCCACATTTTGTTCAAAAAATTGCTTTGCAGAGTTAAATAAGAGTTACTAAAATTTACCATAAGGGGAGTCCATGGCTTGGCTTTTGAAAAACAGGGGGTCCTCAGTAATTACCTAATTGTGAACCACTGCTCTAAAGCATATAATAATCTAATACAAATTCAAACTGGTAAAGACAGTATGTGCTTTTCCCTGCAGCTTGATCCACTGTGCAGGGCAACCTCTGTGCAAAGTGGTAACAGGTCATAACTGAATTACCGAGTAGTTGAAATTGCAGGAAAATATGAAGAGGTCTTTGAATGAATGAATGAATGAGTGAATGAATGAATACGTCTATTTATACTTTTCCTCCCTCTAGGTTGGCTTTTGAAAACAAAACAAAGTAACGGAACCTTCCCAGTTTGAATTTGTATTAGATTATTATATGCTTTAGAGCTTTTAAGACATCCCCCGAAAATAAGACCTACTGCTAGTTTTGCCTCTCGCTGTAATATAAGGCATCCCCCCGAAAATAAGACCTCCCCGATAATAAGGCCTCCCCCGAACATAAGGCCTCCCTGGAATATAAGGCCCCCGAAGCTACCGTAAGGCGTCCGACTCCTCTGGACTGTAGCGGCGGGCGCCACCATGCAGCTCAGTGATTGGCCGCAGCGCAGCCGTAGCTGTTCAGCTGTTCAGAGAGCCCGCACCACTGCCAGGACAAGCTGCCCCCTGCTGCTCGCTCTGCCCTGATGGAGTCTGTCTGACTCACAATTAGACAATAAATGTATACCGTATTCTTCTTCATGGAAAAATAAGACATCCCCTGAAAATAAGACCTAGCGCATCTTTGGGAGCAAAAATTACTACAAGACACTGTCTTATTTTCGGGGAAACAGGGTATATTGCAAGACATGCCCTGCACTTAACAGCATTGTCTGCACCCTCATCCTCCCACTTGAGGCCAAAGCAGTAAGGATGGGAGCAGGAGAAACAATGGTACAACTTTGTCCCTGGATGTACTCTATCATGTTGGCCAAGACTTATGAAAGCTAGTGGGCATGGGGACGTCCACGGTTGCCCTGTTTGTGGAATGGTATGCCAGAATAGGCCCAGGAGTATCACACACTTGATTCACTTCCTAGGGAAAATAACACTATCCAGGAAGAAAAAGTGTAAGAAGTTCCTTGACACATTCCTGGCATGAGCCATGGGTGTCTTGTGCGCTCTGTAGAGGTTGTCCCTTACCTGGGACCTTCTTGGGTGGAGCCTTGGTGGTTTTGGGCTGCTTGGTGGTGGTATGCATCACGTTCCAGTGGATATCATCTGAAGACAGAGGGACACAAGGGAAGGTGACTCAGAAAGTGGTGGCGGTTGGGTAAAGAATGAAAAGATTGGCAGGAGCAATATAAGCCACAGGAGGAGCCTCTTCCAGGGGAGCTGCTCTCTTCTCACTGCCCACCCACCCTAAGTACGGCCAGGGGACTGTATAAACAAAACACTATTGGGGACGGGGTTAAGATTTTAAGAGGTGAATTTTCTCTTGAACTATATATACCCATTGTATGAAACTGACAACAGGACAGCAGAAATGGATTCTACACACCCTAATGGTGGCCAAGAGACTGATAACTGATGAACTGGAAGAAGAGAGATACGATTCCCCTTAATCAATGACTTGACAACATGACAATGGCAACCTATGAATGGGCAGCTTATAGCTGCAGACTGTCTTTGCATAAATACAATGATATTTTGAATGAGTTTACGCAGAATATATTAGGTTACTAACAATTATATGTGTATCAGGATATTAAGAATATACACATCTGTATATTAATGTATGGCAATTTAGCAGTTTTTTTTTTTCATTCTCACTCACTCCCCCCCTTTCTTTCCTCACTCTACTTTTTCATAAATGAAATTCTCTTAATAAAATATTATTGTTATTAATAAAGTACAGCCAAGGGGGGCAGAGTCAATAGGGGACACAACAACTAGGGTGGAGTTAGGAGATACAACCCAACTCTCCCCTCCCATCCCCACAAGCAATATTGGACAAAACACCCACATACAACTCTTTCCATGAGCAAAAAACAACAGCACTAGGAGCCTGTTGTGTCCATATGCGCTGGGTCATAGTACACATCAGTGGTGAGGAACATTTTCTGGCTGCAGGGCCAGATCCTTATCTCCTGGATCCCTAGCAGGAGAAATCTGGCAGGTGGGCAAGGCCACCAACTACCTATCAGTCACCTGACATCACTGTAATGTCAGGTGACGCTGCACTCCTGACTTGTTGGAACTTCAAAGAGTAGCATGGGTCGGCTTGAAAGCTCTTCTGCAAAACAGCCTTGTGCAGAGAACAAGAGACTCAAAAAACCAGCATGGGGCTGCTTGCAAAAAGGGCACTGAAACAGCTCTGTGCTGCTGTAGCTCGAGGGGAAGGGGGGAACCCTCTTTTTTAGCAGCTATTTCGGTGGAAACCACTTTGCACTCCTGGAACAAAGTGTGGGGCCAGCAAAGGAACAATCACTTCAACCTCCTGATTGTTCCTTTGAAGTCATGACACATATGACATCAGGTGCGGGTCACGTGGGTGTGGTTTGGGGGGAGAGAAACAGCCTTATGTGAGGAATGGGGACCCCCTAGAAGGGCAGAGAGGTTCCCCACCCCTGGTACAAACAATGCCCCCCACCAAGAAGTAAAAGAAAAGGAGAGACGGGAGAAGGGAGAAGCAAAAGCAGAGATGGAAACCAAAATGGAGCAACAGGAAGAACTTGCGGCTCTCGATCCTGTGAAGGTTGACAGTGGGTGGCTCAGGCGTTTAGGAAATGTAGGTATAAAACAGGGATGGGGAACCTGTGGGCCTCCCCTGCCCCATGTGCTGCTGGACTACAGCTCCCATCATCCTTTGCCATTCGCCATGCTGGCTAAAGCTGGTGGAAGTTGGAGCCCAACAATTATCTGGAGGTTCCCGTCCTTCTGCTATAATAAAGCTTAGCAGAGAAAGGAAGGACTCACCTGGTTTCCTTGGATAAGGACCAGTGGTCACCTTGGTTGATTTAGTTGTCATCTCTGGTGGGGTGTCGAAGTAGTCAGCCAAGTCCAAGTCACCTATTTGGCAGATAAATACAGAAGCACACACAGAGAGACAAATAAGCCACAGGTGGTTGGGTTTTCCTGCACCATGTGTATCTTCTCTTCTTCTCCAAGGAGTTCCTGGCTTATCCCATTTTACCCTCACAACAACCCTTTAAAGCAGGCCAGGATGGCATAATGAAAGAGGGACTCCCTAAGGCAGCACAGGGAGATTCTGGCAGTGACAGCATTCCACTAAAATACAGACACTCCTGCGACTGGTGTGCCTGGTACAGTGTTTTCGTTACTGGTGTGGCTGTAAAGGTTGGAGTCAGCTGCAGGTCAGCAAGAAAGACGCAGGGCTCCGTTGTCAGCGAAGTTAACTCTTTATTCAAGGAAATGGCATACTGCTCAGCAACTCTTCCCAGTAGGCATTGCCGCTATGGAGCAGTTGCCAGGACTGAAGGTCCCTGCCTTCCCACCTTTCTCCCGGGTATTTCCCAAGCAGTCTCAAACTGTGCTTGCACATCTCTGACCTCTGTTCTGCCCTAATTATTCTGCGCATTCTTGGAGACTAAAGGGGAGGAAACTTGTTGCAGCAGGAGAGGGAGACTCCCTGGATTCTTCAGGTGCCCCTTGACCCCTCACCTCTGTTTCAGCCTCAGAGTCTGAACTGTTCCCTGCCACCGGCTCTTCCTGCTCACTAAACCCTGTTGCCCCTTCAGCATCCAGGCCCTCCTCCCAATCTTCTCCCTCTAATTGTCCCACCACCAATCTGCAGGCTTTGAGCCTTCTTCCTCTGGGATTTCCCTTGGGGGTTCCCCAGCTGTTGCCTTCCACAACTCCTTGTTGCCCAGCTAGTCCCTGGCAGTGGCCCACCTAAGGAGTCAAGTTTGTTGAGCTCAGTTCCATTAACTCAGATTCACTGCAACATTTCACACACATGAGATTGGGGGAGGCAGAGCTGCATGCATGTGCTTCCTCCATCGCCACATCCCCCCGCCAGGTGAAAGAGGTGGAATGGGGAAGGACCAAGCCATGTGGCAATTTTGGTGGAAGCAGGAGCCTTGGGACTTCTTTGCCCAGTTGGTTCTCTGCATTGCTTCTTCATCCTGCCCCTACAACCCAACCAGAGGCCCCTACCACTCCATTAGCCAGCATCAGCCACAAGAAGAAAAAGAAAGCATTTGCAGTGTCTGTCAAACCCCACAACCTGCAATCAATAGTTGCCATTCCTACCCAGAAACACTTAGTTGTCTCTAAATCAAATAGCAATTTCTGCTGGGTTTGGTCCCTTCTGGGTTTGCTCATGATCTGTTTGCACAAAGTCTGTATGGAGTCTAGATGTTTTCAGCTATTTATCACGCACTCATTTTGATTTGTTTGCAGGGAGGTTAGACAATGACTTGTCAAGCAAATGTGATTCCAATGCATTTCCCCATCACTTTCCTTACTGCAGAAAGTCCATTTCTTTTCTATGGAGCAAAGCAGGTTAGTTGTGCCAACAGCTTCAAATCATCTTTGATTGCAGAACTTGAATTTGCTGCTATGTGATTAAATCCCACCTGCAAACAGCAACTTGCCCCTGATTCACTCCACTCTTTTGCTATAAATAAGAGATGGGAAAACATCTCACCTGTTCCGCTGGAAGGCTTTTTGGGTGGCTTGGGAGTAGCTGTAGTTAAGACAAAAAGAGGGAAGGAAGGACATTTTAACTGGATGAAGAATTAAAAGTTCACTGAATCTCACAGCACAAGCACATGTGTACTCAAAAGCAAGTCCCATAGAGTTCAATACCCACTGAGTTTATTATTAAGCTGTAAATAACTGTAGGAGGTGCCTGCATCTGTGAAAACATCAATATATAATGCAGGTTGCTCACCCCACCCAATTCTCTCCAGCACAAGGGTGACTTACGCCGTTTCGTTGGAATGCCATCATCCAGCGCATCCTCTAAATTCAATTCAGAATCATCGGCATATCCTAGAGACAAAGAAATAGCACAGGTAAGTTATTTGCTGCATTTATATCCCACCTTTCCTCTAAGGAGCTCAAGGAGCTATACTAGTTCTCCCCAGCCGAACTGCATCCTCACAACAACCCTGTGAAGTAGACAGGCAGGCAGAGTGACAGCAACTGTTCAGGGAAGTTTTAATGTTTGATGTCGTGTTGTGTTTTAATTTGTTGGAAGCTGCCCAGAGTGGCTGGAGGAACCCAGTCAGATGGAGGCATATAAACACATATATACATGCACGCATAACCAGTAAGCTTCGTGGCTGAGTAGGTCCTACTCTGACCCTCTAACCTAGTGGTCCTCAGAAAATTTTATCTGGACCACACTTTCAGAATAAAAATTTGCTCGTTGTTTTTTTTTAAATTGGGAATAAATCCATTGGAAAACAAAAAGAAACCACTCCTAGCAGTGCTTGATTTATAACATACAACACAACTACTTTAGAATGTGATTGTGAGGCATCCAGAATGTATAAAACAATGCAGTTATATAAGAACGTGAATCATTCCCAAAATATAATTATAAATGAGCCTCTTACATATGTACCTTAAGTAGGTATACAGACTCAATGAGAGGTGTGAGCTTACTTTTGCTGGGTAATCTCATTTATATAAGGTCTGTTTTGAGACAGAACAAGCTTTCATCTTCTCATCAGCACAAAGAAGCCTTACTCTTTTCTGGTCTTTCCTAGTTGTCAAGAGTTGAAAATCACTGTTCACCGCAATATGTAGAACTGTAGAAGAATAGCCAATGCTCTTGAAGAGAGGCGTGAATACCATTTCTGATTGTATAGACATTCAACACAGAAATGTTTAAATGTTTATTTGATTGCCCTTGAATCTTCCCACCAGGCTTGCCACACCCTTGGAGAACCACTGCTCTAACCACTACATGACCAGTCTCTAATCCCCAATACAGGGAGGTCATCAATTGAAAACAGAAGGTGGCAAGGCAGCATTTAGCCAGATTGCTTCAGCTTGTGACACGTTTTCAAATCTGTCCCTTCCCATTGGGTTCAGCCACTTTCCCAAAATCTCATCGCTGTGAAATTGCAGGGCAAGTCAGAGTTTAGGTTCTCTGTTTGTCTCTCTTTGTCTATAAATGCATGGGCTTCACTCATGTTTGTCAAGGCAGAGCCTACTGATTCTTCCATCTCTCAATGTGCCACTCATCTGTGGATGTTCTCCTGGTTATTATACGTTTGGAGGGAAAACACTGTAAAAATATTGGCACATCATCTGACAAAGCAGAGAAGGGGGGGGGGGGAGAGAATAAGAAACAACAATACTGCATCTTTTAGCAAAACGCATTCCAAGATGAAAGATAATAATTCTATATTTGCACTGAAAGGGGTGGAAGGGAGGGCAAAATTGAGATAATGATATTATGGCAGATCTCTGAGTGATTTACGGTAAATAAGGATTTCTGACTCTGGACTGTTTAACAATAGACACACACACACACACACACACACACACACACACACACACACCTATTTCCCCAAACTAGACTGCTGAAATGAAGAAAGTGGTTGTGGGGAGAGACCAAGGACCCCTCAAGACGGGTGTTTTATTGCAGGTGTATTCTGCAATGTATTCTTGATACCAGAATTGTACGCTGGAGGTGAATTTACTCTGCTTCATTTGTTGTTCTGTGATGCTTCCCCAATACTACCAGTATTATTGCTGTCTGGAGGGCCTGGAGCACAACAGAAGCAGGACAAATACCGGTACCATTTCTCCCAGCCCGAGGACCAAATTCCCTTGTGAACAAGCTTCCTGGGACCAACAGTGGGTGTGGCCAGAGGCAAAAAGTGCCTCTTTTGTAAAGCAAACTACATCTCTCCCAAGTTGAAGGCATGTCTGCAGCCTCCATCTGGGCAGTGAAGAAACAATATCAGAGTTCAAGGACACAATTCAGTCAGGCAAAAGGACTTGGTGAGGCTGTGGACCAGAGGAAATGAGGGTTGGGGTCTGCGGAGGAGGCATGGCCTGAGGAGAGTCCCAAGGGGCCGCATTTGAGCCCCAGGTCTGAGTTCTCCCTCTACTGATGGTTGCAGCCTTTAATCCTTCATCTTGGGAGCCTTTTATTATTGTTACTTTTACTCCCCCATTACCGACTGTTAGCCTATCCGCTCTTGATGCGTTTTTGCCTTCACACATCCAAGATTTTACGTCTCTCGTCACATGCGAAGTTAACGCAAAAACGAGAATGTTCAAATGGCTTCCCTTGGATTCCAGCTGCTAAATGGATTTAGCTGCTGCCACCTGAGCTCTGACATCTTCCATGAATAAATTTAAGGCTCGAGTGACAAGGCCAGCAACAATGGGGAAATGCACCAGGGCTGGAAGGAAGCGAATGTCAGCATTTCAACCGGGGAGGAGGGGAGAGAGCAGGGGCAAAGGGGAGGGGTGCAAAAATGTCCGACTCCTATGTGGCTGGGATGTAGCCTACAAGGTCCAGTCGCAACGGTAAGGCTCACATTCCTTGCTCTGCCCGCCTTTGCTTTGGTCCCACCCACTGATTCGGTCTCCTGGAATGGTACCCCTCCCCCAAGGAATGTAGCTCCTGAAAAAGCTTCCCCACCCCTAGAGAATAGGATTGTGGCCATAAGGGCAATCCCTACCACCACAACCACCAATTCTATCCTTGTGATCACTCTGTCTGGTAGACTGGGCTACGACGTAGTTACTGGCTAACAACACTGGCTATTCATGGCTGAGTGGGGAATCTGACCCTATGTATCTATTAATTAAATTTGTATACTGCCCTTGCATTGCAGGGGGTTAGACTGGATGACCCTCGGGACCCCTCCCGACTCTATTGAATTCAGGGCAGTTCACAGCATAATAAAAACAAAGCCGAAAATGAAACCTAGGTATCTCAAGTCCCAGTTTTCTACTCCACCCATGACACCAGGCTGCCTTTACCTTTCCTTATGTGGTAGTAGCCCTTATGTAGTAGCCCTATGCTACTAAGGGAATATGTCTGGGGGAAAGGCTGTGGCTCAGCAGCAGAGCATCTGCTTTGCATGAAGGTCCCAGGTAAAACCCTCCATGGCTTCTCCAGGTAGGTCTGGGAGAGACTCCTTGTCCGAAACCGTGGATGGCAGCTGCCAGCCAGTGTAGGCAGTACTGAGATAGATGGTCTCACTTGTTATAAGGGAGATTCCTGTGTTCCTGCCTGTCTTTGGACTTGCAACCAAGTCCAGTGGGTGGCAGTGCCTGTTGGCTTCCTCCTCAATCTCAGCAGTGACACTGGGGAACTCTGCAGAGAAGAGGACAAGCCATGATGGCTTTCTGAGAAAACGGTACACAAGAGTTATAAAAGAATGCTAATGTGCAGCAGAAGCAGCCAGTGGGGTGGGGTGGAGCTGATCTCCCAATAGCAGCATCGCTGCAGCTTACCTGAATCCACCAATGTTCCCCCTCGTGGTCCCACCCTCGCCACCACCCTGACCCACCCCACCCTTGTCTGAGTAAGTTGCATCAATGTTGGCGTCAAGAGGACAGATCTGACGCTTTGCCGTACCAAAGCAGCTGCTATGGTTTAGGAGCCAGCTTCAAAAACAGAGCAACTTTGGCCTGGTGAAGATGCAAAATGAACATCTGTACACAGACACACCACCGCAATGCTTCTTCTAATCCTAGGATCAATAGAAACAATTTAAACCTTGCTGAAGGGAAAGGCCCACGGGCAACCCAAAGTTTACATTTGTATGCAAGAAAAGGTTTTCTCTCCTCACCCGCCCCTTTTTCTTTTCCCTTTCCTGTCTCTCCCTGATTAAATAAATGCTAAGAACACCAATTCATTATACTCCAAGGTGATGCAATTAACAAGTTTGTTTTTAACACAGAAGAATGCAACTGTTGCAAGGAGCTGTTTCGGATGGAGGGCTGTTGTCCAAGGGCTGCATACAGAAACCAACATCTAATCTATTTCACAGTTTGGAAGCATTTACTAAAGGGACATATTTCTGTTTATTTGAGGGATATGTATTCTGCCCTCCACCCTTTTTACCTGAAAAGAAATCAATAAAAACTTAAGATACAATAGAGCTCGAGGGTGACATTCCCACCTGAGAAACTTCCCAAGGGCCACATGTCAATGGGGTCAGAGATAAAAGTTGCTGGAACATCAAATGTAATTATTATCTCTCTACAGCAGCTTCTGCTCACTCAGCCCTCTCCATCCGCACATACCTGGGGTAGCTCAGTCGGTACAGCATGGGACTCTGAACCCCAGGGTCAAGGGTTCGAACCTCATGTTTGGCATGCATATATATATATTCCTGTATTACAGGGGGTTGTGCTAGATGACCCTCGTGGTCCCTTCCAATTCTAAGATTCTGTTTCTAAACCAAAGGCCTTACTAGAATTAAAAGACACACTCCAGCCAGGCAAAACCACTCGGGTGTGTAAATTCCGGAGCACTCCAAATCGTTTGCTTATGTTCGCCGTGCACAGAAAATAGCAGATCTAGATGAAAAGCAACACATGGAGAGCTTATGCACTTATGATTGAAATGTGTCCCTAATTATTGCTGCTGTGTAAGATTGTATAAGTTTAGAACGTTGTATAATGTCAGAAGGGGGTGTCAATGGAAGGACTCACCGTCGTGGGAGGAAAGACATGGTGGCGGGAACATTACAAAGGGAGGTGTGTAGGAAGCTGCCTTTATTCTAGGTCAGGCTCTGTGTCCTATCCAACCCAGTGTTGTGTACTCTGACTGGCAGCAGGCCCTCCACGGGCAGAGATCTCCTGCTATGGATCCTTTTAACTGGATATGCAGGGAACTAAACATGAGACCTTCTGCATGCAAATGAGGTGCTCTAGCACTGAAAGACTGAGCTATGCTTTCCAGGCACAGTCTGCCACACACCCCTCCTTGTGTTGCCACCACTACGCAACAGGCAAAAGAGAAGCCATTTTTTTAGGACAGCGGAAGAGCATTAAGCAGAGATTTCCTGGAAGTTGGCTGTGATTAACAATGCATTGCCCGCTAATTGAAGCCAACGTCTCTGCCTTGCCCATGGAGGTTAACGGAGAAACGCGAAACCTTTATGGATCAATAATAGGCTGTCAATATAGCATTCACTGCTACTAGTGCATTGTTGTGCAAAGCAGAAACGGCACAGCTCTTGGGTTTAACCACTGTCAGGATTTTTATTTATTTTTGAAGGGGTGTGTGTGGAAATTGGCCTTTTCACAGCTGAATATTTGGCCGTCAGAAAACACATGATAGAAATTTTATTCCTGCTTGTCCAGGGTCCATAAGATACCTTCATTTTCTTTATGGTGCATAGAGTAGTACTGAAGTGAAAGACTTTTCTTCCACTGAACAGTAAGGATTTGGCGACTTTGCTGTACTACTCATGGTTGAGGCAAACCTAGAAAAATCCACTTGACTAGTCGCCTGTTGTGAGTGAGAACTACCCTAGGCAATCAAGCAGGAAAGAGATACCAAAATGTAGCTCTTCTCAGATGATAAATTATTATAACAGGCTTTTTATGTGTTAAGCGTTAATAGGCTAGTAACTTTTGGTTGAGGGACATGGGTGGCGCTGTGGTCTAAACCAGTGTTTCCCAGCCTTTGGTCTCCAGCTGTTTAGGGACTACAATTCCCATCATCCCTGACCACTGGGTCTTGCTAGCTAGGGATGATGGGAGTTGTAGTCCAAAAACAGCTGGAGGCCAAAGGTTGGGAAACACTGGTCTAAACCACTAAGCCTCTTGGGCTTGCCAATCAGAAGGTTGGCAGTTTGAATCCCTGTGACGGGGATGGGCTCCAGGCAACCAAGAGGAATGCTCAGAATTCCAAAGACAGCCCAGTCAGGCAAAAATACTCTGGGAAGGTGTAAAAAGCAGGGCAGGTGAGAGACATGGCCTGGAAGAGGGGGCAGGGCTGGGAAGAGTCCTGTGGGTCAGTCAGGAGAGGCTTGGAGAGCTGAATCATGCCCCCAGCCTTGACCCTGGCCTGATTACTGTGTTCTCAGACAACATTAAAAAGCCTTCTTATTCTCCTCCTTTTTCTTCTTCTTCTTTGCATTATTCCAATCCTTGCTGCAAAGTCCAAATTCCATATAGGTAGAACATACATTAAGACTTAAAATAGATTTCTATTTTCCATCCTATATCAGCAACAGTCATGCATACCCAAACACACACATATGAGTAGCAAGCTTTTTTGAAAAAAGGTCTCCTTTTGCATCCTGTGCCAAGAAAATGCCCTCAGCCACTGGAAGCCTGAGCAGCTGGACACATACAGTTCTGCAGAGGAACTTCTCTTATTTGTCTAGCTAATGACCCGTAACTTCTGTGTCCCTCCTTCTTTTCTTCTCTCTGCCTTGGCAGTGGTTGTTGTCTTTCTCTCCCCCCTCCCCCCCCCCCGGTTTGGCTGACAAGACAGACAAACCATCATTTGCGGAGGCAGCAACAACCTGTTCCGTCAGCCGTCTACACCCTGCAAAACAGAAGCAGGCTCCTTTCAAGTGCCGTGCCCTTGTTGGCAAGAATGTGTTTTGCCAAGAGCCTTGAGAATCTGATCAGGAGAGCTTTCAACTAGATCTTGAGGGGGAGGGAGAAAACAACATGAACAACAAAAGATCACCTGGCACTGGGGATAACAGCTTCATTGATGCACAGGAAACTGAGGTGGTAGTCCTGCTAAAGGGCAAAAAACTACAGGAAGGAAGCAGCTGCAGGGAACAACTCATGATTTCAGTTGTCTCTACACAAATGCACAGAGTATGGGAAACAAGCCAGATGAACTGGAGCTTTTAATAAAGGGTGGCAAATACGACCTGGTAAGTACTACTTAAACCTGGTGGGATGAGACTCAGGACTGGAATGTAGGAATTGAGGGGTATAACCAGTTCAAAAGGAATAGACCAAACAGGAAGTGAGGAGAAGTAGCATTACAGTATATATAAAGGATGTGTACACTTGTGAAGAAATCCATGACCTGGAGCATGAAAAGCAGATGAGTGTAAATGGCTAAAAATTGTAGGAGAGAGAAACAACAGTGACCTTACTGTGGGTGTCTGCTATAGACTGCCAAGCCAGACTGAAGACTTGGATGATGCCTTACTAGAGCAGATTACCAAACATTCAAAAAGGAGAAAAATAGTAATCATGGGAAACTTCAAATTCCCTGTTATCTGTTGCAATTCAAACTCTGCCAAGAGTGTAAGAATGTAAATTCCTCCATTGCTTCGCTGGCAATTTCATTTCCCAGAAGGTGGAAGAACCAACAAGTAATGCTATTCTAGGCTGCTAATGCTATTCTAGGCTGTATCAACAGAAGTATAGTGTCCAGATAAAGGGAAGTAATAGTACCACTCTATTCTGCGGGTGGCGCTGTGGGTTAAACCACAGAGCCTAGGACTTGCCAATCAGAAGGTCGGCGGTTCGAATCCCCGCAACGGGGTGAGCTCCCATTGCTCGGTCCCTGCTCCTGCCAACCTAGCAGTTCAAAAGAACACCACAAAGTGCAAGTAGATAAATAGGCGGGAAGGTAAACGGCATTTCCGTGCGCTGCTCTGGTTCGCCAGAAGCAGCTTAGTCATGCTGGCCACATGGCCCGGAAGCTAAACGCCGGCTCCACTGGCCAGTAAAGCGAGATGAGCATCGCAACCCCAGAGTTGTCCGTGACTGGACCTAATGGTCAGGGGTCCCTTTACCTTTACCTTTATTCTACCTCAGTCAAACAACACTTAGAATACTGTGTCCAATTCTGGGCACCACAATTTAAGAAGGATGTTGACAAACTGGAATGTGTGCAGAGGAAGGCAACCAAGATGATCAAGGGTCTGGAAACTAAGCCTTATGAGGAACGCTTGAAGGAGCTGGGTATGTTTAGCCTGAAAAAGAGGAGATCTGATTGCCATCTTCAAATATCTTAAGGGCTGTCACATGGAAGAGGGAGCATGCTTGTTTTCTCCTGCTCTGGAGTGTAGGACTCAAACCAGTGGCTTCAACTTGCAAGAAAGGAGATTCCAACTAAACATTCGGAAAAACTCTCTGACAGTCAGAGCTGTTCAGCAGTGGAACAGACCCCCACAAGAGGTGGTGGACTCTCCTTTCATTGGAGGTTTGTAAGCAGAGGTTGGATGGCCATCTGTCATGGATGCTTATTTGAGATTCCTGCATTGCAGGGGGTTGGACTAGAGGACCCTTGGGAATCTATGGAATCTATGATTCCTTATTGATAAAAGTTCTATAGAGTGGAGCCATTCACCACACAGTGAGAGACGTTAACCCTTTGCAGCTGGAGCCTGTGCTTTAAAATGCTTCCTCATTCTGGATCTGCTTGGGCTGTTGGATTTCCACAGAACATGATGGGAACATGAGCAAGAGCTTCCCCCGTCACTTGTGATGGTGTTGTCGTCATGTAATACAACCTGGGCCTTGTTTCCCCCCTTTTTGAAGGCAGGGGCAACATTTGCAGGGACCTCACCTGTTCTCCAAGAATTCTTAAAGATTATAGGCAGTCTGTTATTACTGTTTGTTTGCCTTAGCAATTGCCCTCACAATGCCAGCTCTGGGATGAAAGAGCATTAGGCAAATTCATTGAGGATAAGGCTATACTGGTTGCTACATTCTGCCTCTAGGCTGGAGGCTGTAATTGATTGATTGATTGATTGATTGATTGATTGATTGTGTGGTTGGTTATTTAATTTCTATACCGCTTAATATATTAAAATATCTCTAAGCAGCGTACAGAAAACTGAAGCTGCAATGCACAACTTAAATTATTACAAAAATACACTTACATATAAAAATGTTACATTAATACAAATATATATATTAATTCATTTTCCTTTGGACACACCCTCCCTCTTCTGAATGCCAGTTGTTGGAAACTGCAGGAGGAGAGAATAATCTTGTGCTCAACTTCCTGCTTGCAGATTTCCCACAGGCATTGGGTTGGTAACTGTGAGAACAGGATACTGGACTAACTGGGCCACTGACCTGACCCAGCACACTCTTTTTACGCTTTTATGCTGGGTATGGACGTAGGCTTCGAAAGCAAATGGGTGGGGGGGAACACCATTTCCCCAAAAAATACTGACATATGGTCTCATTCAATACAAGGGGACTTTCCATGGAATTCCTGTGTCTTGGATCTCAAGGGAAACCCATCTCTCACCAAAGCATCTATCGTTGGCACTGGTGGCAGCCCTGGCAGCAGAGAATGGCTTTGCGACAGAGAGATCAGGATGAGTTAACAAACCATTGGGTGGTAGAGCCAGGAGCTGTGCCACTGAGCTGTGACCCTGTCAGATGATCCCTTTGAGGGAAGCCTGCCAACATCTTTGGGCACGTTTGACAATGGCAAGATTGAATCAGTGTGAAGTCAATAGGCAAGATGTTTCTGAGAGGCACTTGGATTCACATCTGAGGAAAAACATTTTTCCATGCAAAATCCACTCAAGCAACTGTAAACCCCGGCCATAATTCAATACTTTATTGGGGAATTTGGATTCCAAAAGAGGAATGTAGGAAGATGCCTTATATGTACTGGATCAGCCATTTAGCTCAGTACTCTCTACAGCAGCTCTCTAGAATTTCAGACAGGTTTCTCTACGGGGAGCTGGCTTCCAGCACCAGGCCCATTGGCAAACCGACTCTCGTTACAAAGATGTTTGCAAACGTGACATGAAAGCTGGCAACATCAACCCCGCTATGTGGGAATCCCTTGCAGAGACTGCAGTGCCTGGAGACAGACAGACAGATCTTGCATCCACAGCAGTGACCAGAGAAGGAATGACTTCTGGGAGGAGCTCAGAGAGAAGGAACGCCATGGTGCCTCTGCATCAGCACAACCAGATGCCTTCACCTGCCCCAGCTGCAACAAAACATGTCTCTCCCACGTCGGTCTCTACAGCCACAGCAGGCGCTGTAACTCTCCACCAGTTTGACTTCACTGCCCAAAGGCCCACTCCTCCATTGTCTCCCAAGACAGAAGGAAGCCAATAACAACATCTCCTCTAGCCCTACCTAGAGATGTTGGAGACTGAGCCTGGGATCTTCTGCATGCAAAATGGGCTCTCTGTCTCTGTGCAACAGCCCTTTCCCAGTTCCAGTCATGCCAAGGGGTAGCAGGTGGGGGGTGGCTTTGTTCTGTGTTTTTCAAACTGCAGCTCCACAACCTTGACCCTCTTCTCAAATGTATACATCACTGATACTGATGGAACTTACTTCTAAGTAACTGGGCTTAGGGTGGCAGGCTCAGCCAGCAATCCAAAACATACTTACTAAAGAGTAAGTCCCACTGAACTTATGAGTGACTTACTTCTGTGTCAATGTGCTCAGGAATGCACTGCTAAGAGTCTGAGGACCAAAAGCCAATGTTCATTTAGGTATGCAGCATACTGCCCAACACCTGGGGCTTATTGCCATCTCTTTCTCTTATTTATTCTCGGAACAATTTGGTGGGTCTGATGCCTTGGATTGCTATCCGCACCAATCTAAGAAGGTCTTTTTGTCTGGAATGGCACAGACAAATGAGAGTAAGCAAAGCAGGGCAGCTGCTAAACTAAAAGTGTATTTTACTCAGAGGAGGATTGCACACAGGAAGCAAGAGCATAAAACTGCCTTGCTAGATCAGACCAAAAGTCCTATTTAGTTATCGCCAGATGAATTTAGCAGGATGCCCTTGGAAATCTCACAAACAAATCCAAGAGAGAGACAGAGGCTTCTCCTATTGTGTTTTCCCTCCACACACAAAATTGTCATTGCTAATTACTATTGATAAGATTCACCCTCCAGGAATTTCCCTAAAATTCTGTAACTCGATTAGACATACCTTGGAGAAACTGCAACACAGATAAGAAAATAGGGCTGAGGCATAAAGGTTTAATTCAGACATCACACCCAAACCATGGTTGAACAAGCCTAACTGTTGTTGGACATTATGCCTGAAGTGGTAAAACCATGGTGTGCGATCAGCCAGGGAACCAGAATCAAAAACAATGTTCCAATCCCAGAAGCTGCTTCACAATGGAGAAGAGAGCAGTCTTCTAAAGGTGAGTGCTGAGAGGGTGGGGGCCTAGGAGAAACAGGAACACAACCATAGTTTGGGAGCTAAACAAGTATAGGTACAAACCACGGTTTACCACAATGCAATAACCAATCTACTGGTCTTATTCAGATTCAACATGACACCTGTGGTTGCACACTTCCCATATCCCTTTGCAAGCACTATTCTCTCTTGCTCCTGGGTTATCTGCAAACCAGTTTTTGCTGAGAATCTGGAAGAAAAGGTTTTACAACATGAAAGAAGGAGAAAGAAACATACAGACCCATGTGATATTGTTCAGGTAATATTGAACCATAGCTTGGCATTATGCCTGAATGATACTTCCTTAAATCTGTGTAATGAAAGCTGCTCATTCCACCTTTTACTGGATTGAAGGTCCAGAAAAGTCACCTTCTGACAATTTAATAGCAGGCATAATACTACATAATGCTGCTGATATCTGGGACTGGGAAAGAGGTTAGTCCAAAGCAGCAAAGAAAGGGCAGGCTCCCCACTGCAAAAAAGAAGAAAAAAGGATCATATTAAACAGCCCACACTACAAACATAACTTGGCTCAACAGTCAGTCATGTTGTCTTCCCAGTGAATTCTGGGAATTGTAGTTCTGTGGGGAGGGATAAGGAAAAGAATTCTCAGCACCTCTACAAAACTACAATTCTGAGAATTCCTTAATTGACATTCCAAATGGAGTAAGAGCACAGCATAAATATGTCCTACAGTTTGGGATGAATTTGAACATTTTCAATGTAAGGATGGTGAACAGTACCATTTTCTGGGTTGTGTTTCTGGGTGGGCATACAGACTTCAATCTATTTTGTCCTTTTTTTAACCACAACCCTGAAATCCATCAACTGGAACCAAAGGTCACACAATACAAATCAGAGAATTCTGAGCCCATGAATTTGGTGTTGTTGTTCTTTTAGTACCAGGACTTAAGAAAGCGCAGTCCTTCCACACTGAAATCCACTCCTGATTAACCCAAAAGCTTTCTGAATTTCAGCAGTATGATTTGGGGTGGGGTGGGTCATTTCGCTCCTGTCCTTCCTAAACAATTGCACTTCAGAAATCCTTGCCTAGCTACTGCAAGGCAATCATCCCAATATCCAGGGCTGGATTTAGGTTTGATGGGGCCCTTTATATGTCCAGCTGTCCTTTGCCAACAACAACAAAATTTGTGTTGAATATATGTTATATAGTAATTTATGTACCTAATAAGCATCTAAAGCCATTTGCACATAACAAAATATGCATTTTATCAAAGTAATTGTTTTTTATCTTATATTTTGGAAATGTACATCCAGTGTTTTTTTTCTTTAAATATTTTTGGGGGCCCCAAGAGAGTGGGGACCTAAGCTTTAGCTTGTTTAGCTTATACAGTGGTACCTCTGGTTACATACTTAATTCGTTCCGGAGGTCCGTACTTAACCTGAAACTGTTCCTAACCTGAAGCACCACTTTAGCTAACAGGACCTCCTGCTTCTGCTGCACCGCTGCCACACGATTTCTGTTCTCATCCTGAAGCAAAGTTCTTAACCTGAGGTACTATTTCTGGGTTAGCGGAGTCTGTAACCTGAAGCGTCTGTAACCTGAAGCGTCTGTAACCCGAGTACCACTGTACATAAATCCGGCACTGCCAACATCTACCAGCTGATCCAGATCCGTATGTGTTTTATCCACCTTGGTCCTTCCCCACCTTTAGTACAGAACATCTGGTGAACTGCTGCCAGTTGGGGAGGGGAGAGAGGCTAAACTCAAAAGTGCAAACACTCCCTTCAGCCTTATGCCCAATCTCCACACACACACCCCAAATCGTAGCTGCAGCTTTGGCATTCTCCATGCACCATTTCCTCCCAAACAATACCTTTGTTGTCACTGTGAGTGGCTAATCCTGCTCTTGCCCTACTCTTTCCAGCACCCATCCTTGGCTGCCCCAGCCCTTATCCTGCTGGAGTTCCAGCTGCTCCACTTACTCACGTGACCTCTTGACCCCAGTGCTCTGCCATAGGTCTCCCAATGGGGCTTGGCTGGAAAAGGTGAGGCACCTGAGAGTGCAGTGCCCACTTCCTGATTAAGACCCTCCCTGCCTCTCCAAGCTTTTCCCTGTGTCTTACTCCTTGCACCACCTGAGGAGATAACAGCAGCACAGCAATGACTCAATCTGTGTTGTCCTTAGGATGCAATCCCTATCAAGCACAGCAAGGCCCACTGATTTCAACAGGACTTGCTACTGAGCACGTATGCATAGGACAGCACTGTCAGGAATGCCTTGCAACTGGATTTGCATTTCTGTAAACCGCCTTGGTGATTAATTCAATTGCATTTACTTTGTTGGATCAGGGGTAGGAAAATCTTTTGGCGCTGTGGGCCAGATTCTTGCAGGCTAAATTTGGTGGGTTGGTGGGGCCTTGAAATATCAGGTGAGACTCTGGATTGGGACTTCCAGATTCCAGTTCAAGGCCACCACCTCACCAGAGAAAACTCTGCAGCTTAGTTTTTGTTTAGTATTTTATTTTGTTTACGTTTTGCCTGAGATATGCTGACTCTCAAATGCCTGAGTTTTGCTGGACTGCAGTAAGCAGCTGCTACATTTTGTTTAGTGGCCTATGATATCAGGTGACTGGGTGCTTTGAAGCCCCGAAGCTGGGGCTTGGGAAGAGCTCACTTTATAGTTCCCAATTGCAGCCACATAGAATGATAGAATTGTGGAGCTGGAAGAGACCCTAAGGGTCATCTAGCCCAACCTCCTGCAATGCATGTCTACCTGCCCCACATATTACATCAGGTGCAGGGCAGGTGGCTGTGGTTTGGGAGGAAACAGTCTAGTGGACCAAGTTTGGTTAGGAGAATGGAGACTTTCCACCAGCGTAAGATTAGCTGGTCTAAACTTCTCTTTTAACTGTTTATTTGTCTTTAAAGGCATTATACAGAACAATAACATGCAATAAACTCCCCCAGTAGGGGAGAAGAAATCACCCAACCAAGTTTCTAGGCTGGCATCGGTAATGGGTCCAATCCTGGGGGCCCTTGAGGAAATAGATGAGCTTTGGATCCAGCACATTCAAGCCTGCCTTTGCCCCACCTCACACACACACAATGCTCCACTTGTATAGGAGCACAGGAAGGCTTATACCTAAGCAAACTGTCTGCCCATCTAGTCCCATGACTAGTACACTGACTGGAAGGCAACAGCCACCCAGGATTTCAAGCAGGGGGGCATTCCCAGCGCTACCCTGGAGATGCCACTGAGAAATGAACCTTTGCATCCTTTGAATGCAAAAGCAACTTCTGTGTGACTGAGCCATCGCACTTCCCCCAACTGGAAGACTCTTGACACCTGCTTGAAAAGGAAAGTGGGTGTGGGGCAGATGCTAAGCTGTGTTCAGGGCAAGATGACATAATATTTTCTTGCCTGGAATAGAAGGACCAGACAATGGGTGAAAAGAGAGGCATCCCCATTAGAATGGGGAGAGTCAAAAGGAACAAAAGGCTTTAGACTGATTGGAAAGGCAGTTAAATAAGCGCAGGAAAGAAGAGACAGTAGGAAGAATCGGCACCATGCCCACATAGGAACCTAGAATGCTGCCTTATACCGAGCCGGTCCAATGGTCCATCTAGCTCAGTACCGTCTACTCTGACTGGCAGCAGCTCTCCAGGGTTTCGGGAAACCCCAGACTACCTGGAGATGCTGCTGGGGAACAAACCTGGGAACTTCTGCATGCAAAGCAGGTGCTCCACCACTGAACTGCAGCTCCACCCATTTGGAAGCCTAATGACAGCTGCCATCACTCAAAACACAGCTGGCTGTGGACCTATGCCAGCCCAATTTTCCATGGGCACAGGAGAGGCTCCATGGTGGACATTCCTCTTCTCTCTGGAAGAATGACTGTATCTTGGGATTTGGATTGCTCTGGCCTATATCTTTTCCCATTTTATCTTTTAATGAAAAATGTAAGCACCCACAGAGGGTGGGGTTTCCCCCCTAATTTTTTGACCCTCCCCTGGCTTCCATGTCTCTACTTTCCATATGCCATTGTTTGCTGTCAGAATATGCCCTGATATTTCTTACTATTTTCTTCTTTACTATTGTTGTCGTTGCTATTATTATTACTATTATTGTTGCTGTTATTATTATTATTAAATTATGGCAAATGTAAGGAACTATATGCTACACTTTTGTTTGCAACATTCATTCTGTTATTGCTAACTATGGGAAAAGGGCAGGACTCTGAAGCCCAACCCCTGAAAAATTTCTTCTGCCAACTCCCTAGCTTCCAAGGCTGCAGCTGGCAAGAACATCTTCGCAATATTAAGGACTGGTTACATGTGTTCAGGACAAAATGAACACAGGGATCTCTGAATTCCACACCTAACGCCACATCCCATTCTCTCTGTGTTCTCTGGTAAAACTGCAGCCTGGATTCACCGCACGGAAGATCTCCTGTTAAGGGCTGCTCAAGAAAGCCACAATTTGCGTGCACATCTGTGCATAAGGTGCGAGATTAGCTAATAATGAGCAGACCTCTGTCAAAACAGTTTTCCTAGAAAGGAAGGTGTGACCCACCCATCTCCTTCCACCACAGAGAAAACAGGTGGCTGTGACAGTGGAAAAGAGACGGAGTAGGAGAAATTCAGAAAACTTCAAAGGCAAGCTTCCATGTTTGTGAAAAGCAGCCTCTCCGTGCTTAAGCAGACAGGCTCCTCCAGCCAGACAGAGCAATCTGTCACAAAGGAAACTGTGGCAGACCCAGTCTCCCTCATTTGCAATAAAGAGAAAAAAGAAAGAAAAGGCCTTTTTCCCCCGGTGTCTTGCCCTACTTTCAGCCTTACAGACGCTGTCTTGAAGGTTTGCTGTCTGCCGAGACAGAAGACACAGCTGCTCAGCAGTTCACGTGAACAGAAGTGGCTTCTCTGTCTCTCGCAAAGCTGCAGGGATCGAAATTAGGCAGGGTACAGAAACAGCAGCCAAACCCGGGTTTCACATCCTCAAGGGAAGGGTGCAAGCAAAATGCAGGCGGCCATGGTCATTTTTGGATGTCACATGACAGCATGGTGGTTGCTTAACAGAGCATCAAAACTCAGACAGATCATTTTCACGGCCGTTTGTGCACATTTATTCAGTTTTATGTAGGCTGGCTCTTTAAGCACCAAAAGCAGCTTACATCTCATAATAAACACATACACGTGAATAATGGGAAAAGACTGCAACATGTTTTTAAAAGCTAGCAGGTCAGTTAAAAATTTAAAAAAAAAATACTGCAAAAAATTGGCATACATCTGAGAACAGATTGCTAAAATAACCATCTCAATTAAGAATATTTTACATTATTTGATCTGAAATGGTATTTATATAAGTTGTTATTGTTGATGTTTTCTATTATTAAATGCCTTTGGAAAATAAATGAGCCTTCTAACCCACTTATTGCATGGGGGCTTTCTGTGCCTTCATGGGGTAAGGAGTTCAATAATCTAAGGGGTCACCACAGAAAAGGCCCCGGGTCATCGTGCCTGCTGACTGGATCAACCCTACTTACCAGCATGGACTCTCAAGGTAGATCTTAATGCCCAAGCAGTTTCATACATACCTACTAAAATAATTCAGTTCCAAACTAATTAAAGCTTTAAATATAATTAGCTTAGCACTGTGTCTGAACCCAAACGAACTGATTAGTCACAATTATAGTTGACTAAAACAAGCCAACTTCAAACCACGGTGTTAAGACTAACCACACTTTAGGGTTAATAAAAAATGGAAATGGAAATCCGCTAGCCCAAGGCTCATTCGTGTAATGTAGATTAGTGTTATATCCAAACAAGGCCTTGAAGACAAATGTTTTAAAAATAATTTTAAACAATTTTAAAATTTAATTTAGGGATGCAGGGTCTGTAGCCCTCGATATATTATTAGGTGCCAACTCTCATAATCTTGGAATATTGGTCACGCTGGCTGGGGTTGATTTTATTTTTCTTTCTTTATTTAATATCCTGCCTTTCTCCCAGTGCAGGACCTAAGACAGCTCACGGCATGAGTTAAAACAAATACAGCTAAAAACACCCAATTTATTCTTTTTTAAAACGCACACAAACACCAGTTAAACAAGTAATGCTATTAAAAACAGCACTGAAAACACTTAAAAGAGAATGTACAACACCCACCCATAGGTGGGAGTCCAACAACATCCATAAATTCTTCACCCTTGCAATAAACGAGACTAATAAACTGTTACAGCATCATTTGATGAAATCCACCAAGGACAGATTTTTATCAATGGATCTGAGAGTTGAGCGATACTAACTTCCTATTTGAGGTAATTTTGGATTCAGAAAAGAAAAAAAGATCCTTCCTTCAAACCATGAACTTTGCTTACTAAATTGTCACGTTATATTGCTCTTCCTCCATCTTAATCTCAGGGTTGTGGGTCTGACAGCCCCACATTGAGGAAAAGATTCCTGCATTGCAGGAGGCCGGATGAGATGGCCCTTGGGTCCTTTCCAACTCTACAAATATATGATTCTATGACAAAACCTTTCCCTTCAAAATGCAGGTGATTAATCAACTAAAAATCCTTTAACTGATTGGCAGCCACAATAATTTCTTGTCTAATGCAGCCATACGAATGGAGTCTATCAGTGGTTGAGGATAATTATTCATTTCAACACGCTTGCAAGTTTCCCCCTATAAGCAAAAGTGCAAGTTCCAGATTTCCCCCTTCCAAATCCTGCACCTCCTATCTGCAAAGGAACAGAACAGTGTTTCAGCTTTGAAGGCCTCATTCAAAACATAAGAACTACTACTTTGTGATAAATGTGAAGAGCTGGCAACTAAGCAGATTCACTAGGAACGCGCAGAAGATAAATGTTTCATTTCTAGTGTGGGAAAAATAAAATATATGTGTCACTCCATTTGGAACCCTCTGGAGATATTAACAAACATGAAGGGCATGTGCTTACGAGACAAGTAATTACAGCCAAGCAGTGAGGCTCATGTGCCAAATCTGAACACTACAAACATTAGCGCTGGAAGAGCTTGAGAAACCATGTTGGTACTCTTTGGTAGTTAGCAGCATTGGCACCTGCAACTGGCAAGGTCAAGCACTTGCTATGTGCCACAGATGTTTTAAGGGGCTACTGAGATTAGTCCTAGACTTGACAATATTCCTGATCTGCACCCAGAAGATAGAGCAGATTATGGATCAGGAGACTGAGCAACAGATGAACTTTTTGCTGGAGAGGATCTTTTCTCCCACGTGGTTTCCTTAGAGCAAATGTCAGTGGAACCTGCTATTTGGAAACGTGGGGTGGAGCAGAGAGAAAGATACCGCGGAAATCTCAGGAGGTAAAAATCAACCGATGTGCAAGGGGACTCTCTTACACCGCACAATTCTGTTTGCAAGTATTTCAATCCAAAGTGAGCAGCGATCTCTGTCTAAATTTGCACACTGCACAACTTGGTGGGACTGAGACTGACAACTTTTCAGTCCACTAACAGCAGGGCTTGGGGCTGCTGCTGTTCAATGTCCTGACATTAGCAGGTGGTGATGTTTCCTCTCCAAACTGTTGGGAGGAACAACCCAGCAGATTCTTCAAATCAAGCTGCTGTAAAAAGCACCAGAGCAGATGAGAGACCCCCTTTACGGGTCAGAAATTAGCAGGCGAAAGCTTTTAACAGCCTGTAGATTATCAGTCACCTACTGATATCCGCACACTGGCGCTCAAAGATACAGGAGAATGGAAGAGCCCTGATGGATCAGAATAAGGGCACATCTAATCAAGCATTTTGTTCTCGCGGAGCCCAAACAAATGTTTATGGGGAAACCCGCAAGCAGGACATGACAGCAACAGCACTGTCTCTACCTGGGATCCCTAGTACCTGGCTTTCAGAAGCATGCTGCCTCCAGCAGTGGAGAGAGAACATAGCCATTCTGGCTAATACCCAGCGATAGCTTTACCCTCCATTCATTTTGTCTAATCTTCTTTTAAAGTCATCTTAGCTGGTGGCTACTACACAGTAGCAGTCAGTGGGGCAGCCCAGGTGGAGGGGTGTTGCTCATCTGCCTCTCCATGCCAAGCATCACCACTGGTTCCCAAGACAGGTGAGGAGCAGGGAGCTCAGCATGGTACGGAGCCAATCCAATGCTCTTTTCCACTGTGGCCACCAGCAGGTGCATTCAGCAATGTGAAGGCAGGGCAGCAATGCCTCCGGTCCTGCACCAGCACACTGAAAGTTCATGCAACTATGTCTTGTGGGAGTGAGTTCCACAGTTTAACCACACCAGCGAGACCGTTTTTTAACCTGGTCAGTTAACAATCCTAAGTGGAGCCGGTGTCTTTGCAGCATCCCCACATAGCAGTTGCTATTCTTGCTGCCTCTAAGGAATCTTTCTTCCAGGGATCTGCAAGTTCCAGAAAGAAGAATGATTCCTGACAACCCTCCACATGATGGTCTCCTGAGCACAATCTTTACTATCATTATTTGTTGCATTTATATCCCACCTTTCTCTCCAAGCTCAAGATAGCGTATATGGTTCTGTCCTTCCTTTACAACCCTGTGTGGTAGGTTAGGCTTAGGAGCAGTGACTGGCCCAAAATAACTCACCCTGTCCATGCACCCAGCTCATGGCAAGAAGATCAAACTCCTGGTATCCAGGTTTGGAATTTTCTATTATAAAAGCCCATTGTGAATTTAGGATCCAGCACCTGTCATCTCTAATGGCTTGCTCGACACCTACAGTAGAATGTAATGGACTCACAGAACTGTAGAGCTGGCAGAGACCCCAAGCATAATCTACTGCAAGCCGCTGCAATGCAGGACTCTTTTGCCCAACGTGGGGCTCGAACCCACGATCCTGAGGTTGAGAGTCTCATGCTTTACCAAGTGAGCTATCCTGCAGTGGTGGAACTAATTTTATACTTTCAGAATGTTGGTGGAGGATCACATTTTAGAATGCTTCTCAAGCAGTTTCAAGGGGTAACAACTCTCATTGTGTGCATGCGTGTGTGTATGTGTGCATGCTCGCACGTGCACTTTGCAGTCAGAAAACTAATACAGCAGATAATGGGCCTGCAACAGAACTTTCCTCCCTGATATGCTAGACCAGGGGTTGTCAACCTGGTCCCTACCGTCCACTACTGGGCGTTTCAGGATTCTAGGTGGGCAGGAGGGGTTCTATGGCACAAGGTGAATCCTCCTTCCATCGAGCACTGGTGGGCAGTGAGGAAATTTTACCATCAAGAAAGATGCATTAGTGGGCAGTAGGTATAAAAAGGTTGACTACCCCTGTGCTAGATTTACTTAACAAAAGCTTCACCTACCACAGTGGTGGAGTCAGCAATACCTAACCATTCTGCTGTACTTCCTTGCTGGTTGCAAGTTATTGCTAGCTAACCAATCTAAGACAAGAATGGGAAACCTTTCTCAGCCATATTCCTTCACTGACACCCTCCTTGGGGGGGGGGGGCACATGCAGGCAGAGGCAAAATGTGGGCAAAGCAGCTGTAGACGATATTCCTGCCATGCTAAAGCCACACATTTCTCCACCAGGGGCAGCGAAGAGGCTTTATTCCAGCCAGGCAAAAGCACTGGAGGTCACAAGATCAAGGGAAAGATGGCATGGCTTGCTGGGAACTCTTTAAGGAACCAGGCAGAGGGCCTTCTCGGTAGTGGCGCCCGCCCTGTGGAACGCCCTCCCACCAGATGTCAAGGAAATAAGCAGCTATCTTATCTTTAAAAGACATCTGAAGGCAGCCCTGTTTAGGGAAGTTTTTAATATTTAATGCTGTATTGTTTTTAACACTCGATTGGGAGCCGCCCAGAGTGGCTGGGGGAAACTCAGCCAGATGAGTGGGGTATAAATAATAAATATTATTATTATTATTATTATTATTATTATTATTATTATTATTATTATTTACTTGCCCCTGAGCCTCCCTGGTCTAAGAGACAGAACAAAGGTAAGTTCAAAGGAGCAAACTACATGCTGCCCACTAATGGATTTAACAAGGTTCCATCGATTTGTTATGGTGGTGCTTTCTTGGGTGGCCTGCAAAGTTGCATGGAGGACAGGAGTGGAGTGCTTCACCTGAAGGGTCCTAGAAGGGTGTTCCCACCTGCTGTCTAAAACTGCAACCTCCTAAGGCTGCTTTTTGTTCTATAAAAATGGCATTTCTTGCAAGCATTTTGCAGGGAATGCTCCTCCTGTGCTCAAGCCCATTTTCCTTGCTGCAAATGATGGGGTGAGCTCCCGTTGCTCGGTCCCTGCTCCTGCCAACCTAGCAGTTCAAAAGCACGTCAAAGTGCAAGTAGATAAATAGGTACCGCTCCGGCGGGAAGGTAAACGGGGTTTCCGTGCACTGCTCTGGTTCGCCAGAAGCGGCTTAGTCATGCTGGCCACATGACCCGGAAGCTGTACGCTGGCTCCCTCGGCCAATAAAGCAAGATGTACGCCGCAACCCCAGAGTCAGCCACGACTGGACCTAATGGTCAGGGGTCCCTTTACCTTTACTATCAAGCACCAGACTTGCTCCTAGGAGGCTTCAGATAGAAGAAAACCAAACCCTTTCCATAGGTCACCTGGAAGGTGAATGTCTCACATCAGGGGGTAGGCAACCTAAGGCCCATGGGCCACAAACAGCCCACGGGGGTCATTTAACTGGCTCACGGGCCGCCCCTGAAGAAAGCTGCCCGCTCAGCGAGTTCCCATGTGCTGTGCTAAACTGGCACCGCACAGGGACTCGCTTCTGCGGTGCCAGAAATTGCAGGTGCGCACGCACGCTCACAATCCAGCCTACAGAGCGATCTCCGTTGAAGTGAACCATCTCAGGCAAGGTAAACTTTGCCGCCCTCTGTCTCACATCTTCTCAGAGGAGAAACGCATTTCTTTTTTAAAAAAATAAAAATTGCAAGGTTGTAGCTCCTTCTTTCTGCTCTGCTTTGGAGATCAATAGTGGCAGTTGTTCTTTTTTAACAATGTGCTTTAGAGAGGAAATCTCTTGGAACTGATCTAGGGAAACAACTCTTTCAGTATTTCTTTGCCTCCCGCGCAAACGAGGGTGGGGGGAGGGGAGGGGTTTGCAAGCATTCCACAACTGAAATTCAAACTTTGCAATAAATAGCACTATTTGAGCATGCAGAGTAACCGCCCTGCAACACTTTCTAATTCTAATAATTGAATTCTGCGTTTTGAAATTTCCAGGGAACAATCAGCCCCATTAGGGGACATTCGGCTGGTTAAGTTACTTTGGACAATTCCCACCAAATAATATGTTTGGGGGGGGGCGTGGTTTTTGGAAGAAACCTAAGTGGGTTGTTTTCAGCTGCCAACCATGAGAAATTCCTCCTTTCTAAATTGGGTTTTGAGGAAACAATGAAACAAAGAGATCTCGTTTGTAGTACATTCTTCTTCTGCTTCACAAAGATATTTGCATTTTCAGTCTCATTTTCTGGGTACTCTGTGAGCCTATTCTGCATATAATAAGAATCTTACATGCTTTTGTGTACTATTGTTGCAATATATTGCATTGTTTTTTTTCTACCAATTACAACAATCACCTCTTATAATGTTTACTGGTCCCATTGACTTGGTCTGTGGTTTCTGTATAATTTGGGGACGCTCTATTTTGCGTTTTCTGTATTTGCATAGCAATATGCCTAATACTGTCCCAACTAGTTTTCCTGGACTATTTGCACAGGTTAGGCAACCATGATGCATTATGATTGGGGCTGACCCTAAAGATGGTTCAGAAACCGCAGTTAATCCAGAATACACCTGGCTAGACTACTAACTGGAACTGAACCTTCTGATCATTCTACACCTGCAGTTTACCAAAGGCAATGGCTAACAGTTCACTGCTGAGCCCAGTTCTAAGTGCTAGTCTTAATCGTCAGAGCTCTTCACAACTTGGCACCTGAAAGATTGCCTGCCTGCACTTGTGCCAGCCTCTACTTTGAGTTCATCATCATAGGCTCTTCTCCAGATTACCATGAGATACAGCAGGAGGTTACACGAGACAGGGCCTTTTTGGTGGTGGCCTCCTAGCTTCGAAACACTCTTTCCAGGGAGATGCTCGCCTGGTGCCCAGTCAGGCAAAGACTCTTTTTATTTTTCCAGGCTGTCTAACATTTCTGGGTCTGTTTTATTTCATTTCATGGAACGGGTTGGATCCAGACTTAAGCCTTCTTTGGACATTACAGTTAGGGTGATGTCAACATATGGAGGGGGGAGGAGAACAACAAGCACACTAACTCTACCCCTCAGTCACAAGAATATGCTCAAATCTTCCAGGGTATACTGCAGCCTTTTAACCAAGTGGCTTCCAGAAGTTTTGGACTACAACTCCCATCAGCCTCGGAGGCTTGCTGGGGCTGTTGGGAGTTGCAGTCCAAAGCATTTGGACTCTGCATTACAGAGTCAGAAGCTGCTTATACTGAGTCTATCAGGGTCAGCACCTACTGTAAATTTTGAAAAGAGGGCTGTCTCTTTGTCTACTATCTGGGATACCTCTTAAATTTTTGTAATCAAACTCAGATTTGCCCACCTTGGAAGAATGGCAGATGCAAGTAATACACTACATGGAGCTGGCAGAAATGACTAGCAGAATTCGAGACCTGGGAGAAGAGGTAGTGGAAGAGGATTGGAAAAAGTTTAAGACCTATCTGCAGAAACACTGCAAAGTTTATGAATGTTAAAATGATGTTGGATATAAAAACAATACGGCACAAGGGATATAGTGTTAAGAAGTATGTTAAAATGTAATAGAAAAATGGTGAAAAATCAAAGTTATATTATGTCAAAGTAAATAATATGTTAAAGGTGTTTAAACATAAAGAGAAAAGATTGGAGACATAATAGAAGCGATTTTAATAATTGGAAACTAGTTTTGAAAAAGGGTAAGGATTTGCTGTATTTGATTGAACAAAGAGGAACACAAAAAAGGAGGTGTGAGGAGGTCAAGAAAGTAAGTTATGTAAATACGAATTTAAAAATTGGAGTCTTTTTTTTTTTGTTTAACTTCTTTTTTCTTATTTGATCTATGTTTGTGATTGATTATGTCATTTTGTATCTTTTTGATGCTTTTTCATTTTTCATTTTTTCTCTTTTCTGTTAAAAAGTAAATAAATATCTTTTTTAAAAAAACAAACTCAGCATCATGGTTCCTGAGACCGAGGTTTTCTGTCTTGTGGTTTTCTGGACACCATCTTGAATCAAGATGGCGGATGAAATCTTTCAGAGATCCATTGGTTTTAACCAGGGATTTCCAAAACTGCATTGATTGTTTGGGTTCCTTCGAATTCCCAAGCAACACTGGTACACCTTAACTGGAATTAGCTCTTCAAGATTCTGGACAGTGAATATCCCTCAGCAATACCTGGAGATGCCAGGGACTGAACCAGGGGCCTTCTGCATGAAAAGCCAGTCCTCTACCATCGAGCTACAGACCTTCCCCCAAACAGATGTGGCAGAAGCTCCTGTATTCATGAAGGCTCTCTTTGCGTTCCAAGTTTCTAAGATTAGGGAGGCACCTATCCACAAATACAGGACTTATTTCTTCCACAAGCTGGAAGGTGGACGAAACGGCAGTCAGACCAAAGTACTCGCTTCCACTGCCCTTCTTCACATGTTGATTTCACTTTTTCTGTAACTCCCGAAGAGCCTCGGAGCATTAAATAGGTATTACTAGAGATATATAACCTGAGATTTTAATTGTTGCAAGCAGCTCTGAGCAACCCAAATGGGGAAGGGCAGGATATAAACCTTTTGCATAAGAATAAGAAAAATTATTTCCATGTAGTCATGGTTAGGATTCTGCTGTTAGAGCAGACCCCTTGCAATCCATGGTGCTAAAATCAGTCAAGCGTCCCTGATTCTCAAAAGGTCCACTCCATGTCTGTTTTTAAGCTGGTTTACAGATTTGCTGCTTTTAACTCCTAATTATGCATCAAATTGTTTTTTTTGTGGGTTTTTTTTTTAAAAAAAGAAATTAATAGCAAAATACTCTGGCAGCTTGACTGACGTGCAGAATATATAGTCTTATTGTTAAATAAAATCCAGCTCTGTTTTATTGACTCTGGCTGGCAGGGACTCTCCAGCTGTGGTCTTCTTCAAATTTTCCTTGAATTATTCATCAAGACAACCCACCAAATTATAGGAAGCAAGAATGAGATTCTGGGCCAACACTGCCTGCAATGGCTGGAAGCTGTTATTAGGTCTAGCCAGGGACAAACTCTGGCAATCTTTCGTAACATAGTGCTGTGCAAGGCCAAAAGTGGATCTTATCCATTATGGACATTTCCAATTTGGTACTTCCCTCAGCTCAGCGTCCTGTGCACGGGAACCGCCGGCACTGTCCTCAATCTGGTGCTGGTCTAGTAAAGGCATTTACTTTTTCAGTCTGAGGGCCACATTCCCTTTTGAATGACCTTCTGAGGGCCACATACCAGCGGTGGGCAGTGCCAGAGTCAAACCTGGGAGGAGCAGCTGATGTAAACATTACCTCTGTGCACCAGGCAGCCTACTTTCTACTGCCCACCCCCACCTTGTGATTCTCCATCCAAGCAAGCAGTGGAGACATCCCAGCCAGGGACAGCAAGTGGGACAGTCTGGGGAGCAGGGTGCGTCTTGGGGAGGATCCTGAGGGTCAGAAAGAGAAGCTTGGAGGGATGCATTCAGCCCTCAGAACTGAGGTCCCCCCACCCCTGGTCTAAGGTCTCCAGCAGAGGTCCTTCTCAGCTCTGCAATCCTTTTATTGGACTCCACGGATTAAACTCAGGACCTTGTGCATGACAAGGTTGTGCTCCACCACTGGGCTGTAGGTCCTTTTGAAAATCACAGGGCCTCTATGAATTTTGCAAACGTGCCTCACCTGCATGTTGGCATTATTTCAAGTCGTGTTATCTGCTTCTGGAAAGGCAAGGAAGTCTGGAAAACCTCAGAACCCACAGCTAAGACTTTGCCACATTTTGCCCACACGTTTTATAGTCCGTTTTTTCAGCCATAAGGTCTAGAAACTTTTTTTTTTTAATGCTATCTTGGGACGCTGAATTATTCCTTTCATCCATTTTCCTTTCTTTTTACTCATTTATTAGACTTATTAGTCACCTTTTTACCTATTCACCTTTCACCTATTTACAGCGAGAGAGAGAGAGAGAGAGAGATACAATACATATTACCATAGTGGGGAAAGTGGGGAGAATGATATTAATATTGCATATAACATGCATTTTTTAAAAAAAGAAAACACACTCAGGCAATAAAGAAATACTGTGCCCCACCTCCAGCCAAATACCATTTTTAAGCACTGCGATCAAAACATGCACAAACAAGCGTGAAATATATTCTTCAGATTTTATCTGAGTCCCCCACACCTAGAGCAATCAAGTATTGGGCTCCAGTGCTTCATCTGAACTGGGGGCACCATTATAATGACAACCCTTTGAGGAAGCTTCGCCAGAGAATTCCTTTGTTTCTTTCATTCCCCCCCCCCCCATCCCGCTCTTCCTCCAAGCAACCCAGAGCAAGCACAGCCATACCTCGGGTTACAGATGCTTCAGGTTGTGTTTTTTCAGGTTACGGACCACCAAAACCTGGAAGTACCGGAATGGGTTACTTTGGGGTTTCGGCGGTCGCGCATGCGCAGAAGCACTAAATCGCGCTTTGCGCTTGCACAGAAGCACCAAATCGCAACCTGTGCATGCGCAGACGCAGGTTGAGAACGCTGCGGGTTGCGAACGTGCATCCTGCACGGATTGTGTTCGCAACCCGAGCATCCACTGTATACATGACCAATCTGCCCCCCCTCCCAATTCCACATCGCTTCACAACCAGGTTGTGAGAGGGCTCAGAGTTAGCCAGAGGCGGAGCACGATGGCCGGTAACAACATAATGGACCCATGGCGGCCAAATCGAGTTCTCAGATACAAACCTCCATCCACAGAGAACAACCCTACCCTGGAAGACCCCACACTAGACTACATGAATCTACAGGGAATGATTTTCAGTATGTGTGGCTTGATGCTGAAGCTAAAATGGTGTGCCTGAATAGCTGTCTACTGTTCATTCATCAGCTTTGCCAACTCTCAGAGTTCAGAAGATACCAAACAGATGATGAGCAGCTTCATGTTGTCTATCTCAGCTGTAGTGACTTCCTATCTGCAAAACCCATGTTTCCTCCTTGGTGCAAGGATATTGCCTCTCTTCAGAGCTCCTCTTGCAAAGCAGAGGTGAACTCCCTCAACAGAGAGGACTATTTTCTCAGGCAATGCAGATCCATTTGCACATGTCTTGGGAGGACTCATTTTGTTGCATTAATAAAGTGGTGGTTATTGTAGGGGGGGACAAGGTTGTGAGGGGTGGGCTAGGCTGTGCAACAGATACCAGCCCAAAATAAAGCAAACAGAAATTTAATCTAGGTCTCCCAGGTTCAACTCTAGCACTCTGTCCTCTGCACTATGTTGATTTATGTTATTTTAAAGGTGTGTTCACCTGAAGGACTTAAAAACACCTCCAGGCAATTAGGAAAGGAAGTATACAAAATGTCTAAAATGTTGGCCATTTTTAAAAATTCCCAATCACAGACGAGAAATAGGAGGATGTATGAGAAGGGATTGTTAAAAGATGTATAGTGCCTTCTATGGAATTGCAAGCCACCTTAATTCTGACTTTCAGAAGGCTGATCCATAATATGCTCCCCACTAGCAAGACACATTCACACTCCGGGTCAGAAGTGAAGCCTTCTATAAATACAACACGTCTCGCTGTCATCTTGGAACACACTCAAGGGTCTTGAGACACCACAGTCATTTACCAATATAAATATGACAGAGTGGTGCCCAGATGAAAAGCACAGCTCCAATCCTGTTTCCACTGTGTGGTTCCCACAGATCGGCCAATGCTATGGGTCGCAAGGCCATGGCTGCCTTAAGAAAATCAATAGAAACACTGCAAGCTCCTGCTGAATCCCTCTTAACCATGCCCCCCCCCTTTACCTTTCTGTTTAGGTGTATAGAAATATTTGACTTGTGTGGTTTTTTTCACCAAGTCTTAGCCACTATGTTAGTTTAAAAGCCATGTCTTGTGTTTATCGGCCGAATAAAGTCCCGTTTTTGTTCAAAAAAGGGGGGGAGAGAAAAGAAAATCAATGGAAACAACCGCACGGCCCTTTACCCTCCGACTGAATAACCATTAAGGGGTTAAGGTAAGTGGGGCACACTGCCCTTACAGAACGGAAGCGGAGGCTAGATTTTTAAGGATGCAACCCTAAACCCACTTGTCCTGGGGTTAGTCATTTCTGGAGTAAGCATCCTCAGGACCACTCTGTAGCGGGACATTTAGGTGACAAATCTGTATAGACACCTGGGGGCAGCTCCAAACCGAACGAAATGGGAGTTAACTTCTGAGTAGACATGAAGTGGATCTTGCTGTTCGTTGAATCTCCTCAATTAGAATTGTTTTGTTAGAAAGGGAGACACCAATGTAGTTTTGTTTGTTTTTTAAAGCAACTTATTCTTATGCAAGTTGTTGGAATTTGTCTTGTCTCAGGAGACAATGAAGTGCACCTTCTAGGTTGAAGCCAAAGCACTGGAGAATCACAGCATTCAATGTGGCTGCAGAGACTGGTAACTCATAACTGTGACATGTCATATTGTTGATTCCTTTGACCCCTCCGGGGCGCAAGCCTGGGCAGTGTGCATGGGAGGTCCTGGACTGCCCAGGGAACAAAGGAAAGCAAAGTAAGATGTTTGGCTCCATCTTGACTGCAGGAGTTGCCGGAAGGAGGCGTACAAGGTGCCATCCAACCATCTTAGAGTTTGAGTAGTGTTTTAGAGTATATTTGTAAAAACATTGTAAAATTAATGAATGTTATAAAGATGCTGGGATGAACTTACATGGTCTTAGCAGAAAGGTTATAAACAATTATGTTAAAATGGATTGTTAATGGGTTAAAGTGTAAAATTTAAGGTTAAACTGTGTTAAGATAAATTATAGAACAAAATCTGAGAAAGAGGGAAAGGACTTGCTGAAACAATTATGAATTAAGAATACAAAAAGGGAGGCGCGAGGAAGTCATGGAAATAAGTAAATGAAAGATAAATATATGAAAATACTGGATGTTATTGTTTTTAAATGTTATTGTTTAGCTGTATTGTTTTTGGGTTTTCTCCTTTTTTCTTTTTTTTCCTCTTTTTTTTAGTATTGTATTTTCCTTTATTTTTGAAGTATTGTAATCTTTTTTATTACTATTTTTTTGTAATTGTTAAACTTTAATAAATATCTTTAAAAAAAATAATAGAGTTTGAGTAGTGTTTACTCACTGGTCTTTTCTTTTCCCAAAGATGTCCCGCAAGGCAGCAGGTACAGATTTTTCCTTGGAGCTCACTTCCATTCTCACGAATGAGTATAGCCACAAGGCAGCAGAGTTTGGGATCAGTTTTTCCTTCTAGATGGGCTACCTTCCCAAGCTGACAAGCCCCACCTGCCCCTCACTTCTCTCTATAGCTCATGCAGAAACCACCTTCTTGACCTCTGGACTCACTGCAGGTTCTCATCCACTCAATCTGCCATACAGCCTGCCTTCGCATGCAGGGAAAGCCCCTAGCTCACTGAGGGTTCGAGACCCATTGGCTACCTGACTTAGTCAGCCAGTTGAAACCATTCCCTGGATGTGGCTGCTGTCACATGCTGACAGCTTCTAGGAGCCACAAGGAAGAGCTGAGTGCAGGGGGGTGGGCAAAGGTAGATAAACTACCTCAGAAAGAACACTGCATGTTCCCCACCACAGTTACTAACCACGGGTGGGTTGGAAGGTCGTGCTGGTGGGTCATGGTAAAACTGCTGCTGCCAAGTCAAAATCCTGATGCTTCTGGCCACTACATGTGGCGCCAAGGCTAGAAATCATTCTCATTTTATCAATTTCCATGAGTACTGCAAAGCAGCAGGAGAAAGGCAGGAGCATTTTTCAGTAAGAAAGGTATTTCTGGCAAATTGTAAGCTCCACCTTCCTATAGGTATGCTTTTAGTAATGGAGCTCTCTAGCAGGTAGGGACACTCTATTCACCTTCTAGGAGTGAATACAGTGGTGCCCCGCAAGACGAACGCCTCGCAAGACGGAAAACCTGCTAGACGAAAGGGTTTTCCGTTTTGGAGGCGCTTCGCAAAACAAATTTCCCTATGGGCTTGCTTCGCAAGACGAAATGTCTTGCGAGTTCCTGCAGGTTTTTTTCCCCTTTCCCCCCCTTTTCCTAAGCCGCTAAGCCGTAAGCCACTTATCAGCTGATCCGCTAAAAGCCGCTAAACCGCTAATAGCGCTAATCCTCTAAACTGTCAATGGGCTTGCTTCGCAAGACGAAAAAACCGCTATACGAAGAGCCTCATGGAACGGATTAATTTCGTCTTGCGAAGCACCACTGTAGTGTGGCTTTGTAGGAGTTTGTCTGCTGTGATGGGGAGAATGCAGAAAATTCCCTCCTCCACACACTAAAATCTACTCCATGACACACCAACACACATGCAGCTCACAGCAAAATTCTTCCCTTGTAACTCACCAGAACACAAACTAAAAAACAAATCTGTATGAGCATACAGGGCAAATGCAATCATTATTCACTGAGAACACAAGAGTCAGTGGAATTAGGATATGAGAAACAATTCACTGAGCTCTCTTGTGGCACAACCTTTAAAAGTGCAATTTCAGCAACTAACATTACCAGGGTTTTGGATTTCAGTCAGTAAATAATACCCAGAATCGGCAAATGAAGCAATCATCCACCAGCTGCCATTTGGTACCATCTATTTTTGTGAGCAAGGCTTGTGACACTCAGAAGAAAAGCAAAAGCAAAAAACCAGTTTAGTCGTACAAAATGAGTTGTGAGTTAGCCTTCCTAATATTACACCTCAAAGGAATAAAATTTGGAAGAACAAACATGCCTCTGAGATGTCTCAATGAAACTCAACTGTGAGAGAAATATCACCGGTTTTCAGCAGCTTCTCAGTCTTTTGGATGAGAAAAAGCAGTTTTCCTTTAGAAGTAATACTAAGGTAACACTATGCTTATCGCTTTGTGAATTTTCATTTAAAGATTAATAATGTACCTCATTGGCATATGACGTATAAGTCAAAAGTGAATCTGTGAAAGTAGGTCCCATGGTACATGTTGGGAGTCAAGAGGCGAGTCTCGGAGCTGGACCAGCGGAAGGCCACTGTTTAATCCAACCCCTTCCATTACTACTACTAGTAGTTGTAGTACTACTGGTAGTAGTTGTAATACTACTGGTAGTAAAGGTAAAGGACCCCTGACAGTTAAGTCCAGTTGTGAATGACTCTGGGGTTGTGGCGCTCATCTCGCTTTACAGGCCAAGGGAACCAACGTTTGTCTGCAGACAGTTTTTCCAGGTCATGTGGCCAGCACGACTAAGCCACTTCTGGTGAACCAGAGTAGCGCATGGAAACGCCATTTACCTTCCCGCCAGAGCGGTACCTATTCATCTACTTGCACTTTGATGTGCTTTCAAACTGCTAGGTTGGCAGGAGCAGGGACCGAGCAACAGGAGCTCACCCTGTCTCGGGAATTCGAACTGCCGACCTTTTGATTGGCAAGCCCTAGGCTCAGTGGTTTAGACCACAGCACCAAATACACAATGCAGAAATAAAAATAAGTTTTATCACACATTTCCAATGGCAGTGTGCTCAGCACAAAATACAAAAATCATGAATAAACAAACAGTAATTTCATTGTAACAAAAGAAAGCCAACTTCTGTGTCAGTGCTGAACTTACAAATAGTGCAGGCGGTGGCAAACGTCATAGAGAAAGAGGCATTCCTCACCCTCTGGAAGACTGACAGGGAATGACTCCTTTTAAGATGATGCACTTCTACATTTGTAATCTAAAAATAAAGTATGTGGTCTCCCTCCCCACCCACCGGTTGAACGAGACTTTTTTTCCTATTGCATGGAAATTCATGCAGAATTGATAGATTAGAAAACTGAAACTCACATAACTCATCAACCAAGGTATATTTAATTGAGTGGCAGCTCTAGGTAAAAGACACTCCTTGGGGCTAGCTCAAGAGCCAGGTGACATTAATTAATTCAAATTAATTACGTGATCAGTAATCTGGGATGTTACGCTGGAATTTGCTTGCCTTGGATACAAAGGCAAAATTCCTCTAGTTGCTGTTGGACTGCAACTTCTTCCAGCCCCCACCAGCTTGGTCAATGGTCAGGTATGGTAGGAATTCAAGACCAACAACATCTTGACGGCAACCATGTTGGCAAACCCCTGCACTAGAGAGCGATCTAACTCAGCCTGTCCATTTTACTTACTGTGTTCCATTCTGGAATGGCTTTTGTGTGTTTTGAAACTGCAGCGATATTTTAAACTGTTTTTTTAAAAAAAATTGTGTTGCAACCCAGATTGGAAAGTGGCATCATACCACTTTCAACAGTCATGACGCACCCCCTCCCCAAAGAATCTGGGGGGCTGTTAAAGGTGTTGAGAGTTGCTAAAGGTAAAGGTACCCCTGACCATTAGGTGCAGTCGCGGACGTCTCTGGGATTGCGGCGCTCATCTCGCTTTATTGGCCGAGGGAGCTGGCGTACAGCTTCCAGGTCATGTGGCCAGCATGACTAAGCCACTTCTGGCAAACCAGAGCAGCGCATGGAAACGCCATTTACCTTCCCGCCAGAGCGGTACCTATTTATCTACTTGCACTCTGACATTCTTTTGAACTGCTAGGTTGGCAGGAGCAGGGATCGAGCGACAGGAGCTCACCCCATCGCGGGGATTCAAACCATCGACCTTCTGATTGGCAAGCCCTAGGCTTTATGGTTTAACCCACAGCGCCACCCGCGTCCTTGAGAGTTGCTAGGAGACCTCTATTCCCCTCACTCACAGAGCTATCAGTCCCAGAGTGGTTTAAGCAATCAATTCCTCTTCCCTTTGTATGTTGGTGTGTGCACGTGTGCCTGTCAATTGCAGGTTTGGGCAAGGAGAGGGAGACCTTGACTCTTCCTACCCCCACAAATTCTCTCCAGAAGCCTCCCTGTGTCTAGAAGGGGTTTTTCTCTGTAACCTCCCAACAGTTTGACTTCACCCCTCCTCCCCGCAAAGGCCCATTCCACCATTTTCTCCCGAGGCAGACGACAGCAAAAAGCTTCTTCTGATTTTGGAGGGTAGGATGACGACACTTGTCTCCCTCCAATCTAATTATTCCTAAATGCTACCCATTCCCACATCGCGAGGGGAAACCCAGAGTTGACACTCCTCCTTTACCACACAATATGCATTTCCAGCGAGTGCGCATTGCTGAGTTATTTGCCAGGGTTTGGATGGTTGGAGGCTGAGTTGGGCAGGTCCTCCTAGCTCCATGCCAACAGTGGCTGTAGATGGTCATCCATGCCCACAAATTATTCCTGTTTGCCAAAGAACGGTCCACCTTGCTGGAACAGGCATGGAAGCTGACATTTCTGGTTAGTGGTGGCTATGCCGCTAGGTATCTCCTGGTTTAACTATTTCTATTCTGACCCTGGCCCCACCCCCTTAAAGGCTTCTGTAAGAATGGAATGTTATTATTCATTTTAAAGTTCTTGAACACTGAAGCAAATAAAGACCATGACAAACTGAGCATCCCCATCTAGTTTCAAACGCCAAGTAAGCTTTTCGAGAGGAGGCTTAAGGGGCTACAATTAATACTGCTTTATCAACAAGCATTTTGGATGCCAGATTGTTATCACTCGAAAGCAGAGCCTTCTCTGGGGTAGAATGCCCCACTCACTGTTGTCTGACTCAACTGTTGCCTTCAAGAAAGACGTAAAAGCCTTTTGAAATGATTGTTCTGCCGTAGCCTATAGGACCTTGGCTTTTAGGGTGCCTTGTGCGGTCCTCAATATATTTGTGCTTTTTCTTTAAATTTATATTCCTGCATTGCAGGAGGTTGGACTAGATGACCCTTGAAATCCCTTTCCAACTCTACGACACTTTGCAGGATGGTTTGAAGTCTTTTTTAAAAAAATAAATGTTATCCTTCCATTCTGTCCACTCACCTAGTGGAGGCATGTGGGGGCCCCCAAAGGAAATATGGCCCTCTGACTGCATCTCCTTTTATATGTGAAATTGTTTCAATATTTTTTTTAATACAGTCATACCTTGGATATGGAACGCCTTGGCACTCGTACGTTTCGGCTCCCGAACAATCAAAACCCAGAAGTGAGTGTTCCGGTTTTCAAATGTTATTTTGGAAGCCAAAGTCCAATGTGGCTTCACCTACTGTTTCCGGTGCACCTGCACAATCGGGAGCCAATTGGAAGCCGCGCCTTGGTTTCTGAATGTTTTGGAAGTTGAACAGACTTCTGGAACACATTCTGTACAAAAACCAAGGCATGACTGTATATGAAATTATTTTGTTTTAATCTATGAAACTGTTTTAATTGTTGGTATTTTTATTGATAAATCACTTCAAGGTGTTGCAAAGGAACATATAAACAATAGGTAAATAAAAAAGGTTCACTATCACTGGTCTAAGAGAACCTTCCAGACCAGAGAAGTCCACAGCCTGGAAGCCACCACTGAGAAGTCTCTGACTTGGGCACCAAGTCACTGCTCCTCAAAGCTCGTCCAATACTGAGGGCCAGAGTGAGCAGGTAGGTCCCACATGAGAGGCAACGGCCCTTTAGATACCCTGAGCCCAGACAATATATGCCTTTAAATTGTTGAGGCCAGTACTACGAATTGAGCTATGAAAGGAAACAGGAAGCACCCAAAGACTCAAAAAGGCTCTTACGATATCCTGTAGCAGTCAAGTAAAAAGTGGGTCTGTGGTGTACAGACAGAAGCAGGCTCAGCCGATCTCCGCTTTCAGGCCAGCTGGCATGTACCGGGGTGAGAGTAGCTGACTAGGAGGGGAAATGTCAGCACTCTCTGGCCCAGCAGGTTATTTTCCAATCTTGGTGTTCTAGCAGCACCAAAAGGTATCCCTCTAACGTTCCTCCTTTTGTATATCACTGTGTGTTTCTTGTCAATGCCCTTTAAACCTAGTTTGTAAATAACCCATTGCTGGCTCCAGGCTCCAGTCATTGTCACTGGCTCCGGTTCCTCTTCACCATCACTGCTTCTACCTGTTTGTTTGCGGGACAGAAATCCAATGAGCAAGCAGGCGGGGCACCTCCTGCTCCTTCTTCTCACCACCACTGTTCTCTACGACAGAGCAAGAAGCAGGTGACCAAGCAGGTTGATGTGGTGGAGTCATACTTTGGTCACCTGATGATGGACTATAACTCCCACCATCCACAGCCGGTTTAACCGATGGTCAAGGATGATGGGAGTTGTAGCCCAACATCATATATGAACCCGAAGTTGAAGAACACCAGTGTAGAAGATTAAGTAACATTGCTTTGCATTCTATGTGGGACCACCTTCGGTCTTTTTGTCTGGAAGCTCCAGCTGGTACAAAACACTCCAGTTAGCCTGTCGATGGGGCAGACTATCACCAGCATGTTAACTCCAGTTCTCAAACACTTGCAATGGCTCCCCATATACTACCGGGTGAGGTTCCAGGCTCTTGTATTAATTTATGTCATTTAACAACTTGGGTTCAGGATAACACAGGGGCTGCCTGATCACTGAGGTCTTTGGAGGAGTCACTACTAGGGGTCCCCTATGGTTTGGGTGCACGGATGCCAGCAGCCAGTCAACTGCTCATATGAACCCATGAACTGCTCAATGCTGTGACCCCAATTTGATAGCATGACCTTCCACTTGAGGTCAGATGGGACCTTTCCCTGTTGAACTTCAGGTGCCTACTGAATGCATTTCTTTATTCCAGCAGGAATTTTAACAGAATTCTGATTTTATAGTTTTAACTCATTTTTATTTTCACCGTATTCAGTTCCACACACTGATCAAGCATTATTCTGAATTCTTGAAGTAATGAGAAATCCAGGAGGGCTCTTATCAGTGGGCCCCATGCATTTCTGGATTAGTGGAGTCTGTAACCTGAAGCGTCTGTAACCTGAAGTGTCTGTAACCCGAGGTACCACTGTATACCTAGTCTCCTACTTGCAATATACAAGATGCTTCCAGGCATCCAGACCAATGTTTTCATAAATTTGGAGAGACTCACACCTCTGTTTATTTCAGGCTTCTGATGTGCCACCACACCTTTTGTTGATTATGTGTGGGTTGGCAGCATATCTTGAAGTTGGCTTTTGCTTCTGTATTGCAGTGGAAGAACAACTGTTTGTGGAATTGTTCACAAGCTTAGCGAGACAGAATTAGGCTGGGGGGGGGGAAACAGGTGTACCTATATATTTAACATATCCAGAGTAACTTATCATGCCTCATCTCACTGGGCTCCTCAGCCAAATTGAACATCTATCTGTGCAAGGAATTCCCTGCCTGCCCATTTCATTCTGTTTAGTGAACTCTCTCCTAATCTGCCATGAAAACCCATTTTGGGGAGTTCACTGATTCTCCCTATTGTTGTTAGCTTAACTGGTTCTCATTTGTTTACTACCACTTTGTCTACACAGTCAGCTTTCCCCTTGCTTTTTGTGTACTTTTAAAACAAATGCCAGTTTGAAAAAGAACTAGCTTAGGTAGGCAATGCAGCTTTGGAGCTGGCAGAAGGACAGAGATGAATAAGGGGATGTTTAAAAAACAAAAAAAGACCCACACAAAGTTTTATTCCGATTTTCAGATGCTCCCTGTGCTGTGCACTAGAAATAATTTAGCAAAGTATTAATTAAGAAAAGTAAATGCAACTAATTATTTGGATGTCAAATGCCAGTTCTACTAATCTGTTGCCCACCAAGAGGTACAATTAAAAAACAGTTCTTCTGCAATGTTTAATATCCATTCCTCTTCATCCAAATATTCTACCTGCTGTAAGGAGAGAGTCTCTTAACCTCTTACAAAGCAAGAATAACCTGGCTGGAGTAACCTTCAGAGCTTTTCCTATGGTTTGAAGGCTGAACAAACTTTAGAAAGCCGTGCAATGAACTAGCTCTGTAGACCATCTTCGCTTCCCTATCTCTCAGACTTGCACACCCAGCAGGGCTGTCCAAGAGGTTTCCAAGTCCCCATCATGGGTTTTGAACTTTTAAGCTCTTAGTCAAGAATCTGTTTCTTATGAAGAAAGGCTAGAGCATCAGGGCTGGGGGTGGACAAGAACACAACAGAGGCTTATGAAATTATGAATGGTTGTAGGAGAAAGTATTCAACTTCTCTATCATGATAACAAAACTTGGGTCCATCCAGCAAAACAGACTGGGAAGGAAGAAAATGGTTCTTTTTAACAACACAAAGTTGACTTGTATGTCACAGGTGTGAAGCCCTTCAGATGTGACTGGGCTCAGCCCCACAGCAACATGGCCAAAGGTCAGAAATGATGGGAGTTGTGGCCCAAGGACAACAGGAGGACCACAGATTCCACATTACTACTGCACACGAGAAATTGAGTGACACTAGCTTAGATAGCGTAGACCTGGAATGGGGAGTTTGGTGCCCTCCAGATGTTGCTGGACTGCAGTTCCCATCACCCCTACATACTGGCCATGCTGGCTGTGGGTCGCAGGTTCCCAGTCTTAGACAAATTCGTGGGCAATAGGCTAAATAGAACATCCACTTTCCCAGGCCTGTTCTCCCCACTGTTCAGGCCATCACCTTCAAAGTCCTTTTTTTTTTTACAGCTCTGAGAGACACCTGGCTGGCCACTACCAAGGGGAAAATACCAAACTAGGTGGACCTTGCTGCCTTCCAAATGTGGTTGAACTCCCAGCTTCCATTAGCCCCTGCTCACATGCCCAACGGTTAGGAATAATGGGCACTGCTAGAACTTAGCAAGTTGCCTAAGTAAGACCATTCATTGCCCATCTTGCTCAGTGGTGTCTACCCATTTCAGACAGGGAGCCTCCCCCAACCCTAACTTGAGATGTTGGGGATTGAACCTTGGAACACTCTGAATGCAAAGCAGGTGTTCTACGACTGAGCTGTAGTCCACCAACATCTGGAGTGCCACACAACAGCCACCCTTGGTCTAATCCAACTGTTGTGTATCTCAAATGCTGGGCATGTTCTGCAAGTTTCCACGTAAATCATTATGGTTGAGATTCAGAAACACAAGCAACTTGTTTTAAGCCCTAAACATCTCAGGCCTCAAACACCTGAAATATTCCCCTTCCTTACAGATCCTCTCAGGTGTTAAGATCAGCAGAGGATGACCCTTTTGGTTGTTCTACCACCTTCTGAAACTTAAGGGGCTGTTCACCTAAGAGAGGGCATTTTCTGTAGTAGCCCCTTAGTTGTAGACCTCTCTCCCCAGAGGTCCACCTGGCACATTCACTGTACAGTTTTCATCATATGCTGAAGACACACCTCTAGACTCTTGGCTTTTTGACACTTGAGATGTGTATTTTTGGGACCCACCTTATTTCTGTGATTGTAAGTTGTTTCAAACTGTTTTTTCACACTGTGTTTTGATTGTGGCAGCCCGTCCAGGGACCTTAGATAATGGACGGGTCATAAATTAATAATGATGATGATGATGATGATGGTGGTGGTTGTGGTGATGTAGCTGCCAGTTCTGTACCAAATGGACCCACAGGACTATTTCAAGGCCTAAGAGTGGTTCCAGTTGTGAAGCACTTAACTGTACACTGATGAACCATCTTACATATACACCAAAATATGTGAAACATAACACGCCTTCTATTCATAAGCTCATCCTGAAGCAGTTTTTTAAAAAACAAAACATTAAAGCGAATTGTGACATTTCATGCTAGCTGACAGACCAAACAATTATTACCTGCAGAGAGTTCTTCTAAACAGTTTCTACTAATAACCCTTATTCCTTGTCCTACTGGTGCTATTTGGGCACAACACAAAAACTTGGGAGAACTTCTGCTCTCAAATTTACAGCTCAATCTGACACATGCTTTTTTCTCAGGAGCAAGCCAGACTGTGATGTTTATTCCTAGGTAAATGTGCAGAAGATCCTTGATCTGGATGAGCTGAAGTGGACCTGTATAGCACACTGGGGATATAAGATGAACCAGTTGTAAGTGACACAGAGGAGAACATGGGGGTGTGTGGATTAGCGAAACTGCAGACCCTCAAATGCCCTACAGTCCTTTGATACTGGAGGGTGTGCACTGTACTGGCATTTCTCTATGCCAAGTCAGTTGATATAGAGGTGATTGACAAAACTACCTATTATTTAAGTCAGTGGGGAGGGGAATAATATACATGTGTTTCTACCTCTCTAATGCTTACAGAAACATGAGATGCTGTACATACAGTGTCTTAAGAGGAGGAATACTTAAGAGGAGAAAAGCAGGTCAGTATGGAGGAAGCCTCCTCTAAGTGGCTCACAAAGTAGAGATTAAATCAAGATTTGAAAATATATTTATTCTCAAGCATATTTTTTGAGCACAGGGCGTGGGGCGGGGAGGTATGAAAGCAGGCACATTCCCACACAGGAGGAACCCAGTCTAGTGGGGCGGGGGCTGCTGGGCTTCAGTTAAGCTCATGGTGGATCTATTGTTCTCCAGTAAGGGAAAGATTTCCTATTAGGTGCTATTTTGGGGGCTTCCCGACCACCCCTCTTCTGAGGATGCCCGAAAGACAGGTTGGGTGCACCGTGATCATTTATCAGAAATTATCCCCTGCTGTTTAAAAAGAAAAAGAGCAATGATAATAGTGGAAGGTGAATGAGTCCCACAGGAGCGACAGGGCTGCAAAGATAAACGAGGCTACAAAAGGCTGCAGCTCCTGCTCTCGGTTTGGGTACGTTTCAGTCCAACGCAGTTTGAACTGATTTGTCACGCCCACCCATCCCCTGGAGGATTAGCGGGGCCCTCTCCCCGGAGGTTTAGAAGAGCCAAATCTCGCCCTTGCTTGGAAAACTGGTGTGATCTGCAGTCCTCCCCCCCCCCCCCCGCGCCCCGCCAGCTCTTTATGCAGCCCAGGCAGAGCACGCCGCGAGCCACAATAGAGGTTAGGGGAGGGGGGCGGGTCTGCGCCGATGGTTAGGCAGGCCCGCAGCCGCTTCGCCAGCCAAATGCGTTTTGTCTCACCTGATCTTTTATTTATATAATTCAATTACATATTATTATTCGTGGTGCGGGAGGGACTCATCTGCATCCGTGAGGCCTGGCTGCATCCAGCCACCGGGAGGGGGGCAGAGAGATCATGCGCAACGATGCAGACAGCCCAACCCAGACAAGCATGGCACGGAGCCCCCCATATCCTGCCGTATGTCTCCCAAGCCGCGGGACGTGAGGAGAAGAATAAGCAGGAGCAGCAGGCAGGAGCGATGGACACAAAAGGACCGCGGAGGCGACCGGTCTACTAGTTCAGGCAAGCCGGAGAGAAAGAAGGGGAGAGGAGCTTTGATGGCCAGGGGGGATCCTCTCCCCAGTATACTTGAGGGAAAGCGCAACGCGGGCGGGATGGGCCGGTTGATTACCCTACCGGGAGCCCGATCCTGCTTACCTCTCCCGCTCAGGGCAGCCAAGGCGACAGCGGCGAGGAGGAGGAGGAGGCGGGGACGCCAAAGCTTCGCGGTCATTTCGGCGGGGAGGCAGGAGCGCACGGCTAAGGCGCACGGTGCGGAGAGGGAGCTCCCGGGTCGACGTGGCGCAGATGCCCGCTTTCAGGCGGCGACGGCTTCCGTAGGCAGGCGGTCGGGCGCTCGTTGCAGCCTCCGCGAAAGATAGGGACGAGAGGCGCCGGCAGAAGCAGAGGAGGCGGCGGCGCGGAGGGGAGGAGCGCGCCGGGGACGCGTGGAGAGGAGAGGGGGCGGGACGCGGCGAGGGCAGGGGCGCACGAGTCGCAAAAAGGCAGGCCCTGCGTGGGGAGGGGAAGAGGAAGAGAGGAGGGAGGGGGAGGCCGGAGTTAAAAGGGTTGGGGGAGAAAGAGAGACAGTCGTAGGAGCCTCCCTTGGACCGGTTGGCTGTGGAAGGGCGGGGGGCTGAGAGATAGAGAAAGAGAGAGAGCGCTCTTCCACCTCTAAGCTGCGGAAAGAGCCGGCGGTGTTTGGTTGCCGGCGGCTTGACCCTGAGGGACCCGACAGCCGCGAAAAAGGGCGTCTCCGGTCACCCGCCTTCGCTCCCACCCCGCAAACCTGATGCGGGGGGGGGGGGGAGGATCAAAGCCGGAGAGCCACTGTTTCCAGGGTGCGGGTGGGTGGGTGGATTGCTGGCCAGGGTTCTTCCTCAGCAAATCCCCACTATCTCACTGATAATTTCTCACGTTGTATTTCGCCCAAGACAGCCAGATCCATTTCTCCCGAGTCCCTGAAGCCGGACAACTGTTTTCTATGTGACAAAGATCTGAGATTTCTGACAAGTAGCCTGTTACTGCAGTGAAACAGATGCGCGTCCTTGTTGAGTTCCATCAATGCACCTTGTCTTCTTCTTCCCCTTCTTCTTCAAAAACATGTAAATACAGTACTGGAGAAATGTCACAAGGGAGAGGCCAGAGGAATAAAGACCTCAGGGCTGCCTGTCGTTGTCTGATAATGGCGATGATAACAGTGGATAAAACCAAAAATAAAACAAAAGGACCACCCTTAGAAAAGGGTCATAAGAACCTCGAGGGCTAGGGAGAAATTTGACTTGGTCCGCATTTTAAGCCGAACCTACCTAATCTTCCCTTTCCAAGACAATGCACCAGCCGAAATACAGCCACCCTTTCAAGATTCCTCCTTCTGCAAATAGGGCAGTGCAGCCAAGTAGTGTAAAAATGCATATAAACCTGAAAATAGCATTCAAAAATGCATTATGTGAGGGTACACTAGGCAAAAATTAAGCAAAATTTCATACAGAAATGTGGTATTAGTATGAATTCACACTAATAGGCAGATGAATTTTTCATTAGGACTTTAAAAAAATCACAAACTGGTGAGAAGGTGTAAAGAACTGAAGGGTGGACAGGAAAATCAAAATGGTCAGATCCACCCATCCAGCAAGTGGACAACAAAGGGGCTCTGCAACAAAATATTGCAGAGTGGAGTGCTGCTGTTCACTATTTCAGTCACCCTCTTCCAGGATACCCCTTCCCTCTCTCCTCTAGTTTTCCATGCACCTTCCCAACCTAGATTCAGCTTTTCTTTTAAAAAAATAAATAACAAAATTCTGCAAATCTTGGAGTTTTGCCTTCTTATTTCTCAGAGGGAGTGATGAGTGGAGCCTTTTTTGAGACCAGTGAGGCCACAGGTGCTGAGTTGCGCCCAATTTGGGGGGGGGGGCTGATATCACACATGCGATGCACATTGCATGCGTGATGACTGTCGCATTTGGGAGAGGCTGACCAGGCATCCTCCCGATGCAACACTTGTGTGCCAAGCTGCGCTGGTTTGCAGGGCGTTTCCCAATGCTGCACAGCCCAGGGCAACATACCACCAGGCCTCCTCTGCCCCCTCACAATTGGGGGGCTGAGCCCTGTCCCAGTGGACATGGGGAGGGGCTATAGAGGCCTCAGCCCCGTAGAGTTGGTACACCTGAATGAGGTGTCTATCTTTTATTTATTACCACATTTATATCACACCATTCCACCAAGAAACTCAAGGTGGCATGCATGGTTCCCCCCTCCCAACGCCTCCCTGTTTTACCCCTGTAATAACTCTGTGAGGTAAAGGTAAAGGACCCCTGGGCAGTTAAGTCCAGTCAAAGGCTACTAGGGTTGTGGCGCTCATCTCACTTTCAGGCTGAGGGAGCTGGAGTTTGTCCACAGACAGCTTTCTGGGTCATGTGGCCAGCAGGACTAAATCACTTCTAGCACAACGGAACACTGTGATAGAAACCAGAGCAGCGCACAAAAATGCTGTTTGCCTTCCAGCCGCAGTGGTACCTATTTATCTACTTGCACTGACGTGCTTTCGAACTGCTAAATTGGCAGGAGCTGGGACAGAGCAACAGGAGTTCCCTCCATCGTGGGGATTCAAACTGCCGACCTTCTGATCAGCAAGCCCAAGAGGCTCAGTGGTTCAGACCACAGTGCCACCTGCATCCTAACTCTGTGAGGTAAATAGACGGAGAGATGGTTGCTGGCACAAGGCCATCCAATTTATTTTAACCCTGGTCCTAGCCTAGCAATCTAATCACTGCGCCACACTGGTTCTTGCCATATGAAGTTAGGTAGCATTCCATAAGTGAACCTTTAGTGGAAAGTAACAAAAATGCAGATTACAACATGGCAGATTACAACATAAACCACATATTAGGTCGGGCCACTGCCCATGAGTGAGTAATTAATAGAACACAATGATTCAAATGATATTGACATGCATTCAGTGCTGAGGAAATCCATGAGAAATGCCTGTTTAACCTTTCAGATAATGGCAACCATGAGTTCTCATGGCAGAACAAAATATGTTGCATTAATAGCATCTTGGATAATCTTAGAATCTTTCTAGCATTTCTTACAGGTTTGTAAGATAAGTTTACCAGAGGAAATCAAACTCATTTCAGAGTTTCATTGATAGCTTTCAGTTCCATGGTAGCAGGGGTTTTCCCATAAAAATGCAGAAGTGTGAATTTAAATCTGAATTCTGCACTTTTTCATTTTCTTTTACCCAAGAGACAAATACTTTAGGGTGTCTAGACTCCTGGATAAATGGGGCTGGCTATAATATATATTTGGTCTCAGCAGAAGGAAATGGATTAGGGGGTTTCTGGCATAGATAGATTGCTAGACATATAACATAGAGGGGATATCTGCAAACAGGAGAAAAAACCAAACATTTTCATACCCTCTGCAAACAGTTACATATATTTTAAGTGTCCAGCCCCTTAACAGCAAAGCATCATAAAAATTAAATAGACAAAGTTTTTCTCACCACTAGGATAAGAATTATTTTACCTTCTAAATTTCAGGAGGAGGAAAAGCATAGGTGACAGGCAGCCCAATCGTGCACCATTCAGAAATAAATTGCACTGTTCAAAACAGCTTACTTCTAAGTAGGGGGGAGGAGAAATTCAATTCGCATTTTAATGCAAAGCTGCCCTCCCAAAAACATTATGCAAACAGACAGTGACTATCTATTGAAATTTGCCCTTCTAATTTTGTGATGCAGTTCTCCAACCAAATATTGTGCAGTGTTAAAAATACAATGCATATATTGGAGAAAAACTCAAAAATTCATTGTTGTTTTTTATTGGCAAACTGATGTGGAGAACTGAATAATGAGAAACTGAGAAAAGACAAAATGGGCAAGCCATCTCCAACTCCTGGAAAGATTCTATCAATGGTGTCTCTGAAAATTTTTACACATCACTTGGGAAGACAGGAGAACTAAAGCCAGTGTACAGCAAAGATCACCAGTGTCGAAGCAATGATTCTTCAACATCAACTTTGTTGGACTGGTCATGGTCTGGCTTACTATAAGATGGCTTCCTATGTTTCTGTGTCACTGCTCCTGAGCAGACGTGCCTAGGATTTCAACCCTAGTTAATAACTAGCAGTCCTAGGAAATAAAAATGGCCCAGCAGTTTCATGTAGGTGTTAAACAACATGGAGGATAAGATTGAACCCTGCGGAACCCCACATTGAAGGTTCCACAGGGCTAAAAAGCATTCCCCAAGTAACACCCTCTGGGAATGACCATCTAATTAGGACTGGAATCACTGCAAAGCGGTGCCACCCACCCCCAGTTCGGAGAGTCACTTCAGAAGTATACCTGGTCGATAGTATTGAAACTGCTGAGAGGTCAAGAAGAATTAACAGGGACATGTTTCCCTTGTCTCTCTCTAGACAGAGGTCATCACACAGGGCGACTAAAGTAGTTTCTGTGCCAAAACCAGGCCTAAACCCCGTTCCAGGAAATCAGTTTCTTCCCAAAGTGCCTGGATCTGGTCTGCGACCACTCACTCCAGAACCTTGCTCAGAAAAGAGAGATAGCAACTGGCCTGTTGTTAGTTAGGCTTTCTGAATCCAGGGAAGAATTCTTAAGGAGTGGTTTTACCACTGCCTCCCTCAAACAGGCAGGGACCACCCCCTCTTGTAAAGAGACATTGATCACCTCCCTGGCCCAGCCAGCTGTTCCCTCCCTGCTGGTTTTTATCAGCCAAGAGGGGCAAGGGTCTAGAGTGCAAGTGCAAGTGGTCGCCTTGACTGACCCAAGCATCTTGTCCACATCCTTGAGCCTTACCAACTGAAACTAAAGCTAATGTAGCCAGGGGCGAAGCAAGTGGGTGCGGTAGGTGCGGGCCACCCTGGGTGTCACCGCTGAGAGGGCACTAACCACGGGGCCTGCAGTGCACCAGAGCCACGTGTCTCTCCTGGGAGAGATGCGGTGGCTTTGGTGCACGCACGCACGCTCCGCGCTGCGCAAATGGTCCACCTGCTGCCTCCCCCCAGCTGTAGGGCAGCTGAGTAGGAGGAGGCAGGCAGACTCCGGAGGCCCCGTGGTGCGCCCTGCCCATGCACCGTCCCAGGCACCGGAGCGGCTTCTACCCAGACATGTATTTTAATATGCAATTGCATTTTATTATGCACATTCTTAAAACTGCTGACTTTAAACTCTCTCTTTTTCAAGAATGGAATGGGCTTGATGGACTTGGGGCAGGGGAGGAGAAAAAGCAACAACTGCCAGGTTGTTGCAGCAAAGAGACCTGGAGCAGCACTGTTGCCAACATGTGACAGCAGGAGGATCAAGCAGATCCTGTGCTGCTCAAGCCAAGCCCTGCTTCCCACCCCATGGAGTGGGGTGTTTTTGGAGTTCTGCTGGCTACCAATAGCAGGGATGACACCTGTGGTAGCTTCTGCTATAGTTTGGGCAAGTGCATTGCGGTGGCCCTTGTTGTTGATGTTTCCCCACCAGTGGTGGAACTTCACCACTGGTAAAGGTTTTTGGGGGGGGGCTGAGCAGAGGGGCACTTCAGCTCTGCTCCATCCAAGCCCCTCCAGCATGCTGGATCTGGGGGTCTGCATTTCTTTTCCCCAGCCATTTTGAACTTGCTTGCCTTCTGCATCACATGGAACCATGTTTCAGGAAGCTTTCTGCAGCTAGTGCACGTTGCCTGCAACTATAAACAAAACTTGTACGAGAAAATGACAGTATAATCCAATTTCCAACAGGCTCAGAAAGTGATTTATTACAGAAAGAGAGAAAACTAATTGTGGTATTTCTTTATTAACTGAATGTAGATCAATACATAGTAAAATCCTGTGACTTAAATGCCATCTCATATGTTTTAAGGGTATCAAGAACTTTCTCATGAGCCCAGTCAGTTTTTCAATTAACTCGTGTGTTTTCAAAACTGAAATCAATTAAAGTTATCCAGCTGAAAAGATTAAAATTATATGCTAAGATGGATCGTCATGCCACTTCAAACCAAATTTGGGCTTAAAAGTGCAATAAGATTCATACCAAATATATTTTGCATCCCATGCTAACTCATTCAGGGATAACAGTGCAGCGTTGGATACCAGAGGCATTTTGCTTTAAAACTGCAGGGTTTTTGATGACCAGACTGAATAAAAACTGGCCATTGTGCTATTCCTTCCTTCCTTTCTTCCTTCATTCGTTCATCAAAAACCCACAACAGGAGCAGATGATTTCAAAAAAAGAAGCAGCCAAGAGGAGGGGTTGCTGAACCCCTTCCATATCTTAGCACTTCTGTTCTCCAAACCCCACTCACTCCAAGTCCCTCTTGCCCCCCTGCATGATTCTAGATGAGTATTTCCAAAGGAGGGGAATAAACAGGCTGGAGGAAAATTTGGAATAGAGTAGCAGGGGTGGGGAAAGGGTTAAGCATGTAGCACCACCTCCACCCTCACTGAAGACCTCTCCTCTCCTGTAGAAGGACTTGGGGCAAAGGGGGGTGGAATAGTGAGGAAATGGGTGAGTTGTAAAGGAAGGGAGATTAGTCCGGTACAAAGGGAGGAGGGGTTGCTCAGGTGTGTGCGAAGAACCCTGGAATAAATATCCTTAAAAAGCATAGGCTTATCCCCCTTCCCAAATAGCTATGGCCTGGTGATATTTCCAAATTTTGTTGCTGTTGCTTTGTTAGTGTGTTTGCTTCTTTGCACAGTAAATGTGCACTGTTCTTAATTTGCCATAGAGGATTTGGGTATCATGCCACAAGGCAGCACTTCAGATGCCATGAAATTACATTTTTCGTGCATATTTCCCCCCCCCCCACACACACACACACTTGGGAGATGTGAACCTTCCCCAGGGAATCTGCTGCTGAGGAATGAGAATCACAGGTTCCTACTGATCTGTATCAGTGACCTACTCATGGGTGACACGACTCTCCAGCCATTTCTGAAAAAACATCCCAATATTCGTGAGTTCCTGATTCATTAACCTAATACACCCATCCTTCCTCCAGGGAGATCAGGGTGGTTGGTGCCTGTTAAGTCTTCCTCAACCCATTTTACCTTCACAGTAACCCTGTAAAGTAGATTAGGCTGAGAGGTAGCGAGTTGCCCATTAAGATTAATGGCTGGATAGGGATTTGAACCTGGCTCCCCCCAGTCCTAGTCTGACACTCTGAGGCAGAGTGGAAAACATATTTCAGCCTCAGGGCTGCAATTCCCTTCTGGAAAACCAGAGGGCCACATTCCAGCCTGGGTAGAGCAACAGATGTGAATTTTTGTGCAGTAGGCTAGCTTTTTACAAATGTGCACCTTTCTCTCTGCCTTCCATCCAGGCGTGAAAGAGGCACAATCAGACTTCAGGGGCACATTCCAGCCAGGCAGAAACACTCAAGGAGGGTGCAAAGCAGGGCCAGAGTGGATGTGGCTTGGGGAGAGTTCCAAGGGCCAGTCCAGAGAGGCATGGAGGGCCGCATTCAGCCCTCAGACCCGAGGTTCCCCATCCCTGCTCTTAGGCTGCACAAAGGAGAAGGGACAGGTCAGTCAGTACAGCATGAGCCTCTTAATCTGTTGTGGGTCAAAAAGGTTCTTGTATGGCAGGCAGTTGGAATAGATGACTCTCATGGTCTATTTCAGCTCTACAGTTCTACAGCTGTGGGTTAAGAAAGATTGTTGCTCGCCCTTTGCTATTGTTGGTTGGAGTCAGTCCCGAAAAAAAGAGGATGTGTTTGTGTGGGAAAAATAACGGGCATTCCAAGTAACTATGCCTAATCATTTCCCCACCACCACCCCTAGGTTTGCCTGGGGCAAAATGGGAAGCTGCTGACCCCTGCTGAAGCCTTGCTGGGGGCGGGGAGGGTCGTGGCACATGGGCAGTCCAGCCCTGCTGCCCAGGCAGTGCACATCAATCCATTTCCACTAAGCCTCTATCTCTGTGAACCTTTTGGTGAAAGCCAATGTGGACAGCCATCCTTCGCCCCTGCTTCCTTTTCTCGAGGGGGTGAGAGTTGGGGTGGGGTGGGGTGGGGTGTGGTCTGGGTCTCCTGCTAATCATACTTTGGTTTCACCTGTCAGTGAATCGTGACAGCTTCTTAAGGGCCCAGCGCCTCACCTCTTACCTTGGCACAGAAATTATCGCACAACGGCAGGGGCTGTGATATAAAAGCACCATGTGGAGAGAGGAAGGAAATGCATGCTGGATGAAGCTGGGGTGTTGGCCCTGCAAAAAAACCACGTTGCGTTCATTTCTGCAGCCGCTCAGTTGCCTCCTTGCTTCAAAGATGCTGATGTTAGCAGTGGGAATGCAGCAAGGCCGGGGAGACTCTCCCCAGAATACAGAGCAGCCAGTGTGAAGGAGTTGCTTAGCAGGTGGTCACGCGGGTTTGTCTAGTGCCTCTCCCCCTTTCATCTCTTTTTATGAAAAAATAATGGGGGTGGAGAATCAAGACTCCCACTTCAGTTCAGCCTAAGGAAACTAGCTGGGCGACATTTGTGTTGCTCCCGTCTAATTCCCCTCCCTAACCTCTGTGTATCCAATTTGCATCTCAATAGACTTTGCTTCTCCCCCCCCCATTTTTTCCTTCTTTTTCTTCTCCCCCCCCCCCCCCGCCCCTTCCTGGAGCTTTCAGGAATCACTGAGCAGCCCCTAACAGGCCATTATGCTACAGTCAGGCCAGCTTGTGAGAGCCGAGCAAATAAGAGCATCCAGCAGCAGCAGCTGACAACAATTCGCCAAAGCAGATTGTTTGCTTTCCCCTCTGACACTGCCCTTGTGTTTCACAACCATTGTTTGCAGTTAGAGAATTTGGTCACAGCAACCTCCCCACCCCTGTCCCGAACCATGAATAAGTTGAGCAAAAGCACAGTAGCAACAGCACATCCAGTGACCCTGGAGACTGGGTCAAATCTGTAGAAATGAGGAAATACTATTTATTTATTTCAGTTTATGGCCCTGTCCTTCATTATAGCATCCCAGGATGCGTTGCAACCATTGAAGAACATAATAAGAACAGCATAATGGCCCGTCTAGTCCAAAATCCTGTTCTCACAGTAGCCAGCTAGATGCCCATTTTGGGAAGCCCACAGACAAGACCCAGGCAAAAGAGCACTCCTCCTATTGTGGTTTCCAGCAACTGATGTTCAGAAGCTTCATTGGCTTCTGTATAGCTAACATGGCTAGAAGCCATATTCAGTCTTATCTCCATGATCGTCCAGACCCTCCTATTCTAGTCCTGGATTTACAGAAGCTGTTCCAGTTTCTGATTTGATCTTGCTTTTCCTATTTTCATCAGAGAAATGTTGGATGGAGTGAAATAGGACGTTCCGGATTTCATCCGAAGAACGTTGGATGGTATGGTCCTCTTGGAATTTGTCCAACCTTCTTTTAAAGCCATCCAAGTTTGTAGCCATGGGGAGCAAGTTCCAAATGATCTGCACGAAGAGTAACTTTCTTTTAGCTGCCCTGAATTTAAAATTCAGTGTGAGAAACAGTTTTAAGCAAGCCATGGTTACAGGAACAAAGCCTAGGTGCTCTCTTCAATGTAGGACAGGATCTAGAAGGTGCCAGATGGACCTCCATGGGAATGGAACTTCACAACTTTATCTGCCATCCTCTTGAGCTTCTGAGGGCAGAAGGTAGTTCTGTTGAGTTTAACACCAGAGAAGATAAGAAGGTGGTCTTTCAGATATTTGGGACCTAAGAAATCTAGAGCTTTAAACCACAGCTTTTTTTCAGCCAGAACTCACTCTCAGATGGGCACCACTGCTGTTTATAAGAGAACAAAGGAGGTGTTCGTGGTGAGTTCCAGCACCTCTTTTTCTAGAAAAATAGGACTGCTTTAAACACTGTTTTGAGTCCACTGACTTGGGCACCAAAAAATGGCAATCGACCAATTGATTACCTTTTTTTGAAAAAACGCTACCTTTCTCATGCCTCCCAGGCATAGAGTTGAGTACCTGGTTTAGGAGCCCTTTCACACACATATACAGTATGATTACAATAACCCTTTGAGGTAGGTTGCATTAGGTTAGGCCAGTTTCACTTGGGGAGCTTCATTCCTCATTGGGGTTTAGAACCATTTATTCTCACAACAGCTTTGTAAGGTAGGTTAGGCCGAGAGACAGTGGCAATGCAAAGGGTCACCCAGTGATCTTCATAGCACACCCAGGTGTCCCCAGTCCTAAACTCCCCCCACCCCCACCCCCACCGATCCAAGATGCCTAACAAGCTGACACACATACATCCCTAGTATATAGTTGATCTTTAAGATCTTCCAAGGAAACCTTGCTAGCTGGTCCAAAATCAGAAGACAGTCACCTGGTGACAAGGAAGCAGCCCTTTTTGGTGGTAACACCCACTCTGTAGAATGCTTATCCTTGTTCCTGAGGTTGGAGACAGTAATTAATAGAATCATAAAATCATAGAAATGGGACCAGGAGAGTCATCTAGCAATGCAGGAATCTTTTGCCCAAGGTGTAGCTCAAATCCACGACCCTGAGATTAAGTGTCTCATGCTCTACCAAGTGAGCTACTAAGGTATGCACACCTCTCTCTCTCTCTCTCTCTCTCTCTCTCTCTCTCTCTCTGTGTGTGTGTGTGTGTGTGTTCCTGGGCCAAGCTTTCTTGGGCTCTGATTTTGTTGTTGTTGCTACTGTTTTAGTATTGTATCAAGACCTATTTTTAAGTGTTTCTTAATATATAATTTAATACATAATTGTAAATTGCCTTGAGGCTTATGTGAAAGGCAATTCGTTATTTCTGCTTCTGTTGATTGATTTTATATTCTGCCCTTTTCCTGCAAGCAGCTCAAGGCGACATACAGGACAGCCCCCCCCCCCCATTTAAGCTCCTTGACTACCCTGCGAGGTAGGTTAAGTCAAGAGGCAGTAGCCGGCTCAAGGTCAGTAGGGGGAATTGCACAGATAAGGACAGAGAGTGAGGCAGAAGTGCAGAAGAAAAACGTTAAGAGCCTGCCCCATCTAGTCCAGTATCCTATTTTCACAGTGGCTGACTATATCCCTGTAGTAAAGCTCACAGGCAGGACCTTTCGGCCCTGGACATCAGAACAGACAAAAAAGGGAAATATTAATTAAAGGAGTGCATCACTGTTAACTTAAGGAATTTGCTGACAAGAGATATGGAGATAGCTTTAAAGGGGTCTGGACATATATATTAGTCATAACTAGCTATATACAGCTTCCAGGTTCACCCTGACTGGATACTAGTTGCTGCTGAGCACAAACCCGAGAGAGTTCTTGCCCTGTTTGTGGGCTTTCTGGAGGCACTTTGTTGGCCGCTGTAAGAAGCAAGATGCTGCCCAGATGGACTTTTGGTTTGGGTTCTTAAGTTCTTATCAATGGTGGTGGGGACTTTGGCCTTCCAGATGTTGTTGAGCTACAGCTCCCATCGTCCTTGACCACCGGCCACAGTAGCAGAGATGGGAACTGTAGTCCAAAAACATTTGGAGGGCACCGTATTTGCCATCCCTGGTCTAAACCACCTAAAAGGCATCAGATTAGGGGGATCTGAACTGCCTACTCTTGTTCATACAAAACAAATTCCTTCCAGTAGCACCTTAAAGACCAACTAAGTCAGTTCTTGGTATGAGCTTTCGTGTGCATGCACACTTCTTCAGATACCGTGCATGCACACGAAAGCTCATACCAAGAACTGACTTAGTTGGTCTTTAAGGTGCTACTGGAAGGAATTTGTTTTGTTTTGACTATGGCAGACCAACACGGCTACCTATCTGTAACTGGTACTCTTGTTCATGATACACATACCTGTGTTTTTTTTACATAGAAATGGTATAAGGCTCCTTCTCTTGATTTGAAGAATAATTCAGAGATAATGGGAGTTGGAGGGCCGCCGGTTACCTGTCCTTGGGAACAGTAGGTAGCCGTGTTGGTCTGCTGTAGTCGAAACAAAATAAAAAAATCCTTCCAGTAGCACCTTAGAGGCCAACTAAGCACACGAAAGTTCATACCGATAACAAACTTAGTTGGAAGGAATCTTTTTATTTTGTTTTGGGGAAATCACTATATTTTAGCCAAACCTACTGAAATCACACACGTACACATGCATACCTGCTGCTTGGAACTCATGTCAAACATACAGAAGGGCCTGGTGTATTCTCTCTTGATTTCTTAAAAAAAAACCAACCCAGCCAATCTGTTCTTTATCTCTCCAGTTTCCCCTTAAGGCAGGGAGTCCTGGCTAGCAGCGTGCGCACTAAGTCCAAAGAAAATGTTAGCAGTAAGCTGGCAAATTGCTTTGGGCAAAGTTCAGAGTTCCTCTTCAGCCCAGCATCCAGATAAACACTGCAGGGACAGTCAAAACCATTACAGAAAAATATTAATTTCCTTTTACCTTGTGTTGAATGACAAAGTGCCAATCTTGACTATTTGCATTGTTTATTTCTATGGGTCGTGCCATTAATGCACCTAGCATAATGTTATATATAAAATAACTTGATATACAAAGTACCCCTCAATGACCCTGGTTCTAGTCCTTATCTTAAATGTCACCTGGAAGGCTATAAGTAAATAGCCTGCCCTCCTAATTCTGAATGTAGATTAGCATACTAATCTTTGCTACCAGCAAAGTTTGATTTTCACCCCACGCCCATAGGAAAGAATTGGGTTCCTCTTAGCCAATGGAATATTCTGCCAAAGGCAAACTCATGCAGCAATAAAGCTGCTAGCACATTTGCAAAGCTAAGCAGGGGTCTGGTCTGGTTTCAAACTGGATGGGGAACCACGTGTTGTCATTTCTCACTAGTGTCATGTCCTTGCAACATCAAACTAAATGGAATAGCAAATTGACAGGATCTTGTAGGAAATAAAACAGTGGTATAAAGGAATAAAGGTGTTATTAACATTCACTCATCAAGGCAGACCTGGCCCCTCTCCTACAGAACAGTTGTCTCCAAATCGTACTTAAACTCCAGCTTTGCAATGGTTGGGTAGTTCATATCTCCGATGGAACCCCCTCTTTGCTTCCCAAGGAACAGCCGTATGCTTCTCTAAACCACACACCAAGGAATAGGTGAGAGGTTTCTGTTCCCAGGATTTTAAAGGAAGAGCTCAGCTTTTCTTGCAGCTCGGATCTCTGATCCCAGACTTTGTGTTCCATTAGGCTCCAAGTTCAGGTATACCTCCCTTTATCCTCTCTTCTGTTAGTGTGAGTACTGTGGAAAATTGTCACGCTCACTCTCTCAGACTCAGATAATTAGGGACTCCTTTACTCTTTTAGGTCAAAGTGTATTTGTGCTGCATGATTTGCTGCCTGCATAGATAGATAGATAGATAGATAGATAGATAGATAGATAGATAGATGATAGATGATAGATGATAGATAGATAGATAGATGATAGATGATAGATAGATATAGATAGATAGATAGATAGATAGATAGATAGATAGATGATAGATAGATAGATAGATAGATAGATAGATAGATAGATGATAGATAGATAGATAGATGATAGATAGATAGATAGATGATAGAGATAGATGATAGATAGATAGATAGATGATAGATAGATAGATAGATGATAGATAGATAGATATAGGTAGATTAGATAGATTGATAGATGATAGATAGATAGATAGATAGATAGATAGATAGATAGATAGATAGATATAGATAGATTAGATGATAGATAGATAGATAGATGATAGATAGATAGATAGATAGATAGATAGATAGATAGATAGATCGATCGATCAGGGGTCGGCAAACTAAGGCCCGCGGGCCGGATCCTCTGCCTCTTTCATTTCATTGAATAAAACAACCTTTCTCTATGTCCTGGTGTGGGTGACTTCTTCATGGGGCATAAGGTTATGGATAAACATGTCTTTCATAATGGATGCATGTACTGACTCCAGCAAAATATTCCAGTGCTGTCAGAGTTCTGTGCTGAATGCACATGGACAAGCACGTGCGTTCAGACATGCACCTCGGACCAATGGAAGTTAAAGAGTATTTATGCCATTGATTTAATAGCTAGTCAGAGGAAGATTTAAGTGGAACAGAAATCTTGCAAACAAATCCCTAATTTTCAGTATTTTTTTACTTACTACGCCAGAATATTGTTTATTTTGATGTCTGTGGACATACACATTATGTGCTGTCAAACCAAGGCTGTTTCAAGACAAACAGTGGATGAGGGTTGTCCCCCTCTTGCCTTGTTCCCCAGGTGTATCTGGTTGTCTTAAATGGAGGCAGGATTCTGCACCAGTGGACTTTATTCCAATCCAGCAGTGCAATGCTAGCCAACGTCTCTATGCGTTTAAACCCATAGCTCTCATTTCCATTTGGCAGCTTAACTTGAATCCCCATGCTATGCTTTTCTAAACTATGTTTGTGCTCTAATTTCCTTTGAAAAATTTGTTTTAAGTGATGGCACTGAAGACAGAAAAGGGGGAATGTGTGTTCAGACCACAACAGAGTATGCAATGACACAATCACAACATTGTGTGATGCAATCTTTTAAGCAATGGGGATTTTTACTCACTACTCTCTGTGTTTGGGATTGTTGCATTGATAATGATAACAGGGACAGAAGCCTCTGGGTAATGTAAAGAAATTGATCAGAACACCTTTTTTATATATATATAAAAAGCATACATTGTCATGTGAAGTAGGTAATCTGACCCCTGCTGGTAGAAACGTGTAATGGAGCTGGAAGATAGCTGGAGGTTCAACTTCCAAGGTTTTCCCTCTATTAATGAAGAGAATAAGGTCACCTTGATGATAATGCAGTTGACCAAAGCATGCAACTTTAGATCCTGGGGGAACTTGTCATCAAAATGATTGAACTTTACAGGGATCTCAGGTGCTTGTCTGTGTTCACCACTGTCTTTTAAACCAAACCACAGCTTGCTAATGGAGAGCTCCTGCCACCCTTAGGATTTCATTCATTTATATTCTATTTCAGTGTTATCTCCCTCTGTCTTTCTCATGCAGAGATATATGTATATATCAGTGGCGTAGCGTGGGTTGTCAGCACCCGGGGCAAGGCAAGTAATTTGTGCCCCCTAACCCATGGATTTGCGCCCCCTAACCCGTGGATTTGTGCCCCCTAACCCTAACCCCCAGGTGTTGCGCCCGGTGCGGCCGGCCCCCCCTGCACCCCCCACGCTACGCCACTGGTATATATATGTGTGGGTGTATCTCAAAATGTTTCTCTAAATCCATCTGATTTCCTGTTCAGTGCAAAAGACTGCACGTTGTGTAATTTAATTCAGGTGCTTCAGGGTGAAAGGTGATGAAACGGGCCTGGAAGCATGAACAGATCCTGGCCATGTTCCAGCGGGAGGGATTTGTGGTGCGTTCAACATGCACGTGGTTTGGGGGGGGGCTGACCTGGGCTGCATGCAGCCCTTCCACATCCTCACCAGCTTTCAAAAACTTCAGGGGAACTTCAAATAGCAGCCTACAATATATTTATTTACCGCTTCATTGTTAAAAACAAACAGACAAACCCTCAAAGCAATCTACAAAAAGAATAAAGCCATGAAATTATCCGTTTAGAAACAGTAAAAAACAACAATTAAAAAACTTTGTTATAAAGATCAATGATAAACTAATAACCAGATTAAAAACACATGTGCATCTTCCATGGGTCAATATAGGCTTGCCTAAACAAAAATGTTTTCGGCATTATTTTTCTTTAAAGCAAGACTCCTTGGACTCCGCTCTGTTCCCCGTTTCTTCCTGCCCAGGGTTGTCCTGCCCTCTGCCTGCACCTCAGAGCTGGCTCATCGTGCAGGGGCTTAGCCTCTCTTGCCCTGCAGCAGCCCCTATGAGCTGCCCAAGGGAGGAGGCCGGCAGCAGCAGCAGCAGCAGCCATGGAGAGGCCATGGAGAGGCAGTGGGATGCTCCCTCACCACTCAGGACGAATGCCAGCTCAACCTCCTCTCTGAATTCGGTGCTGGCAGGGAAAATAGGGACATTCTGGGATCAAATCAGAAGCCAGGATGGCTTTTGTAATTTTGTGTCTCTCCCTGGAAAATCAGGATGCTTGGAGAGTATGAGGAAGTTCCCTCACTTACTCTTTTATCTCCACGTGCTTTTAAAGGCACACACACACACACACACCACCCTCATTCTTAATTGCCCAGTCATCTGTACATATGCAAATTTACATCAGTCTTATAACTGCTTAGCAGCAGCCCCCTCCCCCGCCCAACACTGATGTTGAACTTCCTGACCATTGGCTGTCAATCTAACTGGTTCCATAGTGGTACATTTTGCTGCTACAAATGTCTTTGCAAAACAGACGACCCCCCCCCCCAGCCTTTCACCCCTTCGAGTATCTGTTGGGGTGCTTTTGTTCCCCTATACATTACTATATCCACCCTCTTCCTAAACCGAGCTTGTAAAAAGATTTGCTGCTGCTCCTTCCAAAAGGAACCTGATCATATGAAAGGAAAACAGCTGGGAAGCCATAAATTTTCCCCTTCTCTCCACCCCCCCACGGTTGACAATGAATGAGAGTTATGTCTGGCGCTCTCAGCATTGACTCAGAAGCTGCATCAGCATTTGCTGTGGCAGAGAAGCATCTTCTGAATGAAGCCGAAGGAGAGGCAAAAGGCACAGAGAACAGAACGAGCATCTATTTCTATCTCTCTCTCTCTCTCTCTCTCTCTCTCTCTCCAACCACCCACCCCTGCCACCCACAGCACCCCAATACTATGGTGCCAGTGGAGACATCAACCTTCCACAGCTCCGTGCAAGCTTTTGGCACTTTAAGAAGTTGTGAAAGCCAAGCTGATTACTCCCAATGACTGGTGCTCTACTTGGCGAAACAGAATTGCTCTCCTGTAAGTAAGCAAAGACCATCTGGCACTGCAGTTGATCAAGGTTTCCCTCAAAGCAGTGCTTCCAGGAGAATACTTAAGGGAATGTACAACAACTCGAGCCAAAACCATACTTAGAAAAGACTTGTTAGCAGACGAGTGTTGAGAACAGGTTTCCTATGCTCATCCACACTTCCACTTATCACATGCCTAGAAAACATGGGTCCGAGTGGTTTCCTCCTTGGCCTGCTCCTTTCGAAGGAAACCCTACTCTTTAATGCAAAATCGGATAAAACATCAATCCAGATTTCTGTAACCACCATTGCTAGTATCCATAGTTAGCATTATATCCCACAAATTTGTCCAATCCTCTTTTACAGCCATTCACCTGAGGGTGGCGTTTTCTACCAGATCATAGTCCTACCTACAGTAGGACTCAAGACAAGTTTGAATCCTTCTGTACTCTTCTTGGGACTTATCAACCTCCCAGGCTTCCACCCTCTTCTTCAGAAGTGGAGTGCCTTCAAGGAATAAATATCTGGCCTGGATCCTAACAGTCTTCCTGTTGGTAGCAAGGGAAAAATAGGTATAGAAGGAGAATTCCTGGATGGCAAGACCCAAATTTGGAGATGGTACTCTTTGGTGAGGGAGCCCCAGTAGAGATTTAAAATTACAAAATATGCAGCAAAGCAAAGGGTGGAAATATAAGCTGTTAGACCTTTTAAATACCCCCTTCTAAGCTAAAGTTCCCCTTCTCCCCAGCATAGAAAAATAGCACATTTAGTAAGTTAAAAATGGTTTACTTACAAACTCTCCATAGGTCAGATTCATGTGCTTTTCCATTTAGCTAAGACATCACACATTGAACTTCCCTGGTAGGAGAACAAAGGCTTGATAACCTAATAGATTCCAAGGTGAGCTATCCCTGGCAGGACAGCTTTATGGTCTTAATTCCTTCACGCATTCATAAGACTTAAGCATGTTGGTTATATGAGGCTGGTTACCCCACACTTTCAGCTCCACTTAACTCCCACATAGTTCATTGTCAGCAATGGCAAGCTGGCTGGAGAGGAGATGGGGCTGATTTCTCAAGGGAATCTGGTCCCAGGGCTGAGAAGCCCAGCTCAAGAGACTTCTTCCAGGTGTGAGTACATGATGCTATTTATAATGGTGGAGAGCTGCAGTCAGTCGCTGTTGGCAACCAACAATGGACAATGGCCTTGCCAGAGAAATTATTGAAATTATAGAATGAAAATTGCAACGTGTGAGAGGGACTGAGCAAGTGAGGGTTGGAATGTCAGGGGCATTAGGGAGGGATTATTTTTCGAAGACACCATGAGAAAGGGACAGAGAGGGCATATACACAGTGGCCTTTTGCATATCCTTGGACTAACAGGAGGCCAGAATGAATAGATAAGGCAGCTCATTGCCATGCCTTGTGCTTGTAGCTATGCCTCGTGATGAACCGCCTCTTCGCTTATTTGAAAAGTATATAAATACTGCTGTTTGATATGCTTGTGTGTGTCACACCCTCAATACTTGCTGGTTGCTGAGGTTGTGGCATACTGGCCTTGCAGTGCCTAAATAAACATCCTGTTTTGCTGAGCTCTGAAGTCTGGATTTTATTGACTGTGCAGGCTGAACCCACAAGGTGTAAGGTATTGAACCCAAATATGTCCCCAACGGTACCAGTGTTGTTGAATGCTGAAATGCAAGAGTCCCCATGTGCTGGCATTCCACCCACTTCTGATGACACACTTATTTACACAAGCATTCCCCTCATATCTTGACCCAAATCTCCTGTTTAAATTGCTGTTTCAATGTGGGGTGTTTTCCCCCCACTGTGATTGTGTCTCCCATTTTCCTGACCAGAGAGAAGTAGGAGTACAAACGTCTGGATTTTGTAAAGCTTAAAAGAAGCCTACTGCACAAAAGTAATAGTAGCATCAGTTGCTCTGCCCATTTTTTGTTGCTGGTAGCAGCTCTCTGGGGTTTCAAATAGTGGCCTTTCTTCATTTTGCTGGACATTGTACCTGGGGCGCTCTGCACACAAAGCATATCCTCTGTCAGTGCCACTGAGCTATAGTCCCATTCTACTGAGTTCAGCAGGTCTTATTCTCAAGGAAGTGAGCTTATGGTGGCGAGTTCATACACCTCATTGTTCTGATGCAGCATGATGGATTATGTAGTGTCAGTCAGATGGGCCTTATGGAAATTGTAGTCAAAATGTCTGCATGTGCTATGCCAAGGGCATATAATTCCTTTGCATCAATTGTTCACTGTGATGACTAAGCAACAATAAAGATTGATGGACCTTTGGCTTCCTTTGTGAGCTTATTGTAAGCATTTATTTTGTGCCCCCCTTTAAAAATACACAATGTATGTACATTTTTAAAAAGATGTCATATGAGAAAAGACACTTGGTTTTTTGTTGCTATTGAACTGAGTTTGTGTTTATTTAATTTTACATGCGCAATGCGAAGAATGGGGGAAGTTCCTTGTGGTCGCTGGAGTTGCTTTGTGTTAAGAGGCATCAGTGTTATGTGTCTCCCTAGCTAACATTTTATTTGGGGTGGCTGCCCATCCCATCTCCTGTACTTTACGTAACCGCTGAGCATCGCATAAGGAGCCCATTTAATTTCTGACCTTTTGTCATCTGATCTTCCACTCATGCCAAATATCTGTGGGCACCAGAGGAATGCTTTCAACAAACAAAAACAGAAGCAGGGAAAACTAGCAAAAACTTCATCTTCTTTGGGTACATATGTATTTAGCCAAAGCCTTGGTCTACGAAGTTTATTATTTTATTTTTCAGTTTTAGAGATTTTTTTTACATACATACAAATTGAATAACTTCCCAATGAACACATTCCCTCCACCCCTTCTGTGGTTTCTTATAATTTTAATTTATAATACTGCATTTCCAATGTTATTCCATTTATTAGTTACTCCCTACTTTGTTAAAGAAAAAGTAGGGAGTAACTAATAAATGGAATAACATAGAAAACTGCTTGTTTTACGTTAATCCTGATAATGACCTCAATTGTATATGAAAACTTTTAAGATCTGCAAAGTTGAAAACTACATACAAAACACTGAAGAATGCTGGTGGGTGGGGAGACAGGGAAAATAACAACAACTCATCATTATTTATTTATTAAATTTCTATCTCCCCCTCAAAACAATGCAATTTAAAATAAAGACATATTTAAAACATACCGCAGAGGCACAAAAGCTACATCTTATTTGTTGAGGGCACTTGTACCCTTCTCCTCAAAGTCTCCCAGAATGGTTTACATGCAATCAATTAAAACAAAGCTTAAAAAAACAACACACTAGCAAACAAGTCACACAAGGGGAAAAGAATAGGCTGGGAATGGAGGGGGTGGAAATCAAAACTCAGGCACCTTTTCTTAAACAGTTTTTCTTTTAATGAATAGCTGGCACGGTTAAGGGGCAGGAGGTACCCAATGGAGCTACTCCTTTGGCAAAGCAGATGGAATGAGCCTTGCTTCCTATCTCTCCCACTGAGATAGTTTGATGGAACAGCTGCCCCCAGGTGATAGTTGCTGGAGAGGTGGCCAATTCTTCAGTTGCTCAACTTCAGTTCTTTCATCTTGTAAAAAAAACATGACTTGGAAGATTGGATAGCTAGACCGTGTTGGGAGCAGATTGAATAATAAAGTTGTTTGCATGATGAATTCGGCTCTCAGCATGCAGAATTTTGCTTCTTCTTTTTTTTTTAAATGCACCATCCATATAACCTTATTTCTAAGGTTTGAAATTACCAATATGTTTAGAGTAAGCAGTGCTTTTCAAGTTTGGGGACCCCAGATGTCATCAGACTACAACTCTCCAAAATTATGGGCGCTGTAGATGACAAGACACTCCCCCCCTCGGCCTCATGGTTTTGGTCCAAAGGAAAGCAGAACAATATGTTTGGCATCAGCTTGGCTGCAGGAGTTGCCAGAAGGAGGCGTACAATGTGTCTTAGTGACTCCACTCAGATTAGTGTAGGGTGTACTCTGTAACTGCTGCTTCTCCCAAAGATACCTTGCAAGGCAATGGGTACGGATTGTTCCCCAGGGTTTATTCCTGCAGCCCTTCTCACAAATGAGTATAGCTGCAAGGCTGAAGATGTTTAGGATCAGATCACCACCATATAATTAGCTACCAGAGAACAGGTGAGCTCTCTCTCCTTTCAACTTGGAAAGGTACTACAAGCTCTCCTTTGCTTTTTGTTACTCTTTATTGTTACTCAGCTTTGCAGAGGGAAAACATTCTCAGTTTTGGGACATGTTCAAGGTTAAATGGGGGGCATAGGTGTTTTAAGAGCATTTATTGGAATGCTGTTACTAATTACTCTGATAATGTTGTTGATCAAAGTGCAAACTAGTAAAAGTGCAAACTTTATCCTCTCTTGCTTTTATATTTCTTTATGCTTTGGGAACACAATTCTAGGCCCATTTCTTTGCTCGGCACAGTTGTCCCTGTCCATGTAGACCCTGCAACAAGAAATATTGACACTATTGAAGAATAAGCACCTGTGGGCTAAAACATGGTGTGTATGTGTTTGTACATACCACCTCGAGGAGTACCCACTAACGGGGGGGGGGGGGGAATGTTCTAGTCTTTTTTCTGCCTTTTACAGCAGCCTGGGAAAGCTGCAGATATCCGTGATTGAAGCTTTTTTTTTTAGCACATGAAGATAAAGTGTGACCAGATAAAGCAGCTGAGACAAAGTTGACAACAACAACAACCTGCATTCCAGCATGGTTTTTTTTTTTTTAAAAAAAGACTGATAATCTTCCTTCTTGTTTCCCATTTAATTTAATTGGGAGCCCTTTGTACTTCTAGAGTGCTGTGCCAAAAAAGAAGAAGGGAAAGGGAAAGGATGGTCTGCAGCTGTGATGCTACTTAATACAGTGTAAAGGACATTTCTAGCTAGGATTCGGAAACCATTAGGAATTTAACAGTCTAGCTGCACTTGCAAAATGTTTCCAGTTACTGTTTTATGCTATCCCACTTCCATCCCTCCTCCTGCTCATCTTTTCCCAATGGCTGACAGAATTTCCTGTGCCTTTTTTGGGGGGTGGGGGGAGAATCACCCTCCCTCTGTCCCTCTTCTTCCAAACTAAATGCAAAGTGGGTACCTGGACACCTTTCAATCTTGCTTCAAGCCTGGATATGGCACTGAAAACTCCCTTGGTCACCTTGGTCTGTTGGGGAAGTGCAGTTTGATGGTTTTCCTTGACCTCTCAGTGGCTTTTGATACCACAGTATCCTTTTGAAGTGGTTCTGAATGTTGGAAGTTAGGGGTATTGTGCTACAGTGGTTCTGCTTCTGAGGTGGATTTCAGAGAGTGGGAACGTGGGACTGCTGCCTGGCCCTTTGGGAGCTAAATTGTTGGGTTCCTTGTGGGGTTAGTCTTGTTGTCCCCGCATAGATGAAGTTACTAGGAGATGTTGTCAGGGGAAGTTGGATTAAAGTGATGACACTGTGCCCTATCTCTCTGCTGCATCTGAATCAGGAAAGGCAATTAAGTTGTTTCACTGTTTCCTGTAAGTGGAAATGGGCTGGATACAGACCAATAAATTAAAACTGAACCTAGGCAAGATGGAGGTACTGTGCATTGCAGACTCTCAACTTCAGGAAATAGGGAAATGACCAGTTCTGGACAGAATTGCACTCCTCTAGAAGGAGCAGGTGCATAGCTTGGGGTACTCCTTGCTCCATATATATTGTTTGAGGCCCATGTAGCCTTGGCTATGACTACGTTATTCCAGCTGTAGTTGGTTTGCTAGCTGTGGCCCCTCCTGAAAAGGAACGGCTCAACCACAGAGCTCCACACTCTGGTAACTTCCAGATCAGTCTATTCCAATTTGCTCTGTGTGGTGCTGCCTTTGCAGAAGGAGTTCAGAAATTGCAACTAGTACGGAGGGTATCTCTGGCCAGACACTTGTGCTGGTCTTGAAAGATCTGCACTGATTGCCAATTTAAGGTCGTCATATAAAGATCTAAATGTCTTTGACCCAAAATATCTGAGGGAGTGCCTTTCCCCACATTGATCTGCCTGGGTGTTAAGATCAGCAAGGAAACCCTCCATGGCTCATGCAGGTGGCAGTACATGAGAGGGGCTTCTTTGTGGTGGCCCCCAGGTTCTGGAATAACCTAACACCTGAAGTGCATCTTGCTTCTGACAATTGGTGAAGATGCACTTCTTTATCCAGGCCTTTGTTTGACTAGATATCTTCCTTTCTGCTGCATTACTGTGCACTGCTATCCTGTTATTCTGTAGTTTAATTGCACGACTTTGACATAATTTGTACTTATTTTTAATTGTTATTTTTTGTAATGTGCTCTTGGAGCATTTGGTGAAGGGCAGCCTATATGTTTGAGAATTAAAGAAATCTCACCACCTTTTCCCCTGCCCAAACCCACAAATAAGCCAGATTTGGCCAACTAACAGCAAGTTACTTTTAAAATTCAACAAATTAACACTGTGCCATCCAATAAACTAACCTCAAAAAAAGTAAAAGAAAAAAAAAGTGTGCATATGAAAATTCCAACCCCCCCCCCATTTGATCTACATCTGGGAAGGAAGTAAATGCCGACACCAGAGACTCATTTTATTTTAATTATGCTGTTTCTTCATTAAGAGCTCAAATCAGGAAAGATCTAGTTATGATTTCAGCATAGCAATTGCTTTTTGCTGCAAAGGTAAGAAAATGTGGCAGATAAAAGCCTTTCATCCATAAACACCCTTCCCACAGCAATGGTCAACCTGCAACCTGATGGGACTTAGAGTCCAACCACATTCAGAGGGCCACAGATTTCCCATCCCTGTATTAAGTAATGGGGAATAATCCATGTAGAACTGAAAGGCTCGGCCTCAAGAACAGCTGGGGACTGGATGAGGGCAGACTGACACTGGTGGGGCAGTGCCCTAATGGGAAAGCCTCCACTGTTATTTACTTCTACTTCTGATGTTCAGTGGTAAGTGTCCACATCCATATATCCAAAATGGCAGCACCCCTTTAAACATGAGGGGAGAATCCCAAAGGTTTGCAGAAGCACAGAAAGTATAGATTTTTTTTGGGGGGGGAGAGAATCCCTAGAAGAGGAGGAGACAGTGAAAATTGCCTATTGAGGTTGAGCATACATTCAAAATGCTGACAGGGTTTTTTGGGGGGGAGGGGCAGGAATGGAAAACCAGTTGCAGGATGGAATGGGGCACCTGGAAATACAAACAGAAGTGCTTCAAACACCAACATTTTGTTGCAGGTCTCCCCTTGCAGATCTTATATAGAAGTCATTGGATATGTTAAAATGGGGGGGGGAGCCATTTTCTGGCACTCAAAGATGCTACATAAAGCAGTGACATACCTGTCCAGCTGGCTCTCTTAAACATCACTTCACACATTTCTGAAAGTGTTTGTTTCTTAAGAAGTATTACATTTCACCAGAGTGTTCAGTCCCATGTATAAGAAAGATCTGAAGGCCCCCCCCCTTTAAACAGCTTAATCAACTTTGGAAGGAACAGGTCATTGTGGGAACTCATTACCATCCCACGCAAGCCTGGTGGGATTTGTTTTTAATTTTACTTTCAGCAGCTGAACCCTCCATGTATCGTATAACAGAGTGCTTTTGAAACTCCCCCTAGTTTGAGTTTCTTTCTTTCTTTCTATAAAAGAATTTTGGTGTGCAGTATGGTGTCTGAGAAAAACAGGCTCATTTATTATGGGGAGATATATATAACATAAAGTCTGTAAGTTGGGGTAAGGGCCGTAACTCAGGAATGAGGCATCACACTTCATCTGTTTCATTTACAAAATTTATATACTGCTTGATTTTAATGAAGCCTAAAAGCAGTTTACAAAATGAATAAAATAATAAAGCCAACTTTTTAAAAACATCCAAAAACAATTGCAATCAATGATAAGCTACAAACGAGAACAGAAAATTCTACATGTATGGATAGGCTTTCCTAAGCAAAGATGTTTTAAGTAGACATTGAAAAAGAGTACACAGTGAGTACAGCTACCCCAACCAGGGTACTCGGGTCTGCATTACCTCAAGGACCACCTCTCTCCATATGAACCTACCTGGACCCTGAGATCATCCTCCGAGGCCCTTTTCTGTGTGCCTCCTCCACGAGAGGTCTAGAGGGTGGCAACACGAGAACGGGGCCTTCTCTGCAGTGGCTCCCCATCTGTGGAATGCTCTCCTGAGAGAGACTCGCCTGGCACCTTTGTTACATATATTTAGGCTCCAGGCAAAAACATCCCTCTTCTTCCAGGCCTTTGGCTAATTAAACAATCTATGGCCTTTTAAGCTGTGTGTGGTGGAAGGTTATTGGTTTGTTTTGGTTCTTATTTTTATTTTGCATTTTGTGCTGTTTTTTAATATTGTAATTTAATGCTGTGAGCCGCCCTGAGATCTGCAGATGAAGGGTGTTATACTAATTTAATGAATAATAATAATAATACTGCACAACTGACCAATTTCTTGGACAGAGGAATTTCTTGGACACAGAATCCTCTCTTGCCAGGATTCAAGCTCAGCTTGTTCTTCCATGTCTGCCTCACCACTACATCCAAACACTGATTCAGGGATTGCACAGCCTCTCCTGATTGAGGAGAAATAGAGCTGAGCATAATCAGCATACTGATGGCACCTCGCCCCCTAATGACTGCTCTCAGTGACTTCCTATAGATATTAAATAGCATGGGGGATAAGTTAGATAACTTTCCCAAAGCCACTCTCTGGACTTGGTCCTGAAGGAAGCAGAAGTAATATAACACACAGTTTCCTCAATTCCCATTCCCCAAAGCCACTACAGGAGGATATCATGGACGATGGTATCAAAATCCAACAAGAGATCAAGAGGCAAAAGCAATAATCACACTCCTCCCTGTTCCACACTTTGCATGCAGATGGTTCTTGGGTCCAAACCCAGTGTGATGGCCTGGAATTTGGACTCGGATGCTGAACCTGAGGGATCCCAGCCTGCACAGGATTCCCCGCCTCCAGAACCAGCTGAGCCATGGCTGGGGCATGAGCCTGAAGGGTCCTCACCTGTGCTGGGTCCTCAGGTGCAGGCATCAGCTGAGTCTGTTCTGGCTCCGGAGGTAATCGAGGACCCATTGCCTGCAGGTGCTCCACTCTCAGCCCCGTCAGATGAAGCTGAGGTTGCCTCTGGGTCCCGTAACCCTCCAGCCTCTCCTGAGCTGCAGAGGCTCAGGGCAGAGAGGCGGAGGGAACTAAGTTCCTGCAAGAGGAGTGCTCGCCTCCAGGCCAGGAGAGGCGAGTCACTAGAGGATCAGGGCCGCCCTATGCCTCAGGGCAGATAAAAGCCAGCCAGCCCCAGTCCCAAGTTGTGAGAGCAGCATTGTTGGTTGCTAGTTCCTGCCTGAACCCTGTCCTCCTTTCCTGCCTGAGCTCTGGACCCACCCTGGCTCCCTGCTTGCATGCCTGTTCCTGACTTCACCAGACTCCCTGCCCAGCACTCAGCTTCAGCTACTACGGACTGCCTCCATGTTGCACCTTTGACCATGGACCGGACTTGGACCTCACCTCTCAGGTAATCCACGGGACCAGCACACCCAGCTCCTTCTGCATCTGGGATTGTAGAGAAGCATTCCTAGTCAAAGTAGACTTCCCTGGATGAAACAGAACAATTGTGTGACTTTGGGGTGTGGAAATCTCCTACATTCTCCTATGTAGATTAACCTTGAATCTCAGAGGTTGCCCTTATGAGTGGAAGCACTTCTAGACTGTTTGGGGCTGAGATTCAATCACCTACGGCTTCCACAATTATATCTGATTGGGAGGTCTTGCGAGAAGCAGGGGAGCCCGACCCATTGCAGCAAGTAGGGTGTCGCCCCACCAACCTCAGTCTGCCTTCAGCCAGAGCTCCACCTACAGGAAAAACCATAGTTCAGTGGCAGAGTATCTGCTTTGTATGCAGAAAGCCCCAGGTTCAAGCCCCAGCATCTCCGTGTATGACTGAACTCCTGGAGAATTTCTGCTGCCAGTCAGAGTAGAAAATACTGTGGGCCAATGGTCTGATTCAGTGTGCGGCAGCTTCTTCTGCCTGCCTTCTGACTTACACAACCAGTCCAGGAGACAGACTGCTTGCCAGCTTCCTCCTGCTTAATTTCAGTATTGCAGCCCAATAACTCTGCAGAGAAGAGGATGGGGGCAGGACTGGCATTAATTGGCTCTGCCTGTTTCCATCTACCGCTGTCATCTCTGCCTTCCACCCACCCACCCAGTCCTAATAGGCAACAACCACTGCTGCCCAGAAGCTCAGACTTTTTGAGATGTGGTAACTAATGGATGCGGGTGGTGCTGCAGTCTAAACCACAGAGCCTAGGACTTGCCGATCAGAAGGTGAGTGGTTCGAATCCCCACGACAGGATGAGCTCCCATTGCTTGGTCCCTGCTCCTGCCAACCTAGTGGTTCAAAAGCACGTCAAAGTGCAAGTAGATAAATAGGTACTGCTCTGGCGGGAAGGTAAATGGTGTTTCCGTGCGCTGCTCTGGTTCGTCAGAAGCGGCTTAGTCATGCTGGTCACATGACCCAGAAGCTGTACGCCGGCTCCCTTGGCCAATAAAGCGAGATGAGCGCGGCAACCCCAGAGTCGTCTGCGTCTGGACCTAACGGTCAGGGGTCCCTTTACCTAACTAATGGGAACATGCACTGTGGAAGTGCAGGATAGCACTTGCCTGGGTGCAACATCATCTAAACTCCTCACAAACAAATCAGAGCAAGGGCTCAGCAAATAGTTGACACTGTCAGATCTCTCTGCAAAGAAAAAGGAAGAATGACGTGCCCCAGTGGTTTGGTTGGAATATTCCACTAGTTTTAGCAGGAAAGTACCGTATGTGTCTTTCTCTTTTTCAGCACCAGGAGCTGTTCACACACAAAAAAGTGAAGTCCTTATGGAGTTCCCCATAGTAATGACTTACGTTTTCATTTTTAACCCTTATGCACAGATTGATTTACAGATGCTACAGTGGCCAGCTAGTTCTTTGATTAATGCCAAAAGTGGTCAGGTGTACACAGGGGGAGCAACTCTATCCTTTCCTGTATGAGTCCCTTGGCAGTTGAGGTTTTTTGTAATAAAAAAAAATGCAATTTGTAGTAATAGCTGCAGAACTTTTAGAAGAAGAGGAGGAGGAGTTTGGATTTGATATCCCACTTTATCACTACCCAAAGGAGTCTCAAAGCGGCTCACATTCTCCTTTCCCTTCCTCCCTCACAACAAACACTCTGTGAGGTGAGTGGGGCTGAGAGACTTCAGAGAAGTTTGACTAGCCCAAGGTCACCCAGCAGCTGCAGGTGGAGGAGAGGAGACGTGAAACCCAGTTCCGCAGATTATGAGTCTATCGCTCTTAACCCCTACACCACACTGGCTCTCCAGTGTTGTGTAGATCCTAGAAGGAGGAAAGAGAGCATTTAAATAATTTGCACAAATTCAGTGCAGTCCTCAATAGACATCCCAGTGTGTGTCGAGTCTCATGGCAGGGAGGAAGATATGGATTTAAGAGGTTACCTGTACTTTAAAATGAAACATTATGTTTAGTGTATGGGGGTGTTGGTGTTGGTGTGTGTGCTGGTTGAGTCTGAAAAAACAACAAAAAACAGCAGTTCCCAGACTTGAACTGCCATGATAAATACATTAAAGCAGCAATACTAACCCCTTGGACAAGGTGTGGTGACTGCCTCAGGCAGCAGGATCCAAAGGAGGAGGAGATTCTGATAGGAGCTCTTTATTTTCTCTTTGTTCCTGGTGGTGATCTTCATTCCCCTCTTCTTCCTTTTGTGGCTTGCCTCAGGTGCTAAAATGTTTTGGGCTAGCCCTGCCAGAGGACACCAGGTTGGGAAAGGCTGTGCAAAATAAACATTTTCAGGTATAAGAATGAAGCATGCCTCCAATTTTAACTCAGGGTTGGGGGAAGCTAAGTTCAGAGATGAATCCACAGCTATCATAATTCTTCAATGTCTCAGTCCAGAGTAATATGTGTAGTTTCAGAGGCTAGTGCTATTGTGACAAAGCATTCTTTCCCATCATTAAATTTCAAACTTCTCTAACTGTTGAGTGGTCTGTAGGACCATTTTAAAGCAAATAATGGCTTGCTAGAAACCCAGAAGTGTTATTTCTCATTGGGGATAGGAGGACTCCTGAACTGCAGCGTTATCAACACAGGTCAAACAGCTATTTCTCTTTCAAAGCAAGGAGTTGAATGCACTTAACCTATACATCTCAACAGTCCTGATAAAACCAGGACACCCTGCTTTTTCACAGGAGAGCATGGTGCCCATTTTGGGCAGTGCAATCTCATGTCGCAATCTCATTTGGGGCGGGGATGCTTTTGGGGGGCTGCAATCCCACACAGCTCACGTGACTTGTGCAGGAGCACTGACCTGGAAGACGTGCATCCCAGTTTTTTCACCTCAACATGTTTGAGGGTATGATTAGCCCCCCACCCTTACTAAATACTTAAAGTAATATCATACCATTTAAACACTTACAGCTTCCCCCAAAGAATTCTGGGAACTGTGGGTTGTTAACGGTGCTGAGAGTTGTTGAGAGACAGCCCTCCCATCTCTCTCACAATTCCTAAAGTGGTTTAACAATCAATCAATCAATCAATCAATCAATCAATCAATCTTCCCAGGGAACCTTATCTCTGTGAAGGGAAGAGAGGTTTCCTAACTACCGTACTCTCAGCACATTTAAAGACTACAGCTCTCAGAATTCTTTGGAAGAAGCCATGATTGTTTAAACTGGTTATAATACAATGGTACCTCGGGTTAAGAACTTAATTCATTCTGGAGGTCCGTTCTTTACCTGAAACTGTTCTTAACCTGAGGTACCACTTTAGCTAATGGGGCCTTCCACTGCTGTCACCGCGCCACTTCTGTTCTCATCCTGAAGCAAAGTTCTTAACCCAAGGTACTATTTCTAGGATAGCGGAGTCTGTAAGCTGAAGCATATGTAACCTGAAGTGTCTGTAACCTGAGGTACCACTGTAGTGGTGTAGATGTGGTCTTAATTGTGCAAAAGCATTTGAGGAGGCTGTGGTGAGTGGTGTGGCTTGAGGGGAACATGGCTCAGGGCCAGATTCAGAAGTCTGCATTTGACTTCTGGGTCTGAGGTTCCACTACTCCTGGCTTATGACAAGAGAGATTCACTTAGAACTATAGGTGAACTGGGGGTGGGGGGGGAAGTGTCCCTCATTAATTATGGCACCTGTTTCTGAATGTACTTAAGACGGCTAACTCATTTTACTGCCCCAAGTCTTTGATCGTTCCTTGCCATGGATAAATTAAGCAGGTTTAGCTTTACCTCACTGCCAAAAAAACAAAACAACCCTCAATTGTTTAACTTCTGTTCCCATGTGAAATCCCTTGCTTTTTGATGTTTTATCTTGCTATGTATAACAAGGCATTAGTTCACAAGAAAAGCTGTTTCCCCTGTTTGTAATGCCAAATGAAAAGAAAAGTGTGTCACAAAGCTGATGGTCAAGGAAGTGGGCATTAAATAACAGTTAGAAAAGTTATATACAGTATCACCATTTACATATTGGTACTGAAATTTTAAAGTCTGAAAACATATTTATTTAATTTCGTTTTAATTCCAGCCTTTACATTTGTTCCCCTCCTAAGACATGTGACAGTGCATTAAAGTAAGATACAACTAAAAGGCTAACACTTCTTGAGAGAACCTTTCCACTATTACTTGTTGACATCCGCCTGTCTCGAGAGACAATGGAGTGCATTTCTGGGGGTGAACTCAAAATGCTGCGCGGGCAGAACCAAAGTGACCTCCACAGGGTGCAAGCTTGGGTAGTGCGCATGGAGATCCTGGACCACCCAGATGACAAGACCCCACTCTCGGCCTTGCTGGTGTGGTCCAAAGGAATGCAGGGCAAGATGTTTGTCACCATCTTAGCTTCAGGAGTTGCTGGAAGGATGTGTACAAGGCGCCAACCAAACATCTTAGGGACTCCACTCTGGATTTGTGGGGGGGTTACTCCTTAGCTTTTTCTTCTCTCGAAGGTGTTCCATAAGGTTTAGATTAGAGTCTTTCTTCTCCTAGATGGGCTACCTTCCCCAGTTGACAAGTCCCACCTGCCCCTCATTTCCCTCTACAGCACAAGCAGAAACCGTGCCTGTGGACATGGTTCAGGTATTGGCAATGGCAATCAGCATTCAATACTTTAGTGTATGAAAGTGCAGTCGTGTGGGGGGTATGCATCATTTACATTTTAAAATGTGACTTTTAAAATATTGTATAAGAATAATCTCAAATGTTTTTGAGTGCCAAAACATTTGAGTGAGGTTTTATCATACTGCATTGCCAAAAAAAGCATAGCTGTTCTATACATTGTATTGTTATTCATATTAACATATCCTATATTGGTGTCTGAATCTAACTTTTTTTTAAGAAAGTTGGATTTTTCTTTTTGATTTTGGTTGAGAGTTTTTTAAAAATATGCAAAATGCCAATGAGATTGAGGGGTGTATGTGTGTGTGCAGTGAAATCTTTGCTAGATTATATTACCATATTGTGAATAGGCAGAGCTGTTTCAGTTGCCATAATAAAATGTATTTTTTCCACAAATCATGCAATCCCAGCTAGCCCTCCCTTCCCAAATCATTTTAAGAAGTGTCCCATTGAAAAATTTACAGTTCAATCCTTTACATGTCTATTTGGATGAGAGTCTCATTGTGTTCAGGTTATTGATTTCAGGTAAAAAGACTGTAGCCTCAAAACAGCACGAATCAAAGTATTAAACAAGTGCTTACTGTTATTTTCTGTTCATGCCAAGGAGGCTGAAATAGGCTCAACTTTGGCTAGCGTGGCCTGATTTGTTTTTCTGTAATGGCTTACCAAACTGAGCTTGGACTGGGGTTCATTTGGAGATTCATTACAGACTAATTGCTTTAGTGGTGTTTGGAGTCAAGATATTGCTGAGATCTGCGAACCATTTGTTGATGCATTTGTGAATGGTCAGACTCCTATTAAAGTTAATCAGCTTAAGCTTGCTTTGTGGTCTGTGGTCCCCAAGTATGAAATGTCTTAATGAAAGAGAAGTACTTTCCTTTGGCTGATTATTCTCCCACAGCTTTGAGCAAAACACTTTGTTAAAAGAATTTGTCTATATTTTAACTTTTCTGAAAGGAGGCAGTGAAATTACCTCTGTCTCACCAACCTTCATCCTGGTCTCAAACTGTCTCTGTAAAACTTCATCTCTGGTTTTCTTTCTAATGCACTGAACCAGGACATCTCTTGACACCTTTCTTAGTTTTGCACAGAGTGAGTTGGTTCCGTGTGCCTTGTCTATCTCTCTTCTTAAAAACCGAAGTCCAAGCTTTATTTTTCTTTTTAATCCCGCCTAATGGGAATTAAATATAGGGAAATTATGAGCACATTAAAACCAATTTTAAAAGGCAGGGGAATAAAATAGCATTTTTATTTTCTCTTTCTAAGTGTGGCAAAAAGCATTTATTAAGTCTGTTTTGGTGAAGCACTCCAAGACCTGGAGACTGGAAAGCACCTTTTCCATTAGGAATGGAGTACATTTCATTAGGAATGAATTTGTCACTCGCTCTGACAAATGAAAGGGTGAAATCTCACCCATGTTATATACAAGCATCTTATTAGCAGCACAAGTTCTTTTTTCTGGGGGGATGCAGGGGTACGCAAAACATTGTGTGAATCTAAATTTGGCCTCATTGAGGGGCAGTATTTCAATATGAGTAGGAAAATGAGAGTACCTCTAAACATTTTTTAAGAAAAACCCCCTGAGCTTATTTGCTCTGTTTACATGTCTGTCTGTCTGTCTCCCTCAGTTCCACATTGATACATGTCTATATACAGTGATGGTCAAGGAATAGCCAACTTCTGTATTTTGGGGTCCCCAAGATCAAAGGCAGCATGCAATACATTTTCAGCACCTACCCATAAGGGAAGGGCGAGGGGCTTCTGCAACCCAAAATGTTTTCAAGTGCAACCTTCAGGGACAGATTGTGTGTATAGCAAAGGTGTCAGAAGGCTGCCCTTTGAGCCTGTCTTTAACTTTGCCTCTGCACATTCATACAGAGATAGTGCTAACCTACCTTAGCAGAACGTTCGTAGTTTTAAGTCCTTGATGGAGACAGTAGCTGACTCACTGATAGATGGAAGGGAGAGTACTTGGCCCCCAAGCAAGAAGGAGGAACGGGTCACAAATCTTGACTTGTCATGTCATCTGAATGTGGTTTGTTTCTTCAGGCCACAATCCTATGTTTGGGTTTAGTGGTGGGTCGTCCCACTTGCGCTGGTGCAGGGGGTGGCTGCAGTGCTTTGGAGGGGGGAGGGGTAGCATGCATAGCTCTGCTGCTTGTTCCTAGTGGTTCGTGGTTTATGGCTTCCTGTAATGTGCAAATGTGGTCGGTGCATTAAGGCAAGCCATTTGATAACTATGGGCATATGTTTCAGCTCATTTTAATACTGTATTTTTATAGCCCATCCTGGGACCTTAGGGTGAAGCACAGTGAAGAAATCTGATTAATTAAATAATATACAACACAATGCACACCTTTTATCTGTTACCATATGTCCACAAATGGCAACAAGAAAAATAAGATGAGTTTGACACCACCTGCTGACAGCTTGCACGCCCCCCCAAAAACCCCTACTTGATAAGGGATGTGGCCCTTAACTGCCCATCCCTAACTGAAATGTCTGGGCAATGTTTTGAAGTCTGTATAAAAGTCCATATTAACCCCTAGAGAGCAATCCTAACTATGGACTGCTGGTGTAAATTACCCTTATCCAAACTCCATTCAGGAAGAATGTGGAAGAACTTGACTTGTAGCACCCTTTTTTAAGGGCTATGTCTTGCCAGGTTGCTAGGTAAGGTGACTGAGGAAAGACGTTGTCCCTTCCCAGCTCCCGCAACACCCCTGTTTTGGCATTTATGCAAGTTACACTGGCTGAACCTCAGCAGACTGGTTTCAGAATCAAACCTTCTTCTTGGGGAACTCTGCAAATTGTCGCTCTGATCTGAGGAATAGAGGCCTCCTAACAATTCTCAGTGCATTTAATAAATGTCCCATCAATTTGATATCTCAGGATAGGTTTGCAGCATAAAATAACAACATCCAAAAGAGCATAGCAACCAACAGAATGAAATGGCTTAAAGTGTCCACGAAAATTAAACCTCAACACTGAATACTAAAGTTTGTACCGGTATATCTACTGTTCAAGGACACATTCCTTGAGCAGAAGCCTTTGAAGGTGCAGAGCAGGGCTGGTAGTGTGTTTGTGTGTGTGTGTGTGTGTGTGTGTGTGTGGCTTAGGCAGCCACCTTGAGACCTAAGCTTGAGTATTGTGTACAGCAAGCAAATCTGCAATGGATTTCTCGAGCCAAACAGAATCTGACTAACGCGACATTCTCTCACCCACGCAAAAGTTGCGAGGGATTTGACTTCCGAAACTACACCACTCATCTTTAAGCTTACTTCTCATATGTAATAAATTCTTTAATTTGTAGTTTGATTACTGGCGCTACTCATCTTGTCACTTCAGTGCAACATTATCCTGTGCTTCTACAGAATATAAATTAGCGACATCTCTCCTCCAGACGGAAGTTTGATAAATTTTCTAACTGATATACATGCAGAGCAGAATCCTCCAGGAGTTGCCCAGAAGTGATTTAAATGACAAGATTTTGGACTTTATTATTACGATTAAGTTCCCACCATCCCTGCCAAAAGAGAAGTTTTATTTTATTTTATTTTTTGTCAACTCCTGCACAATCCCAGAGGGCTATAAGTAGTATTGTTTTATAGTGGTTTATTTTACACATATTGCCACTGGATGCAATCGTGTATCTAATATTTGTAGGAAGGAAATAGAGGTTGTGAATAATTTCAATAGTAGTGCTTCTCCATGACAGCCATTTGTCTGGCCTTGTGCACTTTTGGATCAAGGCCCCCAGAGCTGTCACTGTGCAGCAGGAATGATGTTGTCATCTGTCAGAGTGCCAGGATAATGGACCCTCCTTGAGTTGACAAGTGAATTAGGTGATAACAAGACTCCTAAACTTGTTTGTGACAGTTTGGTATACAGTGAGGATGGGAGCCTGCGGGCCTCTAGGCGTTAGCGGACTCCGATTCCCATCAGCCCCAGTCAGCATGGCCAATGGGCAGGGGTGCTGGGAAACGTAGCCTAGCAACATCTGGAGGATTCTGTCCCTCTGGCACAGAGCAAGTGTGAGAGTGAGAAAAAATCAACAGAGGTTGGGCACCTCTTTCCCTTTCTTTCCTGCAGTTCCTACTTCAGACTAGCAGTTTCAGTGGCAACACCCCCCTGTAAAAATGTTTGCATTTCTAACGAAAAAGCTTTAGGTTTCTGCAATTAAGTTAGATTAAAGCACTCATTCGTCCTACCACAACAAATCCACTTCAAAACAACAACAGGCTTTCTGCTATTGTGAAAGTGATAGTGCAATCCATTGAAAAGTGTGGGATGGTCAAATGATGAATGGGAAGATGCAGAAACATCTCATAAGCAAATCAGGATGAATGCTCACCATGACTTTGCTTCACAGGGGCCAACCAGATGCTTTGGAAAGCCAGTAAGCAGGACCTGCGCACATCAGCACCCTTATGCACTTGCAATTCCCAACAACTGGTACTCCGAGTAGCTATTGATAGTCTTCTTGTTCCTGACTTTGCCTGATCTTCTTTAAAAGCCATCCAAATGGCTTGTGGCAGCGAGTTCCATAGTTTAACTGTGCATTGTGTTTAGTAGTATTTCCTTTTATCTGCCCTGAATCTTCCAGCATCCAGTTAATTGGATGCCCATGAGTTCTAGTATTATGTGAGAGGGAGAGAGAAAAAACACATTTCTCTATCCACTTGCTCTACCCCATGTATAATTGTATACACCTTTGTCATGTTCCTCCTTACTCAATCTATCTTCAGATTTTAAAACTCCAAAAGTTGCAAACTTTCCTCATAGGGGAGTTGCATTGACAACAATATTATCCTATCTACTAATTGCTGTGGGACGCGGGTGGCGCTGTGGGTTAAACCACAGAGCCTAGGACTTGCCGATCAGAAGGTCAGCGGTTCAAATTCCCACGACGGGGTGAGCTCCCATTGTTTGGTCCCTGCTCCTGCCAACCTAGCAGTTCGAAAACACGTCAAAGTGCAAGTAGATAAATAGGTACCGCTCCGGCGGGAAGGTAAACGGCATTTCCGTGCACTGCACTGCATGCTGGCCACATGACCCGGAAGCTGTACGCCGGCTCCCTCGGCCAATAAAGTGAGATGAGTGCCGCAACCCCAGAGTTGGCCACAACTGGACCTAATGATCAGGGGTCCCTTTACCTTTACCTGAGTGTAGATCATTTACGTCGTCAAAATAGCACTGCTCGTACACAAACCAAAGGTTTGGGAAGGTTTAGGAGAACCCCAAGTGACCAAAGAACAACCCATTTTGGAAAAAATAAGGGGAAACAAAACTAGCCCAAGGGGGCGTTGAGCTAGCTCAGAATCCCCTAAACCAGTGGTTCTCAAAGGGTGAGGCATGGAGAGTATGGTAAGTGGGCCAGGAAGATTCAAGGACAATCGAATAAACGTTTAAACATTTCAATGTGGTATAGTATAGAATCGTATAAATATGTTTTTGGATGAACAACCAAAAACAGTATTCACACCTCAGTTCAAGAGCATTGGCTATTCTTCTACAGTTCTACATATTGTGGTGAACAGTGATTTTTCAACTCTGACAAACATGAAAGATCAGAAAAGCATAAGGCTTCTTTGTGCTGATGAGGATGTGAGAGCTTGTTTGTCTCAAATTAGACCTAATCTAAATGAGATTACCCGGCAAAAGCAAGCTCATACCTCTCATTGAGTTTTTATACATAGTTCCAGTTACAGATAGGTAGCCGTGTTGGTCTGCCATAGTCAAAACAAAACAAATTCCTTCCAGTAGCACCTTAAAGACCAACTAAGTCAGTTCTTGGTATGAGCTTTCGTGTGCATGCACACTTCTTCAGATACACTCAAGTATGTATCTGAAGAAGTGTGCATGCACACGAAAGCTCATACCAAGAACTGACTTAGTTGGTCTTTAAGGTGCTACTGGAAGGAATTTGTTTTTTTTTTTTTTTATACATACTTAAGGTACATACAGTGAGGGGGGAAAGTATTTGATGCCCTGCTAAATTTGCCCGTTTGCCCTGATGAAGAAATGACCAGTCCATAATTTTAATGGTAGGTTTACTGTAGCTGTGAGAGGCAGAATAACAACAGGTAAACCCCCAGAAACCCAGAAGACAAAAGTCAGAGATTGATGTGCATTATAATGAGTGAAATAAGTATTTGATCCCCTATCAAGCAGCCAGGTGTCAGGCTACCTGGTATCTTCACTGTATGTAACTAGCTGAGATTAGAACCACCTTCTGTAAGGGAGAGGTCTTACCTGCAATCCCAGTTCATTACAGTACCTGTACAAAAGACACCTGTGGACAGAAGCAATCAATCCAGCAGATTCCAAAGTAGCCACCATGACCAAGACCAAAGAGCTGTCTTGTCAGGGACAAGACTGTAGACCTGCACAAGGCTGGGCTGGGCTACAAGACTATTGCCCAGCAGCTTGGTGAGAAGGTGACAACAGTTGGTGCAATAATTCGCTAATGGAAAAAACACAAAATAACTGTCAACCCCCCTCAGTCTGGGGCTCCATGCAAGATCTTATCTCATGGAGTTGCGATGATCATGAGAACGGTGATGAAGCAGCCCAGAACTACAAGGGGGGAACTTGTCAATGATCTCAGGGCAGCTGGGACCATAGTCACCATGAAAACAGTTGGTAACACACTACGCCGTGAAGGACTGAGATCTTGCAGAGTCCGCAAGGTCCCCTTGCTCAAGACAGCACATGTACAGGCCCGTCTGCAGTTTGCCAATGCACATCTGAATGACCCAGAGGAGAACTACAATCGTGCTTCTGTCCACAAGTGTCTTTTGTACAGGTCCTGTAATGAACTGGGATTGCAGATAAGACCTCTCCCTTACAGAAGGTGGTTCTAATCTCAGCTCGTTACATACAGTGAAGATACCAGGTAGCCTGACATCTGGCTGGTTGATGGGGATCAAATACTTATTTCACTTATTATAATGCACATCAATCTCTGATTTTTGTCTTCTGGGTTTCTGGGGGTTTACCTGTTGTTATTCTGCCTCTCACAGCTACAGTAAACCTACCATTAAAATTATGGATTGGTCATTTCTTCATCAGGGCAAACGGGCAAATTTAGCAGGGCATCAAATACTCCCCCCCCCACTGTATGTTAAGAGGCTTGTTTATAATATATTTTGGGGGTGTTTCATGTTACTATGTAGCTGCACTGTTTTATACTTTCTGGATGTCCCAAGATCACACTACAAAGTAGTTGTGTTGTCTGTTATAAGTCAAGCACTGCTGGGAGTTGTTTCTTTTTGTTTTCCAATGGATTTATCCAATTAAAAAATTGGTGTGGCACAATCAAATTTTTATTCTGAAAGTGTGGCCCAGAGAAATAAGTTTGAGAGCCAATGCCTTAAACACAGATTATCTTTTTGAGGGAAAACTGTAGGGTGGGGTGAGGAGACAAGGAATGAAACACAGGGTGCGGGGAGGGGTTCAGCTCAAAGGCCATATTAACTCATAGGCAGTTTGGGGGCACCGTATGACAATCATGGGTAGAATCAAAGCTGAAATTGGAAAGGGCAGTGGCTCTGACTCTCTTGACTTTTTGAACGGTGGGCTACTTGTCTACCCAAGTCCCAGAAGTAAATTTCATTGAATCCAACAGGGCTTACTCCCATGTAAATTGGGCTAGGATTGCAGCCTGGGTTTTCTTGCTTGCTTGCTATTGCTCCAGTTCAAAGGTTTGGAAAGCTTTGCTTATCTGCTCATGTCAGTGGGAGTTTTGGTGGGAAATGAATGAAAACTCTTTCAAACCACACATGGCAGATAAGCAACTGGCAGATATCTCTCCCCCTCACTTTTCAGCAAACATTATTAGGGCAGGTGTGGCAATTACTGGGAATCTTGGAACTACCACAGGGAGGACTGGTAGGGTGAGAGAGAAGGGGTGTTAAATAGAGTGTCAATCCCAATGTGAAAGAATATTTAGATTATTGCCACATTAGGCTTCTCATAGATTTAAATTAGAATCGGATTAACCTCTGGCTTTGTAAGCACATGGGGTCTGGCAAATTCTACCCTGCAGATCACTTTTCTTCTCCATTCATAGGGTTTTTTTTTTTTTAGCTACAACAGGGAATATGTTTAGCTATGGAAGTTAGAGGGAATGACCTAAGTGGCTGGACACCCAGGGAGCTGTTGTACCTAGAACAGAAAAACAGAGGTCTGGCTTGAAAAGAGGCACTGGCCATTCCAGATGGGGAAATCCTCTAAAAAGAGGATTTAGTACTACAGTTTTTCACTACGCATTGCTTTCCAACTTTTAGCAAGCCAAGGCAGATTTTTCTGAATATATTGCTCCTCTTATTCCCATCCCCTTAAAGATATGAAAGAACGAAAGGTGTGCACCCAGAGGAGTCCACCTACCAAGCATTTCCCTGAGGCAATGTTCTACCCAGAACAGTGAGTCATGCAGGGTTGCAGCAGCAATTCTCAGCGTTTGTCTTGTACCTGTTTGGAAGATGGATGCTGGATTCATGGGCCAACAGAATCCTTATGTGATGGCTCCGCACATCAATGTCTTAACAAATAGTGCTATGGATACAATCCTGCCTCATATTATAATAAAATGAACACTTAAAACCATTAAATATTTTATAATGAGTAAAATACAAAATACAGATAATCTGTACCTATATCTAGCTTAAAGGTAAAGGGACCCCTGACCATTAGGTCCAGTCGTGACCAACTCTGGGGTTGCAGCGCTCATCTCACTTTATTGGCCGAGGGAGCCAGTGTACAGCTTCCGGGTCATGTGGTCAGCATGACTAAGCTGCTTCTGGCGAACCAGAGCAGCGCACGGAAACACCATTTACCTTCCCGCCGGAGCGGTACCTATTTATCTACTTGCACTTTGACATGCTTTCGAACTGCTAGGTTGGCAAGAGCTGGGACCGAGCAACAGGAGTTCACCCCGTCACGGGGATTCAAACCGCCGACCTTCTGGTCGCCAAGCCCTAGGCTCTGTGGTTTAGACTGCAGCGCCACCCGCATCCCTATATCTAGCTTACTGGTAGTTTGTTCAAAAGCACTTCCAGTGATGTCCTTTCATAAAGCTCAGTAGGCAGCCTTGAACCCATCACAGTTTCCCAGCCTAGACTTCCTTACAGGGTTGTTGTGAGGATAAAATGAAGAGTTCCTTGTTGGAAAGACAGGATATAACAGTAAATGTAAGTCCTGTAAACGTGTGAACCCTGCTACTGCTGTTACAATCTTAAAAACTGCCTCTAAACTTATTTGGAGGAAAGCTTCACTGAGCTCAGAGGAGCTTCCTTCCACCTGCACACAACTTGGCAGATATACCTTCCTCAGAAAAATATATTTGGTACTTTTATAAAATTTGTTGGGTCAGTAACTTTCTCCATAGTGCCACGCTCATTCGGGGTGACCTAACTGAAGTCTTATTCAGTTAGAATTTGACTTATATTTGGGTGTTGGGGCAAGCTAAAGTTCTGAATTTATTTAAAAATGTACATTTTTCTAGCTGTGTAGTTTAAGCGTGGATGGGGAACATGACAGATGAAAATTTAACCCCATGGCATCATGCTTCGGTAATAAGGTTGTCCTATTGCAGCCCGGTTCTCTTTTCCCAAAACACCTTCTGCGTGTTTATTTCCCCCCCTCCCCCTGCATCCAACAGAATTCGAACCCAAGCGTGTCAGAAAAGGACTGCAACCGGGCATCCAAGGAGATCCCATGAATACACACCCCACGTTATCAGGGTATGCATTCCTAAGTGCCGCTCCAAATCTTTAATACGCATTGCCTCATCGGGAGAAAATCAGCTGGGGTGGTTTCTGCAAAAGTTCAGGTGTGCTGGGGCGCCAGACTAGACTCGGAGAGACAGGTGATTTGCGTACAAGCCCCTTGAACTCTGCGTGGGCTTGACTTCCCGAGCAAACACAGGTGGCTTGTACGGTGGATGCTTACTACGATCCCCGATCTTGCAAAGATGAAGATGATGAAGAAGAAGCGCCCTGCAAACCTGCCAGGGTCAGGTGGGCTGTGAGACGATTGCTCTGCAGCTCTTTACCTCAGCTGTGTGTTCTGCTATTACTTTACTACTGGCAACTCCACGAACTTCCCACCCCTTGTTTTTCCCCTATTTCCAGAGTGGTTTGTGGCTTGGGTTTTGTGTGTGTGCTCCCATTCTGCCAGGCGGGTGTTCTTTTTGAATGAATGACTTAACCGCTCGCGGCCAATAGGCGCTGGGCCCTGCTTAATATTCAGGAGCCCCTTGTCCAGTGGCAGGGCGAGGAGGTTGTTTTAAACGGCAGAGCCCCGCAGCCAATCAGGCCGCTCTCGTAGGAAGCCAACGCGAGGCTGAGCCACAGCTACTAGCGCTGAGTCTTAGCGCGTCGTGTGTGCGCCTCGCTCTCTTCCCTTGCATATCGCCTAGGTTAAAGCGAACAATACAGGTAGGTTTCGTGGAGCACTTTGCAACTTTTTTCCGGGGGGAGCGGCTGCTCTGCTAGCCCTTCTTTTTAATTTCCCCTTTTAGGAACAAAACAACGCGCTCCATTTTTAATTGGGGGAGGAAAAAAAATCTCGTGCATTTTTATTTTATTTCATTTCTCTTGTCTCTCAATATCCCGATCAACTTTTATCTCTTGGCTTCACACCCACCACACCGTTCTTTAACTAGGCGTGGGAAATCAAGACTTGTCCCGAATCCTGGTGTAAATGGAGCTCGGTTTAATTTTTATTTATTTATATTTATTTTTAATGGGGTGGTGGTAGCAAAAAGGAATGGGGGACGGAGGGCGACGGCGCTCGGCAAGGCTATATATAATGCATTCTCGTCTCTTACTCTGTAAGGGGGGGGCGGCGGGATAATAAAGATCTACACACAAAGTAGGTGCCGGGGCGGGGGGCACGCGTGGATTTTCCGCTGGTGCATTAACTTCCCCCGCATGGGCTGCGGGGACCTCCCGCTTAACGGGCATGCCAGCCCGGTTCCCCGCTTCTCCTCCTCCACGCGTGTCGCCTCCTGCCCTGGGCTCGCCTTCTTGGGGATCCGGGGGGGAGAGAGGAAAGTTGCCTTAGCCGTGCGCATTGCTGGTGCCTTGCTGTTTATTCTGCATTAATAATGGCTGTCGCTTGAGCAGCTGACAGGGATAAGCTCTGCGCGTCCCGGAGAGAGAAGGGAGAGATGATAACAGACATCTCTCTTCTCCCTTCGCCTCTTTATTCCTTTCAACTACAATTTTTTTTTTTTGAAAAAATGTATATTTTTGTTCCCTTTCCCTCTCCACCGCGCCTTCCGACCCGTCCCGAACCTTTCGTTTCCTCCCCGTCTCCTTTTCCCCTGTCCGAAAAGGTGCCCCTCGTCCCCCTCCGACCGCCGCTAAGCCCCGGACCGTTTCCCTTTCGCCCCTTGCTACATTGCTTTTTGAGCTGAGCTCTTGTGTGCATTAATATGGCTGGCGTTTCGGTGGCACCGCTGAAGGAAGAAAGACGCGTAAAGGCAACAGAGAGGCGGGGAGGGGGAGCGGCGCTGGGAAAAAAACCCCGTTGGGAGCCCCCAGAGCCCCCAAACCTTTCGCTTCCTTCCCCGGTCCTCCTTCTCTATCCGACCGTGCCCTTGGCGGGCTGTTTCGGGGCCGTTTTGGCTTTTTCCAGCACTTTTATCTCCTTGCGATTCAGCGCGGCTGTGTGCTGAGCCAGGGCTTGTAATGGCTGCATGGCAGTCTTTGTTATACAGGCTATTGCGCTAAGCAGGGACATGGGAGGAGAGGGGGGGTGGCTGCTTCAAAGCTGCTTTTCCCCCCCTTCCCGACCCCCGGGCGCCCCCAGACCCCCCTCATAGGAAAGAGCAGAGCTTTTTCTACAAGGCTGGCTTGTTTTGGGGAGCCTTGGTGCTTCGGTTTCCTTTCCTGGGGGGTTCATCCGAGCAGACGGGTGCCGGTGGCTTTGTTAGGGATAGCAGTCTCGCTGCCTTGTAGAGAAGCCATTTTAGCGAATGGAGCTGGCTGGCTATGGGCGAGGGGGGAACTCCATATCCCTGCCTTAGCAAAGCACCAAGACTATAGAGATAGCTATAGCAAGGGCAAGAACCCCGCCGCCTGCCCCAGCTCCAGCCGGCTTTGCCCCCTAGGGCTAAAGGCACCCCGTAGGAGAGCCGAAGGGATTATTTGAGGGGTACTTTCTTTCATGAGTAAACATTACACAAAATGGAAGATGAATTATTGGTGTCTTTCGTGACCTGTCGTTTTCTCTCTCCCCCCTTCTCTCTTTTCACCCAGCTTACCGGAGCCACTCCAGCAAATATATAGCAATCCCAGGCATATCCCAGCTGCGTTCGCTAAGGCAATATAAGGGGCTTTTTAAAATGCAAGTTGTCCCAATGTAGTAAAGCAAAAAAGAAGGAGGGGGGGATTCCCCCCCAATGACCTTGGGGGCGGGGGGAGTAAGGGACAGAATTCATTTATTTTTTTTAAAAAAAGAAAGGAATAAAGAAACGAAATGTGGGTGGGTTTTTTTCCCTCCTTCCTCCGAAACTTTTTCAGATAGTCATGCAGCCTTTTAATAAGGGACTGCAATAGGATTTTTAAAATAAAAAAATCTTTTTTTTCGAAGAAAGGAAATTTGAAAAAGGGGGTGTTGAGCTCTTCTTTTTCCTGGGGAGGAAGAAAATTAATTCCAACTTCTAAAGACAGCGTAGTACAAATAATTATTTTAAATACATTTTTTTTTAAAAAAAAATCACGAACAGTTTTCTCTCTCCTTTTTAACCCCACAAATGGTTGCTTTTTCAGGAAACGAGATGGGAAAGGTGCATTCATATCTAAAAAGTTAGCAACTGCTCTGGAAATTAAATAAACAGCGACCAACCTGACATCAAAAGTATGATGTTGCTTTACCAAGAGAGCCAGTCTTATAACTTGTGCTGTAATAAATAAACTCTTTAAACATATTTTAAGCTGTTTTTCGAGATATGGGTTTTAAAATGCTGAAGTGCCTACAGAAGATGCATGACAGCTACTCTGACATGAAATGCATTTTATTTTATTTTTAAGTTCTGAAGCAGTAGTAAGGGAGTTTTCCTACTGGGTGGGCCAGCCAAGGAATGCAAGTCACAACTATGTGTATTAGTTAACGCTTTTAATACTTTGGTATTATGGGCTAGTTCACACATGTGCTTCACATTGGAAGTTGGGAAGCTGCCTTCTGTTGAGTCAAGTCCATCTAGCCCAATGTTGTCTTCACTGGCTGGCAGCAGCCCTCTAGTTTTTCTGAATGGGGTGCATTCCCAGCCCTACCTGAAGATGCCAGGGATTGAACCTGGGACTTTCTGCATGCAAAACAGATGCTCTGCTATTGAGTTATGGCCCTTGATCATCAAATGTAAGCAAATCAGCTGGAAGTTGATGCTCACTCAGGTGAAAATACCATACAATAACGATGTGTGCAAGCCAGCAGAGGACTTGCATGATGTCCATGTCGACTCAAAAAACACAACACAACTTCCCAGTGGACAGAAATGGGCACGTTTTGGCTGAGAACTTTTAAAAGTGGTGCGTGCATGCATGCATGAAAGTGCAAATACGCTTTGGGCAATGCAACTTACGTTTTCTTGCCTGGTATACGCAACATAAATCGCCTGTTGCGGTGGTAGGTGGTGATTTTTCCCAAATGTCTTTCCAGGGAGTAAAGATGGCTAAAGGTGACCCGAAGAAGCCGAAGGGGAAGATGTCTGCTTATGCCTTCTTTGTTCAGACCTGCCGTGAAGAACACAAGAAGAAGAACCCGGAAGTTCCTGTCAACTTCGCAGAGTTCTCCAAGAAGTGCTCAGAGAGGTGGAAGGTACTGTCTGCAAGACCCAAATTCTTATACCTGCAATAAAGACAGCAGCCTAATAAGAGAAGAATGTGTACTTCCTGCACTTTAACACACACACACACACACACACACACACACACACTCTTTCAGCTTTAGGAACAAAAGCAGCCGCCATTAATTCAACTCATTAAGCCCCCACTTTGAGCTTTGTGGCACTTGTCTCAAATAACTGCAGAGAGATTTGCAGCCCAAGTCAAGAGGTCTAAAACCCTGCTTGAGTCATCGCTTTCAGCAATGAGTATTCATTGGGCATTGCCGGAAAACTTTCAAGCATTCTTTATATAATCTTAGAGGCTACAAACTTATAAATGAGAATGGAAGCTCTCAGGAAGCTGTATTCTGCATCCTCTGATTTTAAGGGTGGGAAGGAAACGTGGCCCTATAGGGACACTGGCCATGTTGGAGTTAGAGCCCTAAACATCTGGTGAGCACCATGTTGGCTACCCATGCTCTGTTTTGTCTGGAATGGCAGCATTTGCACAGGTCTAGCTACGGCTGACCAGTCAAGAAGATGGTCTTAAAATCAACATACAGTGTGCGAAAGGAGTAAAAAGAGCGTGCAAACCACCATATCTAGTCTTAATTTGGAGCTTGCCTCCCATGTATACAAAGCATGCATCAGTGAGCTGGTAGTCCTACAGACTTGGGCAGGGGGCACTTGGAAGGTCATTTCTGTGTACACATGGCTGAGGGCATCTCAGCTAGGTTTTTGGAACATAGGAATCTGCAGTGGCACACTAGCCTAGTGACACCTACTGGGGAAGGCAGCAACTCTGCAGGGTCTCTTTCCCATTCAATAAATTTGTGCCTGGGACCTTCTGCACGCAAAGCAAATCTTGATATATGAACCTGCCTTTGTGGCTCTTTTGGGTGGGTGGGTGGGTGGGGGGAAGGCAGCTGAGTAACTGCCTGCATTTGCCTTTCAGACCATGTCAAGCAAAGAGAAGGGGAAATTTGATGAGATGGCTAAAGCTGATAAAGTGCGGTATGATAGAGAGATGAAGGATTACGGACCAGCAAAGGGTGGTAAGAAGAAGAAGGACCCCAATGCCCCCAAACGGCCACCGTAAGTAACTTCCCTGCATCAGTATACATACATAAACTTACTCCCAGATTTGTTAGTTAGCAAGATGCAACCTACATTCAAACAAAGTTAAGAAAGAAACAAGTAGATTTGGCAGTAGGAAGCCAAAACAGACCATTGGTCCACCTAGGCCAGTATTGTCTACACTGACCGGCAGTGGCTTCCAGGGTCTTTCCTAACCCTACCTGGAGATGCTGGGGATTGAACCTGAGACCTGAATGCTAAGCATGTGCTCTACCACTGAGCTATCCTCCCATACCCCCCGGGATATCAGACAAGCTACAATAAAGCACCTCTATTTTATTTTTAACAAACCCTCTTCAGAGCTGGCTGCAACTTCTCACTCTGCTGCTTTTGGTGAGAGTTAACCCATTATCAACAACAAACTGTTAGAAAGACTTGAGAGTTTTCAAGATAGTCATGCAACTGCTAATTTAAAAAAAACAGCAACAGCAACAAAGTTAATGCTTTTGAAGGCTGCTAATGCCTGATCACTTAAGCTTTAAATCTTGGCACTGAGTAGTTGATTGAGAGTGGCACCATTTGCCACTTACGTGACTATCTTGGAGGTGGGGAAAAGGAGCTTGAAATCTTGACTTCCCTTAGTGACCCTGATCTCCTAATTTTATTATTTAATGGCGCTCCAGAGTGTTCGGTGTGTCATAACATTTAGTGCTTAACAACAGTCCTGTAAGATGAACCAGAAGTTGCGTCTCCATATGACGGGGTGGGTTAGGGATGCGGGTGCTGAGGACTAGTGACTTGCCAAGGCCCATCTAGTGAGGTTTTGTTTTTAAAAAGGTAGAATTTAAACCCAGAAATTCCTAGCTCCTGTCTAGGTTATATCTTCTCTCACTGGTTTCGTTCTAGTCAAAGTGTTAGGGATTTCTGCTACCTCACCCCACAACAAATGCCCCGGGACCTATAATAGTGTGATGCTAAAACAGTGCTTATAAGGAGTAGCGCTGTCTGCTGTGGGTATAAGCCTCAGTCTCGTGAACTCCTCACTCGATTCTCTGCTGTGAGCAGGAAATGGGAAGCCTTTGCTTCCAGTCCTGCAGCAGCCATGTCCAGGGGAGCATTCAAGGGCAGGGCTGAGGCGTGCAACACTAAACCTCTGTAGTGTTGCGTCAGAACCAAGTAACTGTGGAGAAGAAGCTACTGTTTTTAAGACCAGTTTTTTTGAAGTGTAGGTAAAAGACCCTTGGCCCACCACACCAGCTCTCAACTGTGGTTTGTCTTCTCCCTCCCACCCTCCACAAGGTCTGGATTCTTCCTGTTCTGTTCAGAATTCCGTCCCAAGATCAAATCCACTAATCCTGGCATCTCCATTGGAGACGTGGCAAAGAAATTGGGTGAAATGTGGAACAACCTCAGTGATGGGGAAAAGCAGCCTTACAACAACAAGGCTGCAAAACTGAAGGAGAAGTATGAGAAGGTAAGGCTCAGGTGGCTTCTGTCCAAAGGGACCCTTGTTTGCATTTGCTCCCAAAACAAAACTTTGTCTCATGGCAAACACTTCGAAGCAGACTTCTCCAACCTGGTGCACACTCTAGGTGCTTCATTGCACTACTAGTTCCCTTCAGCACTAGCTAGCACAGGTAGGAGGGCGCACTAGTTTGGCGAAGCCTGCTTTAGAGGTGAACTGCAGTGTCCCCAGTTTGGTGGAGTATTTTCCAACTTAACAGGGCATTCCAAGCCAGCTCCTTAACTGGGAACGATTTCCAGTGACATCTGCGAATGCAAACTTACCAGGAAAAGGTGCTTAAAGGCATCTCTCTTGGCTCCAAGGCCTTCTAGCACCGGCAATGTATGGTACGTTGGTCTTCATGTCACTGGAGGAAACCTAGGCTTTGGCTGGATTGGAATTAGCCCACCCCGTCCTGGAGGCTCAAGGCAGAAACAAATTACTGAAACGCTCTCAGTACTGAACATTTTAAAGCTTTCCTAACTTGCCCTGGCTCCTAGAAGCCAGTGTGCTGGTTTGCTTTTTTAAAATAAAGTAAAGCTGCAACTTCTTTCTCCATCTCTTCTCCATCAGCCATCGCAAAGGAACAGTGATGGGCTGTGCTAAAAGGCTTGAAAGCTTCATAATTCTAAGTAAGAGAGTAGGAAAAGCCCTGTTGGATCAGGCATGTAGTGCAATATCCAGAGGTTCAACCAGATTCCTATAGGAAGCCTGCAAACAGGACCTGAGTCTCCACAAGAGATGATATTCCCAAGAGGTGGTATTTTAAAACATTTATTCCCCTCCTTTTTCTCTTCACAAAAGGGAGTTGCTCAGAGCAGCTTACAAATATAAAAGAAAGCATTAGACACAAGTTATCAAAGCTAAAAATGGCAGCAAACCCTCCACAAATACCAGCATTTGAATCAGTACAATTAAGCATCAACACACAATTCAAAAGCTTGGGGAGTGTTTTCAGTTGCTAGAAGAACACAAATAAATGAAGAGAGGTAAAAATTGCTTCTTGCCGCAAGGAATTCTGCAGATGGGGTGCCACCACATACGAGGCCCATTGCCCAACCTTATTTCAGAAGACAGTGGTGTATACAAGAGATGTGCAACAGCCAGTCTTAAAAGGAGGGGCAGATGCACACAAGAGATCCCTAGGAACAATAACACAATCTTGAATTGCACTTGGTAATGGATTGGTAGGGGAGATGGGTACATACAATTCCACATGTATTCTGTTAGTGAGCAGAGAACTGATGCAGAGTTCTCATCTGTTTTTTTAAAAAACCCAAAAAACCCTGTAAGGGGCTTTTTGGGGGGTCTAAGCTCTAAAAAGTTACATGCATTGGAAGAATGATGCAAGGTTCTTAGGCATATCAGTTAGGTGTAAAATTACTATGGGAGAGGTGTTTTGACTTACGCAGGTCAGTAAAACTCTTAAGGGAAAAGCAGCAGTTAAGACAAGTTTCCAAGGCTATTGTTAAAAGCTTTTGGTTAAATACACACCATTTATATATAGCACATGGCTTCCCCCACAGAATCTTGTGAACTGTAGTTTAAAGCTGCTGGGGATTGCAGCTCTGAGGGGCATGCTACAGTTCCCATGACTCTTAAAAGTGGTGCAAGTGTTTTTTTTTAGTATATGGTGACCGTGTGCAGAAGGGACCAAACATGAGTCAGGTTAAAGGAGCTGTGTCACATGTGTACACAAACCTTACCTATCAAATCAGGACCACCAAAGCAGATCTCTTAAAGTAAACCAGTTAACACATTGAATTGGGGCAGGAAACATACCAGGAACTAAGCTCCCCAGAAAAAAAAATATGTTTCTGTGGCTCTTACTCTAAACTCATGGCTTGCAATTTGGAGGTGCCTTGTGGCACCACTTGTAAGCAAAGAGGCAGCGGGTGTCACTGATCATCAACTTGTTCAGGGGCTGAGAGTTCTGGAGCATCTTTGCTCTCTTCTTCCTAACAATTAGGGCTGGAGATAATGCAACTTTCCTTAGCTCGTGTAAATCTGTTTAGTTGGAACAAGGAACATGTGGCTGTCCAGAGGCTGTTGCAGCCCCTAGCCAGCACACACCATTGTCAGGGCTGATGGGAGTTATTAGTTGAACATCTTAAAAAAAGGGGACCACTCCTCTTTTTTTGGAGGGGAGTTTACAGAATTTTGACACCGAATCTTGACTTCTAAAAAGCGCAGAGTGTGACGTTGCTAGCTAGATGCCTAGAGCTCCTTGGGTGAATGGGAGGCAGTCCATGCTGTGCGCACATCTCCAGGTGGAGTGGCATCTTGGGGGGGGGGCGTGCAAGACGCTTGGGGCCCCTTGTTCAAGCGGCAACCCGCCCACTGTTCTCTGTAGGCAAGCCATTGTTTCTAAACGCAAGTGTTTATAGCCGCTAAGGACCACCACCAGCTTCCAGCTAAAGAAGTTGCAATGTTACAAAGTCAATCCTCCGTACTGACGGTTTTGTTGTGTGTGTTGTTGTTGTTTTCAAAAAAGATCCAGACCCACCCTGGTCATCTCCCCACCTCTCGCAAGATGTCCCATGGGTGACTTGTTCAATAGCGCTCTTACCTTCTTCCATGTGAGAGAGGCTATTCTGAGTCACTGTCCCACTTAAAGGGGGTTTGGGTGGGGGACACACCTGATTATGCCAATGCCAGTGAAACTCACCCTCTTGCTGTTCCAGGATGTGGCTGACTACAAGTCTAAAGGCAAGTTTGATGGTGCAAAGAGTGCCGCAGCTAAAGCTGCTGCTGCAGCTCGGAAAAAGGTAGAAGAGGAGGAGGATGACGAAGAAGACGACGAGGAGGAAGATGAGGAGGAGGAGGACGATGAATGAGAAACTGTATAATATTTGTCTCCATGTGAATACCATAGAGTAGGGGAAACACCATTTGGAAAAAGAGAAAACAAAACAAGGCACCTGTTGCTTAAGACGGTGTCTTCATTTGCCCTTTTTATTAGGCTTAAATGACACAATTTGGATTCTGACCACGCCGTACATAGCTCCTTTGGGGAAGGGAATTTCGAATAAAACGTGCTCTAAGGGGGGAAAAGAAGGAAGGAAAAAAGCTAAAAAGCAACCAAACCACGGTTTACGTTAAGTGGCCACGGGCGCCCTTAGGCACCCTGAAACTGTAACAAAGTTGTACATATTTCCAAACATTTTTGAAACAAAAACGAAACAAAAAAAAGTGGGAGCAAGGCGCTCTTGTGTTCTCCTCAACTCTGTGCACTTTCCTGTTGGTGTAACAAAGCATTTAAAAATGTTTCTCAAGCATCTTATTTTTTAATTTGTAAGGTGGTGTTTTAACTATATGGTTATTGGCTAGAAAATCCTGGGTTATAAAACTGTACATATCTATAGTTTGTAAAAACTAGACAGATTCTTGTGGTTCATGCTTTGAGCAGTGATGCCCTCGGGGTGGGAAGGCATATGACTAACTGAAGGTTGTAATGTTCTTCCACGGAGGGGTCGTGTCTCAAAGCACGCTCTACGAAATTAGATCTATTTACACTACAGTGGGCGTCCATTTAGCTTAAAGTTGTCTTTCTGTATATAGTGAAACTAGCATTCTGCGGCCATTCTTAGTTGTGGAAGGGGAGGGGGGGGGACTTCAGCTGGCATGAGAAAATGTATGGAATCTTTTTTTTCTTTCCCTTTTTTTAGTTAAGCGGGGTAGTTTTGAAACGGAAACTGTAGGTCTCTTCGTTGTCAGCTTAAAACGTGAAGAGAGGGCGCAGAAAACAAGTTCAAAAACACTCTGTACTTAAAAAGAGAAACAAATTTGCAAAAACGTTATGTTGGTTTTTTTTGTATGTTTAGAATGCTGAAATGTTTTTGAAGCAAAAATAAACAGTATTACATTTTTAAAACCTCTTGACAATATTCTAAAAATTTTCTGCTTTGAACAAGGTTCCCTGCAGCAGCAGCAATGGCAGCAAAAGGAAACATTAGCAGTTCTGGCAGCGTCAACCCAGCCAGTGGATCAGTTTAAAACTTATAGCAGATATTTTCCCCCACTTTCCTAAGGATGAACGTGAAGCACAGTTTCAATACTGGTCTAGGAAAGGTGACTACTTGAGTTAAAGATGCTATGCAAGTTTGAGTCTCTTGCTCCTTTGAAAGTAGGAGGCTTGTGATAATAAATTGTGAGAATTACCACCATTTGGAAAGGTAGGTGACTAAGGGGGAGCAGATGTTTCTTTCTAGCTGTGTTGGGTACCTTTATAGCCCAAATGCTATGCTTTGTAAATATTAAAATGTGCCTTTTTTGTCCTGTGTTTAAACTGTTTCAGACTTGTGGTGTTTTCCTGCCTTGTCCCTTGCCCACCAGCAGCCCGGGTATTGGTAGGAAGAATATTAGATGGCCATAAGTATTCATCGTTGAATCTTGCAAAGGCAGCCTTGGCCACCTTGGTGCATGGCTTTTCAGCACTTCTGCAAAGAAATGGGTTCAATGCTCTTTGGGTGGGTGGGTGTAGGGGAGGAAGGAGGGTTGTAAGTGCTATGCTTGGTTGAGGAAGCCAAGTTACAGGATAATAACTCTAAATCTCAGCAATGTCTAGCGACCTAAAGGTTTACCCACACTTGCTGTACAGAATGAAGTTATTGGATGAGGATAATGTCACATTGGGCTACAGTGGGATGGGGCCACGCTAAGATCCAGGGTAAGCTAGGCTCTTTTGGGTCCTATTGGAATCAGAGGAATTTAAAAAGACTGTTGATCTTTGTGGAAGTCAAACGAAGCTAACTTGGTCTCCACCCCGCCCATTGTATTCAGAAAGGTTTGCTGTGCTTGGGTCACACCAAAATGAATAGGACAAGCTGGTCATGATTCAAATTCAGTTGGGTTTTTTTTAGGGAGTCCCAAGTGCAACTAAAACTTCTGTGTCAACATTTAGCTGCTGTTCTGTTAAATTCTCACCGCTCTGAAGTAGATTTGGCTGAAATGGTGATGTGCCCAAGGCTATCCAGTTTGATTTAGGGCTGACCAACAATTTGAACCCAGCTCTTGATGGCTTGAGTCAAACTACTACTTTATTCTGCTTCTCTAGGTACACAGCTTTTAAAATAAAAGCAAGCGAACAGAGAATTCAAAATAAAATTGGAATTTAGTTTTAGAAATGCTTACTGAAATACATCTCAATAACCTACTTATTAAGAGACAGTCATTTGTACCACTCTTGTAATCTGCGATGATGGGAAGATCCTTTCTATTTTTCTCACTATTTACTCTGCTCTTCACCTGGGTAAAAGAACAGAGACCAAACAGAACTTCAGCTGAGCACCAAGCGGCTGAAAAGTCAACTTTTGGTGGTAGTTTGAAACTTGAAATTTAATTCCTGGACTCCACTCCACTCTGTCCCATTCTTACCCCAGTAAAGTGTGCTAGTTACATGCATGTTTTGGGGGGTTTTCTGTGCAGGAGAGCCAGCGGCATATGTGCAGCTGGGAGTTCTATGAAACTGACCGCATTTGGGGAATCTGGAATCTGCCAAAGCTGGAAAAATGGTGTGTTTGTCTGTGTAGGGTGAATACATGTGCAATTCCTTTTCTTCATCTTGTGGAAGAATGCCACTGTATTCACACCACCCAAAATAAACTGGTAAAAACCACGCCATGTTCGTTTGTAGCTGTGGGTAGTTTTAGAGCTCCTACCTAGCATGGTTAAGACTGAGCTGCAAATAAGGAAATCTCCAATTCAGTCCCTGTTTTTGGCCATCGGCTTGCTAGAGTGTCTTGCCTTATGGCAATCTCACTCCCATCTGCTCTATGAGGAACTTCAATATGTGCTTATTTTATGATGGGGCCGTTTGTTGAATTGAACTCAACAGCCTTCAGGGATACCCCCGACATACCCTGATAGGAGTTGCTGTATTTTGGTACCTTCTGACATGTCAGAAGCCCCAGGTGATCTCATGGGGAACAGTCTTTGATTCCTCTTCCACAGTAGTACTGTAAAAATGAGGTGGAAGATTACAGAATGGGTTCCTCTACCCCCTAGCAGGCTATAACTTCTCCCACTTTTGCGGTTCAGGCTTGGTATGCCTCTAATTTTACCGTTGAGGCAGCAATGTGTTTAGCTGATTGCTAGCATGTTGTTGTTTTTAGTTTGATTAGAAAAAGCTTTGCTGCCCTAGTAATCAGCAGTGTGAAAAATGCTACCCAAGGGACCATCTAAGAAACATTACTTCTATCCCAAATGAAAGACTCTTGGCGTATGTGGACACACCGCTCTGCGTGGGATGGTAATGCCCAGAAGTACACAAGCAGCAACTAAAGGCCAGCCCCATGTTTAAAAATAACAAGGCTGCAGCTGTATACTGGGTGGAATAGTGGGATGCGGGTGGTGCTGTGGTCTATACTACTGAGCCTCTTGGGCTTGCTGATCAGAAGGTCAGAGGTTCGAATCCCTGCGATGGGGTGAGCTCCAGTTGCTCTGTCCCAGCTCCCAATCTAGCAGTTCAAAAGCACACCAGCACAAGTAGATAAATAGGTACCACTGCGGCGGGAAGGTAAACGGCGTTTCCATGCCCTCTGGTTTCTGTCATGAGTTTGCATTTCGCCAGAAGCGGTTTAGTCCTGCTGGCCACATGACCCAGAAAGCTGTCTGTCAACAAACACCAGCTCCCTTGGCCTGAAGCGAGATGAGCGCCGCAACCCCATAGTCACCTTTGACTGGACTTAACCGTCCAGGGGTCCCTTACCTTTGCTGGGTGGAATGAAAGAAAAAAATCATGGGGAAAGAAGATGCTATTGAATAGGGATCAGCAAGTGCAGGGCCCCAACCCCTTAGAGAGGAATGAGGTTTGGAAAAATAAGCACCATGTACCGGTATGTAGCCAGGTGACTTCAGAGGGTGGGATTTGAGTTGTCTTTTTCCAGCAGAACCAGTTGCTGACCCAAAACAAAAATTTCTTGTGATGGGGCTGGGGGAATAATAAAAACTAGCGTTTCCCATGAAAAAGCAGTATTCGAAGCAGGATACTTTGTGTTTCAGGAGAACCCAATTTCCCTCCACTGGCCATGCTTCAGTCTATTTCAGGCTGTGTATGATTATGGGTCATTTCTAAAATATGGAAAAATTACTGATAAGAGGTGTGGATTCTGTAAAAATGCGTGGCTGGTAAGCTTTTGACACGGCTCTAAAGTGTGGGGAATCTTTGGCCCTCTAGGTGTTGCTGAGCTGCAGCCACAGCAAGCATGGCCAGTGGCCAGGGGTGATGAGAGGTAGTTCAGCAACATCTGGAAGGCCAAAGTTCGCTACATCTAAATGATGGTGCAGCGCAAGAGTTGGAATGACTGCAAGCTCTGGGCTCAAAAACTCTTGACTTGAATCATATTTCAATGAGATTCTTGGCTAAGGACTGGATTGGTTGTCCATACATGGCAATACCCTAGTTTTTGGTTTATTGTGGTGTATGTGTTGGGAGATCTCTAGAGTGCATTGCACTTGCTGCGTGTTCCTCATTGCTTGAAAATCCTCCTCAGGTGTGTTCTTACTTTTAAGTGCTTGCAAACGTTTCTGCCCATCCAGTTACCTGATCTGTTCCTTTTATGGGCTTAGCCAATGTGGAATCCCCCAGACATTTGTCCAGATTCCATCAGCCCCAGTCAGTATGGCCAAACAGTCAAGGGTGATGAAAGCCCAGCAACATAGGCAGGGACTAGGTTGGGTGTCTCTGGCTCAACTTCATACCTCTGCAAAGACCCTTTATTTTGCATGCTGCTTCTAATAATAATAATGATGATGATGATGATGATTGTCAGGGTTTCTGGGAGAAGTGAGGAGATGGCAGAGGAGACGGAAAGCGAGTGGGAGGAGGGAGAGAGAGACGAGGAAGAAGATGACGGAATTCGAAGGGAATCTATGAGCCTAAGCAGTGAGTCAGAGGATTCCCAAAAGGGAGCTAGCATGATCAGGCGAAAAGCAGGAGAAGAGAGAAGCTGTGAAAAGTCAGGGAAGGAGGGGAGAAAGCCCAGTGAAGCACAGACGCTGTCAGAGGGGTCTCAGCCGGAACGGAGTAAAGGGGGTGGAGTTGTCAGCCTCTCGGAGGGAGGAGGAACAGGAGAAAATAGAGAGAGGGGGTTGGAGCAAGGTGTTCAGCCGGAAAGGGTAGAGAGTGGAACAGGGGGCAGTATAGAGGACGAAGGAAAGGTCAAAAGCAACGTACGCGCGCCAAGTTCAAACATAGAGGCGCGCGGAAGTGGGGAAAGCTCAGAGGAGGAGCCCGGCCCCAAAGCCAGAAGGAGGGGGCAGGAGGCGGCAGAGGATTCAGCCTCAGGCGAATCCCGGAAAGAGAGAACCCAGGGGGGCAGAAAGACCCTGCGGAAAAGAAAGGAGAGGAAGAGGTGGTCTAGAGCCAGGCTATTAAGTTGGTGTGGAGGAGGGGAGGAGTCAGAGGGGGACTTCGGCGGTCTAACGTGACAGACGTACAGCCACAATGCTGAACTGTGAAAGAAGCAATTATCTTCAATAAACTTTTCCTGTAAGTAAACTACAACGGAGTAAGGTCTCTCGTGAGCTGGGACCCACCTGGGTGGCTGTGACAATGATGATGAAATTGGCAGGCTATCCTCTTTGGAACTAATGGCTGGCACCTGAATGCTGCCGTGTTTGAACTGAATGGAAATATATATATGGCTGGAAGGGACTGTAGAGATGGGGCTACCTTTGTATTGGAAGTGACAGGAGCGGTTGACAAGATAGCCTTCCACCTACATGATCCAAGGGAAAGACCTCCATAAAGCAAACAAAAAAGCCCCGTTTTATTCCATCTTCCCAACACTTCCTTACCTGTCAATTTTTGTGTTTTGCGCGATCTTTCACGGGACAGGAAAAGCCGCTTCTGGAAATCCAGCGGGATCTGGCAGACATTTAGCACTCATTACTGTGTTAATTGTTTCCGGGGTGGGGGTGGAAATCCCATTGCAACCCTGTTAACTCAGAAAATCGTGGGAGCTTTTTCGTCATCTTCCTTGCAGTTTACACATCGTGCTGTTCCAACACCATAGAAAAAATTTTAGTGTGGTGTGCCAGCATACCGATCAAAAGCCACAGTTGCATGATGGCTAGGAATTGCTATCTGCAGCCGATCTTCTGTTCTCGGTGGGGCAACTTGCTTCTCCATGGAGTCACATCAATGCAAGTCTCGGGGCAGTGTGTGTGTTCTCAGTGACTTGTCATCCACACCTCTCTCCAAGCAAGGAAAACCCCTGTTTTTTCCTGCAGGGCAAATTCCTGTGCAATTAGAAGCCATTCCCATGCCAATTCTGTGTGGATCAATTCTGGGTCCCGAGTATCTAAAATATTGTCATCTTACGAACTTAACAGTGAACTTGTTGCTCCTTGTACAGAAAATGGCATCATCCATGCACAAGCAGCATCAAGCTTGTGGGGAAGACCCAAGTTTTGCAGGAGAACAAAAATGGCGGGGTGGGGAGCCAAGTTGCTGGGGAGGGAGACGGTAGATGAAAGGGAGTCTGCTGGGAAAGGCCATGGCCATCTGGAATCATGAGCATATTTTGCTGGAGGTCACACTCATCATTTCCAGTGTATGTATTTTTACTTAGCAACAATTATTTGCCACTTAGAAAAATGAAAGAACTATTAAGTTTTTCTGCCCTGATACAGACGGGTAGGACCTCCTTGCCATAGCAATACTTTTGTTTTGCAATTGGCTGAGTGGTGCAAAGACTGGCACAACCCTCTACGAATAGGTTTTTTGCAATTACTCTTATTGGGTGGGTGGGACATGCCTTGAAATGCAATCAAGCAATCTGTTGAAGGAATTATTGGTTGCACAAAGAGGAATAAATATAGGAGATGATGATGAGGGCAGGAGTTCCCAAACAATGTGTCACAAGTAGAAAGTGCATAAGGAACAGTGGAAGCTGCCTATATTTTTCTGATAAGCTTTCCAGAGCAGAGTTGAGGAAACTGATTAGCTCAAGTGGAGCATCTTTGACAGGTGGGTAAACCCACTTATCAATCTCTTGACATCACTATGACATCTCATGATACACGGGTTGCCACACCCATCTATCTAATCCATTGGCTGCCATCCTGTCTGAGCAGGGGAGAGGGAGGACTGAGCTCTTTTGCAGCACTCCCCCCCCCCCCTTTAAATTTGCTCTTAGAGCATCTAGACTCCAGAGCCTCAGGCAAGAGGACTTTTTGACACCACCTGCCACCTGATTCCTTTAACTGGAGATTTTTGGGTTGAACCTAAGACTTTTTGCTTGTAAATAAGGTTCTGTACCACCAAGTGATCATCCCTATGAATGCCACATCTGAGCTCAAATTATCTTTTTGTAAAGGAGGCTGCTTGCTGTGCACCTGTATGAATAGTTGTTCTGTACTACCACTCTCTCAGTCAGTCACCGTCGGAGGATGTTAATTCTGTCCCATCTTTGCTTCAGGCATGACTGGAACATTTGCTTGGTCATGTAGTGGGGCTACAGAAGGAGAAGAAGGTGCCTGCTGTATCTCTGTGTGAGTTACCGCTCTGAACTTGCCTTCTTTCAATCATGCAATACACCAGGAACAGTAAGTTACATAGGAACATGGCATGGGGAACTTAATGGATATCTGATCATTCTTTATGACTTCAAAATAAGGTAAGCTAACCTGGCTGCATTTGGGGATCTGCCAGCTCATTCTGCTGGGTGCCTCAAAGCCCCATCACGATGGTACCACTTTGCAGGTGTAAGACTGTGGTGGGTCTCCCTTTTTAATTTTTTTGGGAAAGGCTGCCCCAGTGGTCAAGTGTCTGGGAAATGTCAGTCAAGGTGCATTTCAGAGGGGCATCTTGACACCTTTTTTTTTAGAAGTTTATAGAACATGCAACTTTCCTCTGTTAATCATTTCCTTTTGTTCTTTGCAAACTTTGGCCTGCCAGCGTTATGCAAGAACCGGTAGCTGATTTGCTTGGAATCATTTTCATTTGAGCTATGGGAACCTCAAGAGACAGCTTAGAGATACACATAGCCCAGATGGTAGAAGCCCCTTTTAAGGTCCACCGTTTGTGCTCACGAGCTGGGCTGATCACTTTCTTTCTTTGCATTATTATTAGGCTTTAGCACACTTGAAATTTGACTTGGAGTTGTGGGTTGGTGCTTAATGCCAGAACAGGACTTTGGGGGCAGAAGTCCAGGGCCTCGCTCAGCAGAATGAACAGAGGGCCCTGAAATACAGCAGGCCTTGATAACCACAGGTTGGGTAACCAAGCTCTTGCTTCATATGGGTGAAGCAATGCATGTTGCCATCTAGACCGACTATCAAGTTCAGAGTGTAAAATAACCTGATTGCAGCACTGCTGGTGTTTTTTTTGTATGGAGTTAAGTTTCCTTGGTATAGGAGGTTAAGCTCTTGATGGCATAAAACTTGCTACTCCTTGAAATGCAAACAGGAAAATGCCTGCAGAGACTGCAGTGGTTTTGTAACACTTAGGTTTGCTGGGCATTCTCAATGATTCTGGTATCAGGTTGTCTCTTGGACAAAATAAGAGGGTGTGAAGACAGGGCTACAGGATACACGATGCTCTGAATCTAATTTTCCAAGCCAATATGATTTTTAAAAGAAAGGAACAGTGCCTTACCCTGAGTTAGTTCGCACATAATGCTAAACAAAACTATAGCTTAGTAGTGTCACTGTACCACTGTTATAAGTCATGGTTTGTTTTGGTATGTTGTCTGAATCTGGGCTTGTAGTTTGTCTTGCTCCGGATAAACCAAGCTTTGTTCTTGGGTTTACAACCTGTAGTTTTGGAGGAGATGACAGTCTAAGCCACATCCATTGTTTAACTCTCAGCAACAGGAGGAAGGAGGAAGGAATATTGCAGAAATACTTTGTAGAAGAGAAAAGGCACCGAATGAAAATAGAAACACCTAAGAACCACAAGTGCAAAGTGTTTTTGGAGGGCTAGTTGTTTCAGTAATAGGACACAGAAGTATTTGCTTTATTAAGGCGATCTCTTTCAGCAAGACAAAGTAAAATGCTGATGTTCATTTGCATGTGTTAATTTGCCTGCGTGTGATAATTTAAAGGTGTGCTATTGTCTAGTGCTGGGAGCCTAGGGACTGATGGCTGAGGAAGGCTGGGAAGAGCAGAGGAGGTGATAAACTAAGAAACAGGAGACCTGGAAGGGGTTGGTGGTTTGAGGTGAGGACAGGACAGGAGGAGCATCTGGAAAACCATCGTATATACAGGAACCAAGACCAGGGAGAGTTTACTCTTTACAGGGAAGGGTAAACAAATGTGATATTGAGCGTTGCTGAACTTGTATTGAACCCGCAACCATATGGATTAGACATGGGGTATTTTGCAGGGCTGGTCAAAGAAGAGAATTCATGCACTGCCCAGAATACTCCTGGCTTGGGCTACTGTTCTGTTTTTACGACTTGGTAATATGCATGCATCTGCCTCCATTCATGAGAACAGAGCAAGCAGGGTGTACATTTAAAGCAGAATTGTGTTAAACCACTAGAAACAGTCATGGCTTCTTGGAACAATCCTGGGAAGCCTAGTTTGTTACGGGCGCTGAGAGTTGTTAGGAGGCACCTCTTCCTCTCGCAGAACTACAGTTTCCAGCATCTACTCCAAAGGATTAGAAGGAGCAGAACTGGGGGAAATTAGTATTTTCTTCTTCTTAAGTGTGAATTCGTCAGCCATTATCTTTGGCTGCCGCTCTGTGTATATGACTGACTGTGTTGCCTAGCAGCCATCCTTATCCGTCTGCCAATGTTCCAAAACAACAACAACAACAACAACAACAACAACAACAACAACAACTGAGGGGGAAGGTTCTGGCTGACAGTGCTGGCTGTGGTGGATGGCCTGAAGTTATGCTAGACCAAAAAATCTTACGGAAAGGACAGCCAGGCTGCACATGCTATATACATTTAAAAGCACATTTACCACCTTAAAAATTCTGGACATTGTAATTTGTTAAGGGTTGCTGAAAGCTGTAACTCCATGAGGGGCAAACTGCAGTTCCCAGAATCCTTTGAGAGGAAGAATGAGCTTTAAATGTGCTTTGAAGGCCCCAGAAACCTGGTTTATTGTGCTTTATCAAACAGAAACTATTTTATCCATATTTACAGCAAGGCAACTGAGTAGTCATATGCCTCTATTTCACCTGGTTCTAACTGGCTAAATCCTCTGGAAGCTTTAGGTTCCCTTCCCTTCCATGATGCTGCTTTCAAGGAGGGAGTAAGGTATTACCCACTTCCTAAATTGCACAAAATTTATTCAGCTGCCAGCCAACCCCTTAACAGGCCCTGGTAAGCAAAAGGACTAGCTTTGTTATGCCACAGCTACAAGAGAGAATGAAGTTCAGGAGCAGAACATGTGCTTTGCATGCAAAAGTCTCAGGTTCAAATCCTGCCATCTCCAGGGCTAAAAAGAAAAAAACCATTGGAGAGCCATTGTTCAAGTGTGAACAATACTGAGCTTTATGAACCAGAGGTTTCCTATATGTCAGTTACGGGAAAATCTCTTGGCTCCGAGGGCCCAGATCCTTACCAGAATTGGCCTCATGTGCTAAATGCATCTCAATCACCTGATGCTGCAGTGATATCAGGTGACTTGGCACTTTGAATTCCTAAAGCTGGGACTTCAAAGCACATTGCTAAAATGGAAGGGGGGAAAAAACCTTTGTTTTGGCAGAGGTTTCAGTGCAAAATCACTTCCTGATCACAAGTGATCTGCACTGAAACCCCTTTCTAAAACGCAGGTCTGTCCCACCCCGCCCCCCATTTTAGCAGGGTTATTGTGGAGGCTAAGGGGTGTGTGTGCGTATAATGAATTGTTTATACAACAACAAGCTCTTTAGAGGAAAGGTGCAATACAAATGCAAGAAATACATAAAAGATTTTTATAATCATAATTATTATTGTTGTTATTATTATTAATTTTATACCCTGCCCTTCCCAGCCAAGACCGGGCTCAGGGCAGCTAACGCCAAGTATAAAACAATTGATTAAAATACAACTTAAAAACAAGATTAAAATACAACATTAAAATGCAGCCTCATTTCAGGAGAGACTCAACTCAAATTTTGGGGATGAAAAAGTCAAATGTTCACCAAGGTCAACTATCCAGACTGGTCTTACTTGGGCCAGAAAAAAAGCCAAGGAAGTCCCCAAATAGGAGTTCCATCACAGAAGGAGAAAGGAAAAAGGATAGAGGGGAAGGGGATCAAGTTGATTCCAAGCCAAAGGCCAGGCGGAATAACTCTGTCTTACAGGCCCTGCGGAAAGAAATCAGATCCTGCAGGGCCCTGGTCTCATGAGGCAGAGCGTCCCACCAGGCCGCAGCCAGAGCCGGCCTGGCTATACCAGGCCTTATACCACCTTTCTTAGTAGTATCTCATGGCTGTTCATTCCTCCCAAGGAAGAGGTGTCCATAGGACTGTAGCCTCAGGTGAATGGGGTTCAGTCCTCTTAAATCTGTTATGTTTCTGTAGCTCTTTAATTCAGCACATATTGGAAGAGGGACGTTCTGAGTGGCCAAATCTTATCTAAAGCAAGTGCAAAACATTATCTTGCTCCTGTGGTTTCAAAATGACCCACCACTTTCTATGGACCTCTTAATAGTATTAAGTGCCAAGACTGATACTCAGTGCAAAGTGTCAAGTGTTTTCTTTCCTTTTTTAAAAAAATGATCTTATCGATGAAACAATCTAGTGCTGAATCAAAGCTATGCACATGCTGTGCGTCCCCATTTCCATTGTATGTTGAGTGGCTGGGTACATTTGGTATTGAGTGACTGGGACACACACACACACTGTGTTCTGAAGACATTTCACACAGTTTCTGTGATATTAGGCTCTAAGGAGCACTCGGGTTGCCGGAGCACACTGAAGTGAGCTACTGCAGCGAGTGAAATATTGGAGCTGTTTAAAAAGGTGACCCCTTATCTCGCGCACTGAAATAGCATGACCTACGGCAAGGAGCACCTACTTAGCCTGCTGCGAGCTTGGTGTAAAATAACCCAACAGAGGACTCTTTTGTGCTCTCTGTGTGTTTTGAGGGTAAGGGGAGCACAAAATCATGTGGTGCTGGGTTCCGAATGAAGCAGCTAGGTGTGCTACCAGAGTGGTCCCTTCCAACTCTACATTTCCATGATGGTGGCTTTTGTTTTCCGCAAAGTGCATGTGCATTGCCGGCAGCCAACCAACTCTCGCTTGAGCTTGCCACTTTCGTCTGTCTCACTCTGGCATTCATGCCTTCTATTTCGTCTAATTAATTAAACCAAAGTACTGATATGAAAGGGACACGGGTGGCGCTGTGGGTTAAACCACAGAGCCTAGGACTTGCCGATCAGAAGGTTGATGGTTCGAATCTCCATGACAGGGTGAGCTCCCATTGCTCAGTCCCTGCTCCTGCCAACCTAGCAGTTCGAAAGCACGTCAAAGTGCAAGTAGATAAATAGGTACTGCTCTAGCAGGAAGGTAAACGGCATTTCTGTGTGCTGCTTTGGTTTGCCAGAAGCGGTTTAGTCATGCTGGCCACATGACCCAGAAGCTGTATGCCAGCTCCCTTGGCCAATAAAGCAAGATGAGCGCCGCAACCCCAGAGTTGGCCAAGACTGGACCTAATGGTCAGGGGTCCCTTTACCTTTACCTTACTGATATGAAAAAAGAACCAGCTTAGCTCCTTCAACAGTGATGAGAAGGTCTCTAGAGAGGAAGGTTATGGGGAGGAGGGAGAGACTTTAGATTATTAATTGCTTCATGTGCACCCTGAAAAGGGCCATTGCTTCTGCATGCATCTGTTTTGCATGCAGAAGGTCTCAGGTTTAATCTCTGGCACTTTCAGTTAGGGCCTCAGTGGTGCACCTTTGGAGACTTCACCTAGGGCAAAAAGCATGTCTAGCTCCCCCCCCCCCCCGCTACAGTTCTGCCCAGCCCTAAGTGAAGGTGCCAGAGATTAAACCTACACTCAGCTCTCAGCTAGAAGCTCCTTGAAGCTGTCAGCATGTGACAGTGGCCCCTCCCTGGGAATGGCTTTTGACTGGCTGGCTATACCAGGTGAGGGTAGCCGATGGGTCTTAAGCCCTTGATCAGTTAAGGACTTTCCCTGCAAGCAAAGACAGGCTCCGACAGATTGAGCGAACAAGACCCAACAGTAGGTCCAGTGGTCAAGAGGGCAGATTCTGCATGTGGTTTAGAGGGAAGTGAGGGGCAAAGGGGACTCGCCCATCTAGGAAAAGGAAATGAAATATACTCGGAGTCGAGAATGGATTTCATACTCTTTATTCAGCTCATAGTGGTGAGGAGGGATGGAAGTTCCCCCACAGTATCTGCTTTATATACATTATTTACACAATGGGCTGCACGTGATTGGCTAATTCCAGGATTCTCCTGTAGGCCAATCAGGTTGTGGATTCACTTCCACCTGGAGCTGGATTGGGTGGCTCCTGCAGACCAATCATACTGCTGCATTGTTCTAGGACCAGTCAGACTGCTGCATTTTGGATCCTATTCAACTCAGTACATAACAGGAAAGTTCTTCCGCTGCCTCGCAGGATATCTTTGGAAGAAGAAAAAAGCTAAGGAGTGAACCCTACAAAAATCCAGAGGGTGGGGGGTTGTTATCTGGGGAGCCCAGGACCTCCATACACACTGCCCAGGCAGGCTTGCGCCCCCGTGGAGGTCACTTCAGTGCTGCTAATGCAGTAATTTGACTTCAACAAATGTGGTTTGTTACGGGGACTGAGAGTTGTTAGGAGACCCCATTCCTCAGTTAGAGTGTCAGTTTCCAGAGTTCTGGGAATGTTAGCTCAGGGAGGGGCATGAGGGTCTCCTAGCAACTCTCAGCACCCTAAACAAACTACAGTTCCCAGGAATTTTTTGACATTGCATTAAATGTAAGCTGCAGATGTGGCTATGGTTGTTGTGACTGTTAAATAACTGGGAGTCAAAATGATTGCTGATCAGCTGCAAATCACCCCAAGGTAGATCCAGGAGAACTTCTGCTCACTCCTGGCTTAGAGGATGCAGGCAGACTGAACAGCACACATAGCTCTGTCACCAACACCTTGCATTCAATTCCTACTTCCTACAATATGCTGTCTGAGGTAGCTGCTTCACTGTCTAACAGTAGGGCTGGTCTTGCTGCTGTCTGGAATTTGTACCCCTGCTCAGCTAAGGATGAAGTAGGCAGAAGTAGATCCCACCAACTAACGCCAGTTGTTTTGCGATGCTTTGCAGGATGTGGGAAGGGGAGAGATCCTTAGGAAGCCAGCATAAAGTGTAAATTAGCTGCCCAACGGAGCACTTCTCTCTCCTCAGCTTGGAAAATGCAGCGTTCAGAAATGCCCAAACCAAGGCTCTGTAATGAAGAGGAGGTGGAGGGAAAATCTGCATATGGTGTGCGTAATGCCTTTATGAATTGGGTCTTTAATAATTTACATGACCAGTTTAATATGTTGAATACAAATTATCCCTCTCATATGCTGTGCTGACAAACATAAAAATGGAGTAATCAAAGGCGTAATAGCACTACAGCAAAAAGACATAAAATGTCACTACAAGGCTTAGGATAAGTTATTGCAGGCAGAGTGTGGCTCTATGACTCCCTGGTGCAGTTGGATGCAGTGCAATTTTGTCTTCGCACTTTGCATGCGGGTTCAAAAAGCCACTGCAGTACAGTAATACAGCATATGTTTTCACATGCCGTCATTGATAACAGTGTTGGTCTTTTTAAAAAGAGAATTATTCTCTCTCTCTCTTTTATTAAAAAAGGCAAGAAGAGTGTCATAAAAACAGTAATTACAATGTTTTGCTTTGGCATCTTGTGGGTTGCAAAATAAAATAAAATAAAATAATTCCATTCCTATCTGCTAAGTGCATCCAATTCCCCCCTCCCCATGATTTGACGGATTTAGGAGTGTGGTATTATCTTGCCATCTTCAGGTAGTTGCTGAGAATTGCATGTTGCCCTGACAGCCATCAGGAATGCTGGGGATGGCAGTCTGTTAACAGTGCAATGGGATGTGGGATGTGTTAGGGCTTTTCACAGTTTCACACATCAGCTGGGGGGAAATGTGTGAGTTATCCTTTCATCTCCCAATATACTGGAAACCTTTGTTCCAGGGACATAGGAATTCTAAAACTGTCTAGTCACATGTCCTTGGCTCCCACACAGAGTGCAAATTGTATTTGCTTAATAATAATAATAATAATAATAATAATAATAATAATAATAACAACAACAACAAGAGTTGGGTAGAATACAGAACTGTGGAGTTGGAAGGGGTCCCAAGGGTCATCTAGTCCAACCCCCTGCAATGCAGGAATCTTTTGCTTAGTATGGGGATCAAACCCTGAGATTAAAAGTCTCATGCTCTACCAACCAAATTATCCGAGCTGTTGACCCGAGTCAACAGTGTGATGAAGCAGCAAAAAAAGCTAATGCTATTCTAGGCTGCATCAACAGAAGTAGAGTGGCCAGATCAAGGGAAGTAATAGTCCCACTTTATTCTGCCTTAGTCAGACCACACTTGGAATGCTGTGTCCAATTCTGGGCAACACAATTTAAGAAGGATGTTGACAAGCTGGAATGTGTGCTGAGGAAGGCAACCAAGATGATCAAGGGTCTGGAAACTAAGCCTTATGAGGAGCGCTTGAAGGAGCTGGGTATGTTTAACCTGGAAAAGAGGAGATATGATTGCCATCTTCAAATATCTTAAGCAACCTTGTTGTCTCCTGCTCCAGAGGCTAGGATCTAAACCAATGGCTTCAACTTACAAGAAAGGAGATTCTGACTAAACATCCGGAATAATTGTCTGGTGGCAAGAGCTGTTTAATAGTGAAACGGACTCCCTTGGGAAGTTGTGGGCTCTCCATCCTTGGAGGTATTTAGGCAGAGTTTGAGTGGCCATCCGTCATGGCTGCTTTAGTTAAGATTCCTGCATTGCAGGCGGTTGAACTAGATGACCCACTAGATGTTAAGACTTTGGGTCTATTAAGACCCCTAGATCCTTTTCTCATGTCCTACTGGCAAACCAGGTGTCCCCCATCTTATATTTGTGCAGCTGGATCTTCCTACCTAAGTGTAGAACCTTACATTTATCCCTATTGAAATTCATTTTATTAATCTGGGCCCAGTTTTCTAGTAATATTGAATCCCAATTCTGTCTTCTGTGGCATTAGCTACTCCTCCCAGTTTGATTTCATCTGCTAATTTGATGAGAATCTTCTCAATTTCTTCACCCAAGTTATTCCGGGTTGATGAGGAACCATTAGTGAGCATTGTTTGGGTTCGTTCAGTCAACCAGCTACAAGTCCACCTAACAGTTACCTCGTCCAGCTCACATTTTACCAGCTTCCTCGCAGGAATATAATGGATGACTTTATCAAAAGCCTTACTGAAATCAAGATACAGTATGTTCACAGAATCCCCCTGATCCACCAAGCTTGTAACTCTCTATCCAATGGAAGGGAGGAAGGGAGAGTCATCTGGCCTTACTTGTTTTTCAGAAACTTGTGCTGGGTCTTAGTAATCATAGATAATGGGTAATGAATTCCAAACGAATTAAAGAGATCTCATTTTTTGGAAAGCATGGTTCTTCTCCTGCTCATAGTAGTGGCATGTTATTTGGTAGTGTTTTGTAACATAATTGTTACAGACACAGAACAGGTATTATGTGGCACCTGCAGTAGTGCCAATTCTACTGATTGAAGTGGATGAGTGTGCACATGTGAGGTAAGGTAGTTAGGTTATTGCAAGACTTGGAATATCAGTGCAAAGTAGACAACAAACAAACTACCTTAAATAAAAAGCAAGCAACAAAATGAACAGGGTGCATATTAAGTGAGCCCATGTGTCCGAAAGCACACATTTAATACACGTACCTTTTGACAATTTATGAAATGTCATAAGCACATAAGTAGAGCCTGGCTGGATCAGACCGAAGACCCATTTAGTGCAGCATTTTTGTTTCCCATGGTGGTCAACCTATGGCAACGCCGTAATCGGGACATGAGTGCAATAGCATCCCTCCTGCTTGCGGTGTTCAGCAACTGGTAAAAGATACCCAAGAGGTATCTTTTATACTTCCTGCTGTTGCCGTGCTGTTACGATGTTTATCGTGTAGGTAAAGAAAAACCTTGTAGTGCTGTGTAATATTGGCCTATCAAACTGGAACCCCTTGTAAAACATGTCCCTGCATGCAACAGGTAGCCATTTATTCCTTCTTACGGGGAAGGTGCACACTGCCGTTGTGTGGAACAATGTTTTATTGCTCACTAAAATGGTTTATTATTAGATCACATAGTCATGCCTGAGAAGGAAACATTCATAGCTCCATTCCATAGTGATGTCTTTGGAGAGAAAGGGGGAAATCTCTCACTCAGCCCTTCGCATTCCTCCCCACAGAGTGTTGTGAGAATTGTAGTTTCCTAGCAGGAGGTGCCAGTGCCAGGCTAATTTGTGCCTCAGGCAAGCCTAACTAGTCCCACCTTGTCCCCCCAAATGGCTAACTTCAGTTTTCAAAAACAGATGTCTTATGGGGGGGAAAGGAAACCACAAAGCCTGAAACTTCTAAATTGATTTTAAATTGCAAGAATATGTAATACAACAGCCTTTTATTATCTTTCTCAAATATGAAAGAAAATGATTTAGCACACAAATCATTTTGAATAATCTTGTGATGTTAAGATTTAAGCCTCTTAGAAGTTTCAATTCCAGGCACATCAAAATTCACTTTGTGTGTCTTTCCTCTGCAAATTTTGCCACCCATTTCTCCTGGTCAAGTGCTGATGCTTGGGCATGTTCAGCTGGTAATAGTTGCCAAGCCAACTAGTCTCTTTTGCAACATTATTCAGAGCATGCAAGTTTTTATAAGGTTTGAGAAATTGCGTTCACCACTTGCCACTGACACTGGAAGTGTGAGGAAGATCCTTAGAGCAACAGAAACATTAGGCGCGCTATTAAGGAGTTTTTGTTGTAGTATGAAGACAAGCATTCCTTGCGGCAGCATGGACTTTGGAAGTCTTCGAGCGATTGCTATATATTCACGGTACAGATCTTCAGCATCAATATCTTTGTTTACATTATGCATCAATGGTTTTTACAAATTCTTGCAGGCCTTAAGTACATCTTCAATATATATAATTTTTGAAGATGCCAAATAGAGGAAGCCAAATAGAGAATTACCATGGAAGGCCAAGAACTCTGATAAAGCAATCAAGCATTCCATATATATATAGTTGGTTTTCCATGGAGCGGTTAGTCCTGCAGGAGAGCCACCAAGAGTGCAGTTGGATCCCACATTCCCAAAGATTAATCCCCTTTGGGTTCCGAGGTTCACAGAGCCTTTGTGTGACTCCCCCTGCCCCCGCAAAGCTCAAGGCTTCCCCAGAGGGCTAGCCTTGTGCTCCTTTCTGATGGCCACGACAGACCAGAAGTCCAAGCATTCCAATATTGGTTGCCAATGTTGTTCTTGCCTAACTTTCTGCTGGTTAATAACATCAGCTGTTCTCTCACCACCCCCACTTTGATAAGTGCAATTCAAGTTCTCTCCAGGTTTGATAAATGGTCAGAATTGTTCTCATGTGAAAACAAAATTGCACCAATGTTCTGACAGTCTTTCGAATCTGTTTGTTGCAGGTTTGATGCACCTTTTGTGTTTTGGTGAACAATTTACAGCAAAACAAAAACAAAAAACAAAACGCAATATCCTTTGAGATTGAATATATCAACCATTAATGGCACATTTCTTCACCATTTACTAGTCTCCCAGAGATATCACCTTGCCAACAAAGGCCCATATAGTTAAAGCTATGGTTTTCCCAGTAGTGATGTATGGAAGTGAGAGCTGGACCATAAAGAAGGCTGATCGCCAAAGAATTTATGCTTTTGAATTATGGTGCTGGAGGAGACACTTGAGAGTCCCATGGACTGCAAGAAGATCAAACCTATCCATTCTGAAGGAAATCAGCCCTTAGTGCTTACTGGAAGGACAGATCGTGAAGCTGAGGCTCCAATACTTTGGCCACCTCATGAGAAGAGAAGACTCCCTGGAAAAGACCCTGATGTTGGGAAAGATGGAGGGCACAAGGAGAAGGGGACGACAGAGGACGAGATGGTTGGACAGTGCTCTTGAAGCTACCATCATGTGTTTGACCAAACTGCGGGAGGCAGTGGAAGACAGGAGCGCCTGGCGTGCTCTGGTCCATGGGGTCACGAAGAGTCAGACATGACTAAACGATTAAACAATAACAACAGTCTCCTTTTCTAGTCTATAGGAGAAAATCTTCTTTTTAGTCTTTGGGGAGGGAAATCATGTGATACAACCTGCTGCAGTCCCATGTTGTATTATAAGCTGTTGCAAATTATCACTGCAATAGTTAAATCAGCCATGGCTCACTAGAAAAATGTAGACATTTTCTAAATAAGATTAATACATGACTGTAAGCTTTAAAAATACGTAATATACAAATGCCCTTAATTGTATGTGTCTTCAATCAAAGGTCCGCAGGGTGGCAACATGAGAAAGGGCCTTTTCTGTGGTGGCTCCCCATTTGAGGAATGCTCTCCCCAGGGAGGTTCATCTGTCTCCTTCATTATACACCTTTTGGTGCTAGGCTAAGAGACCACAGGACCACAGCTTCCCTATCCTTGATGTGCAGTCACCAAGTGGGGTTGGGCAAGATCATGGCTGAGGAACTTGTGTCCCTCCAGAATGTTGGATTCCAAGTACTATCAATTGCAACCAGCATGACCAGTGGTCAGGGACAAAAAGAGTTCTAGTCCAAAACAGGGTCATAGGTTCTGGAGGGTCATAGGTTCTTCAGCCCTGGGCAGTATAAACATAGGTCGCTTCCTCTTCCATGCTCAACTTCCTCAGAGTGGTCAGGTGAACAGACAGCAACTGAGCTGTGATTGCACCTTCCTCTTGCTGCATGCTGACATGAAGTAAGCTGAATTGTTATTATTTATTGATAATATTTATACACTGCTTACTATGCAAAATTCATAAGTGGCTTGCATAAAACCCAGTAATGTCAGTACTAAAGAAAAGGGAAATCCATACATAGCATTGTAAGAATGGAAAACGAAAATAGAGAATCCATCAATAGAGCATTCAGTGAAGCATCAGTAAATAATGAAACAGACCAGCTTGTTGATCTGCTGGTTGTACAGCTAGGGCTGCTTGGCTGATTAGGATGATGACTTGGTCCAACAGGAGAAGCAGGGCTGGACAGAGAAAAGTGACCAGAAGCGGTGGCTGGCCGGCCTGGCAATCTGCTGTTGCAGCTGCCACCACCAGGCCGGCTTACCAAATTTTCTGGCCACCCTCCTGCACCGCTGCTCCTGGTGTGCATTCTTTCTCCTACTTCCTCTTTATTTATTATTTTGACAATTTATATACCACTTAATTACAACGCTTTCTAGGTGGTATGTAGGTAAGGTAAAGGTAAAGGTAAAGGGACCCCTGACCATTAGGTTCAGTCGTGGCCGACTGGGGTTGCGGTGCTCATCTCGCTTTATTGGCTGAGGGAGCCAGTGTTTGTCCGCAGACAGCTTCCGAGTCATGTGGCCAGCATGACTAAGCCACTTCTGGCAAACCAAAGCAGTGCACGGAAATGCCGTTTACCTTCCCGCCGGAGTGGTACCTATTTATCTACTTGCAATTTGACGTGCTTTTGAACTGCTAGGTTGGCAGGAGCAGGGACCGAGCAATGGGAGCTCACCTCGTCGTGGGGATTCGAACCGCCGACTTTCTGATCGGCAAGTCCTAGGCTCTGTGGTTTAATCCACAGTGCCACCCATGTCCCCTGGTATGCAGGTAACACAGCGCAATAAAAATAAAGGCTATAAAATCAGAATTCAGTTAAAACATTGCTGGAATAAAAAAAGTACTCAGTAGGTGCCAGAAGTCCAACCCGGCGTGTTTGTTTGTGTGTGTGTGTTTGTGTGTGTGTGAGAGAGAGATCTGACCTCAAGTGGCAGGGAGTTCCACACACACACACACACACACACACAGAGAGAGAGAGAGAGAGAGAGTTTTGGGCACAGAGTACTTGAAACCACTTGGTGGATTCAAGCTGCACTTCCAAGCCATGGCGATGCAGCTGCCTCAGGCAATTATCATTTTTGAATCCTGAAAGGGCACCATATATTTTTTGGTTATATAATTTCTGATTAACTTGTTTTTACTGCCAAGCAGATGTGCTTGTTGGATTTTCTTCCATGCCCAGGCTTGACTAATTTGGACCTTGATGTTGGGGAGAGGGTGGGATTTCCTGTTTCATTTCAGAAAGCGGGGGCATAGTGTGGGGACTGCTGAGGGGTAGGGGGAGTAGTGACCCTGGGCACACAGTTTTTGAGGGACTGCAAACCAGGGCCCCCCAAACAGGTTTCCCCAGCCTGGTGTTCCCCTCTGTCCGCCAAGGGCCAAGTCGGCTGGCCAGGCTCCTCTCTGCACAGGTGGGCAAGCAGCTCAGTGCTGCCCCTCTTTGCTCCGGTGATGGTGGGGTCCTTCCAGCAGCATCAGTGGTGACGGCAGGGCTGGCATCCCCCTGCCCAGTGTGTGCGCGCCCTGCCTTCTCCCAGCATGTGAACATGCTCCCGCCCTGGGCACTGGCAACCAATGCTACACCACTGTCAGAAATCAAAATATCTTGGGGAGATGACCAGGGGCGCCGACTTATAAAAAATATTGGGGGGGTGGGGGCCCATACCGACTTATAAAAAATATTGGGGGGGCCCAAGACCTCCAAACCGCTGCTGCTGGGGGAACGAAAGGGGCGAGCCCCGGGCTGCCCTGACCTTAAGTGAACCTGTGAGGGCCCGCCCTTTGCGGCAGCCGATTGGCTGCTGCCGTGGGCGGTGAATATTAATGAGCTAAGGGGAATCCCCGCTTCTCGCGGGGCTGACGCCAGCCCCGCGAGATTGTTGATGGGTCGAGAGCCCGCAACCCCACCCCCTCTCTAGATCGGGAGTGGCTTTGTTTTAACTCATTACTGAATGTATTTTAAAAGGTAACTATCGTCAAACAAGGAAAATAAAAAATACCAACATAATTTTGTGATTTTACAAAGCATAATATAACTAATAATTTTCTTAAATTATTGGGGGGGCAGAGCCCCCCCAAACGAATTTTTGAGGGGGCTCGGGCCCCCTCAGGCCCCATGGAGTCGGCGCCTATGGAGATGACATGCTCACAGTGTTCATGGCAAACTAGTTTAGTCATAAAGTATTTGCTGTTTTTTATTGTTTTGTTAATCCCAGAAACAACATGCCTGCAGTACCATCAGCAAGAGACTCCTCAGGCACACACAAAAAGCTCTGGGCTTGATCACTTTCCTTAATAAAGTTCAGATGACTTTACGCACATTGTTGTAAACCTCTTCATGCATGGAGTACCGGTAAATGTCAGAATGTGACGCATCAATGTCTAGAGCCGGCCACTGTCTGTTTGCTGTTCAGCACTAGGCGTTGGAAGGCTTGCATTCTGACAGTTAGTGCAACATCTCCATGCAGGAAGAGATTTTTAATTATGTGTGTAAAGCTATCAGAATGTTATTAAGGAAAAATTCATTAAACAAACAAACAAACAAACAAACAAACAAACAAACAAACAAACACACGCAACAGTTTTGCAGCCTGTTCTGCTTCAAAACATTTCCAAAGAGTAAGGAAACCTTCGGAAGGAAATACAGTTATCTATTCCCCCATTCCAGTCAGAGAGCAGAAATGAAAAGCTTGCTGCTGCCCTTTTTCCCAAGCTGGCGTGGTCTTATTTCTTCAGGGGAGCTAGAGGACTGCATATTGGCTTTCTGCCTTGTTTGGATAACAGATGGCAGATTGCTACTGCTTGCACCAGAATCTATGCTTGGAAGTCTCTGGCTGTGGTGTAGGGCATTTTCCTTCTTCATGCAGGAGGAAAGACAGAATTGCAAAGCAGGGGGTAAGGAACCTCTGGCCCAGCTTCTGAGACTCTGTTCCACGTGCTCCTTTATGTGCGTAAGATGTGTCATGAGACAAATTGATTAATTCACCGCTGGGTGACAAGATGCACTCTTGAACTGGGATCACACCTCTTGCTTGCCTGGTTGAAGATTGAAGAGATGTGCAGATAGACACCTCTGGGTCTTGCAGGACTGGGATGGAGCCAACTGTGCGAAGGTAAGAGCTGTGTAAGTTGCTCCACCCAGTTTTTACCAGTTGTAAACCTATGGTTTACAGGAGAGGAGAGTTGCTCCTGCACTCAGGTCTTCTTTGCATGCATCCCGCAGGGATCTGGGTAGCTGCTGTGAAAACAGGTTGCTGGGTTAGAGGCTCCCTGGGCCCTGATCCAACAGGGCTCTTCTTATGTTACACATGCAAGGCTTATTCTCTGCTTCCGAACGCCACAGGGACAGTTTGATAAGGTGGGGCTCAACAGCATGGATGTTGTTTCTTCTGTTTCTTGTAGAATGACTTTGCTGTTCATTGTCACTATCCTCCCCACACCATCGCTTGTCCCCCATTTATCTCTTCTGACCTATGCATTTTCAGCAATGCCTTTTAACAGAGCCTGCTGCTGAGAACATAATATGTTCTTGTGTACATCCATTACGCTCTCACAAAGCAATTTGTTCAGGGCCGTAAAGCCCAGTTCCTGTAATTGATGGAGCGGTTGGGCAGGGGCGGAGGGGTGCAGAGGGAGGATCAGCAATAAATTCCTTAAGAGGAAACCTCTCCAATAAAATAATAGTCACCTGCTCTTATCAGGTGGATTCTGATAATAAAAAATCAGCATTGGAAATGTTATGCAGCCAGCCCACATTAGGGTCCCCTTTACAAGCACACTCCCTAATTAAGCGCTCAGGGTCTGTGAGTAGGGAGCGTGTAAATATTCTTCGCCTTAATTTCTCTGGCATGTTAGTGGCAGCTTTAAAACAGGATGCACGCTGCCAGGTCCTCATAAAATTTCCAATAAACGGTTCCAAATCAGTCACCAAAGTCACTGGTGGTGGTGGGAATTCAGTGGGAACTGTTATCATTTGCCTGGGAAAATGAGCCTACACAAGTTGGCTGTTAGGCAGCTCCGCACCCCCAGGTGACTTCTGGGGGCTCAAATGCTGCCATAAGGTAAAAAAAAAAAAGGGTAAAGGACCCCTGGACGGTTAAATCCAGTCAAAGGCGACTATGGGGTTGCAGCGCTCATCTTGCTTTCAGGCCAAGGGAGCCGGCGTTTGTCCACAGACAGCTTTCTGGGTCATGTGGCCAGCAGGACTAAACCGCTACTGGTGCAACAGAACACCATGACGGATGCCAGAGCACACGGAAATTCTGTTTACCTTCCCGCTCCTGTGGTACCTATTTATCTACTTGCACTTTGATGTGCTTTTGAACTGCTAGGTTGGCAGGAGCTGGGACAGAGCAACGGGAGCTCAATCCATCTCGGAGATTTGAACCGCCAGCCTTCTGACTGGCAAGCCTAAGAGGCTCAGTGATTTAGACTGCAGTGTGTCATAGGGGCATACCAGTGCTTCTGTGCAACCTGCTTGTCCTGTTTGTTCCCCTTCGTGTGGCAGGGAAGCTGACCATTCTTTTGATTTTCCAACAGTGCATCTCATATAGCCTTGCTTTCTGCCATTTGGAAAATTGAAATTGGTGTGTGGATTCTCAGACCCAGGCACTGCCTCCCGTTAAGGGAGTGGGAGTGTAAATCAACAGTCAGCCTCACTATTACAGCACTTTGCCAGAGACCTAGCATAGACCCTGCTGTTATGTATGAGGCCCCATATAAAGCATTGCCGTACACCTTTAAACAGTCATGAATCCCACCCCCCAAAAAATCCTACAAACTAGTCTGTCCCTCGGAGAACTACTACATCCAGAGTAGCTTCACAGGCAGTCCCTCTTTCCAGGGAATTCTGGGAATTGTAGCACAGATAAGGGGAAGAGTAGTCTTTTACCAGCTCTCTGCACCCACAGCCAACTATAGTTCCTGGGATTTTTGGAGGGAAGCTGTGAATACTTTCAGCAGTATGATACTGCTTTAAATGCATAGTGCTAATGGGGCCACACATTCATACCCAACCTCTCCTCCAAGAAGCTCAAGGTGGCGTATACAGTTCTTCCCCTGCTCCATTTCATGTTCACAACAACCCTGTGAGGTAGGTTAGGCAGAGAGACAAGAGGCTGGGCCAAGGTCACCCAGTGAGCTTCATGGCTGAGTGTACATTCCTGGTCCCAGCTTCTGGTACTGCTAGCCATCAGGGTCTCCCCTAGTTCCTTGGAGTGGCAAAGGTGGACAAAGTCTCTGGGCACAAAGAGGCCATGCTATGTGCTTCTTGCCAGATGTTTACCTGTTGGAAGGGACCTCGAAGGTCATCAAACCCAACCTGCCACCAATGCAATAAATCTGCAGCCAGGATCCCTGAAAGGTAGCCATCCAGCCCTTCTCTAACGGGGGAGAGCCTACCCCCTTCTGACGCAGCCTCTTTTGAACACCTTGTACCATCAATAAATTATTCCAAGTGTCCATTTTTGCAATTCCAGCATATTGGTTTGGGTCCTACCCTCAGCATGGGACGCGGGTGGTGCTGTGGTCTAAACCACTGAGCCTCTTGGGCTTGCCGATCAGAAGGTTGGCAGTTCGAATCTGCATGATGGGATGAGCTCCTGTAGCTCTGTCACAGCTCCTGCCAATCTAGCAGTTCAAAAGCACACCAGTGCAAGTAGATAAATAGGTACTGCTGTGGTGGGAAGGTAAATGGCTTTTCTGTGTGCTCTGGCACTTGTCATGGTTGTTCCGTTGTGCCAGAAGCGGCTTAGTCATGCTGGCCCCATGACCCGGAAAGCTATCTGGTGGACAAATGCCAGCTCCCTTGGCTTGAAGTGAGATGAGCGCCACAACCCCATAGTCGTCTTTGACTGGACTTAACCGTCCAGAGGTCCCTTACCTTTATCTTTACCTACCCTCTACAGCAAGTCTTCATCCATCTGATGCCCTTCAGTTGTTGTTGGACTACTGCAACTCCCATCAGGCACAGCCAACAGGCAAAGTTGATGGGGCTTGTAGACCAAATCATCTGAAGGGCACAAGACTGTTCCGAAACAGCATAAAACAAAATTGCTGTTTGTGTGTGCGTCCCTCGGCATGTAACTTTCTGCCCCAAGTGTGTGTCTCTGACGGGAAGGAGCAACAGGGTACGTTCTTGCTACCTTGCCCTGTACGATATCCTGGCGGGGCAGTTGCCCGTTCATCTTCAGAGGAGGTAAAGTACTTCTTCAATTGATGGAATGGTTGATTGACTGTACTTCTGTGCTGCTTTTCATTCAAATGGATCTGAAAGCAGCTTGCAAACAATAAATAACAATAACAGAACAAAACAGAATGAAACATCACAAATCTGGCATAAATCATATGAAATAATTTACAAGTCATCATTAAAATGATTGCAATCTATAAACCACTATTAACAAAAATAAGCTAAACATCACAACTGCAGCAAAAGTCATGTTATATTATTAACAAATCAATACGGCATTTATCATCTGTTGGGATCCACCCCCAGAGAGGCTGGGGCAACCCAGCCGGATGGGCGGCATATACTAATACTAATATTGTACTACATACTACTACTAATAAGCCATATGAACAGCATTGCAGGTCTCTGTGTGATAACTGTATTTTTGTGCACATGGGGATGAGTGCTTTTCTTCCCTCAGGTAAAAGGGCCCACGGCCACTGCAGAAGCTGTTGAAATATTTTTGCGTTAAGAGAGAGGAGCCAGGGAAGAAGGCAGGCAGGCAGAAGAAGAAGAAGAAGAAGAAAGGGAAGCATGAAAAAAACGGACAGGCCTGTTGTGAGTCCTGCCTCCACACAATTGCTCTCTTGTCTCCTTGCCTATGCTCTTTGCATTCCGCTTTAAAATGCATTCTCCTATGATGCGTCATGAAAAAGCCGAGGGAACGGGTAGCAAGCTGGTTGAAAAAGCTCTCCTCTTTCTCTAATTGGAGACAGATCTTGAAGACAAATGGAACCACTGTCCTTTCTTGCTGAGGAGGAGGAGGAGGCAGCCTTCTCATGTGACCAGCATAGCTTTCTCAGGCCCTCACAACTGGGCCATGTTTACAACCAGGACGCAAATTAAGTCCTGCAGTAAAACCCATTGTCAGGCAATTTATGAGTGGGAAAGAGAAAGAGAGAGAGAGAGAGAGAGAGAGAGAGAGAGAGAGGGAGGGAGGGAGGGAGAGTTTCCCCTTGATTTATATAGAACCATGGCTTGTTTTAAGCTTTATATGTCAGCCACAACTTTTCGCACTAGGCCACAATGCGCCTTTTAATATGAGTAACCTTTAGCCTGTGCAATCCAGCAGTCTGCTATCATTCAGATTGCAGAACGTGAGGGTTTGCGAGTGAGTGAGATGCTATCCATTCACTACTCTCCTTTCAAAAGTATAAACAGGCTTATTTTAGAGGCAACTGGCTCTTAGCAGTGCCTCCGATAACACCAGGCAGCTGGGAATCCTGAGAATTACTCAGAAGAATCCACAGAGTGATTTCTTCCTAAACAGTTTCCACCCTCCACCTCAGTGTCAAACACATGCACTTTCGTATCTCTAGCCTAGAAAATTCACATTTTAAAACATCTAATTGTTTTTTGCCAGTTGCATAACAATCCCTTCCATTGATTCCCAACCCCACTGACACAAATTAATGAAATAATTTTCGATCCAAAAAGCTACACATATGCCGGTGTGCAGGATGGGAAATCTTTAGTCCTTCATGGACAATTCCAGACTGTTGCCATTTTAGGTTGGTGATTCCATCACATACCTGCAAATTCAGATTGTGCAGTTAAAACTGATTAGGTGGTCTTACACGACAAACCTCCTTCTCCTGCCAAATACCTGACTTTTTGCAGTAAGGAAAGTGATGGGGAAATGCACTGAAAAGTGTGGGATAACTGTGATGCAACATCATCTAGCCTTCTCGCAAGCAAATCAGAGTGAATGTTCATTGAATGGCCAGCAGGTCATCTGGAAGCACCTCAGACGTAGCTGGACTCCCATTTGTAATGGAATAATTCCATCCCTGAGTGTCTGTGGTCCACTCATGCTTTCCCCAGAAAAAAAACCTGCTGCCCACCACTGAAATGGAACAAACGTCAGTTCCACCCACTCACCCCCATAGCTTGACATTTATTCTAATTCAGTGGTAAACAGCGAGTTTTTCCCAAGTAAAGCAGCAGGACAAATGAAAAGTCTCTTAGACACATGTTTTCTAGGCCTGGGTCAAGGGGAAGTGTGAACGAGCCATCTGTCAGCTCTTTGAAACAAATACTAGGCTTAGGCAGAGGTCCTAACTGGACCTAATACTCCATTGTGATGCACAGACTAAAGCAGACATTGACAGCTTCTCTATTTTAGTGGGAAACTGGAAGTCAGCCTTCTGCAACCTCAGATGTGTCCCCCAGATGTTTTGCACTCCAACTCCCATCAGCCCCAGCCATCATTGCCTCTGGTCCAGGATGATGGGAGTTGCAGTCCAAAAACAGCAGGAGGGCACCAAGCTGAGGAAGTCTGGTGTATATGCTATATCTCTCACATGCTATTTTCTATTTGTTGGGAGCAAAAGTGTAAAATAATAATAATTATTTTTATTCTATGTCTTTATCAAAAGCTGGTGGATTCATCATCAGAGACCAGATAACAACAGTATCTCCTTGACCAACTGTTAGCAGTATCTCCTTGACCAACTGTGTCTGAAAATTTGATTTGCAGAATCTGGATTCGAATTTCTGCTCTGCTAGACACCCTAATGTTTGGCTTGGCCTGCTTTACAAGGTCGTTGTGAGGTTCAAAATGCTGCTCTCAGCTCTGTCCAGGAAGTGAAAACGAGGCAAACATTCCTCTGTTTAGCAGGAAGAATTAAATATTGAAGTTACTCTAGCAGCTAGCGTGACCCATGACAGAGAGAAATCAGAGAAACTCTATGTATAATTCAGCCATCACCTTACCGACTCTTCAATCGTAAGAGCCTTTTGGAATGAAATACTAATTTGAAACATTTTGTCCTCAGTGTGCCGCCCACTGCGATTTCAGTGTGTCAGTTTGTAAAACTTCACATTAGAGCTGCTGTCGCTTCCTTTTAAACTCGTCCCCTTTTAAAGTGAACTAAATCTGGGTCATTCCAAAAAATTATTTCTAATGGTGCTAATTCAAACCCACCTCCATAGACCAGGGGTGCTTCAAGACTGTCATCTTTCTGTGGCATTCAAGTGCATAGTTATTTTCTGCAATTAAGGTGGAATACAGCACTCTGTAGCTCTGTTACAACAAATCCTCTTAAAAACGACAACACTGTCTTTTTGCAGTTAGGAAAGTAACAGGGAAAAGGTTCCAAAAAGTGTGGAATTAACAAATTGTTAATTAGAAGGTGTATCAATGCCCCCAAAGAAAATCAGGATGAATACTAATCAATAACCACCCTTTAAACAAATAATAATGAATGCTCAATAAAGACCAGGCACAGGAAAATTCTGGACTGAGACTATTTTCGAATGGGATTCTGGCAAATTCAGGTTGCACAATTATAGTTGATGGGAAGGTCTTTATTGCAACAAACTCACTTCCTCAAAAGATTAGACTTTATGCGATAAGGAAAGTGACAGGAAAATGCACAGGAATTTGCAACCCTTGCTTTGACGTAGTACCATCTAACCTCCCTGCAAACAAATCAAGGCAATGTTAATTAAATAGGCAACTTCATCTAGTCTCCCGGAAAATCAATCAGGATGAATGGATAAACAGGTGGTCTGGAGAAGCCCCAAACCTCAAGGGGAACAAACAGAGGAGTGTGGCTGTAGAATAATGATTTACAAAAGCCCTTCTCCCTAAAACGACATGCATCATTTCAGAAATCCTGAGCTATATTTTAACCTTTATAGTCTCATTAAATGTGGTATGTTTGGCGTAGAAGAAGAGACAATGGCAGATTTTTCTGTTTTGATTATTAATTGTTCAGTGAAATGTTATGCTTGTATACAATCAAGTACAATGTCTTCTCTAGTGGGTTTGTTTAGGGCAGGACTGGGCAAATCTGTGGCCCTTCAGATGATGTTGGACGCCAGCTCCCATCACCCTTGGCGATTGGCCATGCTGGCTAGAGCTGATGGGAGTTGGCATTCAACAGCATCTGGCTCCACATCCCTTGAATAGCCAAGGAATTGAGAGCCTCAACCTCAACCAACTGAGCTAACTGACGATATTATATACAAATGCGTTCCAAATGTCATTATATTTGTCCACACGAGGTGCACATCTATAAGCCACAAGGGTCATCATAGCTTCCACCCATTGATTACAAATGGAGCCATACACTTATCTTTCCAGGGCATCAGTATCAGTTTGGCACCTTCATTGCACAGCTTTGTTGCATGCTGAAAATGCACCTCCTTACCTTGACCTTTTGACAGTTTCTCTCTTTTGTTTTGATGGACCCACTTCTTCTGCTGAATGTATGTTGCTCTGTCCATTTTACAATTGCATCTGTTTTTATCATTGTTGTTTTCTATTGCTTGCAACCTGCCCTGGGACCTTGGGTGGGTAAGCAACCTTATAAACAAACAAACAAACAAACTTGGAACTTGGAAAAGACTGCATGGCACTGTGAGCTACTGTATCTAGCCCTGGTCGGCTTGCCCGGGCTTTTAATTAGCTCAGATGCCTGTAGCGGCAGAACCAACATCTTCCCAGTCTGGCTACGAAGGCAGTGCTAGGGTTTTAGAGATGCACATGCCAAGCCGCTCATTTTCACAGGCGATTGCCCCATTGAGATACTGTATTTGTGAACTCAAGTGTTCCTCCAGTGTGTCTGTAATTCTTTTCCTGGGAAATCTGCAGTTAGGGGAAAGGAATGTGAGGGCTACTGTCTACTGGAAGAGAGGGGGCTCATTGTAAGTTTCGGTCCAGCTCCACGTTGCATCGAGGTGGTGGTGAGTGTGCTAGCAGCAGGCTTAATTGTATGGGGTCTGCGTTACTGCAGGGAGGACACACACATATCCATGCAATGCCTCAGCACATGTGTCTCTGACCTGACCTGCTTGCTGGTTCAGCATCTCTTCAAGCCTCAAACTCTGCATCGGCCACCTGATTCTCTCTGCAGTTCTGCTCATCCCTTGGCCTTCCTGGCTAAGTTGCCGTAAACCTTCTAGAGTGTTGAGCAGTTAAGAGACTGGAAGCTGGCAGGGTTATATTTTGAGACCCTGGATATCTCTCTCTCTCTCTCTCTCTCTCTCTCTCTCTCTCTCTCTCTCTCTCCTCTCTGGTTGGCATCTGTCTGTCTTGAGAGACAAAGGAGGAGTGTAGCTTTGGTGTGAGGTCAAGCTGTGGGAATGTTGCAGCGCCTGCTTTGGCTGTAGAGACTGACACGGGAGAGATATGCTTTGTTGCAGCTGGGGCATAGGAAGGCATGCAATTGTGCTGATGCAGATGCACCAGGGCGTTTCTTCTCTAAGTGCTCCTGCCACTCCCCCCTTAATCAGAAGAATCCTACTGTTCTATTAACCCAGTAGGTTGGGGTAGGGAGCTTTTGGCCATCCAGATGTTGCTGATTGACAACTCCCAGCAGCCCCACCAAGGATGGCCAATGGGATGGTGAGAGAAGAAGGGCAGAGGTGTTCCCCACCCCTGCAGAAGGTTGAGGCAGCTCTTGATTCTTCAGCTTTTTTATGCCAAGGTTAACTAGGGTACTGGGTAAGGATGAAGCCTCTCTAAAGCTGTGCTTCTCAACCCTGGGTCTCCTCCTGCTGTTGTTGGTCTACAGCTCCCATCATCCCCGACCAATGGTCCTGCTAGCTTGGTTTGGTGGGAGTTGTAGTCCAGCAACAGCAGGGGACTCAATTTTGAGGGGGAAAGCTGTTCCAATGTAAGGGTGGGGAACCTCAGGCCAGTGTGCTGAATGTGTCCCCTCCCCAGCCTCTCTGTCTGGCCTTTGGGACTCTCCCAAGATCTAGAACACACTCCTTCTCCATGGGCACAACACCTCTGCTCTGCATCCCCTTTGAGTGCTTTTGCTTCGTTGGAATGTGTCTTTGCACTCAGATAGCATTTCTAGCTTGCCTAAATGGCAGATATGGAGGGGGTGTTTGTGTGTCATTCAAAAACTTCCAGATTTTATGATGCTGGAACGTAGCCTAATGCACAAAGCTAAGAGTTCCACCTGTTCTTCCACCCACTTTTGGCTGTAGCCCCTCCCACTTTGCCCTCTGGCCCTGCTCCCCATTGCCAGGTGGCACCCCCAAAAGATTGCACGTGAGGGAATGTGGCTCCCTGGCTGAAAAAGCCCCTTAAACCTGCTGCGAACCTCCCTGGGGACATCAAGGAATCTGAAGGAAGGTCACGGGCAATATGTTCAGGGAAGGAGTTTAATTGAAATTGATTCAATGGCACAATCTGCTCAAGGAGCAGTTTAAAAGGTTTAGCAACGGCGCAAATAATGGCAGGGGTGAAACAAAGGTCAGCTAACGATTGCAAGATGCAGTCCTGCTTCTAAAAAGCGAGGGTAGGTAGATCCCCCCTCTGACGCAGATTAAATTGCGGCAAGCTTTCTTTATATGTTTGTTGTGAAGGATTTGGGTTTGGACAGCAGAGATTTAAGACTGCTAGGATGAATGCTTTGATGTTCCTTAATGGTACGTGGTCCAGGCACATCTTTTGCCAGGGAAATTACAGGTAAATGGCCCAGAAAGACTAGGAAATACTTGGAGAAGCTGACTGACCCCTCTACCAGCACTTGGAATGAAGGGTGATGCAACCCAATCTGTATCTGTGCTGGATTTGAAATTGCTTTTACCTATGAAATGTATTTTATTTTTTACATATGGAAGTGTTTTTAATTGTTTTTTAATTGTCATACTTGTGTAAATGTTTTTATTGCCAAATTGTTTTGAGATATAGTCTGGGAAGCAATTTATAACTGTAAATGAATAAATCGTGTGTGTGTGCGTGCATGTGCCTGCGTGCAAATATCTCTCCCCCACGCATAACTTATTTTCTTAATCCATTCTTCTCCCTCTTTTCCCCCCAGTCAGTTCCAAAACTGAAGACTTCCTTGTCTGGCTATGTTATGACTGCCCAGACTGTTTTTCTCCAGCCCCTACCCAAGCAGGTAGGGAGATTTCATAGCTAGTAGGCACCAGCCATCACAAACCAGCAAGGAACATCTTTAGTTTCACTCATTAGCACTGAAGGAGAAAACATCACCAGCCATCAGCTAAAGAAAAGCCATCTGAAAGGTCATGCTTAGTTGTGGTTGCCTAGGCAATAGGTACACAAAATCAAAAAGGCATTGGAGAGCTGTGAAAGAGGAATTCCTGGTCTCCCCCTCCCCATAATTTCATATCTTTCCTATTTCTTTCCCATCTTTTTTTATCTGCTCCCCCCACCCACCCCCCACCAAAAAGTTGCACTAATGTATGCTAAACTGTTTTCTCTGGCCTTCAACCTGGATTTTTATAGATGTTATTTTTCTTTGATTAGATAAGGATTTAGGATCAAAGGGAGGTATAAATAGCTGCTTACTAAATGGATCTAGATTTTGCGGGTATTGCAATCATTCAGACAGAAAGCCCTACAAGTTGGGCTAATGCAGCTCTGCGTGTCCTGTGTTTCTTTTACTGGGATTGTTGGGGGAGGGGGAAAGAGACCTTTGATAAGATGTAAATTGCTTTTCTTTAAAATAATAGTTAACAGATAGATGCAGATTTTCCATTCATTTGGCCTTAAGTAATACTTTTTTAAAAAGTCTGCTGCATTCTGTGGCTTTGCATTAAAAAATGGATTAACTCCACATCAGATGAAAAGGACATCCTTATTTTATTTTTCAAGCTTGCATCTGGAAAACGTCATACTACGCAATTTGGCTACAATAGATTTCTTTAGATTCCAGTAGATTCCCACCTCAAGTTATCTCCTGCTTTGCTGATATGGGTTGCCATATTTTGAAGCGCAAAAAAGAGGACACATTTGCTGACATCTGCTTTTAGCACTATGAAAACTCTGCCCATGAAAAAGAGGACATGTCCTGGAAAATGAGGACATATGGCAACTCAGATATAAAAAGCTGTTGTGCTTCTTTTTACATCTGTGTGGGTTGAGGTTGATCTGGAGGCTGCAGATGGAGCAAGAATGCTGTAGCTAGCTTGCTTGTAGCTACTACTGACAGCATGGGATTTGCACTGGCAGCCAGTCTGCTACCGGGGCCAAGTTCAGAGTGTTGTTGGTATTGATATGAAAGGCCCTGTACAGCTCAGGACCAGGCTGCTTGAGAGACACTTTCAACCCTTATATAAGCCTAGTGGGTCACTGCAGTATGTGGGAGGGCTTCTCCTGCAAGTCCGAAAGGTATCGGAAGACATTTTCACAGTGACTTGGGGCAGATCTTTCAGTGTGGCTGCCATTGTTGAGATAAGACAGGTGCCCATCAACTTAACTTTACAGAAACAACTGGAGATAATTTTGTAATAATAATAATAATAATAATAATAATAATAATAATAATAATATATTTATACCCTGCCACTCTGGGCGGCTTCCAACAGAATATTAAAATATAATAGTCTATTAAACATTAAAAGCTTCCCTAAACAGGGCTGCCTTCAGATGTCTTCTAAAAGTCTGGTAGCTGTTTTTCTCTTTGACATCTGGTGGGAGGGCATTCCACAGGGCGGGCACCACTACCGAGAAGGCCCTCTGCCTGGTCCCCTGTAACTTGGCTTTTTGCAGTGAGGGAACCACCAGAAGGCCCTCGGTGCTGGACCTCAGTGTCCGGGCAGAATGATGGGGGTGGAGACACTCTTTCAGGTATACTGGACTGGCTTTTCCATGAGTGGCCTCTGCCATGGGCACGGTTTTTATCTAATGTTGCTTTTAACTGTTTTTGTTGTTGTTGAATTTTGTAAACTGCATGTGTGGAAGGTGATTAATAACTAACAAGATACATAACCTGATTTCTTCCTAACTTCTACTCCAACCATGCATATATGCACCTGTGACTCAGGTTCATGCATCTGATGAAGTGCATTCTGGTCTATGACCACATATGTGATAATAAATTTGCTAGCTTTTAAGGTGGCGTTTAAGGGATGTGGGTGGCACTGTGGTCTAAACCACTCAGCCTCTCAGGCTTCCTGATCAGAAGGTTGGCGGTTCGAATCCCCACAACAGGGTGAGCTCCCATTGCTCTGTCCCAGCTCCTGCCAACCTAGCAGTTCGAAAGCACACCAGAAACTGCAAGTAGATAAATAGGTACCGCTTCGGCAGGAAGGTAAACGGTGTTTCCATGCACTGCTTTGGTTTCACCAGAAGCGGCTTAGTCATGCTGGCCACATGACCCGGAAAGACTGTCTCCGGACAAGCGCTGGCTTTCTTGGCCTGTAAAGTGAGATGAGCGCCGCAACCCCAGAGTCATCTACGACTGGACCTAATGGTCACCTTTACTTTTTTTTATGGTGGCTTAAGATTCTTTGTGGCTTTTGTAGAAAGGGACTTTGCAGGTTCTCACCTCGGATTAAAAGGCAGGGGGAAATTAAATTACTGTAACCACTGTCCTCCTTAAAGCTTTGAGTAGGCATGTTTCTTGTCTTCCAAACAGCAAAAGAAAGCTCCCTGTCTCTGCTGTCACTCTCCCTTCCACCATGGTGTGTGTTTGTGTGTGTGTGGAGGCTGCCAATGAGAAGCCGAGATGATCAGACGCCTCTCTCAAATCCCCTGGTGATTGTTTGACAATCCTGACCTAAATTAGGAAGCCATAGTCTTTGTATGCTTCATTCCCATGACTTTAAAGATAGGCACAGAACTCAAGCGGCTGAGAAAGAACGGAGGTTGCCAGCTTGACATAAAATCATAGCACTAAGGGACCCCGGTGTCATCTAGTCCAACCCCCTGCAATGCAGGAATCTTTTGCAGGATCCATGGTTCTGCTCCCCAGCAGAGATTGTGGGCTCCTTCTGATTTTAAACACACACACACACACACAAGCACAAAAGAAGCAAACAAACACACAGCCTGCTTTACTTTCTTCTTGCTGGTCAATACATTGATTGACAGAGGGATTTCCCCCTGAAATGTAAGCTTAGCGTAGAGTGATTTTTTTAAGTGGCTGCAAACTCTAAATTTAGAGGTGGTAAGTGGAGGAGACCTGCAACGAAGGTCACATCTGCACCAAGCATTTAAAGTTCTCTTATACCACTTTTAACAGTCATGGCTTCCCCCCAAATAATCCTGGGAACTGTGGTTTAATGCAGGGGCTGAGAGTCTTTAAGAGAGAGTTCTCTTCACAAAGCTACAGATTCAGGCAGGTAGCCGTGTTGGCCTGACACAGTCGAAATAAAATTTTAAAAATTGTCAAGTAGACCTTATAGGCCAACTAAGTTTGTTCTGGTATAAGCTTTCGTGTGCATGCACACTTCTTCAGATACACTGAAACAGAAGTCACCAGACCCTTATATATAGTGGGAGGGTGGGGTGGGGTATTTCTCAGAAGGGTAGTAGGAGATGGGTGATTGGCCCAATGGGTATGGTAAACCTGTTGATGGCTGTTAACGACTGCAATTAGTCCAACAGGAAAAAGCAAGGCATAGTATGCAGATGCATGTGTAATGAGACAAGAATCCAATATCTCTGTTCAGACCAGGTTTCTCCATAGTTTTCAGTTTGGTGATAAGATGTAATTCAGCAACTTCTCTTTCCAGTCTATTTCTGAAATTCTCTTGTAATAAGACAGCAGCTTTGAGATCTTGTATTGAATGTCCTGGGAGACTGAAGTGTTGTCCTACTGGTTTATCTGTCTTGAGAGCTACAAAGTAGTTTAGCAGCTAGTCCTTCTCCCCAGGAAACTGGGAATTGTAGCTTCATGGGGCCTTGTGACAACCATGGTGTGGACAGAGTGAAGTTAAGTTTTCCCTTCCTCTTTTTATTTTTTTATTTATTATTTTTATTATTATTTACAATGCACATACTGTACAACCACACATATACCAAAACTTAAATACAAACAATGCAGAAATACCAACATAAATACTACATTTAAGTCACTTCCCTCCATCATTATTTGTCATTTCTTTTTCTTTTTTAAAAAAATGTTCTTATTTACATTGCAATTTGTATCGCTCATCCTCGGTATTGTTGTTTTACTAATATTTTGTTTTCAGAGTCAACTTTACAAACTTAATCTAAACATATCAGTGTTAAGTTGTGGGTTGACATAGCAGACGACACAGCGATTTCTCCAAGTAGCTCTTTATTTCGTAAGCTGGAATAGAACTGACTGCAAACAGCTCAGCCGGCCTGCTTTTATAGGCAGCCGGCTGTCAACATTGTAACAACAACAGCCCAGAGTTCCCGCCTAAAATAACTGACGCGGACCTGAGGGAAAACTATCTACAGACCTGAGTGAAAACTATCTACAGTATCCCCCTGCTGGCCCAGGGTGAAACTTCACTACATAACAATCAGCATGTTGTCTTTAGAACAGTGTTTGCTCATGTATTCTTCAAACCATTTCCATTGTAACCTTAGTTTCTGGTTTGTCTGATATCTTATTATTGCAGTTAATTTTGCCAACTCAATAAATTCTAAAAGTTTATTTAGCCAATCTTCCTTTGTAGCTATGTAGTTTCCTTTCCAGTTTTTTGCAAGTAGGAGGCTTTCTATATTTCTATAGAAAGAGGAACAGGACAAGGCTGTCCCTTATCCCTGTTACTGTTCATATTAACATTAGAAATATTAAATTCAGAAACAAGGAAGGAGGAAGAAATCAAGAGGATTACGTTAGGGAAAAGGTCCTTCAAGCTGAAGGCTTTTGCCGATGATTAACAGCAGAAGATAAAAAAAAAGCATCCCTAAAGCTTTAGAAAAAATAATAGAATTTGGTGAAGTGTCGGGATTCAGACTCAACAAAGCCAAAACAAAACTAATGGTCAAAAATATGCAGGAGGAAGAAAAAAAGGATTTGAGAGAAATAACAGGATTGGAAACAGTTAAAAAAGCAAAATATTTGGGCATCCAAATTACATTGAAAAACATTAATTTGTATGAGGACAACTATAAAGAGACCTGGAAAGAAATAAGAAGAGATCTAGAAATCTGGTCAAGATTGAAACTATCATTCTGGGGAAGAATTTCAGTAATAAAAATGAATATATTGCCCATTTTTCCTCTTTCAGATGATTCCAATCATAACAAAAAAAAAAAAAAGAAGAAAAGATTGTTTCGAGAATTGGAGGAAAGTTTTAACAAAATTGATCTGGCAAGGAAAGAAACTGCAAATCAGTTACAAACTATTGATGGGTAGGAAAGAGAGAGGAGGATGTGCGTTGCCAAATTTCAAAATTTATTACGAAGCTGAGTGTTTAATCTGAATAAAGGATTGGATTTTATTGGGAAAATTAGATATATTAGACCTAGAGAGCTTTGATAATATATATGGGTGGCACGCTTACCTGAGTTATGACAAAATAAAAGTCCACAAAGGATTTAACAACCATATTATCAGGAGTGCTTTATACAAAGGGTGGGCTACATATCAACCATTACTAGAACCAAACACACCATGGTGGCTGTCTCCATTAGAGGCTTTCGCAGTTAAAAAACTAAATATGTCAGGGAACTGGGCAACGTATAGGCAACTATTAAAAGAAGAAGAAGACCAGATAAAATTGAAATTATTTGAAGATATAAGGCACCACTTCACAGACTGGCTTCAATACCATCAACTAAGCAACCTCTTTAATTCGGATAAAAAAATTAGGCTTTGAGAAGGAAGAATCAAAATTACAAAAAGTTGTACTAGGAAATAACAAAAAAATATTATCAAAAGTATATGATTTATTGTTGGAATGGAACTTAAAAGATGATGTAGTAAAAGAAGTACAGATCAAATGGGCCCAAGACATCGGACAGGTAATATACCTAGAACAGTGGGATAGGCCTCTAAAGGCTGATATAAGGTTCACCGCCTGTTATTTTATAAAAGAAAACATTATGAAAATGTTTTACAGGTGGCACATAACACCTTCAAAACCTTGCCAAAATATACAAGTCGAGGTGCAATCTTTGTTGGAAATCCAAGGAGGTAAAGGGATTGGTGGGGTTGCGGAGAAGTTAAAAAAAAAAGGAGTTGTGTGCATGAGGAATTTAAAACATACTCAAAATTCCTCTAGAAAAAACAACAACCCTGAGGCATTTTTAATGAGCATATTGAAAAGATAGGAAAGCATTATTTCTCAGGTTTTCCCTTCCTCATCCTGCCCCCATAGTCCCAGAGCTGCTTTAAGATAAAGGTAAAGGGGCCCCTGAACACTAGGTCCAGTCGTGACCGACTCTGGGGTTGTGGCGCTCATCTCGCTTTACTGACCGAGGGAGCCGGCGTACAGCTTCTGGGTCATGTAGCCAGCATGACTAAGCCACTTCTGGCGAACCAGAGCAGCGTTTACCTTCCCGCCGGAGTGGTACCTATTTATCTACTTGCACTTTGACGTGCTTTTGAACTGCTAGATTGGCAGGAGCAGGGACCGAGCAATGGGAGCTCACCCCGTCGTGGGGATTTGAACCACCGACCTTCTGATTGGCAAGTCCTAGACTTTGTGGTTTAACCCACAGTGCCACCCGCGTCCCTCAGAGCTGCTTAGGTTTCCCTATTTATATGGCAGAAGGTGTGCACGTCAAATGGTATGATTTGTGTAGAGTTACATTGATATTTTTAAGGCATTCCCCTTCCCCCCTTCTTATCAGCCAATTTCCTTTATTTGTACTGTGGTACCTCAGGTTAGGTACTTAATTCGTTCCAGAGGTCCGTACTTAACCTGAAACTGTTCTTAACCTGAAGCACAACTTTAGCTAATGGGGCCTCCTCCTGCTGCTGCACCGCCGGAGCACGATTTCTCTTCTCATCCTGAAGCAAAGTTCTTAACCTGAATAACTATTTCTGGGTTAGTGGAGTCTGTAACCTGAAGCGTATGTAACCTGAAGCGTATGTAACCCGCGGTACCACTGTATTACTTCTGTGAAGTATAAGGTACACTAGTCATTTATATTTTTAAAAATATCTTCCATCAATCAAAATGTGATTCACAATTTCTCCCCTACAGTGGTATCTGCAGCAGCAGTGTGGCACAGTGGTTAGAATGTTGGACTAGGACCTGGGAGACGAGGGTTCAAATCCTCGCTTAACCATGAAGCTCCCTGGGTGACCCAGGGCCAGTCACTCACTCTCAGCCTAACCTACCTTGCAGGGTTGTTTGGAGGATGAAACAGAGAGGAGAACTATATACGCCTCCTTGGCAGAAAGGTGAGACAGAGATGCAACAAACCAATAAATATAGAAATCACCTCAGCCCATCAAAAACCTGGAGGGAAAAAGGTAAGGCTTTGTCTGACACCGAAAAGATGTTAGCAAAGGCACCAGGCGGGCCTTACCAGGGAGAGCATTCCCTATATTCTTCACTTGTTTCTTTTATTTCATTTACAGGTGAAATAAACATTCACCTGTTTATTTTATTTCATTTATTTCATTTCATTTACATTTAGATCGGGGCCCTCCAATCCTGTCTGCGGGGACACCCACTTTCACCAGGTCTTCGCTGTGAGTGATGCTGGGGTTCTCCATCTCTGTTTCCTTCATTTTCTTCTGCTGTTTGCGCTTCTGTGTGGTGTTTTATTTGTAATCCCTCCCAGGGCAGGGTCCTGTCCTCTTGTACTTTGCAAGGCACCACACACATTCATGGAATGATGCTGACAATAGATACATAAGCAACACTTCTTTTTTGTAATTCTGCCAGGATGGACTGGTGCACTGTCATCTCAACAGTCAGGTGCAGCGGTGAGTCAAGGAGGCTAGAAAAGGATGAACAGGGTGGCCCCAGTTGGAGGAAGAGAGGTGGGTAGGGGACACTGGGGTAGGGGACACTGGGGCTTAATTGATGGAACCAAGCAGGCAGTGGCATGAACATTTAGGGACCACCAAGCAAGAGAACTCCCAGAAGTGCAAGCTGGATTTCGAAATGGCAGAGGAATCAGAGACCAAATTGCAAACATGCGCTGGATTATGGAGAAAGCTAGAAAGTTCCAGAAAGACATCTACTTCTGCTTCATTGACTATGCAAAAGCCTTTGACTGTGTCGACCACAGCAAACTATGGCAAGTTCTTAAAGAAATGGGAGTGCCTGATCACCTCATCTGTCTCCTGAGAAATCTCTATGTGGGACAAGAAGCTACAGTTAGAACTGGATATGGAACAACTGATTGGTTCAAAATTGAGAAAGGAGTACAACAAGGCTGTATATTGTCTCCCTGCTTATTCAACTTATATGCAGAATTCATCATGCTGGGCTGGATGAATCCCAAGCCAGAATTAAGATTGCTGGAAGAAATATCAACAACCTCAGATATGGAGATGACACAACCTTGATGGCAGAAAGTGAGGAGGAATTAAAGAACCTTTTAATGAGGGTGAAAGAGGAGAGCGCAAAATATGGTCTGAAGCTCAACATCAAAAAAACGAAGATCATGGCCACTGGGCCCATCACCTCCTGGCAAATAGAAGGGGAAGAAAAGGAGGCAGTGAGAGATTTTATTTTCTTGGGCTCCATGATCACTGCAGATGGTGACAGCAGTCACGAAATTAAAAGACGCCTGCTTCTTGGGAGAAAAGCAATGACAAACCTAGACAGCATCTTAAAAAGCAGAGACATCACCTTTGCCAACAAAGGTCCGTATACAGTGGTGCCTCGCAAGACGAAAAGAATCCGTTCCGCGAGTCTCTTCGTCTAGCGGTTTTTTCGTCTTGCGAAGCAAGCCCATTGACGGCTTAGCGGATTAGCGCTATTAGTGGTTTAGCAGCTTTTAGCGGCTTATCGGATAAGCAGCTTAGCGGCTTAGAAAAAGGGAGGGGGAGGGAAAAACCCCCGCAGGAACTCGCAAGACATTTTCGTCTTGCGAAGCAAGCCCATAGGAAATTCGTTTTGCGAAGCACCTCCAAAATGGAAAACTCTTTCGTCTAGCGAGTTTTCTGTCTTGCGAGGCATTCGTCTTGCGGGGCACCACTGTAGTTCAAGCTATGGTTTTCCCAGTAGTGATGTATGGAAGTGAGAGCTGGACCATAAAGAAGGCTGATCTCCGAAGAATTGATGCTTTTTAATTATGGTGCTGGAGGAGACTCTTGAGAGTTCCATGGACTGCAAGAAGATCAAACCTATCCATTCTTAAGGAAGTCAACCCTGAGTGCTCACTGGAAGGACATATCCTGAAGCCGAGACTCCAATACTTTGGCCACCTCATGAGAAGAGAAGACTCCCTGGGAAAGACCCTGATGTTGGGAAAGATGGAGGGCACAAGGAGAAGGGGACGACAGAGGACGAGATGGTTGGACAGTGTTCTCGAAGCTAGCAGCATGTGTTTGACCAAACTGTGGGAGGCAGTGGAAGACATGAGTGCCTGGTGTGCTCTGGTCCATGGGGTCACGAAGAGTCAGACACGACTGAATGACAACAACAACAACAACAACAAGGGACTCTACGATTCTCTATACAGGATTAAAACAAGAATAGCATAAAGAAGAGCCCAATTATCTCATTTTACTCATCAGATTAAGTACACAACCAATAAAGACCACATCCGTTTATTAACTGCAGCTAGATTAGTTATTGCGAAAAACTAGAAAACTTTAAATGCTAATCTTTTTGAAGCATGAGTTTTGCAAGCATGGGATGCTGTGCTTATGGACAAATTAACCATTTCACAAAAAGAATATCGATCTTGGGGGGGAAAGGACTCACACCTTCTGTACGACATAGTATCCTTTTATTGACTTTGTTAAGACAATCAAAATGGTTTTCACCCTCCATCGACTCACGGAACATGATGGAGAGACACTTTTATTTAATTGCCTTTCTTGAAACATCGAAAACTACAACCACCAGCCTCTGTTTTTCTTTCTTTTCTGTAAGCTGCTAAACTCTGTATTCATCGTACAAGTGTGTTTTGTTGCTGGAAATTAAAAATCAATAATAATAATAATAATAATAAAGAACAAAAGAAGAAGGTGAGCTAACCTGCAGGCAAACCTTTGTCATAGCAACTTAAGGAAAGAAGGAAAAGACAGCATTTATGGGGCTGGCTTCCCCAACGGTGAGCCAAGGAGTGAAATAATTGACTTAAGGGGGATGGTAATTACACAGCTGATGATAGAGAGATTAACAGGGAAGAAAAACTGCTTTAATAGATCTCAGAAGAGCTCTAAACTGCTCTGAGTGAAGAGTTCTCCAGGGTTCCGTCCCCCCTCCCACCCAAGGTAATAGAATCCCCTAGGGCCCCAAAGCCCCTTGGGAGAGGCTCTCACAAATTTTATGCTGAATAATAATAACAATAATCTAAGAGCAAGTTTGCTAAAGGCCACACGGTGGCGCCATCAAACAGCTTCCTTCCCAGGATAAACTATCCTGTGTTCTGAGACTTCCAGCACTTTTGCTTGGTGAAATGTATATTCCCTCGGGGGCTCTGAAAGCTGCCTCATTCTTTTCTGATCTGTTTTATGGGTTACCTCTTCCCATTCACGTTTTCTCACCACTGCTCTCCTCTCTCCCCCATTCAGCACCACAAAACAACTCTATGGCCAAGTGCTAGAGCAATTATTAAGGCAATAGGTTTTTGTGTGTGTGTGTGTGTGTGTGTGTGTGTTTTAAAGAGAAGTGTATATTAGATTATGCTGAACAGCACCTGCAAATGAGAAACAAATGCTAACTTTCCTCTTCTGGGAGAGGGGGAGGGGAGGACTAGGTGCTAAATATAAGTGCCAGCATCCTGGGTGATGTGACCCGTGCTTTGAAGAAGAAGATAAACACTGGTGGTATTTTTAGCTGATGATTAATTAATGCAAATTAGTATCTGGGAGTGGAAGAGAAGTGGAAGCAGCAACATGAGAACGAGAGAGGGAGCATGTGCTCAAGGGCATGCTGTGAAATGTGCCAAATTTCCTACAGACAATTGCGGGAGGAGAGAGGAGCATGCAGGGTGCGGCAGCTGAGAGAGGGGTGAGGAACCTTTTTGGCTTACGTGGGGCAACTTTGACAGGTGCATAGGACCACCACCCCTGTCCATCATCTCATGCCATAATGAAGTACTGATAAGGACTGAGTTCAGCCCTGATCTCTGCAGTGGTCTGAGCAGGATTTAACTAGTTGAAAGGTGGAGATGAAGCTATTTTGGCTGTGCACACCAGATTCCTGATCACCCCATCCGCTAATCTCACCCACTTATTGAAGGGACACTACTCGATTGACAGTTGGGCATGGGTTTAGAAAAATGGCTTTATGGGCCAAATTTGGACCCCCTGGGGACCAAGATTGGCCCATGACCAGAGGTTCCCCACTCCTCCTCTACTTGCGAAGATAAAGACTAAATCACACAGGTGATATTCAGACTTGTTGCTCCAAATTCATTGTGCCCATCCCTTATCTTCCTAAGGCCCACCATATTTATTGATCATTCATCCTGATTTCCTGGAACAAAACTTAGGCAGAGGTTAGATCATATCTGGACATTACTGAGCAGTTGTACTGATTTGTTCACAGGGTAGTCATATGGGCATTCCTTCTGATTCATTGGCACACTTTTCATCCCTGTCACTTTCCAAACTGCAAAAGTCCTTTTTAAAAAGTGGCTTTGTTTCAGCAAGACAACAGAGGTCTTTAATCCACCTTAACTGCACAAACCTAACATTCCATAATGCACTAGACTCCCTCCTACAAAACACTGATAATCTGGAGGCAACCTTAAATGCTATTATGAGGGCTGCCCTGGTTAATTGGGCTCAAGTTTGTTCATATGGAATTTTAATTCAAATATCTACAAAGATGGTAGGTGCCAAAACACTGTCTTAAAAAAGAGATCTCCCTTTTTCTTGCACACAACAAAGTAAGTTCTTCTGAGATATGCCTGATGGCACATACTTATGTATCTAAAATTAAAAAGGCTGCTTTCCCCCCACTTCGGAATGTTTGTTTTACAAATATGCAAGTTTAATTGGTAGGCCGGTCCTACCATGAATCAGAATAATTCATCTGCCTCAGGTGGCAAATGCTGAGATTCAAGGAGTGGACAGACCTGTGTGTGCTTCCCTTCGCCCGCTAAACTAGTCTACTGCTCTCAGGTGCAGCAGACAACATGGTCCTATTGCTAAGGAGAGTGTCAAAGGCCAATATGACTGGATTTGGTATGTGCAGTGGAGAGGCTTGCCCTTCACTTCAGGTAGCAAAAGTCTTGGACCAGCCCCTGTTAAAATTAATTTGGTTGGTTGAGCCACCCCAGTCTCATCTCACCATCTCACAAGAACAAAAGGAGAGCCCTTCTGGATCAGGCCAGTGGTCCCACATCTATTCCAGCTTTTCACAGGGGCAAAACAGAGGCTTCTGGGAAACCTGCAAGCAGGACCTGAATGTAGCAGCGTTCTCCCCTCCTGCAAGTAGAGTAGGGCCAACCCAATCCAGAAATTTATCTCATCACCTTTTGAAACCATTTTTTTCGTATATATAATTGTTTCCATTGAAATATTTTCCATGGATAACAAAGGTACATCTAACATCTCTGTTTTTAGTTCATAGAGTCCTGTCTATAGGTCAGTTACATTTGGTGTTGAGACACTGGTGTGACTCGTTGGGAAGATGTGGGGAGAAAGAGGTGGGGGGGGGAGAGGTGGTGGTAATTATTTTTCCTTCTTCTGCATTGTGCATGCGTGGGGTTCTTTGGCTGATGGGAGCCAAAACATCAGTTGAGGAAGGCTGAACTAGATGGATCTAGATGGATCCAGCAGGGATCTTATCTCCTCCAAGGTTTGCACTGGGTGGCACAGCTGCAGCATTTGGGTTTGCAATGCTTGCTTGTGTCGCAAGCTTGAAGGTCTGCTGGAATCCGAAAGGACGGAAAGCTTGAAAGAAAAAACCTTTTCTCCCTTTGCTTCTGTGGGCCTCTGTCACCAGAGCCGTCTTTCCCATAGGGCTTAGTGGTGCGTCGTGCCAGGGCGCCGGCCTCTCAGGGGTGCCCCAGCAAGTGGGGGAGCTGCGTGGCTTTGCTGGCAGCCTCCCCTTTCCCTGCACACCTGCCAGCTGCGCCCTGCCAACTATAAGGCTGGGGGGGGCACAGCTTGCCTCCCAAGCCTCCCAAGCATCTGCGGGGATCACTCTCCTCCCGAGATGGCTTGGGAGGGGCGCAACTTCACTCCTAAGCCTCTGCGAGGATCACTCTCCCGCAGTGGCATGGGGGAGAGTTGCGTCCCCCCGGATGGCTGGCAGTGTGCAGCTACGGCCACCCCAACACTATCCGTGGTAATTTGGGGGTGCTGGGTGAATATTTGCACCCCGGTGCCATATTGGCTAAAGATAGCTCTGTCAGTTGCCTTCAACTGAAGTTGCCTTCAGTGTCACTATTTACTGTGTAAGTATTCCTGTATCTGGTGCTGGATGTGCCCCTTCACTATTGATCCTCATCCTGCATTTCTCCTAGCGAGCAGACCTTTTGATTTCTACTCCATATTAACAAAACAAAAACAAAAAAAGTTAAAAACAATTGCATATAAAATGGTTAAGAACAACTGCATAATAAGGTAGAATCATAGACTCATGGGTCGGAAGGGACCCTGAGGGCCATCTAGTCCTACCCCCTGCAATGCAGGAATCTTTTGCCGACTGTGGGGCTTGAACCCAGGACCCTGTCATGAAGAGTCTTGTGCCCTACCAGCTGAGCGCTGCATAGCAATAAAAATATATTAAATATATTAAAACAATTAAAACACAACTCTAAATATTAAAAAAAAAACAGTTTAAAACATCAGCACATACTTAAAATCAATTCAGATTGAAGACAGATACCAACTGAGATTTTAGAAGGCTTGTTGGAAGAGGAATATCTTTAGCAGGCATGGAAGAGTCAATATGGAAGGCACTTTGCCTCTATGGACAGCATTCACATTTCACATTATTATTCCTGTTGTTATTGTATGGCCAGCCCCCTCCTCCGAGGAACTCAAGGGGGTGTGCACATGGGTCCCCTCCCACTGCCCATTTCCCCCTAAGAACAACCTTGTGTGGGCAGGTTAGGCTGAGAGGCAGTCCCTGGCCCAAGGTCGCCCAATGAGCTTCATGATGGCTAAGTGGCGAACGACCAACACTCTTAACCATCCTGGCTTTCTCCCTTCCTTTCTGTGGCAGAGGAGGAACAGGTAGAAGTGGGGAAGCATATTTGAGCCTACAATCCTTGCAGCTGGCTAGAGAGCAGTAGATCATCCCCAGCTCCGCGCAACGCGGAAAGCCTGCAAGGCGCACGGCAAACTAGCGTTTGCCTTATTCCAACAAGCTTCTCCAAAGTCCCCATTTTTACGCACGGCTTAAGGATAGGAAAGGAGGGCACAGCCGCGCTGTCCCAGGAGGGTAGCCCAAGGAAGCGCCCTCTGAGGTGGGAGGGCTTCCCGACTTATTCGACGCTCCTGGAAATAGGGGCGTGAGCGTCTGTGTGCGTTTTTGTCTTTTTTGCCAGCCCGCGAGAGACAAAAGCGCAACGTTTGGGTACCTCCTTCCCGGCGCTTCGGGAAAGGCAGGTGACGGGAGAAACGCCCGCCTCCATGCTACCCCGCGCAGTTTGAGACGCTTACCGAAAGAAGGGGAAGGCAAAAAGGGGGAGGACCCGTCGCTCTTTCCAGGCTAGCTAAACTTTTGGAGTTGGGAACCGGGCGGCTCAGGCTCTGCAGGCGCGACGCGGGCGGGCAGTCAGGAGCGGGTGATTCTTTGCCGATGGGGTGGGAGTCCCGGGGAGGGCTTTCCCTTGCTCGGGACCTGCACGGCGGCGGCGGCGGCGGCGGCGCGGAAGCTGCGGGGAGATGCTGGACAACAACGCGAGCTGCCCGGAATGCCGCTTCCACCCTGAGGCGCGCCACTCCCTGGCGGCCGTGCTCATCTTCACGATCGTCGTGGACATCCTGGGGAACGTCTTGGTGATCATGTCCGTGCTGAGGAACCGCAAGCTCCGCAACGCCGGTGAGTTTTGGCCCATGGGAGGGAAGGGAGAGTCTTGGCTCCAGCCCGCTGATTAAGGGCCTCTTGCTAGGACAGGGAGGGATTATGCGGGAACCAGCACTTCCGAAGGCCAGCACGTGGTAAGGTGCCGGAGGACGCGGGCCGTCTGTGTGGCCCTGTTAGGGCAAATGCCCCCTACATTTCTGACCGCCAGCTGTACAAAAGTATGGTAAGTGTCTCATCTCTTGGTAAGACAATAATGTACATCAAGGGGAGACAGGTCATAGTGGTTTATTGCATATTTACTGCAGTAGTTGGCTTTTAAAGTGTTTAAAGTCATTCACACCTACTTGACTTTATAATCCTTGACAGAAATTCTGTAAGGGAGCCCAGGTTTATTATCCTCCACTCCCATATTACGGGATGGGGCGGGGCGGGGCGGGGAAGAGAGTTGAAGCTCAGAGTAAGGTTACCAGATTCCCCCCCCCCCAATGAATCCGGGGACACTTTTCAACCTCAGTGGATTTTGTATGGGGGCTGATTTGTAAATCCGAGGACTGTCCCCGGGAAACAGGGACGTCTGGTAACCTTAGCTCAGAGGGAATTTCCTAGCGAAGAGCACCTCGTGTGTTTAATGATACAGCCGGTTTTCAAACCAAGGGCTTCCGAAAAACCCATAGCTGACAGCGCATGCCTATAGAGAAGCAATTCCCACTTTATTCAATGGGGGGCTGCCTGAGCCCTAGGAAGCGCATTTACGATTGCTCAAGGTTACAGGCACGTTTACTCAGAAGAAAACCCAGGGCTCTGCTTTCGCGTACGGGTTTATAAGAACACCCAGGTTCTTCCCTCGAGGAATCCCGAGCATTGCAGTTTACTCCTCACGGAGTTACAGACATTTCCCAGCAGCCTTTCACAAACTACCGTGTCCAGGATTATTTGAGGGAAAGAACGTGACTTAAAGGTATAGGAGGGTGCATGCAACATCTCCGTGCAAACAAGACGAAAGAAGCACTATGCTGCTGCTGCAGCAGCAGCTATCAGTCTTAAGTTGCCATTTGTCTATAGGGACCCCTCCTTTTAGCTTGGCCTGGAAGTTTGCCCTCCGTTCCAGGAAAGGTCAAAGCCCAGTCCTGGAGCACCTGCTTTACCTGCAGAAGGTCCCAGGTTCAATCCCTGGCATCTCCAGGTAGGGCTCAGAGAGATTCCTGTTTGAAACCTTGGGGAGCTGCTGCCAGTCAGTGCAGACAACATTAAGCTAGATGGATCAATGATCTGACTTGGTAAGGCAGTTTTCTATGTTCCTTATGTTGCACTTCGGGGCTTCTTTGAGTGTGCACGTTCCAGTTCCTCCTTTCCCTTTATTGTTGCCTTCTTTGTTCCCAAAAGAAAGTAGGGAGAAAGCACCTTTCACTTAGGGCATCACTGTAAATTAGCCCACAAAAGTTTCTACCCCACCCCCAATTGCGAACCTTTTGGCAGAGGAGGGACACAGAGCTGCAGAATTGGAAGGAACCTCAGAGGTCCTCTAGTCCAACCCCCAGCCTGTGCAAGCAATCTACAGCTGAAAGGGAAAGTGATTTGGGCTGCACTCCCAAACACACTTACTTGGCAGTAGGTCTCACGAACTCAGTGGGATTTATTCCTCACTGTATATGTATAAGATTGTGCAGTTCCAGTTCATGCCCCTGAGTTTGAGCAGAGTGTTCCCCTCATTGTCTGGAGTACCATTAGGAAAACAAGTCTTCAGAGAAACCTCTGTGTGCCCAGCCATCATTTCTGGTTTTTAGAAATAAAATCCTGCCTGCATGTAGGGTGAGAGCTGAAAAAAGGGCTTTTTAGAAGAAGATTTAGGCTCAGCACAGTCTAAGGACCCTGGATCTGTAGGAAATATAATAGCCGGAACGCACAAGCATGAATTGCAGAGACAGTGCAATGCAGAGAAACGTTTCCTGGCATGTGTGCAATGCATCTGATCAGATCTTTAGACAGGGATGAGATCCCTAAGAGGGAACCAGAGTCACTCGACTCCAACTTTCCTCCAATAATAAATTGACCATGAGATTGCTTTGAGGATGGCAAATCGGAGTAGGTGTGAAAGGGAACTTGTCGACAACAGCTTTAAAGTCTCTGTCTGGGTGCAGATGTGTGAGGGAAAACCAGACTGGTGGCAAATACCAAGAATGTTAATTTATTTCATTCATTTTTCTATCTGTATTTATTTGATTTAACTAAGCTTAAGTACAGATGATTGAAATAATTTGCATATTCTTCCCCTGTTCATGCCGTCTAAACTTTCTTCCATCTTGTGTTGAATTACAGATTGAAATGCCTGCGTGTATGTTGTAAAATGCCACACACATATGTCTGGCAGAATAATAACAACACTTTTACTCAAACTGACACTGAGGAGAAAAAACAACAGCACCAAAATTAAACAATAAGAGTGAAATAAACAATTAAAACACAGACATGAAGAGCTTAGAAAGTTCTGCCTTAGGGGACAATTTTAAAGGCTTATGGATCACACTAAGCAAGCCAGTTTGTCTTTGTCTCTGGGATGGGGAAGTCTCAGCCCAGGCACCAAATGCTCCCCATCTCGTCATGTGGCCCTTGTGATTCTTCCCAGGTCACAAACCCTCCAGAACCAGACCCATTATCAGCCCTCACTCTCCTGGAGTAGTTTCCCCCCCTGGCTGGGAACAAAAAAAACCCCCTGATACAGTGGTACCGGGTTAAGAATTTAATTCGTTCTGGAAGTCCATTCTTAACCTGAAACTGTTCTTAACCTGAAGCACCACTTTAGCTAATGGGGCCTCCTGCTGCCGCCACGCCGCTGCTGTGCGATTTCTGTTCTCATCCTGAAGCAAAGTTCTTAACCTGAGGTAATATTTATAGGTTAGCAGAGTCTGTAACCTGAAGCGTCTGTAAACTGAAGCGTATGTAACCCGAGGTACCACTGTAATGAGTTGTACGTACCTGGGTGGAGGATAAAAAGGTGTGTGCCTGCTTGTAGAAACCTAACCAACTGTACAAAGGTAAATTTTGCATTGATTCCTCTGCCCACTTTTGCCTACTCCTGGCACGTTGCCTAGAGGGGAATGTGCTCTGCAATCTGAAAAGGTTCCTACCCTTGTTCTGTCCCGTTTGCTTTCAGTTCTCAAGGCTTCAGGAAGAGCCTAATTTTTGACAGCATGGCAGTGTCAGCCACCAAGGTCCTTCTCACAGTAAACCCCTAAGCAATTTGAAGAAAGGCCCATAGCTAACCAAGGAAACTTATGTGTGCAGCATGCCTGTGTTTGTAATACACAGCTGAGCACCTCAGCACTGGAGAGTAGGACCCATTCTGCTAAGAAGGTGTGCCTAAGGTTGAAATCTCCTGGATGATTCAGGTTTAAAATCACTGGGAAGCAGTAAAGAGCACGGGGCAGAGACAGGGAGAGAGAGAGAGAGAGAAAAACAGACATCAAGTGAAAGCAAAGAAAACAATGCGGGGGGGGGAGAGAATTGTAGGGAGTTGATCTTTGGGTTTATTGAATGTTTCACTGAGTTGAGGAGCCTCAATGTGATGAAATGGGAACTTTACTTCTCTGCAGAGACACTGGCGGAGGACAGGGGTGTGGTGGGGGCAGTCCGCCCTGGGTGACATCGCCCCCGCCCCCTGGGATGCTCGCCCTGCCCCTGCGGGCAGCTAGCCCCACCCCTGGGTGCACAGCATGTGCGCCACTGCAGGTGCCGGAGCAGCTAGCTCCGCCTCTGCACAGAGACCCCTCGCTTGTTATTTTCCTCCAGCAACTCCTCCCAGCCAGCATTTATTTCTTATGGCAAAGGACTAGCTTGTGGCAAAATTGTGTTTTTCTTCTCTTCAGCATCTTCTCTTGCCTTTCTCCTTTAAAAAATAATAATAACAACAGAGCATATGGAAGGCTGCAATTGTCCCATTTGTACATCCAATAATGAGGCACTCCTCTCCAGTTTAAAAACCCTTTGGAGAGGTATATAATCAGCTCACTTCTTAGGAGCAGGGTTGGGATTTCAGACTGAAGTGCCAGTGTACCTTATCCTTCCTCAAGGGCAATTACAAAGTTCACATTGCTTTGTAGACTTTGAAAGGCACTGTCTCTAATTGCTTCGTATAGTTTTGTTTCCTGGGAACTTTATATGTGAAACTTTTTGAAGTTGGGTAAGTGTGAGGGGTTTGTTTCTTTCTTTCTTTTACTGAAGCAAAAGACAATTGAGCAAAACAGAGCAGGAGGTGCGGACCTTAATTCCCTGTGTATATAACATTGCTATTATTTATTACATTTGTTGGGAGAATTTTGCAAAAAAGAGTAGAAAAAAAGAAGGCTTTAACTGAACAAGAGGTTAAGCAGTGGATAAAAAAACGATTTAAGCCAGAAAATTTAAAACAAGGTATAGTAACATAATAATGACAAGTCTTATCCATCCCACCCAAGGGGGGCGGGGGGGGGCAGCTTCCCCCTAGATCAAGAAAAACAATAGAAATATTTAACTAGCTAACCAATCACATCGGTTCTGCCCCCCCCCCCCCGCAATCAAGTCCTTCTCCCCCTAACAAAAATCCTGGCTATGCCCATGACTGCCATAGAGGCATCTGTGCTATACATTTGAAGCAGTGCCACACCCCTTTTGACCATGGGGGCTTCCACAAATAATCCTGGGAAGTATAGTTTGTTAAGGGTGCTGAGAGTTGTTAGGAGTTGTTCTCCTCACAGAGGGTCAGAATCCCCAGAGTTGCCTAAAAAGAGGGATTGATGGTTGCACCACTCAGAATCTTAGCTCTCTCTAAGTGCCGTTACAAACTACAGTTCCTAGGTTTCTCTGGTGGAAGCCATGACTGTTTGAAGTGGTATGTCACTGCTTTAAATAATGCTGATGGGGCCTTAGTTACCAAAGGCTTGAATGAAGGAAAAAGTCTTAGCCTAGTGCCTAAAACCCTGATAATGGTAATGGCAGGCATGTTTCCCTGGGGAGAGTATTCCATAGATGGAGCCACCACTGAAAAGGCCATGCAGCCACCCTCCATACCTAACTTGGGTGAGCCACACAGAGAAGGGCCTCTGATATAGACTTCAAGATCTGGGCTGCTTCACCTAGGCAACATTTATATCCTGCCTTTCCTCCAAGGAGCTTGCAGTAGTATACCTGCTTCTTCCCTCACCTCCATTTTATCCTTCAAGGTAGGCTAGTGACTGTCTAGTCACTGGCCCGTAGTCACCCACTTAGTTTCATGGCTGAGCAGGTTCCAATTTAACACTTTGCCAAGGGTGAAGAAGTGGGACTGATGAGAGCTGAAGTGGAATGACATACGAAGGTCCACAGAACCCCTCCATCCCTGCACTGTGCCACCTGGTTTCTCGTATTCTGTAATTATACACCAGCTATCAAGTCCAGTGATTGTAGCATTAGAAGTTGCTTGGCCCCTTACAGTTTTTCCTCTGTTCTAGCCATTGCATCCAGGTCTGAGCACAAGTTCCTCTGTAAAATCTACAGCACCAGGGAAACGTGGGATTGAATCGCCCCCGTCCACCCCACCCCGTCGCTTGTTGTCACTGCACTTGATGACTTTCAAAGGAGCGTGTGAACCGACAACCACTGAAAACAGTCGGTGTTCATTATCAAGGGTACAGCAACAGTAATTGCAATAAGTTACCAGAACCAGTAGGGGGCGGAAGGCATAAAGGTATCCTATTCCCTGGCTGATTTGTTCTTAAGTGACTACCTGTAGATTGTTTTCTCAGGCATTATTTCCTTCCTCCTTCAGTCGGTTAGTGCTGTGCCTTCAGTTGGTTACACTAATGACTTCATGATGGCCACATATCAGCTTGTACTCAGAATGGCTTTGTTTGCCAGGAGTATCACGCCTTCAGGTTATTTATTCTTTCAGTTAGCCATCTTACCAGACTGTTTATTTCTGCACTTTGCTACAACACACACACACCAAACTCCAAAATTCATATTGTGTGTTTCAGAGTTCTACATTGTCCTAGGCTGGGCCTGTGCATGCAGCAGAAATGGACTGTACCACTTTGGATATTGCTTTGGAATCCTTCTCCCAACTGGGGGAGGAAACAATTACCTGCAAATTGAAAAAACACTGGGTGGTGGGGAACCCCCGGCTTCCTGGCCTTTTGGCTTCTGTGCTGGTTTTCCCTTTTTATGGGGAGGTTTTTGCACTGTGGAGTATCTGAAAATATAACACACACACACCCTTTCCACCTGGGCTCCCCATCTCATCCCACCTTGTTCTGTTGCTGCATGTGTTTAGACAAAATCCAGATAATCCCTGCAATAATTACCTGGGAAAGTAGGCGAGTTTCCTTATCACTGTATTACAGACGGGGAGACTGAGGCTGAGAGAGAGAGTCTGGTGAGGCTTGAATCTGGGGCTTTATTGCTCATGATCCCAGCCACTGCAGCAGACACAAGACTGCAAGGCAAGGTGAGAGGGAAGTTCTGCTAGGCCTGGCAATGGCCCATTCACACATACAAATCGACATTGGCTGCCGCAACCTCCTTGAGCAGCCCTTGGAAACTTTACATTTGTGCAAAAGAACTTTGTTGGAAAGGTGATTGCAATTTGTCACTCAACATGGCAGTCACTGAGCAATGAGTCACTGAGCAATGAGAAGATTCATAGGTGAAGTCCTCAGATTGGAAGTGCTTTGTTTCTCTTGTTATTTGAAGTGGGCTTGACTACTAAACCAGAGGTTAAGGCAACTACCTGCTGCCTATTCACCCATGGTGGTTTGGGAGGCTCTCCATCCTAACTCCTAGTTTGAGTTGGTCTTTAGCATGTCACCTCCTCCTCCACATCCTAATTATATCTGCTGCACAGGCAGATAGGCTCTCCAGGTAGCAATGAAGACGATGAAGGCAGCTCTTCTCTGATATGTACCTGGCAACCACAGTTCTTATTTCCTGCAGTGCTCTGAAACACAATCAGTCCTGGGCACTGTAGACACTTGCAATGACAGCTGTGCATTAGAGTACTGGGAAAAGGGGCCAGGCACGGGCAGCAGTGACCCTTACCTGAGAATACTGCCTGTTCCCAAGTTTCAGTGGCCTGGGTGGGGAGAGGGAGCCCAGAGGTGGCTCTTGCACTGAGAAGCTGGCAGTAGCAATTCAGTGGCCCACCACACAGGGGAGTTTAGTGAGCAAGGATACAGGTGTGTGAAGGTTGATGGGGAAAGCCCTGGCTTTTATGCCTATCTTTTAAAACTTGATACTCAGTTGGGGAAGGGGGAATACCCAGGTGATAACCTGGTCACTCTAGGTAGGGATTATTATAGAGCAGGTGGAAGTATTGACCTGGAAGAGGTTTAGATGATGGATATTGTTGACCATGGCCATGGGAAAGGGATGTGGTTGTGTGTTTTCTGCCAAGGAAAACACACCTTCTGCTCATGAGTTGAAGCTGGGCTGGCAAAGCCAATTATACTCCCTCCCCCTTTGTGTCATTGGAGTATGTAATAACTTTCCAAGTAAGATTCAGTTGCTTTTCTTGGCTGAGCTAAAGGAAAACGGATTAGAGTACATTCAGAAATAGTCACTCTTGGAGTTAATATTAAAACAACTGAAATGCATGCTGTCACTAGGTCGGAATATCCCATTACTTTTTCAGGACTTTTGCAGGCACCTGCTAAGCTTGAGATTGTTTTGGTAGCATCTGCCATTGAATTGTTCCTTTGCCTTGTACAAATTAAAACCAGAATGTGACAAGTTAGGAGGTGGGGTTGTGGGCAAGGCAGGTCCAATGGCTAACCAAAGATACCTTGTTGCCCCAGCATGAGCAGGAAGATCCAGTGGTCAGCTGGGTTGGGGAGACTCAATCCAGAGCCTAAAGGTCTTCTTCTGAGAAGCTGTGTGCTGCAGTTCAATGGCTCACCACACAGGGGAGCTGCACACCGATCTGGCAGCTGTTAACAGTCATACAGTAGACCTGGAGGTGGAGAAGGGAAATGCCAGTTTGTGTGGAAGCCAGTTTGACTTTCTTGTCATGGACAGATACTTTCTTAATGTTGATTTGGATTGTTAGTGACTGGCTGAGAGGATATCCTGGTAACAAGGAGTTTGGAGACGAACCACAAGAGGGCCAAGGCGAACCACAAGAGGGCCACTTCAATACTTCATATTCTGTCCCTGAATTGAAAGATGGGGAAAGGCAAGCTACATTCTTCAGGGGGCCAGGTTTAACAATAGGCTGCCGGTTGCTGACCCTTAGCAGAAATCTCAGTTAAATGCATCCCAGTGTTTATCACATTACAGTAACAACAACAAAATACTTGAAGATGCTAAGCTCTTTTAATTCAGAGAACTTTGGAATCCATCTTTCAAAAAATCCTTCATTTATTCAGATACTTAATTTTATTACATTTTGTATATTTTTATTCTTGGAGGAAAGCATGTTTGAACAATGCCAGATTCTAGAAGGGGAAAAAAATATTTAAAATTTTGTAGAAATGAGTTGGCAACTATGGGAATTAAGAGGCAGGTTTCCTTCAATGCCAGTGTGTTGGCAAGTTCAGTTCTCAGACAAAGCATAAAATAAAGCAGATCTGAACAGAGGAGGGAACAAGACGCTGCTAGACCTCAGGAATTCATATCTACCTACCTGCTCTGAAATGCACAGTGTCCCTTTGTATAGGCTCTATGGTGATGGGAGCATCAAATAACCTTTTAATTGGACCTGCTTCTTTTAATAGCCCCATCCAGATGGCAGTGAAAGCTGATCACCATTTGCCCTTGTGATATCCTAACAGCAGAGTTGTCAGCTGCCATTACTGCGAAGGGGAAGGGAGCCTGAATTGAAACATCACAGGTCAGCTGAATGGCAACAGCGGCATATCTCCCCCTTCCCTAAATTAGATAACTGAAAAGAGGAAATTTAGAGGAGAATCAGGAGTTGATTTTCACGCAAAAGAGCTGTGTGAGCTTAACTTTATGGCACTGAAAACAAATCCCTATGCAGAGCACATCCACAGAGCCACTCTGCTCCTTAAAATTCGGAATGCATTTTTGTTTTCTTCATCTGGAGCAAGGCTGGGGGGACCCAAGGGCCACATTCTCAACAGGTCAACCTGTTGAGGGCCACATGCCTGTGCTGAGCGGGCCAGAGGCAAAAGTGGTCAGAACTACTAATGTAAGCTTCCCCTTTGTGCAGTGGGCTGCAGAATTATACACAGAATCACAGAATTGTAGAATTGGAAGGGGCTGCCGAGGACCCTCTAGTCCAACACCCTTCAATGCAGGAATCACAGCCAAAGGATCCCTGGCAGATGGCTGTCCAACTTCTGTTTAGCAACCTGCAATGAAGGAGAGCCCATCACCCTCTGAGGGTGTCAGGAGAACCCAAGCACTTCCCCCTCCTGAAGTTTTTCAGCAACGGGCATCCAGAATCATCTCTGCCTCCAACCATGGAGGCAGAGCGTAACCATCAGGGCCAGTAGTCACTGACCGCCTTACCCTCCATGCATTTGACCAATCCTCTTTTAAAGCCATCCAAGTTGGAAGCCATTGCTACATAAGGACATAGGAAGAGCTTACTGGATTAGACCTGTTTTCTCAGTGGCCTCCTTGTCTCGATCCTCCATCCAGAGAAGGAAGAAGCATCAAGGACACATCCCAGGCAGGCCAAAACCCTCAGGACCGAGCCCTGTGGGGCCACATTCAGGCCCTGGGAATGCTATTTCTTATCCCTCTATCACAGCTTCTGGGCTGCTCTGGTGCTGGAACTCCTGAGGAAGGTGGGGTGGCGAAGGCTGCGCCTGGTCTGAGATACACTCCTCTGTATTCCTAGCCTCTTCCTCTAAGGATGGGGAGTTGGGAGTCCTGGGTCATGTCAGCCGCCTTGAGAACTGTCATTAAAAGTGGATATAAATAACTCAAATAAACAAATGAGCAGGCACGGCGGCTATTTAAACCCTACCAATAATCCCCTGGAATCGCTCTCATCAAACAATGCATGCTAGTCCAGCGGTTTTCATGATGGGTAATCTTTTTATTAGAGGATGTTTGATTTCAAATCAATGTGCAGTCTGCAAAGCGGCACATACTGTTCCTGGGGGGGATTCAGGTGCATTGAGAGGAGGTTTTCAGGAGGCAACGCTAGAGAAAAGCGTAAAGATGGGCTTTAGCTCAGTGATAGGGCAACTGCTGTGCATGCAGGAGTTTCCGGGTTCAGTCCCCATCATCTCCTCCAGGTAGGCCTAGGAGGGGCAATACTGAGCTGGATGGACCAGTGGTATAAGTCAGCATCCGATGTACCATATTATAAGGCAAGCAAGTCCTTCCCAGGATTGCTGAACAATGCTTCCTAATGAAAGCCTGGCTAGCAAATGTCAAAAAAGGGAGATTGGGGCAGAGCCAGTCTCACTTTGCATGGGGTTGGTGTCTACTTGCAGCCTCCAGTCATGGGCGCTTGGCAGCAGCAGTGCTTCTCTGAGAGAAGGGAATCCTCTGAAGATAACCAACACATTTCAAAGCTACAAGTATTGGGATTGTCAGCAGCTTGTAAGGAACCTAGAGCACTCTGTGTGTGTGTGTGTGTGTGAGAGAGAGAGAGAGAGAGAGAGAGAGAATTAACAAAGGCAAAAAAGTTGTTTTTCATTTCAAAAGCTTTCCAGTCCCTTGACCTTTCCGTAAATAATAAGCACCCCACTTTGCAAAGCGGCATATCCAGTCATTAAAATGCATTAAACTACTTTAAAGAGAAGGAGAAGATGCAACAGTAAATTTACAGGAATAGAACAAATGCTTGCCCTCTTAACAGGACCTTTGAAATAGTTTGCTGCACACAAGCAAGTCCTTACAGCTTCTCCAGAGAACTCGCTCAGGAAGAGAAGCCTCCTTTTTGTTTCCTAGTGGATGGCCCTGTAAGGACTTTTTCCTGCATGGGAAACCCATTTTCTACACAGAGGATTTCTTTTGTCCCTCTTCCCCCTTGGCATGGAGAGAAGAGCTAGAACAAGCAGAATTTTTATGGTCTGCTGAGAGTCCAGCAGGGGGTCTGACAGACCTAAATGTAGGAGTAGAATTGGGGGAGCAAGCTGGTTCCCCTTTAAGCTTTTGTATCATGTGCACAGCTCTCATTTCAGCATATTTGATGAGTTGATATCAGTCCAATGCCCCATCTCATGGATGATCTATGGCAAAGGTAGCCAATGTGTTGCCCTCCAGATCTTGTTGGACCACTGCTTCCAGCATCTCTTAGCATTGACCAAACTGGGTGGCTTTGGTCCAAAATCTGCAGGAAACCATACTTGCTACTCTAGATCCATGGCATGCCCAGATCATGACTCAGTATCATGGAATCAGTAGCGTGGCAATTGTTATCTTGGCTTGTTCATTATCATATGTATATATCCCACTCTTCCACCAGGTAGCTAAAGGCACCATGCATGGTTTCCTCTTTCCGGTTAATCCTCGCCACAACCCTCACACAACGTTTAGTGATCCAGAGTCACCCAATGAGCTCCATGGATAATTTGAACCTGGGTCCTCCCAGTTCTAATCCAATGCTCTGAGGCCAATGCCTGCTTGGTTCTCAAACGCCTTGGTACTCAAACAACTTGGAACCCAAACACTGCAAACCCGGAAGTAAGTTTTCCAGTTTGCGAACTTTTTTCAGAAGCTGAACGTTCTCCGTTTGGAGTGTTACGCTTCCAATTTGAGTGTTAAGCTGAGGTTTATCTGTTTTTACTATTTATTTTGCGTTTTTGTGGCTCTTTTTTGTTTTTGTGACTGTGTGGAACCCAGTTCAGCTACTGATTGATTGATTGATTGATTGTGTGTGGCTGCAGTACATTGTTTATTGCTTTCATTTTATGGATCAATGGTCTTGCTAGATAGTAAAATTCATGTTAAATTGCTTCTTTTAGGGGTTGTTTTTAAAAGCCTGGAATGGATTAATCCACTTTGTGCTACTTTCTATGGGAAAGCGCACCTTGGTTTTGGAACGCTTTGGTTTTGGAACGGACTTCCGGAACGGATTAAGTTTGAGAACCAAGGTACCACTGTAACCTAAATTGAGCCTACACTGAACTTGAACTGAAAGCAGAATCCACACTTTTTAATTATAAGCTGACTTTTCCTCTAGCAGGGTTATACACTGTGGAATATTATATTTATATATATTTTTACCGAAGTGGTTCATCAGGTGGGGCAGAGCTACTCTAGTGTCTGAGTAGGTGGGTCACTGCTGCTTACCAGGTGAGGAGGTTGACACAGTGCAAATGATCCAACAGTAGCACTGAATGGGCTCTGCTGGTGCGTTTGTACCATGCAGGCATTCCCACATCGCCCTCCCGCTAAGCAGCAGCAGCAGCCCACCTGATAGGAAGCTAGCAGAGGGGCTCTACCCCATCCATTGTGGTTTATCCCCTCGGCAAAATAGAATTTACTCCAGGTTTGCTGCAGTTACATTGCTGGAGTAAGACTGGAGGAGAAATTTGATGGTTCACATTTAAAGGTGACCTTGCCTAGTTCATGCTTCCAGAAACAATATGCAAACCGAAAGGCAGCCACCCTTCAAATTATGCACTTCTCTAAATTTTGCAATGCAGTTCCCTAGCCAAGTAATGAGTACAAAAATGCATATGCTAGGGTATACTGAAAAGTGCATTTTGTGTGTGAAAATAACATACAAAAATGCAATACTTTAGGGGAAATTGCTTTGCTAAAATGTGTATATTAGGCAAAATTGCACAAAGAACAGTGTATATTAGGACAAAACTGCACTAATATGTTGACTATTATTATTCTTTTTAATAATAATAATAAATTGATTGAATTCATTTATGAGGGACTAAAAAAACCTGCAGATTGATATGGAAATGTGTATAAGTGAATTTAAGATTGGAAAAATGAGAAATGGAGAGAAACCGAAACTGAAGGATTCACCCATGCCTATGAGTAAAGCTGAAATACTGAAATCTAAAGCTGAAATCTACAGAATTTTTAACTCTCAGGTTCAGGTCTTGAGATGTTTTTTCAATATGATCCCCCTGAGATTTAGGTCCTGCAGTGGCGTAGCGTGGGTTGTCAGCACCCGGGGCAAGGCAAGTAATTTGCGCCCCCTAACCCGTGGATTTGCGCCCCCTAACCCGTGGATTTGCCCTAACCCCAGATGTTGCGCCCGGTGCGGCCGGCCCCCCCTGCACCCCCCACGCTACGCCACTGAGGTCCTGGCAACAGAATACTTTTGCTGTGCACTTGTTTTATTTTCATCACACCCTAACTGTAGGATATATGCACTTGGACCATCCAAAGATTGCATGTTTATGTGTACACCAAGACCACCTTAGGTATGTGCACCCAGAAAGGTAATGCATGAAGAGACGCCCAGCTAAATGTGGCGTGCATTCGCGTCTTGTGTAATAATCCGCAGTCCAGAAGACAACACAATAGCAGCTGGATTTACCATGCTAGGAGATATCCCAGACACCAAAGGCACACAAAGCAAAACAAAAGAGCACCAGGGTTTGATATTTATGTGTCATAATATTTTGACAATGCATTTCAAGAATGCTATGCTTGCTACTGGAATCTGCACAAAGACTTGATTATTGCTTTTTATTGAATTTTAATGGGATAAATTGTTAAATTTGGCTGAGTCACTTCTGCCTAGCGGGGTTGCCAGTCAAAGTCTGGTGCTTTTGCACGGCTGTTTTTGTTTAGGGCTAATAATGCGTGAAGAGCAGGTTCCAGTCTTTTGCATTCCAAGACCAAAGCAAAGGCTTTTTATAGATATATCCATTTGCACAGAGGTCCATGGCATATTGGTCCTCATTACGCACATAACAGAAATAATCATTCTGTAATGTTCTGCTTTGGGTGCTGGATGCCACCTTGGCATCGCTGAGTGGCAAGAAACCACACAGCTTTATTGCGATGCATAGATCCAAAATACACAGTACAACAATGACATCAACAGTTATTAAGGCGTAAGAGTGGCCTTGCTAACCAACAGAGGAGCTTTAGTCCACATATACTGATTTCTGACCGTTACTGCCTGTGAGAGAAATTTTGAAACAGCCAGAGTAATAGTATCAGTCTTTTCCTCAAGGAACACCTTAACATAAAAGGATTCAATTACAGTTAGGTAGCTGTGTTGGTCTGCCTTGGTCGAAACAAAACAAAACAAAATTAAAAATAAAAAAAATCCTTCCAGTAGAACCTTAGAGACCAACTAAATTAGTTATTGGTATGAGCTTTCGTAGTGTGCATGCTACTGGAAGGAATTCTTTAATTTTATTTCATAAAAGGATTCAGCAATTCCAGGTTGTTCTGTTAATATCGGTTTGATTAGAAGCTGTCTAAACTGTTTTTTTTACAGACGACAGAGTAATAAAATGTGTTCCACACATTCAACATCCTGGGAACATGTGCACAGCTTAGCTTGGTATGGTATGCCAGCCAATCTTCCACTCAGCACTTCAGATGGAGACATTTAATCTGGCTTTAGAAAATAGATGGTGATAGTTTGGTACGGTCAGATACTTAAATTAGGGAGATAAACAGAAAACCCCGCAGATATTGTATTCCTAAAACAGATGAGCCACAGGTCACATATGAGCAAGGTACAAAAATACTTTACAGTCTTTGAAACATATTACAGTAAAGGTAAAGGACCCCTGGACAGTGAAGTCCAGTCAAATGCGAATATGGGGTTGCAGCACTCAGCGGCACGCTTTCAGGCTGAGGGAGCCAGCGTTTCTTCACAGACAGCTTTCTGCGTCATGTGGCCAGCAGGACTAAACTGCTTCTGGCGCAACGGGACACCATGACCGAAACCAGAGTACACGGAAACGCCATTTACCTCCCCGCTGCAGTAGTACCTATTTATCTACTTGCATTGACGTGCTTTCGAACTGCTAGGTTGGCAGGAGCTGGGACACAACAGCAGAAGCTCACCCCATCATGGGGATTTGAACCGCCGATCTTCTGATCGGCAAGCCCAAGAGGCTCAGTGGTTTAGACCATAGTGCCACCCGCACCCCTGTATTACCGCATATAGAACCATTGCCACTATCGCCAACCTTAACTGCACCTACAAGTGTCCCTGTTTTCCAGGGACACTCCCGGATTTACAGAAGCCATCCCAGTTTCTGATCTGATCCCGAAATCCCTTCTTTTCGTTAGGATGTTCCTATTTCCATCAGAGAAATGTTGGAAGCTATGAGCTACATGCTAGTATTCAGTAATGCAGGTTCAGATTTTGGATAAGCATGGCCATTTTGCCCATGCCCATTTTGCCCATTAAGTCTCTGGTCAGCTGGGAGGCATGGGGCATTATTGGCATGACAGCATAGTCTGGCAGGCTCCTGGCAGGGCCCCCTGGTTGCTTAGCTCTCTGAGACCCAGGGCAAGTGTAATTGGTTTCTCCCCTAGCCTGCATGGTCCTGAGGCAGCCAGTGAAAGCTCTTAAGCACTGGTGATAGTGTTTCGGTAGCTGCCGTGTTTTGCACCAGATGGAACTTCTGGACCAGGGCCAAGGGCAGCCCCACATAACAGTGCATTGAAACAATTGAATCTTGAAATTACCAATGCATGAATCACCATTCCTGGGAACTGGGCGCTCCTGAAATGCCACAGGTGGGTTCTTTTAAGGGCTGTACAAAATGCTTAATATTGATGGCATGGAAGTTGAAAAATTCTTCCTGCCACAAGTGAGTGGAAACAGAATGTGCTTAAATTAGCACAACGTGAGTGAGTACTCTGCTGTAGACATGAGTCTGCCTGAGCATTTTCAAAGAAATGTGTGGAAATCCCCGAGTATATATATAATTAGGGGATTAGGATTCTATTAGTATCACTCTCCCTCCCTCCCTCCCTCCCTCTCTTTCTCTCTCACACACACATGGATAAAGATCTTCAGTTTGACTAATATTATGATTTTATTGTTTGGAGAAAGGCAGGAGGTTGGGTTATTTTTGGTTTCACATCATTTCCATGTATTGCTTAATACCAAAGTAGGACTATGCCTTAATAGGAAGACTACACACACACACACACACACAATCCTTTTAAGCCATCTTCCTAGTAATTGCCTTCTCTGTTGTCATTGTCGAATCCTCCCCAACTCTCTACCAGTAGCAGGATGAAAAAGCACACCTTGATTGTACCTTGGATGGCTCTCTGTCCTCTATCAGGATTGCTGATAGATGGTGGGTTCAATGAGGCCAGAATCCAATTTGATTTATTGCCTTTAAGCTGCAGGGGCCTTCTGGATTTGGACTGCTGTTCTAGGAAAGTAGGCATTCCCTGTGTAAAATGATATTGCCAGCGACTGACATTTTGATTGTCTCTCAGCACTTGGGATCATAGAACAAATCTCAGTGGGTGATCGAAGGAAAATCTCTGCTTTCTATAAAAATAAAGTCACATTCCTTTGTGTGCAAATTAAATTCTGTGCTGGGATAAAATGGGGATGCACACATATAGGATAAAGCTCCATAAAATCTGGAAAAAGGCAAGGTTCAGTGATGGAGGCCATAGGTTCAGCCTCAGAAGTGTTGGAACGACAACCAGGGAAACAGTTTTGAATCCATATTCATCCTCCTAAGCATAAGACTGCACTTGCCCTCAGTGAAGTGACACGTTAGGTAAAGGTAAAGGTACCCCTGCCCGTACGGGCCAGTCTTGACAGACTCTAGGGTTGTGCGCTCATCTCACTCTAGAGGCCGGGAGCCAGCGCTGTCCGCAGACACTTCCGGGTCACGTGGCCAGCGTGACAAGCTGCATCTGGCGAGCCAGCGCAGCACACGGAACGCTGTTTACCTTCCCGCTAGTAAGCGGTCCCTATTTATCTACTTGCACCTGCTAGGTTGGCAGGCGCTAGGTTGAACTGCTAGGTTGGCAGGCGCTGGGACCGAGTGACGGGAGTGCACCCCGCTGCGGGGATTCGAACAGCCGACCTTCCGATCGGCAAGTCCTAGGAGCTGAGGCTTTTACCCACAGCGCCACCCGCGTCCCTCACTTTACCATGTGTTAAATTCTGTGCTGGCATTTCTGGCCTGGTGGCTGGTCTTGTGAATGTGTCAGGACATGTCAATACGAGGCCCAGTGCGACAGAGTGGTTAGTCTAGGATTGAGAAGCCAGTCACTGTCCCTCAGCTGAACCCACTTCATAGGATTTTGGGTGTTAAATGGGGTGTGTGGAAACAGAATCATGTCCTTAGCTTAGGCTTTACTAAATGCAAAAAGCATTGATGCTTGAGCGTGCGTAGAATCTGGGACACATGCATCCTGTCTGCCTGGTTGTTGTTTTGAAACGGAAATGCTTCCTTGTAAAATGATCCCCATCTACTGCAATAGCACCATGATGATCCCATCATTCTTCCAAAAAAATTTCTAGCCATGGACTGAGAGTGGCATAATGAGCTTATTAATTCTGAATAATACATGGTTTTGAAAGCTTCTGTCTAAAATGAGATGAGCTCTTTTATAGCAATGACCTAGCAGTACAATAAACCAAAAGAATTTATGGGGAATACTTTAACAGACAGAACGGTGGCTTGACCCATGAATAAATCAATTTGTTTGCATCAACTTGCAGGCTGGGGTGGGGTGGGGACAAAATCTGCAATGAGCTGAAAGTTTACAAGGTAGCATATTGGATAAATGTGTAGAAGGCAACAGCTGCTTCTTCAGACTTCAGCGTTTACAGCTGTGCTGCCTTTTTGTAGAATATGGAATCCAGTTCAGACTTAATGCCAAACAATAATTTGCCATGGTATCTTGAATAATGCTATCATCTGAGCCCACCAAATCAGGACCTGAAACCATAGTTTGTTTGAGGCTTGTCTGCAAATCACAGTTTCAGCTAACTGTAGTTTGGCATTAAGCTGAACCAACAAAACCATGGTTTGAGATGCTCTTCCAGCTGTTCTAGGTTACTGAGATTCATAGCGAAGTCAGTGAAGAGAGAGACTGCATAAACCATGCTTTACTTGGAACACAAATTATGGTTTGGAGTTCTACATGTAGAAAGTTTTCCCATAGTTTCCCCTTCAATATAAGCTGCTGCTTCAGGCTTGGTCACTCATTGCAAGCAACTGGTAGTTAGAGTAGTCATATAGGTTGTGGTCATTTGAAGCCCAACCTGCCCCCCTGTGACTGCTGTTCACTTCCATGGACCTCAGCCTCACCTGGACTTTGCACACTTATTTATTACATTCATAATTTTGTGATTCCTCCCATGAGTTCAAGGTATTTATGTCCCAACTCAATAAAATAAAATAAAATAAAATAAAATAAAATAAAATAAAATAAAATAAAATAAAATAAAATAAAATAAAATAAAATAAAATAAAAAATAAATACTATTCTGAGAGATAAATAATACTCCAAGATAACACAACCAGCATAAAACACACCTAAAATGTAAATCCATATATAACAGTGCAGGATAACATCCTAGGATAACATCCCAGCTGCTGGTGAGGACACACCCACACACATATATAGTTTGCACTTCTCTGACATTTAGGTCATCTTGGGGACCGTCCTTAAAAGTAGCATCTCCTGACTCCAGACTGCAGTTACACATTTGAACTTTTTGAGTCCTAAATCTGTATATACGTGACTGGGAATTGTGTCTCACTCTCTTCCTGATTAATGAAAGAAGTAATAATACCAAGGTGTTCAAAATGAATCTGTTTCCTTTGGGTTTCTAAGGTGACATAGAATCATAGAATCATAGAGTTGGAAGAGACCACAAGGGCCATCGAGCCCAACCCCCTGTCAGTTTCTCCTTTATTGCTAAATCCAGAAGTTTGGTGCACCAGTTCTAGATATTTGGAACTGTAAGCCTTTTCCCATTGCTGCACCATCATTTAATTTGTTGCCACAAGCATAAACCTAATCAAGTCTTTAGAAGGTGCTTCTACATTACCATCAAAAGATACAGATAATAAGCATGGGCTGTAGCCTTTAAACATGTTCCCTCTGCTAATTCTATGCTTACACTGGCCCTGTGAGTTAGGTTATGACAGAGAAAGAGAGAGCGACAAGCCCAAAGTCACACAGTAAGATTTGTGGCTAAGGAGGGATTTATGTGTGTATGTCCCTGATCCCAGTCCAACATTCCACTACGCCCTTCCCTCTAACAACAGGAGTTGTACTTCAACAATATCTGGAGAGCCACAAGTTCCCTGTTCTGCATTATCTGGATGAACTAATTACTGGCAAATCAATGTTTTGGGCAGTGTTCAGCAGCAGTCCTAATAAAGGCTATATTCTAGCAGAGCCAAAAGACACAGGTTGATGATAGCATGTTGGCAAGCTGTGCCCTCTGGGACTCACGCCTTGCTTTTCAGTGTCCGGTGGGTATCTGTTCTTTTTTTTTGGGGGGGGTCCTCCGTTTAAGTCATTGGCTGAGTGTCAGTGAAAACAGTTTGTTCCATTGCCTTTAGCTTCTTGGTTGCCAGTTCCAAAGAGATGCCTGGCTTGCTGCTTTCAACTGCTGCGGCATCTTGCTTGGATGAATGCGCTGGTGCTTTTCCTAAGCATATTTAAAAAACAAAACACTTCAAGAAACAAAACAATGTCTAAGTAATAATTGCTGAAAGCATTGCAGTGTTGATGGAAGGACAAGAGCCAAATCTGAAGGGCAGAAATATGTAAGCAACAACATCAAGAGGGATATTTCTTGCTGTTGTGGGTTGTATATCTTCACTTTATTGGACTGGCAGTGATGTCAGCCAGATGACTGTGTCCCTCTGTGAACTGAGAGCAAATCCCATAAAGAGAAGGGAATGTAAGAGAACAGTTATTAAAATTTGGTCCAGTAAGGTTTTGCTTGTGTGTGTGCTTTGGAAAAAATCCCGCAGTGAAGTCTTGTGGCACCTTAAATACTTAACAGATTTATTGTGAGATAAGCTTATTTGGTGCCACCTGGTATTTTATGAATTCTGTAGTTGACTTGGCATGAGGAAAAGTGTGTGCGTGTATCTCTGTGTGTTTTTAACAAGGTGTCACATTTTTGAACTGCAATCAGTTTCAGAACTTGCTCTACCAAGTTAAACTGGGTGCACTTGCAGAAATTTAAACAATGCTAAAGAAAGGGGGGGGGACACATTTTACATCCAGGCAGTTTAAATGAATGTAGAAGTTCTATAGCCACCAATTTATATGTTATGTAAATTGAGTAAATTGCCTGAGGTCTCTTTCCTTGAATAATCTAGATCGCATCTGCACCACACATTTAAAGCAGTATCATACCACTTTAAACAGCCACGGCATCTCCCAAAGAACCCTGGGAACTGTAGCTGGTTGAAGATGCTGAGCATTGTTAGGAGACTCCCTATTCCCCTCACTGAACCACAGTTCCCAGAGTAGTTCCCATTTTTTTGGGAAACTCTGTCAGTTTCCTCCTCTCTAGTCTCATTGTTGTCCCTTGCAGAACTCAGTAGGGAGGAGAATGGGGCAAAACGTGCATTAGTTGGCTCTGCCTGTTTGGCTCCAGCTACTGTTTGGGCTCCCTGTTTTCTGCCCTACCAGCCACAGCCACACAAGACCCAATGATCGATAAGCTCCACCCACCTGTGGGGTGTGTGGGTGTATGGAGATAAGGATCTTGCCTGGTGACTGGATCTGGTTCCCCACACCATTTTAGATGACTTCGTAAACACTGTGGCGTTTGCATGCAGTGTTATTTGTTTGCTGGCAGCTGTTAACAGTCTGGCAATGGCAATGACTGAGAGTTACTGCTATTCCTTCCAGGTGGGTTATACATTTTGTAAGGAAGTGGTTTTCTTATTTATTTTATTTTTTAAAAAACCATTAAACCAAGCTTGCTTAAGTGAGAGTTTGGGCCTGTTGCCATTTATGAAACCACAGGACTCGGTCCATCAAACCTTAATGGATGTGTTGAAGGAGTCTGCCTAGCTGAATTCTGAGTATCATTAAATAAGATGAAATGCTATAATCTGGTGTGCCAGGCAGCCCCCCAGAATTACACTTAATGCACGTTAACTTTCCAAGTGACGCTGCAAAGTAAAGAACTCTTAATTGGATTGTCTCGCGCTGGCAGCCAATGCATGCTCATCTGTTATAATGAAGACTTTGTGTTCTGAGAAATGTTTTCTCCTAGGACTGGAAAGTAGTTAGGCTTTTGGGACAGGCAATGGTGTTGCCATTACCATGGTTAAAATGAGTTTTAAAATATCCTTCCCCACCCCCACTCCTTTCCCCCCCCTTTTTCGAGTTCTACACCCAGTTTTATAACCAATGATCTGGAATGGCTTGAACAAAGATTTCCCAAACTTCTGATAGATGAGAACCAAACTAAACGACATGCTCTCTTTGCTTACAGCCCTGCCCCTCTGAACATCAAACTAAATGTTAATAATTTACAGCCCACTGACCAGAAATAAAAAGTTATAGGATGTAAAATAAAGAGAAAAGGGGGGAGGGGGGTAACCTCAGAAAGCAATAATAGATTAATGGAAACAGTGATAATTTTTGCAACTTACCTGTTAAAAAACCAGAGCTCTCCAATAAAACGATCAGAGACTCTGAAGACGGGCCTGGGATGGTCTGTGTAATGGAGTATTATCACAGTTTCTCTGCCTCTCTCATCACCCCAGGATAAAAAAATCCAGTTTTTTTAAAAAGTGCTGCTGATTCCATCTCTCTGTTATTACAAGGACAGTCTTGTTTGCATGATTTTTTGGTATATATATGCCCTATAAACTTTTTGAGGGAAATGCATTGAAGCCTGCTGAGGGGGTGGGGACCCACTTTCCTGTATCTGGCAATAGATAGTCAGTTCAAATCAAGCAGCCTATTCTGAAAACCAGAAACTGGCAAACCTGGAGGGATGCTTTTTTGTTTGGTTTTCAGTTGAAAAGCAGTTGCGTGGAGCTCCTTGTTTCAGAGGACTGCCATGAGCTGCATATCCTCCTTCCCCGCTTATCTTCTGTTCAAAGTCACCATCTCCAGGTTGCTTTTCACTCTGCAGGGGAAAAGACACAGGGATCCTGTTTCAGGACAGTTTTGTGTTGGGGAAAGAGGTGCAAGAAGCACCCTCAGCTCTGCAGCATCTCTGCAAGAGGATTAATGTAATGACGGAGTTGCACCTGGTGCAGAGATAGCATCAGAATCACCTGCCTTCTACACCTCCAACACAGGCAAAAGTAGATCTGTGGAACTTGCAGAGAAGCAGCAGAAAACGCTCTTCCATTCTTTATAGCACACAGCTTTGGCTGAGCAAATAAAACTGAGCGAAGATATGGAATTAGCAGACTTAGGAGTCCTTGTTAGCACAGGTGTCTTTAGAAGCACCTTCATCCTTGCCAGCTTTATTTGAGCTTGTTGGCTTTATCTCACCATCTTCTTATTCCAGAGAAAAAATTGGGCACAATTTTTTGTGCACAAGAAGAATCATTGCTGAAGCTTGTTGCTTGTTTGTCTCTTCCTCCAGCTTCATATGCCTTGTTGGCTATTGATTCTTTTGAAGAGAGTTCGCATCGAAAGCAAGATATCATTACATTATAGGATGGGGTGAGAGGTTGGTTGGTTTAGACGTTACCTTTGGGTCCCCTCTGTAGTTTTATACCTGTAAAATATTGAAGGAACTGTTGAAGTGGTCAAACCCGTCTCTTGGGCTTCATACACACTAACCTGTCTGTAGCACCAAAATGTAGTTTTTCCTTAATCCAGAATCGTTCATCCACAATGTTGTGTGTGGTTACTTGATATGTCTTTGATTACGTTTCCCATACCTTTCCCTCCCTGCCCAGGTGAATGAAGAAAGAAGTGGTAACTGCAGTCTTGAGGTATGCCCTCCCACATCATTGGGCAGGTGTAGGCGCACATGTGTTTTCAAACAGACATGGTACAGCCAGTGCTACTTTTCTAGAAAAAGAGGTGCCAGAGCTCACTGTGAACTTCTCCCTTCTTCTCTTAGAATGGCAATAGTACCCACCTGAGAGGTGCCGTTGCCGAGCTCTGGTGAGCTCCAGTTGGGGAAAAATACGCTGAGTACAGGGCAATGCAGAATTAATTGGCAGTGCACATTTATTTTTGTAATGCAACTAGTTTCTCTTGAAGCACTTTTCAGGGGCAAGAAATATGCAGTAAACCTAGTGTGTAGACTACATAGAAAAAAGCAAGTACTCAATCTCCAATGATTAGACAAAACAAATTCCTTCCAGTAGCACCTTAAAGACCAACTAAGTCAGTTCTTGGTATGAGCTACCTATCTGTAACTGATCCAATGATTAGGTTATCCATGTCTTTTCCTCCCTACATACAGCCCAGGTGAATGAAGAAGGAAGTCATGATTGTAATCTTGGTATACACCCGGAGTTAACAGGTAGTTGAAGATACACCCCTACATTGCTAACACAGCCTAAATCTGTTTTCACTTGTTTTTTTCCATGGTCATATGGTAGGGCAGTGGTTTTCAACCAGTGTGCCGGGGTGCCTTGAAAAATGGTCAGCGGTGCCATGGGCAACATTGGCCTCCATCTCTCTCTCTCTCTTTCTTTCCCTCCCTCCTTCTGATGCCCTCTCGTGTCTCTGCTTTCCGGAGGCTTGCACAGCTATTTGTTGCAGCAGCACCAGCTATAAGCTCCCCAGGTGAATGATGCCTCTGTGGCTGGCCAGGGGGTGCTGGTTGACAGGAGATGAGTAAGCAAGCAAGCAAGCAAGCAGAGGAGGGAGCCCAGCCAGCTAGTCCTCCAGCCCTTGCTGTTGGGAATGGACAGACCAGTGGGAGGCCAGGCAGGCAGGCACTGTGCTGGCCTTTCTTATGTTTGCTGTGTGGAAGGCCTGCCTGGGAGCTGAGTGCCTGGTGCTGAAGGGGAGCCAGTCTGCCATGCAGGGTCAGCAGTGCCCACTGCTGCCTCCCAAGGTAAGGTGCTGGCCTCACGTTCACCTCTGGCCAGTCTCTGTTGGGCCACTAAGGCTGGGGGCATTTTCTTCCCAGGCCCCTGTGGGGCAGTGTGAGGAGGCACCTCTCTTTGGGGCAGGGAGGAGCAGCTCAGTGACCAGGGGCAGCAGCTGCTGCTGCCCGGAGGACTCCCAAGGAGAGGGGAGAGGAGGCTGGGGAAACCTTTCACAAGGGAGGGTGTTTGAATAAGGGTGAGAGGCTGCCAGCTCTGCAGGCAAGGGGTGACATAACTGGGCTCCTGAGCCCCACAGCAGTGCCTCCTCACATTGAGTGCAGAAAGAATGTAGGGAGCCGTAGACTCAAAAGGTTTGAAAACCTCTGCTGTAGGGTAAAGGAGAATCAATATGCAGCGAGCTTTTATTTTAGGCATGAAGCCAATTTCTCAAGAAGCACTTTTCAGGGGCAAAAAAGTATGCAATAGATCTTGGTTATATGTGGATTACATGGAAAAAACAAGCACTTGATCCCCTTTGATTCTAGAAAAAAAAAGGTTGTGTAAATGCAGCCTTTGTTAAGTTAATGGATGTAGCCAAGCCTATCATGTACCTCTTTGAGGGACTAAAAAGAGTTGACCGAGAAAAACTGTGTTGTCATAGAGACTACTTGCTTGAGATGCTTCCAGAAGAAAGGAGAAGGGCCTCTCTGCCACCTTCCATGGCAAGAGGCGATGCAATCCTGCAAGGTGTAGGAGAGTAATAGGCCAAGGATCAGTCTGGTGTAAACTCTTGCAGGAGTTCAGCAAGAGGACGTGCACCAGTTGGAAGCAAAGCAGTATGTCTAGCCCAAACCTTTTGCAGGTGCAAATGGCATCGAAACCAGATTGCATTTAACCACCTTTATACCATCATGAGCATAAGTCAAGATGTTGGCATCTGTCTGTCTTGGGAGGCAATGGAAGAGTGTGTCTTCGGGGGAGAAGTCAAACTGTTGGAAGGTTACAGTGCCTGTTATGCCTGTGGAGACCAATACGGGAGAGACATGTTTTGCTGCAGTTGGGGCAGATGAAGGTGTGTGGCTGTGTTGCTGCAGATTCACCATGGCATTTCTCCTCTCTGCGTTCCTCCCAGCAGTCATTTCTCCTCTGGTCACTGTTGTGGATACACAACCTGCCTTGTCTTCAGGCACTGTGGTTGTCTTGCAAGGGATTCCCACACAGCGGGGTTGATGTTGCAAGCCTTCACATGTCTGAAGATGAGTGTACAGTGCAAATGGCGTCTGAAGGAGCCCAGAGAGGCTTGACCTGCTTTCTGTGCTGAAACCAAAGCTATAACTTTGGCGAACCCTGGAAACCCAGTAGAGAAGCAGGGTCTGCTGGAGTGTTAATGCCATGAGCCATCATACACTCAGTCTGCATATGTGTGTAAGTAAAACCATATACAGTGGTACCTCAGGTTAAGAACTTAATTCGTTCTGGAGGTCCGTTCTTAACCTGAATCTGTACTTAACCTGAAGCACCACTTTAGCTAATGGGGCCTCCTGCTGCCGCCGCGCTGCCACAGCACGATTTCTGTTCTCATCCTGAAGCAAAGTTCTTAACCTGAAGCACTATTTCTGGGTTAGCGGAGTCTGTAACCTGAAGCGTATGTAACCTGAGGTACCACTGTATCGCCAATGACACAGTAGTCTCCAGTAACCTGCATTCTAAGGAAACCCAACCTCGGGTCTGTGCAGGCACCTCAAAAGTATCTCACTGCTTGGAGATTGGAGTGCATGCAACAGTGACATTCCTTGATTCAGTCCAGCTTTCCTTGCTTCAAAACACAGCTCCAAGCACATGAGAACCCTTCTCTTCCAAGGAACATTAATCCATGACTGGCAGAAAAGGCTTAACAGGCAGCCTAAGATTCTGGGTGGACTGTTTATGTGCAGGGAAAGTAGGGGGGTGGGCAGTTTTCTTATTTAATGGTTGTTGCCACTTCAAAAAAGAAAAGAAAAAGAGGATGCTTAAGAGCAAGGGAAGGATACAGCTTTCCCAGCAAACTTTGCTTCTCTTCTTCACTGGACAATATGATCCTTGGCGGAAGATTGAGTTACTCAGAAAGGGAAACCAGAATCAAAGCCGGGGGCTTACTCCGCATGACTGACTGGCTGATCCCTAAAAAGGATTCCATTCTCAGTTCCTGAAGGCATGTTCCCAAGCTCAGCTTCTCATGTGAGCTTGGAAACAAGCTGGAGGTAAAGTGAGTTAGACTGGGCTTTCCCACTTGCAGAATGAGATACTGTAGAGAGAAGCTCTTGCTAACCTGGTCTCATAACTTGGTCTGTTACAGACTGTTTTATCCCGTGCTGCAAATGTGGAGAATTCTGTCTGCCCTGCCTTTGCAAGTAAGTCTAACAAAGTCACTGGCATGAGAAAATCTTTATCGACTCCTCAGCCCACCCTGTGCCTGCACTTAATTCACTTGTAACTACAGTACTAATATGCTTACAGAATGCATATATTGTTTTTCAGTGCTGTGCTATCAAAGTAGCGCGTAATTAAATCAATTACATACAAGCAATTTAGAATCAATATATAAATAGTGAAAACCCCTAAAGCCTGCTTTAAAAAAACTCTCACACAACAAAAATAAGCAAGATCAGTTGTAGATGACGAAAATAAGAAGCGGTGCAAACTCACAAATGCAGAAGGGCACAGAATGATATTCACTTGTTTGCAAAACACCAGTACATCTTTTCAAACCATCTTCCCAAAGGTTGACTGAATGCATAGAAGAGGAGCAAGATTGCAGCTAATGAATGCATCTGAATACCACTTGGTGAGGAACAGACATTGAGCATGGCAAGATCTGTCAGAAGAAGAGTCAAGGCCAGGCATAGGCAAGCTCAGCCCTCCAGATGTTTTGGGACTACAATTCCTATCATCCCTGACCACCGGTCCGGTTAGCTAGGGATCATGGGAGTTGTAGTCCCAAAACATCTGGAGGGCCGAGTTTGCCTATGCCTGGGCAAGGCATCTGATCACCTTCAAAAGATGATTTGTCTTCAGCAGGATGAGGAGACAAGGGACAAGCTTTTATTCTGCACTTCCCTATCCCACTGCATCCTGGCTCTTCAGGGACCTTGGTCTCCTTCTCCAAATGCTTTGGGGACTGTGTGAAGAACTCCCCCATCCCTTTTTGCCATGGCGGTGCTGGCCTCACACACACACTGAATTGCCACCAGCATGATTACTTTCCAACTTTCTGTGGAGCAGGAGAGGAACCCCCACCAGCGTTTCGGGAGCACAACACTTTCCGTGGAGCCCTGGCAGCCACCACTTTGTTATTGTCCACATTCACAGCCCTGAGTTCTCACTGGAAGGACAGATCCTGAAGCTGAGGCTCCAATACTTTGGCCACCTCATGAGAAGAGAAGACTCCCTGGAAAAGACCCTGATGTTGGGAAAGATGGAGGGCACAAGGAGAAGGGGACGACAGAGGACGAGATGATTGGACAGTGTTCTTGAAGCTACCAGCATGACTTTGGCCAAACTGTGGGAGACAGTGGAGGACAGAAGTGCCTGGCGTGCTCTGGTCCATGGTGTCATGAAGAGTCGGACACAACTAAACGACTAAACAACAACATTCACACCCACTGCTGTTCTTTGTGACACATGAACCAAGACATCTGAAATTAGGCTGTGTAGATCTTTCATGTGCAAAGCACATGTGCAGCAGCAGCAGCAGCAGTCCAGCTATGTGTGTGTGTTACTGGCATGGCTCTTGACACTTACTGTAATATGAGAAACAGATATCAGAAAGGCAGCACAAGGCTCCTGAATACTTAACCCATCTCTCACTTGCAGAAACTTCTTCTGTCCTACCTAATGACCCAAAAGCTTCTCATTCCCAGCCATTGAGATAGATTGGGGTGTGTGTGCGTGAGCAAATGCTCCAGAAGGCATTGACCACTAGTAATGGCTTGGGTGGGAAAAGCTGCCATTGCCTTCTGCCCTAATAAGCCATCACCTACCACTTTCTGGTAGCTAAGGCAGGAATGTGGGACGCTGTGGGTTAAACCACAGAGCCTAGGGCTTGCCGATCAGAACGTCGGTGGTTCGAATCCCCGCAACAGGGTGAGCTCCCGTTGCTCGGTCCCTGCTCCTGCCAACCTAGCAGTTCGAAAGCATGTCAAAGTGCAAGTAGATAAATAGGTACCACTCCAGCGGGAAGGTAAACGGCGTTTCCGTGATCTGCTCTGGTTCTCCAGAAGCGGCTTAATCATGCTGGCCACATGACCCAGAAGCTGTACGCCGGCTCCCTCGGCCAATAAAGCAAGATGAGCACCGCAACCCCAGAGTCGGTCACGACTGGACCTAATGGTCAGGGGTCCCTTTACCTTTAAGACAGGAATGTTGGGGGTTTGCATTTGCTGAATGACCTTCTGCCATCTGTAAGGGAGTTGTCAGGGAATGAGGTCTTGCACCAGGATGCTGTGCAGGTGCCAAGGCTCAAATATGCAAGCAGCTCCTCAGAGTGGAATCCCAAGTGATGTGTGAGACCGTGGCTGCTGACTGCTCCGTATTGGGACTTGAAGGGCCAGAAGACAGGGAGCCCCATGGTAGGTGGACCAATGGCAGGTGGAATGGGCTCATTCTAGTTTTGTCCCCTGCTCTGTTCTACAGGGGCAAAACAGAGACTAAGGAGGAGGAGGAAACTGACAGTAAAGGGCTGCCCCTTGTGGTGGTTTTTTTAAAAAATGATCCATATTCTTTATTTGTTTCCACCGTTTTCCAAAACTGGTACAAAAATGAAAATAGCAAAGGGGAGGGGAATGCAGTCATGGGGGTTTTTGATGTCGCCACCAGACATAATCAGCAAGATATCTGCTTGCTTGAACAGAGTCCTGCAGCTCAGACATGACCCTCCCACCTCTGAAAAGAACCCCACACAGTCACGCAAGAAGTTGTCATGATCCCCCCACCCCTCCCACCCACAATATATTCAGTGCTTGCTCCCTATTCCACAGTGACCCTGAGTGCAGACTTGGCACCAGCCTGACTGCAATGCACACGGCTTGCCCCAAATGCATAGTGTCCATCACTGTCTAAAATGGTAATGATATTGCCTATTCCAAGCAGGGATTTATTTGCAAGACCAAGCTGAAGAGTTTTAGAAACCATCTTGTCATTTAAAAAAAGGCCTGGGAGACTGACCTAAAGAATTTTCAAAACAATTCTGCAAACTAGTGGGTGGAAGAAGCTGCAATCAACATCCCCCCCCCAAGAACATTGATCCTCTTGGCTTGCAGATAAATCACTGTTATTTCAGAAGTCCAATTCTCTCATTGGTTGTAGGAAGATAGGGAAATTCCCCCCACCCCTTAACCAAGGTGCAAAGGGGGTGCCCCCCCTCTATGCCCCTCTGGTGCAAATGCCCACCACATGCTTTGGCTATTTCCCACACCCTCAAGTTTGTGAACAATCATCAAAAAGGAAAACTGGAAATAAGCCAGAAAGATTTACATAAGATATTTACACATACTAAATATCGAAGAAGGGAATAGAGGGGAAACAATGCTACTGTATTTTATTTTATTTTTAAGATGGATACAAAACCAGAAGGGGTAGCATTTAAATCTTTGGACACACTCTAGGGAAGCATCCCTTTTCTTCTGGCAACTATATAAACCAATGCATTTGGCCTCATTGACACAAGGCACGTTAACCTGAGGCAGCCTTCCTTGGTGGTCATGGAGAGGAAGCCGAACCCAATCCACACGCTGAACCACTTACAGATCCCGGCACCATGCAGGAGTGGCTGGCTCTCCTCATCTGGCCAGGGCGCAGCCACCTGCAAACTGCTGGTTAGAAACAGACCCCATTCTGCACCCCCAGTGGAAATGGTGGGCTCTGGCTGGAGCAGCCTCCCCTCCTCTCTCCCTTGGGGTTGTTTTAAGGAAGAAACAGGCAGATGGGGTTTGACTAAGCACAGACTGAGGTTGGTGAGGCAGTGCTCCACTTGTAAACTTGGAATTTAACCTTTGTACCTGTTGTATAGTCAGAAAGATGGGTGACAGACACAGCCCTTTATTAGAGCAGTTAGCACTGCTCTAAGTCTCTGAACAACAGCGAAGCTGACTGCCTTATATAATGCTCAATAACTTGTAACAGTAACGATGTCCAATGAACTACCCAATCGGTGAAAACAACTCTCAATCCTTCATTTGCATACTGGTGGCCCAGAGTGAGAACTGCAGCCAGTCTGAATACATAACAGCACCAAAGAAGAGAACTGCAGGCTGTGCAGGCCAGAGTGGCTCAGATGATACCCCCGGGGGCTGCCATCTTTTTTTTGTGGTGGCCATCATCTGCCCCTCAGCCCTGCAAGTTCCTTGTCAAAATAGGGCATTCTGGGGCATTAAGATAGCAGCTGCTACCTTGATGGAGCTTTGAAGAGCTCCAGTAAGAACCCCCCCCCCAAAAAAAATTCCCCACAACCTCTGGGATTAGCAAAGGGTGGGGGTGCTCCCACTGATTCTTACACTATGCTCCCCAACCCAATTTGAATGGAATGTTTGGTTTTCCAAATTTTAGCCAGCTCTATTCTTAACTGCATTGGAGTTGGACCTGACAGCAAGCAGTTTAGTTTGATTTATTACGGCCATTGGCCCATATCTAAAACAATACATCAAAATTTATCCATAAACAATACAATTTAAACAGTTCCAAGTTAAAACACCCATATAAAACCAATTTTACTTCAATTAAGTAAACACTATACACAATAAGCTCCCTCTATGTAAACCGCAATTCAAATCCCTCAGATTTTGGGGGATATGCGTCTTAGTTCTGACACTTATTGATGGTTCTTAAGTTTAGCTAAGCTGTCAGAGTCATACAGTGATCCATTTCTCCTCTTTTGAAATAAGACATTAATCAGGTATCTAGCGACTGCAAGGGATCTACTTGTGTCTTCGTCGTTTAATAAGTATATTATTTGGGCTTCCTGAGGTCTGTCAGCAATTCTCGATAAATATGGGGCCAGAAACTTGGACCGTAAAGCCGAATGTAATGGACAACAGAAGATTATATGATATAACGATTCTATAGATCCACTTTTACAGTCACATAGGAGTGAGATCTGTCCGTTGGAGAGTCTGTTACCCAACACATTTGATGGGAAAACATTGAATCTAGCCTTTATAAAGGCATACCTGTGCATCACCACAGATAAGGTAGTTAAATAAGATGGAAGATTCGTTGGTGGTGTTAAGCCAAGGTTTATCGGCGAACAGGTGCCACCACCTGTCGCAATATTAAATTGTAAATCCATCTCCTCTAATTTGTGAGTTATAATTCTCTTGGCAGAAATTAAATCCAATTTTAGTAGTTCAGATGGAGATAGTCCTAAGGACACAAGTTTCCCATGTATTATTTTTGCCCAAGGGCTAGGGAAGTCATCTCGCCAGAGACACTGTATCAAGTGGAGATTTGGAAGTTTATGCCATAATGCCAACCAGTAACAGAGGATGCATTTCCATAATGTGGTTTCTAGAGATGTAACATTTAGTTCGAGTCGTATAGCAGTATTGCCTACACACCTGGGTAATTTTAGCAACCTTCTTAGAAGCTGGCTTTGGATTACCTCCAATTGGGTTAGATTAACAAAAGACCCCCATATTGGAATTGCATATGCTATTGTTGCAATCACCTTTGCCTTGAAAACTTTTAACACTGATGGAATATGGAAAGCCCCATCTGAAAAGAAAAAACGCAGTAGCGCAAAGGAAAGGGCTTTAGCTCTGTTTAATACACATGCAAGATGGACCTTCCAGCCCATGTTGTGTTGGAGAAGGACTCCCAAGTACTGAAATTTAAAGACTTGGTCAATGGCTTTTCCGTCTATTCTCCAATTAAAGGTTTTTCGACTCTTGGTGAAAATTAGGACTTTGGACTTGGCATGATTAATTGTAAGAAAATTTGATTTGCAGTAAACATCAAAAATTTTTAATGCCCTCCTAAGGCCAACTCTTGAGAAAGATAGGATCACTGCGTCGTCTGCGTAGAGTAGAAGGGGGCAACGATATTGGGCAAGATGGGGTGGTGGTGGATCGTTTCTTGAGAATCTATCAGAGGCGCCCTCATATCACTTATAAATAGATTAAAAAGGGTCGGAGCAAGGATACATCCTTGACAGACACCTCTATTGATGGTTACTGAATTTGAGAGGTCGCCGGCCGGCGTGATTCTCACCCTAGCGGCCGATCCGTCATGCAATTTAGTTATTAGCCACAAAAGTCTTTTGTCTATTCCCCATCGTGCTAATTTTCCCCAAAGTAATCCTCTGGGGATGCTGTCAAAAGCGGCCTTTAAATCAATAAAGGCCGCACAAAGTTGGCCTCTATTTGGGGCGGAATATTTCCGGGCAAGGTGGTATAAAACTAAGACACTGACAGCAAGCAGTAAGAGAAGCACCGGTGATTCATCTTGTCACCAAAACCTCTTGGATGAGGAGGTAAATAGAGAACTGTCCATCACTACTTCTTCCCAGTTTCACCTGCTTCTCTAATGTTTCTGTTCATGTCTGTGAAACTTCTCCATCAGCCCCCAGCATCACTGATAACAGACTGGTGTCTTTGACATCCTTCTGCACTGCAATCATAAAGGACTTTTAAACTTAAAGAGCTTCTCCATACGCAGTGGAGGCTTGGTCCATTTGGGCAAATGAGGCACTGCCCCCAACAAACTCAGTCAGCCTCCACCTCTCTTCCTCCTGACTTACAGCCAGTTCAGGGGTGATAGCATTTGCTACTTCTTCTTTAGTCTCAGTGTTGCCCTTGCTGAACTCAGACAAGAGGAAGATGGGAGCAAAACCAGAACAGCCTCTCTCTGTTGTAAGTATCTGGATCTGCCTGCTGTCTGTTCTGGCTCTGCCTACTCTGCGTACTCCCTGCATCCAGCCCCACTGGCCCCAAAAGGGCACCAGCCACCATGGGCAATGGGTTAACTTCCACTAATGCTTAATAAGGCATATTTTCCAGGTGCTCAGCATTACCCAATACTTAAGCCTCCCTTGATCCCAGAACTGATCTAAAAGGGATTGAGAAGCACGTGGAACATGCATCCCAGTACTACTCTGGGATGGCTTTGTGCTAAAATTAAAGACCTCTGTCTGGTTTGCATAATTCTTGGACTCAACAGAGCAAAATGGCTTCATTTTGTTTGTGTTGGGTTCCTGCCATCCTAAGTAGCGTTGCCTTGGCCTCCCAGTTATTCCCAAGTGGGGAAAAGTCCTTTTAAATACAAACATACACAAAAAGGTGCTTAAATGTTTTGGACGGATGGATTAGGAATGGATTTCTATGCGAAATGAGCCACTTTGGTGGTTTATGCTCCACCACAGATGCTGTTAGTGGTTTAGGCAGATTTAGAGGCATGTATTAATTTTGAATTGCATCCCACTGTTTCCCACTCTTAATTGTTTTAACTGCTTTTATGTATGTAATCTTTGTAGATGTAAATTGCTTTGGAATGCTTCATGGGAAGCAATTTTTCAATGAAAAAAATTATTATTAACAGAGCAGATGGATGGTGTATATTAATATATATCAGTGATGGCTGATGGATTATTCTTATTAATGTGAGCTGACAATATTTATTCTTATGTTTTTTGTATTATTATTATTTTGTATAAATTTAAAGAGGACTTGGGTTGACTGATTCATGGATCTATTAGCATATCCATGCCTGATTTTTACAGATCTAATTGATTGAGTTGTTCTGACGATAAAATGGTTATTACAAATAATTGTAATAGAGGTGGGATGGGATGCACAGATGGGGTGTAACTGTGGTGGATTATCTTCTTTGCATGCAAAAGACCTCTTCTTTCAATCCACGTAGGATTGGAAGACACCCCTTTCTGAAACTGTTAAATAGTGGGAAAGATGGAGGAAGGACACAACTCTGTTGAATTCACAGCTCTTTATTACAGCAGTTAGAACTGCTCATGGAGTCAGACTGACTGCAGCCTAGCTGGCTGCTTTAAGTAACTTGTAACAGTAACAACTCCCAACTAGCTAACCAATCAGTGAGCGACAGTTCTCAATCCTTCATTTGCATACTGGTGGCCCTGAGTGAGAACTGCAGCTAATCTTAATACAGTGGTACCTCTGGATACGAACGGGATCCGTTCCGGAGCCCCGTTTGCATCCAGAAGCGAAGGCAACCTGCATCTGCGCGTCTGCGTGGGTCACGATTTGCTGCTGCTGCACATGTGCATGATGTCATTTTGACCGTCTGCGCATGTACGAGTGGCGAAAACCGGAAGTAAAGCGCTCCGTTACTTCCGGGTCGCTGCGGAGCGCAAGCCGAAAGCGCTCAACCTGAAGCAACTTCAACCCGAGGTATGACTGTACATAACAGAAACCCGGAAGTGTCTAGACAGCACAGGCAACTCCCCCTGCTTTCATTGGGGTTATGTTGTGGGCCTCTGCATGCATAAGTAAAATGAGCATCATCTAAAGCCTCTAAACACCTGTTTTTTTAGCTGCTCTCCATGCTCTTTGTCTTCAGATGGCCAGAAAGGACAGGGAACAATGCGTCTGAGCAATACAGCTTCCTGCCCAACAGCTGCCACAGTTGTGAGAGCTCCCACATGCCATTTTGGAGCCCATAAGTTTTTTTTTTTTTTAAAAAAAGGAATTTAAACCTTTACTTATTGAATTTTGGCTTGCTGAGATCCTCTTCAGGCTCTGGGGAGGGTCTCCTTACGAACCACGAGCACTTTTCAGCTCTCTCCCACCACTTCTGGGTTTGAATGTATTTATTTATTTATTTTGTGCCACCATGCATGTGTGCATGAGTTGATTCCGCTCAAGTGGGGAGTTGCCAGTACTAAGCTAGATGGTCTCAGGGTCAGGCCGCTTCCTGTGTTCTGTATAAAGGATGGTTGTAGCTTTCCGTTCAGTGGAAAAGGGAAACCTATAAATAATCTGATTTTTATGAGGACTCCTCAGAATTGTTATGAATACTTCTGCAAATGAAATAATATGCAAATCTATTATAAAATGTCAAAGTAGGTCCTTCTGTCCTTTTGGCAAAGCTCAGAATATAATGAAAAAGGCCTATTTTGACTGACAGCTGATTAGAAAACCACAATTTCTTTTTCAGATTTTATGGCTGTCAAAATAGAGATTGGAAAAATCTGGTTGACATGAGAGTAGCCAGAAATTAGTAGCAGAGATGTGCTGACTCACTCATCTGAGTCCAGCCTGGTGTTTGAGGTGATGCAGCTGTCTCCAATTTCCTTTGCTGGAATGTCATAATGTCACAAATCCAGCTGAAAACTGAGCAGGATTTACTACTTTCTGCAGGGGTTTGGAAAATCGTCTTGGTAGAGCAGGAAAGATGGGTGATAGCTTGGTTAAGCTAGACAGAAGCTGGACTGCAGACAATATTAGAGGTGGGTTGCTAATTCATTTAATTGGTTGTTAATTTAGGGAAGAGGGACATGGGTGGCACTGTGGGTTAAACCACAGAGCCTAGGACTTGCCGATCAGAAGGTCGGCGGTTCGAATCCCCGCGACGGGGTGAGCTCCCGTTGCTCGGTCCCTGCTCCTGCCAACCTAGCAGTTCTAAAGCATGTCAAAGTGCAAGTAGATAAATAGGTACCACTCCGGCAGGAAGGTAAACTGCGTTTCTGTGTGCTGCTCTGGTTTGCCAGAAGTGGCTTAGTCATGCTGGCCACATGACCCGGAAGCTGTACGCCAGCTCCCTTGGCCAATAAAGCCAGATGAGCGCCGCAACCCCAGAGTCAGTCACGACTGGACCTAATGGTCAGGGGTCCCTTTACCTTTTTTTAAATTTGGGGAAAACAGGTAGAGCATTTGTTTTGCATGCAGAAGGTCTCAGGTTCAACCCCCAGTATCGCCAGGTAGGGGTGGGAATGTCCTTCTGAAACCCTGGAGAGCTGCTTCCAGTTAGTGTAGATAATAATGAGCTGGATGGACTAATAGTCTGACTCTGTATGTGGCAGCTTCCAATGATCCTAGTCCTCAGTGGTTCATCTGAACATTATGTTTTTGCCAAATATTGGCAATGCATCTGTAACGGGGAAATCTCGGTGCGAGGCTGCTCAGTCACCCAGCTCGTCGGTTAGAGCCCACGGGTCCCTGCGGAATAAAGGAAGGAGTCCAGCCACCAACCAGAGCAAATAGCTGTAGACCAAAGTTTATTGCACAACAGCTTCAAAGAGGAATTTTGAACCCTGAGGATAGGGTGGCAATGACTTTTAAAAGTTTCCCACCATATCACAGAATACAGTTCGTTTAGCATCACTGATACATTATTGCCACATCACTGACATGTCACAAAAGGGGAGGGGTAGACAGGGGTTACACTAGTTTAACCTTGGCAAACATGTCCGGACAAGTCCTTGGTACAAGATTAGCATAAGCAGACATGTCAGGGCAAGATCCAGATATAAGATTAGCACAGGCAAACACCTCTGAAGTCCCACCACCCAAAGTACAATAGAACTTCCTTTGCATGTCTGCAGCCTGAGGCAAGTCTGGTGATGAGAGTTGGCTTCCCTTGGAGAACAAGGAGCCCAGCAATTGTCCCCTCTGGGCATTCCCTGGGGTAGGAGGTGTGTATACATGTCTTCAAGCTTGGGGAGGTGGCAGGGGAAAGAGTCCTTTTTCCAAGGGCAAAATGGTGTTGGAATGGAGGAACTTGGCAAAGGTGTTGATTTTATATGATTCATAAAGCTCGGTATATTCCCTGACCTGTAAAGTCGAAAGGATACATTCAGGCATAATATTTGTAACTGTTAACAACTTTAAAGATATGCCCTGCCCCATAATTTCCATAACACATCTTTACTATTTGTTTTTTTTATATATATATATTTATTGAGGTTTTTCAGAACAAATCCAAATCACAAACACAAAATACAACAATCAAAAACAGCACAACAAAAACAACAAATACAAAAAGAAAAAATTATTGTTTACATTACTATCTTTGTAACCCTCTTTCCTGACTTCCTCACATCTCCCTTTTCTGTGTTCCCCTTTACACAATCAATTTTAGCAATTTCCTGCCCTCTTTCCAATCATATTCAATATTATATATTTCAGACTATTATGCAATTAATTTCCTTTTCTTTTAAAACCATTTTATCACATACTCTCTGTAGCTTAATCCTTTATGTCATTTGTTTAATCACAACATAATAATACTCTGGTCTTATCCCTTCTTTTCCAAATCATTTTTACATATTTCTTTTTACCAAATCCCTAATGCTATATTATTTTTTATATCCAACATCTTTTTAACATTCAAACATTTCACAATGTTTTTGGAGGTAATCTTTGAATTTCTTCCAGTCCTCTTCCATCGATTCTTCTCCCCGGTCTCAGATTCTGCCGGTCATTTCTGCCAATTCCATATAGCCAATCACTTGCATCTGCCATTCTTCCAGGGTGGGCAAATCTTGTGTCTTCCAATACTTTGCAATAAGCACTCTTGCTGCAGTTGTTGCATACATAAAAAATGTTCTATCTTTCTTTAGCACCGATTGGCTGACAATACTCAAAAGGAAGGCCTCTGGTTTCTTAGAGAAGGTATATTTAAATACCTTTTTTAGTTCGTTATATATCATTTCCCAGAAAGCCTTAACCTTTGGGCATGTCCACCAAAGGTGAAAGAATGTTCCCTCAGTTTCTTTACATTTCCAACATTTATTGTCAGGCAGATAATAAATTTTTGCAAGCTTGACTGGGGTCATGTACCACCTATATATCATTTTCATAATATTTTCTCTTAAGGCATTACATGCCGTAAACTTCATATCAGTGGTCCACAACTTTTCCCAGTCAGCAAACATGATATTATAACCAATGTCTTGTGCCCATTTGATCATAGCTGATTTAACAGTTTCATCCTGAGTATTCCATTTTAGCAGCAAGTTGTACATTCTCGAAAGTATCTTAGTTTTAGGTTCTAACAATTCTGATTCCAATTTCGATTTTTCCACCTGGAAGCCTATTTTTTTATCCAAATTAAAGGCTTCTCTTATTTGATAATAATGTAACCAATCTCGCACTTTATCTTTTAGTTTCTCAAAACTCTGCAGTCTCAGTGTGTCTCGATCTTGTTCCAATATCTCCCAATATTTTGGCCATTTAGCCTCCATATTGAGTTTTTTCAGAGCCTTAGCCTCCATGGGCGATAGCCACCTTGGAGTCTTGTTTTCCAATAGGTCTTTGTATCTTGTCCAGACATTAAACAAAGCTTTTCTGACAATATGGTTTTTAAATACTCTATTAGCTTTTACCTTGTCGTACCACAAATATGCATGCCACCCAAAGATATTATTGAACCCTTCCAAATCCAAAATGTCAGTGTTCTCAAGAACTAGCCAATCTTTCAACCAGCAGAAAGCTGCTGATTCATAATACCCCCCTCTTTCTTTAGCATCTGTCAATATTTTAAATTTTATTCTGGGCTTTTTGCCCTGCCAGATAAATTTAGAAATGTCTCTTTGCCACCTCTTGAAACAATCCATTTTGTCCACGATTTGCAAAGTTTGAAACAAAAATAACATCTTAGGCAATACATTCATCTTTATAGCAGCAATCCGACCCAACAAGGAAAGCTTCAATTTTGACCAAATTTCTAGATCCTTTTTGACTTCTGACCAACATTTCTCATAGTTATCTTTAAACAAATTTTTAGCTGTCATATTGATCCCTAGGTATTTCACTTTCTTAACCACAGTTAAGTCTGTCTCCTTCTGAAACCTTTCTTTTTCCATTGTTGTCAGGTTTTTCTCTAAAACCTTAGTTTTTGTTTATTCAATTTAAATCCTGCTACATGACCAAATTCTTGAATCAATTCTAACACCCTTTTTGTACTAGATTCTGGCTCCTGTAATGTCAAAACCAGGTCATCTGCGAAAGCTTTCAGTTTGTATTGTATTGTTTAGCTCTGACCCTAATTCCTTGAATCAACCGGTCCCTTCTAATCATGTTTAACAGCACCTCCAGGACCAATATAAATAACAATGGAGAGATAGGGCATCCCTGTCGTGTTCCTTTTCTATTCTAAACTCTTCTGACACCACATTGTTAACTATCAATTTTGCTTTTTGTTCTGAATAAATCGCTTCTATGCCATTTTCAAACCCCCGTCCCACTCCCATTCCTTTAAGGTTTTTCTTCATAAAATTCCAAGAAATATTGTCAAAGGCCTTCTCCGCATCAATAAAAATTAAAACTGCTTTTGTGTTAATATTCTCTTGTAGTAACTCCAAAATGTCAATAATATTCCTTGTATTATCAGATAAATGTCTACCTGGGAGAAAGCCTGCCTGATCTTTATGTATCACTTCATTTAGAACTCTTTTTAATCTATTAGCTAAGATGTCTGCAAAAATTTTATAATCCACATTTAAAAGGGATATGGGACGGTAGTTCTTAAGTTGTGTCTTTTCAGATTCAGATTTCGGTATTAATGTGATGAAAGCTTCTTTCCACGACTCCGGCGCCTTCTTTCCCTCCAGAATCTCGTTGCATACCTCCTTTAATGGTTGAATTAGATAGTCTTTCAAAGTCTTATAATACTTGGAGGTTAATCCGTCCGGTCCTGGAGATTTGCCTAATTGCATGTGTTGAATGGCACCTTCAATCTCCTGTTCAGTTATTTTATGGTTCAATGTTGTCTCATTTTCTTGAGATATTTTTTGTAATCCATTTATTCTTAAAAATTGATCTATCTCAGTCTCATTCTGTGGCCCCTTGGTATAGAGTTGTTTGAAGTATCTCTGGAAGCACTTTCTAATCTCCACAGGGTTCTGGATGTTTTTTCCTTCAACCTCAAGATTTGTAACCGTATTCAGCTTCTGTCTTTTTTTCAATTGCCATGCTAGCAGTTTCCCACATTTATTTGCAGATTCAAAGGTCTTTTGTCTCATTTGTTTGATTTTCCACTCAATTTCCTGGTTTATCAGTTTCAAATATTGTACTTGATAAAGTTTAATTTCTCTCAGGATCTCCTGTGACTTTGGTTTCGATCTTAATTTTTTCTCTCCTTCTTTTATTTTCTCCAATTTTTTTTCTTTTTTCTCCTTTTGGGTTCTCTTTTTTATTGCATTTTGTTGTATCAGAAACCCCCTCATGACCGCTTTGCTTGCGTCCCAGATTACTCTTTTCTCAACTGTAGTTTTCAAGTTTACTTCAAAGTAATCTCTCAAAGTCTTTTGGGCCTTCTTAACAATCTCTTGATCTCTTAATAAGGTGTCATTCATCTTCCATCTGAAGGTGCCAGTTAATGTTAGTTTCATTTCCATCTTCACGGCGTTATGGTCGGAGCACGTTTTTGGGCAGATTTCCACCTTTCTAGTCTTCGGTGCCAGTCCTCTAGTTATCCATATTTGGTCAATTCTAGTCCAGGTCATTTGGGCTTCAGAGAAGAAGGTCCCTTCTCTCCCTAAGGGATTTTTAGTTCTCCAGATATCAATCAAGTCCATATTGTCAGTTAGGTCAAAAAAGGTTTTAGGTAATCTGCCATCTTTTGTTATGTTTTGTCTTTGTGCTTTATCCATATTTGTAGACAGATGTGTAGAAAAATAAATACCTATATCTACACATCTTTACTATTTGTCTGCTTATATATAATACGTAATGAGTTCAAGACATGATATGTAACAGCCATACAAGGGTTATGTGGCTGCCCTTGATTTCAGCAGCCCCACATCTCCTCCCCACGTATTCTTCATAACATCTAGTAAAAGAAGACACATGGCATGAGTTCCCTGCCCACTCAAGGAGCTGCCAGAGACATGTGAAAGTCTCAGCACAATGATGCCACACCAGTGTTTTCTTCTGCTGGCTCATACCAGGGAGAACCAAGGGCTAGGAGAAGTGGGTCTGTTGCAGGCCTGGTGCTGGCATCTGACATGATCAGGCAGGTGCCAAGACCCATGAACATAGGAGAGGTCACTGGGAGCTGATTCTGGCTACCAATCTCCTCCCCCCCCCTTTTAAAAAACCTTTTTACCAGGGCAATGTGTATGCCACAGAGAAACGTGCTGGCTGAAACTACAGCTGCCTACCTTCTCCATTTCCCCCAAATGCCTCTGGAGCCAACCACATCAGGGGCCCGAGGCAATATAGGGAAAAGGAAGTTCCACTCGGGGCTGCTTTGCTTCTTACTATAAAGGGACCCTTGCTCATCACTGGGCGGAGGTGGGGGGGGGGCATGGCTACCAGCCTAGCAATGCCTTGTTTGTCCCTAGAGATCCCAAAGATACTGGTGGGAAAACCTGCCTCCTCCTATGTCTTCAGTTACAGATGTCACACTTGTGGTTCCAAGGGATTTGAGAAGATACTGGTTTTAGTCCAGGAGGCAGCTGTGTTCTATCAAGATAAGCTTAGGTTTTACACCAAATGCATGTGACTTTTCCTAGAGGGAGCTGTTCCAGTTGAGATGGCCCAGCCCTGAAATGTTTCTAAGAGTGGGTTCCCAATGGAAATCTCCTGCAAGGAAAGGGGTTATTTGCCTGAATTTAAGTATATTAAACTTGCATAGCAGTGATGAGCTGAAGTTTCTCGTGTGTGTGTGTGTGTGTGTGTGTGTGTGTCTGCTGAATCTAACTTCTGTTGGGCAAACCCCCTGGGAAAACAATTCTAAAAACTTCTTAGCCAGTTCCAAACTTACATTGCCCCACCCCCTTCTCTTTCCCTTCCAGTTATCATCTGGCAGTGGTAACTAGGAATACTCACAACATCCCCTGCCACCGAATGCCTTCGGTGCTGCTCTAGTAGAACCACAAGCACACAGACGTTGGGAAATGCAATCTTCCCAGGGCACGCGAGTGCTCACTCTGATCAACAGGCGCCCTGGGAATTACATGTTCCAAGGCTCCTTGCACGTTGCATGTTGTAATGTGAATGCTCAGGAACAATGAGTCCTGGGGCATGTGGTCTCTGAGGGCTCATCCAGATTTCAGCTCGTCCTGCCACTTCCTCTGGGGAAATGTAATGTAATAAGAGTAGCTGCAGTTCTCACTCAGGGCCACCAGTATGCAAATGAAGGACTGAGAACTGCAACTCACTGATTGGTTAGCTAGTTGGGAGTTGTTATTGTTACAAGTTACTTAGTATTATATAAAGCAGCCATATACATATGCAAGTCTGTCTGTCTCCAGGAGCAGTTCTAACTGCCGTAATAAAGAGTTGTGAATCTAACAGAGCTGTGTCCTTCGTCCATCATTCCCACTATTTAACAGGAAACCCGTCCCTTAATGCTGAATCAGGGAAGCATCAATTGGATTTTCCCCGATTGACGCTTGCTCCAATTCAGTGCTACAGAGCAGTTTTCCCAAAGGAAGTGGCAGGGACAAGTGGGAAACTGCTCGATCCCATGCCTTCTAGGCACGGGAGAAGCAGAAGTGTGGGTAAGCCTTAAGATGCCTGTTGCAAATAGTAAGCCAGGCATAGACAAACTCCAGCCCTCCAGATGTTTGGGACTACAGTTCCCATCATCCCTAGCTAACAGGATCAGTGTCAGGGATGATGAGAATTGTAGTTCCAAACATCTGGAGGGCTGGTGTTTGCCTATGCCTGGACTAAGCTCTTAGAAGCCCTATAAAACAACATTCCCAAGTGTCCCTGGCATTAAGATGTTACCAGTGCAACACTGAAGACACCAGAGAAAGAAAGACTCATTCCCTGTATGGGGCAGCTGCATATTCCTGCATTGCAATTCTGTAATTCTTTGATTCCAAATTCTAAGTGCAAGAACTTTTTTTGGGTGGGGGGGGGGAGGGAATGCTGCTCGATTTGTAACACAGCTGAGCAGGAAAATTTCATATGCTGAGAAATGTAACTGAACTCAGGTGACAGCGTTATTTCTAACCTTTAACACTTTCAGAGTTCAGAAAATTACATTCCCTTTCATTGTCTGCAGCCTCTGCAGGTCTGCCTGCCCTATCAGTCCATCATGAGGCACATAAGACACATGGTGGTATTCCTGGGGAAGGCTGCCATAAGTTATGCAGCAGAAGTATTTTCTAGTCCTTGCTTCTAGAGAGCTTCTGCCACTTGGGGGTACCCAGCAGTGGGCAAGATCCACCAGCAACCTGACTTAGGGCTCATGCAATCTTGTTGCTTTCTCCCAGGGAAACACAATATTTACCGCTGAATCAGAGGAAACGTCAATGGGGTTTTCTCCAATATTGTTACGAAAGTTTCTTGTCACCCGCAGTCTCTGCCAAGCAGCAGCAAGATTCCAGGGGTTCCATGCACTCAGCCAAGATTGTCGTTTCCATTGGGAAAACTGAGGCACAGTGGAGGCTAGTTCCTTTAAGAAATATGGGGTTTATTTTAAACATACAGTATTTGCACGTAAAGTCTTCAGTAGAGGGAGTGCAGAACATTATACCCCAATAATATCTCTCATTGTCCCTCTCATAGCTTCAGCAAGCTTGGCTCCAGAGCTGCAGTCAGTCATGGCACCTGGTCTCTCGGTGCAGCCTCTCCAGGTAGAGCCACTTCTGCCCACTTCCTCCTCCTTGTACCCAGAACATCTTTAGATTTCAAAAAGGACACCTGTTTTTGTGACATCATGACCCCTGTCACCTTGGCAACCTCCCAGATCTCCTGGTTTTGTCCACTCCTCAGAGTGGTAGCTTTCTGCATTGCCAAATGCCCTTTCAATGGCCCAGTGCTTCTCAATGGCTTTGCACTTAGCTAGCCTGGCCAGGCTGGTTTGCATAAGCTAACCCAGGAATTCCTAGTCTGGCACAGTTCTGCAGCTCGCATTTCCCCCCCACATGTGCCAAATGTTATCTAAATACTAAAAGGTAAAGTTAAAGGTACCCCTGACCATTAGGTCCAGTCACGTACTACTCTGGGGGAGCAACTCATCTTGCTCTATAGGCCGAGGGAGCCGGTGTTTGTCCGCAGACAGCTTCCGGGTCATGTGGCCAGCATGACTGAGCCGCTTTTGGTGAACCAGAGCAGATCACGGAAACACTGTTTACCTTCCCGCCAGAGTGGTACCTATTTATCTACTTGCACTTGACGTGCTTTCAGATTGCTAGGTTGGCAGGAGCTGGGACCGAGCAACAGGAGCTCACCCCGTCGCGGGGATTTGAACCGCCGACCTTCTGATCGGCAAGCCCTAGGCTCTGTGGTTTAGACTGCTTTTTATTAATTTCAACCTTTCATTAACAGACTCTAGTACTCTAGATCTATGGCATTACCAGCTTCTTACAGAAGACCAGAAACCGTCACTGACTGCTGGTTTGGAGTTAAGCTTGCTGAAGTTATGGGAGGGGCAACAAGAGACACTATTGGGGCATAATGTTCTGCACCCCCTCCATGGAAGACTTCAGGTGTTAAATATGTGTAAAATAAACCCCATATTTCTTAAAGACATTAGATTTTGCTGTGCCTCAATTTTCCCAGCAGAAACACAACCCTGGGTGAGTGCATGGGACCCCTGGAATCTTGCTACTGCTTGCCAGAGATTGCAGGTGGTGCAGAACATTCACAACCATATGGTCATTCCAGACTCTCATTTGAGCAGAATTTATAGAGAGTGTTGTCAGTGCCAAGTGGACTGCTGTAGCAAACCTTCATCGTTATGTCAGCTTCTTGCGAATGCTCCTTGTCTGCTGCCTTCAGTCATTCTGATGGTGATGGATGGCATGTGATCCCATGAATTTAATGGTTGCCTCTCAAGTGACAAGTACTTCCTCAGTGCCCGTTCGTGTTTCACTTCAGCGCTATGTACTAGGAAATTCCACATGCCAGACTCACTTTTCTCAGTGTCCGTTGACAGATTGCAGTGTTTGAATAAGAAAGAGCATTATCATCAAGTGGTTGTGAATCTCTGCTTCTCGTTTGCCCTCTGGCAGGTTAAACATTTGCTGTGTTACACTAGATGCTGTCAGGGGTTTCCTCCGCCTTGAACAGGGAACTGTGAGGTCCGAGGTTGAGGCCTTTGTTTGGTGAGTTCTGCCAAAGGCTCAGAGAGCTCTGTGTCCTCATCATTGTGGAACAGCCTCTGTGATTGATTGGGAGGCTGAATGAAGCCTCTGGATTGGTCAGGCCTAGGATAAATACTTGAAGAATTGTATTCTGCCAATGCAACAGAACAGTATCTTGTGCCTGCTCTACTTCTGGCTACCAGATTGGAAAAATTGACAGATTTGCCTATCCTTTTGATAGTGACATACACCAGAGCCCTAGAAAGTCCTCAAATGCCACCTCCCAGGTCATTGAGCCCAGGGCATTGAGCAGGAATGAATGAATCTTTATTTGTGTCAGCCATCAGCCATAGCAATAAAACACCAATATGATATACAAAGAATAGAAATCAAAAAGTCAATTATATAAAATACACTTTAGGGTTTTGAATCAATAGTCAAATAGTGGATCTTATTCTGATTGCCCCAGCTAAAAAACCTTGCAGCCTTTGCTGTCACCTGCTCATCTGAGCAGGACTTTAGGGCAGAAGTCTACAGCTCCACTCAACGGAATGAGTGGGAGGGCCTGCTAGTGTAGCAAGCCTGACTTCTTTATTACTTCAGACAGCACAGTATGTTGGGTCTGCCCTGGAAAAGCCTAATTCTCTCTACACTCTCCTGAACTTAACTCCTCCTGAGCTGGGCTACTTCTTCTCTCTCACACACCCTGGGAAGCACCATAGCTCAGTGGTAGAGCATCTTCTTTGCATTGAGAAGGTCCCTGGCCCAGTCTGTGACACCTCCAGGTAGGGATGGGAGAGGCCGCTGTCTGGAACCCTGGAGAGCTGATGATCAGGGTAGACTTGGTTGAGCTAGAAGGACCCCGTAGTCTCAGTATAAGGCAGCTTCCTACGTCCTTATCCATCTGCGCACCCAACAGCACAAGATCGGAACTGTTGTGGCTTCCTTGTTGTTGTGTTCCCAAACAACGGAAGGAACTTTATAGTTCTTTCCCAGCTGAATACTTGAAATGTGTGGGCAGCAGGAAAGTGAAGATCAGTGATGGGAAGGATCTGGAGATAAATATGTTTTCTATAGATTTTTCAAAGTTATAGTCCACAACAAGATTCTCGTGTTTATCTTTCTGGGGCTACAGGAGCATATGGCAGGCTTATTTCTGTCTGTATGCCAAATTCTATTATGTTTGCAGAACACTTTTATTGCCTCCCCAACCACGCTAAATATTTACTTTCCCACTTTCTTAGCTTTTACCCCCTTTGCTTTCTTAAACTCAGTTGACCTTTCTATATATTTTTATTAGCTCTTGGCCCGCATTTTTCAAAACCTCTGTGTGTGTGTGTGTGTGTGTGTGTGTGTGTGTGTGTGTGTTTACAAAACCGGTATGGCTTCTAAATAACAATTTCAACTCAGAATTTATATTTTCAGATTCTTGGAATGGATCCATTTGGCAAGCCAATGGAAGGAATCAGAAATACCCAGCTGGAGTGATCTGGGTGCCCAAGGGAGTGGAGGAATTTGCAGTTGATTGAATTGATCACTTTGTATTGAGTAGAATTCTTCCCTACTCCTGCCCAAAATTACCACTACAAAGCTATATTCCCATAACAGTGCATTTCTCATCTGGCCTCTTCATTCCACAACTTGAAAGTCAGAGAAACAAATACCGTACAATTTTTATTAGCTGCTACCAGTTTTAAACCAGTGGCTGAAGTTTAAATCTGGTGCAATTTTATGCTTCAGAACTCTTCTGTAAGCTGGTGGTGTGCCCTGAAAGCTGGGTCAGATGTTCTTTGGATATTAATATTTACACAAGCCAGGGGTTTAACTATTTCTTCATCTCTCTCCCCACCCCCCACCCAGGCAATATCTTTGTGGTCAGCCTGTCTGTGGCAGACCTGGTGGTGGCTGTCTATCCCTACCCTCTTATATTGACCGCCATCTTCCACAATGAATGGACCATGGGTGACATCCACTGCCAGATCAGCGGCTTCTTCATGGGCCTCAGCGTGATTGGCTCCATCTTCAACATCACAGCCATTGCCATCAACAGGTACTGCTACATTTGCCACAGCCTCCGGTATGACAAGCTCTTCAACCTGAAGAACACCTGCGGCTACCTTTGCCTGACGTGGCTGCTGACCCTGGTGGCTATCCTGCCAAACCTTTTCGTGGGCTCCCTGCAATATGACCAGAGGATTTATTCATGCACTTTTGCTCAGACAGTGAGCATGTCGTACACCATCACTGTGGTGGTGGTCCATTTCATCATCCCTCTCTCCATCGTGACCTTCTGCTACCTTCGGATCTGGATCCTCGTGATCCAGGTCAAGCACCGGGTGAGGCAAGACTGCAAGCAGAAAGTGCGTACGGCTGACGTGCGGAACTTCCTGACCATGTTTGTGGTCTTCGTCCTGTTCGCAGTGTGCTGGGGGCCATTAAACTTCATCGGCCTGGCGGTCTCCATCAACCCTTCGAAGATCATCCCGCAGATTCCAGAGTGGCTTTTTGTGGTGAGCTACTTCATGGCTTACTTTAACAGCTGCCTCAATGCCGTGATATACGGCATTCTCAACCAGAATTTCCGGAAGGAGTACAAGAGAATCCTCCTTGGCCTCTGGAGTCCACGCCTGCTCTTTCTCGACGCCTCGAAAGGTGGGACGGAGGGGGTTAAAAGCAAGCCATCCCCAGCCGGAACAAACAACAACCAGGCTGAAATTTTATTGTAAATAGAAGTACTATTTTTTCCGCTCTGTCCATATGCACTATGTAAAGCTCATCTTCTACATGCTATCACAAGGGCCAAATTTGACTCATACAAATGATTCCACCACCTTCTGTCTCATTCTCTCTCTCTTCAAACAATGGGCTTGTTATTATGCTTTGTGAGAGTCAGCTTATGGTTTCCTAGGTTCTGCTGAGAAAGAGCATACACTTTTGAAGCAAGAAGCCTTCTTTGGCCACCAGCTTACAAGGTTGCCTTGAGGCAACTGCCTTAAGCTCAACTGGACCCTTTTATCCAGGCCAGGACTCTCTGCTTTGGCTGATCAAACTCTTCAGCATCTGGGGCCAAGAGGTCTATCCCACCCTTTCAGCGAACAATGCCTGGGATTGAACCTTCTGCGTGCAATGCATGTGCTCTGACACTGACCTGTGGGTTTATCCTCTCTCAGCATTAGTGCACGCACACATGTCCGTGCACGCACACACACCTCATTCACATTCCCACTGAAGTCATGGATTTGTGTAAAGATTTGCAGGATGATGCTTGCCTGTCTTGTTGTTCTCTTCAATGCTGCTTTCCACAGTGTGCCTGATCAATTTGGGATGCATGTGCTGCACATATGCGATGACTCCCTAAGACAAGAAGCATTCCAAGAAGGGTGCATACAGCCTTGAGAATGTGCATCCAAGAAATCGGGGGGGGGGGGGCAGACTGCATTGTCCTTCTCTGTAGTGTTCTACCGACAGATGTGCCACGCTCTGCTCCTTCTGGTGTGCCTCTGCTGGAGTGTGCAAAAGCTCTAGGCCACATGACCAGCTTTGCGCTATATTAGATTACTGTATGTGTTAACCAGTGTTTTGCCACCAACCTGATGATATATCTCCAGCAATTCTTCTTTAAAGCTTAGCAACAAAGAGCTGTGTCCTTGCCAGGCTGGATACATTAGTGTGTCATGAGATGGCTGCTAATGTGGCATGCAAGGTGAATTACAGACCATTAAGGGCTCATGTAACCTCACGGCAATCATCCTGGAAGGAGGCTGCCCATTGGGCTTCTGTATGAGCCACTGTTCTCAGCTTTTCCAATACAGAGGGATGCCCAGAACAGTGGCTTGTACAGTAAAACAGTGAGGATGAGCTCACCTGTAGAAAGGTCGTTTTATTTGTATATGCTCTTAAGAACAAACCTTTTGCAATGTATTATTTAAGTGTGCCTATTTTTTAAGGAAATAGCAAAAAAACACAAAAAAGTATGCCTGTGCTGTTAAAAATTGAAGTGTCTTAACCAAAAAGCAGGGCAAAAAGCAAAGCAAATCAGTTTTTAACCTGCGGTTGATGGGTTGCTATTTAAATGTGAATACAGCAGTGACATGTTTAGAACAGCAGGATCTGTGGCGGTCCATCAGAATGTACCTATTCCTCTAGTGTCTAATTCAGCCTCAGCGGCGGAGGGAAGAGTCAATTTAGAAAGTCTGAAACAAAAAGCAGCTTTGTGGGGCACAGATTGGCTGGCCCGTTGCGATTGTCTGTTCCCCTAATACTTGGGCCATGTTTGCACTGGGGTGGGAGTGGAGTTTGCACTTGGAAAACAAAATAAAGCCACAGATGGATGAATGCATATCTGCATGATTGTCCATGCACTGCATGTAAATATAAAGGAAGCCAGCCAGCCCTCCCACCAGAGGAATGCTGGGAAAGGCAAGACCAAGGACTGGGCTGGCATATGATTTGCTGGTATGAATACCTAGCACGACAAGTTCCAGAGCTGGGAATAATTGAGGTTCACTGGCAGCTGAGGGTTATGCTGTGGGTTCTCTCTTTATATCCAGGGTGAGGAATCTGCAGGTGTTGCTGGACTCCAACTCCCATCAGCACCAGCCAGGACAATGAATTTCTAGGATGCTGTAGTCCTGGCAACATCTGGAGGTCATTTGTCTTACTTTCTGTGATGTGTGTCTTTCTCCTAAGCAACACTGTGCCCTCTCTCTGCAAGCCCAGGTATGGGTAATCCTATCATTTGGGAAAGACCAGAAGTCTAGCTAGCTCTGCAATGTTTAATCAACAAATTGGTTGAATTAATCAGTTGAGATCAATTCTGATTGACAAAAATCAGAAATTGGGGAGAAATTGCTGTAAAATTGGAGAGCAGTTATTTTCCCATAGGAAGAAATGTATATTAGGAGAAGCTCACACACAAAAAACTGATGAATTTTCATGAGGACTTTTCTTTTAAAGCAGCTCAAGCTGATGTGGAAATGTGGAGACTTGAGAACGAGGCTGCAGAACTGAAGAACAGAGAGAAACTCAAATTGACAAATTTGCTGGTACTCTACCCTCAGTTATAGGAAATTTATGAATATGGCATTGCTACAGAGGTTTGGATTTTTAGAGTGCAGAAAAAATAATGGTAGGGCTCTACCTCACCTTAGACTTATAGAATTGTAGAGTTAGAAGGGACCACAAGGGCCCCCTGGCCCAACTCCCTACAATGCAGGAATCTTTTGCCCGACCAGCCTCCCCTTTGTCCATATAGATATATAATCTGCAATACAGCAGTCTTACTAAAACTTGAATTTTGAACTGGTTTACAGCCACACACACAAGGGCAAACTGCAGGTGATATTAAATACGTCTTATCTAGCCTGCAAAATGGTGTATTTGTTTTTTGTTTCTTTAAAAAATGCAATTTGCCTCAGCAAGGGGTGATAATTAATGGAACCAGAGGCTGAATGAAGGGGAGACTGAACCCTCCCCAATGTAATTCAAACAGAAAGGACAATTATAACAACAGACTAAAATTAAAATACAAAACCATAAAATAGGCATGCAGAATGAGTAGTTGCACATGAGTCAGAATAGCAAAGTCTAAGTAAAGACTGTCAATTTCATCAGATTATCAAGTCTAGTTCCAGATTTGACAGGCTTGTGACAAGGATTGTCTTGAAAGCAATGTTGTATATGTTGTAAAGAATTTCAAATCATATAAAAGGTGTCTGGAGAACCTAAAGGTAAAGGTAAAGGTAAAGGACCCCTGACAATTAAGTCCAGTTGTGACTGACTCTGGGGTTGCGGCGCTCATCTCACTTTACTGGCCGAGGGAGCCAACGTTTGTCTGCAGACAGTTTTCCCGGGTCACGTAGCCAGCATGACTAAGCCGCTTCTGGAGCAAAGGAACACCAAAACCAGAGCAGCGCACAGAAAAGCCGTTTACCTTCCCACTGGAGCGGTACCTATTTATCTACTTGCACTGGTGTGCTTTCAAACTGCTAGGTTGGCAGGAGATGGGACCGAGCAACGGGAGCTCACCCCGTCATGGGGATTCGAACCGCTGACCATCTGATCGGGAAGCCCAAGAGGCTCAGTGGTTTAGACCACAGCGCCACCCGTGTCCCTGAAGAACCTAGACCTTGTTAAAATCTCAAATCATGTGTGATCTTCTCCACTACATCTATATTCCAGAGTGAGTGGCATCAAACGCCCAGTGTCAGATTTTGGGCTGGTTTCCACTGAGTTGCAATTACTATTTGTGCTGCCAAGATAATATATAAGACCATTCTTTCTGACAATATATTTACATTGGTATCCACAAAAATATTCAATAACATTAGATTTTGGCAACAAACAATAGTTTCTTTAGTAACATCTATTATTTCTGTCAAAATCAAATTCCAAAAATCTTACACAAATGGACATTCCTACCCTAAATGACAATATGTACAAAGTTTATTGCAACCCCTCCAACAATTAGGTGATATAGAAGAAAACATTTTTTTACCTTTGCAAAGGAGTGTGATACCAACTGTGTAATAATTTTAAGAAAAAACGGAAACAGATTTTAAGGGTCATAATTCCCAAATTTTATTCCAATCCTTGGGAATACAGTCATACCTCGGGTTGAAGTAGCTTTGGGATAAATATTTTCGGGTTGCGCACTGCGGCGACCTGGAAGTAACGGAGCGTGTTACTTCTGGATTTTGCCGCTTGCGCATGTGCAGACGGTCAAAATGACATCATGCACAGAAGCGGCAAATTGCAAACTGCGCATGCGCAGACGCGGGTTGCGTTCGCTTCTGGAAGTGAACGGGGCTCCAGAACAGATTCCGTTCGCATCCAGAGGTACCACTGTAATTTGTGTGCCAGTATCTAGTTCCCATATCTTTTTAAATTGTTCCATAGATCCATAAGCTAGAGTACAATTTAGAAACTAATCATTCCACCTCCATTGTGCTTAATAAATTTTAAAGTTGCCTTAAGAGTCTCAAAGCTTGTATTTTTAAATGTTCTTTTGTACTAAAAGTATGAATTTGATTAAAATCTAGTTTGTGTAAATGTTTGACAAAGTTAATGTTATCAGGTTAATAGATATTGGTTGATTATTTGTATATAAATCTTGTAATGTGTCTAAACCTTTGGATTCCCAGTGTTCAGATTGCCTTGCTGGAAAAAAATCTGGGTGGTACGATAATAGGATTAATGGAGACATAATAGGTGCAAATTTACATTGTCAGATTGTCCATATTTGGATAGTACAATTAGTAAAGGGAAGTTTTCCTTCTGCACATATGTTTTCCCTCTGCACATAACTGTGGCCTTATGGGAAGCATTGCTTCTTTTCTCTTGCATTCTGGGAAGTCTTGCTTATAATCTTTTCTCTGTTTCTGCACACACTGTACGAACCTGTTCCAAACACCAAGACATTCTCTCATCGTTCAGTTCACCTTAAGTTCATGGTGACTTGTTCTCCATGCATAGCTGACCACATCTATAGAACTTGATTATTGTATTCTTTCATGTTATGATCAATCATTAGTAATTGTTTTATGCCATATTAATCTTTAGTTATTATTAATTAGGAGGTTTCATGCTTGTCTAGTCCCAACCTCGTTTCCCAGCCTTTAATCTACCAGTGATTAATGTTCACATGTAATTCCCACCCCTCACATGTAATTCCCGCCTTGCATTTGCATTAACCAATAAGCAACGAGTTTCTTTGTGTTTGTATCAACCAATCAGCCACAAGCACACCTGTGGCAATGTTTGTAATATTCAATAAAAGAGAGTTCCCGGGACTTTTCCCGGCAGACGCCTCTCGTGACACCCACTGCTCGTCTCCCGTGATTTTCATTCCTACATAAATGGATTTGTTAAAGAGTTCAATTGATTTGGTTTAAGATCTTTAAATGCAAGAGCTTGTTAATGAGAGATGTTTGGAAAGTTTAATTTCAGTGTCTATTCTGTGTTGATTCAGTTCCCCTTTTATTATATATAATAATTGTCTCAGTTGAAATGCAGAGCAGTAGAAATATAATTAGGTGTACTCCATTCACTGGATTTAGGTCTGCTTAATAAAAAAAGGATTTACCTTAATCTAGGTTTTCGGTTTGGGAAAATAAAAGTCATTATTGTAAGTTGCCGTGTTTTCAATAATTTATAAGGTTTGGAATAAAAATAGAAAGCAAGGTTAAAAAAACCTTTTGAGAGATTTTTGGTTTTCCACATTTTTATTATATGTTCATAATTGGATTATAGTTCATGTGAAATAATGTATGCATGTGTGAATTGCTAAATTTTAGGTCCTAAATTTATTTTTTAAATGGTTCATTTAGAGAAGTTGACTGAGCAACCAGGCAGAGAAACCAGATAGAAACCAGATTCCATTGAGTTAGAAAACACCTCCTTTTAAGCTAGTATTTGTGTGGAGGGGAGAGAATGCCTATGCAGGATTTCCCCCCAAAGTCAATGCCAATTTTAGAAGAAGAGTTCTCCTAAGGACTTCAGTAGAGCTAAGAAAGGAAAGAGTTAGATTCTTTCTCTACCCCTGGTCTGATAACTACAGCCCTCCTGGCTGATGCAATCTAGCTTTGTTTTGGTTGTGTGTTTTTTGACCAGGCAGGTTCGAATGAGATTTGTAATTTAAAAATTCTGTAATACAGTAAAATAGTGACTAAAGAAATACAAATCAGATAAGTGGAATATGGATCCTCTCTTAAAAGTAATTATTAGCCCTTACAGACTGTAGCTCCTCCTAGCCTTTCATCCCGGGAAACCTACCTTTCCCTGTCTCTCACCCAGGGCCCTCCATAAATCATCCACCACCTCTATGAGTATACAATTTATAGACTTTAATAAAAGGCCCCAGACATGGAACTCCAGAAGAAGAAGAAGAAGAAGAAGAAGAAGAAGAAGAAGAAGAAGAAGAAGAAGAAAAAGAAATAGAGAGAGAGAAAGCAAAAGAAATATTAGAGAAAGATACAAAAAGAAAACTTTTGATGTTCCACCTGCCAGCTACGTAAAAGAAAGAAAAGGGATTATTAAATGCAAAGTCTCATTTAAAAGCAATTGATGTTTGGGCCTTCTGAAGAGCACTGCAGCTTGTTTGAATCAGAAGTGAATTGCCAAATGACTCTTTGGCAGCTCCCCAAACCCATCAGAGGCTGAGATATAAGAGCCCTCATTTCGCTCAATAGCTTCCTCTAGGTGTGAGGTCAAACCGAGCCAAAAGCTGGAAAGGTTATTGCTACAAGTCAGAGTTCCATGGGGCACAATCATAGAATCATAGAACTGCAGAGTTGAAAGCGTCATCTAGCCCAACCCTCTGCAATGCAGGAATCTCAGCAAAAGCATCCCTGACAGGTTGCCACCCAACCTCTGCTTGAAAACTTCAGAGGAGGGAGAGTCTACAACCTCTTTCCACTGTCAAACAGCTCTTACTGTCGGAAAGTTTTTTCCTGATGTTTAGTCAGAATCTCCTTTCTCAGAGATTGAAGCCATTGGTTCGAGACCTACCTCCAGAGCAGGAGAAAACAAGTGGTCTGTTTTCTCCAAAGTTGATTTCCCCTCAACATATTTGAAGTAGCCTCTTCTGTGTGTATCCTGTAGCTGCTGGAGCAGGGCTTCTGTATATCATAACCCATTAGTTACAAAGTGGAATGCACAATATGACAATGCAGTTTTTTGCTGCATCTATAAGAGCCAATGCTTGTTTGTTCTGAGCACTGTGCTCCTCCAAGTAAATGCGATCTTTAATTCATCTCTAGCACCCACCTTTTCTAGGAATTGTGCCAAACAATTGCAGCATCTCAGGAGCTGGTCACCACTAAGTGGTCTGAACAGCATACATCTCAGGACACATCAAGTAGTAACCAATTGATTTTTATTCAGAGTGCGCCTATTAAAATTAACGGGCCTAACTTAGTCATGCTCATTAATTTCAATGGGTCTATTCTGAGAAAAACTATTCTGAAGTATCACAGTAGTAAGATAATATACATCGTTCTGTGCCAGAAGGACTTGGGAGTTGGAAATGGTTGGCGCAAGGCACAATAAACCAGTGAATCTTTATTATTAGGATCACAGATCAGCCACTAAGTTACAATCAACAAACACAGTTTTACAGCTTACAGGCCAGCAAAAGACTGTAGAATTTACAGCACAGCAAAGTGCTAGGAAGTGTGTCTTTGTGTTGTTGCACATTCAGTCACACTAGAATGGGTTGCTAAGTGCTCGTGCAGTTGGCAAGGAGATTTAAGCATCTGGTTTCTAGTAGCACGTGCAGATGCACAGAAGTTTGCCACTTTGGTGGTGATTTAATTAGTGGAGTTTGACAGAAAGAAGGAAGGGTTAAAATTATCAGATCTGCCTGGAGGTTTGGTTTAAGCAGGTATAATCAGTACTTTTTTCTGGGGAGACGCAGGGGTACACATAACCCTCCCTAAACATTTTGTGAATCTTTGTACTTTTGTCCATTTACTGTATTTATTTCCCCCGATTTGAACTATAAAATGGTTGTTTTCTTGAGTCAAAATGAGGGTACCCCTAAGCATTTTTTAAGAAAAAAAGCACTGGGTATAATATATAAGGAGTTATTGTCCACATTAATATGAACAGTATAATAACACGTGCACAACTGTTTCAATGCACGATCGACTAAGACCAGACACATTGGTTGTAAGGAATGCATGAGTATCTCCCATCAAAACAGAGGGTAAGGCGCTAAAGTGTGTCAGAGTAAAAGCTCTACAGCATAAGACACACTGCCCTCATTTGTTCAGGAGATGAGATTCCAGTTGCTTTGCTCCTCCCTGGTCATTTTGCTGCAGTGCTGCACTAAACCATGGTTGGCTTCAGCATGCCATCAGAATCTGGGTTCATAGTTTAGCTCTCCCAGAAAAAAAATTAGGTTTGTGGTTTGTCTGGAGACAGATCAACCATGAGATTCAGATGACATGCTGAACTAAACCATGGCTTATCTCAGTGCAACACAGTGGCAAAATGACCTTGGATTATTTTGATTGCAGCTCTACCAGTCTACAAAGGGGCTGCAGAATGCATTTCTTAATTTCAAAATCCGATTGTGATTGCTCAAAACAAGGAGAATTAATTTCTAATCCCCAGGGAGTCCAAAGTCTACTCCAGGTCCTTGGACCTTCGCACCTTGAAGCTTGGGTGGTCATGCCTGCACAACTTTTCTGTGAATTGTGGATGAATGGGGATCAGAGTGACTCTTGGCCCAGTTGCCATGTGGATGCATGGAATCAACATTCGGGAGCCCGCTCAAAGCACCAAGTATAGGGCAAGCCCCTTGAACAGCTGGTTGTCTGGCATGCAGGAAGTGCTGCAGAAAGCCCTTTGCAAGACCAGTGCTCAGCACTTGCAAGGTCCCGAGCACAGGGCTTGCAAAGCACTTTGCATTCAGCACTTCCAAAGCACCCAACAATCCACAGGCTGTCACGCAACTGGGAAGCACTCTGCTTTGACTTGTGTTGGTGATCTGATGTTGTTATGATGTCAGATGACTGACCAGCAGGGCATCCCACCCATTTGTTAAAGGTTGGCCGAAAGGGGTGGGGGACATAAATATCTGGCCTCTTGGGCAAAAAGGATTCCCCACCCCTGATGTGGAAGCACCCTCAAAAAAGGGTGGTGGGGTGAATATCTTGCAGTTAATGTCGGCCAAAGCTGGTGAGAATACATTTGTGTTGACTTAACCTCAAACTCTGTTGACATCTCTGGAGAGATTTGCACAGGTCCACCCAGTGCTTTTTGCACAAGAACCCAGTGAGCCTTAATTGTTAATTAGACTCCAAAGAGCCTAGTGATTTCAGGTTAATTTATAGCTAGGACTGCAGTTTGGAATCAGTTCTTGCATATTGCTTGTATACCAAGAAACCTGATTTTCCTTAGTGCTGATTCTCACACACAGGTCACCTTTATTTTCTCCACCTGGTTAGTGTACTCAGAGGTAGGCAGATTTGTGGTGATCTGGACTGGTACAGGGAGACAGCCACAGAGACACCATTGATCCCAGCACTTATCTCTTTACTGATAAACAATTACATGGAACAAATAAGCAGGGCTAACATGTGTGAAATGGTCCATAAATGCCCTTTGCGTAAAACTGCTCAAAATTTTATCTATTTTTAAATTAGCGTTACAAATGAGAAAGAACAAATATGTCACAGGGTGAAGGTAATTGTATCACACTTTTTCTTAGAGGATGCTGATGACTGTTATTTGGAAGATTTTTAAAAAAGAAACAGGGGGGAACTATATATTGATCTGCACTGTGAAAAAAATAGGAAAATGAAATTATATATTGATGTTGTGTCTACCTGAATACAGATTGTTGCCTTCAAAGTGTGATTGGTGGCTTTGTTAATAAAGATATATTTATTCCTTTTACCTAGCATGTGTCTGTTGCCTGTATTTTGTGCCTTTGGGATTACTGCTGCATTGATACAGGGGAAAGAGCCATTTGATTTTAAATCAGGGGGTCGTCATCCTCATTTTGAGCAAATGCTTCTCATATTCCTCCTCCCCAAGAATGGGGGGGTGGGGGAGAAGGTGCATAACACTTCACTTTTCAATGGATGATTCCAATCCTATTTGTGGATTTCTGTCCTTAAAAAGAAATTTTATGGTAAAGACTAGTTCATTTCCAGTTCTTAGCCTGCGTAGAGACAATAGCACCCCAGACTGCAGATGGGGGCTAACCTAATATACCTCTCTGCAGAACAATACCCTCCGCATAAGACAATAACATGCCAAGAAGTTCCCAAAGAGTGTGGACAGACTCCCAAGTCTGAACTGGTACCATAGTCCTTTCAGGATGAGGAATCTAGAGTTACAATAGAGATGTTTCCAAATTACTTTGGAAACTGAAGCAGGAATGGAAATTGCCAGTTATTGCTTATTTGTCCCATCTCTAGAACGGAAATCAATCCTGCAGGGATCTTTGTTTGCTGCTGCCGCTGCTTTAGTTCACAAACAATGCTATGAGATTAACCACACTGAGTGGGCCAGAATGTGGTCTAAACCCCCCTTTAAATCCATATCAACGAAAAGGAAAGAACTCACTCTAAAACTCACCTACAGGTGGTACCTAACACCAAGAAAACTAGGGCTAATACACTCAGGAACCTCAGCAAAATGCTGGAGAGTGTGCACCTCCACAGGCACATACCTCCACATGTGGTGGGAATGCCCCAAAATCCAACTATTCTGGACAACAGCCATAAAAGAAATATGCAAAATAACTAAGCTGGTATTGGAAATAACCCCAGAACTGGCCCTACTAAACATCTTCCAAGATAATAATGGCCACTCACATAACAAAGAACTCATAACCCACATACTCTCAGCAGCCAGAAACACCATAACCAGACACTGGAGAGACCTGTCAGGAATAAGCATGGACCAATGGTACCAAATAGTATGGGAAACAGTCTTACTAGAAAAATTAACCAATAAACTGAAACTGACACGGGGACAAATAGAAGAAGACGCCTTCACCCCGGTATGGCTCCCCTTTATCACATACACAGCCCAACAAGACAAGGACAAGAATCCACTGACAGCATACAAATCAATATGGCTAACCTGATCCAAAACACCCACCCACCCCACACATACATGAAAACAAAGTTCACCACAGCCAATCACAAATGAACAAGCACACGCTAGGCCAACCCCTAACCTCTCTCAACACCAAAGGAACACAAGCGAATAGCAAAGAGAACCTGAACAAACGACGCTGACACAAAACCCCACACATACATTACGTAGAATAGAAGCATTGCCACCCCACCCCACCCCACTCACCATGCCCCCCTCCAACTCTTTCCCTTTTCTTCCGAATGTAACACTAATGTCTCAACAAATGAAAATACCGGTATATAAAATATTATGAGTGCTGTAACACTCAACTCATCAGGAAATCAATTAAAATTTAACAAAATAAAAAGAGAAACAGAAAAGAACAATGCGTAATTGTGGACATCTCCCACTGTTTTTCTTGTGCTGAATAGCGTAATGCTAATCATGTAAAAAATTTCTCAGAGGCTGAACTGCAGCAGAATGGAGACAGCTCTACATGAAAATGGTCCAGAGCAGAAATCTATACCTTCTTATATCAAGTCATGAAGCCTGTAGGGATCTGGTTTGAGTTGACACAGGAGAAGGGAGTAGAGAAAGGGGCTAAGTGGTGGGAACCTGGGTTGGAGGTGGGGAAATATCCCCTTCCCACCCCAACTTCAGTTGCTTTGGAGGTGGGGAGCAGGGATGCCAGCTCTCCCCACCCACCTTCATGTGGACTGGAGAGCCCCGTGGAGGATCATGGGAGGGGGGGTGATCAGGTGAAGGGTGAGGTGGAGCAGAAGCTGGGACAGAAAGGTGCAGTCTTGTCTCCTATAATGAGGCTCTTTTGATTCCTCAGTTTATTTGGGACTTCAGAAAGCATAGAAAGAGTGAGGCCAGGAGACCCGGTATAGGAGTGCCAGCCTAGCCCCATGACCGTGGGTGCCTGGGGCAGCGTGTATGGCCCTGGCACTGAAATTTGTGGGTGCCCGGCCCCTTCAGGGGGAATTTTGTGGGTGCTCGGGCACCCAGGGCCCCAGGGAGCAGGCACCTATGACCTGGTAGCACACCACACATGCACAACGTTCTGGCCTTACAATGTGCATATGGAAGTAAGAGACAGGAGCAAAAACCTCAATCCCACACTTCCCTCTCTGTATGTTAAGTCAAGGCATGCAGAGGACATTTACAAGGGATTTTTAAGCAGCTCTGTTTACTCAAGAACTGTGATTCCCTAATGCTGTCTCCAGGTGGCACTTTTAATTTTACTGTTCCATTATGTTCAGTGGGGCTTATTCCCAAGGATTGCACCCTTGGTCTTTTTGCTGCTAGTTAAATGGATTGTTTCTGCACTCTCACACACAAGGCCGGTCCTCAGATCTGGCTGGCTGCCAGCTAGAACCTCATTAAAGTTGTATCGAGCAATTAAAAAGGGATTGTAGCCATTAGCATTTATGAATATTTACGGCTGATGGCATTATGTAGCTATTTGGGTGTGAATGTTGAATGTTTTAATGATCATGGAGTTTGCTTTAGTTCTTGCGAATATATTCTGTTGATAAACTGCACTGCGAAGAACAATAAACATAAAGGTGGAGATTTAAACTGCACTTCAAACGTTGCACTCCGACCACTCACCAAATTATACAGTGTTTTAAAAACACAGCAGATCAAGAAAATATTATTCATGTCTATCCAGTTATTTGAATACCAATTAGGTCAGCCTTCTATCTGGAGCATTCCAGATGTTGCTCATCTACAACCCCCATCAGCCCCAGCCAGCATGGCCAATGGTCACAGATGATGGGAGTTGTCATTCAACAACATTTGTAGGCCTGGAAGTTCCTAAAGGGTGTCCTTCCTCAACATTCCATGCTTACTTGAGATCTAGGATCAAGCTCAATCCTTCTCAGGCTGTTTTTTTTTTTTTTTATTTGCAAATGAACGAGCACTCTGAATACATGGGGAGTCACCACCCTTAAGTCTGCAGAAATCACAAACTTGTCTGTCAGTTTTGCCCAGTTTTGCTGTCCTGATGATCTTCAGATGACTTCTGTATTACATCTTCATCCCCATTTGCACAAAGCTTGCATAAAAGACAGACTATGTCTGGTCTTTATAGATTTGTCTGCAGGCAAGTTATGCAAAACTACACTCATCCTGATTTGCTTATGGAGGTGGTTATACGTCTTCCTGTTAATCATTAATTCATGCCACATCTTTCAAAGCATTTCCCCATCACTTTCCTACCTGCAAAAACCTGTTGCTTTTAAGGGGGGAGGGGGGTTTGCAGTAGCATGATTGAACACTTTAATCTGCTTTAATTGTACAAACCAAAATTCCCCAGTGTGTGGTCGAATCCGTCGCACAAAATACTGACAGCCTGGAGGTGTCACATGTTTGCTATTAGATATAGGAATAATGAATACTTAAGTTTGGATTCCAAACCTTCATCTGTCTTCCCCACTTTTGTAATTTTCCTTTGTGTATTACTGCAGGATAAACAGTAGCATTATATAATCACTTGCCTTTAATACAATATTTATTTTGCCTATTTACTACCTTTTAGGAAATCCAAAATTGTTCTATGGTTATGCTAGATGTCGAACTGTTCAATTATAAGACTACATAACAGCAGGGAACCTGCACAAGCAACACTGACACAAAACCCCACATATATTAAGTAAAATAGAAACATCACCACCTGATCCCACCCCAACCATCTTCCCTACCACCACCTCTTTCCCCCTTTTCTTCCTAATGTCTCAACAAATGAAACTGATCTGTAAAAAAAAAAAAAAAAGTTACATGGAAAAAATAGAAGAGAGAGACATTGCACATACCTTTGTAAATCAAGAAAATATTTAATAAAAATACATTTAAAAATATAGAGTTATAAGAATACATGTTCCTAAGATTTGCAGATGACACCAAACTGGGAGGGGTGGCTAACACCCCAGAGGACAGGATCACACTTCAAAATGACCTTGATAGATTAGAGAACTGGGCCAAAACAAACAAGATGAATTTTAACTGGGAGAAATGTAAAGTATTGCACTTGGGCAAAAATAATGAGAGGCACAAATTCAAGATGGGTGACACCTGGCTTGAGAGCAGTACATGTGAAAAGGATCTAGGAGTCTTGGTTGACCACAAACTTGACATGAGCCAACAGTGTGACGCGGCAGCTAAAAAAGCCAATGCAATTCTGGGCTGCATCAATAGGAGTATAGCATCTAGATCAAGGGAAGTAATAGTGCCACTGTATTCTGCGCTGGTCAGACCTCACCTGGAGTACTGTGTCCAGTTCTGGGCACCACAGTTCAAGAAGGACACTGACAAACTGGAAGGTGTCCAGAGGAGGGCAACCAAAATGGTCAAAGGCCTGGAAACGATGCCTTATGAGGAACGGCTAAGGGAGCTGGGCATGTTTAGCCTGGAGAAGAGGAGGTTAAGGGGTGATATGATAGCCATGTTCAAATATATAAAAGGATGTCACATAGAGGAGGGAGAAAGGTTGTTTTCTGCTGCTCCAGAGAAGCGGACATGGAGCAATGGATCCAAACTACAAGAAAGAAGATTCCACCTAAACATTAGGAAGAACTTCCTGACAGTAAGAGCTGTTCGACAGTGGAATTTGCTGCCAAGGAGTGTGGTGGAGTCTCCTTCTTTGGAGGTCTTTAAGCAGAGGCTTGACAACCATATGTCAGGAGTGTTCTGATGGTGTTTCCTGCTTGGCAGGGGGTTGGACTCGATGGCCCTTGTGGTCTCTTCCAACTCTATGATTCTATGATAAGATATAAATGATGTTTAATATATATATTTTAATGAAAGCTGGCTTATCTAGGAAGGGATACAAAACACAGAAAGTGTGCACTTACACTCAATTCTGTGAGAGGTCTAGGCTTTAATTATTATTAAAAGCAAGCTCGCGGGCAGTATCAATGCCTGTCAACAGATATTGGAAGCACAGGATGATTTAATAATCCAAAGGTAATTAGAGAAAAACAAAAGTATTGCAGATGGCTTGCTATGGAAGCCATTTCAACAATGATATGAAGAGACAAAAGAGAGCTTGATGAATGAAAATGGGCTCAGTTGTGGTATGGTGATGAATTTAGATGCTGGAAGCAGCCCAGCTGGACACATATATGAAGCTGAACGTTGCGCCTTATTCACTTTCATCACTGGGCACCTGTGGCTTTAGCATATCACTTTCTCCCCCAAACCTGCTCTTTGGGGGACCTTTGTCCCATAGATGTTGCTGAACTACAACTCCCATCAGCCCCAGCAAGAATGGTCAATGGCCAGGGATGGTGGAGGTTGTAGTTCAGCAATATATGGAAGGCCAAAGGTCCCCCACACCTGCTTTACTGTAACAAGGGGCCTGCTCTCAGCACAACTGTATGGCTAGGCAAAAGGCTTTACTCTAAGCAGAATGTTCAAGCTGCTGGCCCTTCCAGGAGGCAGACTGACGCAGCCACTTTGAAATATACTTGGCGTCGAGAGTGGATTTCATGCTCTTTATTCAGCTCATAGTGGTGAGGAGGAATGGAAGTTCTCCCCAGAATGTCTGCTTTATATACATTATTTACACAATGGGCCCCAGGTGATTGGCTGATTCCAGGGTTCTCCTGGAGCTGGCTTGAGTGGCTCCTGTGGACCAATCAGACTGCTGCATTCTGGGTCCTATTGTCCTAGGACCAATCAGACTGCTGCTTTCTGAATTCTATTGTTCTAGGACCAATCAGACTGCTACATTTTGGATCCTATTCAACTCAGTACATAACACACTTCAAGCAGTGGAATCCAAGTTAGCATGTCCAAAGAAGCAAGGAAAAGTGGTTGGGTTGGGTTCCGGTGAGATTTCATGAGAGCCCTGTGAAATTTCATGAGAGTGCCTCACATGTGTCCGGGGCAGATCTTTGAAGTTAGTGAAAGCTTAAGCTTCAGGGCCTCTGATCTCAGAGGGGCCCCAGAAGCAACTTGCTTAACATTTTTGGGTCTAGTAGACCCAATTGGAGTCACACTGAATTGAGTGAAACTGATTCATTTTGTGTTGTATATATTTCAACAATCCTAAAGTTTGACAGTCAGTAGCACAGATGTGGCAAAGTGTGATGATCAGCCATGGAACAACCCCATTGAAGAAGACAACAGTGGTTGCCCAGGCCTCACTACTGCTTGCAAAGGGGGTCCCCAAGACAGTTCAAGTTTCAGGGGCCCCAAAATGTAGTTCCGCTGCTGCTTGGGTCTCAGGAAGGTTGCATGAGAACTCACCAGACCCTGGAAGGAGCTGCTATGCGACCTCAGTGCTTTGGCGGGGTGGCAACTCACAAGGCAACACCTTCCTGTTTCACCTTAGTTGGCAGAATGGGCTGGGCTGCCCTTGCCCTGGGGGAGCTGTTGAGAGTGTAAGCACTGGGTACCACAGGTGTATCTCTGTCTCTACTTGTGCAGTGACATTCATACCATATCATCAGGTTACTCAGATGTAGGGTTGCAGCTGATGATTGGTCATCAACACCTTTGTTCTTCTTAACAGCTTCTCTCCCAGCAGATACCTCATCTGGAAAAACCAGCTTAGTTTTCATTTTTACACTGCTAAGCCATCTTGCACTAATATTATTTCAGGGCTCCTTGGGCACATAGGAAGCTGCCTTATAGTGATTCATACCATCAGTCCATCTAGTTCAGTATTGTCCACACTGACTGGCAGCAGCTCTCCAGCATTTCAGGCAGTGGATATTCCAGCCTTACCTGGAGACATCAGGGATTGAACCTGGGACCTTGTGCATGCCAACCAGATGCTCTACCACTGAACTACAGCCCTTCCCCTGACAGCAGCCCTGTATGGTAGGTCAGTGTTATTATCCCCAAGGGGACCAATTTCTTGAGAGTAGGTCCAGCTGAACACAGTGTGACATATTTACAAATCAACAGGCATAGGATCAAGACGGTTGCTTGCTTAAATCCAACTACTGTATCCACAGCTGAAATTATTTTTGAGCTAGGAACTTCAAACCTCACATTCTTAGCTACTACTCTGCACCAGCTCTCAGTGATTCATTGTGTATACGCACAACATTTATTACAGTTCATAGAAAGTGCAGAGTTAAATAATTACCAAATTAGGCTGATTCCTCCCCACCCCTCCAGGCTGTCTAAAGGCCACTGTAACTATTCCTGTGTTTTGTATGTTCTTTACCATAGTCAGAATGTGGTGTCGAACCATTTGCTATCTCATCTCCTATTCAAATATTTGGAACAATATCTCTTCCATAAGTTCCCTTCCAGAAGGGATCAGAGATCAGAGTGGAGATTGTAGGCTCATTTATTTCCTCTGTAATCCAGTTCATGGTGTTTGTTGGAACGATATGAATATCCCCCCACCCCTCCCAAAAAAGATCCAGTGGCCGAGCTGCAATGCTTTTGCTGTTCCTTGAGTTATGCATCTGTCATATTTAAAAAGCGTAATTCTTTCCCTCTCGCTCTCCTCCTCCTATGAAGTATGACCTTAAAGGTCTACCATCACTTTTTTCTTCTGATGTGTCAGCAGCTAATGTTTCAGACAGCCAAAGGTGAAACCTCATTCCTAAGACAACGTCAGCTTTGATTTCGCTTACTCCTTATATGAGCATTGCTTCAACCAACGCCATCAAATACTTGTCTGCTTTTTCTTTTTCTTTTTTGCTGTCCCAAAGAGTTTGTTAACTGAGTTGCAGAGAACTGTTGCTTGAGGGCTGAGCCATATTAATTACAAATAAAATTGCCTTGCGCCAGGGCAGAAAATGACACAGATTAATTTGTAGAGCAGTTTAGAAGCAGCATTCTCGAAGATGTCTGCTCTGCAAAATACTGAAATCAATGGGAAAGATAGAGCAGAAGAACACCAAACATTGAATGCCCATTCAACACACGTCTAAAGCAGATGGCATCACCAAAAAGAATCATGGGAACAGTAGGCAAGGGAAATGGTAGCCCCTGTGAGGGGAAAACTATGGTCTGGTCCCCAGCATTCTTTGCGGGGGAAGCCATGTGCTTTGAAAATGCACAGAATGTGCTTTAAATGTATAGTGTAAACCTTTCCATAGTTCTTGCATAAGGACAAGGCTGGGTTTTTAAGGTGGTTTCATACCAGAGTTATCAACTATTGGCATAGCATGGGGAAAGCAGAGGAGCGGTTGCCTTGGACACAACATTGTTAGCAAAACTTGAACACCCCGTGCTGCCTCAATACAGCTGCGTGCTTCTGTAGCTGGTCTCTACTGAAAAAAGCTTCTCCAGGCGAAGCAGTACGTGACATCTCCAGACAACAGAACAACTCCTCTTTTCTTGTTTCTGTAGCTGCGATCTCCTGGGTGACACAGACACTATTAGGCAATTGAATGCGCATGTGTACTCTGCCCATTTTCCTCCCTCCTACCCCCGCTCTGTGCGCTGGCAACCCACACTTTGCCACTGGTGCAACCACCATTTGGAGGGAGACCTTTTTGCACAGGCCATTGCCGTTCCACGTACAAACATACTCAGACCCTGGGATTGGCCTCTGACCCTCTCTGTGGGTCTCCTTCCAAGGATGCTCAGAGGGTGGTAACAAGAAAATTGGCCTTTTCTGTGGTAGCAAACTCCCCCACCCCCAACTTGCAGAATGATCTCCCTAGGAAGCTGGACTGGCATTAACTTTGCCAATCTTGCAGTGCCAAGCAGAGACATATTATTCTCTCAGGTATTTGGATATCACTGGTGGTCAGGCTGTTGGGGTTTGGGCTGTGTGGAAGGTATGTATGTTTTGTGCTGACTGAGGTGCTGATTCCCACCCCCCTTTGATGAACATTTTTAGTACTTTGCATTGTTTTATTGAATGCATTTTGAATTTATTACTGCGAAATGCTTTGGCATACGCTTGGGTGTGTGAAGTGATGAATACATATTCAGAGTATGAAGAAGAGTGCAGAAAAAGAGATGATGTGTGGCAATTAATAAAATAAAATGAAAGTGTCTTCCTGGGTGTAAATTGACAGTTATTCTGGAGAGCTGGTTTTCAACTTGTAAGGTCCAGCAGCACTACCACCCTGCACAGAAATCAAGAATCGGGTCCCATAATGCATGTTTAGGGTAAAGGCATGTCCCAGGTGTGAAAATGTTTAAGACTGCTGCTCTAGATTATTTGACTTGGTTAATCCAACTCTGAACACCTCTAGCATTTACAATTTCCTAAAAGCTGAGCAACAGAATTTTAGTCGGGGTAGGGACACCCAGCGAAAGGAACTGACAACAGATTCAGGATTGACCAAGAAGAAAATGCTCCTTTATGCACCACAAAGTAGCGCAGCACCAAATTCAGGCTCTATGAAGGCTCCCATCATAGAATCATAGAGCTGGAAAGGACCCTGAGGGTCATTGTAGCCCATGCATAGGCAAACTCTGGCCCTTCAGATGTTTGGGACTACGATTCCCATCATCCCTAGCTAACAGGACCAGTGGGATGATGGGAATTGTAGTCCCAAACATATGGAGGGCCGGAGTTTGCCTGTGCCCTCGATAATCACAACCATGCCACCTCAGTCACACACCCTTCTTTATTATTTTATAATTATACAACAACAGTTAGAGATGTATTGCAACGATCAGTGTGTCTCTCCATGTGCTGCCTCTCAGCTAGATCTATTTTCTGTGTTCCTGCAAGGGTAAATGCTTTGGAGTGCTCTAATATCTTATTTTGGAGTGGCTTCAGTTGTGTTTTCCTTGAAGTTCCATTGTACAGAACAGAACTTGCACACCATTCCCTGGAAACTGAAGCACCTTGTGTTGCCAGTGGTCTTAAAATTCTTCGGAGCATATAGAACAACTGCTCCATCATGCTGCACACCTTCTCCAGAGTGACCCTAGGAACCAATCCTCAGTGGCTGACTCACCTCCTTTCACTCTGATTGGCTCCAATCAGCACAAAAGGTAAGCTCCCCTTTCAAGCTGACTGGGTGGCTCTGGGGCATTGGAGACCAAGCTGCAGAAACAGTAATGCATCTGTGAATGCTCGCAACCCCAGACCACCGCACCTTTGCTTGTGTGGCATGGATATGGAACCAGTGACCCTCTAGATGCTACTGGACTCTAGCACCCTGCATCTCCGGCCAGGGATCAGGGATAATTGGTGTTGTACTTCAGCAACACTTAGAGGGCCACAAGTATCCTCTCCCCTCTGGTTTTAGTGGAAGAAGGTGAAGGGCTTCTCAGCTGGGAATTTGAATGCTTTCTGGAGTTAAGACAATATATGATACCTCTCTAAATTGCATCTGTTTGGTGTGGAATTTATGTGAGACATCACTTCTGATGGGCTTGGCTGTTGCCCAGATAATGTCTTTGTGATGGATAAAGCTGCAGTTGTCACTTTGGGCTTGTGACAGAGGATTCACAGGACTGTTCAATTCTCTAAATGAGTTTTGAAGGTAATGAGCAACATAAAAGTTTTAGGAGGGTCATTTCCTTCCCATTGCAGGTTTTGAAATAGTGTCAGACTAAGAGAGTGGCTGTTGTCTCTAGGAACCAGAGCCAGAATGGGAGCAAAAGGTAACAAGTACAAAAGATAATCCAAAGAAGTTGCTTTATTGCAGGTCAGACCTTGGGTCCACCAAGTATTGTCCACAGTGAGTGGCAGCAGCCCACCAGGATTTCAGACAGAATTATATTCCAGCCCTGTCTGAGGGTGCCAGGGATCAAATCTGGGACCTTCCACATGTTCTACCACTGAATTATGGCCCCTCGGTTAAATCACAACAGTTACACCCTCCATCAGAGTTGAGCAACAGCGAATTAGTGCAGTGGATGAGGGTCAAACTAGATGTTAACAGACACAGTAGCAATCTCTCAATGGCTAAAATGTAAGAAAAACTCCAATTGGAAGTGGAAGAAGGGACTGAATGCACAACCCTTTCCCTCTGATTATTTTGCATCTGAAAATTTCCCTTCCCCAGTTGCTTTCCCACCCACAGAGGAATATAGACAACACCAATAGCTTTTCCATCACAGGTGGAACAGCAGCTTAAGTGTGTGTGGGTGTGTTTGTTTGTGTATTAACAATTTATTTCGCTAAATATAATTATTTTTAAATCTCAGAGCAGTGTGCAATGAAAATACCATAATGACAGTGGAAACGCAAACAACATTAAATAAAACCATTTTTAAAAAAACAGGCTATAAAGCAAGATTGAAACACAGACATGTGCCACCGATACAGCTGAGCAAAATACAAAACAAAAATAAAAAATTTAAGAGTGTCCAATGCAACTTGGGAAAACATTTACATTTTTGAGAAGCAATGAATGGTGATTACTGTTTCGTCCTCACTAATTATCCAAAGGACGTGGATATGCTATCACCAAGGAGCCCCACTTCTGTGTTGTTGTCACAAAGTGACAATCTGCTTGTCGTGGACCAACCACATTCACAACACACATTTAAAGAGCCATGAGATGCAGCTTGTTAAGGGTGCTGTCTACAGAGTTGTTAGCAAATCCATTTGCCTCTCAGAGCTAAATTTGCTGGACTTCCCTGGGAAGAAAGTTTGTTAAACCCCTTTGGGAACTGGAAGGAGAACAGGAGTCTCCTAACAACTCTCAGCACACTGCAGTTCCCAGGATCCTCTGAGGGAACCCATGACTCTCAGCAGGCTCTGCTCTCCGCCCCTTCTCAGGCTTTTTTCGTTGTGCATCCTAGAACAAGAGAAGAAAGAGCCATGTGACTTGGCTCTCAGTTCAGCAAATGCTGTAAGTGAACTGAATCTCTCTGAAAGGAGATTTTATAGCCTGCATCTTTGCTAATCCAAAGATTTCATTCTCCTTTTTGTAAGGACAATTTTCCTGCCCCTCCCCCCATATAAAAACTGTCTGGAGCAGCAACTGAATGGGGTGACTCTTGATGACATATACATAACACTAGAAGCTTGGTTTTCTCTCACTGCCCAGGTCCCAGTGAAGGCCTACTTGCCCCCTTTCCCAGCTAGGCCTTGCCCACAAAACTCATCCCTCCTTATGTTATGTTACAGCTCCTAGCATTTCTGACCAGTAGGTATGCTGCCTAGGATGATGGAGTTCAACAGTATTTGGCAGTCACCCCATCCCTGCTTTGCATTTTGTGCGGCGGAGGAGGTGGAGAATAAAATGAAAGTGACATGGCGACTCTTGGTGATCAAAAGATTTAATATTTAAATTTTCTGTTTTACAGTTTAAAATACTAATTTAAACATCCTTAAAATATCAATGACTTTTCTTCTCTTTCCATGATTCTTTTTGCATATCATAAATCCCTGGATATTTTACAAAAACTAAACCATTCAGTATTCCATTATTGCATCCACCAAAACTTATTTACACTGTTGAATTTATCTTAATGCTGCCAAAGTTTTCAGGTATACACAATTCCCTCCCCCCATATATTCAATAAACGTTTTCCACTCTTCTCTAAACATATGTTCTTATTGTTCTCTTATTCTATATGTTAAGTCTTCAAGCTGTGCATATTCCATCAGCTTAAGCTGCCATTCTTCTTTAGTTGGGACCTTGCTCATTTTCCATTTTGGGGCTAAACACGGGCCGCAGGAGTGGCATACATAAATGACCTTTTGACACCAGGGAATTTTTAGTCTGAATTATCCCCAACAAAATGTTTAAAAGTACTTACAGGTTTCCTGCAGGTGTCTGGTTGGCTCCTGTGAGGACAGGGTTCTGAACTAGAACTGGCCCAATCCAGCAGGCTATTCTTATGTTCATACCTGTAATTGGCTAAGCACCTCCCCCATACGAAAACCAGTGTGTCTCCTATTATAAGCACTGCCATCTCCACCTGTGGCAAAATGTGAATGAGTTTCTTTTCCATGCTAATGGCTTCTTTCATACACTACTTCTTTCCCATGGGAAATTTAGAAATTACAGCAGCAGTTAAGAGGTTGGCACTAAAGCTCAGTGCTATAAAACATCTTTGTTTTTAAAAAAACCCAACTTTCTAAACCTGTTTCAGTCTGGATGACAAATATATATCATTAAGCGCGATTAAGATTTCGTGATGGCCTATGCACCACGCTTAATTGTCCTGCGTTTATACTTTCCATTTTTTCCCATTAAGGCCAGGGACTGTGATTAAATGGCACTAAATTAACTCCAAGGCTCGTATGCCAGGCTGTGGACCTTCCTTTGTTTTAATACATCTTCTTCTTGTTTTCTAGCAATGTATAAGTGAATCCCAATTTTCATTTCTGTTTTGTGCAGCTGGGTCGGTGATGGGAATTCAAATGAATTCTCTGGCATGTACATTTGAATTCTTAGTAGCCAGGGACAGAAAGTGGCAATGGATCATATGATTTCTCTTCCAGTAATTTCCTACAGCAGAGCAGACAAGGAGGTACCATTTGGGGAATGATGCCCCCGGAGCAATGGGCAAAGGATATGCAGGATATATTAGGTCCTGTATTCCAGAGTAGTATAAAGCACTTACAAACTGAGGCATTGTATATACGTTTGAAACAAGAGCTGCCCTTCCCACAGGCTTACAACATAAAGATAGACATAAAATGCATTAGGGAGGAAAGGAAAGGAGTGTGGTGTAGTGGTTAGAGTGCTGGACTAGAGTATGGGAGATCTGAGTTCAAATCTCCACTCAGCCATGAAACTCTGGCTTTGGCCAGTCACTTCCCTCTGCCTAAGGAAGAAGCCAAGTAGCACTGGATCTCTGACAGGCCATTGGGCAGGGCTGTTTGGCCTTGACCTCTGAAGCAATGCAGCTGAATGACCATTGAGAGAGAAGCTGTTCTGGAAAGAGAAGAGCCAAGTGGCAGTTAGCTGCTGCCAGGCTGATGGAGGGGGCTCCTCTGCCTCACCTCCCCATTGCAACCTATTGGGCATGTCGTTGAGGCAAGCTATTTGGGGACTGGTGGCGCCAAATGGCAATTGGCCAAGCCAGTGGAGGGGGAGATGCTTTCTCACCATTGCCAGGTGGGATGCTTGCTGAAAAGGGCAGTTTATTTGGGACAGGAGGCCAAAGGGCAGCTACATCCTAATTTCAAACAGATACAAAACTAGGAAAAAGAACATGAGAAGAGTCTTCTGGATCAGGCCAGTGGTTCATCTAGTCCAGCTTCCTATTCTCACTATAGCCAACCAGAGGCCTGGGAGAAATCCCCAAGCAGGACTTGATCAGCAACTGGTAGTCAGGAGCATCACCACCTCTGACCATGAAGGCAGGGCTCATGGCCATTGATAGCCTTGTCCTCCATTAATTTGTCCAGACCTCTTTTAAAGCCATACAAGTTGTTGACCATCACTGCCTCCACTGGGGGAGAGTTCTATAGTTTAAATTATGAAGGATGACTTTCTTTTATCTGTCCTGAGTCTTCCAATGTTCAGATCCACTGGATGTGCTAGGTGAGGGGAGAACAACTTTTCTCTACCAACTTTCTCCATGCCATGTGTAATTTTGCAAACTTATATCATGCCATCTGCCACTCATTCCCACCCCCCTCGAAACTAAAAAAAAGTCTCAAATGCTGTAGCCTTTCCTCAGAGGGGAGTCATTCCATCCCCTTGATCATCATTGGTTGCCCTTTTCTGAACCTTTCCCAACCCTGCAAATATCTACCTGGAGGCCCAAACTGTCACAGTATACCAAACACAGTCACGCCATAAACTGGTGCAACAGCATTATGATAGCAGCAGGTTTTATTTTCAATTCCTTTCCTAATGATCCCTAGCATGGAATTTGCCTTCTTCATAGCTGCCACACACTGGGTCAACACCTTCATCAAGTTATCCACTATGACTCCCAAGGTCTGTATAATAAAATTACAAACTGGAGGAGGACAAAATCTATCACCAAAATAAATGGGACACTTAAAAGAGAAAGGAGGAGAATAAGTTTAGCGACTATGTGTTGTTGTTTTTACTAGCAACAGACAGGGAGTGATAAGGGGGAGGAAAAGAATAAAGATGTGATGTCTAGGGAAATACTTGGGGTGGGGTGGGGGGTTAACAAGAAAGAAAGAACCCACAGCAGAGACCAAAGAAGGGAACATAGAGAAGAATCAGAGATGAAAGATAAGCAGGAGCTGCTAAGAGAATGAATGTGGTTGAATGTGCTTAAATTGAATAGGAAAAGGAAAAGATAGTGAAATCAAACAGAAGGAGGTGATGTTATGTATTATTCAGCAGTTGTTAACACCACCAAATATGCCTATCTGTCTATGTTAAAAAAATGCTGAGGCTGTTGGATGATAAAAATTGTCTGCATCCCTGCTTTTAGGACAGGTGATGTATCCTCTCCTTGGACCATTTTTTACTTGGATTCATCACCCAGCTTTCCTCAGAGCTCAGCTTACGTAGTATACAATATGAAGATACAGTTCCCTGTCTCTAAAGTATTATGGTCTGATATAATATGCCAGCTATGTTGATATGTGTGCTATTATTTGAGCGATTTCCATTAATGGCATTGCTGTTTGTCTTCTAGCGGCTCAGCAGGTATCCATGATGGATGATTTCTGAGCTTCACTCAACCTTGAGGATCTTTCTTCATCATGTTTGATCTGGACTATATTTATCAATTACTTTTTTCTATTTTAAAAAAGTCTCCTTTCTGAACGGAGCTCATCCTAGTTTATCTTCACGATAAACCTGTGAGGTAGGTTAGGTCAACATGCCCCTGTCCAAGTTCCCTGTTTGCACAGAGCTTTTATGTGCGCCCACAAATGTGTGTGCATTTTTTAACTCAAGAAAAATTGAGGTTGTGGGTGAAACACAAGTACCTATGGACATTTCATTCTTCTGTCCAATCCTTAACGCCTTGCTTTGCTCCTAACCTCCTGAATCATGACTCCTGAGCTCTATGTCTGCTGCATGGCTCCTTGCCTGAATAATGATCTCTTTCTTACTTCCAAGTAAGAGTCTCTGTCTGCCTGTTTTGGGACAGAGGAACCAGGACACAATCATTATTTAGCCTTTGGAGAAGATTAAAGTAGACACATGAAAGCTACCTTCAAGTATCTGAAGGGCTGTTACACAAAAGATGGAGCAGGCTTCTACTCTGTTTTTCCAGAAGGCAGAACTACTGCCAACAGGTGGAAATAGCAAGAAAGCTGACTTTGATGAAACATTGATGAAACTTCCAAACACTAAGAACAGTTCAACAGTGAAACCAACTGCCTTAGAAGGTTCTGGGCTCTCCTTTGATGAAGGCACCTTAAGCAGAGCCTGTTATCTGTTAGAATGCTGTCATTTCATACTACATTACAGATTCCTCACTGAGCAGGGGTTAAACTATATTACCTCTAAGCCCCTTCCAAGTCTAGGTTACTATGACTCTGTGATTTCGGATGCATTGGAAATGGGTTATTTTGCATTGATCCAGTAGGAAATTAAGAGTCATCTGACTCAAGTGTGGCCATATAGATTGTGATGACTCTTTTGTTTTGAATTTTGCCAGGGTTCCAGCTTATTAGCTCTAACATCCTCCATAGCGCAGAATCAAACTCTATGAATAATACATGGGATCCTGGGAGGCAGCTGTGAAATCCAATTAGTTTAGCTGAAATTTGCATATCAATCAAGGGCAAAATATTTCTTGCTCAGCTGCTGCAGAAGTAGCCTTTTAAGAGATTCATGGTGCACACTTGTAAATTCTGCAGGCAGTTGTAAATAGCAATAGCTTTATTTAAACGCTGGGAAATTTTAAAAATATACACAAGTCATCTGGGGGAGGAGAAACCTCTGCACTGGATGCACAAGTATCAGTTGTAAATTATGAGCTCCCAGGTGATAGCTGAGAGCCCAAGGGTTGGAGAGATAGTGTTCCCAGGTGACAGCCAGGTGCATGGAGTGAGTAAAGGTAAGTTTGGTGCTAAAGAGTTCTGTCCTGAGGAGAAGTTAGGAGTGGAGTCATTGTGGCCCTAAGTGAGAGGGTGGGGAGATAGATGTGTTGATGAGGGTGTTTGTTATGATTTAGTGCCTAGAGCCCTGGATGGCATCATTCTTACCTCAGTTTGTTTGGATCTTCAGTTAGGAAAAGGCCAATGGCTTGCTTCAGAATTCTGCTTACACAATGACCAACTAGATGCCTCTGGAAAACCCTCTAGCAGGATCTGAGCAGCAGCAGCAGCAGAAGAAGAAGAACAAGAACAAGAAGAAGAGGAGTTTGGATTTGATATCCTGCTTTATCACTACCCGAAGGAGTGTCAAAGTGACTAACATTCTCCTTTCCCTTCCTCCCCCACAACAAACACTCTGTGAGGTGAGTGGGGCTGAGAGACTTCAGAGAAGTGTGACTAGTCCAAGGTCACCCTGCAGCTGCATGTGGAGGACGGAGACACGAACCCAGTTCACCAGATTACAAGTCCACCGCTCTTAACCACTACACCACACTGGCTCTCTCTGCTCCAGTGGCTTCCAGCAACTGGTATTCAGAAGCATTGCTACCTCTGACTGTAGAGGCAGGGCACAGACATCCAGGCTAGTAGCTATTGATGACCTTCTCCTCCGTGGATTTGTCCAATTGTCTTCTAAAGCCATCCAAGTTGGTGACCATCCCTGCGTCTTGTGGAAGTGAGTTCCACAGTTTGTGTACTGCATGAATAAGGTTCCCCCCGCCTTTGCCTGTTCTGAATCCTACAGCTTCACTGGAAGTTTATGAGGTCTAGCGTTATGAGAGAGGGAGAAAAACTTTTCTCTATCCACTGACAATTTGTTGATGATTTGTTGGCTGGTACCAAGCAGTTGGGACGCGGGTGGCGCTGTGGGTTAAACCACAAAGCCTAGGACTTGTCGATCAGAAGGTCGGCGGTTCGAATCCCCGTGACAGGGTGAGCTCCCGTTGCTCGGTCCCAGCTCCTGCCAACCTAGCAGTTCAAAAGCACATCAACATGCAAGTAGATAAATAGGTACTGTTCCAGCGGGAAGGTAAACGGCGTTTCTGTGCGCTGCTCTGGTTCACCAGAAGCGGCTTAGTCATGCTGGTCACATGACCCGGAAGCTGTACGCCGGCTCCCTTGGCCAGTAAAGCGAGATGAGCGCCGCAACCCCAGAGTCGGTCATGACTGGACCTAATGTTCAGGGGTCCCTTTACCTTTACCAAGCATTTGTTTTGCATGATATGGGTTGAGGGAGTGGGGGATCCAAGAGTGCACTGAAGTGATTGCATGCTGTGGGAAGGGAGGGATTGTGTGATAAATGGTACTAAAAAGTAGGGACCAAGAAGTAGTGTGTGCTGTGGGACTTACTCCCTAGTAGTGTGCTGAGGATGGCCGCCCAAAGCCTGCATCCCTAATTCACTCAGCTAATGTTTATTTTGTATCATTTGCCTCCCGTCCTGGAAAGCCAGACCAGCAGGCGTCCGAAATTATCCCCACCCCAGACTGTTTGTTTCATTTGTTTGATAATTGTGGGGGGGGGGGAATGGAAAGTTGGTGAGAGCACCCTTTAATCCCCTAGCTTCTGAAACTTTTCCTTTGGCTCTCGCCCTGCGATGAGATTTTGCTGATTTGCAGCACAATTGAAATCCAAGATCTGCTGGGATAAGAGAGTTTGGATTTGGCAAATCTTGGGCCTTCCTAGATCAGCCAGGGTTCAGTTATACCTACACTGGTGTAAATTCCTCATGCTCACTGAGGCAGAGATACTGAGTCCCTCTTGACTCAGTTAACAAAACATACAGCAGCATAGGTCTCCCAAAATGCCCGTGTTGGTGTGGGGCAAGGTAATGGTTAGACTAATTCCAAACTCTGTTCATTACAGCTATGTGGCCTAGTTCCAAATCCTTAAAACTCAGACCCACACTAATCTGATTGCTCAGTCAGGGACTCATAGTTGGAATTTGAAATAGAGTATCTACGGTAATCCCAGCCTAGACTTTGCTGACTTCCTATAGTTAGGATTCATCAGTTACATGTTTTTTGCTTGCTATGGACATTTTATTGTACTCTATGGTAATTTTAATACGCTGTTCAGCAGAGCTGTTTTTCTAGAGAAAGAGGTGTCGGAACTCACCATGAACACCTTCCTTGTTCTCTTATAATGGCAATGGTGCCCACCTGAGAGGTGCAGGAACTGAGTTCTGGCGAATTCTGGCTGAAAAAAAGCCCTGCTGTTCAGCATTTGGGGGAGGTTTTGGGTGAGAAAAAGGTGTTATATGAATTAATTGGATTAGTAATTCTAATAATACTGCAATGTAGGTTTTCCACACATGCTTTGGGTTTGGGGTGTGACTTTGCTCTGTACTGATTATGGTAACATCACACAGACACTCCTTCTCCATGCAGACTTACAACAGGAAAGCTTCACAGTGATATTGTGTAGGCAATCCTAAAACCATCCTTTGGCCATTTATAAGACCTTTGGCCATTTATAAGACCTGGCTGTTTTCCAGCAGAAGGAAAATGAGTTAGTTTCAGCTCAGTTGCCTTTCCCCCCTCCCCAGTGACACACAGAAAAAGGCTTCTTAACATCCCTACAGGGCTTAGCAATCTGAGCCAGAGGTGGGGGGGGGGATAAAATAGAGATGGAAAGGTTCTGCAGAGAAAGGTCAGCTGTTGACTTAGCATGCTGGCTGACTGTCTTTGACCCCAAAGCTTTTGTCTGCTTTGTTTGGTGATGTGGACATGGTACATAGAAGGCTTTCTGGAAAAGCAGACCAGACATCAGATTCAGAACTATGAGTCTGTTATACACTCAAGAATGATAAAGCAACTGAAAAATGGGAGGCAATGGCTGTGTCTGTTCTGCAGGCACTTTGGTAGAGCATGAGACTCTTAACTTCAGGGTCATGGGTTCAAGCCCCATATTGGTCAAAAAGATCCCTGTACTAGATGACCCTTGTGGTCCCTTCCAACTTTACAATTACATGATTCTATGACTCTGTGCATTTGTGTGTACTGTGATGAGGTCTGAGAGCCGGTGTTGTGCAGTCAATAGAATGTTTCACTACAGACTCATCCTCACTTCCATTTGCCCTGTCACTTTCCCTTTGGGGAAAACCTGCTGTTTACTGCTGAATTGGAGCAAATATCAATTGGGTATTCCCCGGACTGAAGATTTAGCACTAAAGAGTGGGTTTTCCAGGGGAAATGATGCGGCAAAGGTAAAACTGCTCAGACTCTTGCCTAGAAAGCACGGGGAAAATGGGAAACTGCTCGGACCTGTGCTTTCTAGGCACAGGACAAGCAGAAGTGTAGACAAGTTCTTAGGTGGGTCAGATCCAGGTCTGAATGTCGGCATGCCCATGAAACACTGTGGGGTAACCTTGACATAGTAATAATAAGGTTGTTCCTTTGAGGCAAACCATCCTGAGGCAAGCAGGCCTGCAGAAGGCATGAAATAAACATGCAAACAAAAGCAATAACAAATAACGGGGGAAGTTATTTGGAGGACTAGTTTGACATCTCTTGACCATAAAGCGAATGACCGTGAAGTTCATTGGTCTTTAAGGGTGAGCCATAACTGCTCTTGAGTAGCAAGTGGCCACCACTGCCTGCCTCTTACAGTATGCAGCTCTAAATTATAACCATGCCATTAGCTAATAATGAGTTGGCATGTATATTTTGCTACCCCAGAACTGTGAACGGAAAGGAATGGAGGACTTGCATCCCAGTAAGATTCTCTAGCTACTATTGCAGTTACTAGCTATTATTGCCACATTAGCACCATACATTTAAAGTACATTTAAAGCACACCCACACACCCACAAGGATTGGGGATTTTATTTTTTCAAGGGTGCTGGGAATTGCAGTCTTGTACTGGAAGTAAACTACAGTTCCCAGGATTCGTGTGTGTGTGTGTGTGTGTGTGTGCGCGCGCACGCACGCTATAAATGCATGGTGTGTATGCATTCTGAGTAGTACTATAGCACTGAGCACTATTACTATCATACTATATTATCTCTCCTCTAGCCAAACCTGCTGCAAACCTAGCTTTTACAATGCAGGGCACTTAGCCTCTACGAAGACCTGTGCTGTGCTCTACAGGGAAGCTGTCACACACACAAAAGAACCATCATGTTCTACTAAATTGCCAATTCTCCGTTTTGAATTACCTTCTGAACTTTTCCTCCTCACCCTAGCAGGGGCCTGGAGACAAGAAGTCTGCTCTCTCTTCTCAGGCTCTCCCGCCTGAGCCTCTTCTGACATGAATCTGAAACATCTAGGCATTCAGCTTAGTTTGAGGCAACATCAGAGCCAGTGAGGCAGGGAAACTAGACCAGAGACATTTAAAGGACATTTGCTGGGTTCTGTTTCACTCTTCTGAGCTGTTACCCTGCTTAATCAAAAGTGTGTTTTTGATTAATCAAATGCCTTTTTGAGGTGCTGTGCACATTGAATTTACCGGCACATTGCATCATTCCCATCCCACACTATTTGTCAATAATAATAATAATAATAATAATAATAATAATTTTTATTTATACCCCGCCCTCCCCAACCAAGGCCGGGCTCAGGGCGGCTAACAAGCAATAATAAAAACAAGTTGAATGAATACAACTTAAAAACAAGATTAAAATGTGATTAAAATATTGAAACATTAAAATATTAAAATGCAGCCTCATCACAGGAGGAGAAAGGAAAAAGAAACACAATCTGAAACACATCCTGTGGGAATTGTTATAATTCATTGTCTGCAGAGAATAGACTTCTTTTTCTAGAAAGAAAGGTGTCAGAACTCACCATGAACACCCTCTACCTTGTTCTCTAATAATGGCAATGACTCTCACCTGAGAGCTGCAGGAACTGAGTACCAGTGAGTTCTGGCTGAAAAAACAAAGCCCTGGACTTCTCAAGCATTTGCTATGTACATGTGTACACAGAAAGGACTTCCTATTGAGGCCACTCCCTCTTTTCATGTTTAACTTGTTTGTGAACAAAACAGGCAAAACAGGAAGCAGCATAGTAACTTAGCTGCCTCCAGAAAAAGGGACACGACAGGGGTGCCCAATTTCCCCATTGCTTTTTATATCGGTCCTGGAGGTTTTGCTGAACATGATTAGAAGGGACCGGTTGGTTGAAGGTATACAGGTCGGAGCTAAACAGTACAAATTGAGAGCATTTGCAGATGATTTAGTATTGACGTTACAGGAGCCAGAATCTAGTACTAAAAGGGTTTTAGAACTAATTCAAGAATTTGGTCAAGTGGCAGGATTTAAACTGAATAAGTTAAAAACTAAGGTTTTAGAGAAAAATTTGACATCAATTGAAAAAGAGAGGTTTCAGAATGAGACAGGTTTGACCATGGTTAAGAAAGTGAAATATTTGGGGATTAATATGACAGCTAAAAATGGGAACTTATTTAAAGACAACTACGAAAAATGTTGGATGGAAGTGAAAAAAGATTTAGAAATTTGGTCAAATTTGAAGCTCTCTTTGTTGGGTCGAATTGCAGTTATAAAGATGAATGTATTGCCTAGAATGTTGTTTTTGTTTCAAACATTGCAAATTGTGGACAAGATGGACTGTTTCAAGAAGTGGCAGAAATATATCTCAAGATTTGTCTGGCAGGGCAAGAAGCCCAGAATAAAATTTAAGATATTAACTGACGCAAAGGAAATGGATGGATTTGCCCTGCCAGACCTTAAACTCTATTATGAATCAGCAGCATTCTGCTGGCTGAAAGACTGGCTGCTTCTTGAGAACACAGACATTTTGGACTTAGAAGGATTTAATAATGCTTTTCGGTGGCATGCATATTTGTGGTACGACAAGCTTAAAGTACATAAAGCATTTAAAAACCATATTGTCAGGAAAGCATTGTTTAATGTTTGGATAAGATACAAAGACCTATTGGAAACTAAAACCCCAAGGTGGTTGTCACCAATGGAAGCGAAAGCTTTTAAAAGACTCAATATGGAGTCCAAATGGCCAAAATATTGGGAAATTTTGGAACAAGAGGGAGATAAACTGAAATTGCAGAGCTTTGAGAAACTAAAAAACAAAGTGTGAGACTGGCTTCATTATTATCAGATAATGGAGGCATACAAATTGGATAAGAAAATTGGATTCCAGGTGGAAAAATTGAAATTAGAAACAGAATTGTTAGAACCCAAAACTAAGATTTTGTCAAAGATGTATAACTTGCTGCTGAAATGGAACACTCAGGATGAAACGGTGAAATCTGCTATGATTAAATGGGCACAGGATGTTGGACATAATATTATGTTTGCTGACTGGGAACAGTTATGGACCACCGGTATGAAATTTACGGCATGTAATGCCTTAAGAGAGAATATTATGAAAATGATTTACAGGTGGTACATGACCCCAGTCAAGCTTGCAAAAATTTATCATTTGCCCAATAATAAATGTTGGAAATGTAAAGAGACTGAAGGTACATTCTTTCACCTTTGGTGGAAGTGCCCAAGGATCAAGGCTTTCTGGGAAATGATTTATAATGAAATGAAAAAGGTATTTAAATATACCTTCTTGAAGAAACCAGAGGCCTTTCTCCTAGGCATGGTTGGCCAATTGGTGCCAAAGAAGGACAGAACTCTTTTTATGTATGCGACAACAGCAGCAAGAATACTTATCGCAAAATATTGGAAGACACAAGATCTACCCACTCTGGAAGAATGGCAGATGAAGATGATAGACTATATGGGACTGGCAGAAATGACCGGCAGAATCCGAGACCAGGGAAAAGAGTCGGCGGAAGAAGACTGGAAGAAGTTTAAAGACTATTTGTGGAAATATTGTAAAATTAATGAATGTTAGAATGATGTTGGACAGAAATTAAGTGGTTTCCAGCTGTAATGCTTAAGAGATATGAAAAATAAGGTTTAGAAATAAGTAAAAACTAATGGTGAGGATTTGCTGAACTAACAATTTGAATTGGAATATAAGAAAGGGAGGTACGAGGAGGTCTGGAAAATAAGTTAAAAGAAAATAAGTAAATGGAAATTCTATCTGTTTTTAGTTGTTTTTATTTTTGTATTTTTGTATTTCTGTTGTTTTTTCTTTTTGTTTTATATTGTATTATTCTTGAAAACTTTAATAAATATTCTATAAAAAAAAAAAGTAACTTAGCTGCCTCTGTATCCCATTATGTATCTTCTGTATAAAGGTAAAGGCCCCCTGGATGGTTAAGTCCAGTCAAAGGTGACTATGGGGTTGCGGTACTCATCTCACTTTCATGCCGAGGGAGCCAGTGTTTGTCCACAGACAGCTTCCCAGGTCATGTGGCCAGCAGGACTAAACCACTTCTGGCGCAACTGGACACCCTGAAAGAAATTAGAGTGCACAGAAATGCCATTTGCCTTCCCGCTGCAGCGGTACCTATTTATCTACAGTGGTAGCTCAGGTTAAGAACTTAATTCGTTCTGGAGATCCGTTCTTAACCTGAAACTGTTCTTAACCTGAAGCACCACTTAGGTAATGGGGCCTCCCGCTGCTGCTGCGCCGCCAGAGCACGATTTCTGTTCTCATCCTGAAGCAAAGTTCTTAACCCGAGGTACTATTTCTGGGTTAGCGGAGTCTGTAACCTGAAGTGTATGTAACCTGAAGCGTATGTAACCCAAGGTACCACTGTACTTGCACTGGCATGCTTTCGAACTGCTAGGTTGGCAGGAGCTGGGACAGAGCAACGGGAGCTCACTCTGTTGTGCAGATTCCAACCGCCAACCTTCCGATCAGTAAGCCCACAAGGCTCAGTGGTTTAGACCATAGCACCATCTGCATCCCATATCTTCTGTATATCATTATATTAACCCAACTCTGTGTGTGTGTGTGTGTGTGTGTGTGTGTGTGTGTGTAACACAAAGGACTTAGCTATACAGCTGCAAATAAAACATTTTAAGTGTGTTTTAAGTGCAATATACAATGTGGCACAGATTGCGATGGAAAATTAAATGCATTTTTAAAAGCGCTTTTTTAAAAAAGCATTTTCATAACGGTTTTTATATGTGTGTAGATTCCATCTTAGTGCCTGTAGAAACACTAACTGAGCAGAATAGAGAACACAATTTTTGTTGTGCACTAGTTTGAAAGCATGTCAAACTGTGTGTACACGGATAGCTCCTGCCACTTTGCGTGATGTTATCGTACAAATGTGTGCACAATCTCAAATCACTATGTACAAAAGTGCACCAGGGAAACCTCCACCCCCACACCAATGCCAAGTGTGTGGACAGGCTCAATATCTGGAAAACAAACATTTTTAAAGAAAGGGGGGGGCAGAGGGGCAAATGATTGTGGCTGAATCTGTACCAGGGAAACCTGCAGCCTTCCATATTTTGCTGGCCTCCCTTAGTGACCAGCTCCCAGTGACCCTGGGTCGCAAAGCTAACCCAAGACATTTTAACACCTGAGTTGGTCCCAAAATGGCACGCTCCCCCCTCCAGGGAAGAAGGTGTGAGGGAAGATCTACATCAGGAGAAAGTGGGGGGGAGGAGGGGGCGATCAACCTGTCACCTCACCTTGCCTTATGGGTGAGCTGTCCCTGCTAGGTTCCATGCTATCTGAGAGGGATAGTGTTCCTGGCTAGCACAGAGTGAATCCTCTACTCATGCCTACTCTCTCCCTTTAAAATCCACAGCTGCTACTAGACAAAGGATGAATAATATACCCACCCATTATCAATTAGCTGCCAAATTTTCCTGTGGTCTCTTTAGGTAGTGAGGCAGATCAAGCATGAGGGTGTTAAGATACAAAGAGGCTATGGCAGGTTTATGGAACAAGTTCTAAAGTTTACTAAAACAGGAGGAAAATATGGATATTTTTTTTTTTTAAAAAAAAAATGTTGCGTATGAAAGCAACAAAAGCCCAGAAGCAGAACTTGCTTGCAGGCTGGCTAATGATACAAATGTTGCAAGTTGGTCTTATGCTGCCTGCCCAAATATTTCATCATCTCTTCCCTTTGAAAATATGCTGCTGTGTTTATTATTGAATCTATACTCTGTGAATGGAGAAAGGGGGTTGGGGAGCATGGATAGTTAATAGCATTTCTCGATTTTAATGAAGGAAAGTCAATTCACCTTGAAGGAAATTCCCCTGGACTAAATGAGATTGAGCTATGTGTTCTCCCCTGAGAAATTCCCCATGGTAATTTCATTACAGAAAGAGATTGTGGGTTTTTTTTCTGGTGTGTGTTTTTTTTAAACCCTCTCAAAGTCAAACTCTACTGCAATTGTTGTTTGAGCTTGACACAGATTGTATGCATTACTCTGTAGTGGATTTCATCCACTTTCAATGAGCTTAAGAAGTCAGATTTCAGACTGTGATACTGAGCAGCAACATTCATAGAGTAAAAACAGAATACAGTGGTACCTCAGGTTACATATGCTTCAGGTTACAGACGCTTCAGGTTACAGACGCCGCTAACCCAGAAATATTACCTCGGGTTAAGAACTTTGCTTCAGGATGAGAACAGAAATTGTTCTCCGGTGGCGCGGCAGCAGCAGGAGGCCCCATTAGCTAAAGTGGTGCTTCAGGTTAAGAACAGTTTCAGGTTAAGAACGGACCTCCAGAACGAATTAAGTTCTTAACCCGAGGTACCACTGTACTTGAAGATAATGAGATAATAGTAAAAATAATTTATTTTTTGTACCTGCCATCTGACTGGGTGGCCCCAGCCACTCTGGGTGGCTTCCGATAGAATATAAAAAAACACATAATACACCACACATTAAAAGCTTCCTGATACAGGGCTGCCTTCAGATGTCTATGGAAGGTTGTAAAATTATTTATCTCTTTGACATCTGGCAGGAGGGTGTCCCACAGGACGGGCGTCACTAGCGAGAAGGCCCTCTGCCAGGTTCCCTGTATCGTGTTACGACCTGCACGTGGGGTTCTCTGATAATACGTGGGATTCTCAGTGCCTTTACTTTTTCTTCTCTCTAGTTTTCCACCTAGGCTTCCACTCTTATTTAATCTGGAAATGGCATCCTCCATTCTCTCACTTTTTATGGAGAAACCAGACCATGTAACTGCTAGCCTCCTGCACCTCAGCTTTGTTCTGCATTTCTCAAATTGCATAAACTAAGCTATGACCTCTTTTAAATGTATGTGTTTATGAAACTGTTCAGTGCTCTATTCACTGACTGGCAGTGGTTCGCCAATGATCTCAGACTGGGATCTTTCTTACTCATACCTGCAGATGCCAGTGATTGAACTTGGGGTCTTCTGCATACCAAATATGAACTCCTGTGCTACAGCAAGCAAGAAAGAAAAGCAGTAAGTCAAGCCCTAACCTTCACCCATCAATAACAGGAACAGGCTCACTAGGGTAGGGTTTCCCAAATGTGGGTCTCCAGCTGTTTTTGGACTACAACTCCCATCATCCCCAGCTAGCAGGCCCAGAGGTCAGGGATGATGGGAATTGTAGTCCGAAAACAGCAGGAGACCCAAGTCTGGGAAACCCTGCACTAGGGGACAACCAGTAGCACCAAGACCAGTGTAAATCAATAAACAAGATTAAAATTCTGTATAAATAAAATCTTTAGCAAAGTATTGGAAGACGCAAGAACTACCTACTCTGGAAGAATGGCAGACAAAGGTGACCGAATTTATGGGACTGGCAGAGATGACCGGCAGAATCCGTGACCAGAGGAAAGAGGCGGTGGAAGAGGACTGGAAAAAATTTAAAGTATATCTTAAAAACTGCTGCAAAATTGAGGACTGTTAAGATGTTAAGGGGTGAGAAACAGAGAATTACAGCTGTAAATAATAATTTTATGGAAACTTAAAGAGAACCAATAGAAAAATTGATTAAAGGGTTGCTAAAAAATCTTTTGGAATAAGGATGCAGTGAAAAGGAGGTATGGGGAAGTCATGTTTTATGTTTATTTGTTTTTTCTGTGTTGTGTTTGTTTTCTTTTTTCTTGTTTATTGTTGTGAAAACTAATAAAAATTATTTAAAAATAAAAAATAAAATTCTGTATAAATAACTTGGGAAATAAACAGGTCTTTGCTGGGTGATGGAAAGATGATCAGGTAGGTGCCTGATGGCTTTAAAAGAAGATTAGATAAATTCATTGAGAATAAGGTTAACTTTGGTTGCTAGCCATTTCTGCCTCCACTGCTGGAAGCAGAATGCTCCTGAATACCCTTTGCTGAAAATCATCAGGGCCCTGTTGCCCTCAGGGCCTGTTTGAGCATCTGGTTGGTCACTGTGTGACCAGGATGCTGAACTAATTGTCCTTTGGCCTGATCCAGCAGAGCTCTACTTAAATTCTCAAGTGTCGAATTTAATACGATAGCAATGCCCAATCCCAGTTACTAATCAGGAAGCTGCATACTGAGTTTTCCAAAGAGTCTTCAAAGGCAAATCTAACAGCCACAGTTTTGCTAACATAAACAGAAGGGAATGGCCCTAATGACCTTTGAATACTAGTGTGATGCTAATCTACAGTGTTGCATCTCTTGATATTCAAGGAATCCATTTTATAATCCAAACTGATAATGGGCTGCAGTATTCCAGGGAAGCTAAATCAATGCTGTCAACAAGAAAGCCTCTGAATACAGAGAGGATTATAAGAGATTTCCTTTACACAGGCTGGGGATTTGGAACTGATCTATCACCTCAGTAATTTCCAATGTTATGCCTGCAATCTTATGCAGTCCTACCTAATAATAAATCACTTTGAACTTAGTGGGTCTTATTTCTGCATGATCATGGGTAGGATTGGGCTGCATGTCCCCAGTTGTTGTGTTCTTTTACATTATATTCTGAATGTCCAAAATCCAAATGCAATGCCATGTTTGTTTTAAATAAGCCTTTCTCAATCTTAAGTCTCCACAGGTTGTTGGACTACAAACCGCATCATCCCTAGCTAACTGGACAAGTGGTCAGGGATGCTGGGAGTTGTAGTCCAACAAACTCTGGGGACCCAAGGTCGAGAAAGGCTGTTTTAAATAGTGTTATGTGGTGATCAGCACCATGGATAGCACTGTGGCACAATAATAGACTCTTCCATGCCATTCTGGTCCTATATGATCATAGAGATAAACAGTTTTCATCTGTGGTGATATGGGTAAGGGAAGGGTGGCTGCATGGTTTGGGCAAGGAAAGCTCGACGTGATACAGGAAGGAACATCAGCAAAGCGTTTTGGAATGAGTGTTCCCAAAGAAAAGCATCGCACAAATGTTCCATCTTGCTCTCTCTCAAATAAATCACAAGAGGCTTTTGTGACCATTAAATTTAGTAGAAATGGTGGCTTTAAAGTAAGATTAGACAAGTTTGTGGAGGATCGTGGAATTGAATAGCTGTTAGCCATGATAGGTGCATGGAGCGTCCAACATCAGGAGCGGTATGCCACTTAGTAAGTGACTGGAGGTGGCAACAGCAGGGAGGGCAATGACTTTATGCTCTGCTGAAAAGCTTCTCAGCAAGCATCTGTCTAACCAGCTATGGGAAATGGGTGGCTACACCGACATAGCTTTGTCAAGGCTACTCCTTTTGTTGGCATCCGTCTGTCTCAGGAGACAATGGAGGAGTGAAAGCTTAGCCCTGAGATCACCACCCTTAAACACCCTGGTGGTGCCTAGCAAGACCCACTGTCCGTTTTTGTCTGCATTTTATTTGTTTTGCAGTGTATATTGGTGCTTTGCCTGTTTATTAGGTTCTGCCAGTTTTTTGTCTGTCTTGTGGTTCTTAGATTTCCTAATATGCCCCCAGACCTAAAAAGTCGAGGAGCCTTGGCATAGGCACAAGCAGGTGCATGGGCATTCTCATTACAGACAATCAGAGTAACTCCTGGGTGTCTAATTGTGGGGCCAGACAAGGTGCCCAACACTGGGAGCAAGGCCAAGAGCAGCGCCCCACTGCTCTGCACTTGTCTGATGTCCCCTTCCACCTTAGGATGCTATTAGCTCCAAGGTGGGCTAATAAAATCCCTCAACAACTGTTTGAGGTTTTACTGCAGGACTGGGGGATGCTTTTTAACCCAAGGGTGACATGCCTTCCTAAGCAGCCTTCAGAGGGACACAGTGGTGGGTGGAGCGAGAGGCAAAAGTGGGCAACAGACATACTGTTAATTTTACCTTTTTGAAGTAGGCTGATTCCTAGGCACACTCACACACCTTTCCCTGTTCTCCACCCAGACAAGAAAGAGTCGTTTTCATAGCTGAAGAACAGATTCCACCCAAGCAGAACAAACAAAATAATACTTGAGGTGTGATGAAGTGGAGACCTAGGAAGAGATTTGAGCACCAGACAGAGGGGTCTGGAGGGCCACATCTACACCCAGGCTGGAAATTCCCTTCCCCTGCTTTCTCTTGTACATAGGAATAGGGATAGAATCATGGAGTGGGAAGGGACCTTGAGGGCCATCTATTCCAACCCCATGCAATACAAGAGTATGTTTCCTTTATTTTCTGTCCAATCACAAAGTTATGTTCATTATTACACAGGCTTCAAATTCTACATGCAAGTTATGTTATAATTTTCCTTCTTTGACGAAACTTATAAGCTGGCAGGAAAACTGAGTCGAAAAAAGATTTAAAACTTGGATTAGTTAAGCAACATGCTTTTTTGTTTCAGCAAAAACCTGTACTGAAATTGAAAGTGTTGTTTTGTGAAGCACAGTACCAATAAATTGGTTCTTGGTCATGTGACGCCTTTATTTTCTAGTCTTGCATCACATAGTTTTTTGGGGGGAAAGAGAAGTTTCCGCACAAGTGCTAACTCAGTGCCCAAGGAATGACATATATTTATGGGAGGTGATGGCCATTGTAAAAATGCTTCCTGGCTGTCTACAGCCTTCAAAGGAACCACAAGCTGAACAAACACAAAAAACAGGTTGTGCCTTCTGCAAACAAACAAAAAAAGCAATTTCCAGTACTCGGGAGGAAGGGGGACTTTTAAAGAGTAAGCATACTTCACAAGGACAACATTACTATTACGGTTACTGCTTAAAAGCAAAGTTTGTCAATCACCTGATGACATAATTTTTATTGTATTTTTGGGCTGCATTATTTGATTTCAAAAATGCCTTGGGCCCCACTGTGATCCTGATCAGAATCCACCCCACCTATTTGCAGTGGGAATAAAGTGCTGCTGGCGGCAATGGCTCATTCCTCTCGTCATACATCTGTGGTTGCCGGGTTCCTGCCCCAAAACATGACAGCAACTCTCACTTGAAAGTAAGGAATGAATATTTATTCAGGTGAATGGCAGCACAAGCTCAGCAGCAAGCATGGAAAGTCAAGATTCCAAGGCACATGAACAAGGCAAGAAGTTCACAACCAAATGGAAGCTACAAAGTTGTCCCAACAGTAGACAACCCCTTTCCCTCCCAGCCTTTAACAATGAAGCAGGGTGGATTCACTTATTAGGCTTTCTCTCACTGGATTCTAGACACATCAAAGAAGCGTTTCAGTTAAACGCGTTTGTAAGAGAAATTGGCAAAAACAGAACTCCCATAGCCCCATCTGGTGTCAGAGTGTTTTAAGGTACATAAGGCATTTAAAAACCATATTGTCAGAAAAGCATTATTTAATGTCTGGATCAAATATAAAGATGTGTTGGAGAACAAAACCCCAAGGTGGTTATCGCCAATGGAGGCAAAGGCCATGAAAAGACTTAACATGGAGACCAATTGGCCAAGGTACTGGGAAATTTTGGAGCAGGAGGGTGATAAATTGAAATTGCAGAGTTATGAAAAACTCAAAGACAAGGTGCGGGATTGGCTACATTATTTTCAAGTAAGAGAGGCCTATAATCTAGATAAAAAGATTGGCTTCCAGGTGGAAAAATCAAAGTTAGAAACTGAATTGTTAGAACCCAATGCTAAGATACTATCAAGAATGTATAATCTGCTGTTGAAATGGAATACTGTGGATGAGACAGTGAAATCTACTATGATTAAATGGGCACAAGATGTTGGACATAACATTATGTTTGCTGACTGGGAACAGTTATGGACCACCGGAATTAAATTTACGGCATGTAATGCCTTAAGGGAGAATATTATGAAAATGATGTATAGGTGGTACATGACCCCAGTCAAGCTTGCTAAAATCTACCATTTGCCCGATAACAAATGCTGGAAATGTAAAGAAACTGAAGGTACATTCTTTCACCTTTGGTGGACATGCCCAAGGATTAAGGCTTTCTGGGAGATGATATATAACGAACTAAAAAAGGTACTTAAATACACTTTCCCTAAGAAACCAGAGGCCTTTCTCCTGGGCATGGTCGGCCAATTGGTGCCAAAGAAGGATAGAACTTTCTTTTTGTATGCCACAGCAGCAGCAAGAATTCTGGTTGCAAAGCATTGGAAGACACAAGATCTACCCACCTTGGAAGAATGGCAGATGCAAGTAATGGACTACATGGAAATGGCAGAAATGACTGGCAGAATACGAGATCAAGGAGAAGAGCAGGTGGAAGAAGATTGGAAGAAGTTTAAAAACTATCTACAAAAACATTGCAAAATCTTTGAATGTTGAGGACATTGAAATGAGAAGAAGAGGTTCAAGTGATTAAGATAAATAAAAATATGAAAGAAGGGATAGATATTGGATGAAAATTTGAATAATATAATATTTGAAGGAATTTTCAAAGGGTAAAACAAATATAAATGAATTTGCTAAATTAAATTTGAAGTGGAATACAAGAAAGGAGGGCGGGTGGAAGTCAAGAAAATAAGGTTATGAAGGATATGAATTTGAAAGGAGTCCTTTCTTTTTTCCTTTTTTCCTTTTTTATGTTAAGTGTTTGTATTTTTGTATTTTTGTATTTTTGTGGTTTTGTATTTTTCTTGTATTTTTTCTATTTATTGTTTATAATCTTTTTATTGTGAAAATTTAATAAAATATCATTAAAAAAAAAAATCTGGTGTCAGAGTGTTATAATGTATATACAGTGCATATGAAGTGCTTTTTCTTTGCCAGTGTAGCTGAGTCCCCTGTCCCTAGGGTTCTGCACTACAGATTACTCCTCAGAGTTGCAATTCCTTGCTACCCTTAATAAATGGCAATGTCCTGAATTCTTTGAGGTGGGGGAGTGTGCTTCAAAGGTATGGTATACCTAGCCACAGTCCTGATCTAGCTTCCCCACCCCACTTTTCCATGCTGGCTACATACCAACCAGCAACCAGGTACATTAGAACTGCACTACATGATGAGCATGACGACTGGCTTGACCTTGAGAAAGCCAGTAGTAGCCAGTGCTGCTTGTTAGATCCCTTGGTCAGTGATGGCTGGTCCCCCTATTGCAAAAGACAGAGATTGGATAGGGGTGGGGGAGGATGAATCCCAGGACAGGAATACAGGAAGCTGCCTTATACCAAGCCAGACCATTGGTTCATCCAGCTCAGGAATGTCTACTCTAACTGGCAGCCGATCTCCAGGGTTTCAGGCTGGGGTTGGGGTTGAACCTGAGACCTTCTGCATGCAAAGCAGATGCGCTTATTACTGAGCTACAACCCTTCCCATAGCTAGGGGGCTGGCCGAGGGCAGGCTGAGATTAGTGGGGCATTGGCCTAATGGACCAACCTCCACTATTTGTTCTCTTTCCTTTTTTTTATTTATTAAAAAAGGTTATTCAAAAAAGATTTATTCAAAAGTAACAATACAGTTATAATACATTTTCAATCAATACATTCCTCTCCACAGACAGCTCTGTGATGATGATGGCATTAAAATATCCTGTTCTTCTTCAATAAAAGAGAAAAGCGGAGACACGATCTGGTCTCCCTCCTTTCCCCATCTCATTCCTCCCTAACCCACTCTTTTTAGAAATGTAGTTAGATTGTACACAAGAGGAAGTACTGTAGATGCTGTGCAACGTGTACCGGACATCAAGCTATGTGGTGTTTGAGGCACCATAAACCCCAAGTTCCTGATGTACAGGCTGATAACTTGACCTGGAGGTCCAGCCAATTTCTTTTGAATCCAGTTCTAAGGCACTATTAACACACTCCCCAGAGCACCGAGAAGTCTCTTTGAGTTCCAGCAATGTCATCTCTGAGCAAGCAATAACAGGAGTAAAGAGTTAGAATTGTGATGTCCGCCTAAAGTGTGCTCTGGTTGGTGTATGGGTTGGGTCCAAAGGGTGACGGTAAGCTATACTGCGGCCCTAAGTGGGACTTTCAAATCAGAATGCCAAAGGTGGGGCCTGAACAGTGGGACCTTGAGCTGGTGCAGCATCTAGGACACCATCCCCTTCCCTTGTGAGTAATGCTGCTTTAATACTGCATCAACCACACTGACTTGTTTCCCAGTTGAATTAAGAAAGGAGCTTGATGCAACTTACTCTCATGTAGGTAAGTAGACAGAAGATTGCAGGCAGCAGACATCATTCACCAAAGTAGAAATCACAGCAATTGCTCCAGGGGCATACAGTGGGCTTAAAGGCTGAGTGAGGTTTTGAACCCAGGTCTCCTAGGCCCTAACCTGTACATTGCAGTACCTCTGTAAATCACAGTACAATATACCATATTTTCCCATGTATAACACGCCCCCGTGTATAAGACGACCCCTATTTTTGGGGACCCAAAATTAAGAAAATAGGGGAAGATTTCCCAGAGTTCTTAAGCTTTTTGCGGGGGGGGATTGCCCAGAGTTGTTGAGCTTTTGGGGGGGATTGCCAAAAATCACTCACCCCCAATTTTTAACATTCATTTACAATAAAAAACCATTGTCTTATCCATGGAAAACTACAGTACTTAGAACCCTTAATGAACTACAGCTCCTATAATTCTTTGAGGGAAACCATGACTGCTTAATGTGGTATCATAGTTGGATTATGCCTGGCATTGACTCTGGCTGCAGCTCCTGTTGGCTCCTCTGCCTTCCAACCCACCGGTCCTAGTGATCACCAGATACCACTGCTGGGAGCTGCCCATTGCTGGCCCAGTAAACCCAGATCCTGGGTCTGAGAATTATTGCTAAACTACCAGTTTTAGCCCAGCAGCTAAAAGTGATTGCAAAATAAGCATTTCCATATTATTGTTATTATTATTTCTCAGAATTGCTTTTTTAAAAGAGAGCAACAGAGGTGGAAAGTCTTGAATGCTATCAAGAGGGTGCTGAAAATTTCTCCTTTCTTTCCTTTCCCTTTTTTCTTTCTGAAAGAAAAGAAGTGCTTGGAAGCAGAAGGTGCATTTTGAAATACTGCTCCTGTTATAGTTGAGTAGGTCTCTCCAGCATTGATATTCATAAGTCTTTTTGTGTCTGTGTACCCAGGTTTCATTTCATCATATTTCTAATTGCTTTGCAGGAAGTTGTGCATCCATAATGCCTCCAGCTGCAGGTTTTCTTTTAGGAGGAAAAAACATATATTGCAAAATGTTAATGATTACCTCCATGCCCCCACTCCCAATTGGCTAATTTTAACGCAGTTGGTGGGCCCCAGCTACTAGCAGCAAAACTGGAACATAGGAAGCACATTCATTCATTCTGTATACCATCTTTCATTCAAAGATCATAGGGCAGTTCACAACATAAAAAGTACAAAATGAGAACACAAAATACAAAATAACATAATAAAACCAAACCAAACCATTAACCTCCCTGCCAGAAACACATTTAAAAGGACATAGAATGTTAATCAGCCAAAGGCTCAGTTGAAGAGAAACGTTTGAGCCTGGCACCTAAATATATTTAATGAAGGAGCCAGACAAACCTCTCTGGGCAAAGCATTCCACATATGGGGAGCCACTGCAGAAAAGGCCCATTTTTGTGTTGTCCCACCCCCGGGCCTCAGATGATTATATGCAGGGTCCAGGTAGGTTCATGTGGAGAGAGGTATTCCTGGAGGTATCGTGGTCCTGAGCTGTTTAAGGCTTTATAATGCAAAACCAGCACTTTGAATTGGTCCAGGAAGCTAACTGGCAGTCAGTGCAGCTGGGCCGGGATCGGTGTGATAAGTTCAAACCATTTTGCCCCGATGAGCAACCTGACCGCTGATCTTGCACCAGCTACAGTTTCCAAACCCGTTTTCAGGTAGTACCAGTAATCTAACCCAGAGGTTTCCAGAGCATAGACAACAGATGTTAGGCTATCCCTGTCCAGATAAGGGCACATCTGATGGAAGGCACTCCACTCCATTGGGTTATTTAGCTCAGTATTGTTTTCACTGACTGGCAGTGGCTTACAAGGTTTGCTTTGAGTTAATCACCCTGCCAACAAAAGTCCGTATAGTTATAGCTATGGTTTCCCAGTAGTGATGTATGGAAGTGAGAGCTGGACCACAAAAAAGGCTGATCACTGAAGAATTGATGCTTTTGAATTATGGTGCTGGAGGAGACTCTTGAGAGTCCCATGGACTGCAAGAAGATCAAACCTCTCCATTCTGAAGGAAATCAGCCCTGAGTGCTCACTGGAAGGACAGATCCTGAAGCTGAGGCTCCAATACTTTGACCACCTCATGAGAAGAGAAGACTCCCTGGAAAAGACCCTGATGTTGGGAAAGATGGAGGGCATAAAGAGAAGGGGACGAAAGAGGGAGAGATGGTGGGACAGTGTTCTCGATGCTACAAACATGAGTCTGACCAAACTGCGGGAGGCAGTGGAAGACAGGAGTGCCTGGCGTGCTCTGGTCCATGGGGTCACAAAGAGTCGGACACGACTAAATGACTAAACAACAACAACAACAACAACCTTGGTAAAACAAACAAACAAACAAACAAACACCCTCTTCCTGTAGCCTTCTGAGAGCAGTACTAATGGGAAACGTCCCAAAAGGTATGGGAGTCAGGCCACGTTTATCTGACAACAGAGTAGGCATTATGCATTGCTATTTGGCAAGGTGCCAGGACCTTCCTGTAATTCCCATCTCAACTTGACACGTGCTGCTTGTTTTTCATTTTTCGTTTTGCTCCCCGCAACCTATAATGCTGGCATGCAGCCATCTTGACCTGCACTCAGTTTGCAAGATTATCGAATAAAATTGTGGCTGCAAAAGCAAAACTAATGATGAGAAATGTAGCCAGTGCACGGAGGAAGCAGGGCAAGAGAGGGGTATGTAAATAAATGTCTGGCTGAGGTATGAGGAGCCTGCAGACTCCTCTTCTAATCAGAAACTCCTCCTAATCAGAAAGGGAAAACACTGCTACGATAAGAATTACCTTGAGTCATTTGTGACAACGTACAGTCCCCGTTGCTACACAAACACATTGAAAAACAAATGTGGTGTGGTAAGTAAATCAGGAAGAAATCTCTGCATGGGATAAGATCTGAGAGTATATGATGCAGCTATCCAGGCCTGGCGTCAACACCTCCTGACACTAGCAGGCACCTGCCAGGGCTCCTGGGCTCCTGGAAGATCCCAGTGGTGCCAATGCCAATTCTGGGGTTCCCACTCCAGGTAGCAGACAGTTCATACCCGCCAACATTTCTCTGATGAAAATAGGGCTGTCCCATTCCATAATGATAATTTTACTATTTATACCCCACACACTTTACTGGGTTGCCCAAGCCACTCTGGGCAGCTGCCAACATATATAAAAACACAATAAAATATTAAATGTTTAAAAACCCCAAAAACTTCCCTATACAGGATTGCCTTCAGAAGGCTCAGGGGTTGGATAATTCCATACGTTTCTCCAATGAAAATAGGGACATCCTAGGGAAAGCGGGACATTCCAAGATCAAATCAGAAACCGGGACGGCTTCTCTAAATAAAAAATGTCCCTGGAGAATAGGAACACTTGGAGGGTCTGTTATGAGCTGTCATTATACATTTCCCCAACTGCCCTGAGGTGCCTAGGCATACAAATAGCAAGGTGAGTATGGAAGCCCCAGGACTCAGAATTGTAATTAAAATGTAACATTGAATTTATTCTAGAGTGAATCAGAAATCTCCCAGAAAGTCAGGACTCTTTCGACCCCAGTTCCAGCCCTGCCAATGTTATTGTCGCACACTTTGATGACATCACCTCAAGCCATGGGAAGGTAGAGGGGGAGACTTGCTACAGATCTATCAGCATTGCAAATTTAATCAACCTTAATAACAATCAGATGGATTTTCGCATCCAGCAGGTGACAAGCAATTGCTTAAGCATCAGTTGTTGTTGCTTGTCCTTCTTACAGCAAACACAAACAGGAGCTTTGATTAAAGACTTCAGTCTTTTTCCAAGCCAAACTTCTCTTTAGGAATTAGTGTCAGGTTGCATGCATGCCATAAAGCACACAAAACCACTAAGAATCCTGAGAACTGTAGTTTACTACTTGGAGAGCTACCATTCCCAGCATTCTTGATCACCTACAGTTCTCAGGATTCTTTTGAGTGGGTGTGACATGCTTTCGATGTCCTTTAAATGTATGGTGCATACATATCTGAAGACTAGGAAGAGAGGGACCTCCACTCAGCCATGGAGCTCATTGGGTGATCATGGGTCGGTTACTTTCTTCAAGACAAACCCATCTTACATGATTGTTGTGAAGATTAAAGGACTGGAGGGGAAAGTGTGTATGGTACTTAAGCAAAGGTGAGATAAACAAGCAGTAAATATCCTTCAAAGAAAATCAACCATCACTTCCTGGGACATCTGTTTCTTCTATCGATTTACCAGAATGATAGATCCTTCCCTTTTATATTACAGTGATAAGAAACACAACATATTTTCTTTTACGTCTGCTTATGAAATGAGTCACAAAACCTAGTATTCTGCTTTTCATGTTTCTGGGGGAATTTTAAAATTTATTTTCTAGGATCATAAAATTGTGTGGCTGGAAATGACCGGGCTGGTTTTGATAGGTACAGTAACAAAGGCAGGTTCGTTCTTCCCCACACAACATTCCTAGATCAACCCAGATAATGGAAATGAGAGCAGGGATCAGCCACATTCCAGATGGACAAATTCAAAAGAGCAGAAGGATCAAAAGCATCCTATTTCTAACATCCGCAGAGGGACAAGTGCAGAGCAGGTTCTAGCCTGTACTAAATAGCAAACATTCTCTCTGAGATTGCTTTCAAACAGAGATAGAAGTATCTGTCCATTTTGACCCTGTCCGTTTCTCATTTTTCCAGACTTAGATGTGGTTCTCTGCAATTTGTGACACCCCCCCCCCGCCATTCTCATTTTCATATAGTTTTAACTCATGTACACTTTTTTGCAACCTGTTTCCCCATATACAATGCATTTTGTTATGCCATTTTCCATAATACATTGTTTAATGCATACTTTCCCCTAATATTTTTGTACCCATAGTTTGACCGGACAGCTACATCACAAAATTCGGGTTACAGAGAATTCTAAAGGATAGCTGTGTTTTCGTTCATGTATTATTTCACTGTGATTTTTTTTTGTAGATTCACCATTAAATGCAAACTGAATCAATCTCTCCCTCACCCATACTTCCAGACCACCTGTTTAGAATCAAAGAATCATAAAATCTTAGAATCTTAGAATAGGAAGGGACCCAAGGATCATCTAGTCCAACCCCTGGAATGCAGGAATCTCAGCTAAAGCATCCATGACAGATGGCCATCCAACCTCTGCTTACAAACCTCCAAGGAAGAAGCGTCCACCACCTCTCGTGGGAGTCTGTTCCACTGCTGAACAGCTCTGACTGTCAGAAAGCTTTTCCAAATGTTTAGTTGGAATCTCCTTTCTTGTAACTTGAAGCCATTGGTTCGAGTCCTACCTTCCAGAGCAGGAGAAAACAAGCATGCTTCCTCTTCTATGTGACGGCCATTAATATATTCGAATATGGTTTTCATATCTCCTGTCAGTCTCTTCTCCAGGCTATTGAGGATTCATTCTGATTTGTTTGTGAGGAGGTTAGATAATGTTATGTCACACTTTCTACTGCACCCTCCTGTCACTTTCCCTACTGCAAAAATCATATGGGGGGGCGGGGTTTGTTGTATTGTGCGGGATCTCAAAATCAACAATCTACAACTCCCTGGGGAAGCCATAACTGTTGAAAGCAGTATGATACCACATTGCATGTACAGTGCAGATGGGGCCTATGATGCTGTTGCCATCCATCTGTCTTGAGAGACAGTGGGGTGCTACTCTGGGGTTAAAGTCACACTGCTGCATTAGTAGCACCAAAGTGACCTTCCCAGGATGCAGGACTGGGCAATTTGTCTGGTGGTCCTGGGCTGCCCAAACGACAAGGCCCCCCTCTCGGCCTCACTGATATGGTCTAAAGAAAAGCAGAACAATATGTTTGGCACCAATTTAGCTGCAGTTGTTGATGGAAGGATGCGTACAAGGCACCATCCAACTGCCTTAGGACTCCACACCAGATTTGTATAGGGTTCACTCCTTAGCTTTTTCTTCTTCTGAAGATATTCTGCAAGGCAGCAGAGGTTTAGGATAAGAGTTTTCTTTCTCCTAGATGAGCTACCTTCGCAGGTTAATGAGCCCCATCTTCACCACTGTGCAGAAATTGCCTTCTTGACCACTGGACCCAATATTGGTCTTGTTTACTCAATCTGCCAGAGCCTGTCTTTGCATGCAGGAGAAGTCCTTAACTCACCAAGACCCACTGCCTACGGTCAACTGGTTTAGTCAGCCATTTGAAGCTGTTCCCAGGGTGTGGCTGCTGTGGAATGATGACAGCTTCCAGGGGCCTATGATACCGACAGATTAATTATAATCATTGAATCACAGAATAATTGAGTTGGAAGGGACAACAAGGGCCGTCTAGTCCAACCCCCTGCAATGCAGGAATGCATCTGAATAAGAAGGGATGGCAGGCATTATTAAGGGAGGAGGAAACCAAGAAGAGAGGTTCTGGGGCAGCCTACTTCAGTGAGGAGCTAAGTGGCAGAAATATAAGTAAACCTAAAAGTGTGGCTGGGGATGAAAAGGACCATAATCTTGAATAACCAGTTGGCTTTGAACATACCAGACACAGTGGGACTCTTAAGGTACTTGAGGAAATAAGATACATTAACTCTGATCCCTACTGCCTTTGTTCTCATGCTCACAGAGCTACAATGGCCAGAGTTCCTTAAGAAGGGTGTGACTTTATTTAAAAGCTACAGAAGATCCACACTACAAGTTCAAGTGTACTGAGGTCAGCAACTGAGAAACAGCACATTACATAAAACCTATACATTTCCCACCTTTACAACGGTTATTTTCATAAAGCTTACTTAAGATTTTATTTGGAAAGGCTGTTACGTACCTTGGAGAATATGGCGTTTTAGGTATACTGGGAATTTAATGCCTTTTGATCTATTATATATCTGAGTTTCAAAAAGACCACTCTCGTCTGAAGCCACGGGTTTATGAAGTCTTCCCCCATTTGTAGAGCAAATATTTTGATTCAATTACAGGGAGAAGATATTGTATTGTTCTAAGGTCTGGGATATATTTGCGGTGTTTGTTTTAACAGCTTTCTCCCTTTTGCAAGAAAAATCCACACCAGTCCTCATCTCTTCTTCCTCCTGGGTTGCTTCAAGAAATGTTTTAGCTTGGATATCCCAGATGCAGAAAATTCCTGGAACCAAATCTTATGCCTCAGTAATATTATTGTAAAAGGATGGCAACCGTACAAATCACAAAACACCTTCTGTTGGTGTAAAAAGCAGCAATGTCACAGTAGGCAGCCAAAAGAACAGATCAATATTTGTGTATGTGGTAAGAGAACTGTCTGTCTTCCAAAAAGAAAATACAATATTAGGAGCTGGGACTTCACTCTGAGTACTTTGTGCTATATGTCACAATCTGTTTCGATTTTCAGGGGGAAGCAGTTAGCAGTGGGAAAAGAACATCCAGGGACTCACGAACTCTGCTTTCCTGAGTACTTGCTTTAGATTTCACATTTTATATATATATATAATTTTTATTAACTGGCCAATCACATCAAATTAAATCACATCGCATAAATTCCAAATTACAAAGCCAAATTTTTAAATTTTGTTGGGGGAACCCATACTTCAAGATCCAAAGGGGGATTCAGATCATCTTCTTATTACTGCGTTAATGTCCAAATCAGTCCCAATCAGTCCAGACAAAGTTCATAAATCTATCCAGTCTTATCTTGGTGTTTCCACATCATATCTTGTTCATATAATTTTTTTTTTCCTTTACGATCTCTGCTGTTAGTCTCCTTAAGCCGATAAGCAAGTATAATGATCCTGTGTGGATTTCCCGTTCCTCTAAACTAAGTCCAGATGGTTTCCATATATCTCCTTCGTAGATAACATCGCTCTTTCCATCATAAATTAGGCATTGTCACTCTTAAGTCCCACCGAGAAGTTGATTTCTCTCTTTCTCCTCCCAGACCCAAGAGCTCCATCAACGCCTCTCAAAATGGCGACGGCATTTTTAACTGCGTCATTCCAAAACTCTTAGCTTTCCAGCTTCGTCTTGAAACATTGCTTTGGTTCGAAAGTTTATCTCCACACAGTCTTAAATCCACAGCTTAAGTCCTTAATTTCTGACTCATTAGGGGAGGGGATTCTTGTTTAATCACATAAAAAAGGAAAGGCAGGTTTTTCCCCCCCTCCCCCCTCAGTCATGTCATACTGTATCTTGACGTATCTTCTCATATTTTATTCTTGTCTTGTTATCAGAGATCTCTTCTGTCCGCAGTCTTTACTCCCCCTTTTTCCTTGAAGTATGTGCAATTTATCTCGTCCAAATTGTTTCTTTTGAAGATTGTTGCAACTAGAGGTGCGGATCAGAGACGGCATCGAGAAGTGCCGGAATCCCACAGGAGGGCTTTGTGCCTAGTGCCCCCACCCCCACAAATTCAGGGGTGGTATAGGGCACAGCAGGCAAGGGCCGTCCCCCCCACAATCCTGGGGGGGTTAAGGAGGCTAATTACCCCCATCATAGCCTCCAAATTACCTCGTGTGGGTCGGAGAGATGTTACTGTCAGCCATCTTCCGATGCGCCACCTAGTGGCCCCCTAGATTTCACATTTTTACCTTTTTTGTGGAGTGGTGTGTGTGTGTTGTTCTTCCAAATGTGTTTTTGTGTGTGGTTGAATTTATTAATCCTGAGGGTTCTATCCAATGCTCAAAATGATGCATAGGTGGTATTTAATACCAGTAAAATTAGCGAAAATGTATAGAAGTGCTTCTAATGTTTGCTGGAAATGTAAGGAGAAAGAAGGCACATTCTACATATGTGGTGGACGTGCAAGATGACTAAAGCATTCTGGGAAATGATTCATAATGAGTTGAAAAAAATGTTTGAAATAACATTTGTGAAAAAAACAGATCCATTTTTGTAAGGCATTTTAGGTACAGAGATTCCGAGAGAGCAAAAAAGATTATTCATGTATGCAGGGACAGCAGCGATAATACTACTGGTCCAGAGATGGAAAGAAGACAAGTTCCAACCAGAGAGGAATAGCTGATGAAGATGATGGACTATGCCAAAATGGTGAAAATGACTGGGAAAATCAGAAACCAGGAAGAGGAAATTTTAAAGAAGGAATGGGAAAAAATTATAATGTAAGAGAATTATAAATTATAATGTAAGAGAATTATAAGAGAACAGTGTAAACAACTAAAAAACTTTGGCAGGATTTGAGTAACGCTTGTAATGTACAAAAAAAAAAGAGGAAAATGGACAATATACTTTTAAAAATTAGAGAAAATAAGATAAGCAGATAGAAAATTGGATTGATAATGATAACCATGGAAGGGCAGAGGGAAGTCAAGGAATTCAGAGAATCCTAAATGAGGAGGTGATGGATGGATGTGAATTTAAATTTGTTATGTAAAAAATCAATAAAAATATTATCCAAAAAAATAGACCCACTGAAATTAATAGACTATCTCAGGTCCATTAATTCCAATGAATTTACTCTGAGTAGAAAGTAGTTGGATGCAACCCTTAAACATCACTATGGAACGTCACCAATTTTGGAAATGATTGGTCAGATTTGTGACTCTTGAGCTGCTGAAATTTTGCTTATATGCAGATAGAGTTTAAGCAGCAGGATTGCAGCCTGCATAATTACTTTTAAGAATGAGGGTAGTTTGAATATTGAAATATTCTGATATTTATACACCAGTATACATCATTAGAAAGAAACATACACATGTATCTTCATTTACTGGTCTTCCAAAATATGCTGTCCTTAGGTTAGGGCTTCTTTGTCATACTCAGCTTTAAAATGGGAAGTAGTCAAATTAATGGAGAATCATCTATGAATGCCCACTGGCATTTACACATGGAACCTGCAACCCAGTGTTGCAGCATAAAGTGCTCCTCTTCAGAGTTGCAGCCCCCCCCCATGCCATGTTCCAGGATTATGTTCCTTGCATTATTTCCATTCTCCCTTCTAACAGGCAGAGTATTCTGGGACCCATGAACATACTCAGACCCCTTTGTACTGTTGCCGGGGGAGTGGGGAGTGACCTTATGGAAGGATTTTGGCACTTACATAAAATTTGGGTTTCCCCTGACCTTGCAGACACCTCTCTTTTGTTTCCCAGTGTCCCCATTTTGACTGTCAAACCCTGTGGTTCTCAAACTATTTTTCTCTGGGCTACACTTTCATAATAAAAATCTGCTCACACCAAAGCAATTTTTTAATTGATAAGATATGCATTGAAGGGAAAAATCACAAACAACTCCTAGCAGTGCTTGATTTATAACATGGAACACAATGACTATATGATAGGATCATGAGACATCCAGAAAGTTTGAAACAATGCAGCTACATAAGAACAAGATTCATTCCCGAAATGTAGTTACAAACGAGCATCTTACAAATGTACCCTCAGTATGTATACAAACTCAATGAGCGGTGAGATACTCTTGCTTTCACTTTGAAAAGATACCTATCTATATTCGGCAAAAAAAGCATTTTTTTAATGCTATACCATACTACATTGGAATTTTTATATGTTTCTTTAATTGTCCTTGAATCTTATCACCACACTTGCCATCCTTTTCTGCCACAGTAATGCAGCATGCCACACCCTTTTGAGAACCACTGGGCATTGGCACTCAATGCTTGAGCTTGCTGTTAAAGGGAGGGGTAATAAAAAGGGATCTCTATGTCAGATGAGGGACACGGGTGGCGCTGTGGGTAAAACCTGAGCGCCTAGGACTTGCCGATCGAAAGGTCGGCGGTTCGAATCCCCGTGGCGGGGTGCGCTCCCGTCATTCGGTCCCAGCGCCTGCCAACCTAGCAGTTCGAAAGCACCCCCGGGTGCAAGTAGATAAATAGGGACCGCTTACCAGCAGGAAGGTAAACGGCGTTCCGTGTGCTGCGCTGGCTCGCCAGATGCAGCTTGTCACGCTGGCCACGTGACCCAGAAGTGTCTGTGGACAGCGCTGGCTCCCGGCCTATAGAGATGAGTGCACAACCCAAAGCCTGTCAAGACTGGCCCGTACGGGCAGGGGTACCTTTACCTTTATGTCAGATGATACCTCCGAATGATAGATCCTAGAGGACAAACTGTGGCACAGGGCTATTGCCCTGTCCTGCTTGTAGGCTTGGCAAAAAAACACATGGCTCACTGCTGTTGGAAGCAAGATGTTGGACAGCTCACGGTGTGCATTCAGCTTAATCCAGAGGGACTCTTCTTCAGTCATTTAGCTCATTATTGCATAAATGTTCCATTCCCTTGCAAATCTTCTGCTGCCATTGGAAAATAATAGACAGGACTGTTAACTTCCACCAGCGGGGAAAATAATTCTTTTTATACCACCTTTGATTCTTCCTTCTGATTTTGTCCTGGCTAGCAGCACGATGCAACATCGATGCAACATGACTGCCGTTGACAAACATGCTCAGCTCCTCGAGGAGAAAGTCAGTCAAGGAAGTCATATAAAGTGAAGGAAATGTGTGGACCGCCTTGACTCACCATCAGAGCCAATAAGCAGAAGAAATCTGCTTGAAAAGCCAACAATGTTCTCTGCTGAGCAGAAATAGTTTCATTGATCAGGATAGAAGTTTAGTGTCAGTCGGTTATGAATGGATGGCTGGGGAAAAGAAATAAAGAAAGTTGCCTTGCCTTTTACTGTGGCCACAGTCTCACCATATATCTAAAGTTCTATGTTACCACTTCAGTCAAAGATTTCTGGAAGCAGTGGTTAGGAGACCCTTATTTCCCTCCCAACTACAACTCCCAAAGTGGTTTAACAGGCAAGCCCTCTTCCCAGGAAATTTGGGGGATTGTGGTTCTCTGAGGGGAATAGGGTCTCCTAAGAATGCTCAGCACTCTTATCAAAATGCAGCACCCAGAATTCTTTGGGGGAAGCTGTGCTTGGCTGGATCTAGACACATCAAAATAGAAATTCAGTTAAACACATTGTAAACCTCATATTGGGAAATCACGTTGGCAAAAGACAGGACTCCACAGTGCCATCTGGTGTCACCGTGTTATAATGCGTACAAAACTCTTTTTCTTTACTAATGTAGCCGAGTCCCATGTTTGAAGTGGCACCATAGTGCTTTAAAAGTATGGTATAAATGTGGCCTGAGTCAAACTCACTGATTGATCTAGCTTTGCATTGTCTATAGTGGCTGGCAATGATTCTCCATGGCTTGAAGCAGGAGTTTCCCCCAACGCTACCTGAAGACACACCTCTTTACCCTGGTCTTTGTCCAAATTACATTAGCCACAAGCCATAGGTATTCTGTAGTTTCTTGAGAAATACTGCTGCTTGGTGCATTATCCCTTAAACTAGCTTCCATCCAACATAAACTGCAGTTAAGCTGAGGTGTGAACCATAGCTGTCAACCTTCCCTTTTTTTTGCGGGAAATTCCCTTATTTCAGCACTGTTTCCTGCTGCTTCCCGCTGCTATCCCGGATTGTTAGATATCCTGTAGACTGTCCCCGGGACAAGTGAGACTGCTGATCCCTTATTTTCAAGGCTGCTGATCCCTTATTTTCAAATCTGAAAGTTGGCAGCTATGGTGTGAATATTTGAGATACCATTGCACATGTGCAGCCAACAACTTTGTTGAAAAATAGTTCAGGGGGTTGCAGACGTGGGGAAACAAATCAGGTAATGCACATTTGATGAAGACACCCCTGCCTCTCTCTGATGTGTACAGCAATGTGAAAATGCAACTTAAATAGCAGCATGAGTGGAAACAACCCCACTGTATTTTTGCCACTAATATGTACAAACCCTGATTTGATTAAAATGCTTTAAGGAAGGGCTCTCTTCTCAGGGATAGAAAATGTGCTTGTTTATTTTCATATCCCTCCTTTTTAAGTTGGAAGCTGACAAGTGGATGACCACAGCAATAAAATAAAATAAAAATCTTTTTGTTTTTTTAAAATATTTGTCTACAGTGAACAAATAATCAGGGTCTAATTGACTTCAAAAGCTTCTCTGTAATATAGAACAGTGGGTCATTTTCTAAAGTGGGTTTTGAAATTTGTTTGCCTCTTAAGACATGTTCTGCAGCAAAACATGTTGTTGTTCAGTGTTGTGGCTAGTTTCAAATCTCTTATTCCTATAATCTGCAATGGAAGGATTTAATGGTTTATTATTAATGTCTGCTGAGCGATCCTATTTTGTACAGAGATAATCTGCTACCCTCTTTGGCACTTTGAAGTTCAGCCTTGTAGGAAATTAGTTTGTCGAACAGATGAGGATTCAAGTGCTGCAGGTGAGATGTCATTTGCAACCCCATTTGAGACTATATTGGACAGATGAAGTAGATACAAAGAGCTGTCTGCATTTAGAGCTCAGGGTCACTTTCTACCAAAGACAGCTTAGGGAAGTACTCCCACAAATATCTCTGTAATTGGAAACAACGGTACTACTACTTCTTCAAATTCGGTTGCATTAGCATTCCTCAGACAGAAGAGCTTTTGCTTGAAGATGGTAATAACATTGCTACTTCTTAAACTCTGGCTGTTCCTTATTTTTCAAACAAGATTTTCAGCCTGATGCTATGTTTGTTTACTTGGAAGAAAGTTCCACTGAGCTCAATGGGAATTATTCCTAAATAAATGTGTTTAAGATTATAGATATACACTGCAATATCATACATGCCTACTCAAAAGTAACATCCATTGTGTTGAATGGGACTTTTTCCTAGCTAAGTGTGTTCAGGAGTGCAGCCTGAGGAACACAAGTTAAGAACACTGAGGTTTATTCAGGATACTTTTAAAAATGAAATGTCCTCGACTTTTTTTTCTTTCTTAAAATTTTGTTGTTAGGTTAATTTTTTTTATACAGCGGTACCTCAAGTTAAGTACTTCATTCGTTCTGGAGGTCCGTTCTTAACCTGAAACTGTTCTTAACCTGAAGCACCACTTTAGCTAATAGGGCCTCCTGCTGCTGCCGCGCCACCGGAGCACGATTTCTGTTCTCATCCTGAAGCAAAGTTCTTAACCTGGAGCACTATTTCTGGGTTAGCAGAGTCTGTAACCTGAAGTGTATGTAACCTGAAGCGTATGTAACCCGAGGTACCACTGTATATAAAATCTGATGACTGTTTGCACATTGCAAGTAGCTGTAAGCAATACCCCAGCTTCCTTGCTGCTTTGAAAAGAATGTTACAGATTGCATGTTAAAAACCTTTTCTCTAGAAAAACAGGCCTGTTCACCTTTAAATATTCTGCTCTGCCTCCACTCCTAACTTGTGGCTTTTGCAGGTGCTCACACAGTGCCTTCAGCTAAGGGGTGTGAACCTGTTGCCAACCAGATGTGGTTGGACTGAAACTCAAACTCCCATCAGCTCCAGTCAGCATGGCCAATGGCCAATGACAACGGAAGTTGTAGTCTAACTACATCACATTACCTAACCCTTTATGTGTGATGCTTTTCATGCCCTTAGTCTTCGTTGGGTGGAGTGGACCTGTAGACCTAGAGATATTGTTGGACAGCAACTCCCATCATCCCTGAGCATGACAGCTGAGGCTGATGGGAGCTGGAGCCCAACAACACTTGGAGGGCCCCAGGTTCCCCATCCTTGCTTGGAAGGGGCTATCTTAACTTGGCTCTCTGTCTCTCCCCTTTAGATGCGCTCCTTCAAGTGGAGTGCCAAGATGAACTCCATCCTCTTGTAAACCACCTGCATGAAATTCCAGATTGTTTGATGAGACCTCTGTCTAACATCTGTCACAAATGCAACCAGGAAAATCAATAGCAGCAAAGAGAAGGGTCAATAGAATCATAGAATTGTAGGGTTGGAAGAGGTCAGTGAGGGTCATCTAGTCCAACCCCCTGCAATGCAGGGATATTTTGCCCAACATGAGACTCAAACCCACAGCCCTGAGATGAAGAGTCTCATGCTCTACCCACTGAGCTATCTGCCAAAAAATCACATCACTGATTTAATCTCGGTTTGACAAATGTCAATGCAACTCAGATCTCAGAGCCGTATTGACATTTGGCCAAACAAAAAATTAATTTGTGCCAGAAGAAATTAGAGGAGCTGCCAAAAGCACAGATACACCAACCAAGCTCTAGAAACACTCCGTAACAGAATGTCAGCAGTGATCCTGCCTCTTTGTTCCTGTCTCTGTTCAAAATAAATTCACCTTTGTTCCCAAACGAGCTCTGTTACGTCAGCCAGGTAGATGCCTAAACAGGGGTCATGTGGAAAATTTTTGAGATCTATAATAAGCAGCTGATGGCATAGGATAACCAGGTTCTAGTAACTAAAAATGGAACAAAAGAGCTATTCTGAACCCTTAACAGAGTTTCATTCAGCAAAAGCTGCCCCAGCATTCTCAGCATCAGACAAATAAATGGTTGGCTTCATGTGAACTTTTCTGAATGCTATGGGGATGCTTTATCACCTATGGATCTTCCCAACTAAAGGAACATAGGAAACTGCCTTTTATCAGTGGAACTGTTATCTATATTGACTGGAAGCATCACTCCCATGGGTTTTGGACAGGGAGCTTTTACAGCCTTACCCAGAGATGTCGACGATTGAAATTGGGACCTTTTGCATGCAACACAGATGCTCTACAACTGAGCTATGGACCTAACCCATCTTCAGGGGCACGAGCTCCAGCTCCTTTGCCCCCCCCTCTATATTTTGGGAGTTGGGGCTGCCCCCCATGTCCAAAAAGAGCAGAGGCGAAGCACAGAGCAGAAGGTGGTGCAGCTCCAGTGGCTGGCTCCTTCTCCTCCTCCCGCAGTCTCCCGCAGGTGTGTGACACAGAGCTGAGCTAGAAGCAGGCAGAAGCTGGTAGAAGCCAGAGAGTGAGAGCCATGCATGATTTCTGCTTAAATCTAAGGCTATGACTATGGGAGAAGCAATACCTTTTGGGGTGTTAATGCTGTGAGCCCCTCTATCTTAGGATCAGGTTGTATAAATGTGTAAATATTACACAGACATATCACATAGACATCACAATGTCCGCTGTCCTTCACTCCAAGGAAACCGAACCCGGCGTAAGTATCTGGTAAGTATCTGGAACACCTGCAATCGCACACCACTCAGAGATTGGGGTGGTATGCAACAATACATTATCTTTCTGCCCATGAGGCTTCATCTTCCCCAGCTTTATAAGCAACAGCAAACCATTGCTCAAAACATGGCTGCAGGAAAACATGGCTTAAGTGCGCAGTCATTATACACAAATTATGTTTACTTTGCAGTTGTTGCCTCCCACCTGCTCTTCTGGAAATCTGGGCTATAGAAAGCTTACAGGTGGGTGGGAGACACCGCCAAAGCTTTTAGTTATGTTCTGAAGACAAGTCAACAACAGGAGGTTAGCTACTTGCTTGCAAGTGTCATTTAGGTCAAACATGGCCGGAATTGCTAGTAGAGTGGTTTGCCATTTTTGCAAAAGGACACGGCAGGTTTATATTTATATGAAGACCTGTTTCCTATTATCTATTCTGCCCTAGGGCTGAAACCCAGCTGGCATTTCCAACTAGCTCAAATCACATTTACTTTGTTGCCAAGTGCAGGTCCTTAATGGGCTGCTGCACTTTAACAAGTTGTATAAAAGGGTGGCTTTTGCTAAATGCATTTTTTTCTTGGCACTATGTGCTGCAATAGTAGGAAAACATGGAGCTATCTATCAGATTGTGCAACCCTTAAAGGTTCCAGAGAATTCTTATGGTTTGAACCCATTTTTTTTTTCATCAACTGCATTTTCATGTACCATATACTTGCTTTATGTTTCCTTTAATATGCAAAACAGCATATTCTTACTGTCCATCACATTTTACTATCAGTCCAATTTAGAAACCAAGGTGACCACATATTTACCACCAAAAGAAGAGGACACAAACTTGCATAAAATAGTATATGCTAATTAATTTTATATATGCAAACTTAGAAATAATGTCTGAAATTTAACAAGAAACAGACTACATCTCACCATAGCAAAAAAAGGACTGCGGTCAGGTTACCTGTCTGCCTGCTCAGAGCTGTATCCAGCTTTCTCTGTCCACTAGGGGAATTAGACAGTGGCGTAGCGTGGGGGGTGCAGGGGGGGCCGGCCACACCGGGCGCAACATCTGGGGGTTAGGGTTAGGGGGTGCAAATCCATGGGTTAGGGGGCACAAATCCATGGGTTAGGGGGCACAAATTACTTGCCTTGCCCCGGGTGCTGACAACCCATGCTACACCACTGGAATTAGAACATTGCACAACACAGGAATCCAATGCAAGAGTTGTGCCCATTGAAGCTCATTGCCCAATAAACTGCGCAGAGATTGCAATCTGCTTATGCATTCTCTTGTGCAGCTGGTGCAATACATTTCACCACTGTAACGAGCATGCTGCTGAGCGACTTTAACTTAGTGCTACAGGATACAACTCTCAGTCCTCTGTCCTGAGAGTAACAGTTGATGGACAACTGCTGCTGCTCTCCCGACTATAGGCACCAACTCTATGGGATTGAGGACAGCTCAGCCCCCCCCCAAGTTGTGGAGATAGAACTGAGCCTCCCCAATCTTGAGTGGCCAGGCCCTGTCCATGGTGGTGGTGGAAGGCCCCGTCGTGCCTACCCACAGCAGCAGAGGTCCGCCCCGGGCCTCGTGGCCTCCTCCCGACATGCATGGTGTCACGTGTGACATCACACACACACACACACACACACACACACACACAAGCAGCCAATGTTATTCCCCAATGTTGTGTGGAACTCGGTGCCTCAGATTACTCTTTATCTTGACTAGACAGCTCTTCAGAGAGAGGAGCAGGAGTGGGCAGACAACAAGGTTGTTGAATCAACTTGGGTTTTTTTAAGTGGAAAACTGCAACCAGAGCCAGGTGCAAAAAAAAAAAAAAAAAAAAAGGTGCAGGAGAGCAGATGGGCGAATAGTTAAAGTACAGGGTAGGTAAAGGTAAAGGGACCCCTGACCATTAGGTCCAGTCGTGGCCGACTCTGGGGTTGCGGTGCTCATCTCGCTTTATTGGCCAAGAGAGCCGGCGTACAGCTTTTGGGTCATGTGGCCAGCATGACTAAGCCGCTTCTGGTGAACCAGAGCAGCGCATGGAAATGCCGTTTACCTTCCCGCTGGAGCGGTACCTATTTCTCTACTTGCACTTTGACATGCTTTCAAACTGCTAGGTTGGCAGGAGCTGGGACTGAGCAACGGGAGCTCACCCCATCGCGGGGATTCGAACCGCCAACCTTCTGATCGGCAAGTCTTAGTCTCTGTGGTTTCACCCACAGCGCCACCCACGTCCCTCTAAAGTACAGGGTGCCTCTGAGCAAATGCTCGGCCCAGGATTTTGTTTTCAGTACCAAAACTGAGTTCAGACCCATCACACAAAACTTTCTTCATCTCAGCAGCTTAATTTAGCAACAACAGAAATCAAAAGCTTAGAATGCACACTCCCATTGCTAGTTTTTAAAGCAGCGCTCACCCTAAGAATGGTACGTACACTTGAGATAGCCACTGTGCATGCTCAGGGGAGCGTTTAATGAATGTTGTGGTGTTATTTGTGTAGAATCAAAAGATCTACCTTCTGCATACCCTAGAAACATACTATTATAGCATGTGGGATGTTAGCATCCAAAATGCATATGTAAAGGGTTAATTGCAAGAGCTGTAGAATTCTGTGCTGTCATTCACCTGAGACAGTTATGCCAGTTGGTATAAACAGTCTTAGCAGTTAGAGCAGCAGGTATGTTCTGATGTGCTGCTGTCTGCCTCAGTTAGTTAGTCTGCAACAGTTTAATCTATGAAAGACGTATTAGCATTTTAAGAAACATCCACCTGCACAGTATAATTAATCTGCAACTGCAAGTACAGTAAGTAAAAGCTGCATGTTCTTTTAAACTTTAAAAGAGAGTGTCTTGCATAGTTTTTTAAGGAGGGGAAAAGAGAACTAATTAAAGGGTGAAATGAACCAGGGCTATTTTTCGCATACTTTGCAAATGGGAACCAGAGTCTAATTCCCACAGTTACAGGATTGGTGGGTCAGACTGGATGATTTCTAAGGGTCCCTTCCAGATCTATGTTCTTGTATCTGTGGGGTTAGAATAAGAGGAAACATACTAAACCAGTCAGACCAGTTTCTTTGTAAAAATAATTCTTTTAGCTGGCCAGTGAGGAACCACCATTTACGTGTCCAAAGAGTTTGCCCTGTTGCCATAGAGACAAATGGAAGTTGGAAGTGGCATCAACTTGTAAGGTAGAAGAATAATAGCCACAGTTTGTGTGGGGGTGAGTTTGACTGAAGCTTGGGAGTGGAAAGGAAAAAGAGGATTCTTCTGCTCTGTGCTTGACCCAAAGCAACGATCTGGGGAACTCTGTGGGAACCTAATGGGGAATCAAGATCTATTGGAGTGTTAACATAGGCGCCGACTCCATGGGGCCTGAGGGGGCCTGAGCCCCCTCAAAAAATCGTTTGGGGGGGCTCAGCCCCCCCAATAATTTAAGAAAATTATTACCGTAAATTTCGCTCTATAACACGCAGATTTTTTCTCCTAAAAAGTAAGGGGAAATGTCTGTGCGTGTTATTGAGCGAATGTGTGGTCCCTGGAGCTGACTCGCCGGAGCACAGGGGCAAAAATAGGCAAAAATAAGATCGGGCGGTCGGGCGGAGGGAAGGCGGAAGCTGCTGCTTTCCTGCATTCTGCCTCAGGGTCTTACTGCCCACCCGCTTCTGTTGCTGCGTTTGCTCAAACTCAACAAAGAGCAGGGAATCCCCTGCCCTCCTGGCAAGCAGAGGGTTAAGGAAAGGATCGAGTCCTTCCTTCTAATTCTTTCCTAGTCACACTGCGTGCAGGCTCCAGCCCACCACCTCCTCCTCTCCGTGCTCTAGGGACTCGCAGGCAGCCAAAACACATGCAGGTGGGAGAGAGAGAGAGGGCTGGCTTCGGGCGGGGACTTTTGCCTTCCTTTCCTCCCCCCCACCCCGTTAAACTCCTCCCCTGCATTCTTAGCCAGCTGCTTCTCCGCACACCCCTCTTGTGCTTCTTGTCCCTTCTGTGTTTTTCCTTCCCTCCCCATTTAAAACGTGGTGACAAAGCACGGATCCCCATGGATCCTCAGGATTTTTGCATTGGGTCACCCCAAATTCACCATCAGATCACATTACATGTCCATGGCTACAGTCTGTACCAAAAAAATCACGCACCCACTGTTGCCTGGGGCTGCAATGGTGCAAAAACGTGGTTACAAAGCATGGATCCACAGGATCTTTGCACTGGGTCACCCCAAATTCACCATCAGATAACATAGCATGTCCATGGCTACAGCCTGTACCAAAAAAATCACGCACCCACTGTGGCCTGGGGCCACAATGGTGCAAAAACGTGGTTACAAAGCACGGATCCACATGGATCCTCAGGATTTTTGCATTGGGTCACCCCAAATTCACCATCAGATCACATAGCATGTTCATGGCTACATCTTGCACCAAAAAAATCACGCACCCACTGTTGCCTAGGGTCACAGTGGTGCAAAAACGTGGTTACAAAGCACGGATCCACATGGATCCTCAGGATTTTTGCATTGGGTCACCCCAAATTCACCATCAGATCACATAGCATGTCCATGGCTACATCTTGCACCAAAAAAATCACGCACCCACTGTTGCCTAGGGTCACAGTGGTGCAAAAACGTGGTTACAAAGCACGGATCCACATGGATCCTCAGGATTTTTGCATTGGGCTACTCTAAACTCACTGTCAGATATTAAAAATCTTTATAAAATAGAGAATTAAATACATACAGAATGTTAAATTTTCAGTTTCGAAATATTAGTACTAGTTTAGTACTGTATTTCTATATTACTATAGTACTGTATTAGTTATTTTCAAATACTTAAATATTTTTAGGGTGTAAGACCCAATTAAAGCCCGTTATTTACATACAGTATTACAGTATTTACATACAGTATTAGGCATACTGTATTAACTTTATTAACTGTATTAAAGCATTAACTTTGAGATATTATTTTTATTTAATGAACCCTCAGCCTTATTCAAAGTAAGCTTAAATTAGCTATTTCACTTATTAATCAAAGTGCTATTACTGTGCGACAGCAATATTTTATGTTTTATTCTTTTAATGATAGTTTAGGATTTATTTAAATATCATTTCAGTCTTTTCAGAACTATATATTCACTGAAGAGTTTGGATTTGATATCCCGCCTTTCACTCCTTTTAAGGAGTCTCAAAGCGGCTAACATTCTCCTTTCCCTTCCTCCCCCACAACAAACACTCTGTGAGGTGAGTGGGGCTGAGAGACTCAAGAGAAGTGTGACTGGCCCAAGGTCACCCAGCAGCTGCATGTGGAGGAGCGGAGACGCGAACCCGGTTCACCAGATTACGAGTCTACCGCTCTTAACCACCACACCACACTGGCTCTCTGCTCTGTAATAGTCTATAAGCATAATTGTTACTGTAAATTAAATTAGCTTTTTACGAAAATACCGTGCGTGTTTATGTTTTGTTTCTTTTTTCAAAGCCAAAAAGTGTTTCAGGTTTGTCGAGTTTCCCGGAGTGTGGAGTTATAGAGAGTCGAGTTTTCGGGGTTCTAATGTTGATCACATGACTCTAAAATACTTTTAAAAAACTTTAAAACTCACTAATTTTCATCTAAAATTTAGAAAACTTCCCGGGGCAGGACCCCGGTATGCCCCCCCCCCCAATATTTTTTATAAGTCGGCGCCCCTGAGTGTTAATGCTGTGGGCCCTTCCTTCCGTGGTATGCTCAGGTTATATATGTGTGTAAATAAAACAGTACCATATTTTTCTGTGTATAACATACGCCCCATGAATAAGACGACCCCTTTTATTTGGACCGCAACAAAAAAAATTGGGGAGGAAATTGCCCAAAGTTGTTGAGCCAATCGCTCTACAACCTGCCCACCAATGCAAATCGCATGCATCACTGCAGCTGCCAATCGTATGAATGCTTGCTGCCCAAAGCCCACCTGCACATTCAACGCAACAACAGCCGATTGCACCCATGCCTCGCCGATGCCGTAAATAGCCCGCCCAATTGATGCAGCCACACCCAATTGTCAGCAGACCTTGCCACAGCAACCAATCACACCCCCAATCAGCGCTGAAAATCTCCTGCTGACTACTGCCACCAATTGCCCATCCTCCCTCTGCTATCTGTGTATAAGACAAAACACAATTTCTGACTATTATCTCTAAGGATAAAATTGTCGGGATTCAAGCCTATATAAGTAGAAGCTGGCAACTCTCCAGGCACCCAGCTTGATCTCCTGTTGCATTCCTCAGCAAGATCCAGGCAGAGGTCGCGATAGGCGATCCTTCTCAGCATGAGAAGAACACACACCCTCTTTCTTGCCCCCCGGCAGGGGAAAAAGATAGACAGAAACGTATTTACATGCCTTTATATCTGTCTTTGCAGCATTACAAAAAACATGACTGCTCTCTTCAAGCTCCAGCAGTCGAGAGACAAGCACTCCCTGTACTTCCTGGACAGGAACAAAAGGAAGAGCTCATATTACACTCAGAGCTAATTCCGGTGCTTCGCACTGTGAATTGACTGTCCCTCTGTTTCCCACGGACAGTCCCAATATCATGTGATGTCTTCAAGCTAGCAGCTCGCAGCTGCATTGCTTCTATATCGTAACAAAAATATTGTCTTATACACGGTAAAATACAGTATATTCTAAAGACATCACAGTCTCCACGGACCTCCATGCAAATGAAACCGAACAATGGATAAGCTGTGGAAAACATGGAGTATCTCACTGCTTGGAGATTTGGATGCATACAACAATACTTTCTTCTGGAAAGTAAGACATATGGATAACAGAGACATTTAATGCTCACTTGACCCCCTACTTGTGCTATCCCTTGGGATACCATCTTATTTTCCCCGACCCTGTTCCAGTGCCATTAATACCCACCATACCAGAAAAAGCCAATTAATCAACACAATTTCTGTCTTTCAGTCTGGGGCTGTTATTTTTGTTTTGACACCCCTACTAGCAAATACTATGAATCACTTCATTTTTATTACCCCACAAAACCATTGCACTCAACCTGTTACATCAAGTAAATGCAAACTGGACTTTATAGAGAACTAAATGCATCTCCAAAGAACATTCAATTCCACATTTCGTTTAATTTACAGATGTGGCTGAATGTTCCCTACCTGAAAGGGGAGTAATTTATGAGCTGGCATTAGAATGAATGTAAATGGGATAGATGCTGGTTTCTCTTTCTTTCTCAGAATTACAATTTAATCCACCAGGTTGCTTCAGCATGTTACTTAGCTATAATTTTAAAAAGAGAAAACATATTAAAACTATATCTTGTCTGCGCTTTTCAACGCTTGGTTGCTCGGCTAGTTTCTGAGAAATGATCAGACAACCACTTAACTCCAGCCACAGCCAAAACTAGGGCAAATTTAGAGTGGCTCCTTCCCACACAACTCTCAATATCTGCTTTGTGCTGTAAGCATTCAAGCGGCAGGGTGGATCATGCTCAGATTAAAAACATAAGAGCAGCCCTGCTAGATCAAGCTAGTGGTTTATCTATTTCAGTGTCCTGTTCTCACAGTGGCCAACCAGATGCCCACAGGCAGGACCTGAAGGCATTCCTGATCTCCCTTTCTGTGATTTTCAGAAGCTGCCATTTAGAAACATAATGTATCCAGACTGGTGGGTTTGTTCCCCCAGGTATTCTGCAACAGCCATGGGAGAAGCAAGACCCTCTTAGAGTGTTAATGCTGTGAGCCCTTCCATCCTAGGCTCAGGTTGTATCTATGAATAAACAAACTATAAATCCTAAAGACACCTCTGTTGTCCCTTATTCCAAAGAAACCGAACCCTGGGTAAGCACCTGGAACCTCTGGAATGTCGCACCACTCAGAGACTGGGGTAGCATGCAACAATGTATTTCCCATTTGCAATGAAAAGGCCTGTCATAAAATCACACTTTAAAGATATTATCACAGAGGCTCTAGTCTTTGTTATTAAACTGCAGCAATATTACATCTATATTTCCTAAAGTATAAAGGTTGTTTTATTGAAATTACTTGTGCTTGACTGATTCTTTCCAGAAATAATTTACTGGGGATGTAACCAGACTGATGCAGATGGGGCGTAATAAACTTTCCTGCGCATGCCAGGCTTGATGCAAAGTTAAAGATTAGTGAATAGAATGGGGAAAGTAAAGCTGGAGATAATAGGGAGAAAATAGAGAGGCAAAATTCAGTGGCCTTTCAAGGTGGGACTTAAGCTGATTTGGGTGTTCTTAACCTCACTTACCTGGAAGCAGGGAAGGGAGAATCTGCCAATTTCAGTTTATGCCAGTTTTCCATATTATATACGGTATGTTAAATTCACATTAGTGTGAAGTTCTCCTAATACACTGGTGCCTCTGGGTGTGAAAGGGATCCATTCCAAAGCCCTGTTCACATCCAGAAGCGAACCTGCGTCTGCTCGTGCCACGATTCGCTGCTTCTGCACATGATGTCATTTTGACCGTCTGTGCATGTGTGAGCGGTGAAACCTGGAAGTAACGTCACCACAGCACACAACCCAAAAATACTTATCCCGAAGCTACTTCCACCCAAGGTATGACTGTATGCACATTTGTGTGCAATTTTGCCTAGTGTGCCCATTTTCGCAGTGCCATTTATCCTAATATAATGCATTTTGCATGTTTGTTTCATGAATGTGTTCACATTTTGAACACATTTCACGGCTGGAGAACTGCACTGCAAAATTCATAGAAGTGTAAGTATCAATGGAGCGCTGATGGGAAGTTTTGCTTCTACACATGACTCTGGCTAAACCATTTTAAGCTGAGACATTCCTTCATCATCCTAGAATGTTCAGTCCACACTGAGTTCATGAGACATTGCATCCTGACCTGTTCTTAGTGCTTGGTTGACCACATCTACAGATGAATGCTATATATTAATCACTAGTAATAGTTTAAGTCTTGCTATATCAGTCACTAGTAATAGTTTAATAAGGAGGTTTTCACACCTGTCCAATTCTGTGTTCCCTTTCTCAACCTTTAATCTATTGATGATTAATGCCTATATGCAACCCTTGCATTGTATTTGTGTTAACCAATCAGCAACAAGCACATATGTGGCAATGTTGTAATATTCAATAAAAGGGACTCCCTGAGACATGCTCGGGAGATGCCTCCCATATGACACTTGTCATTCGTCTGTCGTTTATTTCAACCCAACAGTGTATTTATTTTAATTTTCATAAAATGTGAGTTAGGCAAGTCTGCCTTTAAATGCAAACTGAACTGAATTTCCCTCCTGCTCTTACCTGAATTCAATGTGATTTACATCTGAGTAGGCATGGTTAGGATTGCTCTACAGGTTCTAGAACCAATTTTTCAACATCCGCACCACACGTTTAAAGCACTATTCTACCACTTTAATAGTCATGGCTTCTGCCAAAGAATCCTGGAAGAGGGACTGATTGTTAAATTGCTCTGAAAATTGAAATTCTGGAAGGAGAAATTGAGTCTCCTAATAACTCTGAGTCCTTAACAACATACACATCCCAGGATTTTTGATTTTTTATTTTGGAGGGAGGACAGCCAAGACAGTCAAACTGGCATAATAGCGCTTTGAAAAATGTATAGTTCTCCAGCAGATGATGATGACAACGGTGATTTTTACCTCCCCTTCTCCATAAGGCTCCAGAGCAAATTATAGTAATTTAAAAATGTGATGTTAATGAAGACTTTTTTCTATTCCAGCAGGCATCTTAACTGAATTCTGATTTTATAAGTTATAACTGTACCCCTCATTTTTTAACTAATTGTACTCCACTTAGAGACAATTGCAATTAAGCAGTATATATATATATATATATAGACTAAAGTAATAATGATAAAGTTGTAAAACAAACAAGAATAGGATGGGTACTAAAACATCTCCCAGGTGTTCCAGTAAAGAAGGCTGAGGTAAAGAGAGACAGCTTCAGCATGCAACAGAAAAGTACTTAATAATAATAATAATAATAATAATAATAATAATAATAATAATACTTTTCATTTATATATACATTACAACAATTATTGAATCATAATTTTAACATTTCAAACTCCAACTCCCTTACCCCTCTTTCTTTGGTTCTTTACATTTCTTTTCATCTTCCTGCATACTCAAATTATCTTAACATATTCTTTTATATATTTTGAAACTGCAGGTTTTACATTAATCCTGCCAATTTCTTGATCTGTTTACAGTTTGTTTGTAAATACTCAATAAACCATTTCCATTCCTTTCTACAAAAAATTGTTATCTCGATTTCTTATTCTCCTGGTAAGTTTTGCTATTTCTGCGTAGTCCATTAACTTCTGTATCCATTCTTCTCTTGTTGATACCTCTTCTTCCTTCCTTTTTTGGGCAAATAACATTCTTGCAGCTGTGGCTGCATACATAAATAAATTTCTATACTGTTTCGGTGGTTTTGATCCCATAATTCCCAAAAGAAAAGCTTCTGTTTTTTAAATAAATATTATTTCAAACATCTTTTAAAGTTCATTACCGTATTTTTCGCCCTATAGGATGCACTTTTTCCCCTCCAAAAATGAAGGGGAAATGTGTGTGCGTCCTATGGGGTGAATGCAGGCTTTCGCTGAAGCCTGGAGAGCGAGAGGCGTCGGTGCGCACCGACACCTCTCGCTCTCCAGGCTCCAAGAAGCTATCCGTAAGCCTTGTGTGCCCGGGGGAACGCCCCCCTGGCGTGCAAGGCTTGCGGGCGGCAGCCGGCAGCGCGGAGCACGGGGCGCCCTTTGGAGGACGCCCCATGCTTCGCGCAGGTGTCCTCAAGCCTTGCGCGCCCAGGGGAACTCCCCCCGGCGCGCAGGGCTTGCGGGTGGCAGCCGACAGCGTGGAGCACGGGGCGCCCTTTGGAGGATGCCCCGTGCTTCGCGCAGGTGTCCGCAAGCCTTGCGCGCCCGGGGGAACTCCCCCCGGCGTGCAGGGCTTGTGGGCGGCAGCCGGCAGCGCGGAACACGGGGCGCCCTTTGGATGACGCCCCGTGCTTCGCGCAGGTGTCCGCAGCCTGCCGCCCGGCGGGCGAGGCGCCCTGAAGCAAAGCGCCCCGCGCGCCGGACAGACATCCGCAGCGTGGGGAGCCCTGCAGGAGTTCCCCGCAGGGCTCCCCAAGCTGCGGATAGCACCCTGCCGCCCGGCGCGCATGGCGCCCTGAAGCAGAGCGCCCCGTGCGCCGGACAGACATCGGCCAGCCCCACAAGCTCGGGGGACAGCGGGGAGGCGCAGCGCCGCCATCCCACTGTTCCCCGACCTGGTTTTGGGGGGGAAATAAAGGGGGGGGAAATTCCTTTATTTCCCCCCCAAAAAAGTAGGTGCGTCCTATGGGACGGAGCGTCCTATGGGACGAAAAATACGATATATATAATTTCTCAGAAAGATTTAACCTTACTACAAGACCACCACATATGAAAAAAGGTACTGTCTTTCCCAGCACATATTCAATTTGGATTTATACATTTTTGCCAATCTACTAGGTGTTAGGTATCATCTATATAACATTTTCATATAGTTTTCTCTTAAACTATAACATGCTGTAAATTTTAAATCCATGTTCAATAAATGTTCCCATGCATCCATTTCTATATTATAACCAATATCTATTGCCCAGGGTATGACTGAAGATTTCACTTGTTCATCCTTTGTCTCTCATTCCAATAACTTTTTATACAGTTTAGACAGCACTTTAACATTTCAGTTTAACAGGTCTCTATTTGTGATGTTTGTTCCCCAAACCCCTACTTTATACCTTTTTAAATACTTTATTCAGATGATGATATTGTAACCATGTTGCTAACATCTCTGGTATTGACTGAGACAAAAATAACATCCGTGGCAATACAGTGGTACCTCGGGTTAAGAATTTAATTTGTTCTGGAGGTCTTTTCTTAACCTGAAACTGTTCTTAACCTGAAGCACCACTTTAGCTAATGGGGCCGCCTGCTGCCGCTGCGCCACTGCTGCATGATTTCTGTTCTCATCCTGAAGCAAAGTTCTTAACCCGAGGTAATATTTCTGGGTTAGTGGAGTCTGTAACCTGAAGCATATGTAACCCGAGGTACCACTGTACATTCATTTTAATGGTCAACACTCTACCCAATAATGAAAGTTTCATTCTACTCCCTATTTGCAAATTCCTTTTAATATCCTCCCAAGTTTTCAAGTACAGTAGAACCTCAGCTTATGTTACCCTTGGGTAACATAAACTTCGGGTTGCAAAGTGGCAAACCCAGAAATATTTTTCCAGGTTTCACAGCTCGCATATGCACAGAAGTGCTCTACACGCAGCACAGAAGTGTTCTACGCATAGTGTGCATGCGCAGCCACTGTCTATCGCGCTACACATATGCGCAGAACAGGCACTTCTAGTTGCAGAAACCTTGGGATCTGACCGGAGCTCCGGAACAGATCCCATCCGCAACCAGAGGTACCACTGTAATTATCTTTATACAAATTTATATTCTTTGCTGTTAACCACATACCCAAATATTTAATATTGTTTTCGATCTTTAAGCATGATAAACTTTGTAATTTATTTTTACTCTCAACCTTCATATTTTTTACCAGGAGTTTGGTTTTATCTTTATTAATTTTAAGACCTGCTATTTCTCCGAATAAAGCTGCCAAATGCACCCCTTGCATTGCAGCTTCGATGCTCCCAGTGGCTGTGTGAAAAGTCTCCTGCCATATTTGCCCTTTTAGAAACCAATAAACACATCAAGACTTGACACCAATGGTTGGTGTTTATAATACACTGGCTTGTGCAGCCCATTCCTCTATAAGGTCATGATCCACCTTCTCCCTAGGGTTTTGGAAACTGCTGCCTGACTCCAACTATGTCTTCTTAGGAACTGGGATGAATTGCCAGGTGGGATGATTGACATTTATTGGAGCAACCTTCTTGCAAAACAAACAAACCTGATTTGGGCAGCCTGCAAAATATATTGCAAGAGGAGGAAGAAAGTCTGTGGCTTCGTTAGAATTTTCTAATTTTCACTCCTTTTAAAAACTCTTTGCAAACATCAACACATGGCTTGCTACCTCTCTTGAGATACTGAGGGAGCAATGGAGATTCCTGCCGTTTCAAACAAGCCGGCCTTCATTTCCTTCTTAGCAGCTCCATCTAGAGGACCTTAGAGGCAAGACTACAACCAGGATAAGACAAGCAGTTGCCAAACACCCCACCCCACGGCACTTGAAAACTACTCATGGCCTTCTCAGAGCACAAAATACCTGTTGCAGCAATTGCAGTGTCTTGTGCTATATTCTGTATGGTTTTAAATGTATTTAAATTGCTTCTTTTGTTCATTGTACTACAATTTACATTCAACAGAATTCAAACCGTAATACAGTCGGACCTTGGTTGTCGAATGCCTTGCAACTTGAACGTTTTGGCTCCCAAACGCCACAAACCCGGAAGTGAGTGTTTCGGTTTGCAAACATTTGTTGGAAGCCGAATGCCCGACGCGGCTTCCGCTTGAGTGCAAAAAGCTCCTGCAGTCAATCGGAAGCCGTGTCTTGGTTTTCAAACTGATTCCGTTTGAGAACCAAGGTACAACTGTACAATAAAATAGGATGGATTAAAAGAAGCAATACAAGTACAATTAAAAATTGATATTGATATTTAAGGTGGACATGCTGTGGACTGCATGAACAAACCTCATAGACTACTGGTGGTCCATTTACCACAGTCTTGGAACGCCTTGACTAGTTTGGGCAATAGTACAATATATGAAAATTAGGGTGTTTTTCCCTATTAGGAGGAAATACAGATATATGAAAACAGGAAAATGCTTGCAGCACCCAAGCAGCACAATCCATGTTTATCCAGAAATATGCCCCAATGAATTCCACTTCCCAGGTGAGTAGAGAATTGCGCCCAATCATATTCCAAGGATTCATGCCCAAGCCCCACCTACACATGTATGTACAAGCACACACAGAGATGGGTGTAGCTGGGGAGGGAGTAAAACAATAGAAATACTTAGCTGACCAATCATGCTGGTTCTGCCCCCCCCCCAACAGAAATACTGGCTATGCTCATGCACACACACACACACAGAGAGAGAGAGAGAGAGAGAGAGAGAGAGAGAGAGAGAGAGAAGGCTCTACTCAACCATTATAAGTTTTACTGCCTTTGTTTTCTGACTGATGTATGGAAATACACATAAATCTGACCTTTGGAGAGTTTCTAAGTAAACCATTTTTAACTCACCAAGCGTGTGGTCTTTTTCTGTACTAGGGAAGCGGGAAACTTTGGAAGTAACTCAGAAGGGCATATTTTAAAGGTCTAACAGCCTACATTTCCACACTTTACTTTGCTACATTTTGTGATTTTAAATCTCTGCTGGGGCTTTCTAACCAAATAGTGCTTGCTCCAAACCTGGATCTAGGTAAACCAGAGAATTCTTGTTTTATTTTACCATATTATTTTCCTTTTACAATAAACCAACAGATGCAAGAGAGGGACAGGGTACGTGTCCTCTTCGTACCACTGTAATCACATGCAGGGGAATGCCTCAAAAGGGCTTATTACATCTCATAATGTGGTCATTATTCTTCTGTTAATGCAGTCTGGTGGAAGTTTTTTGGCTGGTATATTCTGCTACATATCATTAATGCAGTAATAGTACTTTAATGGTGGGTTTATACTGGGACATCCACACATCATTCCTCTTTATAAGTTGGTCTGTGATGCTTCCCCATTGTTATTGTATTATTGCCACTGGGAGGGTTATTTTTGCTCTATGGCACAGCAGAAGCAGGACAAAATAAATACAGAAGACTCTTGGGTTATGTTACTCTCGAGTAATGTAAACTTCGGGTTGCGAAAGTGGCAAACCCAGAAGTATTTTTCCAGGTTTCACCACTCGCTCATGCGCAGAAGCGGCACCTCTGGATACGGATTTTATGGGGTGCACACGGACTCCCAGAACAAATTAAATTCGTATCCAGAGGGTCTACTGTAAATAGATAGATAGACAGATAGATAGATCTTCTGTGGTATAAAAACTGGACTTTTTTTACTGGAAGTTACAGGACTGAAACAAGTTATGCTGATGGGAAAGAAAGTAGTGTGTCCATCCCAAAACCTTTGCAGGTCCAAACAGTATTGAAAGTGTGATGGCAGGTAACTGTCCCAATACCATCATGAGTACAAATAATCATGAATGCATGGATAACAAGGACATCTGGAGGGCACCTGAGATTGCATTAGCTTTATTTGCAGCTGCATAACACTGCTGGGTTATATTCAAGGTAATCATACCACTGCGAAAAGCATCTCTCTCCCATCCTATGCATATGCCTTTGATTTGTTCTCCCTAAATGCAGGGCAGTGTGGAAGTGAAGGAACATACCTCTCTGCCTTTTTTCCTGTGTTGTCTCTGATGAAAAAGCACTTTCTAGGCAGGGTTATTACAGTAGTAATATCAAGGAAATTTTATGAAAAGGGAAACAATTCTTAGCATTTTTATTTTTTTTCTACTGCCATTACAGAAGATGACAGCTTCAGAAAACGGCTCACAGGCTTGTTTTCAGTTCTGATATACAATATGCTATTTGGATAACCATCGCATACACAACAGTCTGTATGGAGAAGCAATCTTACTAAAATATGAAAATAATTGCTAATTATTTTCCTATTTCCAGTTAGATTGTTTCTCTGTTAAGACTGATGTACAAGAAATGTCTCATTCCAATGCTTTTCTTGCTGGTCAGAATTGATCTTTGAAAAGCATGCAACCCTTATTTTCAGTATATTATTTACTCTGTTGGCAGTAAAACATTTGCTGCTAAAGTAAATTATTTCAGATGGAGTCTTCAAATCATTATGAAGAGTGCAATTAAAACCCAGGCCCAATTAGCAAACTAAATGTACACTGCTAATCTAGCTTGCATATATTTAATTCCTTGTAATTGCAGATCGCTCTGAAGATATATTTTTTTTAAAAAAAATTGGCAAGTGTAAATAACTGACCTGTCGCCACAATGATTAATAGCTTTAGAGCAGAGGAGGGGACGTGGATCAGGTTGTTACTACCTTCGTGCCATGTATTTCAGCTAAGTAAAAGAATCACCCTGATAGCACAGTAATTTCTATACACTGTGCCACAATAAATAAACGTAATGGCTTTTAAACGGGGATAATTTGACTGATTATGTTGCTGGTTTATTGGCTTTGGCTTAAGCTGTGTTTTGATTTCATTTCATATGGCGTATATGTCCCACCTTTCGTCCAAGGAGCTCAAGATGACATAGTTCATCCCTCCCTGCATTTTCTCCTCACAACAATGAGGTTAAGGTGAGAGACTGTGACTGGCCCATCTCCACCCAGTGAATTCCATGGCTGAATGGGAATTGGAACTCTGGTGTCCCAGGACTGAGTCTGACACTCTAAATACCTAGACCGCACAAGCCCTCAGTGCCTTTTGCACTGTTGCTTCTTTTTGATACCCCTGCAGATATGGGAAAATAATATCTGGGATACAGCAGTGTCTGAACATCTCACCAGACACAGGAAGGCAACTGAAGGGATAATGAAGAGAAACACCTTCCGTTATGTACCGAGCTGAATCCTAGAACAATAGAATCCAGAATGCAGCAGTCTGATTGGTCCGCAGGAGCCACCCAATCCAGCTCCAGGTGGAAGTGAATCAGCGACTTGATTGGCCTGCAGGAGCAGCCAATCAGGCTCCTGGATGAAGTGAATCAGCAACCTGATTGGCCTAAAGGAGCAGCCTGGAATTAGCCAATCACACAGGGCCCATTGTGTAAATAACGTATATACTGTATAGCTAGACTTTTGGGGAAAGATTCATTCTTTGCTACTATGAGTAGAATAAAGAGCATGAAATTCACACTCAACTCCAAGTATATTTCACCTTCCAAGAAACGTGGACCCCTTTCTTTAACTATGTTAATGACCAAAACCAAGATCTTGTTATACCAGCCGCTCAGTCTTCTCAGTGGAGAGGTTACATTAACTAATAGATTTGAACACTGAATGTGTGAGCTTATGTCTAAAGTTAATGGATAGAACAAAAACCATAAGATGTACTGCTGGATAAGTGTTTAATGGTTCTTGTATTATTATTATTTTTAAAAACCCAGTAAATATTTGTTTAAAAACATCACATAGTTATAATTCTGTGAGCTTAAATTGTGTTGTGTTGTTAATATTGTGATTTTATGGTCAATAACTGTTATCTTGTCATGGTGGAAGATGCAATTTCAGTAAGTGTTGCCAAAACTCCCTCTTTTGCATAACTATTCAAGGTGTCGAAGCCCTGCCCTCTTTTGCATCCAACCACCTAGCTGCTTAACCTTTCCTCTAAAGCTGGGGTGCTTAATGGAGCACCGTCAGGCATCCTCCTAGGACCTAGGCACACCTCCAAGGCCATACTCCCAATTACTTTTAAATGAGTATATTGGCTTTGCGGGGGGAGGGGGTTGTTTGCTTGGGAAGCTGCCTGTTTTGGGGAAGATATTGCCAGTTTTTCTGTCAGTGTTTTTGTCTTTTGTGGGGGTGTAGGTACTTTGCCTGGGGGTTTTTTGGGGGGGGGATGTTGAGCATTCTTAGGTTTTATTATGTGAAATATGTATTTACTACAGTTTCTTAGGTTTCCAAATATGCCTCCAAGGTTCGAAAGAGCCGTGCTGTTAATTGCATTGGTGTGTTTCCACCCTCCACCCCACTCAGAAGCAGGGCCATTTAAGCAATTGTTTTATTTAGTACATTATCAGACAATGTTCAGTGAGTAGAATCTGCCTTCCAGCTTCTGGGCTTTGAAAGAGTAACTGTTATAATTTCACCTGCACAGTAATGGGTATCACTACATTAATTTAAAAAAAAAAATGCCAAGAGCAACAGCTTGAGAGAAGTTTATGGGCTGGGATGCATAAAGGAATTAAGTGAGTTCTAAAATGACTGGGAACCTAAAAGCTTTCCATCAAAGCAGGCTCATTCACAATGAAGAGGGTAATGCAGATTACTTCCACAACTTGAACTGCATCCACTTGTATGATTAATAAGAACACTATTGATTGTTGTCTTAGCATTTCTTGTACTGATGGCTCTTTCATTTGGCAACAGAACATTTTGTTATGCCTAAAGACAAGCAGAGAAGAGGCTGACGAATCTCAGCCCTGATGGAACTGCTTTTAAAGGATGTTAAGTAACTTCCTCCTCTCAATTTTTACTAAAGAAGAGTGCTTCTTAGCAACTCGGAAAAGTGGTTGCTCATCACCAGCTTTGTAAATAACATTCACAAGCAAGTTACTAGCAGAGTCTTAAGACGAGTTGCCTGTGCATTTCTACATTACGACCTAAAGCTGAAATCCTCTTTTGTAAAGATTAGGAGTATGTGAATATTTGTTGTTTAGTCGTGTCCGACTCTTAGTGACCCCATGGACCAGAGCACGCCAGGCACTCCTGTCTTCCACTGCCTCCTGCAGTTTGTCAAACTCATGTTAGAAGCTTATATGTGAATATAGGAAGCTACATGAAACTGTTACAAAAGTTGGGTCCCTCCCTCTCTCTGCTGAGTGGTGGCAAGAGCCTATGGCGCTCCAAGCACTCCCCCAGAGTCTGTGGTCCTTTGGAGAATTAAGACATAGAGGAGACTGTAGTAGCTTTAAGAAACATGGTTTGTTCACCTCTTTACACCTGAAGTCTGCATAGAGGGAGTCCAGATCTTACAGCATGGTCATTTCAAGAGGGACTTGTCCCTGCAGCAGTGCACCCTGCCTTCAGCCAGCCTGCGCCAAAATGATCCCAGTCTCTTCTTCTTTCTCATAACCCCTTGCTACCAGTCTACCTTTTCTTGTCACCTCAAACACAACCTTCCAAACCCCTGTTTATGTTCGCACCTCAGGGCAGGAGGGGAAGGACAGTGCTCTTGCATTGCCAATGGTCCTCTTTTGTTTCTTAATGGCCCCAGCCTGGCCAGGTCATTTTGCATAGACTAGCCCAAGAATTCCTCTGAAGTTTGTATTTCTCCCTTCACGTTACAAATCATCAAAAATCCACCACTGATTAATTTCTTGGGTTGCTTTGGGGGGGGTGTCCCCCTCCCAAATCTATAACACTACTGAATTAGACCACTGGCCCATCTAGCTCAGTCCTGTCCACATGGACTGACAGCAGCTCTCCAGGATTTCTGAACCGTCCATCCTAGCATTGTCTGGAGATGATGGGACCTTATACCTGCAAACCAGATGCTCTATCACTGAGCTAAGGCACTTCCCCAAATGTTGGAGGGCATGCTTGAGCTCCATGCCAGGAAATGCCTCACTTGCTGCTTTATACTGAGTCAGATCATTGGTCTATCTAGTCTCCTAACTCCTCTCAATACCCTTAAACTCCTGGGGCAGGGGGAGTCATGGCTGTTTAGTGGTGTAACTCTACTTTAAATGCATAATGCAGATGGGACCTAGGCTAGAGCCATTTTGCCTGAAGAGCCTCTTCATGGGTGTGTGTATTCTGCTATGCATCTAGACCAAGCATGCCCTGTTGAATGAAATGCTACTTGAACCACATGTGGACTGGTTAAAATTCTTTCAGGAACAAAGCAACCCACTTGACACATACACTTATCTATGCCACTTACTTGCTGTCTTCTGGCAAGGGGCTTTGCAAAAAGGTCACATTCTTATGAAATATAATTACTGTATAATATTGCACTCTAATCCTAATTACAAATGAATTATTATTTCTAAAGGCACTTGGCACGCAGCACAATACCAAAATAGAAGACAATCCCTGCTGGCAGGCATGCCTGTTAAAATGTCACAAACATTTGCAGAGAAATGTCACAGTCTGTACCTCTTGCATCTCATGACCTTTTGGCCTCACTGTCCCCCCCCCTCCCAGCTATACATATGTACAACCTGTTAGGGTCTATGGAAGCCTCTGCCAGCGTATGTGGTGCTCTGGCACTGCACCCAGCTCCCCTGTATAGTCTTCCCACTCTTAACAAAATGTACAGTTCTGATCTGGGTTTCAACGGATATTTCTATAGCCTCCCTTTATTCCTGTTGCCACCACAGATTCTATTTATCTTAATATTCCACTCACAGCATAGCCAAATATGAGACATGTGGTATAACACAGTCATTTGTTAAACATCAATAATTGAAAGGGTTTTATAATTACTTGGTGTAAAGTAGAGGTTCACAAACTTATTTGGCCTACCGCCCCCTTTTTAGAAAACAAACTTCAGCACCCTCTTGGAAATCTACCTTCTTTAAGCAAACTAATAAAAAGATGCGGCAACAAATTTGCGCTTCCTTTAGGTAACTATATTTCTACCTATATCCTATAAATAGTAAAGAAAGATGTTGTTGTAAATAAGACACCCTGAAGCTAGAAGAATCCATGGGGTGGACAGGAGCGAAGTCTGCTGGTTCAGTCTGATCCACCCCAGGGGCAGGGCTGGCACCGCAGCCCACTACCCATTGGCCAAATAGGCAGGCAAACTGCAATCCAATTCCTGGGCTTGAATGAAGCCAAAAAGAGTTCACCCTAGGCTGGGAAACACACACACACACACACACCCCAGCATGACCGCTAGATCCATGGGAGGTGTTGTCACCATTCCACAACAGATGCCCGACCTGGCAGTAAGTGTCATTACACAACAGATGAAACATGTTTTTTTTTTTCTAATTTCTCTTCTCTTCTTTCTTTATGCTTCCATAGCCCCCTTATTTTTATTCAACGCCTCCTGATTGCACCTGAGGATACTACCACCCCCCTGAATCGTTCCAGCGCCCCTGGGGACAGTATGGCCCACTTTGGGAAACACTGATGTAAAGCGTATGTTTTCAGTTTATCTTATTACCTTGTTGTTTATACAAAATGACTAATACACTACTAACCCTATTTTAGATAAAATAACTTTGCTCCCCATCCACCACCAACTCTCAAGCTATCAACCACCCACTCCCAAACTCAACTCCAGCTCAACTGACTCCAAACTCAACTAAACTTATTCTCCACTATCTTGCCATCAGTAGTCAGACTTGCTTTTTAAACTCCAATCCAAACACCATTCACGACCAACATTCCAAACCCACCCTCTCTCGTTCTCTGCCTAACATTTTCCTTACTTCCTCTAATATACTTACCTGTACATTAATTACTCTATTAAAACACATGCACACAATTATTTAGTGGTGTCCGCCCTGTGGAACGCCCTTCCATCAGATGTCAAAGAGATAAACAACTACCTGACATTTAGAAGACATCTGAAGGCAGCCCTGTTCAGGGAAGTTTTTAACGTGTGGCATTTTAATGTATTTTTAATCTTTGTTGGAACCCACCCAGAGTGTCTGGGGAGACCCAGCCAGATGCGCAGGGTACAAATAATAAATGCAATCCTAAAAAATGTTTATTCAGAAGTAAACCCCATTGAGTTCAATGAGAGCTTACTCCAGAGGAAGTGGTTTAGGACTGAAGCCTAAAAGAGCACCTTAATAGACTTGCAGGAGAATCATATAGCCATCCACACAGAAGTAAGTTACATTCTGTACTATGGGACTTCCAGTGTTAGGCTGCAATCCTGTGCACATTTACTTGGGAGTCACCCCCTCCCCCTTCAATACAGTGACTTCTGAATTCATTGCATATTCTAAGCATTTTTGCTGAGAAATCTCATTGAGTTTAATGGGTCTTAGGTTGCAATCCTCACCCCACTTACCACATAGTAAGCCCTACTGAATTAAATGCAACTTATTTCTGAGAAGACATAGACTACAACCTTTCTAACTAGTAAGCGTGTTTGAGGTATAGGTTCGCTGTGTGCATAACGTATTATATCATTCACATTGGGACGATGGGTGCATTTCAGGTTGCCAGGTCAGGAGCATCCCAGACCCTGAGATTTCATGGCCCAAACCTGAGAACGAGAGTCAGGCCCCAGTGATGCCATTAAGCATGATTAGATTAAGTATTAATCACAGTCTCTGATAGCATGTCATTCCAATAAGAAACACAAAATCAAATACAAATGAGCAAATATGTCACAGCCTGGAAATTAAGATCCATAGCAAAAATGGATCTACCCAGGTCCAGCTGAAGTGAGGGGATCATTCCTTCTGAGCCACTTATAGAGCCTATGCTTGCCATGAACGGTGCTTGTGAACAGCTGGTGCTAATGATGCAATTGGCAGTCAGTACCTTATGCATTTAATTTCCTTCTGAGCTGACTAACTATACCCTCCTCACAAAATCTTATGCCAGAACTTCCCAACCCAAAGTTTTATTTTCTTCTCCCTCAGAGGCAGCCCACACCTCTTCTGTTTTCTCCCTTAAATGATTCACCTCATCCCCACTCCACTCCACTCCACTCCACTCCAAATGAAAATAAATAATCAATACCTCCTCCAGTCCAGACTTCAGTTTCCATGGTCTCTCAGCATTCTGGTCTCCCCTGATCAATCTTTCCGCTTGCTTCCTCCAGCTCAGTTGATAAAAACAAAAGGCCATCCAGGAGTTGCTGTGGGCGGCAGAGGCAGCACAGCTCTTGCTCTTTATGTGCTCCTCTCACTTCACACCAGGTGCCTATTAGCACTCATGGCTCCCTCCACTGGAGCCCATTTTGATCACATTCGAAACGTACCCTTGACACCCGCAAGCACACACCAGCTGACTGCCATGAAGAACATCTTGTACTGTGGCTATTCTTATTGTAATTATTTGTATGTTTTTAATAGATTTTAGATATGTATACTATATGCTAACTTAGCAGTTCAAAAGCACACCTGTGCAAGTAGATAAATACATACCACCACTGCGGGAAGGCAAACGGCATTTCCATGCACTCTGGCACGCGTCGTGGTGTCCCGTTGCGCTAGAAGTGGTTTAGTCATGCTGGCCACATGACCCGGAAAGCTGTCTGTGGACAAACAGCAGCTACCTCAGCCTGAGTGCCATACCCCATAGTCAAATTCGAATGGATTTAATCATCTATGGGTCCTTCACCTTTACCTTTTAGATATGTATACAGTGGTGCCCCGCAAGACGAATGCCTCGCAAGACGAAAAACTCGCTAGACGAAAGAGTTTTCCGTCTTTTGAGGTGCTTCGCAAGACAAATTTCCCTATGGGCTTGCTTCGCAAGATGAAACATCTTGCGAGTTCTTGCGAGTTTTTCCCCTTTCCCCCCCTTTTTCTAAGCCGCTAAGCCGCTGATAGCTGCTAAGCCGCTAATAGCCGCTAAGCCGCTAATAGCGCTAAGCCGCTAAGCCGCTAATAGCCGTGCTTCGCAAGACGAAAAAACTGCAAGACGAAGAGACTCGCGGAACAGATTAATTTCGTCTTGCGAGGTACCACTGTACATTTGTTGTTTTTTTAAAAAATAATTTTTATTAATTTTACAACATAAACAAAATACAAACAAACATAACACGACTTCCCCATACCTCCCCTTCACTGCATCCTTGTTTTAAAAAAAATTTTTTTTAGCAATCCTTCATCCATTTTTATATTTAATTCTCTTTAAAATTTTCTTAAGCTTAAATTTTTACAGCTGTAATTCTTTATATCAAATCCCTTGACATCTTAACATTCTGAAATTTTACAACAATTTTTAAGATAAATTTTAAATTTTTTCCAGTCCTCTTCCACTGTCTCTCTCCTCTGGTCACGAATTCTGCCGGTCATCTCTGCCAGTCCCATAAATTCAGTCACCTTGGTCTGCCATTCTTCCAGAGTAGGTAGTTCTTTAGTCTTCCAATACTTTGCCAAAAGAATTCTTGCTGCTGTTGTTGCGTACATAAAAAATGTTCTATCTTTCTTTGGAATCATTTGGCCTACCATGCCCAAGAGAAAAGCCTCCGGTTTCTTTGCAAATGTCCACTTAAGGATTTTCTTAATTTCATTATAGATCATTTCCCAGTAGGCCATAATCTTCGGGCAGGTCCACCAAAGATGATAAAAAGTTCCTTCGCATTCATTACACTTCCAACAGTTGTTATTGGGCAAGGTTCATCAGTGGCGTGCGAGACAGCCGTCTTCACCACAAGCTGCTAGCAAAAGACAACATCAAACCCCCCCCCCCACCACCACTGTACATTTGTTATTCTATCAATGTCTTTAATGGTTGGTTGTTTCTGAGTTTTCAGTGGTTCTCATTTTTGTCTGTAAGCTTCCTTGAGTCCTTTCAGTGAAAACGGCAGGGTATACAGTGGTACCTCGGGTTAAGAACTTAATTCTTAACCTGAAACTGTTCTTAACCTGAGGTACCACTTTGGCTAATGGGACCTCCCACTGCCACTGCGCTGCTGCTGCCCGATTTCTGTTCTCATCCTGAAGCAAAGTTCTTAACCCGAGGTACTATTTCTGGGTTAGTAGAGTCTGTACCCTGAAGTGCCTGTGTTATGTATTGGGTTTAACACATTTTATGTTACAAGGCACGTTCTAACCAATCGTATAAGCATTGGTAGACGAACGTTCTAATGGCAAGTAAGTGCATGCACTTTCAACTGTCAACTGTCAACAGTCAGTTCATGCTTGTTATTATTATTGTATTGTCCAGTCAGTTCGCTTCTTGTTTTCCTATGAGTAAGCTGTTGTCACTGACAAATGTTGAATAAACGTAGTTGAGGAACTTACACTGCCTTGGACTTCTGACTTTTTCTGAACATTTAACATTGGCGACTAGGATGGGATAGATGACCTCCCGCTGGCTGCCAGAGGCCCAAGACCGCACCGCAGCACCGTTGCCTGCCGCCTCACAGTAAGCGCAAACTCACCGCCACGCTGGACTCAGCAAATAGTCCCGGAAACGAGACCGCACCTGCTGCATCTTCGCAATCACGCACAATCACACAAGTGACTGCTCCTGTCCAAAGATGGCCACCAGTCATAGTCGGCTGCCACCGGACTTCGATATGAGCCATCCTGCAGAATGGCCGCAGTGACTCCACCGAATAAGGAGCTACGTCCGACTACAAAGCTTCACTAGGGAGGCAGACAAGGTGGATGTGCTACTGACGGTGCTGGGAAGTTCCGCCATCACTCTACTGGAAGGTCTGATGGCACCCAGGGACATAGAGGCATGCACTTTCAATGAGCTGACACAGGCGATGACAAGACACCTCGCACTTCAGCCAACTAAGAACCACCGCTGCTACGACTTTGGCACAGAGAGCAACAAGCACAAGAGTCAGTGAGTGAATACATCGCAGTGCTCCGGGCGATTGCGATGTATTGCCAATTTGCTGACATCAAGGAACGACTTCTCAAAAGGTTCATCAGTGGCGTGCGAGACAGCCGTCTTCACCACAAGCTGCTAGCAAAAGACAACATCACGATGATGGAAGCAATGAATATGGCCACTGCCTTTGAGAAGGATAACGCCCACGAGGCAGCCCACAGCCCACATACCGAAAAGAGAACTCACCGCACCCAGCAAGACGGGTCATCTTCCATAGATTCCTACAATGAGGATGTCCACCAAGCTTTGGACCAATCCGACCGACACCACCGCTCCCAAGCTACTAGAGCATCGTCAAACCAACGATCATCTGACGTACCTGACGCACCAGCTGTGGAGAAAACCACGAGCGTCGGACATGCAGGTTTCAGGACGCCACATGTCGCCACTGTGGGAAGATTGGCCACATTGGTCGAGTCTGCTGCTCCAAGACCTCCGGAGCACGACCCAAGCAACGTGTCCACGAGACCTACATAGAGGAGGAGTTACAGTCCACCTCTCTAGCTTGGGTACTTCAATTTCCGTTCCCGGGGTCCAATAAGCTTAGGGTACAACTCAAGATAGAGGGAACCCAGGGGTAACTATGGAGTTGGATACTGGCTCATCCTACTCCATAATATCTGCTAAGACTCTGAAAGAGTTTTGCCCTAATGGTGGTCCTCATCTCCGCCTGGCCCCCGTAGCGCTGTGGGACTTCCAGAGAAAAAGAATCCAGCTAAAGGGGATGGGCACCTTCAAGGTCCAATTTAAGAAGTACACCAAGAATTTGAACCTCATCATAACTGAAGGCCCATTCACTAGCCTTCTAGGCCTAGCATGGTTTGGGCTGTTAGGCTTAGGTATTTCAGGGCTTAATCAGATTTCCCCAGGGGCAGATTTCAAATCGATCTGCCAGGAGTTTCCATCAGTCTTCGATGGAACCCTGGGCCTGTACAACGGACCCCCGATTTCCCTATGGCTCAACCCCACAGTGCAACCCATTTGGGTCAAGGCCCATAAAGTCCCATCTGTGCTTAAACGCAAGATTGATGAGGAGCTTGATCGCTTAGTCACCCAAGGGGTCTTAGAGCTGGTAGCTTTGGGAACCTGGGAAACTCCAGTCGTCACACTGGTTAAGCTGGACGGCTCAGTCCGTATCTGTGGCGATTACAAATGCAACCTGAACCGGGCCTTACAGGACCACATGTACCCAGTTCTGGTGGTGAGCCACGTGTTAGCAACCCTGGCTGGAGCCAAGATCTTTGGGAAGCTGGATTTAGCGCAAGCTTATCAGTAGCTAACTGTTGACGAGGCCACCGCAGACGCCCAGACAATCATGACTCATGGGGATGCTTTCAGGGTCAAACACCTACAGTTTGGAGTTAGCATGGTTCCAGGGTTATTTCAGAGTCTAATGGACCATCTCCTTAAAGGCATCCACGGAATCACACCGTTTTTCGATGATGTGCTGATAGCCACATTGTTGAGAGAGGACTTTTCTGCCAGATTACGGATAGTGCTCCAACGGTTCCAGGCGGCAGGACTTAAGTTAAAACAGAAAAAGTGCCTGTTGGGAGTGAGCAGCGTGGATTTCCTGGAGTTCCGGGTTGACACGGACGGCCTTCATCCAGCAGAGGACAAAGTGCGCACCATTTGTGATGCTCCAGAACCAAATAGCAAGGCAGAGTTACAAGCCTTCTTGGGACTTCTTAATTTTTACCACGTGTTCCTGCCACACAAGGCAGCCGTAGCTGAGCCTTTGCACAGGTTCCTGAACAAAAAAGTGCAGTGGGTCTGGGGCCCTCGACAGGCCAAGGTGTTCCAAGGGGACAAAGACTTGCTTGTGTCCAACTCAGTGTTGGCACACTTCGATGAAATGCTCCCGGTGGTGCTGGCTTGCAACGCTTCCCCTTATGGGGTAGGCGCAGTACTGGGCCACCAGCTTCTGGATGGGAAGGAAGTCCCAGTGGCTTACTTCTCCTAAACTCTCACATTGGTGGAGTGCAACTATTCCCAGACTGACAAGGAAGGGTTGGCAATAGTTAAGGGAGTCAAAAAGTTTCATGACTTCCTTTATGGTCGGCCTTTCACTATCGTTACTGACCACAAGCCACTACTGGGACTCTTTGCGCCCGACCACCAGACACCCCAGATGCTTTCACCACGATTATTGCACTGGTCCATTTTCCTGGCTAGTTACCAATACTCGCTACAGCACTGACCCGGGAAAGCCATGGGTCACGCAGATGCACTCAGCCGCTTGCCATTGTCAGAGAGCAGCCCTGACCCTGCTCCTGCCCACCAGATCCTGTGGCTGGAAGACTTAACGGACCAGCCCTTGCATGTGAAGGACACTGCCGCCACAACCGTGAAGGACTGTCCCGCATCTCAGACTGGGTGGGGAGGGGGTGGCCCGGGAAGCCGGGTCCAGAATTTTCATGCTACACATGTTATGGGGTAGCCGTGTCATAGTTGTCCCCCTCCAATTAAGGAAAAAAGTCTTAGAAGGGCTGCACATGTCTCACCCGGGGATCATCCGGATGAAGGCATTGGCCCATAGCTATGTGTGGTGGCCAGGCATAGATGTGGAGATAGAGGGCTGGGTGAAACATTGTGAGCCCTGCCAGGTCTCCTGGCCAGATCCACCCAAGGCACCATACAGTGCTGGGAGTCCACACAGTTCCCATGGTCCTGGGTGCACGTGGATTTCGCAGGGCCTTTTCAGTGCCAACACTTCCTAATAGTGGTTGACTCTCAGTCCAAGTAGCTCGAGGTGGTGCCGACCTCAACCGTGTCCGCTAGAGCAACTATAAACGCGCTCAGGAAGCTATTTGCGGCACACGGCTTGCCAGACACACTGGTGAGCGATAATGGGACCACTTTTACTTTGGTGGAATTCAAAGAATTTGTAACCAAGAATGGAATCTGCCACATTTGTTCCACTCCTTTTCACCCGGCCACTAACGGCCAAGCTGAACGCATGGTCTGTACTACCAAAGATGCGCTTAGGCTGGACTCTCCGGTTAGCGGAGTTCTTACTGGCCCAACACATCACCCCAAGCGCAGTGACCGGCCAGCGGAGTTGCTTATGGGGAGGAGGCTCATTACCCTCCCTGATCGTATGCACCTTGATCGGGCTCTTGAGCAACGGCCATCCACTGTGGTGCAGGGGGCTCCAAGAGGGTTCTCCCCAGAGGACACTGTGTTATGTCCGAAACTACGGGCCTGGACAGAGTTGGGTCTCTGGTATCATTGCTCGCTGTACAGGTCCGGTTTCCTACGGGTAGGGTTAGAGGGGGTCTGGTTTGAAAGAGACACCTTGACCAGATCAGAGTCAGGGCACCTCCGAACACGGAACTTCAAGCAGAACCATAGAACAGAGAAATGGGTACTTCGGGAGATTCTGTGCCCAGGCCAGGGTGGGAACCGGATGGGTTGCCGGTGACTGAGTTACCCCAGCAGAGCGACTTCAGGCTGAAATCCTCAGTGGCTCCATCAGCAGTGACCCCTTCAGAGCTGGCCTAGCTGACCACCCCACTCAGACCGTGGGTACCAGAGGAACCTCCTGAGTCACCCACTTGGACACAGGAACTGTGACGGTCCCAGCGGGAGCGGAAAAGGCCAGCACACCTTGATGACTATGCTTTTATGTTACAAGGCACGTTCTAACCAATCGTATAAGCATTGGTAGACGAGCGTTCTAATGGCAAGTGCATGCACTTTCAACTGTCAACTGTCAACGGTCAGTTCATGCTCATTATTATTGTATTGTCCAGTCAGTTCGGTTCTTGTTTTCCTATGAGTAAGCTGTTGTCACTGACAAATGTTGAATAAACGTAGTTAAGGAACTTACACTGCCTTGGGCTTCTGACTTTTTTCGAACATTTAACAGTCTGTAACCTGAAGCATCTGTAACCCAAGGTACCACTGTAAATATATAAGAACAACAGACACCTTCACTCATCTTCAGTGGCAAAGCTGCATGCTCCAGCACCGGGGGGGGGGGCGCATCCTGGGGGCATGACGCCCGGCACGGTGGGGAGGGTGCCCGGCGTGTGTCCGGGGGGGGGGGCGGCCACAATGGTACCCACCTCCCCAATGGTGCAGGGGGCGGTGCGCTCCTCCTCGTTCCTCCGCCAGTGCTCATCTTTTGTTCTCCATTCATTCACAATCATGCCCCAACTTCAATATCCACCTGTTTTAGTTGATTGGCTTCCAAAGCTAAATGCCAACCAACTGACATTCACAAACATCAGCCTGCTTCAGCCTTGAGGCATCTACGTACCTGTTTCTGAATGCTGACTTTACCAGCTTCCACCCACTAACATCTGCTGGGTCCATCAATACACATCAACCAGCTTATGACCATGGATTATCAGATGCCTTCAAGACGTGATCCTGCTCAGCAAGTGAACTTGCCTTATTATTGCTCCACAGCATCCCACAACCAAATGATTGCCTCCATCCACCTGCCAATTCACCTTATCCAAGTGGAAAAAGACTGGGCAATCCTGCATCTTACAACCGTTTCTGCTGTGTTCTGTTGGAGAAGAGAAAAAGGCCCACCTTTATATCCAGTCAGTTGCCATGTAGAATTATGATGTCACAGGTAGTCTGCAACTGACGACAACCCTGGAGGTGCATCACCATAATCTCCTGAGGTTTCACAATGGTGGGTGTGCACTACTAAATGGTTTTAGGGGATCATTTCAGCGCAAGGACCACATCCCTCTGTAGGCAGACACTGCTGCAACCCCCCTCTGAGAGGGTCTGTGCAATAATTTGCAGCTGGCTCTTGCCAGGTTGAAGCCTGCACAGTCTTCTTAATAATAATATAATTAAAATGTAAGGTGCTCTCACCTACCAGGATATACAAGCTCTCCTCCTGCTACCTGGGAGTGGCCAGGCAAACCTGGAGAATTCAGTTCTGGCAAACCTAGGTGTGTTACACACACACACACACACACACACACAGAGAGAGAGAGAGAGAGGTTGAAAACATGGGAGCCAAAAGGCTATGAAAAGAGATACAGCCTGACAGTTATATGCAAGGCTGATACTGTTAAAAGCCACCACAGAGTGTTCCATTAATGCTTATTATATCGTATTGCATAGTAGTGTGTTGCACAAACATAGCCAATGTGATATTAGGCCAGTAATTAGCTGTCAGTCTACACCACAGAGTTGCTATAAGGATAAAAGGGGCTAGGGAACAATATATGTTACTTTATGAGTTTCTTGGAAGAAATGTAAGACATAAATGTCCTAAATAAATAATACAGTTGTTGTGATTACTTTTTAATCTTATGGCTTTGATTTTATGCAGTGTTAACTTCTAACTCTTCCTAACATCCACTGTTTTAGTAATAAATGTTGCTGCTAATTGGATGTTTTAAGAGCTTGATTTTAATTGTTATCTGCTCTGGGAACCCCAGGTTGAAAAGTGGCAAGCCTGCTCAGACATCTAATTTTTTAATGCACTGTTTTCAGCTACATTTTGGCCAGTCTGTTATATCTACCATTTTAAAATCTGTTTTTATTGCTGTTTTAAAAAGGCATCTTAGACCATTTCATATCACCCACTAATGAGATTGTTTTAAAGCAGTTCTGTATATAAATCTTTATATGTATCAATCAATCGGTCATTCTTGACACAGCTTTTTTTTTTTTTAGAATATCTTAATCGCTATTTAAGTTATAGTGTATTAATATTTTCCCAGTAAATTTGTACTGCTGCTGGGGTTTTTTTAAAGTACAAATGATAGCTGCAGATGAACCTGTATGAAACAGGCTACACCGGCCAGAAAGTAATTAAAAATTAATTAAAAAATAATAATAAATATAAAATATTGGGTTATTACCAACTAAAGCTGTGTACACCACGGTATCTCAAAAGCACAATTGAAACGAACAAACACAAGGATTCTGGGCACTGTAATGCATTAATTGCTGTTGAGAATTCTGTGAGGGACAAACTACATTTCCCAGAATCCTTTGAGGGAAAGAAGCGCACTCTGAAATATGAGGTGCAAACAACATTTCCCATAATACTTTGAGGAAGAGGCTGTGCTTCGAACGCGTGCGCACGCAGCCTAGACTAGCCCACCCCACCCCCTCCACCCCGATATTAAAGGACCCCCACCTCGATATAAAAGGATTCTTTAGGCGGGTCTACTCCGAGTAGGACTAAAACCGGTTACACCCGCTTGCCGCCCCCAGTCCCTCACAGCCCTCTTCACATCCGGAGAATCCGAAGGCTTTTCATTTATCATTTCTACCTCTACCTCTGGTGCTCACAAGAGGGCGCTCTGGGAGACGGTCTAGGCATTTCCCGAAACCGTGAGAGACAGTCTAGGCAGCTCTCTAGCTCTCCTCCCTTTTTGCAAAGCGACGCCGGTGAGCCTTTTTTTCCCCCGTCGTCACGTGACCGGCGGCTGCGGTGGAGCATGGGAAGGGAAGGCATCAGCTGACCAGGATGCTCTCTGCGCGCGCAGCTTCTCCTGTTCCCTTTGCCGCTGCCGGAGAGGCAGGGGGTAAAAAGGCTCATACCGTCCCTGTCATGGAGCGCTACGACAAGGCCGCCCTGAACGCGCTCTCGCCTCCCGATCCCAGGTTATAAATTAAAACAAATAACATAAAATGAGGGAGGGGGGAAGCGGGTGGGAACGGAGGGGGAAAGTGCTGGGTATGCCTACTCAGAGGTAAGCCCCGTTGGCTTCGATGAGGTTTACTCCCAGGTAAGTGAATGTAGGATTGTGGCCTTCGCTTGCTTTGACGGGGGCGGGGGCGACGGCGACGTGCGTGTCTTTCCAGTGACTGATATGGGGTGGGGGAGGCGGGTTGGGAGTTCCCGGCATGTCAAAATAAGGAAGCGAAACAGGGACATAGGAAGCTGCCTTAATACCGAGCCAGGCCACTGGTCTATGTGGCTCAGTGTTATCGAATTATTTGCAATAAAAAGTTAAAGGCGTGGGTGGGTGGGAAGGATTTTCTTTTTAAAAACAACACCCAAAAGGCTGTTATTGGGGGGTGGGGGTGGGTAGGGGAAGCTCTCTTTGATTGCCTGGCGGAGTAGCAGAGATTGGTACAAGAAGGCGCCCTCTGAATCTCTACTGGTGGCAGGGTGTTCATTCAAATACCTGAAGGCTTGGTTTCTACACTGGCTGGCAACAGCTCTTTGGGGTTTCAGATGTGGGGCCTCCTCAGCCCTACCTAGAGGTGTCAGGGATTGCTGCAGAGACTTCTGTCAAGGGGCGAGGGATGGAGTGGAATGTTCTCTCATAAGAGTTGGGAGGGTCAACTTGTGCAACCCCCTGCAATGCAGGAATCTTTGCCCAATGTGGGGCTCAAGCCCACGGCCCTGACATTAAGAGTCTCATGCCCTACCAACTGAGCTATTTATCTTACCATGCTAGCTTTTTGGTGCAGCCCATAGGCATAAGTGGGGATAGTCACTAGCTATGGTGGATTTAAAGGGTGATTTAGGCAAACCTGGAGGAAACATCTTTATCAGCAGCTACCTGATGATTGGCTGTATGGAACACCCATTTGGTGGAAAGCTGAGATGATGGGTTTAATGAATAAATGAACACCCTTGAGAATTGGAGGCAGTATGCTGCTGAATACCACAGTAGGGGCGGTGGAACAGTGGGATAGGGTATTGTCTTCATTTTGGGCTAGCATGTGGTTTGGTTTTGGCAGGGTGTGTGTGTTGTACTTCAGTTTGATCATGCAGGCCTCTGGAAAGCATGAGGAGGAGAAAGAGGGTTGGATTGAAAATTGTCCTGGTGGGGGTTGGATATGATAATCAAAAAACCAGAAGGGCTTTTTCAAAGTTATCTTTTAAATATGTTCATTACTGAAATTAAAATTCAGTTATTTAAAACAAAAACAAGTGTTCCTGTTGCCACATGTAGTTTATGACAAAACAAAATTTCTTGTCAGTTTTAACTTTGACAACTGATCATGATTGGAATTCATATTACCGTATTTTTCGCCCCATAGGACGCACCGGCCCATAGGACACACCAAGTTTTTTGGGGGGGAAATAAAGGGAAAAAAATTATTTCCCCCCCCAGGCGCTTGTGGGGCCGGCAGCGGGGAGAAGTGCTCTTCTCCCCGCCGCCCACCTGCAGACCAGGTCCAGGGACAGCGGGAGGATGCGCTGCGCCTCCCCGCTGTCCCCGGAGCTTGCGGGGCTGGCGGCTGGGAGAAGCACGCGTCTCCCCGCCGTCTCCCAAACCACATCGGGAGACAGCGGGATGGCGGCGTTCCGCCTCCCCGCTGTCCCCCGATCTTGTGGGACTGGCGCTGCAGCTCTCCTGAAGCCTGGAGAGCGAGAGGGGTCGGTGTGCACCGACCCCTCTCGCTCTCCCGGCTTCAGCGAAAGCCTGCATTCACCCCATAGGACGCACACACATTTCCCCTTCATTTTTGGAGGGGAAAAAGTGCGTCCTATAGGGCGAAAAATACGGTACTTCTTATTCATGGTGGCAATCTATAGCTCTTTAAACAGTATATCTTATGGATATATTGGGCAAGGTCACCCAGTAAGGTTTGTAGCTGAGTTGATGTTTGAATCCAGTTCTTTCCAGCCAAAGTCTGAAGCTCTGACCACACCATTCTGGCTCACTACTTAGATCTCAAGGAGCAAATGCTGTTCAGACAAGTCAGCCCAGAGTACCTCTGTATGTAATCAGGAGGTGACCAGTATAAGCCAGTTTACATTATCTAAAAGCACCTGTTTTTGACATTTAGACTTGGCCAGGTCACTTTATTTTGATATAAACAACTAACTCAACAAAGCAAGCATTGACTAGTGGAAGCTGACATAAAAATAAGCTGTGATTGGTGTATCAGATTGAATGTAAAATCTAACATAACAAACCAAATGCTCTATTTGCTTATGGAGCCTAAAGTACTACTAAAATGTGCTTGCATTTGTGATTCACAGTAGCAGCTAACAAATTCCAGTTCCCACTAGGGTGCAGTGTTGCACCATTGGCATTCCAATGCTGAAACAAAATTTTATTAAAACAGTATCTTTATTTTATATTTTTCAATTGTTTTTGGTTAACAAAGACTTCTATGGAACTTGGCCCTTTTGTGTCAGAATGCAAGTGGCTGAAAGCAAACAAAAATATAGAACAATGTTTCTTTACAGAGTCTCACTCCATTATACTGGCTCCAGTATAACTTGTGAATAGTTAAAATGTATTGGATTTCTTACCATCCCTTCTCCATAAGGTCCCAAAGAGGACTACAACAATATAGAAACAAAAGATCAAAATCTGTTAAAACAATATGCAATCAGAAGAAGAATTTAATGGACCCCCTCCCTTTTAGCTTTTCTTATTTTATCTATAAGCCACTTGGAGTCCCTGTTAGGGAAAAAGGCAGAATATAAGTAAATAAATACAACAAGAACAACAATACTCTGGTCAAGAGTAAAGAAATGCATCTTCAGTGTATGATGAAAGGTGCCAGAGTGGGAACAGCATTCCACAGTTTAGGCGCTGCTGCAGAGAAAATCCTCTTCTAGTCTGCCATTCCCCACATTTCAAAAAGTGGGGGAAGTATCAAGATGGCTCCCTTTGCTATTCTTAATAGCTGAGAGGGTATGTAGGTAAGGAAACTTTCATATATTTGGGTCCTAAGTCATTTAGGCCTTTAAAGACTAAAGTGATAAATTGGATGCACACAATTCCCAGCCATTTGCCTCATTCAACAAATTTGGAAGCAAGCCCAGTAACTCCAGTATGCCTGTAAATCTATCATACCTAAAATAAAGATGCTTAGTGTAAAATGCCACATAGGGTTGTACACAACTAAGTTATACTCAGTGTAGAATTACTGAAATGAATGGACCTAAGTTAGTCATGTTCATTCATTTCAGTGGGTTTAACTCTGAGCAGGACCAGCACTGGATACAACCCATACTCATGTGCGCATGCAGGTTGGCTCCTCCATCAAATTAAATGGAGATTCCTGTGTGGAAAAGAGAGGTGCTGGTATTTTTCTGCACACATGGATCTCTGTGCTGGGTCACCAGTTGTGCAGTTGTGTTAAATTGGTTGTGAGATTCATTCTTACAGCAGCATCTGAAATAGCACTTGCTTCTGTGAAAACATGCCCTTTAAAATGCAGGTGATTATGTTTAAATTACATATTTACCTTCCTCAATATGTATGCAGCTGGTATCTTATCCAGAGGGAGCTGTTTGATCACTTGTTAATCCATTGAGAAGTATTTGATTGCTTGTTAATTCTGGTTGTAATACTTGCCAGGAATGCAGCTTTCACTCGATAGAAAACTTTAGTATTAGCATTAGAGTAAATGTTATCTTGTTTGTAGACTTTGAATTTTTTTTAATTCCTATCAATAGTCATTAAATTGAACAATATGGCATACATATTGGCGCATCTTCATAGTGTCTGTCAAAAACAATAGCCTTAATTGTTTCCCATAGACAATATTAATTACCAGTAGTAGACTTGTTCAGCAGTTCTGAGAAGTGTGTGTAATTCCACAAGTAAATCCATCATTTATTGGTTGATTTCAGAACAACTAAAAGTAGGCTACAATCCTAAACCCTGACTTGCAGTGGCAGGCCCTGCAGGGCTGCACTGTGAAGCCCTGCTATTCATGTTGGTCATGACAGCAGAAACAGGAAAATGCCCCTTCACTACAGCAGCAGCAGGGCTGGTACTGCAAAGAAGCCTGGATTGGGCCCGTTACCATAATGTGAGGGCAGTTTGGCCAGCTAAGGATCCAGCGGATCCGGTGCTGCCTAGTCTGTTTCTGGGTGGGAACGACTACAAATAGAGTCCTAACTCTAAACCAAAAACATCTTCATTACTACTGCAGCAGGATCCCCTGTCCACCCAGGGTATGGTGGGATGAAGAGATGCCTCATGGCACAGTACTAAGACATTGTATTATTACCTTCTTCTTAGCATTCTGATTACTGCAGTATGAGCCTGCTTAGTTATTCATTTTCACTTATCATTTGTTACACTCCTAACATGCTTTTTCAGCAAACACTGTTTTGCCTCCTTCCTTTCTTAACAGTCTTCCTTGCACATCATCCATCCTACAAATGCCAGGTTAAATGAACATTGGACGTTCCATATGTCAGGCCTGGCCCTGCTCAAGTTTCTCACACTGTGATTTGTTTCTTGCAGAAATGAAACTTCATTAGCTTCGACCCTAAGAACGCTCCTGTTCTTCACTACTTTAATGATTATGTTACCCATTGGGCTGTATTTCTCATCAAAGGTATACGTATTTGAAGGTAATTTTCTTTATTACTACCTGCTTCTTTTTGTTATCTTTGCTTTTTTATCTTAAAAATAAATCAATTATTTGGATTATTTTTTAAAATTACATATTGTTATATGGTAAGCAGCATTTCTTTGGGTTTTGTATTTTCAGGATTTGAATAATAGCAGCGATCACTGAATATTTTGTTGAAGCATTTGTCAAGATGTTAAAGTATCAAAACACTGAAGGAGGAGGCTTTTCCGTGCCATTCCAAATTGATTGTGCAATGTAGAAACCAAATTCTTCGCAAAACTTGTTTTGAAAACAATTTATGGCAGTGTCTCCCATAAAATTGTCTATGACTTGTCAATGGATTTGTAGCTGAAGTTGGAAGACAGGACATCCATTGCATTAAATATTCATATTGATTTTTCATTGTGTTTTTATTGCTGCTTTCATTTCTTATATTGTATTTTTATGATATTACAATGTTAACAAAATAAAAGAAATAATAAAAACGCAATTAAAAGCATCTAGCACAGTGCATTACAATTGGGACTGTGGGCTGAAAAACCCCTAAGTGGCTTCTTATAGCTCAGTCGATAGAACCTGAGACTCTTAATCTTGGGATTGTGTGTTCGAGCTCCAAAGATTCCTGCATTTCAGGGGATTGGACTAGATGACCCTCAAGGTCTCTTCCATCTCTAAAATTCTATGATTCTATGATCCTCAACAATGTCCCAGTGCTCCACAGGGGAAAAAGTTGGAAAACCACTTTTTTGGTGGTGTCTAGATATATAATTTGTGTTGGAGATAGAGCAGTGCTCCTTGTAGAAACCAGAAGTTATCTTATCCTTTCAGTTAGAAAATTGGCACAAGCAGAGCTCCTCCTAAATTACTAAAGTGAGTTTTGGAAATTTCCAAATACAATTTATTGGATGAAAGGGCAGTTGTCATTACATAGCTGAACAGAAGCAGCTTACAAATTTTCTCCGTCCTCTGAGTCATCCTCTGGTTTAGACTCTGGAAATGGAAAAACGTACTCACGAAAATGTACCCAGAAATGTAACATCTGTTTTCTTGGAATATATGTGGTCTCTCCTTTTTATGTATGTTTTCCAAACAGCACTGCAAAATCTGTTCTCTACATTTCTTTCTTTATATTATTTATATCCCACACCTTCAGTGCAAATACTCCCAGTGTGTACTAAAAACAATTTTAACTGCAAGCAAAAACATTTTAACAAAACATGCATAACTTCACCCAAGGAGATTCCCTCTCTGCCTGGCTGGCGTAGTGCCATTGGCAGACTGTTGTTCCTTGGCACACGAATTATCGGGGGCTGCTTTTTCCCACGGCTGGTACCCACTGCTAAGGTGCCCTGCCACTTAGCAGCAGCCCACAGGCATTTGGCCTGTGATCTTGCTGGTGTCAAAAACTTGTGTTCATTTTTTTTAATTTATTGTAACCCAATAAATGAATGTTCGGAGCATAAACACTGAAAATAAGGGCGTGGCTGATATATTTGTGTATGTTTTGGTAGGGCTGCTAAGTTGTACCCTCTCTCCCTTCCCAGTAATAATAATTTTAAAATGTGCATAACTTAACTTCAGAGCTTCTGTTCGCTGCTATTAATGGGCAGAAAAAGGTATTGAATATAGCTGAGGTGGTGTGTGGCAGAGTCTTCACCAACCTGGTGCCCTCCAGATGGTTTGGATTACAACTTGCATCAGCCAATGGGAGTTGTAGTCTAGAACACTTGGGGGCACCAAGTTAGTGAAGGCTGGCATGGAGTAAAGAAGTCCATTTTATTTGCATATGTTGATCATGGAAGAATGTCAATATACATGATTTACCTCTGTGTGTTGCTTTCTTCATAAGTGAAACTTATCATAACTAAAAACATTCTTGCAGCACAGTCTTTGCATGTCTACTCAGAAGTAAGTTTCATTTAGGCTTACTGTCTTGTAAATGAGGATAGGATTCAAGACTCAAGCACTGATACTCTTCTCTAGGTTGCAGCTGTTGTGTGAACCATAGAAAACCCTCAAATCAAGGACATATTTATGACTCTGGAAGAGTTTTATAGAAGCCGAGGGCCTTAAAAGGAAGACATAGTTTTACTTTAGCCACTTCTGCCCTAATCATACAGTCTTTTTATCATTTAAATAATTTGGTCACTAGAAAATATGAAGTCATTGGCTGATTTTTTTACTGGCTTCCTGTAAGTTTTAATGCTTCTTCTCTCTCCCACCCCCCCTTGTTCTTTTAGGTTCCTTTGGAATGTCAAGCAGAGACAGCTATTTTTATGCCGCAATAGTTGCTGTGGTAGCTGTTCACGTCGTGCTCGCTCTTTTTGTCTACGTGGCATGGAACGAAGGCTCACGGCAATGGCGGGAAGGGAAGCAGGACTAAAAGTCGCCACTGCAGCGTGGCAGGCAAGGAGGGGACGTTTCCAGGTGGAGCGAAGCCCCAGAGTGTAAAGTCTAATAGTCGGTGTTTGAAATAGGACAAGATGGGGTTGCATCATTCCCCCATTCCAGTAGCATTTTTAGTTTTTAAATTACAGCTCTGACTTCGTGAGCCTCAAGACCTGGCAGAGTTGGGAAGACTAGAAGGGAGCCTCAACAGGAGTACCCTGCAATCAATTTTCACAATCTGTCTGCAGAGAGCTCCTGGGAAACATTTGCTTGCTTAGTAACCTGCCTAGAACTGCTTTGAAATGAACATCTAGATAATTCGTATAAAGTTGAACTTGAAGAATTTCAGAGCTTCGCCAACAGAGTTTGGATCAAAAATGGTTGAAGTTCTTTTAAATAGATTTTATTCCTGTGTCTTTTAGATTGGGGGGGGGGGGTCAACTTCAGGAACCTTGACTGACAGTATGCTGGCTACACTTCATGGTTAAACAAAACACCAGGTGCTTGAGAAAGTGGCTCCGTATACTTTTTGCTGGAGAAGGAAGGATGCATTGAGTCCTGTCCAGGAGCTTGTAACTTCAGTCCACCTGTTAGCACATTTTGCATGGTGGCTTTTAATGTAGGATACCTTTCCCCACAAAGTAGAGAGTCTACCCTAATCTTGACTCTTAATTCAGTTATCCCCTTCCAAGAAATGCTTTTCCTCAACAATGGAATGTTTTGCCTAATTTCTAAGAACTGTGGTAGAATTACCACTGACAGCTTTACCACAGATTTCAGTAATAGCGTTAGGCAGTCCTAAAAATGTTTGTGCATTGTTTGTTGAGACCCAGGAATGTATGTTTGTTAGTTCTACTTGGAGTAGGGCCATTGAATTTAGTGGACTTGATTAACTTAGACCCATTAATTTCAGTGGGTCTGCTCTGACTAAAACTTGAGTGGATAACACCCCCACAGTTCGTTTTAATAAATGTACCTGATTTGTGTTGCCCTCTCACAACTGATACTTTTAAATATCTTTAACATTTCATACTGTCACCTTTTCCATAATCTTGCCAGATAGCCATTGCTCTTCTTCCTCAACCTGTGTCTTTGTCGATAAATGAGTTTCTTAGTATAGCTACGAATGCATGTGTAATCATGGACAAATGCACAAATCTTTTGAACAAATTGCCACTTTTACTGATTAGACTGGTGGCAGCACTGATCCAAAATCACTTCTTGATTTCACTGGAACCTGCTACACAGGATTCAGCACACAAGCACAGCTGAAATGCAGCAGTGTGCAGCTGGGAATTGTACCTGTTTCAGTAGCTAATGTGAAGTGCTGCTTAAGGACAAATTTTTCCTTAAGGTGAAATTAACTTCCACAACTTTTCCTGAATCTTGAATATTTTATCATTATGCTTCCAAAGCTTTTACTCTGTTTTTAAATCCTAACCTAAGAGATAAATCCTGGGATTGAAAATGTTTACAAATGAGAACCTCCTACTTGTGTTACTATAAATCACTAGGAATATTTTAAAACGTAAGGATGTAGAATAGTGACAGTGTCTTAAGGGAGTCTGTAAATAAGATGTATCCTTTTTAAAGGAGGAGGAATCTAATGTTGGGCAACATGCTGCTGGTTCATCTGAATTGCAAATTTATTTTGTAGTATATTGTGTTGAAATTTCTCTTTCCTTCCCTTATCTATGGAATTGATGTATTATGAACCTTTTTAATAAAACATAAGCATATAGCATAAATTAATTGTGGACTCAAAAGTAAATGCAAAAAATGAAACGGTTGCTGTTGAATCATCACTTGCTAGCCAGCATGTTTGCAAAGTAATATCTTACCTTCAGTTCTGTAGTTTTCCTGATTACTTTCTATACATTGGCTCTTATGACACACTGGGTGAGGATCCTTGGTGCATGCCTGTATTAAGCCCTGTCCACCAGAATAGGCTTCCTTCAAGTGAGAAAACTTCTTTCAGCATAGCCATGTTGTCAAGTTCCTAATATGTACTCAGCATACTGTTTGGGAGAATGAATGCTTTTCTCTTACAGTGAGTTTTTCTTTTTTCAGTAATTGGCTCCTGTACTCCTTTCCATAGACAAAGATTTCTGCTTGCTGCTTGTCATTCCGTCCTGTTCCAACACACTCTTAATAATGTGGAATAGATAATATGGCATACATGTTTGCTTATATTCTGGTTTCTTCTGATCTGTGTATGTGTTTGGGACAGTGGAATGACAAGCAGCAAGGAGGTACACTTAGATGTTCTTGGAAGTATCCTTATATTGGAAACTGAAACTTTTGATATGATTCAAACAGTTGTTCTATGTTATTTCATTCTTCAGAAGTCATAGGGAAGACTTTTGATTTAACACTGGAAGAATACAAGTAGTGTATTCTTGCAGATGAAGGAGCAGGAAGGGGATTTGCCTAAACTTTTAGCCAGCTTCCAAATGAGCTTGGAAGAACTGCAACCCTTTGCTTTATAAATGTGCCTATTGCTGCCTACAGTATGTTATGATAATCGTAACAGTGGCTGGTGCTGACAGTGTTGGGCACTAACTGGGGTCCAGACGCAGTTCTTAAAGTACCTATTTCTGGGATACAATTACAAAACTCTTGAAACCAGAAGTGGTCCTTGGGTAGACAATGTGCTGTGTTCTTCCTCTGCTTAACCCACTCCAGTAATAAGCTTGAATGATGGCTCCTCTTGTTCTTTTTTTTGAAATAGGAAGTTTTACGACACATACTTTATCTGCTAGCTGGCAAAGGATGTAATGCATCTTTTAACACTTTGCTTCCTGCCATTAGATCAGGAATGCCATACTTGGTCTGTTAAAAGAGTCACTCAAATGGAGGCAGAGGAATTAAGTTGAATAAAAACCCTTGAAGCTCGATTCCATTTTTAATACTTTACACAGCAGTCTCTTATGTGTGACTAGACAGTCATAGCTCAGTCCTGGAGCACCTGCTTTGTATGCAGAAGGTCCCATGTTCAATCCCTGGCATCTCCTGGTAGGGCTGCGAGAGAACCTCACTTGGAAGCCTGGAGAGCTGCTGCCAGTCCAATACTACTGAGCTAAATGGGCCAAATTTATCACTTGGTATAGGGTAGCTTCCTATATTCCTTCTTGAGTACTGAAGGTCCCAGGTTCAATGCCCAGCATCTCCTTGTAGGGCTGGGAAACAGTTGGTGTGGACAATGCTGAGCTAGATAGACCAGTGGTCTGACTCTGTATCAAGTAGCTTCGTATGTTCACAACATTTTTTTAGTTGTGCAAGCAACTTCCTCCAATGCATCTTGGCGTGAGGTGGTGAGAGCTCACTCACCTGTTCACCCTACCAAAACATTTTCTGTAAAAATGCTGCCTTTTCTCTACCATTTTCTCTCTTTAATTGTTATTTTTATTTATGTATTCATTTATGACTTGTTTATGTCTCTCTTATGGGCAAATATCTGTACACAGCAGCTTACAAGTAAAACAAAAGTTAAAAGTGCAGAATTTAAAGTGGTACAAAGGCAACGGTAGGGACAAAAAGTATGGAATCACAGAGAACCTAATTGACTCAGACTATCGCCCAGTGAACATAGGGATTGATTAGTGATAAAAACCGGCACCTGGGACCTTCTGTTAAAAAACAAGCCTGGATATATGATAAATTCCTGCCTGCATTCACTTTTTCCTATTTTGTGACTTCTGGTCAATGGCTGCTGATTGAGCTCTGAATTTATCCTCTCTCCATGTTTTCAATGGGAGAACAGCAGCTTTTACAAAAAAAGAAATGAGTGGAGCTGCTGTACTGAAGTGCTCCACCACTGTTCCGAGCATGCTTGGCAGCAGCGACGCTCAGCAGGAAGGGAGAGCAGATGTTTAAGCACGATTTTCATTAAGCAGCTCTTAGACTTTTCTAAAAGGAAGACGTCATGAATGAGAACGGCGACCTTTCTCTTCTTCATGTTCCAGCGGAACAACAGTGGGAATACAGGCTCCTCAACTGAGGGCAATTCTCCTGGAGGACATGTATGTCTTGTGCATCCTAAAGACAAATGGGCTTTGTATGCGTGTTTGTGGTCCAATCAGGTGCCTATACCAGAAGGCTGTGTCTTGAAAATGAGATTTGGTGGGGGGTGGGGAGTTTCTAGTGCAGGCATGAGAAACTAGTGGTCTCCCAGACATTGTTGGACCACAGCTCCTATAATCCTTGCCCACTGGCTGTGCTAGCTTGAGACTAATGAGAGTTTGAGCCCCAAAAGCATCTAGAGCAGGGGTAGGCAACCTAAGGCCCATTGGCCCCAAGCGGCCCATGGGGTCATTTAACCAGCCCACGAGCCGCCCACTCGGCGAGTCCCCGCGCACTGTGCTAAACTGGCAGTGCGTGGGGACTCTGGTGCCAGAAATCGTGTGCACGCTCACACGCGCGCAATCCGGCCCACAGAGAGATCTCTGCTGGAGTGAACCAGCCCAGGCGAAGTAAACCTTGCCGACCCCTGATCTAGAGGGCCAGAATTTCCCCATCCCTGCAGTAGGGAATAGGAATTAAGAGGTTGAGTGTCCTAGAGAGCAGGGTGTGGAGAACCTTTGACCTTCCACATAGGCCCAACTCACATCATCCCTGTGTGTTGGCTGTGATAGCTGGAGCTCAACAGCTGGAGAGCTGAAGCTTCCTGAACCCATATCTATTCCAAGGCAATGGTGCTGTTGTCAAAAGTACGGGAAAAGACATGTCCATCAGTCTTACATCTCTCAGCTACTCCTCAGTGTGCACCCAATGAGGCAGTTGTCCCCAAAAACCCTCTTTGAAAAGAAATAAATCCCCAAACAGACCCACATTCTGCTGATATTTTCTTCATTATATTGGGATGTTTCCCCCTATGTTCTTTAATAATAAAGATGCATTCCCATCTACAACCCTAAAAGTTCCTCTCCACTGTCCAGTTTTCGCTGAACAACTGGTGGAACAGTCTGCCACCCCCTCCAATCTCTTTCATCCTCAATAACCTCTCTGAAATGTACAGCAGAAGCAATCAATTGATTCTGAGACACAAGCCTGAACTTCATATCCTCTTACAGCAGTGACTCACATGTTAAAGCCGAAACTTATCTCTATTCCATCCCCAGCTAACAAGTTAGAAGTGAGATGTGACTTCTTCTTTAAAAAAAATAAAAGCTGACTTGCCCAGTCATTGAGGTTCTTGGCATATTGAGTTCTCAGGATAAGAAAATTCAGAATTTCCTATCTCAGTGGAAATCGATATGTGTTTGTGCCTGTGTCAGAGGAAGACAACCACTTCGCTATTTGCGGTAAGTAAAGTGCACTTTAGTTTCTTACACAGCTACAGAGAGCTGTGGTGTGGAGTGCTCTTGTTGAGGCTTCAGGACAACTCTGCCATTTTATAGAATGTTCCATTTACATCCCTTTCATTTTCCAGCCCCCTTCCCAAACGATGAACCTTCTGTAGCCACTAATTATACTCTGCCCTCACTGTTGTTATTTTTGGGAGGTTGGGGTCTCTCCAGTCCCCGTCCCCCCATATAGTGGTGGTGCTGCAAAAAACTTGGACTTCCTCCAAGTCTGCTAATGCATCCCTCTGTCTTATGCATGCAGGTAGCACCATTTTGCCTGCGTCATCAATAGCACTCACAGCCTGAAACGGAATGATAAAGCTGGGGGAGGAGAGAGAAGGATCTAGTTACTGGATTTGTGAGGATGCTTCCGAAATATTTTTCATCCAGATTTCTCAATTTTTGAAGTTCCAAATCACCATGGCTTCCATTCAGAAGTGGGACCAATGCATTAGGAATCCCCCATTTTTATTTATTTCCAGTTCATGTACAGTGCACGCTGCATGCACAGTTCACCATAGCTTTTGTCTCCTTCATTTCTAGTCTGCCAGTAATATTACCAATGCACAGAGCCAGCCCTACCAATATTAGACAGATTGAGGCAATCACCTTGGATAGCAGATACATATAGCCCTAGCCATTCCCTTGACCCCCTTGACCAATCCATTTCTAATGGAAGTCAAAGCTACGTGTTCCGCAGTGCCTTGTCATGCAAGTCTTAAACTTGCCTGCTCTCCCTCAGGGCAAAGAGTCAACAACCAATCTAATCAGCTTCTGGACACACCACAAGGGGAGGGCGCCATCTTGTCAATTTGCCTCAGGCAGCAAAATGTCTAGGACTATCCCTGCCCTAACATGACAAGGGGGGGAATCAACCTTGCTGTGATGGTACTTTGGAATCTTGCAAACATACAGCAGGCTATATGGACTTTCTCCTGATCCAGTAATGCTGCTTCAGTGCTCTTGTGTCTATCTTGACAATTTCTGACTTAAGGAGCAGCAAGTACCCCTTTTTTGCAGAGCTCAGTATGTTCATAGGTGTCCCTATGGTTTTGCGGGGGAATCTCAAAACTGGGGATGGGGAGTGGCTTTCCAAGCCTCTGATCTGGCCTTCAGGACTCTTACCAGAGCCTGCTTCTCACCCTCCTTGACTGTTTTTGCCTGGATGTGGAAGACAGGGGTGTGTGAGCGTGTGTAAAAACTATCCACCTGTATAAAGGTTAAAAAACAATAATTCATTGCCCCACCTATTTTCCCTCTGGTCAAATCCACAACTAGCATTCAGTTCACAGAAGTTTATGCAGCCCTCATGCAGAGAAACATTCCTCACTCCTGTGCTATGGTGTGCTTCTTCTGTTGAAAGGTGAATCAGCAGAGGTTTAAACTTCTCCTTAAGAAGAGTCCTGCTAGATCAGACCAACTTGCCCTATCTGCTCTAGACATTTAAAGCAGTATCATTCCACTTCAAACCATCATGGCTTTCTCAAAAGAATCCTGGGAGATGTAGTTGTTAAGAGTGCTGAGAGCTGTTCAGATATTCCTATTCCCTGCACTAAGCTACACTTCCCAGAGTGCTTTAATAATAAATCCCTCTTACCAAGGAACTCTGGGAATTGCAGCTCTGCAAGGGGTAAACTACAGTTTCCAAGATTCTTTAGGGAAAGTCATGTGCTTTAAATATGCATTTCACTTGCAGTTAACTTGCGCAATTTCAACCTTGCATGGTTGAAAGCTAGCCAGTCGAGATTGCATAAATCAATTGCATGCAAAGTGGGAAGATTAAAAGCTCCTTTTGCATTGGGTTCTCTTGGCTTTTAAGCTCTCCTCCTTGCTTACCGGGACGCGGGTGGCACTGTGGTCTAAACCACTGAGCCTAGGGTTTGCTGATCAGGTCGGCGGTTCAAATCCCCGCGATGGGGTGAGCTCCCGTTGCTTGGTCCCAGCTCCTGCTCACCTAGCAGTCGAAAGCACATCAAAGTGCAAGTAGATAAATAGGTACCGCTCCGGTGGGAAGGAAAATGGCGTTTCCGTGTGCTGCTCTGGTTTCACCAGAAGTGGCTTAGTCATACTGGCCACTTGACCTGGAAAAACTGCGGACAAACACCGGCTCCTTTGGCCAGTAAAGCAAGATGAGTGCCTCAACCCCAGTCATTTGCAATTGGACTTAACTGTCAGGGGTCCCTTTACCTTGCTTACCAGGCTCTTGGATGCTCTCATGAAATCTCAAGGAGAACTTGGACAGCCCCATGAGATCCAGGAAGAGAGCATACGAGAGCCCTGTAAGGGCCGCTTGGCATGCCAGCTCTGAAAGGTATGAATTGTTGTGCAGGGGTGGTTCCAAGGGAGCGGTTCAAGTATACATGTTTTTGTGCAAGCATGCCATCTCCAGAAAGTAAACCCTGTGCAAGATGCAATTGTACAGGTGTATGCAACCTAAGGGACAGATGTTGTTTCTTCTATTTCTCCGTACAGGTGTATGCAACCTAAGGGACAGGTGTTGTTTCTTCCATTTCTCCTTCTGGCCACTAGGTGTCACATAAGAAGCTCACCCGCAGCAGATTCAAAGCATCATCATAAAAAAAAAAAACCTTTTCCTTTAGGGAGCATTCCCTTCTGGCACCATGAAGCATGACATGATGGGAGATCTATGATTGTGATTGCCCACACCTTTTTAATGAACTTAAGAAGCTGCCTTTTAAGGAGCCAGATGGTTGGCCCCACCCAAGTCAATATTAACTACGCAAGACTGGAAGCAGTGCTTTATAGTTTCAGGCAAGACCTTTTCCTGCAACCTTAAATGGAGATGTTGGGGGCTGAACCTGGGTTTTTTGTTTTTTTGCATGGATAGCATGTGCTCCACTACTAAGCTATGGCTTATGGGCCATATGAATTGGGATCACAATGCTGTAGAGGAGGTATTTAATCCTCTCCCCTCCCACACATCATAGAATCTCCCCTCCCCTCCCACACATCATAGAATCATAGCATTGTAGAGTTGGAAGGGACCCCAAGGGTCATCTATTCCAACCCCTTGCAATTCAGGAATCTTAACTAAAGCATCCCTGACAGATGGCCACCCAACCTCTACTTAAAAACCCCCAAGGAAGGAGAGGCCTGGTTTTACTGGGGCAGTTGAGGGGTATGCCAAAGCATGGGATGAAACAGAATGGTTGGGGAGCATGAGAGAGAAAAAGAGAAATGTTAATTGTGTGCTTCACAACTGACATAATGCACATGGCCATCTAAAGCTGCCCCCAACGACCATTAAGTCTGAAGTCTAAGATTACCAATTTGTTGCCACTTCTCAAATAATGGATAGCAAGCAGGTAAATAGTTTCATATAACACAGGGATTGACGAACTTTTGGCCCTCCAGGGATTGCTGGACTACAACTCCCATTAGCTCCAGCAAGCATGGCCCATGACTAGGGATGATGGGAGTTGTAGTTCAGTAACATTCCAGACGTTCCCCACACCTGCTCTATGCTAATCCGCTACAAAGGAACCTGGAATCCTTCACTATTACCTCATTCACTTGCCTGAGCAAGGAGAGTTCACATCACCATTCTTGCTCTGGGAAAATATATATCCAGGAGCTGTGTTTTGCCTGGTACATCACTGCTGTGTAAATTGTGTTCATCAGCAGAATATGTTACCTTGAGGATATGCAGAACTACAATTCCCTGAAGATATGTACGTCTTATATAGGAGCAAGACACTTTGAACAACTGGATCACAAACTAAATTACCGTATTTTTTGCCCTATAGGACGCACTTTTTCCCCTCCATAAATGAAGGGGAAATCTGGGTGCATCCTATGGGGCGAATGCAGGCTTTCGCTGAAGCTTGGAGAGCGAGAGGAGTCGGTGTGCACTGACCCCTCTCGCTCTCCAGGCTTCAGGAAGACATCCGCAGCCTAGACAGCCCTGCGGGAGTTCCTCGCAGGGCTCCCCACGCTGCGGATAGCAGCCTGCCGCCCGGCGCGTGGGGTGCCCTGAAGCAGAGCGCCCCTCGCGCCGGGCAGACATTGGCCAGCCCCACAAGCTCGGGGGACAGCAGTGAGGCACAGCGCTGCCATCCCGCTGTTCCTCGACCTGGTTCGGTTTCCCCGAGCTGCTTGGGGGGGGAATAAAGGGGGGGGAATTTCCTTTATTTCCCCCCCAAAAAACTAGGTGCGTCCTATGGGACGAAAAATACGGTAAATAGGGCACAGTATATACCTGCTGAATCCTGTGGATGTCATCTGTGAAGGGGGGATTCTTTTTCTCTGCTTTGTTCATTATTGTTATGTGTTTGGCTTTGTTTTAATCAGACTTTGAGCCTTGGAGAAGGCCATGGAAATCTCCTTCATGAAAAGACATCAGAGATGAAGGGAGGAAAATAAAGTTGACAAAACCAGGTCACTACACCAGCAAGAGAAAGAAAATATGAGCTGTCCTCCTGGATCAGAGCACAGCATCTGTTGTAGTGCAACCACTGAGGTAGTGCCGATTCCAGCTTAAGAAAGGGCATCGGTGGCTGGTGCCCACTGGGACTGGCAGCGCAGAAGGCAGTGAGGTCAAGAGGAGGCAGAGCCAGAGTCAGGGACAGGAAGATGCAATGAATTCTAATCTAAGTAACTACCAGCCAGCTGCCAATCTCCCTTTCTTGGGCAAGGTTCTTGAGTGGGTGTTCATGCCAGATCCAAGGACTCTTGGAGGAAACTGATTTTCTAGATTGATTAAAATTGGGGTTTAGGCCCAGTGTTGGCATGGAAACTGCTTTGTCCACCCTGTATGATGACCTCTGCCAGGAGAGATGCAGGGGAAATGTGTCCCTGTTAATTCTCCTCAACCTCTCAATGGACTTCAGTTCTATCAACTATGGCAGGCATAGGCAAACTCAACCCTTCAGATGTTTTTTAGGACTGCAACTCCCATCATCCCTAGCTAACAGGACCGGTGGTCAGGGATGATGAGAATTGTAGTCTCAAAACATCTGGAGGGCCGAGTTTGCCTGTGCCTAGACTATGGTATCCTGCAGCAGCAGCAGCTGTCTGATCTCGTGGTGGGTGGCACCACTTTGTGGTGGTTCTGGTCCTACTTGGAAGGTCATTTCCAGAGGGTGATGCTTGGGGAGTGCTCTTCAGCCCCATGGAGACTTCATCGTGGGATTCTTCAGGGTTTGATTTTATGCCCTACGCTGTTTAACATCTGCATGAAACCACGGAGTGGGGTTATCTGGAGTTTTGGAGTACATTGTCAGCAATATGCTGTTGGCACACAACTCTACTTCTCCTTTACAGGTGGGGCAGGGGATGTGCTGGACCATGCCTTGCCTTAGTAATGGACTGGATGAGGGCCAACAAACTGAGGCTCAATCCAGATAAGACAGAGGATACTGCTAGTAGGCGCTTCCTCTGGATGGATGGATGGATGGATGGATGGATGGATGGATGGATCGATGGATGGATGGATGTGGGGGGAGATACACTCCTTCTCAAGGAGAGGGTATGCAGTTTTGAGGATCCTTTGTTGTCACTTGTGGCCCAGGTGGCCTCAGTGGCACAGAGTCCCTTCCATCAGCTGCAGCTGCTCCCCTGTCTGGACAGGGATACCCTAATTTCTGTAGTCTATGCTCTGGTGACCCCTAGGTTAGATTACTGCAACACATTAAATGTGGGGCTGCCTCTGAAGATGGCTTGTGACCATAATCAGTGAAACTGCCGTGTCCTATGTCAGGCCATTTTCACATCTAGCTCACTGCCATCTCCTCTGATGGGCAGCCATCTCTCTCAAAGAACGTTTTCCAGCACTATGACACAAGCTCCATTGCCGCTCCTATTCCTGTGACTGTAATTTGCTATAAACTGTTTTTAATAGCGAACTTTAAATTTCTGTCACTCACCTTGGAACCTGATGGTGAAGGGCCAGTAAAGAAATCAGATAAACAGTAATGAATAATACGTTCCTAGCAGTTTTGGGGCACTTAGGAGGGCTACGCATTTGAGATCTTGGCAAGACTTACAACACCTGGTAGGGTGAGCAACACATGATCTTTCTTATCCTGTGGGCAGCTGTGATGATAGCAGCTTGCCTTGCAAATTTGTCACTGGGGGAAAGTATGAACCAGAGTGATTTAGGAGAAGCTCTAGTTTTCGGGGGGCTGGTGGTAGGAAATTCTAGCTAATGCTCTTTGCCATTACGCTGCACTTCCTAAGCTATCATCAGCCACCGTGGTAAGGAACCCAGTGTGGGAGGAACCAAACTGAACTGGCCCACCCAGTGATACAAGGCACTAGGGCTGCATAGGATTCAGTACTGAGAGTAGCTTTGATGTGGCAGATGTGTCACTAGGTTGGCATCAGCATTGGCTTGCAGATGCATAGACTAGAGCGCTTGGAGCTACAGGAGCCTTCCTCTCTCTGGGGCCTCCAGATGTTTTGAGCTACAACTCCCTGTCTGGTGTTAATGGGAGCTGTAGCCCAAAGCACCTGGAGGGTTCTAAGTTGGGGAGGCCTCTCTTACAGTAAGGTGTCATGGACTGGTTGAATGCAGAGGGATGGGGAGAGGAACCAGCTGGGGAACCCCCAAGGGAAGGAGGCTCAGAGCCCGGGGAGTGGTGGTGGGGCGAAGATGAGTGGTCAGAGGGAGAAGGGGGAGAAGATTGGGAAGAGGGAGGTACTGGAAGCTGAAGAGGTAACAGGGCTTAGTAAGCTGGGTGAGCCTGTGGCAGAGAGAAGTCCAGAATCAGAGGCAGAAGAAGGCGAGTGGGAGGAGGGAGGCCAAGAGGCAGAGAGGAGTCAGGCTGGTAATGAGTCAAAAGTGTCTTCTTCTCTTGCTGCAACAAACTCCCCTCCCTCCTTGTCTTCAAGATCCAGAAGAGGCATGAAGCAGGAGGAGCAAAAGCAGACACTCAGGTGCTTGGAATACACCCTGGAGAAGAGGAGACAGGCTATGGGGGGGCAGGGACCAGTTGCTTCTTGGGGGCAAGACCTGAGTTGCTGTGCAGATCCTGTTTTGCTAATAAAGAGTTAACTCCAGGTTGCTCAGTGTGATTTACTGCTGGCTCACTCCTGTCACAGGGATGGTGAGCCTTTCTCAACCTAAGGGCCACCTTCTGAGGGTCACATGCCGGTGGTGGGTAGGGCCAGAGGCAAAGCGGGTGGAGCAAAGAATGTTAGCAATGGTACAATGGTACAGTAGGCTAGTGTCTTCACCCACTCACCCACCCCCTCTGTGCTTCAGGCAGGCAGGCAAGAGGCATTATACAAGTTCAAAGGCACATTCCAGAGGGGCAGAAATACTCAAGAGCAGGTGACAAGCAAGGTTGGTGAGGGGTGTAAACTGGTAGACTGGGAGGGCTACACTTGGCCCCTAAGCCAAAATGAGGGTTCTTGTGTTAATTCACAAAGCAACTTGTGTTAATTCACAAAACAACTTTGGCCCAAAGGACCTTAAGGTCCATGTTATGTACTGCAGTTCTCACCCTGGGCCAGCAGGGGAATACTGTAGATAGTTCAGGTCCTAATAATAATAATAATAATAATAATAATAATAATAATAATAATAAAAAATTTTATTTATATCCCGCCCTCCCCAGCCGAAGCCGGGCTCAGGGCAGCTAACAACAGTCAAATAATCCAACATTCTAAAAACATTTCATTATAAAAATTAATTAAAATCAAATTGATGGCAACCATTAAGCAAAATTCTGTGCAGATTGCCAGAGGGAGTCAGGCTGCGCCCTGCGGAAAGATGTCAGGTCCTGCAGGGCCCTAGTCTCTTGTGACAGAGCATTCCACCAGATTGGAGCCGCAGCCGAGAAAGCCCTGGCTCTAGCTGAGGCCAGCCTAACCTCTCTGTGGCCTGGGACCTTCAGGATGTTTTTATTTGCAGACCGTAAGTTCCTCTGTGGGACATACCAGGAGAGGCGGTCCCGTAGGTACGAGGGTCCTAGGCCCATATGCAAATAAGGGGTCAAAAGTGGTACTTTTGACCCCTTATTGGTACTTTTAGGTACGAGGGTCCTAGGCCGTACATATGCAAATAAGGGGTCAAAAGTGACGTTCAGTGATTGGATGGTTACAGAAAATGGTTACTGTTGCGTTCTAGTGGAACTCTATATAAGCAGGCTGACTGAACCCTTCAGTTCAGTTCAGTTCTGGCCTGTGAATAAACAAGAGCTGTTTGAAGAATCGCTCTGTTGTCTGCTATGTTCACCCACAACTTAACAGTCCATTTGATTCCTGATACTCTGCCTTGATCACTAAGATTCTCTGATGGGGCACTTCTGGTGGCTCCCCATACCCTCATGTTTGGACCATCTTTAGTGTGGAAGGCCCTGCCCTGTGCATTTACCTGCTAGTAGAGGTCCAGTAGGAATCAGCCTTGCCTTCTTTTAGACCTTACCTGGAAATGTGGCCTACCTAGTCCAGCATCTCACAGTGGCCAACCAGATGCGTGTGGGAAACCCAAAAGCAGGAGCTGAGCACAAAAGGGTTCTCACCTGTGGTTTCTAGCAGCCACTGGTATTCACACTGCCTCTTCAAGTGGAGATTAGAACCTAGCCATCAGGCTCAGTAGCCATTGATATAACCTTATCTTCCGTGAACTTGTCCCATCCTCCTTTAAAGCAACGTGTGCATGTGAATCTCCTGCAGCAGGGAGTTCCACGTCCTGGGTCCCCAACAGAAAAGACCCTTTCACCTGTCTGTGCTCTGAAGGGGGAGAGATGCACAGAAGGGTCTCGCCAACCAGCATTCTACCCTCCTGGAGGAAAAGGCTGTGTGAAAAGGCTTTAGTATTCCCATGCAACCAATGGCAAATGCACCAGCGGGTTGTACTGAAGGTGATGTACATTGGTTCCATGTCTGATGTGTCACTATCACCCACATCTTATCTCATCATAAGCTCACCCTGAAAGTGCCCAGTGATTCTGATTGCGAATTTAAGTTGCTATGGAGCAGGGTGGCGGGTGGCGATGAGAGCAATAGGAAACCAGCAATTATTTTCCAGCACAATGCTGTATAAGACAACAATCTCTGGGCACAGAGAGGAGAAATGTTGCAATATAATTATTATGCTATATTGCTTCCCGGTTGCGTGTGTCAGCCCATGGCTGCAAAGGCAAACGAGTGCAAATAAAAGGTAAGGTTCTTTTGTTTTCACAAAGGGATGGTGAGGATACAAATGATTAAAAGGCTGCATATGGTTTAGGTTGCAGAGGCTATAAAAGTGCTCGTCAATTGCAGCAATCTACCACCCACACAGTCTTTTTAAAATTTATTTTAAATTTAAGAGGGAGGGGGAAATCAACCTTGCTCCAAGAGAAGTGTACCTGGATTCTGGCTGGGCACAGCATACCAGCATGCAAGATCCCTCTAGTTCAGTTTTGCCTGCACTGACTGGCAACAGTTCTCCAGGGTTTCAGGCAGGGGCCATTCCCAGCCCTACCTAGAGACACCAAGGATTGAACCTGGGACCTCAGGTGTTACAGCCCTTCCCCAACACCCCACTCAGTTCTGTGATGCTTAATTTTTAGGATGGCTTTGCAATGGGATTTATTATTATTATTATTATTATTATTATTATTATTATTATTATTTATATACCACCCTATACCTGGAGGTCTCAGGATGGTTCACAGAATAAAATCAAAATATAAAACCACAAAATACCTAATGAAAATAAAAACAACAACCCAATAACCCCACCACACCAAAAACCCAAACCCACATTTTGAAAGGACATAGCATGTCAATGTGCTATCCACTCCCATAAAGAAGCAGGGTGAGGAATATAGTCCATATAAACTATATTTGTTTGGCTATATTTGCTTTGTCCCCTTCTGGGTTGTGATGTGAACCTTCCAAAGTAGACACAGGAGTGATGCAGGCTACAGATTTGATTGGCAGGTCACGACAACCTTTTCCAATCCACTTTCCTGACAATTTGCAAAGGCACAGTGACCTGCAATCTGTGCACGTCATGAAGCTGTCTCTTGAGCAAGAAGGAAACTAGCTCAGCCTGCTTCTTTCTTTGGCTTGCCAAAGAGGTTTGAATATGCTCTTTTTTTTCTGTGAATGAAGCTCACAAGATTGCTTCACATCACAATAAACTAATTATATTATTATTATTTTATAATAATATTACCTTTCCCTTACCTTTCCCGCCCCGACCTGGCCACAGTGATCCATGCGACGGTCATCTCCAGGCTTGACTACTGTAATTCGCTCTACGCGGGGCTGCCCTTGAAGCTGTCCCAGAAACTCCAGCGGGTGCAGAATGCTGCAGCGAGGCTCCTCACGGGGTCTCTGCCATGGGAGCATATTCACCCAGTGCTTTTCAAGCTGCACTGGCTCCCGGTGGAGTACAGGCTCAGAGTTAAGGTGCTGCTTTTGACCTTTAAAGCCCTTCACAGACTAGGACCCTCGTACCTACGGGACTGCCTCTCCCGGTATGCCCCACGGAGGACCTTAAGGTCCATAAATAGCAACACCCTAGTGGTCCCGGGCCCTAAGGAAGTCAGATTAGCCTCAACCAGGGCCAGGGCCTTTTCAACACTGGCTCCGGCCTGGCGGGATGCTCTGTCTCATAAGACCAGGGCCCTGCAGGATCTGATTTCTTTCCGCAGGGCCTGTAAGACAGAGTTATTCTGCCTGGCCTTTGGCTTGGAATCAACTTGATCCCCTCCCCCTCTTTCTTTTTTCCTTTTTCCTTCTTTGACAGAACTCCTACTTGGGGACTTCCCTGGCTTTTTTCTGGCCCATGTAGGACCAGTCTGGATAGTTAGCCTTGGTGAAGACTTGACGTTTTCATCCCCCAAAAAGTTTTTGAGTTTCTGCTGAAATGAGGCTGCATTTTAATGTTGTATTTTAATATTGTTTTTAAGTTGTATTTCAGTCAATCTGTTTTATATTTGGTGTTAGCTGCCCTGAACCCGTTTTTGGCTGGGGAGGGCAGGATATAAATAAAATTTATTATTATTATTATTATTATTATTATTATTATTATTATTATTATTATTATTACCGTAATTCACCAATGAGAATACAAAATACATAATAACAAAAACCAAATCAAAACCAATAACCCCCTCCTACAAACACATTTCAAAGGCTATAGATTGTTTAATCAGCCCAGGGCCTGGTTACAGAGAAACGTTTTTGCCTGGTGCCTAATTATACATAATGAAGGCACAAGGTCAATCTCCTTGGGGAGAGCATTCCACAAATTTGGAGCCACTACAGAAAAGGCCCGTTCTTGTGTTGCCACCTTCCAGACCTCTTGTGGAGGAGCTTATTTTCCAACATTTCTCTGATGAAAATAGGGATGTCCTATTTATTATTATTATTATTATTATTATTATTATTATATTAATAATAATAATAATAATAATAATAATAATAATAATAATAGCCCTCCTATCTGACTGGGTTGCCCAGCCAATCTGGTGGGCTTCCAACAGATATAAAAACATAATAAACATTTTTTTAAAAAACTTCCCTATGCAGGGTTGCCTTCAGATGGCTCAGGGGTCAGATAACTCCACACCCTCCAACATTTCTCTGATGAAAATAGGGATGTCCTAAGGAAAAGTGGGATCAAATTCCTGGATCAAATCGGAAACAGGGACAGCTTCTGTAAATCTGGGACTGTCCCTGGAGTCTTAAAGAAAGGCCTCAGATTGTGATCACAAGGTTTTGATCAGTTCATATGGGGAGAGGCAGTCCTTGAGGTAAGGCAGTCCTAAACCCATGGGTAGACAAACTAAGGCTCAGGGGCCGGATCTGACCCAATCGCCTTCTCAATCCAGCCCGTGGACGGTCCAGGAATCAGCATGTTTTTACATGAGAATGTGTCCTTTTATTTAGAATGCATCTCTGGGTTACTTGTGGGGCCTGCCTTGTGTTTTTACATGAGGAGAATGTGTTCTTTTATTTAAAATGCATCTCTGGTTTATTTGTGGGACATAGGAATTCGTTCTTTATTTTTTTCAATATATAGTCCGGCCCCCCACAAGGTCTGAGGGACAGTGGACCGGCCCCCTGCTGAAAAAGTTTGCTGACCCCTGCCTAAACCGTTTAAGGCTTTACAGGTTAAAACCAGCACTTTGAAATGGGCCCAGAAACTGATGGGGAGCCAGTGCAGTTGGGCCAGGATCAGTGTAACATGCTCAAACATTCTTGCCCCAATGAGCAGTCTGGCCCGCAAATTCTGCACTGGCTATTTGCTTTCTGAAAGGCAGCAAGACGAGAAAAGCATTAAAGCCATCCTCATGCAAGCTCTGTAGGAGACCGAAATGAGGGGAAAGTGAACACTAGGAACATAGGAATCTGTCTTGGACAAAGGCAGTACTGGCAGAAGCTCTTCAGGTTTTCAGGCAGGACCTTTGACCATCCCCACTGGAGGTCTCCAGGGCTTGAACCTGACACCTTCTGCATGAAAAGGCCAGCTACTCTACCACTGAGCTATGGTCCTACCCAACAAGTACATACAAGAAATCCGGGGGGGGGAGGGGAGTGTGGAGGAGATGCCTTCGTATTAGCTTGTTTTTCATTTGCTAAATTGCAAAGGATTAATTATCCAAATTAACTTGCATTGCTTCAGCTGCATCTCTCAGGTACCTGGCTAGCCATTTATTATGAAATGATTTTTTTTTTTTTTTTTTATAAATATTTATTAAGGTTTTTTTTTAAAATATAAATGCACACATAAAACAATCTTACTTTTATAACAACAAATTCTTCACTTCTTTGGACTCCCTCACGTCCCCCTCTCCCATTTACATCATTAAAAAAAATTTTTCCGAACAAATTATCAACTTGTTTACAATCTCATGTCCACACATTCCAATATGATTTAACACTTTTTCCAATAAAATTTTTATATTTTCTTTAGTCTCACTTATCATCAAATTTAAATCTAGTTTAATGGTGGCCAGTTTTTTATAATCTAGCATCCTTCTTAACATTCAAACAAATTACAATGTTTTTGTAGATACATCTTGAATTTCTCCCAGTCTTCCTCCATCTTTTCTTCTCCCAGATCTCGGATTCTGCCAGTCATCTCGGCCAGTTGCATATAGTCCATCAGCTGCATCTGCCACTCTTCCAGTGTGGGTAAATCTTGAGTTTTCCAATTTTTTGCGATGAGAATCCTTGCTGCCGTTGTTGCATACATGAAAAATGTTCGATCCTTCTTTAACACCTTCTGGCCGACAATACCCAGAAGGAAGGCCTCTGGTTTCTTAGTGAAGGTATACTTAAATACCTTTTTCAGCTCATTGTATATCATTTCCCAGAAGGCCTTCACCTTAGGGCATGTCCACCAGAGGTGGAAGAATGTTCCTTCATTTTCTTTACATTTCCAACATTTGTTGTCAGACGAATGGTATATTTTGGCAAGTTTAACTGGGGTCATGTACCATCTATATATCATTTTCATAACATTTTCCTTCAGAGCATTACATGCAGTGAAGTTCAACCCAGTGGTCCACAACCTTTCCCAATCCTCAAACATAATGTTATGCCCAATATCCTGTGCCCATTTTATCATAGCCGATTTAACCATTTCGTCTTGTGTGTTCCATTTTAGCAGCAAGTTATACATTCTAGATAGTACCTTGGTTTTGGGTTCTAACAATTCTGTTTCTAACTTCGATTTCTCCACCTGGAACCCTAACTTTTTGTCATTTTTAAAAACTTCTTTAATCTGAGCATAATGTAACCAGTCTCGCACCTTATCCTTCATTTTCTCCAAACTCTGCAATTTCCAATTGTCTCCGGGCAAGTCACAGTCTCTCAACCTTGCATTGCTTCAGCTGCATCTCTCAGGTACCTGGCTAGCCATTTATTATGAAATGATTTTTATCCCTTGCTCCCTTCCTATCTTACCGCTCCTGAAGGTTTTTGAATGAGGGAGTTCGGTCCTTCAAAGTCCCATTGATTTAAATGTAAGATATTTAAGTATGTTCTTCACGCAGCTTTGCAAGCCTACAGAGTTACTAGCTCACTTGGCCAGACATATCAGGTAAGTCATTTGTGCCATATCAATACCCCAAGGGGGGGGGCGCGTGGGTGGAATCCAACATGCTTCCTTTTTGCGAAAACTTCCTGCCCTGGTCACCTGGCATCAGTTTTGTGTCTTAAGTCTCTCTTCAATATCCTTTGGACTTCAAAATGCTCAACTTTGGCTGGATCATGTTATTACATGTTACCGCTGCATGCTTTGGTAACCAGGAAATACCTTTTTTATAAAACATTTTGCAGTTTTTTATTTGCAGAACATCTTATTTCTTCTCATCATGTTTGTTTTCTATGCCTCTGTTGCAAAGTAACCACATGCAGGAGCATTTTTTTAAAGTAAACACAGTCTTGGTGTTTTTTTGTTTTTTGTTAAGAGCTCCAGTCCTCCTTTTTATGAGATTTATGGCTTTAATTTCCTTTTGTCATGTCAAAAAGAGAGAGAGAAGAACAAAGAGTAACCCCTCCAAAAACAATCCCCATTTCATAAAGGGCATTTACAGGATGGTTAATGTGAGTTGTATAACGGTGTCTAATTAAACTGCGGCTGTGCAGTGTAAATTTAACATGATTATCCTTTGCCTCGGCAGACGACTTAAGGGCAGTGATTTAGTTGGCAGTAGATGAAGACAGCAAGAGACTCAGAAGCTGCAACAAAATATTAGTACCCAGAAGCACTTCTCTGTTGTTGCTAATCGGCCAGGTACCAGACTTTCTTCACAAAGACAACAACCGCAGGTGTCAATGAGAAAATTACCTGGCAGATAGAATCTTACTTCTTTCTTTAAAACACACACATGCATGTGCAAACTGAGACTGGTTGCTGTGCCACAGACCTTAAAATCAGCGAATAAAGGAGTCAGTGAGAGGATTACGCCTTGCATAAGAGTTTTAATGTCTGTGCTGAAGGTTCAGGATTCATTTGTACTATGTCTCGCAAATTGGCATTGGACTCAGGCAGGAACTGAAACAAATTGTTTGCAACACTTATGGATTCCTTTCCTCCCCCCCCCCCACCTCCACCCACCAAGAGTGAAAACAAGAGTTTGCTGGGGCTGACTTTCAGTTCATTTCAGTAAGCAACAAGTTCATAAGACCATCACAGAGAGAGTGAGGGTGTTAGATTGGATTTCTATTTGGTGTCATGCAATTAAATGCACCCCTTTATTTCCCCTCCCCTCTGCCATCCTCCACTATAACTGCCAGAGTTATAAACTTTCGCTGGACAGTTAGGAATAAAAAACTATTTGACCCAGGTGTTATTTTGAGGGAGGGCTTTGATGTATTCTTAGGCAGCTGCTCTCAGTTAAGGGAGTGTATTAAGTAGCAGGTGTGTTTGTATACAGAGGAGCAGCTATAGTTCATTTCTGGACATTTTTAAAAGATCGTTTCTTTATTTAGGGTGCAATCCTACACCCACTTACCTGGGAGTAAATCCCCAAACTCAATGGGATTTACTTACTCCTGAGTACACATGTATAGGTTTGTGCACTCAGTGTAGTATTTATACCCTGCCTTTTAGAGCAAACCCATTGTAAGGTGGCTCACAGCAAAACAGTGAGCAATAAAACATTAAAAACAAGATCAGCAAATTAGCAGTTGAAACAGCAGCATCTAAAATTATTGTTTTTAGAAAGGTAACTGGAATATTAAAGTTGTTAACATTCACTTGAAAGAGAACACATTTGGGGAGTCTTTGAAAGCAGGGGGTGGGTGGGGTGGGAATCATGGCTTCCCCAATCCTGGCAACTGCAGTTTGTTCAGGGTGCCTTGCTCACAGAGCTACAACTCCCAGCACCCTTAGCAAACTACAGTTCCCAGGATTATCCATGACTGTTCCAAGTGGTATAAGTGTGCTTGTAGAGTGTTCCAGGAGGTTAAAATGTTTTCCCACTTGTCTTTCACCATTGCCATTATTGATGCCAGATTTGTGGTCATTTATTCTTTTGTATAGCAGCACAATAGCAGCACAATAGAGAACTTATGGTCCAAAACAGCTGGGGAATACCAGTTTGCAAAAAGTAGGAGTGTTAGCTATGGAGGAGAGAGCTAAACTATTCTACCATAATTTACAGCAGTTGCGTGCTTAGCATACTGTAAGGTACCCCTGCCCGTACGGGCCAGTCGTGTCTGACTCTAGGGTTGTGCGCCCATCTCACTTAAGAGGCCGGGGGCCAGCGCTGTCCGCAGACACTTCCGGGTCACGTGACCAGTGTGACGAAGCTGCTCTGGCGAGCCAGCACCAGCGCAGCACATGGAAACGCCATTTACCTTCCCGCTATAAAGCGGTACCTATTTATCTACTTGCACTTAGGGGTGCTTTCGAACTGCTAGGTGGGCAGGAGCACCGAAAGACGGGAGCTCACCCCGCCGCGGGGATTCGAACCGCCGACCATGCGATCGGCAAGTCCTAGGCACTGAGGTTTTACCCACAGCGCCACCTGCGTCCCCTAGCATACTGTATATATAATAAATTTAAGCACTCCCCCCAAAAAAAACCCTTATGCTTCACATAGTTACAATTCCCAGCACCCTTAAGAAACTACAGTTCCCAGGATTCTTTGTGGGTGGTTAAATGTTCTTTAAATCTGTGGTGTGTATAGTGTGTATAGTGTGTTTGGAGCTGAAAAATCCTAACAGCGCTCTCTCTCTCTCTCTCTCTCTCTCTCTCTCTCTCTCTCTCATTGCTAACTTTCCACAGATCTTCTTACTCAGTTTAAGTGTTTCACTGAAGATGGGCACAAGGCTATCCAAAGGTAAAAGTAGAGAAATATAATTTCTGGCCTGCTCTTGTTTTTTATTTTAAGAACCAGAGTGCTATAAAAAGTGATGGATCCCTTACAATTTTACAGCCCACTATGATTTAACTGAACTGCAATGACTCATTAGTCAGGAAGCTACTAATATGCCCTAAAGCAGCATGGAAAAAAATACTTACCAAAACCATCTGCAAATTTAAAAAATAAAAAATAAAAAAATTGCAGGTCTGCAAAAATTTAGAGCTTTGAGGCATTTTTTGCACATTTCATCTCAAACTGAAACAATTTGCTGTGTTTTATGCCTCCCTTCCCACCAGCTAATTTAGTAGTACTAATAAATGTCTTCCAAATGTATAAAGTGGTTTTCTTCTCTCCCTGTCCCCATCACCACCACCACCACCTTGCCCCACATCTCAACGAGCTTTCTTGGCAAAAGCAGCTTCAAACAGTCAGTCCAACATTCTTCAGCCAAACAGAACAGCTAAAAGATCATCTCATCCCAAACAAGGTATAACCAATGCTACATTTTTGGAAAAAGAGGTGCTGAAACTCACCATAAACGACTCCCTTGTTCTCTTATTATGGCAATGGCGCCCACCTGAGAGGTGCCAGAATTGAGTTCCAGTGAGTTCTGGCTGAAAAAAGGGCCTGATTATAACCCACTGGCCCAGCCTCAGTGCTCAGATATAACTAGCAGCCAATAAAAGGCACATATGAGTATCACCACTCCTGCCAACCTAGCAGTTCGAAAGCACGTCCAAGTGCAAGTAGATAAATAGGTACTGCTCCGGCGGGAAGGTAAACGGCGTTTCCGTGCGCTGCTCTAGTTCGCCAGAAGCAGCTTTGTCATGCTGGCCACATGACCCGGAAGCTGTACGCTGGCTCCCTCGGCCAATAAAGCGAGATGAGCACCACAACCCCAGAGTCAGCCATGACTAGACCTAATGGTCAGGGGTCCCTTTACCTTTACCTATGAGTATCACCAACATAGCTTATTTTGATTCAAAGGCCTTTACCAATACGTAGGTGTCTTCCGATGATCTTGGGTATGAATTAAACATTTGACTGTGTGTTTCTCTTTGTTCTGTGCTCTTCCCCAGGAGATCTCTTTGTTTTTTTGGGGGGGGGCAGAAACCAGAATATAGAATGAAAACACTTCCACAACCCAGCCTCCCTGCCTCTACCTCCCCTTGTCTCATTTCCTTTTTGACACCCAAGCAAGCAGCTGACATCAAAGAAAACATTCTTCTTTTGGAAGCATTGCTAAACAAGTTCACACTGAGCTTTGCCCTATGTGGTGCTTGGTTTTTTAAATCCTTGCTCTCGTGTGCATCAATTTATCAAAGACAACAGTTAACCATGTCAGAAGTAAAGCATAGCTCAGGGACAGGTGCACTGCATGCAGAAGGCCTGTGGTTTTCTGGTCTTGGGTCACACACCCAAGTTGGAGGAAACCAACTCTAGGATGAGTCTAGAGAAAGCTCTGGCACTCTCTTCATTTCCACTCTGGTGTGGCTGCAAGGAAGAAATGGCAAGCTTTTGCCTCCATGTACCACAGCCTAGTGCTGCATCTGAACCCTAAACTGTGGTTATTCCTATGCTTTATTTCTTTGTTGAAACAGAGCAGCTTCATAAACCGTGGACATTGGCAATGACTTGTTTCAGTAAACCAGGGATGGGGAATATGTGTCCCTCCAGATGTCATTGGACTCCAACTTTTGTCAGCCCTATCCAGGTCTAGAAAACTTTAGGATAGACAGCTGAGGTGCCAGGCTACCGGTTGGAATGGGCAATATTGAGCTTGATGTGCCAATATTCTAACTTTGACCAATCCATCTGAAGTACCAGCTACCTAATTTCAAAAGTGGTTCAGAAGATGGATGCTTTCAAATAAAAGGCTCTGTCTCCGCTTCTGCATGGCTTCCAAGAGGTGTGCTGAGAACCCAGCAGCAGCCGTTCCTCAGCAGTTAATTCTCAGTAAGAAATCCTAAAACAGCCTTCTGCAGCATAGCACCTTCCAGATGTGTTGGACTACAGCTTCCCTCAGCCCTAGGCAACATGCCCTATGGTTAGGAATGATGGGGGTTGCATCTTAAAGAAGGGAACATCCTACAGGTTAGGGCTGGTGAGAGGTCTGGGTTAGGAGTCCTGAGGGCTGGAGAGAGAGTCCTGGAGGTCAACATTTGATCCCCAGCCTGAGACTCTTCATTTATGGTATTGTTCTTGTCATTCCATAGGTGTATGGTGCCAATGATTTTAAAATGATAGTACTTTGAGAGCATCTAAATAAAAGTTGAATCAAATGGGTTTCACCTTTGTTGTACATCCTAGTATGACCAAGCAATGAATATTCTAGTTCAGGGGTCAGCAAACTTTTTCACTGTCCCTCAGACCTTTCAGGGGGGCAGACTATATTTTTTGGGGGGGAATGATGCAAGAGCACCACAAGCCCTGGAGGCTGCTTACCTGTGTCTTGCGAACATGAGGGGCTGGTGGCGGAGGGATGATGAGCAGAGCACGAAAGGGCTCCAGAGAGGGGCTGCTTAAAATGGCGGCCACTCAAGCACTTGCTGCTGCTGGCACCAACAAAGCCCAGCCCCCTTCCTCCTCTAGGCAACACGATGACCACGTACATAAGCAATAGACAATCTTTATAGAATTCCTTCAAACCATAACAAGTACAAAATGAAATCTTTAGTCTCAAAGTCTCTGAAAATCTTTTAATGAAGCGAGGTACCAGACTGTGTACAATGAAAGAAGCTGTGAATCTTTGTGTATTCAGCAAATATGATGTCCAACACTGAACAGTGATTCTGGTTATTGACTACTGTTTCGTAGAATTCTTTGTCAGCGTGGTGGGAGGATATAGAATTGTTTCATAAACCCATCTTATTTTGAATGAATGTATGTAAATGAAAATATCAAATGCTGTGGAAGAGTTCTCATGTAATAATGTAGTCATGGGGAACATGAGCACTGTTCCACAGCATTTCATATTTGTATGTAAATGAAAGTATCAAATGCTGTGGAACAGCGCTCATGTAATAATGTAGTCATGGGGAACATGAGCGCTGTTCCACTGTTACTACTTACCCTTCCTCCTCTAGGCAGGGCGGGGAGAAGCCAGGAGGGGGGAGACGTTGCCGCCACCACCACCATGTGAGGGAAAGGGAAAGAATGCGTTCACTGGCAATCCACGTGGCTATTCCTGGACTGTCTGCGGGCTGGATGCAGAAGGCAATTGGGCTTGATCTGGTCTGCGGACCTTAGTTTGTCAACCCATGCTCTAGTTTCTGAAGAATGGATGTGATCTCTAAGAGGAAGAGATCAGCATCTCCCTCCTCCTAGAGAAGAGACTCCATTTCATTCTCAAAAGGTCCCTAAATGAAACAAAGAAACGTTTATAGTTTAGAAACTTGTTTCAAATGTGTTGTGGGAACTGAGAAATGTAAACCTTGCTGAACAATGAAGGTGGATCAAGATGCCTGATGAAACTAAAGCTAAAGCTAGTTCTCAGAAATGTTGAAATAAATACTAGACTGATTAATGTTTTGAAAACAAGCCAGTTTTGCGTTTTGTTCATGAGCATGGCACACTCTGGCTATACCTTGTGGGTGCCTGTTGCTGCAGGAATTAACACACCTAAGTGTTACCTACCTTGTTTGAACAATAAACAAAAGAGCATGTTTATGCAGAGCAGGTCTGTGTAATTGGTCTCACATTTCTTTATTTTCTCTCTTTTATCTCCTTTCCCCTCTGTTTCTGGAGGGCACTGCATTGCCTACCCTGGGCCAATTTTTAAAATGCAAGCAGAGGAAGAGAAGGGAAGCAGGGCTACTCCATTGGCTTTACTGAGAGATTTAGCAACTCATCCTTTCCCAGAACAGTTTCCACTCTAGCTGTTGTTGAAAGAACTTCAAGAACTAGGACCCAAGTTTGCTTCTTCCTCCCCCCTCTCAGTACTTTTTCCTTCTGTGCTGTATTTTTCAGATTCTAAGCCTATGAGCTAGGTCTGCCTTATAACTGGTTTTTGGAAACCCCTCTGAGAGCTGGGTTAACATGACTGGAACTCATACATACATCTTTATTCAAATAAAATAAATATGATTTAAAATTGGGGTTGTTTTTCTTAGCCCCTTTGAGAGCAGGGGAGGGGGCTTTTATTTACCAGCAACCCACTTGGTACATTCCCTATTCCAAATGTGTATATTTAGGTTTATGGAACAAAAATTCCCTATACAGCGGTACCTCGGATTAAGTACTTAATTCATTCCGGAGGTCCGTTCTTAACCTGAAAACTGTTCTTAACCTGAAGCACCACTTTAGCTAATGGGGCGTCTTGCTGCCGTTGCGCCACCGGAGCACGATTTCTGTTCTCATCCTGAAGCAAAGTTCTTAACCTGAGGTACTATTTCTGGGTTAGTGGAGTCTGTAACCTGAAGCTTATGTAACCTGAAGCACATGTAACCGAGGTACCACTGTATTGCCTAAGTGGGGGAAGAGGCTGAGAAGGAGTGATGTCCCAATCAACCAATGGTAGAGCTCTTATACCCTTGCCGAATAACAGCAAAGGTGGAGGGTTTGAACCACACCTTGTCTCCTCTCCCCAAATCCTAAAATGAGCGTCTGTCAAGGGTTGTTTGGGTGCTGGGGGAGATCCTTGTATGTTTGGGCACTGCAGCTAGACTGAGGGCTTCAGCAGTTAAGAATGATGGAACCAAACCTACTCCACAGGGTTGTTGCAAGGAAAAATTAGGAAAGGAGGACTAATGTATTGCACCTTTGTCTCTGTAGAAAGGGTAGCCAAGTGTCCTGCTTTGCATAGGACAGTTCTCTACTTGAATGGCTGCCTGGTCATAGAATCAAAGAACTGTAGAGTTGGAAGGGACTTTGAGCACCATCTAGTCCAGATGTTGTTAGACTACAACTCCCATCATCCCTGAGCTCTGGCCTTGCTAGCTAGGGGTGATGGGAGTTGTAGTTCAACAACATCTGGGGACCCCCAGGTTGAGAAAGGCTGATCTAGTTGTACCCCCTGCAATGCAGCTGTTCCATACAGGGATCTAACTTGCAAGCTTGGCATTATCAGCATGATGCTTTAACCCAGTGGTTTTTAACCAGTGTGCTGTGGCACCTTGGGGTGCCTTGAATGATGGCCATGGATGCCGCAGGCAACACTGGCCTCTGTCCCTCTTTCCCTCCCTCCCTCCTCTGATGCCCTCTTGCATTTCTGCCCCCCCCCCGGCTTGCACAGCTGTTTGTTGCAGCAGCCCTCGCTACAAGCTCGCCAGGCGAATGGTGCCTCCGGGGCTGGCCAGGGGGTGCTTCCCAGGCACCTGTGCGGCAGTGTGAGGAGGTACCTCTCTTTGGGTCTGGGGGTGGGGGTGGGTGGGAGGCATCTCAGAGACTGGATTCAAAAAGGTTGAAAACCTCTGACTTAGTACATGTGAATTTCATGCAAATCTGACCTGGTTTTTTTTTTTTTTTTTTTGGAGGAGGAATTTTTTTTTTTTCATTTTTTGTGGCGCATAAGTGACCCCTTATCCATAGAGCAGAAATGGGAAGCTTTTAGCTCCCCAGATGTTGTTGCACTACAACTCCCATCAGTCCTAGCAAGCAATGTTTGGATGGCCCCAGGCTTCCCTATACTTTCCTTGGAGCAAAGGCAGGCACTAAGTGTAACAGACAGCATTGTCATGGAGAAAGCTGCTTATTTGCAGTGAGGGAGTCTGGTCCTTTGCAGCAGAAAGGGCTGGGGAATTGGGCTCAAAGTAAGTGCATCTTCCTAGGGCCTTCCCCATGACTTTTCCTGGAAACCAGTTTGCAATGTTTCACGTTGTCTCCACCACAGCTAGATGAAGCTGCAAGCGAAAGGCAGAGCTGGCATTCTGGCTTAACCACAAAGTAGTGTTTGATCATCGAACAATTATTCAGTACATGGTAGTTTGGGTTTAGCTTCAAAAACTGAAACCGATGACCTCATCAGGGCTGGCTCTCAGCAAACGGAGAATCAATTTGTAGAGCTAAGGCCCGGCACAAGAGATAAGTGTACTGCAGGAGCAAAAAAACAGTGTTAGCTGTACCACTTGGAAACTTAAGAAGAAGAAAAGAAGCCTATATTTAGCTGCTGTTATTTCTTTGCCTTTCATTCTCTGCGCCTAGATCCAAACCGCTGGAAATTTATGGAAGGGCGCTGCAGAGTGGTATGCAGTCAGCAGCAGAGGAGGAGGCGGATAAAAAGCACGCCCGTATCTTTCTTGAATGATTCATTGAAACTTTTGCCCTGCAAACATGCTCCAGTTCAGTTTTATTGCCTTTTTCTTGCCACCAGATAATTCAAGCTGTTTGTTTTTCCTAAGCAGGAGGAAGAGGGGAAATGAACCAAAGGGGCAATTTTTACTTTTCTTTTTTTAAAAAAAGAGCAATTGTTTCCAAGATAAGAGCCAAAACAGACACCGGGATGGTGCAGGATCCCTGTCATGGCTTTATTGACATTACTTTTCAAGAGTGTGTGGGACTGTGGAGGGGTTTTAATTAACACCATTATTTTTATTGTAGCAATGGCACTGGGAAAGGGGCTGTTTAATCCTTTACCCCAGAGGTGGGCAGGACCAGAAGCAGAAGTGGGGAGAGCAATGAGTGACTAATTCTACCTTTGTGTAGTAGGCAAGTTTTTACAGACACTTGCTCAACCCACTGCATCCTCCATCCATGGGCGTAGCCAGGGTTTTTTTTGGGGGGGGGCTTTTATTAGGGGGGGAGGCCTTTTGTTTGGGGGGGGGACAGAACCTCAGTCTGCTGTGTATTTTTGTTGATTTTTATTGCCCTCCCCCGGCTATGCCCATTCCTCCATTCATCCAAGCAAGCAAGAAACACTAGCTGTGTTTTCACCACTGTTTACTGTGAACTCGCTGTGTTTCCAGTGCTCGGTTTTTAATTCAGGATCATGCAACACTACCTACAATGCAATAAGCATCCTGTACTTTTGCTATAAGTCACTACCGTTGGGTGCATTTTTCCTTAACTCAGCTCCGCTCCAGCTGAAGTCCTTAAGACATTCATCGTTGGGGGTAAAGACATTCCTGCGCTGCTAATGCCCCCCTGATGTGTACACACACACTGAAACCAATCTGACACTAATGAAGCTGTGCTGATGTGAACGGCAAGTGGGGGTGGTGGTGGCAGCAGGAAGCCTAAGGGACATCGCAGGGCAGTCACAACTATGACATTGTGAATCAAGGAGAACAGAAGGCAAGAGGTGATGGTGGAGGGTGCCAAATTTTGGCCTTGTGCAGGGCGCCGTTGAAATTTGAAAGGCTGAAATGTTTTCCTGCAGCAGTATGAACACACCCATTCAAGGGCACATTCCACCCAGGCAAAAACAGTGCAGATGTGAAGCAGGGCCACTGAGCAGTGTGGCCTGAATAAAAGGGTGTGTTGCCCTGGGAAAGCTCCACTGGCCCAATAGAGATGGAGGGCCACATTTGCTCCCTTGCTCAAGTTGGAGGTTCCTCTCCTTTGCTCTGTGTTGTTTTCCTGATTACCTTTTTCAAAAGGTCTCCTCCCTAGGGAGGAGAACAAGCACCATGTGGATACCAGCTGCTTCTCACCCACACTCCACCCGCATTAACAGTTGGTATGGAATCAAAGAATTGTAGAATTGGAAGGGACCACGAGTGTCAACTAGTCCAACCTACGACAATGTGGTTAAGAGGGTTGGGCTATGACCTGCGAGAGACCAGGGTTCAAATCCCCACTCGGTTATGAAGCTCTCTGGGTAACCTTGCGACATCTCTTAGCCTAGCCTACCTCACAGGGTTGTGGTGGGCATGAAATGGAGAAGAGGAGAACCACGTGCAGCTCTGTGACCTCCTTGGAAGATAAAGGCAGTATATAAGCGCAATAAATAAAACAAGCAATGAAACAACGCAGGAATCTTTTGCCCAGCATGGGGCTTGAACCTATTACCCTGAGATTAAAAAGTATCATGTTGTACTGACTAAGCTAGGATTTCAATAAGGAAATTAGTGCAGGGGGGACAGTTGGAACAAGGACAACTGCCCAGGGGCCACGTGCCAGTACTGGGCAGGGCCAGAGGCAAAAGACCAATGGTAGGTGGAGCTAGCACCAATAAGAGCCATTGACTAAGAAGGAGGATTCGTGTGTGGCACAATGGGTCAGTGCATCTGGCTGTTGTCCAGAAGGTTGGTGATTCGAGCCCACCCAGGGACAGCTGTGGGCAGGATTCCTGCATTGCAGGGGGTTGGACTAGATGACCCTCAGGGTCTCTTTCAGCTCTACAGTTCTATGATTCTAAGTGCCACCCCTTGGACTGGGTGTAAGGGTGTGGGTCCTGGCATATAAAGCAGACTGATGTTGTTGGGGATAGTGGCCCAATTGTCCTAAAAGCCCAGCTCGGAGGAGGAGGAGGAGGAGGAAGCAGGCATCAGGGGATGAGGCCTGTGCATTTAACTCTCAACAACCCTCTTCCACCCCCCCCCCCCCATAGCTTGAGCACTGCAAAGCCCTTTCTTTCTTTCTTTCTTTCTTTCTTTCTTTCTTTCTTTCTTTCTTTCTTTCTCTTTCTTTCTTTCTTTCTCTCTCTCTCTCTCTCTCTCTCTCTCACCTCCCCACACCCCAAAGATTCCTGCTGTTTGTCTAGAACAAAGCCAAGGAATAAAATCTGGCAAGGAATTCACGGTGACTTGAAGGGATAAGAATCCTAACCGCTTCTGCCTGTTGCAAGAATGACCATTTGCTGACAGTTGGAACTGCAGAGCCAGACAGTAGTTCTGAATGATGTCAGACTGGAAAAGTCCTCTGCTGTTCCTGTCTAGTCTTCGAAATGGCTTTTGTGGCCAGAGTGAAGTCAGTGACGATGACCGCATCCCAACAAGCTTCCCCCCCCCCCCGGCTCTTTGCTCCTCAGTCTCTCCCCTCCCTCCCATCTACTCCCGCCTCTGCCCATGCAGAAGTTAAATAAGAGTTGATATATCTCTGTTGGGAGCCTGGAGTTGCTTTTGCGGTTACGTGGTGCTCTGGAAAGTAGGTTACTGGGTCAGGAACAACAAGTTCTGACTGTTTGCCAGGCTGCCCTTCCCCTCCTTCCTCTCCCTCCTCCCTTGATCATGTTTATGCTACTGTGACCTGTCGGGCTGAAATGGGTCTTTTTTTAAAAAAAAAAACAACACAACACAAAAAACACACACCCCATAAATGATTTTGGGCAGTGCTGTGAAAAGAAGATGAAGAAAGCCGAGGCATATCTGATTGAACTTGCCCTTTCTTTTGAAACTTGTGCCAAAATAAGTGCAGGATGTGTTTCTGCGCGGCTGCCTTGCAAAAGTAGTTTGGAATCTGATAATGGGGAGCTGAGCATCAGTGTTCAGTAAGTGAAAATGACTGCTTTTCCTTACTAGTGAGAGATCCAAATAATGGCAAGGTTTAAACCACAGAGCCTAGGACTTGCTGATCAGAAGGTCGGCTGTTCAAAACCCCACGACGGGGTGAGCTCCCGTTGCTCGGTCCGTGCTCCTGCCAACCTAGCAGTTCGAAAGCACGTCAGAGTGCAAGTAGATAAATAGGTACTACTCCAGCGGGAAGGCAAACAGCGTTTCCGTTTGCTGCTCTGGTTTGCCAGAAGCGGCTTAGTCATGCTGGCCACATGACCCAGAAGCTGTACGCCGGCTCCCTCAGCCAATAAAGTGAGATGAGCGCCGCAACCCCAGAGTCAGCCACAACTGGACCTAATGGTTAGGGGTCCCTTTACCTTTACCTTTATAGAATCAAAGGGAGAGTGTATCTATCTAACCTATTAGCCTCTGGTGCAACCTTGGTGTTATTTTATTTATTATTATTTTTTGGTGTGTGTGTAAGGGGGGAGTTTGCATCTGGCAAAGTCAAACCTAATTAGGTCCATGTAAGACCTCCTCCATGCCAGTTTTAGAAGTAAAATGTTTTCCACCAACTTGGGACATCTTTTCTCTCTGTGTCCATGCACTTTAACATAAGGAAGCAACTCCTTTATGCCAAGTCAGACTACACTGTTCTAAGTAGCTCAGCATCATCAATGGGGAGCCATGTCCCTCCAGATGTTGTTAAGAGTCCAACTCCCACTAGTCAAAGGCAGCTCAAGTTCAACCAATGGTCAGGGGCAATGGGAGTTGCCATCCCCCAGGTTTGGAGGGCCACAAGTTCCCCATCCACAATATTGTACTGAGCACAATTCTCAACCCTCATCCCTGGTCTTTACTGACTGGCTGCAACACTCCAGGGTTGCATATAGGAGCCCTTTGTAACCTAGTCTGGAGACACAAGGGACTGAATTTGCGACATTCTGCATAGAGATCATGTGCCGTGCCATTGAACTATGGCTGTCTCCATAGTCCTAGCTCTGTGAGTAGCAGAGAACAAACCCTATTCTATTTGAACAGTGCTACTCATTATGAGGAACGACTGATAAGCACTCTTTGAATATGGTTTTTCTTTAAGTTGTGAACCTACCTGGTAGTATGATTAAGCCCACATTTAATCAATTTTCAAACCAAAATCTGTAGCTTTGTCAAATGCTTTTCTGAAATCAAGATAAATTATGTCCATGGCATTCCCACAATGCACTCAACTAGATTTAGAAAGATACAGCTCATCTGGAAGTTTGGGTTTTAGCACTCAATCAATGAGATTGGTTTTATTTTTCCTGGGAGTCTTTTTTGTTTTTATTTAACTGAAATCATCTTACTTTGTTACCTTCAAGGGTTTAACACCCTTTGACCCAAGAAGAACACTTTTGTTCCTGCAGCCAGATTCTCTGAGCTCATAAATCTTTGGCATAAAAGTTGGCCAACTTAAAATCTGCTCATTGACCTTGACCTGATGTTTGGAAAGTTTCTGAAATCTTGTTTTGGAGGAATTCCTGATTTGCAGCCAAAGTGTGCTTGTGTGGCTTTGCTTTCAGAATTAGTGGTTTATTTCAGGGAGAGCAGCCTTTTGCTTTTTTAAGCACACACACACACACACACACACACACACACACACACACACTATAATTAGATTTTTAAAAAGATGCCTTCTGGACATTTCTTTTCACACCTTTGTTCTTCAGTTGCCTTGTATGTCCCCAGGCTCTATTATTTTTTTGCTACAATGGATAACAATACCTGCTCCATTATGTGTTACAGAACAGCCAAAGGCCTGCTTCATCTAGATGGGCAAGGAACTTTCTATGGGCGTTTGAGCTGCAAAGCTGCTTGTTTTCTCCTTAGGTAACTTTATCCTCCAGGGCAGCAGCAGGCTTTAAATGAAAAAGGACATGATGTCCTTTCAAATGTAAATTACCTGTGTTTGTGTTTTAGAATTAAAAAAAGGAGGGGGGAATAACCCACTTGGCACTCAAGGAAGGTACAGTACTCCAGATACCCTGCCAGCAGGAGAGTGCAATCTCCTTCTCCTGTAATTAGGACTGTTAATTTCCCTTTGGTTTGACATACATTGACTGTGTGTGCTTGAGTGTTTGTTGTGACTGAGGCTGTGTGCACACTTTACCGTTGGTAGCACAAAGATGTACAGCAGGTCTCCCAGTATAGAATTGTGCACAGTTGTCCTCAGGATGCTGTTTTTATCCAGATTGATTCTAGAGGCTGCTGGGTGTGGGTACTTGATAACACTCTTGAAAACCCTCCCCTTAGTTTGGTTTCCTCCCCACACATGCCCCAGGTGAGTGGAGATCTTGGTATACACCCACCCACAATGTGGTTGGGCAGATGCTGTAACATGCAGTTCAGCTGCATGCAAACCCAACAGCTGTGAATTAGAGCCCTGGCATCTCCTGGCCTCTGATGAGGGCATCTGGAGAAAGCCTTCCAACCATGCTCTTGGCTTCTGGGCAGGTTCATGCAGGAGCTGGCCATCTTTCAGGTAAAGGTAAAGGGACCCCTGACCATTAGGTCCAGTCGTGGCCGACTCTGGGGTTGCGGCGCTCATCTCACTTTATTGGCCGAGGGAGCCGGCGTACAGCTTCCGGGTCATGTGGCCAGCATGACTAAGCCGCTTCTGGCAAACCAGAGCAGCGCACGGAAACGCCATTTACCTTCCCAGCAGGTACCTTCCCTATTGATCTACTTGCACTTTGACGTGCTTTTGAACTGCTAGGTTGGCAGGAGCTGGAACCGAGCAACGGGAGCTCACCCCGTCATGGGGATTTGAACCGCCGACCTTCTGATCAGCAAGTCCTAGGCACTGTGGTTTAACCCACAGCGCCACCTGTATCCCAATCCTTCAGGTAACCTGGTCCTAAACCAGTTAATTACTGCTGTGTGAATAAGTGGCTCCTTTCATTCTCAAACTAGTGCATTTTTTTAAATATCTTTATTGAGTTTATAAACAAAAATAATAATAAGAAGAAAGAAAATACAAAGACCAAAGAATTTCCCATAAAGGAGAAAGGTAGCATTTAAGTTTATAAACTGCTCAAATCTATGTTCGAGTTCAATTAATCGTAGCTGCCTACATATAATTTAATATGCCTATATACAATGTAACAAACAGAAATAAAAAGAAATGTGAATAATTTCAATTAAGTCCATAATACTCTTCCTGCTGTAACCATTAGATCCAAACATCGCCTTCCTGCTTACCATATATCCAGTATTTAATTTCGTCATTATTGTTTTTTGTATTAATACCATATGTTGTTATTCTGTAATGTCAGAATCAAACTAGTGCATTAAATGACCTTGTAGTTCTGGTGTTCAGGGAATGTAGCACATCAGTGCCCAATTATCCAAGGGACATCCTTGATGACTAGGTAATCAGTAGAATGCAAAAATTGGAGTGATATTTCCATATGGTTACACAGATACACCTGGGTAATGATCAGGCTATGTTTGAAGAGGAAATAGGAAGTTTTGAGTATTCGAGTTAGCACAGCACATACATTCCTGGCAAAATTTTGGTATGGAAAGAACGGAGGAGACAAATTCTTCCTGATTTTGTAACATGCAAATTGTCTTCAAAATACAAAACAATGGCCTCAACTGGATCCATTTAACCCCCACCATTTTGCTGCAAGTGTTTGCACCTTAAAAAAACCCCACAATTCCACATTGCATTAAATAACTGTCCGTCACTTAAGCTCTGCCCCCCTTGCTGCGTAGGAGGTGAACGTTTCTCTGAAGGGGATTTAACACAGTTATATAAAATAACAGAAAGCCATCCCGAATTGCTGCAGATAGATTATAGCTGCAGCTTTTGAGCTTCTGCTAGTGTCAGTGGAATATTCCTGAAAATGATTATAATTATGAGACACATAAATAAATGTAAATACTGGCAGTTATTAAGTCAGCATACAGAAACATAAGCAAACCCTGAAACAAAAGAACAGCAGGAAGCAGGAAGCAATGGAGTGAAAGTGTTCTAGTTAGACCATCCAACCTAAGTAATGGAAGATGTCAAGAATTCCTTGAAGTATGGACTGAATCTTGAGGGCTCAGTCACATGAGAACTCACTCCCGCTGCCTCCACAGATCCTGCAAGATGAACCAATAAATATATGTGAAGATGTCACCTTGTGCCCTCTCCCAAAGGCTTTGAAATGCTGGGGTCAGCTGTAAGGTCAAAGTCCATGTTGCTTGGTAAACCAGACGAAGCAGAACCATTTTGACTAAAAATCTGATGCAGCCCTAGTGCCTCTTGCAGATTATGCATCAGATTATGTGTCAGTTTATTTTCCAGCCACAGTGATCTGCCTAAGTCCAGCATACCAATTCTCTAATATAATCAGTACTCTCCCCCCCAGCTGGAACTTGCTGGAACTTAGTTCCTGCACCGCTCAGGTGGGTGCCATTGCCATTCTAAGAGAACAAGGGAGGTGTTCATGGCGAGTTCCAGCACCTCTCTTTTCTAGAAAAATTGCACTGAATATAATGATGATAATAATTTGCTAGTTCTAATGATTCTGCCCACTCCCTGCTTGTGCAAGAGATTGCCCCCAGCCATCTGGAGCAGACTGGAGGTGGGGGCAGCAGAGACTGAAGCAGGGCAAGGAAGGAGAAGCCCTGCTAGCTGAGCAGACATCACCCCATGCAGTGGCGGAGCTTCATGCTCTGGCACTGGGGGGGGGGGGCGGAGAGCAGGCGGGGGCGGGCTGGCTGCGATTGCACCCCACCGGGATCGTGCTGCCAGGGCGGTGCAATCCCCCCACCCCCCTTTTCCTCCGCCAGTGGCCTCATGTTGCATTGGATCCCTCTCATTATTTGTTGGTGCTTTAATTGTGGTGTTTTGTATTTTAAACATTTGCTTGCTTTGTAAGCTGTGTAGATCATTTTTATTGATGGGTGGACATAATAATAATAATAATAATATTATAATAATTTATTATTTGTACCCCACCCATCTGGCTGGGTTTCCCCAGCCACTCTGGGCGGCTTCCAACAAAGATGAAAAATACACTAAAATGTCACATATTAAAAACTTCCCTGAACAGGGCTGCCTTCATGTCTACCCATCAATAATGTGTGTGTGTGATCCAAATAAGTTCTGATCTAAGTAGAGCCACTGAAATTAATGGGTCTAAGTAAATCATGTCTAAGGGATGCGGGTGGTGCTGTGGGTTAAACCACAGAGCCTAGTGCTTGCCGATCAGAAGGTCGGCTGTTCGAATCCCCGCAACAGGGTGAGCTCCCGTTTCTCGGTCCCTGCTCCTGCCAACCTAGCAGTTCGAAAGCACATCAAAGTGCAAGTAGATAAATAGGTACCGCTCCAGCGGGAAGGTAAACGGTGTTCCTGTGCGCTGCTCTGGTTCGCCAGAAGCGGCTTAGTCATGCTGGCCACATGACACGGAAGCTGTCTGTGGACAAACGCCGGCTCCCTCGGCCTATAGAGCGAGATGAGCGCACAACCCCAGAATCGTCTACGACTGGACCTAATGGTCAGGGGTCCCTTTACCTTTACCTTAAGTCATGTCTACTAATTTCAATGGGTCTGTTCCAAGTAGGGTTAGCATTGGATACAGGCTAATAATAATGTAGTGTGACTGTTTTCTTTTTTTACCTCACTTCTCCCAGGAAGCTCCGCTGAGCCGCAGAACATTGGACCTGCAACTCTGCTCGGGAATCAGCAGATGCAGAGGTTTATTAGAAAGGCGATAGCCTAATTCCAATTCCACCAGACTCAAGTGCATTTTTAATTACATTACCACAAAGGTGCAGAAATCTGTATGAGACAAGCCTCTTGAAGATTACAGCTCACCACTGAGACTGGATGCTTTTAAATGCTCCTGCAATATGCTCACGTATTTTTTCATGCAAAGAGAGAGAGGTCAGCAGGATTCCTGCCTGGAGCATCTACTGATACCAGTTTTCTCAAGTTGCATTAGGCACTGCGGAATATTGCTCTCTCTCCCTCTCTCTCTCTCCCTCCCCCCCCCTTCTGTGATGAGGTTTTCTTGCTAACGTTTATGTCGGTTCTAAAGAAAAGAATTTCACATTCTAACTAGGCTCCCACATAGGAAATGTGTCAGGTTACTAAGCGTAAGAGGCTTTAGTCTAGGCAGGGAGGGAGAAGAAAATGTGTTGCTCCCTTAAGGAAGAATAAAATAAAAAAGAGGTCAGTGTGACTAGAGTGAAAGTGTGTCATTTAAATAGGAAAGCAAGAGAGCAAAGGAAGCAGAATAGCTGAGGAAATGTTGCTTGCATAATTCCATAAAACTAACCTAGGGCAGCTCAGAGGACCAATGACTGAGGCAGGAAGTGATGGCATACCCCACCCCAGTATGTTGGTGGAATGGAATTGTTCTTTTTCTGGTCATTTTGCCATTCTGCGTCCAGGGCTGTGTGGGGATGGCTGGACCAGGCTGGGGATTCTGTGGCACCCCAGATGTTGCTGGACTCCAGTTCTCACCAGCATGAGCCAAATGGTTAGGGAAAATGGGAGTTAGAATCATAGAACTGTAGAGTTGGATGGGACCACGGCGGTCATCTAGTTCAACCCTCTTCAAGGCAGGAATCTTTTGGCCCAACTTGGGGCTTGAATCCACGACCTTGAGATTAAGAGTCCCATGCTCTACTGACTGAGCTAAGACCTGGAGGGCCACAGGGTTCCCAATGAATAAACCAAGTTGGTATTTTGTGCCAAAACATGCAGAATTCTACAAGGTGCAGAACATAAACTTTGCATACATGACGAATAATCCTTCTGTGCTGTTCGAGCTTGTCATGGAATCATAGAGCCTGAGGGGCACATTCCATTGTGAGCCACCTTCCAGCAGCCACATGCCACCGGTGGGCAGGGACAGAGGTTAAAAAACAGGGCGGAGCAAAGTCTGCACTTTTTAAAACCTTTGCAGAGTAGGCTGTTTTCTGCACATACTCTCTCACCTTGCTCCCATGTTTCACCCAGGCAAGCAAGAGTCACCACCAGACTTCAGTGACATATTCCAGCCAGGCAAAAACACTCAAGGAGGGTGCAAAGTGAGGGGAATGTCCTGGGGAGAAGAGGGTATGTGGAACCATCCAGTCAGCATGAAAGGGAAATTTATGGCTACTGAATCTTCTCTCCCTTTGTGCCAATTGGAGCTATTCACAGTGAAATAAGGTGACTCATCCCCTCGGGATTGGCTCCTAGCCCCATGTTGGCGGTGCCATTTTTGCCAATCTCCCATAAAAATAACAATTTAAAAATGGCCTTTTTGTGATTTGCCCATGTTGTAAACAAAATCTGCCCTTTTCCCCTTACACTTATGAACATTACCATATATCTAAGACCTCAAAATTCCTATCACACCCCCCAAAAATCTCAACAACCTTTCATTCTGGATTTGCATTGTTTGAAATATGGCAACCCTACATCAAGGGACGCAGGTGGCACTGTGGTCTAAACCTCAGAGCCTTTTGGGCTTGCTGATCAGAAGGTTGGTGGTTCGAATCCCCGTGATGGGTTGAGCTCCCGTTGTTTCCTGCCAACACAGCAGTTCAAAAGCATGCCAGTGCAAGTAGATAAATAGATACCGCTCTGGTGGGAAGGTAAATGGCGTCTCCATGTGCTTCTCTGGTTTTGCCAGAAGCGGCTTAGTCATGCTGGCCACATGACCCGGAAAAAACTCTGTGGACAAACGCCAGCTCCCTCGGCCTGTAAAGTGAGATGGGCGCCGCAACCCCAGAGTTGTCTGCGACTGGACTAATCTGTCAGGGGTCCCTTACCTTACCTTACATTAAGGGACAATTTTCCTGCTTCCACCAAAGCTAAGAATTTAGGAACATTGAAAACACAAGGTGCTTCAATTTCCAGAGAATAGTATGTACATTTTCTTATGTACAATGGATCATCAAGGAAAACACAACTGAAGTCATTCAAAAATAAGATATTGGAGCTCTCCAAATCATTAGCATATATACATGCACAGAAAACAGTAGATCTAACTGAAAGGCAGCACATGGAGAACTGCATTGATAATTGCAATGCAATTACTACTACTACTATTACTATACAGTATAAGTATCAGATTAAAACCTTAGAAAGGGGCATGGCTATAACTACCACGAAGGGACATGTGCTTCTGAATTTGCCACCACATTACTTTCCTTAACAAGCAACAGATCACTGGATTCTTTGGCAGAAACCTTGACTGTTAGTGGTATGAGAGCATGCTAAATGTATTTTGTGTGGATGACACCCAAGATTTTGATTCTGGGACTGTCTGCATGCAAAGTTCAGGCTTCTCCCTTATGTTCATCCCTAGCAAAGTTGCGACTGATAGAGGTGTTGTTGTGATTTTATAAGCAAGCAACTCGGCCACTTTCTGTAGGTGTGATAGGCTTCTCAGCCATTTAGACCAGCTTGTCTGGGGCGTCTGCTTCCTCCTAATAAGCCTGACACGATGTTTAGTTGCCTCAACGTCAGTGCTGTAAAACTGAATGACTGTGAATTGGGAATATTTGCTACGCTCTCCACAATCCCAGTGGGTCGTTAGCTTTTTCTTTCCCCTCCAAAGATCTTAATTAAAGACTGCTTCCTGTTAATTCTCTCTAGCAGCCTATTAGAGCACCCTGGAGTTTAACTGTGCTCTGCTGTCAGTCTTTAGAAGTGGGACAGTGCTTTCTTCATCAATATAGTTATGTGCATGAATTACTGCTTTGATCTGCATGTGGGCTGTGTTTTCTTGGAATCATGATCCACATATAGGGATTTGGGTGCACTGATGTGAAACCATTCAAGTTTTATACAGTTCAGTAAGTTTAGGGTATTTTCTTAATGTGGATCTGCTTTAGAAAAGAGCAGCTTCCAGGCTGTCCAATTCTACCACTGACCAATCATTGCTCTTCTGCTGTAAGTGGCATGTGGAATTGAAATGGACATGGGTGGCACTGCGGTCTAAACCACAGAGCCTAGAGCTTGCCGATAAGAAGGTCGGTGGTTCGAATCCCCATGACGGGGTGAGCTCCCATTGCTCGGTCCCTGCTCCTGCCAACCTAGCAGTTCAAAAGCACGTCAAAGTGCAAGTAGATAAATAGGTACCACTCCAGCGGGAAGGTAAATGGTGTTTCCGTGTGCTGCTCTGGTTCGCCAGAAGCGGCTTAGTCATGCTGACTACATGACCCAGAAGCTGTACGCCGGCTCCCTCAGCCAATAAAGCGAGATGAGCGCCGCAACCCCAGAGTCGGCCACGACTGGAACTGGTCAGGGGTCCCTTGACCTTTACCATAAGATAACAGTTTTTATGTGTGGATATTCCTCAGGCTCCACCATAACTTGTTTATTGAGTATTCATTATGATTTATTTACGTTAGATTATGTACTGCTTGATTAGGAATGGCTTAGAAAGTGGATTCCCATTTAGTGCTGTGCTTACCTAATTCACACATTATGAAAACATCTGAGACCTGAAACACAGCCATCCTTCAAAATCCGTTCTTCTGCGAATGTTGCAGTGCGGTTCTCCAGCCAAGTAATCCATACAAAAAAACACATGTACAAATGTGCATGTAGCAAGTGCATTATACAAATGACATAAACCAAACTTTTAAATAAAATAACTTTTAGATCCCTCTCCTCTTTGGCATCCTTCAAACTGCCATTTATTGCTTTGATGTTTGGTTCATGTTAAAATGAATCTGCTGCTTTCTCCACCAAAATAGAAGAACCTCAAAGTAGCATACAACAAAATTTAAAATTACAATAATAGAAAACAGCCAAAATAAAGTAATGCAGTTAAATAATGAAAATATCTGAGCCACGGGGAAAAAATGTGAATAAAATCACAGGCAGTGTGGTGAAAGTGCTTAAGAGTGTCAGGCTTAAAACATGAGAGACAGAGATTCAAAGCAAAAATGTTGTGTGAATCAGCCCTTGGACTGCATATCATCCATTGTTTAGTAAGCTCTAGGGATCAAAAGTTTCTATCCCTGGAGCTCTTTGCCTTTGATCTTCAGGGGCCAAAATGTCTAATGCCAAAACTGCAACCTACATAAACCAGACGGGCTTATATCGCACACTGAAAACATCTTTAACTTTTATGAACACCATTTGAATGTTTAGGAAGCTGCCTTATACAGAGTCAGACCATTGCTAGATCTAGCTCAGTACTGCATGCACTGACTGGCAGTAGCTTTCCAGGGTTTCAGACAGAAAGTATTTTCCCAAGCTCTACCTGGAGATGCTGGGGATTGAACCTTCTGCACCCAAAGCAGCCCCCCTTTCGTTCTGTCAGCCTTATGATTACTTGCAAATCTCTCATTTTGGAGGAGCTTAGCACATCCTTTTCAAAAACAGCATGTGCAATTTCTCCTCCTGCATCTGCTGTGAAAGAGCTTTCGAGTGTTCTGTAGTTGGGTTGCCACCTCCTCTCACTGCCAAAATGCAGAGGTGATAATGATGTAGGTCATTGTGGCCTTCCTGACCTACATATGTCAATGCTCTTCTGGGGTGTTACTCACAGTTACAGATGTAGAACAGACTGAATGCTGTTCTACATCTGGACCTATTATCAGTTAATGAAAAGTCTATTTGTGTATTACCAGGTTATATAAAATAGAGAGCCTGTGAAATACAATAGTATATTCGCTTGTTTCACTCTTCACCACAGTACTGGACTGAATTTTCCATTCAACAGCATTCCATTTTAAACCAATTTCCACCCAGAAAAGAAGGGCTTCCCCCTTCTTATGCAGACTCGGTATCTATCCCAAGATCTGGCCTGAGGCAGATGATGTAGAAAGTTTGCTGAACCAAAGCAGGCCTGGTTCTTTTTCTGTCTGGAAGGTAGATTGCTGGATAACTCCTATGGATGCTGCCCTCAAGTTCATAAAAGAAAAAGAGAGAGAGAGAGAAAGGATACAATTTTCTCTATTTTTGATATTCAGTTGATAAATTCCCATAATTATATCGCCAAAGTGGCACCACCCACATAGTAGGAGAAGGTATCAGCTACCTCGCGGAAGCTTCAAGGTTTGCAGAAGTACAAACAAATATTTCAAACATTCCCACCCATGGCCATAACACAGCCCAATTAAGAAGCTATAGAATGCTGAGTGACTGTCAAGAATGGGGTTGGAATAGAAAAATGGGTGAAGAGGAATGGAGTGGCTGGTATCTTGGACACTTGGTGCTTCACACGGCAACATTTTTTTTAATAGACCTGTGTTATAGACCTGCCTTTCTAAAAACAGTAGAACCAACAATGGGAGGAACATGCCCCCCACCAATTCACAACAAAATGGAAGTGGAAACAGATTTCACCCCTGACACAAAATAAGGCATGCTTAGAATAAAGTAGGAAAAATATAGCAGGCATCCTATTTCGATCAGGGAAGATGCACTGTACCAAAACACCAATAGTTCCTCCACTGCACAATCATGAACAATAGTAGGTTTGGGTTGTAGTCTATATTTCCCATTCAAAAAAGCTGAGAGGAAAACAGTGGTGATTTTAAACATTGGCAGACGTTTGAGTAGAGTGAGCAGGAAGAAACACTGGTGGAGGAAGGAAGTGGCAGGTTTGAGTACAGTGAGAAGGGAGTTTGGAAAAAACTGTTGTGTTGGCTTTCTGGTGTTAGTTTCTGTGATGTCATCCTTTACTAACAATCCCTTAGTTCTAGTTACAGGTAGGTAGCCATGTTGGTCTGCCATAGTCAAAACAAAATAAAATAAAATAAATCCTTCCAGTAGCACCTTAGGGACCAACTAAGTTTGTTATTGGTATGGGATGAAGTGTGCATGCACACGAAAGCTCATACCAATAACAAACTTACCATATTTGTCGCTCTATAGGACGCACTTTTCCCCCTCCAAAAATTAAGGGGAAATGTGTGTGCGTCCTATGGAGTGAATGCAGGCTCCTTGGCTTTAGCGATAGCAACGCGAAGCCTCCAAAGCGCAGAGGGAGCGCTCCCAGTCCCACCAGGAGATGCTGGGGACTGAACCTGATGCCTTCTGCACGCTAAGCCATTGTTCTGCCACTGAGCTATGGCCCTAGCTCACAATATTGCTGTCAGGATAAAATGGAGAAGGTGGAGGCTGAAATGTGTATGCTCTGTGGAGGAAAGGTGGGATGGAAGTATAAGAAGGAATAAAGTATGTAAACTAGCCTATAAGTGAATAAACTACAGTATATTTTTAACTTACTCTCCTAATAATTTGTAGATAAATTATAAAAGTGGTATATAAATTTTGTTAAATAAAAAAGAGGAAATGTTCAGACTTTCAAACAGTATGTTATGCCTGAGCCTTCACTGCTGAAACTCCCAACAGCATTTTCATGCTCACAAACACCTGATGAAGGAACCATTGTGACATAACCCATTCAAGCAGAGTGAAGGGGCAACAGGCTGTCAACAGTGGCAGTAGTTGGGGGCTCCCATCTATTCAAAAGCCACAGAAAGTCTTTTCATACTGCCTGAGGAATTAATCCCTTATTTAACGTTCATAATTGCTGGATAGATTTAACAGGACTGAAGCTAACATTTGCTTGGATTTGGCACCATTGATAGGGAACTGCCTGCTGTGTCCTCCGCTTTGAAGTCACCCTGGTCTTTGGGCCTCCAGCACCTTCTTCAGCATGTCCAACCCATCTAAGAGGCATATGATACACTGGGTTATGAAGAAGCCCCTCGGCCAGACCTTCTGCCTCTGCACCGGCTTGCAACACTCCTCACATTTCACCCTACTTCATGAGGAGCAAGACACAACCCGCTCCGCTCAGGAGGTCCAAGCAGGCGCAAGGTGCTGCGATTGCTGAAGCTCACCGACCCCAGGTTTTTAAGATCTGTCATTGGCAGCGTTGGCTGGAAGAGCCCGCAGGCGTGGCAAGCAAAAGAAGACTCCAGCGGGAACAGGAAAAGGGATGAGGGCTAGGCTAGAGGCAAGAAGGCTCCAAAGCTATTGGCGGGGTGGGATTGCTTTGGAAGATGCCTTCTCACAATCTCTACCCTTGAACCACGTAAGGACATAAGAAGTCCCTACTGGATGAGGCCACATTGGCCTGTCTAGTCCAGCATCCTGTTCTCACAGTGGCCAACCAGAGGCCTGTAGAAACAAGATGTGACGAGATTTATTTATTTATTTATTTATTTATTATTAATTTTATTGAGTACAAATTAGAAAAAAATACAAACATACAAAAAAAGGAAAATACATGTAACCAATAAAAAATTAGAAAACATTTTACCGCTTCTCATATTTACAATTATTTGCACCTCTACAAAACAATATTCACAATAAAGAAAAGAAATGAAAAGTAAAATATAAAAGAAAAGAAGAAGAAAAAGAAGATAAAGAAAAGGAAGAAATAAGATCAAGAATGAGAATTTTAAAAGTAGATAAGTATTCACTATATACAGCTATTTCCAATCTATATTTATGTTTTCATCATATCCTTATCTAGCAAGTCCACCACATGTGGTATAATGTGCCTTTTGTCCTATTACATTTCCAGCATTTATTGTTGTTCACTTTATTCATTTTTGACAATCTGTCAGGAGTTAAGTACCATCTATGATGAATTTTTCTGTAAAGTAAACTATATGTTTGAACTTACTTTTCAGTCTGTAGCCTGTTTCTTTGATAAACAGGCTAAAAAGGGGGGGGGGGGAGATCAGCCTTAATGGCTAATTCCTATGCCTTCAATTAATAATAATAATAGTAATAATAGTAATAATAATAATTTATTATTTATACCCCGCCCATCTGGCTGGGTTTCCCCAGCCACTCTGGACAGCTTCCAAAAAATATTAAAATACAATAGTCTATTAAACATTAAAAGCTTCCCGAAATTAAACTGCAGAAGATGGAATTTAAACTCTGCTTGGCCCGACGCTTTAAAAACTGATCCCTTTGTCTGTTCACCCACACATGTGCGTCTGTGGAGAAATAAAACATGGTTAATTATATTTCCTCACCTACCTAATAAAGCCCATACAAACTAAACACTTCTTTCCTCTCAGTGTTTCTCCTTTCTTGCTGTACTCATATGTCTCCCTCTTCCATTCCTCAGTTGCCTTATATGAGAGAGATAAAGGATGCTGAAGCCTCAGATATTATACAGTACCTTCACAGAATGCATTTCACTCCTGGCACCATGTGTTGTTTTCGATATGGAGTTCCAGATTCAGTGTAGTGATTCAGAAGAGAGATTTTATTAACAAGCAACACCCATATATGTGTAACATCAATCAACTGAACAAGCTGGCAGGCTTGCTGTTAAAGATTCTATGCATCTTAAAGATGCAGCAACATATATCACCATGGGGTGTTAAAGAAAACTGCAGAATAGAAGGGAGGGTGAGGCATGGAAAATCGGGGTACCCTGTGTGCAAGGGACAGCTGAGAAAGGTAAGGAGGAGGGGACAAGGTAAAGGGGGTGAAGGTGAAAATGGGAGGTGCAAAGTGGGTTACAAAAAGGACTAAATAGTTTGGGGTGAAAAATGAACGCAAGGGCATATGAGGGTCTGGAGAATAGGAAGGGATTGTGGCTTCATAACTGGACAAAATATGAAAAAGGTGTTTAGCAGTTGCAATGTGTGGGAGGAGGAGGAGGTTGCAGGAGGTTACCATAGGGGTGCTTTGTAGTGAATGGAGGGTTGCACAAAAGGCAGAAAAAGGAGGCACAGACACGGGTGAAAGTGGAAACAAGAGTGCCAAGTGAGGCTGCAGATCAGACTAGAGAGGCAGCTTCAGAAATATGGTTGGGAAGGTGGCAAGGAGTTGCACAGTGTAGGAAGTAAAAGCTCTAAGGCAGAACTTTCCAAACTCTGTGTCACAACACATTAGTGTGTCGGCTGCAGTGTGTAGGTGTGTTGTACGAACGCTCCCTGTGCTCCTCCTGGGGCTGAAAAGGGGTTAACCTCCGGTTTGCAAGTAAAGCTGAATTACTGTGTCACAAAATGATGCATGTCTAAAAAGTGTGTCACCAACATGAAAAGTTTGGAAGGCTCTGCTCTAAGGGGTGGGGGGGTGGGGAGAATGACAAGGGAGTTACCAAGTAGAATTATTATTATTATTATTATTATTATTATTATTATTATTATTATTTTAAATTGATATCCCGCCTATCTGGCTGGATTTCCCCAGCCACTCTGGGCGGCTTACAACATATAAAACACAATGAAACATCAAACATTAAAAAATAAGATATCCTATACAAGCAACAAACAAATCAAGAAATCAAGAAAAACCAATAACAGCAACAATAATAAACAGTTTACAGTTATACCCAAATTAAAGTAACCACAAACCCCAACATTCAAAACATTCAACCAACACCAACCCAACAAAAATGAAACAGAGGAACCTAAAATAGAATCGTTTAAAACATTTTAAAACAGCCAGTTGCCCCAGCCCAAGAGTTGTTCCAGCAATGTCCCAGTGGCCTTCCGGGAGCCTCTTTTAGCTGTCCAGGGTGAGTCTGGGCCCCACCCCCTAGGCCAGGTGGAAATGGGTCTTGCAGGAGGGAATAGGTCTTTCTTCCAGCACTCACAGCAGCAGCAAGCAACAAGCAAGGGCAATGTGTATGTGTATCTTCTTCTTCTTTGGCGATCCCTCATAGCCGAGTAAGATTGTCTTCCAAGAACATGGTTTTAACAATGAGTCCGTAAAAGATTGTGGAGGCCGATTCTGGATCCACACGTCCTTCCACAGTGAGGACATTGGTTTCTGGGCAGGAGTTGATCATTGACTATAGTGAAGGCTTGCCAAATGTGCTTTCCTCTTAGCATGTTTCTCCCTTTCATCCTGAGTTTGAGCATCTTCAAAGTCAATGACCACCTTCGGTAAAGGCTGTTCTCCCATTGGAGCACTCGCAATTCCATTCTAAACTATGAATAGCTGAACAAGTTTCTTCTTCCATCCAGGACACACTCAATAGGAAGCCACAGCAGGGTTTCACTTCCCAATATGTGGACATGGAGCAAAAACCTCCAAATCTAAATAAAGAACTAAAACTGCAGGAGTCACTCAAAGTGTCCTTTTTTCTTTTTCTTTATTTCTATTTCCTATATTTTCCCAGTCACACTTTCTAACTTCTCTAAACAGAGCTTAATAAAACTCACAGCTACCTCTTTTATAGTTGTGTGAGCTCATTTGTTTGTAAAGTGTGTTGAAATGGGGCAATCTGAAATGCGTGTGTGTGTGTGTGCGCACTGTTGTAAAACTTAACCTCATTTGGCGAATACCTTTATTCACACTTCTCAAACTGTTAAAGCTGCAAAAATCAGGTGCCGTTATCGTCTTGTTTACTTTTTCTTCCTGTGAGATTTATTTTAAGGGGTAGCTTTGGAATGCCACACTTCAATGTATTCCCTCTTGTTGCATACACTGCGAGGATTTCTTAAAAGACACAAGATGGTCCCTAGTCAGTCCACTGGTGGTGTGGGGGGGAGCCCCCCCCCACAAGCAAACCATAACCCCAAATTACCAGCTTTCATTTTACAAAGAGTATGTTCCAAAAATGTGTTGTTGTTGTTGTTGTTTAGTCGTTTAGTCGTGTCCGACTCTTCGTGATCCCATGGACCAGAGCACGCCAGGCCCTCCTGTCTTCCATTGCCTCCCACAGTTTGGTCAAACTCATCCTATGCAATATTTTTCTTTACAGCATTGGACTTTCCTTTCGCTTCCAGGCATATCCGCAACTGAGCGTCCTTTTGGCTTTGACCCAGCCACTTCATCAGCTCTGGATCTACTTGTACTTGTCCTCCGCTCTTCCTCAGTAGCATGTTGGATGCCTTCCGACCTGAGGGGCTCATCTTCCAGCATCATAACTTTTATATGCCTGTTGCCTTTGTCCATGGAGTTTTCTTGGCAGGGATACTGGAGTGGCTTGCCGGTTCCTGCTCCAGGTGGATCACGTTTGGTCAAAACTCTCCACTATGACCTGTCCATCTTGGGTGCCCTGCTCAGCATAGTTCATAGCTTCTCTGAGTTATTCAAGCCCCTTCACCACGGCAAGGCAGTGATCCATGAAGGGGCTACGTGAGATATCAGGAAAAATGTACATCTACTATTCTTCTCCTTCTTTTGTGAGAAACTGGCCTGTTCCGCCTTTCAGTTTTTCACTTTGCTGCCCTGCCCTGGCACCAAATCATGCAGAGGGGTTGGATGACTTAGAGTTAAAGGAATCCCAAGTTATCTTTTAAGGGCACAAACAAAGGATGATATCCAATGTTAGTCATACTCAGATTAGATGATAAACAATGGATTGCAGTAACTTAAATAATTAATTTCAGTGGATCTCCTCTGAGAATGACTTGGTTAGATGTCACTAAAAAATAATAAAGTGCCATTACCCTCCACTACATAACATTTCAGGCTGCTGAGGTGCCTCTCATTGGAAAGGCTTTCCAAAACTTGCGTATCCAGCTACAATTCCCATCATCCCTGACCACTGGTCCTGCTAGCTAGGGATGATGGGGGTTGTAGTCCAAAACCAGCTGGAGTTTCAAGTTTGGGAAATCCTAGGAAATCCCATTACTTATAGAGAACCCAAAACACTTAGAATAACACCTTACTTGTTGGTTGGGAATATTTCCAGCCCATTTGCTTCATGTACATAACACTTAGTATGGCTGAGTATGGACTCACTCTAGGCCCATATTCTGATATTAAAAGGAAATTGGAGTATACAGGCATTTAACTTTTTTAAAAAATGGTAAAGGTTAAATAATGACCCTGTAAGCTTATTAGTTATAGGTTCCAAATTCTGTATGTCAAGAATCTGGCCAATGGAGACTAGATAGAGGGGGTCATAGTGATGGGAGCCCCTCTGCTTTGGATGCCAAATGGAAGTAGCTGGGAGGATGGGGTTCCACCAAAGACGATTTGTCCACCTAGCCCACTGTTGTCTACTCTGACTGGTAGTAGCAGTCCATATGGACATAGGAAGCTGCCTTAAAGTGAGTCACACCAATGGTCCATCTACCTCACTACTGTACAAATTGACTTGCAATGGCTCACCGCAGTTTCATTCAGGAGTCTCTCCCACCCTACCTGAAGATTCTTGGGTTTGAGCCTTGGACTTTCCACATTCAAAGCATGTAGCATCTTCCAGTGTCTGGGGATGCTAGAAATTAGATCTGGGGCCTTCTGCAAGTCTTTCAACACCTCCGTCTCTTTGTCCCCTGCCTAAGGAGTGCCTGCTTAATCAACTGAAAACTTTCCATCAATGAATCTCACCATTTTAAGTTAATGAACACTGTAGCCCTACTTTTAATGCAAGGGTTGCCCTGCAGTGTCATGAGGCAATTGGTGAATATATATTGTGTGCATAAACAGAACTGAGGTCCAGATCTGGAGGTGCCTCCTGCACCTTTAAGAATGGTAAAGAATGGAAAATTCCACAGGGTGTGGCTTCTCCACCCACTACACCACTTAAGCATTTAAAACGCCCAACAACCTTCTCATGCCTATGCAACACTTAAAGGCACTGGAACTTAATCCAGGTCTGGACTTGGCAGCTGTGCTGAATAAGCATTGGGATGAAGAAGGGGCAGCTGCCTCCCCAAGCAAATGAAGGCAAGAGTAATTGAAGTTGTTTGGAACAGGCTATATGCAGGTTTGGAGCAGGATCGTGGGCACATTCCTTCCCTTTGGGTCCCCTCCTACCTTGATGGATCCTGACAAACTTCCCTGCTGCCAGGGACAGCAGCAGTGCTCTGAAACAGTACCAGGCTGCTGGAAACCATTTAAATTACCCACATGCCCTAGACCATAGGTCTTCAGCCAGTGAGTCAGGGCCCTCAGGTGGTTTGCAAGGCCACACTTAGACTGACCCAGACCAAAGGAACACTGCATGCATGCCTGGACTAGGACATGTTATTCTGGTGAGATGTTTATTTTCCCAGTTTCCATGGCAGAAAGAAAGGCACAAGCCGTATATATAATTCAGTATATTCAATATATATAATTCAGTAGTAGTGCTGAATCAACACTATGGATATTGCTATGTTAATATCTATTTTAGGGTTAATAGTGTGCCATCTCCCGGTATGCCCCACGGAGAGCCTCAAGGTCCATAGATAGCAACACCCTAGTGGTCCCAGGCCCTAAGGAAGTCAGATTGGCTTCAACCAGAGCCAGGGCCTTTTCAACTCTGGCCCCGGCTTGGTGGAACGCTCTGCCTCATGAGACCAGGGCCCTGCAGGATCTGATTTCTTTCCGCAGGGCCTGTAAGACAGAGTTGTTCTGCCTGGCCTTTGGCTTGGAGCCAATTTGATTCCCTCCTTCTCTTTCTTTTTTCTTTTCCTTTCTCTTCCTGCGATGAGGCTACATTTTAATATTTTAATGTTTAAATATTTTAATGTTGTATTTTAATTTTGTTTTTAAGTTGTAATCATTCAGCTTGTTTTTCTTATTGCTTGTTAGCCGCCCTGAGCCTGGCCTTGGCTGGGGAGGGTGGGGTATAAATAAATATTATTATTATTATTATTATTATTATTATTATTATTATTATTTTAGCACTATTAAATGTGAATCAAATGTGGAAATGGGTCCCATGTTTCAGCATTGAGTTAAGTGGGTGGTCTTGGGTCTGGATCAGTTGAGCACCACTGCCCTAGAGCAGGGGTGGGAGGTGTTTTTCGGCCCAAGGACTGCGTTCCCTTCCAGGGCCTACAAACCAGTGGGGTGAGGGGGAAGGTGCTGCCTGGAAAGGTGGGCAGAACATTGTATGCGACTCTTTCCTTTATACAGAAGGTTACATTCAGCCATCCAAAAGGCAGAGATTTCTACACTCACACATGCCTCCATCCACCTTTTGAGCCAGCAAGAGGCATTATCCCAGTTTAATGACACATTCCAGGAAGCTGTGTGGCCTGATGGAATCCCAAGAACCAAGCAGAGAGGCCTGGAGGGTTGCATTTGGCCTTCGGGCCTGAACAATGCTAAGCCAGGAGTGTTGTGGAAAATTAAAATGGTGGCTTCCCTATCCAGATAGTCTAAAAGAAAGGCAGGGCTGTTGCCTGCTAGTGTCAGGGTGCTAACACTGAGGCCAAATCCGTACCATACTTTTCATGCAGTATCCTACCACTTTAGGAAGTCATGGCTTCCCCCAAAGAATCCCGAAAACGGTGTTTTGTTAAATGCGCTGAGAGTTGTTGGAGTTGTTGTGATTCAGATCTACAATTCCCAGAATGGTTTAATGGTCAATCCCTCTTCTCAGGGAACTCTGGGAACTGTAGCTCTCTGAGAGGAACAGAGCATCTTCTAACAACTTTCAACACCCTTAACAACCTATGGTTCCCTCAGCCTAGATCTGAGGAGAATAGGAATGTTCTGGACCTTGGGATGCTGGGCTCTAGGCCCAGAGAGGGGACAAGCTCTGGACAGTTGCCACCTATGGCCTCACTGGCCAGGTGCGATGGGAGTCCAGGCCAAACTGACACTTGTTGCTTTGTGCATAAAGGATGTGCACATGTTTACTTCAGTGCGAACAAGCCATCTCCTTGCTGCGGTATCCATCCCACATCTGTAAAAGCTGTGAGACCTGGCAGGCTGCTTTACTGTAAGCCTACATTTTTCCCCCTTTTAATAAAGCACTAGAACTGATTGCTCTGGTGCTTTTGACATCCTTCTTTAGTATCCCTGCACCCAAACACTCCCACAAGCCCTTTTTTGGGCTTAGTGGATCAGGACAATCAGACATAATAGCGCCTCTGCTTGGGGAGGTAGCAGCATTCTTTCTGAACTCCCTAGCTATTCACTTCTGTTGGAGGGAAGAGGTGTGTGTGTATCATAGATCCTGTTTTGCACCCACTTAGGTATCCTGCTGCTGTTTGCATTAAAGAAATAATAACCTTCCAGCCCAGGTGGCTTCTGTACTTGGGAAATATGGGGGGGGGGGACCATCTTGTCCTTTGCTTCAGGTAGCAAAATGGCTGCTCACAAGTTATCCAGAAGCAAATGAAACTGAAATCATTTTACCACAAGGTTATATATGAATTTATGGGTTTGTACCTATAAAAGTGTTCCATTGTTTGCATTTGGGGTTCCAGTTCTCACACATCAGATGCCTCTGAGAAGGACTGTGTTATCTGATTAGACTTTGTTCACAAAGTTGTGTGTTTACTCTCAAAGTTTATGAGAAAAAAAGGAAAAGTACAAGTTACGTGTTTAGAAGTCATGGCAAGTCTTATGAAATTAAAATGGCCACAATCCAATGGAGAATTAAGTATCCTTAAGTCTTTGTTGGATTGCGGCTGTTGCTTCTTGGATTTGTTTTCTTTGAGAGATCAGGAGGACAAATGTCTCTTCTCTGTGAATTGCTGAAGTCTTTGACTTCTGCATGCCTCACAGTTGCATATGCCAAAAGTTAAATAGGTGTGTTCTAGTAAGGGATGAAACCTGCTCATTTCACTTTCTGTGTCAGTCTTGAAATTCTAGAAAGTCAAGTCTTCAACCTACTATACAATAATCATCATAATCTATGGCCCGGTAGCTAATCAACTGGTAGCTAATCACATGGTTTTAAGAAACTAAACTTTGCACCGTGTGCTCCTGGAAGTGATTTGCATGTGGTTAGCCTTGGGGAAGTAACAGAAAAGGGGCTGCCTTTCTCATAACAGCCCAGTGCAGGTGCAACACACCTTGCTTGCCTAACCATGGTTAGCTCCTCCCCTTTCCTTTCCTTTCCTTCTCCTTTCTCATAGAAATCCCTACTTCCTTTTAGCTTCAGAGCTAACTTTGTCTTATAAGCACATTTCCTTTTGGGTTGGTTGGGTTTTGTTAACCATGGTTACCTCCAAACCGTTTGATTAGGTGCAAATCCACAAGCCATACTTTCAGCTAACTAAGGTTAGCAAAAACACTGATGACAGTGTTACACTCACAGTAATTGGCTGCAATACTGAAAGTGATGCAGGAATGTCCCCTCAAGAAGGGAGGAGGAAGGACTCTGCAAACCCATTGGGTGTTTTTAAACTGCAGAACCATGGTTAAGCAGAATGATGCCTGCATTGGGCCTCTTCTTTGTGAATGAATTCCTGGGACAGATTCTGCAGAACCTTGGAGAGCTCCCCCCAAAAGGCAGATAATCCTGGTTTGAGGCCATGTCTAGAGTGGTCTTTCAGTCAATCTGTATAGGACAAGATTGTAAAACTTTGAAATCCCATTGCTTTCAATATATTAGTATTCCTGTGTTAGTTTTACTGGTTATAATTCTAGTACTTCTGTCTTGTATTATAGCATTTCTTTTACAATGTTGTGTTATGGAACTGTGGCTTTTTTTATTCATATACCACCATGCCATGCTAAATTTTAAATTGTGACAAATCACTATATGCCAGAATAGTGCTGCGGATTTCCTTATGGGAGCAGCAGTGGTGTGATCATGAAAACTGTGGGAAAATTACAGTGCAGAACTCCTACAATTTTCTGAGTTAACCATTTTCTCTCTCTTGAAACAATTAACATGGAAATTTATTTATATTCTATTTATTTTCTATACCTCCCTTCATCCAATGTTCATAGGGCGGTTTCCAATATGAGCACTAAACTTCTGCTAGATTCCACTAGATTCCAGAACTGCTTATACATGAAAAATCACTTTAAAATCACTAAAAATAACAGATAAGGAACTAGGAAGACAGAATAAAGTGCTGTCTGAATGCAGCCAAAGTTAAGCATTATTCTATGTGCTTCACTCGCTTTCTATCATCATATTTAGTTGGACTGAATGGCACTTCCCTTTGGGCAGACTTTGGCCATATTTTTTAAACACAGTAACCATTTGATTGCATTCCATTCGTCAGGAAAATGCAGTTATGAAAAAAAGAAGTTGCAAAATGCACATGAATATGGATGATATTTTAATGGTGCAATGAAGCATTTCTATTTACTAAGATGGTGTAAACCATTGAGAAAAAAATAATTTAAATAGTCTGTATCTGTATGTGTGTGTGTGCGTGCGCGTGTTAAAATAAATAGCATTACATAAAATAAATAGCATTACAAATGATACCTGGAAGATTCACATTGAGAGAGAGAGAGAGAGAGAGAGAGAGAGAGAGAGAGATGTAATTATTACTTGTTAAAATTAGGAAAACATTTTTGAGGCCAAAAGAAACACAATTAGTTGTAGGTTATGGAAGGTAACGGAACTGCCAACCTAGCAGTTCGAAAGCACGTCAAAGTGCAAGTAGATAAATAGGTACCGCTCCGGCGGGAAGGTAAATGGCGTTTCCGTGCGCTGCTCTGGTTCGCCAGAAGCGGCTTAGCAATGCTGGCCACATGACCCGGAAGCTGTACGCCAGCTCCCTCGGCCAATAAAGTGAGATGAGCAGCACAACCCCAGAGTCGGCCACGACTGGAACTGGTCAGGGGTCCCTTGACCTTTACCATAAGATGTAGCAAAAGCAGCACTGGCTACACACACAGGAGAGAGAGAAGTGTCAGCACTCAGTCTTGGGGCAACCCCAGACCACCCAGTGAGGGCTGAGCATGCTCAGTAGCCATGGAACACTGAATGTCCCAGGACAGGGGGCGGACTGAGGAGGTACCAGGATGTAAAAGTTTGCCATATAGAATACCTGCTGTGTATCTGAAGGAGACCCATATTCTCATTTTTCAAATCCACCTAAAAAAAATCCCAATCACGACCATTCTGAATTGTTTTAATTGCTTTTTAAAACTATTTTAGTTGTTATGACAGGCTTGTTTCATTGTATATTTTAATTATGGATGTTTTTCATCTTTTGATTCAACTGCTTTATTCTGTGTTTTAATTATATGTGGATATTTTACGGTTGATCCTTGCATGGCATCTTGGCATGTAAGTAGTATTATTACCATTATTGTTGGGTTGTATTTAACTAAGTCCTACTCAGAGTAGACCGACTGGGAGCACTGAACCTTAGTCATGCCCATTAACTTTGTTGGACCTACTCCGATTAGGACTAACATTGAATACCACCTTACACAGTCAGTCATTTCTGGCTAATAGGCCTATATCAAATCAACATCAACTTTTGGTTTTAATATTAGCTGTGGTTAATCACAGCGGTTCCTACTTTCTTCACCAGAGGCTGAATTGTGTTTCTGGAGATGAATAAGCTTGTCAGTGGGCTAGGTTAATGACCTGCCATCTCATTCTGAGTCAGAAGAGACTTGCTAGCTGCATCTCTCGCAATAAACAGAGGCATTGCTCTGGGGAACAAAGCAGTCTGCTTGTAGCTTTCATTAAGAGAAAAGTACCATTTTGGCTCCACTGTGTACTCCACAGAGGATTGAAGTCAATGGCTCTTGCACTGTCGTTGAACTGGCTGGAGGTAGTTGTGATGAGATTATATATATATATACTCCAGACAGTGGATTGATCCAGGCAATAAACAAAGAGGTTCTGTGCCAAGAAAAGCCAATTTCTGCTATCAGGATAGATAATGCTACTAAGATATGCTTTGAATAAATTTTGCTTTTGCAGGTCATGGGGCATCAATGTTAGAGCCTATGCAGAGCCTAGGAAAATTAATGGGGTACACATGATGGAGCAGGATAAGGTGGTAGAATAGACTCACCACATCAGACTACAGGTGTGAAGTGCCATTTTTAACTCTTGTGCATCATTTTAAAGAACCCCCTGCAAACTAGCATGTCAGTTGCTCACACACACATAGGGACATTAAAAAAGGAACCATTCAGAACATTAGCTGTCAGAAGTAATCCATTCTACCACCTCAGCTTCTGACTATTTCATTCTTCTGCATGTGTTGATCAGGTTCATCTTTGGTCACCTCTCACATGGCTTCTGTGATAGTACCAAAAATAGTCTGCACATCTCTTCAGGTGTATCTCAGCAAGCATAAGGGGCTTGTTTTCATTTAAAACATTTGTTTTAAATGAAAGCTGAGATTCTCCAGGAGATCAGTTCTGCACCGGTTATTGCTTTCTGCATTTTCTTTTCACCTGCACTGGTGGTTTTGCAGCATGCACACTGACCTCAGACAGCTCAGTTGATTAGAGAGTGGTGATGATAATGCCAAGGTTGTGGGTTCAATCCCCATTCGGGACAGCTATATATTCCTGCATTGCAGAGGGTTGGACTAGATGATTCTGAGGGATCCCTTCCAACTCTATGATTCTATGATTCTATGACTGCCTATCACAGTCAGCCTTCCTCCCTTAGCTGAGTATGTGGTTGAAATGGGCTGGAAGATCCATTCCTTTGAAGGGGACCCAGAAACTACAACTAATCCAGAATGCAGCAGCTAGATTGGTGACTGGGAGCGGCTGCTGAGACCACATAACACCGGTCTTGAAAGACCTACCGTACATTGCCTCCTAGTACGTTTCCGAGCACAATTCAAATTGTTGGTGTTGACCTTTAAAGTCCTAAACGGCCTCAGCCCAGTATACCTGAAGGAGCGTCTCCACCCCCATCATTCTGCCCTGACACTGAGGTCCAGCGCCGGGGGCCTTCTGGCGGTTCCCTCACTGTGAGAAGCGAAGTTACAGGGAACCAGGCAGAGGGCCTTCTCGGTAGTGGTGCCCGCCCTGTGGAACACCCTCCCATCAGATGTCAAAGAGATAAACAACTACCTGACATTTAGAAGACATCTGAAGGCAGCCCTTTTCTGGGAAGTTTTTAATGTGTGACATTTTGATGTATTTTTAATCTTTGTTGGAAGCCACCCAGAGTGGCTGGGGAAGCCCAGCCAGATGGGCGGGGTACAAATAAATTCCTCCTCCTCCTCCTCCTCCTCCTCCTCCTCCTCTTCTTCCTCTTCTTCTTCCTCTTCTTCTTCTCCTCCTTCTCCTCCTCCTCCTCCTCCTTCTCCTCCTCCTCCTCCTCCTCCTCCTCCTCCTCCTCTTCTTCTTCTTCTCCTCCTTCTCCTTCTCCTTCTCCTCCTCCTCCTCCTCTTCCTCTTCTTCTTCTTCTTCTTCTCCTCCTTCTTCTCCTCCTTCTCCTCCTCCTCCTCCTCCTCCTCCTCCTTCTCCTCCTCCTTCTCCTTCTCTTTCTCTTTCTCTTTCTCCTTCTGCTTCTGCTTCTGCTTCTGCTTCTGCTTCTGCTTCTGCTTCTGCTTCTGCTTCTGCTTCTGCTTCTGCTTCTGCTTCTGCTTCTTCTTCTGCTTCCAAAGCCCTGTATTACCAACATTGCTGGGTAAAATGTTGACGTTACACTTGCTGAACCAGGTGCAGCAAGGGAAAAGAGGATACTCTTCCTTCTTATTCCTTCATGTATCCCAGGACTGCTTCAATCTGCCCAACCCAAATTTTCTAAAGCTGCTTTTGCAACATGCAACTAAGCCATCCAAAAAAAGCCACCAGCTGTCAATTGTGACCTATCAGGATATTGAGGAGCCCCAAATTTTTGTAGTCCCTGTTTATTAAGTGTTGGTCATGCATGACACTTTCAACCATCCCCAAACCCCCTCAGCCATCACTCTCTCCTTCTTGGAGATGTTGTACTTTCCTGAAAAGTTAATTGAGCTAACAGAAAAAGGAGACAGGCAATTGTGTGTGTTTTTTGTTTGTTTGTTTGTTTGTTTTGAGAGCTGTGGATGAAAATAGCACAAGAGCCCCTTTAGATGAGAATAATCTTGTTCAGCATCCTGATCCAGTGGTCACATCCACACTGTACATTTAAGGCACATTTAAGCTTTCCCAAAAGAATCCTGGGAACTCTCACACAGTTTCAGCACAGGGAAGCATGAAACTGTGGTCTGCAGAGACGAGAGCAATGGGGAAAGGGCACTGCGATCAGTGGAGATGCAACCTGTTTGACGTACTCGAACTCCACACTGCACAGTCTCCAGGATAATGCAGATGTCATGGCAAGCATTAGAATTTCCCTTAGCAACTGCGGTGCTAAACAGCAGGAGAAAAGTGCTCCAGTCAATTCTCACAGGACATCCCTTGGCATTTTTACAACTTTGCTTTTCTAAAAGAAATCCATCTTTTCTCGATATTGAGCTGCAAAACTGTTGTTTTGCATTTCCAGTATAATTCATGAAGTGGCAGCCAAGCCTAGAGATGTTGCCACATGGAGCTGCCATTGCTCTACAATTGTTGCTCAACACCCCCCTGCCCCACGAAAGCACACAGTTTGTAGATGTCGTGTTCCCCCCACTCTTTCTTTTCCCCCTGGGCATCCACTAGGGTTTGTGTGCTTGTGACATGCATGCATGGATGCATGAAATATTGCCTCCAACTCTGATTCCTGTGATCCAAAGACCCATGCTCCATTTTTATGCTGGATTCTTTTGTTTCCGTTTTAATGGGTGCTGCTGCTGAAGGGCCCTGGACTAGATACCCTTATTGCAGGATGGAGAACCTTTTAGAACCTGAGGGCCACATTCCCTTTCTGGCAAGCTGCCAAGGGCCACAAGCTAGTGGTGGGTGGAACCAAAGGCCAAAATGGACAGGACAACAAATGTAAATTTGTACCTTACTGCAAAGCACTACTTTCTACACACTATCTTTATTTCTCGTCCATCCTGAGAAGCAAGAGGCATTTTGGGGGGCTCAAGGACTCTTACCAGCCAAGCAAAAATGCTCAGGTTGCAACACAGAGCCAGGGAGTGGCGCAACCTGGGGACAGTTCTGAGCACCAGATAGAATGACCTGGAGGGCCACATTTGCCCTCCTGCGGTTCCCCACCCAGCCTTATTGAGTCCCCTCCACAAGCAGGGTCCATCTCCTCCTCACCACTGACATCACTGCTCCTTTCACTCACTTTCTTCCTCTGGGACCAATCCATGTGGCGGCCAATGGGGAGGGAGGACGAAGCGAACAAAGTGTGCCGCCCCTTTTCCATTCTCCTGTTGATCACAGCCTGCTTGTATAGAGAGGACTGTTGAACAGGCAACCAAGAGCAGCCCAAGATGTTTTGGCACCTGAGGCAAAACGCCTTGCTGCTGCTGCCATAATTGTGATGTGTGTGTGGGCGTTCTGCAAGGGCTTCCCCATAGCCAGTAACATTATGTGTGCTTGGCTTCAAATGCAGGAGGTGGGAGCTGCAGTAAGCTGCAATGTGTACACAGCCTTAGTGTTGCCCTTGCAGAACTTGTCTAAAAAGAGGATGGGGGCAAAACTGGAATTAGCTGCCATTGGCTTTGGCTCTGGCTTTTGTTGCCTTTCTAACCTTCTGCCTCACCAGTTCCAATAGACACCACCACCACCACCACTGTCCATTGCAAGAGGTCCAAGGAAGTTAGTTGTCCAGTACAACCTTCATAAACCTGCAGACCTCCTGATGTTTTGAATTGCAACTCCCAACAGCTCCAGTGTTGGCCGGGGCAGATGGGAGTTGTTGCCCAAAGCATTTAGAGACTGCCAGGTTGGCAAGGACTCATTCAGTGCACAAGTATTTGCCAGAGTTTCCTGCTTGTTCCTCTGTGCCACTTGTGTCGAAGGGTGGAGTAAATTCCTGTAGCTGGTGGCACCCAGAAGTATGCAGATAGACAGTTTTTATTTAGGACCAATAAAGCAGCTGGGACAAAGAACAAATGAAGGAAAGGAACACTGCACCAAAATACATGTGCTAAAATAGAACCAACTCTTAAAAAACATAAATTTCTAAGTTTTGAAGCAGGGGGGAAAATAAACCCTGAATCTATTTACCTTTGGTTTGTGTGTGTGTGCAATGAGGTTATAAGAGCACGTAATTATAACCATGCAAATTAACCACAATCCTATTTCAACCCTAGCCCTGCCTTAAATTAGCTCTTGACCAACACTGCTGATCCTGAAATTCCTGTTTAGGTGGGGATATGCCTATAAAACTTTCTCAGAAATTCCCTGCTTGGTTAGAAACAAAATAAATATTCATAGAAATATAAGGACTCGTTGTTTGCACAGCACAAAGTGGACTAATTGTGCCAATCTTTTGGTGCGAATCTGCTAATTCTTATGAACACAGTACAGTGGTACCTTGGGTTAGGAAATTAATTCATTCCGGAGGTCCGTTCTTAACCTGAAACTGTTCTTAACCTGAAGCACCACTTTAGCTAATGGGACCTCCTGCTGCCACCGCGCCGCTGCTGCACGATTTCTGTTCTCATCCTGAAGCAAAGTTCTTAACCCGAGGTACTATTACTGGGTTAGCGGAGTCTGTAACCTGAAGTGTATGTAACCTGAAGCGTATGTAACCTGAAGCGTATGTAACCCGAGGTACCACTGTACCTTTGTTGACATTAGCAGTGAAATGCCATCTGACTACTGAAGAAAATTCTGCTTCATTCATAAATGGCTTTCAACACCAAGGTTGCAGCATTTGGGACTTCTTAGTTTACAGAAAAAAGCGCGTTGGAGGTGACAAGATAGAAGTTTATAAAATTATGCCTGACATGGAGAATATGGATAGAGAAAAGTTTTTCTCCGTCTCTTATAACACTATAACTTGTGGGCATTCAATGAAGCTGAAAGTTTCAAAACAGATAAGGAAAAGTACTTCATGTAGCACACAGCTAAACTATGGAACTCGCTCACATATTGGAGAAGTGGAGAAATTCACGGAGGATAAAACTATTGATGGCTTTATGCTAGCCATGATGGCTCTGCTCTGCCTCCAAGGTTGGAGGCACTGATGCTTCTGAATACCAGTTGCGTGTGAAGACCCCCAAACCCCCTCCAAAATAAATCACACAGGACACAGAATATTTGTTTAAGATTTTTTGGGGTAAATTTGGCCACAACTTTATTGATTACAGCATGGGAGTGGTTGCTTAGGCATTGGTTCGTACTACCTGAGCCTGCACGGGCAGGAACAGGACTGACAACTGGAACCTCCAGTAAGGGAAAGCATACTGGGGGAGCACAGAGGCAGATTTCCACCTCTTAGTTCTCCCCAGATGCTCCCAGGAACTCTGGCCTGGCCCTACCCCTGAGAGGGGATTGGACAGAGCAAATGGAGCCCCTGGATTCCTTTAACAAAATTCCCTAGCAGCAGCAACAAAAATGAGGGGCAGGCACAGCCAATCCATAATCCCCTCCACCAAAGAATGAACTAATGCCTAACCACCAAACTTACAAAGTTGTGACTATCTGCTAAAACCAAACGGCACCAGCCAATCACCCAAGTGGCAAAATTCCTACTGGGCCCCTGCTCCAAAAATAGATGACCACTAGACAGGCATAGCAAGGTCAAAAACACAACCTTAAATTATAGGGAGGGAGGGAGATCCGCTGCACGATGAGAAAGAGCAAGTACTTTGCCTCGTGCAGCCCCTTAAATAGCCCCTTAGTTGCCAATCAAACCCCAGCCTACAGAAAAATTTTCCCAGCAACAAAGAGGCAACCAATGAGGTGCAGAGGTCATCCAAATGGGCCCGCCCCAGAAACAAGAAGGCAGTTGGGTGATCTCACCACAACACGTGGCTCTCCATGATTTCGAGGTGTTATGGCTAAAATCTGGGTGCAAGGCTGCCCTGCCACCCAGCTCATCAGACTAAGTCCGTGGGTCCCTGCGGAGGAAAATGAGCTCAGCCGGGCAGGAGCAAGGTGCAGAAGATCCAAGTTTATTGCGCAACAGGTTCAAGGCGAGATTGAACAGCGAGAAAGGGGTGACATGAACTTTTGAAACTCCCTCCATGTCCCAGAATACAGTGCAAAATACATCCCAGTTACATCATGAATACATTAAGGAAAGGTTGGGTTACACAGATTACATCATGAATACATTAAGGAGAGGTTGGGTTACACCGGATTAACATATGGAGGAGGGAGGGGGAATATGCAGAGTCGGAGATATGCACAGAAAACACTTCCTGAGTACCGGGGATGAGAAGACAATGGTCCCAAATATGCATAGTCTGCCACCTGACATTGCCTGGAGGAAAGCCTGATCAGAGTGATTTGACAGGATTAGGGTCTTAACACCTTGCTTGAGGGATTGTGAAGGACAGGGGAGGTGTGATGGAGTCCTAGAGAAATTGAGCAAATTGGCACGTTGATTTTCTATGAATTTTATAGATTTTAGTCCCTTTTGACATTGACAATTGGAAATAAATTGATATATTGTAGCGAAGAAGAAGGTGAAGAAGACATGCCCCCCCTTCCGTATCAGTCCCCCATTCGGAGATAGATTTGCATTAAAGTTCTGTAAGAACTTGCAAATCTTTTCTCCGCACCCTAAATCTCGGTGAAGGTAGGGGTGCCGTATGAGTGGGAATAGGCCCTAATGGAAAAGGAGGTGGGTTGAGCAGGGCAGCAAAGGAGGGAGCAACACTGACCAATACAATGTACGTGCGTGTTATAGATATGCGCTAACTAATAACTTGGTATCTACCGTACCAGATGTGTGGGTTTATGCAAACCTGAAAGGGACTTGCAAATCATGCCTCTTAAGGCCATTTGCAAGTATAGTAGTGCAGATAGCTGGATATAGGATATCGCATAAAAGAACACCTGTTGTATTTTGTTCAATAGTGGTCTATGCTTTACATTTAGCAGGAAGGTCCACTACTGACTGAAAAAAAAATGCAGTTTGCTTTGTCCCCCGCCATTTTTGTGTTCTCAGGTGTCAAGGTAGCTCTTCTGTGGTCTCACACCGGCATGGTGTCACAGTAGTGGCAATCCCTGGTGAATCCACTTAGGGCTTTCATATTAACCATGTTGCCTGGCACTTACCACAGCTGGCACAGGTTTGGACACGTACTGAGGGAAATGTCTTTGCCTTGGCCTTCCTATGGGGTTTTATTATTGTAGGCTCAGGTCTTGCAGTCATGGGAAGTTGCTCACTTGCACTTTAAGGACCAAAAGCTAATTGCAGCCTGGATACACTTGCCCAATTCACACAGAGTCCAATTTGAATTTATCTTGCCCCATGGTTCTCAACTTTCCAAAGCAATCTGTTAACACAACCATTCTTAAAAGGGCACCTGTCCAAATTAGTTAATTTAACTCTATAAGGGATCATTCCTGCTAAATCAAGGCATGTACACCTTCCTGAAGCTTCTCCTTGGTAAAGCGAGTTTTAACACATTTTAAAATGGGTAGGGAAGGTTGGCAGTGTGCCAGGTGGGACAACGAAATGTGGTTATCTAAACACTGAACTACACAATAGCCTGATCTATTAGAAAGCATAAAATGTATGAGAATCCTCCATTGGGGTATAAGGAATAAGACAGTATACATTAAACATAAGACAATTACACACACACACACACACACACACAAATTCCCCCCTTTGTGGAAATAACACTGTCAAACACATTTCAACATTCCTACATAATAACACATAATACACGACAAACTAATTAAATATCAGTTGAATATAAAAGTTAAAAAAAAAAAAATGTCCTTGCAATTCAACTCCTCCCCTCTTTGTCAGCCCCACTTCCCCGGCAGTCTATATCCTTTGAAAGAGATAGCTGTGGCCACTTTGAAAACTTTGGTGTCTGTTGTTGTTGCAGGTCTTGTGGTGTCGAAGCTTTTCATTGGATCTGTAGTAACACACTTGTAGAAGTGATATCCTGTAAGGGCAGGGTGGACTTAAAAGACACAGTTAAAATAATAACAACACACACACACACACACACTGACCTATGAGGAACCAAAATAAATAAATGCTAAGACACAGAATTTTAAGAAATCTGAAGTAACAATGAAAATAAAAGAGTGTTTCTTGATGTGACAACATCGGCTAGAATGTTAATAGCAAAATACTGGAAAATGACTTAATGGCAATTTAAAGTTGTGCAAGTACCTTGAACTAGCCAAAATGACAGAATTAATAAGAAATGCTCAGGCAAAAGGTAAACAAATACCATTCCACAAACAATGTTTGGTTGTGCTTCGATTAATTTCATAGACATCATGGAAAAACAGATTAAATAAATGGAAACAGATTATTTGTAACTTTAAAAGTGTCAAAGCCACAAAGAGATGGAAGTCACTAATACAGCAGGGATTTCACAGAGCAGAAAGAAAGTTGTTGTGGGAGGAAAAAGGGACAAACACTTTGTTATCGGGGTTCACATATCCGGTTAAAAGGGAAAATTATTTCATGTGAGAAGCCTGTCAGGAAATGCTGTTCCTAAAATGCACACAAACAAAGTCTGTGATTTAAATCCCATTGAGGGGGGGGGGATGCTTTGATATTTACCTGTGAAAAGAATTTGGCATGTTAAGATTTGAAACTTGGCAACCTCTTGACTTTGATGGTCCTTTTGTCTTACGTAGCCCCTGGAGCAAAGGACACATTAAGGGTGATTTCCGTCAATGGTTCCAAGTTTTACATAAGGAAATTTGGATAAATTTCTCCCTGCAGCCCAAGATCTCCAAACCTCCTCTCCCCCCTCCTTCCTCTCTCTCTCTCTCTCTCTCTCTCTCTCTCTCTCTTCTTTTCCTTTTCCTTTTTTTTTAAAGCTGATCTAGCCTCTGTGCATGTGCAGAGTTCATGTCTCAGCAAACCTTTTATACTATTGAAATTGTTGCATCTTTTGGCTAAATTAGAATTTGAATAAGGGAAGGGTAAGGAGTAGATTTTTTTTTTAAAAAAATAGGGTTAGATTTTAAAACAAACAAAAAAACAAAAGAAAAAAACTCAGCAATTCAAGTATTCACCAAAGCTAGCAATTGCTGCCCAAGCAAAGCTGAGTGCTTCCTTTATGTACAGGAAAGGGCTAACATCAGTCTGGTCATTCGCGGAATCTGCCGCGCCCTTATATATGGGAAAAATGGCCAGTCATATAATTCATAAGATCTTAATATTCTCATTCATTTCAGCCTTACCATTTGCAGACAAAATTTTTCTGCCCTTTATTTACAGGATTGGTATGTGTTTAAACTTTGAATTGGCTTTGAAGTCTGGTTTTTTAATAGTAGACAAAATGATAAACACTGTAATCACTCAAATGCTTGATATTACCAGTTGTGCTTCAAAACATCACAGCTTCACCTCTCACCTTTTTAAAACTAAAGAGCAAAGCTAGGCTGAATTTCAACTCCATCACCACACCAGAATTTAAGAATTACCCTCCACACAGCCACAAATTGGGAGAACTGAAAGGGACTCTGGGGTCATCTAGTCCAACCCTAAAATACAGTGTTCATAGCAAGATTTCACAGCAAGATTTGTACTACACACACATACTTATGTACACAGGCACTACTGGGGAAGAGAGCACAATCAGTGCTCCTATCATGTACTAAGGAAGAGGAAAATAAAAGTACCCAGCTTTATACAGAACCCTCTAAAGGAAGAACAGTTTTCCTAAGATAAGATAGGAAGAGAATCTGGGAGAGAATATTTTATAAGCATAGGGTTATTTCAGTTGATATACCCACTCAAATAATAAAACCAGTCCTAGATTTGATTTAAACGGGATACGAAAGTTAATAATGTCTCTGAACTTGCATAGGAATAGTACGCCTAACTACGATTTTTAAATAACGATACATAGGAAAGTGAGATGTTGGGTACTTTAAGCAAAGAATGTGCCCCCCTCCCTTGCTGAAGGAAGTTTACTCAGGAGTAAATTCATTTGGCACAGAAGTAAGAAGGGGGGCGGTTTCATAGGCATGTGCTTAATGAAATACATACACTGCATTTTAGCTTGAGAGAGCAGTTGGCTCAACTAGGCTTTTGCAGCTGAAACATTAGTTTCTTCACAGCACATTTCAAAATACTGGAAAAAAGACTGGAACACGGATGTAGAATCACAAACTCAAAGGTTGCAACATAACATTATCTACCATCAACTTAAAATCATACTCCTCACTTAAGCTACTCGGAGGAAGACTCTTTGGAGCCTCTCTCAAATAACAAACATTTGCACCCTTCGTTCTCATTTTGGTTTTGGTTTTTTTTCTGTTTTAAGATTGATAAGGTCCAGCATGGCTTCCCTAGATTTAAATTTTGAAGCAAGCTTGTAGTTTAAACTATGCACACTTAAGAAAGCCAGAGACAGAAGGAACAGACAACACACATAACAGACAACATGTAAACATACATATTCTCATATATGTATTAACAGACAACACACATAACAGACAACATGTAAACATATATATTCTCATTCTTTAGTTGGTTATCGCAAGGAGTTGGGCCGCTTCCTTTGGCTTCATTAAGTGAAATTAGTAGGAAGGTCCCACATGGTTTTATGAGCTTCCTTGCATCTTCAAACACACCACCAGTTAATCAAACTGGTAGGGCTCACAACGCTTGGTTGACTGGGTACCCCTTTATATATGCATGCATTGCTGTTGTTGCTTTTTTGTTGTTTTTCTTTTTTGGGGGGGTGTCTGGGATAGAGAAGGGAGAAAGAGGGGGGTTGATTAGGATTTGGGTAACTTGTACAGGGGGCTATTTAGGGTTTTCCTTTTCCTTGTTGCTTGGCAACTTCCTAACGGTTTAACGAGCTCTACCCACTCGGTTCTTCCTAACGATTTAACGAGCTTCACCCGCTCGGTTCCTTTTCTATTCCTTTCCTTTTTCCTATTTAATAACCTGGGGTCCTTTTCCACTCTGCCGATCCTGCCCAATTCCTCATAGGCTATCCCTCCTGGCAACCTCCTACCTATCGTCACAATCTCAGGAAAAAGGGGCCCTACTGAACGCCCACGCCGTGCGGTGCCAGATCGGGTGATCCCTCGATAGAGTTTCGAACCGAAAATCCCCCTTGCTTTTGGAAGCGGGCTCACGCACGATACACGTGTTACGTGGCACCGACCAGTGCGGCTGGGATTAATTGATAGAAAGCCAGACCCCTTCCTGCCCCCTCCGTAAGGGCGCTCGGGAAGTTCGGAAGAAGAACTCCAGCCCCTTGCTTTCAACTGAGATGCCCGTTGCGGAGAGTCGGCTGTTTTTCAAGTCGGGTCTCTCCGTCTTACTTTCGGACTCTCAGTTGGTGCGGCTGACTGGAGGGTTTGAGAGAAGAAACAGATAGAGCTCAGAACCCCCCTTTTGGGTCGAGCAGCAGTCCAAGGTCTCTCTCACCAATTGGACCAAGAGACAGGCGAGAAGGAGCGATAGAGAGGAGGGCAGAGAATTCAGTTGCCAGGAGATTTCCACCCCTTTCCCACCAGTGCACTGGATTTTCCTTTTCCTTATACTCACGCGTCTTCTATGATGATCCCAGGATCGATGAATAAACCGGCTGGATCCCTCTTTGCTCCCCGGCTGAACTCTTGGGGCATTCGATTACCGCCCGGAAGATGGCCGGGGGTCCAAAGGATCTTCCCAGGCAAAATGGCCTGGTGCTGGCTGAAGATTTCAGGGCCCCCGGTCAGCAACACAGGAGAACCGCAAAGCCCCACGTGGGGCGCCATCTGTAATGGCTAAAATCTGGGTGCGAGGCTGCCCTGCCACCCAGCTCATCGGACTAAGTCCGTGGGTCCCTGCGGAGGAAAATGAGCTCAGCCGGGCAGGAGCAAGGTGCAGAAGATCCAAGTTTATTGCGCAACAGGTTCAAGGCGAGATTGAACAGCGAGAAAGGGGTGACATGAACTTTTGAAACTCCCTCCATGTCCCAGAATACAGTGCAAAATACATCCCAGTTACATCATGAATACATTAAGGAAAGGTTGGGTTACACAGATTACATCATGAATACATTAAGGAGAGGTTGGGTTACACCGGATTAACATATGGAGGAGGGAGGGGGAATATGCAGAGTCGGAGATATGCACAGAAAACACTTCCTGAGTACCGGGGATGAGAAGACAATGGTCCCAAATATGCATAGTCTGCCACCTGACATTGCCTGGAGGAAAGGCTGATCAGAGCGATTTGACAGGATTAGGGTCTTAACACCTTGCTTGAGGGATTGTGAAGGACAGGGGAGGTGTGATGGAGTCCTAGAGAAATTGAGCAAATTGGCACGTTGATTTTCTATGAATTTTATAGATTTTAGTCCCTTTTGACATTGACAATTGGAAATAAATTGATATATTGTAGCGAAGAAGAAGGTGAAGAAGACATGCCCCCCCCCTTCCGTATCAGAGGACACGATTTGCTGGAAACCTTAGGAGGGGAGAGGTCTCTTGTGCTTGGATCTTGCTTGTGGGTTTCCTACATGCGCAAAACAACAACAAACCTCTGGTTATGTGAAACATATTCAATAAACACACAAGACGTAACCGACTGTAAGTTTGAAAAAATAATATATACTATTCATTTTACTGAATTGTAGCTTTCAACAGAACAGCCACTACTGCTATGCTAGAAGATCCACTGTCCTGTGATATCATATATGAGCTTGTACTACTGAACAGGCTGATAGGCTAGAATAGGCTGATAGGCTAGATGGACCACTGGCCTAATCCAGAAGGGCTCTTTTGTTCTTACCTCCTCTGACCACATGGGAATGACGTGCTCTTTAGTGTTTCTGAATGGCTGCACAATCCCCCTCCACCACATGCACCCCTGGACAGAGAGGGCTTTCTGCACTGGTTGTTTCTTACGTTTGTTGCTTTGTTTTTATGACACCCAGAGAGGCTTTTCGTTAATAAAAGGGTAGGAAACCTTTCTTCATTCCAAAGGCCACATTCCCTTCTGGGCATGCTTTCAAGAGGAACATGACAATGACAGGTAGGGCTGAAAGCAAAGCTGAAGAACGGATGCAAATGTTACTTTTCTACAGTAGGTAGATTCTTTGCTAGACAAACATGAGGCTTTATCAGAATTCAATGACACATTCCAGCCAGGAAATAACATTTAGGGTGTGAAGTAGAGCCAATAAGGGATGTGGTTTGGGGACAGATCCGGGAGCCAGATAGGGAGGCCTGGGGCCTAATGGGCCTGAAGGCTCCCATCCCTGCATTAATGCAATAAATAAACAAACAAACAACATAGCACTGGGCTACTTGTGAAATGTCTCTATAGCCATCCCACCCTCTTCCAGCAAGCACTTTTGCTAGAGAGGCATGCACTGTGTGGACTGTGGTTGCTGAAATGTGAAGGACTTATTTGAACAAACTGGTGAAGCAGGGTATAAATTGCTAAGCAAACGCCATATAAAATGTTCCTGGTGTCTCCACACTTGTGATCTACTCATGATGTCATCTAAAATAAGCACACGCTCTTGCCATTTCCCACCAGTCATCAAATACCAGTGGATTTTTGCTTCATTGCCTTACATAAGAAGTGGCTTTAGGGTGGCACAGCTGGTGCTGTGGCACTGGGCATTAGCTGCAAGGGCACCATAACAATGCTGTGAAAAGGAGCGGGAGAGGTGGGGGACACACACACACCTAATTTTAGCATCAAACAGGGTGCTGCTGAAATTTGAGAGCCCGGTGTCTGCCACCACTTAGGTAAAGCTTTGCATGTAGGATTGTTTGTTACCTGCCACGCTTGTTTTTTTTATTTTTGTGCTTTACCAAGATGTTTTAGTGTGATGGCTTTTTGAATTTATGTACGTTGTCTTCAACAGGCCTCAGAAAGGTGGGACAGAAACCTTATTAATGGTTTTTTTAAAAAATGTTACAGACTTGATTTCCAGCAGCTGCTCCCATGCTCAACTTACAAAACACTTGCATGTAAGTTCTAGAAGATCCATTACGGATTCCCTTTCATGGGTGTACACGCTTGAACTTTGCATTTGCAGTCATTGTTTCTGAGGAAGCACACTCTCATTTTTAAAGAAGCCAAAGGTACCTTTGCCTCTTGTTTTTGTTACCTTACCTTACCTTACCTTACCTTACCATACCATACCATACCATACCATACCATACCATACCATACCTTACCTTACCTTACCTTACCTAGCTTGTGTTGGCTAAAATACCTGCATAGACAATGCCATATGAGGAAAGCTGTTCTGTACAGAGGAGGCTTCCAACCTCTCAACATTTTCAGGTTGGAATTCAACAGCATGCCAGTAAATTCAGGTCTTGCAATTATAGTTGATGGGGGGTGTCTTTTAACAAAGCCACTTCCCCAGAAGATCAGGCTTTTGGTGATTAGGCAAATAACATGGAACTGCAGTATAAAATGTGAGGTAATGCTTGCTTTGATGCAATGTCGTCTAGTCTCCCCACAAACAAATCAGGATGAATTCTCAGTAAGCAGGTTGTCTAGAAGCATGCTGAGTCAAGCAACAAGGTCATCTAGTCAAGTACTATCTACTCGGGCAACATCTCTACAGCACCTGCAAGTTTATAGTCAAGGCCTTGTGCCCATTGGTTTCATTAGGACAGTCCCAGCCCATATTCTGTAGTTGCATCATGGAAGACACTCCCTTATGGGCAGGTTTCATAACACTCCAGTAATAACGCCTGACTTAGGTGGAGAAAACAAGGCAGCCTTGTCATCTGGCTGAAAAACACTGGAGGAGAAATTAACAAAATCAGTCGTCACAACCATGTGGTTCTTTTTTGCATTGGCTGTTTTCCTTCTTCCAGATCATGTGAGAAACCAGATAATTCACCACATCCAAGCAGTTCCTCTATCTGAAACATATGGCTGGGGAGCCTGCGGTCCTCCAGGTGTTGCTGGATTGTAATTCCCATCATCCCTGACCATGGGCCAGAATGGCTGGAGAAGATAGAACTCAGAGAACAACAAAATCAGGAGAGTCACAGGTTCCCCATAATTGATCTAAATGTTATGACTGTAGAATTGGGACATGGAGAGAAATTAAAGGTCTGAATAGGCAGCCACCTGCACAAAGGGCTTCTCCCCCCCCCCCCCCGGAGATGTATGCTTAGCTGAATAATACAGTGGTACCTCAGGTTACATACGCTTCAGGTTACAGACTCCGCTAACCCAGAAATAGTACCTCGGGTGAAGAACTTTGCTTCAGAATGAGAACAGAAATCGTGCGGCAGCAGCGGGAGGCCCCATTAGCTAAAGTGGTGCTTCAGGTTAAGAACAGTTTCAGGTTAAGAACAGAGCTCCGGAACGAATTAAGTACGTAACCTGCGGTACCACTGTATGGCACATTTGTACTGAGACAATGGCATAATAAGAGTGCACTGGACTGTATATACTGCAGCTTGCCACTGTGATTTGAAAAAGAGCTTTGTGATTTTGGAACTCAACATGTATGCTTGTGTGATACACCAAATCCCTGTGCTTGGGCAGCATCCCTTCAGACCTCGACTTCCCCAGGGAGGGGAAATTGCCTGCAATTGGATGCATCAACAGATGGATCTGTCATCATGTATAAAACTTTGCTTTCGAAGACCAAAGTAAATAGAAGTGGCAATTCAAATTGGAGCTGACTCATTGCATGCAAGTTGCGAGCAAAGGAGATAAAGCTATTTGTTCAACATCTATTTGTACACTAAATGAAGATGTGGGGGTTGGAGAGCTTATTCTAGCAAATAAAACACAAGAAATATTAAGTCACCGGAGAAGAAGTGACAACAGTGTTTGCTAGTTTGAAACAGTTAGGACCAGCCTTCTCAGATGTGCTGGCTGGGGCAGATAGACATAGCAGTCCATAGCATCTGAACAGCACCAATTTGACGAAGGCTGTTCCAGATTATCTAAGGGGCAAACTAGAAATTATGCTAAAAGTGTCACTTGCATTCATCTCAGACTTTTTATAAAAAAATACATGTTGGAGAGCTGAATTCTATAAAGACTACAGTGCACACTGATGAAAATATCCCTCCCTCCCACCCGAACCTGATACTATATTCTGGTATCGAAACCTTCATTTTCTGTTTCACAATGAATCTGCTTGCCATAGAATTGGAAGGGACCCAAAGGGTCCTGTAGTCCAACCCCCTGCAATGCAGTAATCTCAGCTAAAGCATCCATGACAGATGGCCATCCAACCCCTGCTTACAAACCTCCAAGGAAGGAGAGTCCACCACCTCTCGTGGGAGTCTGTTCCACTGCTGAACAGCTCTGACTGTCAGAGACTTTTTCCGAATGTTTAGTCGGAATCTCCTTTCTTGCAAGTTGAAGCCACTGGTTTGAGTCCTACACTCCAGAGCAGGAGAAAACAAGCATGCTCCCTCTTCCATGTGACAGCCCTTAAGATATTTGAAGATGGCAATCATATCTCCTCTTTTCCAGGTTAAACATACCCAGTTCCTTCAAGCGCTCCTCATAAGGCTTAGTTTCCAGACCCTTGATCATCTTGGTTGCCCTCCTCAGCACACATTCCAATTTGTCAACATCCTTCTTAAATTGTGTTGCCCAGAATTGGACACAGCATTCCAAGTATGGTCTGACTAAGGCAGAATAAAGTGGGACTATTACTTCCTTTGATCTGGACGCTATACTTTTGTTGATGCAGCCTAGAATAGCATTCGCTTTTTTTGCTGCTTCATCACACTGTTGACTCATGTTAAGCTTGTGGTCTACCAAGACCCCTAGATCCTTTTCACATGTATTGCTCCTTTAGTGCCCTTGGATGCAGCTCATCAGGCCCTGGAGATTTGAATTCATGTAAAGCACCGTATTTTTCGCTCTATAGGACGCACCCGACCATAGGATGCACCTTGTTTTAGAGAGGGGGGCCAAGAAAAAAAATTCTCCCCCTCTCTGCTCAGCGCCCCTTCAGCGAAGCGGCAGGAGAAATGGAGCCCCTTCCATAGAGCGAAAAATACGGTATATCCAAAACCCATGTAAGGGTGAGAAAAACATAAAATTTACAGCGTGTGACCTATTAAGAGAGAACTGCAGAAAAATTCATCATAGATGGTACTTAAGAACAGAGGTTTTGACAAATGGACTACCAAAAACATGTGAGGCAAACGGTGGAAGTCTTTTAAAAATATTTTAATTAAGATAGATAAGGATATGATGAAAATACATAATTGAACATAAATATAGATTGGAAATGGCTGTGTATAGTGAATACTTATCTACTTTTAAAATTCTCATTCTTGATCTTATTTCTTCCTTTTCTTTATGTTCTTCTTGTTCTTTTCTTTTATATTTTACTTTTCATTTCTTTTCTTTATTGTGAATATTGTTTTGTAGAGGTGCAAATAATTGTAAATATGAGAAGAGGTAAAATGTTTTCTAATTTTTTATTGGTTACATGTATTTTCCTTTTTTTTGGTATATTTGTATTTTTTTCTAATTTGTACTCAATAAAATTAATAATAAATAAATAAATAAAGCTCATCACGTGTCCATCTCCTCGTCCCACTTGGCAGCGTCAGGCAACTTCACATTTTGTCACATAAAATCAAGGAACATGGAGGCCTGCAGTAACCGGCCCAGCCTCTGGAAGTGCTGTGTATGGTAGGAGAGACTCCACAGCTGCTTTGATCCCTTCGTATTGCAAGAGGCTCTCTGGCGTCTCATGCTTGAGGGGGGTTTCCACCACTGCCTGAGCCTCGAGGTAGTTCCACCAGTTTGTGTTCCACGTGATGGAAAACTTCAACACAGCCTCTGGAAGAAGGGGTTCGGGGAAGACACATCAGGAAGGAGTGCAAGTTGCAGGCAGCGTGGCCACCTTGAACCAACACACCTCTCTTGTGAAGCGTGGCCAGGTCTGGGCACACACCTGACCTGCGCCTTTCTTCAAGGCAGGGAAGCAGATCCAACACCCCTCCCCACCTAGTAGAAACCATTAATGATGGGAGGGGGGACTGAGTTTATTCCAGACTACATGGCTTGCAGGAATGGGTTTTATAATATGTATCAAAGTACAACAACAACAACAACAACAACAATATGCATTATAATCTTTGCTCTAGGATTACAGAGCTGGTGGAGCTAATTTGAGGCTGTGTACACACCATACATTAAAAGCATTATCGCTTCTCCCCTGTAAGAATCCTGGGAACTGTAGATTACCCTTCTACCACATAGGTACAATTTGTAGCACCCTTTACAAACTGCAATTCCCAGGATTCTTTGGGAGAAATGTGCTTTTAATGCCTGTTTTTCCTGCAGCAGGCATGCTCAGCTACCCCTCTGGAAGCTCAATCCCACAGAAAGCTATGACAGCCACCAACTTGGATGGTTTTATGCAGGAAAGGCTATCAATGGCCACTAGGCACGATGGCTATGCTCTACCTCCACAGTCAGCGGCAGTAACCTTTGTGAATAGTAGTTGCTGGAAGATGCAGGAAGGGAATACAGAATGCTCTTGTTTCCACAGGCCTCTGGTTGGCCACTGTGAGAACAGGATGCTGGACTAGACAGGCCAATGTGGCCTCATCCAGCAGGCACTTCTGATGTCCTTACGTGGTTCAAGGGTAGAGATTGTGAGAAGGCATCTTCCAAAGCAATCCCACCCCGCCAATAGCTTTGGAGCCTTCTTGCCTCTAGCCTAGCCCTCATCCCTTTTCCTGTTCCCGCTGGAGTCTCTTTTGCTTGCCACGCCTGCGGGCTCTTCCAGCCAACGCTGCCAATGACAGATCTTAAAAACCTGGGGTCGGTGAGCTTCAGCAACTGCAGCACCTTGCGCCTGCTGGACCTCCTGAGCGGAGCGGGTTGTGTCTTGCTCCTCATGAAGTAGGGTGAAATGTGAGGAATGTTGCAAGCCGGTGTAGAGGTAGAAGGTCTGGCCGAGGGGCTTCTTCATAACCCAGTGTATCATATACCTCTTAGATGGGTTGGACATGCTGAAGAAGGTGCTGGAGGCCCAAAGACCAGGGTGACTTCAAAGCGGAGGACACAGCAGGCAGTTCCCTATCAATGGTGCCAAATCCAAGCAAATGTTAGCTTCAGTCCTGTTAAATCGATCCAGCAATTATGAACGTTAAATAAGGGATTAATTCCTCAGGCAGTATGAAAAGACTTTCTGTGGCTTTTGAATAGATGGGAGCCCCCAACTACTGCCACTGTTGACAGCCTGTTGCCCCTTCACTCTGCTTGAATGGGTTATGTCACAATGGTTCCTTCATCAGGTGTTTGTGAGCATGAAAATGCTGTTGGGAGTTTCAGCAGTGAAGGCTCAGGCATAACATACTGTTTGAAAGTCTGAACATTTCCTCTTTTTTATTTAACAAAATTTATATACCACTTTTATAATTTATATACAAATTATTAGGAGAGTAAGTTAAAAATATACTGTAGTTTATTCACTTATAGGCTAGTTTACATACTTTATTCCTTCTTATACTTCTATCCCACCTTTCCTCCACAGAGCATACACACTTCAGCCTCCACCTTCTCCATTTTATCCTGACAGCAATATTGTGAGCTAGGGCCATAGCTCAGTGGCAGAACAACTGCTTAGCGTGCAGAAGGCATCAGGCTCAGTCCCCAGCATCTCCTGGTGGGACTGGGAGCGCTCCCTCTGCACTTCGGAGGCTTCGCGTTGCTATCGCTAAAGCCAAGGAGCCTGCATTCACTCCATAGGACGCACACACATTTCCCCTTAATTTTTGGAGGGGGAAAAGTGCGTCCTATAGAGCGACAAATATGGTAAGTTTGTTATTGGTATGAGCTTTCGTGTGCATGCACACTTCATCCCATACCAATAACAAACTTAGTTGGTCCCTAAGGTGCTACTGGAAGGATTTATTTTATTTTGTTTTGTTTTGACTATGGCAGACCAACATGGCCAAGGAGCCTGCATTCGCTCCATAGGATGCACACACATTCCCCCTTAATTTTTGGAGGGGGGAAAGTGCATTCTATAGAGTGAAAAATACGGTAGCTGGGTGTTCCCTTACTGGCTCTTTCCCTATACTGGGCTGCAGCTCCCTCCTTACATCATTTATTTTGTTATCACCAGGTTGGGCATCACTTTCCTTTTGGGTGAAGACAGAGGCAAAGTAGCTGTTGAGTAGTTCTGCCTTTTCTCTGTCACCCAATAGCATTTCTCCATCTTCCCCACGCAGAGGACCTACCACTTGCTTGTTCTTCCTCTTACTTCAGACATAGCTGAAGAAATCTTTTTATTTTTAACCTCTCTTGCAAACTTGAGCTCACCGAGCTTTAGCCAGCCTGACTTTTCCCCCTGCAACTGTTGGCTACTTGTGTATACCCCCCTCCTTTGTGATTCTCCCTTTCTTCCATTTCTTATACATGCCCTTCTTAACTCTCAGCTCATCTGTAAGCTCCTTATGCAGCCACGCCAGTTTCCTTAGATGCCTTCCACTTTTCTTTCTTGTTGGTTTTATCTGCATTTGAGCCTTCAATATTTCTCCATTTACAAATTCCCATCCTTTTGGACTCCCTTCTCATTGAGTATTTCTGACCATGGGCTCCCACCCAGTAGCTCCTTCAGCTTTTCGAAACTGACCTTCTTAAAGTCCAGAGTGTGTGTCTGACTACACTCAGTTTTCCCTTGCCTCTGTATCCTGAACCCCAGGAGAACATGATCACTTCCTCCCAAGTTTCCAAGCACTTCCACCTCATGAATCACTTCCTCCCTATTGGTGAGAACCAGGTCCAAGATAGGTGATCCCCTTGAACGCCCCTGTTTGCGAGGTCTGGTCACAAGCTCCCAGGATCTGCACTGAGCTAAGTTTGACTGCTGCTGGTTGCTAATTCCTCCCCCTCAGATCCTGTGTTCCCACAGGGCAATCAGCCACACACACCCTCAGGCCTGCAAGGAAAGGAAAGTAATCAGGAAAAGTAATCAAGCCTCTGGCAGAGCACTCAGCCACTCCCTGAGTCCTGCTATCAATCTATCAAACTTTTAAACATCTCAGAAAAAGCAAGCAAGCAAGCAAGCAAGCAAGCAAGCAAGCAAGCAAGCAGCCTTACTCCAAAAGACAAGCTCACCCTCTTCTGTCTCCTCCAGCAATCCTTGTCCCTGTTTGAGAGGTCTAGTCACAAGCTCCCAGGATCTGCACTCAGCTTATTTTTGACCACCTTTATCTTCCAAGAGGAGACTCCTGAGAGTCCCATGGACTGCAAGAAGATCAAACCTATCCATTCTGAAGGAAATCAGCCCTGAGTGCTCACTGGAAGGACAGATCCTGAAGCTGAGGCTCCAATACTTTGGCCACCTCATGAGAAGAGAAGACTCCCTGGAAAAGACCCTGATGTTGGGAAAGATGGAGGGCACAAGGAGAAGGGGACGACAGAGGACAAGATGGTTGGACAGTGTTCTCGAAGCTACCAGCATGAGTTTGACCAAACTGTGGGAGGCAGTGGAAGACAGGAGGGCCTGGCGTGCTCTGGTCCATGGGGTCACAAAGAGTCGGACACAACTAAATGACTAAACAACAACAACATATTCCAAGGATCTCAAGGTGGTTTACATGGTTCTCCTCCTCCCCACTTCATCCTTGTTGGCAGATACATGCTCATAGTAAACTCATTATTCACGTATGGATCATTATGTAGCCAAAATGCTATCATCAATACACAAAAGAGAAGTATCATCAGGCTTGAAGAGCCCCAAGATACTAAGTTGAAAAAACAAAAGTGCAGAAAATAATAAATAAGAGAGGAACCCCTTCTGAAACAGTCAGATGAGGAGTGAGCATGCACAATGCCTGTTTGTGGGTAGGGAATGGGGGAATGGGGTGGAATTAGAGGGGAGAGAACAAAGCATTTTGGGAGACAAGATGGCTGGAACTTTTAACAGGAGCACTCCACACTTCAAAATTTCATCGCACTTATCACTGCATTGAAGATGCAAGAAAACAAATTGAGAGATAGCACTTTGCCAGCAAAGGTGCTTCAAAATTGGGGCTTCATATTGCAAACAGATCCGTCAGATATTACGAGCGAGTTATTGGCAGCAGTGCCGCAACCCTTATTAGATTTTCCTGTGGGAAAAGATTACATGGTGGCTGTAGGGAATATGCACTGGCATTCTGATCGCTAAGGGATGGTTTGAAAAACTTGCATGTATAAAGAACACGAATCCCACAGTAAACACTCACAGAGAAGCAGCCAAGAGAGTTCACAGTTGAGACTTCCCATATAGCACTGTCCCAACCATGTTTCAATGGGACATACTCATGTCCATGTGCTTGATGTCGCAACCATGCAGCAGAAATCTAACCATGTCTGCTCAGAAGTACGTAAGTTGCATTGAAATCAGTGAGGCTTCCTCCCACAATTACAACTGAGGTCAGGATTGAGGCACCATGATTCTGAACCAGTTTTTGCCTGGTAATCTTTTTGCCTAAGGGAAAGAATTCAAAATAAAACAAACTGATAAATATGTTCTTTGTTCATAGTATATAATGTATTTCTTTTTGTAAAGGATGGTGCCATCATTTTTTGGAGGGATAGGTTGGCTGTCCGTGTTCCTTCCCGAAGTACTTCCTAGTTGAAAAGAATCAAGCTGCCACATTCTTCTTTATTCCACCTGTTTGCCCATCTTCTCATCTATTTGAGAAACAGAGCTCTCTAAACAACAAAGGCTAACATTATGCATAGCAGAAAGATGCACAGAGGAATTTATGTGCTGCAGGGGGGAGAAATCATGACAATGGGAGGGGGGAAAGAGTAAAAAAGGGCGCTATGAAGAAGGAAGGAGAAAATGTTAAGTTAGTGACTCATAATGCTGTGTGACTAATAACCTAGAACAGCTTGTTTCAAGGGTGGGATCTGTAGAAAATATCTTGCTGAAGAAGCTGAGAGGTTATAGGAACTGATGTGTGGGTTCAGCTTGGGCAAAGAGTCCCCATGTGCCATTGACCGTGAAGGACACTGCTTCCTTTTCTATGCCAGAGTCCTCCTGGGTTCATTTGAGCAGATTTTTCAGTAATGACATCACACACACAAAATCTTTGGGAGATGCAATTTTCCAGCCAGAAGGGAAACAAAGAAATGCTTAGATTAATGTTGCTAAATTGATGTGCAGTTCCATCCTGTTCATGTTTAGTTGGAGGTGAGACCCATTGTGTTTAGTGGGAGTTTACTTCCTAGTAGGTTACATGTTTAGGACTCAGGTAGGTAGCCGTGTTGGTCTGACGCAGTCAAAATAAAAATAAATAAAAATTGTTTTAAAAAAATATCCAGTAGCACCTTATAGACCAACTAAGTTTGTTCTGGTATAAGCTTTCGTGTGCATGCACACTTCTTCAGATAGTCTGAAACAGAAGTCACCAGAGACCATTATGTATAGTGGGAGGGTGATATGCTAAAGCTATATTTGCTCATCTGCATACTATCCCTTGCTTTTTCCTGTTGGACTAATTGCAGTCGTTAACAGTCATCAACAGGTTTACCATACCCATTGAGCCAATCACCCATCTCCTACTACCCTTCTGAGAAATACCCCACCCCACCCTCCCACTATATATAAGGGTCTGGTGACTTCTGTTTCAGTGTATCTGAAGAAGTGTGCATGCACACGAAAGCTTATACCAGAACAAACATAGTTGGTCTATAAAGTCTACTGGAAAATTTTAATTTTTTTAAATGTTTAGGACTGCAACCCAAGAATGCAATCTTTAGGTCTCCTGCCCAGTTCAGGTGTGTGGCTTACAAGGGAAAGGATACACTGATTATGAATTACTTTCCTGTGGGATAATCACCTACCTTGATGTGATTTCAATGACAGGAGACATTTTTATTATTATTTCCCATTGTGGTGCTGAAACATTTCCGTTTTGATTTGTTTTATTGGTCATTTCTGCCCTGGGAACCTCTTGAGGAAGCAAGATATAAATCCTCTACAGAACTAACCTAGGCAGGCCTACTCAGAAGTAACTGCTACTAAGTTAGTTTTAGTTAGCTGATTAGTTAACTAATTTATATACTGCTTAGTGCCATAGTTTCAAAGCAGTGTACAATGGGGGGGGGGGGTCGCAATAGTGGAACACCATAAAATGAAGCAGGAAGGCTCACTTGAAATTCTTGCTGATATAATTATGATGAAGCTAATGATAATATAGTCTTCACCAAGAGCTGTAAGTTCAACCAGGGATAAGGTCTATTTGACCTCAGTAGGGAGTCTTGCTCCCAAGTTAAGTGGGGACAGAATTGCAGCCTTAAATAAATAATAAAATAGATAAAACCACACAACTAACCTCTGTTTGAACTCTCCTAGCTCTCATAAGGGTTTTGTTGTTGTTTTTAAAACAAGGCCTTAATAATGGGAAATTGGGTCCTCCCTTAAAGAGGGCACGTATTGCGATGAGACCTGGAAAACCGACACCCTGTGTTGTGGGTGGGTACGATTGGTCAGCCACAACACCCGATTGGTAGGTCCCTCGTAGCTAGGTGCACTCTGGCCAATGGGACGGAGTCCAAACGGTTCAAGGGACCTATTTATACCCATGCACGTGACCCAGAGCTTCCTCTTTTGGCACGTGCATTTGGAACACCAACAGCATGCCCTCTGCAAGCTGAGAGAGCAAGAGTGATTTACCTTTGACGGACCGTCCTGGTGATAGCTTTCCATTATCCCTTCTTTTAATTCCTTTCACCCTCTTCCTTTTCCCTTATTTTGATTTAATCGTCCCCATCCTTGCCCTTCCCTTACTAAGAGGGGCTTTCGCCCCACAGGGCTTGCAGCCCCTTAGCGCTCCGTTTCAGAGCTTTTCGTTCCTTTAATTTCTCTACGTTTGTCTTTAGAGTGTCCCCTGAGCACTCCCTTTTCCAATTCTGTATTTGTGGCTTGTGTAGCGATTGCTATTCCCTTAAAGGGCTTTAGCTCTCGAGCTTGTTGATCCAGGGACTCCCGGTGTGCGGTGTTGCTGCAGTGTGGAAAAAACCTCTGCTCAGTAGCGCCTCTTATTTGTTTTCAGAGGAGATTTTGCCCACAGGGTTTTGGCCTTTAGCGTTTCCGGCTGTGGAGTTTCCTCCATTTCCCTGGGCTGGGAGCAGCAATTTTGAGCAGTTATAGCCGCGTCTTTATTTTAAAGAGCCTTGACTTCAGTTTTAGTGGGGCAAATATTTTGAGTTATAGTGATTGTTTTGTTTGCTGTTTTGGCTTTTGAGAGTTCCCTCTCTGTAAGCTTGATGAATTCTGTACCCCTCTCCCAATTTGCTTAAGGTTGGTTGGGGAAATTCCTGGGGCTGGCAAGCATTTTCCCCAGCTTATTTTGGCAGGAGACCATCTTGTGCTGCCATCTTGTTTTGGCGGGAGCGCCATTTTAACGGCTTAAGAGTTTATATATTTTGTATTTTGGGAGAGCTTATTGAGACGCCTGTTAAAAGGAACCCTAGTCCTGCTCTCCCTTTGAAAATGGTAATTAGAGGCCTGTCTCAGTCGCTGCGTTCAGTGCAAGCCCCAGCAGTGCCTCAGCAAATGCTGGATCGTCTGTGTGCTATTGTGGCCAATATGGGTTCAGACCCTGCGGCCTTGACAAGGTTTAATTCGGAGCTTGAGTCATTGGCTCAGCAGTTTGGGAGGCAGCCTGATCCCCAGCCTGGCCCCTCCTCATCTTCTACTGGTTATGAAGCTCATGGTCCCTCTGATGCGAGTGAAGGGAGAGAAGCTTTTGATTCTTCTGGGGCTTTGTTTTCCCAATTGCAGTTTTCCAGGATTCCAGTCCCAGCTAGTCCCAGGGGTCGTCCCAGGAGTATGGGTGCCATGGTTCAGCAGGCCTTTCGGTCTGGACTGCCACATTCGCAGTCGGCACCCCCGGGTTCTGAGAGTCCAGGGCTTCCAGCAGCGCAGCTTATGGGGAGAGGAACTTCTTCTCAGCCAAGCATCGCACATGTTTTTACTTCTGTTCAGGTGCAGCCGGTTCATTCGAGGGAGGCGCTCAGCATCCACTCTTCCAAGGAGGATCTTCCGGTGCCCAGAGTGCGGCAAAAGAGTTGTCGCTCCATGCGCAGGGCCAAGAGGCGCAAAGATACCCGTACTTCTACGGGTATGTCTTCTGAGACATCTGACGATGAGACAGATGTGGTCCTTGGTCTTTATTGGGGCAACGGTGAAGGGGCTTCGGGCCTTCCCAGGTGGGTGTGGCAGCGTAGAGCCAATTCCCACAGGTACAGCCTTCCCCTCAAATGTTTAGATGGCAAACCAGTCAAGGATGTTAAAGTCTCAACCAAAGCGGTCAGGGATATTATTCCTGGTGCGCACTTGCCATCTAGGATCCGCAATAGGATTCTCAATGGCCAGTATGTTGACATTTTCAAACCCCTTCCCCCGAAGAATGTCCGGATAAGGACAAGCAGGTGGTAGGGGAAGGGTAAGGCTGGCTCCCTTAAGGCTGAGAGCTCTTTTGAGAAATGGATCAATGCCTTTCAGGTATTTGCTGGAGTTATTTCTGCAGCGTATCCCCAAAAAAGTTTTCACCTGTGGATTTACCAATTGTTGGTGAGTAAGGATTCTGAATTGGCTGGTCAGGTGGCAACCATAAGCTACGACAAGAGTTTTAGACGTTGTGCCGCCAGGATCCCTTCTACTCGATGGGATCAAAAAGACCTTGATGCGTGGACTACTTATGTCTCTCCGAATTTTGAGAGCAAGTCCACTGAGCAGTCAAAATCCAAGCAAGAGGTTAAGAAGCCAGGAAGGCGCCTTATTTGTTGGGAATATAACAAAGGATCCTGCTAGCGTCAAGGTTGCAGGTTTTCCCACATTTGTGATAAATGTTTTGAGAGCCATTCTGCCACTTCCTGTGGAGTCAAGCTGCCCTTTCGTGGGGCAAGGAGAGGTTCTCAGTGGGATCAGAAAGGATACTCTCCTCCAGCAGTCCACGATGTTAAGTGAGGTCTTATTGACCCTAGCTCATACTCCCATTAAGTTGCCCACCTTATGGGCGCAGGCACCCTGATACAGCTGCTGCTTCCTATTTGTGGCTTGGATTTTCTCAAGGCTTTCATATCTTAGTGGTGTTCCCGCCTAGGGCTACCAAAGCTGAAAATAAAAAATCTGTCACAGAGTTGCCTGTTGTCGCTAGGAGAAATATCATGAAAGAACTGGCTTTGGGTAGGATGACTGGCCCATTTGCACGCCCTCCCTACCCAGATTTGCATCTTTCTCCTTTGGGTGTGGTACCTGAAAAGGCCCCAGGTGAATTTCACTTAATTCACAACTTATCTTACCAGCAGGGTTCATCAGTAAATGATGCTATCCCTCCTGAGCTGTGTTCTGTTAAGTCTGCCACCTTTAACCAAGTGGTCAAGTTGATCAGGAGTTTCGGGAAGGGTGCACTTCTGGCAAAGTGCGATGTAGAAGCTGCCTTCCGCTTACTTCCTGTTCATCCACGATTTTAAGTTGCTGGGGTTCCAATTGGATGGAGCTTATTATGTGGGTAAAGCTATGTCTATGGGCTGCTCTATATCCTGTGCAGCTTTTGAGGCCTTCAGTACATTTTTGGGACTGGGCTTTGCGTACCAAAACAGGTTTTAGGGGCGTGACCCATTATCTCGATGATTTTTTTTTAAAATTCTGCAGCCAATTTGGAGGAATGCTTGCTTCTTTTGCATTCTTCTGTTTCCGGCTTTCCGCTTATCCAGGTGTTCACTCTTGGCTGACCTATGCTGGTGCCCTGGGTCAGCGCTACCTGCATGGCAGGGAGCTAGTTGAACCAGAGTCTATGCAACCATTCACTTTGTGTAATCAATAAAGTTGTGGCCTAAATTCTGCCAAAAACAAACCAAAAATTTGAGTCATGTGTGAATTCATTTAGGGGGGAGGTTTCTGGGTCTGAACACGCAAAACACTGATCTTAGAGCATAGATGACAGACATAAAATGCTGTTTCTTGGGTGACTTCCTCCACATTCAGTAACAGCACACCTCTTTCTGTCTTGGTTCAAACTCTGAAATACCAGTTCTGCTAGTTTTCAGAGTGGCTCAGTTTGAATCTGAGGGAAAGCACCTATTGGCCTGCACCTGTGCCATCCCAATACACCTCCCTCTCTCTCCTCAAAGTTTTGATGAAAAATAAAGTTATTATAAAGCCTTGGCAGAATACCGAATGATGCCTCAGTTTCAGAGGGAAACCACTTTAAATGTTTTTTTTATGACCTCCCTAGGGAAGCCTACCTGGTTCCACCTTACCTCACTTTTCTGCTAATTGTTAAAGCATAGCTATTTCAAGCTCTCTCTTTTTTCCCAAGGCTTCATTCTAATCGTTTTTGAAGTTATGCGCTGATGTAGCTTCTTAATTACTGCATTCTTTGGTTGCATTGTTTAATGTGTTGTTGTATTATTAATAATACAAATCAAATGGGTTATTAGCTGCCTTGTATACTATTTTTTAAATTTTCCTTGTATACTAGAAATATTTTAAATAAATAAATAAATCATACTTACTGACCTTCAGGGTTTGTTGTACAGTATAGATTATAATGGAGTGTATTTGAAATGGTTTGAACACCTTGAATGAGTTAATTACGATTAGTTACCATGCCTACATGCAGAGCAATACTTCACTGGTCAAATTTCTTTCTGTTGGGAGTTTTAAAGCCAGTGCTAGAAAGAAAAATAAATTAAGGTGGCATCCCTAGCAATGGAGGAAAGGGGAAATTGCTGTCTCTGACTGTTCACAAAAATAGATGGGGCTTAACTCAGTCTTTCCCTGCTCTGGAATATTTTCTTCCTGTGAAAGAGGGACTTTTTGTTAAGAGAAATGGCACTTTCCATCCACTGCAGGGCATTCCTCCTCCCCCCCCCCCGCCAGGCCAGTTCTTGTATCGTGTTCCAGGTTTGAGAAGCGGCATTAACAACTTATCCTAATATTTACCTTTTAACAATATTTAAGTTTGAAAAGATTTCATGTGATTGTGTCTGCTAGGCTAATATATGCAAAGTACTGGAAATGAGCAAACAACTTCAAAGAAAAAGTAATCCAGCATTAAAGGAGTGGGTCACAAAACTGGAACATGTCTGAATGAAACTGAAAATGATTTACATCTTACTGGAATGTCAAGACGAAAAAATACTGTTGTTGTTTTTCCCCCTTGCTTAGAATGGGAGTGTTAATCCTCTCCCTCAATAAAACGGTGTGTGCCTCTGCTTAAGTTATTTGCTTATTTTTGTGATATTATTCTCCTATTTTATTATTTTGCTCATTCACCCATTTCAGTGCTTTAATGTTTGCAAGTTGCTTTTAAACAGAAAAGATGCAAATTATATATATTATGTATATATAATTGTATTACATATATACAAGTGAAGCCTGGGCACACTTTGTACATGCTTGGAGGAACTGTTAGCCCAGCAAGGTTGTGGAGCTGTGCAGTTTGAAGGGAAGGCTTCTTAGCTCAGTGGCGAAGCACCTGCTTGGCATGCAGAAGGCCTCAGGTTCAATCCTTGGCATCTGCTTAGTTGGGGCTCAGTATATTAAGCTGAATAAAATCAGTTTTCCCTCCTCCTGGGTGTGCCAAAAAGCAAGAGAATGAGAAACAAATTCTGTGTGGGTTCTAATGAAGCCATCACAAATACACACACACAAACACACACACACACACACACACACACACACACACACACAGATTCAAAGCGGCGGGAAAGGAGCAGCCCGTTTGTTCGCCTCGTTCGCGCGCGCGCTCCCTTCCCGAGCGGCCCTGGAGCGCTTGGGCTCTCTCTTCCTCTCTGCCTATGTAGCTGTTGCCACCGACGCTCAGCTCTCGCGCTGACCTACTTTCCACGCCAGATTCCCAGCGTGCCAACCTGGGGAGCGCGCAGCACAGGCGCGCGCAGGAGCGCGCCAGAGAGAGCACTGGGAGCCCTTGCTTGTCAACTCTCCGTGGCGGCAGCTCATCCTCGGATGGGACGCCTCGCTACGCTGCGCTGCCTGCTTGATGCTGCTGCCGCCGCCACCGCCGCTCCTCGGTCCTTTGGAGTTTGGCTGCCATCACCACTTCAGGAGGGATGTTCCTGAAATGTGTTCTCCCTCCTCCTTGGCTGTGCCAAGCGAGACAGATAAATAAATAGCGCGCGTGCACCCACACTTATACCAAGGCTCTCTCTCTTTCAGCGTGGGTGGCACTCTCTAGCCACCTCCGCTTGGCTGGGCATGATTGGGATGGGTTCAGCTGAACCCTTCCCCGCCTCCACCCCCCCCCCACATAGCAACCCGGCTTCCATTACTATCCAATATCTGGACCGGCTCTCTTCTGTCAGAGATTCCCATTAAGGCGCGCTCCGTGGGAACATTTCCCCCTCATGCCCAGCGAGTTCCTTCTGCCGGTGCCTGAGGATGCGCTCCTCCTCTCCTTCACGTGCACGAGTAGGTCTCTCAGCTTATCTACCTAAATCTCCCCTCCTCTAAAGTAAGGGAGCTCTTCGTTATGCGTGTCCCACAGCACAGCAGAGGTTCGCTTCCCCGAAGCGCGCCGCCGCCGCCGCCGCCCTACTCAGCGCTTCTCGCTTTTGACACAGCTCTTGGCAAAGCGCGCTCTCTCTGTGTGTGTCTCTTCCTTCCTTTCCTCCAGTCCCGTCCTCCGCCTCGGCCCTCCCTTCAAAAGATGTGGCTGGCTGACTAAACTGACTGGACTTCTCCGCGAGCTAGAGGCGCGCGCACGCGCTCCCGGGTCCTACTGACCCAGGAGGAGCGGCGGGAGCGCGCCCGCAGCCCGGGCGATGATGCCAAGGGAGGACGGGCTAACCCCAGCAAGCCGTGCATGTATGTGTGTGTGTGTGTGTGTGTGTGTGTGTGTGTGTGTTGGGGAGTTACACAACCAGTCAGGGCAGATTGCGTGCTGCAAATGTGAGTTTTCCCCAAGTAAGCCAAAGCTCCCGTCTATCTTTCTCCACCTCTTACTTGGACCAACCCCGTCTTCTTATTTTTAATTTTTAATTTTTTGGGGCGCCCCTTCAAGTGCCCTCATTGTTACCACTTTCTGGAGACGTTTCCCTCCGCCCTTCCTTAAACAGTTTTCGGTTTTATTACGACTGTTGTTGTTATTCTGCTTGGGAAGGCGAGAATCGAAAAGATGATATGTGGTTCCTTCTCCTGGAGGCTGGCACCAGAACTGAGGACCCTCGCTGCTGTTGGTCGGGCATCTTCTTAGAAGAGAAGCTGGGTAAGTTCTTGCACTGGGGGCAGTTCGACTTTCTTTCAAACCGGGGTTCTCCCCCACCCACCCCCCACCACAGCGCGGTATGTTTGTTTTGCATATTTGCCTGGCATGTGCAGGCAGTCTAGGTGCCCGATGTGGGTGGTAACTTACTCTGTGCGGCATAAAAGTTTTGCGTTCTGGGGGTTGTCGGGGTTTATTTGCTCCCCTTGGTTGCAAGGCAATTGTTTTGTTTTGCAACTGCCTTTCCCTTTAATGAAGATGCCTGCAAGGTGAAGGAAATGGATGTGTTGGAAGATTCCCGGTCCGTCCTCGTTTCCTGATCTCCCAAATCGCGCTAAAGTCCTGTTGGTAGGACCTTTTTAAAACTCGCAGCAATGTATTTCAGCCTGAAAAGTAATTTTCTTTCTTTCTTTCTTTCTTTCTTTCTTTCTTTCTTTCTTTCTTTCTTTCACAAACCAGTGGAATGTGACAGGTTTTGACATCCAGGGAATCTTTAGCTAGACCAGGGCAGATTGAAATGGTCTTGCTAGGTGTATATTATAACTTTGAATCAAATCAGAACCATGGAAACAAATGGAGAAGCATCTTTAATTTAAAGTCATCAAGGCTTACCTGTGTCTGAGTAGATTTTGGTGAACAAATAGCATAATTAATTCAAAATACTATGCATAGTTTGAGTTTCAAAGGTATCATATAAGGAAGAAGGCTGTTCCATAGTGTGCCCAGTTTGCTGTAAAAGAGAGTGATTTATCTTAGGTACAGATGAATGTGGTTGTGATGGATGTTGCCAGCTTTCTCAGTCTTTCATTGCAGAAGTCTATTAGAATGGTCCAACAGCAAAGGGGGGAAGCTAAGTCATATTCTGATATATAGATGTTTGATGCGAGGTCAAAAAGTTACTCTCTGTCTGACTTTGCAGACTGCTTATAAACAGGGAATTGTGGAAAAATGCTTATCAGCCGACAAAAACTGTAAATTGATTGCTCTTGTGAGTGGTTTGTATTAGAAATGTACAGCTAAGCCATGCCCAGGTGACTCAGGCAGTGTCATAACCATCTTACAGAATGCCTGGCCTTTGTAAAATTACACAATCCCAAATGTCAGATCTGAGCCACCAGATATCCCGTTTTACCAGTCTACCTTAGATCCACCGTAAGTAGATTTAGAGAAGCAGCCCTGCAATGAATTGGAGGAGGAGGAGGAGGAGGAGAAGGAGGAGAAGAGGGGCAGTTGAGATGACATGATAATTAGTTGGGCTGTGATCTTCAAAACATACTTGGGAATAGTGCCATGAGCTTTAGTGGGAATAGTAAAGAACAAGTGGACTGAAAACTACAACTTTAAACAATTGAACAAACATCCTCCTGTTTCAGGAGAGATTTTAGGGGGATGGGGTTGGTATTAGCAAACCTTTTTAGCAAGGTGCACTTGAAAACAGACATCATTATCCTCAGACATCCTTAAAAAGGGTGCAGTAGGAATATGCTAAGAGGGAAGAGATTTATTACAGGGAGATTATTTACCTTGCCCAGTAAAAGCAGTGTTGATCTAATTAGTGAGACAAAATGTTCCATTTGTTCAGACTCTGAAATGTCAGGAGTCATTCTGTTTCTTAATAACAACAAAAACCCATACTGCTAATTCACCTGTAGTTGCCTACCCTAATTTATGGGATTCTTTTCTGCTAATACCTGGGGCTTTGGATAGGTCCATCACCTGATGAAATATATCTTAGCTGATTGGTTGTATGAATTTTAATTGATTCACCAATTAATTAAAGGCAGACGAATCTACAAAAATGCACATGCAAGGAAATCAATACCGCTGCAAAGAAAGTAAGTAAAACGAGTTACTTAAAAAGAGGGATTAGCTCCTGTGTGAGGTAGAATAATGTGGTATCTAATAGCAGATTTTTTAAAAAATAGATATTTTAATACAAAAACTGTGCATAGAGTGTTTTGCAATACATAGTTTTTGTAAGCCCTTGTAACACTTTTTTTCAAAAAAAGTCTGCTGTTAGTTAATCAGCATTAACATATTTTTAGTAAATCAAGTTTTTTTCAAGAAAAAAGAAAAAACACACTGATTAATGTTAAACCATTTAATGGCCTAATAGTGCACATCTATGCTCAAAATAAAGGCATGCTGTGTTCCTTGAAAGTAAAGCCCATTGAACTCAGTGTAATTTACTTACAAATGTTACAGCTCTAGTTTTGGACTAGTAAGCAGCTTTTAAGATCCAATATCAAAATTGGTACGGACAAGTTTGATGCAAACAGTGTACCATCTTATTGGGGGGGGGGAGGAAAAGCACTTGTACAGTATAATAGGTATGGGGAAATCTGAGGCGCCAAATGCAGCCCCCCAAAGTCACTCTATTTGGCCCTTGAGATTTGCTCCAGGCCACACCCTTTTACAAGGTCATGCCCTTGTCATGTCAGGCCACATCCCTCTCTCAACCAGCCCCGCCCTGCACTCTCAAGTCATTTTGACTGACTGGAGCAGGCTTCCTCAACCTCGGCCCTCCAGATGTTTTGAGACTACAATTCCCATCACCCCTGACCACTGGTCCTGCTGGAGTGTATCAGTGAAATGTAATAATGCCTCTTGCTTGCCTAGATAGAAAAGCAGTGTGACTCTAAGGGAGAACATGAAAAGATGTGTGTGGTGTAAAAAAAAACCCCTCTGACTATACAGCCCATGAGCTATGAACATCCTTGTTTCCTTAGATTCTCAACCTGTGCACAGCAGCGGAGGAAGTTGCTCAGGCGCCTGGGGTGAGCTGCCCATAGGGGTAGGGTGAGTGATCCATAGGGGCAGGACGAGTTGCCCATAGGGGTGGGGTGAGGGCAGGACACCCCACGGGGCCTCTGGAGTCTGCCTGCCTCCTCCCACTCAGCCGTCCTACAGCTGGGAAGGCGGCAGCAGGTGGACAGTTTGGGCAGGAGAGACGCATGGCTCAGGCACACTGCAGGTCCCGCTAGTGCCACCCGGCATTTTGTCACCCCACCTGGGGTGACCCGCACCCACCACACACCCCTTCCTCCGCCCCTTCCTGTGCATTTAAAAGGCACATAAGTGATTTATAGATAGAAAATGAAGAAGTTGGCATGTTCAGATGCTTGGACACTGGTGCAGGATGGTCCCAGAGACCCATAGCTATCAGGATTTGATCTATTATGTTCATCAGAGGCTGTGGCCTGTGTGGGGTAGTGGTTAGAGTGTTGGATTAGTGCTTCATGTTCAGAAGGGGACTTTGGACTACAGTGGTGCCCCGCAAGACGAATGCCTCGCTAGACGAAAAACGCGCAAGACGAAAGGGTTTTTCGTTTCTTGAGTTGCTTCGCAAGACAAATTTCCCTATGGGCTTGCTTCGCAAGACGAAAACGTCTTGCGGGTTTGCTTCCTTTTTCTTAAAGCCGTTAATACCCGGGGAATCCGCGCTCCACAAGACGAAAAAATCGCAAGACGAAGCAACTCGCGGAACGAATTAATTTTGTCTTGCGAGGCACCACTGTAGTCAATACCTCCCAGCCTAACTTACCTCCCAGGGTTGTTGTGGGAATCAAATGAGGAGGTGAATCATGTCCATCACATTGGGCTCCTTGGAGAGAAAAAAGTGGGATACAGTGGTACCTCGGGTTACATATGCTTCAGGTTACATACACTTCAGGTTACAGACTCCGCTAACCCAGAAATAGTACCTTGCGTTAAGAACTTTGCTTCAGGATGAGAACAGAAATCGTGCTCCGGCGGCGGACGGCAGCGGGAGGCCCCATTAGCTAAAGTGGTGCTTCAGGTTAAGAACAGTTTCCGGTTAAGAACGGACCTGCGGAACAAATTAAGTACGTAACCTGAGGTCCCACTGTATAAAAAATAAATATAAAAAAGCACAGGTGGGCAACTTTGTTACCCAAAGGCTGCATGCATCCCTGATGTCATTTTATGTGGTCTTCTTAGGATCATAGAAGGCTTGTCATATACCAAGTTAGAACATTCGTCCACAGATGGTATTTAACATCCACCAGATTGGCGAAAATGTCTTTAAAAAGTAAAAAAAAAGGTATTATGTTGGAAGTGTGAAGAAAATGAGGGATCCTTTTGCCACATTTGGTGGTCCTGTAAAGTAATTAAGGAATATTGGAAAACTATATATAATGAATTTAAAAATATATTTTTTAAAAAAAACTTTCCCCAAAGACACCCGAGATTTTCCTCTTGGGGGTGGTAACAACAGATGTCTCCCCTCCACACAAAAAAACGAAAGAGTCTATTACTATACGCCATTGCCACAGATAGAACCTTATTGGCACAAAGGTGGAGAACAAGTCTAGTACCCACTAGGGAAGCTTTTAATGTTTGATGTATCACAGTATTTTAATATTCTTTTGGAAGCCGCCCAGAGTGGCTGGGGAAGCCCAGCCAGATGGGCGGGGTATAAATAATAAATAATAAATTATTATTATTATTATTATTATTATTATTATTATTATTATATAAGGAAGAATGGCAGTGTAAAATGCTCTAGTATGCTGAACTGTCTGGTCTGATGAACAGGATAAGAGAAAATGAAGATAGTGAATACAAGGAGGAATAGATAATGTTTATTGACTATTTCAAGAACCAGTACAAATACACAGCTTAGCAGGTCTCGAGTAAATCCAGCAGAGTTGAAATATATATTTTTAATAAATTGGATGATTAAAAAGGTGTGGATTACACGGAGTAGCAGAAAAGCAAAGGAACCAGGAAAAGTGTGGAAGGGAAGTCATACGGTATATGTATACATACTGTATTTGGTACGAAGATGTAAGTGGGACAGGGGGAGAGGAGGGGGCTTAAAGATGCTATTTGTTCCTGTTTTGGAAAATGCAAATAAAAAAAATGGAAAAAAGAACATTCGTCTTTATGCACTGTAAACTGACTGGCTCTCCAGGGTTTTAGGCAGGAGGCATTCCCAGCTATACCTGAAGATGCCAGGGACTGAACTTTGTACCTTTTGCAGGAATAGTAGATGTTCTGCTACTTAGCCGTGATCTTTTCGTATTCCTACATCCCATCAGGGCAGCTTCCTTCCCGTTTGCATCTTTATTTTCCTGGACTTTTAAAAGCTTTCCCTCACTCTTTCTGTGCAGTTTTAGATCAGTTGGAAGGGGCAGTTTTTCACATCATGGAAATAGACGGTTTTTGATTAAATTATTGCTTGTGTGGCTTGTATATGTTTTATTCACCAGCTGTCTGAGAAAAAAAGTGCATAGGCTTCTACCATACATCTGTGAGATACTACTTTCACTTGAAAAGCAATATACATATTTGAGAGTAACTGCTTCAACCCCAGTGGGGCTTACCTCTGAGTAGAACTTCGTAGGATTGAGATTCTCAGTTAGTCATAGAGAAAACTAAAGCAGGGTTGCGTCTCGCTCCATCCATCATTAGCTCTGACTCTGCCCACTATGCAATGGGTTCCTAGAGGAATGAATGAATAATAAAATAGAATAAAATAAAATAAAATATGTTACCCTTCCTGATCCAGACCACTCCATTTAAAGTACATTATGGCAGTTTTGTGTGCAATCCTAACCATATCTACTCAGATGTGAAACCTATTGAATTCAATGGGTCTTTTTCCCAGATAAGTGGGACTAAGATGGCAGCCATTTTTTATTTTTATTTTGGTGAAGACAGCTTGAATCAGAAAGCCTTTTGGGTGGAGTTGGAGGCAGGGATGTCAACACAAATAAAATACTGGAGGGGGGCAGATAAGCCCCACCCCACGTAATTGATCACAAAATGTGGCATTCACACCATTTGAATAGCCATGCCTATCGGGGTTTTATTTTGGGGAGCGGGGTAGGATGAAAGGACCTCGGCCTCTAGGAGTTGTCATAGCAAGTAGGCCTGATAACCACTCTGGGGTCTTTTATATTCTTTATTTATATTCTTTATTAAAAATAAAAAAGAATTATAAGGCGAAAGAAGAAGAAAAGGGAGAGGGAAAACTTATAAACTTACAAAATTGTTATTATACTCATCCTAAACCTGGAATAGGGGATGCGGGTGGTGCTGTGGGTTAAACCACATAGCCTAGGATTTGCCAATCAGAAGGACAGCGGTTCAAATCCCCACGATGGGGTGAGCTCCCATTGCTCAGTCCCTGCTCCTGCCCACCTAGCAGTTCGAAAGCACGTCAAAGTGCAAGTAGATAAATAGGTACCGCTCCGGCGGGAAGGTAAACGGCTTTTCCGTGCGCTGTTCTGGTTCGCCAGAAGCAGCTTAGTCATGCTGGCCACATGACCCAGAAGCTGTACACCGGCTCTCTTGGCCAATAAAACGAGATGAGCGCCGCAGCCCCAGAGTCAGTCACAACTGGACCTAAGGGTCAGGGGTCCCTTTACCTTTTAAACCTGGAATATTGCACCACTTGGAGATTGCGGTGGTATGCAACACTATTTTAGCTTTCTCTTTAACTAGCCAGTTTTCTGCCTTGGAGGCCTTTCCATCCTTCCATGCAGGAGCATTTGGGCATCTTGGTTCTAGTTGCAGTCGGAAGTTGCACAGTGATTTTTTTTCCTTCCCCTACTGCGTAGTAATAACAATCTACGGTTTTCAGCCGGCAAATATTGAAGTGTTATTGAACCAAATATCTTCTCCCCATATGCATTGCTCTTAATTTACTGCCCTTCGTATGTATTTATGGTGGTGTAAACGCCAGCAGGATCTGCCCCAATGGATTTCAGTTTGCCAGTAACATCCAGGCTTGTACCATCGATGCTGGAGAAGACTCACCATTCTGTATCACAGCTGTACTGCCAGCCTCTGAGACAGAAGCATGCTGTTACAAGTATTGCTCTTTGCAAAAGCACTTTAAGGAGGAAATGAACGTTCATTGAATTTAACAAAGTTTTCTTGTTTACTTCAGTGACTAATAATGTCCTGAACCGTATCCTAAACCCATCAGCTCTCTTACAACGGTTGATATGTTCAGGATGCTGTTAGGGACATGGAACTAGAGAACATTTACCTCTGTTCTGTTGCTGTAGCTGTGTTTCCTCCCCTATGTTTTTTACACTCAGTGGGTTGTAGTCTAGTCAAGAGTAAAACCCACTAAAACTAATGAACATAATTACATGGGCATATCAGTTTCAAGGAGTCTACTCTAATTTAGTTAAGCACAACCCCAAATCTAATGCCAAATGAATTCTGATCATGTTTAAGGAAGCGTCTGCAGCCAAGATTACAATCTGAATCATTGGGACTTACTTCTTCTTAGATGTGCATAATTTTGTACTTTTAAGAACATGGAGAGTGACCTTTTATCTGATCAGACTGTGTCTGCTCTGCTGGGTTTCAGAAAGAGATCTTCCCCATCATGTGCTAACCCAGTGGATGCCTTGAATTATGGTCAGGGGTGCCACGGGAAACACTGGCCTCTGTCCCTCTTTCCATCCCTCTCTCCTCTGATGCCCTCTTGCATCTCTGCCTCCCAAAGACTTGCACAGTTGTTTGTTGCAGCAGCCCTCGCTACAAGTGAATGGTGCCTCTGGGGATGACCAGGGGGTGCTTCCCAAGCCCCTGTGGGGCAGTGTGAGGAGACACCTCTCTTTGGGGCTGGGCTGGGGCCAGCTTAGAGACCAGGGGCGGCAGCAGCGACTGCCCAGAGGACTCCCAAGGAGAGGAGAGAGGAGAGAAGGCTGAGGGAACACTCCACAAGGGAGGGTGCTCAAAAAGGGGTAAGGGCTTGCCAGCTCTGCAGGCAAGGGGTGACTTAGCTGGGCTCCTGAACCCCAAAGGGGTGCCATAGAAAGAATGCAGTTGGTCAAGGGGGCCATGGACTCAAAAAGGTTGACAATCTCCGAGATGCCTGGGGTTAAATATAGAACTTTCTGCATGCAAGCAAACCTTTTCCACTGATCTACTACTCTGTCTTATTGGTTGGCTGCCCCCCTGCTCACCACCACCTTTGCCACTCATTTCCAGTTCCGTATGGGACTGGACTTGGATTCAGGTGGCTCTACTATTCTTTTTTAATTTAGTGCTGTGGCCAATCATTGTGTGTGCATGTGTATATATATGCATGTGTGTCTTAAGGATCTGAATAGCATTGGTGGTAATAAAAAAATGCAGAAATCACTGTTCATTAAAGGCAAATGAAATTGTTTTGCATTGGTGTCTAAAACCCAAAGGATCTGGAACCAGGCATGCATATCCTGGAAGCCAGTTCTGTAGACTGGGTGGGAGTAAATAAAAAAATGTAATTTGCAGTTGCCACCCCAGTTTTTGTAGTCCCATCAGCACCCCCCCTTCCCTTAAAGCAAATTCCATCTTCAAGAAAGGGGTTTCTACAGGACCTCAACCATAAATCACACACATACACAGCTGATGCAGTTTGTTCTTTTTTGTTTTAAAGAAAACCCTGCATGTTACTCATTTAATGGCTGGTTCTTCCTGCCCTCTGCAACTCGTGTGCAGTTTGCCCAGAGATGGCTCTCGTCCACATATTTCTGATCATGAACCAGCTGCACAGACTTGTTATTTCCATTTGCATAAGGGAGGTGTTTAATACACCCCCTCACCCCCTCCATCGTAGTCCACCATGTACTGATGCATTCTTCTGACCCCCATAACAAGGCTGTAAATATCTGCAGAAAGTAAAGGTTGGGGTGCATGTTAATTGTTTGGGCTTGTTTTGCCTGTGTGTGAGATGCTTCTGTCAGACCAATCACCCAATCCCACCACCCTTCTGAGTAATACCCCTCCCTACCTTCTCACTATGTAGAAGGGTCTGGTGACTTCTGTTTCAGTGTATCTGAAGAAGTGTGCATGCACACGAAAGCTCATACCAAGAACTAACTTAGTTGGTCTTTAAGGTGCTACTGGAAGGAATTTTTTTATTTTGTTTTGACAGAGGTGAATGTGTTACTCCTCTTCTAAGTGCACATCAGGTCCTTTAAAAAATGGGCAAAGGGAAGCACACAGCACATAAAACTGCACTAGGGTGTGAAGTCTTGGATGTTCTCCCTGCAGAGGAACAACTATTTTTTCAAAGGAATTGTGGATGTAAAATATACACCGCCTCCTCTTTCTGCTAGGAACTGAAAACAATTTAAGATTCTTAGCCTGGAGCATAGATTTGACAGCTGATAAGCTGTCCTCTTCCTAGAATTTGAAATAGCAGTGCACTCTCAGAAAGTAATAAAAGAGGAAGTCTGATTTACCTCCCTCTGGTAAGTTATCTGATCTTATTTTGCTTCTCTTACTCTTGAAGTCAGGGGCAAGGCTTCCAAGTTTACATTTTTACTATGTGCCTCTCTCAGCAGATGCAACACGTGTTATATTAACTCTTCAGTTACCACCATGACGACTTGCATGAGTCAGCATTTTTTTAAAAAACAGTGAATCTGATCTTCTCTTTTGCAGCGGACAGCAGTTTTGAGACTGTGGTTGATATTTCCTGTTTTCTATATTGATTTAATGACAGGGAGTCAATGGGCAAAGAGAGTTGCCAAAAATAGTAATTTATGGCTGCTGTCTGCTGATTGATGTTTGTATTGAACAAGTCACATTTGTTAATACTGGAAGATTGCCGGACATCTTAATTTAGGAGTTCTCTACTAACTGAATAATGAGGCACTTAATTTTGCAAAAACCACAAGGCTATTATTATTACAGGTGATTGTTTTGATACAGTAATCTCTCTTCTTCGGCAGGGGTTTTGTTCCAAGAGTTCCACATACAGTATACACAAAAATCATGTATAGCATACTGAAACTTTTGGAGCTGCCCCATGGCTAGCTGTTGAGGGGAAGAAACAGAACATCTTTAACACTCCCCAGCCAGTGTGCTGAGCCAGCCTTGGCCAGCAAGCAAGGTGGAGAGCTTAAAAGTTCCCGCTTGGTGTTACCCAGTGCAAAAAGAGCTTTTAAACTCTTTGCCTCGTCCGCACAGCATGCTAGCTCTTGGAAGGCTAGGGATGCTCATGAGAGGTCTCACCTGGATTGCCCTGCAAAATCTCATGAGAGCATCCCAGAGCCAGTACACTGAGGGGGGCCTTGCATTTGTGCTGGGTAACCCAAGTGGACCCCATGAAAATAGCCTTTACGCTCTCTGCCTTGCTTAGCATATGACTTGCACAAATTCAACCAGCCCATCCTCAACCGCATTATCAGAGGCAACAGGACTGGTTCCCCCACAGTGGGTTACCTCACCGAGGGGGGTGCTGCAGGGCTTTGCAACTATGATGTAGTGGTAAATGCAGAACAGAAGGCAAGAGGCGGGATGGGGAGCGCCAAATTTTGGCCTTGCACAGGGTGCTGCTGAAATTTGGAAAACCAAGTGGTTGAAATTGTGCAAGACAGAGGGTTGGACTAGATGACCCTTAGCGTCCCTTCCAACTCTACACATCTATGATTCTATGAAATTTAAATTGAATTTTAAATTGTGCTTTATTTTTTAATTAATCTGTTATAGTTCTTATTTGCTTATATTATATTTTTCTGATGTGTGTGTGTCTTGACATTGATTTGATTTTGCTTTGTGAACTGCCCAAGGGATTTATGCTATGGGATAGGCAAATATATATGCAACGGGAATCTTTGAATTCAAGCCTGTGGTATAAGCTTGCCAACTTAACTTTGTACAGTACTTCAGGAATGTAGTTGATTGCAATTAATAAACAGGATCATATGAGTGAAGGTGGTTCTTTAGCTAGTTGGGTGAAAAATATTTAGTGCATCTTCTAGAATTCTCAGTAGAGCTCAAGTTGGTGCCATCACTTAGCAGACAAAATAGCACACCTATGGAGGGCAGATATACCGTACTTTCTTCTTTGGTTACCTGACTACACCTTGTGTTTGCATTTATCTCCTTCCCAGCTCTTTCTCTGTGTTCTTGCCAGGTTCCCCCATCTGTTTTGTTTTGTTTGTATTTTTACCATGTGTCCAATTCCTTAAGGCAAGAGCAGGGAACCCCTGTCAATCTGAGAGCTGCATTCTTCTATGGACAACTTCAACCTTTTGGAGGCTGCATGCCAGTGGTGGGCAGAGGTTTAGCCAGAGGCAAGAAGTGAGTGAGCGCAATGCTTCAGGACCAGTTTTTAGACTGAATTGTCCTTGGTCCCCACGATAGATGACTCTTCAGGAGAGGGACATGGGGAGCAGTGGCGTAGCGTGGGTTGTCAGCACCCGGGGCAAGGCAAGTGATTTGCGCCCCCTAACCCGTGGATTTGCGCCCCCTAACCCGTGGATTTGCCCTAACCCCAGAAGTTGCGCCCGGTGCGGCCGGCCCCCCCTGCACCCCCCACGCTACGCCACTGATGGGGAGTGCAATCCTGTTGCTCTTGCTTTACATCTCAGTGACTTTCAGTACTGTTGACCATGGTATTCTCTTGAGTTGGTGGCACTGTTTTCAGTGGCTTCACCTCTACTTAAGGGGCTGACTCAGAAAATAGTGATGGGCGATTATTGGTTTGCCCCCTGGCAGTTGTGCTGTGGGATGTAGCAGGGCATTATTTTGTACCCAATATAAAGCTGGTGATAATGGTCATTATGAGATTTGGGGCATGGTGTCATCAATATGCTGATGACACCCAACTCTGTTTCTCTGTTAGATCTCATTCAGGAGACGCTGCAACTTTTCTGAGCTGGTACCTGGATGCAGTGGTGACTGGATGAGAACCAATAAACTGAGACTGAATCCTGGTAAGACTTCATGTGTGAGCAGTTCTCAGGACCAAAAGTTGGGGAGTTTTTCAGTTCTGGAGCACTCCCTCTGAAAGAACAGATAGGTAGTTTGGGAGTAGTCCTAGATCTGCCTTCATCACTGGATGCTCATTAACCTCAATGGTGAGGAATGCCAATTATCAATATAAGTTGGTGCACCAACTGTGATTTCTTCCTGGACAGGAATAGCTTGACCACTGTGATTTATGCATTTGTAACCTTGCAATTAGTCTGCAGTAAAGCACTCTGTGGGTCTTCCCTACACCTTGAAAGCTGGTGCAGAATACTTCAGCCAGGTTATTCAGTGGTGAACCTGGAGTGCCACCTTTTTCATCTGTGCTAAGAGAACTGTGTTGGCAGCCAATTAGCTACCCAGCAATGCTCAAGATCTTGTTATTAACATACAAAGCTCTGAACAACAATAATGTTGCCTGAAGGACCGGCTGCCCCTGTACAAACCTGCAAAATTGCTAGAGATCTTATTTGGGGGAGATTTTACTTGTGGTACTACACCAGTGACCTGATACTGTATAACATAGCTTTCTATTTTTGTATGTACAATGTCCCTTTAAAAGCAACCCCTATTCCCCACTTATTTTTCTTCCCTTAGAAAGCTGCCTTACAACAAGTCACACAAATGGTCCAAATACTGTAGCTCTGCACTGCCTACAGCATTGGTTCTCAGACTCCCCCCCCCCCCCCCGGCTAACATTTTCAGAATAAAAATTTGCTCATGCCACACTGCATTTCTTATTGATAAGAAGTACATTGGAAAGCAAAAAAAGAAACAACTTCTAGCAGTGCTTGATTTTGAAAAGGTATCTATCCATATTATGCAAATAAAATAACATTTTGATGCGATACCATATTACACTGAAATGTTTCTTTGTTTGTCCCTGAATCTTCCTGCCACACTTGCAGTCGCCTCCTGCCAACCAATGTGGCATGCCACAACCTTTGAGAGCCATGGGTCTATGGTGCCTGAAAGTAGCTCTCCTAGGTTTCAGACAGCCCTATCTGGAGATGCTAGGAATTGAATGTGGGTCTTTCTGAACACCAAGCAGGTGCTCTAGCACTGAGCTACATTCTGTTGATTCGAATAAACCCTGCTTCAGACCTGCCAGGGAACTGTGCATAACCCTTTAAATAAACCCATTATATTTACTTAATGGGGAACAACAGACAACAAAGGTGCCACCTTGTCTGAACCGTGACAACTCAGAGAAGGAGGAGGTGGTGGTTAAGAATTCTTTGGCCAACGACCCGTTAGCCCCTCCATAAAGTGGCCAGTTGTCAAAATCCTTGTTGTGCTATGTGGCTTAGCAGCCTTTTGCCAGATGTAATGTCGTTAGGGGGTGCGGGTGGCGCTGTGGTCTAAACCACTGAGCCTAGGGCTTGCCGATCAGAAGGTCAGAGGTTCGAATCCCTGTGACGGGGTGAGCTCCCGTTGCTCGGCCCCAGCTCCTGCCAACCCAGCAGTTCGAAAGCATGTCAAAGTGCAAGTAGATAAATAGGTACCGCTCTGGCAGAAAGGTAAACGGTGTTTCCGTGCGCTGCTCTGGTTTCACCAGAAGTGGCTTAGTCATGCTGGCATATGAGCTGGAAAAACTGTCTGAGGACAAACGTTGGCTCCCTCGGCCATTAAAGCAAGATGAGCGTTGCAACCCCCGAGTTGTTTGCGACTGGACTTAACTGTCACCTTTTTACTGTTTACTGTTTTACTGTTTACCTTTTTAAAGTTGTTAGCAAAGGCAAGAGGCCCCAGAGCCACTACCAAAATTGATGCTTTAGTCCACATATTTTCTTTCCATGCAGGTGTTGCTAACTGTTAAGAAGGCCATCTAGTTTTGTCTTAGTGATTCTGGGGGTGGCTTGCTGCCCAGCTCTGTTTGAATAGCGAATATCTAACCAAATTCCACTTTCTGCAATTAAGCAGAGAGAAAGGTGCAAAGCCCTTGCAAAATAAACATTCAAAACATGGGTGTCATTCAGATATACTGATCTCTGTGCAAATCTTTTTATTTTTATTTTTACTGCCAAGTCTTAATGTAATGCAAGGAGATAACATAAATGCAATGCAAGTGCTAATGCAAGGAGATAACATAAATAAAGTACCTGTTTCATTACTGTTTTCCAATTTCACATGTAAAACGCTGGGAATGATGTTCCACAATAATGGAGTGTGGCTGGAGTTTATTTATGACTACATAGGGCAGGCTTCCTTACCACCCGAGGAGACAATTCTTGCTTCTTCTGAAGCTGAAAAGATACATGTGCATTCTTTGAAGTCAGTCTGCTTTTCTTTAACTGTGTGTGTGCATGCGCAAGCACTGTAAGCCCTGCGAGTAAGCTCCTTGAGGATGGCAGATTTCAAGCTTGTTTCATCACCATGGGGCTCCATTCAAGCTATTATAAAAGCTCTGCTCAACTTCCAGAGTGACAATTTACATACAGTGGTTTGCCAGGCACCATGTCTTAATGCATTTTTTCCCAGCAGCTGTAGTATGTTATTATAGCATAATGGTTGATGCCGTCAGTATCGGGTTCAGGCAGTTTTGCGGCACTATGATTTATATATATTGCTACCAGGCAGTTGTCAATGCCAGTATCTTCGCCATCTCAGGGACATGTAAGATTTGTCCAAAGACAAGTTGGAATGTGGTTAAGTGCTTTAATTAGCTGATTGTATCACTCTTCAGTTTTGCCGTCGATTTTCCAGACACTTTGTAACAACAAATTGTTCTTCGTTACGCACCAGGGTGTTCAGATTATTTTGCCGTTCTCAAAACACTGCCAGGAACCCGAGAACCTTCCTAGTTTTCCACTTGCAGGCAGGAAGGAAATAGGAAAGCTTTGTTGAATCCTGTCTTCTGGGCCTTCATGCAAGGCAAGTAGGTTTGTGTGTTTGCTTCTTCTTCTTTAAAAAAAAATAATGTTCCCAAAGATGGGAAGAACATGCAATGAACCATACACTTGTAAGGGCATGCAGAGAACATTTTGTGAGCTCCACCCTGGTGCAAGAATTCTCATTTCACGTCAGAAGTTGGCAACCCTATTTAGGTAATGTACCTGTACCAGGATGTCACTGTGGTGTGACATATGACTTGTATTTTATGTTGCTTTATTTCAGTGTATGCCTTTTACTGTACAGCGGTGTAACACTTTGGGATTTTTAGTAAAGGTAAAGGTACCCCTGCCCGTACGGGCCAGTCTTGCCAGACTCTAGGGTTGTGCGCCCATCTCACTTAAGAGGCCGGGGGCCAGCCCTGTCCGAAGACACTTCCGGATCACGTGGCCAGCGTGACAAGCTGCAACTGGCGAGCCAGCGCAGCACACGGAAATGCCGTTTACCTTCCCGCTAGTAAGCGGTCCCTATTTATCTACTTGCACCCGGGGGTGCTTTCGAACTGCTAGGTTGGCAGGCGCTGGGACCGAGCAGCGGGAGCGCACCCCGCCGCGGGGATTAGCTGTTTGTAAATGCTTTTAATCATCCATTCATCTTTATTTAGTTAGCTTAGTTCAATTCTATTCCATTTTACACTTTTTTGTGGGGGCGTACCCTGTAAGCAGCTTATAACATGTCTTAAAACACAACAAATAGAACATTGTAAAATATCAGAACATGACAAAGCGTGTTCTCCTTCGTGGAGAGCACGTGTTGCAGTGGGGGCCACCAGGACACTCCAAAGTTGTGGGGCGGGCTGATTGACCGTTGGCCATTGATGCGATTGGGGCTTCCCTTGTCGTTGGGAAGAAGTTAATGTTGCCATTTGTTGATTGACAGCCAGAAATGCTAAAACTTCTTGCACGAGGGTAGGGCTTCCTCTTTTCGCCCCTTGCATTGGATTGTCCGTCCTCCCCTCCCTAGAATTAGGGTTGTTCGCTTTGACCTTGCTATGCCTGTCATGGGGTCGTCTGCTTTGGGGCAGGGGCCCGGTAGGAATTTTGTCCATCTGGCTGATTGGCTGGGGCCATTTGGTTTTTGCCTACTGTGTAGCAAATCGTCACAACTTGTAAGGTTATGGTTAGGCATTGGTTTATGGTTTGGTTGGTTGAGGGGCATGGATTGGCTGTGCCTGCCCCTCTAATGCTGCTGCTGCAAGGGATTCCGTTAAAGGAATCGGGAGCTAACTATTGCTTGTCCACCCTGTCAAGGGGGCTCGGGCCACTGCAAGAGCTCCTGGCTGCATTTGGGGTGGGCAGGTTCCCTGCTCCGTCGCTAGCTCCAAGTATATTCCCCTTTTCTGACTTTCGCAGGCACACAGAATGTCAGACTGTCCCCCACGGTGGGGGCAGCTAGTCGCAACCAATGCCTAAGCAACCACTCACATGTTTGTATTTTAATAAAGTTGTGGCCAAAATTATGCCAAAAACCTTAAACAAAAATATTGGTGTGATGTGTGAGTTATTGGGGTGGACCTGGGGACCTCCGACACGCAAATGAAAATCAAGTGCAAAACCCCACCATCACATTTAATGCAGCATAATTAGCAGCAAAATAGAATACCCCCTTAAACATCAAAAACACTGCAAGTAGAAATCAAATACAATATTTTTAAAAATATCACGTGTTAAAGCAGGAGTAGACAATAGGCTAACTTCCAAATGTTGTTTGAAGTCCCATTTCCAATTTTCCATTCTCTGTTGCTTGCTTCCTGCATCCACATAAGCCTTGCTGTCAGTTTTAGATCATCCACCCATCACATAGGTCTCCACCCCCTTAGTCTTTTGCAATTTTAGGGTCTCCATACTGACACTGCTTTATTCCATTGGTCTGAACTGTCTCTTGTCACATGTTCTTCATACAGCAGCGTAGCGTTGGTTGCAAGTGCCCAGGACAGGTGGGCATGTGCTGGGTGGGGTGTGTGAGAGCCCAGCCCTCACCATCAATGCTGCCAAAGCGACCTCACCCCCACTAGAGCAAAACAGGGCCACACTGAGCTTGCCTGCCCACCCGTGCAGAGGGGAGCCCAACTTTGCAAAATGGCCCTTGACGGACAAAGAGGAGCACGGGCCAGGCTGTGCTGGGGGTGCCTGGTCCGCGCCCAGTGCCATGCCCCCCCCAGCACCCCCATGCTATGCCCCTGTCTTCATATGTCCATTTTAACTTTTCATGGTCTTTCCCACTGTATCCGTAACTTTCGATTTCTGTCATATCCAATTATTTGTTTTTCTATCCTTTAATGTTATTCCTAACATTGCATGTCCCATGGCATGTTTCTCTGCATCGTGATCTTGTTTTCTGCTCCATAATGCATCACAGGTAATGCACACATTTTGACCACTTTAGCTTTCAAGTCTAATGAAACATTTTTAGTTTTCATTATAAAGCTGAGTTTTCCAAAGGCTGCCCAGGATTGTTTTATTTCTCTGCTTTATTTTCACTGTTTGATTTTCTGTGCCCAATATGACTTTTTATCCTGAATCCTCAGCTGCAGGGCCATCTAATCTTTTGCCATGATAGCTGCGCTGTACCTGCATTGCTGGGGGGCAATGCACCTCTGAATGACAGTTGCTAGGAACTGCAAACGATTATAGATATATTTTCCTGCCATACATTTAACAAATTGAAATGCTGTTCACATGCTGGCCAATATTTTTTTGTTTCGCTTCACACTTCATGGGTGGTTTAATGTTGTTGTTTCATTTATCTCGTTATAATTCATATGGCTTTCTTGTTGGTTTAACAATCAGCTTGCTAGAAATGAATAATTGTAATTAATCACACCATCATCTCTATAAATTTTGCTTTGCTCTGTTGAGATGAATTGGATAATCTTTTTATGTTCTGAGTCCTGCCCCATCCCAGAAGTTACTTGAGGATTAGTGTACGGGAAACATTTCAGGGCCAGACAAGAAGAATGCTTTTTGGGCATTGAGATGATGATGATGATGATGATGATATTTATACCACACCCTTCTGACTGGGTTTCCCCAGCCACGCTGTGCAGCTCCCAACAAAACACTAAAAACAGAATAAAACTTCAAACATTAAAAACTTCCCGAAACAGGGCTGTTTACACCTCCCTCACAATAAACCTCTTCTTTGGCATCATTGAAAGGTCAGGATCTATATGTGATTTTGAAGTAAAAGGTAAAGGGACCCCTGACCATTAGGTCCAGTTGTGGCCTACTCTGGGGTTGCAGCACTCATCTCGCTTTATTGGCCGGGGAGCCGGCGCACAGCTTCCGGGTCATGTGGCCAGCATGACTAAGCTTCTTCTGGCAAACCAGAGCAGCGCATGGAAACGCTGTTTACCTTCCCGCCGGAGCGGTACCTATTTATCTACTTGCACTTTGACGTGCTTTCGAACTGCTAGGTGGGCAGGAGCAGGGACCGAGCAATGGGAGCTCACCCCGTCGCGGGGATTCAAACCGCCGACCTTCTGATTGGTAAGTCCTAGGCTCTGTGGTTTAACCCACAGTGCCACCCGCGTCCCTATTTTGAAGTAATGTAGTACTATTGAAATGGTTTGGTTGAAATGGAGTTATGATGGTTCACTTTCAACAAAGTTGTGCACTTTCTGTTATTTCATTTCATATTTGGCTATCAGGATATATATTTATGGACTTAAGCTGGATGGAGGAAGCTCTCACTCAATATAATGCCATCCTATGTTCCTAAAGACTAGGGAGGGACTTCGGCTTAGAGGTGGAGCTCATGTTCTGCTCATAGAAAGTCCCAGATTCTATCCTATGCATCTCCTGGCAGGACTGAGAAAAAAACCTCCGCTAGATGTTTGGAGGATTGCTGCCAATCAATGCAGACAATACTAAGCCAAATGCACTAATGATCCAAACTTGTGCAAGGGAGCTTCCTATGAGTTATTGACTCCCAACTTGTGATCATGATGAATGGGGTTCACTCAGCCAACCTGCCAATTTCTGTCTGGTCCCTAAAGATCCACAGCAAACTATGTGCCCACATTGGTCAGTGATGTGAACTGGATCTTCAGGAATTTGTGACTGCACACTGACGAATTCATACTCTCTGGACATTTTAACTGTTCCTTCTCCTCTAGCTAGGTTTCAAGGGCTATGCATCTTTTGAGAGCAATGTACAAGTCTCCTAGGTTTCTTTGGTAAAGGCAGTACATAAATGCTTAAAGGAGGACTTGAAGGAGCTGGGTGTGTTTAGCCTGGAAAAGAGGAGACTGAGAGGAGATATGATAGCCATTTTCAAATATCTTAAGGGCTGTCACATGGAAGAGGGAGCACACTTGTTTTCTCCTGTTCTGGAGGGTAGGACTCGAACCAGTTGCAAGAAAGGAGATTCTGACTAAACATTCGGAAAAACTTTCTGATAGTCAGAGCTGTTTGGCAGTGGAACAGACTCCCACGAGAGGTGGTGGACTCTCCTTCCTTGGAGGTTTGTAAGCAGAGGTTGGATGGCCATCTATCATGGATGCTTTAGCTGAGATTCCTGCATTGCAGGGGGTTGGACTAGAGGACCCTTGGGGTCTCTTCCAATTCTAAGATTCTATTATTCTTTTTATACTCTGAACTTTGCACAGGTTTCTTTTCTTTTTCTTTGCAAAGGCATTAAATAAACACATACAATTTAGAGAGAGATGATTTAGAGGGGTGGAGGAGAAGGTTCTAAGTTACATTCTCTTCCCTGGCATTGTGGAATCTTGTAGAAACCAGGACTCTTTAGTTAAAGGTCACAGACATTTTTAACTACTGCTTCTGGCTCCTTGCTATACATATGATTGTCCACTACCTCATTGACCTTGACAGTGCTATGCGGTTATATTTTCACACAAATGAACTCTTTCTGAACCGTTTCTCAAGCTGCATGCATTCATTGCATGAAAAAGGGCCATAGCTCAGTCGCAACTGCATGCTCAGCATGCAGAAGATCCCAGGTTCAACCTCTTGGGGAGCAGGGCCGGGGAACACCCTGCCCTAAGACCTTGGAGAAATACTCCTGAATTAGACACTGGTTGTGTTTGCATGGAACACTAGGTGGACTACATGCACAAGCAGTGTGCAATGGCACACAGGGCCTTTGTAGCTGCTATGTGCCTCCAATATGTTAGTGGCTAATAAGCTGAGATCCTAGGGTCCCATCCTCTGGGAACCCAGAAACCATGGTCAATGGCTTCGAAGCAAGTGAGGGTATGAAACCATGGTTTAGAGATGACCCACTATCTTAGGTTGTTTTCCGTCTATAACTATAGTTCCTGGGCTCACACATAATGGCTGCATTTGCAGATTCCAAGAATCTGTGGATGGCTCTCTCCCAAGCAGGAGCAGGAGCAACAGGCCACAACCCCTGACTTAGCATGATTTCTAAAATGGAGATCAACATTTGTTTTGCTCTAAAATGAACCATGATGTGAAGCCAAGGTTTACCAAGCATGGTTTGCTTGAGTGAAGCTAAGCAGGAATCCCAACTTGGAGAAATAACTCTGAGCCAGGAATTGTGGTTTCATGCTTGTGCATGAAGGGAAGAATGAAGCAGGAGCAATCTCTGCATTCAGTGTAAACCATTAATTATGGTTAATCATGACATGCAAACGGGAACACTGGGAAGCTATGGTTAAGTACTGATTTCTGGCTTGTTCAGCCACTCACGCAAAGGAAGCAGTCAAGTGGCTGTGAAGGAGTTCTTGAGTATCTGAACAAGCTTGTGTATATTTTCCTCCTTATTTTTGACTTAGCTTTGGATGCAAATAGAGGGAATGATGGACCAGAGAAGGACCAGTGGTTTAATCAGTAAAAGGCAGTTTCACAAAAAAAGTATATTCATTTAAGGAGGAGGACCTGGTATACATTTGCATGGCACAAGCTAGGGTTTGGTCATATCATTAGTTGTAGCTGACATAATTCTTACCTCCCCAAGCATTTTCTAAGTCCTAACCAAGGGAACACTGGGTTATAAACATGAGTTGTGCTTTACAAAATGCACAAAATGTGCTTAATTTACATCATATATTTTTTTTAATTTCCAGCCTGAAATTTGAAAAGATTTTCAATGAACAAATGTAATGGCAAGATATGCTTGGTAACTTTGGAGCCATCCATGATGATGGCTGTTAAAGAGTACCCTATTTCTTTCTTCTCCCTTTATGGGCTCCTTGCTAAAAGCTGCAGTTTTGTACTTTGGGGGATATAGTTATAAACCATAAATGCATGCCAATTATGGTTAATAATAATCATCATCATAATAACAACAACATTATTTATACCCTGCCCATCTGGCTGGGTTGCCCCAGCAACTTTGGGTGGCTTCCAGCACATATAAAAACATAATAAAACATCAAATATTAAAAACATTTTAAAAATAGTCTTTAAAAAAAATTAAAAAATCAGAAGTTCCTATTGATGCTGCTCCCATGCTGAGTCATACATTTTGTTAGTTCAATGGTCTGATTAACCACCCAGCCATGCAAAAGGGCTGTAGGAAGAAAGACATGTATAATTTAAATAAGGCTCATCAAAGCCCAAGGTCTTTCTTATATAGTATTTATGGTAACAATTAGCCATAATGAGTGGCCATTATTCCAAAAGGTTAGCTTAAGTTGAGTTTACAGATGCTTTTAAGACAATGCAGCTTTTCAATATAGATGTTTTTGGTTTTTTTTTTTACAAATTTTGAGATAAAACTGTTCTGCCTTTGATCAGACATACGTTAATCATACGGGCAGGTGGAGCTTAGAACTCCCATATTATTTAAACTGGTTATTGATTCATTTCAAAGCCTAATTCAAAATTCAGGTTCTTACTTTTAAAATTCTAAATACCGTATTTTTCGCTCTATAACACGCACCTGACCATAACACGCACATTGTTTTTAGAGGAGGAAAACAAGGGAAAAAACATTCTGAATGAAACAGTGGATGTATCATTTTTGGGCTTCATGCTGTGGCCACAGACATGTGATCTGATGGTGAATCTGGGGTGACCCAATGCAAGGATCCTGAGAATCCCTGTGGATCCATGCTTTTTAACCACGTTTTTGCACCATTGCAGCCCCAGGCAACAGTGGGTGCGTGATTTTGGTGGGGCAGGCTGTAGCCATGGACATGCTATGTGATCTGATGGTGAATTTGGGGTGACCCAATGCAAGGATCCTGAGAATCCCTGTGGATCCATGCTTTTTAACCACGTTTTTGCACCATTGCAGCCCCAGGCAACAGTGGGTGCGTGATTTTGGTGGGGCAGGCTGTAGCCATGGACATGCTATGTGATCTGATGGTGAATTTGGGGTGACCCAATGCAAGGATCCTGAGGATCTATGTGGATCTATGCTTTGTAACCACATTTTAAGTGGGGAGCGAAGGAAAAACAAAGAAGGGACATTAGAGGGGTGTGCAGAGAAGCAGCTGGCTAAGAATGCAGGAGAGGGATTTAACCGGTTGGAGGAAAGAAAGGCAAAAGTTTTCCCCCACCCAAGCCAGCCAGCCAGCTCTCTCTCTCTCTCTCTCTCTCTCTCCCCCCCCTCCCTCCCTCCCTCCCCCCTCTCTCCCTCCCCCCTCTCTCTCCCCCTCCCCCTCTCTCTCCCTTCCCCCCTCTCTCTCCCTCTCCCCCAGCAGCACCGGAGCTTGCCTGGAGGGGAGGGGCTTTCCCTGCTCTTTGTTCCGTTTCAGCAAACACAGCAACGAAACAGAGGAGGGTGGGCAGTAAGACCCTGAGGCAGAATGCAGGAAAGCAGCCGCTTCCTCTTTTCAGGTTTCGCTTTTCCTTGAAGCGTCGCGATTTGATTTTTGCCTGGTTTTTCGGCTCCAGGGACCACACATTCGCTCTATAACACGCACAGACATTTCCCCTTCCTTTTTAGGAGAAAAAATCTGCGTGTTATAGAGGGAAAAATACGGTAGCTTTTGTGTGTGTGCTTGTGCGCGCCAACCCCCTGCCATGAAGGAATCTTTCATCCAACATGGGACTCAAACCCATGCCCTGGAGATTCAAAGTCTAATGCTTGACCAACTGAGCTATTACCTGCATGCACCTTTCAGCTCTGGAGGCCCAGTTTCCTCTTGCAATATGAGATTCAGCACATAAGTCAAGGCTTTCTCAATCGCTACACCTCAGCTGCAAATGCACTCTCCACTCCCAAGCTGGCCGAATTGTTTAGAAGCACAGTAAACTGCCATACAGCTCAGCACTGCATAATCTGACAGGCAGCAACACAGGCAGAGATTTAATTTGGCATGGAAAACAGTAACTTTACTGCTAAGCTAGTACGGCTGCTCCACCCACTATCTCTATATTGCATGTCGAGGTCCCCAAGCCACCCCTAAATAAATTCACACTTCACACCATAATTTTGTTTACGGCTTTTGGCATAATTTTTGGCCACAACTTTATTACAATACAAACAATGTGAGTGGTTGCTTAGGCATTGGTTATGACTATCTGTCCCCGCCCAGGGACAGAACTGACATCCGCAAGCCTGCGAAGTCAGTAAGGGGAAACATTTTATGGGGAGTAAATGGAGCTGGGTACCAGACCCTCACCTCTCCCCAAATGCTCCCAGGGGCTCTTGCGTGGCCCTTTCCCCCTTTACAGAGGTGCAGACAAAAGCATGGTGAGCCCCTGGATTCATTTAACGGAATCCCTTGCAGCAGCAGCATTGGAGGGGCAGGCACTTACCCCTCCACCAACCAATTTTTTAACCAATGCCTAACCGCAACCTTACAAGTTGTGATGATTTGCTGCGCAGTAGGCAAAAACCAAATGGCCCCAGCCAATCAGCCAGGTGGACAAAATTCCTACTAGGCCCCTGCCCCAAAAGCAGACGACCCCATGACAGGCATAGCAAGGTCAAACGTGACAAATGCCCTAAAATTAGGGAGGGTGGGTGGGTGATCCGATGTGCGTAGCGAAAAGAGGAAGCTCAACGCTGCACGCAGGAAATATATTCAACCAAGGCTGTCAATCAAAATTGGCAACATCAAACTCTCCCCAGCAACCCGAGGAGTCCAGTCACACTGTGGGCCAACCAAACCAACTTGCCCAGCAAAAGTGTGTGGGGGGGGTGTCTGGTTAACCCCACCGCAACCTGTGCTCTCTATGAAGGAGAACACGCTTTGTAAGGGATGCTGCATTTTGATTGCTGTTGGGGACAGGACTGGTCCAAAACATTTTGACACCCGAGACAAACAACAAAATGCCACCTCGCTTCCATGCCAGGAAGAAGGGGTGATTAAAGATCTATGTCAGGAACCAGGTGGGTATAAAGATCTACATTAGGCTCTGCTGCCCCTGTGGAGGCTGTCACCTTGCCTTGCCTCTTCGGTAAAGGTAAAAGTAAAGGGACCCCTGACCAAAATAAAATCGCACCATTAAAAATTTAAAAAATAATATTATAAGAACAAACAAGAAGAATGCTGCATGAAAATACAGCAAGATCGCTAATTAAGGGGAAAGGTAAAATCACTATATCCTTTGTAGGCTTGTGGGACAAAAAGGCTCAATTATTAACTATTACTTACCTTTTTTTTTAGGGCTGGTTGAGCTAAAGCTCAGTTCTTGGATTAAGCCCTGGGCTAATGTCTTATTCAGCTTTTTGAGGCTGCACCACTTATATCAGTGTTTCCCAACCTTTTTTGGGCAAAGGCACACTTGTTTCATGAAAAAAATCTCGAGGCACACCACCATTAGAAAATGTTTAAAAAATTAACTCTGTGCCTATATTGACTATATATAAAGTAACTCTCTTTAATAGGAATCAAATAAACACAAATAAAGTATTTTATAATTACTTTATTATGAAATAGTAAGTACCGTATTTTTCGTCCCATAGGACGCTCCGTCCCATAGGACGCACCTACTTTTTTGAGGGGGGAAATAAAGGAAAAAATTTTTTCCTTTATTTCCCCCCCAAAAAACCAGGTCGGGGAACAGTGGGATGGCGGTGCTGCGCCTCCCCGCTGTCCCCCGAGCTTGTGGGGCTGGCCCATGTCTGCCTGGCGCGAGGGGCGCTCTGCTTCAGGGCACCCCGCGCGTCCGGCGGCAGGCTACAGTCCGCAGCATGGGGAACCCTCTGTTTCAGGGCGCCCCATGCGCCCCCCGGGTGCGCAAGGCTTGCCAACACGAGCGCGGAGCACGGGGCATCCTCCGAAGGGCGCCCCGTGCTCCGCGCTGCCAGCTGCCGCCCGCAAGCCTTGCGCTCCTGGGGGGAGATCCCCCGGGTGCGCAAGGCTGGCCAACACCAGCGCGGAGCACGGGGCGTCCTCCGAAGGGCGCCCCGTGCTCCGCGCTGCCAGCTGCCGCCCGCAAGCCTTGCGCTCCCGGGGGGAGATCCCCCGGGTGCGCAAGGCTGGCCAACACCAGCGCGGAGCACGGGGCGTCCTCCGAAGGGTGCCCCGTGCTCCGCGCTGCCAGCTGCCGCCCGCAAGCCTTGCGCTCCCGGGGGGAGATCCCCCGGGTGCGCAAGGCTGGCCAACACCAGCGCGGAGCACGGGGTGTCCTCTGGAGGGCGCCCCGTGCTCCGCGCTGCAGGCTGCTGCCCGCAAGCCTTGCGCTCCCGGGGGGAGATCCCCCGGGTGCGCAAGGCTTGCGGACACCTGCGTGGAGCACGGGGCGTCCTCTGGAGGGCGCCCCGTGCTCCGCGCTGCAGGCTGCTGCCCGCAAGCCATGCGCTCCCGGGGGGAAATCCCCCGGGTGCGCAAGGCTTGCGGACACCTGCGTGGAGCACGGGGCGTCCTCCGGAGGGCGCCCCGTGCTCCGCGCTGCAGGCTGCTGCCCGCAAGCCTTGCACTCCCGGGGGGAGATCCCCCGGATGCGCAAGGCTTGCGGACACCTGCGTGGAGCACGGGGCGTCCTCCGAAGGGCGCCCCGTGCTCCGCACTGCCAGCTGACGCCCGCAAGCCTTGCGCTCCCGGGGGGAGATCCCCCGGGTGCGCAAGGCTTGCGGACACCTGCGTGGAGCACGGGGCGTCCTCTGGAGGGCGCCCCGTGCTCCGCGCTGCAGGCTGCTGCCCGCAAGCCTTGCGCTCCCGGGGGGAGATCCCCCAGGTGCGCAAGGCTTGCGGACACCAGCGCGGAGCACGGGGCGTCCTCCGAAGGGCGCCCCGTGCTCCGCGCTGCCAGCTGACGCCCGCAAGCCTTGCGCTCTCGGGGGGAGGTCCCCCGGGTGCGCAGGGCTGGCCTACAACAGCGCGGAGCACGGGGCGATGGGATGTGGGAGGGAGCTCGCTCCCCGCCCCGCGTGTGCTCGCCGCCGCCGCCCCGCCTCTCGCCGCCCGACTCGCCCGCCTCCCTCCCACGGCACACCAGGCAACGTCTCGCGGCACACTAGTGTGCCGCGGAACACCGGTTGGGAAACACTGACTTATATGACCCACATATTACAGATAAGGTTTATTTTGACTGTGACATTTTCATTTGCTATATTTGTCACATGCATTTGTCAAGTCTTGTTCTTGGTAAATAAGAAAATGAATCTTCCAGGACCTGGTGGCCACAGGAAAATCAATGGGGGCGGGGGGACGGGACACTATTTCTTATTGTAGATCAAGGGTAAGAAATTTGTGGTCCTCCAAGTGTGATTGAAGAGCAGCTCCCATTATCCCTAACAATTGACCATGCTGGCTGGGGCTGATGAAAGCTGGAATCCAGAAACTCACAGAGATCATGATAAAGTTGATTTGCGATTTACGTGTGTTGAACATATGTGATATCAACATTACCTGGTTGAAGACTGGCCAGTTGAACTACACAAATTATCGTAAATGCTGAGAAGGCGGAGAGCTTAAAAGCTCTTTTTGCGCAGAGTTTCCCCAACACAGAAATATCTTTTAAGCTCCCTTGCTTACTGGGCTCTGAAAGGCTCTTGTGAGATACTGGATAGGCCTGTGAGATCTGGCAAGAATATCCCAGTGCCTGGTAAGAAAGGTGGAGAGTTGAAAAAGTTTCTGCCTTGCTTGGAAGGTAAGATCCATTTGGTGCACCGGCTTTGGAAGGTAAAGATTGCTTACGTGGGGGCTGGTTCCAAGGGGTTGTCTTGACTTTTTAATATTTCAGCTTTACGTGCTCTCCCTGGGACCCAACACCATGCAGAAGGTGAGAGTCAACTGCAACTCTGGGTTTATGATGCGTGCATAATTGCAAGTGTGGAAGTTTATCCACGTGTGTCATTGACATTTTACATTTCCAAGCTTATACTTGAAACACCGAGGGGAACCAACATGTGCCTCACCACTTAGGAAAGTTGGTTCACAACATAGGAAGCTGTGTTATGCCTTGTCAGAACATTGGTTCACCTCCCTTGATGATGCCTGCACTGGCTGGCAGTGGTTCTCCAGGGTTCCAGGCAGGAGTCTTCCCCACCTATACCTGGGCATGAACTTGGCACCTTTTGCACACAAGACCACATGCTCTGCCACTGAGCTATGGCCTTGCCCCTTGAGGCATCACTTGACATTTCATCACCAAAGGACTTAGGGCATATCTACACTTAATAATAATTTAATTATGTACACTAGGATTACCAGATTTTTTTCAATGAATCTGGGGACACTTTTCAAAATCAATTGAAATTGATTTTGTATGGGGACTGATTTGTAAATCCGGGAACTGTCTCCGGGAAATGGGGACGTCTGGTAACCTTAATTTACACCCCACCCATCTGGCTGGGTTGACACAGCCATCCGGGGTGGCTTCCAACACATATAGAAATATAATAACACATTAAACATTAAAAGCTTCCTGAAACAAGCCTGCCTTCAGATCTCTCTGAAAGGTCATATAATTGTTTAACCCTTTGGCATCTGATGGGAGGGCGTTCCAGAGGGAGGGTGGCACTGCTAAGAACACCCTCTGCTCCTCTCTTTCCAGGCATAGATTCATACTTAAAAGCTCTGTGTCTGCCTCCATGAAAAGCTGCTCTTTAGCACTCAATTGGAGTTTTCCACTTATGTGATTGAGCACTAAAGGGCAGGTTTTCACGAGGAGCAAAAAAGAAAAGAAAATACACTTGGACCCACAGCTTTAAAACATGAACCAAGCCTGGAAAGAGCGGAAGAAAGGTTAAGTGTGGCTATGCCCATTCTGATGAATATTTGAGCTGGCCACATGCGCATACTTTCTTTCAAAACACTCCGTACAGTTCTTACATTTATCATAATGATTTACAATTAAAGAGGCATGATATAAAAGCTGAGGAAAGGCAGTGCGGAAAGGAATTGCATTCTGCCATGTAATCCAATTGCAAAATGTCCAGGTGGAATGGACAGGAGTCTTGAAGAATTCACCCCCCACCCCACCCCGTTTCCCCTCAGTGCTTAATTTTTCTGCAGGAAAACTTCTGTCTCACAAATTCATTAGCGACAACAATTCAGTGCCAGTCGCAAATAAGTATTAGGCAAGCTTGGCTGTTGCAACGCTTTTACCTTTGTTTCATCAAAGCAAGTAAAATAAACATTCTACATTAGATCACTCTCTAGAGCATTAGAAACATTCCTGACGCAATTTGAATTTTTTGTGATGCATGCGCACAGCTAGTTTGCATAGGGTAATGGGAATCACAATATTATCAGTTTGCATCTGGAGTGGCATGGCCTAGTTTTCATAGTACAATTTTCCAAATCAAAAATTTCTGCAGAATCCACACCACTGATAAGCAGTGCAGGGGATGTTTTCAGGAGAGGGGAACTCAAATAGCAACTGCTTCTAGCCACAAGCCAAGGGAGTGGGGCCTTGCTATCACCTCTCAGAGGCACCCAGGTGGAAATGACAGCTGATGAGAGCTAGTTTTAGGAGGGGAGGAGCCAAATAGCTCTTGGTCCCAGGTGGAAAAGTGCCAATGGAAGGAGATTTGGGAGGGGAGGAGCCAAAGGACAGCAGTTTCCCCCACCAGGCTGATATGAGGGGTCTTGCTGTCATTGAAGATGTGTATTCGATGGCTGAAGCAATTCTGAGCAATGAGCTTCCTAATAATAGTGTTAGCCGCCAGCACTCAATCATTACACTTCAAATAAGTGGGCCCAAAATGTGGGGGGGGGGGGGGAGTGAAATTACTTATTGAGATTTAAATCGTAAGCCAAGAAGAGGCTTGATCAGATTAGTCAGGGCTGAATAAAAATAGCACTAAGTAGAATCAAGTAAATGTGTTCAATATATTCCAGACTAGGAGGACTGACAGCTACAGGGTTTGGATCTTCGATGGTGTAGCAGAGGGCCTGTCTCTCAAAACAGTCCAGCTATGGTTGGGATTTGATCTTCAGCCCCGCACTACCTGGGAACCAAAGCAAGCTAATTTTTCTGCTATCATTTCAACTTCTCAGCAGCCTTTGTAAAAGGCCTCTTGCACTTTTAATAGTTACACAGTAGAGAGAATTTCAACATGTGTAGCTTGCATAGCAATCAACACCTACTGAAATTATCCCTTTTGCAACAACTATTAAAGGAGTATAAACTCTGTCCATTTTTTTTCATCTGGCCACAGCTGCGATAGACAACCAAAGATGTCCTCAGGCTTCCAATAAGCACAGACATAAAACAAGAACAACACATCCTTTTATCTGGATATCAATCAATCAAGGCCTAGAGCCTCTAACCGTGAGACTCGAAGCCCAGAACCTCTAACAGCAGCCAGCCATGTTATCAAATGAACACCCAGCATTTCCCATGCTGCCTCTGAATCAACCAGCCCCTTCTACGGTTATTAACGCTTTAACTCTGCTGCATGCCCAGTGGCGTAGCGTGGGGGGTGCAGGGGGGGCCGGCCGCACCGGGCGCAACATCTGGGGGTTAGGGAAATCCACGGGTTAGGGGGCGCAAATCCATGGGTTAGGGGGCGCAAATTACTTGCCTTGCCCCGGGTGCTGATAACCCACGCTACGCCACTGTGCATGCCTGTTTGCACAGCCAACAGCTGATAAGAGTTGCTGATGGTTTGGCCTCCTTATACCCTCAACACTTCTCTGGAAACAGCTTTGGCTGTTTACCGATCCCATGCCAATATTTCTGATCCAGCTTTGGTGGGCCACCTCGTGGCTTCTCTCCCACCAGTATGTACCTGCCCCTTTCCCAGTGTGGCAGAGCAAATGTGACAAGAAAACAGCAGTTGGGAACAAGTTCTTGCATGCAAGCGTGCCTGAGGAATACAGCATCGAATCCTCCAGGCAAATTGCTGTATGCATGCCCACAGAACCCAAAGCAACATACGTGGGTGAGTTTCTTCTCGATGCGAGTGTTTTGATTTCCTTCTAGGATGTGTGTATGTGTTTTCGAAGCTTGTGAGTGACGGAGCGCATTAATGCCATGGCTTCCACTCCCCTGGGGAAGGGGAAAACCTTTCCATCCTGAGGGCCACATTGCTTCATGGGCAGCTTTTCAGGGGCCACATTTGCCAGAGGCAAATGGAGCTGGCTCTTACTTTTTGTGGAGTAGGCTGCATTTCAGCCACACACAAGTCAGGTGTCCCTACATGCGTGCATACGCACGCACACACATCTCTCCATGGTCCTCCAGGCAAGCAAGGGGCATCGTTGCCGTCCAAGACACATTCCAGGCAGGCAAAAATACAGAGCAAGGCTGGCGAGGGATGTGGCTTAGTAAGAGTGGTTGTGGCCAGGGAGAGATGCTTGGAGTGCAGCAAGCCATTTAACCCTTGCTGTAGAGGAGCCTCTAACAGAGAATACTTGGCACCTCATCACAGTACACTTACCACATTTGTAAACCGCTTTGAGGTTTACAATCAATCAGCAGCAGAAATAAATAAAATAAACAAATGATTCTTTGGAGGATCCATGACAGTTAAACATGTGCCAGGGTCCAGCTGCACACTTGCATTGTTGATTCTTCGTTTGTGGTTATCTGCTGGGATTCTTATAGCTTGGAAAGTGATACGATGAAACCAATTAAGATATACCCTCCAACATCTCCAACATTTCTCTAGTGAAAATAGAGATGTCTATTATTATTATTATTATTATTTAATTAATACCTCATCCAGCTAACTTGGTTGCCCCAGCCACTCTGGGTGACTTCCAACAAATAAAAAATAATAATTTAAAATTAAAACTTCTCTATTCAGGGCTGCCTTCAGATGTCTTCTAAAGGTTGCATAGTTACTTATCTCCTTGGCTCAGTGTTCACATGACATTTCTCTGATGAAAATCAGGGCATCCTAAGGAAAAGTGGGACATTTCAGGATCAAATCAGAAACCAGGACAGCTTCTGTAAATCCAAGACTGTCGCTGGAAAATAGGGACACTTGGAGGGTCTGATAAAAGTTTGTAGCGAAGGCATAATACTAGTTTTCCTGTGTTTATAATATGTTGGATCTGCTACGTTGGCTTTTTCACCACTCAGGGCTGCGTGTGTCCCTTTCTCTCTCTCTCTCATCCCCTTTGCATGCTAAATACTTTCAGGAGTATCATGGAATGACTCCGCAAGATAAGAATGGCATGCCTATAGAAAGGATGGCATAGCAGTGTCCTTAAGCTATCCATTTCCTTCCTCTGCCTTCTGACACTCCATCCCTGCCATCTCACCATCAGCTTTAAGATTATTTCTGTGGCATCAGTAAGGTCGCTGGGCCATGAATGGGGAGCTCAGCTGCAGAACAGATGTGAACCGGATCATTTCAGGATCTCTGAGCCAAATGAGGTTAACAAAGAATTGTGAGCTGTAAGGCTTTATATTCTTTCGGGCTTCTGCGCTCATTTGTTGTACCTGGGTCAGGATAATGCAGTGCTATGTGTGCTTTTATTTGGCTTGAATTAATATGCACAGAGCTTAAAAATAGAAGATGAAGCCAGTTAATTCATCCCTGCTGTGACTTCTTTTGATACTCATTTCAACAGGCAAGCTGATAAAAATCTGTGGGGAGTATCTAAACTTTAATTCTTTGAGTTTTTATAGTTTTGTGGCGGCTCCTTCTGATCACCTCCTTCTGCTTGCTTTGCTAGTGTAAGGATCCAGATGCATGTTTGCACTAAGTTCATTCTCTCCCTGCCCCCCCCCACTTTCTCTATATGGCTACTTGCCAGGCTTTAAATATTATTTAAGATAAGCTTTGAAGTCAGTGAATGACTTCCTGGTTGTCAAGAGTTCTAGGCATTCCACCGCTAATACATGCACATGAAGATCAGATAGCAAAAAAGGAATTGTTGAGTAAGTTGTTCAGCTTTTGGGAATTACTAAGGCTTTATAATTGTTTCCCTCTTCCCCAAGTATTTTATTCTGTCCAAAATCAAAATATATTTATTGTACTGACCATAGGACAAAAAACCAGTTACATATAAACAGTGTATACACAATCATTTTAGTCTGGCTCTCTGTTGGTTAATATTGCTACGGGCCACCACAATCTTTGATGAGCAGTGAAAGATCCTAGGCCATATTTCCTTTGGAATGAGGCATGACAGAGACTGCATACCTTCCAACAGTTATCCAGTGAAAACGGGGACATCCTATTCCATAATAATGATAATTTTGTTATTTATACACCATCCATCTGACTTCCCCAGCCACTGCGGGCAGCTACCAACATATAGAAAAACATAATAAAACATTAAACCATTTACAGGACTGCCTTCAGGTGTCTTCTGAACGTTGTATAGTTATCTCCTTGGCTTCAGGATCCTCCTTGGCAGGATCTTAGCACCCAGCACTCTCTGCTCCTGTGGTTTCCAGCAACTGGCATATGGGCTTTAAATGTACATTTATTGTGTGGTGCATATGCAGTCAATGTTTCTTGTATCTGTTTTATTCAGTAGACTATTCTGAATTCTGGAGGGATGGAGAGCAGTAATAAAGTGAAACTGCTTTAAATTAAAACAAATAGAATAATAATACTGACCTAGCTACAGGTTTGAAAAGATTGCTGAAACAAGGCATATGAAGTGCTTTGAAACTCCGAGAGCCGAGCATTTGTTCAGAGAGGGCATGCCATATTGGAACGCAAACAAAATGCTTTGCATCTGTAAGTGGAAAGGAAACCCCACTGCAAGGAATAGCAGGGTATTGGAAGAGACAGACTAGATCTGCTCAGTGCCAGCTTATACCAGTGGTACCTCGGGATACGAACGGGATCTGTTCCGGAGCCCCGTTCGCATCCTGAACAGAACGTAAGACACGTCTGCGCATCACGTTTCGCCGCTTCCGCGTATAATGTCATTTTGAGCATCTGCACATGTGCAAGTGGCAAAACCCGAAAGCATAGCTGTCAACCTTCCCCTTTTTTGCGGGAAATTCCCTTATTCCATCGCCGTTTCCCGCTGCTATCCCGGATTGTTAGATATCCCGAAGACTGTCCCCAAGACAGGTGAGGCTGCTGATCCCTTATTTTCGAGGCTGCTGATCCTTTATTTTCAAATCTGAAAGTTGACAGCTATGCCCAGAAGTAAAACGCTCTGTTATTTCCGGGTCGCCGCGGAGTGCAACCCGAAAATACTTATCCTGAAGCGTATTTATCCCGAGGTGTGACTGTACTGAGTTTTCCTCAGGAGGGACAGTTAGAATTGGGACTTCCAAGGATGCATTTCCTATCTCTAAACCACTTTCTAGCTATTAAACAGTCTGATACAGGAGTCCAGTAGTGGAGACAGCACTGCAGGGGGAGTAGGCCTCAGGGGACAGTGGGGAGGAAATTATGTCCTTCACTCTTTCTCTGGTGTCTGAACAATAGCACTTTTAAGATTCCTATTCCAGTTTATCATTTCTTCATGTCTGGAGCCAGGAACAGTGTTGTGAGATGGAAAATATTTCCAAGGAAGCACTTTTTTCCCATTCCATAAGTTCATTAAGTAGCAATGAATGTATGCTATTTGCAAATAGAATTGCTGTATTACGCAAGCTTGGCAGTTTCAGAGTTTTTAGCTCTGTTTACTAAATACAGGATAAGTAAACATGCTAAATTAGATCACTTTCTAGGGCATCAGAACATTTTCTGATGCAAATTCCCCTGTGAAAACAAGTCTAATTTGCACAGCGACATTTTCTGGAAATCACTCACTCTGGGGTGGGACAATACTGCAACATTTTGCTGCGGGTACTATTTATATTTATTAGTCCAGTTCTGATTCCCGACCCCCACCCTTATCGTGTGAAAATACCCAAGCAAAAGAACAACCCTGAAATTACTACTGCTGCTTTTGGATCGGTTAATAATCTTGACGTCTTCATTTTTGTTGCACCCCCAGAAGTCTATCAAAACAAATCAGCGGAAGAATTAATTTCATAAATATTTCTTCTGTTATGTAATTCCAGAAACCTTCTTCATAAATAATTGCTTCAACATTGGTGTGGCAAGAATTCTCCAGCCTGCTTGGTGAGGATATGGCAGGCATATCCAAGCTTTCCATTATTTGCAATACCCATGACACTGTCTCTGTGTGAGTAATTGATTATGTGCTGGTGTTGATGGGGAAATGGGGAAAAAAACAACGTCCAGCTGGGCCCTATAGGACAAATTAGCACATGGGCACTGCAACTGCCTTTCAATGGTCAGAGCCCATTGTGGGGATGGGTGAATCTGTCCATTTCAGTTTTATTCAGTTTCCCATTTTTACAATCTTAAGTTCAGCTCTCTATGTTTCCATATGAGTTTGCATTATTGCATGGCAAGACCCCCAAGCCGACCCCCCATTAGAATAAAGAAATTCACACAGACACGGATATTTTGTTTAAGGTTTGGGGGCAAAATATTGGCCATAACCTTATTGATTACAGGAATGGGAGCGGTATTGGCTTAGGCATTGGCAAGACTATATCTGACTCCTGCCCGCTTTGCAGGAAGTCTGTACGGGTAAACCACCCAAAGGGAAATTGTCGCTTAAAGTGACAGCAGTGTTTCCCACCAGGCACCTCCACTGCCCTCTTACTTGGATCAAATATTGTCTGCACAGGCAAGCAGACGCCGATGCCCATTCCCATGGCAGTATGCGCCCAGGAGTGATGTTGCAGCAAACAAAGCACTTTACCATACTGGATAAATTGTAAATATAGAACACATATAAGGGATTAGAAGGAGATAGAACTACTCCTTCCAACAGACCGCAGTAAAGCTCCAAAGCGATGCCCTTAAAGCCTGACAGATGAAAACAAGTGTGCGTGTGTGAGTGATAGTGTGTATGTACAAACTATTATTCACCTGTTGAGTTATTTTCATGAACATATGTATCAAACCTATTATCAGTACTAATTATTATTATTATTATGTAAATTCCATGCAATGGAAGCAACCCAAATTGATTATGCTAAACACGCCTGGTCAGGCCAATGCAATTAAACCAGGAGCTGATTGCTATAAATTTACTCGTTAATTTGACCCAAAGTGTGCGCTTGCAGCGGGCAGTACAAGAAGGAAAATAGATCCCAATAAATAATGCTATGTCAATTTCCAGAAAACCAAACAAGTTGCGGTACTTGAAAGGTTGCAATTATAAGAAGGACTAGTTGAAAATAAACAACTCCTTTCTACACAGACAGCAGGATCAATCAATTATAATTGCAATTATAGCCTGCGGGGTAATAAAAATTTTAAAGCAGCACTTCTACTGAAAGGCAAGCTGTAGTACTGACCCCCAAGAAAATATAAGTATATATATATAATTGTGCATAAATTTATATAAACTATTTATTTAGTTAGTTTGATTAATTGATTCTAGGCTGACGGAAGGGAGAACCAGAGTGGGCAAGCTAAAGCCACAAGATCACCCAAATGGTGGCTTTTATTCATATATTTGTTTACACCAAATATTTATTATGTGATTTAAATTCTGCACTTAAAGCTCATTGGCACAGCCTCTGCCATGCCCACAGAACCTCAGAACTATAGCATTGCGACTCTGAGGATCAAATGACCCATATAGGAGTGAAACCTTCAACCTCGGCATCATCGACACCACTCCAACCCGCTGAGTAGGGGTGGGAAATAACCCAAACGGATCTTCAGAGTAGTGCTGAACAACCAGCACCAGTGAAAGAAAACAACAGAACAATTAAAGGAACCTGCAGGCCAAGAAATGTCAAATAAAAGCAATCAGTAAAAGTAAGCCCTTAAATTAAGTTACTTGTATTCGGTACACATGTACAGCTGTCAGCGCAGAACAGAATTATTTTTCTACGCAATTTCACCCAATGCACACTTTTTTGGGAGATAAAATTTTCCCTAAGTACAATGCATTTTTGTATGTTGTTTTTACCAGCATATGTTTTACTACAAACACTTTACCCAGGTTTGTGCATTTTTGTGCATTTGGCTGGAGAACTGTACTGCAGATTTTGCAGCTGTGTGAGTTTTGAAAGATGGCTGTGTTCAGTTTGCATATTGTTGTGGAATACTGTCCTGTATTGTGTTCTTTTGAGTTTACCTAGCAAATACTGATCCAACGCATACCCTTACCTATTGCTCTGGTTGCCTGAGATATATATTTTAAGTCCTTATACTACGTACAGTCAGGAAATGTAGTATGTTCCAATCCAGTAATGTAGTAGTTCTTACATGGTTATGTTTCTGCAAAGTCTTCCGAGTTTTCTAGAGCAAGGAAGAGAGGACTGAAGTGCAGCAGACTCTCTTGAAGATTCTTTACTCTGCTGCTGCTTGTATCTAGGTTAATGAAACAGGCTTGTGCACGCAATAAGTTAAAGAAATGTGTTACTGGGGCAGGAGAATTCCTATCTACCTCTCCGTCCCAGAAGAGAAGAGGCAAAACTGTACATCTTCATTCGTCTTTGACATGGAGACATGGCAACTCTGGCCACCCTCCAAAAGTGTCTGTGAGTGTGCATGCTTTACTTTGGCTAGCTAAATGTCATTCTGAGTTTGCAACAGTCTGCCAACAGCAGGAGGCAAATTTTAATGCTGCATGTATAGACTCCTTAATTACCGCATTCTCAGTGCTTAAACCAGCCATAAGGAATATGGAAGCCCTGCCTGCTGTTGAAATGTCATCTATAAAAATGAGGCATAATTGAATCAGTAACACTTTACTGGAAAGGTTAAAATCACACTTTTCTTTTAAAGTCATTGTGCATTCAGATGTCAGACGCAAGCTGTTTCTTTCTGCCTATAGTTGAGCTTGAATGGCAGACCCTGATTGATACTATAGATGTGTGCAGCCATAGCGGTTCAGAGAGCTGTCCTCCCTCCCCAAATGTAGTTATAACGGTATGCTTATTGTAAAGGAATTGTGGCAATCCCGTATGTGCTCTGTTGCATAAGCTTGTACTCAGCTTTATGGTTCCATCATTGGAAGCCACCCAAAGACCAGGAAACCTCAAATTGCTTTGAAAGAAAGTCATGAAAATGGGTTTTTGTTAAGGACCCATCAGAATGAGAGTTAAGCTTTGCCTAAAATTCTGTGGATTGGAAAGAGCTATCTGGGAAAAATATAGTACTTTGCTCAGGAAATAACCTTCATTCAGAGGTCTCCTCCTAGCTGTTACTAAGGTATGAGCACTTTCCTGAGTATTCATGCCCTCCCCTCTCTGCTTGTGTATGTTTTTATAGGGCTAGGATGAGTACCTTCTTCCTCTGTGGACATTGCTTTGATGGATGGTGTGAATTAGATTGAGAAGCAAACATTGCTACTACTATTTAGCGCATACATGCTGCTGACAATTTACAAAGTGCACCACAATCTTTTTATCATATATTTGCCATCACAGTAACCCTCTAATCTGGTTGATGCTACTTCTACTTTGCAGTCAGGAGGCAAAAGGTCATGGGCTAATGATATATAGGACTGAGTCAGATTTTTGTCGAATGTTGCATTTAGCCATGAAACATTGTTTTAGGGGAAGCATGAGGTTTTCTCAGGTTCATCCAGAGGGCACAAAGATCAGCTTTTGCTATGAAATTAGAACATCCCGCCCTCGTTGGCAGAGCCTTGCCAAGAGGAAGGAAGCTATGCCACTGAGCTTGGCTGTTGGCATAGTTCGACACTCCTAAGTTAGTTTATACAGCAACTTTAAAGGGAGGCAGTTCACAGAAATATTCAGAACCCTACCAACTTCTCTTGGTAAGAGGGAAATTATATTACTGCACTTTGCTTCTGTTAAAATGTCTGTTGCAGTTGCTCCCTTTGGCAAGTTTGAAAAAGTTAGGGGACAGCAAAGGGAGGGCATTAGTCTCTTTTGTGCCCATCATGACATCATCAGTGGTGCAAGTCGTGGCTGATTCAGCAGAAGTCCAGTTTTGAAATCAGAGGCATTTAAGTTATCCAGACGATGCCATCCAAATTGTTTTCCATTTAAACAGCCCCATTCCAAACTGGATGTGGGTGGGTCTTTCATTACTAATTGCAAGCGTGCTAATGGTTGCCAAAGTAGCTTCTCATTTTGCACATAGTAAACTTTTGTTACACCTGCAATCTGCAGTTTACAAACAGAGAGACTATCGCCCTATGACCTATGTGCACGGAACATGTTAATTCCCCTGGAACTAGGTAAAAATGCTAATATCTACATAGAAATGCTTCTCTGAATAATTTGGTAATTAGTATTCTTTTTTATTATTAATTCGTATACCACCCTTCGTCTGAAAATCCCAGGGCGGTTCACAACAGAAAAATACAAAATTAAAATACAAAATACATAATAAACCAAACCAAAACAATAACATCCCAAACACACTTGAAAAGCCATAGAATGTTATTCTGCCAAACTCTAAGCAGTCATTAGTAAGCCTGTGACTTTAGGACAAAATGCAGGAAATGCATATTACAGATCTTACACTGCAATATTTTGCTCCATATTGCAATTTTTTCTTTTGGGAGAATTACAGTAGCCAGTCAACGTGCTCTTATTTATTAATTGGCAGAATTTGTATACTGCTTTATATCCAGAAGTTGCAACAATGGGGTTTACAATATAGTTTTAATTAATTAGTTAATTTATGAAGCATCCTGAATAAATCAGCACAGCAAGATGGAAGCAATCCCAACAAAAGCCAGTATCAACAAGAATGGAAAAATAAGGCTGGGAGGACCAAAAGCTTTCCTAAATTAAAGCGCCTTTTCCCACTTTCTGAAAATGCAAGCAGGAAGGAGCATTGAATAGCCTCTCTGTAGGAAGGGCACTCCAGAGAATCGTAGCCACAACTATGAAGACACTTCCTTTTCAAGGGCTTAATTTTGACTGGGTTGTTGATTGTTTGACTTCTGTTGATTATGCAGAGCAATAAAAGCAGCACTATTTTTCTAGAAAAAGAGGTCCCTTGTTTTCTTATACAGTCATACCCCATGTTACGTTTGCTTCAGGTTGCCCCTTTTCAGTTTGCATCCCACGGCAACCCGGAAGTACCGGAAAGGGTTACTTCCGGGTTTCGCCGCTCGCGCATGCGCAGATGTGCAAAAAGACGCCATGCGCAGAAGTGGTGAATCGTGACCCGTGCATGCGCAGGTGCAGGTTGCGTTCTCTTCAGGTTGCGAATGGGCCTCTGGAACGGATCCCATTCGCAACCAGAGGTACCGCTGTAATGGCAATGGTGCCCACCTGAGAGGTTATCCCTGTTTTCCAGGGGCAGTCCCAGATTTACAGAAACGACTGTTTTCTAATTTGATCCTGGAATGTCCTGCTTTTCCTTCGGATGTCCCTGTTTCCACCTGAGAAATGCTGGAGGGTATGCAGTTATATGACCCCCAAACCAAGGAGATGAGTAACGATACAACCTATAGAAGACCAGAAGGCAGCCCTGTATCAGAAAGTATTTTTTAATGTTTAATGTTTTATTGTGTTTTTATATTTGTTGTAAGCCACCTAGAATGGCTGGGGCAACCTGGTCAGATGGGGAGGGGTATTAATAACAAAAGTGTTGTTGTTTGTTGTTGTACAGAACATCCCTATTTTCATTGGAGAAATATTGGAGGGTTAGGGTGCAGGGCCATCCCCATGTTTCAGGGAGCCCTGGGACACTGGGAATCTGTGGGTGCCTTTGCCCCCTCTTCTTTCTCAACCATTCCCCTCCTGCCTATTGGCCTCAGCCCTTTCAAGTAAAACCAAGTACAGTATTGACCTATATGTCAGCCCATTGTCAAAAACCTGCTCAAATCTGCTGCTTTTAATGGTAGTTCAAATTTAAAATATACAGTGGTACCTCGGTTTAAGAACAGTCCAGTTTAAGAACAGTCCAGTTTACAAGCTCTGCAAAACTGGATATAGTATCCCAGTTTGAGAACTTTACCTCGCCTCGGTCTATGAACGGAATCCGAACAGTGAAAGGGCACTGGCGGTGGGAGGCCTCATTAGGGAAAGTGAGCCTTGGTTTAGGAACGGTTTCAGTTTAAGAATGGACTTCCAGAACGGATTACGTTTGTAAACCAAGGTACCACTGTATATGTTTTTAATTGCCTATTATTTTACATTTTAAATGTTTGTTTCATATCTGTTATTCAGTTAGAGGTTCTAATTACAGTCAAGCCATAAAGAAATTATGACCAAGATAGGTAATACGAAAAGAAAACTAATCATTTGAATTTCACTGATTGCTTTTAAAAATAATAATTAGCATACAGTATAGCTCGTGGTGCTTTTTCTCTAAAAATGTTTAGGGGTACAGTGGGAACTCGGGTTGCGAACGTGATCCGGGCAGGAGGCATGTTCGCAACCCGCAGCCCCATGTCTGTGCATGCACAAAGCACGATTTAGCGCTTCTATGCATGCACAAGCATCGAAACCCGGAAGTAACCCGTTCCGGTACTTCCGGGTTCGTTGCGGTGTGCGACCTGAAAACACGTAACCTGAAGTATCTGTAACCCGAGGTACCACTGTACTCCTATTTTCCTACACATATTGAAATACTGCCCCTCAATGAGGCCAAACTTAGATTCACAAAATGTATAGGTGTATGTGTCCCCCTGCATCCCCCCCAGAAAAAAGCACTGCTCAGAGGTATAACTTAACGTGCAATTTTAGGCACAGTCACCCAAGAGTAAAGTCAATGGGAGGGCAGACATGTCATTCATTGAGATTATCCCCCCCCCCAATGGCAAGGGTAGCTTATCTTTGATCTAATCCTTTCACCTGGACTTTAAATGGGCACAGCACAGGTAGATGGGCAGGTGGATAGAATCACACAGATACAAGTTTGACCACATCTTATGAAACTTTTCTGACGTATCTTGAATCGATTCTATTTAAAGATCCAGCTTAAAACAAGACGGCGAACACTTTGCACTCAGTGTAGCCCTAAACTGTTTAATCCAGTTAAGAATATTTTGACCTTATTTGTACCATCTAGGCCGATTCTTTTTACAGCTCAACATTCTGCTGCATCATGGCAGAAAAGGCTGTGTGTGTTTTGGCAAACGTTTTTACATGCAAAGCTATTCCCCCCCAACTTGTGCTTCTAGCCAAGTAAATGTTAACTCCAGCTTTCTCGTTTATTTAGCTGTTCGGCTCTGGCACTCAGACAGTGCAAAGTAATTTGAACACTTGAAATGAGCTCTAATATATATATATATATATATGCTGATTATCATTGTTGTTAGCACTGAAGCCTTAAAAATTAAGGATGCAGTCCTAACTCCCTGGTGCTGATGGGCTCAAGGAGCATTGCTTTGCCATAAAAAGCCTCTATCAACCTGTAGCCCTCAAGTTTGGAATTGGTGCCCCACACTTGGAGAGCCATGGTTTCCCTATCCTTTCACTGGGGCCTGCTCCGAGACGTTCTCAAATTCTGTGCCCTCCAGATGTTTTAGACTACAACTTCCATAATTGGGCATCATCTGAGGTGCACAAGGTTGAGGGAGGCTGTGCTGGAGCTCACATAGGGCATACCCAGAGATCCAGTGTTTTATAAAAAAGTGTCAGTGTGGTCAAAGCGTCAAACTTACTTAAACCTCCCCTCTTTCCCAACATCAGCGTCTTTTCCAGGGAGTCTTCTCTTCTCATGAGCTGGCCAAAGTCTTGGAGCCTCAGCTTCAGGATCTGTCCTTCCAGTGAGCACTCAGGGTTGACTTCCTTAAGAATGGATAGGTTTGATCTTCTTGCAGTCCATGGGACTCTCAAGAGTCTCCTCCAGCACCATAATTCAAAAGCATCAATTCTTTGGCGACCAGCCTTCTTTATGGACTATAATGTAACCTTATAGCCTTTGGTCTATAATGTAACTTAAATAGAAAACTATCTTTAGAAATATTTTTTTTTCCTCCAAAAGCATTCTATTTTTAAAAAGCCAGTTTAAATAATTTTTTTATTTAAATAAAAAAATCCAATTTAAAATTTAAAAATCCATAATTTATTTATTTTTTTAAAAAAAAAACATTGATTTTTATCCTCCCTGAGGGGAACTGAAATGGAGGCTAGTTGCCTGAGCTTCTTGCTAGAACCCTGGAAGTTGCTTAAGAATGCGAGGTACTAATGTCAGCCCTGTCTATGCTAACCTAATATAATTCAGCGTTTGCATGCAATTTTTTTTAAAAAAATAATTATTTTCAAATAGGTTGAGATTTCTCACTGTCAGCCAAATTCTCAAATATTTGCCTATTTTTAAACCAGACATCCTTTCTAATTTTTTTTTTTACTGCTTATCCATGTTTTTAACCAACATCTTGGTTTTATCTGAATTTATTTTGAAACCTGCCACTTCTCCAAACCTTTTAATTTCTTCTCATGCTTTGGGAACACTCTCCAAGGGTTGTTCTAGAGTCAACAGCACATCGTCAGCAAATGCCCTTAATTTATAGACTCTAGGTCTCAATACCTTTAATTTTCCTGTTTTCCCTTATATTCTGAAGCAGTATTTCTAAGGTCACTGCTATTTTTCTTTTTTAAAAAAGGAATGCTGGAACTCACCATGTTCTCTTAAAATGGCAACAATGCCCACCTGAGAGGTGCCGGAACTGAGTTCTGGCAAGTTCTGGCTGAAAAAAAAGAGCCCTGCTTTTCTTCCATATTGTTCTCATGAAGTTTTAAAACTTATGTAGCTGTTAAATCATTTGAGGTGGCGGTTGCCATGCAGCAAAAAATATTTTGTTGCACCCACCTAAAAAATTTCCTGGGGCACTAGGCGTGGTCCTCTGGACACACCGCTGAAAGTGGCTTGTGAGTTCCTGGGGTTGTGATTGGTTCATTACAGTCACTGATGGAGGATGTTTCTGATGGCATGGCTGTGATTGGTTCTGGTTGGGATTTTTTCAAAAGGGAGGATCATTCCCAGCAGTGTAAACGCTGGTGAAATCAAAAGGGTGTGGAGACAGATTGTGGCTTGGTTTGCCTGCCACAGCCCATCTGTCAAAACTGGGATGTGATTTCTCATAATCAGTCTGAACCGATGGATTTAATGCAAGTCGTCAGCCGAGAAACAATTTGTTCCATAGCTGTTTTCAGTGAGTTCCATTGCGCTCAATATGTGATTTCACCCCCATTTTTTTCTGTGGTTTTGAACACGTAAACCATGTTCGAGATTTGCACACGGATTTAGCTTTCTGATATAGAAAAGCAAACTTCTCTCTGACATGGGTTGCACTCACACGCCATACTAAATCAAATCATGGACTAGTGTAAATGCACCGGCTGCTGAGTAAGAGATCTCATCTGCTTAGCTCTCCCCTGCACTTTAAATCAATGTGGTGCAGCAATAAGCAAAGCTGTGAACCCCGGATCATGGTTAACCATGATCTGTAGCCAAGGCTTGCTGTATGGCTAACTGGTATCAGCTATGCAGTGCTAACATAAAAATCGCAGAGAGGGCAATGCACTTGCAAGCTCAGGCCTATCATGATGTGTGAACCAGGTTGTTGTGTTTTCCTTTAGGAGAGGCATTTTTATGGTTCCCTATACACCTGACGTGTGGGTGGTGCTGTGGGTTAAACCACAGAGCCTAGGACTTGCCGATCAGAAGGTCGGCAGTTCAAATCCCTGCGATGGGGTGAGCTCCCGTTGCTTGGTTCCTGCTCCTGCCAACCTAGCAGTTCGAAAGCACGTCAAAGTGCAAGTAAATAAATAGGTACTGCTCCAGCCAGAAGGTAAATGGTGTTTCCATGCGCTGCTCTGGTTCGCCAGAAGTGGCTTAGTCATGCTGGCCACATGACCCGGAAGCTGTATGCCGGCTCCCTCGGCCAATAAAGCGAGATGAGCGCCGCAACCCCAGAGTCGGCCACAACTGGACCTAATGGTCAGGGGTCCCTTTACCTTTTATACACCTGAGGATGGGCCGTGGGTGGGGCTGTGGTCTAAACCACTGAGCCTAGGGCTTGCCTACCTTAACTGTCAGGGGTCCTTGACATTTACCTTTTTATACACCTGAGGGCCATCTTATGATCTCTGTAATCCTCATCAGCTGTCCAAAGTTTTCAACACTGAAGTAAAACTTCTTTGTTTTCAAGGGCTTCATTGAAAGGTGACCCAACCATTCTTAGGTAGTTACTCTGATGTTTTATTATATGTTTGTTATTTTATGATTTATGGTGTCATATTGTTTACTGCTTTGGTATTTTAAAATGTAAGTTATATGCAGATGTTTATATGTAGATAAAATATTGAAAATGGTGTAGTTGGGTGTTTTGTTTTGTTTTTATCTATCCTGAGCTTGGGTCAGACAGGTTATTTATCTAAATGAATCAGCCAACAAATACAGCAGCATCAACAATTATTGGTTGATGAAGCTGCCACCTTCATAGCATTGGGCAATTGCCACCTTCATAGCATTGGGCAATGTTTCTCATGCCTCTCGTATTCTCCTTGTGTTCCAGAACTCTGTGTTGTGTAAACGAGCTGATGGACGAAGATGAGAAAGACAGGGCAAAGAGGTATGGATATAGGCGCATGTCATTCTCCAAGCTCACCTGTCCTTATCTGAAAATGCAACAACAGTTAACTATACCACTTCTGATAACAATGACTCAAAACCCAAAGTCCCAAAATGGAGGGTCGTTTCTCACTCTTGTTTCTTATTCTGTAGTGGTACAGATTTGTGTACCGTGCAAGATGGCATCCGTTTTCATCATGACTAACAAGGGTGAAATTATCAAAATTATCAAAGTTTATTAAAGGATAAAACTATCAAAGTTCATTAGCCCCAAAAGTTGCTACATGCATCTTTTTGATGTTTTAGAAACTGTGGGTGAATAACTGAAATGTGGATCCATGTCATAATTATTCCACCCACACTTTCCCCTAGAATTTGGTTCTGCTGGAGTCAGGACACTGGGCTGGAAATAACTGGAAATAACTCTTTCCTAAGGATGTAAGATCTTCACAATCCTGTTGGGTTCATGCAAGCACAATTGGCCAACATTGTGTTTCCAATAGGGGCAAAGCCAAATGACTGTAGTAGGCTTCCCCCTAACATTTAGTATCCAGCTGTGCAGTGCCTAAGGTCAAGTGTAGTATCTGTTCTTATCAGTTTAAAAAAGCATATTTCATTATTTCATATTAGGTTTCCTGGAGATTGCACCTGTAGACTTCCTCCCAAATTCAGGGAGTTGCCTCCCAAAGTGGTTTACAAACCATACACCAACACATACACAGTGAAGTATAATATTAAAACCATTTCAAACATCAAAACAGTGTTAAAAGCCAACATAAACCATACAATAATACTTACCAGCATAGATCTAATATTCCAGAGCCAGAGAACAGTATCGTATATATGTAACCCAATCACAAGTTGCTTCCAGATGACCTGTTTCTTGAGCACTTACCCTGATTTGTTTTCGCAAAGTTTGCAGAGAGGTTAGATGACACCGACTACTTATTCTTACTTATTTTAAGGGAGGTCATATAATGTTACATCAAGCAATTGTTACTTCATTTTCCCATCTGTTTCCTTATTGCAAGAAACTCACTTTTGTGGGGGGTGGGAGTGGGTTTGTGCAGAAGAATGCTGAATCAACTTTAATTGAAGCACCTGAATATGCCAGTATCTAATTGAATCCCACCTAAAAATAACCATAGTCTGGAATCTAGCTGTGAAAGGCTATGGTAAGAAAACAGGTTTTTATGGCTGTCTTTAAAATGTTGAAATGATCACGACCTAAACCTCGATTTCACAGTTCTTTCATTATCCCTTCATTATTTTCAATGCACTTTTGTGTTTTGATTGACTAGGGCATCACGCAACAAGTCAGAAAAGAAAAGAAGAGACCAATTCAACGTCCTTATTAAGGAACTATGTACCATGCTGCAAGGCCATGGGCATCCACTCAAGATGGACAAATCCACAATACTGCAGAGGACCATCGACTTCTTGCAGAAACAGAAAGGTACCTTAACTGCCTGCAGACTCCTTTTCTCTGCCTCCCTTCTTAGTAGTGCCATTGCTATTTTTACTGTTACTGAAGTATATTGCACTACAGACATCTTAAAATGCATATCACGAGCTTTAAAAGGTGTGCAATGCCTTGCAATAACCCACCCCACCCAGCTAGCCTCTTTTTAAAGAGCACAAACAAACAGGATATATAATCTCTAGTTTGGGGAAAGAGGGAAGAGGGCATGTATTCCCAAGGCAAATATATTTTATAATAAGCTTTTGAAATGACAAGGATGTGGCTCTTAACATGGTAAGGCGTAAAAAAGGGGAGAGCCTTGAGCTTTTAAAATAAATACTTTAAAAAGAGCTGCATGAGTACTTATGCAAATTAACACTCAACCTTTGCATTTTTTCCCCTTACAAACTTTGTAAAACCCTTGTATGAACACATGGAGCTGCCTTATGATGATTCCTAGCCCTTTGTGCCTATTCTGTTTGGCAAAGATGGAACTGTAGTACTCCAAAACATGTTGCCCTCCATATTTTTGGACTTCCACTCCCATCATTCCTGACAATTGGCTATGCTGTCTGCGGCTGACAGGAGCTGTAGTCCAAAGCATTTGGCAGGCTTCAGATTGGGGAAGCCTCAGACAGAGCTTACAGAGCCTCAGTCAAAGGTCTTACAGAACATCTGTTACGTGGTCTTTCTTAACTGGAAATGTCCAGGACTTCTGCATGCAACTCCTTAGAAACTGTTCCAAAACTATAAGGGCATTGAAGAGAGGGAGATTATTTCATTGTCAAAAATGTCATGCAACCAGTGCTTTTCTTCTAAAAAAATGTTTAGGGGTACTCTCATTTTCCTACTCATCTTGAAATACTGCCCCTCAATGAGGCCAAACTTAGATTCACAAAATGTTTAGGGGTATGCGTACCCCTGTGTACTCCCCAGAAAAAAAAGCACTGCATGCAACTAAAGAGGTTTCTGGATTGGGAATCATGGACACCAGTAAGACATGAACATGATTGAGAATTGAATATATTTATGGGATGTGTGTTCAAATGCATGTTTGCCTCAGCAGTCTTATGCATTTGGTCCCATGCCAACTAAAACTGGACTTGGGCCGTGGCATTATCTGCATTCTCCTGTTTCCTAGTCAGATCAATAATTATTTCTAGTCATTAGAGATGATTGTCAGGTTTTTCATCACTGTTTTGTCTATAGTTAGATTATCTTCTAGTACAGGGCTGAAGGGGTGATATATAATATGTCTAATTTTTTGATATTGCTCCCTTTAAATGGGCTTCGTATTTCACAGTGTTTGATACTCCTGTGCTGCTCAAAATCATAACTTGCCTGCCCTCCTTGTTTTTTCTTTTAGAAATCACAGCACAGACTGAGGCCTGTGAGATTAGGCAAGACTGGAAACCTTCATTTCTTAGCAACGAGGAGTTCACTCAGTTGATGTTAGAGGTAGGATAGAATTCAAATTGTACAGAATATGGGGGTGGGGGCGCTGATGTTCAGTTCTCTTTGTCACCAGGTCATTAACCTGCTGTCCTTCTGAAAGGTGCTAGAAAAACCACACCCAGCGTAATACAGAATGCCATCTGCCAACAGCTTTATACGTGTGACAGTCTGTCTGTGAATTTCACTTTTCACAAACAACTTGGCTGGCGATATGAAGAATTAAGATTTGAAGCATCTTTCTGGTTTCCAAAGCCTGACATCCAGTTGTTTTGGCAGTGAATAAAATGCCTAACAGCCCTTCTGCGGTTTGTTTAATCATATATTCCCAACTATTTCCCATGTTTACTGTGGGAATTGGGAAGTTCATAAACCTTACACTTGAAGCACCCTAACTACAGATATATTTGGACATTCGCCAAATGATTTTTTTACGTGTTCTGTGAATCATCCTATTTGGGTTTCCATTCTCAATCAGGCTTAGTGGGAAATAAGCATTCTGCACATTTTTATATATAAAAGAGTCCATCTTTCTGCCTACTAACTTACCAACCCGTCTTGCTTTTAATTGTTTGCTAAAGCAAGGTTTCCCGTTGTTTTCAGATAGTTCTCTGCTTTTGTTTCCCCTGCCAATGTTTAAGGGTGTGCACTGCCCTAGAATTGCAGTGTCTTGATTATTTCCTTCTCATAGAGATGTGATGACTCACCTTCTTTGGAAAAGAAGGTATGTTTATCTCCATCTGCAAATGCCTCTTGATGAGCGAGTCAGTCCATTGCAGTTCAATCAAAACAGGCTCCTGCCTGAGACGAGACAGGCTCTTCGCAAGCTTCATTTGCAGATAGAGGACTATTTAATGAACCTTCTCTGTCCTGAGGGTTCTTTATTTTTAACATTATTTTAATGATTTCCCCATGAATGTGAGGGAGCAGAATAAATTGGGGAGTGGGAAGGAAGGGTACTGGATCCCCCCCCCCCGCCCAAGCTGCTCGTCTTGGCTCCCTGCTGACCTGACAACAACAACACTTGATCTCAAGAACATGTTGCCATGTGTGCAGCACTCATCAAAACTCCAAGCCTTTTACCGCACTGACATAAATAAGAAACATTGACTAGGGAGAGAAATAATGAAATGGAACGAATTAAGTCAGAATAAAGGTAACAGAAAACTTTTGCTGCTGTGGACTCCCAGGTCTCTGTGTTGCTGTTTCAAATAATATGGCTGGGACTTTTCCATGTGGCTTGTGAAAACCTGGTGTTTTTTAATTTTTAAAATACAGTGATGTTCTGGGGAAAACAGATACATGGATGAAGGTAAAAAGGAGCAAAGGTTATTGAGTTCACTAAAGTTCTCACCAAATAGCCTCTGAAGTAGTTCAGGAATAAACTGCTGAAAGGTAGTTATTATCCCACCTGAACTCTTTATTCGCCTTCATGGCTTTGATTCTAAAATGACAAGTGGCACTGAAGAATCCTTCTTAATGGCAAGACTTACCTGAGAGTAACCCCTGAGCTCAATGGGACTTGCTTCTAAATATGCCAAAGCCTTCTGAGTTTGGAGTTTGTACGGCCCTCCCTAATGATTCTTCAAAAATGGCATTGCATAACCAGTCTTCCTCAACCTGGTGCTCTCTAGATGTTGCTGAACTACAACTCCCATCACCCTTGCCCATTGACCATGCCAGATGGGACTATAAAGGGAGTTACAGTCCAAAACGTCTGGAGGGCAGCTATTGGGGAATGTTAGCATAGACTGTAATGTTAGGTACACAGTGTATGTTTCTCAAAAAATCTAATTATACTCATTTCCCTAAGGTGTGGGGGACACATGATGTCATGCAGTGTATAGGTGTGCATTATGTTGGGTAATTATTGTGGGACGCTGAGTTAGGGAAACTTAACAATAATTTATTACTTTGTATTGCAGAAGTTCACTCAATGTTATAATTATCCTAACGTTACCTGGGATTAAAAAAAAAATTACTTAAAAGCTTAGAATTTGGTGTCATTTGAGGAAATTGTTTATTTTAATTTTTAACCATTTTTTTTTTTAATTAGATATGCAGTCAACTAAGCCCCATAGATTTCATTGGGAATTATGTCTGAATAGATCTGTTTAGGATTGTACTCTTAAGTGTGCTTGAAATAATATGTACTCTAACTGTGCAGTTGTTTACACATCCCTATGCACACAATGAGGGACGTGGGTGGCGCTGTGGTCTAAAACACTCTTGGGCTTGCCGATCAGAAGGTCGGCAGTTCGAATCCCCGCGACGTGGTGAGCTCCCATTGCTCGGTCCCAGCTCCTGCCAACCTAGCAGTTCGAAAGCACGCCAAAAGTACAAGTAGATTAATAGGTACCACTCTGGCCGGAAGGTAAATGACGTTTCTGTGCGCTGCTCTGGTGTTGGTGTTCCTTTGCGCCAGAAGTGGCTTAGTCATGCTGGCCACATTCAGTGGTGGAGCTTCATGCTTCAGCACCGGGGGCAGAGAGCAGGTGGGGGCGGGGCTGGCAAGCATCCCGGGGGTGGAACGCACCGCCCAAAGGGCCGTGGTGTGCGTCCTGGGGGCGTGGTGCCCAACACGGGTGGGGGGACAGCCACGATGGAACTCCACCGGGATTGCGCTGCCGGGAGCGGCGTGCTTCCCCGTCCCCCTCTTCCTCTGCCAGTGGCCACATGACCCGGAAAAACTGTCTGCGGAGCGGACAAGCACTGGCTCCCTTGGCCTGTAAAGCAAGATGAGCACTGCAACCCCAGAGTCGTTCACAACTGTACTTAACATGCACATAATAGCCTTTACTCCCAAGAATGTGTAAATAAGATTGCGAGGACTTCCGGGATAGCGCGAACGGGTAATGGCGGATTCCCTCCGAGCTCTGGAGGGAATCGGCTCCGCTAAGGACGGGTCTTGCCGTGCCGGCGACACGGGGACCCTCAGAAACCGCAGGCGCTGAAGCCTGCGGACATGGAGACTCGGTGGGCACCTTAAGCGCCCTCCCCGACCCGCGAAGAGCCTTTTTAAAGGCTACGGAGGGGACCGGAGAGTGGCGTGGAGCTGAGAGTCGATCGCTGCCTTGGCGGAGCGAAGCCGCGAGCCATGACCGGAGAGCGCTATCTTTCTTCCTGAAATTTGGACTGAAAAAACAACTCGTGAGTAGAAGGAAATTTTGGCACTAAAAGTTTTATCATTGAATTTGAGTACGAGCGGGGGATGTGTTAAAAAGGAAGTCCACACTCCCCCCCCACCAAAAGACTTAAAGTAAGGAGAGGAGCACTAAGTCGGAAAGACTCTGGTGTTGAAAGGAAAAAGAACACTTTCATAAATTGGTTGAAAAAGTTACTTGTGCTGGAGTGAAGAGAGGGGAATCCCAGAGGTTTTGCTTTTTGGCGGACCCCCCCCCCGAACCCGGGCAGTGCCCTGCTTGGGAACCCGAGAGAAAAAACAAGGTGTTTGACAGCTGTCAAAAGAGCTGTCAAACGGACGTCAGCTTGGAAATTGAGTTAAAACTGTGTTATAACTATATTGTTGGGACTAAAAGTGTTACATTAAATTGACTGGAAACAAACTAATTCTGAATAACAAAGTAACGAACTGTTGGAAAAGAACTATGATGGAAATCCCCCTGGAGGGAACTAAAGACATTGCAATGGCTGCGGAAGGAAAACTACTGGCAGAGATAAAAAAAATGTTTTCCCTGGTGGGAGCTCTGCAAGAGCAGAGCTTAGCCATGAGAGAACAACTGATGACCTTCAATCTTAAACTAAACAACTCTGTTGGTGGAGCTAACCGGATGGAAAAAGAATCTGCAGCTGCAGAAAAAGAGACAACTTCAGAACTGGGGGAAAAAGAAGAAAAAGAAGAAGGAGTTCAGGAGGAAGAGAGCAATCAAATATCTGTAACTTTTGGGAGGAAAAGAAGTGAAAAAGACAACCAATGGATCACAAATCTGCAAAGAGAGAGAAAGATGGAAGTCCCTGGAACAACTGAAACATTAAGCTACGAAAGAACGAATAAGTATGATGGAGACTTCTTCTTTAAGCTGCAACATGGGAGATTTGTTGATCCTGGACAAAGACTGTTTTTGTTTGAAAAATATGAGGAACTGGTGACAGAATTCCTTCGAGAAGAGAAGATCAATAAAAAGGACTATAAACAAAACTGCTGGAGAGTGATTAACGGGGGCCTAAGGGCCTCTGATGTGAGAAATCCGGGTTAAATCTGTTTTTTTCTTTTTCTTTTGGATATTAATGTGGGAAGGGGCAAACACCGGGACAGAGGGGGAGGGGAGTGTAGAGTGGTAAAAGTCTGGGGTTTAGAATAGAAATATTATTGTTTTTTGATTTAATATAAAGAGCAAGGAATTTATGGGAGGAAATTAGGCCGACCTTAGAGAAACAACTTAATATGTATAATGGGATTTAAAGTAAAAATGGATAAAGGATAAATTATAAGAAAAGATATGAATAATATTTAAGAGATTTGAACAAATAACTTGCTGAGATATTTAATGAAATGGGAAGGTGGCTGGGGGGGGTGGGGGGAAGTCACTGAAAGAGGGTAATGATTGTAAGGGTATGAAACTACAGATATTCTGTTTTGTGTTTTGTGTTTATGATATATGTTTGTGTTTGTTTAAAAAAATTTTGAAAATCCAATAAAAATATTTTTTTTTTTAAAAAAAATAAGATTGCAGCTATTATCTCAAGGACTTACCTCTGAGTAAATGTACATAGGATCAAGCTGCATAGCTGCAGTATTATACGTACTTGCTAGTCTTCCATTGAAGACTTACTTTTAAATAAATGTGCTCACAAAACTTTTCGAAATCAGTGCACAGATGGTTTTGCATGACATTTAAAATACCTCATGTTAAAGGAACAGAACCATTTAATTGCTAGCAAAGGTACATATTGTCACATATGGTGGAGTTGCCCCACAGTTTTACCTTTCTGGAACAATGCCTTTCATGTAATGGGGGGTGACGATCACAGATCAAAGTGTTTTAATTGCATCTTTAGCTTTATTATATATACTAATAACAGCACGATAAACCCAGATTAAAGATTATATTAGTTATATATTTCTGACTGCTAATGACATTTATCTAAGGGACGTGGGTGGCACTGTGGGTTAAACCACAAAGCCTAGGGCTTGCCGATCAGAAGATCAGCGGTTCGAATCCCTGCGACGGGGTGAGCTCCCTTTGCTCGGTCCCTGCTCCTGCCAACGTAGCAATTCGAAAACACGTCAAAGTGCAAGTAGATCAATAGGTACCACTCTGGTGGGAAGGTAAACGGCATTTCCGTGCGCTGTTCTGGTTTGCCAGAAGCGGCTTAGTCATGCTGGCCACATGCCTTGGAAGCTGTACACCGGCTCCCTCGGCCAATAAAGCGAGATGAGCACTGCAACCCCAGAGTCGGTCACGACTGGACCTAATGGTCAGGGGTCCCTTTACCTTTAATGACATTTATCTATAAGCATATATAAATGGTATTCTAAATTACAGTTTATTGAACTAGCAGAAAAGGTGACACAAAAATTACAGTTAGATAAAGGGCAAATAAGACATCCTTTCTGAAGTATGGTATAACTATTATTTTTAATGGAAATAAGGCAGAAACCAGAAGAACACTGACTGTAGAAGTGACTGAAATCCCAACAATCTCACAATAAATCAAAAATAGCTTTTTTTGGGGGGGGGGGAATTGATGAATAAAGCAACATATATATAAATAGAAAATGTTTGTAAATGTTCGTGGCAGCAACAGACAACTTGGGGAAAGAATTGCAGAATAAAAATAACAATTACATTTGTTTCTAATTTATATATTTTGCTTATTATATTATTATATTAAAAATCCATAACCAAATAAATCATATTCAGAGTAGACCCATTTAAATAAATGGATTTAAATTGCTTATGTTCATTGATTCCAATTAGTCTACTTTGAATAAAACTAACGTTAAATGTCACCCAATAATATTATTTCTCTCTCACACAGGATGGAAGCAGGGTTTTTATCTAAATTATTTCTTTTTCCATATAGGCATTGGATGGTTTTCTCATTGCACTTACCACTGATGGGATTATTATTTATGTATCTGATAGTGTCTCTTCTCTTCTTGGGCATTTACCGGTAAGTTCTCACAACATAATGTCTGAAAATCTTACTATTTTCCTTAGGAATGTCAGTATGGATGAAATGCGACAACCATGCATGCAAAGTAATTTTTCAGAGACTTGGATTAAGTTTAATACAACTGTTGTTGTCCCTAAGTACCGTATTTTTCGCTCTATAACACGCACCTGACCATAACACGCACATCGTTTTTAGAGGAGGAAAAGAAGGGAAAAAACATTCTGAATGAAACAGTGGATGTATCATTTTGGGGCTTCATGCTGTGGCCACAGACATGTGATCTGATGGTGAATTTGGGGTGACCCAATGCAAAAATCCTGAGAATTCCTGTGGATCCATGCTTTGTAACCACGTTTTTGCACCATTGCAGCCCCAGGCAACAGTGGGTGCGTGATTTTTTTGGTGCAGGCTGTAGCCATGGACATGCTATGTGATCTGATGGTGAATTTGGGGTGACCCAATGCAAAGATCCTGAGAATCCCTGTGGATCCATGCTTTGTAACCACGTTTTTGCACCATTGCAGCCCCAGGCAACAGTGGGTGCGTGATTTTTTTGGTGCAGGCTGTAGCCATGGACATGCTATGTGATCTGATGGTGAATTTGGGGTGACCCAATGCAAAGATCCTGAGAATTCCTGTGGATCCATGCTTTGTAACCACGTTTTTGCACCATTGCAGCCCCAGGCAACAGTGGGTGCGTGATTTTTTTGGTGCAGGCTGTAGCCATGGACATGCTATGTGATCTGATGGTGAATTTGGGGTGACCCAGTGCAAAGATCCTGTGGATCCATGCTTTGTAACCACGTTTTTGCACCATTGCAGCCCCAGGCAACAGTGGGTGCGTGATTTTTTTGGTACAGACTGTAGCCATGGACATGTAATGTGATCTGATGGTGAATTTGGGGTGACCCAATGCAAAAATCCTGAGGATCCATGTGGATCCGTGCTTTGTCACCACGTTTTAAATGGGGAGGGAAGGAAAAACACAGAAGGGACAAGAAGCACAAGAGGGGTGTGCGGAGAAGCAGCTGGCTAAGAATGCAGGGGAGGAGTTTAACGGGGTGGGAGGGAGGAAAGGAAGGCAAAAGTCCCCCCCCAAGCCAGCCCCCCCCCTCTCCCACCTGCATGTGTTTCGGCTGCCTGCGAGTCCCTAGAGCACGGAGAGGAGGAGGTGGTGGGCTGGAGCCTGCACGCAGTGTGACTAGGAAAGAATTAGAAGGAAGGACTCGATCCTTTCCTTAACCCTCTGCTTGCCAGGAGGGCAGGGGATTCCCTGCTCTTTGTTGAGTTTGAGCAAACGCAGCAACAGAAGCGGGTGGGCAGTAAGACCCTGAGGCAGAATGCAGGAAAGCAGCAGCTTCCGCCTTCCCTCCGCCCGACCGCCCGATCTTATTTTTGCCTGATTTTTGCCTATTTTTGCCCCTGCGCTCCGGCGAGTCAGCTCCAGGGACCACACATTCGCTCAATAACACGCACAGACATTTCCCCTTACTTTTTAGGAGAAAAAATCTGCGTGTTATAGAGCAAAATTTATGGTAGATATATTTGGATGTTGCTGTCTCTTCTAACCCATGGCTTTCTAGAAGCATGACAAAAACTTGCAGACAAAAACTTGTTTGGTCAGAAATTGCAGGGGATAATAATGGGTACTTACCACATGCTGTCTTTAAGTTTGTAGAAAAACTGTCATCCTCATCCCAATACGTACAGTGATGTTCTGAGATTCTGCACATAGAATTGCCATAGTGTGGTCTAGGGCAGTGTTTCCCAACCTTTTTGGCCTACAACTCCCATCATCCCTAGCTAGCAAGACCAGTGGTCAGGGAATTGTAGTTCAAAAACTGCTGGAGGCCCAAGGTTGGGAAACACTGGTCTAGGGAATAGACAAACTGATTAATTTTGGTCTCTCTTGGTCTCTCATTTTCCCATTCTTAAGTACACTTTGCCTGAATTCCTCATGAGGAGTGTACATTGTTTTTCTTAAAAGTCCACATGACAGTTTGTGTGCATTTTCAGGTACATTCCCTCATATGGGTACATTAGGCAAAATTGGTATCTTTCAGGACATATGGTTTATTACACATATATACAACCTGACCATACGGTAGAAGAGTTCATAGCATTGATGCCCCAAGATGGTCTCATTTCTCCCATAGCCAGCAGAAATCAGCCATGGCTCTGACCCTCTCTCCAGCTTGCCGCCTTTTCCAAACTGCAACCTTTTCCCTCCAGGTCACATCCCAACCAACTCTGACTTTGTCTTCTAACTAGGAGGGCTCCCACCCACTTGCCATTAGGCACAGAGCCCCTCTCCATGGCTTTCTTGATAAGCCATTGCCTTTCCTTTATTTTCTTAATGGTTCATTTCCCAGGCGATTAACCCCTCAGGAAACTGGCCTGGCTTATATTTTAACATTTGCCTTGACTAAAACCTGACTCCCACTGGATCCAGGAATTTAGGGGTGTCTGGTACCCACAAGCTCATAAAGTGGGTTGTAATACATAAATGATATAAAATACCTGGAACATGTAAACTATGCCTATAATAAGAAATACAACATGATACTTTAAAATATGGAAGTTAAGAGGGAGTTGAAGAAAAATAACCAGATTAAGAATTGTAATATATGAGAGAACAGCAGCTAGACAGGGTAGGTTTAACCAGGAGAGGCATCCTTTTGTGTTTTTGCTGCCAGAAAGAGAAATCTAGCTACAGTCTCTATTAATTGTTTGAACCTGCCAAAGGGTACCGAAGTCCAGATACCAGACGTTAGTGTCTAAAATGCCCACCAGATCGTAATGCAAGATACTCCTTAGAGAGAGTGCTCATGTGCTTGACGCCACCTCTCTTAAGTAGGCGTTTTGTTTGTTTCTCTCTTTCCCTGAGTGTATGGGAGACATTTCTCTAATTAACTGTGCTGTAGACTATTCTCTTTTCCATAAGGAGTGCAGATGGCTTGGCTATCTTTTGTGGCTTTGAGCAAAACTGTCTGTTTTCTATGGGTGCTTTTTAAGGCCATCACATTAACACCACCATCATCATCATCATTAACGTTGTGCAGCCAGAGGCCCACCTTTTTTTTTTTTGCTGGTGATATTCAGTTGGGTTCTTTTTTGCCTCCTTGTTCTCTTTGCTTTAGAACAGCCTTCCCTCGCTGTTGGCAGAGACCCAGGGTAAATGCAGAGTCAAAATGCAGTCGGCACATTCTAACTTGGCCTTTTCATCTCTGGCCTATCAACTTCCACACTTCTTGTGTTCTGTTCTGCCCTGTGCTGAAGCGTTTTCTACCGTGGTTCAGTTGACAGCACATTGGCTTGAAATAGATCTGGGTTCTTGCCTGAGAGACGCAATTTTTTCAAGGGTGTCCCCCCCCCCATTTAAAGCATTATCACTTCACTCTTTAGTCAAAAAAGGCTCCAAGAAAGGATTATAGATCAGTAAAAACAAGGCAGACCCTCTTCTCTGGCTTAACAGTCTAAAATTCACAACACCAAAGGGAAAAATGGGATGCAGAGGCACTACTTAAAGTTGCAGCTATTATACAGGGATGGAAACTGGTCTGGCAGCCTGATGCAATAGCTGCTGCTAGGTGACAACTGAGGAACAGCCAAAGAAACTTGGTCTCTCAGCAGAGTGGATAGCATTTCCTCTGCTTTATTTCTCCCCTTCTGCTTTGCAGCCTGATGGAATGGTGCAGCTATGGTGGATAGTTGAGTGAGAGCCAAAGGTACCTGGTCTCTCAAGAGCCAGTTGAATAGTTCTGCTTCCTTTTTCTCCAGCCTTTTCCTAGATATTCTTGGGCAGGTTACTCTTTCCCAAGGTTATAATTAACAGGTCATAAGCCTTGCATGGAAGGATGACGGTACTGACTGTGTCTCAAGCGACTGAATGCTGCTCCATACAAACAATTCCCCTAAGAACGAAAGATAGAAATCAGGATGTATTGCATAGCCTTCTCCCTGACATCTTGTTTTCTAAATGTTTCACCCTGCCCCAATAGGAGAGACACTCCGTCATGCACTTTGTTGGCATCGGTCTGTCTCTAGAAAAATGGAGTGTACCTCTGGGGGTGAAGTCACACTGCTGGAGAATCACAGCACCCGCTGTGGCTGCAGAGACCAATTAACTCATAACCGCTGCCTCTGATGCTGTTTTTGCTGTGTTAGCAGCACTGAAGTGACCTCCCCGGGGCACAAGCCTGGGCAGTGCTCATGGAGGTCCTAGTCTGCCTTGATGACAAGACTCCGCCTCTTGGCCTCCTTGGACCCGTTGATGTGGTCCAAAGGAAATCAGAGCAGTATATTTGGCACCAGCTTGGCTTCAGGAGTTGCTGGAAGGAGGCGTGCAAGATGGCATCAAATAATATCACCTAGACAATGGTTTACCACCTCAGGTGCTGTTCATGAGCATTTGGCCTCAATTTTCCATATGCAATTCGGCAATAGTAGTACCCCGAGTAAATTGTTGTGAGGATGATAGGGAAAAATGAATGCAATATGGTTGTTGGCACATTATTAGGGTTAAAACCCTTTCCCTACATACTCACTACATACGTAAACAAGATTTATTGGCACAGAGGTCATAGCATCTCAAAACTGTTATTGTAGTAATTAATAATCATCCTCTGTCTTCTAAATCTTTTTTCAAAAGACTTGTGTGTACATGTCTGCCTCTGAACCAGCTCATGTGTGTGTGCGCGTGTGCCCATCATCTTCATGCAGCATCACTGGATGGCTTGCGTATGTGAACACACACCAGAGATCTAACAACACCAGCAAATCATTTATGTCACTTGATGTCAACATAAATCCGAATTGCTTACAACAGAAGCAGTTCCCATATTTGGCTGAGGGTCTTCAAGTGTTGAGTGACTATTCAGTGCTGTTTTTAAGTGTGAACCAGCCCTTTCATGTGTTGTGATCATTTAAACACTCTGCCACCGAACATGACAAAGTGTTCTTTTGTATCAGTCAGATTTGGTGGACCAAAATATATTAAACTTTCTGCCTGAACGTGAACAGAGTGATGTGTACAAGCTGCTTTCTCCACACATGCTCATGACGAACGCTGTGGCGACAGATTTCCTGAATGGTAAGTAGCATTTTGTTTATTGTCTCTTTGATAGGAAAGAGAAGACCTGCACAGCAAAGGCGCGTCCACAGCATAAATGTTAAGCACTGTGATACCACTTTAACAGCCAGCCTCTGAAATTCACAGGTCTCTGAATTTTGCAGTGCAGTCCTTGCAGTGCAAGAAAAGAATACAAAACTACAGAGATAATGGTGTAAAATTTGCATACAAATACACATATGAGCGAAAACAACATACAAAATCCATTCTTTTAGGGAAATTTGCTTTGCAAAAATGCATACATTGAGCAAAATTTCCCACAAACATATGTATGTTAGGATGAATGTATACTAAAATCCTGTTGAATTTTCATGATGACTATTTCTCTCTTTTTTTAAAAAAAAAAAATCACAAATTGATGTGGAAATGTAAAGAACTGAATTTAAAGTGGGGAAAACGGGAAACTGAAATAAAATAAAATGGACAGATCATATCTGCAAGTTCAGTAGTGTTCATCTGCCATGAATTTGCCTTCCATGTTTGTGGCCATCACTTCTTGTGTTACCCTAGCACCGTAAGTAGGACAGAACACTATGCAATGGCTTTAATTCTGCCAGGGCAATGTAAAAACCTCTATTAGGTTTTCCTATCCTTGCTGAAAGAACCGAATCTCTGTCCAGTGATTCTACAGACAGCTTAATTGTCATGTAAGTACTGATTAAGCTGGCAAAATAAGCCTTCACTGGGACTTAAGAGGCACACAGGGCTTCTTATGTCTTGTGCCCTCTGCCCTATTTCAGCCTTGAAGAAGGTTGCATGATTGAATGATTCAGGTGCAGGGTTAATCTAGAAGTCTTATTTAATTCCTGCAGCGTGCTGTTATTAATGGGAATGTGCTTTGGACAAAGGTGCTGGCGAGTGCAAACCAGTAAGCTTTGTTCTCAGCATAACTTTTAGTCCTATGGCAATCAAAGGAAGAAGCTACACAGGCAAAATGATCGGATTTTAAACTTGTGGAGATGTGTCACTTAACCATGGTTTGTTTTTGCTGGCCGTTATTAAGCATTGCATCCAATTGTCAGAAGTCAGAGTTCAGGATGGGCTCTAAACCTGAAGGCAAAAGCACGGCTGAAGTTTTTTTCATAGTGCAAGACATCTGAATAGAACAAACTGGTTGTAGTGACTGGAGGGCATCTGGGTTCTGGTTTGTACAGTGCCAAGCTACATTAATTGCTGCTGTTGTTAATAGGCTATTTATTGTAATTTTTTTTTTTACTTACAACGTTTCTGCAATGCTCTTTCCTAAAATTGGTTCAAGAGCAGTTTACACAATTAAAACTTGTTGCAAAGAAGTGGCTTTTTCTTGCCATAGAGTGCTGTCATTTTGTGCCCATGTCATTACATTTCTTCTAAAATATTTTATTTTGGGGTTGGATATCCAGAGTTTTCTGAAGGGATGAGGTTACTATTGAAATTTAAAAAAACATTTTCTCTCTCTTTCTCTTTCAGCTGAAAAACAGATAGAATTTTGTTGTCATTTAGCCCGAGGAAATTTAGATCCAAATGAACCCATTACATATGAATATGTGAAATTTGTAGTGGAATTTAAATATTTTACTAATGGTAAGCCATTGTATTATCACTGTCCCTCTCTCCCCTGCCTATATGCTCATAGAGTTGCCTTAAAACTGTTGAACTTCTAAAGTTTCTGGTGCTGACAGTATGTTAATCGGGATTTATTTTTTTTAGTGCATGTGGGGGTCATCATTTTTTGCATTGCGGAATAAAGCCAGGGCATGGCATCACAGTGGACATCCACAGTGGACAAAATCTTTCCTCACTTTCCTTCTGTTTTCCACCAGATCGTTTTAGGTCTTCCAAATGTTTTTATTATTATTGAGCATTCATGATGGTTTGTGCTCATGATGATTGTATCAATACTGTTTGCACCTTTAGAGGTTTCCCAGTGGACCTACCGCTTCATTTGCAATCAGTTTATGCTTCATAGTTTCCTGCTGAAATCTTTTAACATTCTGTATCACTGATTTTCTAGTTTATTGCCCCCAACTTGTGTTGCACTGAATGAATTAACTTTATTACGGTCACAGACCAGGATAAAAAAACAACAACATATAAATAAAATAGCAGTTAGGGTTTTTTTTTTTAACTGATAAATGTTGGAGCAAATAAGAACAAAGAAACAAGCATAGGATAAAACATCTGAATAAAATACAAGATTAAACACAGATAATGGATGGATAAAAACTGATAATTAAAACAGATAAGAACTAAAAACAAATAAAAACATGCAGTTAAAACAACTGTAAGAGCGTAAGAACTAAAAGACTCGCAGTTAAAACAACTATAAGAGGCTGCAGAGTAGAAGCCTCTGAAATAGATGACACTCACCGCATTAGAAACTGATGTGCAAATATGGTTAAAACAGACAATTAAAACAATGTACAACAATAAACTATCCCAGGGGGTTGACTCAGAGTCACCCATGGAACCGAGTTTGGGGATTTTCATGCCGGACTATTTTGAGTTGGGCGATGGTCTGCGCCTACAGATTTGTACACAGAATCTGGCAACCATCCAGGTCTTCTTCTGATCTTTGCCTAACAGCAAAAGGTCAAATTTTTGCTTTTGTGGGAGGTTGTGTTGCACTGTGTAAGGCAAGAGTTCCCTTCCAGACAGTAATAATTTTAATGGAGTAATAATGGAGTAATTTTGGAAAAGCATTGCAAAACAACTAATAAAGCAGAATGATGTGTGGAGAATCCAAAGTAAATTAGCTACTAATGCTCTATGATTGCATCAGGGACATACAGCCCTTGCCCCTGCCCCAAAGAAACCAGTCAGGGTGGGGGGAGGCCCCTATTTTAGTACTGAATAGAGTTGTTTTCTTTTCCCTGTCCAAGGTCTTCGCGACCTTTTTGCAGCTCCATTTCACAATCTTTTCCAGTATAACAATGCTACGCCAACATTTCTGAAATAATCTCTCAAATAAAAGAAGTCTTGTTATGCTGGATGTTCATAAAGTTTAGCTGGCTTGGTTTTATTGGCACTGGGTGAATATTGAGGGGGATGACAACCAAAAGCAGACAGGAAAGTTTTGGAAATGCTGTCTTTACTTAAGAACCTAACAAGAGCCCCAGTGAATAACATCAAAGGTGCAAATAGTTGAGCATTCTGTTCTCACAGGGGCCAACCAGATGTTTGGCACCCTTCTGTCTCGAGAGACAATGGAGTGTCCCTCCCAGGGTGAAGTCAAATGACTGCATTAGCAGAATCAAAGTAGACCTCTCTGGGGCGCAAGCCTGGCCAGCAGTGTGCATGGAGGTCCTGGGCTGCCCAGATGACAAGACCCCACTCTTGACCTCACTGATGGAAAGCAGAGCAAGGTGTTTGGCACCAGCTTGACTGCAAGAGTTGCGTAAGGAGGCATACAAGTTGCCGTCTTAGGGACCCCACTCTGGATTTGTGTAGGGTTTACTCCTTAGCTTTTTCTTCTCCCAAAGATTTTCCCCAAGGCAGCGAAGCTATAGGGTCAGAGTTTTCCATGTCTTCTGCCTTACCCATCTGTCCCACTGTAGTCTATGGGAAGCCCAACAGCACTCCCCTCAGCTCTGATTGCTAGCACCATGAATTTGTCTCATCCTCTTTACAAACAACAATGAAAACTCAGCTTCTGAATGATCGTTTTGTGCTTTTGCTTTCAGTGCCTACATCTTCTTACAATGGCTTTGAGTCTGCCATCGCGCGAGCGTTCCGATCGGCCAACGAAGAGCAGGTCTGCCTAGTAGCAACAGTTCGTCTCGTCACTCCACAGTTCTTGAAGGTATGCAGTCTCTCTGATTAGTGCAGTGTTGTCATAAACCAGGGTAGGGAACTGTTTTCAACCCCGGGGCTGGGGTGGGGGGCTGCATTTCTTTCCTGGGCCACTTAGTGGTGGGCAGGGCCAATGGGAAAAGTGGGTTGGGGCAACAAATGTGAGTTATACCTTTGCATTTTTAGGCTGGTTTCTTCACACAGTTGCACATTACTCTCTGCCCTCCATGCAGGCAAAGCCACAGGCACTATTCCAGCCAGGCAAAGTCACTCAAGGTGTGAATCAGGGGAAGTGAGCAGCGTAGCCAAGGGAGGCTTCTGAGGGCCTGACAGGGAGCCCCAGAGGGCCTCAGGCTGGAGCCTGAGGACCCCCACCACTGTCTTAAAGGGGCAGGCTCAGTGGGTGAGAGGGGCAGAAGAAGAGAGCTTCTAATGAGTTTCACAAGATCAGCATCTGTTTGTTAATTTTATTTAAGCTATTTGTATACTGCTTAATTACCAAGGCTCCTAACCCAGTGTACATAAAAAAATTACTGAAACATCTCAAAAGTCATATGAGAAGCTGTGGAACTCTGCCGCTTCAGAATGCACGTGCATTTTTCATATAACAACTGGCAAAAACCAAACTTCCTGATATCCTGGCTTTCCACATGAGCAGGAAGGTTTTGCTTTTGTTTTAGTATGGGGCAGTACTCCAGAAGTGGTACCATCCCAGAATGACTCTTACATATGACTTTCTATGAATGCATAGTCCAGTTATAAGCCCAAAGAAGGTACTTAACACTTGAAGCCAATTCTCACAAGCAGCAGATGAGCAAAACCATTAGCACTTCTGGACATTCATGACTGAATGCTCATCTAAATAAACAGGCACACAAGCAAAATCCCCTATACATTGAAAACATACATGTAAACGAGAAGAGCTCTATCCTAGCCATCTGCCTGATCTGCTAGTTTTCTTGGGGGGGGGGAATTATTGAACCCCACTTCATATGAGCCACACCTGTAGCCTGAAGTGCAATAGTCCAGATACCAGTTTAATCACCTTATCTGCTGAAAGTTGGTTTTGACTGTAGAATCATGGGAACTTGACTGAATTTTCATACATCATGGATTCAATCCCCACACTAGAAACTGGGGCTTAGTTATAAAAAAATATAAAATTGCTCAGTGCAAGGCCTGCTATGTAACTGAGGCCCTTCTTCCCAGGAGTATCAGACATGCCCTTCTGTCTTCTGTCAGCTAGAGTTCACTCATAGGGCCATGCTATTCGCTTCCTTAGCTATATACAGCAGCCTGGTATTTAGGTTCAAGCCTGGTAGCAAGAGGTGAGAAGGAATTACATGCAGGTAGGAGGGAGGGAGGGAGGGGGAGAGAGAGAGAGAGAGAGAGAGAGAGAGAGAGAGAGCACTCCATCCCTCCTAAATGGCTAGCACAGGAATACAGCAGACTGTTGCAGAACAGACATAGTTCTTCATCCCTTGCTCATCTGGCTAGTAAAGGTTTTGGCAGGCTAATGGAATTGGTAGGCTTATTTGCAAGGCTGTAGGTAAGGGCTACACAGTGAATCTATATGTGGGATTTCCAATGCTGGTGCAGAAGCATCAGGTTGCATAATGTTTGTGACAGAATAGCCATGTCCTTTGCCAAGTGAGCCTGCAAACCTTCTCCATTATCATGTTCACTTGAGGTTTCTCATCCTTGTTGTTGAGCAGTTTTGGGCCAATAGGTTGTAATGCTCTCTCTGATGCTGACTCATTTAACAACCTTGACTAAGTTAATGCAGCCTTTTGGTCTGCACCCATAGAAAAATAAAATAAGCAAGGAACGTAGAGGAATGTAGTTGGGACCAATTCTCATCAGGTTTTTTCAAAGGCCTGCAAACCCAGCAGCCTCATTCACCATATGGCCCATGTGTTTGTCAGAAAGACGTATTTGTTTTCCAAGAGCTGCATTTATAAAGGGGGGGGGGCGAGGAAAGAGGAGGAAAAAACCTTGTCCTACCATCTGTTTCTGCAGGAACTTTGCAATGTGGAAGAACCGTGTGAAGAATTCACATCGAGGCACAGCCTGGAATGGAAATTTTTGTTTTTAGACCACAGGTGAGATGGATATGTTTGTTTTAAATTAATGCATTTTTAAGGGGAGGGGAGAAACCACCTCAAGGTGGAAGTGGGGGGGGGGAAGAGTTGGAGAAGACAAACTCATCTTAATTCCTAACCAGGATTTGGATTCATAGTCGAATTAAGTAAATTTGAGAGCATTAAAATTGACACATTGGGTCAAATGTTTATTAGTTCAGCATTCTTTCCTTTCACAACATCTGCTATTGATCCCCAAGTTATAATACTCAGATGTTAAGAGTTGGTTCCAAAGATTCCCTTTTTATAATAGAAGGGCTTCCGTAACCCAAGGAATGTATTTTTTAAAAATCTACCTTATTTTGTTGCAAAGTATGGACGTTACATTTGTGACTACCATTGCTCACAGCCTGGCAAACACAGAGCTATGGTTCATATGCTTATCTTAGCATTTTAAAAACACTGTGTGAATGTGTGCATGACCTTTGCAGCAACTTGTGGCCATGAGTTCCATAGGTAAACTGCACACTCGGTAAATAATTGTTCCCGTTTCTGTAAAGGAAATAATGACCAAGTTTGGCAGAAAGGTCTGAAGCGGGGGTGGGGCTTATTGAACACATTTAACTGAACACACTTAGAAATTTCCATGCACTTGTGATCTCTGACTTTTCAAGATTTGTGCCTAATGCACAAAGGCCTGAGAGAAGCCCTGTGCATGCAGTAGAAATATGCCTCCTTGCTCCTCTACACATTTTTAACGCTTGTGTATTCTGTCAAAGCATTTGAAGACAACTCTGATTAAGATTTCACCTTGTGGTTTATATGCACATCCTGTTGTTTGACTAATGAATGTGCCTTTGGGGTGAAGCCAGACCATTGGAGAGTTACAGCACCTACTGTAGACCAATATGGGAGAGACATGTTTTGTTGCAGCTGCGGCAGATGAATTGCACAACCATCATTCTACAATATGTGGGAAAGCAAGGGTAGTTATCACTCGCGGCTGCACTTGTACTTCACACCCACTAAACCATGGTTTAACGAGACATGTCGGAGCAGGAAAAGAGAAAATGAGAGTCTTGAGACTGCATAGTTCTGCCTCCCACACAGCCAGAAGTAGAACATAGGCTTTGGCTTCTGCTTAAAACAAGCTGAAGAAACCATGTTTTGAAGTTAGCTTCTGTTGAAGCTGTCCAGGGTTTGTTACTAATTGCAAAACAAGCCAAGGGAAAATGAGAAAAACCTGCTAAAATCTTCCCCTTGACCACATGGGGGGAGGAGAGTGGAGAGGTTGACTTACTATACTTCAAATCAGATCCTTAGCTAATGAAATTGATGTGGTATGAAACTGGGCCAGATTTTTTTTATATTCTTATTAAAAAGATCTAGATGATTTACAGACCTCTTAGTATGTTTTTCTATTAAAAGGTCAAATCTGCCAAGACAATACAAGCAATTATTTTGCAATAAAGTAGTAAACCAGACACAGGCAGCCTTAAATTATTTACATGGAAAGAGGAGAATTACAAAGACAAGATATGGATTGTATACAGTGCTCTGGGGGGGGGGAAGTATTATGGGAAACCATGTTACTATTTTAAACAAAAAAAGTCACAGGAAATCCTACCTTGAGGCAGTGGTGTGAAACCACTCATATACAGTGACACCTCAGGTTACATACGCTTCAGGTTACAGACTCCGCTAACCCAGAAATATTACCTCGGGTTAAGAACTTTGCTTCAGGATGAGAACAGACATCATGCAGCGGTGGCGCAGCGGCAGCAGGAGGCCCCATTAGCTAAAGTTGTGCTTCAGGTTACGAACAGTTTCAGGTTAAGAACAGACCTCCGGAACGAATTAAGTTCTTAAGCCGAGGTACCACTGTACTCAGCCTCTCCCAATTGGATGCATATTATTTATGCTGTCTAGGCATGGCTATCCTAGCTTTCAGAATCCACAGGAAAAAGTTGTGTATATTTCAAAGTACAGTTGTACCTTGGAAGTCGAACAGAATCCATTCCAGAAGTCAGTTCAACTTCCAAAACATTTGGAAATAGGATTGCCATATTTCAAAAAATGAAAATCTAGACACAAAAGTTGTTGAGCTTTTTAAGGAAATTCAGCAAAATAATAGGCTTCCTGGGCATTTCAGCGATTTCCAACACTGCTTCCAACTGCTATATTCCGCTTATGTCCAGGAAATTCCGGACATATACCAAACCTGATCCTCCAGACTAGAAGATACTGACAAAGGGCTGTGGCTCTTTAAAGCTCGCTTTGAAGCCATAGTTTCCAGTTCATGTGCAATGGGAAGTTATGGTTCACTGTGGTTCCTGGTTTGTTTTGATAACTCATGTGGAAGAAGGAGCAAAGTGTCAGCAAAGGAACTGCATGCAGGCATATAGCCTGACTTATAAAGCTAGATTTGATCGGGTGAACATGGGTTTTGTGTGGGATGGGGCAGGTTAATACTGTGTCTTTGCGGACTTGTGTACGTGTGTTCCTGGATATGCAATATCCTCCTTTTGCTGTTTTATTTGCATTACTTGTCCTTATTCTCTATTTTCCCAATAGTACAATAGGACACTGCAATTTCTGTGTTACTTATTCTTGCATTTCATACCATGCTGAGTCACCAGTTTCCTATTCGGAAATCCTAAGAAGAATGTCCAAATTCCAAGCAGCACAGGAAGTTACAAGCAATGAATAACCTAAAAATGAGGGGGTATGCTTTTCAGCTTGTACTGCTAATACGCCAACTCATTAGCAGATCACAGCTAGGTAACTGTTAAAACTTTTGTTATTACTTGAAGGATCTGTTCTCCTTCAACAGTAGAGACAGTTCTGAAATCACTTTACGATCTCTCCACAGCTTTTTCTGGCAATTTGTTAACAACATGGCCCTTGTATTTATAAGTGCTGGACCAAAAAGAAAGTTTGACTTTTGCAGCGAATTAGGGGTTTTTTTTGGGGGGGGGGGAGATTTTTAGTGAGGTAAAAGAAATGCTACAAAATTTGGGAACCTGATAATATTAGCTAAACAAAGTGTAATCAAAGATACTTGTAATTCGTGATCCTATGCATGCATACTCAGAAGCCTCTCTTAGTTTTCCTAGGACTGCAGCCTTGATAAACTTCTCTATGGGAAATAATTGGCTTTGCATCAGAGCAACTTTCTGCAACCTGGTGCCTTCCTGGTTTTTTAGACTACAGCTATGTACACACCCCACCATTCAAAGCTTTATGACTGAGTGGGGGTTTGAGCCCACATCTCCCAGGTTTTAATCCAACACAAACCACTATAACACAGTGCCTCTTTATGCAAAGATGCATAGGATTGCATGGTTAGTGAGATAGTCCCTCAGGCAAATATGGAAGCACTCAGTAGTTTTGCTATGGTGTTCCATAAACATCTATTGATATGCATTCCATTGCCAACATAAGAAGAGTCCTGCTAGATTAGTCAAGCCCAAAATCAGGATGGAGACAAGCAACTAATACTCACAGAGGTGGAGGTCACGCTGCCTCTCAACCTGAATATTCCATTTAGTCAACTTACGCATGTATTCCGGTAGTGAACTTATTGTCCCAAGAGTGGATCCCTTCTGTAGCCGAAACAGCACCATCCACGCACAAGGGAGCCCTAAGTAGTACAAATAAAAAGTTTAAGGGCCCTAATGGAGGGAAATCTTAACATCAGCCCAGTGAGGACTGACCATGCTAAATAGCCATGGAATGTCTAGCTGAATGCTGAAGATGGGAAAGTAAGGCAGGTGGAATGGAACAACCTGGAAAAAGGGCATGTTTGGCTGGAAACCTGAGCAGGAATAGTTTATACTGGAACGTTGTGTTCAGATTTTGCTTGTCAGTGTCTAGCAGCTACTGATAGACCTTTTTTTTTCCTGCATGAAGCTCTGCTTCACACATACAGTAGGATGGCTCACCTGTTGTGAGCCACAGTTTCCATCATTCTTCACAATTGGCCATGCTGGGAAAATCTGGAGGGCCACAGGTTAGGCAGTCCTGTTATACAAAGACAACCCACTCAGCCAGTTGTAGGTCTCCAATGAGCATATCTGTGTGAAATCTTTGAAAATATTAGGCATAAACCTAAGAAACACACATAACATGCCTTCATATTTCTTGTACCATTTTTGCAGGGGAGGGAAGTATTCACTTTGGGTTTATTCCCATTGCCCCAATACGTAGCACACTTTGCAACGCACTGCCCTCCCAGCTGAATTCAATCTCGCTGGTTTCTATAACCTATTTGTAGGTTGCTTTGTGACACTTGCCTTTCCTCTTGCAAAAAGCATACTGAGAGTGACTAAAAGGAAGGAAGATGTTATTCTGTTATGCAATAAAAAGCCTCCAGCTTGTTCTTGTGAATGCCGTAATTTCTAAGAGCATTAACTGTTTCCTCAGTGCATACGCACACATCTCTACCCTGAATTGTTTGCCCAAAATTGTGCAGAATTTGCTGTTAACTGTTCCTTCTGAGAGCCGACACAAGCTCTTTGTTGAAAGAGTGTTTGCAGTCCTGTGCATATTTTTACTTACCTGGGAGTGCAAAGCAAGACTCAGGTTTTAGTAAACAAGTTTCGGCTTGTGCTGAAAGGCAGGACTGAGGGCATGAACGTGTAGATTGCCAAATTATGCCTTATGTGGAAGGGAAGGATATGTTGTTCTGCTTGCAACTTATATATTGGCCTGTTCTTAGGTGTAATCAGAACAATTATGCAGGACTCACTGTATACATTTTGTCACACAGCTGTTCGAAGATTATTCCATGACCATAGGAGACTTGGCTTAATGAAAAGCTTTCCCCAGTGGTGGTGGCTGTGCTCACAGACAAGTTTGCTGTGGTTTGTTGAGATTGGGGTTGGTGTGGGAAGTGGAGAAACAACCCAGCCTACTAGTCTAGTATGCCCTTAACAGCAGGTTGATTTGATAGGTGGCCATAGATGAAGCTTCTCCAGGCAGGGACAAATTCACAGCTAGAGCTCCACTAGCGCTGGTTTGATCCCCATATGGGACAACTGCATATTCCTGCATATGCAGGGGGTTGGACTAGATGGCCCTCAGGGTCCTTTCCAACTCTACAATTACAAGATACTATGAACAGCTGGGGCTTCTGGGAATTGTAGTCCAACAGCATTTGGAGGGCCGTAGGACCCCCACTGCTGTGTTAAAAGGTGACTGTTAGATTAATTGATGGAGGGAACCTCTATCAATGGCTGCCAGCCATGATGACTGTAAGGGACATTTAAATTCAGAAACAGTAATAATAATTAATTTAATTTATTAAAACGAAACTTAAAAATCAAAAGATGGTTAAAAACAAATATCACCTTTTATCATGATTTACCCTTACTTTGCACGGTTTCTTCCATATTATTATTATTATTATTATTATTATTATTATTATTATTAAAAAACAACTTCACATAAATTGTTCCTTCTCTGCTTTTCATGGGGGCTGGCGGACGAGGAGCTAGGGAAGAAACGGAAGCCCCAGACTTCTGACCACAGCAAATCCCCTGGTTTTGGCCATGTGCTTTTAAGACTATGTGCTCATAATGGGTAGAAATATGATTCTTTGTTTAAACAAAAGGGTTGGGAGTCTTAGGAAGCAGCTTCCATAATCATGGCATGTACACACAGCACTAACCGTAGCGCACAAATTGTTTGGTTCCCTATCTGGGAACCCTGAGCGTCTGTCAACTTATAAAACCTCCCAGGCATTTGGTAACGAATGACTCACTTCCCTCTCCCCATTTGCTGCTTAAATCCCAAGAAGTGAGTAAACTCCTTTACATAGGAAGCTGACTTAACATCGGCTCAGGCCATTGGCCCATTTAGACTAGTAGGGTGAGTTCTGATTGGCTCTCTCAAGGCTTAAGGCGGGTTACTTTTAACAACAATAATTATTTACATTGCCATTCATCCTCTTAAGCAATCTCTCTTTAGCGCTAGCTAAGATATGGTGCAATCTATGCTGTCTATCCAGGAGTAAGCTCCATTGAACTCAGTAGGACTTGTTTCCAAGCATATTGCAGATAAGATTGCAACCAACACATCTTTCTTGCAAGACATGATAAAATAATTTCAGGATAATGCTCCCCCCCCCACTAAAGAGCTCTCAAAATGGCAAACTTTGTACTCACAACTTTCCTCCCCTCTTGTTCCAGGGCCCCACCTATTATAGGTTATTTACCTTTTGAGGTGCTTGGGACTTCAGGTTACGACTATTACCATGCAGACGACCTGGAACTTCTTGCTCGGTGCCATGAACACTGTAAGTGTCTCTGTTCACGATGTGCAATGGACTGTCAGATGTGTGTATTTTAATTGCATTTCTTGTTTTCTCTCTCTCCACCCTCCACCCTAAGCTTAGGACACCTGTGCAAATCACTGCAGCCATACAAAAACCATTTGTGATGGAAAACTTAACTGTAAAATGATGTCAACCCAGAGCCAAATTAGACTGGACATTAAACCTATATTTGCATTTAGCATGCAGTGTTGTTTGGCTGTTGTTGTTTTTTAAAATGCAGATTGTATTAGCTGGGAGTACTGATAATGAATGGAATTAGAACAGGCATAAAGGGAATTTACTCTGCCTTATTTGCCTTATTTGAAGTTAGTATCTTCACTGGGAGGAAATATCCCTCCCCTGCCGCCATTGGGTTTTTCTGGAATTGGGAGAAAGGAAAACTCTCACTGGCTCAAACACAAATAGCAGTTTCAAAGGACGGATGGAAATCCATATTATTATCAGCCTAAACCCCCAGATGGAGCTGCTATTATAATTGTAATGGGTTTATTTGTTTTAACATTGTCTATTCTGTTGTAATCTGCCCTGGGACCTTAAGGTGAGGGGTGTGTACGAAATTGTGAGAAGCAGGAAAGAAATCGTGTAAAAAAGAAAGAAAGAAAATGAAAACATACAAACGAATTAATATTTGCATTTTTAAAAGCGTGCATGCTAAAAGCAAAGGTGTATTTAACGTCAAATCTAGTTTGGGACTCAGCCTTCTTATGTTACCTCTCTACCACCTGTGTTTTTGAAGCTGTTTCAGAGGACTAAATTGAAGAGACATAGCCTTTATTATTAATACCTTACTTTGCTCAGTGGTTTGCAAGGCACATGCTCCATATATATATATATATATATATATATATATATATATATACACACTCTTCATACATAGGATGATTTCTCTTGGATCTTGTAACGATGGACCCAAAAAGCCCCACCAAGCCATGGCAGTATTTGGTTTCCACATGAAATCTCCAGCAGACCAATAGATGTATTTTTGCTGCAGGGACTGAAGGGAGAAAAATTAAACTGATCTCTGCTGCAGTGCTCACCCTAACTCCTGGCAGTGTCTGGATTGCATGACCTGTTACAGAGTGTGCTGGATGTTCTCGTTAACCAGATTAAGAGGCGTACTTAACTCCCTGCCAAGTTTTGTTGTTCGCGTCTCTTTTAGGTCTCCTCAGGCCTTCGCAGACCCTGGCTGTCTCTCTGTAACTGCAGAGGGTCTAGGCTGCTTGCTAATACTTTGGGGTGGAGTGGCTGATCCCCCCCCCATTAGTGCTGCTACTATGCCTCTAACGGCAGCCCAATGCATGTAAATTTAACAGGTGGAACTAGATGCCACCCAAACCCCAGGATGCCAGACTTTTGTGTATGCCAAGCTGCTATTAACATACAAGAGGAGAGCCTGTAGGGAAAAGGGGCAGCTCTCACTTTGGGGTTGAAGCTGGAGGAGATAGAAATATATGAACATCTTGCATTTTGTTACTTGTCATTGTTAGGAAGCTTTTTGATATGTTTGTTTGTTTGTTTGTTTGTTTGTTTGTTTGTTTGTTTGTTTGTTTTGATCAGGGTGTGCGGTAATTGCAGCATTTAGGAGCTTCAGATTTCAGCTGCTTTTCTCAGGGTTCTTCGCTTTGCCAGTGTATTGGGGAATTGTTTCCTCAAGTGCAAATCCCTGCAGTGCTAACACAGGATTCTTTCTGATCATCTCTATGTAGAGTTGCCTGGTTGCAACACAAAGATTCGTGCTGAAGCTTTAGAATTACAGTGGTACCTCGGGTTACATATGCTTCAGGTTACATACACTTCAGGTTACAGACTCTGCTAACCCAGAAATAGTACCTCGGGTTAAGAACTTTGCTTCAGGATGAGAACAGAAATTGCGCGGCAGCAGTGGGAGGCCCCATTAGCTGAAGTGGTACCTCAGGTTAAGAACAGTTTCAGGTTAAGAACGGACCTCTAGAACAAATTAGGTTCTTAACCCGAGGTACCACTGTGCTAGTTAATTAGGACTGCTGGAGTGAGTTGGGCCCCCATCATTTCAAAGAAGCGGAACCTATGGCTCTCCATGTGTGTTGGACTCCAACTCCCATCAGCGTTACCAATAAACACAGGTGATGGGACTTGGAATCCCCAACTCTGCCCAGCAGTAAAAGGGAAAAAAGAGTGTACAACACAGAGACAATAATAATGTTGCAGCGCTCAGGGAAGAAGCACCAAACAGCTATTTGTTTTTCAGGTTCTTGAGAAGTCCTACTACCCTTGTTTTTTCAAACAAACAAACAAGCAAGCAAGCATACCCCAGACTTGATTTTTCTTGAAACCTTGGAATTATTTGAGTTTGGTGGGTCACAAAATGTACAAGCCCCTTATGGAAGGAAAGAGCAACTTGCCAGTGTGCAGTCTAGCAACTGTGCTCCAGTCTTTTAGCTGATGTGGGAGGTGAGGGGGGGCAGGCCTGTTTACAATTTTCGAAGTGCGAAAGCTGTGAACATTTTGAATTAGCAGCTATGCTTTTGCTTTTCAGATGAAATTTCTGCCTCTTTCCATTTTTCTGCTCTGAAAATAGACAGAGGTGTACTTAGATGGTTTGAAAAGGAGGCAGTGAATTTCTGACAGCAACAGCCCCCCCCCCCCGCTGAAAATCAAGCTTAAAAGTCAGAGCAGAGTGCAAAAGCGGCCCCAGATATGGCAGGGCAGGAATAGAAGTGGAGCCAGGAGATACTGAGGTACTGAGGAGGTACTGAGGTACTGAAGAGGTACTGAGGAGTCAGAATCCCACCTGACACGTTCAAACTTTTTTAGACAGGCCTTTTATTCACTCTATATGAATTTTGGCCCTTACAATGGGTGTTATTTTGGCATGCACAGGGATTATGCACAGCTTTTTATGCACATGCCCCGGAAGAGCATTAATGTTTCTCTAGATCAAAGATTTTAAAAAGCCTAATACATTGGTGATGTTAACTAAGTGGTTGTTTTCATATGCAGTGATGCAGTTTGGAAAAGGCAAGTCCTGCTATTACAGGTTCTTAACCAAAGGCCAGCAATGGATATGGTTACAAACACAGTACTACGTCACTTATCATCAGTGGAACTCCAAGCCTGAGTTTATCGTGTGCACCCACACGGTTGTTAGGTAAGAAACGGCACACAATTTCTGCTGCCATTTATCTGCGTCTTCAGCTATGTCTGTTCAAATATTTGGCTATGTGTATTGGATCGATAAGGCGCTCCGTTATATAAAATGATTAGGGTTGGGAAGTGGGGGAGAATGTCACTGTATTTTTATTACTCTTTTATTTTTGGCAGCCGAAAGAGAAGCCTAGAAACAGTATCAGCTGCCAATTTTACTCTGTTCTAGAGGGTCCCCTCTCCCAAGCAATTTAATGGGTAAATGAGAAAAACTGATAACAAGCAGCAGCACAATTAGCAACTTTTAAAGCAAATGGTTCTTTAGAATAAAATCATTTCTCCCTGTCTGTCATCGTATTATATATTAATGATGGCTGCATTCAAATGCAAAGGTAGAATGTGATTTAGTGTTGTGCTGCTTGAAGAGTTATAAATATAATAAGGAGTTATAAATGTAATAAACATTATGACAATGAGCAGCAGCAGCTCATATACTCTCCTCCTCATGAGTTAGGGGGAGATCAGAGCTTTTGCTTCCAGTTTAGGATAGTCACAATTTATTCTGATGCCTGAAGCCATGGAGACTGTGGTTAGGCTTAGCTGTGATAAGTGGCTTCAACCATAGTTTACAAAGCAGGCTCCCCTCCTCCGCCCCGTAACCATTGTTAAGATTCACTATAGTTTAGGATTTAGACACAATCTATAATGGAAGTGGAAGCTTCTGCTCTCTTCCTTGTGACTTCACCAGAATGGGAAACTGTGTAAGGCCAGTGCTTGCCACAGCACAAACTGGCTATGGTAAACCATGGTTTAGCGCTATGTGCAAATTGGGGCAATAATTGGCAGCCCAGCTCTTCAACTGTAGTATTCGAATTGTGTTTGAGCCTATGCTTAGGAACACCTAACAGAGAACCCACCTAACCCATCTCCCACTTCCCTTCTGCTACCAAACTATGATGTTGTTACAGCAGGCATTCAATGAGTTTTGGGCAGATTTTGCCTGATCTCCCTTTGCTCTTACATTTGTTTTTATAGCATTGGTTTTTCAGACATGTTTTATAATTGCAGATTGTTTTAAGCCACTCTGAGCACTGTTCTTAAAGTGAATGGGTAGGATATATATATAAAAAGGGGGGGGGTCTCTTAAAGCCCTATAAGTCACTCCGGTTAAAGATTTTAGATTACCTAAGAGAGCCGCTGCCAGTCAAACTGTTGGGCTTGATGGACCATCAATCTGACTTCTTATGAGACAGCTGTCACATAGTCCCATTGCTCTGATCCAAAGTCAGTGTTCGCCATAGGAAAGTACTGTGCTAGTGGTGAAACTGGGTGGAATCATTAATGGCATACAAGCTTCTGCAAAAGGCTACTTTGCCTACCTCTTTGTCTGATCTTCTGCTGAAATGTATAGTCACTAAGGGTGATGGGTGAGTTTTGGTGAGAATCCTATATGACGAACTGAGTATGCACTCTAGAACATCATTTCCGAACCTGGTGCCCTCTAGATATTATGGACTACAGTTCTCATCATAGTTCATTGCATCCCCAGTGGTCAGGGATAATGAGAATTGTAGCCAGCAACATCTGGAGTGCCACAGGTTCATGACAACCACTCCTGCTGTGTGGATCCATTCAGCCTTTATGACCAGATCTTGAGTGTGCCATTGCATTCCAAGATATGATTGGCATCATGCAAGAGGGCTGTCTCTGAGGTGGTGCCCCAACTGTGGAAACCCTAACCCAACTTCTCTATTCTTTTCCTTTCCTATGCGATATATACATATATATCACACACACACATATATAGTTATGCTGAGGTTCGAGCTGAAAGAAGAAGAGATCTTGGCCTTGAAGAGTCATCCATTGAACTAGCATCTTCGTCTTTGAAGGTATTGTGTGCCGGGATGAGCAAGTAAGAGCTGTTAGAAATGTGTTTTTGCTCCTGGTGGCAAGATGGCATTTTGGGGACATGAAAACCATCATCAGCATCAACATCATTAGTTCCTCCAGGTGTTACTGGACTCCATCGCTCCCACCCAGTCAAGGATGCTGGGAGTTGTAGAATAGCAACTTCTGGAGGGTGCCAGGCTTCCCATCTTGGCAGCAGCTCTTCCAGGTTTTGTTAGGATGCAATTAGTCTTTTTCTAAGCTTCCCCCTCCCCCCTCCCCCTCCCCCAAAATATTTTGATATATGATGCCAGGGATTGAAGCAGGATAGGAATGGCCTAAGAAGTTACATTTGGAACCTTTTTTTGGGGGGGGGAGACGACATTTGGGTGAGGGACTAAGGTGGGGAGAAAACTCTGGATTCCAAAGTTGGGTGAGCAGGGGTGGGCATTCATGTGCGCCGGGGTGTGTGTGTGTGTTACACATGGCAGTGGTTACAGGTAAAAGCTGGTCTATGGAGGAAGCCAGATTCCACTGATTTAAGTAGCTTCAAAAGGGAGGGGAGATTTGAAAGTCTACCTGACAGCTCCCGGAGTCTGTTACTGATAAAAGTTGGCAGTTACTTTCATAGGTTGAGCCTTTTTATCAGAGTCATTTGATAATTAGAGCTCCTACTCACACAGCAGAGACTCAGTGGAGACTTGACCAGGTGCCATCATCTCCCGGAAGTCTGTTTAATACTATTTTTTTAAAAAAACAGCAACAACAGAAGAAGGAATCTTTCTCCCCTCCCTCACCCACATGAATGTTGCTGATTTTCCTACTCCTACTGTTGAAAAGAAAGATTTGTCGAAGGTGGGACGGGAATGGTACAGGAAAAGCCCCTCTGAGTCAGATCCATGCCCCACCCAGCCTGGCATCCTCTTCTCTCGGTGGCCAGCCACATTCCTGGAGGAAACCCACAAACAGGACCTGTTTTCTGCCTCTGAGCTACGGATAGCATATAATGTGTACAGTCCCATGCTACCCATACGTGGAATGAGACGACTGGAGGCCAGTTGGCAGCATTTCCAGAAGCTACATCTGTAGGACTTTTATGCTGAATCACCTGTTCTGGCCAGACAAAGATTGCAAGCGAAGGAATGATTTATTGATCTGTTTTCTCTCTGGATTGCTGCTGTGTTTTTAAAGGCTAGGCAGAATGCTGTCCAGAGGGTGGGCAGAGCTGTGGTCATGACAACAGTTTCCATTGCCTTTTTTTAAAAAAAGAAAAGAAATCAATCGGGCATCGTCATAGCTTGCCCAGTTAATAGGGTCAACTCAGTTAACATTTTAAAAATAAACCTTGCCAGGGTTTTCATAATGAGATGCCGAAGCAGCACCAGAAATAAAATCCAGCGAAATGGATCCATGCATCCAACTACCAAGTTGTCAGGTGATGTGCTTGCCTGTTCGAGTTGGCTCTGTGGCTGCCCCTTTGCCATATCATCACAGAGACATACATTAGGGTAGGGGGGCCTTCACAGTCGTGGCAGTTCCTGCGCTGCGTCACACTAACATACAGCTGACCCACAGAATTCACACTGCCGGCTGGCACCATCACTGGTCTCGGTGTGATCAGGATCATTAATCTTTTATCCTGTTTTGTTCAGTGGTTAAACACGGACACCACCCACCCCAGTGTTGCCTACAGAACCCCTCAAAGTTGTACTTTTGTTGTGGAGAGCAGACTTAATGTTTTGTACTTGCGAGGTAATTGCATTTCCCCAAGGTAATGGAATCAATATTGTGTTTGCTACGTGGGAGGTTGTTGAATGTGATTGTACGGGCAACATGATGTTCAACTCCTATACACTACATTAACTTAAACGGAAGGCTAACTAGAATTGGCCTAAATACAGCGAGGCCATTTTGCTGCTACGTCTGATGGGAGCTACCAATTAAGGGGCTAATGAAGCTCACGAAGGATATTGCCAGTAAACTGACCGATTCCTTTTTCACCTTCCATACTCATTCCACTCTCCGTAATATGAGTCCTCAGCAACCCTATTTTTCTAGTCGGCCTCCCTAATTTGGCCATTTATTCATTAATTCTGCATATACTGTTGAAAGCCTGTGACATGTTGAGAGAAAGTGGGCAGAAGGGAGCTAATTATAAAAGAGCATTTCTATTTTTATGCACGACTCTGTCGTCATACAGCAGTGATGGGTAAAAGCGATAGGGGAGCAGAAGGACAGAAAAGCCACAATGTCGTACCATGGAAAATGCACCTGGTGCTTGGCAACAGACAGCCTTTCCACCTATTTCCCATAGCAGTGATATGAACCAGTTCACCTGCAGGTAGCAGGTTTCTATTCTTGCAGATATACTGCATTGCCATGGATTCACAGACAACTTTGTTGCTTTACCATTGGGATTATATTTCCGAGAGATGCCTATGTGTCAAGTAAAACATACACCCAGGGCGCTCCCCCCCCCCCGCCCCAGCTGGAACTCACTGCAGCTCAGGTCCGGCAGCTCTCAGGTGCGCACCGTTGCCATTGTAAGAGAACAAGGGAGGCCTTCATAGTTCCGGCACCTCTTTAATTTCCTAGAAAAATTTCCTTAGATAAACCTAAGACAGGAGTGAGGAACCTGTGGCCCTCCAGATGTTGTTAGATTCCCAACTCCCATCACCGCCACCCAGCATGGCAGAGGTCGAGAATGATGGGAGTTGTAGCCCAGAGACACACTTGGGAGAAGGTGGAAAGAGGAATTGAAAAATCATTTGCTCCAAAGAGGGCAATCTACCTCCATCTTGGAAGAGCAATGCTTTGCTGCTTTTGCTGTTGTTTGTTAAGCATGTGCTGATCTCCGCTGCTAATGATACGATGCTTTTTTTCTCCTGGGCTTGCCTATTTCCAGAGTCACGGTAGCTACATTGATATCCGGCAATGTGTAACCAACCAAGAAGCTAGCCGGGAAAGGGTGTCGGTGTCATCTCATAGCTCTCGGCGATCTTCTCACACAGCGCTCTCAGACTCTGCATGTAAGTACCACGTGGGACAGCTGTGATACCAAAGGGTGGTCGTGGTTCTAATGCAGCTGGCCAGTGTTCAAGAGCAGCATAGGAGTCAGCCCATCCTTCCCTGATTCTGTTTTCCTTTGCCACTCTCCATCCTCTATACCAGGACGGAGGCGGGCAGTTGGGTCTGGAGCAGATGGGTGAGGAGCCTTGGATTAATCCAGTTGTTTCTCCCAACCACTTCAGAGTATCCCTTGGCAGCATGAAAGCTTTGTGCCTTGGGCTCATTTGCACGTCCGCTCTCCCCCTGCTAGGTTGGGAAGAGAGACACTGGCAACAGCTGTCCCCCATGTTTCCTGCCTACTCTGGACGGAGAGGCTAATTTCTTAGTTCCTCGGGAAGGGGTTTTCGGATGCTTTCTTCCATGCATCCTTGAAAGATGCTTCTTTTTTTCAGCCACGTCATCTGTACGGCACACGGATGCCAGCACCCCTACTAGGCAGTCGTTACCGATGGGCCAGTCAGACAAAGCACCTCTAAGACTTGCCTCAAGTAGCAGCACACAGGTAAGGAAGCAGCAGCAGCATCGTTCCCGAGAAAGGAAGCCAGGGAGGGGATTCACCCAAAGAACAAGAGCGCAGATCTTTAGAACACAAGGAGGAAAGCATCAATGTTTTCAAAACTTCTAATCTGAATTGGTACAGTGTATCTGAGCAAGTCGGCTACAGTACCTATCCTGGCATTCAGGTAGTTAGTGGGCAGGTTACCTACAGGTTATCCAGAGAGTGAGGGGGAAATGACCTAGAACCCAGGAGTTGGGATTGCTCAATCAGTAGTACATGAGACTCTTAGGGTTGTAGGTTCGAGCCCCGCTCTGGGCAAAATATTCCTGTATTGCAGGGGGTTGGACTAGATGACCCTCGCGGTCCCATCCAACTCATAGAATGATTCTAGTCTGAATATGTGCCTTTAACAAGCAGCTTGATATTCAGAAATCAGCATTTCTAACAAAGTTAAAGCAGGCATTATTGCCTGTAGAATAAGCTGCTGTTGAACAGCACATGAGGAGAGAGAGAGAGGCTGGTAAGAAATAATAATAACTATTGGCTACAGGGGTCTCTTTTTGACCTGGCCTAGTGGTCAGCTGACCTGCAGAAGTCTCTCACACAGGTAGGTTTTGGGAGTTTTAAGGGCTATATAAAGGGACTGAAGGGGGGATCCATAGGAACATTTGGGATTGCCTTATGCTGAGTGCGTGAGTAAATAAAGATAAAAAATAAAAAATAGCACCAGTTGGTCAATCTGTCTCTGGCTGGCAGTAGTTCTCTTGGGGTTTCTTCAAGCTGTACTGCAAGATGCTGGAGATCAAGCTTGGGACAGATGTTATACCACTAAGCTGCAGCCACCACCAGTTCTGTAATGAATACTGGCCTGGGCTGGGTGCAGAAGTTTAGTCAACACTTTTAACAGGTTAGGAAGGAGATGGGGCAGGGCAGGTGCTGGGCATCTATTCTAAGGTCTTTTGCTTATCAGATGCCAAGTAAGAAGGGAATCTTTTGCTTAGTTCTCAACTAACATGGTGAAGCTGTGGACTGAACAATTGTTGACTGCATGTTTCTGCTTCCATAATTGAATGCTGCTCCATAAAACAATTTCCCTGTGTATAGAAGCCTAGGATTGAAACTTCTTCCTGACATGCTGACTCTACTTTTGCATGGAGGACTGTCCAGTCATGCGCATCTTTATTGCCTTAGTAAGAACTAGAGCTTTGATTTACAAGGAAATACTATGGCAAATGTTGTGGCTAGATAATCATATTCATCCTTGCACTGGGTGCATTACGACCCCCTATTTCCCCCCCTCCTGCAGGGTATTATAACTCCTCAGACGCCCACTGAACATCTCGCTGAACATCTCGCACAGCACCATATGGCACAGACGACTGTCCCGGCCCAGCAAGCGGTTATGGTATGTTGGGATGGGGGAGAAACTCTGCAATTTGGTTTGCAATTTAATGCAAGCCTACCTAATTCACACTTTGCAGAACAATGTGCTAACTGAAATACAGCTATCCTTTGCAGTTCATATTTTCTCCAACAAATGCGTGCAAAAATAAGCTGGGTCTTTGGGAGTTCTTTGTAGGTGCTTCCAGTCAGCCCCCCCTTTAGATGAACTAGGTCTTCACCTGCCCCACACAGTGTCATGTAGGAGGACTTAAGTTCCCTTCAGAGTGTCAGTATTTTGTAAGAGGGATTCAAGTGCATATCAAAACTTCAGGTTTGCCCACCTGAAGTGGATTAAAGGGGGTCTGCTTGCCTAGTGTAACACATCCACTTTTTTATATACAGTGGTACCTCGGGTTAAGTACTTAATTTGTTCCGGAGGTCCGTTCTTAACCTGAAACTGTTCTTAACCTGAAGCACCACTTTAGCTAATGGGGCCTCCCGCTGCTGCCGTGCCGCCAGAGCACGATTTCTGTTCTCATCTTGAAGCAAAGTTCTTAACCCGAGGTACTATTTCTGGGTTAGCAGAGTCTGTAACCTGAAGCATATGTAACCCGAGGTACCACTGTATATAAAAAGAAATGCACTGCAAAGCATAGCTTGGATGAATGATTGACAGGAAGGCATGTTACACCATACAAGTGATTTGGGATGAATGCTTGTTGTCATTTAACTTCCCCACAAGCAAATCCGAATGCATGCTCAACCTCTGCACGAGGCTTGTGCAAGTAAATGAAGATGAATGCTCAATAAATAGATGATCTGCAAGAGATCATGTTGTCCTTTCTACATATGAATGTACAGCTTACTATCTGAAACAGTTCCCAAGCATTCCCCCCCCCCCCGACATACGGCTGCATAGGTTGACATACGGTACTTAAAAAGAAACAAAACACCATCAACCCAGCAATACTGGGTGAGCCCCATAGGCGACTGGAGGGCTACAGTGATCATGGTGTGATAGAGATTGCTTAATCCTGCCTGCTGCAGACAGAAGATTCTGACCTTGACATGTTTTTGCATTTGATTTCGAATGTTGCAACGGTTAGTTTGGAGACCATTTTTTTCTCTTTGGTATTATTTATAGCCCAGTAAAATGTTGGTTACTGGTTTGTTGTTCAACAGAACTGGAAAACAAATCCTTAAAGCAAAGTTTTAAAAACAATGACAATGAGCCCAATGAGTGGTCTGGGATCACCTGACACTGCAAAGTTGCTAAAGCTCAGCAGGTGACAGATCTGCAATGTCTTATAGAGGAGACCACAGGTCCTTGGAACAATAAGTTACATTTTTAGCATGGAGAAGAGGAGGTTAAAGGGAGACAGGATAGTGGTCGTCTTAATACACACAGCTGGACGATGGAGCAGACTTCATTACTCCAGAAAGCAGGACCAGAACCCAGTGGGTTGAAAATTGCAGGAGAAGCAGATTTCGGCTGAATGTCGTTAGGTGTAAGAGCTGTTTGATAATGGAACAGACTGGTGGTTTCTTCTTCACTGGGCGTTATTTAGGCTGAGGCTGCCTGGGTCAGCGATGCTGTAGTTACCTGTTGCATTGCAGATTCTTAGGAACATAGGAAGCTCCCTTTACACTACATCAGGTCATCGATCCATATAGCCCAGTTTCTCTGAAGATGGAAATAATAACTGCATGTAAAAGTTGCAGATTGTGTAATGCTCCTTTCTCATCTATGCTTCCAGCCAGTGTATCACTTCCCAACTCAGATAGGGATGATGCATCATTTGAAGGAACAGCTTGAGGAGAGAACGCGCATATTGCAGGCTGACATCAAGACGCAACAAGAGGAACTGCATGTGATCAAAGAGCAGCTTCAGCTGGTGCAGGACTCCAATCTGCAGGTATTTCCTACATAGGGAACCTCAGGCACGGGGGCAAAATGTGGTCCACAGATATTTTGCAAGTCCATCTGTCCACATGTGTTCATGTCAGTCATTTATTGTAAAAGAAAAAAAGAAAAAGTGGTGGGGATATCAACTTTTATAAAGCTTCCCTGACTGCGGGTGATTATTACTTGCTATAGATGCAACTGCTGAATGGCCCACACTAGAAACCTGAGTGTACTGAATAAACATGCTTAAATCACACAGAGTTGCACCCCTCTTTTATAAATTGCTTGGGTCACAGCCAAAAGAGAGGGCCTTTTCCATGTTGGAATATGGAAAGCTGCCTTTTATTTCTTTATTAGAATATTTATGTACTGCTGCGTCACAACAATATATCACAGTGATATAAAAGTTTACAATAGAAAAACAATCAAACCAGACTGTAATATCATAAAAAAAGTTTTAAAGAATTTTAATGGAAAAGCAGCACTGTATACAAGTATTTTAAACAAGTAAATAAATATACTGGCAACGCTCTGCAATCAGGTATGCTGGATCCCTCTTTGCTTCAGCAGGAGTCACTGTGCATACGTTTGTTCCTTAAGGCTACACAGCAATTCATTCACCTGACCTTGCAGGATTGCTAATTATGTGCAAAATAACCTCTGATTGCTCAAGTTATTTCTTCCCAAAAAGCCTTACATTTTCTCTTCAGAGTATGTTGGTGTAGGGAAAACAATGACCTGCAGCCATTTGGAAATTGGGGGTTATAAGAATAGAGTCCCATGACACCTTAAAGACTGATGAATTTAGTGTGGCATAAGCCTTCCTTATTCATCATAGGTCATGTAGGAGCTACAGTTTGCTCTAGCCCTTTCATTTCAGCATGAGCAAGACTCACTGTCTGTTAGACTGAAACTACCAGAGACCTTTTTCCCCACCAGCCTCTGCTGATATAAGCAGCATCCTGCTTAACGTATTTTTTGCACCATAACACTCACTTTTTTCCTCCTAAAAAGTAAGGGGAAATGTCTGTGCGTGTTATGGAGGGAATGCCTACGGGTGGCATGCCTACGGATTTTCCTCCTCTAAAAACTATGTGCGTGTTATGGTCAGGTGCGTGTTATAGAGCGAAAAATACGGTATATAGATGCCCAACTCCACATGAGCATCGAGGAAAAGTGGTTATTGCTTGACAAGTAGAGAAAAGGGAATTTCCTTAAAAGCAACAGTTCTGGGTGTGTTTTTAAAAGAAATTTAAAAATGCATGTTTGCGTTAAAATATAACCCCCCCCCCCCCGTGTGCCAACTCTAAGTTTTAATCACTGATGGGTTAACATGAGAATATGTTTGATGCTTGGGTGACACCTAATGGCTGTTCTGGATGTTGCTGCCCTTGGCGAATTCTTTTCACAGCACTGTGCTTGCCACAAGCTTAACAGCCCCTAAGGTGTTTTCTGCAACATGGACACAAAAATAGTGCAGTAGTGGTGGGTTTATTCTGCCAGAGGGGCAAGAGTTGGACAAAACTAAACCAAAACATTTGTTGCATAGAATGTTACAGGAATGCAGCTGGAAGTTATGGGATGTGCACTGCTTGGAAACGAAACAGTGTGACAGCCCCAAAACAACAGTATTGAAAGCAGAATTGAATGTGACTGCAGCAATAGCATCAGGAGCATGAATCATCGCAAGTGCACAATAAAAATGATGTCTGGTTGGCCAGCATCTACAGAGGTTACTTTATCAACCTCTGTGAGCCCTGTTTAGTTTGTGCATGCCAAATTTCAAGCCACCATCTTTGTAGGCATTCCCATGTGTGCATTGCTAGTGACAACCCCCAATGTCTCTCCCCACTCCCACTTTTCCGATAGATGCTGATGCAACAGCCTATGCCCATGGTCTTCAGCGGGGTGCAACACCAGAACCCGAGGAGGCCTTCCCAGCAACAAGCAGCAGCAGTTGCGAGCAGACCAGCCGCGTCAAAGAAATCCCAGCAGCAAGGCCTTATGGGATCAAAGCAGTTCTGCAGCACACACCTGGCATCGCCTCAGCAATTCCTCAGGGACCCTTGTGTCACATCATCCCAGGTGGTGGTTTTTGTTCAACATTGTGCTAAATGCATCACCATTTTAAAGCTGTATAACCTGGGGTGGATCTACACACCGGGGGAGTCAGAAATTAAATAGTTATAACAACAGAAAAAAACGCTATGGAAAACCACTTAGAATTTTATTTATTTATCTTGCTCTCCAGCACCATCTGGTGTTGCATGTTCATAACACATTCAAAACACTGATTTTTTTACTGATGTAGCTGAGTCCCTGGTTACTGCCTGCTCCGCTATAGACCTACTACCCTGACTTTGTAGGGCCTTCATAAGACTTGCAGGGTCTTCTCGGGGGCGATACTGCAGCTCTGGAACCCACCCCCATTGTGGTGATTCTTGTTCCTGTTTCTTAGATAAAAAAGTGGTTTTATTCTAGCAGCCTTTGTAATTGTTTTGGATATTATATTGATTGCTGTATTTATGGTTCTTTTGATTCTAGCTGATTACAGGGTTTAGTGACTGATAGTTGAACTTAGTTCACAATCACCACATTTTTCACTACATAAGACGCACCTGACCATAAGACGCACCTAGTTTTTAGAGGGGGAAAGCAAGAAAAAAAATATTCTGCGCAGAGCATGTAAGCGGCTCTCGCTTTTCTTGCTTTAAAGCAAGCAAAGCGAGAGCTGCTTACATGGCTTCTCTCCCGCTTTGCGCAGCTCTCACTTTGCTTGCCCATCCCTCCTCCTGCCTTGCTGTAAAAGAGGAGGAGGAGGAAACACCGCGACAGGTGCTCTTTCAAGGGAGCACTGAGCAATGCCTGTGTGCAGCTCTTGCTGGCTTTTCCGGGAGGTGGGGAAGGGACGGAGGGCTGCCGTCAGGGTGCAAGGGAGCCTGGATGCGGCCCTGCATTGGAGATGGTATTTTAGCTGCATTAGGCTCAACACTCAAGAGAACGGTTTTCCTATTCGTATACCAATTTGCATGGTTGCAAGCTACTCTGAGCCCTCTGTGTAGCAGAAGAGAAGGATGTGAACATACCAAACAAACAGTGTGCTCATTCTGACAAAGGGGTGTGTGCATTTATGTATCAGGTACAGCAGCAGCAACAGCAGCAACAACAGCAACAACAACAACAGCAGCAGCAGCAGCAGCAGCAAAAGCAGGCCATTAGAGGAAAGCAGGTCCAGCAGGCCTGCTTGCCAATGCAGATGAGCATTGCGATGCCGCTGTACAACAACCCAATGGTGTTCTCTCAAGCGCACCCTATCACTGCCTCTACTCCAATGTCAGCTGAAATTGGTGAAAGGCAACAGCAGTCCAATTACAGCCAAGATCGGACTCTAAGGTACGGATGCAGGTAATATGTATGCTGAGAAGTCCAAGTAGGGGTCGTTACTGATGGTATTATTATTGTTTTTGCTCTCTCCTGGCGATGAGCAGATTCCACTTCCCTTCGCAGTTCGTTCTGGCAGCCTTCCCCTATGGTGGCTCTCCACATGTTGCTTGACTACAACTCCCATCTTCCCTTGGCTGTGGTGTTGATGGGAGTTGACATCTAGAGGGCCACAGGTTGGAGAAGGCTCCATTGCTTTGCTTCTCCTGGGCTCATTTGTATGAGTGGACCTTCCAATAGCCAACTTTCGAAGCCAGATTGTGAAGTGTTAGGTACGTCCTGCACTGTTTCCCTGCCCTCACCCAAGGCAAATAATATCAGTGAGGTGAGGTGTGATTGTGGGGAAGGGGCAACCGTTTCTGCCCCTGCAGAAGCCCAGATGAAAATCCCTCCTGGAAGGTGGCATTTGCATTGGGAGGAAATCCCTTTTTGACACCGTGCAGCACCATTTTTTATTTTAGGAGGGATTTTCCTCTTCAGCCTCCACTGGGGAGGAAGGGTTTAATGCAAAACAACAACAACAAGCACTTCAGTGCTGGTTTGGTCCCAGTGGAGGACAAATGGAGCCCTGCCCCATCAACTTTAGCCTGTCCTGAGCTAGCCCCAATTTGTCTGCCTTCTTTCTTACAATTGGTCTGGTAGAGTGACTCTGGCTGCCAGCTCCCTCCTTCCCTGCCTCAGTGCTGCGCCCTTGAAAAACTTACAAGGGAGGAGGATGCAGGCAAAATTAGAGTGAGTTGGCTCTGTCTGTCATTGGCTCTGGCGCCACCTGGTGTTGGTCTTCCTGTCTTCCTCCCTATCAATCCCAGTGTGCACCACCCACCAGTCTTTGGTCCCTGGTCTCTGAAGAGGCAAGCAATGGCTCTGAAACTGTGCTGGCAAGAGGCTATCGAACCTGCTCATTGCCACGTTGTTAGGTCAGCCTGTGCAGCCTGCAACATCTGGTGCACATGGGAGCAATCAGTCTTCACAGATCAATACTGGCAGACAGAAGGCAAAAAAAGCCTTCCCACAATTAAAACCAAACAATTTCGGGGTAAGAAGCCTCTATATTAGAGGCTGTCTAGTCCTTTCCCCTGCTCGGCACAGGAATATTTTAAACTAGGATTCCCTGACATGTGGCTGCACAGCATCTTCATAACTACTTCCACCAGGTCCCAAGATCGCTCTGCTCTGTTCCACTCTTGAACAAAATCAAAGCAAAGAGCGGATATCATGGGAAGCATAGGCTGGGCTGCCTTCCTGTCAGAAGTACAACACAAAAAGGGAGGCTAGTACCTCTAAATGGGCAAACCTGACCCTAGACTTCCATTTTCAATTTCCATAGTAGTTAAGATATGAATGCAGCCTGGGCTATGTGCCCTGCATGCTGAACAAAAGATTATGCACCCAGGCAACCTAAACTCTCTGCCATGAAAAGTTGGATTCTGCCAGCAGCATACATTATGCAGGAGAGCTCCCATTTCTGACTTTGCCTAAAGTATTCTGCATTTTTAGAATAGTTATAGCTGATTTTATTCTGTGGTTTGGTGACTACAAAAAAAGGGGAAGGAAGAGCACTGAGCCTTTGCTTGCTAGCCACATTAAACTCTTGTCCTGCCATCACTCCTGCTTCCGAGGGTTCAGAGAGCATTGCCACAACTTTCAAGCAGATTGTCACACCAGAGAGAGCTGAAAAAGGTTGCATCAGGGGGTGGTTAATCAGTGGGCACCCAGATGTTGCCAGGCTCCTGGCTCCATCAGCACCAGATCTAGTTCAGCAACATCTGGACTGGCACCGGTCGGCCACCACTGCTGTGGAAAGGGTTGCGTTTTGAGGCAGCCTCCGGTGGTTTTTGATCTGTTACCTGCTACTTGTGTTGCAGATTTGCTCCGGAGCAGCAAGGGCTGCCTGCTGCAATACAGATGCAGCCAATCACATGCGCCGCCACTCCGTCAACCGTCTTCACCTCCTCTGTGATGATTCCACGCGCCAACATCGCCCCACAGCAGAGCCACCCTCCTCCCAACACCCTCCACCAGTGGCAACCGCAGCCAGTTCAACAGCATCACCTCTACCTTCAGGTAACAAGCTACTAGTTTCTAGCGAGATTGTGGAAGGCGTGATGACTGATAGGAATGCCAAGGTGGGAGGCAAGGTCTATAGCTTTAACTATGCACTATGTGAAAGATTGCTTCCTTTTGCTAGTCCTCAAGGCTCAGCTTTACTGGGTGACCCAGTCTTCCAGTATTACGAGAGGAGGGGTACATATGTGGGAGGGCTGGGCATTCCCAGTGCTAAAGGCTGTTGCATTATCCCGCAGATGCAAGGTGCGGCTGAGCCGGGCCAGAACCAGCGCCTGTTCCAGCAACCTCATGTACCGCCGCAGAACGCCACCATGGGATATTTTCACCACCCGCAGCCGCAGAGCCAGCACCTGCAAGGCCAGCCTTGCAGTTTACAAGACCTGCCTGAAATGCAGCTGCCTTGAGGCCTTGGTGGTGGAGGCAGTCTTGGGGGTAGCGGCTGTGCTGAGCAGAAGTGAGTGGATGGAGGGGCAAAGCACAGAGGAGATGAAGGCCCTTCCTTCCTGGTACGCCTGGAAGGTGAGGAACATGCCCGAGGCCCTGGCTGGAGTGGAGAGCAGGTTGGGAGTTTCTTGCACTTACTTGGAAGGAAAACAAACAAAGGAACCACCCAGGAGCGACACTACTCCAGCAAAGTGGGATCAAAAGCCAAGCTTGGCATTTCTTAACCGCTTAAACTGTGTGCAGCTAGAACATCTCGTCTGTACATCCTTTGGCTAGAGATGGGGGGGTGAGTGCAGCCCGGGGGCAAGGCTGGTTTATTTTTGGATGCTTCTGTCTGCCAGGGAAGGTTCACTGGCAGATAGGGTTCCTTGCTCACCTGCAATAATTAAAACAAAAATGAACTTAACTTACCCAAGTGAGGGGGAAAGGATTATTTTTCAGGAGAGCAGCCGCCTTTGTGTGCTGCAAAGCCATATATATGAATATTAGTTATATTTATAAATATGGTAGATGGAATTCTAGCCTGCAGGTTTTTTAAATAAAATATTAGTAAAGTTTACACGCTGATGTGTTATGCGGCAGAAAACCACACACCTGTGCAGGAGGCAGCCAAGTCTTATTTTTTTCCTTTTTCTAAAATAATCGTTGCTGAAATTCACTGTGAATCACTGTGAACACAGATGGAACTGTAAGCATCAACCCACGACCATATAACTTTTTTTTCTTTTGTGGATGTATTTGTGTATATACAGATTTCATTTTTGTGTAGTAGTTCATGTGTGGATTACTGAACATATTCCCCAGCACTCTATCCCATTACCCAACCATTTCCCTATATGTGAATCCCATAGTTTCTTTGGATAATTGGGTAGTGCTGCTGCTGTTTATGACACCACTCTTGCCTGAATTTCTTCTTTCTGCACCAGCTCCTTTCACTGTTAAAGAGTTATGAGAGTTATGATGTGTCTAAGAGTTTCTCCTATTTTGTTGCAAAGTCCAGATATATAAACCTACCTATTTCTACTGCCCATTTAGCCAAATATATATATATATTTTTCAGGAGGTGCAAGAAAGAGAATCCTTCCCTTTCTTTCTCTCTGTGTATATCCAATGAACCTTTCTCTGGGGGAGGTATCTTGATGCCCAAAGACAAAAGCAAACTTTGTGGTTTTGCTACTTAGTAGGTAGAATTTGGCAAAGTGGAGTTTCTACCTAAACAAGGATACCTACGATGTTACAAGTCAGTAGCGTTAGCAATAAATTGTATTTTTTTAAATGGTCACTTTAAGTGTGTTTATATATTTATGAACGTTTTCTTAAAAAAAAAAAGAATATATTCTTCAGTGGGTGTGTATACCAAAGTGTCCCCTACTGTTTTGTGTGTTTCCAAAGGAAAATTAATAATTAATTGTTAGGGACATTTTTTGTTTTGTTTTTGCAAATGTAAGTGTGCTCGACTTGTACATTTTTTATATGCTGGGTGCAGAAGGCAACTTTCACTAAAACTTCTTTAAAGAAAAGAAGAAATGAGGTTGCATTTAGGGATCTGGTTAACAACAACAACATCCACCTGTTGCTGGCTGTTAGGAAGAGGGTTTTTCTACCTGCAACATCAGAGTAGATTCATTTAGTAAAGGTTCAGGGCCATAACTTCAATGAAAAACAAAGCTACAATCGTTTGAAGCATAGTAGATCTGTATTCTGAAGATTCTCAGGCAGCACTAGAGATCAATCACTGTGTACAAAGGGCCTTTTCCCCTTTACTTACCAGTACAGTGGTACCTCTGGTTGCGAACAGGATCCGTTCCGGAGGCCCGTTCGCAACATGAAAAGCCCGCAACCTGAAGTGCCGTATCTGTGCAAGTGCGCAGCATGATTTGGTGCTTCTGCGCATGTGTGAGCGTCGAAACCCGGAAGTAACCCTTTCCTGTACTTCCGGGTCGCCGCGGGATGCAACCTGAAAAAAAGGTAACATGAAGCAAATGTAACATGAGGTACCTCGGGTTACAGACGCTTCAGGTTACAGACACTTCAGGTTACAGACTCTGCTAAGCCAGAAATAGTACCTCGGGTTAAGAACTTTGCTTCAGGATGAGAACAGAAATTATGTAGCGGTGGCAGCAAGAGGCCCCATTAGCTAAAGTGGTGCTTCAGGTTAAGAACAGTTTCAGTTTAAGAACGGACCTCCGGAACGAATTAAGTTCTTAACCCGAGGTACCACTGTATTGTTAATTCTCTACTACTGATGTGCAAACACACACAACTAAAATTTCACAGGCCCTTTGAAAGTGTACAGGTGTACTTTGCTTGCTTTAATTGCAATACATAGTCCAAACCTGCAGAGAGTCTACGAGGGGAAGTGGCCCTCTCAGCTTGTCCCGTGTCTTTTAAGAGGAGAATGTAAGGCATTTAAGAGGAGCTTGGAACCATCTTGCTTTCAAGTGTAATGCACAATGTATTGCTTTGCATTAGGAAAAGATGGGTGGGTACCTAAAGGAGAGCTTATATCTCTCTCCAATTCATTTTCCCCAGTCAATCTAAGGAAGGAAAGGCAGAGCAGTTGCCAGAGCTTCCTCTGGCTGGTACTTCCCAGTTTGTAGTGGCCCTCCCTTCTCCACCAAGGTGTATGTGTGAGAACGGAAAACACAATAGATCTGGAACCAGCTCCTCTATTTAGTCCTTGGCAGGCCCAGGGCACAGTAGACACCTAGGCCAAAATGCCAGTCTAGAAAACAAACAAACAGCATTTCAAAGAATGTAGAATATGGTTTTCTTTATCCCCTTGCTAACTGCAGGAGAAAAGGCTGGAGCAACTCTAGGTATGTCATTATTTCACTGATAGCTGCTCCGCCACCCCAGCAAAATGTTGAGGCTTGCAACCAGCTACAGGGAGCCTGTTTCAAATGTTCAGATTTGTGGCTTTTATTTTTTGAAATAATAAATGTATTAACCACATGCAAGAAACCTAAACGAGAACACACTAAGCACCAACAATGTCAGCTTGTCTGCCATTTCTTGGGATAAAAGGCGTAGGAAGGCATTATTAAACAACAGCAGCTGTCTGCAAAGGGTTTCACATGTGGGCACTGTAATGTTGTGCCGGTCTCTGCCAACGAGCTCAGCACTGATGCTCATTTGTTACAACTACAGATGCAATGGAACTAAGGCATTATTAGGCCAGGGTTTGGAACCCAGTGGCCCTCCAGCTGATGTCTGATTCCAGTTCTCATTAGCCCCAGCCAGCGATCATGCATGAAGGGAGTTGCAGTTGGGAGTCAAAGGTTAGCCACCCATTATGTAAAGCTGTGTCTAGTTCTAAATGGGCACCACTGCCATTTCAAGTTGAGGTTTCTCTCCCCTCTCTAACCTGGAATAGGGTCACTTTGCTCCTGTAAGTAACTGGCTTTTGGTAGTGCTAGCTCTCCCTTCAGAAAATGCTACTGAAATCATCCTATGGAGGGGAGAAAGTTTCCGGTGCCAGGCACAAGGCAGTGGGCATCTGCTTGAATCACTGAATCATAGAGGTGGAAGCGACCTTGAGGGTCATCTAGGAATTTGCAGCTGCATCAAACTTGCAGCCTTAGCATTATCAGCACCATGCTCTAACCAACTTAGCTATCCAGCTGAGACAGGATACATCAGTAGGACCACTTTTAAGAGGGGAGGGGTGCACATTAGCTGCACACCCAGTTCTGCTGTTTACTTGTATCAGTAGTGATGTCAAGGCCACAGCAATCATCCAGTCCCCCAGCGGGATAAATCCACTCCCAAGAGTAGTGGTATCAACACTTTCGGTGCGAGTGAAGGAGCATCCTGTCACTCTTAGGTCCTTTGTTCCGTTGTCACTTTGAGCACAGGGATAACAACCTGCAGAGGTTGTTGACTCTAACTCCCACCATCCCTAGTTAACACAGCCAATAGTTGGGGGTGCACAGCCTCTTTCATAGAAACACACCAATGTTACCTTTCTCCCCCTCCCATCCCCTATCTTCATGCACTTTAGAACACCTGGGGGGGGGGGTCAACCTTAATAAGTTTTTGCAGCAAGTTGTCAACGTGACATCCTTCCCCACTTCCATTTTTTTTAAAAATGTGACAGACTCAGCAGAGGCTGTGGAGAGGAGGTCTGTATGCCCTCTCTGGCATCTACAGCTGGCTCGTTGTCTCTCTCGCAAGGCACTTTGGAATTTGAGGGGCAAGAGGGAGCTCCTCATACAAACCCAGTAAGTGGGAGAGCTTGACTGTCTTATTTTAGCTATCTGCACTCAAAACTTTAAATCCGGATTTTGTGGAGAAAACTGGGCATGTTGGTGAACAAAATTAGTTTTGGAAAACACCCCAGTTAAACAGAACCAACATGGTTTGGCATGTCTAAGGAGGGATAATTCATGGATCATCTTACAGTCTTGCAGGGCATTTGGATTTCCCCCCTCTTTTTGAGCCTGAGTTATGCCCGTTTCCCCACAGCTATACAGACCTATATGAGACTACAGTTTGTGGTGGGCTGTGCTTTAGAAATCAAGCCCTTAGTATGGCAACCACGTGCACTGGGGAAGAGATATTGTTTTACACTGGGGGAGAGGTAAAACCATGCACTTTATTAGTAAGGAACTTCTTCCTTCATAAAACGTTGCACAAGGTGGGAAGGTCGCTGCCTGGTGTTGATTCATCGCATGCACTGTTCAGGGGAGGAAGAAACGGTATGCCAAAATGCATGTTCCATTTTATTGTGAAGTTTGAACCAGTTCTCCCCATCCTCTGACAAGCCATGAGCTGGCACCTTCCCTTCAGTGTTTCTGCAGTGCCTTACTTAGGCAATTGCCTAGGTCAGCTCTGCATTGGGGACTTTAGATTTAGCTGCCACCCACCTTCAAGCTTTCTTTCTTTCTCCCCATCCCAAAACAGATATATTTTTTAAGAAACTGATGCTATCCAATGGTTTACCTCTGTGTTGTGGGAGAGAAGAGTTTGGAATTGGATAGAGTTAATTAGCCTGGAGAATCCAAGGGGACAGTTCTACTGGTTAACAGTTCCATATTAGATATAATGGGCCCATGGACTCTTTGCTGGTGTTTATTTACAACTCTGGCTCAAGAGTTTCCCATGGTGCCTCGAAATACAAATGTGAGAAGGCTATAGCCTCATTTTGATGTATAAAGAGGATTTGTTAACGCAATTAAAGGCTTCAGAAAACAAAGGCACATTTCTGAAGCCTTGCACTTTTAAATGCATTTTGTACATAGATATAAATATATATAAGCTAACGGCTGGTTGATCTGGCCAGGTTTGGTTTGACAGATACAGATTCTTCTAACGTACGTTGTCTATATCGTGGCATATTAACTATGTAAAAAAAACAAACCACACGAAAAGAAAGGACAGAAATGAAAAGATTTTTAAAAAGCAGCAAAAGCCTTAGAATTGAATATTTAGTTTATTTTATATGATGTCAAAGATAGATACATTTATAAATGTTCCTATTCATAAAAGTATTTTGTAAAATGGGCAGGGAGGGGGTGAGGAAGTGTCTTATGGGGGCATTTAAGAATTCTAGCCGGGAATACTCACGCTGTTGTGAAGGTCCATTGGCCAAGAATCAACATGTCTCCCATGTGCTTTAACAGATTTGTACATAGTATTTTGAAAGAAAAATAAAAATGTACTTTTATGAACTCTTACTGGGTGTCTACCTCTTTTGTACTTGGAGAAACGCGTAGTTTCCCCCCATTCATGAGAACAGAGCAAGCCGGCTGACCGCTGAACAGAAGTCACCAAAAAAGGCCAATTCAGGATTTCCCGCATATTACTATAGACAGATTATTTCTACCCCATTCTGCTTACATTCTCGTCAGTTTGTTACTTGTGCTTAGCTCAGTGAGGTTGCCCTGATTACCTTTATTTATTTTTATTTTTTTGAGAGAGAGAGTTAAAAGCAGGTTTATTGGGGGATGGACGTGGTCGAGGCTGCCATGTCCAGGCAGCACATCTGCGGAGAAGAAGAGATGAGTTTGGATTTGATATCCCGCTTTATCACTACCCGAAGGAGCCTCAAAGTGGCTAACCTCCTTTCCCTTCCTCTCCCACAACAAACACTCTGTGAGGTGAGTGGGGCTGAGAGACTTCAGAGAAGTGTGACTGGCCCAAGGTCACCCAGCAGCTGTATGTGGAGGAGCGGAGACGCAAACCCAGTTCACCAGGTTACGAGTCCACCGCTCTTAACCACTACACCACACTGGCACCGACTGCTTCTCTGGCCTAGCGGTACTTGGAGGTCAGCACAACGCCGATGCAGCGGCTGTCGATGGAGACGCTGACGCCTGGACCATTGATGTCCATTGCCTCCAGGAGGTATTGGTTCGGCAGCCTGAAGTTCACGGGGTCCGCAAGCAGGTTCTGGGCGGGCAGGGCACTCAGGTTGCCAAGAGCGCTGGCGACGTTGGTGGTGGGGCTGGCCGCGAACAGCCTGGGCACAGCCTGGACACCAATGTCAGCAGAATGGGACAGAGCAAGTGGCTCTGGTTGACTCCGCTCAGCACCATCCTTGCAGTTCAGCCTCTTCGGTGCTGTTGGAGTGCGGGCAGCCATTTTATCACCGTCCACCCCGGCCTCCCCATCCCCCCAAGTTGCCTCTCAGCGGTGTCTCTCTCGGGCTCTTCCTTCCATTAGCACTGCTGCCTCTCCCGTGTCCCAGCCTCCCACGGCCTTGGCTGGGATCCGGGACCCCTGATTACCTTAACAGGGAGTAGTAAAGGGGGGGACACAACCTTGCCTCTGCTTCTTGACCTCTCTGTGGCTTCCAGTACCATTGACCATATCCTTTTCCCAGGACCAGATCTGTGGAATGGGAACTGGAGGCGCTGTGCTGCAAGTCCAGAGCAGCATTTTGAGTGTTGTTTCTGGACTCCAAATCCCATCAGCCCCAGCTAACATGGCCAGTAGTCAGGGATTATGGGAGTTGTGGCCCAGGAACCTCTGTAGGGCACTAGGTTTTTTAAAAAGTTAAAAGGCTTGTGGGAGGGAAGGGGATGGGCCATCTCCCTTTTCTCTAACAACATCTGCCCCCTAACCACCACCCAGTTCTCTCACAGTCCCAGCGCCTACTCCTTTACAATGTGAAGAGGGTCTACTCTGAACATCTCCCCTCTGCCTCCCTCCCCAAGAAAACACTGTTGAAAATCCTACCATCAACATTTTAACCATGGACAGTCAGAGGCATATTGTGAGCCAGGTTTCCACCTGCCCTGCTTCCATGAAATGATCGTTTATTCATCTCCTCTCATTAAAGATACAGTGAATTTGCTGTGTACAGAACATGGTCATCAAAATACAAAACGCCAGCACATAAACATATTTTATTTCCTTGGTAGCAAAAAGGATAAAATAATCCAGTTCCTCTGGAAAACATACCATATTCATCTTACTTAGAAATTTATTCTTAAAGACAATTACACGCGTATTTTTTTGTAAGCTTATTTCAATATCTCTCTCCATAACTTGTTTGTTAGACAGCCATTAAGATGAGGAACTTTGAAGAAGGCAGATAAATACATCTTTTTGTTGTTGTTGTTCTCCCTAAGAAATTACAGCTGCATTTTGGCAAACTGTATTATAAAAGTTGCAACTTGTGAGGCAACAGCATGGCTACACACTACAGCAATAATTTATCTCTGATCAGGTGACCTACAGTGAAGCCACCTGATATTACCCCCACCCTTTAGTGGAATCCCTGTGCAATCAGATCTTACTAAAAAGGCTCTCTGCCTACCAGACTTTTCTACCTGCACAACAGGTAGAATCCCCCCACCCCCGAAAACTTTGCTGGAGTTTGCAATAGTGTGAGAAATCTTCGCTTTGACAGGTATTTGCTCAGTAACCTGCTCTGAACAGTAAATGGCAGCTGATAATCTAACCCTCTATGCATCCCATCATCCCCAGTGTTATGTGCCAAATGACCTCATTATTTTGCAACTTAGCCACCATGGATCTAAAGCTTCACTGCTCTGTTCTACTGCCTCTCAGCTACAAATATTCTATATTCAGCTGCATAGAATGCCTAGAGCACCTGTGTGTGATAGAGAAAGAGAGAGTGCATGCATGCATGCATGCTCTGGTAACTGCAGAGGAAACTCTCAGGAAGATATTCAGATATTTGGATTGCAGCAAGTACCACTGGAAAAAACAACAACAGCATGGCACAAACATGAAACCCAGACCCAGTGGCCTTCCACCATCTAAGCACACTAAGAAATGGATAGTAGACTTTGATCAAAACTAGTGCCAAGGAATTCAATCCCTAGAGTAGGTTTAATAGAAAAGAAAAATGCTTTTCATGGAAGGTGTTGATCCCAGTTTGCCCATTCAGAGCCCTAGGGATTGCTTTAAAGTTCTGTCTTAATAAACTTCTTTTTATGTTGTGAAGGAGAGACTACAGCAATCACATCCAACACAAAGCCAAAATACTTGTTTTTTTTACCAGAGTAAAGGGACTGGAGTCCCTATGTTAGAAACATTCTCTCCAAGGCTAGGTGCATGAAACAGACTGTGGCAGTAGAATAGACTTCCTCACCCTGGCAACAGGGTGATATCATTTCTGCAAGTTCTCCCACTTTCTGTTTTTAGAAAAAAAGGAAAACCTGCAAGTAGAAAACTAATGCATCAGAGTGAAGCTTTTAAACTTTTTTTCCTGCTAAGCTTCACATTAATAAGGAGTCTTTCAAAAATGTCACTTCCCAGCTTGCATGCATAAAGCTGAAATAGATATGCATAGGTATAATGCTGCCTGCTAAACAACAGCTGTGAGGTCCTGTTTAATTCCCAGGTCAGGACTTCTGTTGCTTCCTGGAAAACATTGACTGAATGTTTCATTTCAGGCAGCCAAGTGGAAAACAACTGGATTTGGGTAAATAAGAGTTTCCTGTAGGAACTTAAAAATGGAGTATTTTGAAAGGGGTGTGGGGAGGAATCAGGCTGCATGGTTTGCCCATATTGAACTGAGCAACTGTTTGGAAAAATAAATCCAGAATAATATTAAGAAAATGGATCTTTCTGTTTTGTTCTCATCCCTGTGGATGAGAACTCAAGATTCCATCCTTAAAGAATGGGAAAGAGATAAGGGGAAAAGACACGTAAGCGTGGAAAACAAGTTTGTAAAGAATCATCTGCTCCCAATATCCAAGCTGCATTCATTGGCAAGGTGTGTGGGTTGTGATCTAAAGACCCACCTCCCTGGGCAACAGAGACAAACAGAAATCAGTCCCTTTTAAAAGGCAACATATGCCTTCCACAGTGCTGGTGTATTTGCATAGAATTTAGACCGGCGGAAAACTTTGGACCTGTTTCAAAATACTCATAATTAAGATTAAGCCTTGTCGGGGATGCAGATAGAAAGGTTCAAAGAGGCTAAGAGTAAGTGGACTGATTTCTCCTCCTCTGCCTTGCCAGTTGTTAAAGCTTTTCCCTTCAGAGCTGGAAAGCTCATTCTTCCTTGTCTTAAGCAAATATGCCCATTGCTAGCAAATATCTACTTTGCACATATCACCAGAGGCTGTTTGGTTAGATAAGAAGTCTGCACATTTCAAATGCTTTTTTTAAAAAAAGACCTGAGGGGAGACACAAACACACAGAGAGAAAGAACCCTAAACACAGTACCTCTGTCACTGGTACTCAAAATCTGATTAGTACATATAGTATGTATGCTGGTCATTCTGCATATAAAAGATTGTACCTACAAGGTTCTGGAAGATAATTTCCTTACAATTTGTAAACAGATCTATTGGATGACATGCTTTGAAAATCAAAAGAAATTGGTTCACCTGAGCCATGGAGAGTTATGGATTCGCCAGGCTTTTTTCATCACTCAAACTGCACTATGAACATAGTTCTGAATTGGAACTGCCATTTCCTCTTCTAGCATCAGCTAGCTCCATTTGGCTGAGAAAGACCCTGCAGGGACACTGGAGATTATTTGGGAGGAAGGGGCTTGTTGAAATTTTAGTGCTTCCTATAACCATTATGACATCAGCAATGTCAACAAAAGAGAGACAAGTGAAGAAAGAGACCATAAGCCCCTTGTGTGAGCACGTGCATGTATGTTTCAATTAAACAGGTACTAGAAACTGGCTTAGTCCTAAAAGCCTACAGAGATATACAAGACACCAGCAGGGAACAGTTCTCCACAACAGTGTTCACCTTAACTTCACAATAATCCTTCAAGTATCATGCAATCCGTATTACAAAACTGCTTTATGCTGGCCTTATTTCTACCTCAAAAAGGAAGCAGATGATTTAAAGGAAGGCTGCAGCCCCAGGGACCTGATGCAACCTCCGTCCCAAGCAAAGCACACACACACCCCCAACTCCCCACACCAAGACCACACCAGTTTGGGCAGTGGCAGCAAAAAGAAATACACACTGCAGACATGTTAGCCAGGGTGGGCAGAGACGTTTAAACCCCTCCATACGGTCCAGCATCCTGATGTGGACGCAAATCACCCAATTCTTGGTTATGAGATACATCATTTGTTGAGTGGACAGTAACCCCTACCCCACCCTCAACTGGTCAACATGAAGGAGAGGCTCTGTGTGTGAACATTTTAGAGTGTGGGGAGGCTACACTTTGGGCCACGCAGTGGGATTTGGCCCCTGAAGCACTGTCCAAGGGTGAATGTGGCCCCTGAGTAAAAAGATAAACTAAAATGTTAAACGCCCCCGATCTAAAGCCAAATCCACACCCTAGTGCTGCATCACAGGAGCAAGCCATGACATCTTCCCTTTACCAGAGTGGATTTGGGAAGGAAGCCGCCATCGCAATGTGGCCTCCATGCTGCTGTGAACTGGGATAATCTAGGGTAAGCATGGCCAGGGAACCACAGGACCTCCCACAAGTAAAAGAGTCTAGGGCCAGAAATTAAAACAGTAGGGAGGTGAACTGGGTTTGGAAGCTCCCCAAGACTGTATCAACTAGCCACTTTTTAAAAAAACAACAACAACAGTAATGATCAAAACCAGCACTTGGTCCCATTCACAGAAACAACACAGCTCCCCCCCCCCCCTTTTAAACAGCCACGCTCAACTGACCATCAAAAAATATCTCTCCCAAAGCAGGAAACAAATTCTACATTCAGAGCTTAAGAAGCAATTCTTTGGAAATCCAACCAACAGTTACAACAGAATAGGTAAAGGCCAAGACCACTCTGCAGCAAAAGTGGCAGACATTACATTCAGCGTGAGAACTATTAACACGAAACGGTGGTTTGGGAAAACAACAGCCACGAACCACCCCCAACTTCGCCCCTGACAGACCAGCTTGCTATTCCCTTCCAAGTTGGCTTGTGTTGGCTGATGTGGTTTAAGTCTCCCGAGTGTACTAAAAATGCAACATTTAGGTGCAAATTGTCCTTCAAGCTATGCTTATTTTAACTTTGCAAAAACACAAAGAACCCTGCCTATGGCGTAGAGGGGAATCTAGCTGAATCTTTAAACCCCCCCCCCCAAACTCAAGATGCTGAGCTCACAAACAGCCCTCCGTCCTTCCAAGTGCCTCTGTGCGGAGCGTCAGGCAGGTGCTATACTCTGGCCTTCGCTTTCAACTGAGAAACTTTAGCGTTTTCCAACTTGGCTGCAACATCTACTGGCTTCTCGAAAAATCTCACCAAAGCAGGTTCATTTAGTAAAGACGCCAGCAGCTGCTCAAAGGCAAACGACCATTCATCAGGTCTGCGTGTGCTCTGAGGCCCACCTCTTTCAATCTGTGGGGTAGGCTGAGCCTCTGGGGGCTTCCGGGCATCTTCTGTACCCACGTTGGAGGTGGAAGGGGCCATGCTCTTGGCTGGCAAAGTGGGGCTCTGGAGTCTTCGGCCGACCTCCTCCATCTTCAGCAAGAGGCTGGTGACGGTGGCAATGGCGCGATAGAGCAACTCCTCTTCTGGGTCTCCGTGAAACAAGTTATACAAAGTCTTTGAAAACTGGATGAACTGGGACTGGGGTGGGTGGAGAAGGGAGAAATAAGAAGGCATATTTTACAACCTAACTTCTATTCCCCCCCCCCCGTTTCTTTTTCTAAAAGCCTCTTAACATACCGTATTTTTTGCAGCATAACACTCACTTTTTTCCTCCTAGAAAGTAAGGGGAAATGTAGTGCGTGTTATGGAGCGAATGCCTATGGATGGCGGGGGGATCTGCTGCAGTCGTGAGCAGAGGATCCATGGTTCCCCTTCCTTCCCTCCTCCGTGGCTCGCTTTGAAACAGCAAAGCGGGAGAAGAGCCGCTGAGTGGGGAGGAGAGAGGGACAGAGAGCCTGCTTCTTTAAAGGAGCAAAGCGGGAGAGGAGAGGAGCCGCTTACACAAGTGTAAGTGGCTCCTGTCCGGTTGGTTCCTTTAAAGCAAGCAGGCTCTCTGTCCCTCTCTCCTCCCCACTCAGCTAGCTAAATAGCAGCAAAGTTTTTCAGCTCGCTACGCTGGGGATGAGTGGGGAGGAGGGAGAAAAGCAGAGCCTGTTTGCTTTAAAGGAGCAAAGCGGGAGAGGAGAGGAGCCTTCTCCCCTTGTACCCCTCTTCTTCATTATTAGCAGCATCCTTCTCCACCCACCCCACACATGCTCTTTGTCCCTTGAGTGCTTTTCCTTCCCTCCCCACTTAAAACGTGGTTACAAAGGATCCTCAGGATTTTTGCATTGGGCTACTCCAAACTCACTGTCAGATCACATGTCTGTGGCCACAGCATGAACCACAAAAATCATACATCCACTGTTTCATTTAGAATATTTTTTTCTTGTTTTCCTCCTCTAAAAACTACGTGCGTGTTATGGTCGGGTGCGTGTTATAGAGCGAAAAATACGGTATTTACAAAGAGTGCTTCTAAGTGGGACATGCTAGCACGATCTGATAGGCTGGCAGGTACCAGAAGTGTAGCCAGCTAAGTTTGGCTGCCTTAAGGACCACATGCAGCCCTCGAGCCGAGTGTTGGACCACCCTGGTCTAGATGTTTCAACCTGCTTTAAATTGATGCTTGTTTTATATTTTACAGTTACTTTTTTCTTTTACCAGCTACTGATGCTTTTACTTGATTCGGAAGATTATGCTAATGCAGTTTTAGTTAACTGTGCTTCTCTGTGGGCGTTTGAGTGTCTCTATGTTTGTACATATTGCACAAACACTTAAACCATTTTTCATGTTTTTATTTTGCAAACTGCCTTGCAAAGATTTTTTTGCCACGGCATAAAAAATACTTTTAAAATGGAGCTGTAAAATAAATAACTGAATGGCTTTCACGATGAGGACGTGTTTTCTCTCCTGATCTAGAAGGCACATCTAGGGCTAAAGTTGCAGGATGGTAGATTTCTGCAGAACATAAGGAGAGGCTTCCTGACAGTAGGGCAGTTTGACAATGAACTCATTACTTTAAAAGAGACAGTCATGCCTTGGTTGTTGAATGCCTTGCGACAAACCCGGAAGTGAGTGTTCCGGTTTGTGAACATTTTTTAGAAGCCGAACGCCCGACCATAGCTGTCAACTTTTCCCTTTTTTTAAGGGAAATCCTATTCGGAATAAGGGAATTTCCCTTTTTAAAAAGGGAAACATTGACATCTATGCACCCGACGCGGCTTCCGCTTGAGTGCAAGAAGCTCCTGCAGCCAATTGGAAGCCGTGCCTTGGTTTTCAAACATTTTCAGAAGTCGAAGGGACTTCCGGAACGGATTCCGTTTGAGAACCAAGGTACAACTGTACAATAAAATAGGGGGGATTAAAAGAAACAATACAAGTACAATTAAAAATTGATATGGATATTTAAGGTGGACATGCTGTGGACTGCATGAACAAAGCTCATAGACTACTGGTGGTCCATTTACCATTGTCTTGGAACACTTTGCCTAGGACTAGTTTGGGCAATAGTACAATATATGAAAATAAGGGTGTTTTTCCCTATCAGAAGGAACTACAGTGGTACCTTGGGTTACATACCCTTCAGGTTACACACACTTCAGATTACAGACTCTGCTAACCCAGAAATATTACCTCGGGTTAAGAACTTTGCTTCAGGATGAGAACAGATATTGTGCTCCGGCGGCACGGCGGCAGCATGAGGCCCCATTAGCTAAAGTGGTGCTTCAGGTTAAGAACAGTTTCAGGTTAAGTACGGACCTCCGGAATGAATTAAGTACTTAACCTGAGGTACCACTCAGGGAAATGGCCAAGCAGCACAATCCATGTTTATCCAGAAATATGCCCCAATGAATTCCACTTCCCAGGTGAGTAGAGAATTGCGCCCAATCATATTCCAAGGATTCATGCCCAAGCCCCACCTACACACGTATGTACAAGCACACACACAGATGGGCGTAGCCAAGGGGAGAGAAGTACAACTATACTGGGCTTTCCATGGCTGGGCACCTTCGAGCAGTGGCTGGCCACAGCCGTCTGCCAGGGATGCCTGAACTCTGAATTTCCTGTGTCAAGAAAGGAATTAGACTAGATGCCCCCACCCCCAAACCACTTCTATAATTCCTTCTTTATTTTAATGACCTGTTACCCTGTTAGCATGTGTCAGGCTCAGGCCTCATTGTTTGCTCCCACCAACGAACCAAACCCCAGATAACACCCCCCCTGCAAGTTCTCCCATAGGTGAGTTTTACCTGGTCCATGCGGGGCAAATCCTTAATGCTTTCTTCTTTTTTTAGCAATTCATCCTGCCACTGCTTCAAATAGGCCTGGATGTCAACCTTTCCTTTACCTAATTGGAAGGCAACAAGACACAAATGAATAGTGAAATCCTCACTCTATCCACAGCAGTCTCTATGGAGTAGTTGCCCTTGCCAGTTCACACTGGGGCTTTGCAGCAGAGATGAGGACTCCCAAAACCATCATCAGGGATGGTGGGAGCTGCAGTTCAAAGATATCTGGAGGACATCATGTTGGCATGAACATAGTTCTCTGGGTGCCGTCGTTTACATAGCCAAAACAGCACCACTCAGAGGTTATCCGACAGCTTCGGGGGAGACCCAAGGTTTACAGAAGTGCAAAAATAAAAATGTTTAGGTTTAAAATTTGGGGGGGGGGGGGGGAGAGACAAAAGTGTCCCAATGAAGACTGAGTATGGTCGGTGGCCATGAAATGCTGTTTTGCAACAGACAAAAAGCTGAATGGGGGAATGGAACACAATGGAACATGGGAACCTGCCTTATCAAAGTCAGATTTTTGGTCCACCGAGCCCAACACTGTCCACACCGACTGGTAGCTGGTCTCCAGGATTCAGGCAGGGGATGCTCCCAGCCCCACCTGGCGATAACAGGGATTGAACCTGGGACCCTCTGCATGCAGGTAAAATACCCTTCACCCCATGGAGTGCCTAGAATTCTCAGCATCTGGGTCCCCAGATGTTGCTGAACTACAACTCCCATCACCCCTAGCTAGCAAGGCCAGAGCTCAGGGATGATGGGAGTTGTAGTCCAACAACATCTGGGGACCCACAGGTTGAGAACCACTGCCTGATTGCTGCTACTGTACAGACTTTGGTCTTCCACACAGCAGTGGGGTTTCTGTCTCCCCCCCCCCCCCCGGGAGGAGCAGAACTTCCCCACCCTCGCTGCCTTTGCCACCTGAAGAACTTGACCTTTGGTGGACAGCATATGGACTGCCCCCATCCTACATGCTACCCTGAGATCTCCAGAGGACAGGCAGGACTCAAACAGAGGAAGAAGGCTAGGTAGATCAATAAAACAACCCAATTTCTCTCCTCTCCCACGCTTTCTATATTGTCAGCTGCAAGATCTGGAAGAGGAATTTGGTGGTTCAGGAGGGCATTCAAATTTCACGACAGCATGCTGGCTGGAGGGCAATGGAAGCTGAGTTTCCAAAAACTGGAGTGCAGCATGTTAGCTGCTCCCAAGATCAAGGGTCTGGAAATCAAGTCTTATGAAGAACGGTTGAGAGAAGATTCTAACTCAACAGGAGGAAGAACATTCTGTCAATAAGAGCTGACAAAACTCCCTTGGAAGTTGGCTGTGGACTCTCCTTCCTTGGAGGTTTAAAGCAGAGGTTGGATTTCTAATGTGTGCTCTAGGTGAGATTCCTGCATTGCAGGGGGTTGGACTTGAGGATCCTTGGGACCCTTCCAACTTTAATATATATATATTATCCTAACTTAAATATTACAGCACAGAGTAGAAAACAGCATCTTCCCTACATGATATGTATAGATTGACGCAAGTTCTCTGGATATTAATCAAGTTCACCAACCTTTTTCTGGGCTCCTGTTTAAAGCATCAGCACCTTCACGGTCCTCAGGAGAAGAAACTAGGATAGAAGAGGAGGATGAAAATGGACATAGGAAGCTGTCTCAAACCAGAGAGTTTATGGGTTGGTTTGGACAGAATGCTAAATCATATAAGAAAGAGCTGCAATGAACACTGGGCTCATAACTTTCCCACCCCTCCCTGCAACATGGCCACTTTTCTTCCATCTTTTAATTACAGTATTTTTTCATAAATATTTTATTTATTGTTATTCAATTTTTTCCTAACCTGATAATAAATCTGTTCTTAATTTTGACAATGGTTTGCTGAGACAGGCCAATATAAAACCATAGTTTAAGAAGCTGGCTTGTTTCAACAACCACTTGGTTAAGAGAGAGGTTTTCAATATTTTTGGGTCCACGGCCCCCTTGACCAACTACATTCTTTCTGTAGCACCCCTCTGGGGCTCAGGAACCCAGTGATGTCACCGCTTGCCTGCGGAGCTTGCAGCCTCTCACCCACCCTTGTGGAGGGTTCCCTCAGCCTCCTCTCCTCCTCCTCTCCCCTCTCCTTGGGAGTCCTCTGGGCAGTTGCTGCCGCCGCCCCTGGTCTCTGAGTTGACCCCTCTGCCCCAGACAGAGGTGCCTCCTCACACTGCCCCACAGGAGCCTGGGAAGCACCCCCTGGCCAGCCCGAGACATGATTCACCTGGGGAGCTTGTAGCCAAGGCTGCTGCAACAAACAGTTGTGCAAGCCTTTCAGAGGCAGAGATGCGAGAGGCCATCGGAGGAAGGGAGGGAAGCAAAGAGGAACAGAGGCCAGTGTTGCCCACGGAACCCCTGACCACCCCTCAAGGCACCCCAGGGTGCTAAAGCACACGTTGAAAACCACTGGCTTAAGATGAGCTACAGTTTAGAGTTCAGATGTTACACTTAACTTAAATTGAAGTGGAAGCTTCCAAGCTCCTTCTCAAGCCATGGTTTAGTGTTATGTGTGAATAAGTTCTATTCATCCACCTAGCTCAGCACTGCCTGTGTTGACAGGGTTCTTCAAAGCCTCAGCCAGAGATATTTCACAGCAGGTGCTACTTAAATCTTTTTTAACAAGAGATGCCAGTTTTTGTACCAGGGAGCCACTGCATGGAAAGCAGACCGTCTGGTCTGCCCAATGAACTTTGGCTGTAATGTCTGAATTTTTTACAACCTGAAATTTTTATAGAAAAGAGAAGCACTGGAAAACTACAGGGTTCCCCCCCCCCTCCGGCCAGCTGTGATGCATCAAATGCCTTTAAGTTCTGAAAGGCAGCTAAAGAAAAGGGGTCTCAGTTGCAGTCCACTCTATTTTTCTGGTGTCTGTTTCACAGCCTCAGCTGTCTACTGATTAGAAAGATATGAGATGCACACTTTAAAAATTCTCATTTCCTCCCTCAATGGGACAGGCAAATGGTTGCAAATAGTTTATTACCAAATACAATTTGCTGCATTTTTTAAAAAAGGTAAAGTTTATTAGTGGTTCTGAGCCACTTTTGCAAAAATTGAACACCCTTGCCACTTTAAATTACCCCTTTCTCCCAATTCTGCTTAAAAGAACAGAGGGAGCGAGGAGAGAGAGAACAGGATATAACAAGTCCTGATATAACAGAATAAACGGTATTGAAGCAGGATCGTATAAACCCACCCTGATACTGTCATGAACACAAATCATAATGAATGCATGATTTTAAAAAAGGACAACTGGAGGGTCCCGAAGTCTAAACACTATGTGAGCTTTGCACAAGTAAGGTAAAGGTAAAGGGACCCCTGACCATTAGGTCCACCCCACTCTGGGGTTGCTGCGCTCATCTCGCTTTACTGGCTGAGGGATCCGGCGTACAGCTTCCGGGTCATGTGGCCAGCATGACTAAGCCGCTTCTGGCGAACCAGAGCAGCGCACGGAAATGCCGTTTACCTTCCCGCTAGAGTGGTACCTATTTATCTACTTGCACTTTGACATGCTTTCAAACTGCTAGGTTGGCAGGAGCAGGGACCGAACAACGGGAGCTCACCCTGTCGTGGGGATTCAAACCGCCGACCTTCTGATCGGCAAGCCCTAGGCTCTGTGGTTTAACCCACAGCGCTGCCCGCGTCCCGCACAAGTAGATCATGACAAATGCTCATGAGGCAGTCTGGTGCAGCTCTAACAGTCTCACTTCAGTCAATTCTGGTTTCAGTATCTTTAAATGGCAGGGTGCAGTGTGGAGGGCAGCTTCTATATGAAACTACAGACCTGAAAATCCTGCTTCTTTTGCCTCTCAGAAGTTGGAACCTAAAATTCATTTCTTGGCACTTCATGTTGGAGTTCTGCTGCCGGTCCCCTTCCCAGCGGAATGGGTGGGGGGGAGGATTAATCTCCGCCTGGTTCTATAAACAGAGCATGCTTGAGGCTTACCATTTAATTGGCTAAAGTGGATCAACTCTTCTTTAGATAGCTGAGTCCCTTTGGAAGGGCTTAGGGATTCCACTTCAGTGAAAGCTGCAAAAAAGGAAACAGAATTTTGAGGATAGCAGAGAACCACTGTCGCTAGAACTTTGCATTTGCAAAGGACGTTCCACACACAAAAAACTTTTGTTTAGTTTATCATTGCAGCCCATTATTCCCATTATACAGATGGAGAACTGAGTCTGAAAAAGATCATTCCTGCCTCAGGCCACCCTGCCATACAGTAAGCAGCAAAATTGTTATCCTGTTCTTCCTTGAAAGAGCTCGGGGATATATCTCCCCCCTCTGCCACTCTCATTTTCACAACAGCCCTGAGAGGTAATTTCTTAATGAAAGCAACCTACTTTTCTACACAAAATAGTCAAAGCAGCTAATAAGGCATAAAACAATAAAATAACTGACATATTAAAACAACATGATAGCCAGCGGTGATAGGCTAGGAGATGGGGTGGGGTGGAGGGGACGGGACCAAATTTCAAATCCAGATTCAGCCATGAAGTTCACAAGCTGATCTTGGGCCTGTTAGTGTCTCTCAGCCTACCTTGCAAGGTTGCTAAGCAGATAAAATGAGAGAGAAGGGGAACTACGCATGCCACTCTGAGCTCCTTGGAGGAAAGCAATGAAGCTAATAAAATTGCATTTAATAAACACAGAAAATGCAAGCGAGATCTTTCACAATCCCAGGCAGGCAATGGAACAACTAATACATGATCTCCCAAAAGTGACTCACCCGGAGGTATGTGCAATTTGAAAAGCAGCTTCAGCTTTTGGGTAAAGCTCCCATGATACATGACATCTAACAAACAGAGAAGGATGGTGGGGGCGGGGAGAGAGAAAGGTTATTCATATTCAGAAGTCTCAGGTGTACAGGGGAGCGTCATCCCCAACTCTTGATGCCTGGGTGTAATGAAACTGATGGTAAGCATCTGCTTTGCATGTAGAAGGTTCAATCCCCGCATCTCCAGGTAGCCCTCGGAACTGGCCACTGCCTAAGACCCCGAAGAGCTGCTGCCAGACAGTGTGGACAGTACTGAGGTACATGGGCCAATGAGTCTGGCTCAGGATAAGGCAGTTTCCCAGGTTCTTAAGTGGACAATAATGGGCATTATGGACAAATAGTATAACCTGCTAAGATTATTAGCATCTATAGAAACAGCTCTCTAAAAACGAACAGTGGGTCACAATATTTGGTTCCAAATCAAATAAAAATAAATTCAAATCATTTTACAAAAAATTATATACAAAGGAAAACTTGAACCTGGGGGGTGGTTTTCAAGCTGACAATACTTAGAAACTAAAAGGTCAGAGAAAATTAAAGTAAAGGTAAAGGGACCCCTGACCATTAGGTCCAGTTGTGACCGACTCTGGGGTTGCGGCGCTCATCTCGCTTTATTGGCCGAGGAAGCCAGCGTACAGCTTCTGGGTCATGTGGCCTGCATGACTAAGCAGCTTCTGACGAACCAGAGCAGCTCACGGAAACGCCGTTTACCTTCCCGCCAGGGCGGTACCTATTTATCTACTTGCACTTTGACGTGCTTTCGAACTGCTAGGTTGGCAGGAGCAGGGACCGAGCAATGGAACTCACCCCGTCATGGGGATTCAAACCGCCGACCTTCCAATTGGCAAGCCCAAGGCTCTGTGGTTTAACCCACACAGATGAACAAAAACTGTCCTTAGTAGCACCAATAAAGCTGAAAGATATAACTAAAGCAATAAAGAAATTTAAGCCACGTAAAGTGCCAGGCATGGATGGTATACCTAGATATTTCTATAAAAAATTATCTGAGATGTTATTGTCCCATATGCAAAGGGACAGCATATTGGCTGGCAATATAGTGCCTAAGTCATGGAAAGAGTCTACAACTGTTATGATATTAAAACCAGGTAAAAATCCAGAATCATACAGGCCTATCTCATTAAAATGCAAAAAAAATAAATCACTGGCATTTTAGTGGATAGAACGGCAAAAATACTACCAAACATAACCTGTTGAGGCTGCTTCCACTGCCATTCTTGCCACCCCAAATGGACAGCGAGTCCATTGGCAAATATAACCAACCCAGCCCAAGACTGAGGAGCACATGACCCTATGGCATGCATTCAGCAGTGTACCCAGAGCAGAGGCAAATTCTTTGAAGTTTATAAGCCCATCTAGGTTCTCATCCAGCAACCGGAATGTCCACAGAGCAAGAGAGTCCCTGTTTGCACAATGCGCCCAAGGGCTCAGGAGATGGTAGAGGAAACGGAACTGCTGGCAGTCGATGCGATACTGGTCCAGGTAGGGGAGGCTGGGATCATGGTGCTTCAGGGCTGGGCTGTCCATGCTCCAGTAGCAGGAGAGAAAATGCTCCTTCTGCAAAATATGCACAAAAGCCCATGTGTTAAATAAGAGCAATACCTGCGGGGGAGAAAGAACAAGGATAAGAACACATTGCTTCCGTGTTGTTGCTCAGAGGTAACAGCGACAGGTAATTTCCCATACCTACAACTTTTTGTTGATGTCTTTGCTGCATACAAAAACATGTAGCCATCCCCCCACCCCAAAGCAGAGAGATGGAAAGAAGACACAGTCCCTACCAGAGAAGAATGGCAGATTGTACTGATTCTCGGTAGTGGCACCCGCCCTGTGGAACGCCCTCCCACCAGATGTCAAAGAGAAAAACAACTACCAGATTTTTAGAAGACATTTGAAGGCAGCCCTCTTTAGGGAAGCTTTTAATGTTTAATAGACTATTGTATTTTAATATTCTGTTGGAAGCCGCCCAGAGTAGCTGGGGAAACCCAGCCAGATGGGTGGGGTATAAATAAATTACAATTATTATTATTATTATTATTATTATTATTATTATTATTATTATTATTCAGAAATGGCAAAAAACGACCGGAAGAATTAGGAATCAGGAAGACCAAAATTTTAATAAGGAATGGGGGGAATATGTAATTTATATTGAAAATCGTTGTAAGCAATTAAAATTATGAGTAGGACTTGAACGTTGGACTGGAGATTTAATAGAACTGGATCAACTGAGAAGATGCAGGAGGGGAAAAAAGTTAACATAAGGACCCACAAAAGGGAGGAAGGAAGTTCATGGGAATTTATGGAATTCATTTTTATTTATTTTTTTGGTTGCTTGATGATTGTTTGTAAATTTGAAACTTAAATATTATGTTTTTTAAAGCAGAGAGAAAGAAAGAAAAGGAACACAGGAATTACTTTTTAAATTTATTTTTACAACTGAAAACCAGCATACAAAATTACAGTCATACTTCACTGAATATCTGGTGGTATTTATTAACCATAATGAAGAATGAGAAGCTTGGGGGATATGGGGGTATCCTGCCTTGTTAATATAGTCAAAGGAGAAAAACAAATATGCCCTGAAATTGTCAGACTGAGTCTCTCTCCAGCATCCGTCTGTGTTCAGGTCAAGCGCCCCGGCAAACTGATGTTCCAGACATTTGTGAACCATGTTTAACATAGGAAAGCATCAGAGATAACACTGAAAATGTCTGATGGTCAGTAGAAACGCTAGCTGTGCATTCAATTAGTAGCGTTCTGCCTGAAATCACAGGTCGTAGTTTGTGAGGAGTGCGTTTTTAAATGATATTGCACACACACACACACACACATACAAAATATCATTTTAAAGATGCACTCCCCACAAACTCTGACCTGTGATTTCCGGTGGCATGCTACCAGCTGAATGCCTAGTGCCTAAACTGTGTGTGGGGGAAGAAAGAGAGTACATCGCCTAGAAATTATAAAAATATGAAGTGACTTGATAAATGCTTTAAAATAAGTAGCACTGCTTATTGCTCAGGGACTGCAGAAGCAAAAAGGGGAGGAAGAACAAAAAGTTGCTGGTTGCTATTCAAGCAAACTGGAAATAAACGTGAATTTACAGCTCCTCACTTTGTTCCAGCCTTGAAGCACTAATTCCACTTCTCTGCTTCTTCTTGTGTCCCTTGTCTTTTCAGTTTCCAAGCCCTTGGCAGGCCTGTATCATCTACTCGCAGTGTCTTTACACAGTGGTACCTTGGTTCTCGAATTTAATCCGTCCCGGGAGTCTGTTCGACAGTTCGAAAACCAAGGCACAGCTTCTGATTGGCTGCAGGAACTTCCTGCACTCGACTGGAAGCCGTGAAAGACGTCCGGCTTCTGAAAAATGTTCGCAAACCGGAACACTCACTTCCAGGTTTGCAGCGTTTGGGAGCCGATTTGTTTGGGAGCCAATCCGTTCAACTACCAAGGTACCACTGTATTGATATCAGTCCCTTTGGAAAACTATGGTTTGCGGTTTGTATCCAACGGAGCACTATGTCACCAACCGGTCGATACAAGGATTTACACTTGCACAACTGGACTTCTGTTGCCTCTCCTCCCTTCTGCACACACCCCAAACTTGTTCTAGGGTTTCCCAAACTGCCCAGAGTTTGGGGGAGAACATGGAGTGCATGAGGGACGAGAAAAGTGTTTGTGGGGGGCGGGGGGAGTCCCTCTGTACAAGCATAAATCCTTTCACTGACAGATTGGTTACTTAGCACTGTATTGGATATAAACTAATAAGTGCTTCGGGGGAAATACAGTACAAATAAATAAATGATTTATTATTATTATTATTATTATTATTATTATTATTATTATTATTATTAGTTTAAAAAGAAGATCAAGAAGAGCTAGCCAGTTTCTAGGAGTTAATCAGTTCTCCTCTGTTCTGTCAGAGGTGTGTCACAGTGGGATACTCAAGGGGGAAACAAAGAAATTTTGGGAAACAAGCGCATTAGGCGAAAACAGCTTCTCACCTTGAATAATTCATACAGCTCTTCCAGGTTGCTAGGACTTATTTTCACATCCTGGGAGATAACACGCAGCTACAGAGGACAGAATGAGAGCAACCAAGTTAGGAGGATGTAAATCTCATTTCCCCCTCAGTTCTTTGAGCTTTGACATTAGCTGATTTTCGGCTCGTAAAAGAAGAGGCTGATTTCATCAGGCACAGAAGCAAAAAGCTGAGAACCTCTTGTGCACTTGGGTCGAAACACTTTTAACTTAACTCTTCCATGTCCCCTTCAACCGCTGAATGCAACCGCCTCAAATTTCTGAGCAAAGCCATTTTAGGGTGAAGACAAGGTGCATCTGTGTTCATTAGGAACCCCAATTTCCCATGCCTCTCTGTCTGGCGCTGTATATCACTACACCTGTCTTCAGGTGATGTCCCTTGCAGACCCTGCTTCACACTCTCTGTAGAAAAGGAAAATTCTCCTTTGTGGCCTGTAGCCCTTGGGAATGTGCCCCTCAACATGAAAAAGGTTCCCTACTCCCTTAAGAACAGAAACAAACCAATAACCTTCCACCACACACAGTTTAAAAGGCAATAGCTTAAGCAGCCAGAGGCCTGGGAGAAGAGGAACGTTTTTGCCAGGTGCCTAAAGGTGTATAATGAAGGCGCCAAGTGAACCTCCCTGGGGAGAGCATTCCACAAACGGGGAGCCACTGCAGAGAAGCCCCCGTTCTTGTGTTGCCACCTTGTGGACCTCATGTGGAAGAGGCACACAAAGAAGGGCCTCAGATCTCAGAGTCTCAGGGTCTGGTTCGGTTCATATGGAGAGAGGCGGTCCTTGAGGTATTGCAGTTCTGAGTCATTTAAAGCAGTGTCAAGCCACTTTAAATAGTACCCCCAAAAGAATAGGCTCCCCCAAAGAATCCTAGGGTGTTAAAGGTGCTGAGAGTTGTTAGGAGACCCCTGTTCCTCTCACAGAGCTACAATTCCCAGAGTGGTTTCACAGTCAACCCCTCTTCCTAGGGAACCGTGGCTCTGTGAGGGAAACAGGGAGGTGTCCTAACAATTCTCTGCACCTTAACAAGCTACAGTTCCCAGCCTTCTTTGGAAGAGGCCATGACTGTTTAAACTGGTACGATACTGCTTTAAATGTATAGTGTGGATGAGATTTAAGTCTAAGAATGTGCAGCTGAAATAACCACATAGTTGCCTTCTGCTTCCCTTCTTGGATTTCCGACTGTAAGCCCCTTGAGGCAGAGATCTACCCACTTGTACAGTGGTGCCTCGCAAGACGAAATTAATCCGTTCCGCGAGTGCGGTTTTTTCATCTTGTGAAGCACGGCTATTAGCGGCTTAGCGGCTATTAGCGGCTTAGCGGCTATTAACGGCTTAGCGGCTTTAAGAAAAAGGAAACAAACTCGCAAGAACTCGCAAGACGAAATTAATCCGTTCCGCGAGTGCGGTTTTTTCATCTTGTGAAGCACGGCTATTAGCGGCTTAGCGGCTATTAGCGGCTTAGCGGCTATTAACGGCTTAGCGGCTTTAAGAAAAAGGAAACAAACTCGCAAGAACTCGCAAGACGTTTCGTCTTGCGAAGCAAGCCCATAGGGAAATTCGTCTTGCGGAACGACTCAAAAACCAGAAAATTCTTTCGTCTTGCGCGTTTTTCGTCTTGCGAGGCATTCGTCTTGCGAGGTACCACTGTACTCTTAAAATAAAAAAAGCAAATTATTATAGCAATAATGCACAGCCAGCAAATAAGATGACGACAACTACGATGAACACATTGTGAAGTTACCATACAATGAACAGGGTGGATAAGGTTCTTGTTCCACACAGCTCAAGGTATCTGAGCATGTAGTTCACTCACCACATTTTGCTTCGTAGTGACCTCCAGGGTCTGAATGACATACAACCTGTTACGGCGCCGCATGCTTTCTACTTCCTCAAACCGGATGTCACCATATTTCTAGGAGAAGAGCAGGAATCCATCAGGCCGCTTCCAGGGGCAGAGCTAACTGGATTGGGATGCTGTAAGATTCTGGCTGCCTGGACAGCAGGTTGCAAGACCCGCAATAGGACTGGTAAGCCTCTCCTACCAGGGAAGCATTGGAAGTGCAGTAGCAGGGATCATTCCATTTGGAATTAAGGGTTAATTCTGTTATCTGTAAGAAGGCTAACCAAGGGGGGGGTGCAGGTGATGTTTAGCAACCAGACAAAGTGCCTTGATGTTTATTGAGGTAGGTATGCTGAATGGCTGTGCAGTTCTGCAGGAGCTTTTCCTCTGTATGTTTGGTTAAATGTCTCCCAGCTTTGTACACTGCCTAATGTCAGAAAGACAAAGCCACTCTGTTCCTTTCCCCTCAAATGATGTACAGGTTTTGTTCAGTTTTCCTCAGTAAAATGCTCTCAGAATTTCTTTTCTCTCTGGATTATGTCTGCGTTATTTACGCAACTGTACTATCAGGAAGCAGTTTCTAAGATGGGAGGGAACCCCCAGCTCTCATAAAGCCTGGTTTACTTTTGGGGCTAGAGTGTCCAACTAGGACTTGAGAGGTAAAGGTAAAGGTAAAGGGACCCCTGACCATTAGGCCCAGTTGTGACCAACTCTGGGGTTGCAGCGCTCATCTCACTTTATTGGCCGAGGGAGCCGGCGTACAGCTTCCGGGTCATGTGGCCAGCATGACTAAGCTGCTTTTGGCGCACCAGAGCAGCCCACGGAAACACCGTTTACCTTCCCGCCGGAGTGGTATCTACTTGCACTTTGACGTGCTTTTGAACTGCTAGGTTGGCAGGAGCTGGGACTGAGCAACGGGAGCTCACCCCGTCACGGGGATTCGAACTGCCAACATTCTGATCGGCAAGTTCTAGGCTCTGTGGTTTAACCTACAGCGCCACCCGCATCCCTAGGACTTGAGAGACCAGGGTTCAAATCCCTACTCAGCTATGAAACTCATTGGATCAGTCACCACCTCTCAGCCTATCCTACCTCACAGGGTTGTTTTTTAATTGATTTATCATAAAACATATGTACAAACTGACACATAGCCATACAAACAATAACAGAGCCATATACATAGCATATTCAGCATAAAAAGCAAATTATTGAGATGCAGTTAAATATATTGCCAAGTTTAAAAGATGTGTCTATATAGCCCAACCACAACGAGGAGTCACGGGATGAGTACTTATTTGACTCTCCCTATTTATATAATCCAAAAATGGAGACCCTTTTGGCTTCACCCCAGACTACCCATCTACATCTGAACCAGCGGTTCTCAACCTGTGGGTCCCCAGATGTTGTTGGACTACAACTTCCATCATCCATGAGCTCTGGCCTTGCTAGCTAGGGGTGATGGGAGTTGTAGTCCAACAACATCTGGGGACCCACAGGTTGAGAAAGGCTGATCTGAACAGATGTTCCATACATTGCTCCATCACAGGTTTCTTGTGGGGATTAAATAAGGGGCTGGACCATGCGTTCCACCCTGAACTTCTTGGGGGAAAAGTTGGGATATAAATGCAGTAAAATAAAATAAGTCCTGAGGTTCTGCCCCAGGAGGTAGAAGGGTCTTTCACTGGAGGTATTTAAGCAGAATCTGGAAGGCTATCCCATTAGGAATGCATCCTAGAGCCTGCGCTGAGCAGTGGAGCTAGATTACTTCTAAGGCCCCTTTCATTCTATTATTAGATACCTTGAAGGAAAAAAACAATTTTACCCACAAGAGGTGGCTTGTTGAACAGACAGGGGCAATGCAGGAAAGAGGGGAAAAACCAGCACCCACCCCTCTGAAGCCAATTGGCTTTACGAACCTCATTTGACTCTAGAATCAAGTCCGTGATGTCCACTTTGGGGTGAGAGCTCTTGGCTTCATTCGCACCCGAGGCCTGCTGCACTGCTGGAGGCAGAGGACTGTCCTTGTTGGTAACACTGTCAAAAAACCTTCATTTGAAATAAAAGGGAGTGGGGGACACATGTACAAAACATAGTGAATTAAAAGTGAGTAGAAATGAGTATTTTTTTTAAAAAAAAAAGACCACAAAGAAAAACCTTGTTGTGCATGAAAAATAATAATTACTATAAATGTGCCAACCTGCTATTTTATTTATTAGTGTTGAGTAGTGCAGCTGTGGCTATTTTATGTTTTTTGTTGAGGAGGGGTCATCAGCACAGCGCCTGGGGGTGGGCAAGCCAATACTGCCTATAGCACCCGTGAAATTCTTCAGTAAGCACCTCCTCAAAAATGGATAGGGCCTGAAATACCGTTTGCTCTTCCTTCCCACAGTTCCTGTTTGCGCACTTTTCACTGGATGCCAGGAGGGAAAACTCACCCACACTTTTGTTCAGAACAGAGGAGTAAAGAGTTTCTGCCCATGAGCGAGTGATTTTGTGTCTTCATTCTGCATTTTTATGTTGTGAACCACCCTGTGATCTTTGGATGAAGGGTGGTACACAAATTTTAACAAGCAGTTGGCTCCTTACCTCTCTCGCCCTGACCTAGCCAGTGCGAACCACGTGACGGTCAACTCCAGACTGGATTACTGTAACTCACTCTACGTGGGGCTGCCCTTGAGACTGACCCAGAAACTCCAGCGGGTGCAGAATGCTGTGGCGAGACTCCTTACAGTAGAAGACCCTCTGAACTGGACCTCAGTGTCCAGGCTGAATTTATTTACGATTACATTCATAGTCCACCTTCCTTCCAAAGAGTTCAGGGTTGCATAGAGGTTCCCTGCTCACCATTTTATCTTTGTGAGGTTACGTTAGGCTGAGAGATGGTGACTGGCCCAAGGGCATCTAGTGAGCTTTTGTGGCTGAGTGAGGATTCAAAACCTTGACTTCCAGGTCCTAGTCCAACATTCTTACCCCCAAAACAACAATTGCTATTATTATTAGTAGTAGTAGTAGTAGTAGCAGCAGCAACAACAAGTTGAACCAAACAGCACTTATTTCTGAGTCAATATGAACAGAACTGCACTGTGAGGTCAAGCATCTTAGTTTTTTTTAAAAAGGCTCTATTACCTGTTGAGGACAGTCACAGCTTCTGCATCATCCTTACAAGTCACCAGCCTGTCCATGTTGTAATCTAGCACAGCCAGGCCCAGCTGCAGAACAGCCTTGATCCCGTCGTAGAAGAAGCAGTCAACCACATTGACCGCGCTCTCGATGGGCAGCACGCTGATGAACAGAGTGAGGAACCAGGACAGGGAGACGGAGGAGAAGAACGTCATGTCTGTCATGTGCTCCGTCAGCTGCGGCAAATAGTTCCGGATCAGCTCCTCAAACACCGCTTGGTCTACCAAGGCACCTGCAAGACATGATAAAAAGGTAAAGGGACCTCTGACCATTAGGTCCAGTCGTGGCTGACTCTGGGGTTGCAGCACTCATCTCGGTTTATTGGCCAAGGGAGCCGGCATACAGCTTCCGGGTCATGTGGCCAGCATGACTAAGTCGCTTCTGGCGAACCAGAGCAGCGCACGGAAATGCCGTTTACCTTCCCGTCGGAGCGGTACCTATTTATCTACTTGCACTTTGATGAGCTTTCGAACTGCTAGGTTGGCAGGAGCAGGGACCGAACAACAGGAGCTCACCCCATTGCAGGGATTTGAACCGCCGACCTACTGATCGGCAAGCCCTAGGCCCTGTGGTTTAACCCACAGTGCCACCGCGTCCCTGCAAGATATGATAGCCACCTTCAAATATCTGAGGGGCTTCCACACAGAAGAGGGAACATGCTTGAGTTCTCCTGCTCTGGAAGAGAACCAATGGACAGAGGCGGATTTAGGGCAGCGTAACCGGTTAACCCGCTGTATGGGCAATCTATCCAGAAGATAAATTGTATTTCGAGGAGTTAGTAATCTGACATGGTTACCTTTCCTGCCTCTGTTCCTTCCCTCTCCCTGTCTCTTGTTAATTTGTTTGATAGCATGAAGAACAGCCTTTAATATCCTAATCAGCTGGGAGGAAGTGATAGTGCTAGGACTTATTTGATGCTGGACATTGTTTTGAGAAAGTGAGGCATTGGGAGGGGGTGGCTAATGAATGATCTGCATGTAGCCAGTCAGGCAAGCCACACAGGCTAGGTAAAGGTAAAGGTACCCCTGAACATTAGGTAGGTCCAGTCGCGGACGACTCTGGGGTTGTGTGCTCATCTCGCTCTATAGCCTGAGGGAGCCGGTGTACAGCTTCCGGGTCATGTGGCCAGCATGACTAAGCCGCTTCTGGCAAACCAGAGCAGCGCACAGAAACGCCGTTTACCTTCCCGCCAGAGCGGTACCTGGAATCAAAGAGCTGGAAGGAACCCTGAGGATCATCTAGTCCAACCCCCTGCAATGCAGGAATATGCAGCTGTCCCATATGGGGATTGAACCTGCAACCTTGGCATTATCAGCACCACGCTCTAACCAACTGAGCTATCCAGGCATACCTATTTATCTACTTGCACTTTGACATGCTTTTGAACTGCTAGGTTGGCAGGAACGGGGACCAAGCAACCCCGTCCCGGGGGTTCGAACCACCGACCTTCTGATCGGCAAGCCCTAGGCTCTGTGGTTTAGCTAGCTAGCTATAAATCAGATGGTTGTGGGCAGAGTTTTGGAGAAGCTCGTGCAGGGACTGATGGCCACGGGGTTGTGCAAACTGAGGCTACCTGGGGGAGTCACTTTGCCGCTTCTTGAGGGCTTCCAAGTGGCAGATTGAAGTGCTTGCCTGGTACGTATACCGTATTTTTTGCTCCATAGGGCGCACCTAGTTTTTATGGGGGGAAATAATGGGGGGGGGATATTCCCCCCCCCCCAGTTCCAAAGAGCAAAGAAGCCAAGACAGCGAGCGGGATCCATCCCGCTGGCTGTCTTGGCTTCCTCTTTAGCCGCGCGCAACCTCTCCAGCCGGGAGAGGCTGTGCGCGGCTTTGGCAGAAGCCAGGACAGTGAGCGGGATGGATCCCGCTCGCTGTCTTGGCTTCGTTTTTAGCTGCGGGGCTGGGGCGGGGGAAGCCCGAGCTTCCCCCGACCCAGCCCCCAGAACAGGTCCAGGAGTGGCGGCAAGATTGCGTGCAGCCTTGCCGCCGCTCCCAGTGCTTGCAGGGCTGCTAAGGCTTGCGGATAGCTGCCTGAAGCCTGGAGAGCGAGAGGGATCGGTGCACACCGACCCCTCTCGCTCTCCAGGCTTCAGTGAAAGCAACGTGAAGCCTCCGGAATGCCGGAGGGAGCGCTCCCTCTGCGCTTCGGAGGCTTCCCCTTGCTTTTGCTGAAGCCAAGGAGCCTGCATTCGCTCCATAGGACGCACACACATTTCCCCTTCATTTTTGGAGGGGAAAAAGTGTGTCCTATAGAGCTAAAAATACGGTATATTGCTTGCTGTTTAGAATAAAATCTTTAATCTTCTCACGCACTTGTGTTTTGTATGACTTCTGAATCTCATTTTAAAAGAAGCACCTTGCACTGGGTAAGACACCTGCACAGGGCACTGAGACAAGAGGGGGCCTTCCTGCCTCCATCCCAAAGCCTAGTAAGTGCTTAGTTCAGAAAAGAGGTCCTAAAGTTTTCCTGCCTCTTTGCCTCACTTAGATGGCTTTGGGAATGTGGTGCGAGGGCTGGGTGGGTGGGGCATCAAATTTTGGCCTTGCGCAGGGCACCATATTACGAAATTCCTCCTCTGCAATGGATTCAAATTAGAAGGAAGGAGATTCTGACTAAGCATCAGGAAGAACTTTCTGACAGTAAAAGCTTCTTGGCAGCAAGTTCCTCAGAAGGTGGTGGACTCTCCTTCCTTGGAGGTTTGTAAGCAGAGGTTGGGTGGCCATCTGTCATGGATGTTTTAGTTGGGATTCCTGCATTGCAGGGGGTTGGACTAGATGACTCTCGGGGTCCCGTCCAATTCCATGATTCTAAGAGAAGGGGAATGACTGGGTTGTGTTTGGGAAAGTGTACTTAAGGTAACTGAAAGATCAACTTAAAATTTTTTTGGAAACGCCCTACAATAAAATGATAGCCCTGCAAGAGAAGAAAGCAGAATCGACAGCAGGGCCTGCTTCAGCTGATCTTTTCCCCTCACGCACATGGCCAACCTGCACAATCTTCCCTGTAAGAAGGAAGAAGCATGGGAGGCAGGCAGGTAAACTCAGCAACAGAACCAGCTCTGGTTTGAATGTACTCTTCCCCATCAAAATACAGGACCAACCATACATTTTATTTATTTGTGAACTGCCTGGGGTGCCTTTGAATTAAGGCATCACTATAAATGGAAGAAAAGAAGGGAGGGAGAAAGGAAGAAAGGGAGGGTAGGAAGGACTGGAACTGTCCAAATGCTCAGAGAGTCACTGCTACTCTATGAAAGCAGTACTTATCTGGATGGGGCCAGTGGCCTCAGCTCAATATAGGGCAGATTCCTATAACCCAAACATGAAGTTCTGGCTCCAGATGTTGAGAGGCCCCTTGGACAAGGAGCACTCCATGGGTCCCCTTCCCTATGCAGGCACCTCTGCTATCTCTGCGACCTGTTCCATATGAACTGCCTGCAGCACTGCCCGTTCCAAGAGGAAGGCTCTATTGCCATTGGGACTTATGCATTGGGAATCAAATGCTGGCATCTACTCTTACTGCACAGCAGGTTCTCCTGCCTATTCCTTTCATGTGCGAAAGCGATCATTAAAGTGAAGCAGTACCAATGATTCGGCGGTTGAAATAATCGGGCAGCATCCTTTCGCACACAGCAACCAGGAGCCAGAAAGCTTCTTCCTCCTTGGCGTAAAGGAGCAGCACTGATGTCAGAATGTTCATTGCCTATCGAGCACAGTAAGCAGTGTTAGGAGGGAGAGAGATGTACATCATTTCGTAAAAAGGACATCGAGGACTCGTTCTGCTCCTTGCAAAGCCTGCTTAGCTCTGAGTGTGGCACTTCCCGAATGCACAACAACCACCTGATTCTTGAGCGTTTGGGAAGCACTGTAAAGGTAGGTAAAGGTAAAGGGACCTCTGGACGGTTAAGTCCAGTCAAAGGCGACTCTGGGTTTGTGGCTGAGGGAGCCGGTGTTTGTCCACAGACAGCTTTCCAGGTCATCTGGCCAGCATGACTAAGCCGCTTCTGGCCCAACAGGACACTGTGACAAGTGCCAGAGTGCATGGAAACGCCGTTTATCTTCCCACCGCAGCGGTACCTATTTATCTACTTGTGTTGGTATGCTTTTGAACTGCTAGGTAGGCAGGAGCTGGAACAGAGCAACGGGAGCTCATCCCGTCGCAGGGATTCAAACTGCTGACCTTACGATCTGCAAGCCCAAGAGGCTCAGTGGTTTAGACCACAGCGCCAACTGCCTCCCACTGTGTGCAGGGCTGAGCAGGCGATGTCAGGTGATTGACAGGTGGGTATGTCAAAAATCATTCTCCTTACGTGGCCAAAAGCAGCAAGAACCTAAGCACAATCCCTAACAGGATTAAGGGAACTCTAAGGTTTGCAAAAAATAAAAATAAAAAAGTGCTTTGTACCCCAAACAGCTTGGTGGGGACTGAGCATGCTTTTTGGGAGCAGAATGCTAAGTAACTGGTTAAGGGAGGAGAACAGAAAACGAGGGGGAAGGAGGATGAAATGGAAAGGGGCATAGCATCCCTGGACAGGTGCAACCAGTGTGGAACTGGTACCATTACAAGCGCCACAAATTACTCCTTCTGTACTTGCAAGAGATTGACCATTCCTTTGTGCAGTGGTGCCCACACTCTAGAACTCCCTGCAGATTGATATCAAGCAGGTGCATTCTCTGTAGTCTTTTCTGCACCTACTTGAAACATTTTTGTTTAGGCAAGTCTACCCAGACATATAGAAGTTACATGTGTTTTATTTTTTAAGCTGATTTTAATAATCTTTAGAATGCTTCAAATACACCTTTCTACTGTTTCTCCCTTCCCCACCCCGGAATTTTAATGTTCTGTTTTATATTTTTGCAAGCCCCTTAGAAGGTTTTTAAAAAACCCCACAATCAAATAGTATATACTTTTTTGTTAAACAAAACCAAACCTCTGCTGCCAGCCTTTTTTCTCCAGGTCCCACTTGTACATTTACTATGAACAAACAAAACAATTTAAAAAGAAGAAGAAGAAAAAGAAAAGTTAGCAGTTTGCAGACTATACAAGGATGGCCGGGGCCACAGGCAAGTCTCACCTGGCAATATCCAATCTTGGGGTTCCTGTAGGCGTACGCCGTGAGAACCCTCCTCAGGGCAGAAATGCCTGTGTCACTCTGGAAAGCTGGATGCTCGGGCAAGGAGCGGCGCAGATCACGTTCGATTTCATCCGTTGCCAAAGTGCAGGTGCCGAAGGACCTCTCCACCATGTCGGTGTAATAGCCAGGGTTGGTAGCCATGTCATTTACAGCGCCTGCCAAGGTGTTTAGGTCACACTGTTACAGAACAACCAGGAAGAAGACATTTGTATTTCCCCTGCAACAAGCTGCAAGTGTGCTTATTCCAGCCACCATGTCGGACTAAGGGCTCAAGGCTGATTTGCACCCACAGATTTGCTCCCCACCTTTGATGCAGCCTTTGCCTACCTGGTGCCTTCCAGGCGTTCCAAACTATAACTCCCATCAGCTCCAGCCAGCACGGGCCAGCACTAAGTTGGCAAAAGCTCACCAGCAGGGATCATTTTAAGCAGCCTTCTAGGAATAAACTACCTAGGCCAGTGCTACTCAAACTGGGATCCTGACATGCAGTGCTCCTGCGTGGGTCACACAATTTTTCTTTCCCCTCTTTAACTGGGCTAGCACCAAACTATTAACTGCTCTGCAGCCCCTCGAGACACAGGCAGCACCAGGGGGCTGGTGTACTTGGGGGGGGAGCATCCCTCCAAAACAAGGGGCTCATCCTCTATTCGCACCCCCCCCCCAATTCCTGGATTCCTATTATCAGCATATGCTGATATTTTTATTTCTCGCTCACCTAAAAATATACTTCGCCCGTTCTGTGCCCCCACCTCGATCCCCTCCACTGCCTTTAGAAGACAGCATCGTTCTCTCCCATGCAAAGCTTAAATTCTGTCTAAATACGTATTGCCTATATATATATATACACACACATACACCTTAATGTTTAGTATGTTACATGGTTTTTATTGGACAGTTTTACAGACAATTGTTGCAAACAGCAACTGGACAATTTTTATTTTTTTTTTTATTTATTTTGACTGTCAGACCAAAACAGCTACCTACCTGAATCTCACTGCATTGTGGGTTTTTTTTTTTAATGAATACTGTATGTAGATAAATAAACATAACTGAAAACCTTCCGAAAAGCAAGAAAAATCCATTACAGTAGTATCTTGGAAGTCGAACGGAATCTGTTCTGGAAGTCCGTTCGACTTCCAAAACATTCAGAAACCAAAGCGTGGCTTCCAATTGGCTGCAGGAAGCTCCTGCAGTCAATCGGAAGCCTTGGAAGCCCCGTCGGACGTTTGGGTGCCAAAGAACATTTGCAAACCGGAACACTCACTTTTGGGTTTTGCGGCATTCGGGAGCCAAAACGTTCGGGTACCAAGGGATCCAAGGTACAACTGTATTAAGAACGCTTGATTCCTTAACTTTGGAGGCAACCTTGTATGTTGTATTTTCAATACTATTTTATTTGTAAGCTGCCCAGGAAATATTTATTGATATCAATGTAGGTTCCCTGTTTGTGGGATGCACACCCTTGTGAGGCGAGCCTGCCTCCCTAACTACTGACTTTCGGGGGAAATTGAAAGGCAACCCCATAAACCCCAGGCTTTTGATGGGCCCATAGATGGCAACCTTGAAATTATGGTACGGGGTTGCTTTTAAAAGGTTTTAATTGCCTTGTTTTATTTTTAATTGTATTGTTTTAACATTTTGATGTCTGCCGTCCTGGGGTCCTTTGGGAGGAAGGGTGGAATACAACCTGAATAAATAAAATAACACTGCAATATAATAACAACAACAATGCATTGCCATGAGAACACAACCGATAGTACCTGAGAAAAGAAGCCAAAGGTCTCCTCGTAACACCTCGGGTATCCCTTTGACAATCAGGTCCCTCGTCCTCCTCGTCCGAAACATACTTACACCACGGCCACATTCTACGAAAAGGATGTTCCAGGACTGCTCCTTCATTTTTTCTTTCAACTAGAAAAGCAAGGTATCATGTACTAGCAGTACATGTGAAAAAGATCTAGGGGTCTTAGTGGACCACAAGGTTAACGTGAGTCAACAGTGTGATGTAGCAGCAAAAAAAGCTAATGCTATTCTAGGCTGCATCAACAGAAGTATAGCGTACAGATCAAGGGAAGTAATAGTCCCACTTTATTCTGCCTTAGTCAGACCACACTTGGAATGCTGTGTCCAATTCTGGGCAACACAATTTAAGAAGGATGTTGACAAACTGGAAGGTGTGCAGAGGAAGGCAACCAAGATGATCAAAGGTCTGGAAACTAAGCCTTATGAGGAGCGCTTGAAGGAACTGGGTATGTTTAACCTGGAAAAGAGGAGACTGAGAGGCGATATGAGAGCTATCTCCAAATATCTTAAAGGCTGTCACATGGAGGAGGGAGAATGCTTGTTTTCTCCTGCTCTGGACCAATGGCTTCAAGTTGCAAGAAAGGAAATTCTGACTAAACATTCACAAAAACTTTCTGACAGTCAGAGCTGTTTGGCAGTGGAACAGACTCCCACAAGAGGTGGTGGACTCTCCTTCCTTGGAGGTTTTTAAACAGAGGTTTGATGGCCATCGATCCCGGAGCACGTTCTGTCATGAGCACATTCAGGGGGAACAGAACAGCTTGGGTGGGGAAAGGGATGGGAAACTGGGTGGGATGGAATGGAGTGTCCTAGAAGATGTTGCCTGGCTGCCTCCCTGAACAGGACCACACCCACAACTGCAACATTTTGTTGCAGATCCCATTTTGGGGGAGGGGGTGGAACGTGCACAAGAATGATGAACTATAGGTGCATAAAACAAAACCCAATGCGAAGTAAGCAAAGACGACAAGTTGGGGTGCAGGGGGATAGAACAGATGTATTTCCAACAACGGGAGCTGCTTTTCCTTCTTACCATTTTAGCGTCCAGATTCTCCGCATCCTGAGGGTGGAAGACAGTCATGAGGGCTTCGGTACTAACCATCTTGCTGTTGTCTTTGTGGCTTGCCATCGGCTGCCCCTCAAAATAGTCTGTGAGAGGCTCAGCATTCGAGCCAGAAGCAACCTGCAAAAAACGCATTTACGACAGGAGTTGTGAAGCAGAAAAAGAGAAGCAGAAAAAGCAGGCACACCTCCAAGTGACCTCCTAAACCTTCTGAAAAGTCCCCCTATTCTGGCGTTAGGTGGTATATGAACTAACAACAAGCTCCTTCAGTTTGCAAACATGTGCCTGGTCCCCAAAAGTTTGCTAAAGGTAAAAGGGATCCCTGACCATTAGGTCTAGTCGTGACCAACTCTGGGGTTGTGGCGCTCATCTCGCTTTATTGGCCAAGGGAGCCGGCGTACAGCTTTCGGGTCATGTGTCCAGCAGGACTAAGCCGCTTCTGGTGAACCAGAGCAGCGCACGGAAACGCCGTTTACCTTCCCGCCGGAGTGGTACCTATTTATCTACTTGCACTTTGACGTGCTTTCGAACTGCTAGGATGGCAGGAGCAGGGACCGAGCAATGGGAGCTCACCCCATTGCAGGGATTCAAACCGCCGACCTCCTGATCTCCCCTGACTCAAAGGAACATAAGGAGAACTCTGTTGGATCAGCTCAATGGCCCAACTAGCCCAGAGTCTTCTTCTCACAGTGGCCAACCCAGGTGCCTATTTTTGGAAGGCCCTGAGAAACTCTCCTCTCCTTCATTTTCCAGCAACTGGAGTTCAAAAGCATAGTGTCTCCCATGAACACAGCCGTCATAAAAGACCGCCCTCCCCACCCCAGAGTCCTGCAATGAATTAGACAAACAGAGCCTTTACCTCTGTGCTCATGCTATGCTGTTGGCTTGCTGTGGTATCACATTTCTTCTTCAGTGTTGCCACCAGTTGTTCAAAATCCCGCACTTCGGAGAAACGGAAGGCTCTCTTCCCTCTGGTAGCGATGCTGACAGCTTTGCTACCAGGATCAGACACCTCAACTGATACAACCTGCAAGTGTTCGCATGCACAAAGATGGCAGTAAGATTGCACTCTTACAAGGCTCGTTCTCACTAAATTTGGCCAAGCAGTTAAGGCTTCAAAAGCCTCATTCACTCCGAGGACAGCTAGGGCTTACACTACAGCTGAGTCCAGGAGGTTCGCCCTCTTTTAATTTTGCTTTCAAAGCAGAATCATACTGCTTTAAACAACCATGGCTTCCCCCAATGAATCCTGGGAGATGTAGTTTGTTAAGGGTGATAGGAGCTGTATCTCTCTCTCTGTGGGGTGAACTACACTTCCCAGGAGCGTGATATGCTTTGCCAGGGGCATGATATGCTTTAAATGTATAGAGTGTAAACCCACAACTCACGAGCACATTTGACTTTTGCACATTCAGCTTTACGTGCTTGGCAAAAAAATTAAAATAAAATAAAGAGGGAGCAGAAAGGGGACGGGAAAAAAGACTTCGGCAATTCCACCTGCCATTGAATCCAATGTTTTGATAATACATGGATTTGGCTTTAGGCACGATCGCCAGAACATAATCCTCATGTAAGTTGCTGGCTTGCTGTTTGTAGCTATACTCGAACATAGCTCAGTCAGTACAGCGTGAGACTCTTAATCCCAAGGTTGCGGGTTCAAGCCCCACGTTGGGCAAAAGAGTCCTGCACTGTAAGGGATTAGACTAGATGGCTCTTGTGGTCCCTTAAAAGGTAAGGGACCCCTGACCATTAGGTCCAGTCGTGACCAACTCTTGGGTTGCACGCTCATCTTGCTCTATAGGCCGAGGGAGCCGGCATTTGTCCGCAGACAGCTTCCGGGTCATGTGGCCAGCATGACTAAGCTGCTTCTGGCGAACCAGAGCAGTGCACGGAAACGCCGTTTACCTTCCCGCCAGAGTGGTACCTATTTATCTACTTGCACTTTGATGTGCTTTCGAAGTGCTAGGTTGGCAGGAGCAGGGACCGAGCAACGGGAGCTCACCCCGTCATGGGGATTCGAACCGCCGACCTTCTGATCAGCAAGTCCTAGGCTCTGTGGTTTAACCCACAGCGCCACCCACGTCCCCTTGTGGTCCCTTACAATTCTACTATTCTTTTGTCTTTTGGAGGGGCACCAGGATGGGGCCATTTGGCACCCAGAGCCAGAAAGTACCAGTCTGATTTACTGAGTGCGTCTCCACCCTGCCCTGCCAACAATTTCAAAAGGACTGCAAAAGTGTTGTTAAGATCCTAGCATTAAAATAGTAATAATATCACAACTTCTGGTAAAACAATAAGATGAAAAAAAGCAGTTAAACCCAGTAACAAGCCCCTCAACTTGGATGTTTGCTAGACTGCAGTTGCTTTGATTCTAGAATGGGAGGCAGACTTGACAACAGAGTGGCAGGTGGCGGCAGCTTAGCCTTGGCTCCCACCTGACTCACCTCTCTTAGAGGGATGATTACGCAGCACAGGCAACCATCCTGGCTGGCAAAGCAGACGTAGTTCTCCGAGATGCACATTTTCCCCAGAGTATTGTAGTGGCTGAAAGGCACCCATAAGAAACACTCGTGCACTTCCCGCAGACACTCCTCCTTCGGCAGCCTGAAGAAGGCATTAAACTGCTCACTGTGGGCTCTGCTTTCAAGCCCTCTGGAGAGGAGAAAAAACAAGGGGGGGGTAAAGAAAGAAGTGTGGTGGGTTAATTATGTTTGCCTTGCAAAACAGAGGCAGGAAGAAACCACAGTTCTTTCCAAGTTATCTGTGTTTATGTTGCTTTCGTTTAGCAAGATTTAAGCACCGTTCAATCAAAACTATAAACAAACTTATAAGCGGTTTGCATTTTAAAATGCTGTAAAATATTCATTTTTTTTTAAAAAAAACCACCACTATACAAAAACAGTAAGCCTAATAAAATGATCAAAAAAGAAGGGCAGGGGGCCAGGTTTTTAAAAACTAACGTCCCTACATAATAAAATTACACATCTGGACAGAATTAAGTTAGGTGGGGAGGCTGAGCAGCCTAAACAAAGCCCCACTGAGCCTCTGGACTCTTCGGGCCTTCGTTCGCCCTCAATGAAGTCCTCTTCTGAGCTCCAGGGAGGGTCTCCTCGTGAGCCACAAGGGCTCTCTAGCTCTCCTGCCATTCCCTGGTATGATTCCATTTATTACCCCGCTACACATATACGTGGTTGCACTCGAATAGATCTCATGCAAGTGTGTGTGTGTGTGTGTGTGTGTGTGTGTGTGTGGAATGCCTGTAAATCTCTAGGTCGTGTACAAAAATAATATAAAATCACCATCATAGGAAGATCACAGGAAGCTGTTTTATACAGTGCCAGACAGCTCAGTATTTCCCAAACTTGGGTCTGTTTTTTTGGACTACAATTCCCACCATCCTTGACCACTGGTGCTGTTAGATAGGGATGATGGGAGTTGTAGTCCAAAAACAGCTGAAGACCCAAGTTTGGGAAGCACTGATCTAGTGGATATGGACTACACAGGCTGGCAGTTTAGGGTTTCAGGCAGGGTGTCTATCCCAGACCTACCTGGAGATGCTGGGGATTGAACCCAACACCTTCTGCTCGCGAAGCAGATGCTCTACCAATGAGTTGCAGCCCCTTACTAGAATATCATCCCCAGCTCAGCTTTAGAAGCAAGCAGAGGCAGAAGGTCTTTTTCATTATTATAATACACACACACACACATTACCTCTTAGTGATTTGCAGGGGATCATGGAGGACGGGGTCATTATCGAACGTCTCCTTGTCAAAGAGTCTTCGAACGGCATATAGGGCCAGCTGCTCCATCAGAAGGAATGTTTCACTGATGTGCAGGAACATGGAAAAATAGTGATCCGCCCCCCGGGAGCAGACGTGGATGCTCTCTGTCAGGATGACGTTGGACGACTTTTCGAGCACTGAGATTTCATCCCAGGATATAACAAGTTTTACTGCAGGTGGGAACAAAAGAAATATGTTCATGCCTTTCGGCTTCACGGTGGACAGCTATTTTCCTTCAACCCTAAAGGGAGCACCCCATGAAATATTTTGCGTTTCCACGGAAAGATACCACTGCTTCACATTAGTCTTAAAACATAACAGCATTAAATTTCCTCTTTTAAGCGCTACACGTCCAGCTTTGACAACCTGGTGTTTCTGGTCACGTTCAGACCATACATTTGAAGGACGATGATGCCACTTTGAACAGTCATAGTTTCTCCCAAAGAATTCTGGAAGCTGTAGTTTCTCAAGGGTGCTGAGAGTTGTCCATTCCCTTCCCAGAGCTACAATTCACAGATCAATCCCTCTTCCTCATCAATGTTCATTCGGCATTCCAGTCTCACTGAAAATGCCCAGTCCTCATTGGGCTGTTTTTAGGAGTTTGGGGGTGGACATACTGATTTCTCCAATCCAATTTTGATTTCTCCACTGTTTTCTATGGACAGCATTCACTCTCATCGTTGATGAGATTTCAAAATAGCTTCTAGAAAACAGATTTAAGGACAGCACAAATATCCAGGACATACATTCAGCAGCTGGAGAAGGTTGTCAGGACAAATATGTCTCTATATGTTTCCAGAAACTACAAGGAGTGGGGTACCTGTTGTATCTCAACAGGGAGGCTGTCCCACAAGACGGGGCAACCACAATGAAAAGCTCTGCTCCAAATACAGAGACCTAATGGGCATATGGAAACAGCTTTGACTGGCTGGCTAACCCAGATGAGGGTATCCAATGGGTCTCAAATCCTTGGCAAGTTACAATAGCGGTTCCAATGCTCAAGAAGGCGGTTTCTGCATGTGCTCAGATGCTAATGCAGAGAGGATCTTGGTACATATTAGAATTCTAAAATGGAACATGCTCATTCTTTTTTTCTTGTTTATGGTGTATTTATACTGATCTGTTTTGCGGTACAAGGTTTACAAGCTGTGCTTCTGCTTAAGAAAGCAGTTACAGTGGTAACTCGGTTTTCAAACAGCTTAGTTCCCGAACAACTCAGAACCCGAACGCTGCAAATCCAGAAGTAGGTGTTCTGGTTTTCGAACTTTGCCCCGGAAGCCAAACGTGCTCCTGAGCTTCCGTTTTTACTGTTGCGCAGCAAATTTGAGTCCGCCGCATAGAAATTAAGGCTTTTTTACTCGCATTTTACCCTTAAGCAGCAAATTTGAGTGTCTCCCCCCTTATCGTAATTAAGGCTTTTTTTTTGCTCCCGTTTTACCCTTAAGCAGCAAATTTAAATCCCACCCCCCATAGTAATTAAAGCATTCCATTTCTGATTGAGGTTCTGAGGTGATATTTGGTGCTTTTCTTTTTGCTATTTTTTGCGTTTTTGTTTGTGTGGCTTTTTCATTTTTGTGTCTGTGGCTTGTTCTTCATTTTACGATTGATTGATTGATTGATTGATTGTGTGACTGTGGAAATGGATAAAAGCCCCCCATCCAAACAATGACTATAATCAGTGCAGGTAAGAAAAAAATTAGTTTTAATTTTTATCATCTACAATGCTGTCTTATTTATTTTAGAGTACAGAACGTTGATTATTGCTTTCATTTTATGGATCAATGATCTCGTTAGATAGTAAAATTCATGTTAAATTGCTGTTTTAGGGGTTGTTTTTAAAAGCCTGGAACAGATTAATCTGTTTTGCATTACTTTCCATGGGAAAGTGTGCCTTGGTTTTGGAACGCTTTGGTTTTGGAACGGACTTCCGAAACGGATTAAGTTTGAGAACCAAGGTACCACTGTACTTCCCTTTATCTTTATGTTATGTTTTTTGATAGACAGTTGTCTTTTAAAGATAAATATTAATTAATCCACTGGTAGCTTCAGACATAAAGCTCATTTCGAAAGGGAATCACGGCGAACGGCAGAACTCCACTTACTTTCAGCTCCCAGTAGGAAGGAGTAAAAGCTCAGAAAGTTGGTGCTCAGATACAGCCATCCTTGGCAGGGCACCCGGCCTCTCCAGTAGCTGCATGAGTAGTACGTCACCAGCTTCTCTTGTTCAGGTAGCCCGAAACACTTCCCGAACTTCAGGTGAGCCTCACGGAACTTCTCGGGATCCTCCTCTCTTATTAAGGACCCTTTTCCTTCTTCGGCAATCAAACCCTAGGGGGAAAAGGTGAATGAGGTGATGATTGCCAGGTAATCTACCCAAGTCACTCCCCTGAAGCCAAGAGCCTCAGGCCACTGCTTTGTTATGGGGCCAGAGGCAACAGCAGGCAGAGCAACAAGTATGGGCAGTAGACTTATTTCAGAACCCCCCTTGTATAGCTGCTCTATCCTGTACCCAGAAGTGTTGTCAGAGCAGAAAAGCTCAGGTCCAGTTAGGGGTGCAGCCTAGGGAGGGTTTTGAGGGCCAGGCAGCAAGGCCTAGAGGTCCAGATTCAGTCCCAGAGCCTTTCAACACCCTCCCCTCTGCAACTTTTCTGCATTCCACTATGGCCCCTGGATGCTGGGTAGACACCTGGTTTTCAACATCTTGATATATCACCAACGAAACATCATGATCCACCAATATATTACAATGTCTAGAATAAGGAGGGAGCTATGTAGAGACACTGTTTGGCTTCACTGTCCCCCGCCCCCATATTGTGATTTTTGCTGGTGCCGCTGCCCCCTCCATGAGGCAGGGGAGAGCTAAGCCAGCAGAGTTAACAGGTGTTGCAGGAATCAAGAGAAGCATTGGCTGGCTTCATGGTTTTTCCCACACTGTGATTTTATCACGATGTGGATTTTAAAGTGGTTTTGGACGATATATCACCCAGCCCTAATACTGGGTGCAGGAGTCCCAAAGTTGCTTCGAACCAGCTTCTAACGTACTCTGATCTTCCCATGCACAAAGCTGGTGATGTCCTCACTGGAATCGAACACAGAGAGAGTCGTCATCACATTCTGCTCTAGCCAGTCCCAGTGCGCTGTTATTTCTTCTCTGCTGGCTCCTGATAGGAAACATTAACTAGTATTAAATAAACTTCACTGGGTACACTAGAAGATCCTCCACCAGCTGGGTAAACAAGAGTTCCCCCTTTTTCCCCCCAGCGACAATCTCCTATCTTGTTGCAAAGTGAGAAAAAAGAGCACTGAGTATTCTGCTGATATTATTCTCTATTGGCCCTTCTGTCTTTTTTAGTGCAGTTACCCCAAGAAAAGGGACTTGGGGGAGAATCAGAAGTAATTGAAATTGAGTTGAAAATAGGCTTATGATCACAGGGGGCTGCCTTACAGCAAATCAAATATTTTGTTTGTCTTGCTGAGTATCATCAAGGGCCCCATCTGTACTATGCATTTAAAGCAGTATCATATAACTTTCAGCAGTCATGGATTCCCTAAATTAATTCTGGGAGCTATAGTTTCCTAAGGGTGCTGAGAGTTTTTAGGAGACCACCTATACCCCTCACAGAGTGACAATTCCCAGAGTGGTTTCACAGTCATTCCCTCTTCCCAAGGAATTCTGGCGATTGGAACTCTAAGAGAAGAATTGGGGGGTGGGTCTCTTAACACCTCTCAGCACTACAGTTCCCATAATTCTTTAGCAGAAGCCATGACTGCTAAAACTGGTATGATGCTGCTTTAAATGTATAGTGCAAGCGGGCCCTACATCAGGGATGGAGAACCTATTAAGAGGACTTGAGGATGAGCTTCAGAAAACAATTTCTCATTGGCTTTAGGGTGACACGTCCTTTGGTAAACAGCTCCCAGGTACTGCAGGAAGACAAACATGATTCTCGCTGTGCTTCTGAACAAAAAAACAATAAAACGGATTTCTCTCTCTCTCTCTCTCCTTTGTGTGTGCTTTCTTGGAGTCACTGAACAATTATCTGCATGAGGTTCCAGAGCACACAAGATTCAAGTGTCAGCAAGGCAAGCATTGCACTTAATATAATAGCACCTGGTTTTCTCATGGAGGGGATACGGTGGGGGGGCATGGATGGCTTGGAGGACCCTATCCATAGCTTCACACTGAATCCAAGAGAAACACATGCAAACATTTGTAAAGGGAACATAGAAAGCTGCCTTTAGCCTCATTTGCGCTACAGATTTAAAGCGCCATGCTACCGCTTCAAACGGCCATGGGTTCCACAAACAATCCATGCAGATGTAGTTTGTCCAGGGTGCTAAGAGTTATGAGGAGATCCCCTATTCCCCTCACAGCATAGCTGTCAACTTTTCCCTTTTTTTAAAGGGAAATTCCCTTATTCTGAATAGGATTCCTCGCAAGAAAAGGGAAACGTTGACAGCTATGCCTCACAGAGCTACAATTCCCAGAGCAGTTTAACAGCCAAGCCTTCTTCCCTGGGAACTGTAGCTCTGTGAGGGGAATGGGGGGGGGTGTCTCCTCACAACTCTCAGCCTACCTTAGCAAATTACAGTTCCCTGAATTCTTTGGGGGGGAAGCTACGACTGTTTAAAAAGTGGTATTGTGGTGCTTTAAACATAATAGCACAAATAGAGCCTTAGATTATTTGGTCCATCTAGCTCCATACTGCCTGTTCTGGCTGGCAGTAGCTCTCCACGGTCTCAGGAAGAGGCCTTTCCCCATCATTTGCCTCCTGACCCTTTTAACTGGCAGAGGCTTGACAACCATATGTCAGGAGTGCTCTGATGGTGTTTCCTGCTTGGCAGGGGGTTGGACTCGATGGCCCTTGGGGTCTCTTCCAACTCTAGGATTCTATGATTCTATGATTGATCCTGGGTCCTTCTGCATGCAAAGCATGTTCTCTACCACTGAACAACCGTCCTTCCCAAGGAACTGGGGGGAAGTGATGGGAACCCAGATCTGACCCAAAGGTTTGATGTCCCCCTACCTCCCCCCACCCCCCGCACACTAAACTAAAAGTGAAGTCTTTGTTCTGTATCAGGCAGCATTTCTTCCCCACAATGACAAGGCACCCCAAGTTATCACTGCCATCGTCCTGAGCTCGGCTCAGTTCTGAATTGTATGTACTCACCACATGCAATAGACCAGTAGACTTGAGAATCTGGTGTCTGGTGCAGGATGCGAAAAGGGGCAACTTTTGACGTAGAGTCCAAAACTGCATCCAGGGTCCCCACCAGGATGCCTGTGGGATATAGGACAAAGCTTGAGAGCACAATATATACAGTTGTACCTCATGTTACGTTTGCTTCATGTTACGTTTTTTCAGATTGTGTCCCGCGACGACCCGGAAGTACCAGAAAGGGTTACTTCCGGGTTTTGCCACTCGCGCATGCGCACAAGCGCCAAATCGCACCGCGCACCTGCACAGATACGGCACTTCAGGTTGCGGGCTTTTCATGTTGCGAACGGGCCTCCGGAACAGATCCCATTCGCAACCAGAGGTACCACTGTACAAGGTATGGTTTGCAGCGTCTGTTAGAGGCCGGGTTTTGCCATCCATATGGTCCAGAGAATGATGTATACTCTGGAGCAAGGAAGATGGCAGCTGAGTGGTACATAGGGCCAGCTTTGGGACTGGGCTAGGGAACAACGGTACTGGAAGAAGGTTAAACAGCAAGGTAGGTATTATCTATAGATACATATACAGCTATAGCTATAGCTATAGCTATAGCTAGGGAGGGTGGAAATCACGGGTGTCCTGGCTGTATTTGCATTCCCTGGCTTTCAAGGACTGGAGTATAGAGTAGAACAGGGTTTCCACAACTTGGATCTCCAGCTGTTTGGGGACTACAATCCCCATCATCCTTGACCACTGGGTCCTGCTAGCTAGGGATGATGGGAGTTGTAGTCCCAAAACAGCTGGAGACCCAAGTTTGGGAAACACTGGACTAGACCGTTCTCCCCAAATTGAAGAAGGTGAAAACTTTTTTTTTACCAGAGGGGAAAGGAGAATAAGTTGCAAGTGGGCATTTCTAGTGAAAAAAAAGTGTGCTGAATCCCAAAACATTGGGCTGCATTTTTTGTTCTTATTATCTTGATGGCCAAGTTGGAACATAGCCACCAATTTTGGTTACTGTGTGCAATCACACCTATCTGCCATAGGTTGTCATATCACCTTTTGTAGCCACCTTCACAAAGATTACTGAATAGTTTACATTTTAAAAATGGGCCCATAAACAAAAAAGTTAATTGCATTTTGCCCCCCATGTTGCCATTTTTCCAACTTGTGAAATTCACGAAAACCCACCTGCAACCAACTCTCCCAAAATGCATTCAAGTTTTTTAAGAGGCCTTTTCAGGATGGGCAACATTGCATTGCATTGCATGATTCCATGTGTGTATTACCAATGGTGCTTTGTACACCTCCTTCTGGCAACTCTTCCAGCCAAACACCTTGCTCTGCTTTCCTTTGGACCACATCAGTGAGACCAAAAGGGGGGTCTTGTTGTCTGGGCAGCCCAGGATGTCCACACACACTGCCCAGGCTTGCGTCCCAGAGAGGTCATTTCGGTGCTGCAAATGCAGCAATTTGAATTCACCCCTCAGAGGCGAACTCCATTGTCTCTCTGGATACCAAGAGCCGTGTTGAATTACCACTGGCAGCTGGGGCCCATTGGGACTTCTAGAGACCAACCATAGGTACAGCCAGTGCTAATGATGGGCAGAGCCACCCCCTTACTGGTTGGATGTAAGAAGGCAGGCAAGTGAGTCTGGCTGAGAGCAGGCTGAGATTGGTGGGGCAGTACCCTATTAATGGACCAGCTTCCATGGTGCGTTACACAAGAGGAAATCCTAAAACCCCAAGTGTTCAACTCGACGACACCATGAGTCTGCTGAAATGCAAATCAGGAACCAACTGTTGCTTAACCAGCCAGCATGGATTGTTCCCTACATTTCGTTGCCACATAGTTGGCCTTCAAATTACAGATCACAGGAACGTAAGAAGAAGAAGAAAAACCCTCCTCCTGTGCTGGATCAAAGGTCTATTCAGTCCATGGTTCCTGTCCAACAGCTCCCAACCAGCTGCCTCTAGGAAGGCTATAAGCAACCAGCTTCTTGTACTCAGTCCTAGCCATCTGGTAAGCAGGAGTTCACTGTCCGCCTCTGAAAAGGGAGGTTGCATGTAGTCAACATGACTAACAGATCTGGAGTGACCTGCCCTTGTGGCATTGAATTCTGCAGAATTCTGTGAAAGGAGCACTAACATTTTGCCTACTCCTGAACTAACCAATGACCAGGTTCACTGGATGAGCCCGAACTCTTAGTGCGAGGGGCTTATGGGTGGGAACATCTTCTCTCAAACGACTCTCCCCCACCACTTACCATGTTTCTGCTGCGCATGCTCATGCCAAGATGCACGCAGCACACAATGAAGCCCAAAACTGGCTTGCTAAGAGGAGGGAGCTGCAAAATGAACTCCCCACCCCCTCACCCCACAACGATGCACAGGAACCACAGATCAATTCCTTAACATTTTAGAATAGCCATTAGTTGCTAAAACGAATCCGCGGCTCTCTTAAACGTTTGATAAGGGATGAAACACCCACACAGAGGGATCAATAAGTTGAGTCAAGCAGACAGACCTCATCCGGGACGGCGTCAGAACTTTGTATCGTTGGACGGGGTTGCCAGGGCTTCAGCCAGCTGACTCTCCAAGTGACCTGACATAGCATCACCCCAGGGGATTGTGGGGAAATTTGTCCCAGCACTGCTCAGAATGCTAGGTATTCATCAGCAGTAGGTGGTGGAGGAGCCATTGGAGGTTGCCCAGCAAAGCCAGGTGCCAACTCTGGCTCTAATGAAATCTACTAGCTTGGCTTGCTGCATTGCTCAAATCTGTCAGTGCCAGATAAACCTGAGGGGGCCCAGCAGCAGGTGAGGGGGCCCAGCATCAGAGGAACGCGCTCCTCAAACACAGAACCAGATTTGAATTTCATTTCAGTGAGGGAGAGAGATAACACTTGCAGTCCGAAACCTAGAACTATTGCTTTTCCTGCATGTGTAATCTAATCTTCCCCTCCACTTCAGAGCCCTTAACCGCGACATTACGGATTACATCTAGATTCATTGGAAGAACGCTTCCTTGCTGAATTATTCATCTCGCCAGGCGCGTTTTGCAGCTGCCTCCATCTTCGCAGAGACTTCTTTTATCAGAACACCTTCTAATCTATTCCCGTTGCCCAGTTCCCATAATGACCATACTACAGGGCAGTGGTACTAGTCCACATTTCCCAGAATGCAGAACTCCCAAAGGCAGCTTCTTATGGCAACGTCTCGGGAAAAGGAAGTGTTCTTGAAACACCAAAACATGCTCTGTATCAAATCAAGAGGGGCGACATTTCGTCACCATAAAAAGGCGGCTTGCAAATTACCTCTCAAACTTATGCAATGCCTCTTTCCCTCACACATGCCTGCTTCAGCAAGGGGAGGAAAACCAATTAAAGTTGACAAAAACTTTCCTGTTTGCCTGGTCAACGAATGATTGAAAATGGCATGGTGCTGGGTTTGCTAGGCAAGCTGTTCATTGAGCAATCTATCCTGATTTGCTGGCGCAGAGGTCAAACTTGTCCACATCAATCAATAGTTTATCCTGTACACTTTAGTTTATCCCAGAGGCTCCCAATCTTATTTGGTCTACCGCCCCTTTTTCAGAAAGAAAGAAAGAAATTACTCAGTGCCCCCCTGGAAATCTACCTTCTTTAAGCAAACAAACAGAAAGATGCAGTGACAAATTTACGTTCTTTTTATGTACCGATATTTCTACCTATGTCCTAGTAGAGAAAGATGTTGTAAATAAGACACCTTGAAACTTGAAATTATATATTTTTTAAAAAATTAAAATCTAACCATAGTAACATTTGCATTGCACACAGAAAATTAACAAAGGATAATATTAAAATAAAAATTACGATCTGCTGGTGTTGCAGCCCGCCTAAAGGTAAAGGACCCCTGACAGTTAAGTCCAGTCGCGAACGACTGTGGGGTTGCGGCACTCATCTCGCTTTATAGGCCGAGGGAGCCGATGTTTGTCTGCAGACAGTTTTTCCACGTCATGTGGCCAGCATGACTAAGCCGCTTCTGGCGAACCAGAGCAGCGCACGGAAACACTGTTTACCTTCCCACCAGAGCGGTACCTATTGATATACTTGCACTTTGACGTGCTGCTTTTGAACTGCTAGGTTGGCAGGAGCAGGGACCGAGCAACGGGAGCTCACCCCGTTGCGGGGATTCGAACCACTGACCTTCTGATTGGCAAGCCCTAGACTCCCACCTGCCATTGGCCAAATAGGCATGCAAGCCTTGATCCACTTCCCGGGTGAAGCCGAAAAGGGTTCACCCGAGCCCGGGGGAGGGGGGGATACCCCCCACCTCCAGCATGACAGCCGGAACCAGGGGAGGCATTGTCATCATCCCACAATAGCATCTGATCTGGCAGTCAACGTCTTTCTTTCTTTCTTTCTTTCTTTCTTTCTTTCTTTCTTTCTTTCTTTCTTTCTTTTATTTTCATTTCTATACCACTTTATATTTTTAAGAAAAATCTCAAAGCGGTTTACAGCATATTAAACATCAATAAAACAATCCAAGAACCAGAGGTGGGGGGAAATAGGAGCCTCCAGATTTTGGGTTCCAACTCCCGTCAGCCCCCAGACAGCAAGCTCAGAAATAACGGAATTCCAACAGTATCCCCCACAACCTCAGGCCTAGACACTGACTCTGTCTCACACAACATACTTATCAATGAAAAAATTGTGCAGAGGGAATAGTTAAAAGATGTGATGTTATTTTCTTTTAAGTCCCAGAACTGAATATCCTATATTAATATAAAGGGTATGAATTTTGGCAGAAAGCATTTGCACTGATTACCGGATTACCGCCTTTCACCAGATAAAAACACAGTTTCTAACTGCAATATTAGTCATAAAGCAAAAGGGGGGAGGGAATCTCCGTGACTCAAAGCTAGCTACAGTGCTTCCAACTAAATTATTCTTTCTACATCCCCTTTGGCACTATTCAATATAAAACAAACTGCAAACTCTAAGATCCTGGCCTCACACCAACAGGCAAGCTCATTAAAGTTTCAAAAGCGCGGAGTAAAATATCATAGCTAGGTATCCCCCAAAGCCAAAAAGTGACGCTAGCGAGTGTATCTGTACATGTGCATATGTATGTGTATAATGCATTTGTGATCGTTATGTTACCTGAGATAAACGGTTGCTTTATTAAGGCTCATGCTCTGGGTCAGTCTCATCAGCCTTGCAAATGCCCACTTGCCTGGCAGCCTGTGGTGGGTATCAATTGCTTCCAGGCATAGGAGAGAGTTTGTCCATTAGAAAAGGACAGGTTCCTACCCCTCCCCAGCCCACGCCCTATTACAGGCCATCAATCTGCTACAAATGACTAACACAAGCGTAGGTTGCTGTGCCGATGGGCTGGTGACGCCTTTGGACGGATCCGCATAGCAGGCATAACCCTATGCACGTGGCGATTGCAAGGACAAAAACGGGGCAACACTCTCCACTGCTTATAGGAAGCACAGCACACAAGCAAGATGCATGTGGCCCAGTTCAACAGCCTCCTGGGGGTTGCATCAGCAGCAGAAGCAAGCCATTTTTTTTTCTGACAAAGCATGCTGCTGCTGCTGCTGCCTCACTCAAACAACCACCTGCTTTGAGAGCAGGTGTTGTGCAGTGGATTAAGGTTGAAAGCCAGGAAGAACTGGGCCATCAGTTGCAAACTCTGTGCCAGCTTCAGGGCGCACCCCACCCCCCAACAAACAGAGAAGGCAATATTGGCTTACTGGAAACTGCCTCAGACCAGGTAAGGCTCTTTGTGCAGGTAGCTCAGGTTGTACCCCGAGATTGGCAGCAGCTCTCCAGGACTGCAGGCAGAGGGCGGTTTTCCACATCACCTGCAACCTGATCTTTTCTTTTAAAACAACAACTTGATTTATTCATTTATTTATTTTGAGATGTGCAGATAGTTAGCCCTAATATAGAGCAGCTTTCTCTTTAACCTATGACTAATGGTTCTTTGGGTTTGAACCAGAAGCTGCAGCTGGAGAAGAACGATGGCGACTGGAACAATTGGTCATAAGCATGTTGCTTAAAACATTGCACGGGCTGCCAATTTGCTAACATGCCAAGTTCCAAGTTATAGTACTGTTGAAGGCAAACGAATCCCCATAACGACCTTGGACCACATTGTCTGGGGGAATGCCTTTCCCCAGTATAGATGGCCTGATCACTACAATTGTTAGATCAGGCCTTCTAACTGTCCTGCAGCCTGTGCAGATCCATCTGGAGACAACCAGGAGAAAGGTTGTGTTGGCACCCACCTTTTGGAATAAAGTCCCAAGGCGACCTTGCTTGGGCTTTGACTCAGAAGTCTCCCAAGTCCCATCATTCCCAACTACTGGCCAGGCAGGCTGGGGCTGATGGGAGTTGGAGTTCAACAGCATCCAGAGTAGTGCAGGTTCCCCATCTGTGGTTTAGATGCTCATTCAATACTTATTTACTCAAGTATTTGATGCCACTGTTCATCTACTGCGGATAATTTGCATTTTCTGGTTTTACTGGAGATAAGTTTGCACACTTGCCTGGGATGTAAGGCAGTGGTATAAAAATGAATTATGAATAAACAAACAAACAAACAAACCTTTGCAATGTACTGAATGGGGCTGGCGTTTCTTCTGAACAAGCATGTTTAGCAAGTGTGTGCTGGGGTGTGTGCGATGTAACTTACTTTTAGCACCACAGTCAGGCCATCCTGAGTCTACATGCTGCTTTTGCTTCTCAACACGCTGTTTCTGTTGCGGATGCAATCCCTAGGAGGCAACTGAACCGGGGCACAGGTATTTAGGTAGTTATCTCACCTGCAGGCTTTCCAGTGGGGAGGGCTATACCCCAAACATAGGTAACATACTGCCTTATGCTGAGTAAGACCATTGGGCCAACCTAGCTGAGCATCACCTACACTGACCGGCAGCTGATCTCCAGGGTCTCAGGAGGGAGTCTCTCTCAGCCTTACCTGCAAACTGAACCTGGGATCTTCTGCATGCTGCGCTTAAGCCCTGCCCGGGGAGGGTGGGGGGGAGCTACAGCTCAGCACAGAAGTAGAGGCATTTCCGCAGAGGAAGCTCCAAGTTCATTCTCCTCCATGCGTGATGAGCCGCTGCAGCTGCTGACCCTACTGGTCCATGCAACAAAACTAATGGGTGGTAGGCAAGCAGCCAAGCAGATTGACAAAAGAAACACATTTCCCCCCCCCCCCCCCACAAACAATGCATAATCAGCTCATGGAATTTCACCAGAACCAACTTAGATGGCCAGTAACTCTTTTGTGTGTGCAGGGCTGTGCTTTTTTTAAGCGTCCATCAAACTGAAGGGGGGGGCGGGGATTCAATTCTTAAAGGCTCTTTGCTTTGTTAGCTTAATTGAACCTTCACATTCAGTGGCCATGTATCTCTGAACTCACCAGGTGCTGGGGAAGAACATGGACAGACATCAACATCATGTCCAGAACACAGGAACAGAACACTGAATTAGATGTGGGTGGGGTTTTTTTAATCAGGGCAGGGAATGTGAAGCCTGGGGGCTGGTGGAAGCTCTCCATCCATCTCCATTTGTATCCTTAGATCAATCTCAAGACCCTGACTGGTCAGGCTTCACACCACAAGTGCATTTTTGCCTGGCTGGAATCACAGAATTGAAGAGTGGGAAGGGACCACGAGAGTCATCGAATCCAACCCTGTGCAATGCAGAAAGAACTTTTGCCCAACGTGGGGCTAAGGTTAAGAGTCTCAGCTTCTTGGATGGATGATGGAGTGCGTGAAAAAACTAGCCTACCATGCAAAGTTAAAATGCACTCAACTTCTCCACACCTGCATGGGGCCCTTGAAGGATGCTGCAGAAGGGTATGTTTCCTGCAGGCTGGACAAGGATTCTCTGCCCTTGGTTTTTGTTATTCTTCAGTCCCTGTTCCACACTGTAACTAATCCTCAGTACACACCACTGAAAAAAAAGATGCAACTGGAAAATTGCTTTCCCTGCCTCCATTTGGCTCTCCTTTCTCTGTGGTTTGTCCTACAGCAAATGTTCTGATTGTAAATGCCTTGGGGCAGGGGCCTGCCCTCTTGTGCTTTGTTAAACTGCCACGCAGATAGAAGACACACTTATGAGTAGTTATAACAGGAGTTTTAAATGTTGCCTTGAGCTCGTTTGGAAAAGCGAGGAAAGCGTAATGACAGGAACAGCAACAATCAAACAGAACGAACAACAATTAAGTAGAATTTCGCCTGACCAAGAGAAGCAATTTATTCTACATAGCTGTTATGAAAAAATGTCTCATCCCTTATATACTCAATCAACGGCCATGTTCTGTAGGTGAGGGCCTCCTGCAGACAACAGGTCTTATCAGGGGATTCATTCCACAAAATGTAGGATCAGGGTCTTTAGTGTGGTGGCTCCTGCTTAGTCGGTAGAGCAGAAGACTCTTAATTTCATAGCCATGGGTTTGAGCCCCATGTTGGGTGAAAGATTCCTGAATTGCAGGGGGTTGAACTAGATGACCCTTACGGTCCCTTTCAACTCAACAATTCTATGAATTTTCTTCCCTTGACTATTCAGCAGACACTGTCTTTTTGGCACCTGCTGAAGACCTTCCTCTTCCAAAAAGCCTTTTAATAGCAGAGTTCCCTCCCCTGACTGCATCTGTATTGGAATGGCTTTTAGATGTTTCTATTGTTTTATTGCTTGTTTGTTTACCACCCTGGGCTCCTTGGGGAGAAAGAGTGGGATATATATTTAATAAATGAATGAATGAATGAATGAATAAAAGCATAGGAACCCTTGCCCTCACTTAGAATCAGGTGTTACCAGGTATTCTTTTATTTTGTTCATTTGTTTGCTTTGTTTCCTAGGTGTTTTAAGAGCTGTCATGCTAGGGAAAACACCAGCAACAGAATCTATTCCTGACCCAGAGATGCAGAAATGGGGCGAAACTTCGGCTGCCCACTGCGACCTTTCACACATCTCTGCAAGAAACCAGTTGCCTGCCCATTATTATTATTATTATTATTATTATTATTATTATTATTATTATTACTACTATTATTAAGAAGGTGGCGACACCCCGTGGTCATCTTAGCAAGCTAGAACTTTTAAGCACACCAGAACACAGCCAGTTAAAAATGACGGCAGCAGCAACACCATACCAAGCTGAGAACTAGAAAGTGTTTTCTTTTGCAAAGGTTTGCTAATCTGCTCCCTCCTGTGCTCTTAAATGCACCTGCTTCTCGAGACATTAGCAGGTAAGCAAGCTTTTATGCCACAGTCCAAAAGCTTCACCTGCTGGTCTCTTCACTTCAAGGGCAAAAAGGCGGTACCAGGCTCAGAGTGGACAAGAGGCAGAATAAAACACTGCTTCACACCAAGCTAGTTAAAACCTATGGAACTGACTGCCACAAAACACTGCAAATAGCCAATAAATTATACTGTTCCCCCCACTTTTTTTTTTAAGAAAGTAGATTAATTCAGAGGTGGTCTCCACCTTCGGCAGCAGTACAGTGGTACCTTAAGTTACATACGCTTCAGGTTACATACACTTCAGGTTACAGACTCCACTAACCCAGAAATAGTGCTTCAGGTTAAGAACTTTGCTTCAGGGTGAGAACAGAAATCATGCTCCAGCGGCACGGCGGCAGCGGGAGGCCCCATTAGCTAAAGTGGTGCTTCAGGTTAAGAACAGTTTCAGGTTAAGTACGGACCTCCGGAATGAATTAAGTACTTAACCTGAGGTACCACTGTATACCTCTTGAACAGCAAGTGCTTGAGACATACTATATAGAAAACCATTAGGCACAACAGTTGCATAGAGCTTCCCCGTTCAGGAGCAGTCAGTAACCCCTCGCAACTACCAGATGATGGCTTTGAACCCTGTTTCTGGGCTTTTCCTAAAAATATCTGATTGGCTACTGCTGGAAACAATATGCAGGGCATAACGAGGTGTTGCATTAGGCCATATGTAGGGGAACCTTTGGTCTTCCAGATGTTGATGAACTACAGCTCCCACCATTCCTGGCTGCTGCCCTTATTTGCTGGGGCTGGTGTAAGCTGAAGTTCAGCAACATCTGGAAGATGAAAGAACCCCCCCACCCCCACCCCGCATATGCCCTAAACTGGTCCTTTGGTCAGATTCATAGGTGGGACTGTTTTTGCCTTTCGGGACAGCTGACTACCTCATCTGCACTCAGAACCCCACCACAGCCAGGGTGCAAAAACAACTGGTGCAGTGAAGCGGACTAGGGCACCTCAGGGCCAAGAACGGGGACACGGGTTCGAATCCCCCCTGCATGTCCAAGTATATTTCAGCATTGAAATATACTTGTTGGAATCAAAGGTGCTTGTTGGAATCAAATCAGGTGTGGAGGGAAAGACCCATACCCGGATCTCACCCTAGAGTTCACCTGGTGTGGGGCCTTAGCTCTCAGCCTAAACTACCTCTCAGGGCTGTTGTGAGGACACAGCGCGCGTGGGGAGGGGGAAAGGGAAAGGGAGGGAGAAGACCCAAGTTGAAATCCCAGCTTGCCCTTGCAGGCGCAAAGCAATAACTCTCAGTCTAGCCCGGGCTCCCTCGCAGGGTTGTTGTGAGAATGCAAGGGGGGAATCTAACCGGGAGGGGCGGAAAAGAGGGAGAGGGAGGGAGCCGCTGCCTTACCGGTGAGCCCTCCTCCGCCTTCCTCCCCACAGCCTCTCCTCCTCTGCAGGACGAAGTACCGGTTGGAGCGCTCCAAGACCCACAGCTTCAGCGCGTTCTTCAGCAGCACCTCCTCGGGAGTCAGCCACATTATTGCTGCTTGCAGAGGCAGCTCCGCTCAGCCTTCCATGCCCGCCTCCCGCGCTGCGCGCTGCTCCTCCCGGGCTCCCACGTACGCAGACAGCCGGCCAGAGGCTCCCCGGGAGAGGCAGAGGGAGGGGGCGGGCAGGCGCGCGAGAGCTGCCCGCTGGGGACTGTAGTTCCAAGGGCTGCTCCTCTCCACGCCGTGCGCCTCCGTGGCGCACTACAAGCCCCGGCAAGCCTTGCGCAGCCAGCTCCCCCCACCCCAGGGCTGCTGCCTCTCCTCTAAGGGGCTGGCCGCCTTTGCCTTGACAGCTGGAGAGTTGGGGAGGGAAGGTTCCCCCCGCCACCGCACCCCAGCTCCCTCTGTTTGTTTTCAAAAAGTGGCCGACTTCTGCGGTTTGTTTCTTGGCTGAAGCCTTCCGGGGAGTGTTGGCCAACTCCGTTGAGGTGGTTAAGTTTGCCCCCCGCCATGCACGTCCCACGACATTGGCAGGGCTGGATCGTGTGCAGAGGAGGGCGCCCAAGTTGGTCAAGGATACCAAGCCTGATGAGGAATGGTTGAATGAGCTGGGTGTGTTTAGCCTGGATAAGAGGAGACCGAGAGGAGATAATGATAGCCACCTTGAAATATCTTAAGGGCTGTCACATGGAGGAGGGAGCATGCTTGTTTTCTCCTGTTCTGGAGGGTAGGACTCGAACCAATGGCTTCAGGATGCAAGAAAGGAGATTCCGACGAAACAATAGGAATAACTTTCTGACAGTCAGAGCTGTTTGGCAGTGGAACAGACTCCCATGACAGGCGGTGGGCTCTCCCTCCTTGGAGGTTTTTAAACAGAGGTTTGATGGTCATCTGTCTTGTTCTCTTTTTTGTTATTACCGTACTTGTAAGATGGAAAATGTGGTATTGTTCACTTGCAAAAACCCAATAATTATACAGTGATACCTCTGGGTGCGAACGGGATCCGTTTCAGAGCCCCGTTCGCATCCTGAAGCGAACATAAGACGCGACTGTGCATCTGCGCGTGCGCGGATCATGTTTCGCTGCTTCTGCACATGTGCGTGACGTCATTTTGAGTGTCTGTGCATGCGCGAGCAGTGAAACCCAGAAGTTTCCGTTACTTCTGGGTCGCCACAGAATGCAACCCGAAAATATTTAAGCTGAAGCGTATTCATCCCGAGGTATGACTGTATTAAAAATTAGCCCACACTTTTATGTCTTTATTATTATTACCTTTATATCCCACCTTTACTCCAAGGAGCTCAAGGTGACATATCCCCCCCCCCATTTTGCCCCTCCCAACCAGGTGTGCATGCACACTATTTGAATGGAAATGCCCATCAACTTTCGGGGGGGCAGCTGAAGACCCCTTGGCCCCTAGGAGTTCGCTCCTATGCTCACAACAGCATGTAAGGTAGGCCACACATTCTAGTCATAAGGAATCTAGTCCAACCCACACCATTGAAGGATGTCTGCTGCCAGGGATAATAACCCTGCTGACTTAAGAGCAAAGGCCCACCTCATTTACCATTCTCTCCCCCCCCCCAAACAGTGCTTTCCCTGCTTGTGGCTGTCCTCCATGATATTTCATTGGAGGGCCACATTTTCTCACGGATAATCTTCTGAGGGGGCCACACAGCAATGATGGGCAGTGCCAGCAAATGCAACCTCTGCCCATTGGTCTAACTGGTGATTCCAGATCTGCTATTCAGTATTCCAGATTGCCATTCAATATACAGTAAAATATCAATAAATGGGTTCCCAAGTGCATGTTTGGAAGCGGGTACAGTGGTACCTCAGGTTACAGACGCTTCAGGTTAGACTCCGCTAAGCCAGAAATAGTACCTCAGGTTAAGAACTTTGCTTCAGGATGAGAACAGAAATCGTGCAGCAGCGGCTCAGCGGCAGCAGCGGGAGGCCCCATTAGCTAAAGTGGTCTTCAGGTTAAGAACAGTTTCAGGTTAAGAACGGACCTCCGGAACGAATTAAGTACTTAACCCAAGGTACCACTGTACTGGGTCTGAGAAGGTTGAAGATACCTGCATTTAGACTACCCTCCAGCCATGCAGGCATGCAAGCCACCAGGTTTAGCCACAGCACTTGAGAGCATGGAGCATGCCCACTGAAGGTTGCATCCTGGGGAGAGTCTCAAGGGCTAGAGAGGCCCATATTAGTGGGGCAGGAGAACTGAAAATAATGCCAATATTTTTCACTTCTGGCAACCCATGTGCCCCCTTTGGTTTCAGATAGTATGTGGTAAGCAGAGTCTAAAAAGCCCGGGACACAAATTTTCAAGGCCCTCTAGTGGCTATGGTGGCTCATTTACCAGAATTAATGTATTTAGTGTTAATTCTGGAAGTATATACAGTGGTACCTTGAGTTAAGTACTTAATTCGTTCCGGAGGTCCGTTCTTAACCTGAAACTGTTCTTAACCTGAAGCACCACTTTAGCTAATGGGGCCTCCTGCTGCTGCCGCGCCGCCACTGCCGCACGATTTCTGTTCTCATCCTGAAGCAAAGTACTTAACCCGAGGTACTATTTCTGGGTTAGCGGAGTCTGTAACCTGAAGCGTATGTAACCCGAGGTACTACTGTATTCAATTCTGACCAAATTAAGCCTCCTAGAGCAAAAATACATTGGGGGGTTGGGGCTTAGTTTGGTCCGAATCAAGTATACACACTAAATACAGTGGTACCTCGGGTTACATATGCTTCACGTTACATACGCTTCACGTTACAGACTCCACTAACCCAGAAATAGTACCTCGGGTTAAGAACTTTGCTTCAGGATCAGAACAGAAATCGTGCTCCGGCGGTGCAGCAGCAGCGGGAGGCCCCATTAGCTAAAGTGGTGCTTCAGGTTAAGAACAGTTTCAGGTTAAGTACGGACCTCCAGAACGAATTAAGTACGTAACCAGAGGTACCACTGTACACCACTTCTGGTAAATGAGCCACTGTAGCCACTAGTCAAAATTTGTGTCTCAGCTTTTTAGACCCCCTCTACCCATGCACTATCTGAAACCAAAAGGGCACATTGGTTGCCAGGTGTGAATTGTTCTTTCCAGCTATCCTACCCCAGTATATCACCAGATTTGGCTCCCAGATGTGATGTTCCCCCACCCCTAGGCTAGAACTCTGGATTAGGCCTAGGAGACCAGAGTTCAAGTCCTGACTCAGAAAAAATGCTCACTGCATGATGTTGGGGCCAGTCGCTGTTCCACAGCTTAACCTATCTAGATGAGGGTGGAGAGAACCATGTAAAACTCCTTGTCGTAAAAGTGGGATACGAATGTATTAGTAAGTAAATAATCCCTTTTAAACATCATCTAAGGAGGCATCAGCCATGGGTGGCAACAAATTCCATAGCCTTTGTGTGCGTGCGAAGGCCTCCCTTTTGTTCTGAAGCTTCTTGCTTAGTTATTTTAAGGCAGAGGCATCCTGCCAGAAAACAACTTGGGCACCTTATTTCCTTTGGGGGAAGAAAAGGCCATAGCACATTGGGAAAGTGTGGACAGAGGAGTTCAAAACCTTGTTCAACCACCCAAAGGCTCAGTGGGGTTTAGCATCAGGCCTTGGCCATGTCGCTTTCTCTCAACTTAACCCACTTCAGAGGAAATCTTTCCAGGACAGGGTTTATTCCACTTTATCCCAAGCCTAATGGAAGAAGGATATTAGAAAAGCAGCTGAGTGTCCCTGCAAGGCTAAAGGGAGAGGTTTTGTTTTTAGAATAGCCAATTGCCCATAGTTGTAAGGGAGAACTAATGCAGAAAAGCCAGAACCTAGATACAGGTAGAATTGAAACCTGCACAATATATATGCTGACATATATAATGGTACCTCGGTTTTCGAGTGTCTCGGAAGCCGAAAGTTTCAGTTTTCGAACACCGAAAACCCAGAATTGCTTCCGTTTTTGAACGTGCCTCGGAAGTCGAACGGCTTATGTTGAGTGTTTTTCAGTTTTTCCAATTGAACTTGCAGCCAGCCCTTTGCGCCTCGGGTGTCAAACGTTTCGGAAATTGAACTGTCTTCCAGAACGGATTATGTTTGAGAACCGAGGTACCACTATACGCGCTTAATCATATTAAATATTGATGCAGTGCAAAATTCTGTACTTTAAAAAATGAAACCTAAGAGCTTGTGAGTTGTCTAAATACTTTTAGGGTCACTGGCAGAAACACTGGAAGGTAGAACAGCTTACCTAGGCAACTAAGAAGAACATACATTTTCCTCCCCTCACACCCCAAAGGAAGTCTTTTAAAATAAGAACAGTGAAAACTTAACATGCAAGGTAAAAGTCCTGGGATATATCTGACCATTAAAACAGCACCACCACACCCACCAAAACAAGAAACCACCAACACCAATGCCTCAAAACAAGTTTTTGCATCAAGGTGCTGCTGAGCAGGTCTCTAAACCTTGGCATGGTTTATTTGGAAGGTAATTTAATACCTGCTTTCACAATCTACTGGGAAGTCCCATTTCACTAATCCTTCTTTTGAAACATACCAGCTACTTCCTCTTTCATCCATGCTTGTGGCATCCTAAGTGCAATAGGAGGAGCCCAGTGGTTGTTTTTTTTAAAAGCGAAAGCAGTATCAGTGATCTTATGGCAACAGCAAGCCAGACATGCCCTCCTTTTGCAAGTGAAGCTAGCAATTTTGCAACAAGCTGCATCTCCCCCTCCCCCCCCCCAAAGCAACCATTTAGCAACTCTCTTTACTAGCAGAGTTAGATTTCTCCAACCTTTTAAACTAATGGACCATTAGGCCTGGATGGTGCTGTGGATTTCCCCACGTGAACCGTTATGTTAGCTAAACTTTGTTCTTGACACTATATAGTGTTTCAAGGCCCAGTAATTACAGAGAAAGTTAATCAGTTTGCAGCAACATGATTTACAAAGAGCAATTCCTATTCAAGCACCAAAATTAGTAATTTGTTAGATTTACAGCCTACACCATCCTAAAGATGCATAACACAGGGATATAATCTCCAGCAAAACAAGTTAATGTCCATCATATGAAGTAATCTCTTTACATCTGTCTTTGGACTGATTTTCAGGGGCTACTACATAAGGGGCTGCATCTCCCAGGTGGATTTTCCTGAATAACTCTCGCATGTTAGCATGGGGTACAGACATTTCTGTCCCAAAGGGGCCAGCGGTGGTGGACCAGAACTGGAAAAAGGCACTGCTGGCCACTACCCAGGCCAGCAGTGGGTGTTGAATCTAGGAGTATCTCAAGCTGCCAAGCTGCTCCTTCCAAGGGAATGCAACCCTGTCCAAAACAGGCTATCTCCTGGATGCAACAACTCGGGTCCATAACAGCTGTCCCTTCAGAATCAAGTACAAGTGGTTACCAACTGAGCCGTCTCCCATCCAATATCATTAAAATATATATTCACCCTTAATATAGTCCTCACAACAGTAGCATCTTGTTATCTGTTATCTCCCTGTTGCAGCTGTGCCAGTTAGTCTCTCTCCATTGCTGAAGGCACACAAGTCTTATATACTTGAGATTATTACACATTAAGTTAACAAGATGGAGGTTATTTAACACTCTTAACCTTCTGAGGTTCCCCATGATGACGATGGTGGTGGTTGGTGCTGATGTCATTCAATGAGAGTTAGACTGAGACAAACCTGCTTATAACACAACTGCTTTTATTTATCAAAAATAAGGGAACATACTAAATGGGTATTAGAACAGCGTTATTTACATTTTGTATCCAACGCGGTGTTCTTGTTTTTAATAGAAATCAAATATTTACAACTTTATTCAACATGATGCAAAAATGAGGGGAAATGTCTGTTTTCTCCTGCTAAAAATCAAAACGTTAAAAAAACACAAACGAGAAAAAAAACACAAAAAAGGCCACTTCTACTAGTGCTAGCCATTAGAAACAGAACCACAGGAGATGCAAAATAAACAATAAAGTGCATTATTCACTTTAGCGGATGAGTGGGTGAAGTTCCACGCTCCATCCTAAGGCACCCTGAGTACCCCCCCCACTTAGCTTCATATCCAAATTGCTGTCTCACAAATCAGAAAAAAAACACAAAAAGTTCACCCATTCAGTAACTGCCATCTTAGCCATGTTCTCACCCGACCAACACCATTTGGGAACATTCATTTAACTGTTCCTTCAGAACAATGGCAACAAAAATTCCCTCTGAGTTAGAAATCTTCAGCCTTCATAAAGGCTAAAAGCAGCAATATCCAAAGTGGACAGATTTCTGGGCTACGCCCATGTGTTTGCACCAGTTAATTGTAGTCCACAGTAACCTTTGGTGAAGTGTACGACTGTATGTAGCTATTTTTTTTCCTGTATAATGTGCAGATTAAAGGCATCTTAACTTTTCAGTCAAGGGCAGCTCAAGCATTTTTGCAAATTTTAACCCTCAAATCCCATAGAGTAGGTGCAGAAAATTCCTGATATACTTTATAGGTACATCTGACTGGTCCCAGTAATTTAATAAATCAAGAGATGCTGCACTGACTATAAGGCCACTCTTGCTGGTTTTATATATAAAAAATACTTAACCTAGGCTCATTAAAATGAAAAGAACACGCCCTACTAGTTAACTAAAAACATACGTTCATAAGAAAGCTAACTATGAGACTTAAAACAAGTTAATTCAAAACCAAAATGAAGCAAATGAAATTCTACTGTATCAAAAGTAGCTGAGCTCAAATGGCTTTGTGTTAAGATTCTGTCTTCCTTGTTTGCACTAAAAAAAAACCTCCCCACAAATCTGTACTCGAGAGTACTAAAACTAATCCCACAAGAAAATAAGTAAATGGTCAGGTCACTCAATTTAATTGCAACCTTAAAATTTATCTCAATATCAAAGCAAAATTGCTGCCACAACAGTCTTATCGGTTCTGTCATTGTTTGATGCTGGTTATGTCAAGTAGATAGCAGATGCTGCAAGAGCTGCTTAGGCTTTCTCTTCACGTACTTCTCCTTCGTCAGCCTCAAAACCTGGATTGTCCAGGTGTGGAAGGACATCTACAGGTGGAGGATCAGTTGCGTTGTTCACAAGATGCAGATTATCACCTTTTACAAAGAAAGGGGGAAAATAAGTTTAGAAAAAAAATCCCACCCAATCACAACTGATCAAGTTTATATTTTTGTGACATTTCTATGCCTTTGGAAAGTCGGTTCTAAGAAGTTATACTAAATTGGCTCTTTTCTGAAGGCTCTGTTTTGGCAACATGTCACTTTTCCACCCTACAAGTTACAAGCCCGCTAGTGGAGCATGTGTCACAGAGAAGGAGCTGCAAGCACTATTGAAATTTCACCAGAGGGGCCTGAGGCAAGCCAATTAACAATGGATATACAGTGGTACCTTGGGTTACATACGCTTCAGGTTACAGACTCCGCTAACCCAGAAATAGTGCTTCAGGTTAAGAACTTTGCTTCAGGATGAGAACAGAAATTGTGTTCCGGCAGCGCGGCGGCAGCAGGAGGCCCCATTAGCTAAAGTGGTGCTTCAGGTTAAGAACAGTTTCAGGCTAAGAATGGACCTCTAGAATGAATTAAGTACTTAACCCGAGGTACCACTGTATTGAGTACAAGTTTTTGGTTTTTTTTAAAAAAGAATACTTAGTTATGTGAAGCTTTAAAGCAATACAAAACTAAATTGAAGCTAGTATTAGAATTGTTGGCCTCTAGAGACAATGCAATGTTCCCCTGGGGGTGAAGTCAAACTTCAGCACCAAAGTGATCTTTCCGGGATGCAAGTCTGGGCAGTATGTCTGGAGGTCCTGGGCTGCCCAGCCAACAATACCCCCGTCTTGGCCTCGCTAATGTGGTCCAAAGGAAAGCAGAGCAATACGCTTGGCACCAGCTTGGAAACCCTATGAGATATTTCACATGTAGCATCTGTGTCCATTGAGTCCATGAGTATGACAAAGTTAACTAACAATAGAAGAAACTTGGCACCTGACTGTTTTTATGTATAGTGGTACCTCACGTTACAAACACTTCGAGTTACAGACTCCGCTAACCCAGAAGTAGTACCTCAGGTTAAGAACTTTGCTTCAGGATGAGAACAGAAATCATGCGCTGGTGGTGCAGTGGCAGTGGGAGGTATTTTAAGTGGGCACAATCTGCTAAAAAAGGGAAGAGCTCCAAGGCTCATGTTGGAGGACTGAAGAGAATACACTGGAGTTTACTGGATGTGAACCTCCAGAAGGTGGCAGCAAACACTAGTATTTCTTCATCATTTTTAACGCATGCCTGCAAAAGCTTAGGGTTCACACTCCAGTGCAGATAATTTAAAAATAAATAAATAAATCATGTCCTTTATGATTGGAACAGTGAAGTATGCAATTACTAGTGATATGAAGTGCACAATTGCTCTGCATTGCATTGTACTTTGTACTGTTGTTTAATGTTACCATAAAAACGTAAGACTCAGAAGTGCTACTGCACAGCCATTAAAATACTTACTTTCTGAAGGGGCCACTTCCTCTTGAACCGGCTCGTCATTCCCCTGGACAGAAGCATATCCAGATGATCCTGTCTCACTAGGATTCTCCTCATCGGTGTGCGAAGGCATGTTAGAGGGTTCGTTGGAGACAGTGGCTGGGAAAGACTCCGCTCTCTCCTCTTCATCCACCTGCATCAAACAGACTTAATGTCAGGGAGCCTCTACTGTAAAGATGCCACTATTTCTAACTGCAAGCTATCCTCCCACCCTTTTCATGTATCGCTGCTGTTGAGCGCTTTGCAAAAGTTGGGATGTTTTAATGCCCCACAATGTAGCTGCAAATGTATTAATTATATATAGATTTTATGGCTGTAAATGACTTAGAAACTGTTTTGGGCAGTATATAAAGAAATAACGCAAAGTTGCTCAGCGATGACAAGCCAGCCTGGAACACAATGAGGAGATGCATATGAAATATGCATATTTTGTTTAGTAAATTGGTGGTGGAGGAATTTGTCTCACTGCACCTTTCATTAGGCCCAAATGCCTTCACAAACTTACTACAGCAGCCAAATGTTCAGTTAAGCTGCCGCCTCCTGTCTAGAAGCAGCAGCAAGCCACATGATTCTTAAGCAGGAACTGCAGAGGTACCTCAATTCCCAGTGCCTTGAGTATATCACATTTACACATGGGGCATGTCCTGTGCTCCAGCAGCCAAGGATCAATGCAGATCTTGTGGAAGAGATGACTGGAAAGGAAAACAAATATTTGTAATGTGACTCAGCAGGTTACAGTAAAACAGTGCTTGCTGAAAAAGAAGAAGTTTGAAGTGAATGACATTGTTCAGGAGTGGCCCAGAACCTCAGGTAAATACCCTAAGCCACACAAACACTAAACCATGAAGCGTTTGCCTTTTAGTGATACAGCAGCATCTTACTGGGAGAAAAGAAACTGCACAAGCTTTGTGGAATTTTGGGGAAGTGGGGAAACACGTGTAGCTAGGATGCAAACTTGTTGATACAGAACCTTGATGGGAAACTTTGGCTCTGAGTAGGGAAAGGGCTCTGTGTGCTCACATGGAGGGTGTGCTCACAGGAGGGTGTTTTGAGTGTCTGCATGTCTGTATGACAAGACCTAGAACAAGTATAAGGGACCTCTGATCCTCCAAATGATGCTGAACTTCAACTCCCATTCTCCCTGGCCACGCACCATGCTTGCTAGGGCTGATGGGAGCTGTAGTTCAGCAGCACTTGGGAGAGCCACTCCTCACCCAGAGACAGCAGAGACAAAGATGTAGGGAACTACAGAGGACTACTTCTACATTCTGCTTCCCTATTCAGCTTCCCACCCTTGTAGACTCTCGGTTGACACCACAGAGCTACAGAATGCCACTGCAGGCTCCTCTTCTCTGGTTCCTCTTTATGGCATTCCATGCGCCTGAAGAAAATGGTTTTGCTTTTAAAAATTAGCCCTGTGTGCACGCGCGGGGGTGTTCATGAGTTTGCAGGTTTCCATTTCAGTTTTGATATTAATCTGTCTGCCATTTAAGGTGGTTAATCTGTCTTTAGTCCCCACTTTCGGAGCAGGACTAAAATAGCACATGCAGAATGCTAGGAGAAAATGGACTTCAGTAATATGCAAATGGGCTGACTTGCATCAGAGCATCTGAACAATTTCTCCACCCGTCAGAGGCTTCCACCGAGCTATCCACATGTTGTTAAGATGTGAAGCCATGGTCATTTTCTAAGCACTGAAAAAGTGTAAGGCAGCCTTAATTGTATAGCTACTTTTTTTACAAATACGACGCATGAACTGCTAATCTGTTAAGAACATTGTCTCTTTCAGATTTCGTTTATGTGCATGCACCTGATTAAGGGGAGTGCAGAAGTCATTCAAGACATGTGCAACAAGTCATACAATTTGCCACAGGGTATGGTTTTGCTGACATGGTTCGTCTCAGTGAGTAACATGGTACTCCTGAACTTTTGATAGCAGAGGCACACTAACACCCAAAAACTTTTACTTGTGGAATGTGCAAGAGAAAGAACAAGTTCAATCCTTCTGTGTCTGAATTACTCATTTTCTAGGCATGCCTCCTTCTCATGGTGGGCAATACTGCCACATCACTGCACAGGGAGTGACAGAATGATTGAGTGGCATCCAATGCAGACACACAGTAGAATTACCTTAGCTGACTGGAAGGAAGAGAATGCTACAACACTCTTGTGGCAGGCTAGTGTGCTCAACAGAGTGTGGAAGTTACTGAGTTGGCCGGTAGCTACAGGGGCAGATTTACAAATTCTAGGAAACAAATAATATCTGTCATTATTTAAAAGGTCTCTTTTCTACATATGGTAATTTTGTTAGTGAAAATTTTACTTAATTAAAAATTACCAAACAATTGAAGCAAGTTTTCTTTTATGAATTTGCAGCTAAAATATTTACCATTCTTGAGTGCACTCAAGGTTTTTTTATTCTTGTTTTGGTATAACCACCAACCTGCTGCCTTAATTCTCACCCCCATCAATGTTACATCTGCCAGTTCTTTTAAACATATTCAACCAAGGCCTTGTGCCCTATTGCTGCATCAAATTGTTGATGCGATACACCAGAGATGCAACATCATTGCTCAAAGCTAACTGCTCATATAATCCTTGGTTCCTTTTAAAAGCTTAAAGCCTTAATCCTTTGAAAACATTCAGGGTCTTGGAATTAAAGCATGATAGTAAATCAGGCAGCTGTAAACCAAGTCTGAAAGTAGCTAGAGCAAAGCTAGCAGGTAAATTGTCAAGTTAGCTAAATCAGGTTCCATCTGTAAAGTGCAGTAAAAGTTGTTGTTTTCGTTGTTTATTCAGTTTATATACCACCCTTTATCTGAAGATCCCAGGTAATAATTTACATAGCATAATAATAATTTTTAAAAATCATAGAAAAACTTTTAACAGTCCCACTTTTAAAAGACCATAGATTGTTTAACGGCCGAAGGCCTGGGTAAAGGAGAATGTTTTCATCTGGTGTCTAAAGTTATGAAGTCATCACCACCACCATCCTGCTTTTCCTTCCCTACTCACAAACTGCCAGCAGCAAATGGGAAAAAGAAGATTATCAGGGGTTCAGGTGAACTTTTACTACTTTTTCCACAATTGCATCCCTGAGTCAGCAACCCTGTGCTACTCATAAAATGAAGGTATGCCTTAAGCTACGGACAAGCTGTTAGGTAGTATAAATGCTTCTGGCAGCAAAGCTATCTGGCTTGCCTGAAAGATTATTTGGGCTGGAAATTTTCATCATTGTGTTTTAGAAGCTAGGTTTCAACAGGAGATACAATAAAGGAAGTTCCTGAACTGCCATAAACATCACACCTATAAGAACCCCTCTTTGGGAGACACCCAATGATGCCAGCAAATAACTGGACTCCTGTGCAAACCCAACTTGAGAGCTGTAGAAATATGAAATAAAAAGCCCTCACAATCCTACCTTTTTGCATTTACTTCCTGGCTCTCCTGGCAGAAGAACATGATTGAGAGCAGGGGAGGCCCATGCGATGCTTTCCAGATGTTGTGGGTTCCAACTATCTTCACTGAAGAGTAAGAGTTGTAGTCCACAACATCTAGAGAACAACATGTTGGCAGCACCCACTGATCTACAGCTTTGGAAAGTTAACACTAACCCTGCTCATCTGAAGAGTGGAATAAAATAAATAAAAGCCTTTACAACTTCAGTGTATATAAAGAGGGATAAAGACAGCCATGACAAAATGGTCAGAATGTTTTAACATGAGAATGTAACTGGGGGGTGGGGAATTAACCTACTTGCACGTTAAAATTCGCACAACATCATTTGGCTTGTACACTTCAATGCACACAGCACAGGTATCAGCATCAGCACCGGTTTCCTAAAGAAATGGAAAAAAAACATCCTCGTTAGAGACCTTTGTTTTAAACAAGCTTGATAGCATTTAGCAAGTGTGGTAGTCACAAAACAGGGAGTGGAACACTAGGCTTGCAGTATTCCAAAATACTATTCTACAGTTGTGGTGAGTTTTAAGAATACATTTTTGCTTTTTATCTCCAGGGCGTTAAGGGTAACAATATCTACAAGACGGGCTTTAGCAAAAATGAAGACCAAAATATATGTAATGGAATCTATTCCATCAAAGCTATTTTACTTTTGCAGTCTTGTAGAATTCAATCTAGTATAAAAATACTGCAAAAAGCCAAAGTTGGTTCTAAAACTGAAGCATGGCCTTTCAGTGTTCCTCCTCCAAACAAACTATAAATGTTGTCTATCATTTCCACCCAACCTTTAAGTAAGGACTATTCAACGGCGTTTAAAAATGTGCAAAGCAGTTTTAACAGGCTCTTATCCTTTTATACCTATTTGGGAAATTCATGGCTACAAAAACATCTCTTTGCTGCAGGTAAAGAGGGGTCACAAACTGACCTAGTGTAATATTAATCTTTCTGTATTATAAAAGAAACAATTTTTGCATGATTATATTAGGAATGTCATTAGGATTAACAAAATATTTTAAGACCAAGGGGAGTTCTAAGTAAGCAGTTTTATACCTATGGGGCACTCAGAGCAGCTTCACAGAATAAGAAAAGTAGAACAAAAATTATTTTAAAAAAAACCCCAAGAGATTTAAAATGTTACCATAACTAAAAAGCAGCAACCTGAAATGCAAATGTGGCAACAGGAGAATATTAAACACTAGCTACTTGCTGAAGTTTCCAAATTACTGTGAAGGTAGGTCAGAGAATGTGCACGGATTTTCAGCAGGATATTCTAGAGCATGTTCAAGCTTGAGTCTCCAGATGTTGAACTACAACTCCCAACATCCCCAGTCAGTTTAGCCAATGAGTGAGTGATGATTAGTTTTAGCCCAGCAACATCTGGCTATCCTAGGTTGAAGATCACTGTGGCATCACCACTGAAAGTTTTTGTCTTTCATGTTCTCCCAACAGACATCCTAATATGATGGGACAGGGAGAAAGAAACTCCAAGTTGATCTTAAGATCTGGTACGTGGGGAACCTTTGGCTCTCCAGATGTTGCTGAATATAGCTCCCATTATCTCTAGCCATTAACAATGCTTGCTGGGGCTGATGGGAGGAATTGTAGTGCAGTAACATTTGGAGGGACTAAAGGTTCCCTACACCTTGCCTAGCAAGTCTGCATGGGAGCAGAGGGTCCTTAAGATAGCCAGGCCCTAATAAGACAATTTAGGGGCTTTAAAGGCCAAGACAAGCACTTTAAATTGAGCTTAGAAACAGGAAACCTTCAAACTTAATATGGGACTGGAACTATATAATCCAATTGATAGTGCCAGACACAACTCACTTCTTTGTATGTGGACTGAAGATTAAGGTATAATTTTGATAGAGGGCTATATACATATAATTTTGTGTATTATTATTATTATTGTTATTATTATTATTACTATCATTACTGGTGTTGTCTATGTTTCTTATCTCTCTGTTCTGTCCGCTCCCCCTTTTCTTTTTCTGTTCTTCTCTTTCTCCTTTCTTTCTAGTCTTTTTGATTCTATTTGTTCCAGATACAGTGGACGCTCGGGTTGCGAACGTGATCCGTGCAGGAAGCACGTTCGCAACCCACAGTGCCACTTCTGCGCATCAGCAAAACACTTCTGCGCATGCGTCGAAACCCGGAAGTAATCTGTTCCAGTACTTCCGGGTTCGGCACGGTGCGCAACCCAAAATCGCACAACCTGAAGCGTCTGTAAACCGAGGTATGACTGTACTATTTTATTGTATTGTGAAAACTTTAATAAAAATCTTGGTGGGGCGGGGAGAGAGACACAAGTCTGGCTGCTATATTTTGGAGTAGCTGAAGGTTGGGCTGTTTTTAAAGGTTGCCTTATATGGAAAGCATTGAAGCTGTCTGTTCTGGAAGAAACTAAAGTGTGGTTAACGGAGGTAAGTTAGTCTGTCTTCACTAGGAGAGGCCAAAAGCAGCATAGCTGTACAGAGTTGGTAAAAGGGTCTACAGGCCACTGCCAACAGCCGAGCACTCAAAGAAGGTGACAGGCCTGAGAACCCGCCAAATTGTTCCATCAGTAGAAGCGCAACCCCACCCAGAGCACCATTAACCACTTTCTCTCAGTTATATTACCTTGTCTCCCTGCTTCAGTGTACGTAACTGAAGCTGTCCAATGGCTTTTTTGGCATCTGCTTTCAGCCGTCTCTGTAACAGACAAGCACTAGGTCAACACGAAACTTGCTCTCCCATAAAAATCTATAAACACCAACTGCTACACAATTCATTAACGTTGAATGAGGTGTTTCCATAGGCAGATGGATAACTCTTGCCTAACAGTGGCAACCGGAAGATAATTATGAGCCAAGATATGCATGGAAGTTTAACTGAAGTGTTTATTTAGCATTCCTAAAGAACACTGGAGTTTATTTAGGAGGCAACGCTTGCTTGCCACTAAAGACTAAAGGACATCAAAGTTCTCAAACACAATTCAAATGTTTTCAGAAAGTACTTCTCATTAAAGTATTAAAAAGTCCTTCAGAGACTGACCCCCCCCCCCACTTGTTCCAGAATCTCTAATATTCCTTGCATTGACCTCATGTTGGCTATACACAAAACAGATGCAAACATGATCTTTTTGTTCCAGTCATTAGCTTGCAATCACACTCTTGCAAGTCTCTACTGTGTGTTGAACTAAGCCTGTATATCAGTTAAACAAAGTCACCCACCGCCCTTAGCTTGTTTGAAGCAATTTCTAATTGGAAAGGGAAAACGTGTGCATTTGATCTAATCTGGAAAGCTGCAGGCTTTTCTAGTCTCTTCATGACAGGAATACTCAAGTATCATGGAGTCTGGTTTGAAATGCACGAATGCATCCTAGCCACCAATCAACTGGAATATTGTGACTCTCTTCCATTTAGCTGCTAAGGAAATTGTTACTAAATTTATCGCCCCACCCTTCACCAGCAGGTACAGTACTAGGGTGTTTACAACAATGTAAAAATTTAAAACAGTTAAAGCAGATTACACTCAGAGGAATAGGCTGGGTCACAGTTGCCACAATGTCAGAAATGAAACTGGATAGGTGGCATTCTCCTCCTCAGCTAACAGAGACTGGCAGATGAGCACAGGCAAGCTAATCAAGTAACTCCTATTGTCCTCAATTTTTGTTTCAGTAGGCCAGCTCCAATCAAAGCTCTGCTTAATTGCCAGGAATGCTACAGCCTTACAGCCACACTCACCAGTCTTTTATCAAAGCTGACACAAACCACTCCCAGATCTGCTCTGATCGAACACAAGCCATAGAACAGGAAAAGATGCTAAAAGAACAAGGAAGTTGTTCTCAAGCCTCATTAATCTGCTGCTCAAAAAACTTCAAGGAAATAGTAAGCAATATTTGAAAGAGCATCATATTAGGAGCTTTTGGAAGCCTACAAGATCTGCTGGCAACAGGTTTCCAAAACATGCAGGCACTGAGGTGTTCAGGATATTTGCAAAATAAATTCCTATATGAATGCTGATGCAGTCTTCCCTGCAAGTTGCTTCTTGGTTTCTAGCACCTCTCCTAAAACCGAAAGCCAACAAGCAAACACAAAGGCAACAAATCACCTATGGGTTCACTGCTTAAATTTGCCACTAACATTAACTGAATATACAAGATGAGGTCCTTCCCTGATACAAGAAGAGTCTTTCAGTGGCATGTGGAAGAATGGAAATTGTCTCTCATTTACTTAGAGATTAATTGTCATAATGAGCCCTAAAGATTCACATCCTTTTAGGAGGCTATAAATACTGATGAGCCACAATGAATACATTTTTACACAAATACGACTCATTTATCATCACAACTCGTAATTTCAGCTAGGTTGGTAAGAAGCAAGGGAAAGGCTGTAATTATGCACTAGAAGAACCTGAATGGTAGCTAGATGCCTGCAGTCAGTCACACTGCTGTCTCTCAAACAGGAGTCCAACCCATTTAGGATGGGGAGGGCACTACAAATTGGACACTTGGCCTTGGCTCCTATCATTGGAAAGATGTGGTACCAGGAACAGTTGCTCTTACTCCTGCAGTAACTCAAAAGATACTGTTTGAGCATTTCCTGGCAAAAACACATCAAAGAACACCAGGCATTCATTAACAGTCCTTGAAGAGTAGGTGACTGCTTGATACCTACATATATAAAAAAAGAACTTAAGTTAGAAGAAAAAACAAAACAAATTCCTTCCAGTAGCACCTTAAAGACCAACTAAGTCAGTTCTTGGTATGAGCTTTCGTGTGCATGCACACTTCTTCAGATACACTGAAACAGAAGTTTCCAGACCCTTCTATATAGTGAGAAGGTGGGGAGGGGTATTACTCAGAAGGGTGGTGGGAATGGGTGATTGGCAGATAGCTGTGATGAGCCTGTTGACGACTCTTAACGACTGCAATAGGTCTTACAGGAAAAAGCAAGGGGTGAAAAGGTGAAAAATGGCTTTGTCATGTATAATGAGATAAGAATCCAAGGTCTTTGTTCAGACCAGGTTTCTCCATGGTTTTAAGTTTGGTGATAAGTTGTAATTCAGCAGCTTCTCTTTCCAGTCTATTTCTGAAATTCCTTTGTAGTAAAACAGCTACTTTGAGATCTTGTTTCCTAAACTCCTACCCACTCAAACCTCTCTTGTACCTGCGATACATTGACGATATTTTTATCATCTGGACACATGGTCAACAGACCCTGAACACCTTCCACCAGAAATTCAATGATTTTCACCCCACAATCAACCTAACAATGAATCAATCTATGCAAGAAATACATTTTTTTGGACACTACTATAAAAATACAGGATGGGCACATAGACACCACCTTATACCGTAAGGTATAAGCTAGACGAAAGGGTTTTCCGTTTTTCGAGACGCTTCGCAAGACGAATTTCCCTATGGGCTTGCTTCGCAAGATGAAAACGTCTTGCGAGTCTTGCGAGTTTTTCCCCTTTTGCTAAGCCGCTAATAGCCGCTTAGCCGCTAATAGGGATGCTTCGCAAGACGAAAAAACCGCTAGACGAAGAGACTCGCGGAACGGATTATTTTCGTCTTGCGAGGCACCACTGTACCAACACATAATACACAAAGCTGACTAGCCAGGAAATACTAAAGAAACACAAAATAAGTGGGAATATTTTATCCCTTTCAGCCTCTCATCATGATAATGCTAGGCATACAAAAGAAACTGTTATGTAGTTGTAGCAGTGAAATCTACCATAAGCATTCAGATTTCAGTAGAATAGAGGTGTGGAGATGCAGAAAGAAAAGCCAAAGGGAACCACTAGTACATTTCCTATACTGGTGCCTTTATAGGCAAAGGAGTCCAAAAATTAGTAGGAGGGAGTCTAAGTACTTCACATCCCTATCACCTCTCAGTGATCAAGCTAACCTCCCTTGTCCAAGATAAACGACTGGGCTTGTCAACTTTTGGGGGCCTGTGGGTACCTCTGGATTAGGATTGATGTCCTAATCAATTTTCCTTCCCCTATCTTCCCTGGAACTTTTTGCATATAAATTAAAGTGTATTGCAATAATTGCTAGTCTTTATTGATGCCCCCAAATAAACTTTCCCCATGTTCCCATGCCCAGCGGCAGTCCTTACTTCCTATGGTCAAGTAGCTATAAGACTACAATGGGCATTCGCGGTTGTCACATCCTACCCCTTGTAGTGGGATGCGGGTGGAGCTGTGGTCTAAACCACTGAGCCTAGGGCTTGCCAATCAGAAGGTCGGTGGTTCGAATCCCCGCGACGGGGTGAGCTCCCGTTGTTCGGTCCCAGCTCCTGCCAACCTAGCAGTTTGAAAGCACATCAAAGTGCAAGTAGATACCATATTTTTCGTCCCATAGGACGCACCTAGTTTTTTTGGGGGGGAAATAAAGGAAAAAAATCTTCCCCCCCCCCAAAGCAGGTCGGGGAAACCGAACCAGGTTGAGGAACGGCGCTGCGCCTCCCTGCTGTCCCCCGAGCTTGTGGGGCTGGCCGATGCCTGCCTCAGGCGGCAGGCTGCTATCCGCAGCGTGGGGAGCCCTGCGGGGAACTCCTGCAGGGCTCCCCACGCTGTGGATGTCTGTCCGGCGTGCAGGGCGCTCTGCTTCAGGGCGCCCCGCCCGGCGGGCGGCAGGCTGCTATCCGCAGCCTAGACAGCCCTGTGGGAACTCCTGCAGGGCTACCTAGGCTGCGGATGTCTGTCCGGCGCGCGGGGCGCTCTGCTTCAGGGCACCCCGCCCGGTGGGCGGCAGGCTGCTATCCGCAGCCTAGACAGCCCTGTGGGAACTCCCGCAGGGCTGCCTAGGCTGCGGATGTCTTCCTGAAGCCTGGAGAGCAAGAGGGGTCGGTGCGCACCGACCCCTCTCGCTCTCCAAGCTTCAGCGAAAGCCTGCATTCGCCCCATAGGACACACCCAGATTTCCCCTTCATTTTTGGAGGGGAAAAAGTGCGTCCTATAGGGCGAAAAATACGGTAAATAGGTACCGCTCCGGCGGGAAGGCAAACGGTGTTTCCTTGCACTGTTCTGGTTTGCCAGAAGCGGCTTAGTCACGCTGGCCACACGATCTGAAAGCTGTAGGCTGACTCCGTCGGCCAGTAAAGCGAGATGAACGCCCCAACCCCAGAGTCGTCCGCGACTGGACTTAACTGTCAGGGGTCCCTTTACCCTTTACACCTTGGAGCACCCAGAATCACATTACATGAAGAATTCACTTTTCATATAAGGAACTTCAAACAAGTATTTAAACCATCTATTTACTAGAAGCACAGCTGATTGGGAACTGGGAGACACTGCTTACTGGGCTTTGCATGGGTGATAAAGAGCTCTAGAGAGACTACTAGACTAATTAGCAATTCCCTGCATAGACTTTGAAAATCCAAGACAACACTCTCAATGTGTAAACATCACAGAACAGAGCTAACTTGTTTAGTTAATGAGATTCAAGCCTCCTTCTTAAGTTGCATATAAAGAGGTGAATCCACCATTTAAGACTCATGGAACCATGATTAATCTTAACACAGATTTTATGTAGCATGCTGGCAGAAGTGAGTTGTGATAAACAGCAGCAACTGACCCCCTGAATCCAGCATTTTCTACACACCTGAGAAAAGTAAGCTTTAGCAAATGTCTTCACATGTCTTGAGGAGTAGGGGGTGTACATTTCGCCATAAACATGAGACTGTGAGAGAACCAGTGTCTACTAACAAGCAGAGGCAAGTTAGAGCAAAAATACTGGGACAATAAAGCCCAGAAAATGCCCTGTTGGGTCAAACGAAAGGCCCATCTTGTCTAGAATGCTGTTCACAGTATTGAACCAAAGGCCGATTACATGTGTGCATCAGAGATTCCCAGCAAGTGGAATTCAGAGGCATCCTTCTGCCATCCTGCGAGGGACTATTACTGAGGCATCCATAAGTCCAGAACATTGCCTGTAGGGCCTCAGCTGCTAAAGCAAGATCAACTATAGCATGCTGGAGCACTTAGCATATGTTATGTCAGTGTTGCATCAGAAGGCCAGTGTTGATTTTGCTATGTAAATTGGCACATCCAGACTCTCCAGTGAAGAATGCATATGAGAAACTCACCTGTCTCCTGTTCTGAGCCCTTGCAAGTCTAAGCCTCCTTGCAGAATAAAATATAAAGTACCCGACAGTGGCTGCTGTGACGATGAAGAAAGACACAGAAACAAAGAAGATGGAGTAGTTATTCATCCATGATCCGTGTTTTTTCCCCACTTCAATAACCATGGTCACTTGGTAGCCTTGTTCCAGCCTACGGAGGATTTCAATGCCTTTTGAATGGCTAATCATAATGGCCACAGTGTTTCCCGTACCTGTGAGAAAAAGACAGAGGTCTGAGAGTTAGATTTCCCTACCAAAGTTGAGCATTAACCTATAAAAACCCATTTAGTATTCTATATCTTGTTCTCCTTTAGGCAATATACGTAAGTCAGGACAGTTGCCTTCAATGAAAAACTGTGGCAGGCATGTCCAACTTTCAAGAGACTGCAATCTACTCCCACTATAAAAAAAACTGGCAGTGGTATATCCATTAAATTTACCAAAGTTGTTGAGGTTTTTTTTGGGGGGTGGCAGGTCCCACAACTGACCACGATCAACCCCAGACCCCCCCCAGTCAGATCGTGACTGACCTGTTGGACACCCCTGAACTATACCCTCCTCCTCTGCCAAAAAAAACCTTAGGGCATTTTTTTGGGATCTGCTCCTGGATTTGTTGGAGGGCACACATGGTTTTTTTGGGGGTGGGGGGTTGGTTGTCAAAAGCCAAGGTGACATGTTACTGACTCTTGGCATATTTTTGCACTGAGACTATTGATTGGAGGGCCAGGATGTCTGATAGTTTAGTCCAGGGTAGAAAAACCTTCCTTCTGTAAAGTACACCACAAGACTCAACATCTATTTTTGTGCAAGGTTGCTCACATTGGAAAAGAACATAGCAAAGCAGCAGTTCAAAACAATGGCCAACCAACAGTATCTGTTGGGGACCTTGGAGAGCTGCAGGCATGGATCTCTCTAAACAGAAGACAGTCTTGTCTACTCAATTGAGAAAAAGTGTGCTCTTTCTAATATATCACTATTTAGTCTGTGCACAATCAAGGTACATGCTGATGCCTTTTATTTATTTACTCTGCCATGTTGGCGTGGGATTACTTTCTACACAGTGCTGAGTACTGTTTTACTTAAGAACATTATTACAATTGGAAAGGTCAGCTATTGTTATGAAAGTGAAGCCACAGACCTGAGGATGTAATGAAAGAGCGAGATGACTTTAAAAAAATAAAATCCCACTGTGGATCAACAGATGCACAGACTGTCTGAAATAGTGACTGAATTGCAACGTATCTCTGGCTGCTTAGAACTAAGCTTAAACTCAACAGAATACAGAAAGGGGCTCTTCTCTGATACATACAGAGAAAATATACAATAGCAACATCTAACAAGGACAAACACTTCATGGGAGCATAATTTACTGCACAATTATGACAGCAAGTAAACCCAGCAGTGTCGGAATAGAACCACAAAACATTATAGTTCTTCTTAGGACAGTCAAAGTCAAAGGTGTCAAAAGGGTTTCAATACAGTGGTACCTCGGGTTAAGTACTTAGTTCGTTCCGGAGGTCTGTACTTAACCTGAAACTGTTCTTAACCTGAAGAACCACTTTAGCTAATGGGGCCTCCTGCTGCCGCCGCACCGCCGGTGCACGATTTCTGTTCTCATCCTGAAGCAAAGTTCTTAACTTGAAGCACTATTTCTGGGTTAGCAGAGTCTGTAACCTGAAGTGTATGTAACCCAAGGTACCACTGTATATCTCTTTTCATATTGCTGCATATTTGTTAATAGAGACTGAATATGTATTACCAATTTGTGATAATTGAACCACCATTTTAAGTTCAAAGAAGTTATTTAAAAGTGCAGCTGTGTTAATATAATCTTTGACCAATATTGTTTTATTAGATTATTAAGAGACTAGACCTAAGCAGCTCAATTTTATCTGCAAGTATAGAACAGCTATTCAGAATTAAACAAAAGAAAAGCCCCACAAAAGCAGCTAAGGTAACGGCTTCCATGAGAATGTAGGAAAGGTTAGCCCAACATGACAATTTGATAAAACATTTTCTTGTATACCCCATTTAAACTCTATACACTAATCACCGATAAAATTATACAGCATGAGGGCTAAACTATGAGTTTTGGTATATGTTTTGAACAGAAACGCAATAAATTTGATTTAAGCATTGGTCAGCTGGGGACTGAAAAAAAGGACATTTAACATTTCCTGGGACTGCAAAGCTGTAGGGAAGCAAACTAAGGTCCACTCTTGCCTCCCAGTAATAAATGTCATTGCAAGGGGGAGACCTGCTGGGCCTCACCCAGAAGCAGAAGCAGCAGCAGCTGACTGGTACTGGCTTCCCCTGTCTTTGCCCACAAGAATACTTGGCTCCCAAATGTTGCTTGCACTGAGATACAGAGCGCAACAGAAGCTTACTCTACCACTATCAGCCAAAGAACAAACAGCTATCATGAGGGGCTGCACATCACTTCTCCCAGGAAGAACGCTCTGTCACAAGAGACTAGGGCCCTGCGGGACTTGACATCTTTCCGCAGGGCCTGCAAGACAGAGCTGTTCCGCCTGGCCTTTGGTCAGGGCGCAGCCTGACTCCCTCCTTTGGCAATCTCCACAGAACTTTAGCTTAATGGTTGCCATCAATTTGATTTTAATTAATTTTTATAATGAAATGTTTTTAGAATGTTGTACTATTTTACTGTTGTTAGCTGCCCTGAGCCCGGCTTCGGCTGGGGAGGGCAGGATATAAATAAAATTTATTATTAACATAGTAGCATGATAAAAGACCAGACAAGTTCAATGTTTGGGACAAACTTTCTGTGCTTTTTTCTTTCTTCCATCCTAAAAATGTCAGGCCCTTTAAAAGTATTATTTCAGGAGTATTATTAAGTATAATTCAGAATACAGCAAAGGTGCCTGCTTAAAACATTTTTGTTCAGGCAAGTCTATCCAGACATGTAGGAGCACCTACATGTATTTTCTCTCTTTTTAGCTACTGGTTGACTTTAAAAATCTTTTGACTGTTTTAAAATATCAATTTCTAACCATTTTTCACTGATAATTTATCTGTAAACTTAAGAGCTTTTCTTATGGCCATAAGAAAGCAATATAGTGGTACCTCGTGTTACATATGCTTCAGGTTACAGACTCCAGGTTACAGACCCAGAAATATTACCTCGGGTTTAGAACTTTGCTTCAGGATGAGAACAGAAATCGTGCTCCGGCGGCGCGGCGGCAGTGGGAGGCCCCATTAGCTAAAGTGGTGCTTCAGATTAAGAACAGTTTCAGGTTAAGTACGGACCTCCAGAACGAATTAAGTACTTAACCCGAGGTACTACTGTATATATATTTTGTAAATGAAATAAACACTATTGTCTCAGATTGAGAGGGACAGCAAGCTCTCTTCCCTCTGTTGATTACCACCACCAGTTGAGCTGAACTGCCCTGCATTGTCTACCTATCAACATTTTCTTGTTTCAAACTGGAGTACCAGTTCCTTCATGCACAAAGTCCAAGCCTCAACCTGCCTCCAAGCTCTAATGAGAACTGCAATTATGGCAGCAAAGAGTGGCTGGGAGGGGCTGCTGATGCGCTGCAACCACGTTAAGGCTATGTGAAAGGACATTATCTCCCACACAAACTTGCCTGGGCTCTGACATCTTTGGGAGAGGCCCTTCTCTCAATCCCACCCGCCTCACAGGCACACTCAGTGGGGATGCAGGAGAGGGCCTTTTTGGTGGCTGCTCCCATACTCTGGAACTCCCTCCCTAGAGAAGCTAGACTTCTTCCCTCAGGTTTTCTTTCTGCCAGCAGGTGAAGACCTTGTTATTCCAACAAGTCTTTAGGAACTGACTGTTCCTAAAGAAAGGGATGGTACTGTGATGTTTTTATTGTTGGGACAGCTCAGTCAATAGAGCAATCTGAGGGTTGAAGATTTGGTCCTTACTATGGGGCAAAGGATTCCCGCATTTCAGAGGGTTGGACTAAATGATCCTCCAAGTCCCTTCCGACTGTATAATTCCACGATTCTATGTATTTTTAATGGCTCTGTTTTTATATTGTTTTAATCCTTTTAGGTTTGGGCTTTTCCATTTTATCTGTGTCTTCTATTTTTATTTGTAAGCAAGTCCTGGTTCAAGAGAAAGGCAGGATATTAAATAAATCAATTAATCAATCTGCAATCAGCGTTCTACTCATGCAAAAGAACATTCAAATGAAATATTAAATGGTATGTTTGATACAGAACTTTGAGACTGCTGGATATTCCCGAACACCTGTTCAACCACAAAACAAAAACAACCCTAGGAATATCAATTAAATATTGGACTATAAGAATGCACAAGTATTGCTACCACTGATGCTTGAACACTTCTACCAACAAGAAATATATAACCTTGAATCTCATTCTCCAACTCTCAACGAGAAAATGTGGCCAGACTGGCAGGCATACAGCCTACCTGGATAAAAACAAAGCAATCTCTCCAAGCGTATGTGAGACTGCACCTGTAATTATGTACAACAGCATCCGCTTTTGTATTCAGCCCAGATATAGAACAAAGGGCAGAGGCAGCAAAGCAGGGCCATGTAGTCTTGTGCCTGTAATAATCAGTGTGGAGGAGGAATCAGGAAAGCCTGCTACATTATCGCTACCTTCCCACAGCACTAGCCATAACTTGCCATCTTGCAGAGCACGTTATCTCTCCAGCAGATGTGCACCGGGTCAAATCCTAACTAATTGGGGTATACAATAAATCATGACTCAATAGCAAAAGTGAGCCTCCCTGGCAACTGTCCATCTCATAAAAGGCAGAACAGCCTCAAACTCCTACCTTTAGGGCATCCTCCTGTGGGAGGTTTGCCTGGCACCTGCACTGCTATCTTTCAGGCACTAGGAAATGAGTTTTTTATTTTAGTTTTTTTATCTTAGGCATTTTACTTAGTAATTACATTTATATCTTTCCTTCCTTCCTAAGGAGGAAAGTCCTTTTAATGTTATCATGATTCATGATGATGAATCTGTACCTAGCTTTCTGCAAAATCAACTCAGTGCACAAAATCAACACAGTACAAAATAAAAAATACAACTGGAATGGAATTTGTGGTTGCTGTTGAGCAGTTTCAGTTATTTTGCTCTTATTGTAATTACAACTGCACTGTTTAGAATGCATTGTTGTAATTCTATAGCATGCCATCCTGAGAAACAGAATATAAAATTATAAAGGCTTGGCTTTCTCACTTCCTTCTGCGTGGAGAAATCTAGATGAATTGTTCTATAAAGATTTTATATTAATCAAAGATGCACCGTCGTGTGCTATGGGACAGAGTGCAGCTACTGGCAATTTTCAGCAATGGATGATCTAAACAATACACCAGCAAAGTAGTTTGTTCAATCCCACAAGTGCACAGAAACCACTTGGCTGACTCAGGTTTCCCATTACCTTCCAGGATCAGATCAAATTTCAAACCAATGCATTTACAAATGACCCAGAGCCCAATTGAGGCCCAATAGTCAACATATTGTGTGTGTGTGCACATGCCACAGTAAACTCATGCCAATATATCATTAGGAGGCTCCAGTACCCTCAAGCTGGCAATATGAACTCATAGGTGCATTTCTAGCCACGGACTCTCTTTTAAAAGGAGAAAGAAGAATTACTGTACACCTTTGGAAACATTGCTCTAGGACAGTTTTATGTTTTAAGGCCTTTAACACTCAAGTGCAAAGCAAGCAGCCAGGAAGCTGCCAATAGTACTTTCAAACAAGGTGTTACTGTTCTCAAGTATTACTTTTTCCTGCTTTGACTACCACCATCTCTTTTGTGAGATTATATATTCATCTTTGTCAGGCATGCTTCCCTTAAGCATTGCCATGGCTACGAACATTTAATTCTGACATAAAAGTCTGCCCCAATCTCTTCGGCAAGCAGCATTGTCTGTAACATCGCCTCTGATCAGTTTCTTATTAAGGAAAAGAGTTGTTTCTTATTAAAGAAAAAAAAGGGCTTTTTTGAATTGTTCTTTCAAATCCAGTTTTGTAGTGTTAGCATATATTAAACCACTAACATCTGCTGCTGCATTTTTCTAAGGAAAAATATGATTTATAAAAATGCATTGTTTCATAAAAAACTAGTAACAGAGTGAATACCAGTCAAATATGCAAGTTTTAACCTTTTCTTTCCACATGGAAGTCTGCAAGAAAGGTATAATTTACTAGATAATATAAATGCATATTTCCTGGGGAAAGCTAAGTTTAATATATTAAAATTCAGCATTTTCCCCCTCTCTAATTTTAACAATGTAAGACATAAGCTACTGAAAGTTGAGTTGCTGCGTTTTAAAATACTTACTAACCCAGTAAAACTTTGCATTTGTTTAAACGTAACATTTAAACCGCATCAAGAATGGTGGCCTTTGCTTATAAGCAATAAAGTCTGCCTGGCTTGATTTTTATCTTAAAACCTTATAGCAAGTTTTTTTAGGGTGGGGGTGGGGTGGGGGTTGGCTATTAGGGGGAAAACCCAGAATAAATGTAAAATAGGTTGGGGAGGGTTAGTTTTGTTTACTGAACTTAATCAAATCCCAGTCATTTAAGGTATCAGATAACTTTCTGTAATTCCTAGAATTGTAGCTTTGGGAGAAGTCTAATAATGTTTGGCTGACATCTGAAGGGTGGATATGCCCAGGCTTTACTGATGGTGAATATTTTAGAACACTTCATACATTAGAAGATAATACACGAAAGATAGCTCAAGAAGGGGCACAAAATCTAGACTCACCCTTATTTCCAGTTCCAATGCTAAGTACGCTATATTGGATGATGCCCAATAGTAGTCATACTTTGAGCAGACGCATTGAAAGCAATGGACCTACCGTATTTTTCGCTCTATAAGATGCACCTTTCGCTCTATAAGACGCACCTTTCCCCTCCTAAAAAGTAGGAGGAAATGTGTGGGCGTCTTATGGAGCGAATGCAGGCATGAGGCTCTGCTCAGCGCTCCCTTTAAAGAGCAGCCCTTCTCCGTCCTCGGGGAAAAGCCCCCAAGAGCCGCGCACACGCTCCACGCGGCTCTTTAAAGGGAGTGCGGCTCTTGGCGAAGCCTTAGCCGCGCGCAGACTCTCCCAGGCAGGGGAAGAATTCATGCCACTGCCCGAGAGAGGCTGCGCACAGCTATCCCAGAAGCCAGGACAGCAAGCAGGATCGTGGAGCTGCGATCCCGCTTTCTGTCCTGGCTTCTGGGATTCAGAATATTTTTTTCTTGTTTTCCTCCTCCAAAAACTAGATGCGTCTTATGGTCTGGTGCGTCTTGTAGAGCAAAAAATAAGGTGCTCCAAGTTGTACTTAGACAATCACCAATTATTCAGTTAACAATTTGCACAAGGTGAACAAACCTGGAGGCATCAAGTCTACTCTAATAGGAAGTTCTTTGGGGGGAAACTTGCCACTTAGGGTTCCTGAACACTTCACAGCAGAATGTATCTGGGAAGCAATTCCAGAAACTCATTTTCTCACTGAACAGCTGTAAAGCAGTAGGGAGGAAATAATTTGCAGCAGAAGAGCAACCATTCCCCCTTGCAAGCCCCTTCTTTTAGCCATTTCCAACTGCTTTGCAGCAAAAATGTTTGAAATTGGCAGCAGTGGAGAGGTACACAGAAAGAGTCAGGATAAGCACCCTTTTCCACCCAGGTACTTCAGCACTCTAGGGCAGGGGTCAGCAAACCTTTTCAGCAGGGGGCCAGTCCACTGTCCCTCAGACCTTTGGGGGGACAGACTATATTTTCGGGAGGGAGAAATGATGCAAGAGCACCACAAGCCCTGGTGGCTGCTTACCTGTGTCTTGCGAGCATTAGGGGCTGGCGGCGGCGGAGGGACGGTGAGCAGAGCACGAAAGGGCTCCAGAGAGGGGCGGCTTAAAATGGCGGCTGCTTAAGCACTTGCTGCTGCTGGCACCAACAAAGCCCAGCCCCCTCCAACCTCTATGCAGGGCAGGGAGAAGCCAGGAGGATGGAGGGAGGAGGTGCCGCCGCCACCATGTGAGGGAGAGGGAAAGAACGCATGCACTGGCGATCCACACAGCGATTCCCAGACCGTCTGCGGGCTGGATCCAGAAGGTAATTGGGCCTGATCTGGCCCTTGGGCCTTAGTTTGCCTACCCATGCTCTAGTCCAGGGGGGCATACAAGACTGCCAATCAACACTTGCTCAACCAGGAAATTCAGTAAAATTTCAAGGCAAGCTCCTAGACTCATCTCCATATCTTTCAGCCCATAGATTCAAGAGCCAGCACCAAGAAGTTCAAGAGTCTTCCTTGAGACTTTCCTCCTTTTGAACCTTTGCCCCCCTGACACAAGCTCTGTACTGTGTTGTGGCAAGTAAGCAGCTACACCAGCACAGTTCTTAAACAATGTTGAGAGGCATCATGCAAAGACACCTTTGTAAAATGCCCTGTTATCCTTGGATGAATAGTGGTACTGTATAGAATTTTTTTAAGTAAAATAAAATATAATATATATATGATGCCTTACCTAGGGGTATTCACTTAATTTTTAGAAGGGGCCATGCTACCACTACAAAATGTGCGTTTCACACTTATAACCTCCTAAACTTCCAAGTAAATACTAATTTTCGTAGCACTGCATTGTACTTCCAGCTTAAATGGTATCGTTATTATCTGATGTAAATACAGTCATACGTTGGAAGTCGAATGGAATCCATTCCGGAAGTCCGTTTGACTTCCAAAAAGTTTGCAAACCAACGAGCGGCTTCTAATTGGCTGCAGGTTTTTGATTGTTCGGGAGCTGAAATGTGTGAGTTCCAAGGCGTTCAGCAACCAAGGTACAACTTTATTGCATTCAGTATACCTAAGAAGAGCTTGGGACTTGCACAACTCACTTTGGATTCAATGAAAAAATTCCTTCCAGTAGCACCTTAAAGACCAACTAAGTTAGTTCTTGGTATGAGCTTTCGTGTGCATGCACACTTCTTCAGGTTTTGAGTCACCATCACTCAAAACCAATCACCCACCCCATATCACATACCACAGAATAATCTAACCTAACCTCTCCGGTAAATTCTCTCAAGAAGTTAGAGGAGAATCAAACCTCATCATTTTTTATTACAGCTACTGTACATATTTGAGAAACGTAGAGTAGCGAGTCTCTGCTGAATACTGCAGAGGTAAACTTTAGGCTTTGCTACTTCAGATGGCAGATGGCACACTATTGCACATATAAAGCCCGATGTCATGCAAATGAGCCTGCTCCAAAATGTTAGCTTTCTAATTGAAGGTTTTTGGGGTGTTTTTTAAACCAAGGAGCATTCAGACATGCAAACCCCCAGCAGCAGTGTGAAGTTGTTCAACAGATATCTGGCAAAAACCAAATTATAAAAATGGTTCATTTAACCATTAAGTAACGGTGTTTCCGTGCGCTGCTCCAGTTTGCCAGAAGCAGCTTAGTCATGCTGGCCACATGACCCAGAAGCTGTCTGTGGACAAATGCTGGCTCCCTCAGCCTATAGAGCGAGATGAGCGCCACAACCCCAGAGTCGTCCGCGACTAGACCTAACGGTCAGCGGCACCTTTACCTTTTATGCCTAATGCCAGTTGCCCTATCAATGTAGTAGCACAAACATGCCATCATGGCTGCTTCGAAGTTAAGAAAAAGGAGGTGGTGTCATGTCTGCTTTGGCCCTGATCATAAGACCTAAGTGACAAAATGGTGATTACTGGCAAAACGGCCAAGCAGCCCTATAATCCCCCAATGGCAACTCTACTCTTGGTTTTTATAGGTCGGATGAAGATGAGCAGGATGCATCGGCTCCAGCGCGAAAGAAGCGCAAGAGAAGTATGTGTCTTATTCCTTGAAACCTATCTGAGTGCTGGCCTTTTACATTAAAATAAGCAGCACCGGCAGCCTTAGCAAACTTAATATGCCTTCCTAACCTTTTACAGTAACGTTATATGTTGTTTAGTTAGTAAAATTCTAGCTAAAGTGTTGGTTTTTAATCCTGGCTTAGTTCCCTAATGCCAAACGGAGATGATGGAGGAGAGATAACCTTGCTGCTTCAACCAAACCTTTCATTTTAATTTCAGTGAATCTTCCTTCCGGAGGCCCATATGCTACAAGGTCTTATGTTACAAGGTCTTACCCTGTTATTGTGAATAGCAAGGTGATTTCAGTTACCGTAGCTAAGTTGCATACGTGAATTATCTAGCTTGGATCTTCTACATTTCCTGCTGGCCAGTGCTGCTGCCCCATTATGGAACCCTAGATTTTAATTCTAGAGAACAAGGCAGCTGCTTTTAAAAAACAACAACCCAGTGCCTGCCAGAAAGAAGAAGGAAGATTAATTTCTAGAGCTCTGCTGAGCAATAGCAATTTTAATCAAGTAACTGATGTTTACCACATCGTTGCTAAGGTGAAACAACTATTTTGGTTTTCTGATTTTAAAGGTAAACTTTTGCCTCCTAATTCAAAATTAAGTGAATCATAGTAAAGGGCCAATCCCGGAAGTTTATCAGAAATAAATCTTGCTTTAATGGGGCCCTTGCTTGGGGTGAACAGTGGTTTAGAAATATATTTATAAATAATTTAATGTCAAATACAGAACATAATTGTATTGATTTATTTGGATTTTTAGCCTAATCTTAGTGAGCCCCAGTATACATAAAAAGATAACAGGAATAGTTACATAGCATAGGTGTCTGCTGTCAGGATAATAGCACCACTCAAATTAAAATCCTGGTTTCTTAGCTCTAGTATTGAAATCAGATTATCACAGAGGAATATCTAAACTGTTAGTCTGGACACTCATAAGTTCTGTAACAAAGTTGAACATTAGAATTATCACAAAGTAAAGGTAAAGGTACCCCTGCCCATACGGGCCAGTCGTGTCCGACTCTAGGGTTGTGCGCCCATCTCACTTAAGAGGCCGGGGGCCAGCGCTGTCCGGAGACACTTCCAGGTCACGTGGCCAGCGTGACGAAGCTGCTCTGGCGAGCCGGCACCAGAGCAGCATACGGAAACGCCGTTTACCTTCCCGCTATAAAGCGGTACCTATTTATCTACTTGCACTTAATTGTGCTTTCGAACTGCTAGGTGGGCAGGAGCTGGGACCGAAGACGGGAGCTCACCCCGCCGCAGGGATTCGAACCGTCGACCATACAATCAGCAGGTCCTACGCACTGAGGTTTTACCCACAGCGCCACCCGCGTCCCAGAATTATCACATATGGGCAAGCTAAAAATCAATTTATCCCAGTCTCCAGCTGTAGTCAGCCATCTGCTTTGTGGATACTCATGCAAAGGAAAGTTAAAACACTAGAAAGTCAACTGGGCTTTCAGAGCATCCTTTGATAGTGAATTTGGTTTATCCTGAACTCACAAGGAAAATTTTCTGGTACACTGAAAATGCATATTTTGTGCTGTATTTCAGTATGGAAGGAACATAGGAAGCAGACTTATTCCAGGTTCGACTTCATGCCCATAGTGTCCACTTTCGTAGCAGCTTTCCAGGGTCTCTGGAAAAATCTTTCTTGCCTCACCACTACAATGAGTCCTCACAACCATTTATTTAATTAATTGCTAAAAACCAAGCTATAAGTTTCCGGAAATACTCAACTCTTAAAGGTAGACAGGCTTTCTTTGAAGACAAGACAAGAACAGAGAGCAATTAGGCATGATGGGGGGGGGGGAATGTTCACCTCATAATTTTGTAGCTCAAAGTAATTTTGGTTATACCCATTTCAACTGTGCCACCACTATTATCCCCCTTCTCCTCATCTTAATTTATTACCGCCCTTCACCCTAAGATCCCAGGATGGGTTACAACAATTTCAAAATACAACTTGAAGCATATCCTACTGCATTGTGGGCAATATGAGCAAGCAAGGGATCAACTGATCAAACTCTTACTGGCAAATTTGCCCGGAAAATCCGAAGCCTCCCATATTAAATATCTTTTGGAAGACAGGTCAAATGGTATTACACTGGCCATGGCAAAGTTTCTACCTGAGGTTATAAGAAACAAAGATCATTATGCCCTAGATAAAACAAAATGACTGCCTTGGTTTCTTCCATCTGTCTGTCTGGTCGTTTTAACTGTATCTAGTTTTGAAATTGTTTTGTGGGTCTTTGGACCGCAATAAAGATTTGAATTTGAATATAACTTCAAAAACAGTTTTAAAACCAATTATACTTCATTAGACAAAGTAGATGCAATGTCGGGAATATGAGTGGACTACCTTTTGGCCTGCATGCATGACCCCCCCTCCCCTTCTTTCCCCAATCCAAGTCTAGAAAGAAACTGCTCTCAAGCAAAGTTTTAGAGGAATGTGGGAAATTTGCACACAGCTTTTTGCAAACCAACCAATTTGTTCTCTCTCACACCAATATGGCATCACTTCCGGGGTTAAAATGAGTAATCATTTACTGCTCATTATAATCAAAATGCTCAAGTCTTGTACAATAATCCATATTTGAGGAACGCAATATAGCTAATGGGGAAAGTGCCTTAGAAAAAACACACACTTTGTTCTGTTTTTAATCCTTACCAATACAACAGCTTGCTTCTGAAGGTCAATACAGATTACACAAGAAGGGCAATTATCAGAGTTATATACTTGGAGACCTGCCGTAGAAAGGTACCATCTTCCCTCAGTAAGCAGGTGATAAGATTCTGCCCTTACAAGTTCACAAAGCAAATATTTATTCTGAATTTGCTAAATCCTGGGCATCTTGCCCTGAAAAAAAATGTATTATTATCATTATCAGCCAACATTTAATACCTTTTTTTTTTTTTAATGTTAGAGATTTTAAGTATCAGGCTGTACAAGTTATGCTGCTTCCAGGCACTCTACTCAAAACAAACTGTAGTAATAATCTAACTATTGTAAGTACGTTAGCAAGCCAAGTTACTATCCTAAGACAAAGGTTCACATTATTATGACTTCATTTGGCCTGAAATGAGCAACATTCCTTCTGAAATGGGTGCTGCGTGTAGCTATATCCACTTACCAACTTGCTTGAGATGAGGGCCCCTGCTGAGCATGACACAAGCAATCTCCCAGAACTCTAGAGATACTGACCTGGGCTTTGAAGCAGGAAGAAACAGTGAGAGAGATTCATGCTGTTTCTGCTTGCTCCAAAACCCCATTGTAGCAAAGCTCTCTCTGGCATATAAAGAAGGGTTTGGAAGAAGGAAAAAGGGAAATGCTAAATTACAGCAGGCTGCTGATGCTCCATTATAAACAAATCTATGTATTATAAACCCCTCAATTTACTGGCACAATTTCACTCATACATGATTGAAATTGCGCAACTCAAATCCCAAACAAGGCAGAGAACTTAAAAGTTATTTTTCTTCTAGGTTCACTTGGGTTTAGCTCTTTAGCTCTGGAAGGCTCAGGGATGCTATGTCTCCCTCCCCCCACCCACTCCCTAGCTATGGGGTGGCTCCAAGGGTTTGAATATATGTTATTTTCATGTATATATGGAACCCTTAGAACAGTGTTAGAAACTCAGATATATAATCTAGGCGCCAAATGGCTCCTTAAACCAAGGGTTACAGTTGCCAAAACGGAATGTCTAGTTGCCGTTTTGGCTCTAAAGTCTTATTTATCAAATGATGAATTGACTATGATTGATTATCAGTTAAACATCTGACTAGTTCATATGACAACCCTGAGCTAGGTTAAGAACTTTGAAAACTTAATGAAAAGTCACTTGATCCAGCGACAGTCCACATATATACTGACTTTTTCCGACCTCCTTTTCTTAAAAGTGACTGTTCCTGCTGCACAGAAAAAGCATTTTGGTTCCAGAAATTCATTCCAATTGTATAGATAAACTATAACTGATAGAATTCTACAGAATGGGGTACTAGTGTGTGAAAACAGTCCAGATCCAATGATCACCAGGCATGCACCTCCCGATAATGGAGGTGTGAGGCACCATCCTGGCACTCAGGCATTTTCACCTGGTCCAAAGTGGTCCAAAGCCAGGTGCAAAATGCACCTGACTAATTTTGAACACTGCCTTAGAACAAAACTGCTGTGTAAGGTGAGGGACTACTGTACTTCAATTTAGAAGATGGTGATTTTCTAACTGTGAACTGATAGTCTATTCTGTGAATAGATTGTTGCTTCAAATGTCAACACCTCCTGATATCAAAACCATAATAAATACAGTGGTACCTCGGGTTAAGACCTTAATTCATTCTGGAGGTCCGTTCTTAACCTGAAACTGTTCTTAAAACCTGACGTACCACTTTAGCTAATGGGGCCTCCTGCTGCAGCCGCCGTGCGATTTCTGTTCTCATCCTGAAGCAAAGTTCTTAACCTGAGGTACTATTTCTGGCTTAGCAGAGTCTAACCTGAAGTGCCTGTAACCCAAGGTACCACTGTATTATCCAACTGTTTAAGTGAGGGGCGGGGAACCTAATTAGGCCCACCAGTCCTCCCCATTTGGCCCATGAGACCATTTTGACCAGGCCACACCCACCTGATCTATATCAGACATCATGTATGACATCAGATGTAGGGAAGGTAACTGCAGGGTTGGTTAAAACAGTGTTTGCAGCTGATCAATAGTGTTTGCAAATCATAGGGCAATATATCACTTTGAGGGGAGCTTGATCCTCAGAAGTCCAGTTCAAAGTGATGCAGAAAGATAGTCCAGTGTCATTATAATGTCAGGTGACTGACAAGTGAGCAGCTCCAGCCATCATATACATGGCCCATCAGGGTAGGGGAAGAGAAAAGCCTATCCTACCAGGCTACTAAGGAAATGCCGCGTTCCCTCTTCCGCATCTTACCTTGACAAATTCACCCATTGCTCCCCAAAGCAACAAGAAGCTAGTTAGTTTCCTTCCCTGACCCTGAAAAATGAAAGTTAATGGAACTTGGACAAAAATGTTTTTTTGTATTCCTAAAGGAAAGCAGTTGCTTTGGTTTCTACCTTACCTTCTAAGAATATCCAGTTATTCACCATTTAGCCCAGTAGCAAGTGCTGCAAACAGTTGCTCTTGAGAGTCGCATAGGATTTTATAAACTCTATAAACGCTGCCTTGTGCTTTGACAACAACCTGCTTAACACAAATCCCAGACTCAAAAGAGGTTTATAGCGTAGCTGCCACCTTAAAGGGGGACCCGATTGTCAAGTTTCTGTTGACACAGCAAGACTATGTACATTAGCTGAGAAACAAGTTCCGCCCCCACATGAGAATGCCTTTAGGCTATCCATACACTAGCCTCCTGATCTTTGAGCCACCAACAGCTGGCTCAGCCAGTGCTAGCCTCTTCCTCCACCCCCAATGCAAATAGGAACCTGTGTAATTTTCCCACAGTCATTAGACATCTGACGTGCAATGAAAACACAGTTGCCCACCAGGCACACACCAGCAACACTGGCACATAAGCTTGCTGAAAAGTCTGCAGAATTCAAAGGTTCACGTTCTGACCTAGGCAAATGAAACACATTTCTCCTTAATTTCACTTTCGTCTTATGGTTGATTTTGTTTGCTCAATGTGGTTTATAAATTGAGAGGCGCTAGAAGTTACCTGCTGAGTTTTGCAGCACAAGCAACTCCTCTCTGACATGGGAGGAGTAGCAAAATGCAACACCTCCCAGGCAGCAGTATGCAACACCATTAACAAGGAGTCTGCATGTTACCTCTCCATCTGGAACCTACCGTATTTTTCGATCCATAGGGCACACCTAGTTTTCAGAGGGGGAAATCAAGGAAAAAAATATGACCCCCCCCCCAATCTCTGTGCACTCCTCCCAGAACTTTTCCCTGCTTTTGCGGGAAGTGGGGGAATTCCCCCATCTCCCACAAAGCCCACAGGAGCCATGCACCCTTTAAGGAGCGCACGGCTCCTGCGGGCTTTTCGACCAGGAGGGAGAAGGGACTGACATGGCCCGCTGCACTCCAAAGGCTTGAGGCTTCCGGGACAGCTTTTGTAGCCTCCGGAGGGCAGCGGGGTGGAGGCACCCTGCTGCCCTGCAGAGGCTTTGCGCAGCTAACCCCAAGCTAGAAGAGCGAGACGGAGCGTTCCGCAGCGCTCCATCTCCCTGTTCTGGCTTTGGGCTTAGCCGCACAGCCTGCATTTGCTCTATAGGACGCACACACATTTCCCCTTAATTTTTGAAGGGGAAAAAGTGTGTCCTATAGAGCAAAAAAATATGGTAGTTTGGTTTATAATACAGTGGTACCTCTGGATACGAACGGGATCCTTTCTGGAGCCCCGTTCGCATCCAGAAGCAAACGTAACTAGTGATGGCACATCTGCGCGCATGCGTCGCTTTTCGCCGCTTCTGCGAATGACGTCATAGGGAAACTTCACTCCATAGGGAAATTAAAATTATAGAACTCCAGTATTTAATTTACAGCGGTACCTCTAGATGCGAATGGGTCTGAGATAGTTCATTTGGTAGAGTACAAGACTCTCAATTTCAGCATCATGGGTTCAAGTCCCATGTTAAGATTCCTGCATTGCATGGGTGACCGTCATCTGCCCCTCCAACTCTACAATGCTATGATCTGGCAGGGTTTGTGGGACCCTGCTCTGGTCCTTCTTTTCTTCAGCTCAATAACTACAAACAATCTCTCAACATTGCTTTTCAGGCTCCTGCTTCCTTGGCCCCATTCCTTTACTCACTTGCCCCTTGACCAGGTTTCTTAGCACTCCTTTGGCCCTCCTCCCCATAATAGCACACAGCCATTCCTGACCTTAAGAATGATGCAGTTTCTTCAGAGATTCCCTGCTGCTTCCCTTTTCGATACAACACGATATCTTTATTGTCACTGTCCCATGCAGGACAATGAAATTGAAAAACTACATAAAACTACATAAAACTGCATAAAAACTACATTAAAACTACATTAAAATGACACAAAGCATTCAAAAACCCCTAAAAACCGCATGCCTCCATCATTAGCCTCAATTCTTCCCTTCTGGCTATCCCCCCTTAGTTCATTGACTATTCACTGGCCTTTCCCAAAGTTCAAGATTCCATTTCAACTGTGCAGCATCGTTTCATAGGAGAGGATGCAAATGTTTTCTCAGAATTGTTATGATGGTACCACACTCATAGTCATTCTAAATAGCCCAAGTCCTGCATGCTTCAGAAACAGTATTTTTCTGTGCATGCTCAACCTCTTTAGCATTAGGAGAAGGCTTGCTATGGTCCCTTCAATTAAGGAGACTCAGCAGAGTTCTCTTCCATAGTCCCCACTCCTCCTCATCAACTCTAAGATACAGTGGATTGATATTTGATGCTTATCTTGGTTTAATTGCATGTCAAAGTACATTTGATAAGATAAGAAAAAAGCATTTGGCATTCATTGCCCTGGAGAGGCCCTTTCAAGGAAGGCTGCCTGCCACTACTGATCTTTTCAGGGAGAAATGCTTCAAATGAACCCCATAAACCTCCAGAACTCAATCTGAAATCTCATTGGCTTTATAGATCAATTCTATGTATGTTTTATTCATAAGTGCCCCTGTTGTATTCAGTGGAGCTTACTCCCACAAGTGGATAGGGTTGGGGCCCGCACCCATACACATGGATCACAGTCTAGGATAGATGAAAGCAGTGTAAGTACCGTGGAATTAACACACAATACAATCAATTATGTTCTCCTTTCAAGGCAATTTAACAGTTCTGCCCTACAGTGACTTTTTGTCTCAGCCAAAGCCAATCAATTTATTTAGCATCTGTACAGCCAATCAATTTCTTGTACTATGTAGGCCCTCTAAATGATATCAAGGGAAACTGATTTTCTGACTAGCTATTCATTAGCTGAAGCACTTGTACTACATTAGGGGATCTGGTTTATTCAGTTCACAAGGAGCAGGCGGCAGGTGGCAGCGGGGGGGAGGGGGGATGCAGAGACGTCAAAGGCATGCAACAACAAACGCAAAATATTTTTTTTTATTCCACTAAAAGCCACATCAATTACCCACATTTGTAAGCTCCACCCACATTCGAGGTTCATGTTAACTAGAGTACAATAATCCCATGGCACATATGTTTTAATGCCCCTCCACAATGATAACATGGAAACACTAAATAAATAAATAAATCAGTGCATGTTTAATAACTCCCAGAAGATAACAGGCATCTTTTCAGTATTGTTTCATAGCCGTGAGGGACATGCTACAGAGGGAAGTGAGGCCAAGTGTGTTGCTTTCTTTTCTCAAAGGAAAACATTACTACGCAAGACTATTGGTGTCCCTGGAATTCTTAAGTGGAAATTGTTCGTATATTGCTTTTATGCATATCCCCGTCACTGCAACAAATAGCAGCACAGTAAGCATGTAACTAAGACAACTAACTCATTCACAGAAAAACATGTGGCAACAGCATGGCATTAGCACACTAGCATAGCAAACTCAGAAGGAAGGATGGTCAGAATGTTCATACTTCTGTGATTCCTAATCATTCCTACCAATATACAAGGCAATCCAAAGAACTAGAAAATTAGAATTATTTTCCTTGTTCAAACAAGTGATGAAATCCTTCCAGAGCTTGTCAGTGAAAATCTATGAAGAGCACTGCATATAATTAAAATGCACTACATAAATGCAAATTATTGTAATCCATATTTGTAATGTTAACATACAAATGAGATAAGCCATTGCAACTTGATTAAAACAGAGTACTAAAGGTTGATGTGCCTTGTAGACGTGGTGCAGGTGATACCAGGGTCATGCCCAAGTTACTACCATCTCTCACACGCTTCACATGCAAACATGGGCTAGAATCATGATTTACTACTACATTAATATTGCATATGGCACATGAGCAACAAGGGTTACCACATATTTTCTGGAAGGGATCTTATGCTTTAGGTAGAAGCACATTGTGTAGAATTTCAATCACAGCCAATGTGAACCTATTTTACTTACAAGAACTCTCACCTTGGACTGAATGCTCATGAACATGTGCAGAGCACCTTTCAGGCTTTAAATTTTCTTCATCTGGCAAGCAGTTAAGATACTAAAACAGAATCATTAGTGGCCAGTACAATCATCAGAATGTACAGTGGTGTCCAAACTTTTTTCAAAGAGGGCCAGATTTGATGAAGTGAAGGGCCGTGAGGGCCAACCAAAGAAATGAAGATGTTGAGCTTTTTTTTATTATTTTACCCCAAAGTTGTTGAGATTTTTTTAGGATTGAAGTTGTTGAGGGTTTTTTTTTTAGGATTTAACTCCAGGAAATAAACTGCCACAGGGGCCGGATTAAACCGACTGGCAGGCCAGATTAGGCCCCCAAAACGGACTTTACACATGCCTGGTTTCAGAGGATATCTTATCCAATTTTTAACTGTGCAGCTCCAAAATGACGATTTAAATTTCTACTTTTTTGTATTTGTTAATATATTTTTAGGATGTCATATAAACTGTTTGCAGATTTCACTAACATATGATGCAGTATATAAATTGCCTAAACCAATAAATGATACAGAAGCTTCTTGGATGGCTTTTACTCACTGCAAGCAATAAAGCAAGGAATTGTTTGCTGCCCTTTTGCAACTGCTTTCGAGTACTTTCAACTTGTTTATAGTCGCAAGACAATTGCTTTATTCAGGATGGTGAGTTGAGTTCAGTAGGAACCAAAACTTGGGAGAGTATCTCCAGAGTTAAGGTACCTGCATTTTGGATCTATACGCTATGCAGAAGATAATTTTGTGCTAGCTGAAGTGAAGTAGTGTGGACAATGGAGGAACAGCATTAGTACTTTTGAAGATAGCGTGTGCTCTAGGTTTTTTCCAGGGATTATAACCTCAGGAGCTGCCCAAATTGTTCTTAGGATCTTCTGCCTACTAGAAGTACCAAAGAACATAAGAAGAGCCTGCTAGATCAGGCCACCAAGTCCATCACCCTATTCTCACAATGGCCCATCTCTTTTAAAGCCATTCAATTTGGAAGCTATCACTACTTTCTGAGGGAGCGAGTTCCAGGATTAAAAGGATTTCCTTTTGTCCGCCCTGAATCTTCCAACATTTAATTAGTTACTTGCAAAGTGTACAGTGGTACCTCGGGTTACATATGCTTCAGGTTACACACTCCACAAACCCAGAAAGAGTGCTTCAGGTTAAGAACTTTGCTTCAGGATAAGAACAGAAATCGGGCTCTGGCGGCGCGGCAGCAGCAGGAGGCCCCATTAGCTAAAGTGGTGCTTCAGGTTAAGAACAGTTTCAGGTTAAGAACGGACCTCCGGAATGAATTAAGTACTTAACCTGAGGTACCACTGTATTTATGACTAGAGTCTAAACCTAGATGCTAGGTGGTGTGCTCCACGCAACTTACTGGGACACTTCTATATATGCATGTGATCACAGTGAGAACCTGGTGGTGCTTCCCCCACCAGGGGGAGGAAGGAGTTAAGTGGAGTGATTCACAACAGTAATATAGCAACAGCCATGGCCAAGAAGCCTTTGCAGTAGACAGTCTGATCCTGTGGACTAGCATCTTTAATAGTCAAGCAACTCCTGGAGCTGTTTTATAGCAACTTCTGCCTCTGGAGTAGAAAGCCTAGAAACTATCCACTTCTTAAGAAAGCACACCCATTGCACACTTAAAACCCACGACTTTGCCCAAAGAGTCCTGGGAACTGCAACCTCTTATGGGTGCTAGGAATGTATTAGGGGGAAGCTACAGTTCCCTGGATTCTTTGGGGAAAGTCATGTGGTTCAAGTGTGTGGTGTACGTCTGCCCTCAATTTTCAATAGCCAAGGACAAAAGTCTCTGCAGCTGAATTGGAGAAATACTTTTGTGGGTTGCCATCTTCAACATCAGTGGTCCCTTTAACCCTCTGGCTGCACCTTTCTCGAGAGACCTGGTGTCACCAAGTGCCATGGTCCACAAGAATACAATACCCCCTTCTCTGCCATTTCCCTCATATCACACCTTCCAACAGATTTTAACTAAAAGCAGCCCTGAGAGCTAATCTTGGCTAAAAAGCAAGATATAAATTTCATATACGACAGCAGAAAAGCATCGAGGCTGCAATCGTATGCATCCTAAGATGGAAGCAATACATTAAGGACCCACAGATATATGCAAGGCACACTTTACAAAGCAACCACGCATCAGGCAAGTGCTTGTACACCAAGCACAAAAATGAGCAATTTTCTTATCTGATTATTGCAACTGAAAACAGCCAACGCCACAAAGAGGTTGTAGAATACCAAAGCAAAAAGAAGAGAAGCTACGAAATGCTTCTTTCTACTTGGGTGTTCAAACACAGAAAAAGAAGATGGATCATATCTTCTGCGTCAAGCAGAGCAGGAGACTCTTCATATGAAAGATTCCTGCACTGCAAGGGGTTGGGCTAGATGACCCTTGGTGTCCCTTCTGACACCCTCTGAAGCTCACTCTGGGCCAGTTCCCATCTCTTAGCCTACCTCCCAGGGTTGTCATTAAGGATGAAACGGGGAGGAGGAGAGCCATGTCCCCCCCCCACCTCCCTCGGAATATAAAGGTGTTATATAAATGCATTAAACAAGCTGCATATGTACACACAAACACGCAATCATATCTATATCTCCCAGGGTAGCTCTGTTGGTTAGAGCGCGGTGCTGACGGACGCCAAGGTGGCATTTCCCATCCCCTTATGGGGGCAGCGGGCTTATTCTTGCGGGTTGAACTAGATGACCCTCAGGGGATCCCTCTCCCCAAACCCCACCAATTCTGTGCTATACAATACAATGCATTAAAAATAAAAAAAGGCCAGGTTTTCAATCTCGACTCAGAGGGACCAGATGCCAGAAACTGTCTGGCTCCCTCCCTCCCTCCACCCCCAGGGAGCCCACCACAGGGTAGCTCTGTTGGTTAGAGCGCGCAAGGTGGCACTTTCCATCCCCTTATGGTGGCAGCGGGCTTATTCTTGCGGGCTGGACTAGATGACCCTCGGGGGATCCCTCTCCCCAAACTCCACCAATTCTGTGCTATACAATACAATGCATTTCCCCCCCCCCCAAAAAAGCCAGGTTTTCAATCTCAACTCAGAGGGACCCGATGCCCAAGCCAGGGGTGCGTCCCATAAACTGTCCGGCTCACTCCCTCCCTCCGCCACCCACCCCCAGGGAGCCCCCCACCCACCTCCCTCGGAATATAAAGGTGTTATATAAACGCGTTAAACAAGCTGCATATCTACACACAAACACGCAATTATATCTATATCTCCCAGGGTAGCTTTGTTGGTTAGAGCGCGGTGCTGACGGACGCCAAGGTGGCATTTCCCATCCCCTTATGGGGGCAGCGGGCTTATTCTTGCGGGCTGGACTAGATGACCCTCGGAGGTTCCCTCTCCCGCAACTCTGTGCAATACAATACAATGCATTATTTTTTTTTTTAAAGCCAGGTTTTAAATCCCAAGCGAGGGGCGCATCCCGGAAACTGTCCGGCTCCCTCCCTCCCTCCCTCCGCCCCCCACCCACCCCCATCCCCCCGTTTTCCTCACCCGGGTGGGTCATGGGGTGGACGTCGTTCCCGGACCCCCCAGCATAGTTGTAGATGACGGCGGCGGAGGCCTCCTTGGCGGCGGCCACGGCAATCTTCTCGGCGAAGGTGCAGCCGCCTCCGCGCTGGATGAGGGCGACCCACGGGGTGGGCGGCGGCGGGCTGCTGAAGTTGGTGAGCGGGCTGCAGGCGTTGGCCGCCCCGGGCCCTTCGGGGGCCACCACCAGCCCGGCCGCCCGGCGCAGGGGGGAGTCCTGCCCGAAGATGCCGCTCTCGCCCACGTTCCAGTAGCTCTCGTTGCTGCCGGGCATCCTCCACGACACGTTCAGCCACGCCGTCCACACCGACTGGGCAGAAGCCCCGTGGCGGAGGCTGCCGGGGCCGCCGCCGCCGCCGCCGGCCAGGAGCAGCGCCAAGAAGGCCCACGAGGAATGCCGCCACATCGCCTCAGAGGAGACCCGCCGCACCACGGAGAAAGAGACGACGCGGGGGGGGGGGGGGACAGGGACAACAACAACAACCACGCTGCCGCCGCCGTTTGCCTCAGGCGAGCGACTGGCCGGACTGCCGCGCTCTTTACCTGAGCCCATTCCCCGCCCATTTCTGGAGGGCGGGGAATTCGAGGGGAGGGGCGGGGCACGGTGGACGGGAGCGGGGGGTAGGAGAGACAGACACGCCCCTCCACACTCCTCCTCCTCCTCCTCCGCGGCCGGCCAGGGAGGCGCACGTGCGCGCAGGCGCGCCGCCGGGTTCGAGCGCTGGCGCCGCCGCCGCCGCCGCCGCCGCCGCGTCCCGAACCTTTGTCCCGGGATCGAAGCGCGTGGTTGGTATCAGTAGAACTCAATAAAAATGCCTAAGTAACTGAAGTTCCGTACACACACACACACACACACACACCCCAACAAGAGATCTGTAGTCTCATGCTGTGTGGACTGATCTATTCCACAAGTTATCTTGCAGGAACCTACTAGTAAAAGCTGTCACAGTGTCCGTTCCAAAACCAAAGCGTTCCAAAACCAAGGTGCGCTTTCCCGTAGAAAGTAATGCAAAACGGATTAATGCATTCCAGACTTTTAAAAACAACCCCTAAAACAGCAATTTAACATGAATTTTACTATCTAAAAAGACGGTTGATCCATAAAATGAAAGCAATAAACATTGTACAGTGGTACCTCAGGTTAAGTACTTAATTCGTTCCGGAGGTCTGTTCTTAACCACTTTAGCTAATGGGGCTTCCCGCTGATGCTGCCTGTTTCTCATCCTGTTCTGTTTTCATCCTGAAGCAAAGTTCTTAACCTAAAGCACTATTTCTGGGTTAGCGGAGTCTGTAACTTGAAGCGTATGTAACCTGAAGCGTATGTAACCCGAGGTACCACTGTACAAAGTTAAAAATGAACAATTAAGGAATTTACAATAACACAAAATATTATAATAAACTGTGTGCTCTTAAGATTGTCATCTGTTGTTCCAATGGCGAGTCGGGGAGGGTGGGGCAACGACATGCTTCAGCCTGAGGGTGGGGGTCATAGCTGTCAACTTTTCCTTTTTCTTGCAAGGAATCCTATTCGGAATGAGGGAATTTCCCTTTAAAAAAGGGAAACGTTGACAGCTATGGTGGAGGTAGGGGCTAGGATTGCAGTCTTAGCAGCCCAAGTTTTAGCAATTTACTCAAGAGTAAGTCCCACTGATTTATGTTAGATGTAGGTTGCCTTGCAGTGCTTTGCTCACCTGGTTTGGGAGTTAGTCCCACTTACCCATGTAAGGGGGAGGGGAATAGAATTGCATTGTCACTGTTTCATGTTATTGCTTGTTTGTTTCTTTATTCATTTGTCTGGCCAAAGCCATTTCAAAATTGTGCGTGTGTGTAAAATATAAACAAAACAAAATACACCACACAGTTAAAATAAGGCAATTTGTCATATACAGTCATATCTCGGGTTGAATGTGCTTCGGGATGAGCACATTCGAGTTGTGCTCCGCGGCAACCTGGAAGTAACGGAGCGTGTTACTTCCGGATTTCGCCACTTGCGCATGCGCAGATGCTCAAAATGATGTCATGTGCATGCGCAGAAGTGCCGAAACGTGATCCGCGCACACACAGACGCGCGGACACGGGTTACATTTGCTTCTAGATGTGAATGGGGCTCCGGAATGGATCCCGTTCGCATCTAGAGGTACCACTGTAATAGTTTGCTACCCTGAAGAATTTAACCTATCATCCCCACAAACGTTCCTCCTTAAAATTGCTACTCTCAAATTGCTAAACAGGCCACTTTTTCAGAAGTGTAGGGGGACCTGTTGCTTAATGAAAAATTAATTAGATACCCAATCAATCTCCCAACTGGAGATTTATACCTGTGAACAAAGCTGCTCTTAAGTTCTTATAAACAGTGGAGTAAGTATGGGGGTTAGTCCTACTTACTTGCAGGTAAGGGGGAAAATACATAGAACTGCACTGTAGCTATGCCAACATTTCAAGTGTGTACTCAGAAGGAATCTCCAATGATTTACTAATCTTGAATGCACCTACTTGTTCTGTGAAATCAACTGGTGAAACTAATCATAGCTTTAGTTCCACTTATTTTTAAGGGAATGAAAGTGTAACTAACTTCCTTATTACTGAGGCTTTTTGCAGCTGATTAGTGTGTATCATCTGAGAGATTTCCTTCCCCGCCCCCTTATCAAATGATTGACTTGGGAAGGGACAATTTGTATCCCCATCAGCTATAAACCTCTCTGTCTGCTCCAGTGCTGTGTCTACCTTGAATGCATTTTGGTTTTGCTACCACTGCCAAAATCAGTGAATTCTTTTTTGTGAGGGGGGAAGAGAAGAAAAAAATTGCTTGAGAGGCCACACCAGGCTCCTTGGGCTAGGGGTTGACCACATCTCGTGTAGATCAGCTTCCCCAGACTTGGGTCTCCAGCTGTTTTCGGGCTACAGTTTCCATCACCCCATCATCCATGACCACCTGTCCTGCTAGCTAGGGATGATGGGATTTGTAATCCAAAAAAAGATGGCTACCAAATTTGGGGAAACCCTGATCTAGATATTTTATTGAAGAATTTCTGTACAAGTTTAGCCCAGCAAACATTTGTGAAGGGAAAAAACAAACAAACGACTGTAGGCTGATGGTTTACACAAAACAGCACACCTAGCATCCTGTTATTGTCTCAGGCCACAAGCGCTGAGACAATTCATGAAAGCAAGTGTGGTGTAGTGATTCAGCAGCCTTTCTCAAACTTGGGTCGCCAGATGTTGTTGGACTACAGTGACCATCATCCCTGTCCACTGGTCCTGCTACCTAGGGATGATGGTCATTGTAGTCCAACAACATCCAGGGACCCAAATTTGAGAAATGCTGGATTAGAGTGTCCTCGGCATGTCAGTGCCTCCCAGCCTAACCTTCTTCAAGGGTTGCAGGCATTAAATGAAGAGGATGAGAACCATGTATACTACATTGAGCTCCTTATAGAGGTGGGCTGTAAATGCAAGATGTACATTACTGGCTGAAGCTGGTGCAAAGTTACCATACAACTGTCTACTCTGTGCCCAGATGATGTGGCTCACTATTGCCCCACACATGGCACAGAGTCAGTTTTTACATGCTTGGGCATCATTTGCTCACCAACCATTTTGGACCCAAGTGCACACTTGTAAACTGGAGAAAGTGTTGTTGCTGTGGCAGCATGCACTACAGCCTGATCTGCTATGATGGCTCGCTCACATGCGTGCCAGTCACTTCTCGATGCTCTGGTCCTTGAAATATGATGATACTTATATGATCCAGTCAATGCTAAGCTGGCAAAGAGCTCAAGAAATATGGCAGCTGCTCACTTGTGCTCACTGTCAGTGCAGTAGCAGACTTCACGATGCATTAAAACGTTCTCCTACATCTTTCTCAGTCTCATTGACTTTAGAAAATGTGCTCCAAGGTTGTTGATTACATTTTGAGAGAACCGCAGTGGCGTGGCTGTCTATTTAAAATGAAGCACTGTTGAAAGTTCAACAGAAAACAAAATATGTGCATAACATTAAAAAATAATAATTTCTAGTAGCGCAGTTGTGTTTGTATGCCTGTTGTCTTTGCCCATGGAGTTTTCTTGGCAGGGATACTGGAGTGGCTTGCCGGTTCCTGCTCCAGGTGGATCACGTTTGGTCAAAACTCTCCACTATGACCTGTCCATCTTGGGTAGCCCTGCACGGCATAGCTCATAGCTTCTCTGAGTTATTCAAGCCCCTTCGCCAAGGCAAGGCAGTGATCCATGAAAGGGAACAAAGGTATGTATAGTTCAAGCTATGGTTTTACCTGTAGTGATGTATGGAAGTGAGAGCTGGACCATAAAGAAGGCTGATCGCCGAAGAATTGATGCTTTTGAATTATGTTGCTGGAGGAGACTCTTGAGAGTCCCATGGACTGCAAGAAGATCAAACCTATCCATTCTGAAGGAAATCAACCCCGTGTGCTCATTGGAAGGACAGATTGTGAAGCTGAGGCTCCAATACTTTGGCCACCTCATGAGAAGAGAAGACTCCCTGGAAAAGACCCTGATGTTGGGAAAGATGGAGGGCACAAGGAGAAGGGGACGACAAAGGACGGGATGGTTGGACAGTGTTCTCGAAGCTACCAGCATGAGTTTGACCAAACTGCGGGTGGCAGTGGAAGACAGGAGTGCCTGGTGTGCTCTGGTTCATGGGGTCACGAAGAGTCGGACACAACTAAATGACTAAACAACAACAACAACAACAGTTGTGTTTGTATTGCAGGAAAACCAACGAAGAGTCATCTGGTAGCTTAAAGACTAATACGTATGTTGTTTGGGATAGGCGTTTGTGGACTATGCTACACTTCATAATCATCCTATCCATGTTTTGGTGACATCTAGAATTGACTGATGCCATGTATATGTCAAAGACTGCTCAGAAACTGCAGTTAGTTCAAAGTACAGCTGCTAGGCTATTGACTGGCACCAATTAGTGGAATGTATATTATGGATATTGAATGACCTTCACTGCCTTCCAGTCCATTTCTGAGCACAATTCCAAGTGCTTAGGAGGACTTAAGAACCTAGGGGAATATCTGCTACCATACCAACCTCACAGGATGTTAATATAATATTTGGAGGCTCTCCTCCAGGATAGTGACCAGAGAGAGAGAGAGCCTTCTCAATGGTGGTTCCCTCTTTGTGGAATTCCTGCCCCAAGGAGGCTTGCTTGGCACTAATGTTGCTATCCTTTTAATAATCCCAGTCCTTTTAATATATTCGGGTGTTTTTAAAACCTTGCTGTGATTTATTGCACAGCTTGGATGTTTTCTTTCTTGTTTTTATAAACCACACTGGAAACTCTATAACCTTTTAAATCAGCCAAATAAATAAAATACAATATCAGGAACAACCAACAACTCCAGTATCAGAATATAAATGCTGTCTACCCTACTATACTACAGATCAAGACTGCCACATGCTATAAAGACTTTATGGTGACAAACAGATATCCCACAAATGTTTAAGTCATGGAGACCTGTGGCTGAAATCTCACTGCCTTCAAAAGAAAAAACTGTTGGAAAGTTTGCTCTGATTGTTTGGTAAAGTCAAAGATGAGCTGCATTAATGGTGCTGGAAAAATGGGGCAGGGAAATTCCAACCGATAACATTCATTCCAGCATGAAATTATATTTGCTGGCAGATAACTTATGTTGCTCCTGGCTCTATTTGACAACAGTTCTAACTCCCAGTGACCTAGTCCAAAACCCCCACGCAATCATGAATAGATCTTCTTCCTTATGTTACACTTAAGTAAACCAATTGCTATTGAAAATGCCTGCCTGTTGCAATAAGATGAATGAGAATCGAGAACCTCTGAGCATGGAAGGAAAACTGATTGATGTGACCTGTTTCTTGCACAGAGATGTGGGCAAGGCTTGTGCAATGGAAGAATTGTCAGCTCACTTCCTCGTGTGTCCAGCTATTCATGAAAACATATTTACTAAGCAGGTCACAAGCAGGACAGGGAGCTTGGTGCTCGAGGAAGCAAGCAGATGGGGACTTTGCCACCCACCAGTAATCAATAATTTCTGTAGCAGTTGCACAGGCAGTATGCATTTTACTACAACTACTTATACATCAGCCTAGGGCACAAATTATATGCAGGACAAAAGTAGGGAGCAGCCTTAATAAAATCAACAATCCCTGAACCCCAACTCCTTTCAAATTTTCCTCAAAGGATGTACACATTCAGGGCCATCTTTACCTGGGGGTGCAAGGGGTGCAGGGCACCCGGGTGTTGATTTCTGGGGGGCATGGGGCACCTGCTGCCCGCCACTGAAGCCGCCTAAGCTCTTAACTATCTACCTGTTATGAAATAATAAAAAAAAATTGATCAGGCTAGAAAAACAAAATACATATATACCTAGGTATTACCGAAATGTATGCCTACTGTTTCACTGAAGGACTTTCGACTTCGTGTGCTCATTTACCAAAGACGCGCCACACCAGCAACAGTGCTTGTGATTCCCAACGGCGGTGCTTGACTCAACGACGGCACTTGTCATTCACAGAGCGGCACTTGTCAGACTCAACAACGGCGCTCACAACTAAATTTGGGGGCGCTGGGCGGATCTTTGCACCCCAGCAGTGCATATGCCTGCACACACTTCGCTTTTGCTAAGCAAGGCTGAGTCAGGTTGGTGCCTAGATGAGAGACTGCCAAAAATCCCTGTAAAACCAACTTGTCTGCCACAATAGAAGAAAAGCAGGATATAAATCTGCTAAATAAAAGCACCCCTTTCCTAGCCTTAAAAAAACAACAACAGCTAAGGAGACTGTCCCCATAGGAAGTGAGATCAAGTCAGCCTCTCACACAGGACTGTACCCAACTAAGTTCTAACAGTAGGCCCATTGAAGTTATTGGGTCTAAGACAGTCATGACCATTAATTTAAATGGGTCTACTCTGCATGTGACTAATGCTGAATACAACCCCTGGTGATTCAAGCACCGTATCAAGTCTTAGGGGCATGTTAGGCTGAAATACAGTGACTTGACGTATAGGATAGCCAGTATATTGTGGGGGGGGGGGGGGCTGGATTTGAAACTGGGCTTCCCACCCACAGCACCAAACTGAGCACTCCCATTTCAATGCAAGTTTCTTCACTCGTAAGGCTCAACGTTGTTCTGGCAGAGGCAGATTTTGGGGCACATGACTGGTTGGGTTGCAATGGGCACCACAACTATGATGCAGAATGGAAGGCAAGAGGCAGGGAGCACACCAAATTTGGGCACTGCACAGGGCACTGCTACTGAAATGTGAAACCTCAGGGTCCATCACTGGTCCTGGGAATGCACATGGGATTGTGGGGAGGAAAAGCCTGGTGATTCTTTTGACCATTTTAATGGCAAAATTGCTGCCTAAGAATAATGGGTTGGATCCAAACTAAGGTGGGGGGGGAGGAGAGGAGCAGGAGGCAGCGAGCAGCACACTCTTGGGCCCCCCAGATCTGCCCCCTCTTCCAAATGTCCCCAGCCAGCTGCCTGAGCTCACTGACCCTAATGGATGGGCTGGCAGAGCCTGCAAGTGTCCCTATTTTCCAGGGATGTCCCTGGTTTAGAGAAGCCGTCCCGGTTTCTGATTTGATCCCGGAATGTCTCACTTTTCCTTAGGATGTCCCCATTTTCATTGGAGAAATGTTGGAGGGGATGGAGTTATTGGACCCCCAAGCCATCTAATGGAAATCCTGTCTAGGGAAGTTTTTAAACAAACATTTAATGTTTTTATAAATGTTGGAAGCTGCCCAGAGTGGCTGGGGGAACCCAGTCAGATGTGTGGGGTATAAATAGTAAAATTATCATTACGGAATGAGGTGTCCCTATTTTCATTGGAGAAATATTGGAGGGTATGGGCTGGCGCTGACTTAGAGCTGGTCTGGGCTAAGAAACTATTTGGAAGAAGCCTTTGGCTCAAGCTATTATCAAGTCAAATTAATGTTTCTAGAAAACAATTAGATGTGCTCCATGCTAATGTGTCTCCTTTTCGCTCTTTCTGAACTCTTGGCAGTTAATTTCCAGCTTCTATCTGTTAATTAAGGTGCTGTGCATCAAACTGCAATGAATGACCTTGGCTGGCTTATACAATCCGCTTCCACAAGGTAATTTACTGTCCTCGTAAAGCTGGTCTAATTGTATTTCCAGGTACATTTAGTAATAATGGGTTTACTGAGAATTTTGATTTGAAAGCCCAAGAAATGTTTGTGAGCAAGGCACTGTAGATGAGCATGTCACAAATTAATGAAAACAGGGTTGAAAAAACAACAGCAGGATTTTTTCCACAGTGGAGACAAAGACATATCCACTGCAAACCAGTTGAGTGGTGGTTAACCTCTTAAGGAGGCATGCTATGGAAGAGTTTGCTCTCAATTTGTTTGACATTGCAAGAGGTTATATAAATGAAATTGATTTGTGTAGTTTTCCTTTGGCAAAGGAGGGAGTAAAAGTGCCATAAATTACTATTTGTAGGTAACCCAACAGTGTCTTTAGAGTTAATTATACAGGAACCCATTCCTCACTGAATAAAAAAATAATAATCTCAGACAGTTTTCAGTCAGCTTCAAAGAGCAAAGTTGTTACCATTGAGGAAAAGATCGTGGGAAGAGATTGTTCGCTTCTGAACATTAATTAGCTGCTAGTCTTTTTCCCTTTCTCTTCAGATTAGACCTGATAGTCCACACCTGCACATAAGAGGAGGAACTTTAATCTTTCCCATTTGTAACAGCTGGCCCTTCCTTGTAACGTGCTGTTTCTATATTGCCAATTAAGTCCTGACAAGACATGTGGGCAGAGAGCTGCACACCCCTTGTTTTTAAAAAAGAATTCTGCAAAAGCACACAGCCAGGGAACTGCAAATTCTCAGCAAGTTTTTAGGCAAATCTGATGAAACAAAAGAATCTCCTCCATTCATGCAGACACCTCCTGAATTTAGGAGCAAATCTAGAAAAAGAAACGAAAGCCATTGCAAATGATCAGAATGCAGTTTCCAGATTCCTGCCAATGTTTGGCGTAGGAATTTTTAAAATGTGGTTTGCTCATGCAATTCCCTGGTTTTTGTGCAAAACTATGGGATCAAAAGAGGAAGCAATAGCCACTTTTGCTCAGGAGCACACTGGAAATACTTACAAACACAGCTGGTAAAGAAATGAAAGCACTAAGGAATAAGTGAGTGGAAAGGGGAGTAGCAGAAAGTGAGGGATGATCTACCCATTCAAAAAAACCCCTGTAACTATTAGTCTGTGATGCGGAGTGGTGATATTTGGACCCCAATCTTTCCCATTTTATTAGGTTATCCCTGTGCTGGATAAGGAGGTTAGATTGGTCTCAACTAGGGCCAGGGCCTTTTCAGCCCTGGCCCCGACATGGCGGAACGCTCTGTCACAAGAGACTAGGGCCCTGTGGGATTTGACATCTTTCTGCAGGGCCTGCAAGATGGAGCTGTTCCACCTGGCCTTCGGCTTAGACTCACTCTGACCCCTTATATGGGATTTGGTATAGAAATTTTCCCTTGGCTTTTTTTTCCTGGCGCATGCAGAACCAGCATGGGTAGCTGGCTCGGGTGAATATCTGATGTTTCCTCTCTTTATGGTCTTGATTTATGGGCTACTACTAAAATGCGGCTGCATTTTAAGCTGTATTTTAAGCCGTATTTTAATTAACTGTTTGTTTGTTGTTGTTTTTCTTTTCTTTTCTATTACGTTTTATTTTAATTCATGTTTGGTGTTAGCCGCCCTGAGCCCAGCCCTGGCCGGAAAGGGCGGGGTATAAATAAAAATTTATTTATTTATATTTATTTAGACCTGAATTTAAAGGGGGACAGCATCAAGACTGGTGTTGTTTGAGGGTAAAGTCATGTGGACCATGCAAATTAAATTGGGATGCAAGCATCTGCAAACACACAGTATACTCTGGTGTGGACAAGTCCTATTTTAACGTTATGGTTAATGGTTTGACACTCTCTCTCTCTCTCTCTCTCTCTCTCTCTCTCTCTCTCACACACACACACACACACACACACACAAACACAAACACACACTTTAAGAAATAGGAAGCATAGTCCAATCCCTTTCAAGTAGAAATAGAACAGAACAGAACAGCGAGTGCCACGATAGTCCCATCCTCTGATCTAAGTTAGCCTGGCAAAATGGTGCACAAACAATTCTATGCCCTATGGTTGTAGCTCCAAAATACAGCACTGTGACCTGCACAGTGGCTGGACAGGAGTTTCAAGGCAATTCGCAAGGACTTATGTCCTGTGAAAAGTATAGCCATGAATATCTTTTTAAGGTGTGGAGGTGGACAGAGGCACACAGCTCAAATTTTGTATAGGAAAAGGTGCAGCCACTGCAGCTGTATGTTAAAGGAACCACTTCCTCTTCTCCTTTAGCCTGGCACCAATCAAAAGCTCCCTGATCGACTTATATAGCAGATGGCCTCTTCCCACCCCCGCACTCTCAGTTGTGCAGATGTAGTGCAGTACCCAGTGGTAAATTTGCTGACTCATTACAATACTTACTTGTCACAGACTGGCTGGCTGCAGAGGTGGGAGGCATCAGCTGGGGAACCCCCCCGAGGGAACCCCCTGGGTAGAAGGCTCAGAGCCAAAGGATTGGTGGTGCAATGATGATGTGCGGTTAAGGAAGCAGACTTTGCAACACACAACTATAACATGAAGCTGTTGCTGATCCCCACAGCATTTACCAGTAGTGGGTCCAATGGTCAAGAATGTGGTTTCTGCAGATGGGGCTCATCAACCTGAGAAAGTAGCCTGTCTAGGAGAAGGAAAACTCTGATCCTAAACCTCTGCTGCCTTGCAGAATATCTTCCAGAGAAGAAAAGGGGTAAACCCTACACAAATCCAGAGGGGATTCCCTAAGATGGCTGGATGGTGCCTTGTGTGCCTCCTTCCAGCAACTCCTGCAGCCAAGCTGGTGCCAAACATATTGCTCTGCTTTCCTTTGGACCACAGCAGTGAGGCCGAAAGTGGGGTCTTGTAGTCGGGGCAGCCCAGGACCTCCAGACGCACTGCCAAGGCTTGCACCCCAGGGAGGTCGCTGAGAGGCTGCTAGTTTGACTGTGCACTACATTGTCTCTCAAGACAGACAGATGCCAACAACAGCATGTGTCATGGCTGTTAGGACCTGTTCACATTACCTTTTACTACACATCGAAATTGAAGCTGTTTTGAGAGGAAAACCCATCCAACAGAAGCTACAGGATTGATTTGGATTGTGGCTATCATTGTTAATGGGGTTTCAAAAATTAGCAGTGGGAGCCCACTGGATGGGGAGTAAATGGCAATGTGACCATATCCTTCTATATGCTCAATTGGTTTTCCACTCACCCCTCATTATCATTGCTTTTAAATTCATAGAATCATAGAGTTGGAAGAGACCACAAGAGCCATCGAGTCCAACCCCCTGCCAAGCAGCGTCAAAGTTTGGGGCTGCGATGGGAGTTTATTTTGCTTAGGTTGCAAGGAACTGTGTACATCTATAACACTATATTAAAATGCAGTGTTCAAGAATGAGAGGAATTTCTGTAGAGAGATGAGATATTTATGATTTACTACCAGAGGACATGTGTCCAAACATGTTTGGATGGAAAGACTGGATGTGTTGATTCATCAGGGTCTTTCACTCAAGTCTGGTAGAGTTTCCGTTCGCTGGGGCTGAATCAGAATGTCTTGTTTCCCTCCCCTCTTCCCCCTTTGGGGAGCCGATTACACAAGAGTGGAGCTCTAGGTCTCCCACATGATCAAAGAAATGACACAGTAGACTGGACAGCTCAGAAGCATCAAGTAACTGAAAGTTTGCAAATGGGAGGGGGGCATGTCTGGACATGTCAATATGGGGCTATATATAATATGCACACACACAATATGCAATGCAATTGACTAAATACGGGCATGTGATACAAAGGCAATCCACACAGGGGAGGAAATCACCCAAATTCCAGGGATGCACTTTAGATATATATTCACCATTTTGTAATATTTGCATGCAACATTCTGGGTCTGCAATGTCGGGTTTCCCCATCTCCCTTTATTCCCTAAAGTATGAAGGGGTCAAGACAAGGTTTGAAGTTTATAAGATACTAGGTCCTTCTGGCGGTTCCCTCATTGTGAAAAGTGAAGTTTCAGGGAACGAGACAGAGGGCCTTCTTGGTAGTGGCGCCTGCCCTGTGAAAATGCCCTCCTGTCAGATGTCAAGGAGATAAAAGAAAAACCTACATAACTTTTAGAAGACACCTAAAGGCAACACTGTATTGGGAAGCTTTTAATGTCTGGTGTATTTGTGTGTGTGTGTGTGTGTGTGTGTGTGTGTGTGTGTATTTTATTGTAAGCTGCCCAGAGTGGCTGGGGCAACACAGTCAGATGGGTGGGTTACAAGTAATAAATTGTTGTTGTTTGCAATAGCTGGAGAAATGGATGAGGGGAGAGAGTATAAAATAAGCGGGGGCTTGAGAATTCTACTCTGAGATACCTCATGTTCTTACCTAGTGCAGCTCCACTCAGAAATCCTTGATTTTAAAAGTACTGTATTTTCAATAAGCTGCTGGGGGGTAAAGTAAGTAGAAAACAGGAGAGCAAGCACAGAAAGAGGGGCGCAGGCTTTCCCTTGAGCACTCTTCACAATAAGGTCTTAACAGCTGGTGACTTGCAGTACCATGCATGCTTTGTAAAGAGGAAAGAGCACTTGTGTTTTGAGAGCAGAACCAACTGGTTCCAAGCTGAGTACAATCTGATAAGAGAGCTTTAAACAAAAGTAAGTGACAAGCTGCAAAGCAGTTCAGTGTGTTGCCTGGGTGGGGGTGGGGAATTACTAAGCAGCATAACCTTTCCCTACCCCAAAGTCATTTTCCCAGAGCAGATTATATTAGACAGGACCAATCCTGAGTTTGGATGATGCACTGAGCCATAAACTGGTGGTTTATTTACTGTATTTGTATCGGCCACTGAATAATATACGTCTGTTCTCTGAGTGACTTAGAAGAGTGCTTAGTGCAAGAGTTTATTTTTTAATTCAGTCCATGGTGAGCAGATTTCCTGTCCCTGGAAGAAGCTTGTATGAATGGAACAATGGACCTGGCTTCAGCTGAGAGATAAGAGATGAGACACTCCCTGCCTTTTTGTTCCTTCTCACAAATGTCTCTGCCATTGGCCAATCTACTAGGATGCATTCAAGGGAGAAATGAGACATCAGACTGGGACTTGCTGCCCTTTGGTTCTTATTAATGCTTACCCCTATGACATTATGAAATCCAGGGCAATCGAGTATGTGTTCAGGATCATAACCAGATGCACAGATATAAGATGGGGGACACCTGGCTTACCAGTTTGATATGTGAAAAGGACCCAGAGGTCTTAGTAGATAGATAGATTTGAAAAGTGTTGATGATCAACTCTCAATTTATTGTTTTTCCATTTGTGAAGGCGTTTGCCCTGAAATGATACCAGGATTCAAGGAAAAAATCTATCAGTCTGCTGCAAGTCCACTGTGTGATTGTATTGGCTCAGCTTTAAAGTTCTGTTTTTCCACACAGGATCAAACTGCACTTTGAAAAACAGAGCACAGGACATTGGTATTTATTATGGTGCAATATGAGACTAAGCAGTTGAGATTGCTGAGGAAGATGAGGTCAGAATACGCAACCCAGGAAATAACAGCAGCCATAAATATATCTGATAATCTGGAAGCTTTTTTTTTTTTTTTTTTAAAAATGGAATATAAAATAATTAGAAACAGAACTTCTCAGGACAACAGTGCAAAGTTTGCCATCTGTCTTCAAAACAAAAGATAACGTCAAAGACGAGCAGTGCAGAAATGCAGCCCCTGCACCGAAAAAGGTTGAGATAAGGCAGATGGCCTGAAGCACAATTTAAAGATTCAGTACCAGTTCTCCCTTGTAACTAATGGATGCACTGTACTGAGTTTTTACTCCCCAGTTTTTTGCAGGATTTTTGCTTTTTTTTAAACTCAGAAGTGTGTTAGTGGCTGATGTCCTTGCAGCAATGCGTTCTGCAATGCAGATGTAGCATTCCATGTGTGGATCTGCTCCTATGGAGTTATAACAAGTTAAGTTAAGAACTTAATTCGTTCCGGAGGTCCGTTCTTAACCTGAAACTGTTCTTAACCTGAAGCACCACTTTAGCTAATGGGGCCTCCTGCTGCTGCCGCGCCGCCACTGCCGCTGCATGATTTCTGTTCTCACCCTGAAGCAAAGTTCTTAACCCGAGGTGCTATTTCTGGGTTAGCGGAGTCTGTAACCTGAAACATCTGTAACCTGAAGCGTCTGTAACCCGAGGTACCACTGTATATTGCAAAGGGTAACTCCTATTTCAAGCAGCTTATACCCTAAGGTTTGGGGCTCAGCAATAGTGGGATCCAAAACCAAGGGCAGGTAGTCAGTCTGTTCCACTCAGTTACAAGGCAACCAGATACCCTATCAGCCCCTTGAACCAATGAGCCAAACTTCATGACTCTAAGCAAGTAGGAGCAGAACTATGCTCGTAGTTTATAACATTAAGGAAGGGTTAAGAAACGGTTACCACTACATATTTGGACATACAGTGGTACCCAGGAAGTTGAATGGAATCTCTTCTGGAAGTCCATTCGACTTCCAAAACGTTTGGAAACCAAGGCGTGGCTTCCGATTGGCTGCAGGAAGCTCATGCAGCCAATCGGAAGCTGCAGAAACCATGTTGGACGTTTGGGTTCCAAAGAACGTTCGCAAACCGGAACACTCACTTCCGGGTTTGCGACATTCAGGGGCCAAAAGATTTGACTCACAAGGCATTTGCAAACCAAAGTACGACTGTATTACATTTTGCTTGTAACGTTAATAACACGTTATTAAAATGTGATGCCAGAGACCTCTGCAGAGCAACCAGGAACCAGCACTAAGGGAACCTGCATTGTTGCAGAGGAAACAGGTAAGGAACATTTTTATTTACCAGTATGCCCTATGACGTTTTAGGCATATCGTTCTAATAGAATTAAAAGGGTCAGTGTAGATCCAGCCGGGGTTTCTGTTTGCCTCTCCCTCTATCTCGCGCTACCTTCAATGGCACACTAGGCTGGCCTGGCAACCTGGAACGGTAGGTTCCTTTTACCCTATGTATCAGATCTGTGCAAAGCAAAGTTCTGCTTGTAATTTGCTGGATCAGCATAAGTCTTACAACACCCAAGTTGTTGTTGGCATCCGTCTGTCTCAAGAGACAATGGAGTGCACCTCTCCAAAAAGCTGTGCCAGGGTGCACCTCCCCAGGGTGCAAGGCTGGGCAGTGTATTTGGAGGTCTTGCCCAGACAACAAGGCCCCCACCCCACCTTGCTGGTGTAGTCCAAAGGAAAGCAGAGCAAAATATTTGGCACCAGCTTGGCTGCAGGAGTTGCCGGAAGGAGGCGTACAAGGTACCATCCAACCATCTTAGGGACTCCACTCTGAATTTGTGAAGTCCATCCCTGGCTCAAGTGTAGCAGAAAATCCTCAGGGCTTGTTGTTTGGCAGCACTATGCAGAAAAGTTCTTACGGTCAACTTTCACCAAAGAGACATCGTGAACTGAGCAAAACTTCATTTGGAATGGGGGGGGGGGTATAAAAGCACAAGAGGAAAACCACAGGTGTACAGCAACTCAATACTGTACAGCAATATGTTACATACATCATACAGGACATTTTCTGGCACCGCTGTCCTTGTAAACATTGTTGAACACTCTGTGGAGAGTAGCAGTGGAGAATGCCCTTTCTCCTGAGAGAATGAGGCACACTCTATCGCAGAGAGTTCCAATCAGTCTCTCTTTCCCCTGCTTGTAGCATCCCATTCTTCTCCCCTCTCAGTATGCTTCTACTATCTACTTGCTAGTCAGAACGTGGCAGTGAAGGGAGCACTAGGCCTGGAGAGCACTAGGTAAACCTCTTGTTTGACTGGGCTGCTCCCAGTGCTTTTTCATTCTTTCTGGGGGTATTCAAGGGTACACAGTACCGGCATTTCTTTTTCTAGAAGAAAACCACTGGCTGCTGCTATCAGTGATGCCTTTGCCTACTGCCATCAGCTGCTTATGCTGTAATGGGAAAGGAACGCCACCTACCTACTGTATTTTTCCGTCTATAAGACACCGCCATGAATAAGCCGCCCCCTATTTTTGAGGACTCCAAATTAAGGAAACATCCCTCAGCACTACCCATGTATAAGACGAGCCCTAATTTTAAACCTAATTTTGTGGTTAAAAAAACCCCTAGTCTTATACACGGAAAAATACGGTGATCTGAATGATGAAGCTCAGGTTGGTAGGATTCTGGGGGGAAAGCAGTTGCTAACAATCCAGCAGTGCCCATGTTGATGCAGTCCTCTCCATGTGGGGGCCCCAGGGCCCAAGGCCATTGCTCCCAATGCCCTGCATTAAAAAGAGCCTGCCAGCATCCCCTCCCCAGCTCCAAATTCAAATTGGCTGAGAGGTTGAATATTCAAGGAAAGAACTTTGTAGCAAGAGTATCCATACTCAGCATGGTGGTATCTTGATGCAAAAGACAAGCAGATGGATTGTGATCTTGTAAAAGTTACCAGGATCTTAAGCAGATGTGGAGGAGCAGAGAAGAGACGAGTGAAGGAAAACCATTGCTGATTTTTTTCTTTTCTTCTACCTCTGTTGAACCACATACACAAGCGTAAAAGACTGATCAAATGTGATGCTTATTTGCATGTTCATTACTGGGATGCAATGACTGTGGCCTATTTGTTTTTAGCAAGTGTGTTTAATTTGCATAACTAAAGGTGACCACTTGAGGGCGCTATTGTACCAGGATAGAAACCAAAGGAAGAGAAAGTCAAAACTTACTTTATTTATGAGAGCCAGGTGGAGCTCAATGGCTTTTTTCTTTTCCAGCCCCCTTCCTCAGAGCTGACCAATAGCCACAGCAGTGTGGAAATGCTCTTCTGCAAAAAAATCAGTACCTTTGCCACCCAGTGTTTTTATTTTTTATTTAAATGAAAGAATGGATGGATGAAACTCCAGCCAACATCATTTTTAATCTGCTGGACAGGTCACATAATGGGAGGTTGTGTTTTGCATGGACAAGAAACAGGGGCACGAGGGTCAGAGGCAACGGATGAAAATTATTCAGGCATGTATATACACACAAACAATACTCAAGGATCCCTGATGCCAGAATAGCAGCTGATGGTGGGGGAAAGGAAGGAGAAATGGTTCAACTTCACAAGGTCATAAAGGAACATTTATGCAGGAAGCCATCATTTGCAAAATAAATAAAAACAAGAGCAGCCGTTGGAAGCTTCAGTGGTCAAGCTGCAGCTGCCATTTAATGTCCTCGGCCTTTTTCATTTTGATAAAATTCAGCCACCCAGGCTGCGAACAAAAGATAGTTAGATGTATATTTTTTCTGGTGAGGGGGAGAGATGGGAATACAGACCCTCTCCATCACCTCTGCCGAAACATCTTCCTCTCCTTCTTTAACAGCTGGTCATTCCAGCTACTTTTCCTGTTCTTTCCCCTAATTTTTTCCTTTTGTCTCATGCCTTTTGGACTATAAGCATGAAAGGCAGGGATGTAAGCAGCTCTGGAAGGCTTTTTCAGCCGAACAGCATGATATAAATCAGGGTTCAGCAAACTTTTCCAGCAGGGGGCCAGTCCACTGTCCCTCAGACCTTGGGGGGGGGGGTAGGACTATATATTTTTTTGGGGGGGGGGAATGAACAAATCTCTATGCCCCACAAATAACCCAGAGATGCATTTTAAATAAAAGGACACATTCTATTCATGTAAAAACATGCTGATTCTCGGACTGTCTGCAGGCCGGATTGAGAAGGCGATTGGGCCAGGTCTGGCCCCTGGACCTTTGTTTGCCTACCCATGATATAAATGCTTTAAATAGATAAACAAATGTTTTCTCCAAGGGGTTTAAGGTGGCAAATGACACCTTCCTTCCCATTTTATCCTCACAACAACCCTGTGAGGTAGGCGAAGGCTAAGAGAAATGTGACTGATTCAAAAGAATTAACCTTCATGGGTGACTAAAAATTTGATGCTGGTCTCTACAATCCTGGTGCAACATTCGAACCACTGTGTGCCATTAGTTCAGGCCAAAGCAAGAACCTAGGTAACTTTTTGCCTCACCAGGAAAAAAAAATGTGGTAAGTTGTCACTTCACACAAGAGACAGGCTGAGCTTAATTAGCTTTTGGCACTCCGAGCCTTAATCAAATTATAGCACCTACTGGACCAAGAAATTTAAGGGAGTCTTAACTCATAACAATATATCAGTGAAAAGAACACACACAAAATGTATTATTTTAGGAAAAATTGCTTGCCACAATAAGGGGGAAAATGTACACTGAAATGTTGATGAATTTTTATGAGGACTTAAAAATAAATCAATCACAAATTGATTTTAAAATGTGCCAAATACAATTTAAGATTGGGAAAAAATGAAAAACAGAGAGAAGCTTGAATTGATAACCTGATCCGTCCTGAGTGGCGGCTGCTGATTTTGGCAGCAACCCTCTATATGCTTATCTGAGAGTAAGACCTACTGAAAGCTACATCAGAATGAAAATGGACCGGATTTCAGCTCAACAGGCTTGGGAGAGGAACAGATGGATTAATGAAAAGTAGATCTATCTGTGACTAGTGATCTTTAACAGAAACCTATGGAGGTGGTGAGCAGATGCTGTTCATCAACAACAAGGGATTTATCTACAACCTTCATCTCTTGTTCCTGCGCATCAGGAGGTGTCAAGCTGACTCCTTTGGTATCAGAAAAATAAATTAAATGGACATCAGGCGCACATAACAATATGTGCTTTTATATACAGTTAATCCCTTGATGTTTTATCGCTGAAGGTTACTGGGAATTTGGAGGCTTCATCAAACCTTGAACTAATCCTGTACAGCAGTACACAGGTGTTCTATTTTTAAAGGCGGTTCAGCTCTCTCTGAGTCTCCTGTGTTTTCATCTCATGGGGTTGCTTCTGAATTTCCAGTCTGTAATTTTTGATTATCCGAGAGAAACGAGTCGAATCTGCAACAAAATGTTGCAACATGGGAGTGCTTCCTCTTCCTGTCACCCACCCTTTGCCAATTTTCTGCCCTCCCCCGCTCCCAACAGTGTGTCAACATTCTATTGCAGCTGAGGATACACAGTCCCCATTGGACTGCTTTTGGGTCTCCCTAAACCCTTAAGGTTATTTCCCCCCCCCTTTTTTGGGGGTGTGTGTAATTCTGCAAACCTGCTCCTGCCAACCTAGCAGTTCAAAAGCACGTCAAAGTGCAAGTAGATAAATAGGTACCGCTCTGGCGGGAAGGTAAACGGCATTTCCGTGCGCTGCTCTGGTTTGCCAGAAGCAGCTTAGTCATGCTGGCCACATGACCCGGAAGCTGTACGCCGGCTCCCTCGGCCAATAAAGCGAGATGAGCGCCGCAACCCCAGAGTCGGCCATGACTGGACCAAATGGTCAGGGGTCCCTTTACCTTTACCTTTACTTCTGCAAACCTTGTCTGCCCAGGTCTGCTCATACCCACCCTCCCTCTTATGTGTGGGTGATGCGTTTTTTTATAGTTTTCATTAAAAATTTTCTTGTGCTACAAAACAAACAAACACGGGAAAGTACACCATTTGTCTCCACTTTCAATTCATAGAGTCTTTTTCACAGTTCGCTTACATGTAGTGAGAGAAACTTTTCTAATAGACATCTTGCGGTTGGGGGAAAAGAGAGGAGAGATATATATATCTATATGGGGGTTGTTGTTCTTTGATTCTGTTGCATAGTGTAGGGCTTTTTGTCAGCATCATGTAGATTTATCATTTGTTTATATATATGTTTGGGGTGGGATGGGGGATTAACTGGGTGATGCCATTTTAGCTACATAAACACTCATAGCCTGAACAACAGAAGGATTTATGCTAAGATATATTTCTGTGGGATCCAAATGCACATTGCTGGCTACCACCCAAAGAGAGAGAGAGGTGTGCCTCTGTAGTTGTGGGTGCAAAGGTATACAGGATTACTCACAGTATCTAGTTCTCTGTGGAACTCAGGACATAGGAAACCGCCTTTTACTCCAGCCCAATACTGTCCACCCTGATTGGCAGCAGCTCTCTCCCGGGTTTCAGGCAGGGTTCTCCCCCAGCCCTAGCTGAAAATGTTGAGGATTGAAACTAGCACATTCTGTGTGCAAAGTCTACCACCAAGCCACAGCCTTTCCACAAAAAATAAAAAAATAAAATCATACTATAGCGGGGTTACTGTATTATTATTTTTAGAGGACAGAAGGCACACAGAATGTTAAACTCGGTCTGCAGGGAGCTGAGCTCTTATGGCAGTTCCATAATGGGTGAGCTTGGGGACTGTTCTATCTCAGCCTCAATTCCCCATCTGTAAGAATGGGTTCTAATTTCGCATGGTCGTTGAAAGTGTAAGGAGCAATGGGGTAGAATGCAGAATACCTCCATCTCAATAGGAATACATATTAGTTTGTAAGTCCTGCTGAGTTCAAATGGACTTCCCTAAGAAAGTGTACATTGGGGCCACTTCTCTTGCATACTACAAGTGCCATAAAAATGGTTAATAATCACAGTGATTTATGAATCCACTCAGAGTTGCTCAAGCAGACACGGTCAACAACAGAAGGTTATCTCCCTGCCACCCCCAATCAGAATCCATTGGCTGAATCTTATTTGGGATCCATCTTTTAGACCCCAGATAAAGGGGGGTCTTCTCCTTTAAATTATTATCTGAAGCGACCATTTCAGATTGATTTGGGAGATGCTAATTTATGTGCTCCTGTTACAGATGCTGAGATAATAAAACAGCACTTTCCTAAATGGAAAGCATGTGTTTATCGAGACAGAATATTTCCTGCATGGAGAACTGATCATAACAGGACTTACCGGGATGTGCCATGGAAGCTGTGCGGTTACCACGCAAAGGGGAGTTGTAGATTACAACAGCTTCTGCACCCTGCGCAGCTGCACGGTTGATCTTCTCCGAAAAAGTGCAGTTGCCTCTTGCGATCAGGGCAACCCATGGCGATGCGGTGGCAGCAAACTCAGTGTTCCAAGTGCAGGCTTGGTGGTTGGTGGAATTGGGAATGACCACCAACCCCCTCGCATCTGCCACAGGAGAGTCCACCCCAAACTGACCGCATTCACACCTGTCACTCTCTGAGGTGTTGTTAAAGGCGTTGAAATAAAGCAAGCTCACATTGGCTTTGACCCCAACAGCATGTGCGGCTCCCAACAGGCCAGTAAGAACCAGGAAGCAGGCAGAGCTGATTTCCCCCACTTCCTTCATTGCTTGGTCCTTAAAGCATTTGCAGGTACTTTCCGTTGTTGTCAGTCTGCTGCTTCTCCGAGCGGTCTGAAATTTCAATCCGAGGCAGGTAAGCAACACCACTCCTTCCAGCTTCATTAGATCTTTCATTGCGTCATCTCCATTTCAGTGTACCGTACTTATCTCAGGGGAATAAGCTGCCTGATGCTAGAGCCATAGTGCAGAAACCTGTGTCAGTAGCCTTCGCACACACATGCACACAAACCTATATTTCTGACGCTTTTCTCCTCTAGACTGAATCACATCCCTCCCCACCCCCCCTTCATTGCCACAAAGGGGCTTGCTATAAAGTGGTTTGGGTTAAAGGTTCTACACGAGGCTTTTACATCCTGCACATTGTCTACTCCAAATGAGACAGAAACGTCCGCTTTTCTTCGGGGAATCGCCAGCAAGCAACAAATCAAGTGGCTACAACTGAAAGAAGACCACCAGGTTGAATTTGGGGCGGAAGTCGTGGTAGATTAAGCCTAAGATAAACCGGAATGAACTACTGTATTTTTCGCTCCATAAGATGCACTTTTCCCTCCAAAAAATAAGGGGAAATGTCTGTGCATCTTATGGAGCGAATGTGTGTTCCCTGGCAGCGGCGGAGCTGGGGACTTTGGTTACGGGAGTGGCAGGGGCGTGGCACATCGCCCATGTGAGCATCCTATTGGCGGCACCCGCGCAAGGGGGTGGGGAGAGGCGAGGCAGGGGAAGAGGGCTTTAGAACACTCTTTAGAGTTCGATCTGTCTGAGGGGCTCTGTGACTTACATGAGAGCAGCCAGGAGCCAGGGCAGAGGGAGTTCTTTCTCCCTCGCACATTCTGTCAAATTGGGATGGGGAGCTTTTTTCTTGCTTTCCTCCTCTAAAAACTAGGTGCGTCTTATGGTCAGGTGTGTCTCAAGGAGCAAAAAAATATGGTATATAGCCTTATGGTCTGGCAAGCACGAAACAAGGTGAATGCACCTTATGCAGTACGGTGGTACCTCGGGTTAGGTACTTAATTCGTTCTGGAGGTCCGTACTTAACTTGAAACTGTTCTTAACCTGAAGCACCACTTTAGCTAATAGGGCCTCCAGCTGCCGCCGTGCCGCCACTGCACAATTTCTGTTCTCATCTTGAAGCAAAGTTCTTAAGCTGAAGCACTATTTCTGGGCTAGCGGAGTCTGTAACCTGAAGTGTATGTAACCTGAAGCATATGTACCACTGTATTTAGGAAGGTTAACAAGACTTGGGTCCACCCTCCTGCCCCCCTGTGGTTCTGTTAGGTAACTCTAGACTCTGAATCTATATTTTTTTGGGGGGGGGTCAGGCATGTGTGTGTGCCTTAGATGCTAATGTGCATTACTTCCCTTATTTTGAAATGTGGGAAGATAGCCCTTCTTAAAAAATAATAATTTCTGCCATGCATTCCCTCCCCTATCCCTTTAAACCCTCATTCCAACTGAAACAAGCCAAAGTGCACATAATTTGCATTTGCATTGTACCAGGCTCCTTGTCCCCACCTCACCCCGTTATTTCCTCCATTAACCCTGATGTATGGGAATCCTTTGCAGATGATCTCAGTGGGGACAGTCAGTCAGTGACCAGACAGCAGTGACCAGAGGAGAAATGACTGCTGGGAGGAGCACAGAGAGAAGGAACGCCATGGTGCCTCTGCATCAGCACAACCAGATGCCTTCACCTGCCCCAGCTGCAACAAAACATGTCTCTCCCACGTCGGTCTCTACAGCTACAGCAGGCGCTGTAACTCTCCATCAGTTTGACTTCACCCCCAAAGGCCCACTCCTCCATTGTCTCCCAAGACAGAAGGAAGCTAATAACAACAAAACTGCTGCATTTAATGCTAAATTTTATTTTATTAAAGATAGAAGATACAGATAAGTCCAGAAAAGATGAATATCGAAAGTATTAAGTATCATTTAATAATTTGAAAATTTCAATTTGAGAAAAGAAACAATAAGACATTTTTTTAAAATCTACCTTAACTATCTTATATTTCTATGAAAAGTATAAACCTTAATACTAAAGGGGGGGGGGACCAGTACTAAGAATTAATACATTGTATAATTAAACTAATTTGTGAACCCTCCCAGCTGTTTTCTTTAAATTTAAATTAGTTTTCTCTCACTTACTGCAAACTACTAAAAAATCTTAATACAAGGAAAAACCCACCACCATATGTGCAGTTCTGAAGTAAATGTATTCGTACGTGTTATGTACTGAGTTGAATAGGATCCAAACTGCAGCAGTCTGATTGGTCCTAGAACAATGCAGCAGTATGACTGGTCGGCAGGAGCCACCCAATCCAGCTCCAGATAGAAGTGAATCCACAACCTGATTGGCCTACAGGAGAATCCCGGAATTAGCCAATCATGTGCAGCCCATTGTGTAAATAATGTATATAAACCAGATACTTTGAGGGGACTTTCATTCCCTCCTTACCACTATGAGCTGAATAAAGAGCATGAAATCCACTCTCGACTCTGAGTATATTTCAGTACGATATTGCACTTGTCAGTAAAATGCAATACAGATTTGCAAAACAAAGTGTAGCAACATGGAAAACTGTGCTCTCCCAAGGCCCAAAGTTGAACGTTCCACCTGTCTTGTTAAATTACTCTGTGGCCAGATACACTTTGTTAAGAAAGACTTCAACTTTGTCTTCTCCCAAAGAGCAGACATCCAGGATGCAGATCACAGGTTTTCTCACCAGCCCACCACCTAGTATGCAAACACAAAGATATGGACGTTAGTACTAAAAAACAAATGCTTAACAGTTGCTTTGTTGTTACGTTCCCAGGAGTATCATCAATGTTACGCCCAAAACAGGTAATAAAGCAGAGTGGAGAAGGCAGAGAATCAATCCCTCCTGCTTCCAACATGATGGCAAAGGAAAATACTCTCACAGAAAACTCCCCTATTTTTCGCTCTATAAAACGCACCCGACCATAACACACACGTAGTTTTTAGAGGAGGAAAATCCGTAGGCATGCCACCCGTAGGCATTCCCTCCATAACACGCACAGACATTTCCTCTTACTTTCTAGGAGGAAAAAAGTGAGTGTTATGGTGCAAAAAATACGGTAATCCCCTGTGCCTAAAGCAGGGAACAAAAACATCTGGATGAATACTCCTCATCCAGGTTACTCAACAGCATGGATAAAATCTTCAGAATTTCAACTCATTTCAGTGTTTGGCCAATAAATAAATAGGAAGAAAAGGGGGGAATTTCACTCTTGTTTGGAATTATTAACTCAGCATGAAGCAAAATAAATAAATAAATAGCAACTGCTTCCATTTCAGAAGATTACTTTAACACTGGAGTTTAGGGTGTTATCTAACAGCCACCCAGCATATCTGTAGGCTTCTAGTTTCTGAAGATACAAATTCTAAGATTGACACAATAAAGAATGCTTCCAGTTTCTTCTTGTTTCACATATCCGGGAAGACAGCACGACACAAGGAAAGCTGGCACTAATAAACAGAAAAGCATAATTTGCAATCTTCTATTAGGTTGTGGGTCAAATATTCAAAACCAGTTCCTTTGCAGGCAAACACATGCAGAGAAATATGCTCATTGAAGCATTCGTGCACTTTATTGCTTACTGTAATTATTTACAGTTGCCAATTAGCAAATGGTTGGAATTTAGAAGAGCCACCATTTAACAGTGTTGCTATTTCTTCAGGGAAGAAGCTATGCATTTAGACCTATACTGTTTAACACTGCAACAAGGCTAGGCAAACCGTACTAGATAACAAGCAATCCAGGAGGCAATTCTAAAATAAAGGTTTTGTATTAAGGTCTGTTACGTGGCAAACCTTCATTTACAACTACGCTTGCTTATTTGGGGGCATGTAAGCAAACCATCAATATCATCTAGAAGTTCTTACGAGAAAGTGCATGGGCAATCTTCTTCTGACTTGAGGTCCCAGTTGTGTTAGGCAAATCCACCGTAGCACATTCCATGCCCGCTGCTTGAAGTAAACCTGAATTTTCAGGGTAACACACAGGCAGGAGGGCAACATCTATAGCTGTGTCACAATTCATTCCTGTACAAAAGATGGATATATTTTGTTACCATCAGCTAGCATAAAGAACTATTTAGTTGTCTTTAACAATCCTTTCAGCACAGGGAAATCGCTCATCCAAATACTAGTGTCTACTCTTTTAATGGCAACCTGACAAAGAGTTGAACCAAAGACTTCAAACTTAAACATCAGAATCTTGATTCGCAATGGCCCAGACATTTCCCTGAAAACATACAAAAAAACCACCTATTGCATTCCTCAGTAATCTACTGTTTAGCTGTATATTTGATTCCCCCCAACATACAACACTAATCATTGTGTAGGTAGATACTTCAGATAGATAGATGATAGACATAAATCGATCTGTTCATCTCCCCCATAGTTGTCTCTTAAACAAGTCCAATTTAGGTTGAGATGTAACTTAGTTCTGGCTCATGCCCCAACAGCTGATGACCCAACATACTGACTACGCACACAAAGTTTCATCGGCATGCTCTTCCATTTACATACTTTAATACCCTCACAGGTTTTCTTTGTATTATTTCCAACAATATCCTTCTAGGACCAAACAAAGTTCCCTGAATGATGTACTACTGGTGTCAAGCGAAGTGATAATCTCTCTCCCCCTGCTTCAAGACTTGGAAATTGTGCTCTTCTTAATATGGGACAAGAGTGCATTGCCCTTCCACCCCACCCCACCCTATCCATATTCCAAGCTCTTTAAACACACACACACCTTAATACGCAATTTAAGCTCAACACCTGTATTGAAAATGCTGCCATCTAGTCAGATATTCTACCTTCTTGTTCTTCCACATTTGGGCCCTCTTGCAAGCATATAAATGAATGTGTCCTTGTTCAGTTTCCTCCCCACATCTTTGCACCGTTCTGCATTTGCTATGATTTTGAAATTGCAATCTATCTAAAATCATTCCACTAAAATGCAGGGCTGGTTTCTTTGGAAATGCAGAGGACATTATTTATGTATTCAAGAAGCAAGTGCTGCAAGTTTGAAAAATGCATACTATGGCTGCTGTCCAAATAGTTGTTTTTTTTGGGGGGGGGACTCCTGAGTTTCAGCAATTACTTACCATATACAGTATGAGAGGCCTGCTATTTGAAGAACACAAATCCACCTCCCCTCGAATGTGTAGAAGTAAAAGCAGGTTCTTTGGATCCTAGACTATTCCCCTTACAGTTGCTCTATTTATTCTTCATTAACTATGTTTTTATATCCCATCTTTTCTCCCTGCTCTGTCCATTTTATCCCCCAAGCAAACCTGTGGAGTATGTTACACTGTGAGATAAACACCAGTCCAAAACCGCCAAGTTAACTTTGAACCCAGATGCCCACAAACTCTGACCTCTTGCTCTAACAAAGAAACAACCACACTATTAGATACATTATCCATTCTCTCTTAGCTCTGTGCAACAACCATTATTCTTTCAACACCCAGACAAAACTGTTAACATTTCCCCAGTGGCATAGCAAGGTCAGGTGGTACCGGGTACAGAAAATTTCTTGTCACTCCTCCCCCCACATTGATTTTTATTTTTTTTGCCTGAAAAAATGGTTTGACTTTATTTCATATTTTTGGGGGGAGCCAGAGTTGTTGATCCTGCGTGCCCCTGCACTTCCCAATAGGATGCTGAATTTTGTTTTGCAGAGATGGTGGTTACTTACCGACAATAGTCACTTGATAGTATTCATAAGGACAGGCATACTCAATCTGATCTTCTTTATTTGGCACATATCTGTATTTGGCTGCTTGGAGATTGCACAGTTGCATGAGAAAATCTCCAGTTTCATAATTAAATTTTGATGGAAAGCTTTCGGGGAAAACTCTGCTGTAATGCAGGTGCTGCTTCAAGCGGTCTTTTATTTTATCCCAGAGGCTACTTTCCCAGGAACCTGGTGAACGTTTTGCAGACCAACCGTGCTTCTTTTTGGAAGCTCCTAATATGAAGATAGTAAGTGTGTTGTTAATCTCCATTTACTTCTATAATATTATTCTAGATTTTCAATAAACCAGAAAAAACCCTCCCCAAATAGTGTACATGTGGAATTAGTACAGCAGCACAGTAGATATAGGCTTTTATTATATATTTTCAAAAGAAAATAAATGCAAAGTAGCATTAGCTAGTATTTCCTGCACTTTTCAAGTTGTAAACTTTCAGAAAATCCAAGTTCAGCAAAGGGATTACTATTCCGGAACGGATTTTTTGTTTATTTCACTCAGTGTATTTCACTCTCTTCCATGCACTGCATTTGCTGAGTTTACATGTATAATAAATAGAAATCCTATTTCATTTATTTAATTTTTTAAATGGAGGCTTCTTCATTTTGTTTTTTCTTTAAAATAAGTACAGTCATACCTCGGGTTACAGCCACTTCAGGTTGCGGTTGTTTTGGGTTATGAACCCGCCAAACCCAGAATGGGTTACTTCTGGGTTTTGGTGGTCGCGCATGCGCAGAAGAGCTAAATCAGCTGCCTTGTTCTCTAGAATTAAAATCTAGGGTTCCATAATGGGGCAGCAACAGTGGCCAGCAGGAAATGTAGAAGATCCAAGCTAGATAATTCACGTATGCAATTTAGCTACGGTAACTGAAATCACCTTGCTATTCACAATAACAGGGTAAGACCTTGTAACATAAGACCTTGTAGCATATGGGCCTCCGGAAGGAAGATTCACTGAAATTAAAATGAAAGGTTTGGTTGAAGCAGCAAGGTTATCTCTCCTCCATCATCTCCGTTTGGCATTAGGGAACTAAGCCAGGATTAAAAACCAACACTTTAGCTAGAATTTTACTAACTAAACAACATATAACGTTACTGTAAAAGGTTAGGAAGGCATATTAAGTTTGCTAAGGCTGCCGGTGCTGCTTATTTCAATGTAAAAGGCCAGCACTCAGATAGGTTTCAAGGAATAAGACACATACTTCTCTTGCGCTTCTTTCGCGCTGGAGCCGATGCATCCTGCTCATCTTCATCCGACCTATAAAAACCAAGAGTAGAGTTGCCATTGGGGGATTATAGGGCTGCTTGGCCATTTTGCCAGTAATCACCATTTCGACAGGTTGCAGCATTTTATTTTTACTGACTAAAGCAGTCACTTAGGTCTTATGATCAGGGCCAAAGCAGACATGACACCACCTCCTTTTTCTTAACTTCGAAGCAGCCGTGATGGCATGTTTGTGCTACTACATTGATAGGGCAACTGGCATTAGGCATAAAAGGTAAAGGTACCGCTGACTGTTTGGTCTAGTCGCGGACGACTCTGGAGTTGCGGCGCTCATCTCGCTCTATAGGCTGAGGGAGCCGGCATTTGTTCGCAGACAGCTTCTGGGTCTTGTGGCCAGCATGACTAAGCTGCTTCTGGTGAACCAGAGCAGCGCAGGGAAACACTGTTTACCTTCCTACCTATTTATCTACTTGCACTTTGACGTGCTTTCGAACTGCTAGGTGGGCAAGAGCAGGGACCGAGCAACGGGGAAAATCCAATGAAATCAAGAAGTTACTGAGAATCTGCCACTTGTGCTATTTTCTTGCTTGCTGCACTAGTGAAGTATGAATAATCAGTCAGGCAACATTTTATTTAGTAGGCAGCTTTGGTTTTCTATTGATAAGTTAAGTAGCATTGTATGACACACAAGGGCACTTTCTGGAGCCACAGTCCTATCTAGAAGCTATATTGGATTCTGCACATATTCACATGCACCCACAAAACATTAAAAAGTTAACTCATTGTTAAGAGCCATCTAAAAAGAGGTGAAATAAATTATTTTGAATCAATCAATCAATCAATCAATCAATCAATCATTTAAATGGTCTCTTTGGTATTGCAAGCCTGATGCTTTGAACCTATTCCTGCCCAGATCTAACTACCTCATTTAGCAAGGTCTTTCCCAAATATCTATTCACATCTAACCGGTGGGAACATGGTGCATCTGCCATGGTGCGTTTGCAACAGCACAACCAGACGCCTTTCTCTGTCCCAGCTGCAACAACCGTATCGGTCTCCACAGCCAAAGCAATCACTGTAACTCTCCCGTGGTTTGATTTCACCCCCAAAGGAAAACACACCTCCAGTGTCTCCCAAGACAGAGGGAGGCCAGCCATGGTATTGCAATGCAAAAGTGATTTCCTTTGCAAATGATAACCTAAGGCATTTTAGAACTTTGATGCAGCTCATTTGAAAAGTACACAATTCCCATGCTATGTGTGCCTAATCTTGCTCAGAGGGAAGTCAACAGAACCAGGATTGTGGCCTAACATAGACAAATGCCAACAAAAACAGAAAGGGATTTCCATTTTAGAGAAATAGCTTACTCCACAATCCTATTCTTTCTCTTCGCTTTACACTTTCTGGGTCCTGTAGGTTGCTGTTCGGGTGGCTGGGAGGTTTGTGCAGAAGTGCCTGCTGCAGGTTCCTGGCTGACCTGCAGAAAATGAACAACAGGAGATATTTTGCCTTATTATTCAAAAACAACGAATTCAGCAACTTCTAAGTAGCCATTCTTCACATATACATGAATATATATATGAAGTTGTTGCATATATATATATATATATATATGAAGTTGTTCTGACACCTAGGGATTTCAGTCATCCCCAACAGAAAGGAAAGTTATTTTGAACATGTTTTTTCAGTTCATTATAAGTCATTTCCCAGAACCCTTTTACATTTTTAAAATGTCCACCAAATATGAAAGAACATTCTCTCCACCTCTTTACACTTCCAGCACTTATCTGATTCTGTCTTGTACATCTTAGCAAGCCTATTTGGAGTTAGAGACCAACTATGAATCATTTTCAAATAGTTCTCTTTCAAAGAGTAACATGCTGTAAATTTCAAGTCACTTTCCCAAAGCTTCTCCCAGAGGTTAGAAATCTATGTTGTGCCCTCTATCTACTGCCCAGTGTGTTACTGAGGCTTTAACTAGCTCGTCTTTTGTTTCGCAGTCTAATAACAAGTCATTTTAGACTATTCTGTCTATCTAATTTAAACATATCATGTAACATATCATGCAAACAGTCCGTAACTTGGCTCCTTAGGTTTTCCATTGATTTCAATTTGGGTTCCCCCCGTGAAATGCAGCAATTCCAGGTAGGTCGCCCATTGTCTATCCATATTAACTCTCTTAATAGTACAGTGGTACCTCAGGTTAAGTACTTAATTCGTTCCGGAGGTCCGTACTTAACCTGAAACTGTTCTTAACCTGAAGCACCACTTTAGCTAATGGGGCCTCCTGCTGCTGCCGCACCGCCGGAGCCCGATTTCTGTTCTCATCCTGAAGCAAAGTTCTTAACCTGAAGCACTATTTCTGGGTTAGTGGAGTCTGTAACCTGAAGCTTATGTAACCTGAAGTGTATGTAACCTGAGGTACCACTGTAATAGCCTCGATAGGAGATAGCCATAAGGTGTTTTTCTTTCCAGCAGATTTTTATATTTCTCCCAAACTCTATACAGATTCTTTCTAAGAATATGGTTCATAAAACGTTTATAAATTTTCACCTTCCTATACCAAAGGCATGCAAGCCAGCCAAATTTTAAGCCATGACCCTCTAGATCTACATGTCTGCATTATCCAATGTAATCCATTCTTTTAACCAACACAAACATAATACATTTGCAGGTCTGGTGGAGCAAAGCCTCCTCTTTCTTTTATATCTATCATAATTTTATGTTTAATTCTTGGCTTTCCCCCCGCCAGATAAATTTAGAAATATCTTTTTTCCATTCTTTAAAGCAGCCTGAATTGTTTACAATTGGGATTGATTGGAATAAAAACTGCATCCTGGGCAATAAATTTTAATGGCTGAAATTCTTTCCAGCAGGGAAAGCTTCATTCTCTCCCATATCTCCAACTCCTTCTTAACCTCTTTCCACAATTTAACATAATTATTTTCAAAGAAATTGAATTTTTTTCTGTCAGCCAGAATCCCAAATATCTGGCTTTTTAAATATATTTTCAACCAGACATCTTTTCTAACAATTTTTTTGACTGATCATCCATGATTTTAACCAACATTTTGGTTTTATCTGAATTTATTCTAAAACCTGCCACTTCTCCAAACCTTTTGATTTCTTCTAATGCTTTGGGAATGCTCTCCAAAGGTTGTTCCAATGTCAACACCACATCATCAGCAAATGTCCTTAGTTTATAGACTCTATGTCCCACCTCAATACTTTTAATTTCCCCATTTCTCCTTATATTCTGAAGCAATATTTCTAATGTCATAATAAACAGCAATGGAGATAAGGGACAACCTTGTCTCGTTCCTTTTTCTATTTGCCATTTGTCTAAAAGAATATTGTTTATTAAAATATTTGCAGAACAGATAGCTTTAATTCCAGCTAGGAAATAATTACCTGTTTCCATTTTTTCTAACACCTTAATCATAAATGAAATATTATCATAGGCTTTCTCTGCATCTTAAAAGATTAGTGTGACCTGTTTTTCATTTTTTACCTCCACTCTATTAGGTTAATTACATTTCTTATATTGTCCTTCAAATATACAGTGGTACCTCGGGTTAAGAAATTAATTAGTTCTGGAGATCCGTTCTTAACCTGAAACTGTTCTTAACCTGAGGTACCACTTTAGCTAATGGGCCTCCTGCTGCCACCGCTACGCGATTTCTGTTCTCATCCTGAAGCAAAGTTCTTAACGCGAGGTACTATTTCTGGGTTAGTGGAGTCTGTAACCCTAAGCTTCTGTAACCTGAAGTGTCTGTAACCCAAGGTACCACTATATTTTAAACCCTAATCTAGATTCAACTCCAGTATCAGAGCCATAGGGATTAGTTTATAGGATATCTACAGTCTTTCAAATATGATCAACTAAATAAATTATTTTGCCTACCCCCCCCATTTAGTTTCTCGATTCATTTCCACCTTTTTTCACATTTAGAAAGTTTTAAATATCAGTTTGAATACTCTTTTTCTTAAAAAATGGAACATCCACATTAAACCTTTAAAAACCTAAGCTAAGCCTTTTAAACTCTATTTCTTCTTTAAAATTTTTTTTGGGGGGAATGTAAAACACAGTATCCAAATACTTATGCTGTTAATTCTCAAGCACCATACCTGTTCTGGTGCCTCAACCGGTGCCTCAACCGGTGCCTCAACTGGTACCTCAACTGGAGCCTGAACTGGCGCCTGAACTGGTGCCTGAACTGGTGCCTCAACTGAGGCATCAGGAGATACGTTGGTGAAGTCGACATATTTTACAGCACCAATTATCCCCCGAATAGCAATGCGTTTGTGCTCTCTGTAGTGCAGTTTTCCAATCTCCTCCCCAATTTCATTGACGGTTTTCAACACTGGATCAACTGCAAAATAATCATCATCATCATCATCATCATCATCATCATCCCCCAAAACTTAGCTTTGAACAGAAATGCATCCAATCCCCAAACAGTGAACCACTATAACTAAAATGTATTAACTGGAAGTTGATTTGAATAATTGTATTAATTGGGAAATAATTGAAATTGTTATAATTTGGCTAAAAATAAACTTAGTTTTAAAGAAACAATACTACCAAAAATTATGAATGTAGGATTAAAAAGATTCAAATGGAAAAGCACTTAATGTTAAATTATTGCTTTGAAATTGGTACAGATAAACCTCTGATTGATTTTCATTACTGGCCACCCTTAGACTACAAACAGGAAATAAAAGTCCCCACTGCTCACCCGCTATTTCAGCACTGCAAGTCCTTGGTACATGTGATATGTGGGGGCCTTGAGATCAGAAGTGTGTGTTCATCTTAATCTTGTACTGGAATAATTTCATTTTACTGACTCACATATATATTATTGAATTCTACCCCACATTGTGGTGCACACATATGTATGTAAAGAGCTGGGGAAACTATATAGAAATCTTTGTCTAAAAACCCTGCTAACTGGCTTGCTCTGATAGTTTAATATTTTTCTTCTTCGTCAATAAACTTCCCAAACAAATCCCCCATTCCTCCTCTACCTTTTGGTTTAGTGTATGACTGTTACCGGTATAGTTTGTTGTTTAGCATTGTGATCATTTACTAAAAAGTACAAATAAGTGAATAAAGCTGCACAGAAATATTTCGTTTAATAACATGACTATTGCCAAGTGGCAAGCATGACTGAATGAAAATGAGGACAAAACACAACACCTGCAGCAGTTTCACAGCACTTCAGAAAAGTGTTTGGGGCTGGTGGCAAAGGATAATATCCGCCAATGAAAGTTTCGTTCGCATGAGAAGATCCCTCCTGAGTTCTCCTCCAATGAGCAATGCTTCTTACTCTGACTTCATTTTCATATGGCTGGCCTCTGTGCCACTCTGTTAAGACAAACAAACAAACAAAAAAGGCTGTGAAAAGCCTAATAAAAGTATAAAAATATTAAAGCAACAACTTTTTATAAGTGACTGTGCCAATAGAATTATAGAATCGCAGAGCAGGAAGGGAACTCAAGAGGTGGTGGCTCCATGAAGAACATTATAGAATTAATAAATGGTATTGGGAATGTTGGTGATGAGGATTCTAGAGACCGTGTAGGGATAGGAAAGAATTGCAGCAGTTTCTAAGCTGCCTAAGAGGCTCATTGCACGCAGACCAGTCTGTGGGATAGCTCAGTCAGTAGAGCATGAGACTCTTAATCTTAAGGTTGCGGCTTCAAGCCCCACTTTAAGCAAAAGATTCCTGCATTGCAGGGGGGTTGGACTGGATGACCCTTGTGGTCCCTTCCAACTCTACAGTTCTATGATTCTATGAAGTTATTGTAGTGCACCATTTCACCAGAGATTTAATATTCTTCTGCAACTTCTCTGTGACCCTGGATTTATTTCCAACACCAGAGATGCAGTACTCTTGCTAGAATCCCACAGATACAGACCTAACACGAGACCAGGCTTCCTCAACCTCAGCCCTCCAGATGTTTTTGGCCTACAACTCCCATGATCCCTAGCTGGCAGGACCAGTGGTCAGGGGTGATGGGAATTGTAGTCTCAAAACATCTGGAGGGCTGAGGCTGAGGAAGCCTTTAAAGCAAATAAAAGAAAATAAAATAAAATACAATCAAAAATGAAAAACAAAATGGCTGAAGCCCAAAGGTAAAAGGGGAACAAAAAAAATGTGGTTAAGATGTACATGAGCACTTGAAGGTGTATGTTACAAACTGCATGTATTAATTATGAAATTAGGGTTTATTTACCACAAATAAACATTTCACTTTCATTAGTAGTTCTCAGGTAAGATGGAAAGGAGCCATTCCCTGCAATCTCTCGGATCACCTTCAGGTGTGTACATACGAAAAGTGACCCTGGAGATGGAGAAAGAATGCATCATTTTTTTTTCATAAATGTTATTTCATTTCATTTATTTATTTATTTCACACATACTATTCAGTATTTATGTATGCTCAGAACTATCAGGTTTTAAAGCAAAAGATACAAATGGCAGCATTTTTATTGTTATTTATATTATTATTATTATTATTATTATTATTGCACTTCCTACAATTCCTAGCTCAACCAAACTAAAACTTTTGTTCTACCAAGCAGTTAAAACTATGTGACTTGGTCGTCGTTCTCACAAACAGCAGATGAGGAGAAAAACCAGTTACTGGTTTGCATCACTTTAGATTGCATGCATGCCTCCTTTGTGTTGAAAATAGTTCTCTGTATAGAAAATCAAATGTCAGAGATGTTCTAGTCTAAGCATCTTGTGGATGCAAGAGTGTTTTTGTGTAGCAATAGTATCTGCAGAGATAGTATTCCAGCACATGAGCCCTCACCTGCAGTTTCAAATAGTACTCACCAGATCCTAGTTTATTACATTTTCTGCTTGGAGAGAACTAGGAAGCTGAGGTGGAAGATTACAGATTAATTGTGGGCTTTGCAGAAGCATTTATCTGTCCTCTGTAGCTAGCCATATGCAGTACTCAGTCTACTCAGAGCAGGCAGTGAAATGAAGGAGCATGACTGACTTAGGTCCATTAATTTCAATGGATCTACTCTGAATAGAATTTAATTGGCCCAGGATGTTGTTGGACTACATGGACCCTTGGTCTGTTGCAATATTGCTCAGGCCCAAGCCTACACATCATCTCCGACTTTTAACTTGCTATTTATTTTTTAAAAGGTCAAAAGTCTTGCTAAATTCCCAAATCCTGCTACACACCTAAACATAACTCTTTGGATTATGATTTAAGGCCATGAAATTTACACCAAAGGTTTAAGCCACTCATAGATAAATGCTAGAGAGCACTTCATATATACCGTATTTTTTGCGCCATAAGATGCACCAACCATAAGACGCACCTAGTTTTAGAGGAGGAGAACAAGAAAAAAAAATTCTCTCCCTCTCTGCTCAGCACCTCTCCAGCAAAGAGGGAGGAGAAACGGAAGGGGCTCTGTTTCTCCTCCCGCTTCGCTGAAGGGGCACTGCGCAGCTCTCCCTCTCTGCGCATTGCCTCTCCAGCAAAAGCAACACAAAGCCTCTTGAGCGAAGAGGGAGGAGCGCTCCCGCTGCACTCAGGAGGCTTTGTATGGCTATCGCTGAAGCCAGGAGAGCAAGAGGGATCGGTGCGCACCGATCCCTCTTGCTCTCCTGTCTTCGGCGATAGCTGCATAGCCTGCATTCGTTCCATAAGACGCACACATATTTCCCCTTACTTTTTAGAAGGGAAAAAAGTGTGTCTTATAGAGCGAAAAATATGGTAGTTCTCCCTTCAGAAACAAGGGAGAAAATATATATAAACCTGCCTGAGCACCATCACACGCGAAGATGCGCAAGTTTCAGTTCTTCATTTCTACTATTCTGTCAGGGGCTTTAGAAGGAGCTGCAATGGTATTGTCTGCCAATACCCAAAATTAAAGCAAACTTTTAAGAAAAAAGGTATTACAAGATTTGGGGTGGGAGAAATGCAGATATATTTTTTTAAAAAAAACAAATACTTGGGTGAATTTTCTCAAATATTTCAGGCTGAGATGAAGAAAACAATTGCAGGATGAGATTCTTATCTGAGGTTCCATCAGCAACCAGCACCCAACGATAGATCAAAAAGTCTTCTCCATGCTCTGTAAGGACAACAGAAATGTTGAACATTTTCAGAAAGTATTTTTGAATTAATTGTTCATTAGCACAAAAATATTTAAAAATAACCTGTCTTCCTTGTGCGCTGAGTCCTCCCCACAAATTTCACAAGCCCAACTACATCACAGTGTTCAATGTATGGTGTGACAAGCAGCTTGGATCTGTAATACAGAAAAGTACAAGTGATATTTGCAGCACACAGTAATATCACCATGTTTATGAACACAGTGCTCCATCTCTCCAGTTAACCTGAATCTGGACAGGTTGTTGAAGTTGTTGGACTGGTATCTGAAAACAATGGCTTCATGGGAGCCAATAAACTGAGCCTAAATCATGATAAGACAGAAGTGCCGTGAGTAAGCAGTTCCCGTATCTAGGAATTAGGTGAACAACATGGCTGCACTCCTTCTAGAGGAACAGGTTCATAGTCTGGAAGTGCTCCAGATTCCAATGGCTCACCAGATTCCCAAGCATTAAGGAGTGATGATGACCAATATATGTAAGTTGCTTCATCAGCTATGACTTTTCCTAGACTGGCAAAGCCTGGCCTCAGTTGTCCGTGCTTGAGTGACCTCCCACCTGGATTATTATAATCCCCATTAATTTATTTAAATATTTATAACGCTGTTCATCCAAAGATCACAGGGTGGTTCACATCATAAACATGCAAACTGGGAACACAAAATACATCACAATAAAACAAAAATGAACCAATAACCCCCGCTTCCACAAAAACATAGAATGCTTATCAGCCAAAGGCCTGATGAAGAGAGATGCTTTCTCCTGGTGCCTAAATATATGTAATGAAGGTGCCACGTGAACCTTCCTGGGGAGAACATCCCACAAAAAGGGAGCCACCACATTCTCATTCGTGGAAGACCATTCGTGGAAGAGGCACACAAACATGATTAGTTTTATCTTTCCTGAAAGGCATGAGGGCTTTGGTCCAGTATTGAGAGTTCTTGTGCCACCAGCTCAGGGGTCTGTCCTTTAAGACATCCTGGAAGCTGCAGCTGGTGCAGAGTGCATCACCCAGATTGCTGCAGCCTGACAAGGCCAAGTGTAAGTAGTCCTGCGGGTGATGCGCTAGCTAACAGTGAGCTACTGTGCCCAACTCACAGTGTCAGTACTAGCATGCAATGCCCTAACCAGCTTGGGATCAAAGTACCTGGAAGAATGCCACCCCTGTTGCCAATGAGTTACACATGGTTGATACTGTCCCATAACGGGGCCTTCTTGGTGACAGCTCCCCATTTATTGAATGCTTTCCCTGTTTGAGTCTCCTTCCTTAATGGCATTCAATTTTATTTTTTATTTTTTAAAAATCCTATTAAACAAGGCATTTGATGTATGCAAGATACTGTTCATGAGAAGCCTGAAGTGAATAGCCATAAGGATCAAGTTGAACTTTTAAAATGCTATTAAAACTTTTAAATGTTTTTATTTACCGTATTTTTCTGTGTATAAGACACGCCCATGTACAAGACGACCCCTATTTTTTTGAACCCTGAATTAAGAAATAAATATTTCTTGAGCTGTTGAGCTGCCAATCCCTCACTCGCCCACCCGCTCGCCACATCCAATCACCCCCCACTGCATTCACTACCTGTGTATAAGATGATCCCCCCCATTTTTGCCTACAAAATTTTAGCAAAAAAAAAAAAAAAGTCTTATACACAGGAAAATACGGCATTTCACTTTCAATTGTATTGCTCTTCTGCCTCGTTTGCTGCTACTTTGGTAGCAAAAGCAGGATAGAAATGCAATAATAAATAGATAATGCTTAATGACAAAGCTTTTTTTTCCTCTGTTACTTTCCCCCTCCCTCCTCCTTCCCACTTTTGTTACATTATTGATGCCTGCCTTGTATATTGGTACAACACATTGTCTCCAAAAAAGAGAGCATAAAAAGCCTAACCTTGTGATAAACTGATACTGAATGTTGGGCAATCTCCATTCCACTTTAACGTCGTCTTTTGGAATGATGGTAATTAGAGGTCTTTGCCCGGCGTTTAGTGTTAGTTCTAGGAGAAAAAGAAATTAACCGTGAGAACACACATTGAACAACTGAGATCCTGGCTGCCTAAGTAGTTCTGCTACTCCTGTATGCATAACAAACACTGTTATCCCCCAGACTCACTTCTTTGGGTAGCAGAAGGGATTTAAAATCAGATAGAGTGCCACTATGTTTGGAGCTTTTCTGGACAGTCTTCTCACTAAGAAACTATTTAACAACTGCCTCCCTCGGTTTTGCCTTCCAAGATCAACCATAAATAAATAATGTGAGTGGTTATATCAAAGGGAAGAAGCCTGAATCCTTAATGGCAGAAATTCAAAATACAGGCTGAATAGCGTTTGAAGATTGAAGACGGAGAAATGTTAGACTGGAATTTCTTCAAAAGAGCTTCAATATTAAAAATGGTTTCCCCCCTCCCTTCAATGGAGTAACAGAACGTTAAGAATCTAGCTAACACCCAAGAATGGCTCCATACTGTAAACGTTTATGGAGTTCTCTAGATTAAGAGGAGGGACCAAGTATTTTGTTTTATGTAGCTTGTGGGACTTAACAACAGGTATTTGAAAAGCCAGTGTCAGGGCTACCGACCTAGTGTCTTTTACAAAATGGGGGTCTTCCCATTGTGAGCTGCAAAGCCCTAATATCTATTTCTGAATCAATACAGATATCTGAAATATCAGCTGAAATAGTTATGCATAAACTTCACTTAGTCTTAGCAACATGGTACCAAGGCACAAGCAAGGTTTCACTTTCAGTATTACTCTTTAAACAAGTGAGCGAAGCAGTGCTTCTCAAGTTACACAAAGAGAGTTGTGTGTGATCTCACAACAGGAGAGGGACACCTGTGGCCCTCCAGATTCGTTGATCTGTTGTTTATGTGGTGTTATAAAATAATGACATTTTAAAGTGAACTTTGAAACAAAATTACATGCTAATTACAAAATTACATTCCAAAAAGAACTATAAATCTGGGAGATTATTTCATGAGTTTTCCATGAATGCTGTGGGAAGATCAATTCTTCTGTCAGAAATTTTCATTATTTAATTTACATTGTTCCTTGTTAATTTCATTTGGCCGTTTTCCCTCTCCCCTATATTATTTGTTATCTCTTCATGATTACACAGACTTATTTAAGATGTGTAAAAAGAAGAAACTTTGTTTCATCAGTCCACTGAGAATATGTTTGTAAATAATAATAATAAATGTCTTAAATTGACAAATTGTGACTTGCACTTCTCTTTCCTCCTAGCCTGAAGAAACATCTCACTTTCTCCCCAATGCATTATATATACATATGTAAAGCAAAATAATTTGAAGGTAATCATACTGGTTACAGAAGGCGTGATGGGGGTATCAAAGACTTTTGTGGATTTAAGGAACAACAGCTGAAAGTTACTATTACACAGCAGATGAAAGGTGTGGTTGACTTGGGACAATAAGGAATTTCATCTTTTAACACTTTTGGGGTGGAAACACCAAAATGATTAAAAAACCCACATTTTTACACCTTAGTTCTGCAGCCAAGGCAGTAAAATTTTACTTTCTGTTCTAGGGGCAGTTGATTTTTTAAAAAACAATAGTGCTATTTTCCCCTCAAAGTGGTCAATGTATCCCCTTCATGAACTAGGTATAGATTTCAATGTGCCTTAATACAGTTATAATCAATGAACAGCCATATGCTTTCAAATGGTCAGTGAAACTAAACATACGTTGCCACCTACCTCAAAAAAACAACACATTGTTGAACAACAATTAATATTCAAAATACTTAACCTATTGAGAACAATTTCTTCACGCCAATGGATCCAAGAGTTTGCTGTGTTTTAGAAAGGCAGCTTCTTTTAACACCATAGTTTTCAAGAAGCAACACAGTGCCAACGTTCATACTGTTGTACCATTCAAAACACAAGTCGTTCCACAGCACCATGGTCATAGAACCAGAACGATCAGCCACAATGAAAGATGCCTAAAAGAGATTAAGAATATGAGCCACAAGATCTCAGCAACACTGTGGAAGAGTGAAAAGTATTGTTGAACTGCTCTTTCAAAATGCCTGTGGCTAATCTGTACTTTTCTGATGGCATGCTCCTCCTCAGTTTATCAGCTGTGCATAAGGTGCTGCATAGGAACAGAAGCAATGCTTCCCCCATTCAGAAGGCTTAAAGTCTCAGATGGCAACCCTATGGACATCTGCGCGGTAGCAAACCCCATTCAGTGGGACTTGTATGTGGGCCCAAGTTCTGTGCAGTAGTGGTCAAAATAATGGCATACACAAAGTGGAGTTGGATTAAATTAGGCTGCAACTTTATTGCACCAGGTTTGGCACATGGTCAGCCAGCTTGCTGGCTGGCTCAACAAGCTGTCATTGGACAGCTTGGGCAAACCATTACTGAGGTCCACCATGGTGTGAACTGTTTCAGGAAGAGCTCATCTAGTCCCTGGCAGGAAACATCTTGGCCTGTCAGCCCTCGACTGGGCTTCTGAACAGAAAGCACCACACTCCAATATCCCTTATGGGGGTCCTCCACTGGGCTGAGGCAGGGTGCCCCTCTCTACTAAGGATTCAGCCCAATGCCTCATCCACCATGTGAAAGTTGTGACAGTTGCTATGAGGTAGGAGAAAGCCCATAGGACCCAGCCAATAAATGTGCAGGCGAAATTCCTTCTTGGGGCCTGCATCCAGTGACTGACCTCCATCTATAGCAATGCACTTACACCAAAAAAAATCAAACAGTGTGAGAACAACACAAATGGTGAGAATGCATATTATATGCATGGGTGGAAAATTCAGGCAAAGACTATAGAGGGGAGATTGGGAAAGCCTGCCTTAGATGCTCCTAAAGTATCTCTTTATGAATGAAGCAGAACGGATTTGGAAGTATTCACTTCCAGCCATCTCTGGAGTCTCTCTCCTCCCTCCCACACCCCAGGAGGCCAGCAATAATTCATCCCCAGCTCTCCAGGTAGACCCTGCCCACTTTCCAGCCTGGGTCTACGTCATGCCAAAGGAGCCAGAAGCAGCCCCACCCACCTGCACCGAGCTGCAGAGACCTCTCTGAGTAAGCTGAGAATGGCACATTCTGAACAAATGAACAACAGAGCTGGGAGGCAGCACTGCAAATCTAAACATGGAAGTTACACAGAAGCTACTTTTTTGTTATACTTTTGAGTCAGTATAACAGAATCAGAGAATTGTTATACCGACTTCTACAAAAATAACAAACCCAAACCTGCACAAGAAATGCAAGACAAACTAGGGGATACACAAATACCCTGGCTAACACACCACCAACTGCACGCCTTCTTAAACAACCCAGCAGAAACGGCAGCAGCAGTGGCGTAGTGTGGGTTGTCAGCACCCGGGGCAAGGCAAGTAATTTGCGCCCCCTAACCCGTGGATTTGCGCCCCCTAACCCTAACCCCCAGATGTTGCGCCCGGTGCAGCCGGCCCCCCCTGCACCCCCCACGCTATGCCACTGGGCAGCAGTTATTAGGCCTTTGACCACTTCTGAAAACCTTCTCCTAACAGCAGAGGTACATGGCAAGGGCATGGTACCCACAATATATAAAATACTGCTCCATAACCCTACAACCCCCCCCCCCATCTCAATCAAAAAAACAATGGGAGCATGACATAGGTTACAAAATAAACCTACCCAATGGACTAAACTGTGGTCTAAACCACCCTTTAAATTCATCTCAGCAAAAAGAAGGGAACTCACATTGAAACTTATCTATAGATAAATCTCTTTCACTGCCAACAAAAACCAATAAATGAATAGAAATAGAACCTACCCAAATAATGAAACAAAAACCTTATACATACACTATGTAGAAGAATGAAAGTTTACTACCCCCTCTTCTTCCCTCCCTCTCCCCCCCAAATTTATACTGTCTATATAACATCAGTGTCTCACATTGAATATGAACAAACTGTGTGAAAGAACTCTTTGAACTGAAAGCAGAGACGCTGTATGTACTTCTGTAACCCAAGAAAATATTTAATAAAAACATTTTTTTAAAAACCACCATAGAATTGTAGAGTGGGAAGAGAACCAAAGGGTCACCTGTTCCAATGCAGGAATGGCATATAAACTAAGGCTAACAAGTGAAAATAAAGTTGTAGCAAAGAAAGTGATGTGTAAAACTGGTAGCAGAAAGCTTAACATATGGCTTGGTAATAATAAAATAATAATAAAAAATAAATAAAAATTAATTAAAAATTAAAAATTAAAAATTAAAAATTAAAAATTAAAAATTAAAAATTAAAAATTAAAAATTAAAAATTAAAAATTAAAAATTAAAAATTAAAAATTAAAAATTAAAAATTAAAAATTAAAAATTAAAAATTAAAAACCTTGCTGTTTAGCAATCGAAAGGTGAAAAGAAAGGCAACACAACAGGAAGTGAGGTTTTCTTCCAGCCACTAGAAACAGCAAGGGGGGGGGGCAATGAAAAAGGGCTTGTGAAAGTTGAGTTTGTGTGCTATAGACAAGAGTAATGTAAAATCACAGAATCATAGAACTGAGGAGTTGGAAGGGATCACAAGGGTCATCTAGTCCAACCCCCTGCAATGCAGGAATCTTTTGTCCTTGGGAAAAACCATCATTAAAAGGGGTTAAAAATAAATAATGTAAGTGATTCATGGGGAGCCATGTAGGGCAGTGTGTTCTGCAGTCTGCATGTTGTTTCAACAGAATTAAGAACACTTTTAAAAATTTCCATTAGCAGTGGCATCATGATTCAGCATTATGAAATTTTGAAAAGCCTTTGAAAGCCGTTTTTGTGTGCTCAGGATATTGAAGAAAGTCTAATCAGAATAAGGCTCCACAAAAATCAAGCCGTTATTTCACAGGTAAATTGTAAATTAGTACAATATGTATTAGCACAGTGGTATATTCATCAATAGAACTGTTTCCATTTCTACCTGTATCAAAGCAACAAGATACTCTCAAGATACAGACAATGAAATAAACAAGGAGATACATTTAACTCAGTTCATTTTGACTTTAAAAAACCAAAAACAAAGCCTGAACTCTAAATAACTGCCATAACAAAATATAATTATATTACCATTTACAATTGTATTTCATTATGGCTGTTATTTAGAGGAAGGATTCAGAAATAAGAATTAAGGTTTTAATCAGCATAGCAGATTTAAATGGACGCACAACAAGACGTAAGCATGTTAAGATCAGTAGATAGCCTACCTGGTACGGCTTATCAACAGCCAGACTGGGCTTTCCGTAGTACTGAAGTCTCCCCCTGTGGGTTATTTTAATGATAATAGGATGGGTGCCAGTTTTAATCTTATTGCCTATTTTGTGGCCAAAGTCTCTCTGCAAATCTCGCAGAGTTTTAACTGCAGAGTCTAGGAAAGCAAAAAGAGATTCAAAAGTGTATAGGTGACATAGTTGGTTTCATCAGCACTGCCACTACTGTACTACAAAACATATTGCGGCAAAGGGATAAGTTACAAATAACCAAGCACTGCTGATCTTAAAAACTGGTCCTGCCAAGTTGGCTATTCCTAAAGGTTGCTCTGGTGCTGTCTCAGAAGAAAGCAGCCCAAGAATTCCAAGGTGTCATAAATAAAACGAATGAAGTGCACAAGGTGAACACAAATGCACAAGTACATAAACCACACGTCTAAAATTGTGCAGGAGAGCATCTTGACTCTTAATGACCCTAACACCCAGAATATGCGTATTCCGTACCTATTCAAAGCCTAGAACCGAAAAGCCGCCCGGAGTGGCTGGGGAAACCCAGCCAGATCGTTAGGGTATAAATAATAAAATTATAATAAAATTATTAAAAGCACACTATCAAGTTTGGGTCCCAGTGCAGTGACACACAACACAAAACACACCTAAATAGCCACCATGTTGGACCAAACTATACCTGAATAAGACAATACACGACACCAAACATATTCCCTCAAATTCAGCTTGTGGGCTTCTCCTGCAAACCAGGCTCTCAACCCAGAATCTGACTGTTCACATTAAGCCAGACTATAGATTGTCAGTGCTTAAGTCTAAGAGACAAATTTATTGAACCCAGTAACAACAGCGGTATATCCCAGACTGTCCTACCCATTAGTCCCATGCGTCCAACAACCCACTATTGATGACCCACCCTGCAGCAGTCAACTCACCATCCGCAAAGTCATCTTCTGGATCCTTTTTCCCCCGCCATCTGTCCCCATACGGATCTTCATTATTCCACAGTGGAAGATAATACTTCCACCTCCCCATCAGCGGCACGGGCGGCTTCCTTCTGCGTTCGGGAAGCTGTTGACCCCGGACAGCATCACTTCTACTGGCCGCGCCAAGAACTTCGAGCTGTTCAATGCACATAACCCAGCTATCAAACTTCTGAACGAAAGCGCACGAAAGCTCTGTGATTTGCACCCGCAGGCCACAGCGAAGGGTATTTGTCTGCACCAAGCGGTTCAACTCGGGGGCCAGAAAGCATCTCTCCCGGTACACGCCGTCGGAAATAGTCATATCATAGAGGTACTGGAAGCCAGTACGCTTGGGTGCCTTGATGAGGGACGAGGCACGAAGGCGCACCTGCCTGGCGAAAGGATCGGGCTGCTCGGTGGAAGGACCAGGAGTGTCAGCACGAGCGGCCACTTCTCCGTAGGAAGAGGCACGCGTGGATATATTGCTAGCAGAAATGTAGCTGACGCGTGTCTTCTGGGTGGCATCCTTCAGATACCTCTCCAGAGATAACACGGTCACCGGCGGAGCAGCTACGAAGGTGGTCACATGGTCGTGAACCACGGCAGCACGGCAGCACGCCACGAGTATCCAGGAGAGCCGACCCGTCCCGTTTTCCATGTTCCTCCTCCGTTCGTGTGTTTCGGAAGAAGTGTCTTCAAGCCATAGCTCCAGCACTTCTTCTTCTTCATCACTTGCAATGGCATCCAGCTCGTCCCTTTCGGGGCTGTATGTCCCCATGATCAGACTCTCTGGCCCGCCACACACAGACCCACAACAGCTGCCCAGTCAACTTTAGGCGAGTAAGGCGGAGAAGGTAGCTGTCGGTCTATCTGCAGGTCCAAGAGCGCAAGGAGAGAACTTCTTGCCGATTTTGAGAGCGAGCGGGATTGAGAGAAAAAAACCCGAACAAATCTGTCCAATGAGCGGGCTCGAGGCGGAGTTTTTATGATGCTGAAGGGGATGAGGGGCGGGGGGAGGGCGGGGATTCGCGGTGGAGAGCGCCTGTTGCGCTTTATCAGAAAAAGAAAAAAACCTGGGCGCGTTTGTTCTTCTGTTACAGTTCTGTGATTCTAATGAAATTAAAATAAAATAAAACCACACACAAGAAGGCAGCAGTGTGCTGTTACTGGGGAGTAAGTAGCACTGAACACTATGGGACTTGCTTCTGAGTTGTTTTTGCACACATCTTATCAGAAGTAAGCCTTCTGGAGTTCGGTGGAACTTTGCCCCGAATCAGTTTCCACGAGGTTCTTTCGCTTTTTGCTGCTGATTAGCTCAGCTGTCTCCTCTGGAATATGAGAAAGGGATGTTTTAGACACAACAGCATGAAGCACGTGGGATCACTGATTTAAAAGAGAAAGAGCTTAAAACCGTTTCTGTGTCCTTGAACTACTGACTAGTTTTTAAAGGCAAATTTTTAGTTATACGGAGGTGTATTTAATATATATATATTTTTTAAAAAACCCCACACACAAACCAAACACGATGTTGCTTCCTGCATTTCGTCCTGGCGTTTCATCTTAGTTTTGCAAACTGCTCTAGAATCATTTCTGAAAGGTGGCACAAAATTTTTCGTTTCGTTGAAGTCAGTTAAGCAAATTTGAACACTATGTACAACATATTAAACGGCCGTTGATAAGAAAAACAGAAAAGCATGTTTTAAAAATAAAAATCTAAGACATTATTCTATCCACAACATTAAAAAGAAGACCTTTACATAGCTGGCATTTGTATCCTTACATTGCCTTGAAACTATTTTTTTCGCCAATTTTCCCTTTACTGGCCACAAACAAATGAACCGAGTTAATCTTTTTCAAAATAACACCAAAGCACGTTTTCTGCAGCTATCTTTTTACAGGTTCACTATGTTTTGGTGATTTGGTGCCCAGTCAGGTGTATTTTGCCTCATTTGGATATATGTATTATATGTATTTGTGAGCAGAAAAACGGGGAAATGCTAGACACCGGGAATAAAAAGGCTATTACATGCAAGAGAGCCGTTTTGTGATATATCTGAGTACAGTCCCAGTGTGTACAGGGTAAGCAGAGCGACTATTCTCAATTACTATTGGTAGTAATAGTAGGAGACCTATTCCACTGGCATAGTAAGTGGAACATAGGAGAAGATGCAGGATCCATTCTTGTGGAGGATCTTAATGCATGTTCTTTGAATGCCTGGGAGGGAATATGACCTTCCCCTGCTTAGAATCTTCCTAAATTTGCTTTGCTAGGGGTTTATTTAATTTGAATGCTGCTCTTCACCCAAATACAAAACAAAAAGAAACCAATACCCCACCCCACAAACACATTTTAAAAGACATAGGATGTTAATCAGCCAAAGGCTATGGTTAAAGAGGAATGATTTTTCCTGGCACCTAAAGGTGTATAAGGAAGGTGTCCTGGAGGAGAGCATTCCATAAGCGTGTAGCCACTGCAGAAAAGATCTGTTCTCATGTTTGTGGGATGTAAACACAGGAGCAGTCAATGACAACATTCCTAGAGTGTACATGTTAGAACATGGGGAGGGATGTCTGTCCAGCAAGCAGGTAAACTTCCTGGGGACGGACTTCCTCCGCATGTGACCAGAGGTGGGTGTGGCCTCACCTGTGCAGGTAATGATAAAAGCACAGGGCAGGCAGCCACTCTCTCTCTTGCTCTCTTGCCTCTTGCCTCTTGCCTCTCTGCCATCTTCATCTTCTGAAGGAGCAACATGCCCTCTTGGCTCCCAGCCAAGAGAGGACAGTACTATCTTGCTACAAGATAGATTCTAACTGCATGTAACCTTTTTAAGCCTGCCTACCTTCTGGGATCATCTTGTGAACAGAACGTGAGTAAACTCTTTTATACTTTTATAAAGACTGTGTCGTGTCTTGTATTTTAAGAGGGAACAAAGGGGAAATTACCAGAGTAATTATTATAGAGGTTCTAGCGAACCTGTGCAAGCGTTACCGTTGCGAACTTAAAGGGGAATGTCTATAAACTCTGCTGATATTTTGGGAACTTGTTAGTACAAGTTGGATAAGGATATAATTAGTCAATATATCCTCTCCTGCACCCCAGAACATTCCCACAATGTTGCCACCCTCTGGACCTCTCATGAAGGAGGCTCATGAAGAAGGTCCTCAGAGGATGAAAGCAGGGTCCAGGCAGGTTCACGTGGAGAGAGGTGGTCTTTGAGGTATTGCAGACCTGAACCAGTTAAGGCTTTGCAGGTCAAACCAGCACTTTGAATTGGGCCTGGAAAGTAACTGTCATCCAGGGCAGTCAGGCCAGGATTGATGTAATGTGCTCAAACCACTTTGCCCTGGTGAACAACCTGGTTGCTGGATTCTGCACCATCTGGTGTTTCCAAACTGTGTTCAGTGCAAGCACTACATACAACACATTGTTTAGTGCAGTCAGGCCAGGATTGATGTAATGTGCTCAAACCATCTTGCCCTGGTGAACAACCTGGCTGCTGGATTCTGCACCAGCTGGACATTACTAATTTAAGACTCTTAATTTTAATGGTTTTATCTGAGTATACACCATACATTTAAGCACATAGCTTCCCCCCAAGAATCCTTGGAGCAGTGGTTTGTTAAGGGTGCTGGGAACTGCATATTTGTGAAGTGTAAACTACCGTTCCCCATATTCTTTTGAGGAGGAGGAAATGACCTTTAAATCTTGGAGATAGTTGGTACAACTCGGAGAATGGGAGTGATTTCTGTATTGTTTTTTCAAAGCACTGGCGCATGTTGAATACTGTGCTCTTCCAACAGAAATAAAATTGAATCAGGTGTGCTTAGTTCTGGGCTGCTCTAATTATACTTGACATTATATTAGTTATCACCAGAATGTAAGGGTTAAAAGAAATCCAGTTTTCCGCTCAGAATATTGCTTTATTTTTGCTGTTACAAATATACAATTTGGACATTAAAGAACAATTAGTATATAAACAAAATTCCCAATGACATACAGTACATAGCATTTATTGTTTTCACTTTCTGGATTCACAGGTTTGGGCTAGAACAATGCAGCTTGCAAAATAAATGTAAGTGCACAATTTATTGCTTTCATTACTTTTTTTACAACAGTAAATTACAAATATGGAGAATTCTTTTAAGAAAAGCAGTTGTGGGAATGACTAGCACATCAGTATTGCTGGATTCTTATTAACAATTATATTCTCTCCCTAGAGCATTTTATCCTGAATAATTATTTCACTTGAAATTTGTTTTTGAAAAACAAGCAAGCAAGCAAGCAAGCAAGCAAGCAAACAAGAGCAGAGTTTTTAAGGCTGCGATCCCAACTCTGGTGGCCTGAAAATTAACCCCATTGAATTAAATAGGGTTTAGTTCTGAGCTAGGATTGTGTTAATCTTCTCAGGGCTCCCTGTGCATGTATCCTACATGACTTGCTTACACAGAGGCTAGATTATGCCTGGTATCTATTGAACATTCATTCTGATTTGGTAGCTAGGAGGTTATAATGATAATCAACAGTTATCCTGCTTCACTTGCTTGTAATCTTCCCATTGACCTTAAGTCTTCATAAGTCTTCCTGTTAATCAATTCTCAGTATGTTTCCATGCAAGTAACTGCAAAAAGTCATTAGAAAAAGGTAAAATTGTTGGGTGAGGACTGGGAATGTTGTGTCTCTGAAACCCTGAATTTCTGCCAGCTATCAGTGCAGCCCATATTGGTCCAACTGAGTTTAAGGTAGCTTCCTGTGTTCCTTTTGTATGCAATTTTACTCAAAAATAACTCTAATGGAGTTGAAACTTGCTTGCAAGAAACGGGGCATGGAATCACTCAGCAACCTGATAGTTCACCAACATTCGCCTTTCTATTTTCTTCTTCTTAGTGACATTTCACATACCTTTCCTGACCATTTATTCATTTCTCCCTACTGGCATTGGTTGACTCTCACAGCGTTGCTCTTCCTAACTGTTGCATTAAGTGTGAACTATGAAAAAACCTCGGCTTTTTGATCTACCATGCTTAGGAATAACAGACCCCTATCACCTAGCTTTTGTTAATCCCACAGCAAAAGAATAATGTCTAAAGACTGCTTATCCCACGGCAAACTAATAATAAATATTACAGTACATATTCTTACACTGCAATTCTATGTGTTTTCTCAGGCATTGGTCCTGCTGTGGTCAGTGGGGCTTCCTCCTTGGTAAGTGTGTGTAGGGATGCAGCTGTAATGTCCAGTTTGTGTTCTCTGCAAGACCTCACAGACTACAGTTCCCATCAGCCACAGTCAGCATTCAGTCAGATATTTAGTCTAATAACATCTGTAGGGTGCCATGCTGGCCATCCCTGCAATAAACCATCATTAACTATTTATCATGAGCGTACAGATTGTACAGATTGCTCCTGTCTTGCTAGTGCATGGGAGCAAAAAGCCATGATTCTTGGCTTAGTTCAGGGTTCACGGTTTGCTTTTCCTAAAGCAAAACCTGATATGCAAGCCAAGGTTTGCTCTTGGCATAACCACTGTAGTTTGCTTGGAGCCAAACAACCACAATACCTAGTTCAGATGCAATCGCAGCCAAGGGTTGTGGAGTTTTTTTCCCTCCCACTTGCAAAAAGGAGGGGAGCAAAACACGAGCAATCTGCATGTTCTCAATGAACCATTAACCAAAACTTACAGTGACACGTGAATGCAACATGGAGAAGTGGCAACTTAAAAAAAATATTGGGTGGCATGTGGCAGGTAAGCCCCACCCCACAAAATCAATCACGGAACACAGCACACACATACCATTTGAATGGCAATGCCCATCAACTGGGAGGGGGGAGGACTGGCCCCCTCAAATAATTTATGGAGGGAGCTGAAGGGACCTTTGCCTGTAGGAGTTAGCTCCTTTTGCAGCCTGTATATCTGCTGTTTTTTGTGCGAACTTTGAACCATCAGAGACTTGGGAGAGAAAAGCCACCATCCCTACATACCCTACATACCCTTTGCCACACATCCCCATACCATCCTATTTTCTCTACTGATAATTCTGTAATTCAGGAGGGAAATTCTGCTGTTGCTCTTTGCCCATCCCATAGATACACTCTTATAAAAAAAGAAAAGAAAAAAGTTAGCAAACCAACGGACTGAGCTACATAGGAAGCTGCATTAAATCAAGTCAGACCAATGGTTCATCTGCTAATCAACACTGGCTGGGAATGGCTCTCCAGGGTTACAGACAAGGGTCTTGCCCTAAACATACCTGGAGAATTCGCAGATTGAACCTAGAACCTTTTGTATGCAAAGCGATTGCCCAACTACAGAGCTAAGGCCCTTTCCCAGCCACGTAGCTCAAAGTGGAGGAATCATTTATCTCATTATGTATGCCTGAAGCCTCTGAAACTTTTATATACCAATTACAACTGATGATATTAAATCAACTGAAATTTCCCCTTTTCATTTTAACACATTTTTTTTTTTTAAAAAAAGCATTATAAAAACAAGTTGGATAAGTGCTGGTGAACACTTGGCTTTCAGTGATGAGCATTTGTTAACTTAAAGTAGTTTTCTAAAAGAGAAAGCAAAAGATGGTTTCAGAATGTCAGGGTGACTTGCAGCTCTGCTGGTCCTTTGACTGAAATTGACAAGATGCAAACAGATTTCAAGCCCTTTCTTCACGAAGTACCACACTGATTTCCATGCGGTTTATTTGCAGATGATAGTTTCAACCAAACAAGGGCCATTGCAAGCAAGTTCAGCTAAATATCTTAGGAAGTTAGAGGTTTTTGGCATTTGATGATCTGTCTCCCTTAGTTCACTTTTGTGTGTGTGTGTACAACTGTGTGAGGCAGTTCCCCCGACAGTTGTGAGACATCTTTTTGCATCTTTTTGCATCCAAATGTCGTGGAAAATACCTGGATGATCTTGGATAAACTCCTTTCTTGAGTCTCAGCAACTGAGTTAGAATAGTGGACTGACTGACTCAATTAACTCAGTCAGTAGAGCATGAGACTCTTAACCTCACGGTCAAGGGTTCAAGCCCCACGTTGGGCACAAGAGTCCTGCCTTGCAGAGGGTCAGACTAGATGGCCCTCATGGTCCCTTCCAATTCTACAATTCTATGATTCTATGAAATCACAAAAGGCAGGAACACAAACTATGTGACAACACAACTGGACTCCCCTTCTGCAAGTTAAAGGTACTGCAGCAAATCACAACTTCACAAGTGACCTACAGCCCATTCTTGGGAATACTGAGAAAAGCAGTTGATGGAATACCATTGTCAACACACAGACAGCTACCCAGCTTGAAATTACCACTCGCTGGCAATCAGTTGACTAGGGGACGCATCAAGGGGTGGGATCCTGTAGCAAACCAAAGAGCCCTTTTAAATAATTAGATTTTAAATCATTAGATAAGCTCACAAACCACTTCCGGTCATTCATATATGTGTGTGTGTGTGTGTGTGTGTGTGTATATCTATATCTATATCTATATATCTATCTATCTCCTTATGTCAGTAATGTTCAGACTAGAAAGAGAATGACTTGATACAAATCTGACACAAATAGCAAGAAGGCCAACCAACCAACTGATGGGTGAACCTTTGACTATCCTAGCCATTCCATCAAGGGCCTCAAAATGGCTATCTCCTCCATCAAATTCTGGGAGGAAGATACAGTGTGAAATTGTGCAATAGGAGCAGATGCAAAAAGCAAACAAACGTGTAATTTCATGAAGCAAAGATCACAGCGGGAGGTTTCCGCTTCTTGTAAAACACGATGGAAGAAATAGAAGGGGCATCGCTTTAAGGTGGAGACTCTAACAATGGATATCGCTTCAGCATTGGCTTCCTTGCAGTTGCTTAATCTGGTGTAGTTAGCTGCACTCAGTCAACGCTTCAGCTTGTAGAATAAAATCAAAGAACTTTCTCAGACACCTGAAGTCAACCTGATCAGAGCACTCCAATATCTGTTCTGCATATTTTAGCAATTAACTAAAATCGTTATAGCTTTGCATAGGTACATAGGGAGTTGCCTTAGTCAGGCTAGCTAGTGCAGTATTTTATGGTTTTGACAAGCATTATCTCTCCAGTTTTTTCCAGTCATACTGCTGAGATAATGCCAAGGACGGAATCTGAAACCACACACAAACATAAAATATGTTACCGAGTCACAGTGTCCTTTGAAAATACATCTGACTGAACATCATCTGAAGGCCATCTTATGTGAACCTTGCAGCTTCTGTTCTGGCACATCTCTATATTAACTTTAAAATACTTAATTTCCCCAACCTCCTATTCCCCTCCACCCCCACCCCAATAAAGACTGCTGTATATCTATCTTGGATAAAAAATATTTTGTATCAAGTTTTCAGTTATTATATAATCATAGTATGTAGTACTTTTTATAGTGCTTTGCATTTTTCAAAGTATTGCATGAACTTTAGCTAAGTCACAATTGCACATGTAAACCTGAAAGCTGAAGTCTAGAGTAGCCCAAAATATAAACCCCTGAGAATATAATTTCATGGTGGAAAAACACCAGTGTGTCACTATTGCTCAGACATAATTCATACACAATGCATATCAGGAGTTTTCTTGTTTTTAAAGGCTAATCAACTGGCAAATTCTGCTGTGTTAAGCTCCCACTGAAATGAGCAGGAACCACCCCCCTTTCAGCAAGAAGTCCCCAGTGAATTGTGGCCCTTGTTCCTTTGGGTTGAGAAAAGAACATATTTACAGACTTATACATAAATAGCAATTTCTATTGAAACCACTAGTGCAAGCAAGATTTGTAGGATCCATCTACAAACACCCCATGTCTGTAAGCAATACATTGCTGTTTAAAATATCATTAGAAATACATTATACAGTAATAGTGTATATAGCAGTGTACTGTCATTACGTATACAAGGTTTCAAAACGTGATAAAAATCAGGATGTCTCCAGGAGAACCCAGCAGTCCCAAATGACTTACAGGTAACAGATCACTGGGGACTTCTCCCGGACTTGCCCCGACTGAAAAAAGAATCCAATAAGTCATTTTTGCAGAGAAGTAAAAGTTATCCCTTGTAAGTTCTGAGATGAAGATGAATACTTCTGGCTAAGATTTTTCAAGAAGAGCAAAAGGATACAAAACCAATTTAACATCAAGTGGATTTCCAGCTCACAGCAAGACATATATCTACATATTGTTGTCCAGAATGAAAAGATAAAACATTTAGCAAAACAACATTACAATATTTATGTGAAAAGAAAAGAAAATCGAACTTTTCCACAGCTGAAGGACGGTATATTGATGGTAGGGTTCTTGTTACTCCTTGTGGAAAAATATGGAAACGTCTGCAACTGGCTTCCTTTTTACATCCAGTGGGAAAGATCAAACGATATTTCATTCTGATGTGATTTACCAGTTGAATAGTATGTTCTGGCCAAGTGTCATAAAGTATATTTGACTGCTGCCTCCAGACTGCACAGATGCAAAGAACACCTTGAGAAGAAATTGGGGGGGGGGGGAGCTATTGTTACTTTATGTTGATAAGAACATTTTAGCCATATCTGAGAATGTGGCATATACATCTACACACACACACACACACACACACACACACACACACACACACACCATGTTAATTCAAAGAGATATGCACTTCTTTTACTGTTTTAAAAATACAAAAACTGTCTAGTTGAATCAGACCAAATTTCACCAGCTCCAATGTTCTGCATCTAACAGCAGCAAGCCCAATGAACCTTGGTGTTTACAAGCAATACATGAAAGTTTGTCCTCCGGATCTGGCATAAAGATGTGTGCTGCGGCAAAAGGAGATTGAACTCAGTGACCAATACTGGTCCTAGGCATCTTTGTAATTATTATTTTTTCCCTCATTCATTTTTTAAAGGCGTCAAAGTAATGAATCTCATAAGTTAATTACACAGAAGCACTTCCTTTTGTTTGTCATGCTGATTATTAGTAAAAGGGCTACATTAATTGTCACTGCATGATGTATTCTCCATTCACACACATCAGAAAAGAAGATACTTAGAACCATTTATCAATGGTTTCAAGTGGGCAGTAGGCTCAGTTTTAAAAGAAACAGCAATTTTCTCAAGAAACTACAGGATAGATATGGAGTGCGGCTAACGTCATGTGTGCACAGGATGGATTCAAAAGCCACTGGTAGGAGTAAATGGTTATGTGCACAGATAGCTCTGAAGTTCAACTTCTGGATCTTCAGCAACAGAGTAGTCTGCCCAGACCACAGGGCTGTCTGGGCCTGATAGGAATTGGAAGCCCAACAGCTTATGACATCAGCTTCTAGAAAGCTGGCTTAGACCCTGCTGGACTTGATGGACCAATGCTGTGATTCAGCAATTGACAAATGAGTGTTAATGGTGGTTGATGGCTTTTCAATAGATCAAAGGGCTAGAAGAATATTATTGACTGATTATTGATTGGACTTATTAGCTGCTTGTTACCCAAAGGTCTCCATGCAATTCACAGCACATTTAAACATAAGCAAAGACAAATTATACCATAATCAGGCACACACAACACTCCTACAATTCATTTGCGATTGGATGTTCCCCCCTGGGACCATGGGGGAAAAGAAGGGCAAATAATAAATTAAAATAACATGACACCACCACCAAACAACACCCCATTAAAAATGGGAAATTTCTCAAGATGTTCTGATTTTTATTTATTTTTTTAAAAAAGGGAAAGGAAATTTGATGCCTTTCCCAAGCCTGAGTGTATTTGTGTAAAATAACAGAAACAAGTTTTTGGATATTAAAACAAGACAAAACAAAACAAAAGACAAAACAAAACAAAACTCCAGTTTGAGAGAGATTCAGAGAGAGCTGAGTTGGGAGGTGTAAGCTGAAAACATCTGGGGATAGGATCACAAAAAGCAGTGGATCTGCTACTTGCAGGAGTGCTTAAGTTATTCGTGCTCTGCCTGTACATGTGTGAATAAATCCAAACATTACAAAACACCAAGAGGTTGGCAGCGATCTTGGCTTTCTAAAGAAGCCAAACTCAGGCAACATCTCACTGCTTGGAAAAGTGAAAAGTGCCCAACCAGGGCCGTCTTACCCACAGGTGCTAGAGGTGTGGGGCACCCGGGCGCCAGGCTCTCAGGAGCACCAGGCTGAGAGTCTGGGGCCCGAGAGTTGAGTCTGGGGAAGAGCCTGTCTGCCTGTCAGAGTGCTGTGGCGGGCTCTTCTGCAGCGGACGGCTCTGCGCCATGAGTTGGGGGGCGACTGAGCCAGCGAGACACTGAGGCGGCTGGCCGGCTCTGCCCTCCTGTGCACCTGGGACTGGGCAACCGGGGGGCGGTCACCGGGTGGATCTTTGCACCCCGGTGCCACATATGCTTAAGACAGCCCTGTGCCCAACAATAGGTTCCCCTTTGCAGGGATTTTTCAGGCAGGCAAAGGTACTCCAACAATACCTTCTGAGAGCAGAGCTCCCTCCCTCAGCAGCTGTAAACAACTGGCAGCTTCCAGCCCTGACATCGCTGATCCTCTCCCAAGCCCCCTCCCCAATCTGATGTAGATCCCTGCCTCTCATGAAGAAGAGAACCAACACAACTAATTGTTTTTCTTACGTTGGCGTGTGATCTTGCAGCGTTTAGCACACGTACCTTATCGTTCCTTTCACAAAGAAACTTCAGCTTCTGCGCTTTCTTGTGCATAAACACACCTTCCAGGCTTCCCGTCTCCACCGAGCGCAGTTCAATAGCTTTCTCTCCCCAGCCCATAACTTGGTTCGATTGAAGGTAGGCTTAAAAAACACACAAAGGAGCGCATGTTAGTAGAGTAAAACGAAGAAACAAAGAAGGCAGGGAGGGACAAAAAGAAGAAGAAGATCATTCTTAGGGTTTTTTTTTTAAAGGGAGTTTGTCAAGGATGTGGGAATGTTGTGTGGTTGGGGTATTTTTTTTGGTAAGCAATATAAAACAAATAACTAAACTATACAAATTGTGCATTATGTGTTGAATATGAAACTATGAATTATGTAGACCAGTGAAAGTTCAGACAGGGTGGAGGGTGAAAAGTTACCTGAGAAATTAAGATTAATCATGGTTCTGATTGGTTCACAGTGCTCATGGGAGCACAGAGTCCATTGATGTCAACCCAAAAGCCCAGGTCTGTCCCGATACTGGGATATGCAGTTATTGTAGCTTATAGTGTCCAAAATCAGGCATACTGTGCTGGCCATGCAATTATTCTGTTTTATCATTGCTTTCACAGCTGCATGATGCCAGCAGTGTGGCAAGGGGCAAACCATAAAAAAAACCAGAGGAAATTTGCAAGCTTGGTTTAGTCCCCTCCACCTACAAGCTGATTGACCCGTTGAAATTAGGCCATCCTACCAGGCCACTGTGGCTAAAGTAGGAGTTGCCAGGCATCCGCTTACAGCATGGTCATGCGGGAAGAAGATGGCAGTGGAACTGGGCTATGGCTGGGGGGCAAACATCACTCCCCGGAGCCCCAGGTGAGCAGGGATTAATGTAAAATAATAATACAGTAATAATGCCAAGTTGCATAGAATGAGCCTGCACCATCGGGTCCCTTTATAACTCATAACTGATGTCTTCATTTTCAAGAATGCCTTTATTCTGACCAATCAAAACATCTCAAAATGGTCCTCAAACATTTGAGTTCACCAGAACTCTTCGTCAGGTCCAATGTTAAGCAAAGCAGTGTGCAAGTATGACAGGGAAGCTGCCTTGGAATTGAAGCCATAATGTCTGCATTGATCAAAGGTTTGTTCTTGTTGTCTAGTCTTAGAAGGGGTGTGGCTATGGACTGTCTGTCAGAATTTATCTCTGCATCGCACTTTCCCAATAAGAGAGTCCAGAGGATGTCTCAGCTCATTAAGAGTTGGCATTTGCATTGCTTCCTTCCTTAATATGCAGCCAGAGCTTTATATGCTAACAAACAGAATTTTGGGTTGGTCAAGATTCCTCTCCTTACCCATCTCCCATGTGTGTGGAGAAACTATTATGAATCATGGTTCACCTCCTGCTTCATTGCCCTAGGCAGGACACTTGAAACTGGTTTAGAGGTACAGTAACAACATCTCCCAAGGTGGAACAGTAAATGTGTTTGCACTGGTATTGTGGAGGAGCCCTTATATCTTTAACTGAATTCTCATTGCCTTCAGCAAGTAGAACTCTCAGGATTCTTTGAGCAAAGGTGTCACAGTGTTATACTAAATTTTCCAGGTTAAATATAATTCTCAGGGAGGCTGCAACAGTTTGGGCCAGGTTTCTTCCATTTCTACAGAACAAGGCTATAGTTAGCTGACATTTCTAGAGAGCCACAAAGCATCCTCAGAAGTGTGCTGGCAACCAGAGAACACGGGATGTGTGTTTCCTCCAGGGCAAGTCTGAACTTGCCTGATCTATTGTTAAAGTATCATGTTGTAGCTTGGTCTTCCTATAAATATATAGCTAACTCTGTTGTTAGATGCTTGAGAATCAGTCTCCGTACCAAGAGATTCTGGATTTCTAACCCAGAAACTTCTGGGTGGGTTTGTTTTTTACTACAATTCTCCTGCAATGAAGTGAGATACAATCTAGTTGCCTATTACTCCAGTTTTTGCTGATACAAAATTCTGGACATTTGGAGCACATACAAAATTCTGGACATTTGGAGCACCTTACACTGGGTCTGACAAATGGCTGTGCAGCTCAGAAGTGCCTACATTGACTGGCAGAAACTGTATGGTGCAGTGGTTAAGAGCGGTAGACTTGTAATCTGGTGAACTGAGTTTGCTTCCCTTCTCCTCCACATGCAGCTGCTGGGTGACCTTGGGCTAGTCACACTTATCTGAAGTTTCTCAGCCCCACTCACTTCACAGAGTGTTTGTTGTGGGGGAGGAAGGGAAAGGAGAATGTTAGCCGCTTTGAGACTCCTTCGGGTAGTGATAAGGCGGGATATCAAATCCAAACTCCCCTGCTGCTGCTGCTGCTGCTGCTTCTCTTCTTCTTCTTCTTCTTCTTCTTCTTCTTCTTCTTCTTCTTCTTCTTCTTCTTCTTCTTCGTCTTCTTGATTTCAGACAGGGGACATTCCTAGCTCTACTAGCAGATGCCAAGGAATGAACCTGGAATCTTCTGTATGCAAGGCAGACATGCTACCACTGAACCATAGCCTTTCTCTGTGATGACCCTGTTAGGACAATTCTATTTCCTTTGTGCATTTGTAAATTTCTACTTAAAGTAAATCTGTGCATTCCATTCTTTTTGCAAGAAAATAATATGGAACATTTTAACCAAATTTATCTGCCCACTTGTATTTTCAGCCACATTGCTAAGAAAATATAAGAGGGATATGCAAAACTAAGCATGGTTTCAAACTGGAGGGGGGAACCATGCGTTGAGATTCCTGCATTGTACAAGGTTAGACTAGATGACCCTAGGGGTCCCTTCCAACTCTACAATTCTATGATCATATCCCTTCCCACTATTTTATCTTCGCTACAATCCTGTGAGGTGGATGGGAGACAGTGAATGTCCCAAGATTTCCCAGTGAGTTTCAAGTTTCCCCACCCTAATCCAATGCCTTTAACTACAATATTATACTGGCTCTAACTGTTAAAACTCATTACCAGTTTTGATTTCTTAACGAATGCCGCTATTCCTGATAGTAAGAAGAGGAGACTAAGAGGAGATATGATAGCCACCTTCAAAAATCTAGAGGGTTGTTACATGGAGGGTGGAGCAAGCTTGTTTTCTCCTGCTCCGAAGAGTAGGACTCAAACCAGGATAATGAAAAGTAAAAACTCTCCCACGGATTCCAGAGACATTATAGAAGCCATGACAGTTAACTACGATAACTAGAATAAAACGGATATATGCTTGTAGTGTAGATTTTGAGAGGTCCCACGTTTGGATAAGGTAAATTTCAAACTTTCAGCTTCTGTTTCCATTTGAGAGGGGAATGTTGTGTTTCTAAAATATCATCCTCTCTTCCTGTCCGACAAAGCCCTGTCTTTTAGTCGTACACCTCTAGAATAGTCAATAAATTAAATACTGGAGTTCTATAATTTTAATTTCCCTATGGAGTCAAGTTTCCTCATTCCAATTACTAAATTGGCTACATACCTTCTGTCAGCTTAAAATGAGTAAGATGGGTTTTCCTTGACCTGCATCTATAAATTATATTTCATCCCTTACTAATTTTTGCAAAGGCCTAGACATTTCTTTTTCTTCCTAACATTGTGTAAGTAGCAGCTAGTTGCAATTCAGAGCTAGTCCATATTCCTACAAGACAATTGGGTGGCTATGGGGATCTGTCAAAAAGAACAATTTAGCCTTTAAATGGCTCAGGGCGGCAACATCTCAAAGACTCTCTCTTCCCATATGCAGTGACCCAAGATTTGCAGTCGTCATCTGAGGCCCTTCTTCATGTGCTTCCTCCATATGAGCTAACGCCTAGGGGCTGTGGGGGCTTCAGCCCCCACAAAAAATACTGCAATACACTCTACATGGGGCTACCTGTGAAGGTGACTCGGAAACTACAACTAATCCAGAATGCGGCAGCTAGACTGGTGACTGGGAGTGGCCATAGGGATCACGTAAAGGATCTTCACTGGCTCCCAGTACATTTCCGAGCACAATTCAAAATGTTGGTGCTTACCATTAAAGCCCCAAACAGCCTCAGACCTGTATGCCTTAAGGAGCGTCTCCACCCCCATTGTCCAACCCGGACACGAGGTCCTCCTCTGTGGGTCTTCTGCTGGTTCCCTCACTGTGAGAAGTGAAGTTACATGGAACCAAGCAGAAGGCCCTCTTGGCAGTGGCACCCTCCCTGTGGAATGCCCTCCCATCAGATGTTAAGGAGATAAATTATTATACAACTTTTAGAAGACACCTGAAGGCAGCCCTGTATCTGGAAATTTTTAATGTTTGATACTTTACCATGTTTTATATATCCTGTAAGGAAACCCAGCCAGATCGGTGGACGGGGTATAAATAATAAAATTATTATTATTGTTTATTATTATTATTATACAGGGTTTATTGTCTGTCTCTTTGGTTATAAGTCACTTTGGGTGGCCCTGGGCAAGACAAAGCTATTGAGAAAGTTAACCACAAATAAACAAGGAAAGAAAGATTTCTCTTGTTGGAACCTAGTCAAGCCTAGTAAACCCCATTAAATAATGTCAATGGTGCAATTTACAACACATCATTTTGCATTGTTGTTGTTTTTTGAACAAAGGAACTTAAGAAGAGATCTGCTGGGTAAGACCGAAGCCGATCTTGTCTATCTTCTTCTCACATTGGCCAACCTGATGTTATTATGTTATTGTTATAGGAAGCCTGCAAATGGGAGTGAAGTGCAATGTGATTTCCCAGAAACTGGTATTCAGAGGAGTACCACTTCCAATATGGGAGGTGGTCCACAGCTGTGGTTCATGATTAGTTGCTATTGGCAACCTTATCTCCATGGTCTTGTCTTAACCCTCTGTTAAAATCAACAATGAACTAATTCTCACAACATTCTAGTGAATTTGGTTGATCCATGACACCCTCCAACATTTCTCCGATGAACATAGGGATGTCCTATTCAATTAATAATAATAAGGATGATGATGATGTTATTATTTATACTCTACCCATCTGGCTGAATTGCCACTCTGAGTAGCTTCCAACTTATTAAAAAAAACACATAATAAAACATTAAGCATGGAAAAAGCAACAACCCTTCCCTGTGCTGGGCTGCCTACAGATGTCTTCTAAAGGTTGTATACAGAAGTTACTTATCTCCTTGGCTTGGGGGTCGCATAACTCCATACCCTCCAACGAAAATAGGGGCATCCTAAGGAAAAGCTGGACATTCCAGGATCAAACTAGAAACCGGCCTCTGCAAATCTGGGCCTGTCCCTGGAAAATAGTGACCCTTGGAGGGCCTGCATTCTTTATATCAAAATCAATTCCAGGAAAACCTTGGCTATACTTTAGAACCACAGTAACTTCAAAGATATTGTTTCATGTGATATTGAAGCCTACTAGGGCCTACCCAGATTTTTTTTGTTTTGTGATTTGGGGGTGGGGGGGAAGCCACCAATATGGCAGAAGATGGTCATCAGGTGGGGATGAGCAAGCAAGCATTGGACCACATTCGTCCTCACATCTGCCATTAGTTTATCACCAACCCCTTCTGGGACAGAGGGAGACCGGCTGGTGAACAATGCATATGGCATTGGTAAGAGAAAGGAGGTTTAGGGCAGTGTTTCCCAACCTTGTGCCTCCAGCTGTTTTTGAACTACAACTCCCATCATCCGCGACTAGCAAGACCAGTGGCAAGGGATGATGGGAATTGTAGTCCAAAAACAGCTGGAGGCGCAAGGTTGGGAAACACTGGTTTAGGGAGCTCTCAGTTGTGGGCTGACCGTTCTGACCCCTCAGTGCCGGTTGGCTACCAGTACCAGGCAGGAGAGGGGAAACTTATAATGCTGTGATACCAAGGGCATAGGTAAATTTATTATTCTTATTCACCCTCACCACCACCATCATCATAAATTAGCAGCTTAATGCCAACCTAGACTTCTAAGCAGTTTATGAAGTAAACCCTAGTAAGCATCCTAGTTCCACTAAAGCAACATACCAATTTAAGCAGAAGACTCAGTTGGAAATGAAGGAAATGTTTCTTTAATTGTACTAGAAGGTCACAGAGTGAGTTAATTGGATGTTGCTACTAGAACGCCACAGCTGCATCATATCAGTTTGAGGGTGTTTTATGTGGGAACAGATACTAGAGTAAAATAACTTCAGAAACAAAAGCCATCTGTCTGTGAAAAACAAGTTTGTTTTCTCAGTCATTATCATCAGGTAGTGTCAGCAATGTAGGATGGACTGAATTGGGAAATGTTCCTTATAGGGGAAAAAATGCTGTCTGAAACACTTCTGGAATAAAATACCTTCTTGTTTTTTCTTTCTACTTTAAAGAGTCCTTCAAAGAGTCTTCTAAGGATGCTGAGAGTTGTTAGGAGACACCACTTCTATTCCCCTCACAAAGCAACAATTCCTACCAGAGTGGTTTAACCCTGGGAACTGTAGCTCTGGGAGGGAACTAGATGTCTCCTAAAAGCTCTCAGTACCCTTGATAAACTACGGTTCCCAGCAGTGGGGGTCTTCATGTTTTCCTCCCTTTCTTCTCTGCTGCACCACAAACACTGTCATATATTCCTAATTTAGGCCAAGGTGAATTAGAGAAATATACCACAGCACAGAGTTTGCTTAGAAATGTCGGCCGTGGCATGGGGCTGGGGGAGAAACCAGCTTGCACTGCACTGGGAAACTTTTGGAAAGTGGATCGCAGCCTGCAGATTGGTCCATTTCATTTGGGAAACAGTTCCAAGAATACTGACAGAATCTCATTAGAGCATTGGGTGGGGAGCAACAGAGTGATCTTGGCATGGATTCAGGAGCCACCAGTATGATCCAGTAGATGAGAACTTTGGTATTTTCCCTAGAATTTGCAACATTAAAGCAATGATGGCATACTAAAGGAGACTCTGAGCTACTCTGGTTCACAGGGGTTAAAAAAAAATCAAAATGCCGCTGATGCAATGTGGCTGCAGCTTTGTGGAGGAAGCAACATGTATGAGACAGGGCTTGGAAGCTAATGCCTGAACCTTAGGAAATCACATTTGCCTGGTTGTTGTTGTTGTTTTTTTAATTTATATCCTGCCCTCCCCAGCTGAAGCTGGGCTCAGAGCGGCTAACAACAGTAAAACGATAAAACATTCTAAAATCATTTCATTATAAAATTAATTCCAATCAAATTAATGGCAACCATTGGGCTAGAGGTTCTGTGAGGATTGCTAAAGGAGGGAGTCAGGCTGCGCCCTGACCAAAGGCCTGGTGGAACAGCTCTGTCTTGCAGGCCCTACGGAAAGATGTCAAGTCCCGCAGGGCCCTAGTCTCTTGTGACAGAGTGTTCCACCAGATCGGAGCCACAGCCGAAAAGCCCTGACTCTAGTTGAGGCCAGCCTAACCTCCCTGTGGCCTGGGACCCCCAAGATGTTTTTGTTTGAAGACTGTAAGGTCCTCTGTGGGACATACCAGGAGAGGCGGTATCTCCCTCTGAAAGGGAGGCAGAAATAGAAAGAGCGGAATGGCAGGGACACAGAACCTGTGGCCTGTGTATTTAAAGAGTATATTTAAAGAGTATTTAAAGAGTTATGGGAACTGTGGGTTTCCCCCTCTCAAAATTACAATTCCCAGCACCCTTAACGAACTACAGTTCCCAGAATTCTTCGGGGATAAGGCCTGAGCTTTAAATGTGTAGCATGTACATAGCTCAGCTTCCACTAGCTCAAGTCAGCTTGTCCCTTAAGTCAGGAATAATGGAAAATGGAGTTCAAAAACAACAACATCCATAGTGCCACAGGTTCCCCATCTCAGCTCCTCAGGACCAGGTTTCAGTGCAGACACCTCTGGCTCTTACATGGCTTTCCCACATGACTCTGGCAATGGATTTTTAATGGGGGCTTGGTGATAGTAGGCCCCTGAGGGTGGGGGGGAGACTTATCAATGCCTGCAAGCAAGTATCCAGCCCTGGTGCAGATGACTGATGCTATTTCAGAGAATGACTGGGCTTTTATGTGCACAGTCCAATTGCTCCATTTAGTCCAGCATGATATTCCCACAGTAGCCAACCATGACTTTACATGCCCTAAGTTTCATGCCTGTCAGATTTTTTTAAAAAAGGGATTTATGTTCTTACCATTCCCAAAAGAAAAGCTTCTGGTTTCATGGGAAATGTTCTTAATTTTATTTTTAAATCATTATAAATGTATTTGTTTAATCCTGTTTTAAAAAGTTGGTGGCCACCATCATATCTTGTGGGAGTGAGCTCCACAGTTTAACTGCACACTGTATGAAGAAGGAGTTTCTTTTGCCCACCCGGAGTGTCCCAGCATTCAGCTTCTTTGGTTGTCCCCGAGTTCTCACATGAGAGGGAGATAAGTGCTCTCCAAGCAGGTGCCGTGTGCATTTTCCCCAAGCAGAAAAGCCAGTGTACGGACAACAGGAGCAGGATGATCTGGGGCACCTTTCAATTTTCTGTTTTGTTAGTTTAGAAAAACAGTGACTTACAGGAAGCATAACAGAGGTTTATTGAAGTTTACTGAACAGAGGCTTATGGAGTGGAGAAAGCAAAGCAATGTTTTTCTCCCTCTGTTGTAATACTGGAACTCAGAGTCATCCATATGTTGTGAACCACCCTGAGATTGACAGCTGAAGGGTGGTATTTTAATAATTTTAATAATAATAATAACAACAACAACAATAATAATAGGCACACACCTTCACTGTCCTCTTTTGGGAACCAGCTAAAAACATTTTCGTTTAGGCAAGCCTATCCAGTTATGTAGAATGTTGACATGTGTTTTAATCTGGTTTCAGTTTATTGTTGGATTTAATTATTATGTTTTGATTGTTTTAGATAATTGCTTTTGCTGATAACTTCATTGTTTTCTTCTTTTTGAGGTAGTTGTTGTTTAAGGATCAAGTGGCATATGATTCAGCTGGCCACTGTGAGAGCAAGATGCAGGATTAGATGGGCTTTGGGCCTGATCCTGCTTAGTTTTCATTTTTCCTCCCTCCCGGCAGCTGTGTTCTTTTCATTCTTACCTACAGATGCTGGCATTTCTCCCCACTGCAAAACATTTTCCTTTGAGAAACGTCCATATATGTTGATGTAGACCCCTTCATCTTCATAGGTAAGAAGTAGTTCCATTCCACTGGTATTAGGGAGTATGATAACAGCATGAGGGTGGATATTCCCTTGGATCTGAAACAACATTTTATTGAAATTTATATCATGGAAAACACTGTCATTTTAGCAACCGCAGTCCACAAATCCTGCCCAAGCATTAAAACCAATGAAGATTCTGGGAAACCACAATAATAAAAAAAATTGCTTGAAAAAGGTCTATATGCTTCCTGCTGCCATTTGGCGATCTAGAGAGCATAGAAATAGCAAGAAATACTGAGCTACCAAGTGAAAAGCCAACATGGATGGCTTCAAAAGAGAATAAGAAAATTTATTGAGGGTAAGACTATTAATGGCAACTAACCACGCTGGCTATCTTCTACCTCCACTGCCAGTATTTAAAGGGGAAAAATATTTAACTATCAAAAAGCATACAATAGTCACTGTCCAAGTCCAATATTTCACTTTGTATTCTGTGTCTTGTGAGCAAAGAGCGATTTCAACGCAGTAAGACTAACAACGGCATTATAGAAAAAGATTATGCATTATACTTCAACGTAGTGATTGTCTTCTTTAAAATATTTGCAAGCAAAATTTTAGAAACCAAACACTAAATCACATAAAACAAAGTCTAAGTTGACAAAGTAATATTAAAGCTATATAGACAGATACAGATAAATATAGATATGAATGGACAAAGAATAAACTTTTGTTTTTCTTTTCTCTTAGTGTTTTTCACCAGCATAGCAGACATACTTCCTGCTTTACAAAAAAGTGAGGGGAAAACTTGGATTAGAATTTGTTAGGCAGTGTGCGGATTTCACATTATCTGACCAACATTGTTTCCTTTCCAGAACTAACCACTTGGGTGGTGACAGTGATCTAAGGAGGATTTGGAGAGTCGACTCACTTGGATTTGCAAGAGAGCTCTGGATAGTTTGCATATATTAAAAGAATTCAGCATCTAAACTTGCAAATATGCAGACAGTGCAATAACACAGCAAAGCTCCCATTATGTGTCAAGACCCCGCAGCCACCCTCGTGTTGGGAATAACTCACACAAGGACACGGGTATTAGGTTTATGTTATTGGGCAAATTTTGGCCACAGTTTATTGAAATTACAGAATGTGAGCGGTATTTGCTTAGGCATTGATTGGACCTGATTATATCTGACTCCTGCCCATTGTACAGGAAGTCCCAGTAAGGGTAAGCCACCGGTAGGGGGAGCCCTGTTTATGTGAACCAACTCAAGCTCCCCCTGGTGTTCCCGTTGGGGTCATGTCAAGGCCTTAGCCCCCCAGCCGGGCTTCAGACTAGATCAACACCCCCAGATTCCTTTAACGGAATACCCTTAAACATGGAGGGGCAGGGGCTGGCCGGGCTCTGACGTGGCTGGGATCCCCCAGGCGACGGGGGACAGTGTCCCCCGCCCCCCGTGGGGAGTTTGTGGCCATGCGGTCCACCGCAACTCCTCCCCACTGGGAAGTGGAGCGGATTTGTTACAAAACAGTTTACTAGTCTGGGTGTCATATTTAGCACGAGCTCAATACACAGTGTAGCACTATTTATTTTATTCTAAGCACCATTTCCTATTATTCAACCTCTTTCTTCCACTTTGGAGGGGGAGATTGCCAGCTCCCATTTCATATTAGCCTTCGGCCCTGATAGCTTTTATCTCAAAAAAATTCTGTGCTATCTTTAAAAGATGCACTGCACAAAGGTCGATATATCTGCGAGTCAAGTTGGCTACTGCGTGGGGAAACTATCTCAACCACCTAGGGAAGGGATGAGAAATCAAGCAGCCTCCTACACACACCTGAAGCAAATAGCAGTGTTCAGATAAGAAGCACTTAAATGAAGGTACATTAAATGGGGGTACAGTTAATCTCCTTTTCTCAGCATCAAGGCCCTCATGCAAATGTCTCCTCAGAGGTCTGCTAACCAGAGAAAGAGCCATGTTTACATTCCCCTCTATCTGTGCTGTTTGTTTGGGTCTGCTCCAGATGTTGGCTACAAATTCCATCACCCCTGACTATTGTCCACGCAGATGGGGCTGATGGGAGCTGGAGTCCCAACAACATCTAGGTTGGGGGAGGCTGCACATATTGCTCAAAGGTCATTCAGAAGCTAATGTTCAAAGCATGTCAAACACACACACACACAAACAAATACAAAGGAAAAGCAATTAGCGTTGAATAAAATATACGCATTCAACTCACTCTCAGAAAAACCTGGTGATTCATACTGCAAAATATTCAAATAACTTTAAGCAATTTAGAATATCTCAAACCCCTAGCCCACTTCCTGAGATAGATAGGGAGAGAGAGAGAGAGAGAGAGAGAGAGAGAGAGAGAAATGATTTGTAGTACATGCACATGAAAGAGGGCTGTGCTTTGTTTTAAGAAACCTTGAGATAAAAACGCATACTGAAAACAGTCCTACCCCGTCTACGGTACCAGGAATAGGATTAACCTGAATATCTAATTCAATTCTGAAAGATCCATGCAATTAGCATTTTCACAAGGAGAACAAACACCAGAACTCCCCTGTTGCTTTTCATGAAATGCAAAGGCACATGCAACTCAAAGGACATCCATTTCTCTACCACATCAATGCCATGTTTGACCCATAAAGGAACCACAGATGCTTTACTTGCCAAAGTGAGTATACCCATTCCATCCATGCAGTCTGGTGTCTCTGCAGCCACTATCCGTAGTACCAGGACAGGTATCCAGAGCCGGAGAGCAATTTTGATGCGTTGCCTTGGTATTACTTGCATGACCAATTGATGCGAAAGACACACACATACATACAGAGAGAGAGAGAGAGAGAGAGAGAGAGAGAAAGTGGGAGCCAGACGCAGATATGTCTACACCTAGTCTGTTGCCTTTAAAAGAAGCCTAGGATGCTGATTCCAGAAACCTCTTTGAAGAAAATTATATAGCGAACCTCTCACATTCGGACCTTTCCTGGAACAAGTCCCAGCAGCTGCAGGAATGACACACTTATTTAAGTTCCTGCACTCTTGGGGGTAAAGTGTATTTTTAGTGCACTCTGTCTCATGGTGGACGAGTGAGCAGAATAGTCACAACCATCCATGGGGAGCTCTCATATTGAGGGCATTGAGCTGGGAAATATTGCTTCTCTACATTTCTAATTAAATTGGAGGCTGCTGAGACCAGCATCATTTATTTTTTCTGAGGCCTCGTGACATTTTTCCTTCGCCATTGTACCACCTTCTGCTCAAAATGTGGTGTCACCTCTCATCCTCTCTTTACAAACTCTTCTCAAAACTCATTCATGCCATACCCTCCTACAGGTTGCAACAAAAAACCAGGACACCATCTTCTGGGGCCACACTCCCATGTAAGTCACGTGACCTATGCGAGATTGTGCCCCCTCAAAAAAGGTGACCCATGTGAGATCGTGCCCCTCCCCAAAACTTTTTTTTTGGGGGGGGGGAAATCACAGTGCAAAATTGTACAAGATCACAGCAAGACAAAACAGGATGTCTTGGGTTTACTAGGGGATTAACCATATGCGCAATGCACAATCTTGTTTTTATTAACACACCCTTTTGACAAAATAATAAATTTAAAACATCATGGAGGCACCCTCAGTTGAACCACTGGCATCTCTTAGTCTATGTAATTGTCCAAGCTGAAGATTGCCGGGATGTGCTCCTTACCAGAGCTATGACGAGTGTTGACAAAAGCAACAATCGCAGATAACAACAGCTCTCAAAGTGAACCATTAACATTAGGATCAGGTGTTTAACAGGGTTGTGTTAGCATCCCAACTCTATTCATTATTTTCATTGCCATGATTCCACACATTGTCAAATGGAAACTCCCCACCGGAGTAGAAATTATATATCAAACAGATGGAAAGCTTTTCAATCTGAGTAAGGTTACCGTAACTTCTATCAGAGAGCTTTAGTATGCTGACGACAATATAGTGTACACACTCAGAGGATGATCTCCAAACCATCCTAAATATCTTTGCAGAAGCTTACGAAAAGCTTGGCCTATCTCTCAACATCCCAAAAACCAAAGTGCTGCACCAACAAGCACAAAACAACCAATCTGCAGCACCACAAATCCAACTTGATGGTGTAACGCTGGAAAGTGTCGGTCACTTCTCCTACCTGGGCAGTTATCTTTCCACAAGGGCTGATATTGATGCCAAGATCCAGCATCACCTGAGCTCTGCCAGTGCAGCTTTCTCCTGATTGAAGTGCAGAGTGTTTGAGGACCAGGACATTTGCAGGGAAACCATAATGCTTGTTTACAAAGCTACTGTACTGCCAACTCTACTGCATGCTTGTGAAACATGGACTACTTATAAACGCCATCTCCAACTCCTTGAAAGATTCCATCAATGGTGTCTCCAAAAAAATGTACACATCACTTGGGAAGATAGGCAAACTAATGCCAGTGTACTGGAAGCAGCAAAGATCACCAGTGTCAAAGCAATTATTCTTCAACATTATTACGATCACCAGTGTCAAAGCAATTATTCTTCAACATCAACTTTGTTGGACTGGTCATGGTGTTTAGATGCCTGATTATCGTCTTCCAAGCAACTACTCTATTCCGGACTTAAAAATTGAAAGCGTAATACTGTTGGTCAACAAAAGAGGTTTAAAAACTCTCTCAAGGCACATCTAAAAAAATGTAGTATAAACACCGACAACTGGGAAACAGTGGCCTGCAAGAGCTCCAATTGGAGAACAGTCTTTACCAAAAGTGTCATGGACTTTGAAGACACTCGAACTCAGGACGAAAGGGAAAAACATGCTAAGAGGAAGGCATGTTTGGCAAACCCTCACCATGATCAACTCCCGCCCATAAACCAATGTCCCCACTGTGGAAGGACGTGTGGATCCAGAATTGGCCTCCACGGTTACTTACAGACACACTGTTAAAACCGTGTTCATGGGAGACAATCTTACTCAGCTACGAGTGATCGCCAAAGAAGAACGAGGGAAAAAAAGATAGCAGGCTGCCTTAGAGTACAAGGTCCTTTTGGGCCAGTCCCTGTTCTATTTTTCCCGTGCAAAATCATTAGCATTATTCGCTCATGGCACTCTATTAATTAAATGGAGTAGGTGTACTAAGTTCAGAGGAGCTTAGGCTTAAATCTCTACCCAAATCTTGGGCCAGACACTATCTCTTAGCCTAAGCTTTCACAGGGTTGTTGAGAGGAGAAAACTGCGTCAGTGGTAAGGGGAGAATTGTGTATGCTGCCCCAATATATTGGAAGAAAAGCAATGGCCAATAAATAAATAAATGAATCAAATAATTAAACAACAACAATACCCAAACTGCATGCACAGAGAGGACCAACTTAGATTTATAAAGCTCTGTATATCTTGAATGGTGCCACAATCAACAGGGATACTAGATGTTAAAATATTTTTCTTTAAGTATATTTTCTGTATATCTTGAATGGTTCCAAAATCAACAGGGAAACTAGATGTTAATTTTTTTTTCTATCCAGGCACGTAGAAATTAACTTGTTCGAACCTTTTACTGCTAATTTTAATTATCTTTTAAAATGTTTTTAAATTTCTCGTTCTTAACTGTTTCTACTTGAGGGCTTTAATATTTATTGCAAACGACTTGGAGATTTCGTTACATTTATTGCAATAAATCTTGTTAAACAAATGAGAATTTCTGGCTTCTGTGGACCCACGTGGATGGAAATGTGGAGTAGAAAAAAATATTCAAATAATGATAATAATCACGGCATTAATAGCGATGAGACCCTCTTTAACTGTATAGGCTGAAGAAGAAACCCCCCCTGCAAACTGTCATGATTCCTGAAGAATGATGTATCTTACATGTGTGGGAAGGTACAGGTCATACACTGAGCCAGAGTCCACATCAATAGCATGAAATCCAACCGGTGAGCCATAGATCACTTTTAACCTCTGTCCATTCTCAACCGTCAAGTCAACCAACAGTGGTTTGTGGTGAAGTGAAGTGAAGGACTGTAAAGAGAAGAATCAGACACTGTGCATCTTACTGTTAATTAAACATGTAACCAAAAAGAGTCCTGATTAGCATTTCCCTTTGTCTTTTCACAAAGGTAAGGTAAAGGTAAAGGACCTTTGGATGGTTAAGTCCAGTCAAAGACGACTATGGGGTTGCGGCGCTCATCTCACTTTCAGGCCAAGGAAGCCAGCGTTTGTCCACAGACAGCTTTCTGGTTCATGTGGCCAGCATGACTAAACTGCTTCTGGTGCAACAGGACACCATGGCAGAAATCAAAGCACACAGAAACATGTTTACCTTCCTGCCACAGTGGTACCTATTTATCTACTTGCAATGGCGTGCTTTTGAACTGCCAGGTTGGCAGGAGCTGGGACAGAGCAACAGGAGCTCACTCCGTCAAGGGGATTTGAACCGCTGACCTTCTGATCAGCAAGCCCAAGAGGCTCAGTGGTTTAGACCACAGCGCCACCTGCATCCCTTTTCATGAAGAGTGACTGCAGTCCTGGACTATGAGTTATGAGAACAGGATACGGTGAATACCTCAGTTGGTTAGAACACGGTGCTTACAATGCCAAGGTTGGAGGTTTGATCCCCATAAGGAAAAGCTACATATTTGTGCATTGCAGAGGGTTGGACTAGATGAACCTCAGGGCAGTGGCGTAGCGTGGGTTGTCAGCACCCGGGGCAAGGCAAGTAATTTGCGCCCCCTAACCCGTGGATTTGCGCCCCCTAACCCGTGGATTTGCCCTAACCCCAGATGTTGCGCCCGGTGCGGCCGGCCCCCCCTGCACCCCCCACGCTACGCCACTGCCTCAGGGTCCCTTCCAACTCTATGATTCTATGACATATCTATGAGATAGCCCAAGTTATGTGAGCTGAATTCATGTCCCCATAAAGCTCCCTATCTAACCCCACATCAAAATAAATGAATGAGAGAAATAGTGAGTTTGGGCAAACACATTCTACACTACAAATTTATAGCAGCCTTAGACCACTTTCCTGTCATGGCTTCTCCCAAATAATCCTCAAGACTGTAATTTGGTAAAATGCTGAAAAGCCTCTTGTTTGAAATCTCTAGCCTACCTTCACAGAACTATGGTTCTCAAGTTTCTCTGGAAAGAGGGAATGGGCAGTGAAATCAGTTTAATACCATGGTGCAAATTAGGAAGTGCTGCAACCTTTGCCTGATTAATCAATGAGATGATGAGATTATAAATCATTCTGGTCAATGAAGAAGGCAGCAGATTCTGATTATTCTGATTTTTTAAAGAACTATTTTAATGCACCAGAACATATCTGCCTTTTACCAGGCTAGTCTGTTTTCCTATCTAAACCGGTGGTAGTGGCTCTCAGGAGGTGGATCTAGACACAGGATAGTTATAAAAAAAGAAAAAAAGATCTCTATAGAAAATTGCATTTTAAAATTTTCTGCTGTCTGGCGCCATCTTGTGTTGCATGTTTATAGCGCATTCAAATCACTATTTCTTTACTAAATGTAGCTGAGTCCCAGGATTTCAGGCAGAGAAGGGTCTTCCAACTCTATGATTCTAAGTATTTGGCTTGAATCCCCAAGAAAGCACTCCTGTCCAGCGTTAAAGGCAGCATAATACATGCCTGAGACTAGGTGATAACCTAGTTTCTGCCATGTTTGGCTTACCTGGGTTTAGCAGTTACACTATACAGTGGTGCCCCGCAAGACGAATGCCTCGCAAGACGAAAAACCCGCTAGACGAAAGGGTTTTCCGTTTTGGAGGTGCTTCGCAAAACGAATTTCCTATGGGCTTGCTTCGCAAGATGAAAATGTCTTGCGAGTTCCTGCGGGTTTTTTTCCCTTCCCCCCCTTTTTCTAAGCCGCTAAGCCGCTTATCCGCTTATCCGCTTATCCGCTTATCCGCTAAGCTGCTAAAAGCCGCTAAACCGGTAATAGTGCTAATCCGCTCAGCCGTCAATGGGCTTGCTTCGCAAGACGAAAAAGCCGCTAGACGAAGAGCCTCACGGAACGGATTAATTTCGTCTTGCGAGGCACCACTGTATAAGGAAGGAAACAAAAGCCTGGAATGGGCATGCGTTCCCCTGCCTTCCGTTACATTGCCTTCGTGTTCCCTTTCATATGCAAATTTATGCAACTTTAGTTCAATTAGGTTACTGAAACTAATATAAGCAAACATAAATATTTGGGCGCCACCCCATAGGTTATTTGCCACTGGGAGTCCAGTAATTGTCAGACAATGATCTTTTATCATTACAGGATGAAACAGGGACATGATTAGAACTCTGTTCATGTGTGTGTTTTGGGTGCACATGTGTAGAGAATACTATGGAAAGCAAGTATGAATCTCTTCATATTTACTTACCTTGAATGCCATAAATTTGTGATATGGTTTAGGAGCCCAGGCGTAGACTTCAACTGAGTTTTTCACAGCGATCACAAGAAATTTGATCCTCTCGTATTTCACTGAAAAGTAATAGTTTTCTTTTTTTAATGAGCTAGGCACAGAAATTGGGAAAGGTTCTCTAAATCATTCTTTGCACAGCGAAAGTGCGAAGAACAAGTTTTAAAAAAACTCAGTTTTCCAACAACAACAGCAACCACTATTCAAATGATACAAGCTAAATAATAACTAATCAAGACAACGTGTTCTAAGGGGGAGGGGGAGGGGTGGTGACAACAAACCCAGAGCCCAGACATTTAAGCAAGTAGACCTGTATAAGAAGTCCGTATATCAGACTGAACATAATGAATTTGGCTTACAATAATCTTACATGGCTTGAATGTTTACATAGTTATCTATCCTGATATTTCAGTCCCGAGACCAATCACAGTCTTCGATTTATCCATACACTCAGGTTCACATTAGAGATGAGACGACAGTCATAAACCCTCTACCAGAATTGTTATGTAACCATTTAGTATATAATTTTATTAAGTTTTCTGTTGAACAATTTAAAACAACTCATTTTACATTCTTAAGATATCAATGACTTCCCTTCTTCTCTTTCCATGGGTCATTTTACATATCATAAATATCTGTATATTTTACAAAAACAAAACCATTTAGTATTTCATTATTGCATCCATCAAAACTTGTTTACACTGTTTAATTTATCTTAATACTGCCAGCGTTTTCAGCTGTGCACAATTATTTCCCATAAACTTATTCCAATCTTCTTTAAACGTATGTTCTGCTTGTTCTCTTATTCTATATGTTAAATCTGTGAGTTGTGCATATTCTGTCAACTTAAGTTGCCATTCTTCTTTAGTTGGAACCTCACTCGTTTTCCATTTTTGGGCTAACAAAACACAGGCTGCAGTAGCAGCATACATAAACAACCTTTTTAGACACCTGGGAATTTCAGTCTCAATTATCCCCAACAGAAAGGACTCTGGATTTTTTGGGGAAAGTAATAGTAGTAGTAGTAGTAGTAGTAGTAATAGTAGTAGTAGTAGTAATAATAATAATAATAATAATAATAATAATAATAATAATAATTTATTATTTATACCCTGCCCATCTGGCTTGGTTTCCCAAGCCACGCTTGGTGGCTTCCAACTGAATATTAAAAACCATAGTGTCATACATTAAAAACTTCACTAAACAGGGCCGCCTTCAGTTGTCTTTTAAAACTAAAATACCGTATTTTTCGCTCTATAACACGCACCTGACCATAACACGCACATCGTTTTTAGAGGAGGAAAACAAGGGAAAAAACATTCTGAATGAAACAGTGGATGTATCATTTTTGTGCTTCATGCTGTGGCCACAGACATGTGATCTGATGGTGAATTTGGGCTGACCCAATGCAAAAATCCTGAGAATCCCTGTGCATCCATGGTTTGTAACCACGTTTTTGCACCATTGCAGCCCCAGGCAACAGTGGGTGCGTGATTTTTTTGGGGCAGGCTGTAGCCATGGACATGCTATGTGCTCTGATGGTGAATTTGGGCTGACCCAATGCAAAGATCCTGAGGATCCATGTGGATCCATGGTTTGTAACCACGTTTTTGCACCATTGCAGCCCCAGGCAACAGTGGGTATGTGATTTGGGGGGGGCAGGCTGTAGCCATGGACATGCTATGTGATCTGATGGTGAATTTGGGGTGACCCAATGCCAAAATCCTGAGAATTCCTGTGGATCCATGCTTTTTAACCACATTTTTGCACCATTGCAGCCCCAGGCAACAGTGGGTGCGTGATTTTGGGGGGGCAGGCTGTAGCCATGGACATGCTATGTGATCTGATGGTGAATTTGGGGTGACCCAATGCAAGGATCCTGAGAATCCCTGGGGATCCATGCTTTTTAACCACATTTTTGCACCATTGCAGCCCCAGGCAACAGTGGGTGCGTGATTTTGGGGGGGCAGGCTGTAGCCATGGACATGCTATGTGATCTGATGGTGAATTTGGGGTGACCCAATGCAAAGATCCTGAGAATCCCTGTGGATCCATGCTTTGTAACCACATTTTTGCACCATTGCAGCCCCAGGCAACAGTGGGTGCGTGATTTTTTTGGTGCAGGCTGTAGCCATGGACATGCTATGTGATCTGATGGTGAATTTGGGGTGACCCAATGCAAGGATCCTGAGAATCCCTGTGGATCCATGCTTTTAAACCACATTTTTGCACCACTGCAGCCCCAAGCAACAGTGGGTGCCTGATTTTTTTGGTGCAGGCTGTAGCCATGGACATGCTATGTGATCTGATGGTGAATTTGGGGTGACCCAATGCAAAGATCCTGAGAATCCCTGTGGATCCATGCTTTGTAACCACATTTTAAGTGGGGAGCGAAGGAAAAACAAAGAAGGGACATTAGAGGGGTGTGCAGAGAAGCAGCTGGCTAAGAATGCAGGAGAGGGATTTAACGGGAGGGAGGAAAGAAAGGCAAAAGTTTCCCCCCACCCAAGCCAGCCATCTCTCTCTCTCTCTCTCTCTCTCTCTCTCTCTCTCTCTCTCTCTCCCCTCCCTCCCTCCCCCTCTCTCGCCCTCCCCCCCTCTCTCCCTCCCCCTCCCCCCTCTCTCTCCCTTCCCCCCTCTCTCTCCCTCTCCCCCAGCAGCACCGGAGCTTGCCTGGAGGGGAGGGGCTTTCCCTGCTCTTTGTTCCGTTTCAGCAAACACAGCAACGAAACAGAGGAGGGTGGGCAGTAAGACCCTGAGGCAGAATGCAGGAAAGCAGCCGCTTCCTCTTTTCAGGTTTCGCTTCTCCGTGCAGCGTGCAGCGCCGCGATTTGATTTTTGCATGATTTTTCGGCTCCAGGGACCACACATTCGCTCTATAACACGCACAGACATTTCCCCTTCCTTTTTAGAAGAAAAAATCTGCGTGTTATAGAAGGAAAAATACGGTAGTTGTTTATTGCCTTGACATCTGTGGGAAGGGCGTTCCACTGGGTAGGCACCACTACCGAAAAGGCCCTCTGCCTGGTTCCCTGTAACCTCACTTCTCACAGTGAGGGAACTGGCAGAAGGCCCTTGGTGCTGGATCTCAGTGTCCGGGCTGGATGATGGGGGTGGAGATGCTCCTTCAGGTATACAGGACCGAGGCCGTTTAGGGCTTTAAAGTTCAGCACCAACACTTTGAATTGTGCTCGGAAATGTACTGGGAGCCAATGTAGGTCTTTCAGGACTGGTGTTATATGGTCTTGGCAGCCATTCCCAGTCACCAGTCTAGCTGCTGCATTCTGGATTAATTGCAGTTTCCGAGTCACCTTCAAAGGTAGCCCCATGTACAGCGCATTGAAGTAGTCCAAGCGGGAGATAAATAGAGCATGCACCACTCTGGCAAGACAGTCTGCAGGCAGGTACGGTCTCAGCCTGCGTACCAGATGGAGCTGGTGAACAGCTGCCCTGGACACAGAATTGACCTGCACTTCCATGGACAGCTGTGAATCCAAAATGACTCCCAGGCTGTGCACATGGTCCTTCAGGGGCACAGTTACCCCATTCAGGATCAGGAGTCCTCCACACCAGCCTATCCCCCAAGAACAGTACTTCTGTCTTGTCAGGATTCAACCTCAATCCGTTAGCTGCCATCCACCCTCCAACCGCCTCCAGACACTCACACAGGACCTTCACCACCTTCACTGGTTCTGATTTAAAAGAGAGGAAGAACTGGGTATCATCCGCATCCCAAACCCCCTGATGATCTCTCCCAGCGGCTTCATATAGATATTAAAAAGCATGGGGGAGAGGACGGAACCCTGAGGCACCCCAGAAGTGAGAGCCCAGGGGTCTGAACACTCATCCCCCCCACTCTCTGGACATGGCCCAGGAGAAAGTAGCGTAACCACTGTATAACAGTGCCCCCAGCTCCCAGCCCCTCAAGATGGTCCGGAAGGATGTTATGGTCGATGGTATCAAAAGCCGCTGAGAGATCCAGCAAAACTAGGAAACAGCTCTCACCTTTGTCCCTAGCCTGCCGGAGATCATCGACCAGTGCAACCAAGGCAGTTTCAGTCCCATGGTGACTGGAAGGGATCCAAATGGCCCGCACCCTCCAGGCGTGCTTGGAGTTTTGTTCAGCAACCACTCGCTCAATCACCTTTCCCAAGAATGGAAGATTTGAGACTGGGTGATAGTTGGCCAAATAGGCCGGGTCTAAATTTTTTTTTTTTAGAAGCGGTTTAATGACCTCCTCTTTCAGTGGGCCTGGGAAGGCTCCGTCACAGAGGGAAGCATTCACCACCCCGCAGAGCCCATCGCCCAGCCCTTCCTGGCTCGCTTTTATCAGCCAGGATGGGCAAGGATCAAGTAGACAGGTGGTCAGTTTCACTTGTCCAAGCAGCCTGTCCACATCCTCGGAGGTAACAGATTGGAATTGATCCCATGTAACAGGACCAGACAGAACTCTAGCACTCTCCCGGCCCTGCTCCCATGGTGAAGTCTACCTCCTACCGAATCTGAGCGACTTTATCTGCAAAAAACTTTGCAAAAGCATTGCAGGAGATCTTGGGGTCCCTACCAGGCCCCGATGACGAAGGTGGTTCTGATAGATTGCGAACCACCTGAAAGAGTCTCCTGCTGCTGTTTTCTGCAGATGCAATAGAGGCGGTGAAGAAGGTCCTCTTCGCCGTTGCCATCGCCACTTGGTAGGCTCGACGTTGAGCACTACCCCATGTCCTGTCAGCTTCAGAATGAGTTATCTGCCACTGGCGCTCTAGCCATCTCAGTGATTGTTTCATTGCCCTCAGATCCATGGAAAACCACAGGGCTGTCTGGGCTCCATGCAATCGGAGAGGGCGCTTCGGAGCCAGACAGTCAGTAGGCCTAGTTAACTCCGTATTCCAGCGGGCCACCAGGGAATCAGCTGAAAGGCCATCAACTTGGGATAAAACATCCTCTACCACTCTCTGGAAACCATTTGGATCCATTAAGTGGCGGGGGTGGACCATCCGAATCGGTCCCACCTCCCTGCAGAGGGGAAGGGTCGCAGAGAAGTCCAGTTGCACCAGGAAGTGATCTGACCATGGCATTTCTTTTGTTTCGCTTTTAGTTAGTGTCAGATCACCAACATCTATAGAGGTGAACACCAGGTCCAAGGCATGTCCGCGGCTATGAGTTGGGCCAAACTTATTCAGGGACAGCCCCACGGAGGCCATGCTTTCCATGAAGTCCCGAGTGGCCCCTTATAAGGTCGTGTCGGCATGGATGTTAAAATCCCCTAGGACAACCAGGAGAACATCCGCCATGACCTGAAGCAGCTCGGGCAGGGAATCCTTGGTGCAGCGGGGAGGTTGGTACACCAAAAGGAATCCTGTACTGCCCCTATTGCCCAACTTCCAGAACATGCACTCAGAGAACTGGGTCTTCCCAATAGGATGCCTTGTGCAAACTAATGACTTCCTAAAAATCACTGCAACCCCCCCTCCCTGCCCACATGACCTGGGTTGCTGTGCGTAAGAGAAACCTGGTGGGCAAGCAGCGGCAAGGACAGGCCCATCTGCTTCATCCAACCAGGTCTCTGTCACACATGCCAGGTCAAGTCCTCCATCCACAATCAGGTCGTGGATGGCAGTGGTCTTATTCATCATTGTCCTGGCATTGCACAGCAATGATTCCAGTATCCTTCTGGTCAGGACCAGATCCGAAGGCTGGGATAGTCCTTAGACAACGACTAAACCTGCCTCCTCGGTAATGACACGGTCTGGTCTTAGCATAGCTCCTCCTCCTGCCCGTGATCACTGAGATCGGTACCCGGTGCTTCTGCCCCTGTGGAACCTGCCCCAGCCATTCTGTTGGCTGAGGCTCACTCCCAGGTAGCCCTGGCCCTTTCCTCTTATAAAGCAAAATTCAAACTATACAGTAGCCTAACAAAATAGTAAAAGTAAAAACAAAGCCAAAAACAATTATACTAAAATAAAACTCAACCCCACCCCAACTCAACATTTATTCCACCCCAAACAAAAATAAAATAAAATAAAAATATATAAATAAAAACCGCCGTACTTTTAAACATCCCCCCCCCCCAATTCCTTATGGATCATTTCCCAATACACTTTTACCCTTTTACAAGTCCACCTCATATGAAAGAACATTTCCTCTGTATGTAACTATTTAGGATCAAAACTGGTAAGAAGTGATAATGCAAAATGGGATATTGCTCCTAGTTGACAGTGTCTGTATGTTCCACACGCAAATAACCTATTTCAGCATGTGGATCTGAATAAAAGGCCTTAGAAATCTTGCTCATGTAGACAATAGCTATATTATCTCAGTGGTGTCAACCCCTGAATCTGGTGTGTTCAAATAAGCCCTCAAAGAAGGGGTGAGGAATCTCCATCCTACAGGCCCATTTTGCTGGAAGGAGGTGTACAAGACACCACCCAACCACTCCAGATTTTCACAGGGTTTACTCCTTAGCTTTTTCTCTTCCTGAATTAACAGGAACTAAAACATTATTTTAAAGATCTTGAAGTGAAACAGAATGCATCAGAGTTAACAACAACAACAACAACAACAGAAATATTGTGCTAAAATTGGCTATTAGCAGCCCACAAATGGAAAACTCACCAACTTTGTAGTGTATGCAGCCTTCCAGGTCACCCACAGACACCCAGCCTTGTCGCTTTTCCACATCTGGATCATTCCGCAAGATCTTATTCCTCAGCCAGGATAGATAGTAGACACGTAGCTTGTTCTTTTTGCCTGCCAATTTAATGGAGCAGAAATAGAAAAGGAATTTTGCTTAAAAACTTAATTTCTCTACATGACTGTGGAGTGCCAGGCTGTAGCACACCACCAACTTGGCTGAAAGTAGTTTTGAGGTTGGTAATATCTTAAACTAAGAGGAAAGATGCCTAATATCAAGCCAGTATAGTGGTACCTCGGGTTAAGAACTTAATTCATTCCGGAGGTCTGTTCTTAACCTGAAACTGTGCTTAATCTGAAGACCACTTTAGCTAATGGGGCCTCCCGCTGCTGCCGTGCCGCCAGAGCATGATTTTTGTTCTCATCCTGAAGCAAAGTTCTTAACCCTAGGTACTATTTCTGGGTTAGCGGAGTCTGTAACCTGAAGCGTATGTAATCTGAAGTATAGGTAACCCAAGGTACCACTGTATTGCCTATTCTGGCGGTGTAAGCACCATTCCATTAGGACACATTTAAAACATGTAGCTTCCTTCCCCCCAAAATCCTGGGAACTGTGGTTTGCCCCACACAGAGTTGCAATTCCCAGCACCATTAACGAAGTACGGTCCCCAGGGTTTTTTAGGGGCAGGGAGAGCGGAAGCCGAGTGCTTTAAATCTGTGGTGTGCATACCAAACCTCTGTCTTGCAGCTGTTTCCGCAAAGACTCGGGCAGAGGTCTTTCTGATATCTACTTGACTAATATCATTTTTAGCAGAGATGTCAGGCAGCGAAGTCAGGGTTTTTCTGTGTGCAAAGCTCATGCTCAGTGACGGATCTATGTTCTCAGATCATCGCAGTCAGACAGAAAAGCAATAGCACCACCTTGTGGTGAGAGAACGTATGTAAAAAATAAACGAATACTTGTGTATCTGTGCCCTCAGATATGTTCCTAGTTCAGTTAAGCTTTCGTTGTGTGAGCCGAGCCTTCTGAAAGGCACCACTCCTTAGTATCACTAGCACAACTGCAGCTCAGGGTGACGTTCCAAACAATCTGTTTTGCACCCCAGATCTGTTTGTTGGATCTCCTTTGTTTACTTTGTAGTAGCTCCTTCACTCCACACCCTGTAAGGCGAGGGGTGGTGAACCTTCAGCCTGGATTTGTATTCATGTGCAGCCCAGTGCTGTGGTGGAGATTAAAATTGCCCCATCTCAGCACTGGGCAGGGTGGAGTGGTTTAAACTGTAATGTGTGATGCATCTATGTGTCTGTGTGCATGTGTGTGGGTGGTGCTGTGGGTTAAACCACAGAGCCTAGGGCTTGCCGATCAGAAGGTCGGCGGTTTGAATCCCTGCAATGGGGTGAGCTCCCGTTGGTCAGTCCCTGCTCCTGCCAACCTAGCAGTTCGAAAGCACGTCAAGTGCAAGTAGATAAATAGGTACCACTCCAGCGGGAAGGTAAACGGCATTTCCGTGCGCTGCTCTGGTTCGCCAGAAGTGGCTTAGTCATGCTGGCCACATGACCTGGAAGCTGTACGCCGGCTCCCTCGGCTAATAAAGCGAGATGAGTGCCGCAACCCCAGAGTCAGTCACGACTGGACCTAATGGTCAGGGGTCCCTTTACCTTTTATAGTATATTGGCCTATATCATGTGTGGGCAGGGCAGAGAGAGGGCATGTTGCTATGTATTTATTTATTTATTTATTTCCAAGGTGATGTAAACAGTTGCTGTGTGGTCTGCCTGTGTGCTGAGTGCGTCTGCCGCACATGTGGGGTTGTGTGTGCATGCATGCATACATGAGAGTGTGCTTTGTAGCCCTCAGTTGGCAAGCATTGAGCATGGGCCCTCATATGTGTGTGTGTGTGTGTGTGTGTGTGTGTGTGTAAAGCCCCATTACTTCATCTTTCAACAAGTCTTATTTACTCTGTTTTGATTTTGTTGGTTCAAAACATGTCTTAGAGGTTGAGGGCATTCTGTTTTAGTGAGTTGTTCCCCCCCTTTTTTTGGTCGTAAGCCATAATCTTTGTGCCTCAGCATTGTTCAGAACAACAAAAAATATGGCCACTCCTGTAGCTATAGGAGATAACTTTGCCCGGGAGAGTTATGGGTCTTATCATGAAAAACCACCTGGATGGGGTTAATACCTGTCTTTCCATGCTTTTGACAGAGCAGTTCGTAATGTGGAAGTCTGAACACTCTAACTAACAGTTTGTTCCCATAAAAGTTAGTACTGTATATAATTTGCAAACTTTAGTGGAGAGTCTAGGGCTAGATCGAAACCCACCTTTTAAACGTTATTAGAACAATATTAAAAATATCATTCTAAAACGTCAAGGCATTTGGTTTCTTCCTTCGCTTCGGTTCCCACAAAGTTTACCAGGTATTTTTTGGGATAGAGATAGATCTGCAGCGCCCTCTGGTGCCACATTTAAACAGCACATCACTAATGTTTGAAAAGAACTTCCTATGGCAATATGGTTATCAGAACTGTCAGGGAAGAGTAAGAACCATATTTGAAATTCATTTTTAGCATCAAAAACCATGAGTGCACATCCACCCTAGGCCACACCTACCACCATCATGATCATTACTATTAATGTTAAAAATGTATATTGTGCTTCCCAGTGCCCAGGTGTCAAAGCAGCTACAAGATGCAAATTTTAAAACATAAATTAACTTTCAGAAATTTAAAGCCTCAGAAATGTAAAACCTCAGAAATGCAAACAAACAAAAAGATTCTAAAGCATTGGAGAGGTACTCATGATGCAAAGCCCTCCTGAAATAAAACAGTTTTAACCAGGCGTCCAAAATTCAGCAGCCATGGTGCCTGTCTGACTTCTAGTGGCAAGGAGTTCCACAAGAGTAAGACTCATAAGACTGAAGGCATCTCTTCTTGTTGGTGAGAGTTGTGCTAACAGGACTCCCTCAGATGATGCCAGTGATCGAACAGGAATGGCCAGGGTAAGGTGGCTGTGACCCATAATTTCAGTACACTGATATCAGACATATACATGCCTAGCCTGTGCTCTGGGAGGAATAATTTAATGGTTGCTGCCATCAGCTTCCAGGGCAGGGATGGAAGCTACATTAGAGAAACAAACACAGAGAGATTGATGCTGTTAGACTCAGAAGCCAGCTTTAAACTAGTTTTAAGTATCTGGTGTACTCTATAAATCTTGCAAACCACTTTGCATACTAAGCAGGCAATGAAACACCCTGAATCACATCTGCCCTAGATACAAGGATTGTAAGCATCAGGAGGAGCCGACGAGTTTTTACAACTCAATTTGCAGTCTAATCTTCTTTGTAATTGCTTCTGGTCCTACTGTAGGTCAGATGGTTCTAGGCACCATACAAACCTGAGATGGTAATTAGCACGTTGAGTCCTTCGAGCACATCCATCTGTTGGAACCGCCTCCTGGTTATCAATGAGTAAACTCTTCCTTGGCCGCTTCTGTCTAGAAGCCACAATCCATTCTCAGTCCCCACAAGCAAATTCACCCCTGTTAAAATATGGAAGAACAACAAAATCAGCGCAAGTAATCCTGACAATATAAACCATCTAAAGGCAATTTGGACCACTTCCTCACTGGAGAGCGAATGGATGGAACAGCACTTTGGTTACTATATTGGTATTCAACAGCTCTTACTCAAGACAGGTGGGACCTGCAACGTGGCCTGTGCACACATTACTGCTTTTAAGCACAGCTAGGCTGTTGGTTTTCTCAGTTCCTGTGGAAGCTGGTTTTGGTGGGGAAGTGCATCAAAACACAGCATTTAATACTCATCAGAGAATCGTTGGAAGGGGTCACTGAGGGTCATCTAGTCCAACCCCCTGCAATGCAGGGATAATAATAATAATAATAATAATAATAATAATAATAATAATAATTTATTATTTATACCCTGCCCATCTGGCTGGGCTTCCCCAGCCACTCTGGGTGGCTTCCAACAAAATATTAAAATATAGCTTCCCTAAAGCTTGTTTAGCTTCCCTAAACAACTAAATCTCAGCTAAAGCAGCCATGGCAGATGGCCATCCAACCTCTGCTTGAAACCCCCCAAGGAAGGAGTGTCCACAACCTCCCGATGAAGTCCGTTCCACTGCTGAACAGCTCTTACTTCCTGCTGTCTAGTCAGAATCTCCCTTCTTGTAACTTGAAATGGCAGGACAGATATGGATGCAGCTAATGTTGTGTGCATGTCGCTTCCCAAACCAGCAGTGAGAGTGCACTGGATGCAGATTCAATGGGAGTGCATGCACGGCCTTCATGTTGCAGTGTGGCCTGTTCCTGTTCAGGTTGCCTGCCAGCCAGCCAGCTGGCCAGCTGTGACCTTTCCCAGAAAGCTCCATTCTCTCCCCCCCCCCCCTCTTCTTGCCATCTCAACAGAGAACATTCATTCCATGGTCACTGAGTATGCTCAGTCCTCATTAGACTGTTTGGGGGCTGTTCCACTCTGCCCCCAAATGATTTTGATTGGGTTTCGATAACAACAAGAAAAGCAGTGTTAACAAAAACTGAACTAAGCTAGCGGAGGCATCTTATCATATGGGTCTTACAATGCACATATTGTGAGTCAAACTACTCTTTGTCCATTTGAGTCATTTCCTCCCCTTAGTAAATCTCTCATTTGTCCATCAGGAAGAGGGCACTTTTAAAATATAACCCGTCCACAGATTGACGACTCGAGTTGTTGGAGGTTCTAGTAAATTCTGATTCTTATTGACATATGCCAGAAAAGGCATCCAAATCACATCAGATTAGTGATTTTTCTGCCACCCCTCCAATTACTGTTTGCTATTTTTCTGCCGTCCCTCTAATCACACTACTGTGATATGTCAGCCTTTCAAAGAAGGCCAAGACTTGGATATTATCTAGCTACCCTTTGGCCATAAATCCTGTTTTCCAGTGACTTGCCAACTCAGTATGTGCTGCCGCAAACAATAGTGCTACCCTACTGATTCTCTGAGAACTCTACAAGAGGTTCAAGCCTTGATTACCCCTCCTAAAGTATTTAGAACCTTGGGGTTCCCCTGAGCCTGCTGGTGCCCCACTGTTGTGCATGGGCATTCTGGTTTTGGCTATATTAGTATATTCAGCGAAAGTTTCATTCAGAGGTAGCATGCCAGGGAATAACCCCTGCTGTGGGGCAGATGTGGGGTGGAGCAATCTGCCCTCAGGTCCTGCTTTGTGGGCATCTGGTTGGCCACTACTAGAATCAGGGTGCTGGACTAGATTGTTTGCTGCTCTGACCCTGCAGGGGGTCTACGTTTGTTTTTTGTTTATATTTATTTAATTTGGGTTGGGGTTTTTTTGGGGGGTGGGGAGGTTATTTGCATTTCTCTAAAAGGGTAGCGCTGTGAGTTAAACCACAGAGCCTACGACTTGCCAATCAGAAGGTTGGTGGTTCAAATCCCCGTGACGAGGTGAGCTCCCGTTGCTCGGTCCCTGCTCCTCCCAACCTAGCAGTTCGAAAGCATGTCAAAGCGCAAGTAGATAAATAGGTACCGCTCTGGTGGGAAGGTAAATGGCGTTTCCGTGTGCTGCTCTGGTTTGCCAGAAGTGGCTTAGTCATGCTGGCCACATGACTCGGAAGCTGTACGCCAGCTCCCTCGGCCAATAAAGCGAGATGAGCACCGCAACCCCAGAGTCGGTCATGACTGGACCTAATGGTCAGGGGTCCCTTTACCTTTACTAAAAGCATTTAATAGGGACCAGTTTACCTATGATGCTGCCTTACTCCACATGCGCCCAAATGACTGATCAGTGGAATTGGCATTACTGCAGGTGCCAAATAATTTGTAAGAACTCATTGAGTGTGACATCACTTGCACTTTGGAACTCCCTGCCTATTGAGATCAAGCTGGTGCCTTCAGTGTACTCTTTTTGGCGCCTGCTAAAAATATATATTCATGTTTAGATAAGCCTACCCAAATTCTTAGAAACGCTGGTGTGAATTTTAATCTGTTTTAGTATTTCAACTTCTTGCATGCTTTAATGCATTGCCATTTTTCCTGATTTTATAGTTTTATCTTTGAGGGTGTTCTTTTGTGTTTTTTTTACAATCAAGCAGTGTGTAAATTTTGTTAAACAAACAACTTACTATCTAAACATCTCCAAATGGCATGTGAAAATGATATGAAACAATCAAAGTGTCATAAAAGCTACAAAACGGCACTATGAAAACAGATTTTAAAAAGTAAAGAGATGATTTTGGAAATAGCAGGGTTCAATTTCATGGGTCAGGAATAGTCTAGGCAGAAAGAGATGCCTTCACAAGATGTCTGAGGCAACTGATGGACGATGCTTCATGAATGACATTCCACAGAGCAGAGACAACAACATAAAATTCCAGTTTTTGGGTCACCGCACAGTGATAATCCATAGAGTGATGGCCTAAGTCAAGACCCTGGGGGAACAGGCAATATGTGGCATTTAAGGCTTATGTCTGTCATCCCAACCTATGTACCTAGGATTAAGTACCACTGACTTCAATAGGACTTACTTCTGAGTAGGCAGGGTTAGGATTGCTCTGCCAGTTAGCTTTAGTGGGGAGAGCAGGGCCCATTGCAAGGTAAAAAATTTTGAGTTCCCATAGATTTGTCATGAAATGTCACTTGGAGTGGGGTACCCACTCTCGAGAAACATCCTAAGAAGTTAAACAAGACTTGCAAAATTTCTCTGGGTGAGACCCTGAAATATCTGTCTACAGTTAAATTGTTTTCAAGCCAGCAGAAGTGCTGAGGGGACTGCGGATTTGAGCTGACACCCAACAGGCGAGGCTTCCATTTGGTTGCCATGTTTGATAAGGTTTCTTATCGAAGTGTTCCTGGCGGAAATAATGAGATGGCATAAGGTATTACGCAGCACAAAAAAAGAGAGAAAAAGCAGTGGAATGCTAGCAATGGGCTGGTAAGAACATAGCGCTCTCCAGCTCAGCACACATATCATTACCAGCTTTGCTATGGTGCTCTGTTCTTAATTTAAAATCTTGGCCTCCTCCAAACATACATCACATGAAACCCAGAGAGCTGTAAACTGTAAATCTACATTTCCTGGGATAATTTCTTCCGGCATTTCATTCATTTATTTTGTTTCTCATTTAAGGCTCGAATCAAGGCAGGAGGTGTGGGTAAAATATTGTATCAGCTCCATGGAGCTTGTCGTCGTGCTGCCTGGTGTCAGGAAGATGGAAAATTAAAGCTGATGGGGAGCTAAGGCATCAATAATGAGGATGGATCTTTAAGTGACAGGCGGTGCAGTCCATCCAGCATTTCGGTATATCACACTCAGATGTAGGAAACTGGGCTTCATGTCAAGGCCAGCTCAGAGGCAGAGAATTGCACTGAGGATCATAGTACATTCTAAGACCAATGGTAGCTGAGATGCACTGGTGCACACCACAAGGCTGCGATCCTGCAAACCTTCCAACACACCTTCCAGGATTTCTGTTGCAGAGTGTTCTCCACTTCAGAAAGTGATGGGCTCAAGTTACTGCCCAGGACAGAAAATGTACTGGTATCACAAGACCTCCCATCTCTGGGCATGACTTGAGAGGCAGAAAGAAGCAAAAAACTCTAGACCAGGTCCCTACTGATGCTCCAGAAATGGGTAAGACTGGGTTACAAAAACTCAGTTGCTACCTAGCTGTTGTTCGAGCAACATCTCCTTTTGGACAGTTCCTCTGATGCTTTAGTGCACTTTGTATTGAACCTGATCTTGCCTTGCTAGTAAGTGCTCCAGCTGCATTCCAGGACACCCCAACAATCAGGCTGAGCAGGAACGGGGCAATTTACTGAATGGGAACAGAAACAGGACTGCAATACCTCAAGGACCGCCTCTCTCCCATATAAACCGTTCTGGACTCTGTGTTCACCCTTCTTTGTGTGCCTCTTCCATGAGAGGTCCAGAAGGTGGCAACATGAGAACAGGCTTTTTCTGTGGTGGCTCCCTGTTTGTGGGATACCCTCCCCAGGGAGGTTCGCCAGGTACCTTCATTATATATATTTTAGGTGCCAGGCGAAAACGTTCCTTTTTAACCAGGCCTTGGGTTGATGAATATTTTAAATGTGTCTGTGGGAAGGGGGAGGTTATGGCTTTGCTGTTGTGTTTTAATTATTTACTCGAGAACCAGTGTGGTGTAGAAGAAGAAGAGCAGTTTGGATTTGATATCCCGCTTTATCACTACCCGAAGGAGTCTCAAAGCGGCTAACATTCTCCTTTCCCTTCCTCCCTCACAACAAACACTCTGTGAGGTGAGTGGGGCTGAGAGACTAGCCCAAGGTCACCCAGCAGCTGCATGTGGAGGAGCAGGGACGTGAACCTGGTTCACCAGATTATGAGTCTACCGCTCTTAACCACTACACCACACTGTAGTGGTTAAGAGCGGTAGTCTCGTAATCTGGGGAACCGGGTTCGCGTTCCCGCTCCTCCACATGCAGCTGCTGGGTGACCTTGGGCCAGTCACACTTCTCTGAAGTCTCTCAGCCCCGCTCACCTCACAGAGTGTTTGTTGTGGGGAAGGAAGGGAAAGGAGAATGTTAGCCGCTTTGAGACTCCTGAAGGGGAGTGAAAGGCGGGATATCAAATCCAAACTCTTCTTCTTGTTTTTATCCGGTACTGTATTCTGTGAACCACCCTGTGGCCCTTTGATGGAGAGCAGTATATAAATCTAACAAATAATAATAGCAACATAGGAAGCTGCCTTGCAATGAGTTAGGCTATTGGTCCATCTTGCTGCAATATTGGCTACACTGACTGGCAGCAGCTCTTCAGGGTTTCAGGTGAAGGTCTTTCCCAGTCCTACCTATGATCATGCAAAGTAAGTGCTCTTCCAGGGTGCTATGGCCCTTCCCCCTATATTTTTAAAGATCTGAACAAGCCTCCAAGCACCTCAGAATCGCAAGCCATCTATTCCTGCTTCAGATAAACTTTCTTACCCCACAATGCGGAACACAAGATCTCAGAGTTGAACTTCTTTTTGTATTTGCGGATTTCTGGGCTGTCACTCTGTGGGCGGATATTGGTGGGGTTCACGTTGACAACAGAGCCTTTCCTTGCGTTTTGCCTGCTGGTGGGCTCTGGTTTCACACTGGATGCTGGGGAAGAGAAGCAGAGGCTTTTTATAAAACGATTGTTATGTTTTTTTTGCACAACATATGGCTTGTGAAGCAACTGTGCCCCACACTCTAAGTGTGCCCCTCATGAAAGCAAGATTTCTAATCTCTTTTTGAATGACATCGAATATGTCACATCCACAATATACATTTAAAGCATATTGCTTCCCCCAAGGAATCCAGGGAGCTGTGGCTTGTTAATGATGCTTTGTGAGAGAGCATTTGCTTTAAATTTATGGTGTGGATGTGACCTAAGGGCCAGACCACAAGTGATGCTATTCATTTGCATTTAATGTGCACATTTTAAAAATACAAATAGCAACTACTGGAAGGAGCCTGATAATGTTTAGGATCAGAGCAGGTGGGGTACAGGGAGTTTTGTCAGTCTTGACAAAAATCATTCATTTGAAGCAACTATTTGCATGGTATTCCCTATGCATTGACATTCCATATTGGCACCAGTAAATGCGACAGACCAGTGTATTCAGCCCACAGAACAAAGAATTATCTAAGTAAATAAGGTGCTTGCTTGCTGGGAGAAGGTCACTAGAGTCCGCCTTCTACCAGGTGAATTTGCAGGTCATGGAAAACCATACATAATGGTTTAGCATTCGTGGTTCACTTGAATAAACCATGAATGGGAAGCCAAAACCGAAGTTTGGCTTGGAGCAGAGGTGGATTAGAGTAGTGCGACCAGTTCTGCCGCCCTGGGCCCTGGGCCTAGGGAGTTCTCCAGGGCATTGCAACTATGATGTAGTGAACCGAGCAGAACAGCAGGCAGGAGGTGGAGGGGCATCAAATTTTGGCCTTGCACAGGGTGATGCATAAATTTGAAAGACCCAAGTCCACCCTTGCTTGGAGTGGAGCAAGCCATGATCCTTGTAAGGCTAAGACAGAGATTCGGATGGGTGACTATGTTAATTTCAGTTTCTCCCAGTTTCTCATCTTTCTAATATTAAGTCCAGTTCTGATATAACCTTTTTGTATGCATTTCCTTCCTAGGAAGAGTGCACGTGTTGCGGTGAGACCTGGAGGAGGGGAGGAAGGACACAATTTCACTCCTTCCCTCCAAAAGAGGCAAATATGGCATGTTCTGCAATTAAAGCAACTGTACTCACGAGAACCACAGTTTGGCCCAGTTGGACTTGAAGGAGGTGACATTTGTAGAAGCCTAGGATCTATGAATGATGTGAATGATGTCGTAGATGAGGAACTATTTTTTGAGGGGGTGTTGTTAGTGCTTGGTGCCTAAAATGGGGAAAAAAATTAAGATGAAACAAAGGAACTTAATCACAACCGACTGCATTGATGGTACTACATGTATACTATACGGTGACCTTTCCCAACCTTGGACCCCCAGATGCTGTTGGACTATAACTCCCATCATTCTTAAGACAGCAGAACCAGCAGTCAGGGATGATGGGAGTTGTAGTCCAACAAGATCTGGGGGCCCAAGGTTGGGAAAGGCTGCTGTCTCTGGGATGGATGGTTCTACTTCAACACCCTCCTTAAAAAAACCCCAAACGAAACTAAAACCTTGCTTTGAAAGTGATACCACAACTTAATTACAGTGGTACCTCGGTTTATGAACTTAATCTGTTCCGGAAGTCCGTTCTTAAACCGAAGCTGCGCTTTCCCTAATGAGGTCTCCCACCGCCAGTGCCCTTCCACCATTCGGATTCCATTCCTAGACTGAGGTAAAGTTCATAGACTTCTGGTTTTGCGGAAGTTCATAACCCAAATAGTTCGTAAACAGGGCTGTTCATAAACCGAGGTACCACTGCAGAGCTTATGTACATTGCATTCTACTGGGTTGCTGCACTAAGATACTCTGCGGCCAATGATAGTAGAAAGCCACCTAGGCTGTGAAGAAGAAACTGGCGTAATATGGGAAGGAGCAGTAGATCTGACCAGAGCCCTAGTTGAGTCAACAGTAGAGTCTGGCTCTCTGCTCTGAAACCCCTTCCAGACATCCAGTAAGACTGGGTACTTATCAGGGCTCTGGAATGGAAGTTCCAGCTGGGGTAGCTCTGTTGGTAGAGCATGTGGCTCTTAATCTCAAGGTGATGGGTTCAAGTCCCATGTTGGGCAAATTGATTCCTGCATTTAGACTAGATGATCATTGTGGTGCTTCCTAACTCTACATTTCTGTGATTCTCTGATTCTAAAAGGTGGAAGTGGATCTAACTATTAGAAATCCGGATGATTAGCAGTGGATTGTACTCTAAAGCTTCATTGGAAAGGAAAACAAAAACAAAGGGTAAATAAATCTAGTTCTTTCACATCTAGAAAAATTATACAGCAATAAAATGTGTAGGGCAGGTAATTTCTCTTCACCACCACACAGTCACACATGATTCACTCTTAAATCTCCCTTCCAAAACAGCTTAAAGGAGAAGACTGAAGTAAATGAGCATAAATGCTTTCCTTTAATTTGGAACGTATAACAACCTCAGGTAACTGGCACAGCCTCCCTGCAGATCCATAGCAATGCAGACCAAAACTTCTGGCAAGATGCAATGGAATGCTAATGGCCAATATCTATCACCCCTCAGGATAAAACAGATTTTGCCTTATTACAGGGCTTCAAAATGTACAACATTTTAGACATTGCTGGACATCTAAAACTAACAACAACATCAACAACTCAATAGTCACGTTGTGCAACATGCTCACATAACTTGCGCAGCATGTGCATAATATGCCAGGCAGTGTGCGCGAATGATGTCAGCAAGTCATGCAGAATATACACACAGCATGAGCATGTTGCAAGGCGATGACATCAGCACATCGGTGGTGCTGGTCCCTCTCAATCACAGGGGCAAGCCAGCGCAACTGTCCTGAGATATGAATTTTTGCACACAACTTCTCCTATTACACATTTTTGCAAGGCATTTCCCCTAGTAGTTTTGTATGTTATTTTCATTACAATGTGCATTTTTTGTGTGTATACTTTTTTGATTGGAGAACTGCTTCATATAATTCAGAGAAGTTTGAATCTCAAAAGAAGGACTGCATTTCAGTTTGTTTATTGTCATAATATGTGACATTTACCTTGTTGGGAATAGGCTGGCTCTGAGGTTCCGGAAAGTGGTTCTGAGCAATTTTCAGCTGGTTTGCTGAACAATTCGAAACCTGGCTCTGTTGCAACAGGTCTGGGAGAAGATAGTTTTGGTTGCTCATGCCCCAGAATCGTTCCTGAGAACTGCAGCTGAGCTTTCCTGCAACATAACCCTGCACACAACGACAACTTTTTAAGAGCTGTTCTGTGACCAAAGTCAAGCTATTCTCCCCTCCCTTCCTCCCAGCATGCAGCGCTGCTCACTTGTGGTAACACTTATGGTAACAAATGCTGGTGAATGTTGGAAGTCCAAATCTCTGTAGTACATCACAGCTAATGAAAATCCGATTATGGCAGGAATGTCAGCGCATCAGGAAAAAATGTAATAAAATAAAATGACACTGGAAATGGGATTCTGATGGATGGGAGCTGCTTAAAGGACACTAGTAATGCTCCATGTTTATACAGTGAAGTTCATCTTCAAAGCACTTCGCAAATGATATCTAATCCATCCTCTCAGGCCCCCATGACACAGAGCCAAAGAAGCATTAGCATTCCAGCAGCAGGGTAATGAGGTGGAGTCTCTTTAAGAAGCCAGCATCAAAACTAGAAGAAGGGTCAATCTCAGAGATTGCTTCACCTTGCAAGAGCACCTCTTATGATCTTCTACTAGGGAAGGTCTACCCACAACCCCTTTCTTCAAAGATGAAGCCAGAAAGGTGGCTGGGAGGAGGAGGACCTTTTTATTTGGCAGTGGTGCTGAGGCTTGGTAAAGGAACCCTGACCATTTGGCTTACAAACAATAAATAACAATGACATGATAGAACATCACAAATGCAACATGAAGCAGACAACATTAATCTTATGTACAGGATTAGTCTCCATGAGGCTGAGCCTCAGTGCTGGGAGAACGGCTGAGTTTTGCTTCACTTTCAAAGCATCTCTACTTATCCCTACATTCCAAGCAGAGAACTATGTTTAAAAACAAATTCTTAGTCGGTTTTGTAATAAATCGGCTTATAACTGTGGCTCATGAAGCTGGTTCCTCCACTGAGAAAGGATGTGCTAAAGGTGGGGGAGAAAAGACAGGGTAGGACCACAACCAGCAACTGGAATACTGGAAGATGCTGTTTTCAACAAGAAAAAAAGGAAAGGAGCAGAAGTGGAAACCAGACCTGAAGTCCTATCCTCTGATCTGAAAACCCAGGTCCTTAGTTCCAGATGGTAGGAGTAGGTAGGCTCACTATTGGGGGTTTTCCTGCATAGAATTGGTTAAAAATACATTTCATTGCCAATGTGTTTAGCACTGCAACATGTGAGCAGATTTGAAGGCTCAGCCCTAGGAAGTATTATCCTGACATAAATTTGGGAGTATTGCAGAGTCTTTTGGTCTCAGGACTGATCCTTCTCATGGCTTCACTCACTGCCGTTTGTTTATTTGAAATACTCAAAATCTCTCCACAACTGCTCAAGATAGCTCACAGCATCTATTTAAGACCATTTCATTCAGCAAAGACAAACCTAAAGCTGAAAGCATTTTTTTTTTTTAAAAAAACTTTTAAAAAACATACGGTTGTACCTTGGATCTCAAACGCCTTGCGACTCGAACGTTTTGGCTCCCAATTGCCGCAACTCCAGAAGTGAGTGTTCTGGTTTGCGAACGTTCTTTGGAAGCCGAACGTCCAATGCAGAGCCGGATTTAGGTTTGATGAGGCCCTAAGCTACTGAAGGTAATGGGGCCCTTTATATGCCCAGCTGTCCTTTGTCAACAACAAATTGCCACTGTTTTTTGTGTTGAATATATGCTACATGGTAATTTATGGACCTCATAGGTATCTAAAGCCGTTTGCACATAACAAATAGGAGCCTGCACAACACAAAACACTCTTGCTGTATTTTGTTTTTTATCTTCTATTTTGGAAATGTACATCCAGGGGAGGCAGCCAACTTTTGGAGCAATATTTTATCCCCGCTGCTCTGTGAAGTCATCCTCTTAGAAGCACTTGAGCTTCCCGTTCCTGGTTCCTAGGAAACTGGGGGAAGCCAGCTGCAGGTTCTCCTCTCTGTTCTAAAAAGCAGGTGTCTTCCCCCAAAGGATCCTGGGAATTGTAGTTTGTTAGGGCTTCTGGGATTTGTAGGTCGAGGAGGAGGAGGAGGAGGAGGAGGAGAAAAAGAAGAGTTTGGATTTGATATCCCACCTTTCACTCCCCTTAAGGAGTCTCAAAGCAGCTAACATTCTCCTTTCCCTTCCTCCCCCACAACAAACACTCTGTGAGGTGAGTGGGGCTGAGAGACTTCAGAGAAGTGTGACTAGCCCAAGGTCACCCAGCAGCTGCATGTGGAGGAGTGGGGAATCAAACCCGGTTCACTAGATTACGAGTCCACCGCTCTTAAGCACTACACTACACTGGCCTCTCTGAGGGGGAATCTGCAATGCCCAGGATCATTTGGGGGACGTCATGTGCTTTAAATGCTCACTGGATGCACTTTAAATCAGAGGATCTTAGAATTGTTGAGTTGTGAGGAACCCCAAGGGTCATCTAGTCCAACCCCCTGCAATGCAGGAATCTCAGCTCAAGAACCCATGGCAGATGGCCGTCCAAGCTCTGCTGAAAAACCTCCAAAGAAGGAGAGTCTTACCGCCTTCTGAGGGATTTCCTCCCACTGTCAAACAGCTCTTGCTGTCAGAAAGTTCTTCCTGGAGTTGGAATCTCCTTTCTGGTCACTTGAAGCCATGGCTTCAGGTCCTGAGTGCCTCTGGAGCAGGAGAAAACAAGCTTCCACCCTGTGACGCCCTTGAGATATTGACAGGGCTCTCATATCCATGTCCGGAGGGACAGGGAGCAAAACATCTCTCTCTCCCCTTTCCCCACCCCATGCAGAATGGCAAGGGGTCTGTGCATCCAGCAGGTAAGAAGGTGGAGTGTGGAGTCCAGCCAGGGGCTGGCAGTGGGCAGGATCCTTGCACTGCCGGGGGTTGGACTAGATGACCCTTGGCACCCCTTCCAACTCGACTATGCTATGATTCTCTCAAGCAGCTGAAGGAACGGGCGGGGGAGCAAGATGCAGAAGAAGGGGAGGCACAACCACACACCCCAGCAGCCTCCCTGGCCTTACCCACGGTGGTCTCATCCCAGCACACTTTGACCCCCCTGGTTTTATTTTTCTTCATTCAGCTGCCGGACAACCCAGCAGCCTGGCCCCTGTTTGCCCGCTGATGTCACAAAGTGCTGCTTTGCAAGCAAGCCTTATAGTGCCCTGCAAGGGGGATGCCTGCCAGATGACAGTGAGAGTTGGTAGAGAAAGATGGATTCTCCAGGTAGGAGGCCTAGAGGAGATGAGTGGCAATATTATTATGTGAGGTGATGCTATTACAATTCCAAAGGGAATGTCAAGCAGGGAGGGAGGGGGAAGAGAGAGAGTGGAATTCTGGTGGAGATGGAAGATGGAAGGAGGCTTGGAAAGAGTTTGAAGGGGGGGCAGGTGAGAGTCGGTTGAGAGCGGTTGATTCTAGAAGAGAGCATGGGGGGAGGGGCTGAAGCTCAGCTGGACTTAGAAGCAGCAGCATAGCCGCCATTGCTCTCAGCATGTGGCCGTTCAGTGCTGAAGAAAGGGGGTCTCTCCCAACTTGGAGGCAAGAGGATTCTCTTAACTCAGGTGAGCCATGGAGCCAGGGCTTGGCTTGTACAGAAATAGTACCTCAGGTTAAGAACTTTGCTTCAGGATGAGGACAGAAATTGCGCGGCGGCAGCGGGAGGCCCCATTAGCTAAAGTAGTACCTCAGGTTAAGAACAGTTTCAGGTTAAGAATGGACCTCCAGAACAAATTAAGTTCTTAACCCGAGGTACCACTGCACTGCTAAAACCCAGATGCCTCACCTCCCCCTCCAAGCTTCACAGAACTGGGCTATGCCTGATTATCGTCTCCCAAAGCAACTTGTTGTTGTTTAGTCGTGTCCGCCTCTTCGTGACCCCATGGACGCCAGGCACTCCTATGTTCCACTGTCTCCCGCGGTTTGGTCAAACTCATGTTGGTAGCTTCGAGAACACTGTCCCACCATCTCGTCCTCTGTCATCCTTGTGCCCTCCATCTTTCCCAGCACCAGGGTCTTTTCCAGGGAGTCATGAGGTGGCCAAAGTATTGGAGTCTCAGCTTCCGGATTTGTCCTTCCAGTGAGCACCCAGGGCTGATTTCCTTCAGAATGGAGAGGTTTGATCTTCTTGCAGTCCATGGGACTCTCAAGTGTCTCCTCCAGGACCATAATTCAAAAGCATCAATTCTTTGGCGATCAGCCTTCTTTATGGTCCAGCTCTCACTTCTATACATCACTACTGAGAAAACCATAGCTTTAACTATACAGACCTTTGTTGGCAAGGTGATGTCTCCGCTTTCTAAGATGCTGTCCAGGTTTGTCATTGCTTTTCTCTCAAGAAGCAGGAGTCTTTTAATTTCGTGACTGCTGTCACCATCTGCAGTGATCATGGAGCCCAAGAAAGTAAAATCTCTCACTACCTCCATTTCTTCCCCTTCTTGCATTTCCTTCTCATTGGAATGATTTTCATTTTTGTTTTCGTTCTTGGTCCACATACGGCTTAAGCCTGCCTTGTAGAATTTTAAGCATAACTTTGCTAGCGTGTGAAATGAGTGCAATTTGTGTGGTAGGGGCTGTGTTGGGGGCTGCAGTCCCATCTCGCCCCAGCCCCTCACCCCCTCCTTCTAAGCCAGGGGTCAGGCGCCCAGGCAGGAGCAGGTTGGCAGCCTGTGGTGATGTGGGCATGCGCAGCCTGGTAGGGCTGCTTGTTCTGCCCCCCTAGAGAGAACAATATCCTTCTTCCTTTGCAGGGCCGTGGTTTGTGGAACCAGCAGCAGCCCAGTGGTGCAGGGAAACCCAGCAAAATCCGGAGGTATGTTGTGACCTTGTGTGGCAGGGGAAGTGTTTCCCAGTGATCTTGGGGGTGGAGGAGGAAGGCCTGATTTAGAGATCCCTATAGTTTTATGGAGAGGGTTTCTCTGTGGTCCAAGCAGGGCCCTAGCTAGGGGGTGATGAGGTGGTCCGCCGCCAGGGGCGCAGGTGAGGGGTGGGGCACAAAATTGGCTCATAAATATGTCTAAATATATAGATGATAATAATAAATATTATCATCTATATATTTATCTGGTTCCAAAACCTCCAAACAATCTGACTAACAGAGCTTGTTTCTTCCTTAGGTGAGAGGCCCGCCAGAATGAGGGGGGGGAAAGGCTCCCACTTCAGGTAAGTGGAAATGCCAACTGAGTGCCCCATATTTTAGAAATGTTTCCTTCCCGTGTCCCCCCTCCCTCATGCGCCAGACTGGTGCTATCAACTGGGATCCAGGCACTTGCTGATTCCTCCATTTCCTTTGCAGGGAGGGAGCCTTTCCCCAATGTCTATTTCATTCTGGCGAAATCCCTGGAGGGACGTGGCGAATGTGGTGAACATCAGGTACTGGGACAGAAGGAAGGGGTCCTTGTGGAACTTCATTTGGGGGGTCATCAAAAATGGGGCAGTAGTTTTTCATCCGCCCCTGCCCCTTCTCATCAGATGCTTCCTGCTTCCTCCACAGGACCACGGCTCCAGGGATGAGGCTCCAGCGCCTGCTCCCGGGACGAAGAACAACAGACCATCACGGTGGTTCCCGGCCCCGGATCCTCGCCTGCCTCACCATCTGTTCCCCATGCGGGCCGTACTTGGTGCAGAAGCAGCAGCCAAGGTTTCCCCGCATCAATAACACCTCAAGAGTTATTCCAGAGCCGGGGGAGACTTTGGCTGCTGCCTCTGTGCCAGGCCGATCGGCACGGAACCCAGACGCCCGCACGGAGGAGTTCAGGGTGGGGCAGCTTATAAGATCAGGTAGGATGAAATGCCCCCTTCCCAGGTCCCCACCCTCCTGCCCCAGACTGGGGCTCGCGTGGCTGGGAGCCAGGCGTCAGATGATGTCTCCCTTTGTTTTGCAGCAAGTAGAAGGTTCAGCCTGTGAGCCGCCACATACCGGGAGGGACTGGAACCGAGACAACGGCCTCTCGCCTCACAGGTAAGGGGACAGGGGGATTTCATTGCTTTGCCGCTCTATGCTTTGCCGCTCGCCATTTGCGGGTTTGGGGGGTGCGGGGAGGGGGCATGTCAGAATGTCACCCCCCTTCAGGATGGCACCTGGGGCAGCCCGCTCCCCTGCCCCCCATCGGGACGCCCCTGGCCACAAACAGGATTCGAGCCCAAGAGCCCTATGCTCACCTGGGACTTCCTGCAACGACTTCTTGAAGCCCCGTCCCTGGTCGTTTCGTCTGTGACAGACCATTCACACATTTGTGGATTCCTTCTTTCTTGCAGGGTGTGCACCACTGTGGCTGCTGCTGAAGCCCCCTCTCCACAAATAAAATAGGTAAGAGGAAGAAGGGAGAATTTGCATGGAGCGGGGAGAACACCCTGCTCCAGACTTCCAGACCAACTCTCTGACTTTAAAACCAAGGCGTTCCTCCAAGAGCCAGTATAAAAATAACATGGAAGCAGTACAGAAATGGATAAGGCGGAGCTATAGCTGATAAGGAATGCAGTGCTCCAGGTTTGGGCAAAGGAGGACAGACCTGGGCTAAAATGAGTCTTCTTCTCCCACAGGCCACGTTATGTATGCATCTTTGGAAAGACTCTCTGAAGAAAGCAAGTAGTGCTGATAACTATCTGTTTCTCCTATAGGAAATATTCCACCTGGAAACTTCGGTGAATTTATGAAAAGATTTTTTTGAGGTTTTTTTCTTGGAAAATGTACAACTAGACCACGAGTCAAACCAAAACCACATGTCTTGTATGAAGTCGATGTCTATATTAAAAGTGTTCTCTTGTGGCTGACAAAGAGTCCTGTCTTGGTTGTCACTGTGCATTTTGCAAAACTGATTTGTGGGCAGAAGCTTCATGCCAGTATTTGAAATTAGCCAGGCGCATTTTGCACCTGCCTGTTGGCCACTGGTGATTATTTAATGGCCAAAGGCCTCGGCAAAGAAACATGTAATGATGGTGCCAAGGCGAGCCTCTGGGGTGACTCCCCCGAGCTGTCAAAATGAAGGGAGAAGGGGGGAAGACCGCCGGCAAAGCAGCACAGCTCGCCCCCTTATCCTGATGGCTTGGGGTAGACTTGGGAGTTGCGGGCGGGTGGCGCGCAAAATGTTGCCCCCCTCAGTGTGTGCGTGTGGCTGCACTCAAAGATGTGCTGCTGCTCATGAGGCAAGGAAGCCCCCCCCCCATGGGCGGGGAGAGCCTGGCCTATTGCTGGGAAGGGGACGCGTCGCAATGCAGCTCAACCCTGCTCTGTTCCACAGGCAGCGTTGAGTTGCATTTTGTCACCCCACTGTTTATCAGCTCTATCTGGTATGCAGGATGAGACCCTCCCTGCCTGTAGTGGTGCATGCCAAGGTGGTGCATGCTCTGGTTATCTCCCGCTTGGACTACTGCCATGCGCTCTACGTGGGGCTACCTTTGAATGTGACCCGGAAACTACAACTAATCCAGAATGCGGCAGCTAGACTGGTGACTGGGGGCGGCCACCGAGACCATATAACACCGGTCCTGAAAGACCTACATTGGCTTCCAGGCTTCTGTCTATACATAGTGCCTCCATCAGCGTGTCTGCTCTCTCTGAGCGGCTTACTCATGCAGGCCACATGACCCGGAAGCTGTATGCCGGCTTCCTCGGCCAATAAAGCGAGATGAGGGCCGCAACCCCAGAGTCGGCCACGACTGGACCTAATGGTCAGGGGTCCCTTTACCTTTACCTTAATAATAAGGTCCTGCGACTACAATGGCCCCCCCAGGCCTACCTGTGGCTGTGGCAGGCCTTGTAGGGTAGGCCCCAGTGAGCCTCCCTGTGGCCCCCAAAGTTGGGCAGAACCCTGTGTAGGTGCATGAGCACAAATGCGGAGCCAATTGCGCAGCTGGTAGGTAATTAACCTACTGCCACCTGTGAGGATGTACAATGTTCAAGCTTATTTTAATTAAAAAGCCCTTTTTTAAAATTAAGATGTGCAATAGGAGCAGGCCTCTTCTTATGTTCTGAACTCCAATGCTCTGCCACATGGATTGTTTATGGCGAGTGCATGTCATGAAATGAGTGGCTATGGACCTGGCTGCCAGTAGGTGATCTCTGACCTCTTCCAGTCCTCTGGTCCCATGACAGCTGGAATGCTCCAAATGCCTGTGAAGGCTTCAGTGTTTGAATGCCTGACAGTTCTGGGAAGGATGAGGCTCCCATTAAGAACCAAGATGGATGCTGATAGCCTTTGCGCAGCCGTTCCCCCTCTAAGCTCTGCTGAAGCAATAACCCACAGAGATGTATTTTATGGCTGGCACCAAAGATAGAAACCAGTCTTCTGTGTGGTTTGCTACAAGAGATAAACAATGGACTGGAGCTAAGCATCTGTGGGTGCCAGCCTGTATGTTTGCAGGCAAACCGTGAATCTTAAGTAGGAACAGCCTGATGTTTCAAAAGCCAAATCGCTAATTGGAAAATGTGGAAATGAGAAGGAGGCCAGGAAGCATTTTGCCTCCTGCTTAGTATTAAGAAACCACAAAAGTAAAACATGAATTGCAATTCTTTCTCTCTTACGAGTTCTGCAAACCTTCTTACAGATTCAGCTCTTGGAATAGGAGCAGGGAGGAGGAGGAAGAAGAAGAAGAAGAAAGGGAAGAAGGTTTGTATGCCTTCTCCTCTCCTCACCCCCTTGCCATGCTCCCAACTCTGCTTCAATGCACTGGTGCCTTTTGAAGGCTTGGGCAATCTTCACACACCCCGACTTTAGGACCTATCTACATCACAGCCAAATTGGCTTAATAGCCATTCTTGAAACCCTGGAAATTGTAGAGCTGTGATGGGGAAGGAAAGTATCACTAACCAAATTCTCGGCATGCTGACCAAGCTCCAATCCTACAATTATTTGAGGAAATAATACAATCCCCTTAAATTTACAAAGTAGGTACAAACTCAGCTTTGTGGGGTCCATAACCTATAATCAAATGTTACAGAGCCACCTCTCTCTCAAACAATGGCTAAACAGAAGAGCAAGCTTAAGTGATAGTTACAGAGGAGGGCTGGTTACTTGAAAACCACAGAATTTGTTTCAGAAACTGGTGCTTCTAGAAGAATTGAGATATTCTGCAATAAGTGGTTATGACCTAGGTCACATCCACAGCATACATTTAGACCATAGGTGGGGAACTTTTTTCTTCCTCCACAGGCCAAATTTGACAGGTGAGTGAGGCCACACACCTGCCTGTCACCTGATGTCACTAATAATGTCAGGGGGGGGGGTGCTTTGAAGTCCTGGAGTCAGATTCTGGATTTCACCACAAGGGGAGGATGTAAGTCTGGTTGAAAAGGCCTCAGTCTGCTTCCAGCAAACTGGGACTTCCTGGAACAAGTTGCTCACTTGGACTTATCTGTGGTCCTACAACTTCTGACCCACCTTGCCTTCTTTTCCATGGGACCCAGAATCGGCCAGGGAAGACAACAATGGCATTCTGCTGGCTGGCAAATTCCTATTTATATAGGTCTGTGGGCTGAATACTTTCTTAGGTTGTCTTGTAGGGATTCACCTTAACTGGCTGCTGCTCTGTTTTCATTGGAACATCATCTGCCTCTGAGACTCTGAGGGTCATGGGTTTGAGTCCCATGTTGGGCAAAAATATTTCTGCATTGCAGGGGGTTGGACTAGAATTCTAGAATTTCTGCATTGCAGGGGTTTGGACTACAATTCTATGAATTTTTAAAATACATTTCCAATCTGATTACTCCAGTTTTCACAAGTCAGGGATGAAAACACATTTCAGCCTGAGGGATACACTTCCTTCTGAGCATCTTTCTGAGGGCCACGCGCCAGTGGTGTGAAGGGCTAGGGTCAAAAGCGAGTGGAGCAACAGACGTACATTTCAGAAGGCTAGTTTCTATACATGCTCACACAAGGTTTAAAGCAAATTCTCATAAAATGTAAGGATAAAATATGGCTAGCATGTTTAGCACGTTCATTCCAAAGTATGAGTAATTAGGGGTAGAATCCAAATGTACAGACTAGCATGCAGAAAACTGGAATGCTCGGGTTGCGAACGTGATCCATGCGGGAAGCACGTTTGCAACCTGCAGCGTCCGCAACCCGCAGTGCCATGTCTGAACACACGCGGGTTGTGATTCGGTGCTTCTGCGCATGCACAAAGCACGATTTAGCGTTTCTGCGCATGTGCAAGCACCGAAACCAGGAAGTAACCCGTTCCGGTACTTCCGGGTTTGGTGCAGTGCACAACCCGAAATCACGCAACCCAAAGCACCTGTAACCCGAGGTATGACTGTATCAGTTCCTGCTTTCCAGCCAATGAGGACAGCACCTGCAAATTATTATGGGATGCAAAGCTCACCTGGAACATTAGGGGTCAGTAGAAACTACATGGGAGACTGTGGGACTTTAGAATGGGTCAAATGAAGTCATCAATTTGTCTTGGGTCAGACACTATCTTTCTGCCTTAATACTTTCCCAGGGTCAGTTTCTATAGCATTCTATCCATGTATGATGCCTGCAAAGGGTAATATTAGCAATATTACCACAGAAGATGGCAGGATCCCCAAGGGCCTGCTCTATGGGGTGCTGGCTTCAGGCACTAGGTCCGTTGGCAGACTGACTCTGCGTTACAAAGATGTCTGCAAATGTGACATTAAAGCTGGCAACATCAATCCCGCCATGTGGGAATCCCTTGCAGATGAACATAGTGCCTGGAGACAGAAAAGGTGTGCACCTCTAGTAGTGACCAGCGGAGGAATGACCACTGCAAGGGGCGAAGGGGGAAGAAACGCCATGGCACATCTGCATCAGCACAACCAGATGCCTTCATTTGCCCCAGCTGCAACAAAACATATCTCTCCTGTATCAGTGTCTACAGCTACTGTGCAGGCGCTATGACCTTCTGACAGTTTGACTTCACCCTCCATTGTCTCCAAAGACAGATGGATGCCAACCAGCATGGCTGCAATATTAGCAATCAGAATTTGACCTCTCTAGTTCTATGCACAGAGGGATGCCCCTTTGAAATGGGGGGGGGGGTTGAATTACCTTCTGATCCACTACAGAACTCCGAGGGTTCGGTTCAGTCTCATCTGGAACTCTTGCCCTTGAGAAACCCATCATTCCATTGCTGGGTAGTTGCCTAATTAACAAATGCCAATTAGTGAACAGAGATGGGGTAGGGAAGGCAAGAAAGAAAGGAAAACTCAAAAGGAAAAATCCATATGCATTCTAAACAAAAATAAAATAAAGTTACTCAATAGGAACAAGTGTCTTGCCTTTCTTTCATTCCCTACAGCACCAAGCCCATCAAGAGTAAAATTCACATTTTACTATTAATTTTTTAATTGATTTATACAAATATTTGTATACCACTATTCATGGTTTTTTTAAATAAAAAAATTCAAATATCTTCTCGGAGTAGACATACTGAAAGACATGGCTAACTTAGGTTGGATAAAACCACTAGCTTAAAAAATGCAAAATGAATCGCCTCTGATCTTGGATGGTTGAGATGTGAAATCAGACATCGAGGGCTTCCTGAGTCCCATGGAGTCTGGAGTGGCTTTGCCTGCTTTCAAACAATCATGGCAATTTGGGCAGCGATCAATGGCAGTTAAACAGGATTTGCTCCAAAGATATACAGTCCTATCCACCAAAAGTGGCTTTCAAAAGGAACCGGAACAATGTTATTATCTTTTGTTTCTCTTGGTCCAGGGGTGGGAAACTGGATCCAGAAAGATGTGACTACTGACTTTTCAATCACCTGGCATCATAGGGCACCAGGTGATTAAGACTTTGGAAGGAAGAATTGGGAATGTACTCGAAGCTGCCTCTCAATTATTCCATGAACCCCAGCTTTTGTTTACATTGGGAATGCAAAGGAAGAAACTTTACAGGTGTAGGCTTGAATTCAAGCTAGAGCTGCAAAGATTCCCACTGAAAGTGGGGCATTGGTCTCAGCATGAATTTAAACCCAGCACTGACTGTAAACACAGCCTTCTGCAGGAGGTCTCGAGGCTGCAATATGTATGAACGTGGTCATAAAAGGATAAGTCCTTCCATGTTTGTTGCTGGGAAGTGTTTGTGTACCACGTACCACAGACGGTGTCACTCATTCTTTCACCATTTAAGTTGTGAACAGGCATTTTACTGGGAAGCACAAATATATGGATTGTTTCTTCCTAGGGCTTTCTAGTTTTTTGATGCAGCACACCGAGACCAACAGTCATGCGAAAATTGTGCTAGGAATGATTGTTGGTGGTCAGTGTTGACAGATGGTATGTGAATAAAAGTCACATGGACCCTCCTGGTATGATATAACACCTTGTTTTTGCAGGAACACTAAACTGAAAGAACTAGAAGCCTTTAGACTGGAATAGGGCACATTGGAACTACAATACCCTGCAGAGATATGCCCCTGGTATGCCCCGCAGAGGACCTTAAGGTCCACAAATGACAACATTTTGGAGGTCCCAGGTCGCAAGGTGGTTAGATTGGTCTCAACTAGGGCCAGGGCCTTTTCAGTACTGGCCCCGACTTGGTGGAACGCTCTGTCACAAGAGACTAGGGCCCTGCGGAACTTGACATCTTTCTGCAGGGCCTGCAAGACAGAGCTGTTCCGCCTGGCCTTTGGTTTGGACTCAGTCTGACCCTTATACCCTTACGGTTTTGATCTGTGGGCTACTTTTAAAATGAGGCTGCATTTTAAATTGCATTTTAACCTGTATTTTAAATTGGTCCCCCCCCCCCATTGTGTTTTTATTTTACTGGTGTTAGCAGCCCTGAGGCCGGCTGTGGCCGGGGAGGGCAGGGTATGTATGTATGTATGTATGTATAAATAAATAAATAAATAAATAAATAAATAAATAAATAATAACAACAACAAGTGCATCTAAACTACCCTCCTTACTTACCCAATTTTTATGGAAGTTTGTCGATTCTCCTAGTGCAATATGAGACTAACTCCAACCAACCATTATGGAGACAGTTCGTATATTTTTTCCCCCCAGGGGTATATAATAAATGAAATTAAAATTATAAGAGTGCATCAACTTCTGGTTGATGCATTAAATGTATTATTTGTCTATATAAAGGGTCTGGTCCCACCAGTGGATAAGTATACATATTCTAACTGTTGCTCGAGTAGCAATATCCAATAACCTTAAAAAATCATGGGCACTTACCATAAGTTGTAAACCCCGGGCTGAATATAAAGGGTGTTGGGGTTTGCTCATAAGATAAAATTAAGCAGCATGATCAGAATGAGGGAAGGCAGGCAACTTGATATTTTTTATAATTAAAAATGGATTTTTAAAAAATGCATAGGTAAAACAAGATGTAAGAAAATATCTGCCCATTTGTACTGCTGGAAACACAATATGAAATAGTATTTTTTAATGAAGTCTCTGACCTTTTGCTGGATTATGGAAGTGTGTTTGTGTTTATGTTTTTATACATACTGTATGCGTATAAACACCTGTGGGATGTTTCTTTACGCTTCATGCTTGCATTATGCTCTGATACAACAATGGGGGGAGATGGAAAATCTAACTAATCTTCAATTTATAATGCATGGACAGAGGAAAGAGTAGGAAAGCCAACCGTATCTGATTGCCATCGTTGTCATCGTCGTCACTGCTGCACACCTCATCACTGGAGGATGAATATTCTGATGATTTCTGGAGCAAGCTGCCACCATCTCTCCCCTTGCCAAAAAAGGGTGGACTCTGGAAAAAGAAGAAGAAGAAGAAGAACTTGATTGATTGCTTCTGTCCACACTGGAACTCACCTCATATGAGAAACCCAGTTTATTTTTTCTTTCAGGTTGTCCTAGAATAAGGGCGATCATTCTAGAATCATACTGCAACCTTCCTCAACCAAGTTGGGGAAGGCTGCCACAGTGGAACCAGATGCTTCTCAGGGAATAATCCACTCAGGAGGAAGTTTTAAACCCAGGACAGAAAGCTCCACTGGATTAAGTGGGGTGTAATTCTGAGCAAAGTCACAGTGGCTCAAGCTACACACGATGGTGGTAGACCTATTAAAACTCAGCTTGTGCCAATCACATATAAATAGCTTGTGCCTCCCCGGTTTTTAAACAAAATGAATGCACAGGTTAGGTGAGCCAAACCATTACTGTTCCCACTGCTTATCACCCCACTGCCTTCCCCACACCCCCGTTGTCCCCCCCCCCCCGACAGGTTCCCTTACAATACTAGAGGCCACCAAGGCAGGGGGAATAATATTTGGCTGCAGGGAGGTCAGCTATGGATGAAGAGCTTGGCATCTTTTTTGCTCAAAAAACATCAATACCTAGTTGCTCCAACCCTTGCTTTATAGGTGACTGTGGAAGATCCATATTTAAACAAATAGGTCTGTTGCTTCCATGTGTAAGTTAAAGGTAAAGGGACCCCTGACCATTAGGTCCAGTCGTGGCCGACTCTGGGGTTGCGGTGCTCATCTCGCTTTATTGGCCGAGGGAGCTGGCGTACAGCTTCCGGGTCATGTGGCCAGCATGACTAAGACGCTTCTGGTGAACCAGAGCAGCACACGGAAACGCCGTTTACCTTCCCGCCGGAGCAGTACCTACTTATCTACTTGCACTTTGACGTGCTTTCAAACTGCTAGGTTGGCAGGAGAGGGACTGAGCAACGGGAGCTCACCTCGTTGCGGGGATTCGAACCGCCAACCTTCTGATCGGCAAGTCCTAGGCTCTGTGATTTAACCCACAGCGCCACCCGCATCCCCTTCCATGTGTAGGGTGACCCTAAATTAATAGGGCACAATGGCAGAGAGCATGCTTTGCATTATCAAGTGCCTGGGTTCAATCCTTGGCATCTCCAGGAGGGTCTGGGAAACTCTGGCAAACTGGTGCCAATAATCATAGACACTACAGAGCTAACTTGGTGTAAGGCAGCTCCACACGTCCACATGATTGGCTTCCTCTAGAAGGGGAGAGTGGCTAATTCTTATCAAGATATTTATTTTAAGCACATAGCTCAAAGGTTCCCTTGTCTGCAATCCTCTTTGAAGATAATTTGTCACTGCAGCAATAAAAATAAAATCTAATTTGCTCTGCATGGTAGTCAAAGCCTCATGATCTAAATCTTGGAATATTCAAAACACCAACTGAGAGGCAAAAAACAAATGAAGTATGCTGCTTGCCTTTGATCTGTGTTACACACTTACACACACACCACACACACTGCCCCATTGACTGATCTATTAAAAAGACAAAAAAAACCCATACAATCAATTAAGGGTGTGTTTTACTTTAAAGGGCAACAAACACAATCCTCAGAAGGAGATGAAGAAGAATTGCAATAGTTGAAAAACATGCTTACAGTAAAAATAAAACCTACTGAAATATGAAACTGATGAGATGCATTTCCTGGTTTCGTGTATGACTGGTGGTGGCTGTTTAGCCTGGATGACCCTGGATGTCCCAAAAAGAAAATTTCAGAGAGAGAGATATTAGTTCATCAGTCATATCAAACATGTAAATAAGAGGATCCAATCTCAAGGCATGCAAGGGAGGGCTGGCTCAGTGGCCACTGCTGCATCTTGTGAGAGCTGAGCCTGTTGTTTGACTATGAACTGTGTGAAGAAGTGCTTCATTTTGTCCCTTAACATGGATTAACCTCCAAGTATTACAAGACTTTGGAAGACTACTTAATTAAACCATTAAAGGAGGTGTGTAACGAGATTCTGGAGGGAAAGAAGGCGCCGGAGTCATGGAAAGAAGCTTTCATCACATTAATACCAAAATCTGAATTTGAAAAGACACAGCTTAAAAACTACCGTCCCATATCCCTTTTAAATCTGGATTATAAAATTTTTGCAGATATTTTAGCCAACAGACTATAAAGAGTTTTAAATGAAGTGATACATAAAGATCAGGCAGGCTTTCTTCCAGGCAGACATCTTTCTGATAATACAAGGAACATTATTGACATTTTGGAGCTATTGCAAACGAATATTAATACAAAAGCAGTTTTAATTTTTATTGATGCGGAGAAGGCCTTTGACAATATTTCTTGGAATTTTATGAAGAAAAATCTTAAGGGAATGGGAGTGGGACGGGGGTTTGAAAATGGTATAGAAGCAATCTATTCAGAACAAAAAGCAAAATTGATAGTTAATAATGTGGTGTCAGAAGAATTCAGAATAGAAAAAGGAACACGACAGGGATGCCCTATCTCTCCATTGTTATTTATTTCGGTCCTGGAGGTGCTTTTGAACATGATTAGAAGGGACCGGTTGATCCAAGGAATTAAGGTCGGAGCCAAACAATATAAACTTAAGGCATTCGCAGATGACTTGGTGTTGACATTACAGGAGCCAGAATCTAGTACGAAAAGGGTGTTAGAATTGATTCAAGAATTTGGTCATGTGGCAGGTTTTAAATTGAACAAACAAAAAACTAAGGTCCTAGAGAAAAATATGACAATAATAGAAAAAGAAAGGTTTCAGAAGGAGACAGATTTAACCGTGGTTAAGAAAGTGAAATATCTAGGGATCAACATGACGGCTAAAAATTTGAACCTGTTTAAAGATAACTATGAGAAATGTTGGATAGAAGTCAAGAAAGATCTAGAAATTTGGTCAAAATTGAAGCTTTCCTTGTTAGGCCGGATCGCTGCTATAAAGATGAATGTATTGCCAAAAATGTTGTTTTTGTTCCAAACTTTACAGATTGTGGACAAGATGGATTGTTTCAGGAAGTGGCAAAGAGATATTTCTAAATTTGTCTGGCAGGGCAAAAAGCCCAGAATAAAGTTTAAAATATTGACTGATGCTAAAGAAAGAGGGGGGGTTGCCCTGCCAGACATGAAGTTGTACTATGAATCAGCAGCATTTTGCTGGTTGAAAGACTGGCTACTTCTTGAGAACACTGACATTTTGGACTTGAAAGGGTTCAATAATGCTTTTGGGTGGCATGCATATCTGTGGTACGACAAGGTAAAAGCTAATCGAGCATTCAAAAACCATATTGTCAGGAAAGCTGTGTTTAATGTCTGGATAAGATATAAAGACCTATTGGAAAACAAGACCCCAAGGTGGTTATCTCCTATGGAGGCTAAGGCTTTGAAAAAACTCAATATGGAGGCCAATTGGCTGAAATATTGGGAGATACTAGAACAAGATCGAGACACATTGAAATTGCAGAGTTTTGAGAAATTAAAAGATAAAGTGCGAGATTGGTTACATTATTATCAAATTAGAGAGGCCTTTAACTTGGATAAAAAAATAGGCTTCCAGGTGGAAAAATCGAAATTAGAAACAGAATTGTTAGAACCTAAAACTAAGATACTTTTGAGAATGTACAACTTGCTGTTAAAATGGAATACTCAGGATGAAACAGTTAAATCGGCTATGATTAAATGGGCACAGGACATTGGTCATAATATTATGTTTGCTGACTGGGAAAAGTTGTGGACCACCGATATGAAGTTTACGGCATGTAATGCCTTAAGAGAAAATATTATGAAAATGATCTATAGGTGGTACATGACCCCAGTCAAGCTTGCAAAAATTTATCACCTGCCTGATAACAAGTGCTGGAAATGTAAAGAAACTGAGGGAACATTCTTTCACCTTTGGTGGACATGCCCAAAGGTTAAGGCTTTCTGGGAAATGATCTATAATGAACTAAAAAAGGTATTTAAGTATACCTTTCCTAAGAAACCAGAGGCCTTCCTTCTGGGCATTGTCGGCCAATTGGTGCTAAAGATAGATAGAACACTCTTTATGTATCTAACAACCGCAGCAAGAATACTCATCGCAAAGTATTGGAAGACACAAGATTTGCCCACTCTGGAAGAATGGCAGATGCAAGTGATAGACTATATGGAATTGGCAGAAATGACTGGCAGAATCCGAGACCTGGGAGAAGAGCCGGCGGAAGAGGACTGGAAGAAGTTCAAAGAATATCTCCAAAAACATTGCAAAATGTTTGAATGTTAAAATGATGTTGGATATAAAGATAATATGGCATCAGTGACATAGTAAAAAGAAATATGTAAAAATGTTTTAGGAAAAAAGGGTAAGACCAGAGTAAAATTATGTCGAAACTAAACAAAGGATATAAGGGATTAAGTTACAAAGAATATGTAAGAATGTATTTAAAAAGAAAGGGGAAATAGAAGACATAATAGGTTGGAATGTATAATATTGACTAAGATTTGAAAAAGGGTAAGGAGCTGCTAAATTTGATTGAGTAAAGGGGAACGCAGGAAAGGGAGATGTGAGGAAGTCAGGAAAGAGGGTTATAAAGATAAGAATTAAAAAACTAATTTTTCTTTAATTTTTGTTCTTTTTTACTTTTTCTGTTATATGTTTTTACACTGTGTTTTTTATGTTGTTTTTTATTGTATTTTTCTGTTGTTTTGTTCGATTGTAATATCTGTTTTATTACATAAAACCAAAATAAATATTTATACATACAAAAAAAAAAAAAATATTGTCCCTTAACAGTCACTTTCATTGTGTGGACCCAAGTATGAGGCACCACCTCATACTAGAAAGAAATAGCAGGTTGCTGAAACTATATATAGAACTATATATCAACAAACTAGAGGCGCTTAGCAAAATTATATTATGAATAGAATGGCCTTGCTATCATACCCTGTCCCATTGGGAATGGAAGTGCCTCACAATAATTGCTTGTGTGGACAGAGAAAGTGTGACCTGTGGATTACCTGAAGCCGATCGCTTGTTCTGATGAGATGCCGACTCCCTTTGTCTGCTGCTGCTGGAGTTGCAGCAGCTGTTGTTGGTTTTCGTTGCGGGTCCCCCCAGGGATGGTTGCTGTGTGCTATAGAGAACAAAGACCAGAAAAGTGTGTGTGTGTGTGGGGGGAGCAACAACAGACGATGAGAACTCCCACTGCACATTGTTCCAGGGTCTCAAAGCCACTTCTAAAAACAGCCCAACCAATGCTCACAATATCCTTAGGCGGTAGCTATTATAATATCCAGGTGGAAACATAGCATTCCTGGAATGGCATTCACGTTTAAAATATGCAACAATATTAGGGACACTTCCCCACTCCCCAGACATGGAAATAGGCCTCTTGGGACATGTAATGTTTGACTCAAATATTAGATGAGCTTCATGACCCCTCAATTCTTCTCTGGCTTGGATTGCAATCTGAGTTGGGGGGGGGGGAATCCACTTCTCTCTTCCACCTACCCAGTCCCTATCAAAATCCTCTCAACTCTTTCTGTCTTTATCAAGTGGTTTAGGGACACTGATGTTTTCTACCTCTCCCACTCTCACTGGCAGCTACCATTATTGGATCAGCAGCAGCACCTGTACACAAGGGTGGAGCAATGTAGGAGGCTTATCCATGGATTTATTTATTTTAAGGATCACTGGGGAGTGATCAGGGGGGAAATGGCTCATAGATGGCATCTGCCTGCTACACCGCAATGAATTTGTACAGATATATATCAAAGTAAGTTTAAGGAGGAATCACCAAGGAGCTTACCTTGATGGGTAACTCTGCTGACCAAGATGATCTCTGGTATAATTTTTTGAGGTTGTCCTTTCTGGAACCTTAAGGATCAAAGGAAATATGCCTGTTCACTGTTCTTATATACACACACGCATAAAACAGTGCATAGCCACCTGCCTATAGTCAGTATAGGCACAGAGTATTAAAAATGTAGCCCATCACAATCATTTTACTGATATTCAGAAAACCTAGTCCCGAAGACCCCCAATGGAAAATATGTGAGCAATGTTTGGTTTTATTTAAAAGGGAAAAGGGGGGAAAAGCACAGGGACTTCTAGTGGGCAATGAGTAGGAATTCAAGGTTCCATAAGAAGATCTTAATTGGATTAAACCAAAGGACCATCTGCTTGTTCTCATAGTCACAAGCCTGATGCCCATGTTAATCCTACAAACAGGCTTGTCCCTTGCCTTGGCTAGTGTACAAAAAGTAAACTAATCACCTTCATGAACTTTAGAATCCTACTATTTCTTCATATAGAACAGTTTTGGCCAACCAGTAGTCCTCAAGATGTTGCTGGGTGACAACAGATATGATTAATTTAGTTTATTGCCCACCCTTCACCATACAATCCCAGGGAAAGTCACAACAAATGAAAATTCAGTTCCCATAATCTCTGACCATTGGCCATGTTAGCTGGGGCTGATGGGAGTTGGAGTCTAGCAACATCTGGAAGGTCACAGGTTAGCCACAGCTGACAAAGGACTGGGTTTACTTGGGAACAGAAGTTTTATATTTTTAAACTCTTATTAATCTATGGACAATCCAAAGAATTTCCCAATACCTTTGGAGGTTGCTCTTCACATATACTCCAGAAGACATCGTCCTGACTGGGTCCCGCTGGGGTGCCAGCCACATCAGACAACGAACTGCTGTGATACATATCTCGACTAGCCCGTAGGTTTTCACTCTTCAAACAAACGAAACATACAACAAATTCATTTGTCATAGGTTGCACCCAAATAGTTTTTACTCAGTGTAGACCGAATGATGGCCCAGCATCAACCAGAGCACCAAAGGTCCCCCATCTCTGAGGGGGTTACTTTCAGGGCAGGCACCAGGGTTTGGAAGAAACTCAACAGGATGTAATCTAGCATCCCTTGCTAGCTAAGCATCTGAGTGGAAGATCTCCTTAGTCAAGAAGGTTGTGTTGGAGGTTCCCTGAAATGCAGTACAGTATAATGCCTGATTGGTTGTGGGGTTTTTTTTTTAATCATTGTGGGTTTAAAAACAACCATGGCCACCATCTCACCAAAACATGGGTTTCAGGAAAATAAAAATGGTAGCCGGGAGTGCCAATCCCTCAGGGACCAGAATGCAGGGTTCAAGCAGTAGTAGGTGTTCTCATAGTTGGAAGGCTCTGGCATTTACTAAACCAACATTCATGATTGTACTGTGGCTGATTTAGACAAAAAGCTTCACATGATGGGGGAGATTTGAAAGAAAAGAGCTTCACGTTGGTGTTCTGGAGGCAGCTCAATTCTTAGAGCCAGAACATGCCTCCTTTGCCAGTGTTTTTGCACCGACTGACTTGAGAGGGTAAACCTTTCCATATTGGGCTTTCTCTGCTTTGTACATTGGTGCAGTTGGGGAGATTTGGGCAGGTGCAATTTGTCACAATACGTCAACCGCTGAAATCTCTCATTTATGCTTAACCATTAATAGGTAAAGGATGGAGTTTTGACAGAGCAAATACAGCATTTTGCTGAGCAATACTGTAAGGTCGTTTCTGATAGTTTAGGGACAAAGCAAGCTCAGAGCAGGCTTGGATAGCTTGCAGGCAGCAATACATTGCTCAAACTGAGGAAATGGGCCATAGCTGGAGGCTTTATGGAGCCGGTAAGACTCTTATTGGCCGCTTTAAACCACCTTATAACAAGGGATGGGGGAGGAAATTAGATTCAGATCACAATGAAAGGTGAATCCACTTAATTTACACTTGGTAGGGGGGAATATGAGAAACAAAACCCAGCCATGTTTCAAGAGTCACAGCTATCTGAATTTTTCAACCCAGTTCTCCAGTTCTACAAAAATGCATGAAGTGTCCATAAAAATGTGCACTGAAAATAACAAGAAAAAACCAGTGTGTTAGAGGTGATTGCCTTACCAAATTGTGTATTATGCAAAATTGTACACAAACACAAAGATTAGGAAGAATTTGCGGTAAAATGATAATGAATTTTTATGACTTTCTTTTTTAATCACAAACTGATATGAAAATGTGGAGAACTGAACTTAATGCTGGAGAAAAGAGAAACTGAAATTGCCAGATTTCATGGGTCATAGCATAGAAGACCTTTGACTGGTGTCACTGGGCAGGCACCCTAGGAAGAAAGTTATGGTGCAAAATGTGGAGGTACCTTCTAAGTGATTTTGTGAAATGTGAGCGAGTGTGATTTGGCTTCCTTGTATATTTTATAGCACATCTCTCTGTGTGTAATGAATATTGTGTGATCTCCACAGCCAGGGATACTGGGATGTAGCTTACTTCCCAAGGTAAGCATTAGGCTGTTGTTGGTAGCTGTCTCTCTGATATTTTGTTATGCCACTCCCCACTCTATGGCAGCCATTTTGTGACTGGCACCACCGACACTCTCTCAAAATTCAAAATGTGTCCTCTGGTCCGAGAGGGTTGGTGACCCCTGGTCTAAGCACAACAGAGGACAGGTCAGCAGATGTGGTGACACTGAAAATATGGTGCTTGAGACTGCCTGCCAGAGTCCAACAGTGAGAAAGCAACCTCCTTACCTGTCAGGGACTGGGCAGAGGAGGAGTGGTGGAGACCACCTCCCCATCCTGACCCTTCCAGGGAGGAGGAAGAGGAAGAGAGTATAGATTTACAACAGGGGTTTGAGGGAGGTCGCAGCGCAGAGGCAGATGAGGGGACAAGCTGGGAAATCATGGGAGAGTTGGAACAACACTCAGCTGACAAGTCGTCATTAGAAAGCATTCCAGACCCTCCATCTCCCCGAACCCAGTGAGCCTTAAAGTAGGAGAGCAAAGAGCCCAAAGACAGAGGACACTTAGGAGCACCCATAGAAGATGATGATAATGAATAAGGAAGTGGGAGGGACGGGGTGTGGAGATTCACTCAGGACAATGACATTATCCAAGAGGCTGGGTTCTATAGCCTCTCTCTGTAAAGATTGAAATAAAAAAGGACGGTAATAAACTTTTCCTTGTCTTTATACTTTCTTGGGCAACCAGCCAGGAGCCACTGACAGCATCCTGAAACTACCTCTGCCTTACAACTTACAGCTTATTCCTCAGCCTTGGTTTAAAAACTACTTTATACTTAAATACAGTCAGGGGTAGGGTGGGGAAAATATAGCATGCAATTGCAAAACAACAGCAAGAGAAGTCTTGTCTTCCTACCACATAGAAGTCTTTTATACAACACACCCTCAAGCAGGGCTTGAGATGCCAGGCTTCTGGCTCAGCATGAAAAAGGACCACTTTGAAATCCATGCATCCATCGGGTGATGGGGCCATGTACATGATTTAGATACTTCAAAGGAGAAGAGCAAAAAAGAATCTGTTCAAGAGATGTCAATCAACATTCCTGGATTCCAGAAATAAATGGTAATATGAGGACCACGGTCTGGCTGCATTTTTTGATGGTATGTGCTGCTAGGACAGCCCTCTTGAGTGGGCTGATATACAGGGGCTGGGTTTCAGGCACTGTGTTTGTGTGTGTGTACCAAAAGCCAGGATGTCTTCTCCAGTTCAAACCCCTGGAAGTGAACGACTTTTAGCTTGAAGCTTATAGGACAGCTCATAGCAGTTGCTAGAGAGCAGGGGGTGGGGAGGAGAAAAGGCTGCCATCTCCACAGCCCAACCCCACACTATGTGCCAGCTCTTTCTAAAATGTATTTATTGTTGTTGTTGTTTAGTCGTTTAGTCGTGTCCAACTCTTCGTGACCCCATGGACCAGAGCACGCCAGGCACTCCTGTCTTCCACGGCCTCCCACACTTTGGTCAGACTCATGTTGGTAGCTTTGACAACACTATCCAACCATCTCGTCCTCTGTCGTCCCATTCTCCTTGTGCCTGCCATCTTTCCCAACATCAGGGTCTTTTCCAGGGAGTCTTCTCTTCTCATGAGGTGGCCAAAGTCTTGGAGCCTCAGCTTCAGGATCTGTCCTTCCAGTGAGCCCTCAGGGCTGATTTCCTTCAGAATGGATAGGTTTGATCTTCTTGCAGTTCATGGGACTCCCAAGAGTCTCCACCAGCACCAGAATTCAAAAGCATCAATTCTTCGGCGATTATAAATAAAATTTGATTATAAATTAAATAATAAATTTATTTATTAGTGTATGTTTTTCTTTTTGGAAATATACCAAAGAATAAAATAAAATTGGGATCCATCTCAGGATGGTGGAGGGTATGTTCACTGTGTCCCATTGGTGGCACTCACCCTTCTTCTGATAGGAAATGCTCTGTGGGGGGCAAAAATGGGAGGGGGTCGAGGAGGGTCAGTCAGCGGGGAGTGAGACATGTCCCTATTTTTGTCTGAGGAATGGTAGAGGGTATGGTATCCTCCAGTTGGAAACTGCAGTACAGGAGAGTGCTGAGAAAAAGGCTGCAGGACTAGATGGGCCACGGCCCTGATCCTGCATAGCTTTTCTTATGCTCATGTGATGGGCTGAAACCCAAGTCTCTGACAGACACCACAGCCCTTGGAACAGCACAACCCAACAACTCAGGGAAGTCCAAGATCTGAATCTCTAAAGGCCCCCTATGGCTTCGCTCCAGGAGACCCAGTGCTGCCTTTGTGTTCCCTTTGCCACTGCTGCTGTGAACCTGGTTCATACAGTTCCTATATCCTGATGTGGCCCTGACAGAAATAAGGAGAGGGATGCCCAGAGCTATACCATCTTGTTCTGCTATTCTGTCAGATATCACATGCTGAGAAGGAGCGGAGCTCTCAAAAGGGGTATTCTTTATTCATTAGCAGACATTTCCCTCCTCTGAGTCACAACCGATTCAGGGTCACAGTGCGCTGATAACTGCTGTGCTTCAAACTCACTCCTTCAAATGCAAAAGAATAAAATATTTTTTATGAAGATGCAACCCCCCCCCCCCGATCCCCTGTAGCTCTTAAAGATACCCTGGCAATTTTTGCAAGAATAAAAAAAGAGTTTAAATGAATGATAATGCTACTAGCAAAAAATAAAAAGCCCTTCTGTGGGGTGTGTGTTCTTCTTCTTTTTTAAAAAAGAAAACACCTGTGTGAATAATTCGGCAGAAGCTAGAGTCCTAAGCACACTCAAGACATTCCAGTTTCAATATGCAGCGTCTGTCTCAATCCTCCCAAGATAACCTTGCAAGGAATCACACAACTAAACCAATTTGGAAACAAACAAACAAACAAAGTAACTAGGGATTTCAAAGTCTGCAATGCAATGTACGTTTAATTTGGAGTAAGTTCTGCTGGGACTCCAAAGGGATTCATTTTTGAGAAAATGTGCTGTGTGGCTGCTAGACGTCCATAGGGAAGTGAAGACAAAACTACAAATTGCATGTAGCCCCACAGTTCTTTGGGGAAGTTTGCTCTGCTTTTAAGTGGAACACTGCTGGGAAGTTAGAGGGGCTTCTAAAGCCCATTTTCGTTCAGACTGTATAGCTCTTGAAATTCTCTCCCCCTTACCTGAGACATTTACCCCCTCTTGGGGAAATGATGGGAGTATTTCTGGCCACTTCCAAACTACCTGCTCCTTGTGAGTTCATCCTGTTTTGTTTGCTGGGTGGCTGGACAATGCCAGCTATTTACTGGGCATTAATTCTGATTTGTTTGTTTGGAGGCTAGGTGACCTTGTGTCAAGCAAAAGTTGCCCCACACTTTCTAGTGCATATCCTGTCAGTTTCCTTATTGCAAAAAACAAAAACAAAAAAAACCACCTCTGGTTTGGGGTGGGGAGAACTGGGCTCACTGCACAAGAGCTCCAAATCAACTTGAACAGGGTACCCTGAATTTGCCAGTATGTGATTGAATTCTTGCCAGAAAATAGAGACGGACCGGAAGCATCCTGTGCCTTTCCTCCAGCAAAGAGCTGGGGGAGGCGTCTGTCCCTGGAAAAATAGCACAAGGGCAAAGTGTCCCCCCCCTTGCCCTTGTGGTGTTTTTTCAGGAAAAGATTCCATGTGTGCTCATGAAAGTACTGTAGGTCCTTGAAGTCGTTCCTTCACCTGTGTTCCAGAAGAAACATAGCAGAGAGCTGATGGTAGAAATGTGACTCTTTACTACCCTGCGCTTGCTGCAATGCTAAGTGGGGCAGGAGGGGGGAGAGAGAGATCTGTTACTACAAACTTCTGCTCATGCCTCCTCATCCAGCAAGGTGTTCAGCTGTTTTATCTCAGTTCTTGGCAAATATTTTACCTTTTCCAGCAAATAGCTTTTTCAGCAGGAATGGCATCTAATAATACGGTACTTAAAAAGACTTGTTTTCCTCTTTTTTTGTCCAGTATGATTGCAACTAATGATAGTATTTATTTAACCAGACTAGTTTGTAGTGTCAAGCTGTTCTCAAAAAGCAGCTAACCCTGGTATGAGAAGGTAGGCGTTATCAAGCCTGTTATCAAGATGCCTGTCATTTTCCCAGAGCCTGAGTCAGCAAAAGGCTTAAAGCATTTTCCGAACTGTAAGCCGTTCCAAAGGAACAACTGAAATCAGCAGAAGGAGCTGCTTGCATGCTTGAAAGTTCGTGCTGCCAATAACTACCTTGGTGACCTGGATGGGCAAGTTGAGTGGCATCTGGGAACAGCCCATGAAGCATCCAGCAAGCAGCAATTTGATGAGTTACGAAACAAGGGCTGAGTGAAAATTGCTGTCGGTTTCACTGCCCCACTTGCAGGTAGTGTAATGGGGGAGCCCTTCCAGCAATTCAAGGGGTTGTTGTTTAGTTGTTTAGTCGTGTCCAACTCTTCATGACCCCATGGACCAGAGCACGCCAGGCACTCCTGTCTTCCACTGCCTCCCGCAATTTAGTCAGACTCATGCTGGTAGGTTCGAGAACACTGTCCAACCATCTTGTCCTCTGTCGTCCCCTTCTCCTTGTGCCCTCCATCTTTCCCAACATCAGGGTCTTTTCCGGGGAGTCTTCTCTTCTCATGAGGTGGCCAAAGTATTGGAGCCTCAGCTTCAGGATCTGTCCTTCCAGTGAGCACCCAGGGCTGATTTCCTTCAGAATGGATAGGTTTGATCTTCTTGCAGTCCATGGGACTCTCAAGAGTCTCCTCCAGCACCATAATTCAAAAGCATCAATTCTTCGGTGATCAGCCTTCTTTATGGTCCAGCTCTCACTTCCATACATCACTACTGGGAAAACCATAGCTTTAACTATACGGACCTTTACTGGGATGTCAGATAAAACTTAGCCAGGAGGGAAGTTCAGGAGGCTGACAATTGCCATTGCTTCCAATGAATGACACAGCAGGATAATGAAGAGCGCGTCCACATAGCAACTTCCTGTGGACTGCTTGTGCATGCATGTTTTGCATAGCATCCTCACAATATCATCCTGTCCTTTGGATGAAAGATGCAAGGGACTGGTTCATAAGCTTTAGCACCTTCAAGTGTTCAAAACACTTCACAGCACTGGAAGAACCCCAAAAGGATCTTCCTCGGGATGAGCATTTGGGGGCTTTGCTTGTTCCGCTGGGGGGCTGTGTCTTGAGAAAAGCTGAGATCCCATTTTCAGGAGACAAGCCCACAATGGTTCTTGAACTGGCGGCCCAGGAGATAATCAGGCAACAGGTCAACTTGCCTGCCACCACCCACCTCAGGCCAAAAATGAGGGAACTTTCAGGAGTTTAGCCGTGCCAGCAAAGATACTTCTTAATTCTGATGGACTAAAGTGGGTCAGGTGGAACCTCAACACCTACTTATGCTCCCAAGTCAGGTAGTTTACAGTCTGAGATGCAATTAGCAAGCTTATATGGAGTCAGAGCATTGGTCTAGCTAGTTCAATATTGCTTACACTGACTGGCAGCCGCTGTCCAGGGTTTCAGGATGGAGTCTCTCTAAGCCCTACCTGGGGCCTCCTGCATGCAAACAGATGCTCCAGCACTGAGATACAACCCTTCTTCTGCTTCTCAGCTCACTGATGAGTGCTGCTTGTCTGTTTTCTAACCCCAACTTTATGGAGAGCAGAGTCTGACACAGGGAAGCCACAGCCCAAGCAAACAGAGACAGACCCTCCTACCCAACCTCCCTCACAACGACCTCTGTAACTTGGCCCTCTGGGAAGAGAACCTTCCTTCGTTCTCGCTCTGCCAAACACAAAGATACATTTATTGTGCACTATGAATTATGCACAATAAAATATTTCCAATGGAAATACAGCAGATATAGTGGGCCAAGGCTTTTTGTGCAACATGCAAGAATAATATCCCGGAATTTATCCAGTCAGGCATTAATGTCATCACAAATAACAGTCATCTAAGCAGACCTTGCTAGGCCTGCCTTGTATCTCTTGCTTATCGTTCAGCAGGAAATGGAAGTATTAACAAACAATTGATTGTCACAGCCCAATTCTGTCTGAGTTCTAGGCCAAAAGTGGGGAGAGAAAAAGAAAAATTTAGAAGGGTTTCTTCTCCATTTGGCCACTGCAGAAGCTGACACGAATTTCAGGAGAGGGCAGCTGTATTTCTGGAAAGGGATTTAGTGGAACAACATCTGCTTTGCATGCAGAAGGTCACTGGTTCAATATCTGGCATCTCCATGCAGGAAATACTCCTAGTTTGAAATCCCAGAGAGCTGAAATTGATATAGATTATAGTGAGCTAGATGATCTGATTCAGTACAAGGCAGCTTCCTGTGCTCCTGTATCACCTGATTTATTTCCTTCTCTGTAGCACAGAAAACATAAAGGCAGAGAAACTGGACTGCGCCATTGAAAAGAGGACCTTTTTAAAAGAAGAAGAATTGAAACATATGTTTGGGGAAGAAATATTGTTTGGAGAGGGTAACAAACCAAGGTTTTGCATCATGCCTAAACCATCTCTAGGAAGAGGGGAGAAATTTGATTCCATTTACATTTAAAGGAAACTTACCTAAGGTAATTATTTCCAAAACAAGAAGCAAAACAAACCACAAAATTCTTCAATTTTTACAGCGCAATTCCCCAGCCAAGTAATATGTACAAAAGTGCATACAGTAGCATATGCATATAAAGTGTGCATTTAAATTAATAGAATATTGAAAACAATGTAGAAAAATGCATTATATTTGGAAAAAATAGCTTTGCAAAAATGTGTACATTAGGCAACAATGCCTGGAAAAATGTAGAATAAATTCACACTAAAATGTTAATGAATTATCCTGAAGATTTTATGTGTGTGTGTGTGTGTGTGTGTGTGTGTGAGAGAGAGAGAGAGAGAGAGAGAGAGAGAGAGAGAGAAACTGATGTGGAAATGTGAAAGAAACAAAAATTGACAGATCATCTCATCTCATAGACCTCTACAACTGTAAAAAACCTTCAGCGGGGAATCTCCTACCTGAGCCACCACTGCTCTTTGCAAAGCTGGAGTACATGGGCTGGAGTTGCTTCCAGAACCTAGTCGACCATGTGAGGTGGCATCATGCCCAAGAACGGCTGCCCAGTTGAGATCAGTTTGGATACCATCACTCTTCTCACGCTTGCTCTCAGTCTGGAAACAAACCAACAGAGACAGACATATTCAACAAATTCAACAATGAGATGGGTGTCTGTTTACCCCTGTTTTTGTTGAGTTGCCCTGTGTATAAGGAGATAAGGTGCAGACATCTGCAACATTTTCTTGCTTGCGTTTTCTATATTTGCTGTTAAATCAACAACGTTAAAATTCCAAGGGCTATCCGACAGCAATGGGTATGTAAATGAAATGGTGGCTTTGTTTGCCTTCACAGCGGAGACTTCCCCGCACCATGGGCATGTCGTGAATTGTTCTAATGATCGATGACCGTATGGGTTTTGACATCCTGTACCCATTTTATCAGATTATGGTTTTCGCCATGACCTATGGTTCAGACAAATCCATATATGATGTACCTGCGCAGGCCCCTGCCATTTTTGGATTTTATTTTGCCCTGGTAGCTCAGTACAGTACTGTTGTTATGGCTTAAGGCCAAAACAATAAATTTACTTACTTCTGATATTGCAGCTATGACATATGCCTGTCAGATACAAAGCCCTAGTTTCTTCAGCTAGACTGCCCTGTGCATTTTCTTCTGGCTTCACCCCCTCAACCCGGTTTTAAATTCATTCTTCACTAGTTACCACAACTCCTCCTCCTATTTTATAATGATGCCAATTCAAAAGGGACTGCTAGATCAGTACTAGAAGTTAAGTAGCAATCATGGGATTCCCAGTTCTGTATCTGCACCTACCATGATTGGAGGTGGAGCTGTTTGGAGGGGAAGTGGAAGTGCATAACCCTTCCTTTCTGGTGTTGCTGCTGACTGGGGTGTGTGTTTATGATGGGGAAATGGCTAAGGATGAAGGGGATGAGGTGGAGAAGCATCAGGCAGGGGAAAGTGATATATTCCTTCCACCCGCTGATTCTCCCTTGCAGTCATCTTGAAAGGCTTTTCCATGCTCATCTTAAAGGGTGAGACATGGGGTTGGGGATCCAGGAACTGGTGAATAGCTTTTGCTTCTGCCCTTGGCTTGGCTAAGACAGGGGTAGAAAAGCTTTTGCAGTCCAAGCACCTCACTCTCTTATGTTCAGCTTTCTGAAGGCTGCATGGCATTGATGGGTGAAGCAGGGCAATGGGTGTGACTCCTACTTTTGTACAGTAGGCTTCATTCCAGCCAGTCAAATGCCATCTGTTTCTACACTTGTACACACCTTGTACACAGCAAGAGGCTTTATTGCTATTCAAGGACACATTTCAGCCATCCAAAAGCACTCAGGGTGTGTTCCCCTCACATTCCCTCCAACATTTCTCTGACGAAAATAGGGATGTCTTTGTCATCACCATCCCTTTATTATGTATACCCCACCCATCTCGTAGGGTTGCCCCAGCCACTCTGGCTGGCTTCCAGCATCTATAAAAACACTATACAAGGCTGCCTTCCGATGTATTCTAAAGGTTGTAGAATTCTTATCTCCTTGGCTCAAAGGCTGCAAAACAGCCTATCCTCCAGCATTTCTCCAAAGAAAACAGGGATGCCCTAAGGAAAAGTGGGACATTCCAGGATCGAATCAGAAACCAGGATGAACTTTGTAAATCCAGGACTGTCCCTGGAAAATAGAGACACTTGGAGGGTCTAGCCTCCAAGAAGAAGTGGCTTGGAGGAGATGCAGATTTCTGGGCACAGTTGGTGCTGACCTTTATAGCCCTGAATGGCCTCGGTCCTGTATACCTGAAGGAGCGTCTCCACCCCCATTGTTCAGCCCAGACACTGAGGTCCAGCGCCGGGGGCCTTCTGGCGGTTCCCTCACTGAAAGAAGTGAGGTTACAGGAAACCAGGCAGAGGGCCTTCTCGGTAGTGGCACCCGCCCCATGGAATGTCCTCCCATCAGATGTCAAGGAAATAAGCAACTATCCTACTTTTAAAAGACATCTGAAGGCAGCCAGTTTTTAATGTTTAATGTTTTATCATGTTTTCAATATTCTGTTGGAAGCCACCCAGAGTGGCTGGGGAAACTCAGCCAGATGGGCGGAGAATAATAATAATAATAATAATAATAATAATAATAATAATAATATGCCCAAGAGCTAGACAGAGAAGCCTGAAAGACAAGGCCTGAAGCCAGACTGTGGCCTTTAAGGTTTCTCTATGTTGCCCTTGTGATTTTCCACACCCCTTCTTTCCCAAACGCCCAATGGCTCTGCTTTGCCCTCTGAACGTTTCCACCTAGCTGGAATGTATCCAGGGACTCTGATAAAGCCCCTAGCTTGAATGGATGGAGGACAGAAAGCGATGTGTGAGTGTGCACAGAACCTAGCCTCCTGTGCAAAAGTAAAAAATTGCATTAGTTCATACACCCACTTTTGCCTCTGACCCCCCCATAATGTTACCCAGACAGGAATGCATCCATGCATCTGGAGAAAGATGATATAAATAGTCACTGAACAACTTCTCTCCCCCAAAAATGCAGGCCCACATTTTATTTTATTTTTCGACATGCAGGCTGCCATGCTTTCCTCCAAGCAGATGGCGACAGCTTCCTTGTTAATATAACGCCAGGAGATTCACCTAAATGACAACCATCTTGATAAGAAGTAATTATTATTTCACTGGGGGGAAATGGTTTGAGTCAATGATTTTGTCCCTGTGAATCCTAACAACTCCCCTCCCTCCCCGAGCAAAATCGACATGGTGCCAAATGGGATTAAAGGAACTGAACAGGCAGAACCACAATGGTGGCGGCATAGCGTTGGAAACACACAAGGCACAATCAGCACTTGCAAGAGAAACTGCGTATTTATGTCAGGCCCAATTTGCTTCCTTTTAATGCCGCACACTTCCAACAGAGACTCACTGCCTACAACTGCTAATGTCAGAAATCCACAACAGTACATTTCGATTAAAATTTAACAGTAATGGCATGGACTAAATTTTACAATGCGTTTCATTCCAGTACAAAGAGGTCATTTATGGAATACATGTCAGCGACGCAGATGAATATTGGAGCTGGCATTTTGCGATGTGTGTTTCCCTCCCCTCGGGCTACAGATTTTTTTTATATAAAAAAAATAGAGGAGAAAGTTGAAGCAATGAAGCAGAGCAGCATTTCCCATCCCTTAAAGCAGGATTGGCTAACCTGTAGTCCTCAAGCTATGCCTGTATTTCCAACTCTTACTATCACTGACCATTGGCCTTGCAGACTGGGGGATTGTGGGAACTGCAATCCAGCAATATCTAAAGGGCCAAAGGTTAGCCACTCCTGCCCTAAAGCTTAGAACAGGAATAGGCATACTCCGACCCTCCAGATGTTTGGGTCTACAATTCCCATCAACCTTAGCTAATAGGACCAGTGGTCAAGGAAGATGGGAATTGTAGTCCCAAACATCTGGAGGGTTGGAGTTTGCCTATGCCTGGCTTAGAACTACCCAACTACCCAACCAACCTCTAATAAGTCATTTATACTGACTCTTTGCTGAACTCATGATTTTGGGGAGCCCCCAAACTAGAGACCACCAGTGGCCTTTAACCAGAGAGTAGATCAGAGCTTTCCAAACTTTTCATGTGGATGACCCACTTTCTTGATGTGCATCATTTTGTGATGAAGTATTTCAGTTTTACTAGTAAACCAGAGGTTAAACTAACCTCTTTCCAGCCCTGGCAGGAGCACGGGGAGTGTTTCCATGACACACCAAAGTCATTCAGGTTTACTAGCAAACCGGAGGTGCACAAAATTCCTGAGCATCATCTACCCAAATGACTTCTGCAAGGAAGCTGAGCCATTCATCAAATTCAGTTCCCACCTATCTGTAGTATCTAATGAAAGAGGAGTTTCGCCATTCTCAATCCTATTGCTGGCTAAGAATAGTGTCTCTCAGTCAGCTGCATTATCTAGACAAGATGCCCGTCTTTATATATTCTGCACTCATTCACTTGAACACACACCTTGGATGCATACTGACAAACATCAACAATGATTAAAACCCACAACCCACCTTTCAGTATGCATTGAAAGTATACTTTAAAAAATTTATTACCCTAACTGGGAGTACAATAAGATTGTTCACTTAGTTCTCAGTGAAGCGGTAAATTTCTGTCTCAGCTGTAAAATTCAGACTACTTGGGATGGGCAGGGCTGATGTTTGTTTACTTATTTAAAACATTTTTTTTTAAAAAAAATCCTACTCTTCATCTGAAAAAAGGCTTCCAGAGCACCTAACAATTATCAATAATAACATGGGCCCTGCCACTGGTCCCTAATATAAAAAACACAACATAAATGGAAAAGGAAGAGAAAAAAAGTTAACATAGAAGCTGGAATGGAAAGCATTCAAAGGGAGGAGAAGTAAAAACTGCTCGTTTCTTTGCAGGCCTATCTCTCCCTCTGCTACAGCCTGATGAATGCTCTTCTATGTGCACACAAAACACTCCATGCACTTAGAAATATAGCATATCAGGGATAGGCTTAGGCAAGAACACTTCTCCATGGCATGCTAGTTTTTTCTAGGCAGATTTTTTAAATTTCTTGCACGGAGGAGCATTCAGTCACTTCAGCTCACACTGAAGTGGTTGAATTCACACTGGTCTGAATTTCTACAGTTGTTCCCTCTAAGGCTACAACCATGAGGAAAGCAACAAAACTCCTTAGCTTTTGTTTAAAGGTTTTAACCAGCTTCCTTTAGCTTCTTCAGAGGACGCCTGTGGAACTCAAGACCCAGATATCTGTCCTTCTTCCTCACCCCTTAGAATCCAGGCTCCTAGAGCCTTCCATGTATTTGCAGAAAATGGCAAGCTTAGCTACCTACAAATGGTTTCTTCTTCTTTTTTTAAGCACCTGCTTTTTTTTTTTTTAAAAAAAGAAAACCAAATTGTTGGTTGAATTTCTGTACAGCCCAAACAACAATCCATTTGTCTGCAGCCTTGAAGTAGAAGCAAATGGTTACCAACCATGTGATAGCTTAAACCAGAGATGGGGAACTTTTTTTCCAGTCTAAGGGACAGAGTCTCTCCCAGGCAACCTTCTGGGAGGGTTGTATGCCTGTGGTGGGCAAACCAGAAGCAAATGTGAGTGCTGTAAGGGATGCGATTCTTACCTTTGTACAGGCTATGTCCCAGCCAAGTCAGAGGTTGCTGCAAATGTGCACATACACACATTCTCCAAACTGACATGCAAGGGGCATTATAATGGCTCAAGCTAAAAGTACGTGAGGAAGGTGCAGAGGAGAGCTAGAGATGCATAGGGCTTGGGGAGTATCCCAAAGGCCATACAGAAAAACATCAAGGGCCATATTTGGCCCCTGAGCTTGAGGTTCCCCACTCCTGGCTTAGATAAACAGAGAATCTAATGGCTTCCTTTTTCTCCAAGTGAAATTTTGAGCATGTTTTAAAAAACCCACCTGCCCAAGCAGATCATTTTCAACCCAGAGAACAACCCATTCCCAGAGAGCTGCAATGTACCTCTTTGTTTGCACTGTTCAATGGGAGACGGGTTTGGGGGCTGAGGAGCTTCGGGGGATCTTTATTCTTCTGCTTGTGGTCATGTTGGAGAGAAAGCAGCTGTGTTTGATCTTTAGGAAGAGTCCGATGAAGCTTCTTGCCATGATGCACTTCTTCAACTTTTTTCTAGGGTGGGAAAGAAGCAAGAAAACACTGTGAGGAAAGAGGAACCCAAAAATTTATAAACCCAATGGACTTTTGGCTAGGTCTGGTGAACCATCTCTTCCCTCTAAGGATGAGTCCAAATGCCTGAATCAGGTGCAGGGTCTGATTCAGGCATTTGGAACCATGAGAAAATGGTGGCTCAGAGTAGACATAGGGAGGACATGTGCCTAGTAGAATTCAAATAAGTAGGACCCACAACTAGGGATGTGAGGAAGCAGCAATTTCTGTCCTGCCCTGGGTTTGTTGCAATCAGCATTGCTTCCATTCCACTACAGTTCAGCTTCAGTTAAAACTTATGCTAACTGTCTTGCTACCCTCTGCGACTGAAACGTACGGAATAACCTGGAAAACCACCACCACCTGGGTTCCTCTTTTTTTTTCTGTTCACCCTATTTGCTTCTGAACGCTTGGGAGAGGAACAGGGTTTTGCTTTTCCATTTTTCTTTCAGGCTTTACATCTCACATTTGCCACAGAAAATGTGGAGATTTTCTCTTCTGCAAAACTACATCCACACCTGATAATTTTCCAGTTTCTTGTCTCCTTCCACTTTGCTCCACTCATCTTCATGACTTTGCAGGACATCTTTATCCTTCTCCATTTTGTTTTGAGCTGCCTTGATCTCTGGACATCTCCTTTCGAAGTCCAAATGCTTCCGAAGCTCTTCTCTCTTCTGGTGCTAAACACATGCCAGGAAATAATATTGGTTTCATTTCATCTCCCATCATAGATTGCTCATAAAAGGAATTGTTATTAAAGTCATACTGCTGCTATGGCTAATTCTGTGCAAACATGGCTTTGAAAACAAGGAGACCCATGCTCTACAATAGCTACTAATCTACAAAAGCTGGAAATGTCTTCTCATCTTTATTAACTTGTGTTGACAAGCTAACTAGTAAGTGGTCTGAAAGAAATTGCCCTGAAGTATCCCAAAAGAGAACAGCTTCGCTGGGAACCTCAAGATGCCAATGAACCCTTTGCTCTTGCCTTTGTGGTGGAAGCAAATACACCAGTAAGCCTTCCATCAACCAAAGTTTCCTGTTTCAGCTGATCTGGGAAACTAGGGTTATTGGCTCCAAAACAAGCTGGGATATGGAGGTGTTGGGTTGAAGTTGGCTTCATAACCTTCATTAACCAAACTGTCCCAGTTCATGTGAACTGTAGTCAGCTGAAGTGATCCTAGCTCATTTGCTTCCATCACAAAGTAGGCTACATTTGGGGCCACAAGATTCATTCATACATTGGCTGGTTAAACCAAGATGTGATAGTTTAAACTAGTTCATTGTCACTCATCAAAAAGTGTGAGCACTAACAATAACATTTATAAAGATAGGAGTTCAGTTCTGTAAGTGACCTACCTCAGCCACCAGTAGCCTTGCTCTAGAACAGAGTTTGGAATAGGGGCAAATTACTCTAGTGTAACCTGCACTTGCTTCCTATATTTTGGATGGCTCTGCACACATCCCTCCAAACTGAGACAAAGTTTATACACATAAAACAGCATTCCCTGCTACCTCTGTCCAGCAGTGGAGAACCTGTGGGCCTCCAGATATTGTTGGACTAGAACTTCCATCACACTTGATTATTGGCCATACTGGCTGGGGCTGATGGTATTCTACCTGGAATCTGGAGAGCCAGAGATCAGCCACCCCTGCCTCTGTCTTTCTCACCTCCACCGTACATTTAAAGAGGCATTGTGTAAAATGGTCACAGCTTCCTCCAAAGGATCATGGGAACTGCAGTTTTTAAAGGTCTGGAAGTTGTTAGGAGGTCCCTCTTTCCCCCTTTACAGAACTACAATTCCCAAGTTCCCTGGGAAGAGGGGCTAATTGTTAAACCACTCTGGTTTACAGTTCCCAGGATTCCTTAGGGGAAGCCATGGCTGTTTAGAGCAGTGTTTCCCAACCTTGTGCCTCCAGCTGTTTTTGGACTACAATTCCCATCATCCCTTGCCACTGGTCTCGCTAGTCAGGGATGATGGGAGTTGTAGTTCAAAAACAGCTGGAGGTACAAGGTTGGGAAACACTGGTTTAGAGCATCATGATGATGCTTGAGATGGAGTGCAGATGGGGACACAAGAAACATGGCTTCCTTTCTTATTTGATATTTGTAATGCAGTACTACTGTCATGCAGGAAAAAAACCAAACAAATCTGAATCCAAATCGTACATCCTCCAACTTTTTCCTCTGCAGCTTTTGTTCCACAATCCGTTTCTGCCTCTCTTCCGAGAGCTGCTTTTTGTACTTTTCCTGGTCTTTAAGCTGCTGCTTCTGGATCTGCTGCTGTCGCTGAGGTTCGGAATGGCTTTTGTTCTCTTGCTGAAGCCTCAGGAATTCGCGGCGGAGGGTGGATTCACCAGGGAGATTAACAATGGAGCTTAATTTTTTTTCCAAAAAAAGAGGAAATATCTGTTTGACTAACCATAATATTAAGGCGACAGAGCAAACACAGTGCCACTGGGGGAAAGCTTGCTGTCCTAGCTTACAGAAGAAGAATGTTCCAGGGAAAAAATAATCACAGAATCTCTCTCCCCACCAGCCCTCCTCTATATTTACAATGCCTCTGTTTTAACAACACTTCAGAATCCAGGCTAAAGCTGATTATCTGTTTGTTCACTGGAGATTTTACTTCACTGTTGCCTTCCCAAAACAAATTTTAGCATCTGTTCACACTTTATATTCATCAGCAAACACCGAATGGGAACAAGAGACAATTCAGATATATATATATATATATATATATATATATATATATGAGAGTTTTCATGGAATCCCATTTCGATGGCAAGGGACAGGGGGAGCACCAGGTCAATGCTTCAAACTCTAGTGGAGTTTCCCTCAAATTTTAGCAGCCGAAGTAAGATATCCAGCATGATTATTTTGTTTATTAGGAGTAAGAGCTGCTTCCTCTATTTCCATAGAATCCTAAAACTGCTTACCTGGTAGTAAATGTAATTTAACTTAGTGGGATTTGCTTCAAAGTAGGCATAGTTGCACTGTGAGCTTTTAAAGTCTGGCAAGCACAACCCCAGCCTCCTCAACTCTTCTGCAATTCCCTCAACATGGCAAATCATTGGGGCTTACTTCTGAGTAGGCCTATTTGGTTGAGGGGGTTGGTTGGGTCACAAACTCTGTGTCTTCCTTTCTCAGGAAGAAGAGGAGCTGTAGCTCCCTCTTCTCTGAGCGAGATAGATATGGTTGCTGTGAACCAACCCTGCTCACTGCATCTGTATCCTTCAGGGAAGAGAGAGAAATAGTGACCAGACGTGGCTGACGTGGACTGTGAGTGGTGGCAGGCGTGGACCAGATGGTAGCCTTATCAATGGGCCTCAGTGAGTGCCCAAACATGCCAACTCCTGATACTGGCCCTATGTGGCTCCTTCTTCCAGGGGAAGAGTTTCCAGGCCCCCTGTGCAGGCAATCATGCATGGGAAAGAGCAACTTAATTCTGCCGCTCTATCCAAAATAAGAACGCATCACAAGGAAATGACTCCAAAAACTGCTCTGGAAGTGTACAGATCAAACTTTGGAGTCATCTCTCTCCTGGGTGCAACCCAGATCTTATCTACAAATGCAAAATGTAACCTTGGTTCTCCTTCATCTTCATTCAGCTCATCGGCTTCTTCCTCACTTCCACTGTATTCATATTCTGTTTCATCTGAAAGAAGAAGGAAAACCAAATCTAGCTAGGAAACTTGACTGCTTTGTGTGTTACAATCTGCCCCCACATTTATTGCAACAAACGCTGGAAACTGTCAAACATTTTAAACATACGAGCATTCACTTGTTTTCTGTTTAAATGCTATATTATCTGATTTTTTATCTTACTGATCTGTAATGATGATGAAGTCTTGTGAACGCCTAATTGCCTAATCAATCTTTTACTAATATGTATATGTAGCTATAGTCAGCTCTCAGTGAAGTCCTACTTCAGTTAAAAAAACACAGCTTCACACACAAGCTATTTCAGGCACACAGCTAAAAATGCAGTATGTGAATGCTTTGATGCAACCATCACATTTGCAAAACTGTCTATCAGGTCGTGTGCTAATCAGGGAGCCAGAGTTGACTGAGGCTCCCTTCTGAATGTACATTCAGGGGCAAACCCAAGTTGGTTAAAGCATAATGTGTGAAGGTAAAGCTGGGACAGAATCCTGTCTGAAATTCCGGAGAGCTGCTGCCGTTCAGTGCAGACAATACTAAGCTAGATGGACCAATGATCTTCTCAGTATAAAGCCGCTTCTTATGTTCCTTTGTTCTCTTCCATGCAAAATTTTGCTAAGGTTAACAGGGAGGAAGCTGGCAGCAATGTATTTATTCAGTTAATTAATTTCATGAAATTGACACACCTCTTGATTGTAAAAAGCCTCAAAGCGTTTTACAAAAGATAAATCAGTAAAGTCAAGAAAAAATTAAAACCCCGCTTTAAAACATACAAAAGCTAAAATACCAAAACAAATAAAAATTACCTCAGCACCTGGGTAGGCTTGTCTAAACAAGAATGTTTTTAGTAGGCACCTGCTTGATCTCAAGAGACAGGGGGTTCCAAAGTACCACACTAAAATCTCATTCTGACAAATGTGGAACAGGTATTATGTAGTCCCTGCAGCAGTGCCAATTCTCCCAACTGAAGTGGTTGAATTGGCACAGGTTTGCTAAGGCGATCCCATAGGTAATCTGGTCCCAAGTTATTAAGCTTTAGTCCTTACCTTTCTCTCCTTTCTTCTTCCTGGTCCTATCTAGATGGTCTTTTAGCAAGATGCGCACCTGTCGTTCATTCTGCATGTCTCTGATAAAGGAATGTTTAAGCAGGGTATCTGTTGCTGGGCGATGCACGTAATTCTTAACCAAACAGGTCTCCACAAAGTTCAGAAATTTCTTTGACCTAAAAACACAACAACAACCTAAAGACTTCTTTTCACTCAGGAATTCTCCCTTGCAATTCCTCAAACAGTTTAGAAGAATATCTCAGCAAGTCTAAACTACTGCAAGGCACTCTATGCGGGGCTGCCCTTGAGGCTGTCCAGAAGCTGCAGCTAGTGCAAAATGCAGCAACTGGACTATTGTATCGCATCTCCCATCATGTGCGCATTACATGGCTCCTAAAGGAGTTGCATTGGCAGCCCATAAGCTGCTGGGCTTTGGTTTTGACCTACAAAGTCCTAAACAGTTTGGGACCAGGATCCCTAAATAAGAACTCTTCCTCCTTACTGCCTTGCACTATTGCAATGACTGATGAGGCCCTCTTGGTTGCACTGTAACCTTTGGAAATTCAGTTGGCGGCAACCAGAAAGTGCCCCTATCATGGAGCTATCTCACTTCTGAGCTTAGGCGTGTGCATCAGATTGGTGTCTGCTACTACATCCCATGCTACCTGCTCAGGAGATGTCAGGGATTGACCTTGGGGCCTTCTGCATGCAAAGGGTCATCTACATTGGCAGTCCTGTACTATACCCCTGAGTCACTCCCTTGCACTGCTTTAATGTAAACCATGTCTGCACAGAGGCCGTTGCAACAAGGGACAAAACTTCCAGTGCAGATAAGAGCTTGGAAGGAATCAATACGATCACAATATCTGGGATGCGTAGAAAGCTTTCAATAGTTTGAATCGAAACAGCTGCCAAAATTATGCTCCAAGCCAGCATATCAATGACCACTAGCCATGATGGCTATACAATACCTCTACTATCAGAGGCAATATGTTGATGGAAACCACAGGTGGGCAGAGTGCTGTTGCGCTCATGTCCATGATGCAGGTTGGTCCCTGTGGAAACAGGAAGCTAGACTTGATGGACCACTGGCCTGATTCAGCAGGCTCTTCTTATGTTCTTAACATTTGCCATTTAAGGGAAGCCTCTTACCATTTTCTGGATTTCAGTTTTGGGGGAGGGTTTCGTGGAATGAGAAACAGAGCCCTCATGGGATGCATGTCACACAATGCTGCAAGAAGAAGAGGAAGAACAAGCATGCATATGCAAATCTGTTAAAATGGATACCTTCAGCCTGGCTCTCCCAATCCTGCCATCATTTGATTTCTCTATATTTGATTGCATTGCATGCTTGATGAGAACATGTGAACAGACCTTGCTTAAAAGCACTGGGTTGGATCCAGACTTAATTGTACTTGCAACAGCACCAACGGGGTTTAGGTTAGTCATGACTCACAAGTCCCATTGATTTCAATGGGCCTGCTTTAGGTATGAGTAAGTGTGGTCTATTGTGTACAAGGCAATCTGAAAATGCTATCTATGTTGTTCTAGCTGTGATGTCACCTTCAGACAAATGCAAGTTCCTCGTGAGCTAACAAACAGCATACAACATTTCATGAGCAACTCGCATGCCTTAACTAGCGATTGATGGCAGCAAGGTGGCTGGCAAAACTTATAAGGCTTGAGTTTCTGACTGTGTGACATGATGTGAAAATCATCACTGTGCTGCTTGATCCATGTTGTCCCAAGTCTTCACTAGATGTTATAGCTATCATGTGATGAACATGCATATGTGAGCCAGCCCTTCCTCTTGCTACATGCTTGGCTCTTCTAGCAAGCCAAATGCATTTCCAGTTCTTACTTTCTGCATTTTACTTCATTGGCTGGAGTCTTGTTATTTTGTAAGATTCTGTGTATCATTTATCATGGAAAACCACAGCCTTCACAGCTCTGGGAGGGGTGGGTGGGAGAATGAGATTTGTGGAACAGGCAAGTATGTTGCCAGGGGTGGATTTAGGGCTGTGTGCTGGGCTTTGGGAAGGAGGTATGAGGCTCTGAAAGGGGTTTAGAGTCCTTCCATCTCATTCCCAAAGCCTAGTTAGCACTTTCCCAGCTTGGGGAAGGAGGTAGGGGGACTCTGGGACCCTCCTAGAGCCTATGTGCCTCCCTCCCAAAGCCAGACACCTCCTTACCCATCTTTGGGATGGCAGTGTTAGGGCTGCCAGTGGGAGGGGGGAGTTTGGGCCTTGCATAGGGTGCCTTAGTACCCTAGTCCACCACTGATGTTGCATTGGTTTTCCATCACAGAATGGCTTCAAAAGGGTTGGGTGGAAATTGGCTGCATGAATGAGTAGCAAAAAGTCCCTTGCTTTGAGCAACAGTGCTGCTGCTGCTATGTGTGTGTTTACCTCTAGTTACAAACAAATCTATTATTTGGTTTAGTAACCACAAGGACAATTTACTGGAGGCTATGTAAACTTGGAAATACACATATTCAGCCAATGTTCTACATTCAACAAGGGCACTGACATTAAGACTGAACATGTTATAGAAGGCAAAACAAAACTAAACTTACGAGGAGCCCCTTCGGCCATCTCGATAGCTGTGATTCCCAGTGACCACAAGTCACTCTAAAGGAAAACAGACAATGCATAAACATAAAGGGACAGTAGAGAGCAGGTTGGCACCACTTAGGGCCTACCAAGTTGAATGCAACTCAACCATTGCATAGGGATGGGCAAATGTGCTGATTTCACTTTCTCTTTTTCTCATCTTTCCAATCTTAAGTTAAATTAACCACATTTACACATCAGTCTGCATTTTTTTCAAAGGTCCTCATGAAAATTCATCAGCATTTTAGTGCAAATTTCTTCTAATAAATACATTTATGAATGCAATTTTGCCTAATATGCACATTTTTGCGGATCAATTTTTCCTAATACAATGCATCTATTTATGTTATTTTCATTCATGTATGCACACTCTGCTTTAGTGCATCCATTTTTGTACACTTCACCTTTCTGGAGAACTGCACTGCAAATTTCAGAGAAGTGCAGATTCCAAAGGATGGCTGTGCTTTGGTTTCTGAATCGTTTCAGAAAGTGCAAATTAGGTGGGATCAACTTTAAGTGCAAACTAAATCAATCCTCTCCCATACCTACCAATGTATGGGTATAGGGATAGGTTAAAAAAAAATATCAAAAAATTGTCCAGTAGCACCTTAGAGACCAACTAAGTTTGTTCTGGGTATAAGCTTTCGTGTGCATGCACACTTCTTCAGATATAGGGATAGCTGTTCAATCCTTTTAAGCCTACTTTCACTGGCAATTACTTAGGCTTAACCCCAGACAGAGTGTTTAATTAAGAACAATACAAATAAATTCTCAGGAAAACTGATATCTCTGATGAACAGGATCAGAGCTACTAATTTCCTAAACCCATTCCCACCCAAGCAAACCACTTCCATCCTCTCCCAATTGTCAACTGTCACTTCCCAACTGTCGTAAGTCTTAAAATGTTATACTCCAAGGGGTCTTCTCCTTCCTTTTCCCTCTCATCCAAACTCTGTCTATTACAGCAACAAAACACCTGCTTATTCTGTTCATTGGCCAAGGTTTTAAGTGAGAGCAAAGTGACTGAAGGGGAATCAGAACTGAGCAAGAAAACAGAGGGAGAAAACAACAAGGTGTGATGTGATCAAAACAAAAAACAGGGAGCTGACTTTAGATACAGAAGGGATGCTGTGGAAGAAATAGCCGTGGTCTGGAAGGCGGTGTAGGGGACAAAGGAGGGCTGGATACAGAAGAGTACATAAGGCAATATTTATGAGGTGGAAGACTGTTGTGGTGCAGATCACAGTGGTTGATTTCAAGAAGTGGAGGAAAAAAACAAACATCTTTGTTTCCAGAGCAAAGAAAGAAGTGAGAACAAAGCATGTTTTGGCCAAAGTGCTTGGAGAGGAGGTGGGCAGGAGGTCAGCCAGCAGCAACAGGACTTACTCTGTAGTCATATGTTGACTCTGGGTTTTCATCACAAGCAATGACCTCCGGTGCCATCCAGTAGGGGGTCCCAATGAATGTGTTCCTTCTGCCAATTGTCCTGTCTAGTTGGGCACTCACTCCAAAATCCACTGCAAAAGCCAAGCAGGCACAAGCAATGAAGCAAGCGAGGGGTGCGTGGAACCACACAGCTGGTTGCAAAAAAGCAGAGCACGACCACAGGGAAGGGCCCTCATATGCTCCTGGTGACGTGCAGCTGAATGCATGAACTGAATCCAGTCAAAACATTGTGCTTGAGGTGATGAGGGGGGACAAAATGCTCAGTTGATCAAGCGATTACATTGTCTCATGCCCAATGTACTGCTAAGTCAAAAGTCATTCAGCGATATGCTTGTTCTGCTGGTGAAATGTTTTGCACTAGTGAAACACCATTGCACAACCAACCTAAGCAGGTTTCTGGTACTATGTTGTGAAAAAGATTGCACAATCTGTTGCACCAGTTTCTGACAGTGCAGCTATTGCAATGCAGCTATTGCATTGGATTCTGCTCTTGCACAACAATAAAACTTGCATTAGCTGAAAATGAAAATTGGATATAGCCCATTTAATTGAGACTGATTAAAAACTTGGTCCAAGTGAATCAGGAAGGTGTTTGTTTTTTTTTAAAAAAAATGTTAATGCTTTTTAGAAATGTAAGTACTTATAACTCCACATTCTAAGAAGAGGCATTCCTCTTCTCTTAGGCAGGAGGGAATCACTTTTCAAACACCCTCTTTGAATGGACACTCCTAGTTCTTCATCACACAATGATGCTTCTTGCATGTTTTTGAAGGGTGAGAATGCCTCTTCAAATGCCCTCCTTTGAAGAGGCATCCTTCTTTTGCACATGAGGGAGTATCTCTTTAGAGATGGTGCCTGCTATGCATATGTAGGCATCATTGTGAAAAGTAAAAATGCATTTCCCCCCTTCAAAACTAATGCTTTTCTCGCCCACACATTTATGTGTATATAATACATCTAATTAATCAGTTAGAAGGACAGACAATGGCTGAACATATGCAGATATAGGCTTCATTTAGATGTACAGTAATGGAAAGCCATGGTTTCCCACTATGGCAAGAAACAATGGCAAGCCTTAAGATAGTGCATTCCCTCTCTCCTGATTTGTACTATCAAGGAAGAGGAGCTTCTGATTTTAAGTTAACCAAAGTTCCCCATAATGTCCAACCTTGGGGAACTATGGCTTGCTTAACGTTCAAGAGCAAGCCAGGATTAGAAACCATGGTGTGATCCTGGCTTGTTCTCACTAGCTATAATTAAATCAAACAGTCCTTTGATTTAGGGCATCACAAGGAACTGTGGCTTGGTTAAAATTGTAAATTGATGCTTCCAATCTCCTCACAGGCACAAACAAGGCAGAGAGGGAAGCATGTAAGCTTGAAGGTTTGCTGTGTGTGTGTGTGTGTGTGTGTGTACAAAATAAAGTGAAAAAAGAAGAACCAAGTTCAATATGTGCTAATTTATACATGATTCTTATAAATGCTAATACATATATGATTATTAATAACTTACTATGTTCTGTATAAACTTATTCCAAATATAAATATATTTATCTATACAAAGTCTGCGGCTATAAGCAATCTGTTCATATGTTGCAAGTGCCGCCACATATTATTCTCACCATGGGAAGCCATGGGTTCCTGTTGTCCCTGAGCTGAGCCCGTGCAACATGCACTCCATCTGAGCTAAGACTAAATATTCTATCTGTGGTGTTTGAGCTACTTTGATCACTTGTGCTGCCTACAACACTTGATACTGTGGGTGTCAAATTATAGTCAAGCTGTCAAATTATGTTGTCAAATTATGGGCATGCATATGTGAGCAAACCCTGAGGACAAAGGTTTAACAACTCCTTAAATCACACTTCAGGCTCCATCTCTAGTCTCACTGAAGGAGCTACAGGTGATTTTCTTCACTTGATGAGAAAGCTTCCAAGTGTGTATTACAAAGAAGGAAAGAAAAATTAAAGGGAAAGGTACCACCCCCCCTAAAAAAATATAATTCTCAATAATTCTGTATCTTCGTGACAAGGGATGGGTGGATCTGTCTCTTTCCAGGCCACATCCATTTTGCTGGCATACATTCACAAATCCATTCTGCCCTGTTTGTCTTAGTTAATCTTATACAGTGGTGCCCTGCAAGACGAATGCCTCGCAAGATGAAAAACCCGCTAGACAAAAGGGTTTTCCGTTTTTCGAGGCGCTTCGCAAGACGAATTTCCCTATGGGCTTGCGAGTCTTGCGAGTTTTTTTCCCTCCCCCCCCCTTTTTCTAAGCCGCTAAGCTGCTAATAGCCGCTTAGCCGCTAATAGCCGCTAAGCCGCTAATAGCGCTAAGCCGCTAAGCCGCTAATAGGGATGCTTCGCAAGACGAAAAAACCGCTAGACGAAGAGACTCGCGGAACGGATTATTTTCGTCTTGCGAGGCACCACTGTATTATCAAATTTCAATGAGTGGATATGCAAAATCATATTTATACAGTGGTACCTTGGGTTACATATGCTTCAGGTTACATATGCTTCAGGTTACAGACTCCGCTAAACCAGAAATAGTACCTTGGGTTAAGAACTTTGCTTCAGGATGAGAACAGAAATCGCATGGCAGCAGCGGGAGGTCCCATTAGCTAAAGTGGTGCTTCAGGTTAAGAACAGTTTCAGGTTAAGAACGGACCTCCGGAACGAATTAAGTACGTAACCAGAGGTACCACTGTATATGTATTTTATTTCAATGTATGCATTTCTTAATGTGTGCACCTTAGCGCTTTTAAAAAGGCTTTTCGAGCTGAGAACTGCACTACAGAATTCAGAGATGTGAGGAACCTGATTACATTCTGAGCCCCATTCTGAGTCTGGGGGCTGTGGATCAGGGTCTGCTTGCCTCAAAATTCACAAATGTGAAATCCTTCAAGTGTCCCTATTTACAACACTACAGTTACCTCTGAAGCTTCGCTACTCGTTGTGCGTTGTAGCAGCAAGGGATGCATTCAGTAGCACATAACAGTCCCCATCAAAAAAGACAAGGAACACATACCCAGCTTCACTTCAGCATTTTCTGTCAGGAGCACATTCTGCCCTTTAATGTCTCGGTGGATAACATGGTGAGCATGTAAGTGTGCTAATCCCTGGAAGATAAAAAAAAAAACCACACTGAGCTATCTTGCCCCTTCCTGCTTCTATTCAAACTAGACAACAAAGCTCGTATCTTGGGTGAGGAAATGACCTCTCCCACTGCCTCATTCATTCATCATCTAAAGATAATCATCTGGGGTGGGTAGTGGGAGGGAGGTCCTTGTAATAAAGAACATATTGCAATGCAGTTGACTGTATGGTGACTTGCCCAATACTGTTGACATTGTGCGCTGTCTAGATAGGCTAAGGATAAGGACCTAAAAACATAAGAACAGCCCTGCTGGATCAAGCCAAGGCCCATTTAGTTCAGCATCCTGTTCTCACAGTGTCCAGCGCCAGATGCTCTGATGGGAAGCCCACAATCCTCAGCAAGAGGACCAATAACTCAGGGAGATGACAGCACCCATGGCACATGCTGGCACCACTTACGTTGAAAAATACAGATTCTAGAAGCAAAATTTAGGTTGCTAGGTAGGATGTTTGTTATGTACTGAGTTGAATAGGATCCAAAAAGCAGCAGTCTGATTGGTCCTAGAACAATAGGATTCAGAATGCAGAAGTCTAATTGGTCCCAGAACAATAGGATCCATGATGCAGCAGTCTGATTGGTTCGCAGGAGCCACCCAATCCAGCTCCAGGTGGAAGTGAATCCGCAACCTGATTGGCCTACAGGAGAATCCCGGAATTAGCCAATCACGCGGGGCCCATTGTGTAAATAATGTATATAAAGCAGACATTTTGGGGGAACTTCCATTCCTTGCACTATGAGCTGAATAAAGAGCATGGAATCCACACTTGACTCTGAGTATATTTCAACATTGCAGTTCTCTGAGGTTTAATTTTAAGAAAGGGTGCTACCTCCATGCATGGGGCCAGTTGCTCTTCTAACATACTGTCTGGCTTCTGCCTCATCTCCTCACAGACTGCCATTCCATTGCCAAAGAGAAAGCTCACTGGGCTACATGGAATCCCCACTTTCTCCTCTCTTTCCTGCTTCTGAAAACATCAGAATTCCCCTGAAGAGTTGCTGATAACTTCCTCATTTTCCAGTAGCTCCATAGGCAAAGTCATCATAGCACAGCTCTTGAGTTTACACTTAGTACGTGTGATGGTGTCATATGCATGCCATCCCAAGTCTGACTCAAACAAAAATTAATTTTTGCTTCTGTCTTTCATGGAGGTGACTCCTACCCTGAGAACTTCTCTGCATATATATGCAATCCAGTCTTCTTTGAAACAGTTTCCTTTTGTCTTCTTCACCAAATCTGTCACAGAACCAGCTCCACAATATTCCATCACCAGCTGGGGAAGAGCAAAAGCACAGTTATTTATTGCTGAAAAGAAGAAATTTAAGTAACAGGTACATTATTATTTACCTGGCTGCAGTTAAATGCAACATTTTATTTATTTATTGGTAAGATCCTCCCCCTATTGTGTGGGCAGGTGGTCCCTCCCACTACCTGGCCTGATCACCTTGGCAACGTCTTTCCAGGTGGGATTGGGCAAATGGCTGAGGTAGGCGGAGACCTCCAGGTATCCCACCTGGGGGGAGGCGAAGCCAAGCCTGAGCTAATGGTGCCACATAGGGTCCAGGGGACTGTGCGCGACCACACAAAGGGCGCCCCCCATTTAATGTGGGGAGCGGTCATTACTTTAATTTAAAGCAATTTGCTTAAGGTTTGACCAGTGTCAATTGGTTTACCTGCCATGGCTTCAATATTGTATGCTGTTGGGTTTTGTGGTTTTATCCTGTTTTTACTGTTTTCTCATATGCCCAGAGAGCAATAGCTACTGAGTGTCTAATACATTTAGAAAATAAACAATCACTGCCCCTGGGAGACAAACTGTGGTTTGGGCATGCCATCTGAACTGAGTGCATGTTAGCTTCCTGTCCATGTATGGTTGAATAATTACTGTGTTCCTAGCACTTGCCAGGCGAATCTAATGGCTGGCAAAAGGGTGGGGACCACTATGTTGTTATTCCATGCCATCTCAAATAATGAATGGGCTGGATCTGCTTTAGAAAGTGACTGTTCAAGGATGGAAGAAGAGCATCTTTAAGCTCCTGTTAATACTAGAATTTGACCAGTTCTTAATTTTGGAGTGTCATCCACTTGGTCTTTAAGTATCACTTTTGCCACAGGTACCAATCAAGCACACAAAACAAACCCTGTAAACTAATTGGCAATTATTTTCAGCACATTTACCAGGTTTATTTATTCATCAGCAGCAATTTTTTTACCATGCCTTTTAGCCACAAGAGCTCCCAAAGTGACTTGTCTAATATCAGTTAAAAGAAACACACACAAGCCAGTTCCTGCTTGCAATCTAAAAGACACAACACATAAAGAAGAAAGGATGAGGAGGGAAGAGGAAAACACACATATTCAGACCCCAGTTCGTAAAAGCTCTATAGCAGCTCTTATAAAGACCATCTGGAATGGAAATGTTCAGAGAGAAGAGGAGGGACCAAATGAAGCTGGTCTCTCAGCCAAGCTGATGGTGAGATCTTGCTTTCCATCTGCCTGAAGAAATGGCTGTTGCTAGATGACAGCTGAGGACAGAAAGAACCAGATGGAGCAGGCGCCTTGGGAGAGCCATTGAAATTGCCTTGCCTCTCTCTCTGCTACAGCCTGATGGAATGGCTGCTGGTCAACGATATTAAAAACAAACATACTCATGCAGACACACACTGCATTAAGTTGCTAATGTTCCCGTTGTTTCCATCTTGCCTGTAATAACCTTTTAAAATATGTATATATAACTAAAGCACCTTCTAATGCCACAGTCAACATTTGCATCTATTAGATTCCTTTGCTCTGGTCACAACTGCTAATTTCATGGACAACTGTGCAAAACGGCAATTACAGTGGCCATCAGTCGGCTTCCAGATGGTCGATAACCATGGCTGATCTCCCTATGCAGCCACAAAGTTACAGGCATGGAGAAGACCTGAAGGCCAATGAGTCCCATGTTCTGCACTAATGTATGATCCTCCCTAACAAAATATTAGCCCATGTCTCCCAAATACTAAACTGCAGGCAGGATAAGCCAAAAAGCTTCCTGATCTATGCACTGGTGTCCCTTGTGAATAGAGGAAAAAGGGAAGTGCTTGCCTTCCCAGAACAAGCATGGTTCATCCACTCCTCATTCTCCTTATAAGCAGTAGCAGAAAATGTGGAGTGCCTCTGCTCACCTGTGACTGCTGCTTGGCCACATTGCTGCTGCTTGCTGCGAGGTGGAAAGGTCAGCCAATGGGGAGGCTGGTGCAGTGCAAACCAGTGTGGCCTAATGGTTAGAGTGCTGGAGTAGGACCTGGGAGAGCAGGGTTCGAACCTGTACTCAAACCATGAAGCTCTCTGGGTGACCTTGGGCCAGTCACCATCTCTGAGCCTAACCTACCTCACAGGGTTGTTGTGAGGGTGAAATGGGGGGGGGGGGGAGAGAGCCATGCACAACACCTTGAGTTCCTTTGAAGATAAAGGTGATATATAAATGCAATAGATAGAAATAAAAATAAATAATAGGATAACAATCTCCACTTAGAAGGCTTGTTGAAAGAGGAAAGTCTTCAATGGGTGCCAAAAATAATAGAAATGGTTCCTGTATGATATGTTTCAAATGGTAGGTGCCACCACACCAAAGGCTTGATTCTCATTTCTTGCGGAACAGACTTCCTGATAAGATGATATTTGCAGAGTGCAATGAGCAGTTGGGTATGTAAAGGAATTTTCGGAAATTCTTCTACACCCTGATTCTACTAACTGGTCCCAGTAGTGGAAGCTTCTACCAGTGCAGTGGAAGGGGAAGGGAATTGTTCTGAAATGCTTGCCCTGACAGAATGTTGGGGAAAGTGTGACACCGTATTACTCCCTTAGTTCAGGAAGCAAGGAATGAAGAGGGGAGAGGGAGAGAGAAAAAGAGAGGATATAAAGGAGCTCAATGGGGGGAAACCTCTATTCCCTAAATGGGCACCGAGAGTAACTGATTAAACAGGGACCTTTAAAGATGCACAAAGAGAAAACTGGATACCTACCCACAGCTGGTCATCCTGACCCACAGGACTTTTCTTTACAAATGCTCCATAATATGTTGCAATGTTCCTGTGATGGGAATATTTCTTCAACATGTTTATTTCCAGTTTGATTTCCTCTTCTTCATCCTTGGGCAAAAAGAATGGTGGGGAGATTACAGGGGCATCAATTTACAGCGAGAGTTCTCAGAAGCCTGACCCGAGCCCAGTGAAGAAAGTCTACTCAAGGCAGTGTTTGTGGAACTCACTGCCACAAGCTTGGAGAGCCTTAAAACGAGACTGGACAAGTGCTTGGCAAACAGGTCCACCAACTGCTAAGGGCTTAGTTGCACATGACTGTTATGTACTGAGTTGAATAGGATCCAAAATGCAGCAGTCCGATTGGTCCTAGAACAATAGGATCCAGGATGCAGCAGTCTGATTGGTCCACAGGAGCCACCCAATCCAGCTCCAGGTGGAAGTGAATCCGCAACCTGATTGGCCTACAGGAGAATCCTGGAATTAGCCAATCACGTGGGGCCCATTGTGTAAATAATGTATATAAAGCAGACATTCTGGGGAACTTCCATTCCTCCTCACCACTATGAGCTGAATAAAGAGCATGAAATCCACTCTCGACTCCGAGTATATTTCAATGATGTTAAATGCACTACTTCCATATGTCATGATGCTGATGGAAATTGCTCTCCAATGCAATGAGGATCAAAGCACCCAGAATTTGCTTAGGTAGTATCTAGCCTGTAAACAGCAGCAGGACCAATCCAAGGCATTTTGCTGTCTGAGGGAGAGAACCAAATGGTATTTTACACCTCACACATCATGGTGGTACATATTGCCCAAGGGTAGCCAAGTTACTCTGTAACCTTGAAGCAGAAAATCCTACAAGCACCTCCCCACCTCCCTGGCAGTAAATAATACTGGGCTCTTTTCAATGCTGGCCCTTCTCAAATTACACCCATTAATGGATATGCCTCACTTAGGTCCATTAATCTGAACTGTATGCTCTCTGCTCTTTCAGAATCAGTTTTCTGAGGCCACTGCCTCATTTTGCCCTACGGCAGAGCCGGCTTTGAGCAAACTGTTGTTCAAAGCAGCTCTGACATGCGAAGGAGATGTTGCTTGCTTGACATGTGTTATTTCTTGGGTTGATGTTTACATTCAGAAACCTATCTGAAACCCACCCAGACCTAAGGTGCAAAGCACATGCCTTTAACCTCAAAAGAAAGACATTCACATTATGGCTAACTTCATTTCCGATGACCTCCTCTATAAGTATTATTATTAGTATATATTTATTCATACCCCGCCTTTTCCCCTGACGGGGACACAAGGCGTCTTACAGATAAAGAAAGACAGCTAAAAACAGACAAAAAAAACCCCAAATAGTAAAAAGCAATTAAACATATCTATCTATCTATCTATCTATCTATCTATCTATCTATCTATCATCTATCTATCACATGACAACATTAACTGGCAACATTAATTCCACCATGTGGAAAGCCCTTGCAGATGATCACGGTGCCTGAAGACAGAGGAGCACAGAGAGGAGGAGGACCAGAGGAGGAATGAGCACTGGGAGGTGCACAGAGAGAAGAAGCACCAAGGTGCCTCTGCAGCAGAATGGCCAGACACCTTCATCTGCCCCAGCTGCAACAAAACATGTCTCACCCGTATTGGTTACAAAAACTACAGCAGATGCTGGAAATCTCCAAATGTTTGACTTTACCCCCAAAGGTACATTCTTCCATTGTGTGCTGAACCAAAGGTGAACTGTTCTGGAAGCTCTGCAACTGCCATCTTGGTAGTCAAGATAACCCCACAATTAATTGGTAGCTGTTGTAGCAATGAGCTCATATATGTTTATATGTGTTCGCTTTCATACCGGCTAATTAGCTTGCTTTGAAGTTATCCTTATTTGGGGGCTTGGGGTGTTGGGCTCTGAGCCCAGAACAGGGAACAATGTGCAAGATTTGGGTATTTGCCACATGCCCTCATCTGGTCAGGTGCTGCTTTGTTTTCTAAAGTACTTATAAATGTTGCTTAGGTGTAAGGACAAGATATCTCCTTACCACAGTGTCCTTTTGTAAACCTGGCAGGGTAATTTCCTGTAAGTCTACACCTTTTTGTAGGTGCTACTTTTTTTGAGAGCCTTTTTCTGGTATACCTGCACCCAACCACTCCCATGAGCCTTCCTTTGGGCCTGCAGTTCAGAACGCATTGTCTCCTGAGACAGACAGGTGCCAACTCAGAATATACTGTTAAAAAATATAATCACCACAAAAACAGCATAGCACCAGACCCCTCATTAAAAGCACATACTCTCCAACATTTTTCCGCTGAAAATAGGGGCGTCCCATTCCATAATGATAATTTTACTATTTCTACATCACACATCTTACTGGGTTGCCCCAGCCATTCTGGGCAGCTTCCAACATACATAAAAACATAATAAAACATTAAACAATTTTTTCTAAAAAAACTTCTCTATAGAGGATTGTCTTCAGACAGCTCAGAGGTCAGATAACTCCATACCCTCCAATATTTCTCCAATGAAAATAGAGACGTCTTAAGGAAAAGTGGGACATTCCAGGATCAAATCAGAAACTGGGATGATTTCTCTAAATCAGGGAAGTTCCTGGAAAATAGGGACACTTGGAAGGTCTGAAAACAGTCAGTTCTTAAAACCACGTTGGAACAAGACGGTCTTAGCCTGACAGCAGGACAACAATGAGCGAGCCAGTCTAGCTTCTCTAGGGAGGGAGTTCCAAAGTCTGGGAGCAGCCACCGAGAAGGCCCTCTCCACAGTGTGGCTGTGGGTGGCGGAACTGAAAGGAGGGCCTTCCCTGAAGGTATTAGAACCTGGGAATACAGTACAGTGGTACCTCGGGATGTGAACGGGATCTGTTCCAGAGCCCCGTTCGCATCCAGAAGCAAATGTAACTAGCGATGGCACATCTGCGCACATGCACGTTGCTTTTCACAGCTTCTGCGCATGTGCGTGTCGTCATTTTGACCGTCTGCGTATGCGCAAGCGGCGAAACACGGAAGTAACGCACTCCGTTACTTCCGGGTTGCCGCAGAGCGCAACTCGAATGCGCTCAACATGAAGCATATTCAACCCGAGGTATGACTGTACAGTCTTTCAGACAGCTTAGACTTTCAGACTGTTTGGACTTAAGTCATATAGGGCTTTATAGGTCATAAATGGCACTTTGAATTGTGCTCGGAAACAGACAGGTAGCCAGCCCATAGAGCTGTTGTAAAAAGGGAGCTGCATGCTCCCAAAGCTGAAGTTTCCGAGCACTTTCCAAAGGCATTACAAAGCATTATAAATCTTTCCCCAATTTTTCAAGAAGCAAAAGCTGTGCTTCGCATCCACCATAAACTCACTAGGTGGGCTGGATTTAGATTTGGAAGAAGGCTACCCAACAACCACCTGGAGCACAGGGCTCAGAGGGGTACCTGTCACAGGCTATCAGCTCAGCTTTCTGCAAAATAGTACAAAGCAGCTGGTCTTCACTTGAAAACCTGGCACCCATTCACTGCGAAGCCATTGCTGTGTTAACGTTCTTGTAAAAAAAAAAAAAAACAGGCGTGAAAATCTACCACAGATTCAACAAACAATGTAGCTGATCCTACTTAGATGCTTGCACGTTTATATGGAAGGGATAAACTGTGCATGCAAATTGTGCATCAGTGTTGTGAAATGGACTACAGTCGCAGCATTAAAATGCTCCCCCCCCCACAAAAAGACACCCATATGAAGCTATTTGGAGGCAAACCATAGTTCCATCTTGCTTGGTATTGTTTACACCAGGAGTCAGCAATCTTGGGTCTCCAGATACTGCTAGACTTCAACTCCTAACACCCTCATCCTTCATTGCCAGAGTGGTCAAGGGTGGTGGGATGTGTGGCCCAACAATATCTGATGACCCAAGATTGAGGAAGGATGTTCTACAACATGCGACGGCTGTTTTTCCTTCCCTACATGGAGTTGCTGGAAACTTAACCTGGGGACTTTCACATGGAAAGAGTGTACTGAACAACTGAGCTATTGTGCCACCGTTATTTCAAACGCAACCTCCAACTACACTTTTAGGGCTACTAATCTTGGGTATCTTACAGAGCCGCTCTTATTGACATAATGCATACAATAAAAAGCAGGCACCTTCAATCTTTTCAGGCCCCAGACCCATTTAGGGTCCAAATATGCCTTTGAAGACCCATCTCTTAATCTTCTACTATACATTTGCATGGTGGGAGTGCTCCTGTTGCAACCCACCTTGAATCAGGCTACGATCCACTGGTGGGTCCCAGCCCATCAGTTGAATAGCAGCCTTGAAATCCACTGTGTGAATTTACAATTAGTTTGCAGTACTTATCTGGCATTATGAATGGAGGAACACAAAGGAACAAGAGCCGAATGAACTAGAGTGTCTGGCAGCTGCCTTCGTTATATCCGTTTCCCCTCAAAAAGAAGAATGCAACCGAGACTTTGATCTTGTCGAAAAAGCGCCCTGCCCAGTTAATTCTGTCAGATAACAGGAAGTGCGGGCGCTGGGGAGATGCTTGCAAAAACCACACTGACTCTCATATCCAATGCAGCAGACTGAAAGTTCCCAGGCCCCTCCCAAAAGCTCGACACTGAAGCAGCTCTTCCTGACAGATGGGCAAATCGTCCCAGGGTGATCACCACAGCATCCTGCTGCCTGAGCAGTTTACAATGAAGTGGCTCAAGATCAAAGCTTAAAAATGAAGGGGGACCCAGAGCCACTAAGCTGCCAGAGTCCTTCAAACAGAGCAAACTACACTTCACAGCCACTTTAAAAGCCGAGGGTGCAAAAAAAAGGAAAGGAAAGAAAAGGCCTTTTTCAATGGCAGCACCTCAGTGACAGAGCCTTGTACCCAGAAGATCCCAGGTGTTGATCTGGGCCCTGCTAGGCCTGCAATGTGGACCACACTCAGCAGTTATGGTATGTTTTGTGCACACACAAGAACAGCCGTGATGGATCGAAACGGATGACGATGTGCAATGTCTGTCTCCCCTGTACAAGCTGATCAGTTTGCATTTCTGCTGCTTTTGATAATGGCTCACGGAGACCTTGGCATTATGATTAGAAAAGCAGCCGTGTCGCCTAATCAAGAGTGAGAGCATAACTTGTTTTGGCAAAGCAATGCAAAAGGTCCCTGAGCAGGGAACTGATGATGCAGCAGGGGGTCCCAATTGGTCAGATTTCTCCCTCCCAGGTCAATCATGGTAATTCATAGTCCAGTAATTCAAAAACTCCAGTACAAAACCTTTGACAGCTACCACCAGTCAGAGAAGCCAACACTGGGTCAACCATCTAGCTGGTAGTAGGGAGCCCAACGTATCCACTCAGATTTGTAGTCCTGCCACACCAATTTGCAAGCTGGGCGGCAGCAAATAAAAACTGTCCCCCCCACCTCTTTCTTCTTTTAAACAACTGGTGGGGTGGGGAATTGAAAGATGTATTTGCATCAACAACTTGTGGGTTGCCGGCCTGTCTACAGTGGCCTAGATTTCACAGAGCAAACAGCTGGTATATGCAGGGGGCAGTGATGTTATGAAAACGCAGCAGGGGCTGGAGTGAACTGACAGGAAATCTTCTATTTGCTATCTCTGGAAACAGATAATCACCCAGAAATAAGTAGGAAGAGGCTCCATTGCTTCATTATTATAGACCAGAAAAATATACACAACTAAGCATCATCGACTGCCATGCCCCAATTGCACAAGCATGATTGAAAATTGGACCAGCTGCCTATATAACCATCCTCAGTTGCCTTTGGAAAAGGGATGTGTGGTGCAAAGAACTGTATTTATACAAGCAGATCATTTTCTCCCATAAAGAAGCCATAATTTTAACACTCAGGGACGGGTCCCTTATAACGCCCCTCTTGTAACTTGTAGTATTAACCAGTAAACTCCTAACAACTCTCAGTTCTCTGGGCAGTTAAAAAATGGCTATGCTAGAGTTATAAGCATGCATATAAATGCATATATTTGTGAAAATGGCAAACAGAGATGCATTATATTAGGAAAAGATTGCTTTGCAGAAATGTATAAAAATGAATATTATATATTATATATTATATATTATATATTATATATTATATATTATATATTATATATTATATATTATATATATATTATATAAAAATGAATATATTATATGTATAAAATGAATATATTAGGAGAAACTTAAACTAAAATCTTAGGAATTTTCACGAGAACTTAAAAACAAGCCAGCAAGCCAGCAAACAAACAAACAAACAAACAAACAAACCCATAAGCTGTTAAACTTGGGGAGCTTAAATTTAAGGCTGGAAAACCAAGGCTGGAGGAACCAAGAGAAACTGAAATTGCCAGATGTTGCCACCCCTAAACAACCTTCTGTTCCATTTCTTCTTCAAGCTAGAGTGTAACAGAAAGCTAGAAACTGCTTCTTTTCCATAGAACCCCCTCACCACTTCCAGAAAAGCCTGGTGGTCTCTCTGCTCACCTCCGTCACATTCATAACCTTGATTGCTGCAAGCTGCCCAGTCTTCACATGGCGACCCTGGGAAGGCAATAAGAACACAATACAGGCAAATAAGCACACAATGCTGGCATAATTATGCAGATTAATGACCTGTGTAAGCCACTGAATCAAAGCACCAATTTTTCAGCAGACACAATTTTAAAACTGCTCAGCTGAGCGAAAGTCATTTGTACAGCACCTGACAGTGGTCACAAAAACTTCTAGGATGATAGTCCATGACATGGCTAGCAGAAGCTGAAAGTGAGGATGTGAAACCCTCACCCTACATCTGCCTACGTCCTGTCCTTTGGGTGATACTGAAAGAAGATTAGACAGATTTCTGGAGGTAAAGGCTGTCAAAGGGGAACAGCCATGATGCCTATGATCTGCCTCCATAATCAGTTATGCTTCTGAATGACAGCTGCTGGAAACCACTGAAGAGGAGAGCTGCTGTTGCAATCAGGTCTTGCTTGCATGAGCTGGGTTCAAGGTTCTTGTATTGATTTATAAAGCCCTGACAATTTGGGTCCAGGATATCTCAGGGATTGCCTGAAACCTTATATATCACTGAGTTCATTTGCAGGAGTGTCATTGGTCATCCCCCAAGTTGGCAAGGCTCATTTGACAACATTGAGAAATCAAGCTTTTAGTGTCATTGGCCCAGCCCTGTGGAACTCCCTGCCAATAGAGATTCAGTGGGCACCTTCTGTGCCAACTTTTAAAAGCCTGCTGAAAATGTTTCTATTCCTCCAGGACTATGCAGCTAGTTAAGAATGCACCCCCCACAATGGATCTACAGTGGTACCTTGGGTTACAGACACTTCAGGTTACATACACTTCAGGTTACAGACTCTGCTAACCCAGAAATAGTACCTCGGGTTAATAACTTTGCTTCAGGATGAGAACAGAAATCACGTGGCGGTGGCGCAGCGGCAGTGGGAGGCCCCATTAGCTAAAGTGGTGCTTCAGGTTAAGAACAGTTTCAGGTTAAGAATGGACCTCCAGAATGAATTAAATTCTTAACCCAAGGTACCACTGTACTGATGTTTGTTTTTAATTTCCTTTTATCTAGTTTTTAACCTTTTATGATTTCATTGTCTGGTTTCACGCTTTTATATTGTTGTAAACAGCCGTGATATATTTTTCATGATAGAACAGTATATGAATATATTTATAAATAAATAAAAATACAGCCTCCCCCGCCCACCTCTAAGTCAGAGTAGCAGACAGTGCTCTGATTGGCAGATTGTTCAGATAAGTAAGGAGTCTGAAAAACCAGTATACTCCAAATTCCAAGAACTCAGGAAACTGTCTGATACCAGGTCAATCTACTTTGTCCATCTAGTGCAGTGTTGTCTGTTCTGACAGGCAGCAGCTGTCCAGGGCAGTAGAGTCTGTGGCTGTTGGGTCCCCAGCAATGGCAAAGATGGAATATCAGGTCCACGTAAATACTGCATCCCACATGCAGACAGGCCGCACAGAACAAGCTTCCATTGACAGTGAGACTGAATGTTTCCTAGGATTCCAACACCCAAAAAGTGTTCAGCACCCTGACACCACCACCAAAGCTTCTGACCAATTTTGGGTGCTAACGCCCTTCCACCAGCAACCCTCCATGCCCCATTCCTCATTGTAATGCTTTGGAGAGGCTTCCTGGGGGATGCAGAGAGAAAGAGGAGATGGGAAACATTATTTCTATGAATCTCCTCACACGCACATACTTATCAGTGTGGCTGTCTGTAGCAGAGCTACTCCTACCATTGGGCTAAGTGAGGTGACTGCCTCAGGAAGCAGATGCTGGGGGCGGGGGAGGTGCATGGCAGTAGACCCCTTGCTGATTTTAAGTTCCCATGACCTGTCCTGGCCACCCTAAACTAGACTGCTACTTCAGGTGCAGGGGAAGATGCTAACACTTCACTGGTGCTGTGTAATGGACACATCAACACCATAGATTTAAAGTACTAAGGTACCATTTTGAAAGTCATGGGAACTGTCACTTCTAAGGGTGATTAGAATAGTTAGATGCCTCTCAGAACTACAATTCACAGCACCCTTAGCAAACTACAGTCACCATGGGTTGTTGTTGTTTTTTGTGGGGGGTGGGGTGGAGGGCCATGACTTTTAAAGTGGTATAACAGTGATTTCAGTGTGAGGTGTGCATGTGACCTGAGATTCCACTGCCATCCTGTATGTATGACTTCTGTATCTAGAATGGAAAATGGGCAGCACCATACTTTTGCCCCAAGCAGCAAACTGTCTGAGACAGAGGAGATCTGCGCTTATTTTGTACCCAGCCAATGCCACTCACCTCCACATTGCTTCCTACCACAGCTCCTGCTCCTTTATGGAAAGCCATTGTTTGCAAATGTTTCCAGGCATTGAAAACTTCACAGTATAGTACGAAGCCCTTCCAGACAGGCTGGCACCCTCATTTAAAGCCCAAACTTTCCCTGGCTATTTTCCCTGGAACTTGAAATGGTTAATATTCTTTTTCTTTGAACACACACACACACACACCAGGCTTCCATTGCAATAAATGGCCCATTTCTCAAGGATCACACCATTTTAAACCCAGAGCAAATGATTCACATCGCCCATTGTGACAGCTGGGCTGGGGGTGAAAATCCATCACTCCGTGGCAGTTAATTAGCAAGGATCTTTCACCATAAAGTACCCAGATGAGTCCTTGATGGGTTTATGCAGTTCTGATGAAGGACTGTCCCTTTTGTTTTAATCACCTCCTAAGAGAGCCTGGGAAGGAGGGAGAGGGAGAAAGAGATATGCTGGTATTATAAACTCCCAAAGGCAGGCTCCTATTGTTTGTGTGTTCTTTGCTTTCTTGATTCAGCATAATCAAATCAGAACAGAGAGATTGTGTTTATACCATCACTTCACGGATGCAAAGCACAGGTAAAGTTTGTAATTATAACAGGTGGTTTCAGTTAGGGAAAGGGCCTTAGCTCAGTGATGTTCTGCCAGGGTTCAATCCCTGGCAGATCCAGGTAGAACTGGAAAAAAAACTCCCCATCTGGCATCCTGGAGAGCTGCTGCTAGCCAGTGTGGACAATAGTGTTCAAAATTCTCATTGTTCGGGTGCATTTTGCGACAGGGAATTTCATTAGCACGAGCAGTTTCTGAACTCTGGGAACAGTACCGCACCTAAGATTTCAGATTAAAACTGCAGAGTGGAAGGAAAGGAGGACCTTTTTCTGCCTCCCTGCTTCCAGCTATTCTCTGAAGACTGGAGAAGAGACCCTCTTATGAATATTAGGTGGGTGGGCAGGGGAAGGATTAGACCATGTGAAAAATGAACATAGTATTTCAGCTGCAGTTCATTCATCTTCAGCTTCGTATTCTTGTTATAAAAAAGCGTGCTTAGAAATTCCATTGTTGTGCCCATAACTTAGGTTTAAGCTCCTAGCTAGCTCCTAGCTTTCATATCTCAGTTTCTAACACTAACAATACTGAGCTAGATGGACCAGTGGTCTGACAATTATAAGGCTGCTTCCTATATTCATAATCTTAAAGGACCCCTGGATGGTTAAGTCCAGTCAAAGGCGATCATAGGGTGCGGTGCTCATCTCGCTTCAGGCCGAGAGAGCCGGCATTTGTCCACAGACAGCTTTCTGGGTCATGTAGCCAGCAGGACTAAATCACTTCTGGTGCAACAGAACACTGTGACAGAAACCAGAGCGCATGGAAACACTGTTTACCTTCCCGCCACAGCGGCAGTATCTATTTATCTACTTGCATTGGCATGCTTTCGAACTGCTAGGTTGGCAGGAGCTGGGACAGAACAATGGAAGTTTACCCTGTCACGGGGATTCAAACCGCCAACCTTCCAATCAGCAAGATTCCAAGAGGCTCAGTGGTTTAGACCACAGTGCCGTCCTTCATAATCTTACTATGCTATTACTATAGAACTGAGTGATCCATAATAGACATTGTAAATCACGAACTGTGGAGAGACTGAAAATGTCAGTCCCAAAACTGTAAGAAGCCAAAGTTTGACACAGTTGTATCCCAAAGAGATAATCTGGTTTAAATTTAGCAAATGAGCACAGCAAAGTTCAAGCTGCTAAAAACTGTTTCAAAGCAGATTCTGGCCTGCTTCTCAACAATTAACATGAGTCACCCATCCTACAAGTCAACTAGGGCTGCTTTTCTCACATTGCCATCGTGTCAGAAGCACGTCAGTATTCAGAACTTTACAGGTTTGTGAAGACTGAGTGCATTTAGGCAAGGCAGGAGCAGATGCAGCATGGAAAAAAATGGGAAGGGGTGTAAAAAAATGACTTGGTCAGAAGTACACAGTAGGGTAAGCGACCAAACCCGAAGAAGAAGGAACCTACCACCAAGCTTGGCTAAGTATTAAGAATGCCATGGCATTTTAATAGGACACAGGAAGGAATTCTCCCCAACTATGATTTTGGTTTCCCCACACACACTGTATGAGACAGTACATATGACCACAACTGAAGATGGAAAGAGTTGACAGAGGAGACTTATACTATGAAATTAGAGGAATTGCTTTTGGTGATGCTGTATCCGCCTCCCCCAACAATAGGCAGAGGAACCACGAAACTTGTTTTGCATTAGGTGTTGCAGTTTGCATCTTTGTAATGACATTGTATAAAGAGGGACTACCAGGTGGCCTAGTGTCATAAAATATCCCCCTGAATGCTAAATTCCCTCCTTCTCTCTCTCTCCCCCCCACACACATTTTAACATTCAGGGATTACAACACATTTCACTCTAACATATTGAAATAGCCAGCATTTCCCACATAAGAATACAACCCAAGGCAGCAACAAACACTGGCTTATGAGGGCTTTCCTATTGTCTCTTGTGCTTGCCTGAGGATGTTTAACCTTAAAGAAATGGGTGTTGATGCTCTAGGGGCAGGAAGACCACATTCCTTTAAGGGCAACTTTCCAGAGGCCACATGCCAGTAGTGGGTGGGGCCAGAGGCAAAAGTGGGTGGATCAATCAATGCAAATTTTTCCAGGGTACACCAGGCTGCTTTCTTCACACTCCCCTCCTCCTCCTCCTTGGGATGTCTGCATTTGCCCCCTGGCCTGCCTTGCCCTATGGAAAGAGGATAAAAAGGTAAAGGGACCCCTGACCATTAGGTCCTGTTGTGGACAACTCTGGAGTTGCGACACTCATCTTGCTTTATTGGCCGAGGGAGCCGGCATACAGCTTCCGGGTCATGGGGCCAGCATGACTAAGCTGCTTCTGGTGAAACAGAGCAGTGCACGGAAACACTGTTTACCTTCCCACCGGAGTGGTACCTATTTATCTACTTGCACTTTGACGTGCTTTCGAACTGCTAGGTTGGCAGGAGCAGGGACCGAGCAACGGGAGCTCACCCCGTTGTGGGGATTCGAACCGCCGACCTTCTGATCGGCAAGTCCTAGGCTCTGTGGTTTAACCCCCAGCTCCACCCGCATCGCATGGAAAGAGGATAGTCCCAGGTAAAAGGGCAGCCTGGCCCTGATGCTACGTGCCTAGCAGTGTGTTTTGGCACAGAGGAGAGACCTGTGGGGAAGGTGGCAATCCCTGTGCTGTTCTTTCTGTGTGTGAGATGCATAACTTGTATTGACCTTCGGTGAAGTTTAAGCAGCTTAACAGCGTCTAGAGCTGCAACATCTGGGCCCCAAAGCATTTCCTTCCATTGTAGAAGTGGAAATGCAGAATGTGTCCTTTGCTTAAGGTTTCTTGAAAAGAGAGAGAGGGGGGAAAGCACAAGCAGAAGGAAGTATGAAGAGGAAGGAGTGGAATGAATAGAAGATTCAAAACATCACCAGCACCAAAATGCTCATAATGACACTTTGCATGGGGTAGCAGTGGGGGACGGCCTCTATCATGTGCTTGCTGCCACATCAACTATACATCTGTCAGTATATTTGATTTAGCATTTCAGTTTTAAAAGGCTGTTTTTTTAAAGGCTGAAGAGAGGTTGTTAAATAGCCACACCCACTAAAATCAGTGGTGTTTTAATTCTGATAATGATTAAATAGGGACAGCCCATGACATTTCGCTGTCTCCGATGGAAAACCCATCTATAAACTGAATGTGGAGCATAACCCAGTTGGAAGCTCTCCCAAACAAGCTTTCTTGAAATGGTCCTAGCACAAAGGTTGTAATTCCACTGCCCTGCTAAAGCTAAGCAGCAGCAGGGCTTATAGACATCATAAATTTAAAGCCCTTTCAAAGCACTTGGCTTTCCCAAGGGAATCCTGGGAGCTATAGTTGGCTAGGAATTGTAACTCTCTTTATTATGAAGTAATAGACCCAAACAGGTAAACTACAGTTATTGGGATTCTTTGGGGGGAGACCATGTTCTTCAAAAGTGTGTTCAGTGTGCCAAGGGCCTTCTGGCGGTTCCCTCGTTGTGAGAAACCAAGTTACAGGGAACCAGGCAGAGGGCCTTCTCGGTAGTGGCACCAGCCCTGTGGAACGCCCTCCCATGAGATGTCAAAGAGAAAAACAACCACCAGACTTTTAGAAGACATCTGAAGGCAGCCCTGTTTAGGGAAGCTTTTAATGTTTAATAGGTTATTGTATTTTAATATTCTGTTGGAAGCTGCCCAGAGTGGCTGGGGAAGCCCAGCCAGAAGGGCGGGGTATAAATTATTATTATTATTATTATTATTATTATTATTATTATTATTATTATTAGATATTATCAAGGCGTTTAGAAACCAAGTCTTATGAGGAACGGTTGAGGGAGCTGGGTATGTTTAGCCTGACATAAAGGAGATATCTGAGTGGAGGGCTGTCACATGGAGGATGAAGCAAGCTTGTTTTCTCTTGCCCCAGAGGCTTCAAGTTACAAGAAAGGAGATTCTGACTAAACATTGGTAAGAACTTTCTGGCAGCAAGAGCTTTTTGATAGGAGAGCAGACTCCCTCAGAAGGTGGTGGACTCTCCTTCCTTGGAGGTTTTTAAATAGAGGTTGGATGGTCATCTGTCATGTATGATCTAGTTGAGATTCCTGCATTGCAGGGTGTTGGACTAGACCAGTGTTCCCCAAACTTGTGTCTCCAGCTGTTGTTGGACTACAACTCCCATCATCCCTAGCTACCAGGACCAGTGGTCAGAGATGATGGGAACTGTAGTTCATAAACAGCTGGAGACCCAAGTTTGGGAAACACTGGACTAGACCCTTCCAACTCCACAAGCCTATGATTCTCTGTTCCTGCCCCCAAAGAGTGTGTTAAATGTGTTTTAAATGTATGATGTGGACACGTCCGTACAGAAGAATACTATACTGAGAACTGAACCTTGCTCTAACAATGGCTGCAGGACAGTATATACCACTGCACCTGGGGGCAGCAGGATCGTTCAGAGATTAGCAAGGCAGAGGACATGGTACACACAGCTCTAATTCCCAGCAGAAAGAAATAGATGAGCAGCTGAAATGAAATGAGTAGAGTGGTTTGGCTGCCACTGCCTGCCACTCAGCCATGCACCCACCCCAGCAACTTCTGCTTAAGGCAATTAGAATTCTCAAGAGGAAAAACAGCTGACTGGGCAGTTCCAAGAAAACAGCTAAATATACAATGGCAGCAGCCTGACCTAATGACTAAACAAGAAGAGAAAGAGAGAGGGAGAGAGAGAGAATGCTGCTCTTTCTGGCAGCATGAAAGGAACACAAACAAGGAACACAAGCTTTGCCGAGACAATAAATCACATACTTGGGATGCACGTTTCTTGGTCCAAACAACAAAATGACTTCCCCAGATTTTGCAAGGCGAAAGTAAAACTTGCAACCTGGAGACTGATTTGAAGATTCGGAAGCCAGTCTTCACCAACTGCTGCCTTCTGGATGTTTTGAACTACAACTCCCACCAGCTCTGCCCAGCACTCTGGGGGCTGATGAGAGTTGTAGCCCAAAACATCTGGAGGGTGCCAGGCTGGGAGATGTTGCTTTGAATTGAGTTGGGGGATCCTTGGCCACTGAGACATTGCTGAGCTGCAACTCCCATCTGGGCTTGGGTCAAAAATTCCCCACCTTGGCTTTAAAAGCACCCACTGAATGGGGAAATATGAAGGTTTGTGACATCTTCCATCTACTTTCCTACCTTGCTATCCAGATGTGAACTGCAATCCCGCCCCCCAAATCTCTACCTTAAATAATTGCATTTTTGTGATCACTTATCTGCAGAAGCAATTTGGCCTTTCTTTTTTGCAAATGGACTGCTTGAACAGATTTAATAAATCTTTTATGTTAAGATGGAAAGGGCAAACATTAAAGGAATGCTATTTCTCTTTCAGCTTATTCTTTTTTTAAAAAATTGTCAGGCTCACTGCAAACTACATGTGTGGACACTGCACGTAAATAAATCATGGAGTCTGTTATCTAAATTAACAGTAAATTTATTTTATAAATGTGTCTTTCCTTATATATTTTGGGGTGAATGTTCTCAAGAACAAAGTTATAAAAGCAAGATGTCTGAGCAAATGCAGCGTAGCAGAAATGATCTGTAAATTGTTTATTCATTGTTGTTTTTTCCATTTAAAATCCCAAGTTTCTTTTAAAGAAAACAACAGAAGAGAAACCCTCATAAAATTTTACTCAACAGAGCCAGAATCTTTCTGGCATCAAAAGAATGCATTGCTTTTTTTAAAAAAAAAGAAAAAAGAAAAAAGAAAAGAAACTAGAGAGAAAAAAGTATTTTATCATATGATTTTCTCTAAAAAGAACTACCCCTTCTCTGACTAAATTACTTAAGTGCTACTCAAGATGCAGTTGTAAGGAACAAATCAAGTTCCTGAGTGATGATATAAGCAATATATGTGGATTCCCTCCCGCCCCCACCCCCCCAGGGCAAAATAACGTGTTGTTATTTTGCAAGCCAAGCAGAAGTCAATGAAGGGCTGATTAAACTTGAACATATATCTTGTGTGTGGCTTTGGTCATAAAGCATGGAGCCAGGGACCAATTTATAGTGAGATTGGCATGGCACTGTTCTACGTTCTCCATGAGAGACAATATGCTTCTGAATACCCGATGCTGGGAATTGCAGGTGGGGAAGAATGCTGTTGTGCCCTGGTCCTCCTTGCAGGGTTCTCAGAGGCATTTGGTTGCCCACTGTTGAGAATAGGATACTAGACTAGATGAGCCATTGGCCTGACCCAGCAAGGTCTTGTTATGTTACTATGAGAAAAGTGCATCTTCAGCCACAACAGGTGGCACCTTGCATGATGCTGCAGATAACCAGTGGGGAGCAGTTGCAGTTTCCAGGGTCTCAGACTGAGTCCTATGTTGGAAAAGTACATTGCATCTGCTTTTCCTCTAGAAGATCCCTCATTCAATCAACAGCATTTCCAAGGAGCAGTAGGGAAGACTTCTGCCTGAAACCCTGCTGCCAGTCCGTGTAGACATAACTAAGGTAGATGGAGCAAACTAAGCTTGTGAGCATGCTGAACAGCAAACAGGCACAGGCAAAACAAGATTAAGATGAAGAACAAGATATCCTTCCTTGGAGATTTTTTAAGCAGAGGCTGGGTGGCCACCTGTCTTGGTTGCTTTAGCTGAGATTCCTGCATTGCAGGGGGTTGGACTAGATGGTCCTTGGGGGTCCCTTCCAACTCTATGATTCTAAGTCCCACCATCTGCAATGGGTTTAATTAATTTTGGTTAAAGACACTAAAAGCTGCAGTACTGAACTCAAATTTACCTGGGAGGAGTAACCTTCATTTAACTCGGGACTTGCTTCTGAGTAAACCTGCAGAGGAGTGTCCTGTGGCTTTGGTTGGATCACACACAGGGTAGTTTTAAGTGACTCATTCCGTTAGGGCAAGGATTTCGTCCCTGTACAATTATGGAACTTCTGCCTCCTCCCTGGGAACTCCCGGAAAGCTCCAGATTTGGGGAGGATGCATTGTACATGCAGGGGGAGGAGAGTTCCAACGCACAAGCATGAATCCTTGTGCTAACAGAACGAGTGCATTGGGTCCCGCCCACAAAGCTATCTTATACTGCTCTCCCTGTGCGTAACGGTTTCTTTTCTGGCTTGTGGAATAAACAGGGTTCTGTGGATTTGATGGGAAATAAAGCTGTCCTCTTCCACCACAAAAAGGATGCCAAATGGTAAAGTGGCTATATCCATAGGACTCTGTGGGAGTCCGAAGAGCCCTATGCTGATCTTTCCCCAGTGACTGTGGTGGGATTGAGACCCTCTGCTGCAATAGGATATGTGCCATTAATAGGCCACATAAAGGGCCTTCTGATTATATAGTTTCTGGATGTGTTGGCAAGGAAAGAGTAAGAACCACTTCCAGCAAACCAAAGGAGCGGAAATGCTACATGGTTTCCTCTCTCTCTCTGTGTGTGTGCGGTTTCCTCTAAGTTGTTTCCGTCTACTGGTCCTAGACATTGTTGGGAAAGGAAAGAAAACACACACACACACACACACACACACACACACACACACACAGTCTTTAAAAGCTGTTAATAACTATGCTTGAAGAGGAAAGCCCTTGTATTCAGGGTTTGACACATGCTAGGACAATTAGTGTGGCCATCTGCAAAGGAAGACCTAAAACTGTGATGTACCATTTATGTCTATGGGGGAAACAAACAAACGCTAAAAAAATAAATAAATCAGGATTGGGCAAACATTTTACCTACTACTGGGTTTGGGAGGGAAGGAGACAATCAACCCCACCACCATGACTTTCTTTGAGCTGCCATTGTGGCTAGAATCCACAGGTGCTCTTGGCCTCCATGAATTTGTCTAATCCTCTAAAGCCATTCAAGTTGGCGGTCATTACGAGCAGCTCTTGTGTATGAGCAAATTCCATAGTTCAGCTCTGTGCTACTTCCTTTTGTCTGTTCTGAATCTTACAACATTGAGCTTCACTGGATGTCTAAAATAAGAACCCCTTACTTCAACTCCATATGAGAAACCTGCCCTCCCTTTTTCTCCAGGATCATTAGGAGGTTTATTTGAATTGTTGCTTTGGGAGCCATTTTCAGGCTACCAGACAATGGTTTAAAACTTTTAGAACACCGATTGGATGGTTGACGGGGGCTTTTGACCAAAGCAATGTAAAGGAGCCATCTAACTTTTGTTTTCTCCTAAAGGTCACTGAGTGGCATAAATCAGCCAGTCGTCTCCTACTGTCCCTCTTGGTAACTCCACAGCTGTCCTCAGTTGGAGTGCTCAGTTGCAGAAGTGCTTGCAGCTCTGTGGCCAAACCTACACTTTGTTTGCAAGGGAGTGCCTGGTTTGATTCCTGACATCTCCACTTTAAAGCAGATCTCAGGTAACATACCTGATAAAGTTTTTGGAAAGCTGAAGGGACCCAGAAGACAGGGCCAGAAAGATGGACTGACATTGACATTAAAATGCTACTTAGGGCCCCTCCATGCAGGCGTTTTATTATGAGTACAAAAGGTTCTTGATGCAACCATGGTGGGTCTATTCTGATAGAATAGCTGTTCTGTGGTGCTTCCCCAAGCTACTGCATTAGCCACATTTACACCATCTTTTAAAGCACTATGATACCACTCCAAACAATCATCATGGCCTGCAAGTGCTACAATTGGAGAGTAGCTTTCACCAAAGACATCATGGACTTTGAAGAAGCACAAATGCAGGATGAAAGGGAGAAACATGCTAAGAGGAAGGCTCTTGGTAAACCCTCACTGTGATCAACTCCTGCCCAAAAACCTACGTCCCCACTGTGGAAGGGCATGTGGATCCAGAATACAGAATATGACAGTCATGTATAGACACACCAACCATGTCAATGGAAGACAACCTTACTTGGCTATGAGTGATCACCAAAGAAGAAAGAAGTAGTTTATTAAGGGTGCTGAGAGTTGTTAGGAGTCCCATATTCCCCTCACAGAGCTACAATTCTCAGAGTTCCTCATGAAGAGGGATTGGTTGTTAGACCACTCTGAGAACTGTAGTCTGTGAAAGGAATGGGGACTGCCTAAAAACTCTCAGCACCCTTAACAAACTACAGTTCCCAGGGTTCCTTGGGGGAAGGCATGACAAGTGGTATCACAGTACTTTAAATGCATGGTGTGAACGTGGCAATTATTGCCGCACAACAAAAGCAGGGCAAAAATAAATCAGAAACATTATTGGTAAACTTCACAGGTGCAAACGGTATTCAAAGCATGATCGTGTATGACTGCCCCAATAGCACCATGAGCAGGAACCATCATGAATGTGCATTGAAAATGGTGTCTGGAGGGGCCACAGTGGTGTTAGTGTAGGCACTCTCTGAGCCACCTCACCCACAGGACTTAACCCTGAGATCAAACGCTTTCCAAAAAAGCAAAGCTGAGACCATATGAGATCAATAGGCAGGAAAAGAGAGGAGTGCAGGGCAGACGAGGCAGCAGTGGAGAGAAGGATGGAGTGGGGAGGGGGAAGGAGACTGAAGGACGTGTTGTTGGGAGAGGAAGGAGGAGGAAGTGGTATTGCACCAGCCCTGAAGAAGTATTTGTTTATTGCAAAGATTTCAGGGATTACAATAAGTCTCTGTGCAGCAAGACATATATTTCTGCCCCTTGTGGTCAAGGCTGGACAGAAGATTTTTGCCCTCCCCAAAACAGTAGTCACAAGTGCAGTATTTAATGTTTCTCTGTGCAAGAGCAAAGGGGCACTCTCACAGACACAAGGGTGCAAGCTAAACCTTCTCTCTGCGCTTGGGGACTACAGTGACTATTAAAAGTAGCCTCTTCTATTTGCATAGCCCCACCCCTTTCATTTGCATAAAATGGATTCCTCTCCATACGCCACCACACTTTAATAGGAAACAAAGCTGTCTTTTCCATTGTGAGCTTGGGAAAGCTTTCTTCAGTCATGGTAAAGAAAAACCACTTTGGAGAGGAAGATGCACAGTATCTGACTTGGGACAGAATAGCCAACTGCAGTTTTTAAAAATAAAAAAGTAAAAGACTCCTGGACAATTAAGTCCAGTCTAAGGCAACCATAGGGTGTGGCGCTCATCTTGCTTCAGGCTGAGGGAGCCGGTGTTTGTCCACAGACAGCTTTCCGGCTCATGTGGGCAGCAGGACTAAACTGCTTCTGGCACAACGGGACACCGTGACGGAAACCAGAGCACACGGAAACGGCATTTACCGTCCCACCACAGTGCTACCTATTGATCTACTTGCACTGGTGTGCTTTTGAACTGCTAGGTTGGCAGGAGCTGGGACAGAGCAATGGGAGCTCACTGCATTGCGTGGATTCGAATTGCTGACTTTCCAATCAGAAAGCCAAAGAGGCTCGGTGGTTTAGACCTCAGTGCCACCTGCATCCTTTAAAAAATACCTGGCTCATGAGTAAAAGCAGGAGATCAGGCAAAAGAACATGCAACTCTGTCTTATGCTGAATCAGACCATTAGTCCATCTAGTTCAGTATTATCTGAATTGAATGACAGCAGCTCTTGGGAATTTCAGATGCAGAATCTTTCCCAGCCTGAACCTGATATGTCAGAGATTGACTTGAGGACCTTCTGCATGCAAGACAGATGCTTTACCACTGAGCCACAGCTCTCTCCTGAGTGAATGAATATATGGGAGGAGCCTAGAGAGGATGCCAAGTCAAAAGGGTGGAGTCTAATGATTCCATCACAGCACAAGGTCAAATGAAACCATTTTCTAAGCCCTCAAAATACTGGATTTATTCAAGAAAGTACTCAACACTGAAGGTCAAAATGCAAAGTGGGTGGAAAATATACCTGGCAGTTGGTAATGGTATCTAGGGGAGGCATGCAAGAAGTTTAAGGCTCAAGGCCACAGCCCAATGCATTTGTCCTTCCAGCCTGCTCCTCCCCCCCATTCTTTTTGCTCTTGGGCGTACATGTTTCTTAAATTTAGCCTTCCAGTAATTGCCTCTGGCGCTCCAATCTGCTCAGGCTTTCTGCACGGCACACAAGCTGCTTTCACACTTCATAATTTAACAAGGCCATGCGATCCATTGCACTCTGCCCATATTTCTCTCCCCCCCCCCCACCGCTGCCCAAACAAAAAGATAGTTTTATTTATTTATTTCTCTGCTCCAGAGAAAGGCTAGTCTCTTAGTTGGCTGCTTTTACACAGCCCCAGAAACACCATAAGCGGGGGAAAGAAAGTCGTTTCAGAAACAAAAAACCAAGAGCTCAAGTCTTTCCTCCCCAGGATCAAAGGACGGGTCTTGCCATGCTAACCGTAAAAGTCTGCCTGCTTCAAACAGGACACTCCTCTATTTGAAGGCACCCTCTAGTTGAAGAACTGTCCAGTCTAAGCTGCTTCTTTCTGCCCAAAGGAGGGTTTGTCCAGTGTTGTTGTGCGGCCAAGCTAATCTGCAATTAATTTTAAATTGCTCACAGTTCATAACAGAAACGGAGAGAAAACAATGCAATGTCAACAGCAGCAACAACACCACACCCTCAAAAGACAATGTTCCAAGTTGTTGTGGGTTTTTTTTAGTCCACTGGCAAGCATCTATCAGGGATAAAAATGCATTCTCATCATGACATGCCTGCTCACTTGATTTGTCTCCCAACTGTAAAGGAGCCTGGAAGGAAAGTCACGAGACCGGGACTAGCAGAGAATGAACAACCAAACAGCCAGGGTGAAAGATCACCTACCAATCAAAGAAGTGGGGAGGAAATGACAATGAAACCAGCAGTGCACACAACAGCTTTGTTGTGGATCAGATGGAAATCAGTTACATGACACCTTGCAGGAAAACACAGTTAACAGTTTACCATGAATGCACAGAATGTTCCTGCTTTGCTCAACAACATTCTAGCCAGCAGGCATAACAAACCATAATCTCTAGCTTGGCATTATGACTGAACTGAGGACTATGGCTTGTTTGGAGTAAAACAAGCCACAATCCCCAGTTCAGACATAATGCTAAGCCAAAGTTTGGTCTTGGCTTACCAATCATGCAAAGCCAATCATGACTTCTGGTTCATAAGGAATGCTAAGCCAAAGGCCATGGTTTGTTGCTCTTGCTGGTGAGAAAGGAGGAGTGCAGCAAGAGTGAGTGCCACATCCACAGGCCACCATTAAATAGGGTTTACCCATGGGCCATTGACTCAATTCAGACTTTACTCCAAATTGTGGTTTGTGATATTTAGAACCCACACCATGGTTTGAATTTACAAACATATAGCAGGCACAAACTCCTGGACCACCGCCTTGCCAATGTTGGGATTCAGGGCACAGCCCTTCAATGGCTGCGCTCGTTCCTCTCTGGTCGGGGACAGAGGGTGGCGCTTGGGGGAGAATTGTCATCGGGCCACTCCTTGGTGTGTGGAGTGCCTCAGGGTGCGATTCTCTCCCCGATGCTTTTTAACATCTTTATGCGCCCCCTCGCCCAGCTTGTCCGGAGTTTTGGGCTGGGTTGCCATCAGTATGCCGATGACACCCAACTCTATCTGTTGATGGATGGCCATCCTGACTCGGCCCCAGACACACTGACCAGATGTCTGGAAGCTGTGGCTGGATGGTTACGTGGGAGCCGGTTGAAGTTAAATCCTTTGAAGACAGAGGTCCTCTGGCTGGGATGGGGCGATATGGGATTGAGGGGGCAACTCCCATCTCTTGCGGGGGTGCAATTAGTGCCAGCACCGTCTGTTAAGAGTTTGGGTGTAATCTTCGATACCTCCCTCTCTATGGAGGCGCAGATTACAGCTATAACAAAGGCAGCATTTTTTATCTCCACCAAGCTAAGCAGTTGGCTCCTTATCTCTCTCGCCCTGACCTAGCCACTGTGATCCACGTGACGGTCACCTCCAGACTGGATTATTGTAACTCGCTCTACGTGGGGCTGCCCTTGAGACTGACCCAGAAACTCCAGCAGGTGCAGAATGCCGCGGCGAGACTCCTTATGGGGTCTTCGCTGCGAGATCGCATTCACCTGGTACTATACCAGCTGCACTGGCTCCCGGTGGAGTACAGGATCAGATTTAAGGTGCTGGTTTTAACCTTTAAAGCCCTATATGGCCTAGGACCCTCGTACCTACGGGACCGCCTCTCCTGGTATGTCCCACAGAGGAACTTACGGTCTGCAAATAAAAACATCTTGAAGATCCCAGGCCACAGAGAGGTTAGGCTGGCCTCAACTAGAGCCAGGGCCTTTTCGGCCGCGGCTCCAATCTGGTGGAATGCTCTGTCACAAGAGACCAGGGACTTGACATCTTTCCGCAGGGCCTGCAAGACAGAGCTGTTCCGCCAGGCCTTTGGTCAGGGCACAGCCTGACCCCCCTCCTCTGGCAATCTGCACAGAATTTTGCTTATTGGTTGCCATAAATTTGATTTTAATTAATTTTTTATAATGAAATGTTTTTAGAATCGTTGGATTATTTTGATTGTTGTTAGCCGCCCTGAGCCCAGCTTCGGCTGGGGAGGGCGGGATATAAATAAAATTTATTATTATTATTATTATTATTATTATTATTATTATTATTATTAAACCATGGTTTTGATGTATCTGTTTAATTATTATTTTTCCTCGGCTCAGAGCTCACCTTCATAAGTTCACTCCTGTCCCCAAGGTGCAGCAGCTCATGATGCACAGCAGTGGTGTGTCTGTGAATTCAGAAAGATAAGCAAACCACCCCTAGCACAAATGGTGGCTTTAAAACCAGCTTTGAAACATGGTTTCAGATCTGGACTAAGGAAGCCCTCATGAACTATGGTTTGTAAGCAGGTTGGCTTGCCAGACCAAGGTTTGGTGTAATGTCTGAGTATAGCCATTATGTCCAGGATTTCAGTTTTGTCAATATGCCATGAAATATATTGAGTTTTGTTCATTACCTTATAGACTTGCCCGTACGTCCCATTTCCAACAACTTGTACTAGTTCAAATATCCCTGCTGGATCCTGAAAAAAATAACAATCAAGAAACACGTTGATTAATTTTACTTAAAGAACCAAGCTATTTTCTCCTATATGATTCCATCTCTTGGATTATGAAGAATTAGGGGTACAACTTATTTGGAAGGTCTCCTGCACAAGATTATTTGAAATGAATGGGACCTGCACCATAGCCAGTTGGGCACATATGCACACACGGTAGATGTGTTCTATTGCAGTCCTATTCTGGTGCCATCCAGATGCTTGCATGGCCCATGGTCAGGGGTGATGGGAGTTGTAGTCCAGCAACATCTGGAGGGTGACAGGTTGGGGAAGCCTGCCTTTTTCAAATTCATTGGGGTGAAGGAAGCATTTCCTCCAAAGAGTTAATGACGTAGCTATGTTAAAAGCCATGTGGGCCAAAGCAGGTCCTGGAATGTGGAAATGCCAGTGTAAGGGAGCCACAGCTATTCTTGTAAAGCATGGAGAGAACAGAAAATTAAACTGTGCTCAACCTCACCCAAGCCAAAGGCAGGCAACCCAGTTTTCTAAAAACAAAAAGTTTGGAAGGAAGATCATGGGGAAGCCTGTCCAAAATCACAGAGGAGCCAGTGCCAAATTGTTGCAGTACAAATACTGTACTCTGGGGTTTCAAAGGGCAGTGCCTAAAAACTTGACCAGCAAATGTTGCTTCATTTGAGACTGCAAAAGAGGATTGTTTAAATTAAGGCTACCAGATCTTTTTCAATGAGTCTGGGGACGCTTTTCAACTTCAATGGATTTTGTATGGGGACTGATTTGTAAATCCGGGGACTGTCCCCGGGAAACGGGGACGTCTGGTAACCTTAGTTTAAATATCACCTCCTGAATTTAGAAGTTGGATCTACCTGCTGCTTCTGTCAAGGTCACCAGCTTGAAAGTAAAAGAAAACTATCCAAAAACAGTTTGGGTACTTGAATGCTTACATTTCAGCAAGACAGCAAAGCCAAAAGGACAATCTTGATAACTAAAAATGTGCTTTTGTCCTGATGTGGTTGATTTCCAGCTATTATCTTGCAAAGTCTAAACAATGGGTAGGTAAACTAAGGCTGGATCAGGCCCAATTGCCTTCTGCATCCGACCCACGGACGGTCCAGGAATTGCCGCATGGATCACTAGCGCGCACATTCTTTCCCTCTCCCTCCCATGGCGGCGGCGGCAGCAGCAGCACCTCCTCCCTCCCTCCTCCTGGCTTCTCCCCACCCTGCCTAGAGGAGGAAGGGGGCTGGGCTTTGTTGGTGCCAGCAGCAGCAGTGCTCGAGTGACCGCCATTTTAAGCAGCCCCTCTCCAGAGCACTTTCGCGCACCGCTCATCATCTTCCCGCCACCAGCTCCTGCCACTTGCAAGACACAGGTAAGCAGCCACCTGGACTCGTGGTGCTCTTGCATCATTTCCCCCCCAAAAATATTGTCTGGCCTCCCACAAGGTCTGAGGGACAGTGGACTGGCCCCTTGCTGAAAAAGTTTGCTGACCCCTGGTCTACACTAATGTGCAAGAAACCCTTGACGTTCCATTGTTCATTTTATATACAAGAAAGTTTACCAGTAAAAGAGTTTTGGAACAGCAATAACCTTCAAGTCAGAGAGAAAATACTTAGCTGTTTTATCCTAAAAAATAAGAGCATCCTGATTACATCTAATTATTTAACTTGACAGATTATTTGGGAGGTGCAGGGTACTCTTTACAAAAGAGAAAGTGGGTTGTTTCCCCTTTTAATATTGTTGAGTTTATTTGCATTTTATTGTAAGCCCCCTAAGATCCGATGGACAGATTGGACAATCCAAAAACAAACAAGTTAATAATAGGATTTTATTTATTTATTTTTAAAATCAATTTCTCATGCTTTCAAGCATAAAGAAAACAAAACCAAAACTGCAAAGTCTTGGCTTCCACCTGGTTTAAATATAAAGGAAACACAGTATGCTCTGGTTTCCTGCACAGATTTCTGTCTTACAGTTTTACAGAGGAGCATGAATATGGCAAGTTAGCTTTCGTGGCATCCAGGTCAGCTGCCTTGCTCCAGCCTTTTGGACCCCTCATCCAATGATGAAGACGAAGCAAGAAGAGCAGCATATGGTACAGTGCATTACAGTAATTAACCTCAAAGTGATTAATGTTTGGGTCAGGATTTTGGCATCTGCCAAAGGAAATGTAGCAAACTTGGCAGTAGCTGGATAGCAAGGGGCCATACAGACCCTGGAATACCAAATGCTGTTGGAGAGGAAGCTCTATATCAAAGACACGTCCAGCTCTGAGACAATTAGGAACTTGGCCTGGTTGGAAGGCTAAGCTGTAATAGACCACAGAGTGCTCCAATCAGAACAAGGACAGATCCAAGGACTAAAGTCAGAGCCCAGCATAAGGTGTCTGCCGTCTGTAACACAAGGGCCAACGGATGGCAAAAAGTCATCTCCATTTTCAAGCAGGCTTGTGCGCAGTGACTTGCTTATGATGAGTGAGAGCTGGCCTCTTTGCAAACAGGAGATGGAATTCCTGTGTACTGTGAGAACTTCGGTTCCTTTCTTAGTGAAGGAACTATGTCCAAGTGGTAGAACATAAACTGAAGGCCCAAATTAGGATGGGTCCTTCCATGATGGGTAAAAGGACACCCCTTCCATACTGAAGCTGATTAGACCATGAGTAAGCAAACTAAGGCCCGGGGGCCAGATCTGGCCCAATCGCCGGGCCGTGGATGGTCTGGAAATCAGCATGTTTTTACATGAGTAGAATGTGTCCTTTTATTTAAAATGCACCTCTGGGTTATTTGTGGGGCATAGGAATTTATTCACGCCCCCCCCCAAAAAATATATAGTCTGCACCTCCAAGGTCTGAGGGACAGTGGACCGTCCCCCTGCTGAAAAAGTTTGCTGACCCCTGATTTAGACTGACAGTTCAATCTTACTTCAGCGCTGGAAATAGGACAGCATCTTTCACCTGAGTGCAGAAGGATCACTTACCTCCAATACCTTGCTCCTTCTCACGTTGCTCCACCTTGTGCCTGCTCAGACAAATTCTGCCAGCATCTGTCACATGGACAGACCAGTGTGTGCTTGCCTGCTATGTTGGCCAGGAACCTTTCCCAACACTGTCTTGACTACCCAAGACAGCTAGATAGCCTAGGTCAGCAAAAATGAAGCATCGCCATTGTCAGGTGCTGGCACAGGAGGATGGGAATGGTTCAAGAGAATGGCACTCAAGCATCCATCCACTAGCTGCTATTTACACTTAAAATCCACCTTTTCTCCAAGAAGCTCAAATTGGCATCCATGATTCTCTCCTTCTGCATATTATCCTCACAACAACCTTGTTTCAGAGACCTTGTTCCCCAGAGACCCACAAAACACATTATGCCAATCCGTGTTCCTGTATGCACCACAACTTATAATAGTACACATCTATAAAACACACACTTATTAAATGATCCACAAATTAGTCTAAGCCATGGGAAGTGGTCTTCAGTTTCCTGGAGAATTTGTAAACCAAATGAAGCTTCGCCATTCTCCTGCAAAGTTATCTTTGTACTTTGATGCACTTGCCATTCTTAATTTGTGAGTCAATTTAGCAGTGAGGGCAATATGCCATACTCTATTGCATCAAGCATTTAAGTTTACACCTTTTAAGTCCTTCCAAAATGTGGGTATAACCATACATGCAACAGTTAAGAGAAATCCAATTAGTAGCACACCCACCAAGTCCTGATTCTTGTTTAATTACAGATTCAGTAATGCAAGTTCTGAGGTCTTTGTGACATGCTGATGTGTAATTGTACTTATCTCATGAAACACTCACTCCCCAAAATTGGCCACCTTCAGGCACGTCCACCACAAGTACCTATAGCTGCCTCTCCCCACACCCTCACCAGCACATTGGTGAAATATGCTCATGCATAGCTGAAAGTTTAACTGGGGAGCAGGGGCAAAGTCCTGCAGAACAGAGGAGTGTGTGCCCTCCTAAGCTAGCCTCCTTCCCTCCAGATGCTGTGGATGATACAGATGAAGTGGAAAATTCTTCATAAAGGCAAGCAAAGAAACATAATTAGAGTTCCAGGATACATTTCCAGCAATGCAAACACATTCAAGGATGCTGCAAAGCAAAACTGGGGATGTGCCTGGCCTGGGGAGAAATGGAGAGTCCTGAGGACCAGATAGAGAGGCCTGGGACCTGAGGTTCCTTATGCCTGCCCTAGTTAAGCATCCTTAAGATTGCAGTCATGCCGTGCACACCTATATGGGTCTTTTCAGAAGTAAGCCCTATTGGGTTAATGGGACTTCTCAGCAAGCATATGACTAAAGAACTGATGTCATTAGTTTTGCAGCAAACTCTAGCTGGACTGAAGCCACCTAGAAGAGACGGGTGGAAATACTGTGCAAAAAGCGAAACAGCAGTGGAATCAAACTTGGACAGATTGTGCAAAAAAAAGCTTCAAGGGGATCAGCTGCAAACATACAGATTGCAAGGACAGGTGCTGGAAAAACGACCTGCAAAATTAATCCTATTTCACAGAAACCTCCAGCGATCTCCTCCAGAAGAAATTAACAAGAGTGATAAATTATATAGCCAGAAATCAAGGAATTGGACTCTGGAGGTTATAAATATATACATAAGGTAAAGGTACCCCTGACCGTTAGGTCATCCACGACTCTGGGGTTGCACACTCATCTCGCTCTGTAGGCCAAGGGAGCCAGTGTTTGTCTGCAGACAGCTTCCGGGTCATTTGGCCAGAATAACTAAGCCGCTTCTGGTGAACCAGAGCAGTGCACGGAAACGCCGTTTACCTTCCCGCCAGAGCCGTACCTATTTATCTACTTGCACTTTGACGTGCTTTCAAACTGCTAGGTTGGCAGGAGCACGGACCGAGCAACGGGAGCTCACCCCATTGCGGGGATTCGAACCACCGACCTTCTGATCGGCAAGCCCTCAGCTTTGTGGTTTAGACCACAGCACCACACGCCATATGTATATACATACATACACACACACACATCTCTAACAAAATTTAACTGAAGTGATGGACTTTGTACTAGATGTACCAGATGTTTCTTCCTGGCTGGAAAAGTCTGCAAGATGTGTGTTGGAATCTTTTTATTTAACATGATGAACAAAACACAGCAAGAGTTATGGTGGTTCCACATTGCAGGGTGCATTCATATGACCAGTTTTTTTCTTTTCACCCATGGGGTGATGCTTATTGGAATCCCTTTATGACGGAAACCCCTTGCCCATCCCAGTCCTGGGAACGACTTGATATGCATTCAAATCACAGGACTAAGCAGAACTTCAGCCAGGTTTTCTTTTTATATATATGTAAAAAAAAACACAAAACAAAACTCTGCAAACTCATGTTTGCCGATGATAAGGAGGGAAAGCAAACCTCTCTTACAAACCCAACGGTTCCCTGGCCACCACCCTTCTCAGTGCTTTTGGCCAGGGATTGGTTGAATAAATAAAGGGAAGGACTAAACTTTGGGTGGACCCCATCTAGAAACTGCTCTGGAGCTGCAGAGCAACTGAAGTCTGTTTTCTAGTGTGTTTTTTTAAAACAAATACAAAGTCGCTATTCTCCTGCCAAAAGATCAGGGGTGGGGAGGGCCGATGAGCTCTTCAAACATACTGGCAAGGCTCACCTTCAATATAACAGGACCCCTGAATATCTTTCAAAAGCACAGCAGTTTGGGGGAGATTGGTTGCCCAACTACGATGTTGCTGTCACCCTTGGCTCCTGGCTTGGTGTGTTTAATGGGAGTTGTAGTTCAGGCTCATCTGGAGGGCCAGAGATTTTCCCCTCACACAACTGAAGAGCAGGAACCTATCCTGTGTTACTCATTCTCAGAGGACACCTATTGAGATTATTAACACAACTAGCTTAAGCCTTTTTTGCACTTGTCATACGAGGCCCTTCTCTATGTCCTGCATCCCCAAGAGGTCTGGAGGGTGGCAACACGAGAACAGACCTTTTCTGTGGTGGCTCCCCATCTGTGAATGCTCTCCCCAGAGAGGCTTTATATGTTTTTTTAGGCACCAGGCAAAAAACATTCCTCTTCACCCAGGCCTTTGGCCATGAAATAATCTATGGCCTGTTAAAGGTGGTGGCAAGGCTGCTATTGTGATTATTTTCTTATTATGCTGTCTAGTGTTATGCTGTTATGTTATGTTATATCTTATTATGCTGTCTAGTGTTATGCTTTGCATTCTGTTTTTTTATTTTTATTATGGTCCACAAAATATGTTTTCAATGTTGTACACTGCCCTGGGATCTTCTGATATAGGGTGGTATGTAAATCGAATAAACAATAAATAATAATAGCATAATTTTGAATGGTCTACATGGTGTGGAACTTAGCTGGAGGCAGCCCAAAGCCTTTAAAGACATACACACCAAAATGTGTTGGCTAAGTCTGCTTAACTTTGAGAGTTCAAAGCTTCAGAGAAGAGGTGGTGAAAGGCGTGCCTGCAAGCAGTGCTGGTGGTGGGGCTTAGGCAAAAAGTGAGTGGCGCTAGAGGCAAAAGTAGGAGGAGCAACAGTTGTGCCTCTTGCCTTTGTACAGTAGGTGGCAATCCAGCCACGCATACACCAAACATCTCCATCCGCCAACCTGGCAAACTACTGGTATCGTCCCAGGACATATTCCAGTTGAGCAAAAACAATTGGGGGAGGGCATGGTGCATGGCAGTGAGGGCCATGGCCTGGATATTGGGTGTGGCCTCTGGAGCACCCCAAGAGCTGGAGAAGGAGTCCTGGGGTGCACAATCGGAAGCGTCTGTTATGTATTACCAGCAAGTCACTACTTCTCAACCTCAGTCCCACCCCCACCATCATCTGTGACAAGAGGATAAAAGTTTTGGACTAATTTATAAGATACTGTACTTGAAAGCATTAGAAAAGCAACACCTGCATGAGCTGCTTTGACCATATGAATTCTAGAATCTATGGCTGAAAGCTTTTTAAAATATAATTAAATATATTTGCATTGAGCCATGATGAGAACTGGAATGTACCAGATTCATGTCTGACCCCAGCTATTAGTACTGTACATCAGATGGGATATGGCATGCTAATGTTGCCTCAGCCCCCTGAATCTGCAGAATGGGCTCAAGAAGGAAGCAAGGTTGGGCAATTGCTTGGGTTCCCAAAACTGGTCAAGAGCCCAGTGGCATGTACCAGCACTCTAACTGCACCCAAGAAAATCAATGTGTTGGATTTCCCAGTCTACACACTGCACCTGCTCCAGTTGCCTATTGGGATAACCACACAGGCTACATTTCAGGGCTACTGTACAGATCACTGAGATAATGTTTGTGTGAAAGGGCAAAAAATTATCATAGCTCGTTTTGCCTCTTCTGAGTTTATAACAGGCGCTTTATCCAAGTTTCATCTCCCTACTCCATCCCAGATACAACAGGGAAAATAATCACAAACATAGAGCCCTACCTTTCAGGGCTGTTGTGAAGTTTTTAAGAAAAAGCATTTAAAACATGCAGTCAACTTAACTGCAGATGCCTCCGCACAGGTCCCCCCAGCGCCTCTCAGAGCATGCACAGCTCATTTGCAATAAGGTGGCAGGAAGATGGCTTCCTTAAACCAGGTCACACCATAAGCCCATCAAACTTAGTATTGTCTACTCTGACTGGCAGCTGCTTGCCAGGGTGTAAGGAGGTTCAGGTTGTCAGAGTACAGGGTTCAGTCTCCTGGACCTTTTAACTGGAGATGCAAGTGATTGGACCCTGAGCAAGAATCCTTGCTTTCCAAGGCTGAGGTGAGGGGCTGAATTCATACCGAGAGAAACTCAATCATGTCTTAGCTCAAATCCCACTGATTTCAATATAAACTAGGTACAACTTGGAGCCTGAGGTAATCTTTGCGCTTTCCCTCTGTGCCGGTTTCTGTGTGGGTCCCTCCACAAATTGCTAGGAGAATCCTGACAAGGAAATGGGTCTTCTCAGTAGTCCCCCCCACCCCCGTCAATGAAGGCTTGTGATACCAATGTCAAAATCTTTCTAGCAGCAGGCAAAGACATTCTGGTTCTCCCAGGCCTTTGTATATAAATTTCATTGCTGTGCTGAACTAGTCTATGTTGAGGGGTAGGTTATGGAGGCATTGTTTTCATTGTTTTATTACTTTAATACATATATACCGGTATAATAAAATAAAAAAATTCCTTCCAGTAGCACCTTAAAGACCAACTGAGTTAGTTCTAGGTATGAGCTTTCGTGTGCATGCACACTTCTTCAGATATCTGAAGAAGTGTGCATGCACACTAAAGCTCATACCTAGAACTAACTCAGTTGGTCTTTAAGGTGCTACTGGAAGGAATTTTTTTATTTTGTTTTGACCATGGCAGACCAACACGGCTACCTATCTGTTACCGGTATAATGTACAACTTATTTCATTTTGTAGACTGCTTTGAGAATTTAATGTAATGCAACTGATAAGCTGAATAAATAACAACAACTTGCAACAGGTTGCAATCCTGAAACCATTCACCAGTGAGTCAGCTCCACTGAACTCAGCAGGTATTACTTCTGAGTAGACTTATATATAGGCATATGCTGTTAATATCCAGTCCAATGCATGCAAAGCTCTTCAAGCCCTAATAATAATAATAATAATAATAATAATAATAATACCCAATTTATTTTTATTTTATTCAGCCAGAACTCACAATAACTCAGTTGGAGCACCTTTCATGTGGGCGCCATTACCATTCTAAGAGACTTTCTAAGAGAAAAATAGAACTGATAATACCGGCAAACTGGATTGAGACTAAGTTAGTTACACGTAGTTCTCGCTGAGGTCTTAAGTCATGGCTAACTTGTTTGTTTCAACTTAGCCTGCATCCAACGCCATGCCGCCAACTAAGAGACCCAAAGCATGCTTTGTAAGAGCTGAGCTGCCAGATTACACCAAGAGGTCCTTGCAAGACCACTTCTCCCTGAAGAGCAAAAGTGACATCTGGGAAGTGACATCTTTTTGCTGCCGCCAGCCCCCTCTGGAGGCTTATGAAGGAGCCAGCTGTAAGCCCTCTAAGAACACAGAAATCTCAGACCGTTGGGTCCATCTAGTTCATTAGTGGCCGCACTGACAGGCAGCGGGCTCTTAAGGGTTTCAGGCAAGGGGTCTGTCCAAGCCCCTACCTAGAGATGCCATGCGGGGTAGGCACCCAGGACTTTCCGCATGCAAGGTCTGCCGCTGAGCTGTGCCATGTATCTCCCCATGGCTCCCACGTTCCAGCTCGTCTCTCCCTTCCCAGCCAGGACATAGGCACTTACCCTGAGCGCAGACAGGTCGATGCTGTCCAGGCTCCTCGCCGTGTAGTCGCTGGCCATGACTTCTTAACGATGCGGTAGCGGCGGGTCTCTGCGCTGCGCTTGCCAAGCGCTCCTGGGGCACGGAGAGCCGTTGGGGACGCAGCTGCAGTTGCTAAGAAAAAGAGAGGGTTGTAGAGGAAGTCCCCGGGCACGGGATGCTTGCTGGGGTTGAGGACTTGATCGGCTCTCAATCTCCTCCGCCTCTTCTTCTTCTTGTTCTTCTTCCTTCTTCCTTCTTTCTTCTTTCTTCTTCTTCTATTTATTTCTCTCCTCCGCCGCCGCTGCTGCTGCTGCTGCTGCTGCTGCTGCTTCTTCTTCTTCTTCTTCTTCTTCTTCTTCTTCTTCTTCTTCTTCTTCTTCTTCTTCTTCTTCTTCTTCTTCTTTTTATTTATTTCTCTCCTTCCCTTGCCAGTCTAACGGTCCCGGTGGCTCAGCCCTTGCCAGGCAGCCTGTCCATACTAGCCGTTCGTCTCTTGGTGACAAACACAGGAAACCTGACATGCAAATCCGAGGGGGAAAAGCGAGAATGGAAAGGAAAGGGGGGTGAGAGAGAGAAAGGTCCTTCTCTTCCCCCGCCCCCCGCAGTCAGAGGGCGAGGAAACAGCCCCACAGCCTCCAGCCTTTGAAGACAAACAACTTTTGCACGGGCATATTCTCGGGAAAGTTTGCAAGGAAGTGACGTGCCGCGGAGGATGGGCTCAGCCGGACTGAGCTGGAGAGTTGAAGGCGGGTGATAGTGGGGAGATTGATGCAACAGCTGGATCTGGCGGGAAGAGGGGGCACATGGGGTGTCCGTGCTGCAGGAAACAGGTCGGGTATTCTGGCTCCTTCTGCCACTGCCCAAAGGGGACAGAAAGAGTGCGTTTTCCCATACCCACCGACACCCAGAACCAGATAGTTGGGGGATGGGGGAGTGTGGCTCTCCAGATGTTGTTGAGCCGTAAAGCAAAGAAGAGCAATGGTGAAGGATGAACCGTGTATCAAGGGCCGTCATTTTAGCTGGTGAAACTTGATTTTTGCAAATTTGCAAATTTGGATGTGAGCAATTCAAATCTATTTTTTTTTTTATTGGACAATATTTAGCTTGGTAGGTCTGTGTTTGATGGAAGAAGCACATTGGCTTTTGGAAAACCCAAAAAACTTTAATTTTACCTTCTGAAAATGTCAGGTAATGATTAATAATAATAATAATAATAATAATATATTAATATATAATATAGCTGCAAGTCCTTGGCAATCGTTTCTAATGATTTCTATGCAACATTGCACACTTTTTAAACGAAGCAAACCAAAATAACTTTTCCAAGTCATGTCACAACTTTTTAGCACCCCTCATCTTTGGAATGTGAAAATTGAAAAAACTAAACACACCCTAGCCAGGTATTGAAGTGCCAGGCTAGGACCTGGGAGAAACAGTGTTCAAATCCCCACTCTGCCATAAAGCCTATTGGGAGTGACTTTAGATCAGCCACTGCCACTCAGCCTCACCACATTGCTGTCAGGATTCAGTGAGGAGTGGACAAACCATGTACACCACATTGAGCTCATTTGGGGGGAAAGGTGGGATATGCATGCCCCAGGTGCCCAACCCATGCCTTAAGGACTGGCAGATTTGGTCTAGCAGGAGATTTGCAGTGGACTAAATGTATAAAGCATCCTCCCTGTTTGACAGATTAGTTGTTGTTGTTAATTGCAATTTTATTTCCCAAGTTTATTCCAAAGATAGCAAGGCTGTTCTTACCTTCTGTCTTCACAAGCACTTTGTGAGGCAGGGTAAGTAGAAGCTGCAGGCTCACAGCCACCCAGTGACTCAGCTCGCCCTGCCATAATTTCAGCATGCTAACCACTAAAGCCTGCAAAGAAGACTGTAACCAGTGGAGGTTCTGCTTGGCCTGTTTCTACATAGCACTCAAATGTATACAACAGGCAAAGCTGACACAAGCACCATAGCTTCACCACCCCCTTTCTAAAACCTACAATTTTCCTTCTACGGGGCTTTTTACAGTAAGGTTCCTCAGATGTTTCCACTGCAGGGGCCTAGCCTTGGAACTTACAGAACGAGAATCCACAAAATTGCCCCCTGGGCAAGCACAGAGTGCATTTCACTCAGCACTCACTCAGTTGGTTAGAGAGTGGTGCTAAAAATGCCAAGGTTGCAGGTTCAATCCCCATATGGGACAGCTGCATATTCCTGCATTCCACGGGGTTGGACTAGATGACCCCAGGGACCCTTCCAACTCTACTTTCCTAAGATTCTATGATATTGGGTGCCCTTAGCTTCCACATGCTTGTCTCATCCTCTTTTAAAGCCATCTAAATTGGTGGCCATCACTAGGGGCTGCATGACACCCCCCCTACAGAATCCTGGGAAATAGTTTGTCTCATTGAGCTACAATTCCCAGCACCCTTAACAAACTATAATTCCCATTATTCCTTGTGGGTGGGAGGGAATGTGCTTTACATATTATGGTGGGCCTGCAGCCTCAGCATGTCTCTTACAATGCTGAGAAGAGGCATTCTCTGCTCTGTGACTGAGGCTGCCTCTCCTAAGATAGCAACCACCATGGGTTTGGAAGGCCTGAAGGAGACACCTACTTGTTGAGGCATGCCTGCCCGGTGCCTTCGGGTTCAGTCTGTATGAACTGACTCAGCACATCAGATCCCCTGCAAGCCACAGTTTTTCTTCCATGTTGTGATTTTAGCGAGAGGCTTGAGCCTGAGTCACGAAGTGTGTGTCAGCTCTCTATTAACACACATGGTTGTGGCTGCGGATCCAAACAGCTGTGGGACAGAATGCTGCAATAAATCATGAAGCAATTTCCTTAAAAGAGATTCCAAGAGGCTTCTCCGGACTTCAAAGAAATCCCGCACTGTCACCCTGCACACACACACACACACACACACACACACACACACACACACACAGCGTGCTCAATAAAACCTGCACAAACGACACTGACACAAAAACCCACACATACAAAAACCCACACATCCCGACCCCACCCTCACCCACCATGGCCCCCTCCACCTCCCCCCCTTTTTTCTTCCTAATGTAACCCTAATGTCTCAACAAATGAAACCGACCTATGGAAAATGTAACTTGAAATAAGAGACATTGCGCATACCTTTGTAAACCAAGAAAACTTTAATTTATTTATTTTTTAAAAAAAGCAGCAGCACTGGTCAGGGTGGATTTTCATACCCCCCCCCACACCATCTTTGTTCTAGCAAGTAGCACCACAGATGAACCAGCAAAAGAAGAAACCCACTTTAAAAAAATAAAAGAGAAACAACAACAACTCCAGACTTATTTAGAAGAGGAGAGAAATGATAAGAAGCCCCATGTTCAAAACTATAGCAAGAAAAGTTATAAATATTAAAAGAAGATGCTAAAAAGAGAAGCTGTAATCCTAAAACAGGGAGGTCATTGGAATTATTATTATTATTATTATTATTATTATTATTATTATTATTTCCTCATCCTTCACCAGCAGGTCCCAGGATGAGTTACAACAATTTACAGTTTAAAATTATAAATGAAGCAGATTATAATCACAGTAATAAGAGTGGGTACTGAAAACATACTTCTCAGGTCTCAAAGAGGTTTGTCTTCACTATACAAAAGCTGTATAGTGAAGAAGTCAGGTGCACTGCTGTGGGGAGGGAATTTTACCATTTCAGAGCCACCAAGTGGCCATCTAGGCCACTACCACCACCTGAGCTACCAAGAAGAAGAAGAGTTTGGATTTGATATCCCGCCTTTCACTCCCTTTAAGGAGTCTCAAAGCGGCTAACATTCTCCTTTCCCTTCCTCCTCCACAACAAACACTCTGTGAGGTGAGTGGGGCTGAGAGACTTCAAAGAAGTGTGACTGGCCCAAGGTCACCCAGCAGCTGCATGTGGAGGAGCGGAGACGCGAACCTGGTTCCCCAGATTATGAGACTACCGCTCTTAACCACTACACGTTTCTCTCTGGTCGGGGACAGAGGGTGGCGCTTGGGGGAGAATTGTCATCGCGCCACTCCTTGGTGTGTGGCGTGCCCCAGGGTGCGATACTCTCCCCAATGCTTTTTAACATCTTTATGCGCCCCCTCGCCCAGCTTGTCCGGAGTTTTGGGCTGGGCTGTCATCAGTATGCTGATGACACCCAACTCTATCTGTTGATGGATGGCCATCCTGACTCGGCCCCAGACACACTGATCAGATGCTTGGAAGCTGTGGCTGGATGGTTACGTGGGAGTCGGTTGAAGTTAAATCCTTCGAAGCCAGAGGTCCTTTGGCTGGGACGGGATGATATGGGATTGAGGGGGCAACTCCCATCTCTTGCGGGAGTGCAATTAGTGCCAGCACCGTCCGTTAAGAGTTTGGGTGTAATCTTCGATACCTCCCTCTCCATGGAGGCGCAGATTGCAGCTATAACAAAGGCGGCATTTTTTCATCTCCGCCAAGCTAAGCAGTTGGCTCCTTACCTCTCTTGCCCTGACCTAGCCACTGTGATCCACGCGACGGTCACCTCCAGACTGGATTATTGTAACTCGCTCTACGTGGGGCTGCCCTTGAGACTGACCCAGAAACTCCAGCGGGTGCAGAATGCCGCGGCAAGACTCCTTATGGGGTCTTCGCTGCGAGATCACATTCATCCGGTGCTATACCAGCTGCACTGGCTCCCGGTGGAGTACAGGATCAGGTTTAAGGTGCTGGTTTTAACCTTCAAAGCCCTATACGGCCTAGGACCCTCGTACCTACGGGACCGCCTCTCCTGGTATACCCCACAGAGAAACTTACGATCTTCAAATAAAAACATCTTGAAGGTCCCAGGCCACAGAGAGGTTAGGCTGGCCTCAACTAGAGCCAGGGCTTTTTCAGCTGCGGCTCCAACCTGGTGGAACGCTCTGTCAGAAGAGACAAGGGCCCTGCAGGACTTGACATCTTTCCGCAGGGCCTGCAAAACAGAGCTGTTCCACCAGGCCTTTGGTCAGGGCACAGCCTGACTCCCTCCTTTGGCAACCTTTACAGAACTTTAGTTTATGGTTGCCATCAATTTTGATGTTAATTAATTTTTATAATGTTTTTAGAATGTTGCACTATTTTAGTGTTGTTAGCTGCCCTGAGCCCGGCTTCGGCTGGGGAGGGCAGGATATAAATAAAATTTATTATTATTATTATTATTATTATTATTATTATTATTATTATACCACACTGGCTCTCTGAGGGCCACGCTCTGCCCACATACTTTTGCCTCTGGCCCATCAACCTTTGGCAGGTGACACATGGAAAGTTAGCCATGAGGACTGCAGCCCTAGGACTGAAAAAAGATTCCCTGCCTCTTCCTTACTGGAATTCAGTGGAAGATAATTCCTCTGCAAATGTCTCATTAGATGTGGCTGGACCTTCAGGCCATCTTCAGAGGTTCTTCTTTAAGCTCAATTTCTTTCCAAACAAGGTGCTGGAGGGTGACTACATAAGGAAGGGCCTTGTCTATAGTGGCTCCCTTGTTCCACAGCTCTTTTCTAAGGTCAGGTCTTTGAGTGCTAATTTTGGTTTCTCCTGCTGTGGCTGGTTTATGCTTGATTTGTGTTGTGCTTTACTGCAGAGCTTTCCAAACTTTTCATGTTGGTGACAATCTTTTTAGACATGCATCATTTTGTGACACTGTAATTCAGTTTTATTAGCAAACCGGAGATTAAACTAGCCCCTTTCCAGCCCCGGGAGGAGCACAGAGAGAGTTCTCGTGACAGACCTATACACTGCAGCTGACACACTAATGTGCCACAACACACAGTTTGGAAAGCTTTGCTTTACTGTGTTTCTGTTCTGGTTGTTGTTGTTGTTGTTGTTAATGTTCATTTTTTTACTGTATGTATAATAATTGAAATTTAAATACTTATTTGTCACTTGTAAAACTTGTATACAGTGAGATTACACGAGCACCCCCCACTCAGCTCTCTTAGTCTTAATTCCCCTTGTTTACTGAGGCACACCCACCAAACCCGAAAGTCAGTTGCCTGTTGTTTTCTTTTCATTCAGCAGCCCATGGATAGAAGCTGTTCTTTACTCTGTTGGTGCGACTAATCATGTTTCTATATCTTCTGCCTGAGGGCAGGAGATCAAGAAAGTGCCGGCCAGGGTGTGAATCATCCCTAAGAATTTTCCTCACTCTCCTGAGGCAACGTTCTTCCTCTATTTCATCCAGCAGATTCACGGGAAGCCCATAATATCTTGTGCTGTATTCAGCACCCTTTGTAGGCACTTCCTATCAGATGATGTCAAACCAGCGTACCACACCGTGATGCAGTATAAAAGGACACTTTCTCTTGTTGACCGGTAGAAGGAGATCATCAGAGGTTGATTGACATCATTCTTCCGCAATACTCTGAGGAGATAGAGTCTCTGTTGGGCTTTCTTAACCACCTGGATTGTATTTATTTTCCAAGGTCTTCACTGAGATAATAATGATGATGATGATGATGATGATGATGATGATGTCTGGTTGTGTGTTTTTTTAAAGGAAAGAGACAGAGAGGAAGCAAGGAGCCGCTGGCGCTCCCCACCTCATTTCGTGGCAATCCTCAGAAGAACGCACCTTGTGCTTCCCTTTGAGGATCGCCAGGGCACCTTCCAGGAAAGCTGAGGTCCCTTTGGCCCCTCCAGTGAAATATTTGAGGGAGTCCCCCCCCCCAAGTTGATGGGCATTGCCATTCAAATGGTGTGCGTGTGCCATGTCTTTTGATTGATTATGCCAGGTGGGCCTTATCGGCCACCCTCCCCCAAAAATATTTTATTGAAGTTGGCACCCCTGATCTTGGTTCAGATTTTCTTCCAGTATGGGAACATGCAAACAAGTTTTACTCAGGGCTCTTCCTGACACTGTGATTATTTGCATTCATGATGTGTATCAGGGTGGTTATATGGGATTCAGCGTTCATTACCGTTTGTGCCTGTGAAACCTTTGGGTCTAGCATACTGGTTCATTCCCAGTCGGGGCATGTCCCCTTACTTTCTGCTGAAATCCAGTGATTTGCCATACCACTAATGTTCAGCTTAAGTTCGTGTCTTGCTTTTGTTGCCCTATAGTGCAAGACTCCCCTCCCCATAGATGGCAATAATGCAACAACATTGGGGAAGCATCAATATTAGCAATAACTAATAATATCAACTGATGTGTGCATGGTCTAGTATAAATTCATGACGAATGCACTATTACTGTGTCAAAGACATGTTACAGTATACACTCCTGCTGCAAACAAAAACAAACAGAAAAAACCCAGTGTGCAGGGGCCCATAAAAGTAAATACCACTGAGGCCAAAGAGACTTCCTGCCAAGTAAGTATGCATAGGATTGCAGCCAGAACTGTAATAAACAATAATAATATATACACGGGAAAGTCACTGTAGTAAAGCACGTCATGGGAATGGTTGTCTTCTACCTGAGACCCTGGAGAACTGCTTCCAGTCAGAATAAAAATAAAATAATACTGGGGTATATGGAAAAATCATCTGTCCTGGTAGCTTCCTAGGTTTCTATGGTGAGGCCAATTTTTGATTCATGTTCTCTTTGCCTTCCAGATGCTGTGGGTTAAACCACAGAGCCTAGGACTTGCCGATCAGAAGGTCGGCAGTTCGAATCCCTGCGACGGGGTGAGCTCCCGTTGCTCGGTCCCTGCTCCTGCCAACCTGGCTGTTCGAAAGCACGTCAAAGTGCAAGTAGATAAATAGGTACCACTCTGGCGGGAAGGTAAATGGCGTTTCCTGGTTCACTAGAAGCGGCTTAGTCATGCTGGCCACATGACCCGGAAGCTGTATGCCGGCTCCCTTGGCCAATAAAGCGAGATGAGCGCCGCAACCCCAGAGTCGGTCACCACTGGACCTAATGGTCAGGGGTCCCTTTACCTTTACCTTTACCTTTACCTTTACCTTTACCTTTACCTTTACCTTTACCTTCACCTTCACCTTCACCTTCACCTTCACCTTCACCTTCACCTTCACCTTCACCATGCAGGTAGTTTTGACTTAGGGACAGTGAACCACAAGCCTGGGGGCTGAATGAACCCCTCCAGGACTTCAGGAAACTCCCCAAGCAACCTCCCACTGTCCCTATTCTACACTCTCCATGAACAGTGGCGTAGCGTGGGTTGTCAGCACCCGGGGCAAGGCAAGTAATTTGTGCCCCCTAACCCATGGATTTGACCCCCTAACCCATGGATTTGCGCCCCCTAACCCTAGCCCCCAGATGTTGCACCCGGTGCGGCCGGCCCCCCCTGCACCCCCCACGCTACGCCACTGTCCATGGATACCTTTTGCGTGGCTGGAGCTGTGCCCTTGAACTGCTGCAGTACCTCTTGCTTGCCTGTATTGGACAGGGCTCAGCCAATGCAAAAATTTAGCAAGCAAAGATGCCCCTCCTACCCCAAATGTTGTTAAAGTAATAGCCAGAACTTGGCCCACATTGAATTTCTGTTTCTCCAGCCTCTGTTAAAGGTTAAGAGCAGGGGCAGTCAAAAACAAGTAGGCAAAACCCATGATGAATCATTTTTACAGAAATGCAGAATGCTGGAAATAGATTTGCCAACCCCCATTGCATGACGGCTGGTAAAAAAAAGGGGGGGGGATTCAATAAACCCTACTTTAAAGCTAAAGGATGCTTGCATGGAAAAGGGAAGTGAGAAGAGGAACTTTGCTTCGTTCAGCAGAGGAAATGTGATTTTGCCCAAGGATTGGCAGGGGTGGTGGTGGTTGGTGGTAGAGAAGGAAGAGAAATCCAGTTCAGTTTGTACTTAAAGGCAAAGCTACCCAATTCAGAGTTTCCAAAACAATGTGAAGAGCAAACATAGCCGTCCTTTTGAAATCTGCACTTCTTTGAATGTAGCAATGAAGTTAACCAGCCAACTAATGTGCACAAAAATGCTGTTTTAAATTGTTTTTAATTACAAATTTTGTTGCTGTTGTTTTTAATGTTGCAAGCTGCCCTAGGACCTTAGGGTGAAGGACAGGTAATTGATGATAATGATGATGACACTAGGGTAAACACGCATTGTGTTAGAGAACATTGCTTTCCAAAGATGGGTATATTGAACAAAGCTGTGTACAAAATGTGTATACTGGGACAAATTTGCGATAAAATGCTGGCAAATTTTCCTGATGAGTTTTGGGGGAGGGGTTTTAAAAAATCCAACTGATGTGGAATGTTGTTACCACTATTAAGGCAGGAATATATTTGCCCCCTCGCTACCCTGCAGTAAGAACGTAAAAAAGAGCCTGTTGGATCAGGCAAATGGTTCACATAGTTCAGGTTCCTGCTCCTACAGTGGCCAAACAGATGCCTATGAGGAGCCCCAAAGCAGGACCTGAGCACATGGGCACTTTTCCTTCCTGTGGTTTCCAACAAGTGGTATTCAGAAGCATTTCTGCCTCTGGCTATGGAGACAAAGTACAGCCATCATGGCTAGTAGTCATGGATAGCCTCTCTTCATTCATGCATATACACCACTGAGCATGAGAAAAGTCTTAAGGATTTATGGGAGTCTTCCATTCCAAAATATGCCTGGAAAAAGAGTACAAAAGTCACTCATAATATTAATATACCAACAGGTTATTATTGAATTCATTAATTTAACAAGCTTTAGATACCACCTATTTTTTAAAAAATCTCTAATCAGTTTACATAAAACAGTGTAGAATGTTGATTAAAACAGCAGTGAAAGCAAGGCTCAAAAACTGTAATCAATAAAGTGATCAAAATGTAAATAAAATCAATAGATTAAAAAAAATGTACAAAAAGAGTTACACGTTTGTGTGGGTTTGCCTTAAAAAAAACTTTTTAGTGGGCATCACAAACTGCAATGAACACAAATGCCTAATACCTATGGACAGGGAGTTTCATTTTTAATTTTGAAAAGGTGTTTAATTTATTTTAATAAAACACAATTTAAAATAGTGTAATTAAAAAAGTGGCTAGGCAGAATCACCCCATTACAGCTTCTCCTTGGTTCTGTACTGAAGGTTTACCCAGTGAGGCCTTCCTTGGAACTTCAGCCCCAATTCACATCCATCCTTAACTCATCCAGGTGGGTTGGAACATGGGCTGTAGGCTAGAACAAGTCAAGCCCTAATACAAGTGCAGCCTGGTCCATTAGTGCAACTGCCCCATTGTCCAGTCTGTCCTCAGCCAGTCTCCAGCTGCCTGTATTTTTTCTTAAAACCAGTAAGGGCGTTGCTCTCTCTCTGCTGCTGGCTCTGCCTGCCATTGGCTCCAGGCTCCACCTACTGTGGTCTCTCTGCTTTCCACCTTCCTATACCTAGTGAGAACAAACCAGCCCTGCTTAAGACTGGATGGATGGATGAATGGACAAACCAGAAGAAAGAGCCAAAACCCAGCACAGCTCTAATATACCTTGCTGCTCAGACAAAGCTTCACTAGGAAAGGAAGACTATTTCCTCCCTTCTGTTTTTTTTTTTTTTATAAATATTTATTAAGGTTTTTTAAAATATAAATGCACACATCAAACAATCTTACTTTTATAACAACAAATTCTTCACTTCTTTGGACTCCCTCACGTCCCCCTCTCCCATTTACATCATTAAAAAAAAAGAATTTTTCCAAACAAATTATCAACTTGTTTACAATCTCATGTCCACACATTCCAATATAATTTAACACTTTTTCCAATAAAGTTTTTATATTTTCTTTAGTCTCACTTATCATCAAATTTAAATCTAGTTTAGTGGTGGCCAGTTTTTTATAATCTAGCATCCTTCTTAACATTCAAACAAATTACAATGTTTTTGTAGATACATCTTGAATTTCTCCCAGTCTTCCTCCATCTTTTCTTCTCCCAGGTCTCGGATTCTGCCAGTCATCTCGGCCAGTTGCATATAGTCCATCAGCTGCATCTGCCACTCTTCCAGTGTGGGTAAATCTTGAGTTTTCCAATTTTTTGCGATGAGAATCCTTGCTGCCGTTGTTGCATACATGAAAAATGTTCGATCCTTCTTTAACACCTTCTGGCCGACAATACCCAGAAGGAAGGCCTCTGGTTTCTTGGTGAAGGTATACTTAAATACCTTTTTCAGCTCATTGTATATCATTTCCCAGAAGGCCTTCACCTTAGGGCATGTCCACCAGAGGTGGAAGAATGTTCCTTCATTTTCTTTACATTTCCAACATTTATTGTCAGACGAATGGTATATTTTGGCAAGTTTAACTGGGGTCATGTACCATCTGTATATCATTTTCATAACATTTTCCTTCAGAGCATTACATGCAGTGAAGTTCAACCCAGTGGTCCACAACCTTTCCCAGTCCTCAAACATAATGTTATGCCCAATATCCTGTGCCCATTTTATCATAGCCGATTTAACCATTTCGTCTTGTGTGTTCCATTTTAGCAGCAAGTTATACATTCTAGATAGTACCTTGGTTTTGGGTTCTAACAATTCTGTTTCTAACTTCGATTTCTCCACCTGGAACCCTAACTTTTTATCATTTTTAAAAACTTCTTTAATCTGAGCATAATGTAACCAGTCTCGCACCTTATCCTTCATTTTCTCCAAACTCTGCAATTTCCAATTGTCTCCATCTTTTTCTAATAATTCCCAATATTTTGGCCATTTGGCCTCCATATTGGGTCTTTTTAGGGCCTTAGCCTCCAGAGGTGAGAGCCACCTTGGAGTTTTGTTTTCCAATAAGTCTTTATATTTCGTCCAGACATTGAACAGTGCTTTCCTGACAATATGGTTCTTAAAGGCCTTATTGATCTTAACTTTGTCATACCATAAGTATGCATGCCAACCAAAAGCATTGTTAAAACCTTCCAAGTCCAGCACGTCAGTGTCTTCGAGAAGTAGCCAATCTTTTAGCCAACAGAAAGCTGCGGCTTCATAGTACAACTTTAAGTCTGGCAGGGCAAAGCCACCTCTTTCTTTCGCATCTGTTAATATCTTAAACTTAATTCTGGGCTTTTTGCCCTGCCAGACAAATTTAGATATATCTTTCTGCCACTTCCGGAAGCACTCCGTTTTGTCCACAATCTGTAATGTTTGAAACAAAAACAACATTTTTGGCAATACATTCATCTTAATAGCAGCAATTCGGCCTAACAAAGAAAGCTTCAATTTTGTCCAACTATCCAAGTCTCTCTTAATTTCAGACCAACATTTTTCATAATTGTCCTTAAATAGACTCAGGTTTTTTGCTGTTATGTTTACCCCTAGGTATTTTACTTTTTTAACCATAGTTAGTTCTGTTTCTCTCTGAAACCTTTCCGACTCTGTATCTGTCAAATTTTTCCCCAACACTTTAGTTTTCTGTTTATTTAATTTAAATCCTGCCACCCGACCAAAATCCTGTATCAGTTGTAATACTCTTTTCGTACTAGATTCTGGCTCCTGCAGAGTCAAAACTAGGTCATCTGCAAAAGCTTTCAATTTGTATTGTTTCGCTCCGACCTGAATCCCTTCCACCAACCGGTCCCCTCTGATCAAGTTCAAGAGCACCTCCAGAACCGAAATGAATAACAAAGGGGAAATCGGGCAGCCTTGTCGTGTTCCTTTTTCAATTTTGAACTCTTCTGTAACCACATTGTTAACTATCAGTTTGGCCTTTTGTTCTGAATATATTGCGTCAATCCCATTCTCAAACCCCCGTCCCACTCCCATTTCATTCAAATTTCCCTTCATAAATTTCCAAGAAATATTGTCAAAGGCCTTCTCCGCATCTATGAAAATTAACACTGCTTTTGTATTTATGTCTGTTTGCAAAAGTTCCAAAACGTCAATAATGTTCCTAGTATTTGCAAACATATGTCTACCTGGGAGAAAGCCTGCCTGGTCTTTATGAATTACTTCATTAAGCACTCTTTTGAATCTACTTGCCAAAATGTCTGCAAATATTTTGTAATCCACATTCAAAAGGGAGATGGGACGATAGTTTTTGAGTTGTGTCTTTTCAGCTTCAGATTTTGGTATCAATGTGATAAAGGCTTCCTTCCACGATTCCGGCGCCTTCTTCCCTTCCATAATTTCATTACAGACCTCCATCATTGGTTGGGTCAGATAGTCTTTTAATGTCTTATAATACTTGGAGGTCAAACCGTCTGGCCCTGGAGATTTGCCCAGTTGCATGTTCTGGATAGCTTGTTCAATCTCTTGTTGTGTTATTTTGTTGTTCAGGATTAATCTGTTTTTTTGTGACAACTTTGTTAATCCATTTCTTTCCAGAAATTGTTTAATCTCAACCTCATCTTGCGGCCCTTGAGTGTATAATTTTTTAAAGTATCTCTGGAAGCACTTTCTAATTTCCATGGGGTTCTGGATATTTCTTCCTTCAATTTCTAGGTTTGTAACTGTATTTAATTTCTGTCTCTTCTTCAACTGCCAAGCTAGCAGTTTTCCACATTTATTTGCCGATTCAAAAGTTTTTTGTTTCATTAATTTAATCTTCCATTCTATTTCTTGGTTTATCAATTTAGAATATTGGGCTTGATATAGTTTAATTTCTCTCAGAATCGGCTGTGACTTCGGGTTTGATCTTAATTTCTTCTCCAATTCTTTAATTTTCTGCAAAATCTTATCTTTCCTTTCATTTTGTGTTCTTTTCTTTACAGTGTTCTGTTGTATCAAGAACCCCCTCATCACAGCTTTGCTTGCGTCCCAGATAGTTCTTTTTTCCACCGTAGTGTTCATATTTATTTCAAAATAATCCTTCAAGGTTTTTTGGGCCTTCTTGAGAATCTCCTGATCTCTAAACAAGCTATCATTCATCTTCCATCTAAAGGAGCCGGTTGGCAATAGTGTCATATCCATCTTCAGCGCATTATGGTCGGAGCAGGTCTTTGGGACTATTTCCTCCCTTCTGGGGTATACGGATTCAATGGTCAGCTTGGGTGGGTGGAGTCAGCCCAGAAAATTCTTCACTGAGAAGCTGCCACCCACAGTTCTGTAATTCACACACAAGTTCAATCAGCTGCTAGAAAAACCCTGCATTAGGCAATCTAAAAGGAAATATTGTGGTCCTCTTCTGTTGGGTGGATTGTCATCTCCAATCCTGCATGTTCCTGCAGACACATTCTCACATATTGGTCACACAGGCACAGAGTGTGTCACGCCAGCTGACATGTAACCAAATATTTCTGTCTCTACAGAGTTAAAAGAGCAGCCCGATTAATTCTCTCCTGCCTGAAACAGGATGAAGAACCCACCATGAATGTTAGAAGCACCCGTCATAATTCTCATGATCTCACAGTGGTTTTGGAGTGGCTGGATTTGCAATAATGGTGCCAGTCCTGTGTAGATCTGCAGGCATGTGCACCTTGAAGCTCCAAAATGCTTAGTGTAAAACCCCAAGAATAGGGGGGTGGAAACCATTCAGACTTTTAAACAAATGTTTAAGAGATGGGGAATCTGTGGCTCTATAACTCCCTTCATCCCTGACCATAGGCCATGGTGGCTGGGTCTGAAAGAAGTTGGAATCCAACAACAACAACAACAACAACAACAACAACAACAACAACAAAATTTATTATTTATACCCCGCCCATCTGGCTGAGTTTCCCCAGCCACTCTGGGCAGCTCCCAATCAAATGTTAAAAACAGTACAGCATTAAATATTAAAAACTTCCCTAAACAGGGCTGCCTTCAGATGTCTTTTAAAGATAGGATAGCTGCTTATTTCCTTCACATCTGAAGGGAGGGCGTTCCACAGGGCGGGCGCCACTACCGAGAAGGCCCTCTGCCTGGTTCCCTGTAACCTCACTTCTTGCGATGAGGGAACCGCCAGAAGGCCCTTGGCGCTCAACCTCAGTGTCCTGGCAGAACGATGGGGGTGGAGACGCTCCTTCAGGTATACAGGACCGAGGCATCTGGGAGGCCACTGGTTCCACATCCCTGGCTTAAGAGCTGGATGTTAAGTGTGTAATATTCTTAAGTGTGTCCCTTTTGTGCATCCACTCACACAGTTGCACACCTTCCTTAAACCATGCACTTCTGCAGACTCAGGAGACCCGTGGAACAGTTGCTTCATTAGACAGGCAATTAAACAGGACTAGCACTAAGGCCCGCTTGCTCAGAACTGAACTGGCAGAGGGCTGAAAAACACATGTGCACACAACATAAATCCCACCCACTGGGAGAACCAATGTTTGCAGTCAGTCTCCTTTTAACCCTTTACACACCATATACCACAAAGTATGTTCTACGTGCACATAAAGCAATTCAAGGGAATTCAAGGGAACCATGTGCTGTCAGCCACAGCTCTATGAAATGTAAATAATAGCAACAATATGTTGTGTTTATGCTTTTCTTGCCAGTTCTTGTGTGTACATCTAAAAATGCAACAGGTGCATTGGCCTTTAATATATTCGGCTCACAGAGAATTCAAGCAGAAAGTACACAGGTAAAGACTGTACACAGGTACAATAATGTGTACAGCCTATTCCTCTAAAGCACATTCCCTCAAAGAAATTGGGGCACTGTAGTTTGGTAAAGGTTGCTAGGGATTGTGACTCTGCAGGGTAAACTACAGTGTCCAAATTTCTTTGAGGAAAAGAATGTGTTTCAAAAGTGCTTCAATAGGGTGTACACCACCTGAACTTCAAAACCACATGTGATTCTAGAATTTCCTGCATCTTAGAACATATCTTGGAGTGAGGAAATAGCACAATCACAGATTCAGTAATAATTGTTGAGCAAGCTGTTTAAAAAACAAACATATTTTTCTTCTGCTAGATCCTGGATGTAAGGATACACAGGATATCCAAAAGGAGATGATAAATGAGCAACTTCCTCTCTCACCAGTTCCTGAATGGCCAGACAAGGCAGGAAGAGCTGCTCCTCAGCAAGTTAATGATTGAAATGCATGTCTGGTGACTCTACAGGACTTCCCCTCCAGTACAGCAAATATCAGTCTGAGGTTGTTTGCAGCATTACCTATTACTATTAGGGATGGGTGGGAAATTGGATGCAGGTCACGTTTAAAGGTGGACCTACTTGATTTGTGCTTTCCAAAATAATACACACACCAAACACAGCCATCATTTGAAATTTGCACTTCACTGAATTTTGCAGTGCAAGTCTCCAGCCAAGTAATGTGTACAAAAATGCATATACGTAAGAATGCATAGAAATTCATATGTACGTAAGTAAAAATAATGCCAACAAACGCATTATATTAGGGAAATTGCTTTATAAACATGCACATATTAGGCAAGATTGCAGACCAAAATGTACCTATTAGGAGAAACATACACATAAATGCTGGTTAATTTTCATGTTGACCTAAGAAAAAGGATTGCAAACTGATGTGGAAATGTGGAGAACTCAACTTACAATTAGAAAATGAGAAATGGGGGGAAATGGAAATTGACAGATTTTCCCATCTCTTTCTCTTATTTTAGATATTAGTTGAGATTCCTGCTTTCCAGGACATTAGACTAGATGACCCTTTGCATCCCTTCCAACTCTACAATTCTATGTTTCTATGGGTTTTAGGCCTGTTTGGATTTGCCCATGACCATCTAAATGACATTTCAGTTTAATTTGAATTCAGTCTTCCTTGAAGCAGGATAACTTTGCAAGAAGCGCATTACTAAGCAGAATATTATTTTTAAAAAACATACATTAAAGGGGAAACCTGCCAATGGAGCTCATCAAAAGTATTTTTGAGCAAGCATGCTTAGAGTTCTTGTAAGAAGCACACATATTATCGCAGATGTCTTTACTCAATAATTAGGCTTATTTCTGTTTCCTGTGTTTTGTTGCAGACCCTATGCAAGGGTGAGGACCCTGTGGTCCTCCAGATGTTATTGAACTTTTAATTCCATCATTCCTGACCATTGGCCATGCTGGCTAGGGCAGATGGAAGTTGTAGTCCAACAGCATCCAGAGGGTCAAAGTTCAGAGGTATACACTGAGGTTCCAGTTACATTTCCTGGCTAATAGCCATTGATAGCTATCCATAGGTGCTGCCCTCCAGATGTTGAAAAGCTTCAATCCTCTGCATACCGACTTGGCTTGCTGATCATACTGCTCATCACTGGACCTGCCTCTGCCCACAATCAGCTACAGACTGATTGACTTTTCTTGCGGGTCCTTGGAAACTTTATAGGATAAAGATTCCATACCTCTACCTTAATCCATCTTGAAAAGGTCAATATATTCTATTTACTAAATGTGCATGACTGCCCCCTCCCCCACTTTCTCACTCTCTCACACAATATCTGTTTCCTTTCTCTTTCTTCTTATTCTGTGGTGGTTACTTCTAAGACACTTCCCACTTTTAAAAAATGATGAAATGGAGGCCAGTGCAGAAACACCACTTGGGTTAGCTCTGAAATAGTTACCTTTTACTGTACTTTTTAGGACGGGGGTTGGTTTGAGGTTTACCCTACAGAGACTGATTATTGTTTTGCAATGGCATGTCTGCTTGGACAGATGATATTCTGCTTAACTTACAGTATATAGCAGCTGTGGGTTTTCCCTTTACACTGCTGTGAAGAAAGTTCAGTGGCTTGTTTAGCAATCATTCCCTCTCCCCACCACCACCACCACCACCACTTCCCCAATTCTCATGGATTTTCACTTGCCTCCACTGAGCTCAAGGGCAACCAGGGATGCAGGGACAACTCTCAAGGTCATATCTACACCACACAACCTTAATACCTGCTTAACAGCAATTCCTGCTCTCCAATGATCCTGGGGTTTGTGAAGTGGTCTAGATATCTCTAATAGAGAATTCCCAGCAAACAGTGCCATTTCTATCATTAGGCAGAGTGAGGTGACTGCCTCAAACTGTTGATGCTGAGGGTTGCAGAGCAGGAGGGTGTCTTAGGAATAAATATAGAAAGCAGTATAGAAATAAATGGAGGAATAAGAGGATAGAACTGTAGGGGCCACATGATCTGCTTTGCATGCTCTAAGCTAGGCTGCTGCTCCCCTGTGCAATGGAGGTCCCTGTCCCATTGCCAATACTTAAGTAAAATTCTAGTACCAATCTGCTTGGCATCTGTATGTGAAATGTGGGGAAGAAACCTTTTCAGGTTTTGCCTCAAGTTCCAAAATGTCTTTGGTTGGCCCTGTCAGAAACCTACACTTCACAGAGTTTTTGGAAGGGAGGGTTATAACAATTAATTTAGGGATGGGGAGAATCACACAAGAATTTGGAGTTAACCTCCCCAGACTACATCTGAAATTGTGCCCAGATCAGAACACAGACACAGAGATCAGTTTACATGTCTACAGACTTTTCTGAGTATGGTCAGCTCCTATTTACTGTTTTGTTGCTGCTCTTGTATAGCTATGAGTGAAGCCATCTCTTTCCCTGTACAATGCCCTTGGTATACTAAGATTTTAAGTACTGTATTGGCCTGAATATAAGCCGCACCCGAATATAAGCCACACCTTTAAAATTCAAGGAAAAAAAAAAAGAAGACAATACCTGAATACAAGCCGCTCGCTTAAAATTCTGCAGGCACTCACACCTGTTCCATTTTACTGTATGTCTGTTTCAACAGCGATACCGTAAAGCCAATTTTTGTAAGGTCACAAATTTAAGCTGCATTTTAACTTTTCATGGTCAGAATTTGAAAAAAAAAAGTGAGGTTTATATTCAGGCCAGTATAGTATTTGATTGAATGAACTACTCATGTGCAAGCAAGGGACATGAACCAGATTAAGAAAGTTCCACCCAACCATAACAGCAATAACAGTATATACTGTGGACATTAAGATTAGATGCTTTCAAATGTTTTTAGATATTCTAAATGGTTTTAACTATGCTTTTTTAAAAATATATTTTTAAATGTTTTAAATATGTTTTCAGATTTCAGCATTGCTTAAACATTTTGGTGTTTGCCGCCCTCTGCTCCTTTGGGAGGAAAGATGAGATACAAATGTAAAAATAAGTAGGTAAGTGAACGAGTAAATCAAACAAATGAGATTCCTCTGGCATCCTAATAATTCCTAATAATTATCCCTCATTCCAACCTACAAATAGCCAATGATGCTCCAGTTCATGTGCCAGATCTAGCCACTCTTTCATTGGCAAGGCAAGTGGAAAGGATTCAGACACCTTTCCACAAGGGACTGAACTGAGATCAACAACTCCTTTCCCCCCAAAACCATTAGATAGTAATTACTTTGGGCTCTTATTCCATTGTTCTGCTTGGCAGGATGGAAGAAACCACTGATTTGGAGGCAAAAGGCCTGTGCACATTTTTCTTTTTTTTTAAAAAAATTTAAAAATCCTATTAGGGCTGACTTGAGCCAAGTCCCCACTGGATAGACTTAATGAAATGAATTTTGCCAGTTGTTACTAAGCCCCTGGGAGGTATGGTTGTATGAGTCCTCTCTGACCTCTTTCTTGGCTGTCTCAGCTTGATGTTTTCTATTACAATCCATTACAAATCACTTTTGCTTTCAGAACAGAGGCCAGCAGTGAGGCCTGCTGGAGAAAAACAAACCACAGCCCAGCTGCGAATCAATGCGCAGTTTGAGTTATTTGATGCAAATCTGAAACGCCAGCGGCATATATTTGGATACAAAGGTTGTTGGATCATAAGGAATTTTAGAGCTGAAAAGGACTGCGGTGGAGGTCTGCACACAAGAAGAGCCTGCAGGATCAGGCCAGAGGTTCATCTAATGCAGCATCCGTCCAACCAGACACCTATGGGAAGCCAGTAAGGAGGACCTCAGCACAACAGCACTCAGCCTACTTGGGACTCTCTGCAAATGGTATTCAGAGGCATACTGCCCCCAACAGTGGAGGTAGAAGATAGCCTTCGTGACCATGAGCCATTGTTAGCCTTATCCTCCATGAAGTTGTCTAATTCTTTTTTTTAAGCCATCCAAGTTGGCCATCTTTATCTCTTGTCAGAGCCATTTCCACAGTTTAACTATGTGTTGTCTGAACTTTTGCCTGTCCTATTTTTTCAACATTCAACTTCATGGAATGTCCCTAAGTTCTAGTGTTAAAAAGGTAAAGGGACCCCTGACCATTAGGTCCAGTCGTGACTGACTCTGGGGTTGTGGCGCTCATCTTGCTTTACTGGCTGAGGGAGCTGGTGTACAGCTTCCGGGTCATGTGGCCAGCATGACTGCAAGCCGCTTCTGGTGAACCAGAGCAGCGCATGGAAACGCCGTTTACCTTCCCGCCGGAGCGGTACCTATTTATCTACTTGCACTTTGATGTGCTTTCGAACTGCTAGGTTGGCAGGAGCAGGGACCGAGCAATGGGAGCTCACCCCGTTGCGGGGATTCAAACCGCCGACCTTCTGATCGGCAAGTCCTAGGCTCTGTGGTTTAACCCACAGCACCACCCGCGATCTAGTTCTAGTGTTATGAGAGAATAAAAACTTTTCTTTCTGCACTTTCTCCACATTATGTGTGATTCTGTATACCTCTATAATGTCTCATATTCCTTGCCTTAGCTCTGAACTAGAAAAAAAAGCCCCAGATGTATCCTTTTTTCATAGGGGAGCTGCTTCATCCCTCCTTCACACCCAACTATTGGGGGGGGGATGGCATTCCCATTCTGTTGGATCATAATGACTCAGGGTAGCTTTATCATGTCGCATTGTGAAGACAATGGATGATTCACCCATGTGGCGTTTCTAGCACAAAACATCGCAGAGATTGACTAGGTCTATTGCCAACTTAGCTATTTGCTTTGGAATTGAGATCATTCATTCATCCATCTATTCATTCAGTTGTTGCAAAGAATCTGGACATCGCTGCTGCTAAATTATTGCATGCCTATTATTTCCTTTCTGTGTTCCGATCTTTTCAAAGATCCAGTCTGTGGCAATTTTTCTGACTATGAATACAATTGCAGTGTGCTCGCTTCAGCAGCACATATCCTAAAATGGGCAAGATGAATGCAATTGTAGTGCCAGTTTGCCCACCGTGGACTGATCATGTGCTATTGATGCACTTGGCGGGAGGAGTGGTCTAGGCTGGTGATGCTCTGCTGCTCTGCATCACTTGCCCTGCATTTCCTGACTTTACTGTGGATTGAACTTACCTGGAAGACTTTGGAGATTGGCCTTAGGAACTATCAGTCTAAAGGGAAGCTCCTTAATAGAATACCAGAGTGGGTGGAGAAGGCAGCACTGGCAGTCTGCAATTCAGGGAGTTTGATCTTGGGAGGAGAGACACCCAGAAAGGTGCCAGCTGACATTACCCCCTCCAGTGATATTTATTAAAGCAGAGAAACAAGAGTAAAGTTGAGAGTTTAGCAAGTGCTTCTTCCTTTTTGCAACATTTTTTTATAGACCTGTCAGTTCGGCCCTTCCCACACTTGGAACTTGGACCCTGGGTGTATCAAATCAAGTACACTGCCAGCACCCCTGAAATTCCGACCATGGGACCTGGTTGTTTGGGCTCCTGGGCAGCTCCTGAAACTCCCACCCCACCCCCGGGGCCACAGAAGCCAGGCAGGAGATCTGGGGTGTGTTTGCTCAAAAGTAAGCCCCATTTGGCCCTTGAAAATGCTTGGGATTGCAGCCTTCGATCAATAAAGGTATTCCCCATTTGGAGAGGATTAAAATGACTTCAGTTTGTCCCAGCCACTGGCCTTACTGACGTTAGCCCTTTAATTAGTCATTTCCTGAACCCATTCCCTACAAACCACTGGCATGATCGAGATCAGCCCTTTAATCACTCATTTCCTCTTTGTAGCCAGAGGAATCCTACCATTTTCTTAGCTGTTTATTTTAGGGCTCATCCACACTTACTGACATCTTTTCTTATTTCAGGTGTGAAATGTGTCCCCCCCCCCATCCCCTCTGCTGTTTGCTCTGATTAAAGCCTGGATGCCAGCAGCTGAATCAGGTTTTATGAGTCCCAGGGAAAACCTGTAGAGAGATTTGCCCCACTTCCTAAACCCTTCCAAAAATAGCTCCAGAATGGGATTCCTTTTGGCTTTGAAGGCACATTCTTCCATTGTCTCTTGAGACAGATGGATGCCACAAATGGTCTATCCCTCAAAGATAATTTTTTCAGTTGTCTTTTCAGCTTCTGGAAAGTGCACTTCCAGTTCTCAGTGTTGCTGATGTGATCTAAGTTTATTATTATTATTATTTAAAGATTTCCCCTTTAGTTTAGTGCTCATATGAAAACTTTGATCGTATGATATGTGCACAAAAGCACAAGTCTGTTTACTTTGCAGTTTATTGTTTCTTCTGATTTTATGCTTGTTCGTTTTGAAGATATCTCTGTTATTTGCATGGCTCAAACCAAGCAGAAGACCAATGACACTGCTGTTCCAGAAGCTGGATCTGCAGGTGCTTCTGGCCTTGCAAGAAGTGCAATGGAAGGCAAAATTGCAGTGGGTGTAAAAACTGTGGGGCACAGCTGCATAAGGTACTGCTGGCATCTAAATGGCGACAGCTCAAGGTGTTTTGGTGCCTGAGGTGAAATGCCCTGCTACCACCCCATGATGCAAGAGGTGTGAGGCTCTGCAAGGGCTTTCCCTCAAGGGCCCAGAGTGGAAAAGAACAAACTCCACAAGGGCTTATCCTCAAGGAAGTGGCTGCTTCACATCACTTCATCTATGACAGGGGTGGCCAACTCCCAAGAGACTGTGATCAAACAATGCCAATGTAAGTGCAATGGCAGATGAGATTGTCCATGTTATCTGCCCCACTGGACACCTACCCATTTTTATTGTTTTTTATTTTTTCGGTAAAATGCATAAAGCTGAATGCACACAAATTGCAAATGACTTGTACGGTGGGGCCGCAACTTATTCTCACTTTACAGCTTTGCATTGGGGGTGGGGGTTGGAAAATAAATAAATGGAGAGTGGGGGAAACCTGCCATGGAAAGAGCTTCACTTACTGGAGCTCTTGCATGTTCCTCCCAAAGACCAGTAAACAGTCCTCCAACTCACCTAAAGATCTTTGGGAAGGTTCCTTTGATTCTGATAAAAGTGGAATATAATCAAAGTTCCATGCAAGTTTTGTGCAAGCAAATCAGGACGAATGCTTAATAAATGGGTTGTCTGGAGGAATCCTATGTACATGGGCACAGTTGCCCTCTCAATAAACCCCCCCAAGTTTTGATGGCTGATATGTGGTCTGAAATAGTCCAGCTGATTTTATGATTCCACATATATACTGTACCTAGAACCTGCCTCCCAAAATCACAAGTTTTCTCTCTCTGCTGTGCTATAATGACTCCAGTGGCCACTTGGCCTATGCTTGTAACCTCATTCCTCCAAGAAAGGCAAGTCCTAGGCTCCCTTCAGTGCCTGTAACTCACCTGCCCATTTGGAAAAGGAAACTGACTTTGCTGGGTTCAGCAAGATCTCTGGATCTGATCTATAGACTTTTCTTTGCTCTCTGGAGGTGGGAAGGGACAGAGAGCATATATTCTTTCTGAAACACATCGTTTTGACTGCCCAGTAGGGAAATGATGAGTGAGCCCAAAGGTTATTCGAGCAGGCTTTTGCAACAGTTATGTCTTTTGCAGCTTATATTGCTGATTCTTGCAGATTTTTGGTAACGTTCCCACACCCAGTTGTACCATATGACTCTGGTCTGTGCCAGCGTTGTATGTCAGGAGACGCTGTTGTAACAATATTCTATTTTCTCCACTTTCCCTGTCCAATAGTTTGTGGCTGAAGGTGTTTCGCAGCCATCTGGATGTGCAAAATAACAACAGGCAACTCAGTCCTTGATGCAACTTTGAAGACCTCAGTCTTTTGCTTAACAATGTGACAATGCCCTGAATTGAAGGAAAATAAAGAACAACAACAGCTGCTGCTTTGTGTCTTGGAAAATCTCCTGCAACGTTAGCACACCAGACTTCCAAAGAATGGCAGAATATGTTGGCTGTCAAGGGTAGCAGTTAAACATTAAATAATATTGAAGTAATTCGTGACAGGACGTGGGTGGCAGTGTGGGTTAAACCACAGAGCCTAGGACTTGCTGATCAGAAGGTTGGCGGTTCGAATCCCCGTGACGGGGTGACCTCCTGTTGCTTGGTCCCTGCTCCTGCCAACCTAGCAGTTTGAAAGCACGTCAAAGTGCAAGTAGATAAATAGGTACGGCTCTGGCGGGAAGGTAAACGGCGTTTCTGTGCGCTGCTCTGGTTCGCCAGAAGTGGCTTAATCACTCTGGCCACATGACCCGGAAGCTGTACGCCGGCTCCCTCGGCCAATAAAGCGAGATGAGTGCCGCAACCCCAGAGTCAGCCACGACTGGACCTAATGGTCAGGAGTCCCTTTACCTTTACCTTTACCTTTACCTTTACCTTTAATTTGTGACAATGCCACAATACTTTATATGAACTGCATGGGGGCTGGCTGTTCCCCTTTCCCTGAAGACATTTTGAAAGAGAGAGTTCATGTTGTTGTGGGCATCACACCTTCACATCTGGAAAACAGCTTTTGCAGTTGTGTGGGTGGGCAGGGTATTTGGTGCTCTTTCAAAAATACACCAAACCTGCTTGACCAGCGGCAGCTTTGGGACAAAAGAAAAATGACACTATCTCAGGGCCTCTCTATCACAGCTACGAGTCTATAAAGGACAGGGCCTGGGGAAGACTCCTGAGGAAGGCCCACAGAGATAGCAACAGTTACAGGCCATGATATGAGCTAAAAAGTTTTTCCAAAATAACCACAGACAGCCCAGCAAATAAGTGAGAAATGGATGAATGGGTTAATATAAGAAGGATGCCAGTAGATGGAAAGGAAGAATCACATATATCTCTCCAATCATACCTGACCATTGGCCATGCAGGCTGGTGCTTATGGGAGCAGGAGTTCAACATCTGGCAGCTTGAATGTTCCCCATCAATGGCCTTGAGAGAGATGAGGGAGCATTGCAGGTAATTTTAGACCCTGGATAAATTTTACACCCTTGGCCATCTTTAGATGGTGATGTGCATTACTTCACTTAAACAAAGATGTTGTAACCCAGACCTCCTGAGACAGGCAGCCGAAGACTCTGCGCTGCCTCAAAGGAAAAGATGGCACTGCCTCCCATTCCATGTACAGAAGCAAACTGAACTGGCTGATGGACCAGTTCAACACTGGGCAGCATCTTCTACTGAGACTGAGAGCCAGGCATAGCACAGGGCAGGCCACTCCCAGCTCTGTGATCCAACGTCTTGCCATTCTCCTGGATCTGCTGCTTGAGGCAGACCTCACTCTACCTATTGGAAAGGTCGCTGCCTGCTGTATCTAGGGACCCTCCTGCTTTAGAACAGAATAGCAACCTGCTGGATCAGGCTAATGGCCCATCTAGTCCAGCATCCTACTCTTACAGTAGCCAACAAAATGCCTATGGAAAGCCTGCATACAAAACTCCAAGAACACTTTGTTGGAGAGAGAGGTTTGGAAGAGAGATTCTTACTCTCTTGTAGCACAGTTAGCTGAATGGATATTGCTCCAAGCACATTAAAACTTTGTTAGATGTACATCTGCCCTCATTCACCTTTAAGCAATTGTTCCCCATGAAAATACTTAGGCTAGAATAAATCAGACACTTGACTTTGCAAATAAGTGTATGCTTTACTCACAGAGTTTCAGAAGTTACAGCAAACAAGTCTCCATTGGCTGGCAGTAAAGCAAAGAAGAAAATGTTCCAAATGACTTGGTTTCCTTACAGAAGAATCATGCAGTTTTTTGTGTTAGCAAAGAAACAGGCTGTAAAAATCTCCTTTAAGAGAGATTCATGCACTTGGTTTTCTACATGAGCTGGGAGCCATGCTTGGCTGCAGCTTCAAGGAAGCAGGAGAGAGGGGGGTGGGAATCAAAGGCTGCTGGGAGCCTGCTATGTTGCACCCATGGTCACTTGAGCTCAGGGCTCAGGTTAACCATTTCATGCACACAAGTGTAAGCCAGTAACTGTATATTACAATAATTGCCCTTCTCTGATGCATAGATGCACATGCATAGATATACAAAATATAACATGTTAAGAACTCCCAAATCCCATCTTGACCTCTTTTCTTCTTTTTTCTGTCTTTAATTTTTTTATTTATATGCTGACAGATAAACTTGACATACAAACATAACAATTAAACTTAAAAAGTGAAAAAAATCATAATAAAAATATGTTAATACAGAAAACAGAAAAAAACCAATCTTAACAATATTAACAAAAAGAAAAAAGAAGAAAAAGAAAATAATGATTAAAATAAACACATATCTTAAAAATAAGTGATAAATGTAATCAAATTTCATATCCATTTTCTTTGTTGACTTCCTTCGTCCTCTATGGGGGGGGGGGTCTAATATCAACTTTAGTAATCTGTTTCCATTTGTCTACTTATTATCTCTCTTTGTAATTCTTTTTAATTATCTTTTTAATTATCTTTTTTCTAATCATGTATCAATTTGCAGAAGTTAATTGAAACAAATCCAAGCAGGGATTTGGTTTTTGAAGAAAATCTTTAAAATCTTTGACCTGCAGGTTCTCAAAGCTGTCTCTAGGTAGAGGTTTGGTCAGTGTGCTGGCTGTCCAATCTCTTTCACTGAGAGAACCTGTCTTTCGGCATAAGATTCCCACTGTGTCTGCAATGCTTGGTCTACAGTTGTAGTTAAGTACAGGAGCTTCCCTAGGGCTGATCTGTACTCAGTGTTGTCTGGCAACAATGTGGATTCATCCTTCCCCTTTACAAAGTCCGTGGTCATGGGTGTATGTACTGGTTTAGTGTCTTTCAGTCCAAGGGTGTTTGGTAGATCTATGATCTTCTGTCTCTGGTTCAGAAGAGAAGATCTATCTCACTTTTTTTCTGTGTGAACCTCAAAGTAGAAATTCACATTCCCTAGCTATTTGATTTCCACTTGTTTATTTAAATAGTTCACAAGTTCTGTGTAATCTTTTCAAGCACATGCACAAATCAGGTTGTCAATGTAACACAGAATGTAGCAAAAATGTCCATTTTTCTTTATACTGTATAGGCATTTGTCTCCATTGCTTTGTGTGTAACGTAGCTGCTCGATCAGGCCACTCAATTTGTCATTCCAAGCTCTAGCAGCTTGTTTCAGTCTATATAGTCCCTTTTGCAGTTTGTATCCTAGATAGGCTTGATTTGGTTTGGTAAAATCTTTTGGCTGTAGCATGTAGATCTCCTTTGAGAAATGCAGTCTTAATGTCTTTGTGTTTAAGTTGCATTCTCTTGGAATGGGTCTTGGACAAGTCTATTTGCATCTGATATTCTTCCTCTGGATTACTGGGACAGTCTATGATAGTTCCAGCTCTGCCAGCTTTGTTTAGTTCTTTGAAACTCTATGTACATGTCTTATGCTGACCTTGCCTGTATTTAAGTCCTTGAAGCCTTTATTGCCTTTTTCATACCCAATCATTATAGTCCTTTCTGCTCTGGGATCAAGCTTGTGTCTGTTTTGGTGAGGTATAGAAGCATAGGAAATGCTACCAAATATGCATATGCCACAGTTAATATGGTATGTGTGTGTGTGTGTGTTCATTCATTGATTGGCTGTCTGTTCTGCAGATATACTTTTACATCACACCACATGTGTCTTAGCATGCAGTCAGTCATTTCTATGAGAGACCCACACTTCCTCTTAGCTATCAAGTTCTGTTAGGGTTGATGAGCAACAGTCCTTATGTGTGTGACCCCTTGCTGATTCAGATACCGTTGCATTTCATTAGAAGCATCGGAAGGGCATTCAGTTTCTTCTCAAACTTGTTGCTCACCTTTGCAACAGTCTCTGAGCTTGTCAAAAGTTTCCCTTTTAGGATGTAGGCTGTGCGATACCTTGAATGATCATGCAGAAAGATTAGAACATACTTAATTCCTCCCAGTGAGAGGACATGGAATGGGCCACACACTTCACTATATTTCATCGCAAGCACATGGGTGCTTCTCTTATCAGTGCATGGGTAAAAACTTGGCTTGCAACTTTTCTGTAAAATGTAATTTTCACAATTAGCTGTGTCATATGAGCCAGGTGTTACCTGAAGACCATTTGCCAGTTGCTCTGGAGTTCCTTTACAGCATTCCCACTCCATGCTATGCTAGAGCTCCAGGGTGGCTTCATCCTTCTGCTGGGTATGAGAAACACCTGCTACCTCTTGTCAAGTGATTTGCTTCATAGATGCCATTACAGTGGTACCTCGGGTTACATATGCTTCAGGTTACAGACTCTGCTAACCCAGAAATAGTACCTCGGGTTAAGAATTTTGCTTCAGGATGAGAACAGAAATTGTGCTCTGGTGGCGTGGCAGCAGCGGGAGTCCCCATTAGCTAAAGTGTTGCTTCAGGTTAAGAACAGTTTCATGTTAAGAACGGACCTCTGGAACGAATTAAGTACTTAACCCGAGGTACCACTGTAGTTAAGTTTGTTTCAGCATATAAAGCATCATCTTCAACTTGGCATTTGCCCTTCTCAAAGTGCACTGCAAACCCTTTCTTGTTCAATGCAGAAACATTTAGCCTATTGCAGATCAGACTTGGAACATGTAAAACATCAACCACATTATTGCCTCTTGGATCTGCATCTTTACTCTGCATCTTAAAGTGCTGGATCTCTTGCCTTGGATCTACATTGCATTCACCCTTAGCAATCACAATGTTCCAATTTGTGGCTTCTAGACTGTTAAAGACTGCCATAGTCTGTTTTGGAATTTAGTCCTGGCCCAAGAAGTTCCTTCACCCATCTGGGCTGAAACCACTTCCTAAAAATGCCAAATGCAAATTCCAGTTTCCTTAAAGCCTCATCTGCGGATTCACATTGTTTAGTCCCAACAGGGAAAAAGGTGGGGTATAGATAATTAATTAATAATAGCAACAGCAGCCACAACAACAACATGCATGGATTCTCTAAGCCAGGGTTTCCAAAGCTTGGGTGTCCACCTTTTTTTGGACTACAACTCCCATCATCCCTAGCTAGCAAGACCAGTGGCCAGGGATGGTGGGATTTGTAGTCCATAAGCAGAAGGAGACCCAAGTTTGGGAAACCCTGCTCTAAGCTTTGTGCAATGATCCTCATGGCAAAATAACTTTCCCTAACATATTTGCATGCTTCCTCATCATATGTGGGTCTGGGAATTCTTAATGCATTTTAATGCCCCTTTAACAGGCTCTCCAATCTCATTTTCCATTGGGCATATGTGGAGTTAGTAAGCTTTGCAGGGGTGAAGCTACGCCTACTCATTGGATTCTGGGATGCTTTGGTAAAAATACAAGTTACTCCAAAATGCACAAAAAAATCCAACCAAAACTGAAAAAACAAAAAACAATGCTGAAAAAATATATTTTAAAAGTGTATAGAGACTAGATTAGCCTAAATTGGGACACAAAGCTGGTGGATGGGGAAAAGAAAAGTGAAAGGGGGGATGGGTCTCTAACCTCCTAAGCAAGAACAAAAGAGCAAAAAGAAGTCTCAAAACAAAACTCAAAACTCAAAAGGGAAACCATTTCTCTCAACAATCTACATACTGCTTGGGCCCCAAACAGTTAGAGAGAGTGATTTGGAAAATATATTCTTACTCTTTCATAGCAGAGTTAACACAGTGGCAATTGCTCCAAGCATACTAAAACTTGGTTAGATTTACATCTGCCACCATCCACCTTTAAAGAAATGTTCCCCATGAAAATACTTAGGCTAGAGTAAATTACAGACACTTAGCTGTTCAAATAAGTGAAGATTTTACTCACAGAATTTCAGAAGTTACAGCAAACAAATCTCCATCCACTGGCAGTAAAATAAAGAAGGAAAAGGTTCCAATCGACATAACAAGAAATAACTTGGGTTTCCTTACAAAAGAATCATGCAGTCTTTGTGTTTTTGCAAAGATGCAGGCAGTAGAAATCTCATTTTAGAGAGATTCATTCACTTGCTTTTCTACATGAGCTGGGAGCCGTGTTTGGCTTCAGCTTCTTGGAGAAAGCACAACAGAGTGGGGGGAGGAGAGAATCAAAGGTTGCTGAGAGCCTGCTTTGTCCCATCCATGGTAACTTGGGCTCAGAGCTCAGTTTAACCCTTTCATGCACACATGTGAGTCAGTAGCTTTCCCCTTCTGTGGTTTCCAGCAACTGGTATTTGGAAGCATGGTACCTTCAAGCCTGGAGACAGAGCATTGCTTCTTCTTCTGAGGGGGCTTATGACTTCTACCCCCAAATTCTTCCCCGGTAGCACGACTGGCTGCCGGGGGTATAGGAGAACTCACGAGCCCTGATGATTCCCTGCTCTCCCGGTGGCTGGGTCTGTGAACCACAATTTACTTTTAAAAAAACACACACACACACACAAACTGGACAGTCCAGGTCATAGTGATAAATTAAAACAGCACCTTCTAGTCAACCTTGGTGAACTGCTGCCGCCAGGTATATCCAAGGGAAACATGCCTTACACCAATTCCATTGACTGGTGGCGGTTCTCCAGGGTTTCAGACTGGGTTCTCTCCCAGGCTTACCTGGAAATTTGTGGAACTGACCTGGGGATCACCTGCATGCAAAAGTGCATGCTGTACCACTGAGCTGTGCTACCTACCCAAAGCTTATCCAAAGCAGCTGTCAGAGAGTACTTTTCACAGAGTGTCATTGAACTTGGAGACATCCTTGGATGTAGTTCATTCCTTCCTCCATAGAATTCACAGGAACGGTTTAGCCTCAGAGAGCCCCTCTGAGGTGGTTATTAAGCTAAGAGAGCATGACTTGCCCAAACCACTTGATAAAAATGCCCTTGTTTTATTAGCTGGCCTACTCACTTGCAACTGGATGCAAAAGCATATTTCCCCATATTTTTATTTCTAAGTCACATAAATCTTTATATGCTAAATACTGGTGCAAGCACTAGGTTCTATTTTAAATTGTGGTAACCTTTCACCACCTAAATTTCCTAATCTGATTATCTCCTGATCCCACTACCTTTGTAAAACACTTATTTATATTCCAGCTTGGCTATATTGCAATGCAATAAAATGCTGGCAGCTTGTTATCTGCTTTTATTGGCAGGTTTCCCACTTTACAATTTAAATCATAAATGGCTTGAGGGGAGAGAAAGAGAGAGAGAGAAAGAGGGAACTTCTGATTGGCTTCAAATATTTTGAGTTTTCCCTTCAAAATGATCCCATTAAACTCTGCTTTAATTGTCTTCAAGCAGGTTGAATGAATGTTACATCACTGTCTTTGTGAATATTAAATGCTCCTTTCTTGTAATTATGTGTGCATGAGAAACCTGGCATTTTTCACTGTCGTCTAAACATTGGACTCAAATTGGTACTTCAGCCCAACGCTTAATGAAGAAAGGGAAGGAAGGTTAAGTGTTCCTCAACAGCAAGGAAAACAAAATCAACATTCCTCACTTGTTTGTAGGAACACAATGAATTACTGCACTCTCCCATCTCTTTTCATGTTTCCTCTGTAAAGTATTGTGCAATTTTCTCCATCACTTATAAAATATTCAAAAGCCCTGTATTCTCACCATTCATTTTAGTGATTGGCTCTGGCAATGCCATGTTTGAAAATCTATGGGAGCTAACATTTCTGAGGAGTTAGTAGAGACAATTGTCCATTAAATGAATTCTGCGAAGTGGGTGACAGTGCAACTCTGCCAGGACAGCTGAAGAACACTGAAATCCCAATCCCTCTTGTGAGGGATTTTTTGTTTACAGTGTATTTCTGCACACTTGGTGAATTTTAGAATCCACCTTCTATGAATAATAAAATATCTATCTGTCTTGCACCCAAAGGAACCTGGAAATATTATGAGGATAATTAACAGGATTACCTATGGTAAGCTTAAAGCAAATGAAAATGAAAAAAAAAAATATCAGTATGACAAGGAATTGAATATACAGCTATATAAATCAACCTTGAAAATAGGTGTTCTGCCATTTCCCATGCTGGAAAACAATGGGTGACATTCAGTGTTACAGTAGGTGCATTGATTACAGCGTGTCTACTCTGAGTATGACTTAGTTGGATATCACCCATAGGTTCTCAAATGCATATGAAGCTGCTTCATACCAGGTCAAAGTATTTGCCTCCTGCAGAGCTTGTCCAAGGCCCAGGGCAGGAATCTTGTTAGAATGAAACTATGAACTTAAAAAAAGAAAGAGAGAAGTGGCCAGTCCCTGGTGGGGTCCCCCAGTTGGTTAACCCCTCTGAGGCCTGGAGCAAGTGTACCCAGCTGTCTCCCAGCCCACTCTGCACAGGCCCGGCAGGGCACATGAGACCTCAGGCTGGGAGGCTAAGCCTCTGTAGCTGGCTCTCAGGACTTTGCCCAGGCTACAACCCTCACCATTTCTGTTTAGCACCCTTCTCAAGTGTTTTTGCCTGGCTTGACTATGGCATTGGATTGATAAGCCTGGAAAGGGAAAGGTGTGTTAGTGAGTGTAGAAACTTGGCTATTGTACAAAGGTAGAATTGACATGTCGTTCTTTGCCAACGTTTGCCTCTAGCCTTGCCCACTGCTAGAATGTGGTTCTGGAGATTGCCCATGGGTGAATGTGACCTGTGTTGTAGTGTCTTTTCCTCACTAGTTGCTATGCAAGCCTTTTAACCCGAGATTCTCTTGCAGGATCCAAGAGTATGCAAAACCTCTGTGCTATGTCGCTACCAATTGGGTGGGTGGGGGGGAGATGTAATCATATTTTAGTTTAAATGGCTGGTAAGTCATGCCCATAACCTTCCATTTGGTTAAGAGAGTCCTTGCCAAGTGAATGTCATGGAGCCATTTTGAGAGGAAGAAAAGTCCTCCCCACCCTCAAAAGCAAAAGGGGAAGTGTCATGCCAAGATTCCAAGTTATGTATACAGTGGTACCTCAGGTTACAAACACCTTGGGTTACAGACTTTGCTAACCCGGAAATATTACCTCGGGTTAAGAACTGTACCCCATGATGAGAGCAGAAATAATGCGCTGCTGGCGTGGCAGCAGCAGGAGGCCCCATTAGCTAAAGTGGTGCTTCAGGTTAAGAACGGTTTTAGGATAAGAACGGACCTCCAGAACGAATTAATTTCATAACCAGAGGTACCACTGTACATTGTTGAATTATGCAATACACAACTTTGAAGTCTCTGATGTTATCTAGATCAAAGGTATAGAGATACAGAGATACAGAAGACAATCATAACACTTAGTGAAAATGGTAAAGGAAAACTATATTCAAAGAGATCACTGTACAGTAGGAAATGGATGGATCAGGCAATTTCAGTTCTTTCCATTTCTCATTTTCCCATCATAAATTCAGCTCTTCACATTTCTAGAGCAATTTGTGATTAAAAAAGAAGAATTGTCATGAAAACCCATCAGCATTTTAGTCTGAATTGCCCCTAATATACACATGTTTATCTGCAGTTTTGACCAATGTGCACATTTTTCACGAGCAATTTTTGTATATTTTTTTCATGAAAACATTCCATTTTGTGCACCCTTTCTCCAATAAATGCATTTCTTTTTCATAAACATTTATTGGTTGGCAGACTGCATCACAAACATCACATAATGCAAATTTTGAAGGATGGCTGTGTTTCGGTTCTCATCCCGTTTAAAAAAGTGTGAATTTGATAGAGCCACCTTTAAATGGAAACGGAGCAGAATTTCTCCCCCAACTATACCAAACATTGGCAAAATATACTTTGCGATTGAAGGTCAACTTAATGGATCATGGCCACGGCTCCTGAAATACAGGATGCTCACATTCTGATCATTGCAAAATAGAATAAAATAATTGATTAACAAAGCAGAAGTCCTTGCGTCTATTTTCATGCTCAATATAGTGCTCCATGTTCCTTGTGAATGAACCAGAGCTTAAACAGTGCGGAAATGAAAATGAATGAAAAACACAGTTTCATTTAACCATATACAGCTCTTTTCATAGAGAGTTCCTCATCTCTCCCAGTCATTATAAGCTGCACATTTTCCCATTTACAAGAACATAAACCAGTGTAAATACATTTTGGGGAGTAAGATTCTTAAAAAAAAACCACAACAGTGAAATTTTTGAAAATCTCATTTCTCCCTTGTGATATAGGGGTAATAATGGCATAATGATCTCTTTGACTCTCCATAGAAAAATATATTATGCAACCTAGTGTGCCTTGGGAGTTTGACTACAAAGGTTAAGAGTTCTGTGCTGTGTAATAAATTAATTTCATAGTTTTGTGTTGGGATAAAATGAATGCATAGCAGACAGGAAACAGGGAGTGGAGGGGGAAACTTCCAACAATTCTAGCAACAGGAGAAGTGAATAGCATTTGAAAAGATATTTTAAGGATTACAGGAAAGTAGCTACAGAGGAGCACAGGACTTGAGTGGATGGATTATTGGGGTCAGTTCTTATGTATCTTGGGACAGCAGATTGATTTGCTCTTCACAGCATACACTGCACTTGTTTAATATTTTAATAGGTGGGTGATGGAAAAAGCCACTTGAAACCATTTCAAAGGGGATTCAGACCGCTATTTACTTAGTGGCAGTGACTTATACATTTACTCGTCAATACAGCCTGCAAAATAGAAGCATCTGAGACAGGATGCAAGAGAGGGCTGGGCCCCTGTACCTTTTGCAGTTGAGTAGAAGAGTTTCAGCAGAGGGAACTTGGCACCAGGAAGCTCCCTCTCCCCTAATCCTAGGATTGCTAAAGCACATGAAGGGAGATGTCCTATTTGAAGCCCATCTGCCATGTTCCATCTTCAGGCAGGTTTCTGGCTGCCACCACAAATCTCCCTCTCCCTCTCAAGCAAGTGATGGGTGAACTCTGACTGGCCATTCTGTATCATGTGCACCTTGGCTCACTGGTGTGCTGGCCAGTGTCACAAGGCCAGCTTCGTAACCTAGGATGGGGTAGACAACATGCACCCAAGGGTGCCAGTTTGCCTCCCAGTACAGCCTATGATGCCTTTGAAAGGTCTTACTAAATATCCCCTTAAAAATCCACAGAGCACATGTGACTGCTTGTTCTTCCTGCTTGAACCCCCCTGATAAAACATGACCAAATTTCATTCGATAACCCCAGGACTGGACACCCACCATTGTGTCTGTTCTGATGTGAGGAGACGGGCAAAGAGCTTCTCCCTGTAAGCAGTGGCTGATGGAGTGTTTCTTCACCACTGTTGAGGGTGGTGGTGGAGATACCACAGCAGTTTGTGCTTCTGTCTCATTTACTGCTCTTTTAGACATGGCAGTCATTTTGTGCAGTGGCGGAGCTTCATGCTCTGGCACTGGGGGGCGGAGAACAGGCGGGGGTGGGGCTGGTGCGTGTCCCGGGGACATGTCGCGCTGCCTGTAGGGGCATGGCATGCATCCTGGGGGGCGTGGCGCCCAGCATGGGCATGGGAGTAGCTGCGATGGCACCCCACCGGGATTGCGCTGCAAGGGGCGGTGCACTCCTCCCGCATGCCTCTTCCTCTGCCAGTGTTACGCTGGGCCATTCATTTTGTGACTGCTGCCCATGCCAACTCTTACAGAGGCAGCTTAACAAGGTGATAAACTTCCTCACTAAATTGGCAAGAAGCAAATGTCTTGTCCAAAGCAAAAAAGTGTGAAAACAACTGGAATGCCATGGAGGGCTGTCTTCTGCAGCTCCAGGCATGCATTTCCAAGCTTTTGTATGCCTGATATGTGTTTGGATATAGGCAGCACAGTTATGTTTGCTAAACCAAGTAAGAGATGCTGAGCTGGATAAATCTGTCCCTTTTGGTTTCTCTTCATGTTTCATTTCCCCAACCTTAAGTTCAGGTCATCCTATTCTTAAATGCTCGGCCTTACACCCCCACCCGCAAACCCTACAACAACTTGCATGCATATTATTGTGCATTTCCATTTTGCAATTCCATGCACATTTCTCTGTTTATATGTATTTTTGTACACAATAATGCCTGGCAAAAACAATTAGCAGGCACAATTCCCCCTTCCATAGGATGCCTTTTTGTATGTTATTTTCACTATTTATTTATTTTTGGCATTCTTGTGGTTAGAGAATCTTTTCAGAAAGTGTTTGGTGAGTTCTCTTTATGTTGTTATCAAACTTCTCTCTTGTCCCTAAGTAGATGCCGCAAGTGCTTTCTATGCCATTCTATAGTTATATGGAAGCTATCAACTGAATCTATTGCTTGGCCCCATCTGCACTATGATACCACTTTCAACAGTTATGGTTTCCCCCCAAAACTCCTGGGAGCTGTAGTTTGCTAAGGGTGCTGAGAGTTGTTAGGAGACCCCTATTCCCCGCAGAGAGCTACAGATCCAAGAGTTCCCTGGGGAGAGAGATTTATTGTTAAGCCACTCTGGAAAATTTTAGCTCTGTAAGAGGAAGCATTGGAGAGTCACTTCCAGTTAGTGTAGACAATACTGAGCTATACATTGTGATTCAGTATTGGCCAGCTCCCTATGTTCCTGTGTACATGTATGTAAAAGTGCACACACTGACCAAAAATGCCAGGTTTGCATCCCATTGTTACTTCCTTTCCAAACAGGAAACTCCCCAGCTGGCTTTGCAAAGTAGGCACATACTTGCACAGGGGAGGGGGATCTCAGAATGTGAACCATTCTGTCAACACAGGGGAATTCAGTTTTCAATGTGACAGTAGTTCTTTCTGGTAAGTATTGATAGTTCTCTGCAGAAACTAAGCATGCACGATGAGCATGGAATTCATTGCAGCATATGCACACCACCCAACCAAGGACATCAATATAAGTTCTACTTTTGCCAACTAGGAGATGCATACAAGATGGTGCATTAAACATACAGGACACAAAGTTAGTATCTGGTAAATGCCAGCTCTTACATTAACGGAGCAAAAGAGCTGTTCCTCCACGCAAGCTGATTTGCGCTGCAGCGCCAAGAGACACTCATGCTGATTTTCATTAAAGTAATGTTGGAGGGTATGTGGCTCTGCTCCACAACTTCACACAATAGTTTTTGCTTGGCTGCTTCCATGGAAGAAGGACAGAGGGGTGTGTGTGTGTGTAAGTTATCCTGCTATACAAAAGTTACATTAACATTCATTGCTCTGCCCACTTTTGCCACTGGCATAGGTGCTCTGGAAGATTTTCCAGAAGGGAATGCCGTCCTCAGGCTATCAAGCTTCCCCACCTCTGGCCTAAAGGTTAGTGTAATGGTGATGAGCACCCATCCCACTACAGTTGTGATGGGAGTAGAGCTCAGGTCAGCGTCAGAAGACCCTGTCTCCTTACTTTGGAGACTCATCAGGGTCATGGTGAGAACAAAGATTGACCGGCTACCAAGGCAAGCCAAGATCTGCTGAGCCCCACCTTCAGGCAAGGTAAGGGCAATTAATTCGTATTGTTTTGATTCATAAATTTATTAAATTAATCCATAATTCATATCCTCCAACACTTCTCAGATGAAAATAGCGACACACCTGAAATATCCTAATTCTTAAGCTAGCAATTGTTTTGTAGGCTGCTATGCTGTTTTTTTTCACACATTGCTAAAGGTTCTGGTCTGCTGTGTTACTTAACCCTACAGTAGCCCTGTCCAATGAGGTGTATGTTTGGTTTAGCAGTAGCAGTAGCAGATGGTGGGGCAGCAGCATTTTCCTGTCCTGGTAGCAAATTAATTGCTGCTTACTGGGCAAGTGGGAGGGGCAAGGTGGTAGAGATGTTAGCGTTGTGCAATCATACTGAAGAGAACAATTGTGTTGCACAGCGCTGACCTCCCTACCATGTTGTCCCTCTCCCTCCTTGTACGCAGCAGTGACCCACTTGCTTGGTCAGGTAAGCACCATTGCCCTACCCAACGTCCTATACTAAATATGTTATATCAACAATTCAAAACATACCTCCGCTGCTGCAGGACATACTCTGCTGATGTAACTATGCCTTAGTATTTGTACATATGTATTTCTTTGCATGCAGGCTAGAATCAGGGTGCATCCACCATAAGCACTCATTTAAAGGCTGAACTTCTAGAGAACTTCTAAATCCTCAAGAGTGATCATGTTAGTGACTCACACAAACTTATTGGAACAAGACATCCCACAGTGGCAGGAAACAGGGACAAAATAGTGGTTTACAAGGGCCAAATTAAAAGAAAAAGAATTAGGTGTGCAGTCTTTGTTTGGGCAACATGTTAACTCGGATAACCAGAAGTGAAGAGAGATGGATAATTCTCTCATGCCAGCTCTGAGATTCTTAAGTGCTCAGTGCAAAGCAAGATGGTGTTGGGGGAAGTTATCCAATCTTGGAATACTTAATATCATTGCCTTCTACAGCCTATCATGTGTGAGTGGGAGAAATCACGTGGGACAGGTAGGAATGGGGGACAAAAGTTTATTCAGTTTGTATTTACAGGTGAACCGACCTAATTTGCATTTTCTGAAACAATATGTGAACCTAATACACTACCATCCTTTGAAATGGGCACTTCTCTTGTGTTTTGCAATGCAGTTTTCCAGCCAAGATTTGGCTTGTACAAAAACACACATACCAGGATAAAATGTGGGTAGAAACACATATATTAATAAAATAACATACAAAAAGGAGAAGCATACATATTGGCGGTGGGAGCGGCGGCGGGGTGTTCTGCAAAAATGTGTATACTAATGCAAAATTGCACTAAGCAGCTGATGGGTTTTCAGGAAGATTTAAAAAAGAAACTTGTAAAAGTGTGGAGAATTGAACTTATGATTGGAAATATCTGAAGCTGAGAGAAACTGAAACTGTCAGCTCCACCACTCCTAAGGGTTCCTAGCATGAGGACACTCTGAGTCTGCACACTGCCGAGAACAGGCGATACCGTTGCAGGATGCAGCCACATTGTCCGTCCTTCCCCTGTGATGAAACTCCTCATAACATTATTGAAGTGGCATGGGATGGAGCCACAATGGAACAGCAACCACGTTGCTCTTGTAAAAAAAAAAAAAAGAACCAGTGGTGACTGGTCCATGGGGGCAAAAGGGGCATTGCCTCACCAACCTGTCTGCCCTCAGTTAGCACCTGCCTGCCTGCCTTTTTACAGGCACCCAGTCAGGAGGTGGCCAGTCACTGGCTCTGGTTTCACCTGCAATCCATCTTCTTTTCTTCCACCCCAACAATCTCAATGGGCACCAGCCACCACTGATCCTAAGTAGCCCACTGACAGCAATACAATGGGACTTGCTCAGAATGAATCTTTTACAGCATTGTACCCAAGGGATGCAAATTCTCCTTCTGTTTTAGATGATTATCAATATGACTCAAGTTATACCACTGGTAACCTGAACAATGCAGCACTTTTGTTTGTGAGTATTGCTGTATTTTTTTCTTTCTATTGTTGACATTCTCTGTCAAATGTCAATTTGTAAGCTGTTACACCTTTAAATCTGGAAAACAGAGGGAGGGGGGAATAATAATATTCCTGTGCAAAACTTACATTACCATTAATACAAATTTTACAAGGTCAAGAAGTCTAAGAAATGTTCCAATCGGCAGCTGGTTAACAAGACAATACCATTGGTACATAAAATGCAAAAGGGAGAAAGTTCTTAAAAACCTGCAAAGCCAGTTTAAACAAGTTTAAAAGAAAAAAACCCTACAGAAACAAAACTTTTGTTAAATGTCCTAATTTCTTTAAGAAAAACACAATGGCAGCCACTGAGTTGAATCGAGAAATATCTTGAGGATGAAATGATGGAGGAAGTGAAGTGGACAACGTGTTCTCCAAGCGTAGGATTTGCTGAATGAAAACTAGAGGCTATCACCTGCAAATGTTCATTCACCTGGCCCACCTTCCAAAACGTATTGGTGATTATCTTATAAGAAAGATGTCCTAAAATATTTCCTTTACAGGAATGTGTCCTCCAGGCATGATTTGAAAATACAATAATTCATTGTAGCTTGTTATGTTTCAAATTTTCAAACTGTGTTGTTATTCTTACCTACCTATGCTCTTTCTATTTAAAAAAAAATCCATTTATATCTCTGAATTACTAATATATAAATACGGACTATCACATATAGCATTAAATGTCACTCCATTGTCAGGCTGTAAACTCTACTTCAAAATACTCTCCAATGCCCTCATATATATATATATTTCATATAAAGAAGCATTAAAACTGTACATTAAAAGATATGAACTTATTTGTGAACTACAAAAGTAGGTTCCTCCACCACTTGCTAATAATTTTTGAAATGTAAACAAAGAGGTTCAAGTACAAAAAGTGTGTTACTTGTGACTTGGCAAAATATTTTGGCACCTGATGTTATATGGGTTCAAGGTCCTTTTAATAATTTGTCTCACTGATGCTCAATAAATCAGTTTCAAAATGCTTATATCTTTGCTACCATATATCGCTGGTGAAGCTAAGCTCCCTTGTTGACAATGGTAGCAGGGGGTTGTTCCTATGGAATTCCTGTGTTTCTTTCATGCTGCTATTAAGCGGCAGCTGTCCATTGAATAGCGTCAGGGGTATGTTACAGTAAGTGTGGTGATTACTGCTTATGGTGGCTAACGGCAAGGTTGCAGACTGCATGTCATACTCATATCCTCTGCAGTAATGTCTGGTTTGCACTGGATCTGGTTGTTGGTAATCGGTCAAGTCGGCCTGAGATGCAACCAAGGAAGCAGAGGTGTCTGTCACGGCAATGGAAGGCACCGCCTGAAGATCCCCAAAGAGTCCCTGTTCAGCAGAATCTAGGACCTGGCGCCGAGATAAAACCTCTTTTTTCTTTGCAGGCATTTCATAGAGCAAGGTCTTCCAAAACTTTGAATTCAGTTTGTTGCTTTTTGGACCATTCCACTTGATGACTGAGGAAAGTTTAATAGTGTGCTTTAAAGATTCCACTTCCTGGTAATTCACTTTGCTTTTTAATTCAGGGCATTCAATGAAAATCACTTTGATATCTCCACTGACAAGCATGTTATGCAGTCTGTTTTCCATCTCAAAAATACTCCACCCTCTCCTGAGAACGTAATCCGGAGTTAGGATGATAATGAGTCTTCGGCTTTGTTCTATGCATCTGGAGAGATCGTCAAGGTATGCTGTAAACAGGAAGAAGCAGAAAGACAGTAAAATAGAGAAAAATATACACCGCACCAAAGTAACAATGAAAAAATTTAGCCTTGCGATTTAAGTAGAGGGTAACCACTCCCTTGGGGACGTGGGTGGCGCTGTGGGTAAAACCTCAGTGCCTAGGACTTGCACCTGCCCACCTAGCAGTTCGAAAGCACTCCTAAGTGCAAGTAGATAAATAGGTACCGCTTTATAGTGGGAAGGTAAACGGCGTTTCCATGTGCTGCGCTGGTGCTGGCTCGCCAGAGCAGCTTCGTCACGCTGGCCACGTGACCCGGAAGTGTCTCCGGACAGCGCTGGCCCCCGGCCTCTTAAGTGAGATGGGCGCACAACCCTAGAGTCGGACATGACTAGCCCGTACGGGCAGGGGTACCTTTACTTTTACTTAACCGCTCCCTTATACCTTGGTCAGCTCTACGGTCTTTCTAGATTATCCAAGAGCACTTCTCAGGAGATGACTGTGCCTTCTCTATGTCTTAAGCATTCTCTGTTTTCACATATCCTGTGGAGAAGGCATGAGCTTCTGCCCAGGTAGATCAGTCATCTCTTGCTTCACAGATATCCTAGTGGTTTACATGTATTTGTTGCAGTAAAATGCCTCAAATGCGAAGAGCAAATGCACATCTCCAAACAGGCCATGGACATGTGCATGGGAATCACAGAAAATCATAATTTACTAGTGCATGTACTTTGTGTTGTATCCAATGAGGTGATGTCACGTAGTGGTATACTCGTTCTGATGGAGAAACATTTTGAGCCAGTGGAATGCTGTTGTGCAATGAAATACACAAGCAGATTGCTGGTAACTTTGTTCCACAATAGACTGTGCAATGTGTTTCACAACAAGTTACCACTAGCACAGCTGTTGAATTGGATTCCTCTATTGCACAGCATTAAGACTCCTGCACAATTAGTGCATGAAACAACTAATTCTACTTTTGACACCACCTTCCTCTCTGCTGAGTTCTACATGGATTAAGGAGGAAGAAGCTGACAAGCACCACCACCCCAGGGCCATCCATAAGGAGGAGGGCTGGCGGAGAACAAACTGGTAGGGCAGTGCCCCATTTATGCAAATAGACCAGACTCTTCTGCTTTTGCTTCAACCACAGCAAGGTACTTACTGGGTCTAACCCCTGGATTGTCACTTCTGAGTCCTTCTTCCTGGCTCTCTCTTGGCAGTTTTCTGGGGCCCAGTTTGGAGAGCTGGCCACAAGTTGAGAGCCACCATGATTATAATCAGGAAGCTTTCAACCTGCTGCCTCTTGCACTGAGCTGATCAGGGCTGCAGACTGAAGAACAGCCTGGAAGAGGATGCCTTCCTCTCCCACCCCTCACTCCCCAGGCTGCAGGTTTGTCTCCTTTGGCTTGGGAAGGCTCTAAAATGTTCCATGTAAGCTCTGGGCTTTGCCTGAACGTTGGTACCCCATCTCTGGCACTTATTCCACCATCTGCTAGCTTCCCCTAAGATATGGGTCCCAGGAATTTAGGCCTCTGGCTCCGTAGCCAGCTGTGCCTCAAATTCAAATGTGGCTCTATAAGCCTGCTAGCCCTCAGAACTTTCCTTAGACCACAACTTTCCCCAGTCACACTACTGACCCTGCTCTGTTTCCTTTCTAGGTAACACACCTTGAGTGTTTTACCTGGCTAGAATTGCTTGTCTGGATGGATGATAAAGGTGTGTGTGTACAAACTAGCTGACTGCCGAAAATAAAATTTACATTTATTGCCCTGCTCACTTTCATTTCTAGCCCCACCCACCACTGGCTTGTGGCCCCTGGAAGGTCAGTCAGTAGGGAATGTGGCCCTCAGGTTGAAAAAGGTCCACCCCTTTCCATTTTCTAGTCTTCCTACAAGCTCAGGATCACGACACCACTTCTGCTTCATTGCTCCTCCCTGCATGACCAGGAACTACAGAATAAATTATGCAAACAAAGGAAAAAATATATACATTTGCAAAATTTATTTGTTTGGAAATATAAAGTTTATTTTTTCTAGTTTTTCTTGGTGCACAGTTTCAATTTAATTTGCTTTTTTTAAGAAAAAGCACAGGAGTACACATTGCTTTGCTGACATATCAATATAATGCTGGTAAAGCATATTTATTGTAAGTCAAATGAGAATTTTGAAATGCCAGCTCAGGCAACCATTTTTGGAAATGCTTCTGACACATAAGATAAGAATGTTTTAAGGTGTGTGCATTTATACTGGAGATGGGTTCAGGGAGGAATTATCTGGCCATACAAATGCAGGTGGCATTTTATAGATATTTTATGAACTGCTCTTGCCTAGGATAGGCCACAATGGGGAATTTGCTGTTTATGATGATCCAGTGATACTGTCCAAATCTATTCTTTTCAATAAGAAAGAGATTGAAGGACAAAGAGAGAGCCAGTTAACCAAAGACTCAAAATATTAATTTTTCCTCCCCGATTACTATTGATAAGACAATCACTCCCTTCCACTGCACAGAGTTTTGGAACTCAGACTTATTGACTCAGGTCATATCGGGGAAGGGCCATAGCTCAGTGGTAAAGCACCTGCCTTTCACACAGAGGGTCCCAGGTTCAATTCTCAACATTTTCAGGCGGGGCTTGGAGAGATTGCAGGCTGAAACCCTGGAGAGCTGCTGCCAGTCAGTGTAGACAACACTAAGCAAAGTGGAACAATGTCTTCCAATGTTTCTGTTCCTATGTTTAAACTGCAGATATATTCATAGAATCATAGAATCAGTGGGCAGACAGAGAATTTTATTAGAGATTCCTAGCCCTACCCCACAAAAGTATAGGCTGGTACTTGATGCCAGTCATACTCAAGAGTACACCCACTGAAATTAATGGACATTACTAACTTAGGTCCCTTTCATTTCAATGGGTTTGATTTCAATAGGCTTGATTTTGACACAGAAACTGCTTGGGCCGTCTTGTTTGATGACATATGTTGGGAGAAAGATAAACACAGTCCACTTGTGTAAGCAAACAAAGTATTAAACTGGTGTTGAAGAGCTTGTCACAGCAAGGCCAACTAAAGCTCTAAAGGAAGAGCACTTCCAAGCAAGCCACACCACTCAGGGAAGGGCCTTAATTAAGATCTTAAGGTACTAATGGTGAAGGACAGTATGGGAACATGCACTGTACTCCAGCTATTTGGGTCCCAAGCTTTTCAGGGCTTTAAAGGTAAACATCAGCAATTTGAATTGGGCCCAGCAGTTAAGAGGCAAGTAGTGTAAGTATTTAAGAACTGGTGAGTCTTGCCACATATGGACAGTTGTCTAAGGTCACCAGACGTCCCCATTTTCTGGGGACAGTCCCCGGATTTACAGCTTTCTCAGTGTTCACATGTACATAGCGAACAATAAGTGTTCCTGGATTCATTGAAAAAAATCTAGTAACCTTACTATTGTCAGGCTGTTGTCTTGCCACATATGGACTATATGAAAGCCAACAAACTGAAGTTCATTCCAGGTAACACTGTTCCCTAGACAGGATGGGTGGGAGGTGTCCTACTCTTGATGGGGATACATTCCCTCTGTGCAAGTACATAGCTTGGGGATACTGCTGGATCCTTTGCAACTGCATGAGGTTCAGGTGACCTCGGTGGCCTTCCATCAGCTTTGGCTGGTGGCCCAACTATGTCCTTATCTAGATAGGGATAGCCTAACTTCTGTTGTCTACGCTCTGGTAACCTCTAGATTAGATAACCGCACTGTGTTATATGTGAGGCTGCCTCTGAAGATGGTTCAGAAACTCCAGCTGGTTCAGAATTCAGTGGCTAGGTCACTCACTGAGACAAGAAAGTCTGAGCACATGACACCAATCCTGGCCCCACTGCACTGGCCGCCAGTCAAAGTGCCCCAATTCAAAGTGATGGATTTGCCCTATAAAGCCTTAAATGTCTTAGGGCTGCTATACATCAAAGACCACCTTTCTCAATATAAACCAACATAGACCCTGAAAACATCATCTGAGGCCGTTCTTCATGTGCTACCTTCATGAGAGTTCCAGAGGGTGGCAACACAAGAACAGCCTTTTCTGCAGTGGGTCCCCATTTGTGGAATTCTCTTCCCAGGGAGGCTTGCCTGGTGCATTCACTACATACCTTTAGGCACCAGGTGAAAACAGCTCTCTATAACCAGAGTTTTGTCTGGTCTTTTAAATCTGTTTGTGGGTTACTGGTTTGTTTTTGTTTTGGTTATATACCTTGGGATTTCATTTTGTATTTTTATGTTGTAAACCACCCTGTGATCTTTGGATGAACGGAAGTACAAATCTAATAAATAATAAATGAATAATAACAAGAATTATTCTGATTAGGACTTGGTTTCCAGGCCAGAGGAGGGACGAAAAACAGGTGGGGTTTTAAAAAAAATAAAATTGCACCCTATATTATTTCCATATATTGTGAAATTTATTCAAAATAAGGCCTCAAAAGTTCTGCATCCATTTAGGTTCTCATAATAGCAATAAAACTGCATGGAAACAAAGTTGGGTTATGTATGAATTAAGAGCCAGCCATTGCCCAGCCTGATTGTTGCCCTCCATTGGATTGTAAATATGACAGGAAATGGATCCTTAGAGCCAACATACTGAATCAGTTTTGTTTCATGTTGTTGTTGTTATAAAGCACATGGCAAATATATTTTCCAAATGTCAAATAATTCCCCCCGCCATGATCCAGACAGCTTCACTGTACTAGTGACTTGCTGTCCCCATAGATACCTCTTTGGCAGGAGGGCAGACAAGAAGAGTTGGGCAGACAATCCCCTCCCATTTCACCCATGCCCCCTGGTGGAGAGGAGGACTAGCCAAAGTCCTTCTCTACTTACTTCTTTCAACTCTCCTTCCATTGGAAGATAGGGGCACCAGTTGGAAGAAGAGCCTGCAGAAGAAAGAGCACATTGTAGGGGTTGTTCCAGGTGGAACTCATCCCACATACAGTTTTGGCTGTGCGGTTCAGCAAATAATGATCATGATAATAAATGGTTTGGTGGTTTTATGGGCTAGTAGGAGCAAGCCTCAGGGATACCTGTGGGCTTCAAGATGTTGTGGCTCCCATCAGCCACATTCCACATGGCCAATGACACAGGGTGATGGGAGTTATAGTCCAACCACGTCTGGAAGGACAAAGGTTCCCCACTCCTGCTTCATACCACTGTTTTGTCAAATTATTGGTGTAGAAGACTCTTAACTGCTGCATCATCATCTTGATTCATAGGATCAAATGTACATCAATATTCAATTCTTTTTATTATATTCTTATCACAAAGAAGGATGGGAGAGGGAACCAGTGAGCCTATCAAAACTCTGGTGAAAGCCCTAATGATTCCACTGAATTTTAAGGTCCATTCCAGTGCAAATATCAGCTTGCCATTGAAGCACTGCCTTCAAACTGCATTACATACACTTTGTATGAAGTGGAGAGTAACACAACCACATGTTAAGATGCAGCACAAATTGCCCACGTAGATACATGTGCACCTGCTTTGCTTTCCTCCCCAAAAGAACAACATGGTGCTAGAAGCTTGCAAGCCTTATTTAATGCCTCACTGGGACACAAGAGATTAAGGATAAATTCTCACCCTTACTGACCACCCCCTTCTCTGACATCTTCCCAGGGTACTGGACAAACTGCAGCACAGAAACAGGGCCTATTTTCTTAGCAAAGGCGCAGGAATAAACATAGTTGAACAAAGCGGGGGGTGGAAAGGGTTGATCACAGATGGATCAATCAGAATTAATGTGGTGTAGTGGTTAGAGTGTTGGACTAGGATCTGGGAGACCACTTGCCATGAATCCCCACTTGCCATGAAACTCACTGGGTGACCACAGGCTTGTAATTGCCTCTTAGCCTAGCCTATCTCATGGGTTGTTGTGGGGATTAAATGAGGAGGAGGAGAACAATATACATCACCCTAAGCTCATTGGGATATAAATGCAACCAACCAACCAACCAACCAACCAACCAACCAACCAATATTAAAAATGCACATCATGGTTGAAAGCTTGTCCACACTTATTGGGTTAGCTTTAGATATAGATGAGCCACAGTTTCATCTGTGATATAAATGCATCTTTTCTGGTGCCAATTGAAAGTGGAATCAAATTTCCATTAGACTGCTTGCTAAATTTCAGAACAGCCCAGATCCTTTATTTTCCATCTCTGATCTTGGACTTTGAAGAGCCACCACTATTACACGGGGGGGGGGGGATTCCTATACAGTACACAAGCACACTGGTGATTTCTTGCAGCTGCTCCAACCTGTACTTGGAAAACCTGTGTGACAAAGTTTCCCACTCACTTCAATGGAGCTGGCTCCCCAGTTGAAGTAAATAGGAAAACTCAGCTACACTGGTGTTCTATCACATATTTATGAAGCTGTGCAGAGGGAAAACACTTCCAGCAATGTGTCTGATGCTAAAGCACAAGTGCATCTCGAGCTGCTTTGTAGTAAGCAAAATCAAGTGGGCTGCAATAGACCATTCTGTTCTTATGGGGGCAAGGACAGTATGAACAAGCTCTTGGGAGCACAATTATCACTTTGGAGAGGATTGTACTCCACCAGGTTCTGAACAAACACTGCATATAGGAGTGGGAGTAGAATGTTGTTAAAATTGAAGGTATTGGCATGGAGATTTGGACTCTATGTAAGCAATTTTTTCATGTGCTAACCCCTTTCCAGATCAGATACAAACAGATTAATTACTGAATGTAGCTAATAAATGGACTGGGATTCAGAGGCGCCATCTTCTGAAGCACACTGAGGGTGCCCGACGCAATGTCCTGACATCACATGTATAACATCCTGATGTTACGTGTGCAATGTCACACATCGTCCTGATGTCGCTCTGTGCCTGGCTCCAAAAATGGGGGGCCCTGCCCCCCCAAACCCCCATTGAGGAGGCCCACAGTTCCTCGGCCCCTTGAATTCAGTGCCTATGCTGGGATATATGTTGCCCTAAAGAACAATTTGACAAAAGGTATGTTAGTACCATCAGCAGTATAAAAACACAACACATGCTTACACTTTCCTAAATTTATGAAGATCCATAAGCCATTTTAACATTTTCTCCACCTTTATAAAAAACAAAATAAAAACCAGTTACAGATAGGTAGCCGTGTTGGTCTGCCATGGTCAAAACAAAATAAAAAAATTCCTTCCAGTAGCACCTTAAAGACCAACTGAGTTAGTTCTAGGTATGAGCTTTCGTGTGAAGTGTGCATGCACACGAAAGCTCATACCTAGAACTAACTCAGTTGGTCTTTAAGGTGCTACTGGAAGGAAAATAAAAACCATTAGTAATTTGTTGCTGCAAGATGTGGAGATGGTCACTTGTCCAGAAGGCTCCAAAAATTAAATGGCGAACAACCACCATGCCTCTTTCCTCATAGAGTTTTCTTTCCAGTGCGTGTCTTCCAAAATGATCACGTATGATCATGCATGTCCATCAGTAATCATAAACCATGACAGTTAAACAGAACCTCCATATTCAGAAATGGGATACCTCTGAATACCAGTTGCTGGGGATAAGCAAAATGGAAAGGGTATTCCTTGCCATGGCATAAAATTTATGGCAGTTCTCAGGAAGTTTTGCCATTCCAGAAGTTGCTGAGCTACAACTCCCACCATAACTGGTCATTGGCCATGCTTAGTGGGGCTCACAGGAGTTGCAATACAACAAGATCTGGAGGACCACCAGTTCATTATCTGTGCTATTAAAAAAGATGCAAGAATACTTTATACTGTAGAGGGTAGTCTATAAACATACCAAATAAAATAAAATAAAATAAGACTGACTTTGACCCTTAAGTGAAATTATGACCAATTATTTGACAGCACTGAGATTCATTTTTGGTAGGGATCAGGAGCAGCCCCATAGTGAGCCAGAATGAACTGTGTGGCTCAGGTGGCAGATCAAGAGGGTGTGTGGATAGCATCTCCCCAACCAAATTTCCCACCTGCAAAGCTGCCTTTTCTCATCACCACCACATCTGCTGGTTCCTGTTCCCGAGGACAGCTGTGGCACAGCTGCTGTCTGAGGTCACCTGACTCACAGTGCCTTCCTCAGAGTGCAGCCCTGATAGGAAAGTGTGGTCCTGGGGTTCCTGGGAGGTGGCAATTGGTGGGTGAGTGGCAGCTGGCTGGTGGTGGGGAAGCAGTGGCAGAAGATGGTGGCAGCAGGTGGAGAGAGAGAACTGGTGTTAAGAGGACCTGGGAGACAGGGGCTCAGATCCCTACTCAACCATGAGGCTCAGCCTAACCTACCTCACAGGGTTGTTGTGAGGATAGAATGGAGAAGATAGACACATGCACCCCACCCACTAGGAGCTTCTTAGAGGAAAAGGCAGAACAAAAATGCAATATAAATAAAAGGGCAGCAGTGAAGCACCTCAGGTGGCGCAGTGTCCCGTGCAAGCCCTGAAGGTGTAGATTCACCACCAGCACATTCTGCAGATCAAGATTTTGTGCTGTGGTGGCTACAGCCATGCAGTCTGCTTCCAATGTGTACACATCTATGCAAACAAGAAAAATGTTACTGGACACTGAGACAACCAAGGCATTAAAGGCTTAGGCTCAGCAGGCCTTTCCCCAGGGCTGGCACTGCAGTCAGAACTGATAGCTTACTTTCACTGCTCTTCCCCTTCTTGCTGAGCATCTTTCCAGCAGGTGGAACCCAATGCCCTGTCTTTTGTCACCCTGGCCAAATCCACAGGCTTGCAAAGAGCAACAGGAGGAAGCTCTGGCTGGCTTTTGAGGCCAGACCTAAAGGCACAATCCGACAAGCTTAACCTTTCCTTTGTGAGAAAGAATTAAGTCATTGGTGGGAGCAAGATGGCAATGCCTGTTTTTACAGATCACGGCAGCTTTAGAAAAGGACCAGTGCACCAGCCTTTTCCTGTCTTTCATCTTAGTGGGCAAGTCAAGCAAAAAGGGTCTTCTTGTGTGTGTGTTTCTTTGTGGCTGATTAGCTGCTCTCCCTGTGCAAGGGTCAGAGGGGGCAGGGTTTCTGTTGAGGCAGGTGATTAGCTGTGGGAGGAGCTTATCAGAGCTTGCAGGGCAGCAGCTGAAGAAGGAGCAAAAAGGGTTTTCTGGTGTGTGTTTCTTTGTGGCTGATTAGCTGCTCCCCCTGTGCAAAGGTCAGAGGGGGCAGGGTTTCTGTTGAGGCAGGTGATTAGCTGTGGCAGTTTGCTCCATCTTTTAGATTTAGGGGAGCTAGTCTCAAACGTTTGTTGGGGGAGACCTAGGTTTTTTTTGGGGGGGGGAGTTATTTGTCCTGTCTTCACGCTTTTTATGATGGAGGACCGCTGTAGCCACCCCCAATGACACGTTCTCAAGATGGAGGGTGAGGGAACAGCTGCAGTCGCCTGCGGTTCCTGCTCAATGTTTGCCATCTTGCCAAAGGTTGCAGGCAGCTTTACCTGCAGCAATTGCATGTTGATTGCCCTCTTAGAAGACAAAGTCCAGCAACTGGAGGAACGTGTAGCTACGCTCCAAAGAATTAGAGAGCTGGAGCTCTTCTTGGAAGCAACAGAGCACACCGTCTCCACCAAGGAGGAGACAGGGGACTCCCCTGAGAAGGAGGCTAGTTCACCAACACAGGAGCCAGATATATGGAGAAACGTGACTCAAAGAAGTAGGAGGCCCAGGGTTCGCTCTGATTGTTTAGAAATACACAATCGCTTTGAGGTCCTCTCCCCTAGCATGGAAGATGAAGAGCAGACTCCATTTGAGGATCTCTCCCTCATTACAGTCGATCAGGTATATGAACATGAGCAGCAAAGTAAGTCCTCAGGGAATGTGCAGGCGACCTTGGAACGGACAGCTCATGGAAGAACCCCGACCAGACCTAAGAGGAGGCATGTAGTGGTGATAGGGGATTCCCTACTGAGGGGAACAGAAGCAGTGATCTGTGGGCCTGACAAGATGTCTCGGGAAGTGTGCTATCTCCCCGGGGCTAAGATCCAAGATGTAACTGAACGACTGCAAGGAGTCATAAAACCCACTGAACTCAGGCTTGCTAGAGAGGTTAAAAGCAACAAAAAAGGCTTTTATGGGTATGTTCATAGCAAAAGGAAGAACAAAGAAACAGTGGGGTCACTCAGAGGAGAAGATGGTGAAATGCAAACAGGGGACACAAAAAGGGCTGAACTCCTCAATGCCTTCTTTGCCTCAGTCTTCTCCAATAAAGAAAACAATGCCCGACCTGAAGAATTTGGAGCAAATGATTCAGCAGAGGAAACACAGCCCAGAATAACTAAGGAGATAGTACAAGAATACTTGGCTAGTCTAGATGTATTCAAATCTCCAGGGCCAGATGAACTGCATCCAAGAGTATTAAAAGAACTGGCAGATGTGATCTCAGAACCACTGGCAGTCATCTTTGAGAATTCCTGGAGAACAGGCGAAGTCCCGGCAGACTGGAGGAGGGCAAATGTTGTCCCTATTTTCAAAAAGGGGAAAAGAGAGGACCCAAATAATTACCTCCCAGTCAGTCTGACATCAATACCAGGGAAGATTCTGGAGCAGATCATTAAGCAAACAGTCTGTGAGCTCCTAGAAAGGAATGCTGTGATCACCAATAGTCAGCATGGATTTCTGAAAAATAAGTCATGTCAGACTAACCTGATCTCGTTTTTTGACAGAATTACAAGCCTGGTAGATGAAGGGAACGCAGTGGAAGTAGCCTACCTTGATTTCAGCAAGGCATTTGACAAGCTGCCCCATGATATTCTTGTAAAGAAGCTGGTAAAATGCGGTCTTGACTATGCTACCACTCAGTGGATTTGTAACTGGCTGACTGACCGAACCCAAAGGGTGCTCATCAATGGTTCCTCTTCATCCTGGAGAAGAGTGACTAGTGGGGTGCCACAGGATTCTGTCTTGGGCCCGGTCTTATTCAACATCTTTATCAACGACTTGGATGATAGACTCAAGGGCATCCTGATCAAATTTGCAGATGACACCAAACTGGGAGGGGTGGCTAACACCCCAGAGGACAGGATCACACTTCAAAACGACCTTGACAGATTAGAGAACTGGGCCCAAACAAACAAGATGAATTTTAACAGGGAGAAATGTAAAGTATTGCACTTGGGCAAAAAAAATGAGAGGCACAAATACAAGATGGGTGACACATGGCTTGAGAGCAGTACATGTGAAAAGGATCTAGGAGTCTTGGTTGACCACAAACTTGACATGAGCCAACAGTGTGACGCGGCAGCTAAATAAGCCAATGCAATTCTGGGTTGCATCAATAGGAGTATAGCATCTAGATCAAGGGAAGTAATAGTGCCACTGTATTCTGCTCTGGTCAGACCTCACCTGGAGTACTGTGTCCAGTTCTGGGCACCACAGTTCAAGAAGGACACTGACAAACTGGAAGGTGTCCAGAGGAGGGCAACCAAAATGGTCAAAGGCCTGGAAACGATGCCTTATGAGGAACGGCTAAGGGAGCTGGGCATGTTTAGCCTGGAGAAGAGGAGGTTAAGGGGTGATATGATAGCCATGTTCAAATATATAAAAGGATGTCACATACAGGAGGGAGAAAGGTTGTTTTCTGCTGCTCCAGAGAAGTGGACACGGAGCAATGGATCCAAACTACAAGAAAGAAGATTCCACCTAAACATTAGGAAGAACTTCCTGACAGTAAGAGCTGTTCGACAGTGGAATTTGCTGCCAAGGAGTGTGGTGGAGTTTCCTTCTTTGGAGGTCTTTAAGCAGAGGCTTGACAACCATATGTCAGGAGTGCTCTGATGGTGTTTCCTGCTTGGCAGGGGGTTGGACTCGATGGCCCTTGTGGTCTCTTCCAACTCTATGATTCTATGATTCTTTTTTCTGTTCTTTTTTAAAAGAGAGAGTAGCATTGTTTGCCCTCAGCATCAGGTATCAAAAGGCATACTGCTCTGAATGTGGAGGTTCTACTTACCTAATCATTGGCCTGTCCTCCATGAATAACTGTGTAGGCACCTCAGGTATTGACTTAGAAAGGAAGTTTTATTTCCCAACTAGAAATAAGGGGTCTATTTACTGCAAACTCAGGGTTTTTCTTTAAAATTTTTTTTTTTAAGAAACCCAAAGCAGCCTGCCTTCAAATTCATATTCTGCATTGTCATCATTTGGTGGAGATTAAGCATTCCTTCCGTTCTGCATGAAAGAATCAAAATCCTTTCAAAAACCATGAATCGTCCCAGTTGCAAGGGAGGGAAGTGACAGGATATATCACTCAATGCTTAGCAATGAGAGCTGACGTCCTCAGGTAGTGTATATTTCTGATGATGGTTAATGACTCTCTGAAATTATGCTGATGAGTCTTTGCTGCAGTGCCTGAATGACAGGTGGACACAAAGGAAAATGCCATCCCGTCTAGAGAGAGGCACCTGCAAGGATACCAATTCATTTGAAGCATTTGTTCTCTTCATAGAAAATAATAATAATTGTGACTTAAAATACTTTGATTCTGCTCACTCCTTAAAAAACAAAAACAAATTACGCCTGGGAAAAACAGCAGCTGTACATGAAACAAAAAATAATTGTTCCCATAATTGGCTTCATGGAGTGTATAGTCATACCTCACGTGTGTTTGAACTTGTTATGTGTCTGCGTGTAGATAAGCAGTTGTGATGAACCAAAGGTGAACTGTTCTGGAGGCTCTGCAACCACCATCGTGCTACTCAAAATAACCCCACAATTAATTGGTAGTTGCTGTAACAATGAGCTCAGATATGTTTATATTCACTTGCTTTGATATAGGCTAATTGGCTTGCTTTGATGTTAATCTTATCTGTGGGCTTGAGGTGCTGGGCTCTGAACCCAAAAAGGGGAAACTATCTGTAAGATTTGGGTGTTTTCCACCTATGCCCTCATCTGGTCAGGTGAAGTGATGGGAAATCTAGGCCAAAGTGGCGTATGTTGCTTTGTTCATAAAGGATGTGTACATGTTTGCTTCGATGAGAACAAGCCATCTCCTTGCTGCAGTGTCTGTCCCCTGTCTGTAAAGGCTGGGAGACCTGGCAAGCTGATCTGCTGTAAGTCTACACCTTCTTTTAATAAAGCACTAGAACTGATCAATCTGGAGTTTTCGACATCCTTCTTTGGTATCCCTGCACCCAAGGTTTCTGACAAGTCCTCCTTTGGTCCTGTGGTTCAGAACAGCAGTACACCAATAATGAGGAACAAGTGCCTCTCTGGATGTTGCTAGACTACAGTTCTCCTCATCCTTGAACATTGGCCACGCAGGATAGGACTGTTGGGCTGCATCAGGGACAGGTAACTGCTGGCTCTCCAGATGCTATTGCACTACATCTCCCATTATCCTGGACTATCATGGATGCTGGCAAGTGAAGATGGGGTGTGAAGTTCAGGAACATCTGAAGGACACATGGTAGATTTGGGGAAGAAATTTGATTCAGTTTGTATTTAAAGGTGGACCTACTAATCCACCTTTTCAAACACGATTTGAAAACTGAACCATGGGCATCCTCTGAAGTCGCATGCCTCTAAATTTTGTGACGCACTTCTTAGGGGGCAGTGTGTACATTAGTCTAAGTGCATATGCAAATGTGTATATTAGGAGACAATTCACTAAAATGCTGATAAATTTGCACGAGGAGTTTTTTCCCCTAAGAAAAGCTGCAAATTGCAGTAGAAATGTGGAGAATTGAATTTACAATTGGAAAAATGAGAAACTGAGGGAACCAAAAGAGATCTGTCCAACTCTCTTCTGGATCACATCATTGCTTGACCACAATTCCTACCACCTTTTGCTATTGGGCCATGCTGACTGGGGCTGATGGGAATTGGAGTCCTATCACCCTGGGAGGCACCAGATTTCTCATCCCTATCATAGTATGTGACAGGGACTGAGGATGAGTTTGAAAGACCCGCTACATAGGCACAGGGGCAATGGCCTTTCACCATTCCAAAATATGAATGGGATACCAATACAATAAAAATGTACATACATACATACAATCTACTTCCCTTCATTAAATGTTTCTGCAGCAAGGTGGGGAGACGACGACAAGGTGCTTCACACAGTGGTTTAGCAAGCTGCTGTGTGAAGCACCACTCTGCTCCTTTAAATGGGTGTGGTGCCTGGGGCAGGAGGAGCTTGGGACAAGCTGTTGGGGATATTTGAGGAGTAGATGAAGTGTAAAGGGAGGAGGTTTTGATCAGGTGTGTGGGAAGGGCAAAGGGGTAGGCAGAATTGGCTAATGGAGTGAGCAGGGGTGGCAGCCCCTGGTATGCAATACATATGGTGCCTGGTTTCCACCCTTACAAGAAAACATGTCTGCAAAACTCTCTTTTTTTAAAAAAATGCAACCTGATTTGGCAGAGCCACCAAGAGCCAAATGAAATTACTCTGGAGGCCTGAATGTGGTCCATAGGCCATGAGAACTCTAGTCCTGAATGAATTTAGTAGCATTTCCCAAGCAGGTAATGGGCTAGTCTTGCACAATGGCATGCACATCAGTGTTCACTTGAACAATGGCAGAACAGGTTGTAACACTTCTCTTCCCTTGGCTCCCAAAATCATGTTGTTAACTTAATTTGAATGCTATAGAAAAGGCAGAAAGACAACCTGTTTTCTGCATGCTATTTGTGCCAAAATCCATTGGTTGCTAAGTTCCAGGGACAAACAGCTCAACTTCCTATTCATCTGGGGTTAATTAGGATCAGTGCTACTACTACCTTCATCAAATTAATCTACCCAATGAAATTTAGAGAAAGGGTATTCGCAAATAATAAAGTAATAAAATCTTTGGCTAAGCCGTTAAAACATACCCTTTAATACTAACAAATGTTTGGGGGTGATTTCTCCTGTTGTTAATTCTTTTTAATGTCTGTTTGCATTTTATAATTGTTATCACAGGCAGTGTGCAGATAGAATATTCTCAATTGCCTAACTATGGTTAGGAAGTTTGCTATGTTGTTATAAGCCCCACACATATTTTCCCTCATGCAAATCCTCCACAGTTTCCAGTATTAAAACGAACAATGGTGCATATTACTTCTGCAACAGCACTAACCAGATTCCCTTGAAAACACACTTTAAATCCTAGTTTAAAACTTTCATCCTAAGGAGAAAACCTGATCACTATGTCTTAGTGTCAGTGGAAATTAAATGCAAAAGATGTAAAGGAAAGGGACATTTATTTGCACAGTAGAAGGGTTAGTGGATGGAAGCCATTCTGATACCACAAAAATTCACAGGGTCTAATTGCCTGCTTTTTCTTTCTGGTGTAACATGATTGTAGAAAATATAATGGCCTGGCACCTGCTCTGTGTTATCAGGACTGGAACTCTTAAGAACTTGTGTCTGAGCTTCTCCCTCCCGCTCATTCCGCCTTTCCTGTGTGCCATGGCTTTTTTAGATTGCGAGCCAGAGGCAGGGACCATCTTACTATTGATATTTAGAAGGTGCTTCCTCAGCTAAAGGACAGGGTATAAATGCCACAAACAAACAAAAAAGTGAATGTGACAAATGTAAAAGCAAAAGCAAATACCGGTAAGAGCTGCATTTTTGCTAGACCTTGGCACTGTAATTCTAGTTGACAGAACTGATTTCAGAGGTTGACATCATTGGGCACCTTCCAAGATCCACACCTCTGCAAAGGGCCCACTGTCAGCTCCCAGAGTCTCCAGGCTCTGCTTCTTCTCTTTGCTGTGCTGGTCACCAACCAAGCTTGCATGCAGAGAGAGGGGCAGGCGAAGAGGCAGGGACAGCAATGAGTGGCAGACTTTACACTTTCTCACTGGGCAGGTGTGCAGCTTGGGCCCAAAGGCAGCGAGGAGACCAGTGAAGAGGAGATAAGCTCATGGGTTACCTCGTTCCACAGGGCCCTCCAAAACCTAGAGCTGGCATGGCCAGTCACCAGGAGATTGTCTTCTCCAGAATTTCCTTCCTTACCAAGTAACCTTTTTCTGACCCAGAGTCTCTACATTTTAGCTTTGACAGCAGGTTGTGTAGAACCTGTGCCTTTCCAATTGTTGTTGGATTCCAGCTCCCACATCAACCCTAGCTAGTATGGCCAATGAATGAGCAGGGGTGATGGGAGTTGCAGTCCAACAACTTCTGAGAGCCACAGATTCCCTGGCCTTGGGTTAAAGCTGAGTCCAGCAGCTACCCCTTTTGTAAAGCTCACCAGTCATGCCTCATTGTTGTTGGGACTTTGTATTTCGTTTTGGAGAGGGCCATACAAAAAGGAAGCGGAAGCTTATGAATCAGCATGCACTTTTTTTGTAGCATGGCTGGCCTATGCCCGAGGTGAGCAGTTGTCTCAGGGTGGCAGACTCCAGACAGCTGGGAGCAGCTGCAGATCTGACCTCCCTTGAACGTGCCCTGCACTTGTTGGCCTCCTCCTTCTGCCACTGGTGGGGGGCACACAAGGGCAGGCACACAGTGGAACTGGCAGTGCTGGGGAGCCAGTAGTTTTGTCTTCAGCAGCAAAATGTCTTGGGCCAGCCCTGCTTAGCAGAATTGCACAGGTAGTCTCATACCCCAAGGTGACAGGTACTTACTCCCAGTAGGGATCAGGTCCCTATCCGGAATGAAGAGTTTGTAACCGTAATGCTTCTCCAGAACATCTGGCAAGATTTCAAGGGCAAATTGTTCCTCTTCACTGTTGTCGCAGTCCAGTGTGTCTGGATCCACTTTTGTGTAAGAGAGATAGGCATCGTATTCCTTGTTGTCTGTAAATAAAACCACAAATCACTTTTAAGAAAGAAAAAGAAAGGAAAAATACCCTTGTACTGGTGAGTTATGTCCTTGTACCAGTGAGATAATGAAGAATGCCTGGGTCCGGTGCTAGCTAGCAATATAGGCAGCTGCCTTGTGCCAAGTCAGATCACTGGCCCACCAAACTCAGTATTCTCCACACTGACTGCCAGCAGCTCTTCTGGGTTTCAGACAGGGGTCTCTCCCAGCTCTCCCTGGAGATGCTGCTGGAGAATGAACCTGGAACTGTTCACATATTATGTACTGTCAGTTTGTATTAAATATATTAAATATTGATAAGTTGTCAATGAATGTCAAGCATCAACCTGTATTTCTTCTCCACCCCTGTACTTCTACATCCAACATTCGTAGCAAGTTTCAAAGGACTGGGAACTTTGTAAATGAAACCAGCAGACCTAAGCAATTTCATTGCCTGTATTAACGCACAATTACATTGTATATGCAACTGGCTTAATGTATACCTATATTGAATGGATTTATTTACTGGAGCTTTTAATGCAGAGGCACAAAGCTTTATATCACTTTTCAGGTCTGCTGGGGGCAAAGACATGGCTGAGACAGGAGGTTCTGATAAGTGTTTGTGAGAAGCTACCATTATTAACAGAAAATGAAAAATCGAACAGTTAATCCAGTGAAGATAAAAGTACAGAATGCCCAGAATGCTGCCTAGGACCAATGTACCTACGGGACCGCCTCTCCTGGTATGCCCTGCAGAGGACCTTAAGGTCCACATATGACAATATTTTGGAGGTCCCAAGTCTCAAGGTGGTTAGATTGGTCTCAACTAGGGCCAGGGTCTTTTCAGTACTGACTCCGACTTGGTGGAACGCTCTGTCACAAGAGACTAGGGCCTTGCGGGACTTGACATCTTTCTGCAGGGCCTGCAAGACAGAGCTCTTCCGCCCGACCTTTGGTTTGGACTCAGTCTGACCCTTATGTTTCCCTCCCCTTATGGTTTTGATCTATGGGCTACTTTTAAAATGAGGCTGCATTTTTAATTGCATTTTAACCTGTATTTTAAATTGGGGTTTTTCCCCTATTATGATTTTACTGTAATTTTACTGTTGTTAGCTGCCCTGAGCCCGGTTCTGGCCGGGGAGCGTGAGGTATAAATAAAAATTATTATTATTATTATTATTATTATGAACAATCATCAACAACAGCAACAACTGGGGATGGAGGATAAGAAATCATTAGCAGCAAATCTAAAAGAATAATTTGTGTAAAAAAAAGGGAGGCTAAATAGCCACTCATATGTGTCTCCCAAAGTATGGTGATTACCCAGATTTTCATCAGGCGGATCTGGCTGAGACTTGTGAGGAGAATCAGGGAAAGTGCAGGCATTTCTTTTCTCAGCTAGAGAATTGATTCCCCTGCTCTTCCTATTGAAGAAAACAAGGTGTTCCAGTGAGCTGTTACTGGTTCTAGCAGGGTTGGCATATTTCAATATGAGAGCAAGGCTAGATGATGGATAGGCCGAGGTTGGATCCTGGCATGGTTCGCTTAGCAACAGGAAATCAGCTTTCAAACCCCCAAGGAGCGTGAAAGTCTTTCGCTTTCCTGGTAAACAATGGAGTGTGATGCAGGAAATGGATGATGGAAACTCTGGTTTATAGGAAGAATATCCCACCCTGTCGTGCAATTAGATGCATGGTGCCAGTAGTGGGTGGTGCTGTGGTGTAAACCACAGAGCCCAGGGCTTGCCGATCAAAAGGTTGGTGGTTCGAATCTAGCAGTTCAAAAGCACATCAAAGTGCAAGTAGATAAATAGGTACCGCTCCGGTGGGAAGGTAAACGGCGTTTCCCTGCACTGCTCTGGTTCGCTAGAAGCGGTTTAGTCATGCTGGCAACATGACCCGGAAGCTGTATGCCGGCTTCCTCGGCCAGTAAAGTGAGATGAGTGCTGCGACCCCAGAGTCGTCTGTGACTGGACCTAATGGTCAGGGGTCCTTTACCTTTTTAGCAGTAGTGGCTTGTGCCCCTTGGGACTAGTAGAGCAGAAGGAAGGGAGCCAAAGTCAAGGGTACACAGTGCCAACTAATTCTAGTTTTGTCATAGAGTTGTAAGGGGGCCTCTAGTCCAACCACCTGCAATGCAGGAATATGCAGCTGTCCCTTATGGGGATAAAACCCATGACCTTGGTGTTATCAGCACCACACTCTAACCAACTGAGCTATCCCTTGCCCTCATCCTCCTCCCTGCTGAGTTCTACAAGGGCAACACAGAGACTAAGGAAGAGGCAGATGACAGGCTGGGCCACTCAGTTTCCAATCCTCTTCCCTTTTGCCTGTCCAGCCAACCTCAAACCAGCAGAATCCATCACCTTTCCTCTCCCATCCACTTACTTAGTTGCTGCTGCTGCCCCTGCTTAGTGTGTGGCTGCTGCTATGCAGCATGTCAGACACCAATTTTCCCCAAGGAGTTTGAGACAATGGAGTTTCCCCCAAGGATTACTGGCCGCATCCGAAGAAACGCCTGTTCCGACTGATTTCCTGACCTGAACCTCCTGTTTCAACTGCTGTGTGCTGTTTTAATGAGCTTGTTTCACTGCACATCTTAATTGCAGAATATTTTGATGGAACTATTCTGTTGTGCATTTAAATTATTCTTGTTTATATTCTATCTAAGTGTTATACCTAAGGGACCTATCTAAGCAATATACCTTGAGGGACATCTTTCATCCCAACCCTATCACTGGGGTATTCAGGGAAGTTACTGTTAGTGCCCCGCAATGGCTCAGATGCACACCTCTTATCTACCGAGAGCTGTGTGCTCAGTATTGTGGGTCCAGTCTTGTGGAACTCCCTGCCAGTTGATGTCAGTCAGTCATCCCCCCCCCCCCCGCTGAAGTTCCAACACCTATTGAATGCATTTTTTAAAAAAATATTCCAGCAGGCATTTTAATTGAAGTTTGATGCCATAGTTTTAACTGATTTTCTTTTTTTGTATTGTACCTTTGCAATAGAGACTACTGCAGTTAAGTGGTACATAAGGAGTTTAACTAAATATATTGTGATTATTATTTGATTGCTAATACCATGCTTTTCACAACTCCTGTTAATGTCAACGGTGCGTCTGCAGACAAACTTCCCAGCGGATTGTGCCTGCCTGTTGTTGTTGTTGTTGTTGTTGTTGTTGTTGTTGTTGTTGTTAATCAATCTCTCCCAAAGCCCTTAGTACATTTCACATCTATTCTCCATTCCAAAGGAGACAGTAGCTATTCAGCATTCTGGATGCTCAACAGAAAACAACAACATTTGTCATAGTTTTTTGGAAGTGCACTTACCATCCATTGCTTCGTCACCTCCAAACATCTGTCTGTAACATAGCATCAGTTCTATGTTGTAGCATTTGTAGATCGTTATAAGTAAAACCAGCACAAGAAGGATGGCTCCCAAACCTCCGGCAAGTTCGATTTTTGATATCAGATCTAGAATAAAGCAGGGAAAAGATGGATGGGCTAGAAAATGGAAGGTTGTTTCTGCTGCTATTGTTTGCCTTTCTATCATGCCCTTCCTCCATGAAGCCTAGGGCAGCATTCATGGTCTTTGTTTATTTGATTTATAACCCACCAAATCCCTAAAGCAGGGGTCAGCAACCTTTTTCAGCCGTGGGCCGGTCCACCATGCCTCAGACAATGTGGTGGGCTGGACTATATTTTTTTTTGGGAAATGAACAAATTCCTGTGCCCCACAAATAACCCAAAGATGCATTTTAAATAAAAGCACATATTCTACTCATGTAAAAACATGCTGATTCCCGGACTGTCCATGGGCCGGATTGAGAAGGCGATTGGGCCACATCCAGCCCATGGGTCTTAAGTTGCCTACCCCTGCTCTAAAGCTTCTGGGAGGGTGGGGGATCCCTAGCACAATGGAATACAATTCAGCTGAAATCCCCCACTCCTTTCCTGACTTAACCATAGTCTCCAAAGGTCAGTCCAGACAAGGAAGTGTTGCAATGCTTATGAAAGGTGCTCAGGCTTAGACATGAGTGAGTCTACAGGAGAATGGAGTTCCATAACTGAGGGAAGCCACCAAGAATACCTGTCTTTGTGCCTTTACGGTCTGCATCTGACACAAGGATTATATCATGAAGTGGGGGCTCCTGGTGGATCTTAGAAATCACAACTGGACACATCAGAAGAGGTGGTCTTTAAGCTAAGTCAGGTTTAGGCTATTAAGCTTTAAATAAATTTAAGCCATTGCAAGTACACATTTATTGAGCAATCTGAGGTCAGTTCTTCACATCATAGCACATGTACATCGTGACGCCAGGAAAATGCAAGTTTTAAGTAGAGCTGTATCTATTTTTCACCCATGCATATTTCTGAGGCAAAAGGGGTGCTCTTGTTGGACCCCCAAACCCCACCAATCTCTACCTTCTGCTTTTTGAGCTGCTGTTTTTTCTCACACCCACTTGCAGTGATAGTTCTGCTCAATGGCTGCCGCCTCAGCACCATTCTTTGTAACTTCAACCTTAGTCAATCAGGGATCAACTGGTGAATGTGACGACATCATGGAACCAATGATGATTTGGACATGTGGCGACAACAGTGAGGGCAAATGAAGCTGCATTGCCCTTGCCTCTCTAGGATGAGCCTTGTTGCATCAGAATGTGATTTTCAAGCATAAATCCCATTGAGAGCAATAGGATGCATTCTGAATGTACATTCCTTAGTATATATGCAGATGGCCACAACAACAACAACAACCCCATTTCCATTTTTGGTTACACATTCCTGTGCATATCCTGGTTGACAGCCTCTATTTTTGCGGCGATTTCATTGCTGCACAGTGTCAGCTCATTATGCTGAGTCAATAGGGATGGTGTGGATAAGTATACAGTCATACCTTGGGTTACAGATGCTTCAGGTTGCATTTTTTCGGGTTACGGACTTACCATAACCTGGAAGTACCAAAACGGGTTACTTCGCTGGTCGCGCATGCGCAGAAGCACTGAATCGCAACCCACACATGCGCAGATGCGGCGCTGCGGTTTGCGAACGCTGTGGGTTGCAAACGTGCCTCCTGCACGGATCACGTTTGCAACCTGAGCGTCCACTGTATTCTCATTCCATTTTGTTTCACACATGTCCCAGTCACTGATCCATTCCACCCCTATTTCAACATTCTACAGCTGTTTAACACCCCACCCCACTTGGTTTCCAGACCCATCATCATCTTGGTTACCCTCAGGGGTGGACCTTGGTAATATGCTGTCCTGTGCAAGTCCATTTGATGTCTTCCCACCCGCTCTTTCAGGGCTGGCCTTATTCCAGGATTTGAGAAGGAGGTGCAAGGCTCTGGCGGGGTCCTAGAGCCCTCCTATCTCCTTCCCAAAGCTGGGAAATCACTTTTCTGGTCTTGGGAAATGGGCAGGAGGACTCTGTCAGAGCCCTCACACCTCCTCCCCAAAGCTGGACACAGTATTCCATGTCTGGTCTACCAAGGCAAAATAAAGTGGTACTGTTACTCCCTTGATCTGGTCACTATGCTTCTGTTGATGCAGCTTAGAATAGCATTAGGATTTTTTGCTGCTGCATCACACTGTTGACTCATGTTCCGCTTGTGGTCTGCTAAGACATCCTATTTTCACATGTACTGCTGGCAAGCCAGGTGTTGTATATTTGTGCATCCGGCTATTTGTGCATCTGGTTATTCATGAAAATGTCCACGACACTGCCCTCCAGAGGAATGAAGCACAAACATTATGCTGGTGGAAATTTGTTGTGCAACAGATGGCACGATTTACTTTGCTACGAAGTTACCAGCAACCTGCTTATTATGCATTCTCTTGCGCAACAACATTCTGCTGGGTCAAAACATTTTGCCAGTGGAGAAAGTATCCCACCCATTGACTTCAAATTAGCACTACAAACCAGATGCACCCCAATGCACACCAAAAAGTAACAATAATGCAAAAGTAGATGAGACATTTCATTATAGTACACAATGCTACTAAAACCAGTGCCTAAAGACAGTGCCCAGCGTGGGATGATTATTCCAAAAGGCAGATGACATCTTCAAACTAGCCCCTAAAAGAAACCATAAAAAGTAGATTTTTAAGGCCAGTCCACCTCTAGTTTCCAACACCAATTGCCAAACATCAACATGATTCACTATGACCATATCTGAATGGCACTGAGAAGCACTTCTTAACGGACTGAGATGCCGTTTCAAATATAGCACAGGCACCCGATGCTCTTAACCTTGCTTTTCAGTTCACCCAGCCATTAAAAATCACGAGGAGCCTGTCTAATACTATGAGAGATACTTCCAAGAAGATGTATTAATTTACACCCTCTGTCAGTGCAGATATTTATTGCTATGATAAATAAGCATTGGAAAAGGCATAAAACTCTGGCGATGTAACGAATGAAAAGAGGCAACGTGAAGCTTTCCAAAAGCACAGGCGATGCAATCGGTTTATACACCATCAACGTCGCCTTAAAGTTTACCCAGAAAGTTCAGGAGTCAACTTTTCCCCTTGCAACTTATCCTGCTTCTGTAATTTACGTCTGAAAGTATTTGTTTATATCACGGTATCAGGGAACAGCAGAACAAAGAGATAGAAAGGCTTCCTCGTGGTAATTGTTTCTGGAGCCCAGCCATGGATCAAACCCACTGGCTATATTTCCCCCCTAAAGCTTTCTGATGTGACTGGGCAATTTCAAATTAAAGAAAGGACAACATGCAATGTGTTATTAATCCATGGAACCTGCTGCCACAAGATGCAGTGTTGGACTTTAGCTTAAATGGCATTAAAAGGGAATTAGAACTTGGCAGGTAGGTTTATCAGAAAGGCTATAAGGAACCTGGCAGCTTCATATATATTAGGGGCAGCCAACATGTTCTCCAAATGTCATTGAATTAAAACTTGAAGCATTTCTGACTATTGGTATGATATAAAAGTCCAACAACATCTGTATGTTGGCCAGCCCAATATATTCATTCATCCATTTAAAGTATCTACAGCTTGCTCTTTAGCCAAAGAGATCCCAGAGCAGCTCATTTGCCAATAAAAGCAACACAAACAGGCTTATAAAGCATGATATAAAAGGAAAAGGGGAATGGAGAAGGAAGAGGAAGAGGAAAGCAAGCAAGCAAACAAACAAATAGTGGACTCATTCTCTTGCCAAAATGGCAATATCAAGCAGACTTGAGGGATTCCTCAGGGGAGAAAGGGAACAGAATATTCTGGAACAGGGCAATTTCTAGAGTTCCTTGAGGAGAGGGATAGACTATTAAACCACTCTGGAAATCGTAGGGGGGTGTGGGAACTAGGGGTCTCCGAACTCTCAGTACTCTTGACAAACGATTCCCAGGATTCCTTGAGGGAAGCCATGGCTGTTTAAAGTGGTATGATACTGCTTGAAATGTACAGTTAGTATGGGCCCTGTGACAGTGGTAGATGCCATTCACATTTAAAATGGAGCAGAGCTTGTAGTTTAAAGGCCACAGGGACACATGGGTGAATTGTGTGTGCTGAACCTCCATTTAGCCATGTCTAGACACTAGATAGCTTTCCGGCCAGCTGGGATCATGTCTGGTATTGAAACTGGGATAAGAGAAATAGTGCAGACCCTCCAAGTATCCCTATTTTCCTGGGATGTCCCTGATTTAGGGAAGTTGTCCCAGTTTCTGATTTGATCCCAGAATGTCCCGCTTTTCCTTAGGATGTCACTATTTTCACTGGAGAAAGGCTGGAGGGTATGGAGTTATCTGACCTCTGAGCCATCTGAAGGCAATCCTGTATAGGGAAGTTTTTTATGTTTAATGTTTAATTATGTTTTTATAGATGTTGCAAGTTGCCCAGAGTGACAGGGGCAACCCAGCAAGATGTGTGGGGTATAAATAGTAAAATTACCATTATAGAATGAGACGTCCCTATTGGAGAAATGTTGAAGGGTATGAAAGTGCAGGCAGTGGGAAAGTCTAGCAGTTCCAACCCATGACCTGCTTTGATCCTTGTGATGAACCAAAAGTGAACTGTTCCAGAAGCTCTACAATCACCATCTTGGTAGTCCAGATAACCCCACAATTAATTAGCAGTTGTTGTAACAATGAGCTCATATATGTTCACTTGCTTTGATATAGGCTAATTGGCTTGCTTTGATGTTACCCTTATCTGTGGGGTGCTGGGTTCTGAGCAAAGAAAGGGGGAACTATCTGTAAGATTTGGCCATTTGCCACCTATGCCCTCATCTGGTCAGGTGAAGTGATGGGGAGTCCAGGTCAAAGTGACATATGCTGCTTTGTGTATAAATAATGTTTGGGCATGGATAAGCCATCTCTGTGATGTCCATCCCATAAAGGCTGGGATACCTGGCAGGCTGATATGCTGCAAATCTACACCTTTCTTTAATTAAGCACTAGAACTGATCTCTCTGGTGTTTCTCACACCTTTCTTTGGCATCCCTGCACCCAACCACCCCCACAAGCCCTCCTCTGAGCCCTGCGGTTCAGAACTACTCTTCAAATTTGTACTCCCATCCCCTGCTCTCTAAATACCAGTTGCTGGAATTTTCATGCTGGGAGAGCGCTGCTGTGCTCAAGTCCTGCTTTTGAACTTCCCATACGGTCGGCCACTGTGAGAACAGGGGACTGGATTAGATGGGACCTTGTCCTCACCCACCAGGGCTCTTCCTACGTTCTTAATGTCTGATGGTCAATAAGAAGCTAATGGTGTACAAGCATCCCTAAAACCATCTAGGAGCCTTGTATAAACCTTCCTAGAGCAGTTGAGTCAGACACCCTTCCAGCATGTAAAAGATGCTATGCTGCTTTCAGCAACTTGAGCAAAACATTGAAAAGATACGCCTGTTATAAAAGACTGCTTTGTGGTCATGGGGAAGTGAGGAAAGCAGATTTTTTTTTTGTGGGGAGGGGTTGTTGTATCTGCTCAAGTTGTTACAAAAACAAAACAAAACAAAACACTGATAAATTGTTTTGCTTTGTTTTTAGTCAGAAAAAGAAGAAAAGAAAATATGTCTCTAGGATAAAAATCCTGGAGTAATCCCATATTCTCTCATCTTATTTCTAAGTAGTAAAAAGTAACACAAAAAGTTTCCTTATACTGAGTCAAATCATTGGTCCCTCTAGCTCAGTACTGTATACACTGACTGACAGTAGCTATCCAAGCTTTCAGAACAGGAAAGCCTACCTGGAGATGCTGGGGATTAAACCAGGGATATTCTGCATGCAGGCCAGATGTTCTACCATGGAGCCATGGCACTTCTGATACTGTATTTCCAGTTCTTAGGGATATGGGTGAACAATGCAATACTTATTGACTGGACAGTAACACATTAACTCTCACCCAAGGGAGCTTTGGCCTTACTAACCTAGAACCCTCTAGATCAGCCTTTCTCAACCTTGGGTCCTTAGATCTTGTTGGACTACTACTCCCATCATTCCTAGCCATCATGGCCAGTGGTCAGGAATGACAGGAGTTGTAGTTCAATAACATCAGTGGATCCCAAGTTTGAGAAAGGCTGCTCCAGATGGAATACAACTCCCATCATCCCCACCCAACACAGCTAATGGTCAAGGATGATGGTCCGACACATCTGGAAGACACTGCAGACAGAGCAACTGCTTCCTTTAGCCACCTTGTGGGGAGCAAAAAGCTGAGAGGTTCACAATGAATTCTAAACACTGATTTGAATTACCAACAGTTCTTTTGCCAGCAGACTTCTAGAAGTAATATATTATTTGGAACACTAAGGTGGTTTCAATATTTTAGTGTACAGGATAAGCACTGAGCCGAACACCAGATGATTAAAATGCAAAGGTAGATTCCTGCTTAGAATATGAAGTCCCCCAAAAAACACTTCACTCTTGTCTTGCATGAAGCAGACATTCTCAAGCGCAAGTGCTAAACTGACACTGATGTCTTACTTCCTTTTAATCTGCAATGTGTAACTTGTCAGGAACTGGCGGAGCAAATCAGCCTGTACTCTTGAACTGAAAGACAAGTCTTTCCTCTTGTAAGATGTTTATAGAGTAGTTAGAGTTATTATTTTTTTCTGCATTAGGGAGAAAATGTTCATAAGAGACTAACTACACCCTGCATATATTTCCTGAAGCATACATGGTTTTGAAATCTTGTGGCAGTTGTGGTAAGACAATTAGGGGTGGGGGGAAGCAATTGGCAGAATGGGTGGCTTGGCAAAGGGTTAAGCACTCCTCCCCTCTACTATTGTGCCCCTCAAAATTCTTCCCTGAAACAGCTTTTAATTTTAACAGCAACAATAATGTTGGAGCTCAGTTACATCTATAGGCATATATCATGCAGCTAGCTCCTAAGATTATTTTCTCCTTCTCCTCATGGAAGTCTTAACCAATTTCCTTGTTCTGTATGGAGTGGAACTGTGACAAGGTAGATGGGCAACAGCAGAAGTGGCTGCTCTGCATGACCCCAGCAAAAAAGTATGTTCAGGCAGCATGGAAGCAGAGACTAGGTAGAAAAATCATTTTTATAAATTGACAAAACCAGTTTAATAACAACAACCAAGTCCTGTGAAAGATGCTAGAAGGGTTGCTGACCGCGGGGTATAGAATATGAACACCATGATACAATCATTTGGTTTATTATGACTTCAAGTCTTTGGGGAGCAAGTGCTGGATGTGTGCGATCACCCAGCACTGAGTGCAATGAGTCACAAACAGGTGGCTGAATTGCTGGGAGGAACTCTGAAATCGTCAGAGTCCGGGGAAAGTCTGTACCTGGAAAAGAAACATCAGCATCACCTTAGCTGGCCAGCATTTGTGGCCCTCTTTGAGGTACGATCTTAGCTAGAGCTACCAGCAAATTTCAAAGTTCTCATGGCAATTTTAAAATGCATGTATGGTCTAGGTAAAATATTGATTCAGTGGTTCAACAATATAAAAATCACACAAACTACGTTGCATTGTAGCCTCAGTCAAATACCTACACACAACCATAATCTGGTATTTCCATATCCTTAATTATTGCAAATCCCAGGCTGCATGTAGTGGTTTGGCTTCACCCTCAGAAGCACACTCCATTGTCTCTCAAGACATATGCCAACAACTCACCCATCTATATTCCAAACAGGGGTGGGGAAAACCTGTTGCTCCCTTGATGCTGTAGGACTCCAACAGCCATCAACCCAACCAGCATGGCCAGTAATGAGGGATGATGGGCTCTGTAGTGCAGTAACAGCTGGAGGGCCACAAGTTCCTTACCCCTGCTTTAGAATATGCTTCACTTGATCCATATTTCTGAGGTCTGTTCTCTCCACCCCACCCTGTGAGATTAGAGTGCCCATATGCTTCACTATTTAGAGGACACTATACAGAGTCCTCTATCCAAGTCCAGTTTAACGCTTAAGAAAAAAACATAAGGGGCTGTGAAGCGGCCCAGAAACAGTAAGATTGCAATACAGTTGTTGAGCAGACACAATGGCCAATTTGCATCTCTACATGTAAGTTAGCATATGCACAATTTATGCAAATCTCTGTCCTCTTTAATCCTCTGTTTGGGTGATGCATTTCCTCTTTATTTGGCAGCCTATAAGCAGCTACCTTAGTAGAGGCAGCCTGTTTACTTAGATGCTTGTGAACATGCCAGTTCCTTTGTAAATCAAAGCTTATCACTCAGAAACAGACACCTTCTGAGCCTCCTCCTTCCACCCTGTTGGATAAATGATATTAACAAGCGTGAGTGACCTGGGAATGGTTAAAGGAAAGTCTGGCATGTTGGGAAGCTGTGCTGTGTGTGGAAGTGTAAAGTCCAGGAGTACTCAGAGAAGGGCCTCTGAAGATGACCTGATAAGTATGTGAATGATTTTATAAGGGGTTTGATGCACTTTTAACAGTGCTAAATTTTGATGGGTTGACAGCTGGTTAAGCTTCTTGCACATTTTAGAGGTCCCTGTATTCTCATTTGCTATAGTTCTTCAAAATTCTTTGGACAGTGGTATCTCGGGTTACAGACGCTTTGGGTTACAAACTCCGCTAACTAGGAAGTGGTTGCTCCAGGTTAAGCACTTTGCCCCAGGATAAGAACAGAAATTGTGCTCCAGTGGGAGACCCCATTAGCAAAAGCACACTTCAGGTTAAGAACCGTTTCAGGTTGAGAACGGACCTCTGGTACGAATTAAGTTCTTAACCCAAGGTACCACTGTAATGTGTAGGGATTCTGTAGCTTGGTCGATGCCCAGAGTCATACAGGTATCTTGACAGTAGGAAATACCACTGTGCCATGATGGCAAGTTCTACTGGTGGAATAAGTTGAAAAATTGGGGGGAAGGAACAGGTTTTCATCAAAATAAGAAGTGGGTCAAATGTCTTCCCCATTTCTGCTTAAGGAGTAGCTGCGAATGTTGAGAAAATGAGATGGAGAAGACTGGGAGGTAAGCAAGATGGCAAAGGAGTATATAACGGCTCAAGAGTAGAAAATAAATTTGTGTATTTTATTTGTTGGGCAGTAGAGGTCTAGAAGAAATCACTGGAGATATTAGTTTGCAAATACTGTGGTGGGAGAGTCACCAGCTTAGTTTCTTCCAAAATCATGGTGTGGCCACAAAACAGAAAAATGAGTAACACCCCCCCCCCAAATACCTCTTTTACGCAGAATGATGCTTGCACGTTTCCGTCCATTTCTGTTTTCTACGTGGCATGTATAATTGGCCAGATCTGGCTCCTTCACAACGTCAAAGATTAATGCCAACTCCACTATTTTTTCTCCAAGATGCTCTTTGAGAAGCCTAAGAGAAAGAATCATTTTTAGAAGATTGTCAGGCTCACATTGGCAGGGAAACTGAAGATGGATTGGATTTATTCACAAAGCATCTCTCTCTCTCTCTCTCCCTCTCCCTCCCCCCAACTTCCTCTGGATTGCATTATAGTATGAGTGCAAAAATTATCTTGTGGTGGAGGGGAAAGTGGGTCAAGGAAAAGAGGTAGATGAAAAAGAAGGGCAATAACATGCTTTCATGCAGAAGGTTCAGTCCTTGCCATTTCCGGTTAAAACAGGCCTGTGGCCCACCAGATGTTTCTGAAGTATAATTCCTATCACCCCTGTCCATGGGTCATGCTGGCTTGGGCTTATGGGAGTTGGAGCCTGGCAACATCTGGTGGGAGTGATGACTGTTTCAGATCCTGGACAGCTGCTACCAGTCAGAGTAGATGATACTGGGCTAGGATAAGATATAGTCTGACCTGATATAAGGCAGCTTCCTCTTTTAGTTATGCAGTGACCCTTTCCCACAAATATGCTGGGGGAAACTGCTGTGATCTAAGAATGTGATCTTCAGAACATCAACTCCCATGTATATCCTGAATTATGATTGTGGAATTGGAAAACACACACAAACAGTGGGCCAGATTCAGCTAATGATTCCCATTTGTGGAAGCCCCACAATAACGTCTGTTTGAGCAGTAGGGCTTTCTGCCTCCTTCCATATGCCCTACCCAGTGCTGGGAGGTTGGTAGAATCCCCAAAAACAGTGGGGAGAGAAGAAGGGAGATCATTCTGTCTGGCAATCAGAAGTGCTTGTGCTAATGGAAGGATTGCTGTAACCCTATGCTGAATTCCTCTTGGGGTTATATCATAAATTATGACAACATTTCACACAAAACTGTTGTGCTTCTTGACACAACATTTGGCAGAAAAAGACATTGGGTTGTATCCTTAATCTGGTACCCCAGACTACTTGGGTACCCCAGTAAAGGGGTCCATGGATAGGGTTCTGTCTGAAAGCCCAGAGGTAGGCTGCTGGCCTGTAGAACATCCCTAAATGGCATCCTGGTGGGACTTCCCCATTAGATATGCATCAACGGATGGTGTCCATTTGCCAGGATTGCCCCGGATGGAGATATTCACCAGCAATAGGTTTGCTCTGTGCCAATTCCAAAATCCAGCTTACATCTGCAATCAATAAAGTTTTGGCCACTTTGATCCCAAGCTAGTGTCATGTCTTTCTTACTGCAATACACAGGTGTCAATCTCCTCCCTTGGTAACACTGGCCTGCTGCACTGTGGCCCTTAATCAGGTCTTGAGTTTACAAATGCATGAATAGCAGGACCAGCCCTTGAAACACAAGCCTCGGGAACAGCGGTGGAGCAAGCCAATCGGGTGCCTGGGGTGTTATGTGTGCCCTGTGCCCAGGGGCAGGGCCAGCCGCCCATGGGGTGGGGTCAGCTGGGGCAGGACGCTCTGTGGGGCCTCTGAGGAGTCTGCCTGCCTCCTCCCACTCAGCCGCCCTACAGCTGGGGGGGAGGCAGTGGGCGGACTGTTTGGGGCAGCACGGAGCCTGCGGGTGCCCAAGCCACCGCGTCACACCCAGGACAGATGCGTGGCTTGGGCACACTGCAGGTCCCGCAGTGAGTGCCGCCCGGCATTTTGTCAGCCCCCTCAGTGGTGACACCTGGAGCGACCCACCCCCACTGCCCTCTTCCTCTGCCCCTGCTTGGGATGGTGTTCTTTGTATCTGAGCCAGTTATGGAGATGTTGACGAGACCTGGTTTCATATATGACTAGCAACGACAGAGTGCCACATTTACAACTGTATCAAATTTAAACTCAAGGCCTTTTACAACTTTGATACCTCCCCCCACCCCACGACTGAGTCATACAGATTTTGGTACAGTACACTTAGACTGCAGATTTTCTGCTTGCACCTGAAAGCTTCCCATGGAAGCGTGGCCTCTTCTCAGAATCGAACAAACCATCTATGTAACAGCAGTGATAAGTGTTCTCACTTTGTCGCTTTGCTCCTTCCTATAATTCCTCACGCTGTTGGAGGTTTCACTATCCCCCTCATTATCTCATGTGGGTGAGAGTGCAAAGAGGTAAATTAATCAAGGAGGGGTAAAATAAGGGTTTAATTCAATGTGCCTCCACCCTCACTCTTCATGCAACCCAGTATGAATCTCATTTTTTCTTATCTTAAAATAAAATAAACAGGAAACATGGTGTGCAAGGGGGTGGGTAGGGGACCAGAGATGGATAGACAATTTAATAGTTTCTGGGAAAGCCTCTTGAGAAATTTGTACACTGTTTTATGGGCTCAACCAAAGAAAGAGAAAAATTAGCAACTGATAGGGTGATTTATATGCAGTAAAATTCAAAACTGAACAATTTTCCTCTGTTACAGCAGAAGCGGCAGTATTGAAATTCATTGCGGGTTGCTTCCCAATCAGACACAATTCACAACCCTCCAGGCAGGCTTAAAGACTATTATTCCTTGTTTAAGAGGACCAGTTCGATTTACACAATGTTTTTATTACAGCTCTTAAAAACCCACCTGGCAAGGAGATTTCATTCTTCCCTCTTCCATGCTCCCCCCACCCCTCCCAATCAGTCATTCCTTTCAGCAGTGGATCAGGTGGACCCCACCATGTCAGGGAAAGACCTCGGAGTTATCCCACATCTTGCTGGATGATGGCAATATGGGCTGAGCTTTTCTCTTAAAGAGTCAGACTTCTTCCCTCTGTGCTACTGGTAAGACAGGTTGCTGGTTTTTACTGTTACTTTAACAGTTAGGAAGCCAAAGAAAGAAAGAGGCGTGTGGCTAAAAAGAAGGGGTATTGCACTGTGTCTGGGGTTTTCTTCAAGGAGCAGATGATTCAGCTGGGGGAAAGCATAATACTAGTGCCCATAGCACTTCTCAGACACCCCCAGGCTCTCAACACAGCTTGGGATAGGGGGCAGTCTCCTTACAGACTGCTCTCTTCCTTCTTAGCATTCCTTCACTTCCTCCATCTAAGAGTGAATAAGTGCTCCTTACAACAAGGCTTGTAGTAAGTTACCTGTACCAGTGGGAGCTGATAGACAGAAAGGCAACCTCTTCCCCCACTTCCTTGATTCCTTCTCTTTCAGTAACTACTTGCTGGTAGAGTAGATTACTTCCTTTAAGGCTTTGCTTCCTGCTTCTTCTCCAAGTTTAGTTTGTTCAAGTCAGTATGTATGTGCCAGCGTGTGCTGTTTTTAACTTCTTGACTCCATCTTTGGCAGCATACAAGACCTATACTCAAGGCCTGAAGTTTTCTTTATTTCTTTCAACCAGCGGTCTTACAAGACTAATCCACCCCCACCCCCTGTACACTGCTGCAATATATTTACCGTATTTTTCGCTCCATAAGATGCACCTGACCATAAGACGCACCTAGTTTTTAGAGGGGGAATGCAAGAAAAAAAAATCTTTAAAGGGAGCACTGAGCAGAGCCTGTAGGCATCCCAGGCTCTGCTCAGTGCTCCCTTTCATGAGCCGCGTGGAGCATGTGTGCAGCACTTGCAGGCTTTTCCCCGAGGAGGGAGAAGGGCAGCCTGTCACTGACGGTACAAGGGACTCCAGAGACATCTTTGCAGAATCTCTACAGTTTCTTCAGGAACAAGAAGGAAGCACAAGCCCAAATGATGCCAAGGAGTTAGCCATCTATCAACCAACAGCTAGACTAGGTAATGGTTCTCTGTTCAACACAAGCAGCCTGCTAAGTACACAGTTTTGAGATACATGGTTGTTGTTGTTGTTGTTTTTAATTTTGGAGTGGTGCCATGTACCTGATTTCCCCTTCTTTAATGTGATTTTCGAGCTCTTCAATAAATCTCTCTCCTCGTGTCCAGTAGATCATTGGACCAGACTCTCCACTGAACCCAAAAAATGCTTTGCAGGCAACTGTTAGTGGTTGACCTGAGAAAAGACGCAGAACAAGGAAAGTTAGATGGATGGTTGTAAGGATGAGAGCACAATGGTCTATACATTTCTTTGTCAAAGAGATTTTTTAAAATAAAAAAAAATCTGTTTTGGGATTGAGCACTGATGAGTTTTCCTTAAAACCAATGAAACTTTATTTTAGCCTGAGGCAGGCATAGGCAAACTTGGCCCTCCAGATGTGTGGGAACTACAACTCCCATCATCCCTAGCTGACAGGACCAGTGGTCAGGGATGATGAGAGTTGTAGTCCCCAAACATCTGGAGGGCCAAGTCTGAGGGCTGCATTCCTTTCTCAGCAGCCTTCTGGGGGCTGCATGTAAATGATGGATGGGGCCTTTGTACAGCAGGCTTCTACAAATACACATCCCTCACTGTCTTCCATCCAGGGAAACAAGAGGCATTACCAGAGTTCAAGGACACATTCCAGCCAGGCAAAACCACTCAAGGAATGTATGAAACAGGGTCAGTGGGACTAGGCAGAGGCTGTGACCTGAGGAGAGTCCTGAGGATCAGACAGAGAAGCTTGGAGGGCTGCATTTGATGTAGCTCTGTGTGTGTGTGTGTGTGTGTGTGTGCGCGCGCGTGGCCTGAGGATAGAAATTTTGTGACACTTCTCCACAACATTAACCCCATCAATTGGCTCATGCATGCCCCATTCTTTTGCCCCATGCTTTCTAGGCAGAGGTCCACTCTTTCCCAGTCTGTATCCAAGCATTTTTGGTTTGCCTCATTGCTTTCCACAGGAAAACTCAATCATTACTGCTGAATTGGAGTAAATTACATACTGAGTTTCCTGCAGATTGCCAATTGCTCCAATTTAGTGATAAAGAGCAAATTTTTGATGGAAGGGTGGGGATGCTGTCAGACCTTGACCTGGGAAGTCCGGACCTGTTCCTAGAAATGCAGAGCAAACGTAAGTGCTGGTGAACCCTAAGCTTTTGTTCCAGTCTGCCTTGATGTAACAGAGGGCATCTCTATAAGGTTGCACTTTTGTGCACAACTACTTGGGTGAAAGCTCCCTTGAACACGGTGCAATTTCCTTCTAAGTAATTTTGTATGGAGCTGTGCCAATTAATATGCTTTTTAGAAATGTTTAACATGTGCTCATGAGTGTATGCACAGCTCTTCTTTGATTTTTATAGGGAGAGGCACTTATAGCAATGTGAGAAAGGAAGAAAAGCCCTGAGTTGTGGTCAATCAATATTGACAGCATCTGCCCTTTCTACAGTAGATCACACTGGGAGGTACTAGTCAAACAGCTTGGGCTGCATGTTTCCTATTAACTGACCCACCAAGGTTTCTTTTTTTAAACCAAGAATTCAATGAGAGGAAATGGAAATATTCCAAGGAGATGTCTAATTTCTACAAAGCAGAGAACATTTCCTGAAGGGATTCAGACTGTTAGAAGAAATAATAATAATAATAATAATAATAATAATAATAATAATAAATGTTTAAAACCAAAATGCAGTAGGAATAATTCACCCCATTTGCTAAGCAGACAGATTTGCAATCCGGCATGGAAATTCACTTCCTGAAATGTTTATTAAGTGCTGAATTTAAAGTATTTAGGGCAAGGGGAGTGAGCAGATGAATCCTACTCATCTTCATCTGGAGGTGATATTGCTGGTTTCAAATGGACTTTCTGGTTCAGCTGTAGACTGCATTGAAAATACTTTATAAGAAAACCTATCAAGTTTTTAATACTTGTGTGCTGAACCATGTTTGGGGTTCGTGAGTGGAGGCAACTGGGGATGAAATTTATTGGAGTAAGGAATGTTGAAAATTTCGGGGAACCTGGAATGAACATGGAATGGGCTGGTGGATGGAACTTTATCAGTTGAAAGCTGGAAGAGGGAACCGGTTGGAACAGAGGTGGAATTAGCTGATTACTAGGTCTAGTAGGGTTCATCCAAGACTTCCCAGTTTTCTGTGAATTTTTCATTACTCCTCAAACACTCTGGGATTTGTGGGCAAAGGCACTTAAATAATGCAGCTGAAATCCAGAGAGAAAAGAAATCCTGATAACACTTTACAGATCAAAACTGAACAAAACCTGGTGTATGGTATCTGGAAAGACAGAGGACCTTTGCCTTTCTTAAGCCAGTCCTTGTACATAGCAGAATGACATTTAACCAAATAAACAGAAGGAGACTCCCTCAGAACTGTACAGTCAATCAGGGCATGTGCTTACTTGGCAAATATCATGGAATTGCCTGGTTGCTAAGCAGTACCCCACCAGTGGTGGCCCTTGTGCTCTCAAAGCACCCTGTGTTTTGGCACCCCCTGAAGGGTGGTGCCCAATGTGATTGCACCAGTTGCACTACCCTAAAACAACCTCTAATCCCACCCTAGGTTAGCTGATGTTCTGTAACCCTTAAGTTACAAACATAATGATCCCTGCTGTTGCACTTTCAAGAGGGTTAAATCAAAGCAACTCCATGCTTCAGACAGGAAGCTGTTGGTGGTGCTTAGGATTGAACAGAACAAGAGAGGAAGCTCTTTTCTTTTCTTTGTTGCTATGCAAGAAGATTACTTCCTGTGCAGAGTAGCTTCTGCCTCTGTGCTCAACAGAGGTGGAGATGGGGGGGGTGGGGGGAAAAGAGCACATACATCATGCACAATCTTTGGGGTGCGCCCCATGGGGGCAATTTGAAAATTGGGAAATGCTGCTTCGACAAAGGTCCTCTTCCCTGGCTCTTGGGGCATTGTCCAAGGTTTCACATGCAGTTTAATTGCACTGTGTATTAGAGGAAAGCACTTCGCAGCACTCTGGTTTTAATTACTTTCCTTTTAATATCTCCCTTGGTTTATCTAATTAAGCATCAAAGGCCTGCAGAATGCATACAGCATCTTTGTCTCAGATCGATGTCCCTTTTGGCCATCAGAAGTGTAGTCCAATAGTTTAAAGATGCACTGGAGGAAAAATGGGAGCAGAGTCGGCACATTCCTGACGCATTAACATTTAATAGGATATTTCAAGTGGCAAAAAGGAAAGGTGGGCTGAGTAGAGTGTTAGAACGTCATTAATTCTCCACTTTAAAGTGGGGTCACCTTGTTACATGAAAGGCCCTCAGTTCCCAAGCTGGAAAAGTCTTCTTTAGCTTTCCTTCTTCTGTTCTGTCAATCAGGCCTGTTTGTTTCAAACTCCCTGCTGATAAGATCATGAAGGGCCTCCTCACTAGCTAAAATGACTTCTGATAACTTGATTGCATTATGCGTGCTTTGCTGGGGCACTTGCTCGGTGAGTTTGTGTGACTTTTTGCGCAGCGCATGATGACATTGTTCATAAAGAAACAGGAAGAAAAAAGGAGTGCCATCGAATTGCCAGGTCTTGGATGCAGGCAAAATAACCTCTGCTGATTTCGTAACAGTCTTTGCTAAGGCTCAAAGCAGAGTTTGAAATGATCCATCCTATAAATATTATATCACTTATCACATCTGTAGCTTAACTATTGCTAACTGACATCACCCATTAAAAAAAGCGACAATCTCTGGAAGGCTGACCAGGTATTCTTTTCTATTGTCATCCTTTTGACAAGTGATGCCAGGTAATTTTCAAATACTTAAGCATTTGGCACAGAACAGGGTGGAGAACCTCAGGCCTGAGGAATGAAGCAAGGTTTGAATTTGTGCTGTACCCTACAACTATGCCCCCTGCCCCAGCCCTTTTTACAACAATCTGCAAATGAGGAATTTCCCCCACCCAGTGCAGCAATACCCCCCCTCCTCCACTGCATCCCCATTTATTTTTGCTCAATATCCAGCAAAAAAAAAAAAAAAAAAAAAAAAAGCACTGGAGGAAACCCCTATCCCCCCCCCTACACAGCTACAATTTCCAGAGTTTTTAAAATAGTCGATCCCTTTTCTTAGGGAACTCAGGATTGGAGCTCTGAGAGGGAAATAGGGATCTGCTAAGAACTTTCAGCACCCTTGATGAACCACAATTCCCAAGATATTTTAGGGAAGTCATGACTGTTTAAAGTGGTATGATTGTGCTTTAAATGTCTAGTGCAGATGAGGTTTCAAATGCTTTCTGATGCTCTTGTGGCTTTTTACTAGAGAAACATTTTTATTTACTTGGTCCTAATAAAGGAATTGTCCTACAGTTAAACTTTTGGCTTCTATGTTGAATATCAATTTCCATGCAGCTCATTTCAATGATAAACTATGGGCCCAATGTCAGCTAAAAGCTGCTGATCCTTAAGCAAAAGACAGTATATTTCAAAATATAAGCCATGGAACTCAGCAACTAAAGAAGCAAAGCAAATGAAACCAAGGATGCCACAATTCAACATTTGCAAAAAGTGAGGTGGTGGTAAAATTTTGACGTTTGCAGGTCAACATATCCTTTCATCACAATCCACACTGAAAAAACACTTAGTTCTAATTCCTTACATTCTGAAATTAATGGTGCTTCCAGGTGGTTACTAATTTTGATGTTGGATTCAATCACATTTCAGCAAATTCAAGTTGTACATTTAAAATTGGTCTGGTGCTCCTCTGCAACAAACAGCTCCCCCCCCCCACCTTTTGTATTCAATGGGTAAAGCAACAAGAAAAAGCACTGGAAAGTGTGGGATAACAATTGCTTGATGAGACATCATATAACTTCCCTGCAAGCTTTGTGCAAACACATTAGGATGAATGGCCAAAAACCAGATCAGCTGGAAATGACCTTTGCTTACATTCAGAGCTTGCAACTCTTACCTTATCATAGTTCCACTCCCTTGATTAACCTTCCTCCTTGCCACCCAGTCTAGGCTGCAAGCCCCTAGGAGCTAAGAACCTGCCTCTTGCTTATTTCACTCTGCACTGCACCATGAGCACATATAGATATTTTTTTTTTTTGCCAAAGATCCACTTGAGTTTAGAACGATAAAGTGTGGCAGATATTTAACACTAGAGGGTGCCCTTGCAATCTAAGAACATCCAAGATGCTGAGAGAAAGGATGTGAAAGCTGCTTCTCTGCTCAGCAGGTTTAGAGAGCTGCATGTAAAAGGGACCCCACTAATCACAAGTGTAGACAGATGATTTCTGCTCTGCAAAATAGACGCTGTTTTGCTATACAAAAATGTTTTTTGCTATTGCCATTAAAAACACACACATTATTGCTGTTGTTGTTTTATTGCTGTATAGAAATGCTAGTCAATTAATTGTACACATTTTTGTCAGTTAATAAATGGATTAAATCACCCTATATTTGCATAGAGATAACAATAGTTCTGGGAAAGAAGAGGGCATCCCAATAAAAAAAGAAGAATGGCTCGTGAAGATGATGGAATAGATGGCTAGACTAACACTGAGAGTTAAAGAACAGAATGAAGAAAAAATTCTTGAAGAATGGGAATATTTTTCAGAATATTTGAAAAAAACAAACCTCATGGTTATGTTAAAATGTTAAAATGCATGATTTGAAGTACAACAGCAGATGAGAAGTTGTAGTTTAATAATTTATAATTAGCACATATAATGGGTATAATTATATAGAGCAGCTTTATAAGGCAAGACAGTGGTTTTCAACCAGTGTGCTGTGAAACCCCTGGAAGATGGTCATGGGTACTGCAAGCAACACTGGCCTCTGTCCCTCTTTCAACTCTGCCCCTCCCCCCCAGCTTGCACAGCTGTTTGTTGCAGCAGCCCTGGCTACAAGCTCCCCATGCGAATGATGCCTCTGGGGCTGACCAGGGGGTGCTGGTTGCCAGAAGATGAGATGGCCTTGGAGTAAGCAAGCAAGCGGGGGAGGGAGCCCACCCAGCTAGTCCACCAACACTTGCTGTTGGGAATGGACAGACAAGTGGGAGGCAGGCATTGCATTGGCTTTTCTTGTACTTGCTGTGTGCAAGGCCTGCCTGGGAGCTGAAGGGGTGCTGAAGGGGAGCCTTTCCACCATGCAGGCCAGGCAGTGCCCACTGCTGCCACTGCTGCCTCCCAAGGTGAGTAAGGTGCTAGCCTCACATTCACCTCTGGCCAGTCTCTGTCAGGCCACTAAGGCTGAAGGCGTTCTCTTCCCAGTTCCCTGTGGGGCAGAGCAATAGAGGACCTCTCTTTGGTGCAGGGGCAGCATCTCAGTGACCAGGGGCGGTGGCTGCCCGGAAGACTCCCAAGGAGAGGAGAGGAGGCTGGGGAAAGCTTTCACAAGGGAGGGTGTTCAAATAAGGGTGAGAGGCTGCCAGCTCTGTAGGCAAGGGGTGACATAACTGGGCTCCTGAGCCCTACAGAGGTGTTGCAGAAAGAATGTAGTTGGTCAAGGGGGCTGTGGACTCAAAAAGGTTGAAAACTTCTGCTTTACAAGAACTAAGGTAAGGTAGGGCAATATTATCCCCCCCCCATACTGCAGACCAGAGTGTAGGGGCTAAGGCTACTTCATCCAACTCCGCACAGTGCCATGGAGTGAGATTTCACCTGTGGGTGTATGTGATCCAACTTTTCTCTGCCACAAGGAGTGGAGAAGGAATTTCCCTGAAAACTGATGAACTGAAGAGGCCAGTTCCACACTGCGATTGGCCCTAATAAAGGCACTTTTCTATGAAATAGTTTTGCTCCTCTGCCTTCCGGCCTTGTTAAATCAGTTTAGCAACACTTAAGAATATTTCTGCAAGATGTTCAGTGGCTCCATTCCTCTCCCCAAACTCAGCCAAGCAGTACTATAAAAGCAGCCACTGAAAGTTAGTCCGTAGTTCAAACAACATTTGAGTTAACACCATGCAAAATGGTACTTTTGGCAGTTGAGCATGAAGAATAACCTGCCAGTATACAATGGGTTATTAAGTTACAAACCTGTACATTTGCTTGCATGTTAATTCACACACATGCACACACTTTAAAGCATCAGCTCTAACAATAGGCATGCACAAGTTCTTGGCAAGAGAAAGAAAATGCAAAATAGCTTGTGCTTGCTTGTCCTGCTTTGACCTGCACTGCTTGGTGGCTTAGCAACACATTATTTTGTGTGCATACAGTGGGGAGGGGAGCCCTTAAAAGCTCCCGGGCCTTAAAAAAAATCTTGTGTGAGATACAACTGTAGAGTTAGAAAGGACCATGAGGGTTATCTAATCCAATACCCTGAAACAATGCAGGAATCTTTTGCCTAATGTGGGTCTCGAACACACAATCCTGAGATTAGGAGTCTCCTGCCCTACCAACCATCTCAGAGAAGAGAGCCAGAGCAGTTCAGGAACATGCTATTGCACTCAGGTCCTGCATGTCAGCTTCTCATGGGAATATGGCTGGCTAGTGTGAGAACAGGATGCTGGACTAACTGGACTACTGACCTGAGTCAGTAAGGCTCTTCCTCTGTTGGACTAAGACCTGGAGGTCAGGGTTCAAATTCCCCTGGGCCAGTCACCAGCTCTCAGCCTCTTATAGGATTGTTGTGAGGATAATATGGAGGTGGGGAGAGAATCATGCAAACCCTCTTGATCTCATTGGAGAAAAGTTGGACTATAAATTGTTACCACCAAGGTCTCCTGGTGATTTATAACACCTGTGTAGGTAAACACATGTGACTCTCAACCCTGAGAAAGTTGCTTCAGATGCTCTGGTACAAGTCTGTCTTAGGCGTGCCCCTAAAAAGATGCAATGTGTGAAACAACCATCCAGTTTTGTAGCCCCCAAAGTGTGTGACATGTGAGAGGAAAGAAGTAGGATCAATTTAATGTTGCAGAGGAGTCATACAAGTGCAAGATGAGATTGTGCTCTCAAAATGTTACTCCACTGGAAGGGTGACACACACATCCTTTGGAGCAAAGCCATCACTTGATGAGCATCTGAAGAGAACGTGCAGTTAATCTGTCTTCTCCCCTTTGATACAACAGAGCTAGCTTCCACCACCACCACCACCACTGTGAGCCAGCCAAAAAGGTGCAGATTGCATGGGGTTGTAGGTTAGCCACAGACCGCTGGAAAGATACAGAAGTAGAGTGGCACATTGGCAGGGTGGCACATTCTAGCTACTTGCTTTGCTACAGTGCCACCTTATCAAAGTGTACCAGCTCATGGATTTAAGAGAAGGATTTGACGGTCATGCCTTGAACACCACAGAACATGTTTTCAACATTTTTAAGAATGAGCACATAATGATGGATTAGGTTGTTTAGCAGCCAGTGTGGAGTGAAAATGACCACTCCAAGAGCTCTACCTTGTTTGTCAAAAAAACCAGCCTGAGAGACAGCTGGTGTGGTGTTGTGTTTAGTATGTCAAGATAGGATCTGGGAGACCAGGGTTCAAATCCTGCCATGCAGTTCACTTTGGATCAGTCACTGCCTCTCATCCTAATAACAGGGTTATTGTGGGCATTAAATGAGGGGTAGGGTAGGGGGGAAGCACCATGTAGCCACCTGGAGCTCTTTGGAGAAAAAGCATGGGACATAAATGATATAAGTAGATAAACAATTTGATTGACTGCTTTTCCAGGGAGAGAAGAAACCATTTTTTGGGTGTGGGCCTCTCCAACCAGATGCCTTTGAGAAGTCTCTTGGAAGCCTCCCAGAGTGGCTTGGAAAACCCAACCAGACGGGTGGGGTACAAATAATAAAATTATAACAATGATGATGTTGATGATTTTTGTACCCAGGATCTGAGTGAAACAGAGCTCTGCTCACCTGCAATTTCCAGCCACTGCTATTTTGAAGCATGCTGCCTTTTTTAACCCCCCTCCTGCTGCTGCGATATTAGCAGCAATTAAGTTCTGCATCCCCCACAATGCCCAGCACACTCTTGGGTGTCGTAGAGGAAGAATGGTGACTACCCTACCAAAAACGGTGGAAAAATTATTGTATTTTTGTGAAGGGTGGGGGAGAGGAAATTCTCAGAAATTTTCAGCTCAACTCTACTTGCAGCCCAGGGAGATGTAGACACATGTAAGGCTGCCTTTCATCCAGAAGTGTGTGTCAGTGTGTATGTGCACATGTGTGTGTGTCTGTGTGTGATATTTACTATGAGTGCCACTTGGAGCATGGGATTTTCGAGCACTGATTTTCAAAGCAGTAACAAGCCCTTCAGAATGAGATGTGCAAAGGGAGAAAATTCATCCTCATGCCCTGACATGCTCTAGCCAATCAAATAATCATACCGCCAAGTTAAGGCTGCCATTTGCTTCTGCCAAGCATCCAGACAATTATGTTAACACATTGTTTCTGATCTGATGGTCTGCACTTGAACCCAAGCAGAGGTTGCTCTTGTTGACTAGTCACAACCCAAGATGGTGCACCTGAGACTTGGTGGATGGCTGGGGTGGAGTGGAATGGCAGGAGACTGGCTGGGAGGTTGTTTTCTCCTTGCCTGGTTTCTTCTATTGCATTCATTGTGCTACCTTCTTCCCTCTTCCGGGTTTCAAGTAACAAACATGCCTCTCCTTTAAAGGCAGGTTTTCTAGTTATATCTGGTTGCCTTTTTATTTTATTTTATGTTGAATGGGAAGGAAGACACCATCTTCTTGTTTGCCTCAGGTAGCTGAAAGTCTGGAGCCAGCCTTGCACAAGGACCATAGCACAGTGGTAGAGCATCTGTTTCACAAATTTCAACACCCAGCATTTCCAGGTAGGACTAAGAATGTCTTCTGCCTGAAATCTTGCTGAGCTGCTGACAGTCAGAGTAGATGGCACTGTGCTAGATGAACCAATGGTTTGACAAAGCATCTTCTTCTGTTCCTAAGAATGTGTGCAGGAATCTTCTTTGCGTGGACAGGTGGAGTCCCCAGATCCCGAGTGGTCCCCCCCCATCATATGGAATAACGACTCTAGACAACGTGCTATGGGATTAAATTGGCCACAACTTTATTAAATTTCAAATGTGGGTAGACCTTGGCTCAGGCATTGGGCGTTCTCCCTCCCCAGTCCCCAGCCGGGGACCTAGGGAGCTTCAGGGTTATCCAGTGTGTGTGTGGGCAGGTAATCCCTCCCCCTACCTGGCCTGGTTTCCCTGGCAACGCTTCCCCCAGGTGGGATTGGACAACTCACTGGGGTAGGCGGGGACCTCCAGGTATCCCACCTGAGGGAAGGCAAAGCCTATGCTGATGGGGCCACTCCAGATCCAGGGCTGCATGCGTCCACGCAAAGGGCGCCCCCCGTTTTAAGCGGGGAGCGGTCATTCTCTCTGGAAAATCTGTTGATGGAATGATGCCAGGCACATCTCAGGCAAGAAAAAGAAGAAGAAAAGAAAACCCATCTGAGATCCTTGTGTCTGAGGCAGCCTTTGGCTTCAATTAAGTTGTCAGCCCGGCCCTTCATCTCAGCATGCCCAGAAGGTCACCGCAGAGAGGGATTTGACTCAGAATTGGCTTAAAGTGAAAGTAATCAATGCAGAAGCATCAAGTATAGTCGGAGCCACAGTTGGTGATTGTTGAAGGCAGAAGGGGAGAAGAAGCAACAAACAACTTCAACAATAATGGCTGATGCGTCAATGCAGCCTTGTATAAATCTTCGTGTGTGTGTGTGTGTGTGTGTGTGTGTGTGAGAGAGAGAGAGAGAGAGAGAGAGAGAGAGAGAGAGACTGGAATCATGTCTGCTACTCTACCTCCCATCCTTCCAGCAACTGGTATTCAGAGCATACTACCTCAGACAGCAAAGGTAGAACATAACCATCGCGGTTAATAGCCCTTGATAGCCTTATCCTCTATGAATTCATCAAATCCTTTTTTTAAAGCCATCCAAGAAAGTGGCAATCGCTGTCTCCTGTGGGAGCGAGTTCCATAGTTTAATTCTGCATTGTGCAAAGGAGTTCGTTCCTTTGCCTGTCCCAAACCTCCCAACACTCAGCTTTTTATCATCATCATCATCATTAAAATTTGTATACCACCCTTCATCTGCAGATCTCAGGGCAGTTCCCAGCATAAAAATACAATATAAAACCACAAATACATGATAAAAACAAGAAAAAGCAAACAAAAAAATAACCTCCTTCCCACACCTTATCATTGATAGTCCTGGGTTCTAATGAGGGAGAAAAAAGCTTTTCTCTAACCACTTTCTCCACACCAAGCATAATAATGTGAACGAAGCAGATACATGAACATGGCTTGAAATCCCTATCAAGCACCATGCCTGTTCCCAACTGTACAGAGAGAGCCTATTAATGGACAAGTTGTGCTTGTGTGTTCAGATATTCAGCTGCATATCTTGAGGTCAGGACAGGTGAGGAGAATAGGTAGAGATCTAATCAATCCCCTCCATCATTGCAGATGACCCTCATGGTCCCTTCCAGCTCTACAATTCTATATTGACTGGTTGCCTATATAGGGCTGGTGTTTTTGTTAAACGGGTGGCAACTATTTTAGGTGCGTCCAACTGATGCATGATTGCTGATGTTCAGGTCCTTCTGGACCTGGAAGAATGCAGAATGGGGGCATAGTAGGGATAGGGAGGGTGCACTTATGCATGCTCTGCTGATGCATGCAGGGGACCAGGGACAGAACTGCTGTGTGAAATGGTCACAGCCAGTATAGCAATGCAAGGGCAGACTTTGGACTTTCAACTTTCAGTTGCACCCTGTGCAAGCCCAACATTCAGCCTCTTGCCTACCTTTCTGTTCAATTCACTATGTCATAGTTGTGAAGCCCTGCAGCATCCCCTAGGCTCTGCCCTGTGCGACAGAGCCAGTCATGCTGGCCAAAATTGGCTTCTGTAGTAATGTGGCACAGACCACCCCCAGCTTATCCAGGAGGGGCTTTATCAGGAAAGTACTTAGCACATCTTACCAGTTGAGTATACAACATCCACATACTCATCTACAGCTGTTAACCCATCCAACAAAGACAGCCCTTGATCCTCTCTTGACCAAGTACCAGTACATTTCTATTCCACCAGTGCTATTTAGTTTCACCCTGGCCTGTCCCTGCATGTTCACTGTAACCTTCATTTCCCTCACCAAGAGTTCTGCTTCCACAGTAGGGTTACCATCAGTCTTCAGCAATCAGCTGGTGACATGGAGACAAGAAGCAACATCTGCTAATGTCTGCAGAACAAACCTGGCCATGGCCTTCTTTCGGGCGCTGGTGGCACAAATGTGTAGGTAGCCCTTCTATTGCCCTAGCCCTGACTCAACCCAACGTTGTGCCACAAGAGCCAATGGACAAAGCCACAGTGTCTGAACTTGCAAATCTCTCTGCTATGCAGCCTTTGTCTTTAGTTTAGCATTGAGTGCCAGCAACTCAAATATCAGCATAAAAGAGTTAAGAATCTGAAAAGAAAGCAAGAACCCGAGGCAGAGCACAAAGGCAATGCGGTATTACCCACCCCCACCCCACCCTTTGTTTCAGAGACCTCTGTGCGAACCCTTGGTTCCATTTTGGAAAGCCATTTGATCCATTAAAACAGGTGTTGTCTGATGGCAATGTCTAAATTGATCTGCCTGTGCTTTGGGAACATAGGCCATTGGGTAGTGTACATTAAGGGAAGGGATGTTAGCAAAGAACTGGGTTTTTTTTAAAAAAAATAGTAAAGGGGGGTAGGGAAGGGTTGTGAACAATAACACACATTCTGCTGAGCCACATAACTCATAAATGCTTTGCATTAAAAAGGGACAGAAGGAGCCTCCCAAGGGACCAATGGTGTTCTTCGGAAACAATAGTTCAAGTATGCAGAACACATGGCTTCCAGATGTTGATGGACTTCAAGCCCCATCAGCCTCAGTCAGCATATATGGTAGTCTGGGGTAATGGGAGTTTTGTCCAGCAACATCTTGAGGGTTGCAGATCCCTCCTCTCCAGAGTAGAGGATGAAGGGAAAAGACAGGTGCAAAGCTAGGCAAGAGATGCTGGCAGAGAAGATAGAATAACATACATGAAGCCATTGGGAGTGGTTATTAGGAGTTCCGGAGCAGGGTGCCATCAGCATGCTGAGGACACTCGGTTCTATTTCTCCATAACACCTGAATCAGGAGAGGCTATGCAGTCCCTGGGTTGCTGCCTGGACGAAGTGGTGAAATGGATGAGGGCGGAAAAGGCTGCCATGACAGAGGCACTTTGAGTGAGTAGCTCCTGTGTCTAAGAAATTGGTCAGTCACCTACCCTGGGTGGGGTTGCACTCCCCCGAAGGATCAGGTTCACATACTGAGGTGCTCCCAGATCCAGCTGTGTCACTGGAGGCTCAGGTAGCCTCGCTGGTTAGAACTTACGTTTACTAACTGTGGTTGGTTTGACAGCTTTGGCCATTCTTGGAGTGGGAAAGCTTTGCCACAGTAGTTCATGCACTGGTTTCTCCAAGGCTGGATTGCTGCATTGAGTTCTATGTGGGGCTTCCCTTGTGCTTAATCTGGAAGCTGCAGTTAGTCACTGAAGCATGATGTCAACACATGAGTGAGGCCTTGTCAGCACATCACATCTGTGCTCAAGAGATTTGTATTGGTTACCAACTTGCTATGGGGCCAGCTTCAAGGTGTTACTATTAGTATATAAAACTTTTAACAACTTGGGACCAGTTTGCCTACGAGATCACCTTATCTCACATGTGCCCACTTGACTCAATCGGTGGAATTGGAACGGCTACAGATGACACATCATTCCTGTTCTGCATTTGTAAGAACTCCATCGTTTAGTGTGGCATCACTTGCACTTTGGGACTCCCTGCTTATTAAGATCAAGCAGGCACCTTCACTGTACTCTTTTTGGCACCTGATAAAAACATCCCTGTTTAGGCAAGTCCATCCATATGCTTAGAAAGTAGAGGCAATCTGTTTTAGTATTTTAAGTTTTGTATGTTTTAAGTTGTAATTTCTATTGATTTTACTGTTTCATCTTTTGTTAACTGCTTCAGGGTTTTATTTTATTTTATTTACAATCAAGCAGTGTATAAATTTTATGAAATAAAAATAAATAGGAAACAGTGTTATGCTACATTGCACCCTGTGGTGTAATATATTTATGCTTCTAAATGTAATTTGCTTGGAAAACTTTAAAAAAAAATTATTAGTATTTTCCACACAACAACAACAACACGAAATATATCAAAAAATAACAATACACAACACACAAAAATCAACATTCGATAACTAAAGAAAGCAACAACAACAAAAACAAAAAAATCCATATCTCACAAGTTAACATTATAAACACTAAAACAACAACAACACATTTACTTCCACCAATCCCACAGCACCTCCTTTATCTCTCATTGTGTCTTCCTGTTTTCCTGTTTTCTTTATCATCTCTATCCTAACATCTAGATATAAATCCTTCTTTCATATCCTTTCACTTCACAAGGTTATTCCAGACTCAGCCAGATTCCTGCCCTCAAACCTTGACTTTTGAGGTATTCATTTAGGCACTCCCATTCTTTTTTTACTTCACTTTATGGTTTTTGTCTTATTATGTCTGTCAATTTGGCTAATTCTAAGTATTCTGAGAGCTTACATAGCCACTCTCCCCTAGTGGGTAAGTGATTCCCTTTCCAGTATTTAGCCACTAGGATTCTTGCTGCAGACGTTGCGTATAAGAAAAATTTAGTTTTGTCTTTTGGAATATCATCATTTAAAATTCCTAAAAGGAATGCCTTTTAGGTAACAAACGACTATAATTATCATCATCATCATCAACAATAATAATGTTGCATCCAATGCACTCAGAGTAGACCCATTGAAATTAATGGACCTAAGTTAGCCATGTCTACTGATGGCAATGTCAGACCATTTGGTCCATCAAGCTCAGCATTTTCTACAACGATTGGCAGTGACTCTCCAATGTTTCAGGCAGGGTCTTCTCCATTACTACTTGAAGATGCTGGGGGTTGTGCTTACAACCCTTTGCAATGCAAAGCATTGGCTCTACCACAGAGCCAAAACCCTTCCCCCAAAACTAACCCTCAGGCTTGAGATTTCTGGGGAAATTTACACTTGAACCATGTTTTTTAAAAGGCACAACAGCCCCAGAATTGTAGTGTGCAAAATGGGCAGTGATGGTGGCTGAGGAATGGCTGGATATAAGGAAGAACAGAATGACAAGTCTGAGGAAGAAGGAATTTCAGTGGTCACAGCTTGTCAGGCAGAGTTGAGGAAGGCTGAAATTGCCCTCTTTGTACAATTCTGAGATTGCAGAACAAGCCAGAAAGAAGAATGGCAGATGAAGGTGATGGAGTACATGGAACTGGCTGAGATGACTGGCAGAATCCGGGACCAAGGAGAAGAGTTGGTGGAAGAAGACTGGAAAAAATTCAAAGTTTATCTTCAAAAATATTGCAAAATTAAGGATTGTTAGAAAGATGTTGGGAAAAGAAAATTATGTGGTTTTAGTGGGAATGACATAAAGGATTAAGTAAAAATGAGTTGGTGAAAGAGAGAATGTAAAATTATAGTATATTAAGACAAATTATTAAGATAAAAATAAGGTTGGAAGGATTTGCTGAAATAACAAATTGAATCAGAATACAAAAATGGGAGGCGTGAGGAGGTCAAGGAAATAAGGGAATGTAAGCAAGTGATGTACAGGTTTGACTTGTTTTTTTATCTTTTTTCTTCTGTTTTATGGTTTTTGATGATTTTTTTTATATGTATTGTTTTTTTCTGTTTTTTCTTGATTGTTATTATTTCTTTTTTTTCTGTAATCTTTAAAACCTTAATAAAAATTTATATTTTTTTAAAAAAAGACACAGCTCCTTGCCAAGGGTGCAAGGGAGCCTAGATATGCCTCTGTGTGCTCAGGACCTACTGTTCTTTGTTTTTCTGTCCAGGCTTCTGTGTAAGACAGGCAAAAATTCAGCTAGTGTGGTGTCACTTTCCCCCACCTCACATTCCTGTTCAGAAGCAGACTTGAATAGTTTTCATAGAGGCCAGGGATCTCTTAGCAAGCAGGCTGGTGTGTGGGTATGTGTGCCCCTGGCTGCTGACAGAGGTGATAGCAAGGTGTCGTTTCAAAGAAGAGGAAGAGCAAACAGCACCAGGCCTCTGTGAAAAATGCAGAATAATAAAAAAAGGATTTAATACTCTCTCTGTGTGTGTCTGCTGTACCCACGAGTCCAAATATTAATATTATCCAACATTCATGCATGCCATTTTTAGGAAGCATTATGCTGCACAAGGTTTTTGCGTTTTGGATGACCCCCACCCCTTCTCTCAGCAAAACCACTCTTCAGAATTTCACTGCATAGTATGAGTCTCATTATTTATGGGGAAGGAATTGTAAGATGGATATGAAAAAAACAATATGAAAGTTTAATAGTGGGCTTGAGCATCAGGCATGACTTTTATTCAAATATTTCTAATAAGTGGGGATTACTAATGGAGAGGGGGAAAGCTGAAGCACAAATGTAATCCAAGTGCCATAAAGAAACCAATAAGGGCTAAATTGGAACAATCAGGAGGATAACTTTACATAATGTAGCGGGACCACCCTGCAAGCTTTCAATATAATTTTGTGCTTACAGTCAAACAACCATTCTATTCATTGTGAGCAAATGTGCAATAGCTACAGAGGTCTGTAACTGATTAAGTACACTATAAAATAGCTGCTATTTACAATCTTGTGGCATCAGTTTAAAAGCTTGGACTATCCAGAAGAGAGCAGAATTCAGATATACTATCTGAACAAGTGCAGCAATGTCTACCTACTTTCAGTAGTGGCAACTCTGCAGTAATTTGAAGTTTCCTGTGATAACTCAAACAGAGTTTTACACCAGCATTTTAAGCTATGTTACATTCTCTCTCTCTCTCTCTCTCTCTCTCTCTCTCTTATCTTCCTCATATTATGACCTGCTTTCCTCTAATAAACCTCCCCCCCCCCATTGCTTAAGATTATGTTTCTGTTTTGCCATGGGATATTAAAAAAACTCTCTGGCTTGTCAGTGTGAACCTTATTGTTACTTGATCCTAAACTACTTGGATGTAATACTCCTGAGGAGAGAATAGTGAGGCTGGCAAACACCCTGTGTTAAAATAAGGAAGTGGTTCATGGATTTGATGTTATTTCCAGGCACTCCAATTTTGAGGTTAACCAGGCATCTCAAGCCATCTAGCCCTGAGTCCATGAACTGTTTTTATAAAGGAAGGCTACTCACTCTTTCATTTTAACTTGTGTTCAAACTGAGCGAAAGGAAACTGTTGCATGGGCATGCCATAAAGGTCACAGGCTAAGGGTCACCTGCTCTTTAAGGCTTGGATTTCTCTCCTGTGGATCATGCCACCCACCTCTGCTAAGACACACAAAGATGAAAAGCTTGTGTGCACAGACCTCACTTTCCAAAAGGGAAATGGGCAGTGTAGCCTTTTAATGCCCTCTGCACATTCTTAAAGGATGCATGAGTACAGAGGTGCAGGTTTCTTTTCTCTAGACCACAAGTAACCAATGTAACCTTGCTGTTTCAGTTTCTGAAATGCGTTTTTTCTTCTCTCAACCTGTGTCTCCAAGCGATGTTATCTCAGCAACTACCATAGGCTACTCATACAGAACAAATCAGCTTATCCATTTCAAACATAACAGAAGTGGGGTGAGGGGAGGAAATCTGCATCTCAAGAGCATCAGAAGGGTCATCTGCAAACATGGAAGGAAGAGGGAATCATGAAGAGTCTGCTACCATTGCATGACCAGGAGAGACAGCCCCAGCCCCCAGGGAAAAGGAAATAAAGACTTTGACAACGTTATGGAATTAAAATTAGGCCACAACTTCATTAAACCTCTGAATGTAGGAAGACCTTGGCTTAGGCCTTGGGTGTGTATCCCCCTCAGCCCCCCAGCCGGGGGGAACTGGGGCACATCAGGGTAAATGGGATATGGGGGTAACTCTGCGAGATGCAAGTGTAGGCAGGCAGCCCAGCCCATATCCCCGCACGCAGGGTAGTTCAATTGGGCCAGTGACACCCATTTATGTAACCCCTTTAAGAAGGGGCCTTGGAATCGCCACCGCAGGGGTGTGGGTCACCACTTCAAACCCCCCCCCCCATTATAGGGAAGAAAAGACTAAAGGATTCCACCCAAGGCCATAACTGCCAAAGCTGTGACGAACTGCTACGGGGAAGACAAAACCTGCCAGTGCAGGAAAATTTCTTCCCAGTCCTTCAACAGCAACCAGTCAAAGACCATAGCAGCGCCTGCTAAACAGGAAGAAAAAGTTAACTTGTAAACAAGAAAAATTAACAAAGGGAGGGTAGGGAGGGTGAATCTCCAGAGCCGACTGCCTGGCTAATACCGGCTCCTCCCCCTACTTATAATGGGTCTGGCCCCACTTCCCAGGAAACGAAACTTAAAGCTGAGGCTGGGCTTGAACCTCTGAATAATACACTGAGAAGCAGGCCAGCCCCCTTCTACTAGCAGGTTCCCTGGGAACGGTAGCACCACACGCGATCCCGCAAAAGGCACCCACAATATAGTGTGAGTGCTCATTTCTGCACTCCCATCTCCCCAGAGCAGGTAATATCTGTCAGAAGGCAAAACATTCCATTCTGTCCTGTTCTCATTGAATGCAGCACTGTTTCTCTTCCACTGCAGTTTGCCTTTTGCCAAAACCTACATTATTAGTCTCGCTGCCTGTTGTGGTGAAGTTACGTAACTTAGGTAATTAATTACACAAACTACATTGTTATTATAAATTAAAAAAATAAGAAATTGTCCAGTAGTACCTTAGAGACCGACTAGGTTTGTTCTGGGTATAAGCTTGCACACTTCTTCAGATACACACACAAAAGTTTATACCCAGAACAAATCTAGTCGGTCTCTAAGGTGCTACTGGACAATTTTTTTTTTAATTATTTATTGTGTCAGAGCAACATGGCTACCTGCCTGAATCTATATTGTTATTATGTTTTTCAGCCCCATACCTTTCAGTGCAAAGGAAGCACAATGTGTGTGGGTGTGGATATAAGGCAGCTTCCTATGTCCTACAGGCAAGGCTTGAAGGCAATAGATCTCTCTTTATGTTGCTTCCTTGAGACCTGACATTCAACAGCATACTATTCCTGAACACGCAATTTCCAGTTAGACATCATACTAACTCGAGTCCCTTAAAAAGTATTACCAAATAAAAAAATTCCTTCCAGTAGCACCTTAAAGACCAACTAAGTTAGTTCTTGGTATGAGCTTTCGTGTGCATGCACACTTCTTCAGATACACTGAAACAGAAATCACCAGACCCTTCTATATAGTGAGAAGGTGGGGAGGGGTATTACTCAGAAGGGTGGTGGGAATGGGTGATTGGCAGATAGCTGTGATGAGCCTGTTGACGACTCTTAACGACTGCAATAGGTCTTACAGGAAAAAGCAAGGGGTGAGAAGGTGAAAAATGGCTTTGTCATGTATAATGAGATAAGAATCCAATGTCTTTGTTCAGACCAGGTCTCTCCATGGTTTTAAGTTTGGTAATAAGTTGCAATTCAGCAGCTTCTCTTTCCAGTCTATTTCTGAAATTCCTTTGTAATAGAACAGCTACTTTGAGATCTTGTATAGCTGTAGAACAGCTACTTTGAGATCTTGTATAGCTGTAGCCATTTTTCACCTTCTCACCCCTTGCCTTTTCCTGTAAGACCTATTGCAGTCGTTAAGAGTCGTCAGCAGGCTCATCACAGCTATCTGCCAATCACCCATTCCCACCACCCTTCTGAGTAATACCCCTCCCCACCTTCTCACTATATAGAAGGGTCTGGTGACTTCTGTTTCAGTGTATCTGAAGAAGTGTGCATGCACACGAAAGCTCATACCAAGAACTGACTTAGTTGGTCTTTAAGGTGCTACTGGAAGGAATTTTTTTATTTTGTTTTGACTATGGCAGACCAACACGGCTACCTATCTGTAACTTAAAAAGTATTGTTGATCTCCAGGAGACTCAGGGGAAGGAAAAAGGAGTTTGCCAGAGGTCAACTGCCTTCTGATAGCAGCCATTCCATCAGGCTGTAAGAAAGGAAGCAGGGTCACTGTAATAGCTCTCCTGAGAGATCAGCAACTTCTGGCTCCTCCTGTCCTTGGAATATTCCCATCACAGCTTGCAAGTATGGATGGAAAAATCTATCAGATTTGGTTTGTCTTTTCTACAGTCTTAAATTAAGTTCTACACAGTTCCCTATCAGTTTGTGATTAAAAAAAAAAAACTTCATGAAAACTCAACAGCATTTTCCTGTCATTTTTTTCTACTTGTAAGCAATTTTGCCTTTATACACATTTTTGCAAAACAAGTTCTTTTCACTAATACATGCATTTGAACGAACACTTTCTCCAAAATTCAGAAAAAATGTGAACTTCAAAGGATGGCTCTGTTTCAGTTCACATATACTGTTTTGGAAAGTACACATTTGATATGTTCGCCTGCGAACTGAATTGTATTTCTCTTCCATGCCAACTTGCAATGAGGAACTGGTTCCTGAGTTTGTTTCTTTCTCTACCACCCCCCCACAATCCATTTTCCTTTCATGTCGAGCCTTTCACGTTGTAAGCCTGAGGGCAGGGATTCTGCCACCTTGTTTTCAGTGATCTGTACCCTCTGTGAGAACATCTTCCCTCCCTTCTATGTCTATTTTTCATAGATGAGAGAGACCTGAGCTTCCAGGAGTACATTTGATTTCTGTATTCAAGAGATGCTCTGTAGGATGCTGGGCTGTTAACACAAAGCAAGAGTGATGAGGCAGAAGCATTCGTGTTGGTGGAATAGCAGAGAAATGCCTCTCTTCTGCAAACACAGGGCTTGATAGTTCTCTTTCATGCAGACCCACATCCACACCAAGCAGCATAACAGAAATGGATGTGAGCGAAGCCCCACGAAGTTGCACTGGTTGTCAAAATGGTATAATTCAGAAGAGGATAAAAGTGCATGCCGGAGCCAATTTGATGGCCAATTTGAGGTGGGGAATAGGGCTTAGAAATGTATAAAGCAGTAGGTGGCTACACCGCAGGATACGGCCCCCTGTACACCAATATGATTCAAATGGAAAATTGAGCCATTTTCACTGCTGTTGAATCTTTTCTGTTTTAGTAAGCATTTCCAATGACTCTTTTCTTTTTCTTTTTTAAAAAACTGCTTTGTATGTATTTTCTCAAGGTTTCCCCCATGCTTAAAACACTATTTTGGGTTGCATCGGTGCAAAGTGTTGAAGGCATGATGTGGGCATACTTACTATCAGATGGTCCTGCAGCTATCCAGGATCTTTAGCCCTTACCAACCCTCTTTATTTACTAGTAAATACAGTTTGCCTTGGATGCGGGTGGCGCTGTGGGTTAAACCACAGAGCCTAGGACTTGCCAATCAGAAGGTTGGAGGTTCGAATCCCCACGACGGGGTGAGCTCCCGTTGCTCAGTCCCTGCTCCTGCCAACCTAGCAGTTTGAAAGCACCTCAAAGTGTGAGTAGATAAATAGGTACCGCTCCGACGGGAAGGTAAATGGCGTTTCCGGGCGCTGCTCTGGTTCGCCAGAAGCGGCTTAGTCATGCTGGCCACATGACCCGGAAGCTGTACGCAGCTCCCTCAGCCAATAAAGCGAGATGAGCGCCGCAACCCCAGAGTCGGCCACGACTGGACCTAATGGTCAGGGGTCCCTTTACCTTTAACTTACAGTTTGCCTTCTGCATGCAGAGACATGCTCCTGGGTTGCCACAGAGAAGCTTCCTTCCCCCAATTTGAGAATTGTTTAAACATCATCATCATTATTTATTTATTTATTTATTTATTTATTTATTTAAATTGATATACACCCTTCATCTGAAGGTCACAGAGGGCTCTCATAGAATCATAAAATTGTAGAGTTGGAAGGGACCATGTGGGTCATCTAGTCCAACCCCCTGCAATGCAGGAATCTTTGTGCCCAACATGGGACATGAACCCACAACCCAGAGATTAAGAGTTTCATGGTCTACCGATTGACAAAATGTATAACAACAAACAAACAAAAACCAACCAACCAAAACCACTCCTATAACCACATCCACACGTAAAAGTCCATAGAATGTTAAATCAGCCAAAGACCTGGTTATAAGAAAACATTTTTGCCTGGCACCTAAAGGTATGTAATGAAGGTGCCAGGTGAGCCTGACTAAGGACAGCATTCCTCAAATGGAGAGCCACTGTAGAAAGGGCCCGTTCTTGTGTTGCTGTGCTAAAGGCCTTAGGTGGAGGAGGTGATTATTGCATGGTCTGGGTTGGTTCATATGGGCAGAGGCAGTCCTTGAGGTACAGTATTACGGTTCTGATCAAGTTATCTAATAATAAGATGGCATGGTTATTCCAAGAGGCATTTCTGAGAGGGAAGGAACCAAAATAGCAGCTCGTTCCAGATAAACTGATAGAAGGGGCCTTGTCTCACCCCTCCATCTAACTGAGTGTGATGAATAGCCATTGGTGGCGTCAGCTGAAGACTAGATGGCTTACATCATGGCAGATGGGCAGTTGGTGGCTTAAACTCAGCGGCATGCACACCTCCCCCCTCCTGGGCCGTTGATGGCCTAATTAAAAACGTTTTCCAGTTGTAAAGAGCAGGAACCCCACCCTTTAAATGTTGCAACTCTCTTTTGGATGTGGGTACAATGTGCATAATATATGTGTTTGTAGATAATGCTGCACCTGAGCAAATGTGCTCCATAACTGGGAAGCCCTGACTGCTGTATAGCGCTGCTAATGAATTTAATTATTACCACAAAATGAATTATTGCTCGACACCGGTGAGGTCCATTGATTTTCCTGATAGATGAATGGCTCAGGAAAGTACGGTGTGACAAAAATAATTAAATTAACATACTACGTATGAAACAAAGACAATCTGCCCAAGGTAAGTGATTGTTTTGAACTTTATTAGCTTCCCTTTGTTCAGTGTGATGAATTGCACTGTAAAGAATCCGTTAGATGCTTCTCCTCCTTAATCTAATTCAATATTATCTTTTATATCTCAGTATTTATCTTAATCATTGCAGTGTTATGAAATTTGGTTTATTGAATTTTTTTTCTTACTGTGAAGGCTTTCTTCTCATTGTGTGTGTGTCTTTTCTATGTAAATGAATCAATAAGCTGTTTAAATTTTAAAAGGCAGTGCCAGTGTTATTATGAACATTTGTTTGTTTGAGACATTTTTTTACCCCACTCTTCAGCTGACAAGGCTCCCAGAGCGGCTTATGTAAGATCAATAAGCCTATCATTAAACTGTAAAAATAGACGATAGCCATATTCACAACATACATTTAAAGCACTGTGATACCCAAAGAATTCTGGGAGCTGAAGTTTGGTAAGGCTCATGAGAGTTGTTAGGAGACCCCCTATTCTCCCCACAGAGCTACAATTCCAGGAGTTGTTTAACAATCAGTCCATTTTTCCAGAGAACTCTGTGAGTTGTAGCTCTGGGAGGGGATTAGAGGCCTCGTAGCAACTTCCAGCAGCCTTAACAAGTAACATAATTATTTGAGGGTAGCTCATTATTCTGGTTTTTCACTTTTCCAATCTTAAATTCAATTTTCCAGATTTCCACATCAGTTTGCAAATATTTCTTGAAAAGTTATCACAAAAAAATCATTAGGGTTTTAGTATGCATTCATCTGAATATATATACATTTTTGTATGCTATCTGTCCTAATATACACATTCTTGCAAACCATTTCGCCTTATACAATGCATTTCTGCATGTTATGTATGTATTTTGTTTTATATCTGCAATCTTGTACACATTATTTTGGCTGGAGGACTGCACCATAAAAATTTAGAGATATGCTCATTTTGAAGGACAGCTGTGTTGGCATATTGTTTCAGGAGGTGTGAATTAAATGGTGACTATGGGGTTGTGGCGCTCATCTCGTTTTCAGGCTGAGGGAGCCAGCGTTTGTCCACAGACAGCTTTCTGGGTCATGTGGCCAGCATGACTAAACCGCTTCTGACGCAACAGAACACTGTGACAGAAACCAAAGTGAATGGAAATGCCATTTACCTTCCTGCCGCAGTGGTACCTATTTATCTACTTGCACTGGCGTGCTTTTGAACTTCTAGGTTGGTAGGAACTGGGACAGAACAGCAGGAGCTCACTCTTTCGTAGGGATTTGAACTGCCGACCTTCTGATTGGCAAGCCCAAGAGGCTCAGTGGTTTAGACCACAGTTCCACCCACATTTATGAATTAAATAGGTTCATTTTAACATGAAAACCAAACCAAATCTCTCCTTGATTCCTGCTGGTTAGTACTTGCAACACCTTTTTCTCTCTGAAGTTGAATACTGAATTGTACAAGACTCCCATTCCACTCTTTTCAATTCTTCTTTGAATTGGCATCTGCAGCAGTGACTTTTGACAGCACACAGCACACACAGAGCTATCTGCATATTAACAAAAGAGTTTTGGGAAAGATGCCTGGAAATTTGGGGGGAATGCACAATTCCTCAGCATTGCAGGACAGTTTCTCTCCCTTCCATTTTTTATTCATGGAACATGAGCATATTTCCCTGAACCGCTTAGAAAATGCACACCGTAGCTTTAGAGGCAACACTGACATGGCACAGTGGAAATGCTTATTTTATTGGACCTGCCAGACGTCCCATGCGGCGAACAACCTTTCCTTCAAGTGCCAACCACTGTTCTTTTCAGATGTTTTCTTCTCATTGTTCTGAACAGCTGGCAGCTTCAAAACTCAATGTCTGATCAAGGTCTCAATGCCAGGAAAGGAATAGTTTGAAAGGATGTTTAAGAAGTTGGGAAAGCAATGCAGTAATTACCCGCCACTGCAGAAATGAGGATCAATATCCCTCTGAAGCCACAAGTATCCTGACAGCGTCCTTTGATGTAGTGAAAGGTGCACGGTGTCAGGTGCATAGAAATTAAGCACACAACCCATGTATAACTGCCAGCAAGACATATTCTGTGTTTCTTGATGTCTCAAGTAATCCCAGCCACGACATTTGAAGCACTGAACGGGTTTTTAAAAATAATAAAAAGAATTCTACATTTCTCAGTGTTTTGGTGGTTGTTGTGGGATACTGTCAATGAAATTACCAAATTGCTTCCTTGCTGCCAGATGTGCTGAAGCAATGATTGCTGACAACCTCAGAGTTGGTGGGATGGAGTGGTACCTTCACTCCATGACAGCCCTGGACCTGGGGGCTGATTTGTCCTTACTCCAGTGCTTCCATGTGCCCAAAGAGTTGGCACTGGAGTTCCAAAAGGCTAATCAACAGCCTACACCTCATCTGTTCTTATAGATTTTAGCCCAGTGGCAGCCAATGTGATGCCTTCCAGATGTTATACTGTAGTTCCCATTATCCCTGACCATTGATCATGCTGCCCCGTTCTAGTCCTTCTTGATCCCACAGCTCCCTAGAAATCTACCTACCAGTTCCCACCTATTTTGAACTCTTCTTATCCCCTGGCCTTGTGGTTGTTGTGGTCCTCCTGCCCTTCCTTCTTCACAAATCTTCAGGCATGATTGTGTTGCTAGGCTCCTCCCAGACTGTGTCATGTCTCCAATTGTGTCATTTTTTTTCTGTTCTGCAATCTACCCTCCATACTGAAAACCTCTCCCAGGGACCTCCCAAATCATTAATGTCAGTTGAGGTTGCTTGACTCTGCATACCGTTAATTCAGAAATGTTAGGTCTCTGGGATGGTCCTTGCACTTTCTCCATCTCCAAACAAATGGTATAAAAACAACTCTGTACTATAGCTCAAAATCTTGCCTAAACAAGAAAGGCTTCACATGAGCCCAGAGTCTGCAATTGAGGGAGGGGGTGAGTTCTAGAGAGTTGGAACTCCCCCCCCACCCACTTGGGACCTGAGCCACACTCTGAGCCTGCATTTCAGAAGCATGCGTGAAGCTTTTATTCTTGAGGCAAGATATTGGGCTGTGGGCTGGATTGGTTTGGGACCATTTATTTATTGAGAACATTTGTGTGGGACACATATCCTAGGGCAGTTGACCATAGCAAAACAAAACACAAGCAACATGAAAGGTGCTCCAAATGCCCCCAAGTGAAATCACCCAGGACAACTACCAGTGTCTTACCAGTATTTCAGAAGTAGTTTAAAAGTATGAGCAAATACCCAGGTTTTAGTCTGGTATTTAAATGAGAGCAGGATGAATGCCTGACATGCTTCCTTGGAGGAGGAAGTTCCATAACTGGGACACCATCATTGAAGAAGTCCCTGGTCAAAACCAACTTTTAAAGCCTATTTTTTGGAATCAGGTGGACTAGTCATTAATTGGCACGCACAATTCACTGAGCAAATAAATCCATAACCATGAATTAAATGTGGCCATATCCTGGCCACTGGCTTACACTGAAAATCTAGTATGCTAATTTGCTAATTGCATGTAGGAAACATATTTTTGCGGTGCTGGAGCACTGGTGGATTGTTCTAATTTTAATGGTGCAATAAATCATGTACTCACAACTTTTGGCTGTTGAATTCTTTGTCTTCATTTTGTTGTTTCTACACCAACCAGCACCATACCCTCTTGTTGATACAGGATTTCAAAGGCCAAAAAGAACTGTCTAATAACAGAGTTCATGCATCCCTGTGTTAGGATTGGCAAGCTCTTTGATTGAAGCCTACCAACATCTTTGTTGAGCTGTGCTAAGCAAGCTGTGCCTTTGCACTTCTGATCCATTTGGAGAAAGCAACAACACCTGACATCAAAAGGGCTCCCAGTGGAAAGAGCCCCTTCCTTAGTCCTGCTTACAACAGGAGCAGAAGGCATAATAAGCACCTGGGGGATACACCAGGCAAGAATCTTGTTGCAAGACTCCTGCCTGTGCTGGGAAAGTTAACTTTCCTAGAGATTAAGCACTCAGTGATGTGACTCGGTGAGTACATTTCAGAAAGTTGTGTGCAGATTTCTCGAGGTGCCGATCACAGACTGGCAGACTGCAGGGAACCAGACTGATCTTTCTGGCATGCACTCATGCTTAACAATATATTTTCTTCAGGCAGAAAGTTGTGTTCTGAGCAAAGGGAATGGCCTAGAAGCTGTTGGTTTTAATGGCAGACCTCTTGCTGTGTGTAGTGGTACAGTAAGAAGGCCCCAGTAGGGTCCTTTGTTAATCCTATTATAGTCTCATTTCAACTGTTACTAGCACATTTGGGAGGACACAAAGGGGTTACTAGCACATTTGGGAGGACACATTTGGGGCCACACATTTAGCCCCATCATGAAGCTCTATGGCTCCTCTTCACCCACCATATGGTTAGGGGTGGCTAAGCAGTATGTTCAACCCATGTGAATATCCCATGTGTCCCGACTCCCTCTGAGCCCTGATTCAGACCAGGAATGGGAGGTATCTGATGATGAGGACCTGGCTGGGGGCAACAGAGATGAGAACTATGAAGCAACGCCCCACTCTGCTCCTGGATGTGCCTGGTGGGAAACCCCCAGCCTATGGAGGATGTGGTGGAGGGCATCCCAGCAGCCCAACTTGCCAGGACAGCAAGGGAGAGTTCACAGGAGCTGGTATGGCTAGTGATGTCTCCCAGGGAGATGGTGCATCAAGAGAAGAGAGGAGACACACAAACACCCTGAAAGAGTGCTCACCATCATTCAGGTTTTCCCTTGGGGACAGAGATTCTTACAAATAACTTAGCTTTTTCTGCCTCTGTTTGAAATCTTGATAGATATGCGGGGGAAGACCCCCAAGTTGTTGCTGCCACTGCCCACTCACTTAAAGGAGAGGTGTGGAGGCAGGTGTTTCAAACAGCTTGTGTTCAACAGCTCCTGCAAGTTGGTGGGTGGTGGTGGCTCTTAACATTCATAGACAAATTGCATGAGGGGCTTCAAATAACTCCATTGAGGAGTGCTGTAATAATTGCTCATCAGTTGGACAAAGGTTCAATCCTGCTGCCTTGGCTGTGCGATCCAGTGCCCTGCTGGGATTAAGACACACAGCCATTGCAGAATGAAACCCTGTCCTTCTGCCAATCAGCTGATGAGTGGGCAGGTGTGATTTGGGGGAAATGGTTCTGTGGGCCAAAATCAGCTCACAGACCAGAAGTTCTCCACCTCTGCTATAAGTGACGAAAAGCACAACCAAAACCATGTATAACAAAATACTGCCTTATACAAGGCAATCTATAGAAAAAATAAAATCCATTTAATATTCATAGATAATTTCAAAAATTAAAGGCAAACATTCCCCTTTCCATTCACTACAATTTTGTGACTCATTTGCAATTCCTCAGTTCATAAAAGTATGCTGAAACCATCATTGCAAGTCGCACCGGCAATTGTTCCTGACCAGAAGAGCACATTTAATGAGCTATGCTGACCTGCTTCCACCTCATTAATGCCTTTTAAAAGCCGCTTCTTACTTCAACATCAAGATCTTAGGGGGAACTAAACTGACATTGCATGTACTGTTGTGCTAACAAGCAACAGGGCCTGCACCTCTCAGCCTTTGAGAAAACTTTGTTTAAAGGAAATTACCCCATATTTTCAAGTACAGTGATTCCTAAACACTAGCATCTCAGGTGAAGGAGACTTAACTTCAATTTATTTCAGGATTAACAGCAACGACAGCTTCCCACATCAAATGGGGGACGCCTTTTGCATGGTCGCCTGCAGCCCCCCCGATCCCAATGTGACTCCTGGTAGTTCGGGCTGGCTTCACCCTCCCCAGGCTGGATACCTGGAGGTCTCTGCCTACCTCAGCCAATCGCCCAATCCCGCCTGGGGAAGCGTTGCCAGGGGATTGGCCAGGCAAGGGGAGGGACCATCCTGCCCACACAACAGAAGGTGAATCTTACCTGTGAAGTGGCAATTGGCTCCAGAGCTTCTCCCACCCTCCCCTCCCTCAGTTAAGCCTTTTTTTTGCAGGTTAACCTCTTCTCCACAGGTACACGGGCGCTGCTACATCAGGGTCACTGTTGAAGGGCCTGAAAGGAATTTTCCTGTATTGTCAGGTTTTGCCTTTCCTGTAGCAAAACGTCACAACTTTGGCGGTTTCAGGCCTTGGGCGGAATTCTTTAGTCTATCTTCCCTAAATGGGGGGGGGGTATATGTGTGTGTGTGAAGCAGTGACCCACACCCCCCTTGTAGCAGCGATCTCAGGTTGCCCCGTTAAAGGGGTCTTGAGGGGAGGCACTGGCCATACGCCAAGAGGTTGTCATTGCTCTCCCCTCCAAACGGCGGTGAAACGGAGGGTGGGCTCTCTGTTTGAACATATGCCCTCCAGAGCCAGCCCAATCCCCACACATTCTGGATAACCCTGAAGTCTCCCAGATCCCCGGCTGGGGACTGAGAAGGATAAATGGCCAATGCCTGAGCCAAGGTCTCCCTACATCTGAAACTTAATAAAGTTGTGGCCAATTTTAATCCCATAGCACGTTGTCCTGAGTCATTATTCCGCTCAGGTTTGCCTGGGGTCAGGGGGACTCTGCCTGTCCACGCAAATGGGCCTTTGCATTCCTTACCTCTTTTTAACAGTACTGTCTGCTCATCACAAACCAATAAAAAAAATTAACTAAGAATTCTGTCTGTTTGCCTTTTGCCCAGGTTGAAAACTAGGCAAGGTCTTACGATGGGGGTAAATGTCAGGAAAATAACAGGAAACAAAGAGCAGGGTATCATTCTCAAGTGATGGAGCCAGTTTCAGATAGTTTCTTAGATTTCAGGACCAGGGAGAGCTCACTGGGCCAACAGAAGCCTCTTCAAGAAAGCCCGCATTTTTCATCTGCAGTCTGCTCAAAAGTAAGCCCCACTGAATTCAGTAGAAATTACACTTGGTTAAGCAAGTACAAAATTGCAGGATCAATGTTAGAGGTCCTGTTTTCTAGCCTGCCATTAGTTAAGATCAGATTGACAGGTGCCAATGTCAGGGTATTCACTGGTGACACCAGACTCAGCTATACAGCTGTAAATAAAATGTTTTATGTGTGTTTTATGTGTAATATACAATGTGACACTAGATGGCAATAGTGAGCTTTATGGAAAATTCAATGTATTTTTTAAAAAATAAGTGTTTAGATTCCACCCATTATTGTGGAACCATGTCCCTGGGGAAATACATTAAGCCTGGCCCTCATCATCATTTTTAGATGGGCCTTAAAACTCCTACTATTCCATCAGACATTCATAATGATTGGTTTTATTCTTTCTGCAGGTTATATACAATCATATGTTTATGTCTTTTTCACTTTTTCAGTGGTAAACTAGTTGGTGCTGTGTAGTTTTAAATGTTGTTGTTGTTTTGCTTTTTGCTTTCTCTCTCTACCTCCACACCGATGTCCCCTGGCCACCTTGGAAACATTTTTAACAAACAATTGATGATAAACAACAGTCATGATAATGTACAGTACACAATACATAATTTGTAACTTACAACAACCATAACTAACACTGTGAAGGTATAGTACATTATTAATACAAAGTAGGTGGTTTATAACAATGAGGATTAAATACATGGCTGGTTTTTATCTTGTAATTAATAGTGCCCCATAAACTGATGAAGAGAGACCTTTTTTCTAGAAATGTATTGGCTTGAGAATTGCAGCTGACTACTACCAAAATATGTTTTATTCCAAAGAGAGAGCAATTTCCCAGATTCTTCTGATCCACTCTATGATTCTCAACTTCTGTGGATTTGCAGTGAAATGTAATGCATATCCTTGTAGTGTCAATAAATTCAGTACTAATTATACTGGCTAGTTCGTATGCTTTTATTGGTATTTTTAGTGTGGTTTTCTTGTTATTACTGAAACTTATATGGTTAGCTGTTCTGGGCTCCCACTGGGAGAAAGCGCAGGGTATAAATCTATGGGAAAAAATAAGTAACATTCACTCGGCTGTTCTTGGTGTGGATTTCAGTATAAAATGGCTGCATAGAAATCGCATGAAGTAAGAGACGTCAAAGTGGCCATAAATCAGTGGTAGGTAGATCTGAAGGGATCAATCTATTTCTCGCCTTTTTTTTTTTAAAAAAAATTCTCCATTCATAATTGTGTTTCATCCCATTACTGCATTAATCTGCCTTTTAAAACAACAACATAATCTGCCTGGAAAATAATTTATCACAAAATGTGTGTTCAATTATGTAGTTCCTCTCACTGTATGCATGCCTAAAATATATGATCAACTTTAGCTGGTAGCCCAGCTGGACTTGTATCTCGACAGGGATAACCTAACTTCTGTTGTCTGTACTCTGGTATTCTCTAGGTTAGATTAATGTGTTATACATGGAGCTCCCTCTGAAGACAGTTCATAAACTTCAGCTCGTGCAAAATTCAGCAGCCAGGTTGCCCACTGGGGCAAGGCAGTTTGAGTATACAATATCAATCCTGGACCAGGTGCCAATTAGTTTCTGGGCCCGATTCAAAGTGCTGGTTTTGACCTGTAAAGCTGTAAATGGCTCAGGACCGCAATACATCAAGGACCGCCTCTCTCAGTATGAACTGACCTGGACCCTGTGATCATCATATGAGGCCTTCTTCCATGTGCCTCCTACACTAGAGGTCCAGAGGGTTTCAACACAAGAATGGGTCTTTTCTGGGGTGGCCCCCCACTTGTGGAATGCTCTCCCCAAGGAGGCTCACCAGGTGCCTTCATTACATATCTTTAGGTGCCAAATGAAAAACATTTCTCTATAACCAGGCCTTTGTCTGATTAAAGAATCTGGGACCTTTTAAATGTGGGAAGGAGATACTGTTTTTTTCTGTTTGTTTGTTTGGCTTTTTAAAAATGTATTTTGTATTTTCCTTTTGTATTTTTATGCTATAAATCGCACTGTGATCTTCAAATAGAGGGGGTGTGTGTGTATATATATATATATATATATATATATATATATATAACAAACAAACATTAAAATATGTATTTTGGTATGTTTGGGGCAGTAAGAACTGTACTGATAAACTGTGTATGTAAAATAGCATCTCACCCCCTATATACCAAACTGATCACTGTGTTCTGCAAGAGAGGGCATTTTGCATATAGCATCCAGTGCTGAGGTCAATTCCACACAATATTGGAACATGGCCTTTAGTGTGGTGATGCCTATCTATGGAACTCCCCTCTGTTACATATCAAACAAGCACTGTCTCTATTGCCTTTCAGGTGCATTTTGAAGACTTTCCTCTTTCAACAAGTGCTATCTTGGTTGGTATCCGCATTAGATTTGAAATTGATTTTATAAATGTAACTGATGTTGTGGTTTTCAATTGCTTTATAGGTATTTCTTGTTTTTGTTTTTACATATGCAATAGTTTTACTATGTATATATCTCTATATATAGTAAATTGCTTGAGATGCCTCATAGGAAAAGCAATTCATCAATGAAATAAATAATAAACACACACACACACACACACACACACACACACACTACTACTACTACCAATAGCAAATTTTAGACAAGTGTAAAACCCAAAGAACAGCTATTGTTCTCCTGGAATAATGTACGAATCAGAACTTATCAGGAGAGCTTGTAGCAGAATGCACAGAAACTGAACCCCTCAGGCATTGCTAGAAATACAGCACAAACCACCTTCAACCCCTTGCACCTCCTGTTACAAGGAGCAGGTTGAAATTGCTAGGAATACACCTGAGATCTATCAGTCTAAACATCAAAGAGACAGAGAGGTTACCTCAAGAAATTAAAGATGCAGGGATAGTCAGGGAATCTGGACATCCCTGTTTTAACCCACAAAGGAAAAAAAATTCTTCTGCAAAATAAGTTGCACCCAAATTTCCAACAGTCACTTTTGTCAGATGAAGATGCAAATTGTATGTGAATTGCTCCTTATGCGTATCATCACAACAATTGGTTAAACAAAGAGTAGCAAAGGTGAACGTGATGCATCTAGCACCAATGTGCTCATCTCCTACACTTCTCACAGTTCTGGGTTTTGCAGCTTCTTTGGGTACTGATATTTCCAGCAGAGAAGTAGTTTGCAGTAAGATTAATGGCATATTTATCCAAGAGGTGCACTTTGGATTCCAGCGGCCATCTGGAGTGAACCTCACATTCATCAAGCTGTCCCCACCGGGGAGACAAGGAAGTTCATTTATCCCGTGCTCAGGTCTGATAGTGTAATTGCATTAGGAAAACGTAGTTTACCTACTGGATGCCATTAGCGAATTCACGTTTGTTGCCCTTACCTCTATCTGGTGAAGGAATGCTGCTATCTAGCATTCAAGGAAATCTGCATGTCGTTTAAAATATTCAGCAACTAAATGGGTGATGACAAACTACTTCCAGCAGGGATACACACTCCTGCTGATCTGCCTGCCATCTGACAGCTGCTATGTGCTTAGCATCACTTTCTCAAACTGGTCTCTCAGCTGCGTCCCAGCGCTCCACAGAGAACTCTTTTTTCCCCTGGGTGCTCCTCTTGTAAGGTCTCTTCATGGAGCTCAGCCACTAGTGGCCAGCTGCTAAATGCTGTGTCTATGTGGCAGTTGCCACATGCAGTGAGCTGTTTCACAGGCACTGGAGAACACGATGCATTGTCTGCCTCCCCACACACCAGAGTCCACCTGCGTCAAGGACTAACTAAGCCCTAGTTTGTCCATGTGGCATTTGTACATGGCTCCTTCTGCAAAGCTGATTTGTTTGCTCTGCAGTGCCACCACTGGAGATGGTCAGAGAGTGGAACTGCAGGCCCCTACCCAGGAGGGATTAGGTGACAAAAAAGAGCCAATAGCGTTTCATCCAGCTCTACTCAGCAGTTCATTGTACACTCTGAATATTTAGAGGATGCTCTCAGACCACCCAGTCTGCAAGCACCCAGAACCTGGAGGACCTGTGGCCCTCCTGATGTTATTGGAGTCCAACTCCCATCAGTCCCAGCCAGCATGACCAATGGCCAGAGAAGATAGGAGTTGTAGTCCTACAACAACTTGGAGAGGCAGAGGTTCCACAACCCTGAAATAGGGTATTCAGAATCCTCTATTTCCAAAATGTCAAAGATCAAAAATTTGTTGAGCTACTTTTATATTAGAGTAACCAAGGATTTGTCAATTTCGGTCCTCTCAGTTTCTAATATTTCCAGTCTAAATTCAGTTATAGTGGTACCTCAGGTTACATACGCTTCAGGTTACAGACTTCGCTAACCCAGAAATAGTGCTTCAGGTTAAGAACTTTGCTTCAGGATGAGAACAGAAATTGTGTGGCGGGGGCAGCGGGAGGCCCCATTAGCTACAGTGGTGCTTCAGGTTAAGAACATTTTCAGGTTAAGTACGGACCTCCGGAACGAATTAAGTACTTAACCTGAGGTACCACTGTATTCATATTTGGAAACCAAGGCCTATCAGAAACAGTTGAAAGAACTGGGCATATTTAATCTGGAGAAGATTTAAGGAAAGACTTGATAGCTGTGCTCAATATATCAGAGTGCTGTTGTGCAGAAGATGAGTAGACTTGTTCTCTGTTGCTCCAGAGTACTAGAACCAGTGGGTGGGAATTTGGGGGGAAGCCAATCTTGGCAAAGATTAGGAGGAATTTCCTAATTTTAAGAGCTGTTTGACAGTGGGTCAAGGATGGCAGTGCCTTGGAAGGTGGTAGGTTCTGCTTTGCTGGAGACATTGAACAGAGGCTAAATGACCACCTGCCAAGGATAATGTGGTTGAATCTGCACTCTAGATCCTGCACTGAGAAAAGGGTTCAGCTTGGTGGCATCCAATACCAATCTCAGTTCTCTTGACACTGCAGTTCACATATCTGAATCTACCTTTCCTGAGGTTCTTATGTTAGTTCACAAAGCACCTAAACAACTCTGGTCCAAAGTACCTTAAAGACTGCCTGCTTTCTTATGCTCAAACAGGATCACTGAGGTTTTCTGATGGGCCACTTCTACTGGTATTCCACACATCTGAGGTTTGACAGGCATTTACCAGGGACCAAGCCTTTAGTGGACACAACTTCTGCTGATAGAGGTTTGGCAGGAGTTATACCTGGCTTTAAAGATCTTCTGAAAACTGTATTATTCAGACAAGCCTTTAGAACCTGAGATTTCTTTTCCCAACTAGCTCTTATTGATATGTCTGACTTTATTTCCATTTTATTATAGTATTACATTTTTAAAGATATTTACCGCCTGTGTGGTTTATAAATGTTTATATATATAAATTCCCGCAGCAAGGAACATATGTTTGTGACTGCAGGATCTTCCAGTATTCTATTTACTCACTACAGGCAATCCTCATTTTGTGTGGGGGTTCCATTCTGGACCCCTTGTGTGCATCACTGGAGCAAGCATAAGCCTGCTCTGCCCCACCACACCCTTCTCTGTGACTTTTTTGGGCTACTTCCAGTTTCACTGCTGAGTGTATGTGCACAATTACATGTCATCCAGACACATCTAAATCAGGAGATGCCTGTACTAATAAATTCCAGATTTACTAGCACTGTACTACAATGTCAGATTGAAACTGGGGCTGAATGAAAGAAGGTGGCAATCCCCTCTTTACAAAAAGGACATAAACGATGGAATTGCATTTCAGCTCTACATTTGAGGTTTATGCACATAATAGATTGCATTAATCTAAGACAGAGATCTATATATTGCTGTCAGAAGCTGAAGAAGCTTTACCAGTGAGTCTGAGATATTGGTCAAACTTTGTTAATCTCTTGGGCTGTCTGCCTGTCAGAAGAATTATATGGATTAGCAGGCAATAGCTCATTAACAAGCTAATTATAACAAGGTCATGGAAGCAATACCGCTTTCAAAATTTATGGAGAAATGAAGTTAATAAGGGCAGCATCTTTACATCTGAATGCAGATTGGGGACAGAAAATATTGTCTTACTTTAGTTCTTAGTCAAGGAATGATGCAAACCAGCATACTTTATGTTTAACTGAATGCTTCATAGATTCATTTGGTCAGAACTGAGGAGCAGTCTTTTCCAGATATTAGAATGCTTCCCTTATTAACTTCACTTCTCTATATATTGCTTGTTTTAATAACATGATGCTCTTTGTACTTTTCAGCTTGACAAAGAGCTTTGTGAGGCTCAGAGTTTTATATGTCATCTACCCACAAACATTAGAGTCAATTAAAAATGCCATACTATGTTCAGACAGTTTGTTTGTTTTGTTTTTAATATCCTGGCTTTCTTCCAATATGATGCTAGCATTAACACTCTCTTGGACAGTGGCAGCTATAAATAAGTTCTAAAATGAATATACCTTTGGGTCTGCTGCTTTTTCAAGTAGCAATGGCCATAAAATTGGATGGCTTTAAAAGAGGATTCGACAAATTCATAGTGGGTAAGACTACTAATGGCTCCTACTAGCTATGAGGACCAAGTCCTACCTCCACTATCAGAGGCAGTATACCTTTGAATACCAGTTGCTGGGAAACACAAGCAGGGAAAGTGCACTAAGAACCTGCTTGTGGGCTTCTTGTTAGGGAATACGGTTGGTATCTGTGAAAACAGGATGCTGGGCTAGGTGCAACTAGATGGACTAGATTATGGTTACCACATTTTTTTTAACGAATCCAGGGACACTTTTTTTAAAAAGCTGAGTAGCAACAGGGAGTCAGTAGTGGGGATAGTGAGGCAAAAGACCCTGGGCCCAAGCACACATGCATATTGTATAAAGGTGCAAAGCCCTTCTTTCGCACCCTGTGAAACATAAATGCGCAGAGTTTTTTTAAAAACTGGGCAACGACGCGCTGCCTGCCCGTGACTCCTGAACCTTCCCTGATCCACTTGCCCCTTTGTTTTGACAGATCAGGGGAGGCTCGGGAGTCATGGGCAGGCGGCCATTGCCCAGGAGGGGCCGGCCTGGTAGTGCAGTTGGCTCTGGCTGGCTTCAGGAGCTGCTCGCTGCCGTAGCGCAGGAAAAATGGCAGGCGCCACGGCAGTGGGCAGCAAGCAGCTCCTGAAGCCAGCCAGACCCAACTGCGATAACAGACTGGCTTTGGGCTGCTGAGGCTGCTGCTGCCACGTTTCCCGGGGACTGATTTGCAAATCTGGGGGCATTCTGGGGATGGAATTTGTCCGGGGATAGATCTGCAAATCTGGGGAGTGTCCCCAGGAACCAGGGATGTCTGGTAAACCTAGACTAGATGCAGGAGGCTCTTCTTATGCTTTAGATCTGGGGGCTATTGTCACTTTCTGAACCTGTTTCCCATATATTCTTGTCTTCAGCCCCTGTGTATGGGACAGTTCACTGACTGACTGCTGAGCAATGGATAGGAAAGCTGGAGGAGACTAGGGATATGACAGCACAGTGGAGATGGAGTGGCCCACATAGGTCATATTTCCATTAAAATGGCAGGTGACCTTCTTGACCAAGCCATTGGTTTGAGGATCAGGGCTAGAGATGGCAGTGGACACAGCCAGCTACTAAAAAGGATGCCAGCTGCTGATGCTGGCCCTGGGAGGAATTTTGGCATATGAAGAGAGATGTGACAAGTATGTTGCTATTGTCATCTGTGACATGTTGCGAGGGCAAGCTATCAGTGGGGAGTAATTTGGGGAGAATTTTCAGATATAGGAGCACAGGAACCTAGTAAGTTGCCTTATACAGTGTCAGATCATTGGTCCATCAAGCTCAGTATTGTCTACACTGACTGGCAGCATCTTTCCAGGATTTCAAACCAGGTTCTTTCCCAGTCCTGCCTGGATAGGCTGGGGATTGAACCTGGGACCTTCTGTATGAAAAACAGACGCTCTACCACTGAGCCATGTTGCTTCTCTGCGGTACTGCTGAATGCTGTCACCACCAAGTGTGTAAACCAGGTGAGAAATGTACCTCCTCAGGCATTTATTTCTTATATCCTTTCTTCCACATATGTATCATCAGAAGCAGCTCCATCACCAGCTCTTCAAGAGCAGTTAATATAACCCATCTGATGTACAATTTAAAGGTAACTGCAGAACATATATAACTCTTACTGGGAATCTGCTATGGTTTCCGAGCAATGGATATGCGATTCTTTCGGTCATCCCTGTGGAATTTAGTTTTCTATTAATATTATTTTGCATCAGGAAAGAGGTCTCTGCTCAAAGCAAAGGGAGTTTGCACACACGGCATAGCTGAGCGAATGTTTCATTCCTGCTCCTTATCAGAGACATGCATTCATTGATCAGAGGGGAGAATTTAGCCCAAATGTTAACACAAACAAATCTAATGATGCAAATCAAATAGACAAATAGGCTGAGGGTGAATTTCAAAGCTCTTTCCAATTTAGAAACACAGCTCTGGAGCACTGTGCCAAGCGCAAATTGCAATGAATTACGAGCAAGCTCCAAAAAAGCGACTGAGAAAATTGTATGATTAAAAGGCAGTCATTTTGAGCAACAATTGCCTTGCTACAACACACAGGACTTCTAAATTATACACATCAAAGGGGGCAATTCACTGCTGGACAATAGCAGGGAAGTTAGTCCAGAATTCTTTCAATTTGTCTTGTTACCCTATTGAACTTCAGGCCCTTTTTTGTGCAAACTGATCCAGCTTTCAAAGTCAATTCCATGGGCAATTAGGCCTTCTTCGCACCTGCTCGGAGCAGCATGAGGGAGTCACTTCCATGCAGTGTGATTTCATGCTCCAGGGGTGTGCGCATGAGAACACTATGACCATGTGGGTGGTGCCAATTGCATGGATCTTTCTAATCGGATCAGTGCTCTTTGCCTCAGTGGGATGCAGAATGCATGAGAAAGACCTGCACAGTATGTCCATGTGATAGTATTATATGCACAAATGCCTGCGCAAAAGCGGCTCCCCTGCTCCTCGAAGCATGCCCAAAGAAATATTCTGATATTGCATTCCTTTATGACTGAACATGCAAGTATAGGCAAACTTGGGCTAGCGAATCCTGAAGCTTGCTTTGTGTCCCTGCCACCACCACCATCTCTTTGCAGAGCATAGTGTAGTACAGCAAGCTGGAAATGCAACAGCAGGGATCATTCCATTTGCAACATAAGGGTTAATTCTGTTAGTGTTAAAGTCAACTAGCCTAGAGGCAGAGTGGCATGAGTTTCAATGATACACTACGTGCTCTGATTGGCTGTGTAGTTCTGAGGGAGCTTTCATTTGTATGTTTTTGCTTGCATGGCTGCTGCTCCCAAGCTCTGGAACTCCCTCTCTAGAACAGCTAGACTGGCTCCCTCCTTCCTGTCCTTCTGGCAGCAGCTGAAGACTTTCATGTTCCAACAGGCTTTTGGGAACTAACTGCTTTTAATGAAAGGGCTGGTGCCATGCTGTCTTTATGGTAATAATTGGTATGAATTAAACAGATTTTATAGATGCATATAGCATTATTTCTATTAATGTTTGGGTGCTTTATAAATGATAGGTTTTTCTGTGTTTTCAGTGGTTCTTGTTTTTATCTAGAAGCTGCCTGGAGTTCCATCAGGGAAAAAATCAGGGTATAAATAAATATACAGTCATACCTCAGGTTGAAGTAGCTTCGGGTTGAGCGTTTTCAGGTTACTTCCAGGTTTCGTCGCTCGCGCATGAGCAGATGCTCAAAATGACATCACGCGCATGCACGGAAGCGGCGGATCGTGACCCACGCACATGCAGATGTGGGTTATGTTCGCTTCAGGATGCGAAGGGGGCTCCGGAACCAGAGGGGTTCACATCCAGAGGTACGACTGTATATCAATAATAATGCTAAAGTCACTTCCGCCCTGCAGAGGAGGTGGGATTGCGGGCGTCAAGCAGATGTCAAACAGATAAACAACTATGTGATTTTTAAAAAGAATCTGAAGGCAGCCCTGTTCAGGGAAAATTTTAGTAGTTGATGTTGTATTGTGTTTTTACTGGTTTTTGTTGGGAGCTACCCTGAATGGTGGAGGTAACCCAGTCAGATGGGCAGCATATAAATAAATCATCGCCATCTCTGGTTAGGGCAGTCTGAAACCTTAGAGACCCACGGCAAGACCAGAGAATTTGAATGCTATGTGAGATGGGCTAGGGGTCTGCCTCAGCATAAGGCAGGTTCCTCATGTTCCAATACATTTCCAGGAAAGGGCAAACAATAACAAAACGTTGAGGTGTTCAAGAGACTTTAATCTTTCTCTGGCTCTCAATGCACCTCAGTAGCCCTGGAGTTGACAAATGCAATAACCTTCGCACACAAGAATTCTGTTCCTTTATTCTTTCTCTCATCTGTTCTGCTTCTGGTGCTATCTGGCAACAGCACCGCAGCCTTGGCGCACACTAGTGGCGGCTTCACGGCCCCATGCACTGCTCCATCTGTTTGCGTGTGTGAGCGGGAAAGGTGCCATTGTTGGAGTCCTTGTGCCATGAATTATACATGCTGCTGGCAGCTCTCGGCAACACTCTGGGTCAAGAAAGCCACAGGCCAGTTGTGATGCGGGACCAGAAATTGGCGGATAACCTTGCAACTCCATTCAAAGAAACAGGAAGATCAAACTCTCCTGCGATCTCAGTCAGAACAGTGGCATTCATGTGTTTCAAGAGCTGCCTTATGGAAACTAGAGGCACTGAAGGAAAATGCTCCTTTATTGCCACCAGGAACTTTAAACAGGAGGTAATGGTTATCAAGAAAACTGATATGTGTGCATAGCAGGGTTGAAGAAATACCTAAATAAATCACTCCTTCTATTAACAAACTCAGCTGGTGAATGCCAATAGAATTGTTGCCACAGTGTGGCAAGTAAAAAACAAGAGATGGTATTGTTATGCTTGAGGGAAACCCAAAGTTTGCAAAAGCACAAGAATATTGATTGATTGCATTGCATTGGGCAACCTTCCCTGTCCTCAAACAGCTCAGTGAGGACTGAGCATGTTCAGTAGCCAATAATTTGCTGGTGGGGAAGGGGAGGCAGGAAGGAGAGAATGGAGTGTCCTAGAAATGGGGATGGGTGGCAGGCTGAAACCCTGTGAGAAGGACACCTGACAGATGTGGTTTCTTAGGGATCTCCTGTCTCCAAGAGGTTCTTAAATCTTTCTGGGCTGCTCTCATTATCAGAAAGGGTCAGGTTAGAATGAGTAACATTCAGCCTTTTGTATTGACATGGTTCTTAAGTAAATCTATGATGCCCTTTTGCGAGGGGGGCAAGGGGGGGCAAAGAGAAATATTGGGGATCAGTACATTCTAAAAATCAAATAACCTGTGCCCCTTTCAAGCCTCTGCTGTTTTTTTCTGGACGTCTCTCTTCCTTGCTTGACATCTGACAACACTTTCAAGGGGAGCATAGGTGCCACTCTAGCTGTGGGATGCTGCCAGACAGCTATAAAGATCAGTTGTTCTTTGATGTGTTATCTTGTCCTTCAGGGTCAGCCTGTAATCTCCAGCTTAGGAGTTTAGCGGGCTGCAAAACATCTCAGGTAAAAATGACAATTTTCCAAGGGGTTTATAACGTGTCTCAGATTTATAACACATTGAAAGCTGATGCTCATTAAATTCAAGCTTGGATCAAAAAGTCGCTTCAAACATTCACATAGACATTTGCTTCTTCCTGGAGCACTGAGCATTGTCTGTGGTCAAGTCAGCTTCTTTGATGAGCTACTGGAGAGAAGTAGCTAAGAGGCTGAGCTGTGAACCAATCAATTCCTTGCTCAGATCTTGCCTCTGCCGGAGATGGTTTTATGTGGGTGCCCTTTTCTTTGGGAAAGGTCATAGCTTTGCATGCAGAAGGTCTCAGGTTCAATCCCTAACATCCCTACTTTAAAGGAGATATTAGTCAGTAGAGCTGAAAAAGACTTCCACCAGGGAGTTTGGAGATCAGCTCCTAGTGAGAGAGCAAACAATACTAGGCCACCAATAAGAGGAGATTCCAAGCAGATGAAAGCAAGTATTTCTTCACACAAAACATAGATAAATTCATTACTACACAATGTGGTGACAGTCTTCAACACAGATGGCTTTGAAAAGGGATTACACATATTCATGGAGGATAAGACTATTGATAGCTACTGGTCATGGTGACTATAACCTCCAGGAACAGAGGCAGCATGCCTCTCTGAATACCAGTTGCTTGGGATCATAAGCAGGAGAGTACTCAGCTCCCTGGTGAGACAACATTAGCTGTCCATGGTCCTGACTTCTTCCTTGATTGTAAATTGACCAGTCTTTGCCTGACTTGCCCTAACCAGAAAACACTATTTGACACAAAGTGAATTGGGATTTGCTACACTGATTTCCATTTGAAAACCCAGTTCAGAATAACACATCTATATACAGAGATGGCTGTGATCCTGCTCATTTTCACTGCAAAAGTCAGAGAGCACAGGTTTTTTTCTCCTGAATCTATTTGTGTGACGCAGCCTGAAAGATATCCTAATAACACCAGCATACGATGGAGATGAATACAAAAATGTTAGATGCAGCAGAATAAATGATAAAACTGCTTTTTATAATTTACCCCAGTAAAAGTGGCTGAATCATACTTATTTTTTTCCTAAAACCACACAGGGGGCCTTTTGGGGGAGGGGGAGGGGGAAGCACAGAAAGCCATGCTGACTAAACCAGGAGGTCATCTGATTTGCTCAGTTATTACCAAACCAAGGATTTTAAAGCTAGCATTACAAATAGAAGAAATGTGTTTTGGTCTCTGCTTGTTAAGTCTCTGTAGCATTTCTGTTGTGGCTTACCTATAGCAGGAGTGGGTCATCCACTCATGTCTCTGTTTCAGCAAGAAAAGAGAAGAGAGCTGCTACAACAGGGTGCCAAATTCTTATCTGCATGCATATTTAAATTTACAACCCAGTACTGTGGTCCCTATTTAACTGGGCGGCCCAATTTGTTGTATGTGCAGGGGTGAAGGAAATGCGTTAGGTTTGGATGTGACTGATAGCCTCCTGGTTCGGGATGTTGCTCTGCCATGCTATGACTAAGTCCTCCCCTGGGAGCCAATCAGCTCTCAGAAGGTGTAGAGGAACAGATGTGAGGGAGAGCCTTTTTCTCTTTGGTTTGCTCCCAGGCCAAGGGAGGCCAAGCTGTTTGGTATTGCTGTCACCAATGTAATTGCTATTTTGATTGTAAACCGCTTAGAGGTTTTATTTACAGTGATTAAGTAGTATAAAATGAATGTGAAATAAAATAAATACATTTTATTCCTCATCCTGTTTCCCTCCCAAGTGCTTATTATTGGAAATGAAGGTAAGGCTTCTGCCTAAAAACCTGCAGAGTAGCTGCCAGCCAGTGCAGACAATACTAAGCTAGATCAATCAATGGGTCTGACTCAGTATAAGGCCGCCTTCTATATTAATAATAATACTACTGCTGCTAATAACCTGCTACTACCAATCAAAATGTCCTTCATCACAAAGATTGGTAACAGCCAAAGCAAAACCTTATTTCACTTTCAAATGGAAGCTCTCCTTGTTAGTATAGCTGGTAACTGAATGCAGAGAAATCAAACCACATCCCAGGCTTATGGACCCATGAAGTCATAATTTTCAAGACAGGCTAATGGGCAGCATAGATTTGACCTCCCATTCAAGGGCCTCTTTAAACAGATAGGAAATCAGGGTTGCAGAGGTTGCAGCCTTTGGGGCATGTAATCAGGTGTGCGATTCTTAAGAAACTGTCCTCAAGATTCAGTTAATTAGATTTCATTATTTCATTTATTAAGACAATAAAGTGAAGTTGTCGCAGTCATGCAGAAGAATCTGACAAGTCTACTTTACAAGAGTACTGTACATTGCATTGCATTAAAGTTTAAGAAATGAATCCACTATGAATGGACTAAAAGAGATGTCCACTAAATTGAGGAGATGTATGGAAAAGTGACTTTGGATCAGGTGAGACCTTGAATAATGAGCAGGATTGGCAGAGAGGGTTTTAGGAAGGTTAGGAACATGGGAAAATGCATTGTATTAGGCCAGGCTATTATGCCACATCCGCTCCATAAATTTAAAGCACTCATACACTACTTTAAGCATCATGGCTTCCCCCAAGAATCATGGGAACTGTCATTTATTAATGACCTCCTAACAACTCTCAGCACCCTTAACATACTACAATTCTCTGTATTCTTTGTGGGGTGTTGTCTATTCAGGCAGCAGCTCTCCAAAGCCTCAAACAGAGAAATGCCTTCCTAGTCATCTGCTACCAGAACCTTTAAAACTGGAGATGCCTGGACAGAACCCCTTCCCCAATCGCTTGCTTGAAGAATAGGACCCGGCTTCCCCAAATGTCCTGCATATTGCCTCTTGGATTTCGGTACAAACCACAGATCTGCTAGTTATTATGTACCTAATAATGTTCACCTCATTCTCAAATATTCGTTTCCACAATGCATTCTTAAGAGCAGGATGAAAGGCAACCACAAGCTTGCACCAACTAGTCATCACACATTAACAATGTTTTGATTGCCCAACTGCAGCTGAATTAGGACCTGTGCATGACGTCTGTGGGTGCATGTGTTTGAGGAGGGAGGGACGGAAGGGGAGAAAGGGAGAAAAGGAAAAGAAATGTCTACATTACAATGTGCTGAGGACAGAAGGAATATGGGGCATTCTTATCTGTGGCATGCAACAGTCAGCCTACCTATTCCAAAAAGTTCTTTTAGACAAATGTGGTCTGGATCACAATGATACCGAAGTTGGAGGCAGGCCAGAGAAATGGTGTTGTGCATCCATGGGAGGAAAATTGTGCTTTTGTAAAGGCAGATAAATCCAGTTTAGGATTAACTCCAACACAGAGTTGTGGAGTTTGTTTAAATGACCACGAAGCCACAGCCCGCCCTCAGTCCTGGTTTTGTGCCATTTTGGCACAAGAGCTCTTTGGAAGATGAGCTTCTGGACTTAGCTATCCAGGTAAAATGGGCTTAACTGGCAATCACAAACACAAAAAGAGACAAGATGGTGACCCAATATAACAAGCAAACAAGGGTGACTAAACACCTTGGAAATCTCAGTGCTTAACCCAAGAAACCCTCCTCACCAGATTTCATAACCCCTGGAACAACTTCAGTATTGCTGAAAGATACAAGCATAAAAATATACATTTGGTCTGACTGTCGGCTGTGCAATATCCTTGCAACCTAGCTCCCTAAGGAGTGGCTCAGAAATGCATGTCCACAACATGATGACTATAATATCAAGGACTGAAGTACTGCAATGTGAAGGATGATTCACCATCACACTGCAGGTTTACGGTATCTCAAAAACAATGCTTGTGGTTCGAGGACCCGTACCCCGCACAGTGGAATGAAACACAAGGACACGTGATATAAGGTTAATGGGTAAGAAAAGACCACAACTTTATTGATTACAGCAAGTGAAAAGGTATTGGCTTAGGCATTGGATTACATCAGCTGACTCCACCCACTCGGAGAGGGGTGAGTCTAAAAAACAAGGGGGGTTTATTCACCAGTAGGTGGAGCCTGTTGATGCTAATCCAATTATAAGCTCTCCCCTGATGTCACCGAGGGTCGTGCCATGGCCTCCCGCCACGCAGGCATCGGACAGAATACACGACCACCGGATTCCTTTAATGGAATACCCAAAAATTGAAGGAGCAGGCGATGGCCACACCTAGCCGTTCGCGACAGGACGACAAAAAGTGAGGGCTGGAGGCTGGCGCCGCAGCAATTTAGGCTGCTGTACACGCCCCCCTTGAAGGCACCTGGTTGGGTGCCTGGCCGAGGGCGTGGGCGCCAGCCAGGTGAGTGGGAGGCCGGGGGCCAACGCCCCCTGCTTGAGGCGGAGTCCGGCTCCCAGCCACAACCACTCCCCTCTCTTGCAGGGAGGAGAGTCTTTTTCAGTGGAGTCACACAGTTCATGTATTTGCAGGTCACAGGAAACAACAGATAATGGGTTACCATTCATAGTTCACTTGAACAAACCAGGGATGTGAACCCAAGAAGCAAACTTGGCTTATCATTATGGAATAAAACCTTGATCCATGGTTAAAATGTAAATTAAGGGATGGGTGAATATGCCAGTTTTGGTTTCTCTCAGTTTCTCATTTTTCCATTCTAAAGTTCAGTTCTCCACATTTCCACATCAGTTTATTTTTTAAAGGCCCTCAATAAAAAAATCAGTGTTTTAGTGCAACTTTCTCCAACTATGTACATGTTTCTATGCAATTTTGCATATTATAAACAGTTTTACAAAGCAATTTCCACATCTTACAAAGCATAACACATATTGGTACATTATTTTCATCAATATTTGCGTCCTCATGCACACTTCTCCCTAATAGATGCATTTTTGTGTCGATTACTTGGCTAGAAAACTGCAACCCAAAATTTGGAGAAGGGAACATTTTGACAGATTGCTGTGTTTTGGTTCACAAATTGTTTTGGAAGGTGCAAATTAGGTATGTTTGCCTTTAAATGCAAATTGTACCAATTTTTTGAAGAAGAGAGGGCACACTTCACCAAGCATTCCCTAGGTTATGTTTAACTCCTCCTGGATAATAATAATAATAATAATAATAATAATAATAATAATAATAATAATAAACATTTGTATACTGCAAAGTATCCAAAGATTACAGGGCAGTGTGCAACATAAAAATACAAAATGAGAACACAAAATACACGACCAAAAAACAAAAACAAATGAATAAGTCCCCTCCTACAAACACAATTAAGGAGCCAAAGGCCTGGTTATAGAGGAATGTTTTTTCCTGGCACCTAAAGATATGTAATGAAGGTGCCAGGCAAACCTCCCTGGGGGGAGCCATCCACAAATAGGGAGCCACCACAGAAAAGGCCTGTTCTCATGTTGCTACCCTACAGACCTCTTGTGGAGGAGGCATTCAAAGAAGCACTCAGATGATCACAGGGTCCAGGCCAGTTCGTATGGAAAGAGGTGGTATTGCAGTCTTCAGCTGTTTAAGGCTTTAAGGGTCAAAACCAACACTTTGATCTGGGCCAGGAAACTGATTGGCAGTTAGTGCAGTTGGGCCAGGATTGGTGTAACATGCTCAAACCATCTTGCACCCTGCACCATCTTGGCTGTTGAATTCTGCACCAGGTCCAGAGTGTGGCCTGCCACATTCGTTGGGCTGATGACATGTTAGAACAGCCCCATGGTTGCCGCGGCAGCCATGAAGTCCCAAGCCACTCCAGAGCCAGGGAATGTTTATTTAATTATGTAAACCAAGGGTAGTTAATGTGATGCTCCCCCAGATGTTGTTGCACTATAACTCTCATCAGTCACAGTCAGCATAGTCGATAGCCAGGAATGAGTGGAGTTGTATTCCAGCCTTATCTGTATTGCTACCGCTAATGCAGACTAGCTCTGTTTAATAGCTGCTTTCTTTTGGGACCAATGGAATTTTTAGTGGTAGTTTGCTCATATAGTCTGCAAGCTCAGAAAGGGTTCTGAAGAAAGAAAACTACAAGAAATCCACTCTTGTTGCACTGTGTTTGATTAGCTTGAATGGGGATTCTCAGGTCTGGGGACCAAATTTATCTCTCCACATGTCACTATCTGGCCCTTGAAGCTCTTTTTCAGACCACACCCCTCAATGGCCCTGCACCACATCCTGAATGATTCTGCCTGGCTGCAATATTTATTTGAAGCGTGACCATGCTTCTTGGTTGCATGGATAGAGGATAGATAGGGGTGTGAGAGTATGTATAGAAATTAACCTATTCAACAAAGATAGCCTTCACGTTTATTGCCCTGCCCATTTGGCCTGTAACTCTGCCCACCGCTGGCATGAGGCCCTTGAAAGCTTGCCCAGAATATCATGTGGCCCTTGGGGTGAAAAAGATTACTTGCCCCAAGTTTAATCAATCAGCATATCATTCAGACACTTAGCATGATAATCTTCATTATTCCAAACTGTCAAACACGAACTACAGTTCTATATTTTGCCGAATGTCCAGGATATTTTGCCTTTGGCTCTCAGTTAACAAAACGAGTTTTTTAAAAAAATAATTAAACAAATGCACTCAAGAGATAATTAATTCAATCATGGCATTTTTAGGACTTGAAGGTACCTTGAAATGCCATTCAGGTCTCATTTGAGTAGGACCAATCATGCTGATTAAACATTCCTGGCAATTGTTTCTCTAATCTATTATGTAAATGTCTTCCCTTGCTTTATCACTTGAGTACTTATTGGGGTTAGAGGTACTCTCATTTTAACCTTATTTGCCTTTAATTGACTAGGACAGTGGTCTAGCAATTGCCCCGAGGCTGCAATCCTAGCCATTGATGGAAGAGAGTACCATCAAGAACAGTGGAAATTTATTCTGAGTAGGCATGCATGGGGTCATGTTTATTAGTCACTGAGAGTAAGTCTGGCATGGACAGTCACAGGGTGATGTAGTGAAAGTATGTACATAAGAATGTAAGAAGAGCCCTAGTGGATCAGGCCATGCCCATTTAGTTCAGCACTCTGCGCTCACAGTAGCCAGCCAGGTGCCCATGGGAAGCCTACAAGCAGGACCTGAGGGCAACAGCGCTCTCTCCAATTGGTGATTCCCTGCAACTGGTATTCAGAGGCATAGAACATCTTCAGAACAATGCCATCCTAAACAGGAGCCACTGATAGGTTTATCTGCTATGGTCAAGGCCGGCCCTAACATTAGGCAGCAAGTGATTATAGTGGTACCTCGGGTTAAGTACTTAATTTCTTCTGGAGGTCCGTTCTTAACCTGAAACTGTTCTTAACCTGAAGCACCACTTTAGCTAATGGGGCCTCCTGCTGCCGCCGTGCCGCCGGAGCCCGATTTCTGTTCTTATCCTGAAGCAAAGTTCTTAACCTGAGGCACTATTTCTGGGTTAGTGGAGTGTGTAACCTGAAGCATATGTTGTTGGTGATATGCAGTGTCCCGTGCACAGCGGAAGGATGAGGAGTACGTGCCACATACTCTATATTGCTTTATTTACACTTCAAAGCTGGTATGTTACAGAAAAACATCTTGCCTCTGCCGGAGCAGAGAAAAGCATCCTCTCTCCTCTAAAGCACGGAGAGAACAACCACACACACTGAACTGCAAAGAACAGTGGAAAAAAAAACAGGAAACCAGTGTACGTCACATCCAGTCTCCCTTTCCCGTGGGAAAACCCAACAGCAATTGACTATGGAATGTAAACACCTGTCTCGTGACAAGCACTTTCGCTGCACAGTGAAGAGAGCAGAAACCAACATATGTAACCTGAAGTGTATGTAACCTGAGGTACCACTGTACAGCCAAACATTGGGAGTGGCACTCTTGACACTCTTGCACACACATTCTCACATGCAAGCACACTGGGCACACACAACAAGAAATCCCAGCACAATATCTAGTTTTCTTTTCTTTTCTTGCCTGCATTGTTAAACTTCCTAAGGTCTTGGAGGGACCAGAAAATATTGCTTGAGGAGATCAGGACCCCAGATTTGGGGAGGGGAAAGTTAGCCACCCCTGCTTTATAGGAATGCCATACTTTAAGAGGCAGATATGAGAGCCTAGCAGAATTTCACCCCCTGGTATTTTCTCAGTGATATTGATATGACTATGCTCCATTATCTTGCTGTTCAGAAGCCTTCCCCAGCCTGGTTCCCTACAGATATCTTGGACTACAACTCCCATCAACCACAGACAGCGTGTTCAGGACACCAGGTTGGGGGTGTCTGCTACTGGGCACCCCTATTAGATGCACTACGGATCCCCAGTTTGGATCTTACACTTCCTACGATTTAGGAGGAGCCGTTATGTATCTTTTATCACAACCATGGTTATATACCATCTTGCCATTACTTTGTAATAATTATCTCCGACTGCTGTATTAAGAGATGATAGTTCTCAGTCCACATATTGAAAGGGACCTTTTTTGCATTAATCCACACCTTCCAAATGCTGCTGAACTACAACTCCCATCATCCTTGGCCATTGCAGGGGCTGATAGGAGCTGCAGTTCATCAGCTTCTGGAGGGCCAAAGATTTCCCGTACTTAATTTGGACAGCAGATTGAATGATTCAACTGTCTAATCCATATACTAAAAATATGTCCCAGATTATATTGATATGACTGTACATGAAACCCGCCTGCAACCACTTCTCTCCTTACAGTTGTCAGTGTATGGTAGGGCTGTGGGACGTTTTCCCTTCCAGATGTTGTTGGACTATAACCCCAATCATCCCTGATCATTGGCCATGCTGGCTGGGACTGATGGGAATTGGAGTCCAGCAATATCTGGACGGCCAAGGCTCCCCAGCCCTGATGTATACAGAGGGGCAAGAGGCCTTCTATTAAGAAAACAACAACATCAACAATTTTATTATTTATATCCCGCCCATCTGGCTGCCTTTTCCCAGCCACGCTGGGGAAAATAAGTAACGTGAATTATCTTGGAAGCAGGCCTTGAATTATTCTCCCCTTTCAATTATTTTCCTCATAAATATTACTGTTGCAAGCTGGCTTTCCTGTTCTTGCTAGTTAAGTAGGTGGATAGATGGAAATAAGAGGAGTTTGAAGAAGTGGAATAAGACATGATACAGTTAATTTGCTTTTCAGCTATTTCAAGGTCATTGAACAAAGGCAAATGGAATTGTGGTGGGTTTTTTAAAAAAATCAAGTGCAGATAGTCAGCATTCACAATGTTCAACACATATAATGGGCGCAAAACCCACAGGTGTTTCTTCAAAGGAAATTCTAATTTCCTACAATGCAGTGCCTCCAGCATAGTACCACTCTGTGGCATTGTGGGAAACTAAAAAGAAACATTTTGTTTAGGCAAGCCTACGCAACCTTGCATATCTTGGTTTTTAAAACTGTTGACTTTGGTCCACTTTCAACAAAGTAGGCGCCCACTAGCACAACAGGACTCCCCACATCCTTTTCACTCGTGCACCACCCCCACCCCCAATTGGCTCAGGGGTTCTTCCAATGGGACTGTTCCATCAGTCAATCTGAAATGCTTGTGCTGATGGAGCAATGGGAAGAATGTGATGTTGAATGGCTGCCTATATCTATATTTTGAGAGCATTTACATGTTTTTAAGATCTGTTGGTTGTATGACCATTCTATACTATTATATGTAAGTTGCTCTGAGAGATATTTTAAATTATCTTTAAGCAGTATCTAAATCTTGTCGAATAAAATAAAAATAAAATGCCAACTCCCAGATTCGGCCACCTGGCTTAAAAAAAGAGAGAGGGAGAGGGAGAGGACTCTGATAGGTCAGTGCTTGGGCAATGTGGCTCCAGCAGCTGCCATATGTAGATATATGACAATTCTTCTTTGAAAAGTAGTAATGTTTCCATCTCTCTCTTGAGAGTCCCATGGACTGCAAAAAGATCAAACCTATCCATTCTGAAGGAAATCAGCCCTGAGTGCTCACTGGAAGGACAGATCCTGAAGCTGAGGCTCCAATACTTTGGCCACCTCATGAGAAGATAAGACTCCCTGGAAAAGACCCTGATATTGGGAAAGATGGAGGGCACAAGGAGAAGGGGACAACAGAGGATGAGATGGTTGGATAGTGTTCTCGAAGCTACCCGCATGAGTTTGACCAAACTGCGGGAGGCTGTGGAAGACAGGAGTGCCTGGTGTGCTCTGGTCCATGGGGTCATGAAGAGTCAGACGTCAGACATGACTAAACGACTAAACAACAACAACATTTCCATCTGAATCCTCCTTTGCTTCCATTCCCCCTGCCCCATGACATCCTCAGATGAAAACAGAGACATTTCTCACTCCCCCCCCACCAAACTGACCTTCTCAATTCCCCATTTTTTGTCATACCCTCCATACCTTCCAACATTTCTCTGGTGAAAACAGGGACGTCCCATTACATAATGATAATTTTACTATTTGTACCCAACACATCTTACTGGGTTGTCCCCCAACACACAGGGCAGCTTCCAACATATATAAAAACATTTAAAAAATTAAACATTTTTTAAAAAACACTTCCTTATGCAGGATTGTCTTCAGACGGCTCATGAGTCGGATAACTCCATAACCTCCAACATTTCTCTGATGAAAATAGGGGCATCTTAAGGAAAAAGTGGGACATTCTGGGATCAAATCAGAAACTGATACGGCTTCTCTACATCATCCCTGGAAAATAGGGAAACTTGGAGGGTCTGCCCTCCTTTAGCATTTCCTATAAGAAGAAGGGAAAGTGCCACCACTACCACACCAATGGAACACAGCACACACGTCCTCCACCGTTCTGAGAAAACCCCTTCATCCTGATTTTATTTTATTCTTTGGTAGATTTAGAAACAGAAAAAACACACCAATATTTTTTAATAGAAAGGGGCAAGATTAGATGCAGACACTCAAAGCATTCCCCCCCCCCACAAAAAAATCAATACTCCATGCACTCTGGTCCCCAGCCCTCTACCTTCACCTCAGAGCCAGTGCATCACACAGGGCTGTGCCTTGGCAGCTGTAGACTCTTCCTCCTCCTGGCCCATTCTCCAGCAGCTGTGAAAAGCTGCCCAAGGGAGAAGGCCAGAAGGAGTGGTCATGGAGAGGCAAAGGGATGCTTCCTCGCTGCCACTGCTTGGGACAAGTGCCAGCTCATCCTCCTCCCAGAGCTTGGTGAGGGAAATAGGGACAATTTGGGATCAAATCAGAAGCTGGGATGGCATTTGTAATTCTGGGAGTGTCCCTATGAAGGTATGCCATGAACACAAGTGGAGATAAGCAGTGTAAGCAAGGCCTCCCTAACAGGATGTCATCCAGAAGTCGTTGGACTATAATTTTCATAATTCCTTATTATGAGCCATGGTAGCTGGAGCTGATGGGAGTGGTTGTCCACTAGGTGGGGAAAGGCTAATGTACACTATTCACCATAAAGGGTAACAACTTTGTGAGTGAACCTTGCCTCAGAATAACCAGTACCTCCATGCACTTAAGTTTTCCACAGATTAATTCTCTGGTTTATTGGTTTGTAATTAAGACTAAGGAGGGGGACCAGGACTTATGTTACCCAGGAGATGAAGCTCTATATGGAATCTGTCAGGACCATCTACGTGCATGTTTACTCATAGGTAAGTTCCATTTAGTTTAATGAGGCTTATTCCCAGGAAAGTGGATATAGGATTGCAGATGTGAGGAGTTATCAGTTTCATGGGCTTTGTTTCTCATTCATTGTCACAATCCATTGGACAGGTTGCAATTTTAGAATCTTGTTAAATAGAGAAGAACAGCTTTCGATATGTGACAGGATCTGCCTCTTCCCCTCTCAAGATGTCTCTTCAATTTTCCCCCCCTGGCATCAATTATTAGAAACTCAACACTTGGAATGAAATAGTGCAGCAATTTTCTTTGAAAGTCTAACAACTATTTATACCAGTGTCACAGTCTATTCCTAACAGATCCAGATCAACACAAAAGCCCCCTTTATAGCACTCATTACTTGAAAGCCAGAGAACCAAGAAGACACAGACAGACACACTATATTCATGCCCCAAAGATATTTCAGTTTTTAAAAAGCGATGCCAAGGGGAATAACATTTTCAGTCTGAGTCCTAATGAATTCATTATGAATTATATTGGAAAAGAGCTAAGTGAGATTGTTTGAATGATTCTCATCTTCTTACAACAGGGATTTTGAACCACCTCAGGCTGCATACATAGCATACACTTGAAGCACATGCCCTCCTTCAAATCCTGGGAACTGTAGTTTTTAAGGGTGCACGGAATTGCAGCTCATTTATGGGTAGAGTTCCCAGGATTATGTGGGGGGAAACAATGCACTTTTAATGTATGGGATGTCTGAAGCCTTTGCTGAAGAGCTGCTCATCACTGAGGATTCTGGGAAATGTTCCAAGATGCATTCTCTCTGTTGAGGGGGTAGGGATTGGGTCACACGCTGTTATTATGTATGCATGGAGGGCACACCCTAGTGCAGCAGTCTTCAACCAATTCAGACCTGGGACATACCTTTCACAGTATCACACATTTGGAGACCCATCTCTCAGCTTTTTTTGCCATCTATTTGTGCAACCTTAGATAAGGACATGACCTAATATTGGGTCCAGACCCACCATTTGAAGAGCAAATGCTCTAGAGCACCCTCAGTATTCTCCACTGCGGCTATACGTTTTAGTGGAGTCGGTAAGTGACTTTCAGAGAAGCATTTAATTGAAGAAAACTGCCCAACTTACTTCTAAATGCCATTTCAAAGCCATTGGCTTGGAACCATGAAAAATGAACATTTTTGAGGCAGAGGGAGAGAGACCAAGAGGAACAGCTGGAGAAAGACTGAACTGGGAAGCTTGTGGTTTGCATGCTACTCAAGGCTGCAGAGTCAACATATTATTATTACTATTGGGTTGTAGCCAACGTTAGTCCCGTTGAAACTAATAGATACAACAAACCCAGGTTCATTAATTTCAGTGAATTTACTCTGCGTGGAACTAGCATTAGATTCTTCTTCTTCTTCTTCTTCTTCTTCTTCTTCTTCTTCTTCTTCTTCCTACTACTACTACTACTACTACTACTACTACTACTAGAATTTCCTGACAGTAAGAGCTGTTTGACAGTGGAATTTGCTGCCAAGGAGTGTGGTGGAGTCTCCTTCTTTGGAGGTCTTTAAGCAGAGGCTTGACAACCATATGTCAGGAGTGCTCTGATAGTGTTTCCTGCTTGGCAGGGGGTTGGACTCGATGGCCCTTGTGGTCTCTTCCAACTCTATGATTCTATGATTCTATGATTCTACTACTACTACTACCCTGCCATCCAAAGAAGACTAGGGAACTCCACAACATATTGCCCTAGCAAGTCTCAGCAAGGTCCCACCCAGTGCTTGAATTATGGAGGGAGAGTCAGGGGCCCCTTTAAGAAATCCACAGTTCTCACCTCCTATTAGATATAATGGCTATGTTTCTCCCTCTACTGCTGGAGACACTTGGGCCACTTGCTGGGAGTCACATGTGGGAAGGGTACTGCTGTGTTCAGGTTCTGCTTGTGGGCTTCTGGTTGGTCACTTGAGAATAGGATGCTGGACTAAATGAACCTCTGGTCTAACACAGCAAGACAGTTTTAACGTTCTCTCAGGTTTATTCAAATCATGGCCACTATATTCTTTTTAAAACAGTAGCTAGGGGGAGGCATCAGAAAAGAAAGAGTCCTAGGGCACCTTTGCAAACACCTGTGCAAATTACAGGGACTCTGTAATTTGATCAGTGGCTCTTCTGAGACCATCCTGGTCACCTGTTGATTCCAGTTGACTTGGCCTTGTGACTAATCCTTCCAGGCCCCACCTTGGTCTTTGCTTGGGCAACAACCAGGCTCTCTGGCTTTCTTTTCCTCCTCTAGCCTATCTCCTTGCCTGCACCCTTCCCTATTTTCCTCCCGGTCCTTCTGCTTGCTGCTCCTCTTCATCTTCATTGCCATCCCTCCTCCCTGTGGCTGAGCATATTAAGAGTGGTTCAGGCCTGGTTTGCAATTTATTCTTCTCTGATATATGCATTGTAGTTTACCTCCGAGTGAGCAACTGCTTCATTTCCTTTTTCCTTCTGTCATAATTTGTCACTATTCATATCTGATAATGTAACTCCAATTTCTAAAGGGCTTAGAAGGCAGATGGTGGTGCTTAGGGTTATATGGAGAAGCTCTAACTTCTTTTATGCCATGTAATAGGGTTAGATGACATGGCGCCTTATCCAATTAGAAATGTGACAGGCACATAGTGTAAGTGAATGCCAAAGAATTTCAGACAAAGTCTAACTGGGACAATCTGTACAAAAGCAAGAGCTGAAAATCACTGCTAACATTCCTCCCTCCCCCCTTGCACTTTATAATAATGCAGTAAGAAAGTGAGATTTCCATCCTTCCTGACTTGACTCGGGCTGTGCCAGCAATAGCAAGCTTTCTTGGATTCACTGTCAGCCATCCCTAGGGAACTTAGTCTTACCTGGGCTACACTGGAGCCCATTTCCCCTGCACAAGAGCTCCTGCGATTAAGGTAATTGCTGTTTGCTAGGACCTGGTAATGGAAGGTCTACTGGCAGAAGGATGTGTTGATTATGTTACATACCAGCTGCTGATATTCCTAAGTTTATATGAATTTGGGGAGCCTTTCTAAACTCACTTCTGCCTACGTGAGGAAACCTTACCATTCCAAGGACTGTGTTTCCTTTTGGACTGTTAAGAATTTGGTAAATATAGTGCAGAAAGAAACAGTCTGTTAAGACTGCTAGTTGAAAGACAAAGAAAACTTACAGGTCTATTACCCACAGCAAGCAAAGCTATTCTGAATACAGGCATTTAACGTGGCCAAAGTGGAGGCACTAGAACACACAAGCTCCTACAGCTAGCTCACACTGTAACTAAGGAGGAAAGTAAAAGCCAGAAAAATAATAATAATACACTGTGCCAACAAGTAATACTAAAAGAGAAGGCATCATTAAGGAGGTTGCCTTTTGCTCTATTGCCCCCTACTGGTTCAGGTGACTAACGACAAGTCTTGTTGCTTTTATTCCCAACACAAAGAAACTTCTGAGAGCTGTTAGTGGGGTGGGAGAGCTGCCGGGGGGGGGGGTGGAGCACATCTGGCAATCACCACACCCCTTGGGTTTCAGATGAGTCTAAAAAGCCTGGGACACAAATTTTAACTTCCCTCTAGCCTAGCAGCTATGGTGACACATTTACCAGAAGTAATGTCTTTACTTATGAGTATTTACTTAGCTCGGTCCCTGCTCCTGCCAACCTAGCAGCTTGAAAGCATCTCAAAGTGCAAGTAGATAAATAGGTATCGCTCCGGCGGGAAAGTAAACGGCGTTTCCGTGCACTGCTCTGGTTCACCAGAAGCAGCTTAGTCATGCTGGTCACATGACCCGGAAGCTGTACACTGGCTCCCTCTGCCAATAAAGCGAGATGTGCGCCGCAACCCCAGAGTTGTCCATGACTGGACCTAACGGTCAGGGGTCCCTTTACCTTTAAATGCTTAGGAGGCTTAGTTTTATCAGAGTTGAGTGTACATTTCCAGGTAAAGATAAATACATTACAACTCCCACCCCAACTTCCTGCAATATTACCCAACTTTACCACCCACCTGTAGCTTTCACAAAAACAGTAGCTACAGGTGACATCACAGAAGGCAAAGGTATGGGCCCTCTGAGCAAATGTGAGCAATGACATTTCTATTTCACATGCCATTTCCCCACTTACATAAGTAAAGCAAAAACCCAAATGACTTCTTCAGTTGCAAAACTTAGTGAAAAGCAATGTGTGAATCAAGCTTAAGGTGCAGAAATGTCCCTGTTTAAGAAGGAAAGATTTCCCAGTATCTCTACCCAGGCAGAATCACCCTCCTCTCCCTCTGCCATGCTTTTCCTTAACTCCAGGGTTACCTTCTTCCCTGTGACTATGGCCCCATTTATTATTTGCAAGGGTCCTGCCAGCAGCAGGAGCTCCTGCCATTCTGATGAAGCCAAGGTGGCTTCTATCACAGATCCCATTAGTAGTGACAGCACCAAAGCCTTCTGGGCTGCATTAATGCCGCTGCTGCAGCTGTTGCTCATAGTACCCAAACTGTAGATGGAAATAAGATTCAGTGCCACTGGAGATAAAAACAGTTGGGTACTGCAGGCAGCGGGCAGGGGGGCAAATAAGCTTGAACAGTCTAGAAATATACAGGCCACTTCTACAAATGCATTTCTGTGTGTGAATATCAGTAAGCAAATCATTCAACTCTAATCATTTTCACTCGCGTTAACCACATTCTCTGAGGAGGAGGAAGGGAGAAGCTATGCCTAATGCTCCAGATTTATCCTCTCCTGGACAAAGAAAGGCTTTGCCACCAGTTTTTAGGCCTACCACTGAACTCTAATTATACCACTGCTATAATTCATTCTGTTTGGGGCTGTTCTCATGGGGAAGATTGTAGCTCAGTGGAAGAGCAGAGCTTTTGCTTGCAGAAGATCTCAGGTTCAGTCCCCAGCATCTGCAGGCAGGGCCGCGAAAGACTCTTGCCTGAAACTAGCCCAAGTATACTGAGCCAGGACTGATCAGGTCTGCGGTCAGCACACAGCATACTTGGAAAAATGTTGGACACCCAGCAGGACCCAAAACCACTGCTACTGCCAGAGATCAATACATCCTACCTGGGTGATAACTTTGCCCCTGGAAAGTGAGAAGTTGCTTCTAGTTAGGCAGGCCTCACAGCTATCTTAACAAATAAGGCTGGTTCTATAAAGAGCACTGCTGGGACAATTAAATAATAATTAAATTTTAAAAAATTAAATTCCTTATTTTAGCCTTTTGTTATGAAATATATATTGTCATGCCTTAATAAAAACAGGAGGGCTTAAGGTTCTGCATTCTAGCTTCCCACAGGTATGGTTGGCCATTGTGGGAACAGAGTGCTGGACCACATGGGCCCTTGACCTTATTCAGCAGGCCTCTTCATGTGTTTCCCCCCCTTCCTGGTCTCCTCCACCCCTTTTCATGAAATGAGACGTTTGGATCATAGGTTGCCCACTTCTGTGATACACAGCTGGAAGCACGTTTCATTGAAATCAATGGCTTGTATCCATTGTTTGTCATACTTGGAGAAGTATAACTCAAATTAGCAAGCATTACTCACTTTGGTCCATTAATTCCAGTGGGCCTACTCTGAGTAACATTTGGTTGGCCATGATACATTGGGACTTAGCTATAGGCTGGAGCACTGAGGATTGCTTTTGCAAACTGCTCCAGCAATTCCTGGCTTGGGAGAATTTGCTCATTCCCACCCTCCGAACTGTAATGCATCATAAAATGAATAATGTTCATAAGAAATGATAGGTTAGATCTGTGTAATCTTTGTTTTTGAATGACTAAGCCTCACCTCGGTCTGTGATTATATTAATCCACCCACCGTGATAGCAAACTTTCTCCTGTGTTGATACTGCCCAGACATCAGACTACTGAAAGCCTGCCTGTCTCCACCAAGAGAGGAGCAGGGAAAATTCTTTGTATGAGATCCTGGGCTTTCCACTACAAGCAAAATGAGTCACCAACCTTCTCATGTTTGATTGTGGGTGGGTGGGGGGAAGACTTTGGGATATAGAATTCTGTTTGAGCCAGAAATATTTTTAGCCTGGCTTCTTTAAAGATTCAGTTGTCAAAGAACATCAAACATTGGCTGAGAACCTATTACTGGCAGCCAAAATGTTACAACCTAAAAACTGGAAAACTAAAGAAAACTGGGAGCGCTTCACATCAGAGGGAGGGAGAGGGAGAGAGAAGCAGGAAGCAAGAGATGCAGGCAATCATTTATTGCACAAATCATTTATTGCTGGGCTAATTCCCAATGCATCTTGAATATGTTTTTTTTTTTTTTTTTAGCAGCTCTATTATTTCCATACTTAGTGGATTAGTGCATTAATTAATTTATTTACCTTGGTGTAATACATGGAAAATGACAAATCAGATGAGAAGATTGCTTCTGAATTTTAATTTTTTGCCCTTAGGAAACACTGGCATTTTTGAAATGCATTGGGAATTAGCTTACACTTGAATGTTTACTGGTAATTGTTGGGTTTTAGAGGCTGTTGGCATCTAAAAACTGAGAAAGCAAACTGGTCACAGGGCCCAGAAAGTCTGATGATTGATATAGCACATGAAAGAGGAACGTTAGCAATTTTAGAGTAGTATTTTGGCGGTCTGAAAGTACACCTCCTTACCCCAAAGCTGCACACCTTTCTTCACAACACAAGGAACATTATTTAAGCTTCCCACTAGGGGTGAATGACTCTGTCAATCTTCAATGCTCTCAGGTTCTCATATTCCCAATGCTATGTCTGGTTTGCTCCATTTGACATTTTCTTTCTTAAAAGTCTGCAGGAAAACTCATGCACATTTTTGTGTGAACATCTACTAATATTTTTATATGCAATTTTGACCAGCTTATGCATTTTTCGAACAATTTCTCTCTAATAGCATACATTTCTGTATGCCATGTTACAGATCTCAAATGATCTGAACCAGATAGCCTCATATTTAGCCATTCTGGTTCATATCTGATTCTGATTAGTTTGTGACTCCATGCACATATTATATGTCTTCTGTTTATGAATTATGATACAGTATAGTGTTATAAAAATATTGTCCGTATATTATTATTTCTCCCGTTCTGTGAAAGTGGCTGAAAATCCTTTGCAGAGTGTGGGGGCACATATCTCATAAATGTGTGTGTGTGTGTTTAGAGTGGGGGAGCAATGTTTTCAGCCCAGCACTAAAAAAGAGTTTTGGCCTTGACAGATTGTTATGCCAGAGAGAGAAAAGATGTATCTTCCATAAATCCCTTTCTCTGAATTTTGCAGTGCAGATCGCCTGTGTGTGTGTGTGTGTGTGTGTGTTTAAAGTGTGCATATAAATGCACATATTAGTGGGAGAAACATACAAAAACATGTTTATTCAGAGAAATCCAAACTAAAAAGCTGATGCATTTTCATGGGGATTATTTTAACTAAAATGCACAAATTGCTGCAGAAAGGTGGAGAATGCAGTTTAATACTGGAAAAATTGAGAGAACGGAAATTAAGAGTTTCCTCTATTCCCTTCCCCAGGTAGCTGTTACTTCCCTTGCTACTAACACCCTCTAGTACTAGTAATTCCCTTGATACTAGTATGTGCTGCACCCCTTTCCGCTTGGCAGCCAGTAATTCCCAGGAACTCCCTCCCTACGGATTCATTACTGATCCCATAATTAAAGATGCATTTCAGGATTAAACAAATGGTGTGCGAGTTATATCTAAAACCCTCATAAACTTTAACTATTTATATATGTATTTTCCAAATCCCCACTCACAAAGCACATTTGGCTCAGAAATCCCCTCAAAAGCCTCCTCCCTGTGAGGCAAGCCCAGCCATAACTCATCCTTAAAAGACAGCTGAAATATGCGCTGCTCTGAATTGTTTTAATATTGCTCACAAGGGAACGGGGAGGAGAATTAAGTGCCTTATGCTGCCGGCTTCTAAGTATCAAATGGATCATCATAAAGCTGAAAACGTAAAAATCATTTGGAACCCTTTTAGGACCATATGCTCAGCTTTGTAGATGATCATCAACTATAATGTTGCGCACTGCAAAGCTGACGGATAGAGAGATTATCGGCACCCATTATAAAAGGCGGTTATATAATCAAAGTATACCAAAATCTTTATTGTGCCATTTATGGCATGCGTATGTGCCTGTGTACACATGCAAGCAGACCCCTAAGCTCTTTGAGCAAAATAATCCATAGGAGGCACCTTAGTTCAGTTTTTGGGGTGGGTGGATGTGCACGCACATATGAAGCTGCAGCAAACACACTGCAATATTGGGCAGCAGGGAGCCCAACCTCCCCCAAAACAGTGTATTGTATCAAATGTGTGTTGGTCATAGTCAGAGTAGACCCACTGAAATCAACAGACATGACTTGGGCTCCATCTGCACTATACATTCAGAACAGTATTATGCCACTTCAAACAGTCATGGCTTCTCCCAAAGAATCCTGGGAACTGTAGTTTGTTAAGGGTGCTGGCAGTTGTTAAAGGTAAAGGGTAAAGGGACCCCTGACCATCAGGTCCAGTTGCACACGACTCTGGGGTTGCAGCACTCATCTCGCCTTACAGGCCGAGGGAGCCGTTTGTCCGCAGATAGTTTTTTCTGGGTCATGTGGCCAGCATGACTAAGCCACTTCTGGCAAACCAGAGCAGCACACAGAAACGCCGTTTATCTTCCCGCCTAGGCTCTGTGGTTTAGACCACAGTGCCACCTGGTACAGTACTATGCCACTTCAAACAGTCAAGCCAAAGAATCCTGGGAACTGTAGTTTGTTAAGGGTGCTGGCAGTTGTTAGGAGACTCCTATTCCCCTCACAGAGCTACAGTTCCAAGGGTAGTTTATCAGTCAAGCAGTTAATTCCTCTCCCCAGGGAACTCTGTGAGGGGAATAGGGGTTTTCTTAACAACTCTCAACACACTTTACATATCACAATTCTCAGGATTCTTTGGGGGGAAGTCGTGGTTGTTTAAAGTGCTTTGAATGTAATGTTGCATATAGGACCAAACATAGGTTCATTAATTTCTTCTGAGTATGAGTTGGATACAACCCGGTTTGTTTTAAGAATAAGGGTTAGGGTGAATGTTCTAATTCCTCAGAACAGCTACAAGTCCCATCCTACTGTACCATTGGTCCTGATGGCTGGCGCTGATGGGAGTTTGAATCCAACAACATCTGGATGGCCATACATTCCTATCCCTGGCACAGGCAAGTCTTTTCTCAAGGTAAGGGATTTGTGCCCTTGACTATGGTTCTCATTCTGAGGAAACAAAATGGCATCCCAAGGCAGTGGGGAACTGGGAGGAATGACTGTGAATGTTAAACTCCTTGCTTTCGAATAGACAAAATTCCCCCTCCTTTTATGGCTCGCATAAAGGTAAAGGTAAAGGGACCCCTGACCATTAGGTCCAGTCATGGACAACTCTGGGGTTGCGGCGCTCATCTCGCTTTATTGGCCGAGGGAGCCGGCGTACAGCTTCCGGGTCATGTGGCCAGCATGACTAAGCCACTTCTGGCAAACCAGAGCAGCGCACGGAAACACCATTTACCTTCCTGCTGGAGAGGTACCTATTTATCTACTTGCACTTTGAGGTGCTTTCGAACTGCTAGGTTGGCAGGAGCAGGGACCGAGCAATGGGAGCTCACTCCATCGAGGGGATTCGAACTGCCGCCTTCTGATTGGCAAGTCCTAGGTTCTGTGGTTTAACCCACAGCACCACCCACGTCCCTATGGCTCGCATAAAGGTAAAGGTACCCCTGCCCATACGGGCCAGTCTTGACAGACTCTAGGGTTGTGCGCTCATCTCACTCTAGAGGCCGGGAGCCAGCGCTGTCCGCAGACACTTCCGGGTCATGTGGCCAGCGTGACGAAGCTGCTCTGGCGAACCAGCACCAGAGCAGCACACAGAAACGCCGTTTACCGTTTACCTTCCTATAAATAGGCGGTACCTATTTATCTACTTGCACTTAATTGTGCTTTCAAACTGCTAGGTGGGCAGGAGCTGGGACCGAACGATGGGAGCTCACCCCACCGCGGGGATTCGAACCACCCACCATGCGATCGGCAAGTCCTAGGCACTGAGGTTTTACCCACAGCGCCACCCGCATCCCTATGGCTCGCATACTGGGTTATAAAATGGTGTCTATTTTTGCCCAACCCTGGCAGAAAGCAGTACTACACATACCAGTTCTCTGTCGTGTCTGAAGAGGACCGCCAGGCCTGAACACACACAGATCCATCCAGCTAGCTCACAAAATTAAGCCAAGCTTTAGACAACAAGGTTTCATGTTGAACTTCAAGAAGCTTTGGCTCCAGCTACTGACCCACCTGGCTCTGTAGCTCAAGCTTTTATATAAGGCATTATTTCATCCCTAGAAACTCAGCTTCCAGACCCCCATGTCAGCCCACGTCCATTGATGGGAACTGTCCCTGTTTGCATTCGCACCTATCTATCTGTTTACTCACTATGCAAATTATCTACTGAGCATGTTCAGATTTTCACCGTGGTCCAAAAACAAGGCTTAGTGACTGACTGACCATGGAAATGGAATAAGCACCATGCATGAATTGATTATTTTTTAAAAGCAAGTGTAATGAGTTTGGAACCAATCCGGGAATAAGATTGAATGTCCCTAGATGAAGTGTAGAAAAATATATATAGGGGGTGGTAGAAATTCACTGAATTTTCAAGTGTGCAATTGCAATTTTGCTCAGTGCACATATGAGAGAACTATTAATTCATGCGCTGAATGGGGAAAAGGCAACTAAAACAGGTGGTCTATTACCAGTTCCATTAAACAAGAAATTTATGCGTTACATATCCATCTTGAGGCAATTAGGCTGATCTCCCCCCCCCCCCTTTTATGGCTTCATTGAAAACTTCTGGCAATGAAGCAATTAAAAAGTAACTATCCAAGCATTTATCTAGGATATCAAAGACAACCAGCTCAGCCTTTGAATCAGAACCAAGTTGCTTCACTCTCCACTGGGGGTGGGGTGGGGACTATTGACAACTGATAAAGCCAATTTCTCAGCTGTCACGCAAATATAATGCAACTTTTATCCACTGTCTGCCAAAACCACACAGTGTGGAATTGCTTACTCATTATCTGCTTAATTTTCTGTATGAAAAAAAAAATTAAGGCAAAGGCTCTACTCTTAAGGACTGGTGGTCTCTAAATCAACAGGAAGAGGGAAATACTATATGGCTATGCTCTGCCTCTATGGTCAGAGACAAAAATGCTCCTAAATACCAGCTTTTGGAAACCTCAGATGAGGAGAGTGCTCTTGTGCTTTAAGAAGCCTAAATTTGTCTGTGCACGTAAATAATCATATGCAAATTCAGTGCAAATTTATGACATGGGCCCATGCCCTGAAGTACCTAGCAATGCCCTTACAGCAAAGGGAACAGGTGGCAGAGTTAAACCACACACAACTGTTCAGTGGGAGTCAGAAGCTCAGAACCAGGAGGGTGGGACCAAAAGTCAGCCATTAAAGCTAAGGGGTTGAGCTGAGGAACACACCTAGAGTCAGAATAAACCAGAGCTTTGAAAAGCTATCATTGCCCAGGCAAACTTCCCTCCCTCCTGTAGCAGAAAGCCTGTACAGGAAGAATGAATCCAATACTTGGGAACATTCTGTGCTGTGGTGTAGTGGTTAAGAGCGGTAGACTCATAATCTGGTGAACCGGATTCGTGTCTCCGCTGCTCCACATGCAGCTGCTGGGTGACCTTGGGCCAGTCACACTTCTCTAAAGTCTCTCAGCCCCACTCACCTCACAGAGTGTTTGTTGTGGGGGAGGAAGGGAAATGAGAATGTTAGCCGCTTTGAGACTCCTTAGGGTAGTGATAAAGTGGGATATCAAATCCAAACTCCTCTTCTTCTTCTATTGTCTGTGGAGCTCCTGCAGCTTAGCTCTCATAGTTTACCACATTGGTCAGCCATGAACCAAGCTGGTGGCTTTCAGCTTCATCTCTGGTAGCTCCTGATAATAGGGGTTAGCACACAGGGAGCACTACAGAGAAATATTTTTACTACTGCAGTATAGTGGTGTTTCAGATTGCATGTGCAAATGCTTACAGAAACTCAGGGGCAGCCATGGAATTGACCCCAAAGGAAGCATTTTGAAAGCAATTGTGGCTAACCCTTTATCTTGAGAAGGGAAATGGAACGAAAACTATATCTTGCGACAGGAATTAATATAGCATCAGTAAGACAGAACTTTATCTGCTTTTGTTTAGACATGTAGGTGGCCATGAATCTTTCAGGAGGCTTTTTGCAGAGACTCTAACACAAACAATCTGAGAAAACTACTTGGGCAATGGCTGCACAGGATGTGAGCAAGCCCTAAAGCAGTTCAAGATGAGAGAAAAAGAGAAATAGGTGTGTGTGTGTGTGTGTTCCTCATGAAAACCCGTCTGCATTTTAGTATTTCTCCTAGTATACATATTTTCATATGTCATTTTGTCTGATATACACATTCTGATGAACAAGTTTACTTTAATATAACGTGGTTTTCTATGTTGTTTTCACTAATTTATGCACTTTTGTGGACATTTTACCCCAGCATATGCTGCTGCTTCTTTTTTGGCAGGAGAACTGCACTGCAAAACTCAATTTTGAAGAATAGCTAGGTTTTAGTTCTCGTACTGTTTTGGTTGTAACCTAGGTTTGCCTTTAAAATGAGTTGAATCAAATTTCTTCCCCGACCCCTAGGACTGGAGGGGCAGTTGAATATAATTTCAACATTGCTAATGGGATGTTCTCCACCACATCCAGGGGCAACAGTCTAATTGTGGGGTGCAAGACAACTTACCTGGCACACATAGCTCTGACCCTCCAACAGAAGTATAGAGCCAAGGGGCTTAGGAAGAATAAATAGCCAGGGGGCTGCTGCAGCTTTTCCCAACATCTGCCGCCAGAAGCAGGGGACACACTCTGTCAGATGCAGGGCTGGGAAACATTTGGCCCTCCGGATGTTGCTGGACTACAACTCCCATCATCCCTGATCACTGGCCACACTAGTTGTGGCAGATGGAATTGGAAATCCAGCAACCTTTGGAGGGCCAAAGGTTCCCCAGCCCTGTTTAATGTTATAGCCGTGTGTGTGTGTGTGTGTGTGCGTGCGCGCGCGCTAGGTTCCATTTTAGGTAAAATTATCTGCTTCATGCACTTGCTAGCATTTCTTCCCCTTCCCAACTGTGAAAAGTGTTTATATTTATGTAATAATCCATACCTGAGGCTCATGCTGAGTAAGTGTTATGCTGAGCCTGGCTGATAATGATTAATACGCAGTTTAAGACTCCTTTGGTCCTGCTGGAGGAAGTGCCACTGCAGTTGGGTGAGATGCTAAAACTTTGCTTGTCCTGTTTGTAGAAATAACAGGCAGCTGGCCAGAGTTCACATTGCTACACTACAATGGAAGGCCATGCTCTCATCAGCAATGATTCATGCATGGTATATATTTGGCCACTGTTTTGCACATTTATCCTGAGATGCTATACACCAGGGATGCGGAACTGTGGCCTTCCACATGTTTCTGGACACATTTATCCCATGGTTCAACATTCCAACCCCATGCTGCTCTTTCATTTAGAGGCAATCCAAGCTGTTTGAGTAGCAGTCAACCCCAAAGGGCAGCTATAGCCATTTGGGGAAGTCCACTCTAACCCTAAGTTTCAAGATACCTTCAGTTACATGTGTACCAAATTCCTGCTTTCTGGTTAGCATGAAACTAGCTTAAGCAGTTTTCACCTTGGGCATTTTGGAAATAATGGGTTGTATTAAACTAAGTTGTACTCAGAGAAGTTCTACCCATTGAAATTAATGAACCTAAGTTATTCATGTCCATTAACTTCACTGGTTCTACTAGCATGAACAGAACTAGCATCAAATGCCACCCAGTCTCAAGGAACTTGTGTGCCTCTAGTTGTTGCTAGACTTCAACTCCCGTTATCCCTGACCATTGGCCATGTTGGCTATTGGGAGCTGGAGGCCAACATGATTGGGAAGGTCACAGGTTCCCCATCTTTGGTACACACACTCACCTAACTGAAATAAGTCCCAACAGGGCTTACATCTGAGTGTGTGTATATAGGTTTCTGCATTATGGGTCTAATCACATGGGCTGCATAACATGGAAGATATAATGATAGTTGATAGTATCATGATTATTGATTGTTTTATTTATCACCATTGCTAGCCCTTTTCACATGGTCACCACATATGCTGTATACTTGGAGGGTAGGGGAATTGCACCCACTGCTCCCACATCTTATCACCACACATCTGTAGGCTATGACACAGAACCGATGAATGTGTGGACATTGGGAGCAGGGACAGAATGTGCAATCTCCTGGACTTTCTGTGCAGTGGTGGCTGGTGCCTGTGGGGACTGGCTGAGAGGAAAATGGGGAGATCAATAGCAGGAGGTGCTAAAGCAGGCAGAGCCATTTGTCCCCAGGTTTGTCTCCATGCTCCTTCCTGCTAAGTTATACAAAACCAAAGCTGTGGGCACACCCACACCACTTTTCAAGTACATTCAACACACATTCAAAGCACATGGCCCCCTCAAAGAATCCTGGGAACTGTAGTTTGTTAAGGGACCTGGGACATAGGAATCTGTGAATGGGAATCTGCAGTTCTAAGTATTTCTGTAGGAAAAGTTATGTGCTTTAAATGTGCATTGAATGCATGGTGTGTATCTACCCTGAGATTGAAGAGAAGGCAGCAAACAGCCAGGACCACCCCCATGACTGATAGTAAGAAGGCAAGTAGGTCAGGGCTGGTTGAAGAAAACTGGATGCTGGTGGAGCAGTGCTTTGGATGCCCTAATGGGCCAACCTCCACAGCTTCCAAGTGTTCAGCCCACATGTGAAAAAGGGAACAGAATATGAGTTTTATAGAGTAGCATAGACAGAAAGAAAGATGGTAGGTTGTTGTCTAAAGTCTAAATGTTTGCAAGGGAGGGAGGGAGGGAGGGAAGGAGGAAGGAAGGATGGAAGGAGAGATGAAATGTAACAATGGTTGAATGTAAGTCAACACATTCAGAGTATGGTCTGAAGGCACACAAGGCCACCAACTTGCCAAAGCCAAGCAGGTCTGAGCCTGCTCAGTGCCTGGATGAGTGATCACATATACCTTCAAACTACTTGTATGCCATCTTAGGTTCCATGACTGAAGAAAGATGAGATACAAACTCAAGGAAATAACATTAAAAACAAATAATCAATATTCAAGTTTCATGGAAAACTAAAGGATTATGCAGTTGGATTTCCTGAATTTTGAGGAGGGCCTTGAAGGACAAGAATGAGGTGGAACCACCAAACTCCTCAGAGGGAGAGTTCCAAGCATGGGGGACACTGAGGTATGTAGTTGCTTAAGGAAGCAGGAGTCATTTGACTAGTTGTGAGTGTTAAGGGGTCTGAAAATCATAGGCAAGCATACGAAACAGAAATAAGAAGAGAAAACTGTGATGGTCCATATTTCCCATTATAGCTCTAGCTGTGAACTTTGCTCCTTCAACTCTATTTCTCCTTAGGTAATTCAGTAGGGATCAATCTATGTTACAGGATAATGAAACAGCAAACAGGAGGATTAGTTCCAGACATCTGGTCCATGCCAAGAATAATAGGTCCCCAAGGATTGACTTTCTTCACTGCAACAGGATTCATCAGATGTGCAACAGCAATTATATGAAATATAATCATTGAACTTGGCCACGCCATATTGGCTGCTCTTGCTGCCTTGCTGAAACAAAGGCTGCTGGGGGGGGGGGGGCTTCTGTGTTGCCACTTCAGGATTTCCCACCCCAAGCATTTGCACGTGTTTGCTTCAGCTGTCTGTAAAGGAATTTGTTCACAAAGTATAGAAACTGAGAACGAAATTATGTAACTACCACTATTTTACAAAACAAAATAGAGGCGGTGTTATATAACATCCTTATTTTCAAAGGAAGGATCGCATAGAGTTCTTCCCTTCCCACCCGCACTATGGCACTTTTCTAAAATCTCTTGTTTGTTCTCTTCTTACTTTACAATATCTTGCCTTGCAATGGCTTTGTTTTTTGTTTTACTTGTTTGTTTGTTTTGAAAAAGAGAATCTGCTTGTAATTGCTTCATGGATGCAAGGATTTTCTGCATTCACCACTGGTCAACAGTGATGGTCCTGTCATTCCAAGAATCCTTTTTGGGGGATGGGGAGTGAGGTGCAGTATTTCAGGTTTTGTAGAATGTGATAAATATGGGCACCAGGCACCCAGCTGCTGTATCCCCTGACCAAATGAATGAGATATACATTTGGAGCTGTAGAGGTTGGAGGTGGGTTTCTGAAAAGAGATGCCAACCCACAGCCTATTGGGAATGCTGTTTAGTGCAGAGTTCTTCAACCTCAAGTCTCCCGATGTTGCTGGAGTACAACTCCCATCATCCCTGACCATTGACTAACACTGGTCTAGTACTGCGACCACTTGGACCACTGCATTTCAGTATGAACAGCTGTCATATCTATGATGGGTGACCTCAGTCTTCACCGGCAATGAAAACAAACTTATGCTCCTTCCAGGCTCTAGGGATTCATAGTAACACATACTTATGCATCTGTCACGCCATGAAACAACAACAATGAACAAGCCCTGACAATCAGGTAACTTCATGTTAGAGCACACAGAAGGTCGAAGCTTCAACCCTAACATCTTCAGGTAAGGCTGGAAAAGTCCCATATCTGAAACTCTGGTGACCTACTGCCAGTTGGAGAAGATAATGAACTAGCTGGAAGTTGGCTTCATGGTCCTGGCCTTGAGCTGAGACTAGGAGGAAGAAGAGCCAGCTGAGCACAAGGCTGCTGAACCACCAGCTGCAGAAGTGAACTAGGTCCCTAATGCTGATGGTTCAAAGCCAAGAGATCTTGAGCCTGGTGTTCTGGAGATCCCAAACCAGGACTCTGACAGATGCCATCCTCCCAGCCTGACTCAGGAGATGAATGGAGGGCATCCTGTATCGCTATGCCTGCCCAACTATGCAGGGAGCTCATCAGGTGGGAGTCCAGAGAAAGGTAAATAAAAGCTCATCTTCAGGCCATGGCTGGACCTTTATAAACCACAGTATCCAGACCAAGGGAGTTGAGCTTGGCAAGGAGGAGAAAGAGAAGCAAGTTGCTTGTGTGGAACTGTCCATGGTGTTGTATTGACCCAACGGATACATGGAACAGTGGGGAAAGGAGGACAGCAAGTGTCAACCCAGCCCCCTACTTTCTATATATTTGATTGACAGGAACTTTGAGGGGGGGGTTATTTAAAAAACACCGTACATAAACTTTTCCATTTCCTCAGAGTTTAGGAAGGTGTCCAGGAAGATACTTTTTTAAAAAACAAAAACCCTCCAATTTTCTTTTGTTCAATGTCTAGCATCAAGTTGTCAGTGCTTACAAAGTCTCTTTTTATAAAAGGCTACAGCTGGAACTTTCAGGGGGAAATGCAACACCATTTATTTCAGGGATAAGGGAAAACGCAGCAGACATTGCCTAGACTTGGAACACGGCATTCATTTGTCAATACGTATCAATCCTGCTAACAATCATGACTCCAAGCCAGCTTGTAACAGACTTAGTGTGATAAGAGGGAACACAGTACGGATTTCTTGGCTTCTCTCCATCCCATAGTTTCCTAGGCAGGATAAGTTTAAGTGACTTTTGGAAGCACTGCAGTGAGCTGTGAATGATGGATGAAATGAAAAATCTTTGCTCAGTGCACAGAGAGTAGAGGCGACGCTCGCCAAATCCCTTCTCTGCTGTGTCACTTATTATCTAGACACTTGATATGTGTCTTCGTGCGAGACACATCCCCCCGAATCCCCAGCAAGCACTACCTTTTCAAAAAAAGAAAAAGAAAAAAGAGGGAATATTTAAATGTAGTTTTCCCCTCTGATACTTCTGCATCATTTATTAATGTGCTTCCCTTGCTATTCTCTGCCTATTTTGGTGACCTTACTAGCTACAGAGGCATTATGTACACAAGGATCAAACTGTTGGCTACAGTTTGCTTTTGGAAAAAGATTAAGAGCACTTGAAAAGTAAGCCAGGAGATGTTTATGAGTTTTCATACCATTGCATACACAACAGATCAACAAGACAGTGTGTTCTGCAATGAGTACAATCAGAAACAAATACGAGGATTATTTGTGTGTGAAATCTGGCCCTTTACTTCCACAGAGGTTCCCACTTTTCTACCCCATAGTCTTGGATATCCACATCCATGTTATAGGAAATCTTGGAAATTGCTGGAAATTGGATGTGCATCCTAATGTGGGATTATTTTCAGTAGGATACATATTTCAATGGAGAGCCTGCCTCTCCATTGACTTTCCGTGGGATGTGCATCAACATGCAGATTGAAGCATGGCTGCTATCCATTACTTCTGGGAAGCATGTCAAAGTACACATCTAAATACAGGTGTTCTCACTTGCTTTCACTGGGGTGCATCACATTTCTAGCTTTTTATCATTCCCCCCCCAAAAAAGAAAGCCCTTGGGGAAAGCTAGCCAGATAGAATTGGTGGTTTCTGGTTAATTTTCAGATCAGAAATTGAATCTTCCAAAGTATCATACCATTTTTAATCAGGACTCTGTGCCAATCCACAAAAAATTGAATGTCTGGATAAGCCAACACATAGACATCACTAGAGACAGATATGTCAACCCATAAATAATAATTTGGAACAAAGATACTTTACATATACAGTGGTTACAGACGCTTCAGGTTACAGACTCCGCTAACCCAGAAATAGTACCTCGGGTTAAGAACTTTGCTTCAGGATGAGAACAGAAATTGCATGTCAGCAGTGCGGCGGCAGCGGGAGGCCCCATTAGCTAAAGTGGTGCTTCAGGTTAAGAACAGTTTCAGGTTAAGAACGGACCTCCGGAACAAATTAAGTTCTTAACCCGAGGTACCACTGTATGGACAACAGTCATCAGATGTTGAGTAAATCAGCAATGGACACACATTTGTGAGCCAGACTTTAGTCTCCTTTCAGAACAAACTGGGGAGGGGAAATGCAAAGAGGCATTTTGTTGGTGAAGCTAAGATTTTTAACACTAGGGAGGAATTGCTGGAGCTGATGCCAAAAAGTTAAAACTGTCCAGTGACCCAAGCTATTCTCAGGCACAAACCAAGGGTTGGCCAGATTTGCCTGTTTCTGCACAAAACAGGTGCGCTGAGACCAGAGACATAGCTTTCTGCTGAGCTGTTTGAATTACACGGGGCATCTACTACAGTTACCCTTGTGTCTCATTCTGATTTGAATCAGGATCTAAATTAGGTTCAAAACAATCAGCTTTAGTGCTGAAAACTGGTGATTTCAATCAAGAATGTAGTGGAAAGAAGTAAAACAAATAAAAATGATAGACTTAGCCAGCTGTTCTATTTCTCCCTTTTTAAATCTCATAATCACCCATTATTGTCTTCTAAAAAGTCAGATGCCTTTGATTTTCTTTTCTTTCCTTTTTTTAAAAAAAAGATCATCTATGATTTCCAAAAAACAAAACACACACCCCCAACAAAGTATATGTTGTCAACAGTGCTATGTACAAAGGGTAAGGTTCCTGGATCAAAAATTCATAAAAAGGAGGCCCTGTTGCATTTACAGTGCTCAGAAATAAGAGGCATTCACCAATGTCCCATAAAAAACTGTGGTGTTCCACAGTAAGATCTGTTTGTTCTTGAGGGAGGGGAACAGGAGGGAAGGGAAGTGTTTCTTATATCACTACTTTCAGCAGCATTGCTACTATGAGATGTGTGATGTTTACCACCTGCAGGCTTACGGAGCAGAGGTAGCAGAACACCTAGAAGCACTTATCATTTACACTTATCATTTGACAACCTAAAGGTTGTCTAACCTGCTATTAGACAAGCTAATCTACGCAAAGAATAATAAAGAGAAGAGAGATAGAAGAATACAAGGTCCTCTCTCACAGATATGTCTTTAACTTTTGCCCCATTCAGAAAAAAGATGTGTTCTCTAACTATCCATCCATCAGTTGTGCCAGCAAACATTTCTCATAACAGCCCGATATTCAGTCCAGGTTAATATCCATTTATTCCTCCTTCTGCTGATGTTTTCCCAGTGTTCAGTCCAGGCAGCACAGATTCATTACTTTTCCTTCCCATCCAAGAAGTCTAATAGAGATTCCCCAATTTTAACTATAAATAAGTGTCAGCCATAATACTGATCCAGTCCAACCTCACAACTTCCAGGCTAACCCCCCCCCCATGAATTTCTTTGCGGTGTTTATATAATATAACAATATTCCACTTCCATTTCCAGTTGCCATAGTTTTCCATCCTTATCTTTTAGAAAGAAGCTGCTATTATAGCCTATCAGTAATCACTGATCATTTCCTCTTATCACGCCAAACGATTAACTACCAACAAGAGTCAAGCTGGGAGGTGATGATAAGCCAATCACATATTGGCTATCTCTTGTCAAGTGCCTGCTTTCCTCACTACCACCACCCTCTCCAGGTATCAGTTATCATGTAAATTAAGCATGTGGATTCGGGGCACAAATCAACACATCTGTCATCCTAGCATCTCTTTGCAAATGTAGTCATCTAATGAAAAAATAGCATGCCCAGGGAGAATGCTCTTGTCAGTTTCCATACTGTCTACTGCTAATCAAGGCCATTTGGCAATGAGAATACCAGCCCCCACAAGAGATGGCAAAAAGGCAGAAAATAGCCTGGGACATGATACATTTTGGCACCTGAGAAACACAAAATGGGTGCTCCCCCACCAGAGAAGAAGGGGGTGAGTGAATATCTACATCTGGAACAATGGAGGCAATAAAGATCTACGGGAACAAGGAGGGAATCAAATCAATTGGGAATTAAAGGGGAGCTCCCACCATTTCTTCCCTACAGCCAGTGTGGTGTAGTGGTTAAGAGCGGTAGTCTCCTAATCTGGGGAACCGGGTTCGCGTCTCCGCTCCTCCACATGCAGCTGCTGGGTGACCTTGGGCCAGTCACACTTCTGTGAAGTCTCTCAGCCCCACTCACCTCACAGAGTGTTTGTTGTGGGGGAGGAAGGGAAAGGAGAATGTTAGCCGCTTTGAGACTCCTTAAAGGGAGTGAAAGGCGGGATATCAAATCCAAACTCTTCTTCTTCTTCTTCCCTAGAGTTGGGAGGAGGGATTGGGTGCCAAAGAGGAGACAGATCCAGCCTCCAAGGAGTGCACCACAGCCGTTGCTGCCACTGTGGCAGCAGTAGCAACGGTAGGTGATGCATTCATAGAATCACAGAACTGTAGAGCTGGAAGGGACTCCAAGAGTCATCTAGTACAACCCCCTGCTATGAAGGAATCTCAGCTAAAGCATCCATGATTACCCAACCTCTGCTTTAAACCCTCCAAGGAAGGAGAGTCCACCAACTTCTGAGGGAGTCTGTTCTGCTGTCAAACGGCTCTGACCGTCAGAAAGCTCTTCCTGGTGTTTAGCCTAATCTCCTTTCTTCTAACTTGAAGCTTGGAGGCCAGATCTGCTGTCCCTGTGCCTCTCGCCACCCAAGGCTGCAGCCTCACCTTGCTGCATGGGTGGGTTGGCCCTGCCTGGGCATAAGGTACCCACCAGAATGAAACTTAAAGATGTAAAAAAGTCTGAGTGTATGCTTTGCATACACTCCAAGCAGCCTGAAAAAAGAATTAAAAAATACATGAGAGTTGTATGTTGTATGGCCTAGGATGACTCCAGGGGTCCAGAAGGTTAGGCCTGGGTATCCCCCAGAAGTCTGAACTTTCCTACCCTGATATAGAGCCTAAGGACCAGTAGCATCATCATGTTACTGTTCCTGTCCAAACACAGCAACAAGTCCTGCCTAGAAGCGGGTAGCCCCACCCCTGTATTTGTAGAATCTAAAGCTGAATGAGCAAATTCATTAGAACACCTTATATAAAACATCTCTCTGTTTTTAAGGGCCTAGACCCATCAATCATGAAAGGGAAGCAGACCTTAGAGGAAGGCTGAAAGTTCCCATCAGAACATCCAATTTCTGGATTAGATATAATGAATGTTTGCCAGGAGTCAGGCAAGGGCTGGGCTGGATAGGCAGACTTATTTACCAAAATCATTTGAATACACTGCAGAAAACCCCGTTCTGTCTCTACATGTCCAATTCGCGAACAGAGAAGAAGGCTGAAATCCACTGAATAAATTACCTGTTGTTAATTAATTATTCACCCAGCTCTAGTCATTGTCTCCGGATCAGTGAACTATAATTTGTAGCTTAATCATGGATGGCTGTAATATATGTAAATTCTGTACCCATAAACTATTCAGCTTGGGCAGTGAAGGATGGAAAATGCTTTGAGTTAGCAGAGAATCGGAGGAAGCTTGAGCAGTAAAGCATGCAGCAACATTTGCGAGCCACATAATTGGAGTCCCTTGAAGTAAACTGTTAGGCTGGAGCGCTGCTAAAATTAAACTGATATTTATTTACATGCTGGCCAAATAGATCTCTATTGGAGGGGGAAGCAAAATGAGGGTCAGTACTTTACAAGGATTCCCCCCCAAAGCCACAATGGCCATCTATGAACTTTGCACATAGAGATGCATTGTGACCTCTCTGCCCACAGTTCCTGTCCATGCCCAACATCAGCACATGACATTAGCACAAAGCTGTTAGCACACAGTGCTCCAGCATTGCCCTCAAGCCCTCTGTTTTGCACTGAGCAGGTAGGAATGGTTTTATCTGTCAATCCTGGTTTCTTCCAGTTTCTCATTTTTCCAGTCTTATGTTCCGTTCTCTGTATTTCTAGATAAGTATGCAAGTCCTCATGAAATTTCATCAACATTTAGTACAGATTGCTCCTAATACACACACTTTTGCCTAAAGTGCACATTTTTTTGCAAAGCAATGTTCCCCAATAGAATCCATTTCTTTGCATGTTATTTTCACTAACATGTGCATTTTTATGAACATTTTGCCCTAGTTATGCATTTTTATGAACATTTTGCCCTAGTTTTGCACATTACTTGGCTGGAAAACTGAAGTGCAAAATTTGGAGAAGTGCAGATGCTGAAAGGTGGCTATGTTTCCGTTCATGTATTTGTTACAGGAAGTGTGACTTTGGGTAGGTTTCCTGCTCAGAGCTTTTTGGAAGTATTTATCAGTATGTAAATGTTTCTAAATAAATGAATCAAGTTTCCATCCCATCACTATGTTCAAGAAGTACTGCCAGCTCTAATTTCTTACAGTGCTCTGGCTGCATTGCTCTGGTGCAGGGTGGTGGACCTCAGGCCCAGGCCCTCTCTGTCTGGCCCTCAAGAAAATCTCTTTAGGCTGCACACCTATTCAGTCATACCCCTCACCTGACTTCCTTGACATCCTCCTTGAGTGTTTTTGTTTGGCTGGAATGCGCCCTTGAACTCTGATAATGCCTCTCACCTGCCTGGATGGAAGATAGAGAAGGGCATGTGGATTTGTGTCAACTGCTGCTGACTAAAATTGAAGCTAGGCCATAGGACAGCCATTTTGTGACTGGCACCCACAGCACTTTCTCAGAATTCCAAATGTGCCAACTCTCGTTGACAATCCTTGCGCTACACAAAGTGCCAATGTAGATTACCATTTAAGCGCATTGATGCCCTCGCTGTATGGTAAAACTGACAGGGTGGCAAAGATGACCAAGTTACCCAAGTTAGATCACCTGCTGGCAGCACCCAATCGTGTGACTTTTCTGCCTAAGGAACCCAGCACCATATTGTTATACTCTAGGGGAATTTAATTAACACTTTCTCATTATTAATGCTCTATTGTTGCCCTATTGAAACCAATTAGGAAATCCCATTTCCCCCCTCCCTTCCACTCTCATAAAAAGAAGCCCATTAAGCTAATCTAGATGCCCTAATCTTTGATAGCCAACTGTGGGGAAAGTAGCATGATGCACGATCTTGACCTTTACCAATACTGTATATTTTGATTGGCTGCCTGTTCTGCCACTTCTCGTCCATTTAGCAAAGCTGTAAACAAGGGAAAATGCTGAATGGCACAGCCTAGCAAATTGCAGAATGTTGAAAAGGTCAAAATAGCACAGCAGAATGTTACTATCCTGTAATTTACAGAGTATATGAGCCATTCACATTCTAATAACTCATTCTCATGACAAGCCCAGCAAAAAGACCATAAAAGTCACAGTGTGAATCCATTTCAAAAGTTGGATCTTTTCTTTTCTTTTCTTTTTCTAATAAGGGTGAGAATGGGATGCAAACTTAACCCAGTTTTAATTTCTGTTCCTCCCTCTAGCACCTAAATGCAAACCTCCACCCCACCCGCAGCAATGCCTCAAATAACACCTCATAAAAATGAACGTTGGCAAGTTCTCAAAGCCTAGCCATGAGCAAGAAATACATTTCAGCCGATATCATTTTCTATTTGTTGTTTTCTGAAAACAGGTTGAATTGCAAATCGTTCAAGTGCATTCATTAATGTAAAACAGAAAACCTATTGCGTTGGCAATGGGAAAACTTTTCCACCAATAGACTTCTCTCCCCTCCGCCCCCATAATCAAGTCAAGTCTGCCAGTTTTCTGGGAGCTTCCCAGGGACCTGTGTGTGTTAACCTTTAAATGACTTCAGGCAGAAAGGATACATGTTTCTCACCATCATTGACACCACTGGTTCTATACAATAGGGGCTGTGATACTGATATAACCACATTCCAGGTACTACTTCAAAGTTATGTGGGGGAAAGACAAGCATTTCTCAGTAGCAATATACCCTGGATTGGGTGTGGGATTAGAAGGGCCTTTAGTCTTTTGACCCAGCAAAGCTCAACTGCCACAATGGGGGCTTGCCAGGCCCATGCAGAGCTTGTTTGAGGCCCAGGGTGGGAGTCTTGCTATAATAAAGTTATAAACACAAACAGAAAAAGCAGGCAGTCCCTAATGGGGCCCCTGGTCCTCCAAGGCCTGAGACAAGTGCATGCAGCTGCCCTCCCCCTCTCCCCGGCCTGCTGCTTGCTTTTGGATTTTGAAGTTTTGTCTCATCGATATACACATTTTTGTAATCAGGGTCTCCTAACGTCATGCAGTATTATGTGGATTTTCATGCAGACTTCCCCTCAATATATGCACTACATGCACATTTTCTGATTGGAGACTTTCACTGCAGTTTTGAAGGATGCTTGTGTATCAGTTCATGTACTATTTTGGGAGGTGTGAAGACAGGTATGTTCACATTGAAATGCAAACTGAAGCAATTTCCCCCTCTCACTTCTGCAGAGCTCCCTTGTTTGCCAGGAAGGGAGCTTGTTCCAGGTTTTTCCCCTGGCAGAAGAAGGTGCCCTTCTTTCTGGGGAAACTCAGTCAATGAATGTCAGATGTCCTGACCTGGGAAGCATGGCTACATGAATCTGGAACTGTTGAGGGAGAAGCAATAGGTGGATATTCTGGAGAAATACAAGGCGTAGGGACCTTGAGGAATCATTCAGTGGCATAGCATGGGTTGTCAGCACCCGGGGCAAGGCAAGTAATTTGCACCCCCTAACCCGTGGATTTTAGTAGGGGCAGAGAGCTGCGAGTGCGTGCGCCCCCCCCCCCATGTTGCGCCCGGTGCGGCCGGCCCCCCCTGCACCCCCCACGCTACGCCACTGGAATCATTCTCTGGGGCTGTGCCCCAGTCAGAGAAGAACCACCTGTCACCACCAGCATCAATAATCATCATCATTACCCATTTGATTAAAGTGACATACATGGTTCTCCCTTTCTCCATATTATCCTCACAACAACCATATGAGGTAGGTTAGACTCAAGGGCAGTAACTGGCCCAAAGTCATATTAATGGCTGAGTGAGGATTTGAACCCTCATTTCCCTATAGTCCAACACTCTAACCCAGCCTTTCTCAACCTTGGGTTCCCAGATGTTGTTGGACTACAGCTCCCATGATCCCTGACCACTGGTCCTGCTGGCTAGGGATATTGGGGACCCAAGGTTGAGAAAGGCTGTTCTAACCACTACACATGCAAGTTCTCTTAGAATAGAGAACTTGTACTACAGCTCATTACCCTGAAAGAAGGTAGCGGTGAAGTCACAGTTTTCCGTGAACAGTCTATAAGTGCTCCTGAGTGTTACTGGAATAAATATATTCAGTGCTTTTTTCTGGGGGGGGGGTGCAGGTGTATGCATACCCCTAAACATTTTGTGAATCTAAGTTTGGCCTCATTGAGGGGCCATATTTCAATATGAGGAGGAAAATGAGAGTACCCCTAAATATATTTTTTTTAAGAAAAAAAGCACTGAATATATTTAATTGTTAGCAAACCCCATAGCCCTCTTTGAAGTGTGACAATAGATACTGGGGAGTTTAAGATACCCTCCTTCTGGGTTACCTTTGATCTAAGCCAACAGAGCTGTTTTTACATTTTTACTGGGAACAAATACTAATGAATTGGTAAGAGCAGGATTGATCCCAATGCTGCTACACTCAGCAATGAATTTTCCCTGGCTCCAACTAGGCTCCAAAGGAAATCTTTCACCTCCTTATCAAAGTGTTGGAGAGCCCAGCCATGTCCATAATGGAATCAGATCTTTAGGACTGCAAGCTTTGAGCAAATCAATCAAGGCTGATGCTTTGATTTAAGCACACTTTAAGGAACTTTCCAAACGAATAATGGACTATCTAAATATTTTATCTATAGGAAAATAGCTTGGGGAAGTTAGCAGAATTGTTCGTATATTGGAAATTCTTTTATTTTTTAAAATTAGTTTACATTTTTAGCATTAAGTTTTCTGATATGTTTTGCAGGAAGTTATTAATAAATGGAACAAATGGGTGAATAAAATTCTGGGAATTGCTCAGTATGTCAGACCAAATGCTGGTCAATGAAACAAAGGCTGAATTTTTAAAAAACCTCAATTCTAAGAATGTGAAAGTGTTAACAAATGCAGAAGAGAAGGATGTTTACTTCAGATAAGACTAAGATGCTTTACAAAGTAAAATAAGTTCAAATGGTACATAGAGGAATGCGCTTTTAATCAATCAAATTTATCATCCATAGTGATGGCAGTGGCAATAAAATCATAGACAAGACTAAACAAAAACAAAAACCCACAAATGTAGTGAATGCAAAGCAGAAGAACAGGTGAAATGGTTGGGCAGAAGCCACCAGGAACAGAAAAGCTGTTCCAGTGGCAGAGCATCAGCTTTTCACATGGAAGATTCCAGGTTCAATCCCCAGCTTCCCCAGGAAGGGCTGGGAGACATCTCTGTCTGAAACCCAGGTGAGCTGCTGGGCAGTCATTGTGGTCAGCACTGAGTTATATGGACCAATGGCCTGATGGTATAAAGCCACTCATTGTCTTAGGTTAGCTCAAGCATAGGAGAAATGGAAAGGGTGTTACCAAGGCTGGTTGGTTGGCACCCGTCTGTCTCGGGAGTCAATGGAAGAGTGCATCTTTGCTGGGTCCCCAACCAGTGGTAGATTTTGTCCTTTGAGACTGATTGGGCATACAAAGGAGTCCAGTGGTAAGTGGAGCCAGAGCCAATGACAGGCAGAGCTAATTCGAGTTTGTCTCCATCATCCTCCCTGCTGAATTCTTGAAGAGTTAGTTGACAGCCAGTGCCACTCTCTGGACTGATTATAAGTACAGGTGGAAAGCAGACTGAAATTGGTGGGCAATGCCCCATTTACTCTAATAAATCTGCCTCAACTGGCCCCAACAACTGCCCACAGTTGCCACCTGTTGTGACCAAGTCTGCCTAGTAATACTTTTCATATTGTTACACCCACTGAGATCCTGTAGGATGGAGCACCCTGACAATCACACATCTGTTAATACTCTTTCCTGTCTTACCAAGGCAAAATGAGTTTGCAGTAATGTGTCTATTGTCAAAGGACTATGTGATCTTTCTAAAATAACTGTGAGACAGAACTTATGAATGTGAGATTGGCTGTCCTCTTGGGATTAACTTATTGTCTGCCTTAGCATGGCAAAAGGAAATTAATATGATTTGGAGAATCTTCTTCATTTTGTAGCTCTCTTGAAATCTTATTCTAAATTTCGAGCACCGTAAAATGGGAGCTGGGGAGAGAAAATATGTGAAAAGCAACTCCAGCTTTCAGTTTCTGTCTCAGTTTGACAGGATTGTTTTGATCTTTGTCATCATATAAAGGAATGGAAGAAAATGCTTCTTAGTAAGAACAAAGCCAACTTTAGGTATTATCTGAAGTCTAGAGACTGCAATTAGGTCAGATAACTAGTTGGACTTACTGAAGAGCCTGCTTAGATTCCATTTATTTTGTATGTTCCTTGTTCCAAGTACAGCAGCAGGGATCATTCTGTTCCTAACTCAAGAGTTACTTCTGTTAGTGTTGAAGCCTACCAAGAGGAAGACAGGCGGAGGTGTTGCTTAGCAACCTAACAGAGTGACATGATGTTAGCTGAGGTAGGGTGTGCCCTCATTGGTTGTGTCATTCTGAGGGAGTTTTATGCAACAGAGCACTAGGGGGTTCAGCCTCCTCCTGGGCTACATTGCTCCCTGGGGCTGCTTCACATCCTCAAGGGCTGCCCACTTTTGCCTTGTTACCCACCAACTTTGGCCCCTGGTCTCACCCAACCCCAGTATGTGACCCGTGGAATGTTGGGTTGGGAAAAGTTCCCTTCTCCTGTCATTAACTCCACTGTGCATTGTATGAAGAAGCCCAATCTTTTGTCTGTCCTGGTTCTCCTGCAAAATATTTTCTTTAGATGACTTACTTACTAGTGATATGGGAGAGAAAGGAAAACCCATCTTTCTCTCTCTCCACTTTTTCCATAACTGAATAATTGTCTATCATGCCCCTACCCTGAGTACTGTTAAGAATACATCATTTTACAAGCATGTTTGCTCCATGCACAGTAAGAACAGGCTGTTACATGTGCCATTTCAGACACCTGTGACACCATCCATCATCTTCTCCAAGGACCCACAGGCCCGTTGTCTTAAATAGCCAGTTAGCAGAGTTCCTTGACACTACGCAAACCCATTTTCTGCAGCTGTTGTGGCAATAAATTCCACCCTTATAAATGAGAGCACTGCAAATTGACTTGCATGTAGTAATGCCGGCAATAAACTTTTCTGGCTTTATTCATTTTCTCCAGACTGTTATCCCCCCCAAAATGCAACTTACCCAGCTGGACATCTATCATGCTCGTCTGGTTCTCCATAGGGTACATAGGCTGAGGAGGCCTCTTAGTGACTAAGGCTAGAAGAGAAAAATGAGACAAAAGAGGGATGAAGAAAACTTCAGACAAATGGCAGAATAAGGAAAACAGCTGTCACAAATGGCTGCATTTTTGTAGTCTTGGTGCAACAAACATTTATTATATTTATTATTTTGGTAGTGTCAGACTGCAGCAGGAATATAGGGACATAGAAATCTGCCTCATGCTGAGTCAGACCATTGGTCCACCCAGCTTAGTATTTCTGACACTGCCTGGCAGTTGCTCCCCAGAATTTCAGATAGGGGCTTCTCCTAACCCTGCCTAGAGATGCTGGCAATGGAAGCTGAGACCTTTGGCATGGGAAGTAGATGCCCAACCACTGAGCTATGGCCTTTCCCCCTAAATAAGCCCATGTGGGCAGCTAAGATTGGACAAATCTGTTAATTTAACTTCTTCAGGTTTCTATTTTTTAAAATCTTAAATTCAGTTCTTCACATTTGTGCAACAATTTGCTTTTAAAAAAATCCTCATGAAAATTTGCCAGCAGTTTAGTGCAATTTCCCCCAATTGTATTTCTGTATAACAACAACACCTTTATTGTCATTGTGCAACCTGTGTACAATGAAATTAAACGAGCCTCCCTCCCCGCCAACACTTAATCTCTTATTAAACAACACACCACCTTGCAAGTCAATTTTACTATGTTATTTTCCGTTCAACAGCCTAACAGCCCACAGATAGAAGCTATTTTTTAGCCTGTTGGTATGGCTGATTATACTTCTATATCTCCTGCCTGAGGGTAGAAGATTAAAGAGGTGATGGCCGGGGTGTGAGTCATCCCTGAGAATTTTTCTTGATCTCCTAAGGCAACGATCCCTTGTGATGTCATCTAGCGGACTCAAGGGACAGCCCATATCATGTGCTGTATTCACCACCCTCTGTAGAGTTTAGAATGGCATATACTGCCCCCCCAAGCAATTTCCCTATATAAAGCATTTTTTATTTTGTATAGCTCAAGTTCTCTTCTTCCCTTACTATCTCCTTCCATCTGCTTCCATCATTTCTAAATGGCCTTGGCCCAGTATATCTGAAGGAGTGTCTCCACTCCCATTGCTCAGCCCGGACACTGAGGTCCTCCTCTGAGGTTCTTCTGCTGGTTCCCTCACTATGAGAAGCAAAGTTACAGGGAACCAGGCAGAGGGCCTTCTCAGTAGTGGCACCCTCCCTGTGGAACACCCTCCCTTCAGATGTCAAGGAGATAAAGGACTACATAACTTTCAGAAGACACTTGAAGGCAGCCCTGTATCAGGAAGTTTTTAATGTTTTACTATGTTTTCACATAGTAAGTTGCCCAGAGTAGCTGGGGGAACCCGGCCAGATGGGTGTATTATTATTATTACTATTATAACCCCTTCTCAAAACTCCTTCCCTTCCCCCATTTTTTCTGGTCTCCCCACTTCCTTGCTCTCTGTCTCCCTAGGAGCCAATCAGCCTGAAGGGATGAAATGGGAACATGAAAATAGCCTGCTGGATCAGGCCAATGGTCCATCTAGTGCAGCATCGTGTTCTCATAGTGGCCAACCAGATGCCTGTGGGAAACCAGGAAGCAGAATATGAAGAAGAGAAGAAGAGTTTGGATTTGATATCCTGCTTTATCACTACCCTAAGGAGTCTCAAAGTGGCTAAAATTCTCCTTCCCTTCCTCCCCCACAACAAACACTCTGTGAGGTGAGTGAGGTTGAGAGACTTCAAAGAAGTGTGACTGGCCCAAGGTCACCCAGCAGCTGCATGTGGAGGAGCGGAGACGTGAACCCGGTTCACCAGATTACAAGACTACCCTCTTAACCACTAGACCATGCTGGCTCTCATATGACTGCAGGAGCCCTCTCCCCTTCTATGGTTTCCAGCGCAGCTATTTGGAACCATTGCTGCCTCCAACTGTGGAAGCAGAGCATATAGCCATCATGGCAAGTAGCCATTGATAGCCCTCTCCTTCAGGTATTTGTCTAATCTTCTTTTAAAGCCATCCAAGTTGTTGGCCATCACTGCCTCCTGGGGAAAGTAGTTCCATAGTTTAACTATCTGCTGCATGGAGAAATACTTTCTTTTATCTGACATAAATCTTCCAACATTCAACTTCAGTGGATGTTCATGAGTTCTAGTGTTATGAGAGAGGGAGAAAAACTTTCCACTTTCTCCATGCCATGTATAATTCAATAAATGTCTACCATGCCTCCTCTTGCTTGCCTTTTCTCTAAGTTAAAGGGAAGGTATTTGGCTAGCATAGATACCTGCTTCCAAAAACAGGTAAGAGATCAACCCCTGGCTTTACAGGGTTTCAAAGAGGGTGCATTGCCAGTCCTACGTGGAGATGACAGTGATAAGCATTCTGTGCAATCTCTGCCCAAAGCCCCTGCCTGAACCCAGAAAATTCAAGTGGCAGATCTAGACCCTTGGAATTATAATCACCTCACCAAGCTAAGGTGCAGACCTATAGAAGTTCTACCTTCCCCAATCCACTTCTAATAAAATAACATTCCAGTATTCATATCAGACTTTCAGAGCAGATTTTCAGTTATCTACTTCCCTACATACAAGCAGGATACATTCGGATGAAAAGTTCTGTTTTCCCAGCCAGAATAATCACGAGTGGATCTCCTAAGACTTATGTTGCTTACACGTACAATTTTATTAGAGCAAAATGGGAAATTCCATTTGTAAGAATGGAATTGGCGCAAGGCACCTCATTCCAAACTCAAAAGTGACAGTGGGCCCCTAGGAAACATCCAGCCCACTGAAACAATTAAATTACTTTTGGAATAGCTGAGGAGCAGAAAGTTGATGGCAGGAACCTAATAATCAATTTCTTTTGCTAACACACTCAGGACCTCTGAATGCTATTAGAGGAAGAAGGAAGAGCTGTCATTGCTACCTAATCATATATGGTGCTATCTCTGTTGAGAATTTTCAAAAGCTGTGGGATGGATCGTAGCACAATTCTCAAATCCTAATTTGCTTCAGCATAGATACTAAGGACTAATTTATGTGACTTAAAATTGGCTCTGGCCACGCAGAGTGTTCAATCTAGGGCACAATTCAAGATACTGGTGAATGGTTTTAAAGCCCTGAATGGCTTAGGACCAGCACTGCCAACTCCCATATCAACTTGGCTGCTTCCTAAGATCTGATGCAAAGACCCTGCTCTGTGTCCCACCTACAGTGGGAGCAACAATGGGTAGCAAGAGTTTTCTTTCCACACTCCTCTCTCCTAATCCTTTTCCCCTTTGTGCCGTGCCTTTTAGAGCTCAAGGGCTGGCACCTCTTGGTGACCATGTTCCACCCACTTTTGACCCACTCACCCACTCTCTGGCCAGGCGATCAAATTGTGGGACGATAAAAAGTTCTGGGAAATAATTGCTCAGGGAGTCTCACCCAAAGGGAAAACTGTAACCCATAGTATTTCATCTAACTTATGGTACCAACATTTCCCCCGGCTATATACAACCTCAAACATTGCTAAACCGAGCCAGTTTCCTCCTATTAAAAACGATCTATTTATGGGCTGGGATCCTGTTACCGAATCAGAATGTTTACAGCTAATTAAAACACTCAAGAATGGCAAAGCTCCCGGTGAAGATATGATTCCTCCTGAGGTGCTTAAACTAAATGCCCAGTGGTGGGCTGTTTTTTTGGCCCAACTTTTTACGGCAATAAATGATACATGCAAAATCCCAGAAAATTGGAAACTGAGCCTGGTAGCCCCCATCTATAAGAAGGGAGATCCCCAAGACCCCTCAAACTATCGCCCCATAAGTCTCCTGGACATTGTGTATAAACTCTGTACTTGCCACCTGCTAAACAAATTGGTTGACTGGGCTGACCATTCTAACTTGCTTAATCCGGAACAGGCAGGGTTTAGAAAGGGCCATAGCACAATAGGCCACTGTTTGGTATTACAGACAATGATAGATAAGTATACAAAGACACATAAGAGCAAACTTTTTGTGGCTTTTGTAGATCTCACATCCGCCTTTGACTCAGTCTGTAGGGACAAATTATGGCAAAAACTATATGACACAGATATTGATAGACGACTTCTCAAAATACTTAGAGAGTTACATACAGACACCACAGTTAAAATCAGAACTGGGATGTCAGGCAACTATACTGACCCTCTGCCACTGGGGAAAGGGATTAAACAGGGCTGTTTGTTAGCACCGTTCCTCTTTAATTTCTATATAAACGACATTGTCCAACATATGGCAAAGTATAAGTCATCAGCTCCTGCCCTGGAAGGCAAACACCTGAATATACTGCTGTATGCTGATGACATGGCGGTCATGGCACTCACTCGAAGGGGTCTACTCAGCATGCTGGAGGGGCTCGCAGCTTATTGTTCCCAAAACTCTCTAAAGATAAATTATGATAAAACAAAAATTGTGGTGTTTACTAGAGCTCGACATACATTTAGATGGTCTCTAGATGAACACAAAATTGAATAATGTCTCCTTTTTAAATATCTTGGTATCACTTTCCAAGCCACATCTAGCTGGCTTGCCCACTTCAAGACTGTAGCACTTCTAACACGTAGGGCAACTGGTGCTCTGCTCAGTTTCTTTTATTCGAGGGGAGGGCAACTGGTGATCCCGGCACTAAAAATTTTGTTGGAAAAGTGATTCCACAGATGTTATACGGAGTAGAACTCTGGGGTTGGAATCAGAAGCTGTTAGAACGGCTTGAAATCTTCCAAAATTTTTATCTCAGAAGAATTCTAGGCCTCCCTCAGAGTACTCCGGCAGCTCTCCTAAGAGTGGAAGTAGGATTACCTTCTGTGTCTGCCAGGGCCCACTTAAGATTCCTGCGCTTTTTCACCAACCTCAGAGATGCCCCGAACACCTTATTGGCTAAACAAGCCTTTATATCATTACAAAATAATACCACTTGGCATAAAAGCCTACTAGACATTCTATCCAGATACAACCTACCTGAGTTTAACACTCTCAAATTGTGGAGCCCTGATAAAGTTCGGGAATGGATCTTTGAAAAAGACGCCTTTTTGGACTCCACCAAGATAAAAAACTCAGGGTTTTCGTACTGGTTCCCCCGAGTAAAAGCAGTCAAAATCTGTGCCAACTACTTGGTGGATATCACCGATCCCATCCTTCAGAGAGCTTTCACTATGGCACGGTTTCAAACATTGCCAACTGCCTACCTGACCGGTAGATACACAAAAACCCCAGTAGAACATCGTTTATGTCCTTGCCATATGAAAATTAAAGAGGATCTTACACATTACTTCCTCTATTGCCCCATTTACTCGGGGTTTAGAGACGCATTGCTGCAAATTATACCCAACTCTATAACCAGTCCTGAAGATAGAGTAAAATTTTTGTTAGTTGATGCAAACCCACGCATTACCCATGTGGTAGCAGTCTTTGTGATGAAGGCCATGAAAGCCAGGGAAAGATTTATAGATGACAATGTAAAGACCCCTTCACAGTCTGTTTAACTCGCTGCTTGTTTTCCCTCCTTTTCTATCTTGTGGGAAGAAGGTTTTGTTGGCATAGTATGAATTTTAATATTTTTAACTACTGTAGTGTTGATTTTTGTGCACAGGCATGGTCCTCACAATAAACGGATTTGATTTGATGTTAGAGCTCAAGGCCTGACTTATTATTTAAAGTTTGGATGAGGAGTAGGGTGAAAATAGGGGGGAATCCTTCAATCTAGTATAAAATGAAGGAGCTTAGGAGATAGAAGTACCTGGACAAATCTGTCAATTTTGGCTCTCAGAGTTTCTTATGCCCCCCCATCTTATATTCCATTCTCTAATTTTCCAGAACAATTTACAATTCTTCTTTTAAAAAAATCCTCAGGAAAATTCATCAGCATTTGGGGGGCAAATTTCTCCTAATAAATGCATTTTTGTATGTAGTTTTGACTAATATACTTTTTTTTTGCAATTGATTTGTGAGTTGCTGTGCCCATCAGTTGAAGCTGGACCACAGGGTGGGAGCTATAAAGGTTCCCCACTTTGGATTAGCATGTAAGGTTTCACAAAGTCTAGGAGTCGGTGGGTTGATAAAGGGGTGAGGTTTGCTGTAGGTGGTAAGCAACACAAGCAGAAACAAAACATGCATGTACATATATATGTGTGTGTGTGTGTGTGTGTGTGTGTGTGTGTGTGTGTGTGTATCTTTGTGTGCATGTGTGTGTGCATTCATTTGATATTGCTTGAACTTCACTTCCCCTTACACGATCATTCTTCTCCTGAAAACTTGGGGCATAAAAGTCAAGTACCTTTGAACCAGAAGTGCATAAAATTATGTATAACCTAATAGCAACCATTTTATCTAAAGCAAACTCTTCAGGAGAAATCTTTTGCTCTTTGGTTTTGGCTGACTGCAAAGATTCTATGTGTACTTATTTTCCTTTCTTGAGCACTTGAAGCTGGGGTATGGCTTACTGCTAAAGGCAACCAATTCCTGATAAGTTTGCATGGTGTTTCCCACCCTCCCCTGTAATTTTTGTACAGCTTTTTCCTTTTGCAGGAACTCTTGGAGAAGAGGCAATCTGCAACATGGTGAAACAGTAGGGTGCTATTGTGAAAGGACAGCAGAAGACACAAGGACCATTGACATCCATCCTAAAGAACGTAATGAGCTGTCGTTCTGCAATGGGCAGAAGGAGCCGTTATCCCTCATTCTGATATCGAGGTCCTGACCTACGCTAGAAAGTCTTGAATCCTAGTATGCTCCATTCTGAAGAAAAGTAGCTCCATTAAGAGACTGAACTCATACATGAAGTAGCTCCAGAACCTGCCGTGTATATATATGTCTGTGTGAATGAACCCTTAAGAGTTTTAAACCTCAGACTTGGGAACACTTTCAAACAGAGGACTGCCCTAAGGAAGGGTGTAGGCATTTCTCCCTATCAGTAACTGGCCACAAATTGCTGTTTGTTGTTGAACAAATGAGTGTTCTTCCTCAGGTCTCTCCTTTTACCTCTCCAAACTTAGATATGAGGTAGTATCACAGGGTAGTGTGATTGCTGTGTTTTCTTTTCGGTGCAACCGTCAGGCCTGGGTACAGTGAGGTGAGAGAATTTGACAAAATGGAGGTCCACACTAATACAGTAGCACGAGGGGAAGGGAAGAACAACTGCTTAGCAGGCAGAAGATCCCATGTTAGATTACTGACGGCTCTGGGCAGGGCTGTCCCCTGTCTGAAATCCTGAACAGCATTGTTCAAAACATATTTGAAACCTGAGAGCACGGTTAGGATCCTGGGTAAGCCCAAAACAGCTTTCAGGGGTTGTAAATTCCCCCCAGACTCAGGAGAGGCATTATTAATTATACCCTTTTAACACTCCTTAAAGGTAAAGGTAAAGGGATCCCTGACCATTAGTTCCAGTCGTGACTGACTCTGGGGTTGCGGCGCTCAACCAGAGCAGTGCAGGGAAACGCCATTTACATTCCCGCCAGAGTGGTGCCTATTTATCTACTTGTACTTTGACATGCACTTTGATGTGCTTTTGAACTGCTAGGTGGGCAGGAGCTGGGACCGTGCAACGGGAACTCCCCTCGTCACGGGGATTCAAACCACTGACCTTCCGATCAGCAAGTACTAGGCTCAGTGGTTTAACCCACAGTGCCACCCACATCCCTTTAACACTCCTTATTTTATTCCAAATGGTTAACTTCAACATTGATTTGCCAAAATGACACAGGCATTTAATTTTGGAAGGAATCCTTTTGTGTCCACTTCAAGCTTGGCCTATGAATGTCTTATTGCTACTCCGCTGGCAGAGCAAAAAACCTCAAAGGTTTTCTGTTTTTATTTAAAAAAAAAAAAGAAGAAGTAGTAGGGGGAAAACTCCTAAACTGGTATTTGTCTGCTCCCTTAAGAAACATCTATTATTTAGCAGGAATGCACAACAGCAGTTTCTGTAATTCTCTGCATAACTTCATAGAATAAAGTGGTCCCATTTTTCTGCACCTATTGACAGGGGCAACTAAAAGTCCGTACGGTTAAAATATGTGGCGAGGCTTTGATAAACTAAAAGTTATTATATTGTTTTCCCCCTAGTTCTTAAAAAAAAATCATTCCCCACAAGCAATTTAGAGAAGCCAATTAAGAGCAGGCTACACAGAAGCCCCATCATTAAACAAGCGACTACTCCTGGTGCTCATGAGGACCCAAAGGAGGAAATGCATTAGGTATCACTATAAAATGATGTGGAAATATTATTTCTCTATCTGCAATTCAGATGAATAGCAGGTGACAACCTCCACCCCCTCAGGTTTGCTCAGAGCAATTGCAGTAATGCTGGGACTATTAAAAGAATTGTAGACCTATTTCCCAAATGCAAAAAAACATGCAGAGGCAAAGAGACCTGCCTTTTGCCAGGCAGAACATGGCAAATATTAAAGAGGATGTGTGTGTTCATTTTAAGATTGTTAATCCACTGCTACCATTTCCATTTTACTTCCCTCCCCCCCCCCAAAAAAAATCACCAAAATGGCCTCCTCCGAGCCTTGAACAACTCAGAATACCACCTGAACCCTTATGTCCCAGGCTGATACCACATCATCCGCAGGGCTGCTGCTAGACACAACCTGTGGAACAGAGATTGGGCAGATACCCTTCCTTTTCACCTTTAGGTGAAATACTTCATTATGCCAACAGCTCATATGGAGCTGCTTAATTTTTATTTATTTATTTAATTTTTTCCCCCAGTGCCCAGCCATTTTAATAACTGTTTTGTATTTGCTGTGTTTTATTCTCTGGGTGTTGGGAACGCGGGTGCCGCTGTGGGTTAAACCACAGAGCCTAGGGCTTGCCGATCAGAAGGTCGGCGGTTTGAATCCCCGTGATGGGGTGAGCTCCCGTTGCTCGGTCCCTGCTCCTGCCAACCTAGCAGTTCGAAAGCAAGTGCAAGTAGATAAATAGGTACCGCTCCGGCGGGAAGGTAAACAGCATTTCCGTGCGCTGCTCTGGTTCGCTAGAAGTGGCTTAGTCATGCTGGCCACATGACCCGGAAGCTGTACGCCGGCTCCCTTGGCCAGTAAAGTGCAACCCCAGAGTCGGCCACAACTGGACCTAATGGTCAGGGGTCCCTTTACCTTTATACTCTGGGTGATGTATGGATAGTTTTATAAATACTGTAGATAAATATTATTTCAATAGTGCTTGACTGGAAATGCCTGATTTCCTCCCTTCCTTAGTATGGAGACAATACATAGAGTATAGTGAAATATGGATCATGATATCTCACTTAGAAGGGAAAAAACACACACAAGATGAATCCCACCCTTCTATAGTCTCTTAAACTTAGCATCATTTTCATTTTGCTTTCAACTATTTTCTTGGGGGAAACTGTACAGCAGAGTTTATCTGGCAGCAAAATCCAAAGACAGCTATCAGGAGACCCAAATGCATTTTCTGGCTCTGGAAATGAGTTAGTGGTGGATGTTTGCCAAAAAATGTCAAGCTTTCTCAGTTGGCCCGGTAGTGATATGATTGAGCCAGAAAAATAGATATAAATATTAGGCAAGGAAGGAGTTGCATGGTTCTGTTGAGTACATAACATTTGTAGGCTTGGGACTCTGAAAACCGCTTTGCTATACACGGCCTGCTGGAATTCACACTGATCTCTTTAGGCATTTTAAACATTGCTTTCATGAACGGCATAAAACACTTTCAGGGAGCAAGTGGTCACTGAACCAAACAGATACGTGAAATAAGTAACCCATGGCTGAATGAATTCAGAGACTATTTTCAAGGTTGGAAATAGCACACAAAGGTTAGCTGTTTCGTCCTAACAGCTTATGAGGGGGCTTTATCTTTGTGCTGATTGGTAATGGTGGATCAGATTCCCTAAAAGGCAATTTAGCTGCTGTTATTGATCTTCTGCAACGTGCTGTCTCTGGGGGGTAATGGGCATGCTTATGGTGTCCTTCAAACAAAGGTGGGGGGGACGACCTGTGGAACTTAAGGTGTTGTTGGACCCTAAGTCAAAATACCATGGCTAGTAATTATTCCTAGAGCTGTACCCACCTTTTGCCATATGCTGAAGAGGCACCTCATTCCCCTGCCCTATGACAGTTAAGGTATTTTGTTTTGTATGATCCCACATCTTGCTGAATTTACAGTCCTGTGTTCCAGGACTTGCTCTGTAATAATTGTAATAGGTAGAATTGCACTATGACAGACATTCCATCTGAGCATGTATTGCAGCTTGTCAGGCAGAACAATTCCATCTCTCATCCCCTTGCATCATGTTCTGGGGGTTTTACCAACACCCTCCCCCCAGCCAATTTTGGGAGCATTGGGGGATGTGCAGGAAAGGATTGGGGGTGTGAGAAAGCTTCATTACACAAGTGGAAACCCTTTCACAAGGTTTCCATCAATGGGGCTCATTAGATGAACCCACCCAATGGTTTTATTGGTTAAAATTGTGCATATTCTGTTGTGGTAACTCTCCATAGGTGTTTCTGCTGAAGCGGTGGTAAGAAATATTATACAGTGGTACCTCGGGTTAAGAACTTAATTCATTCTGGTGATCTGTTCTTAACCTGAAGTACCACTTTAGCTAATGGAGCCTCCTGCTGCTGCCACTGCATTGCCGCCACACAATTTCTGTTCTCATCCTGAAGCAAAGTTCTTAACCTGAGGTACTATTTCGGGTTAGCGGAGTCTGTAACCTGAAGCGTATGTAACCTGAAGCGTCTGTAACCTGGGGTACCACTGTAATGGATTCAAGTTTTCCCTGCGAAAAAATCTCCAGGAAAGGTTGAAAATTTACTACAGGCATCCCCCCCACACACTTAATGTGTATCCCATTCACATGTGACTGCATTTACATGCATCACTGTGAAATAAATAAATGATTTGAACCAAGAAATGGCACCAAAATGGCACAAAAGAGCTGGAGAGAGCTGGAGAGCAGGGGAAAACAGCTTGTACAGCTGCTCCAAGTGTCTCACCACCCCCATTCAATCACCCTCCATGGGTTTCTTCTTCCTGGCCAGCAGAAACATTGCATGGGGGGTGTTGCTCCATTCTTCCACCCACCTACCTGTCAATTTTGTTCCTAGGGTCCTTCTACCCTCCGATTGCCATCAGCCTCCCCACAAACAGGCAGCAGCATTATTTCTGGTGGGTGGGGGAGAAACTAGATAAAAATAAACCATCTCAAGCAACTTCCAAGACTAACAGGGAGGGCACTGAGAGGTCCTGCAGCAGCACTGGGTGCTGGGAGCTACCCAGCCACTGTCCCACTGACCATCCCCCAGCTCAACTTTCCATTCACCAGAAGCAGGCAGGGTGCGTGTGCATGCGCAAGGTGCCTTGCTGCTTGGGGAAAGGGACTGGAACGGACAGGATTCGCAGAGAAAAAGGCACTTCCCAGCCTCTGTCAAGAGCGCCCTCCACACTTCACATGATTTCATGTATGGATGTGAAGCCTGATAACATAACCCCTGCATAAGTAGGGGAACTCCTGTACTTGTTGTGTAAGCAAAGGGGAGCTCACCCATAAGTAATCCATAATACAAAATGGGATCTGCAGTTTTTTGTAGGAAGGAGAAATATGGAATAATTTGCACATTATGCATCAGGCCGTAAGGCTCCCACTGAGTTCAGCTGAGTCAAATTGCAGTCCTTGGGCTCATGTATTTTCAGTGTGTGGCAAAATACACACTAATTAGCACAACTTTGAACCCTTGGCAAAACAGTTAATTTCTTTCTGAGGGAGAGGTAAAACTTAATTTCCAGTACTCTGCTTATTGTGATAACAACTGGCAACGCAAGCTGTAATGAATAATTGATATCTGTAGGTACTGTGAGTAGATTTATTATGGATATTTGCTGTTGTTGTTTTTTTAAAAAAATGTTGATAGTTTCTATATTTTGATAACTTTCCTATGTCTACTTCTTTTTAATGTCTCTTGATTTTATTGGTATTTTCTTATGAATATTTTATATTATTTTATGCAAAGCACTTTGAGATTTATTTTTATTAAGTGATATATAAATCTGGTTAAATAGAATAAATAAAAATAGATTGTCATTTTGCTGTTGAAAATTGAGCTGGGCCTCATGGCAAGCATTGAAAATGAAGGATTGCTAAATTATGAGGATCAGCAGCAGCATGGGGTGGGTGGGTGAGCTGAAGAAAATGTTTCATTTCCTTCCATCTTTACAAAGAAATGCCAACTTCCTTCCTCTAACCAAAAACTCTGGCACTGTCTCCCCATTAATCAGCAGAAGGCTTCTCCTACTAGTTATTCAGGAGGCTGGCATCCATCTTGACAGCAGATCTTGTACATTTGAATAGCATCCGCTGGGGGCAAAATCATGGCTTGCCAAGATTTTTTTTGCAGAAATTAATTCATCTCTGAAGTTAATTCTATGTTCATGTCCAGCTCAAATACACAACCTCCCAGATAACATTTCAGTACGAATCTTATGCAGTACGATACTCTTGTGACTGACAAGGGAAGCAAACTAACCGAACAGAACACAGAGGGAAAGTAATAATTTTATGCATGTTACTGGGTTGGGGGCGAGGGGAAGCCCTTGGGAATTAGATAATCCACTGGGAAAGGAAACTAATGCTGCCGAAGACAGAATTGGGATTCAATGTGACCTTGGCAGATTGGAGAACTGGGCCCAAACTAACAGAATGAATTTCAATAGGGACAAATGTTTTCCTGCATTTAGGCAGGAAGAACTGGCTGCACAAACATAAGATGTGGGACACCTGGTTTACCAGTAGTACATGTGAAAAATGGTGGCCCCATTTCTGCTCTAGTTCTGTCCGAATCAGCACACAGTGAACTAAGTTTGCTACTGTAGAGGAAGTGGTGGTGGTGCTGATGGCTAGTCAAGATCTAAGTATGTCTTTTGGTTTCCTTGAATTAGAGCAGTGTTTTCAAAATGTGATGTTGGGAGCATTTTTGTTTTCCAGAAGCTTACTTCAATTAGTCATGCCAGGTAAACTTCCCTGAAAGGCAACTTTCCCATCAATCTGCAAGCTTTCATGAAAACTGCAACTGCACGAAAGTATTCCTCTGACACATACTCAGTTTGCACAGTATGGCATTGGGGCCTAAAAGACCTCTGTAATGTTCTGCATGAAGTGCGTGTGCACCTTAGAGCTTTTCCCATAATCCTCTTCAATACACAGCAATTTTATGGCAGATATTGCTTGGGAATAGGGATGTAAGGAGAAGGCATGGAAGGGGCAGCCAAGTGCACTGGCCCCTGGCCTTGGATTGCTAAACTAGCGGGAGAGCCCTGTCAGGATCCTGCCGGACTTACACTGTCATGCCAAGAACAAGACTCCCACCTCATGCCTCACAAGCTCTGCATGGGCCTGGTAAGCAGGTGCAATCTGCCCTGTTTCTGTCCTGCTGCAGTTTGGCTTCTGCTAAAACCTACTTTGCTTGTCTCATTATTTCTTATGGCTGAAGCCAACATAATTAATTAAGTAATGAACTACACAATCAATTTCAATGCATTGCAGTAGAATGGAAATGTCAAAAACAATGCAGAAAAGAGCACAACTATTTATGTAACCTTTGGGGGGACCCTGTTCCCCTCACAGATACAGTTTTCAGAATTCCTGGGGAGGAGTAATTGACTGCTAACTCCTCTGGGAATTGTGGCTCAGTGAGGGGAATGGAGGTTTCATAACCAAGCTTAGTACCCAAAACAAACTACAGTTCCCAGAATGATTTAGGTGAAGCTATAGCTAAAGACGCCTGCTTCTTGAGAGAAAAGCAATGACAAATCTAGACAGTATCTTAAAAAGTAGGGACATCACCTTGCCGACAAAGGTCTGTATAGTTAAAGCTATGGTTTTCCCAGTAGTGATGTATGGAAGTCAGAGCTGGACCATAAAGAAGGCTGATCGCCGAAGAATTGATGCTTTTGAATTATGGTGCTGGAGGAGACTCTTGAGAGTCCCATGGACTGCAAGAAGATCAAACGTATCCATTCTTAAGGAAAATAAAAAAAATTCCTTCCAGTAGCACCTTAAAGACCAACTGAGTTAGTTCTAGGTATGAGCTTTCGTGTGCATGCACACTTCTTCAGATACACAGGATTCTTCAGATTCTTAAGGAAATCAGGCCTGAGTGCTCACTGGAAGGACAGATCCTGAAGCTGAGGCTCCAATACTTTGGCCACCTCATTAGAAGAGAAGACTCCCTGGAAAAGACCCTGATGTTGGGGAAAATGGAGGGCACAAGGAAAAGGGGACGACAGAAGATGAGATAGTTGGATAGTGTTCTTGAAGCTACCAGCATGAATTTGACCAAACTGTGGGAGGCAGTGGCAGACAGGAGTGCCTGGCGTGCTCTGGTCCATGGGGTCACAAAGAGTTGGACACGACTAAACAACTAAACAACAACAACATGGCTAAAGTGGAACTATAGTGCTTTAAATGTATAGTGCAGATGAGGCCTTGGAAAAAGTGATGCCCTTTCTTTCTACTCTGCAAGGATAAAGATGACCTAAGGTAGACTATCTGTGCCTAATGCTCAGGCAAGGGCTTCTTTACTGCTTGCATAAAATAAGCTCTGACAAGTTGCACCAGGCAGGTGTACTGCCCAGGGCAAGTAAAGCATTAAGAACAGATATGTAGCATTCAGCCTTAGGCTGAGTCTGCCCCAGATGCTCCCACCAGCCTAGTGTGACAAGAAAGAGACTTGCAGCATTCATTGTCACTCTTAGATCTGAAATTGTGTGCACAGGGCTCAGCCTAATTCCAAATCAGGGCACTTTTGCACAAGAGAAGTCTATGCCCTCTAATGAGCAGTCTGCACTAAGACCGGGGAAATTATTCTGGGGGAAAGCCAGGTAGGTCTCCCCACTGCCAAGAGGCATTCCCATATAAACAGTGGAAAGCCAGCCATACTACAGCTTGTATCAGACTCAGAGAGAGACTGTGCCACAGTGGCAGAGCAAAAGTTTGCCTTGGTTAAAATACTCTTCAGTTAAAAGAGTCATATAGTACAATGACAGAATATATGAACTGTATGTAGGAAGACCTAAGTTCAGCCTCTTGCATCCTCAGTTAAGAGCAGGGGAGGGGAAACTTCTTCATCCAAGGGGGCCACATACTACTGACACATGGATTCCGCTCAACAGCTGAGCATGTATCAGTGTTGATATACGAAGCATATCTGCACCCTGATTCTTTTAGGGGAGGTCCAATGGCTTCTATTTATTTTTACAGAGTTATTCAACAACTTCTATATACCACTTGATTGTAGGAGAACTTGTCTGGTTTGCTGAAGTTAGTTGATTTTTAGCGTGGTGTCCTTGTTATTGTTAAGCATGATTTATTTTACTTGCTATTTTTGAATTGGGCCTGGAAACTGCTTGGCAGCCAGTACAGTTGTGCCAGGATTGGTGTAATATGCTCAGACTGTCTTGCCCTGGTGAGCAACCTGGATGTGGAATTCTGCAGCAGTTGAAGTTTCTGAACTGTATTCAGAGGCAGCCCCACATACTAGTTCGAAAGCAGCAGTAATAAAGCCCTTGCCTGAGAGTTAGGCACAAATACGGTATCCTTCCTATAGTGTTCTATGAAATTCCTAGGGGTGGTGCTGTGGTCTAAACGACCAAGCCTCTTGGGCTTGCCGATTGGAAGGTCAGCAGTTTGAATTCCTGTGACGGAGTGAGCTCCCGTTGCTCTGTCCCAACTCCTGCCAACCTAGCAGTTCGAAAGCACACCAGTGCAAGTAGATAAATAGGTACCACTGTGGCGGGAAGGTAAATGGTTTTTCCGTGTGCTCTGGTTTCCGTCATGGTGTTCCGTTGCACAAAAGTGGTTTAGTCCTGGAAAGCTGTCTGTGGACAAATGCTGGCTCCCTCGGCCACCTGAAAGCGAGATAAGCACAGCAACCCCATAGTTGCCTTTGACTGGACTTAACCATCCAGGGGTCCTTTACCTTTACCTTTAAAGGTAAAGGGACCCCTAACCATTAGTTGTGGCCGACTCTGGGGTTGCGGCACTCATCTCGCTTTACTGGCTGAGGGAACCGGCGTACAGCTTCCGGGTCATGTGGCCAGCATGACTAAGCCGCTTCTGGCAAACCAGAGCAGCACACAGAAATGCCGTTTACCTTCCCGCCGGAGTGGTACCTATTTATCTACTTGCACTTTGACGTGCTTTCAAACTGTTAGGTTGGCAGGAGCAGGGACCGAGCAACGGGAGCTCACCTCATCGTGGGGATTCGAACCGCCAACCTTCTGATCGGCAAGTCCTAGGCTCTGTGGTTTAACCCACAGCGCCACCTGCGTCCCACTTTTACCTTTACCTTATTTTAATTCTGGACCGTGGTTTGTCAAGAAATACTCAAATAGCCTATTCCAACTTTATCACAGATTTGTTTACTATGGAACAATCAGCTGGTGGCTGCAAAATGGAAAACATAATGGGACTTGCAACTTGTACTCTGATATAAACATAAGTGGAGTTTAGCACTAGCAGAAAAAATAATGCATGTTGATGGGATGTTATCATATATAAAACAACAAATATAGACACACAACACTCCCTCTCCATGACACAACATGAAATTTGGCTTTTCTAATGGTTTTAAGTACTCTGCTTATCTGATTCAAGTCTCTTCCAGATATCCTGCACTGCTTTTTTTAAAGTATTTGTATTTGTACTATTATTTTTGCTTTATTGGATGGTTTGGCCTGCTTCACTAAAATGTTTAATGAATAATAGAATCATGGAGTTGGAAGGGACCCCAAGGATCATCTAGTCTAACCCCCTGCAATGCGGGAATCTCAACTAAAGCATCCATGACAGATGGCCACCCAACCTCTGCTTACAAACTTTCAAGGAAGGAGAGTCCACCACCTCTCGTGGGAGTCTGTTCCACTGCCAAACAGCTCTATCTGTCAGAAAATTTTTACATATGTTTAGTTGGAATCTCCTTTCTTGCCACTTGAAGCCATTGGTTCAGGTTCTACCCACTAAAGCAGAAGAAAACAAGCTTGTTCCCTCCTCCATGTGACAGTCCTTAAGATATCTGAAGATGGCTACCATATCTCCTCTTAGTCTCCTCTTTTCCAGGCTAAACATTCCCAGCTCCTTCAAGTGCTCCAGAAATGACCAGCACTGGTGCTGCTTGAGCTTTGGAGAACTCTGTTCCACCCCTTCACAGAAATCCTTTCCCCTGCTAAGCAGCCCCTGGGCTATTTATGGAGATATACCTATAGTAACACTTCACATGGTTATCGTGAGGATAAAATAGGAAGGGAGGGGAATTATTTTCAGTATCAGAATGATATTTGTATAGATATGGGTGGGGATTTGACCTGAATGACCACCCTGCCCCAAGCCTTTAAACTGCTAGACTAATGAAGGTTGTTTAATTAGGGCAAACGGGGCTTTGCCCCACTAACATCAAGCTGCCTTCAGCCAGATCCCACCTGCCTATCTTCTTAGAACAAGACCAGGTTGTGGAACTGGCTATCAGCTTCCTCCTCTTTAAGTTCCCCAGTGTTGCCTTTGTAGAACTCATCAAGGAAGGAGTTGGGGTCGAAACTAGAATAAGCTGCCTTTCCTTGCCATTGGTTCTAGCGCAATCTACTGTTGGTCTCCCTGCTTTCCTCCCTACCAATCCCACTTCTCACCAGTCATCACTGTTGCTAGAGTGGGCAAGCTAGTTGGGCAAGTACAGCCCAGCATATTCTCTTTCATTTGGAGGGGTGGAACTGATGGGTTTGAAAGGCAGGACTTAGCACAGAGTAGGCAAATGGCTGGAGATTTCTCTCTGGGAGGAGGATCCCTTTCCTTCCCCACTGACTGTCACTGCTCTCTGCAAATTTGTTTTTTGGTTGTGTAGCTTTGGGAAGATACCATGAGAGACAGAGAGGAGGCTATACTGGTTCTCTGCAAGAACTGGATGATGCTAGCATGTTCCCTATGAATCTGACCGGGAGCAGTTAATTTGGAGCTATGATGTGTCTCCATCTGTGCTCAACCAATAGATGATAGATGATTAGATTAGCTAGATAGGTAGGTAGGTAGAGAGGTAGATAGGTGGATGATAGATGATTAGATAGATAATAGGTAGGTAGGTAGGTAGGTAGGTAGGTAGGTAGGTAGGTAGTAGGTAGATAGGTAGATGATGATGATAGATAGATAGATGATAGATAGATAGAGAGTACAGTTAGAAAAGTGGGATAGAAAAGTTAGGAGCCAAATGGCTTCTGGGATCTGGCTTATGGGCCTCAAAACAGAATGTCTGGTCACCAATGGGGGGGGGTCAGCAACACTTTTTATTTATTATTTTGATGGGCATGAATTAATACACAATTCACATAAGTGACCCATTATTAATATCACATTTTAGCACAAATTATTAATACATGTCTAATTTGGTGTTTACAATAAAAATTATTGGCACCATGCTTCAGTTTTCAAAACACTCTTCTCTTTATTGTTAGACTTCTTAACATATTGGCTATCCTTATGATGTACTTCAAGGCTTCAAAGCACATTCATTTCAGTCATCCTTGAGTGTCAGCCAGGCGCAAAAATATATATATAAAAATGGCACCCAGACTTTTTAAGGTGCTCGCAAATGGAGAATCTTTAGGCCCCCTGCTAATTTTGAACCCTGATCGATGATAGATATCAGTGAAACCATATATCACACAAACTCCACAATCTGCCCCCCCCCCACGGTCACCTCATTCGAAGGATATTTGTCTGAACCCCTGGAACCTCAACACCACTTTGACATTTAAATTTATTTTAAAATCTGAGACTCCTGCATGGAAATTAATATGGAAAAAGGTAAGAGTCATCCAAAGTGGTTCATTTGGGAAACACACAAAAAAAAACAAAAAAAAAAGGCACCATTGTTGCATTTCTGACTAATCTGGTAGCAATTTGGCATTCAGGAGATTGAACTGCCTTTCCTTTACTAACACAGCAATATCAACCTGACAAAATGATTACGCCTGCATCCGTCATTTGAAAGAGCTGAAATAAAGTCACTATAACACAGTGCTGTCAGAGGATAAATGTCTCCGGCTTTGAAAATAAACATCTCACACTTATTTTCCATAAAATGTCTCAGCATTCAGCTGGGAGCAAGGGAGACATCATTATCCTGTGACATAGTTCTGTTCTATTTGAATTTTTTTATTCAAGTAGGAAATCCATCACTTGTCGGCAACAACCGGAGAGCATAATGATTCTCGATTTTAGATTCCCTGTTCCAGCACGTCTTGCTAACTTTGCATTAAACTTTCAGTTTCTTCTCCTTGTGTTGGAGAGGCAGCTTGGCTGAAAATCTCCTGCTATGTCGCTGAGCAAATAAATAAATGCAGGGGATCTCCTAGATTGGCTATGTTTTTCCCCTTCCCTATGTGGAGACTGGGTACACACATCAGGCATCTGGTTGGCTACTCTGAGAACAGGGACTAATGCCCAGAGAACAGTAGGCTCTTCTTATGTTATTAGCTACGCATCCGTTTGTCAGTAAGGGATTCCTAGACTGATTCTGCTTCTTATGAACATAAGATTGCAAGAAGAGTCCTGCTGATCATACCTGTAGCCCCTCTAGATACATATGAAAAGCCTGCAATCCAGACAGCACAACAGCACTGTCCTCTCATGTGGTTTTCAGAAAACACTATATTTTATTGTTGTAACTTGAAACAAAACTTGCATCTTTCTTAGCTTTCACTGCTGCATTGGGTTTGCAATACTCCTCATCTTTGGTTTAGAACAATGTGTGTGGGGGGGGGGGGGTGAACAGCCTGCTCCTCCTGGCTTTATTGCATAGAATTGCATATTTCTATTGACTCATGCAGGGGGGAAAACGCTATCATTTGAGGAGAAACATTTTTCACCCTTTCCTGTGGCTTGTATGTAGGTCAGGGAGGGGAGTCCCAGGCCAAAGGCTCAAATGCCCCCTTCCAGACCACTATAAGGCCCTTGGGACTGTCTCCAAGCCATACTCTCCACCACCAGCCCTCCAAAGTTCCACCTCCCCAGCCTGTACCCCTCTCCAGTCTTGTTTGTGGTCTCAGTGTGTTTCTGGCTGGCTAGATTGTATCCTTAAATTATGATAATGCCTCTTGCCTGCGTGGATGAAAGGGTGTATGTGTGTAAAAACCACTTACTTTTGCATGGCTGATATGCAGCCTCTAACACTCTGTCTCTGGCTGTGCCTATTACTTGCATGTGGTCTCCAGAAGGTTGCACACAGTGGAATGCAGCCCTTGGATTGGGGAAAAAAAGGTTCCCTGCCCTTGAAATAATTGGGGAAGTCAAGCTTAAATTTCCCCTCAAAATTCCTCTTTATTGCCATTGAGGTACAGCTGCTCTGGGATCCTTTTCATTCATGTTCTTCCTTTTTGTCCCCCATCCCCCATCTCTTCTCTTCAGGAACAGTGTAATATTAGTGTTATATGCTCAAGCCATCTTGCCCCAGGGAGCAACCTGGCTGCTGAATTCCACCCTAGCTGATGTTTCCAAACCATCTTCAAAGTCAGCCCTCCACACAACACGCTGAAGGTTGCCGGAGTGCAGACAACAGAAATAGGTTATCCCTGTCCAGATAGGGGTGTGCTTGGGCCACCAGCCAAAGTTGATGGAAGGCACTCCCACCGAGGCCACCTGAGCCTCAAGCAACAGCAGTGGATCCAGAAGTACCCACTAGCTTCTTCGGAAGGAATGTAACCCCATCAAAAGCAGGCAACTTCACATCCACCAGGTTTAGGGAACCACCCACTAACCGTGCCCCAATCTTATCTGGATTGAGCTTAAGTTTACTGGCTCTTATTCAGTCCATTACTGAAGCAAGACCAGCAGATCAGTCCAGCAGTTCTAGTGACACATTTGCAGTTGTCATGGGGAAGCAGAGCTGTGTGTCATCAGCATATTGCTGACAATGTACTCCAAAACTCTGGGTGACCCCCTCAATGATTTCATGTAGATGCTAAACAGCATGGGGGATAGAATTGAACCCCACATTGAAGGCTCCACAGGGCTGACCCTCTAAGCATCATCCTCTGAAAACGACTATCCAAGGAGGACTGGAACCACCACAAAGTGGTACACACCCGTAACTCAGACTGCTGCAGAAGGATACCATGGTTGAAAGAATCAAAGGCCAATGAGAGATCAAGAAGAATTAACAGGGACACATTTCCTCTGTCTCTCTCCTGAAAGAAGTCATCATACAGGGTGACTAGAGCAGTTTCTATGCCAAAACTAGGCCTAAACCCCAGTTGAAATGGATCTAGAAAATCTGTTTACTCCAAGGGCACCTGGATCTGGTCCATGACCACCAGCTCAAGAACCTTGCCCAAGAAGATTAGCAACTGGCTGGTAGTTACTTGGGTATTCTGAGTCCAGGGAAGGTTTCTTAAGGAGTGGTCTTACCACTGCCTCTTTCAAGCACACAGACCACCTCCTCTTGCAAGGAGGCATTAATCACCTTCCTGGCTCAGTTTCCATGAGGCATCCTGAAGTGATCAACAATATTTTTTATGATTCTTTTTTCTTTTCTTTTTTGAGGGGTGATGCATGCAGTACATTCCTATGAAGTAATTATTGTTTTAAGGATTGCAGCTTCTTTCGCAGTGAAACCAAAGGGAATTAATTAAAAGTGTTTAAAAACGAGCTTAATTGTATAGATTAGCTTAGGTTCTGATCTTGTCTGGCAAAAAAACATACAGGAAGCTTACATCAGACATGATTAAGTTCTCCTAAACTGTTGCACACACACACACACACAGATTCTACTTTTTCACTGTAAAAATGATTCATTGATGTTAGAATCAAAATTTCACTTCAGTTAATGAACTAAAAAGATGTTTTACACAGTAGACGCACCATTTCATCTCTACTCTAAACACTTTGGACTTTGTGTTGAGCAACCTGTTTTGATGTTATCCTTCATTTCAAGGATATATATTCTTAATTCCCCCCTCCCCAAATTCTTTTCATCTTACTAAAAAGGGGGAAAAACAAAGCAAAGTGGTGACAGATGAAGCAAGGGTCCACCATCCATCTTGAAGGGAGAGCAGGAGACTTTGCATGCAAATGAAGACTATCATTCATGCCAACCTGACAACTAGAGCATGGAAAATCTGCATTCAATTAACATTCTATGACCAATAAGACCACTTCTTACAGACACCTCTTACATAAATGACAATTATGAGTGGATTTTGAAGTCTTAGGGTGCAATCCTAACCCCAGCTGTTGCCTGCTGGGGCTTAACAGAGCAGGGGGAGGGCACAGCGGCACTTGTGGGGAGGTGCAGGCTGATCACTGCACCAGCTTGAATTGTGCCCCATGCCATCACATGATGGCAGTGCAGTTGTCTCATGAGCCAATGGATCCCTGGCTGATTAAGCCACCCCCTCCCTCTCTCCAACCCCCCGTTTCTGAGCTTTTTGCCTGCCCATACATTGTGGGTTTCATTATGCATTGAAACTTTGAAACCAACTTTCTGCAAACCAATCGAGAAAGTATGCATCACAACACTAAAAAAAGGTTGTCCTATAAACATCAAGGCAATAAAGCTTGGTTAGAAACATTAGCACCAGCAGCAATAGCACTATACTTATTTTAAAGGTCTTTAAGTGTGTGTGTGTGTTTTGACACCTTTTCTAAAAGCTGAGAAAAAGAGGGTGGGAACTGGACCATAGCTCCACAGGGAATGCATTCCACAATATAGGAATGACACAGGAGAAAGCCCTCTCACACTTGTCTGTAAAGAAGACTTTTGTAACGATGATCTGTAGCTCAGTGGTACGGTATCTGCTTTTCATGCAGAAGGTCTCAGGTTCAATCCCTGACATCTCCAAGTAGGGTTGGGAATGTCCTCTACCTGAAACCCTGGAGAGCCACTGCTGGGCAGAGTAGACAGTGGTGAGCTAAATGGACCAATGATCTCACTCTGTATAAGGCACCTTCCTCTATACAGCAGCCAGGAGGACAGTGCTCTAGGGATGGAATGATCCTCCCCCCTTTGTTTTTTTTTTTTAATGATATTTTATTAAATTTTCACAATAAAAAGATTATAAACAATAAATAGAAAAAACACAAGAAAGATACAAAACCACAAAAATACAAAAATACAAAAGTACAAACACTTAACATAAAAAAAGAAAAAAAGGGGGGGGAAAAGGACTCTTTTCAAATTCATATCCTTCATAGTCTTATTTTCTTGACTTCCACCCGCCCTCCTTTCTTGTATTCCACTTCAAATTTAATTTAGCAAATTCATTTATATTAGTTTTATCCTTTGAAAATTCCTTCAAATATTATATTATTCAAATTTTCATCCAATATCTATCCCTTCTTTCATATTTTTATTTATCTTAATCACTTGAACCTCTTCTTCTCATTTCAATGTCCTCAACATTCAAAGATTTTGCAATGTTTTTGTAGATAGTTTTTAAACTTCTTCCAATCTTCTTCCACCTGCTCTTCTCCTTGATCTCGTATTCTGCCAGTCATTTCTGCCATTTTCATGTAGTCCATTACTTGCATCTGCCATTCTTCCAAGGTGGGTAAATCTTGTGTCTTCCAATGCTTTGCAACCAGAATTCTTGCTGCTGCTGTGGCATACAAAACGAAAGTTCTATCCTTCTTTGGCACCAATTGGCCGACCATGCCCAGGAGAAAGGCCTCTGGTTTCTTAGGGAAAGTGTACTTAAGTACCTTTTTTAGTTCATTATATATCATCTCCCAGAAAGCCTTAATCCTTGGGCATGTCCACCAAAGGTGAAAGAATGTACCTTCAGTTTCTTTACATTTCCAGCATTTGTTATCGGGCAAATGGTAGATTTTAGCAAGCTTGACTGGGGTCATGTACCACCTATACATCATTTTCATAATATTCTCCCTTAAGGCGTTACATGCCGTAAATTTAATTCCGGTGGTCCATAACTGTTCCCAGTCAGCAAACATAATGTTATGTCCAACATCTTGTGCCCATTTAATCATAGTAGATTTCACTGTCTCATCCACAGTATTCCATTTCAACAGCAGATTATACATTCTTGATAGTATCTTAGCATTGGGTTCTAACAATTCAGTTTCTAACTGATTTTTCCACCTGGAAGCCAATCTTTTTATCTAGATTATAAGCCTCTCTTACTTGAAAATAATGTAGCCAATCCCACACCTTGTCTTTCAGTTTTTCATAACTCTGCAATTTCAATTTATCACCCTCCTGCTTCAAAATTTCCCAGTACCTTGGCCAATTGGTCTCCATGTTAAGTTTTTTCATGGCCTTTGCCTCCATTGGCGGAATGAGCCTCCCCCCTTTGGAGCTGCAGCAGGTTCCCAGAAAGTCAACTTCTGAAACCAACTCTGCAATGAACAACACTCCCATCTATCCATAATTCTGGTCTAAGGCTCCTGAAAGCACATTTAGATTGGAATACCATTCCAAATTTGCAGCTGGTGTTATTCATGCTCTCTGCACTCTGCAGGTGTGTTTTAGGCTAGAACAAACAAAAACCACAAAGTTGAGACTTGGGCACTTGATAAGTTATATCAGCTCCGTGTTGCATTCTTTGGATAAGCTCAGCTCAGCTCAACCAAAGCAGCAGGATGCTCACTCTCTAAATCCCAAACAAAGTCAGATTAAACACTCCCATAAGCACTTCTCATTAGGGCTTAAGCCTTCAGAGAGCAATTCTTTGTACATGCCAAACCAGATGAAGGTACTTTGCAGGGAGGGGGACCTCCAGCAAAGCAAGAAAATTCAACCTTTTTTCTTTAGGATGAACTTTTAAATAAATAAACAGACTGCATAATAAAATAAACACACTGCAGCCCATAAACATGGATGTAACTAATGTTTGTCAGGGCTGGGCTGGGGAATCAGATGGTGTTATTTCGTATGAGAATATGGGTGTTGCAATTATGGATGGGGGAGAAATTCAGTTCAGTTCACATCTGAGGGGAAATCCTGGAACACTTCCTGGAACACAGATATCCATTCAGATTTGCACTTCTCTGAGTTTTGCAATGCGGTTCTCCAGCCAAATAATGTGCACATATTAGCTGGAAGTGTGCATAAGAATGCATACCTTAGAGAAAACATACAAAGGTGCATTATCTCAAGGGAAATTGTTTGCAGAAATATTAGGCAAATTTGCCTACAAAAATGTGTATGTTAGCTGTATGTGGAATGAGGAGAAATGGATTCAAGAGTTTTAAAAATGAGAAACCGGGAGAAACTGGAATTACCAGATTTGCTCACCATTAGTTACAAGCAGGTCTCTGTTTCCACCTGTGAAACACTGGAGTACATGTAGATGATGACCAGCTTTGCACATAAAAGATGAAGCAACATGGTGCTGCCCAGCCATAGGCAACAAGGAATTCTATGAAGGTGACTGAGAGGAATGGCAGAGCAGGGATAGAGGGATCTAACATACCTGTGTGCCCAGCATAGGAGCTGAAAATCTACCAGAGGACAGAAACCCTTAGGCAAGCTGATGGAAAGATGGAGCTCTCCACTCTACCTCTTCTTGTCTTCAGTAGGCTAGCACTGCACCCCTTGCCCGTGACTATAACTTTTGTGGGCTTCTTTAAAAGGCTGAATAGGTGACAACTGTGACTCCTATTTCTGGCCCAATAAAAATGTACAATAACTCCTATACAGCTTGGGTGCACTGATAATGGTAGATTTTAAATAGCATACCCGCCATGAGGAGTTGGGGGGGGGGTTGCCCCAAGAAACCTTACTATATCGAGCAGTGATGGAAAGACTGGTCTATTTTAAGTTCCTTTCCCTTTCACATATCGTCATTCATAAGTCTGTCCCAATGCAGTGTCTGCATCAATCTGCAACTTTTTTTGTCAAAAAATTGTGTGTATGTATGTATGTTCACATACACAACACACACACATGCATTTTGTCCCCTAGTATTGTCAGGGAACTGCCATCAGTGCCGGAGGGAGAGAGCAAAAGCCAGAGGGATTCCAGAGAGCGTCCAGGGATCGGGAGAAGCAGCCCATCTTCTGGGGAAGAGAATCAGCGTAGCACCAGTGGAGAAGGGGGGCAGATGGGGGAAGCGGCGAGGCGGTCCCATGACTCCTTGCCTGGGACCAGCAGGGAGAGTAGGGGTCCTCCATTGCCCACACCCTCCTTGCGCAGAGGCTTTTGCGCAGAGAGAGTAGGAGGAGACTAGGCGTCAAAGAGCTTCTTTGCTGGAAGAAGTTTAAGAAACGCCCACTGACGGATTCTGCCAGCGATTGAGTCAGCCACAGGTTCACTTTGGCAACCCAGCCAGGTGTTTGCACCCAGCCGGGGACATAAGCACCGGCTTACGCACGAGCAACCCCTAGAACCATTGCAAGTATGTATTTATTTCCTCACCCCCCATGCATATTAACCTAAAACTGTTTTTTTGCAACAACAACAAAAAAGAAGCAGGAAAATTTAGAGAAGTGGGAAAAATGAAGGATTACCTTGTTCTGGTCTATGTATTTAGCCCAGGAACTGCAAATTAGATCAAGTAACTTAAACATGTAGACCATATGAAATCCTTGAGGATTCCTGGGATCAAGCAGAATACATGATCTGCCACTTGGGCTTCCCCTTAAGGGCAGGGCTGGTGCTCTTGGAGGAGGAGTGTCTCACGCCTGTCTTCTGCCTTCCTCGCAGTGTCAAGAGTTATTTTAATCAAAGAACATCCAGCTAAGGCTTTCTGTTCAAAGAAAGCTGCTTGCGGGCTTGGTTGGTTTCTTCCAGATAGAGTGTGCGATGTCTGAGTAAGCTTGTCTCTAATCTGCATCTCAACAGGTATCGGGGCAATGCTACTCTCTTAAACAAGACTCAAAAAATATCCCCCAGTAGGAATGAGGTATTTTATAACAAGACTGGGGGAGGAGAGAGAAAGCACCACAATACATTGCTATGATGTTCTAGAAATCAATGCATGCTTATAGCAGAGGGTGGCCCATGAGGGCACTGCCTCAGCAACCTCAGTTTCCCCTCAGCCAGCCTTCCTACTTGCTTACAGCCAGTTCAGTGGCTATCACTTTCCTTCTCTTTTGTCTCATAAAATCATAGAATAGTAGAGTTGGAAGGGACCTCAAGGGTCCAATGGGGACTGAACCCACGACCATGGCAATATCAGTACCACACTCTAACCAACTGAGCTAACCAGTATCTCAAGAGTGCTGCACCTTGTAAAACCAAGCCGGGGGCGGGGGGGGGGGAGAGAGAGGATGCTTGACAGACCCTGAAGAACTGAATAGGTATAGCTACACTACAAACTTTGATCAGTTTCAGGGCAGTTTAATTGTCGCGGCTTCTGCTGGTGCATTTGCATGGTGCCAGTCTCCTGACTGCCTTGCCCCTTCCACTCTCCCTCCTGGTAAGCAGTAGCAACTCTGCTGCTGGGGGGGGGGGCAGGTTAGCACTGCAGTGCCACTCCACCACCTACAACTGCCATTTCCTGGTGCTGCACATATACATGGTTGCGTGTGACTGGACCGTGCACAAGTGGGGGAGTTGTCTGTGTAAATTTTGGGAACCTTAAATATAGGTGCTTCTGTATGCAAAGTGTATGCCCTACCCCTCAGCTATGCCCCTCCCTGCAGATGTTACTGTTTATAGCCAAGACAACATACTATCCATGAAGTCATACACACACACACACACACACACACACACACACACACACGAGAACTGGATCTATTCATATTACATCTGTCAGCAAGCATAATGTACAAGCAGAATCTGGGTCCCTTCTTTCTGCAACTGGCACCTACCAAGCTGGCAGTGAAAGATATCTGGTTGCTGGGCATGCACACACATAGACTCTTATGTGCAGCAGTGTGAAACGTATTCTGCTGCTGGGTTGGTTGTGCCCTAATTTCTGACGGGTGCAAACTCCAGTGATCCTTGGGGCTGAGCACTTCTCTGACTGATGCAAACAAGAAGAATTTTATTTTATCATTTCTGCAAAGTAAAAACAAAAACAAAACCCAAGCCTCATCTTCAGCACTTCTCTGTAGAGTTTTCACACCTCATTACCAAAGTACCATAAAGGGAACTGAACTAACACGCCATACGGCTAAGTGCCACAAGTATCTCTCCCTTTGACGGGACTGTCAGGCCGTCATTTCAGTGTTGCAGGTTTTAGGCTGAGGAGTTCAGAACCTTTGCAGGCAAAAGCCTTGCCCTGCTTTTCAGCCTTTAATTGGCACAGCCCCTGCTGTTTGCAAATTGACGTGGTTGGGGATTTTCTTACTCTTCTGGAAAAAAAAAAAACAGACGGGGTTTTGCTTTGCTGTTGCCTTGAAAAACAATGTAGGCAACTGATGGCAACAGATACTGATATTGTTGTTATTGTTATTATCAACATTATTTTTTTTATTCTAGGAATCAAGAAACTCCAAAGCGATTTCGTATCAATGTAGCCTCTGGCTTCTGCATCTATGAATGATGAGAAACATTACTCCCAGTGACATCTCTTTGTCAGACTTGCTGAGGCTAAAGATAGACAGAATCCATTTGTATAAATTGCAGCTTTGCTCCTGACGGATTACAAAAATATATGGTGCTCAGCTTAGGTCTCAAACCATTAATATAGTTAAAATATGCCATCTTTTTTCTCCCCCTGGTGAGTACCTCCAAAGCTATCATCAATCAAAAATAATTCACTAAATATACAATTTAAGCAGCAATAGAAAGAGAAATATGGCACACTATATCACCTGTCATTGCATCAAATGTCTCTATTTGTCAACCGGAGCAACAACTGAAGATTTTCAAGGTCTGTGATATGCACGATTCATAACCAGATTCCTTTCTACACCCAACCAATCAGCGCTGCACCCTTCCAAAGCAGCCTTCCCTAACATGGCGCCATCGAGATGTTATTGGGTCACAACTCCCACTGTCCCTGACCATTGGCCATGCTGGCTGGGGCTAATGCAGTGAAGTAGCACAGGTTGCCAGGGTCAGGGTGCCAGAGGAAGGATGGCTGTGCCAGATCAAGACGTCACCGCTGAGTTGTAGCAGTCTGACAGGAGATGAAGGAGACCGGGCAGCATGTACAGAATGAGGCAAAATGAAGGGAGGGAAAGAGGCTTGAAGCCACCCCGTGAGAAGGGCAGGTCTGAGGGCTATGCTGCCCCATTCGTGAAGGAGGAGGAGGCTGACAGACCCACTTGCCTCTCTTTGGTGGGCAGTGGCAGCTACTGTGGTGCCCACCCCCTCCCTCGTCAGTGGCCCAAGGATGGGGTGCCTTTGAGCATCCCTTCGCTGCTCACAAGGAGAAGGAGATGCCACCCTGAAGGCCCAGCCCAGGCCAGGCATGGTTTGGCTTGCCCCCTTGTATCTCTTGATGAGGGAGCCTGTTATGGGGGCAGTTGGTTGCAAACCCTTGTGCTCCTTCAAAAATCTGTGCCCAAGGCCACAGCCCCCTGGCCCTCCCCATGTTACACCCCTGGGCTTATGCAAGTTGTCATCAAGAAACACTTGAGGACATCAGCCTGGGGTCAGCTGATTTTGGGAGTTTACATGATCTGTGTATGAGGAATTCATTGAGTCCACACACACTGAAGCAAACTTAACCTGATCTTCATCGATGGCAACTGACAATTTCTGTTTATTTCCCACAGTGTGAATACATGTAATATGCATTACACTGTATGCCAATAGCAAAACCACCCTGGTGAAGTGTGGATACTTATGTGGTCATAACAGCGCCACCCATGCAGAAGAGATATCAGCAGGCAGACTTTAAAGTGGAGACATGAGAAGGGGTACATTCCAAAACAGCCCAGTGAAAACTGAACATGATCACTTGATGGGAGCGTTTGTGTGGAATGGAAAACCATGGGAACAAAATGGAGCTGAAAGGGAAAATGACTGACTGGAGCCCTGAGCAGGAGCATCCTGAGCTGCAAAGTTCAGCTGCAAGGCCAACTCACATATTTGATAACTCATCTGTTCAGAGACTTGTAAACTGTGTCCAGACACACTGTCAGACTTTCCTGCAATGAAATTCGTTAATGTGGCACATCCTAGCTGCAGTGCCCTTTTTGCTGCATGACATTGAGCTACTCTTCTCTATACATTTTAGCCAAGCAATATGTTCCTCTCTTTTAAAGTTTATTTTAAATATCAGTCATGCACATAGTCTTCCATCGAAAGAAAGCCATCCCTCTCCTGTCTACTCCCTTCCCTTGTTTGAAGCTTATTTTAATCAAAGTTGGAGCAACATTCCAAAACTTAAGCACTTAGGGCTTGGAAACGAGGCTCCAGTAACACAACAATGCCTACAGCATTCGGATAAATTACTTGGCATGGGTATTCCTGTTTACTTCAACTTCAAGTGAAGGAGGCAGAATTAGTCTGCTCCCAGAGGTTAGATTAAAAGGACCTCATTTAGCAAAGTCATGGACAGAGCAGAAAAGCCAAGTGTTTGTTAAGTAATGCCGAATTTGCCAAGTGCAGCACCAGTGATCCATGCAGCCAAGAATTCCCTCCTCTGAGCAAAACTGACCAATCTCTGAAGTGCTCAGGATGGCAAAACTGATTCTCTAACACAACACATCTGCACCTGGCTCAGCAAGGAGAGATGGGAAGGGTGTGTGTGTTCTCTTCTTTCCAAATCCCCTGCCCCCAATATCTCACAGGCAACCAGCTTGAGCCTTGAAGCATGAAATACGGTTGTCTTTGCTTGGATAGGCATTGAAGTCATTAATTATAACCCAGATTGCAATCCCTGTCTGTACATTGGTCTATACATTTTTAAGATGCTTTTCATTCCCCCAAGGTACCCTACAGTACAGGGCCTGTTTGCCTAGTGATGAGGAAGAGCTGAGCTCTCAACTCTTGTGCCTTCCAAGAGGCACTTGAGGCCGTAAACTGCCCTCAATGTTTTCTCATCCCAACAGCATCTTGGCCAAAGTCTGTGCCAGAAACGGTGGGTGGGGAAAGGGGAGAGGGAGAAACTCTATAGTGAGACCACCATCTTCCTCTAGTTTATTTATAAAGGGCCTACAATCACTACGTGCTAAACAATCCATTTTAAATATGCAATACTGTGCCTGCAGGCCCACAGTGGGAAATGGACTGAAATTATAGGAAGAGAAAGGGGGTGGACAAATAGGGTAGTGGCAGAAGTCCTTTAGCCTTTACACTATTCTAAACTTAGATATTGTTACTGGTGAGTTTGAGTAAGGTAAAATAAGCATACAGAAGAACAAACCTTACTGAAGCAGAGACAGCATGGCTTCTGCAAGGGCAAGTTCTGCCTCACAAATCTTAAGAGTTATTTCAGAGTGTCAACAAGCATATAGGGAGAGGTGGTTTGGTTAACATAGTATACTTGGACTTTCAAAAAGCATTGACAAAGTAACTCACCAAAGACTACTGAGTAAGCTTAACAGTCAAGGAATAAGAGGAGAGGTTGTTTTGTGGATCAGGAGCTGATTAAGTTGCAGGAAGTGGAGAGCAGGAATAAAGGGACAGTTCTCCAGATGGAGGGATGTAAAAAAAATGGAGTCCCTCAAGGATACTGGGACTTCTATTTTTTAGCTTGTTCATAAACAACCTAGAGTTAGGAGCAAGCAATGAGGTGGCCAAGCTTGCTGATTATACAAAACAATAGGAATAGGGAACTAGTGGCCCTCCAGATGTTGCCAGGGTTCAACTCCCACCATCCCACCTGGGGACGATTGGACTTGGAGTCCATCATCAACTGGAGGGCCACAGATTCCCCAGCAGAACAAAAGCTGTGCAATTGCTCCAAAGCGTAGTAAAGTTGCCATCAGCTGCTTGGCACCACTCCCTAATTTGCTATAGAGTGGCCCAAATGGAGTATTGTTAGAGAAAAGGTGAATGCTGCTACAGTAGAACCAAGGACTTAAAGATGTCATGCTGATAGGCTGGCATGTAGGTCACCATGGGGCGCTAGCATATTCCACTGGATTAAGCTTTTTTTTAAAAAAAAAATAATGAGACCACATCCAAGGGATTCCTGCCTGAAACAGGCAGTCATGAAGAATAAGGCTATCTTTGGCTACAACTATGATGGTTAAGTAGGATGTCTCTAATGTCAGTTGCTGGGAACCAGAGGTAGGGAGAGGGTTGTCTCACTCAGGTCCTGCTTGCATCTGGTTGGCCACTGTGAGAACAGGGTGCTGGACTAGGTGAACATTTGGCCTCATCCACCAGGGATCTTATGTTCTCAAAGTTGGTTGGAAGAACCCAGGTAGGTCAACACGGGCCTCCTAAAGAATAGCTGAGAAGCTCAGCTAGGGCACAACTGAGCAGGTGGGAACGACAGAAGAGGAAATTCACCAGCGAAGGTGAAAAGATCAAAGAGGCTGCTCTATCATGCATGAAAGGAAGACATAGGTCAAAGCAGTGGCGTAGCGTGGGTTGTCAGCACCCGGGGCAAGGCAAGTAATTTGCGCCCCCTAACCTGTGGATTTGCGCCCCCTAACCCATGGATTTGCGCCCCCTAACCTGTGGATTTGTCCTAACCCCAGATGTTGCGCCCGGTGCGGCCGGCCCCCCCTGCACCCCCCACGCTACGCCACTGGGTCAAAGGGTTGATTTGAGTTCTTTCCCCACTTTTAAAGCTGAATATAATGTGCTTTCATCATAAAAGATGTGTGATCACACTTTTGAAACTTGGTGGTATGGTTACCTCCATGTAGGTGGATACACTTTTTAAATGCACAACTTTCCACCTGTCCCTTACACTAGAGTTCCCTCAGGTTTTTGCTTTTGTTTTAAATGGATAATGATAACCCCAGATTTGGAAAGCTTCCCAGACTGTACATCTGCCCTCTTTTAATGCAGTGAATTTATTCAAACTTGCTAACCTCTGAAATATTTGAAGGTGGATCAGCTGAGAAATCAGACTGAAAGCTAGCTGGCTGGCATATGCAATCTAAGGCCCCACCTGCACAATACATTTAAAGCAGTATCATAGCACTTTGAACAACCGTGGCTGAAAGTTGCCAGGAGACCCCTATTCCCCTCAGCTTCCCAAGTGGTTTAACAATCAATTCCTCTTCCCAGGGAACTCGGGGAATTGTATATCTGTGAGGAAATGGGGTTTCCTAACAACTCTCAGCCCTGATTGTGTTGGATCACCCACATGACTGGTTCAGGAAACATGGGGGGAACATGGGAGAAAGATTTATACCAAACAAAAGCATGCAACAGAAACCGCAATGGTTTTAATACAGTAGATGAATATCGGCAGTATCAAAAATTCTTTGCTAAAAATATTTCCAAACTATCAAAATTGATATTTTAATCCTAAAACTGAAACCATAGCAGTAATCTGAGTTCTATTTAATTTGCTGAGACAAGTTTGTAGAGAAGCACTTGGTTCAGATTTTAGGCAGATCTAATTGACAAAATGACACCATATAGTTGCAGAAAATGGATTATATTATTTCTAACAGGCTCTGGAGCAGTTTGGTGGAAACAGAGCAAAACAGCACCTCTCTGTTGACTTCTTCATTAATTTTACGTCCCTCACGAGAGATAACAAAAAGTACATTGTCCATTTTTGAGAACTACCAGGGCCTATTATTTAGAATGGAAACTGGTTCCAAGTGTGCTCTGCAACAATCCATCATCAGATCCAGGAACAGAAAAGAAATTAACCTTTTTGCCACCATAGTAAATCTGGAGGAGAAGAAGTAGTAGAAAGGAAAAAATGTAAAATGAACTAAAACTCCAAAATGTAGACAGCTGGAAATGTCTTGTTTTCCTCATATATTGTTCCCCTCCAAAATAAAAAAATGTGATCAAACAACATGGAACTTTACAGGAGGCCACCATTTTTTATTTCTTTTTTTTTAACAAAATCATTAGAGGAACAGTGCATACATGCACCAACTCTTAGTCTGTTTCCAGGTCCAATGTAAAGTGCTAATTTTAAAGTGCTAAACAATTTGGGACCAGATTTTTAGGAATATCGCTTAAATAATGTAGTTGGAATCCAGAGTGAAAATAGAAAACTGAACAGAAACAATGTAGGATTTTAGGAAGTCTAAACAGAGTGGTTTTGTCTTTCTTGAGTCATGCTTTGTGCCTAGCAGGGAGGGACATATTCAGCTAAACATACATAGGAAAACTCCCTCTAAACTACACAGCCAATCAGAGCACATGTTGCCTCACGGAAGATCATGTTACTCTGCCTGGTTGCTAAGCAACACATCCACCCATCCCTCTGGCTCACTGACTTTAACACTAACAGAATTAACCCTTAAGTAGCAAACTGAATTATCCCTGCTGTTGCACGTCCAGCATTGGTTAAATAGAAGACACCCTCTCATATGTACCTATCCCAAACTTAAGGTCACCTATTCTGGGTGCCTCCACTGTAGGAAGGCAGAAGAGGACCTTTTTGGTACTTAGCTCCCTTCCCAGATAGGTTCACCTGGTACCATCATTGCGGTTCTTTCAGCCAGGCAGAGACTGTTTTACCTAAACCAGGCCTTTTACCTAATTAGCCAAAATTGGTCCTCTCTTTTATTTTATTTTTTAAGGATCTGTGTTTTAACTTTGTGGCTTTGTTTTGTTGTTGTATTTGGGTTGTTTTGATTTCTTGGGTTTATGTCTTGCTCTGTATTTTGAACTGGTTCAATACTTAAATTTCCAATAAGCTGCCCAGAGATCTTCATGTGACAGGACAGCATGCAAAATGTTGTTAATAATAAAATAAATAAAATAAATAAAATAAAATAAAATAAAATAAAATAAAATAAAATAATAAAATAAAATAATAAAATAAAATAAAATAAAATAAAAAACACACCTGAGAATGTCAATGTCACCTTGTCTAGGGCTATATCCCTATGGGAATGACCCCCCCTTCTCCTTTTGGACAACAGGAGAAGGGTCTTTGTGCCTTGCTTACATCCCAGAGAATTTGGATGTGGATGGACATTTGCCTGACCAAGCAAGAAAGTTCTTATGAATTGCCTAAGTTTTCTCCCTTCTTCATCTTTTATGATCTAACACTTACATGTTGCCTTGTGAATGCCAATCTTTTAATGCAAGGAAGGTTCCACATTATCTCCCCCAAATGCGCTGATACCAGAAACTGAAGAACGGAAAAAGCACAAAGCCCGTTTCAGTCAGTACATTACCGCAATTTCTTTAAATGTGCTACATTCTTTCAACACTCTTGGCTTTAACAGCCCTTAATGCAACATCTGGCACAGGAAAAGAAAAGAAAAATCAAATGAGAGATGATTGGGGGAGGGGGACCGCTCAGGAAATGCAAAACTTCTCTTGCTGTCATTCTCAATAGGATAACATCTTTTGCTTCTGTGTGATGCAAAGAAAAGCCGATTGGGGGGATCTGATGTATCATCTCCAACAAAATGATTTATCAGAATTAAACATCTACTTGCAAGTATTTTCTCCTTGGCCAAAGCCTCTTGGACAGGCATCCAGTGCAACAAAAGGAATTTAATCCTGATGCAAGTGAAATACTAGTTATGAACAGGCAGCAGGAGGAAAATCCAATCTGATAACATGAAACATATGCTTTTGTTCCTTTTTAAAGATTTCATTTACTGATCCAGCATTTCCCCTTCAGTTGGAAATGTTACTGCTCCAAAGCAGCTGAATCTGCAGAAACATCAGATTTGTAAAGTTGTTACCCAGTAAGGAATCATTGGCACATTTTGCCTACTACCATCACACTTAGCATGGCTCTTCTGAAACTGCTTCTGGCACACAAAGATGGAATCTGGTGCCTTTTAAGTAGTTACAGTACTGTATATGAACGTGTCTTTTTAAAAATAAAAAAGTTGGTGTGAAGCTTGATTGCCCATTTCAAAGGTTTGCTCATTCCAGAATTTCAATGCTCCATCAACTAACTCAAATTTTCCAGGTCAAAGTCCATTGCAAAGTCCACAGACCCTGTGGCAGTCCATATTTTGAATACTGTGGACTTGGAAAAAGTGGAGAGGAACAGAGAGGATTTTCTTCCTCTCTCATATCCGGAACCATGAACCACAGTTTTGGTGATCAGAGACTCCAACATCCTCTCTATATGCCAGAGTTAAGATTTGTTCAGCTCAAGTGAATGATTGTTTCAATTTATATCATTTCTTTTTAATTCAAGAGCCCCATCCATAGCTGTAGTTAATACACTCCTTTTATGAATTTTAACCTTGTGCCTTTGAGATATCAACCAATTTACATAACAGGCCTTCTTGCCCATTAAGGTGATATGCAAACAAGCCTTCTAGTTGACAGATGGGGCTGGGGGCTTTATGCTTAATTATAAACAGAGAGGCACTTCCAACATAAAGGTGAGTCTGCATTTACATTTAACCCTTGGACATGAAAACTTGTGAGAAAAGCTCGGAAGCTCTCTGCTACTTAACTAGTGAAGGGTTGTTGTAATGGCTGCTTCAAAGCTGCAATAAAATTTGAGGATGGTGAACCTGCTAACATCACTTTAATACATAGGTGGGGAATTGTGGCCCTTCAGATGGTACCATTGTTCCTGATGAGTATCTATAACTTATGATTACTGAAGAAAATAATGTTATGCTTATAAACTTGCAGAAGACAGGTGCTGACACCCTAGGATAGAGAAAGGGAAACTGTTGTTGGACTACAGCTTCCATCATCCATTACCTGTTAGCCGTGCTAGCTAGGGCTGATGGAACTTGGAACCTGGAACATTTTGGATAGAACATCTGCAGGGAAATTTGGTTATTCACCCCTGCCATAGGGTCACACAGGCTGGATTTAAGAGTGGCTCTGACTCCCTCACCCCACTCCTGCTTTTCATCTTCCCCCTCCCACCTTCCTATTCTCCTTCAACCCACTTTTTATCCCGTCCCCTTCTCCCTGCCTCTGAAGGACCAAGGGAGAAGGTCCTTCCTCAGAGCAAGGCATTCTGTGTGAGGTGACTGGGGAGTGCCTGCAGTGCCACCACAGGTACAATGACTGTGTAAAACAGCATTTCTACCCACTGTGGAAAACTGTAGCAGCAGCACTGACACTTTCCTGGCCACTTCATCCATAATGGCTTGTCTCTGAGGAATGACCTCCTCAGCAGCAAGGGGCGGAGGGCTGGAAACCTCACCAGAGGTAGTGCTGGGTGGTGTTGGGAGTAGTTATAATGAAGGCCAGAAACTAAGGGAGCAAGTGAATGAGCTCCCCACCCAGAAGGGCCTAAATTTTCCACCACCATTTTAGACAGTTGTTTGAGTTTGCCTCATGATAGCACCAACCCTGGATTTGTACAGTGAGTGTGGATAAGCACACAAATATCAATGCAAACTTCCTCATCCCTTGTGAGGATGTCTAGCAATACGTGGCCCAGGATGCAGTTCATGTCATTACCTGAACTTTCCCCATCTCCCGTCTCAGGGTCCTTCTGCTCCTTCTCTGACAAACCCTACCAATCCTGCTCCAGCACCACTGGGCCCAGGCCCCACTCAGCTCCCAAAGTAAGAAGGAGCAAGAGACAAGCCCTTGCATCTTCAGATGTTGATGGACTACAAGTCCCAGCCAGTATGGCCAGTGGTCAGGGATGATGAGAGTTGTAGGTAGCATCATCTGAAGGGCAAAAGGTTCCCCACTTCAGTGTGAAACCAGCCTCACTTAGCAAGGTAAGATTTAAAAGCAAGTAACAAAATGCCTTAATCATGCTCCCATGGACTGCAGTGCAAACAGAACAAATAAATCCATTATTGACACTTAGAGATAGCAAAACGTGTCCTCAGAGATTCCCCTAAGCATAATCACTGAACAATACTAAAAAAAAGAAGATGATTAATGGATCATCCATCTGTAGTGGGACGCACTTACTTTCGGTGCTCATCCCAAATCGTTCCATAAACTGTCTGATTCTGTGTACTTTTATATAAATCAAGCTTGTCTCTAAGAGTAGGGTATCATCGCAAACCTCATAAAACAGGTTTCACTGAACCCAGAATAAGACATGATTAACATAAAGATATTATTGATTTTAACAGAATTGAAGGGGAAACGAGGAGGTAAGCGTCCTACATTTCAAAACATAATATCTCAAAATGTCATTTGCTTGCATGAGAGACCAGGAAAATAATATTGTCAAATTCCTTTAATAAACAGAGCGTGGATGCCCCATAATTCCTGCTTTTTGTTTTTGTTTTTACAAAGAAAACATTATAGCAAATTCTTAATATTTTAGAATAATTCTGCTTGTAAACAAGTTATTGGGAGGGGGACAGAAGCCAATCAAAGCCAATGTTTTTTAATTCACCATACTTTTAAAATAATTGTGCCACTTTAAACAGTCATGGCTTTCCTCAAAGGATCCTGGGAAGTGTGTTAAGAGTTGTTAGGACGCCCCTATTTCCTCTCACAGAAGGGAAAGCCATGACAAACCCTCTTCCCAGGAAACTAAGATACTTCCACTAACCATAACTAGTTTTGAAATGGCACTTCAGCCTACTATGTCAAAGCATCCAGGCACTTGCTAAAGTTGAAGTTCATGGTTAAGTCCTAGATAACCACAGGATTACTGCCAAACTACTCTCCCCTATACGCTCATGGGGTTCAGACTGGCAGTAACTGACTAGGACCAAGGTCTTGGATTTTCAGTGGATAGGCTTGAGGACTACGTTGACCCAGTGAGTGGCAGCTGTGAAAAAAAGGTGAATTCCATGCTCGGGATCATTAGGAATGGAATTGAAAATAAAACTGCTGATATACAAATCTATGGAGTGACCACATTTGGAGAGTCACAATAGCTATGCTCTGTCTTCCACAGTCGAAAGCAGCAGTCTGAATACCAGTTGCTGGAAACCACAGGAGGGGAAAGAACTCCTGGGCTCCAGCCCTGCTTGCATGTTTCCTGCAGGTGTCTGGTTGGCCACTGTGAGGATGGGGGACTACACTAAATGGGCCATTGGCCTAATCCAGCAGGCTCTTCATATGTTCTTAGAGTGCTGTTGTTGTTGTTGCTTAGTCGTTTAGTCATGTCCGACTCTTCATGACCCCATGGACAAGAGTACGCCAGGCACTTCTGTCTTCCACTGCCTCCCGCAGTTTGGTCAGACTTATGTTTGTAGCTTCAAGAACACTGTCCAACCATCTCGTCCTCTGTCGTCCCCTTCTCCTTGTGCCCTCCATCTTTCCCAACATCAGGGTCTTTTCCAGGGAGTCTTCTCTTCTCATGAGGTGGCCAAAGTATTGGAGCCTCAGCTTCACGATCTGTCCTTCCAGTGAGCACTCACTGGTTCTTAGAGTAGACCAACTGAAAAACATGTCCTTTAATTCCGGTGTGTCTACTCTGTGTATGACCAACATGGGATACAAGCCATGTTTAATGAACGTCTCCTAAACTGAACAGTATTTTGACAGAAGGGCCATTTTTAATGGAAGAATACTCCAACATGGCAGAGTGTTTCATCAAGTTGCCACTGAAATTTCATGGAGGGGGAAAAGTGAAAAGGAATTTGTGATGTGCATTCTTAGGCAAAAGTCTTATGAATTTCAAAGGAAGTAAACATGCCTTTCTTTTTACCCCTTATTTTCACTTAATATTAACGTATCAACTCATGCTAAGATGGGAAGTCATATCTCAGTGTGAATGTGTGGCACATGCTATTTACAGACAGATTTCTTGATGCATTTTCATTCATTCATGAAACTCCACTTAAAACCTGAGGGAAGCCCTCTATATTTGAAAGAAATCTCTGTGTTGGGAAAAAATAACAAGGAAATAAATAAACTCCGCTAGAAATATTATCCCACAGAGTCTGCAAAATACGTTAAATTATGGAGAATTGAAGTGAGATGTGAAAGCTGTTGAAACCATTTATTTCCTGGAGAGTAGTAAACACCACATATTCTTTATTAATCTATATATTTCACATAAGCACATCATGACTTGATTTAATCTGTGAGCATACAACACTGCAAAGGCATTAATAGGGGGCACAATATGGTAGATAAATATAGGCTCTGGAATAAATTCTGCAAAAAATAATAATAATCAAACCCAATAGACATGGTATGGGGGTCACCATCTACCCTCTGCTTACAGAAATGATATTAATTATTTTTAGACATTATAATTAAACACCAGCTGTTACGATAGGAATGCTGTCAATAACTGCAACCCCTCCCAAAAAAAATTGTTCTAGAAAATAGCTTTAAAAAACATCTTTTGCAGTCTCTTCAGGACTAGAAGGAGAAAAATGAAAGACTCTTCTGATTAGAATATTATTCATTTGTTTTCTAGCATGATGTTATGAACTGCTCTTTCACCGACTTGTCTTTGTGATGTTACAAGCCAGTTCTAGTTCTCATTCAGTCAATGTGACATCATCATATTCTGCTTACATTCTGTCTGATTAGCCAGGATTCTTCCTGCAAACAGCCTTGATTTGTTTGCTGCTGCTGCTGCTGTTGTTAAGGCACTGGAGCTATAGTTCAGGGATAGCCAGTGTGTTGCCCTCTAGTTGCTGCTGGAATCCAAGTCCTACCATGTTTGATGATGGACCCGGCTGGCTGGGGGGTGACAAGATGGCCCGCTGCCTCCCCCCAGCTGTAGAGCAGCAGAGGGTGCACATGCAGTCAGTGTGGGCGCCGCTTGCACTACATCCACACAGCATCCATCCGTATGGGTGTCTGTATGGGCTGCCACACACGTGTGCGCAGTCTGTACGGATGTCACGCATGCATCACCGGGCAGTTCGCCCCACCCCTTGCCATCCCACACTGGGTGATGGAGAGGGTTCCTCCGCCACTGGCTGGGGAGTTGGAGTCCAACAACCCTTGGAGGCCACCTCATTGGTTATGTGTCACAAACATTTTGTTAAACTTAAATGTATGTATTTATTTAACAAAAGTTATATATCACACGATCACAAGAAGACTTCTATGCAGTTTACAAAAAAAGCTGATGGATACACCGTTCAGTTGGCTGCAAAAGACTGACTCCTCCACGATTTACAAACTTATTACAAGCATGCTCAAGACGGCTTACAACAGGAAAAAATAAACACACAATTCAAAATTCAAAAAGTTCAAAAATCATTCCATAAACAGAAGCTTACTGGACTGAATTCAACACTGGTGATGGGGCAGACAGTGTCTTCCACAGCATCTGAGGGCAGCAAGCTAGCGTTAAGGTCACAGAGCAGTGAACATAGCACAAATAGCTCTATTCTCCAACACAGAGAATGGCAAGCTCTGTTTCCCCCATGCACTGACCATTCACTGCCTGAAGCAGCTGCCTCCCTTTGCTTAATGGTAGGGTTGGCCCTGAGTGCATATGAGCATTGCTGGTACCTAGTAGAAGTGAATTCCCCCCACCCCATATTTACAAATGTTTCAAAGTTCTCACATTCACGGTACTGAGATATTTGTAAATTCCAAGACTCCTTGGCAGCAAAAGTTTTCAGGGCAAGCAAAAATGCTGTGAAACACCAACACACACACACACACACACACACACACACACAGAGCATAACTACAGGTATTAAATCTATGAGTCTGAGAATACCATGGCTTGTCAATGCTGATTTATGGATGCTGTTTTGCTAATGGAAATAAATATATTATCTCAACTATAGAGGTTAAGGCTCATAACTCACTAACATGTAATTTATGCCTTTTAAAATATTTCACTGTTAAGATACCTCCTGGTCTCTTTACATCTGCATCACAGATCACTCTGAGGCTCCAATGTAAAAAATATGTGTGATAATACATATTATCTCACACATTATCCAGATACGGCATTTCCTTGATTATCCAAATAATGAAATGCTCCGAAGCTTTTGTCATGCTTTCGCTCTGTCATATTCAAGCTATCACAGCAGAAACAAAATGGGTAAAGATGTGTGTGTCCATTCATATGCATTTCTGTTTTTAGCCAGCTGTTGGGCAACTGATATTGCTGATAAGAAATGGTTAATGCTTTACAAGAAGTTTGATTTAAAAGCTGAATGACTCTGCCACAGTTCCAGACCATTAGACCTACAATACAATGCACAGATTAAAGAGATGGATGGATGGATAGATAACTAGATAAAGTGGGATGTAATGCTATATATTTTACCCTGGGTAGCCTTTGAGAACATAATTTGATCCCCATGATTAAAGCTGAAAGTTTCTTTCGATAAATGCCTATTGCCTTACACATATATGCCTAAATGGACTAGCATATTTTTTTTTGAGATTGCTCAAATGGCTTGTGATTTAAACCCAGTGTGTTCCAGCTGCAATAATGGTGATGCCATAGCTCTCTTAAGTACAGCCCCCTCTGCTACTGCTTTTGTTCACTGGGAAAATTGCTAAATCACATCTGAAGGAAGTGCTTATATCCCCTAAGGTTGTGAGTATAGGCATTACTCTGAGTAAATGCAGCTGACCATGTACAAAAGGATACCTTAACCACAGCGTGAAAGAAAATACGAAGATAATTGCATGGCTGCTCAGAAAGGAGCAACTCCCATTCATATCAATGGAGCTGCCTGCTACAAAAGTGGGGTTCTGAATTTCAGCCTTATACAGTTAGGTAATGATCCATCTAGTTCAGCATTGTTCACTTTGCCCGGCAGCTGGGTATAGACCAATCAGCCCACTTCTAGTCTGTTTTACTTTTCCATGCACATGCATTTTTGTTTTTTTTAAGGCATGAAAATCCACATTATAATACATATTTTAAAACATATTTTCTCATTAAAAACATATCATTTCCTAAAAGTGATATTTTTCAGAATATGCATTTTTACATGTCATTTTTATATGCAGTTTTTTGAGATTTACACATTTTAGGTGCTTGTAATATTTTTAATTGTTTTTATCTTATTTTAAATTGCATCACTTCACCATTTTGGTGTTTGCCACCCTGGACTCCTCTGAAAGGAAGGGCAGAATAGAAATTTAATAATCATCATAAGGATTTAAGAACACATTTTGACATGTTTTTTTAGCCAAGAACTGTGCTGCATCCTTTGGAGAAGCACTGTCCCGATCATAACCCATAAAGACAGAATTCCTCTGTCTATCAGTGGCTGCTATCCATGGCAGAAGCAATGCTCTGACTCCATGGTCAGAGACTGCATGCTTCTGAACACCACTTGCTGGAAACCACATGAGGGGAGAGCTGCTGTTGCACTTGGGTCCAGCTTGTGGGCTTCCCATAACGGGCATCTGGTCAGTCACCATGCAAATAGGCTGCAGGGTGAGGCTGGATTTAGGCCTGATCCAGCAGACCCTTCCTATGTTCTCAAATGATGGTGGCTGGGATTCCTTGCACCCTTCATTCTGATTTTCTGGCTGCATTGTTTCGGCGTGTTGTATCTATTTTATTATATCCTATTTTGTTTTAAACTGTTTAGCGTAATTACCTCCAGATTAGATTATGATTTAAGAAATACAGATCACTAATTGCCTACGTATTAGTTTATCAGCTGGTTAAGGAATGCACTAACTTATGAAATCCCTACTGGTAGCAGTTCTCAAAGTTCCCAGGCTAGCTCTTTGGGGGCGTTTTAAGTGGAGATCAATCCTGGGACCTTCTACACCCAAAACAACTGGCTCTGCCACAGAGCTATAGCTCAAACACCATATTCTGCCATGCTGCAGATGTTCCTCAGCTCTACATCTCTTTGTTCATGTGTCTTTGTCCTGCTATAGTGGTTAGCTCCCATAAGCAGCTGAGGCCAAGCTGAGTGTATGGAGAAATGCTAAAGTAGCCTCAGTTATCATAAGAACACACAACAAGCCCATCTAGTCCAGCATTCTGGTCTCACAGTGGCCTACCAGAAGACTATAGGAAGCCCAGAAGCATTCTCCCCAATTGTGATTGCCAGCAACTGGTATACAGATATGTACTGGATCTGACAGTGGAGTTGGAACATGGTAATCAAGACGAGTAGCCATTGATAGTCCTATCCTCCATGAAAGTGTCATCTTGACACACACACACACACACACACACACACACACACACACACACACACTTCTGCCATGACTGATTTCTAATCACAAACAGAAGCTCCCTTTCTCAATTGGTAGAAATCTCAATTGACTTTAATAAGAAACTAATTGCTGAAAGATTAGAGCCTGTTTTATGTAACAAGCTACAAAGCAAATCAGGACAAGATGATAACAAGATGCAATCAGGAGGTATTAAAGACAGCAAAATAGCAATGAAGGGCTGGGAGGAAGCTGCAGTAAGCAAAATGATTTTTTAACACACACCCCTCCCTGCAAACACACATCACATTGCTACAAGGAAACTGAATGTTCCCCCTAATTAAGGAGCTGCTTCACATTCTGGATCATCCTTCCAAACCAGTACAGCAAGCAAGATTAAAAGTGTTGGAAGATTTGCTGTAGTTACTGAGCTGCATATTAAGCATGCAGCATTATTAGATCTTGACGCATACTTACCTTGAGCCTCCATTTACTTTTCACTTCTTGAATACTTGGGTGTTATGAGCTCAGAAAGGAGTTGATGGTGTTTCTAGCCTGCCCTGTAACTTCCTGCTCCTTTTAAGAGGGAGTTCTCAATTGGATCACATGAGTAATTGCATTGGTTTGATAATGTACTGCAGTAGGGAGGGGCCAGCCAGTGGATAGGTTGGTGATATCCAGCATTCTCAAACTGGAATTTCAGTACACTCATATGCTAGTGTTCTGTGGTTCAAAAACTGGCAGCATTATCTGCATTGCCAGGTTCTAATCCCTGCAGGGCCACCCAAGACGGATAGGTCATAGTGGAGAGTTTTGACCAAACATGATCTACCTGGAGCAGGAACCAGCAAGCCACTCCAGTATCCCTGCCAAGAAAACTCCATGGACAAAGACAACAGGCATATAAAAGTTATGACGCTGGAGGGAGCCACTAGGGGTGCATTGGAAGATGGCTGACAATAACATCTCTCCGACCCACACGAGGTAATTAAGAGGCTGTGATGGGAGTAAACAGCCTCCCGCCCCCCCAAGCGTGTGGGGGGGGACTGCCCTTGCCTGCTGTGCCCTATACTACCACTGAATTTGAGGGGGTGGGGGCACTAGGCAGAAAGCCCTTGTGCGGACTTCGGCGCTCCTGGACGCTGTCTCTGATTCACACCTCTAGCTGCAGCAACTTCAAAAGAAACAATTAGGAGGAAGCTAATGCACATATTTCAAGGAAGAAGGGGGAGTAAAGACTGCTAGCTGAAGAGATCTCTGAGAAACAAGACGGGTCGGAGGAACAGGAATAAATCATGAGAAGACACACCAAGGCTCGGTATGTTCGGCAACGGGACTGGATGGGGGGGGGGGATTTTCTTTCTTTCCTCTATATGATTAACCAAGAATCCCCCCCCCCCACAAGTCACAAGTCAGAAATGCCGTTTAAATGACTTAAGCTGAGGATTTAAGACTCTGTGGAGATAATTTTCTAACCAAAGCATGTTTTAAGGAGATCGTGGAAAGTATAAGAGCTTTGGAATGACGCAGCAAAAAATAGTGTCGCCATTTTGGCAAGTTCTGTCGAAAGACTTATGTCTGGGAGGAGGAACAGAGCTGTTTTCATATTGTGGGTGAGCCTCCTCAGAGGGACTAAAGAAGGTGACAGATTTGTGAGACTAATGATGGAAAGAGTGCTTTTATTTATGAAAGTGATGATATATGGAAACCATCTCGACATGATGATTGGACGAACGGAAAAATTCACACAGTATTACAACTGGTGTTTACCTGCTTAAGGAGATTATCAGAAGAGATCATAAAGAAAAAAAGAAAAATATACGAACAAGACGAGATGTGGGAACAGCAAGATAGGACTGGATAGAATTATAAACATTATTTGGACAGATTTGTGGATATTAACGCAGCAGCAAGAAGATGATTGAAATCCCCTTCGTAACTTGAAATATGGGTCCCCCCAACAAAAAAATTACAATTCAGCTTTGTAATTCGGAATTTATGTGATGTGATTTGATTTGATTTGATTGGTTGGTTGGTTAATAAAAATTATTTTTTTAAAAAAGTTATGACGCTGGAAGATGAGCCCCTCAGGTTGGAAGGTGTCCAACATGCTACTGAGGAAGAACGGAGAAATCTCTGTGTGGGACAAGAAGCTACAGATAGAACTGGATATGGAACAACTGATTGGTTCAAAATTGGGAAAGGAGTACGACAAGGTTGTATATTGTCTCCCTGTTTATTTAACTTATATGCAGAATTCATCATGTGAAAGGCTGTATAGGATGAATCCCAAGACGGAATTAAGATTGCCAGAAGAAACAGCCTCAGATATGCAGATGACAAAGCCTTGATGGCAGAAAGTGAGGAGGAATTAAAGAACCTTTTAATGATGGTGAAAGAAGAGAGCGTAAAATATGGTCTGAAGCTCAACATCAAAAAAACTAAGATCATGGCCACTGGTCCCATCCCATCACCTCCTGACAAATAGAAGGGAAAGAAATGGAGGCAGTGAGAGATTTTACTTTCATGGGTTCCATGATCACTGCAGGTGGTGACAGCAGTCACGAAATTAAAAGACGCCTGTTTCTTGGGAGAAAAGCAATGACAAACCTAGACAGCATCTTAAAAAGCAGAGACATCACCTTGCTGACAAAGGTCCATATAGTTAAAGCTATGGTTTTCCCAGTAGTGATGTATGGAAGTGAGAGCTGGACCATAAAGAAGGCTGGTGGCCGAAGAATTGATGCTTTTGAATTATGGTGCTGGAGGAGACTCTTGAGAGTCCCATGGACTGCAAGAAGATCAAACGTATCCATTCTTAAGGAAATCAGGCCTGAGTGCTCACTGGAAGGACAGATCCTGAAGCTGAGGCTCCAATACTTTGGCCATCTCAAGGAGAAGGGGGTGACAGAGGACGAAATGGTTGGACAGTGTTCTCGAAGCTATGAACTTGAGTTTGACCAAGCTGCAGGAGGCAGTGGAAGACAGGAGTGCCTGGCGTGCTCTGGTCCATGGGGTCACGAAGAGTCGGACACAACTAAACGACTAAACAACAACAATCCTGGTCTGATCCAGAGTTTGCTTGCGGGTCTGCTTGCAAAGCCAGATCAATTAACTCTCTTAACAGTGCAGTCCTAACCATGTCTAAGTCCTATTGAATTCAGTGGGGCTTACTCCCAGGTAAGTGGAGTTAGGATTCCAGCCTAAAACCTATTTAATGAACTAAAAAGCATGTTAATTAATTCAGCAACACATTTTAAAACATAATTCAAAAGCAGCGATTTGGTCTAGTGGAAATCTTACAGTGTATCAAACCATGGCTCTCTGACTTAGGGACGGGGAACTTTTGGACCAGGAGCCCTCTGGTGCTCAGGACTCTCTTCAGGTGACGCACCTCCCTGAGCATTTGCCCAGCTGAGATTTTTCTTTAAACTCTGATAATGCTTACTTATCTAGGTAGACGATAGAGAAGAATGTCTGAATGTAAGGAAAGTAGCCTAGGTAAAAGAAAGGTACATTTCACCTTTGGTGCTTTTCTTATTTTTGCTTCTAGCCCTATTCATCACTCACATGTAGTGCCTAGAAATTTGCCCAGAAGGGAATGTGGTCCTTGGAAGGTTTCCTACGCTTACTGTCTACATGTATGCTGTTCTCCATTCAGATTCTCCTCCTCAGCCATGCACGCATACCCAGAATTGACATCACAGGCAAAATGTCTGAACATGGCAATTTCTGGGGCCCAAGCCTACCAGATGTTTAATTCTGCCCTCTTCACCAAGGACAGAACACTATTTCAGCCAAACAAGCACCTGTGCTTTTCTGCCAGAGCTAATGTAAAAAGCACAGCACTGGGCTATAAATCAGGAGAATGATGACTCTCCTTAACAGTTCACCCATGTTACCCATTTGCTTGGGATTTCTCCCTAATACTTTCCTTGACTGTATTTATTTACCTACACAGCCTGCCAGAGATGTGGAATTTGCTTCTGGTACTGCACATTATATTTTATTTAAACTAAGGAATGCCAAGCCCCCACAACTTGCAATTTCACAAAGTGCAGGACAACCATTATTTTTCCCTAGCAAACCTTTTAGCCAAAATAACGAATATCCTCTAGGCTTTTCAATTGAAGCTGTTGGATTTTATTGCCTAAATGAATAGATATTAAACAGAGCAGGGCTTTCAGCTTGTGATCCTTGGTACAAGAATGGGGATGCTGCAAGCATGCCCCTATTTTTGTTTGTGAAATGTTGATGGATATAGTGGTTCTCCTTGCACTTAGTGGCAACTAGAGATGCAAGAAGCCATTGCTTTCCATAGCACTTTGTTTTTGCCACATACAGCACTGTTTCCATTCCACTTCAGTTTGTCTTCTGCCCAAAAGCATGTCAATATGACAGAACTTACATTGCCATTACATTATTCCACCCCATTTATTTCAGTGCAAAGGAAACATAGTAACCAATTATGTATCATTTGCAGGCTGAAAGCAAGAACAGCAGCAAATACCGATCATATTCACTGTATTAATTTCCATTCCAAGCGTGAGATGAATAAGTGAACATCAGCAATTTCCACTCACATTTCCTTTTTTCATCAGAATTCTCTGACATCCCTAATGGCAACAGCCACCCTATTTCTCTCTTCCCCCTCTTTTGTGAGGGCTGAAATCACAATCTTATGGGGATTAAGAAATACTGCAACAGCCAGGGATTTATTTTTTAGCCAGAACTCTCTGGAACTCAGTTCTGGCACCTCTCAGGTGGGCACCATTGCCATTCTAAGAGAATAAGGGAAGCGTTCATGGTGAGTTTCAGCACCTCTTTTTTTCTGTAAAATAAAAATATAAAATAGTCCTGTCAACTCTGAATACCAGGCCCTGAAGACAACAGGGCAGGAACATCACCTCTTGATATCGTTGGGAAATAATGCTAGACTAGCTAGGTCTAGTGGACTAAGTGAGCAGCAACTGTGGCTTTTGGGTCATCCTGAAGGATAAATCTGGGCTGAATTTGTATGCTATCATGGTCAAAAGTCACAGTTAAGGAAATAAAGAGTCTTGCTGAATTAAGTCAGTGGCCCACCTAGTTCTCAGTGAACCAGCTGCCTAAGGAAGTCTGCAAGTAGCAGTCTCTCCACTTTCCATTCCTGGCATCTGGTAATCAGAGGTATACTGAATACTCTTGACAGTGGTGGCAGAACATAGCTATGGTGACTAGTAGCCACTGATAGCCTTATTGTTCATGAATGTCCCTAATCCTCTTTTAAAGCCATCCAGGTTGACAGCTGTCACTACAGCTTGTGAGAGTGAATTGCATGAAGGAGTACTTTGTTGGGTGACCCTGGTGCTAGAGGAACCTATCTGCCATGAATCCTGCTTTGAACCACCCTCCTGTCTTTGTCTCTTCCATGGATACAATCTGCGTGCAACCCATCAAGCTGGCCCAAGTCACCAAAGTGCTGGGCCAAACCAGCTCACAGGGACAGTGCACCCAGGTCTGTGCACAAGTCATCTGCAATGTGAAAAACCCAATCCTGGAAGGGGATGTGCCCTGAAATCTGAACACACTGAGCCCAATGTGTGTTGCAGTTTGAATCTTGTCTGTGAAGTTACAATTTAAATATAGGTGTCCCCACAATTATGTGGGGGTTATGTTCCAGGCACCCACAGGCATAAGTGAAATTGCATAAAGTGGGTGACACCCTCTAAAAAGCCTCTAAAAGCCTATTTCCTCTGCTTTCCAACCTTCTCTCTTGCTCTCTCTCCATTCCAGACCAAAATATCTAGAACTGAAGCTCTGGTTCTAGCTGGAGGCAGGAGGATGCATGGGAAAGTGGCTGCTGCACTGCCCCACACATTAGCTGTTAGGCGGGGAGACTGAGCAGCCTAAACAAAACCCTGCTGCTTCCACGGTATCTTTGGGGCTTCCTCTGCCCTCTTCAACATCTTCTTCAGACTCCAGGGTCTCCTTGCGAGCCACAAGGATTATCCAGCTCCCTCACGCCATTTCCTAGTATGATTTGATTTATATATTTATTTCTCGGCACCACACATATATGCGGTCATGTGTGTGTAGAACGCGCCTAAGTTGGGGGATGCCTGTATATCCTTGTGTCTGTCCTAACTCTGTTAAAAATAGGTGCCAGGTGGCGTGAACCGAGTAGCTGGATAAGCAAACCCTTTTGGTGATGCTTCTGCTCACAAAGGTTATTACAAAAGATGTCAAACATTCATTTTAATTTGATTTCTTCTTTTTTAAAAATAAGCACCAAATTCTGTCACATGAATGAGGTTTCTGGACAGCATGTATAGGATGGGAGTGGGCGAATCTCGGGCTTGGGGCCAAATGTAGCCCTCCAGGTCTCTCTATGCGGCCCTTGGGACCCACCCCAGGCCACATCCCTCCCTGACCCTGTTTTGCAATCCAAAGGCCTGTTTAGAATGTGACCTTGAGCTGTGATATCCCTCTTGGAGAATAGAGAACCCTATGCATAGAAACCAGACCCTCCATTTCAAATTAAACATATTTTATTATACCAAATATTCATTGACTTCCCTCCCTCCCCTTCCAAGGTTCATTTAACTTATCCAGCATTCCTGCATATTTTAATATATTCATCTAATTCAATTTACCTTTCTCACATCACTTCAAAATATGTTATATTATTGAATTACTTTAATACTGCCAGCCATTTAACTGTGCACAATTATTTTCAATATACTCAACAACAAAAATTCCACTTCTCTTTAAATACCTCTTCTTCTTGTTCTCTTATTCTACTTGTTAGACCCGCTAACTCTGCATATTTTATCATCTTAAGTTGCCAGTCCTCGTTACTAGGGACCTCTCTCACTTTCCACTTTTGGGCTAACAAAATCCAAGCTGCTGCTGTTGCATACATAAATACCGTATTTTTTTGCTCTATAAGACTCACTTTTTCCCTCCTAAAAAGTAAGGGGAAATGTATGTGCGTCTTATGGAGTGAATGCAGGCTGCACAGCTATCACAGAAGCCAGAACAGCAGAGGGATTGCTGCTTTCACTGTGCAGCGATCCCTCTTGCTGTTCTGGCTTCTGAGATTCAGAATATTTTTTTCTTGTTTTCCTTCTCCAAAAACTAGGTGTGTCTTGTGGTCTGGTGCATCTTATAGAGCAAAAAATACGGTAATTGTTTCTGACTCCTGGGAACCTCTGTCTGAACAATTCCTGGTAGAAATGCCTCTGGGGTTTTTTGGGAAAGTTATTTTAAACATTTTTTCATCTCATTATATATCATTTCCCATTATTATTTATCTTTTTTGCATGCCCACCACATATGAAAAAATTTCCCTCTGCTTCTTTACATTTCCAACGCAAGTCCGATTCCAAATTGTACATCTTAGCCAATCTACTCAGAGTTAAATACCATCTATGAATCATTTTCCTATAGTTCTCTTTCAGTGTGTAGCATGCGGTGAATTTCAAATCATTCTTCCAAAGTTTCTCCCAGAGGTTAAATTCTATATTGTATCATATATCCATTGCCCAGTGGGCCACTGATGCTTTAACCAGCTCATTTTTTTCTCATTCCAGTAAGAAACCAGACCCTCCAAGTGTCCCTATTTTCCAGGAACAGTCCTGGATTTACAGAAGCCACCCCAGTTTCTGATTTGATCCTGGAATGTCCCGCTTTTCCTTAGGATGTCCCTATTTTCACTGGAGAACTGTTGGAGGGTATGGAGTTATGCAACCCCTCAGCTAAGGAGATAAGTAACTATACAACCTTGAGAAGACATTTGAAGGCAGCCCTGTATAGGGTAGTGTTTTTCTTTAATTTTAAATGTTTTATTATGTTTTTATATATGTTAGAAGCTGCCCAGAGTAGCTGGGGAAACCCAGTCTGATGGGTGGGGTATATATAATTAATAATAATAATAATAGAATAGGCCATCCCTGTTTTCATCAGAGAAAGGTATGGCCTAGCTGGTGAACAAATGTAAGGTTTACATTTGTTGCTCCACTCACTTTCGCCTCTGCCTTCCCTCCATACATGCAACCCCTGGAGGGTGCCCACAAGGGAATGCAGACCTCAGGCTCCCCATCCTTGGTATAGGAAGGGACACAAGTGGTGCTGGTGTCTAAACAACTGAGCCTCTTGGGCTTGCCGATCAGAAGGTTGGCGGTTCAAATCTCCGAGAAGGATTGAGTTTCCGTTGCTCTGTCCCAGCTCCTGCCAACCTAGCAGTTCGAAAGCACTCCAGTGCAAGTAGATAAACAGGTACCGTTGTGACGGGAAGGTAAACGGCATTTCTGTGCACTCTGGCCTGCATCATGGTGTTCCATTGTTCCAGAAGCGGTTTAGTCCTGCTGGCCACATGACCCAGAAAGCTGTCTGTGCACAAACACCGGCTCCCTCGGCCTGAAAGCAAGATGAGCACTGCAACCCCATAGTTGCCTTTGACTAGACTTAACCATCCAGGGGTCCTTTAGCTTTACCTTTTATATTGCTAAAGGACAGCAATGTTTAAGTAGGCCCTTATCCTTCTGGGTCCTTTTGCATCAGGCTTCCCCTGCCTACTCCCCCCCCCCTCAAGTGTATTGCAGCCCAGATTAGATTAATCCATCTTAACTTTTCCTGCTGTTTGTAATGAAGGCCTAACAAAAGCGAAAAGTGCCACAGCAGACAATAGGTCTATTTCCCCCATACAAAAGCAAGGCAGATAAATTGTACATGCTAATTATATGCTGAAAGGCTAGAAGACGTTTGTCAGATCAACTGGAATCTGGCATAATTGTTTTGAACAGATGATTATGTGTCTCGTGTTAAAAGAAAGTCAGCAGATGACCTTTTTTTAAAAAAAGAAAGAAAATAAAACTTGTAAGTCTGAAAAGTAATTACATCTTCAGTAAAAGCTGTGTGTGTATGTTAATTATAGAAGGAACATGCATACCATTTAAGATAAATTCTTCAGACAAAAATGATAGGTATTGTTGCATAATCATTTCCATTTTTCCAATTGATACAAGCAAACATTTGCCTTCTTCCATTTCTCCTGCCATGTCAGGAATAATCCTAGTGAAGTCAGCAGATTCACACCACTGGCAAAAGAAGAATTGGGAATTTGCCTCCCCAAACATTAAGATATTCTCCAGAGGCCTGGATTCTAGGACTCCGTCCAAGTGAATGAAGTAAGGTAGCTGCCTACCTAAAGACAGGGCCTTTTCAGTAAAGGCACCCTTGTTATGGAATAGCCTCCCCAGAGAGTCTTGCCTAGCACCTTCTCTATGTCCCGCCCCACCACCAAAGCTTCCTAATTGTGTTTTAAACCCAAGAAGTAAACAATTTAGGTTTTCACTGTTGCAAGGCAAGTTGTCTATGCTGAGATTCCTGCATTGCAAGGGGTTGGATTAGATGACCCTTGGGTCCCTTACTACTCTACACTTCTATAATTGTATGATTATGTACATCATTATGTATGATTCTTTAAATATTGCCTTGTTTGTGAGCAGTTTGAGGAGCATTTATAGATGGGTGGCAATGTACATTTAATAAGCAAGTAAACAATGAAAAAAATGTTTTTTATTGTTGAATTTAATTATTGTGTGTTATAATTTGCAGGACAGTGACAACGCCATCCCTGGATTCAGCCGCCGTGCTTGAGACGAGGATATTTTTCAGGCTTGGGTGAATCCTCTTTGGCTTCACCTGGGCTCAGGAAGTGGACCCTGGCCAGTCTGTGCAATTGGCCAGAGGCAGGCCAGTTGGAGTGCTGCCCCTGCCCCTGGGGCAGGTAGGTTTGAACCAGCAGGTTTTGCTCCAGTCTGCCCCATGGGGACTTAAATCCAGGGCCCTATTCCACCTCCAGACCACACAGCTTCATCAAGGTACTGGGTTTCTTCAAGATCAGGGATCATCTAATAATAACTCAGAAATCCAGGTCAGGTTCATTAGTGCTGATCCTGGATTCTTTTCTAGCGAAAGATGAAAAGCCACTCTTTCACAACCGCCCACACCCCATTAAAAATACCACGCCTAAGCCATTTGGCCAGTGATACAAAACACTGATGGTTGTCAGAGGATTCCATTGTCATTTCGGAAACTGCTCACCTTAGGTTCAAGGTGCAGAAACTGCAGCTACCTTTTCTCCACCCCACCCCCCTTTCTTTGCTTTACTCTGCATGAGGATGAAGTTCCTTTATAGTCAGACCATTAATGCATCCTTTTGTAACCTTGGTGTTATCTCTCACCAGTCCCTTTTCTTTCTCTGCTCAAAATCCCTTACGTTGTTGAACTGTGCAGATGTCACCTTCGGCACAGCCTACTCTGAGAAGCCACATTGTTAATAAGACAGGGATTCTGGGGAGGCAGCACGATGTGTGGGGGAGCATGATTTTGTTATGGAAATGGGAAACACTGCTTCGTTTGTGTTCAGTGCCTGAATTTGCAAACCAAAGCAGTTTAAAAATAAATAAATATGCAGACATCCACAGGAAAAGTAAATACCATTGCACTTCTTTGAGCAGTGAGAAGTTCCAGTGGTGAATCACCTACCACTGGAAGGCTCCCTTTGGAAGGAGGTCCATGGAGGGTTAATGGCATTTCAAAAAAATGGATACTAGGGGTAGGACTAAAGGTAAAGGTAAAGGGACCCCTGACTGTTAGGTCCAATCGTGGCCGACTCTGGGGTTGCAGCGCTCATCTCGCTTTATTGGCCGAGGGAGCCAGCATACAGCTTCCAGGTCATGTGGCCAGCATGACTAAGCTGCTTCTGGCGAACCAGAGCAGTGCACGAAAACGCTGTTTACCTTCCCGCCAGAGCGGTTCCTATTTATCTACTTGCACTTTGACATGCTTTTGAACTACTAGGTTGGCAGGAGCAGGGACTGAGCAACAGGAGCTCACCCCGTCGTGGGGATTCGAACTGCCAACCTTCTGATCAGCAAGCCCTAGGCTCTGTGGTTTAACCCACAGCGCCACCCATGTCTCTCCTTCTCGGAGTAGCCCCACTGAAATTAATGAACACGACTAAGTTGGCCCAGGGAGGTCACTTCGGTGCTGCTAATGCAACAGTCTGACTTTACCCCTGGAGGTGCACAAGACAGACCGATGCCAACAAAGCAACAAATTATTATATACCACCCTTCATGCAAAGATAATCATTGACAATAATAATAATAACCATGTGACACATATGTGCTGGTTTGGCATGATTGTGCTTCCATGCAAGAGCTCATTGCACAAACTTTTTCCATGTGAAATTTGAGCTAGACTGTACCACCTCCATTATGCTTACTTTGATCTAAGCTGAGGGCCACCACAATAGTGCCCACATGATCACTGGTCATGAAGGCCTTTCAAGGCACCCAGTCCTCTTCTAAGTTGATGGCCATCACTGCCTCCTGTGGCAGCAATTTTCACGGTTTTTCCTTGCACTATGTGAAGAAATACTTTTTTTTATCTATCTTGAATCTTCCAGAAATCAGCTTCACTGGATGTCCATACAGGTTCTAGTGTTATGAGACTAGTTTCTAGCTATATGTGAGACTAGCTATAGTTTCTGCTGCTTTATACTGCATTTGAATGTTGTGTTTTGCTTTGTGACCTTGTTATGCAGTCAGCCATCTAAACATAATAAATAAAGAAATTACAGATACACAGGTTGAGCATAGGTGGATGAACACCTTAAACCTGCTTTTCCAAGTCTGGTGCCTTCCAAGGTACTTGGACAAGGATTATGGGGATTGTAGCCCAATGAGAATTTGGTGACCAGCAGGTAAAAGAAGACTGTCTTACACCCTCCAGTTGACAGTCCAAAGCCCACAGCTGCCATATCAGATCTCCAGAGGACAGAGACAGCTAGCTCCCAAAGATTGCCAGTTACAGAGTCAAAACTCAACACTCTGTCTCTTTCCGTGGTCCGTGTTTTGCTTTCTTCACAGACTTGTAGATTACACTATCCTTAGCTGAAGTTTGTGTGTGCATGTTACCAGCCATGATGGCTGTGCTCTGCCTCATGGCTGGAGGCAGTGATGCTTCTGAATACCAGTCACTGGAAGCCACAGGAGGGGAGATGGCTCCTGTACTCAGGTCCTGCTTACAGGCATCTGGTGATCACCATGAGAACAGGATACTGGATTAGATGAGGCACTGGGCTGATCCAGAAGGTTCTTCTTATGATGTCAGAGAGAGGGAGGGAAAGAGGGAGGATGGCATTCACTTATCAGAGTAGTCTCCGACTATTCCCTAGTCACTGTGGGCCACTTCCCTGTAGTTTCCCTAAGAAAGAACGTAGTCGTTCACCTTCCAAGAATCATTAAGGCAATTCTCCAAAATTCTTCTGGCTCCATTTACCCTACCCTACCCAGCATTCGCAGTTAAACCACAGAGCCTAGGACTTGCCGATCAGAAGGTTGGCGGTTCAAATCCCCACGACGGGGTGAGCTCCCGTTGCTCGGTCCCTGCTCCTGCCAACCTAGCAGTTCAAAAGCATGTCAAAGTCCAAGTAGATAAATAGGTACCGCTCAGGTGGGAAGGTAAACGGCGTTTCCGTGCGCTGCTCTGGTTCGCCAGAAGCGGCTAAGTCATGCTGGCCACATGACCTGGAAGCTGTACACCTTCTCCCTCGGCCAATAGAAGAGATGAGCACTGCAACCCCAGAGTCGGCCATGACTGGACCTAATGGTCTGGGGTCCCTTTACCTTTACCCAGCATTCACACCCCAATCTTACCATCTTTTAAAATTTTCTAGCAATGGTTCCTATGCCCACATGTACAAACCTGATCTTGGATAAAACAACACAGATGGCACAATGAGTTCATGACACAATGACACAATGAGTTCAGCAGGTTGTTCAGCTCTTCCTCCTGCCAGATCACACAGGCAGCCACAGAAATCCACCCCCAGCCAGCCTTTGGTTGTTTTGGACTACAACTCCCATCAGAAATAGCACTCTCAGCCCCAGCCAGCATGACCACATGTGTAGTCATAGACACTCAAAGGTCACCAGGTTGGAGAAGACAATTGCCTTACTATACCAATACCCAACTTCACCTGATTTGTATCCCTGGAGACATGTGCATTCCCCAACCTCACCCAAATTGGCAGATCCAACATCTGACTTTCACTGAGATGAGAGGTCTGAAGTTTTTTCATCTGAAACCAGGCACACAGATAAAAGCTTAAGACTTGAACAGTCTCACCCTACAATTTTACTGTTTGGGTCTCAGCTGCTATTATTCTTATTCCAAAATGTTGTCTTCTTTCCTGCCCATAAACTTGCTCCCTTCAGCACAGGTTTAAAATACCCACACAAGGAATTGCAGAGCACCGTCAAAACAATACCAAATTATAACCAGACAAGCCTGTTTTGAATACAGATCGGTCTTGGTTATTTCTAGCTTTTTATAGGCTATCCCTCGCATTATGATTACTTCTTCAGTTTATATTTGAAAGATCAGGGACTGTTGTCATTTCCTATTTTCCTCTTCTATGCGACTCCTCTAAACCCCCTTCCATCCAACAATATTACATCCATAAGAAAAATAAAAAAATAATATTTATGGCACTAGTGCCACATTCCCAATCTACATCTGGGAACAAGGCATCATGAGTTCTCTAGACCTTGGTTCCCAATTGGTGGTCTGTGGACCCCAGGGGTTCCGCATAACCCACCCAGGGGGTCCGCAGCACAATTCAAATAACAAAAAGTACCATAGAGATATCAAATTTTTCAAAAGTACATGGTTTGGCTTTTGGAAAAGAGGGGGTCTGCAGTACTTAGCTAATTGGAATACACTGGGCTCTGTGCCATTCTGTTACCAAGGAATACTTTTAAGGATAGCCCAGTTTAGGCATCCTAATAGAGGATGCAGAGTAGAGGGTGCTAGTTCCACCCCCAATGCCATCTCCAACAGTGTTGGAGTCAGCCATGCTCAGTCCTCAAACCTGGGCCTTTTCAGAGGAGAAGCAGAGCCCACCAGGAAAGTTCCCCACCACCAGTGAGCCTAAGGAGCCACTCTGTACCTAGACACCCCCAGAGCCACCAAGCAGCAGAGGAGTTGGTGAGCCAAGCAGACCCCCAGCTGATGCACTTGAGGCTTTTTGGAAGTAGGGGAAACTTTATGGGAGCACCTGAATGCCAGGAAAGGGTGAGGCTTAAGCGCTCAGCCTGAGCTGTCTTATTGTTGAAGCAACAGCTCCAATGCAAAGTGTCCCTGAAGTGGGGAAATAGACAAGGACTCTCCATGAGTTGGGAGGGATGACTTCAACTCATTCAATTCTTGATGCACACCACTTCTATGGCTTCAGGCTGTGAAACAGTTTATAAATCAGTTAACGAAATTAAAGGAATAAGTGAGTCACCTTTTGAGACTCGTGTAGATTCCCCTCACAGCATGGAATCCTTATCTCTTAGTTTTCTAAATTGCATGAGGAGCCTAAATGAGTATAAAAAGCTTCCCCACTGCAGACCTCCAATGCGTGCAGGTGAGGAGGATGCTGATAGGATGTGTGTCAGGATGCTCTTCCCAGCGTCTTTCATGTGATTCTTAGAATGGCCACTTTATGTAGGCATCTTAGGCTGGCCATCCTATCTAGCATGCATTACTTGCATGCACAAATGAGCCCCCTGCCACACATGTCAATAACACAGCTCACATCTCACCTTAGCAACAATGCTTTTTGACAAAGTCAGCTCACAAGCATCAAGCAAGGTGCAAGCACCCACAGAGGCCGCAGAAACCAATTGCCTTGCAGAACTCTGACTTGACTTATTGCCATGTTTTATTTATTGCAGGCACAGCTCTTTCTTTCCTGCAGAACGAAAGGATATGAGGGATTTTGTCTTGTATTTTAACAATCTTTATCTAACAACAACACCCAAACAAACTAGCAAACAAAACCAAAAAAAATCCAGCCAGCAACACGCAAGCTGTTCCCCACCCCCCTCATCTCTTCAATTTTTCAGGAACTTTTTATAATGCTTGGTTAGCTCTAAAGCAGATCTGTTTTAAGACTTCACACTTGGGTAGACTATGCCACGGACCTTGAAGAGGGAGAGTTAGTAACTCCTGACGACTGAAATCTGTAATCAGGAAGTGGAAATTCAGGCTAGGCTGTCTCAATTTTGGGAGGACCTGCACAGTGTTATGCAAGTAAACCTTCTTCGACTCAAATGGACCATTTATGGACCAGTGGCAAGCACTCCTGAATGACCCCAAATGAGAGCAGCTACCCAAGGACACTCTTTTGCTTCTAAGCAGCAAAATGTGCTGGCAACCCTACATATCCCATGTTCTTTTTCAGGTTGCACAGACAACTTGACATTTTTACCAGACTTCTAGTTTCCTTTAAACTGGGGTGGGGAAATTCAGGTCAAATGTGGTTCTCCTGGTCTTCCTACCTCACTCTAAGGACTTGACTTGGCTTTCCTCCTAGGCCACACATCTGACTGGCCCCACTATGCATCCTCCTTGAGACTTTTTTGCCTGTCTGGAATGTGTCCTTAAACTTCCATAATGCCTTTTGCATTCCTGGATGGAAGATAGAGAATGTGTGCAGAAGCGAATCTACTGCACAAAAGTACGATTTGCACTCATTTCCCCATCAATTTTTGCCTCTAACCATGTCTGCCCCAGGCATGTGCCCCCCCCCCCCCGGTTGTACGGAAGGGGATGTGGCCTTCAAGCTGAAAAATGCCCCTGCTTTAATCAAATTTCTCAGATGTTTTGCCTGAAGATCAGCCACCAAAATATCGTGGCAACCCCAGGATTAACAAGATAGCAATTTGCATGGTTCTACTTTAAATATGATTTGGTCTACTGGGTCAGATGTGGAAGCCAGTGGTACGTGGAAACACTTACTGAGATGTCAACACAATCAGCCATTTTGGTATACACACTTGGTATAATGTACTCCCTCCCCCCTCCAAATGCTTTCACTTGCACTCTAAAGTGTTTTTGATGCTTTCCCATATACACAGAATTAGTTGCTTTATCAATGTGCAAAAACTGAGTTATACACAGAGGCTGCTTAGCAGATCCCTTTTGGCAGGCTTTTCCAGAGAGTAAGGTCTACCATGGAAAAGCAATTTCCTACACTGTAACTAATTAGGGTGCACTCCTAATCCTACTTACCAGCCGTAAGCCCCACGGAATTCGATAGGACCTTATTCTGAGTAGACATGGCTAGGATTGCACTGACATGGTTAGGATTGTAAACACTGAATCCAATGCCACTCCTACTCAAAGTATACTAAGTAATAAAGTGGAATGATGTGTGCGTGGTCCAGTATAAATCCAGCATGATTGCACTATTATTGGACATGCTTAGGACTGTAAACAGAGGGACATGGAATAGAGGTCAACTTGTTCTTACCAAAGAGCAAGTCAGGACCAGAGGCTAGTCAGAATACAGAAAAACACCCTAGGTTAGGAAGGCTTCGCCACTTAAGCAAGGCTCACCTGCAAAAGGAAGTTCTTATCTACTCCTTCATGCCTAGAAAGATCCAATGTTCAGTCTGAAGAAGCTCCCAGAGTGATTCTAGAAGGTTCTTCAGTAAGGATGCTGACACCTGAAGTTCAGTGGTTCACCACAGGGGACAGTCCTACATGTATATCAGCAGTTCCAGACTGATCTCCAGTGCTGTGACTCATCTGTCACTAGGATGTATCCTTCATAATTATTGTAGTTGCCAGAAAGCTGGGACACTACAGGAGATCAGAACCCTGTCCAGCTCCCTGTGGAGACTGGATGCAAGGCAGCTTTGAGCAGCAAGCAAAGGACATTGCTCCGATGGATTGTCTGGAGCCAACTGTGGGGCATCCATTTGTATCCGAACACAGATGAAATCTGCTCCTTGGTCTCAGCAACTATCATGCAAAACTTTAAAGTTTAAATCAGTGCAGTTTCAAAAGGTTCAGTCTGCCATCTTGATTCAAAATGGTGTCCAAATGTCTTCAAACCTAGACAATCTCATTGATATTTCAAAATTTCAATATTTTAAAAAAGCAGTATCTTAAGAAGTGCCCAAATGCAGAGTAAACAGAAAAACTAACAACTTTCTAAAAAATTGTAGTAGTAGATTCATTGTGGTTTGTGCTCATGATGGTACTGGCTGGGGCGGTTATAAACAATCCCAGTTTCAACACTGTTTGAGCCTGCTAGAGTTTTAGGGTGGTCCTGCTGCTTTGTTTCCAGTCCTTTAGCTTTTCATCCCTCAAATGTTCTGGGGCTGGAGAGGATTGTCCCACTTTTGCCGTGGTATAGCGCAAGAGTACCGCTCTTGGATAAGCATTGCAGAACAGCTAATGAAGTGGAATGGTTTGTGGAAGACCAGTGTAAATTCACCACTAATGCCTTATTATCGTGACATAGTGCAGAATGCACTCCCCTCCTCCCAACCCCCCCCCCCACCAGTCTGGAGGGGCCCTAACTGGAACAGCTTGCAAACTGATTCTGTTTCAAGGCATGGGACTCAATTTCACTGGCCGTTCTAGTGATGTGGTTCTGACAAATTTCTCTGTTACCCATTGTTCTCCCTTCTCTGTTAGATTATTTTGGAGCCACTGACAGCAAAAAAAACCCTGTGTGACCTCAGAGCCTCCTGAAAACTGCAACAACGGCTCTGTTATTGTAATGAAAGAGAAACACCAATCCCCACATGTAGCAAAATATTTTTAGGATGGCTATTTACCTTCTATAATTCATCAGCTAAGTACAACCCCTCTCCAAAGCCCTATGCACTGAGCAGGTTTTTTGACAAAACAGCATTTGATGTTGTTAATAATTAGCAAGAAAGGTCCGTGGAGACTACAAGAAGTATTTGTTCTCTGATTTTTTTATTTTATTTTTTTTGCTCTTCTTTTCTTATTCTACAGTGACAGCAGAATCATGCAAAATGGAAGTTAAAGCTAAATTAGAAGCAGCTTATTTCATATATTACTTCAACGAGGTGATATTAAACCTGTAAACACTATAGGCTTAATGTATTTCTTAATTACACTTACCTCAGGGTAATGTGCATTGGTTCTCCCCCTGCCCCAATACATACCATGTTCTCTCCCCACAACAACCCTATGAGGTAGGTTAGGCTGAGAGAGATGGATGCAATTCACACATAACACTAAGGGTACTCAGCAGTATAAAATTGTGACTGCTTTGCGACTGGTCATCCTGCTGCTGAAATATCCAAAAGCTAAGCCATGGTTTGTCTTAGCATTTCACCAGAGCCCATACACATGATTTGCCCCACTTTCAGCCAATGTTTGTTCTTGGCTCGCCACCCATGTTTTTTCTGGGGAAGACAAATTGTCAGCCGAGGTTAAGGCATAGCACTAAGGCTTAGCTACAGTTAGCACAACACAAAGTAGGCTAGGGGAGGACTGAAAGAGTTTCGGTTTCCACTGTAAGTACTGTACTCACATGCTTGTGTGTTCATGTGTATGCCTGAACTGAGCCATTGACTAGCCCAGGGTTACCCAAAACATGGATTAATGGGGGTATTGGATTTCCTCTTGTCTCAGCCCAAGGCGCTACACCACCGTCACCTCTTTCAAAGGAACCTTATGGCTTATCAACTGGGCTAGGAAACTGGAACAGAGAATCCTCAGCATTCCAAAGAAATTCCAGGATTCTTTGGAAGAAACCATGGCAGGAAAAAAATTCTGCAACACCAACACACATTGGTAGCCCACAAATTTCATCCTTCTCCAACCTGCCCAAACAGCTGCACTCCAGATGTTTTGGAGTATAAAGTCCCATCAGCCCCAGCCAGTATGGCCAATAGTCAGAGACAATGAGAGCTGTAGCCCAGCATTTTCTTGGCTGAATACCAAGTGGCTGAAGCATTTATTGCCCTTTTCCTGATCTGTGGGACATTAATGGCTGCCTTGGGGGCCAAGGAGGACCTTACTGAGCATATCTTGCATGCTATAAAATGGAAGATGAGGTTGAAATGAATTGTGATATTACGTTTATTATGCTAACCATATTGTTCTATGGTGAATTTTAATTATGGATGTTTGAGTGGAATAGATTTATTGTGCAATTTAATTATGTATGGTTTTTATAATTGATTTTATAACTGTAAACTGCTTAGATGTCATTTTGGCATATAAACGGTACATAAATTAAATGATAATGATGATCATGCAACTTCTCCACTTTGGCAAAAAGCTCAGAAAAGGATTATAGCCACATTAGGACGAAAGACTGAACACGAGAACCAGTGGTCAAAATCTACCAATTACCGCTTCAATCCATTAATTGCATTAAGATTCTAATGAGTTTTAAAAGCATGGACTACATCCTCCATCATGCATGACCACGGGCCATGATGACCGGAGCTGATGGGAATCAAGAGTCTGACTAAGACTTCATGTTCAGGGTGAAAACTGACGCAAACACTTCCCCAGCGGTTCCTTGATAGAAGCTTTAATTCTCGGCATCTGTGAACTCTATATAACATCCTGAATTCATTTCCTTTACTCTCATAATACCAATCTATCAGGCAGGTCTTAGCCAAGCTTGCCATCAAAGGGTGAACATGAAGAAACAGTAATTGGCATGACCTCCAAGAAAAAAAGCCTGGAATGCTCCAATTTAAAACATGGTCATGTTCTGCAAAGTGTCTGAAAGTGAGATTGATAATATTCTTGAAATGCAGTCATTTTGTCAAAATGGAAGTAGCTACATTTTCTTCCCTCTGCAACTCAGAATATGATTTGGGCAAAAGGACAACCCATTGCAGTTAGCAGAAAATAAATGTGATACATAATGTGACCTCTTTCTTTGTTTAAATCAACCTTTTTTATTTCTAGTAAGGTGTCTTATTGATCCATCCCCTCAAAACATGCTTTAGCCAGGCTTTCCCTTATAATATTTCATCACTTTTCATTTGGATGCTTAAGGTACCAGAGATAAGAAGATCTCACACGGGCTCAAATGCAAGGCTACTCTTCAATGGGGCTGCATTTATTCATTTAAAATATTTATATAGCACCCTTCATAAAAGATGGATTCTAATGTGGTTCTAAGTTAAACAACAATTTTAAAATACATCCCCAGCAAAACCATAAAGCACAGAGGCAATTGCAGCCAATGAAAACTCACAAATAAATCGTATTCCAAAAGCCTGTGTTTCCCCTATGTTTTGTTCATAACACATTGTTCTGTCAGTCATTACTGTACAATAATCAAGCATAGAGAAAAGAAGCAATGCTCGCAAGTCTCAACAGGGATGGGCAAACCTGTCAATTTCAGTATCCCTCCGTTACTCACTTTCCCAGTCTTCAGTGCTGTTCTCCACATTTCCACATCAGTTTGTGGGCTATTTTAGCACAGATTTTTCCTAATATGCATATTTTTTTGTATTCAATATTGCCAGATAGACACTTCTTTTGCAAAGCAATCCCCTCTCATGCAATGTTTATTACTTCTGCCAATATATTCCTTTTTCGTGAACGCTTTACCCTAATATTTGTACACATTACTTAGCTGGAGAATTGAAATTCAAAATTCAGAGAAGTGTGGATTTTGATGGATGGATATGTTTCAGCTTGTGCATTGTTTTTATAAAGTGGACGTTCCCAGTCACTTGGGGCTCTGAGGGAGCAGAGCCTGCTGCTCAGTCGCAGCCCAGCTCATGCTCACCCTTCCTTATGGCAGGCTGCTTCATACCAGATTCATACCCACTGCATTGGCCATACCCTACTTGCATGCGTAACCAATAAAATTTGTGGCCTATTTCAACTCAAAATACCTATCTCCTGTGTTTATTTCTGTGTCTTTCTGGCCCTTGCTGCACCTATGACAGCAGGCTAGATAGGTTTGCATTTAAATGAAAACTGAATGGAATTTCTCCCCCATCTCATCATCATCATCATCATCATCATCATTTTATTTGTATGCCGCCTGTCAGGGAACTGCCATCAGAGACAGAGGCGGAGGAAAGGCTCCAGAGGGATGCCGGAGAGGGTCCCAGCAGGGAGAGAGGCAGCCCAGCTGCTGGGGAAGGAAATCAGCGTAACACCAGGAGAGAAGGGGGGCAGATGGGGGAATCGGAGAAAAGGCTCCAGGACTCTTTAACGGAGACTAGTGGGGAGAGCACAGGTACTCCGCTGCCCACACCCTCCCTGCGCGGAAGTCTTCCGCGCAGGGAGAGTAGGAGGAGACTTGGCGTCAAAGAACTTTTTTGCTGGAAGAAGTTTAAGAAACGCCCACTGACGGATTCTGCCAGTGACTGAGACAGCCACGTAGTGCAGGGCTGTCCAGACAGAAAGGGTTCAACCAGGCAACCAAGCCAGGAGTGGTGGCAACTTACGCATGAGCAACCCCCTAGAACCATTACACCGCCTTTCCCTAGTTAAAACAATGCTCAAGGCAGCTTACAACATGACAAGATATCTATGTAAGAACAATATCTAAAGGCAAATATTGGTTGGTAAAAATCAAGTTGGACTTGAATCCTTTTCCTATTAATTATTATTCAATACCCACAACATCATGCATGTAATCACCAGATTGATTGGCGCTTATAGGCCCAATTGTCCTAAAATGTCTGGGCTTTGCACCAGGTTGGGAAAATACCGGTCTAGGAATGCTTGGGTATCTCACCAACCACATTGGGATATTTGAACAGGATGACAAGTTGCCAATGCTTCATTACTCCAGAGACTGGAGCATGTGAAGGTTCCCCTCCTGATGACCTTGAGATGTAAGGAGATGAATTATTGTGGCTTCTTTGTCATCTAGAGATGAAACACCAGTGTCAGTGGCCCTAGCAGTAGAGACGCCTCATCCTAATAAGCAAAGCCTTCTTCTTTCCTATGCCAAAGACATACTGCCAGGGGAAGCGGGGGGGGGGGGGGACCTCGCGCACTACAGCAGTATAATATTTAAGCCTTACAAACTCTTTATTAAATGTGACAGCAACATCTGTAGCAGCTAGAACACAGGCAGAGCAAGGAAGCAAATAAAGCTATTTAGAGGTTTGGGGAAAGTAGCATAGTTTTAAATATTAAGTAGTCTATCCTGAGCTGATAGGGGTGTAAAAAAAATGGCAGCCAGTCAGAAACTTCAGAGGGTGTCGAAGATCAAATGTTTTCTTTCATTTCCCTTCCTCTCTTCCTCATCACATGTCTACCCATTTCCTTTGGAGGGAAAAGGAAAATTTTCAAAGGTCTGTATAGTTAAAGCTGTGGTTTTCCCAGTAGTGATGTATGGAAGTGAGAGCTGGACCATAAAGAAAGCTGATCGCCGAAGAATTGATGCTTTTGAATTATGGTGCTGGAGGAGACACTTGAGAGTCCCATGGACTGCAAGAAGATCAAACCTATTCATTATTAAGGAAACCAGCCCTGAGTGCTCACTGGAAGGACAGATCCTGAAGCTGAGGTTCCAGTACTTTGGCCACCTCATGAGAAGAGAAGACTCCCTGGAAAAGACCCTGATGTTGGGAAAGATTGAGGGCACAAGGAGAAGGGGACGACAGAGGACGAGATGGTTGGATAGTGTTCTTGAAGCTACTAACATGAGTTTGACTAAACTGCGGGAGGCAGTGGAAGACAGGAGTGCCTGGTGTGCACGTCCATGGGATCACGAAGAGTCGGACACGACTAAATGACTAAACAACAACTACAACAAAACAATTTACAATATTTCTAGACCTCACTTAATTGAAATGGATTTATCTGCAGAGTCTCCAAAGTTTCCTTGAGCCAGACCCAGGATGCACTTACGGGCAATGAACCGAAGAAGACCCCTGCTGGATCTGAGCAAAGGCCCACCTAGTCCAGCATCCTGTTCTGACAGTGGCCAACCAGATGCAGGAGCTGAGTGCAAGAGCACTCTCCCCACCTGTGGTTCACAGCAACTGGTGTTCAGAGGCATTTCCTGCCTCCAACAATAAAGGTAAAACAGCCATCATGGTTAAGCCACTGGAACAAATGAAAGCTATGAAGGAGGATACTATTAATTCGGAACCCTTTGACTGGGCAAGCCTTGGTTAAGGAAATTTAGTAAGGGGGTTGTGGGAACAGGGTTGGCCAGTAGAATGGAGGAGCTTCCATGCCCTGCTAGCTTTTTTAAAGTACCTGTGCAGTCCCACAACCCTATATCAAATTCTTCTTTTCCAGCGGAAATACAGAGTACTATCAGCTTATAGAATCAATCATTTTAATGGCCTGGGGCATGAATTATTGAATCTGTGAGATGAAGAGCATAATCTGAGGGGCGAGGGGAGAGCCAATCCGATTCCTTCATGCTTATAAAACACTTCATGATCCACAATTTCACATTCACTGATGATGCTGATAATGACGAATGTGATTATTTTTTCGCCACTTGAGCTTCTCCTGGTTCCTTGGCTACCTGGTTCATACCCAGGACCCATCCTGCAACTCCCTTTAGCTTCCATCCCTTCTTGTTTAGTAGGTATAACAATTAAGACATCACCTATGGTGTGGCAGATACCGTAGTCCAGGGTTGGGGAATCTGAGCCCTTCCAGGTGGGGGTTGGCCTCCCATCAGCTCCCATCGGTGCAGCAGAATTTGCACCAAACTGCAGAAAGTTTACAGATCACATCTGTCAGATAGCAAAAGGTCATCTGCACTGCTTTGCATGCACAAGGTCCCAGTTTTGATCCCATGCTATCTCCAGGCAGGGCTGGGGAAAACTCCCTGCCTGCAACCCCAGAGAGTTACTGCCAGGCGGTGTAGACAGTACTGAACTAGATGCACCCAAAGCCCTGGCTCTGTTCAAGGCACATTTCTATGTCCCAAGAAACATAGATGTGATTCATCGCCAGCATGCAAATACAGAACAAACAAAGCATATCCATATGTCAACCAAGCATATCGGCAAAGCACCTGAGAAATGCCCGCAACTCAAGGAGATTAAATGTGCTTGTGTGTTTTTCACCTGTCCTTTCATCTTTAAAATTGCAAAGGACAAAGCCAGCATCTGTAATTTATTAGCATCTGCATGTTGGGGAGGATCATGGGGAAACAACAGTTGCCTGCAGCGATACCAACTAGTGCTCTGATCCTGTCACATCTCATATGCCAGACTCCAGGTTTAGGCTAAGTGAGATCTACTTCTCACTGAAATGGTAAACCTGGCTCTGGGCTATAATACTTCAGACTGCAGGGGGAGGTTATCACGACTGGATACTCTTTATACAAAATCATCGCCATCCCTGCAGACAGAAAATTAGCAAGCCAGAGAGAAGAGTTCTTATCCAGCCTATTTTTCCTGACATGCTATGTACAGAGCTTTTCTTTATATTGAGGAGCATGCAACTTTCAGTCATAATTATCTGTAGTCTGCAGTGGAGCAGCCTAGAAACATAGAATTGGGAGGAACCTCAAAGGTCATCTAGTCCAATGTCCTGTCCATGCAGGGCACCCACTACTACACAGAGGCTCTGCTGCTATGCTCCACTTAAGAGATTGATCATATCACTGAAAATTAGGTCTTAGGAGCCGAACTGGAAGTCTGACCTGCTGCATTGTCAGGAGCTGTTGAACCTGTGTGTGTGACTAAGTCACCAAGGACTCAGCTATACAGCTGCAAATAAAATGTTTTAAGTGTATTTTAAGTGCACTATACAATGTGACACTTGATGTTGAGCCTCATGGAAAATTCAATGTATTTTCAAAATGTTTTATATGTGTGTAGATTCCACCCAAGTTACAAACTACATCTGATATGGCATTTTTCAGAAGTGCCCCCCCCCCCCTGAAATTTTCTTTCCCCCACCCTAGTAAGAAAATAACTTTTGCAGAATTTTGTTCCACTATTCTCCACCATTATTGGGGTGGGTGGGCACTGCTATTTTCCACCCATACTGACCCAGAACAATAGTAGGTCTGGGGTGTTGTGGAGGATGCAGAATGGTGGCCGGTTTTCTAGCAAAGATGTCACTTGGGCTGCCACCACTGAAGAAGAAATTAGGGCAAAAGAAATAATACTGTGCCACTGGCAACAGTAATGGTAAGCCTCAGCTCCAAGAGCTTCTCAGAGAAAATAAGAAGAAGCTGATGGATCCATCCTATACTTAGAGTAGTCAACCCAATTCCCCTAGGAAGCCCACAAGCGGGCCATAAGCACAACATCATTCTCCTAACTTTTCCAGCAGCTAGAGGTAGAACATAGGACTCATTTATACCTTTTGTCCTTGCCCTAGAGAAATTCAGTGAACACCTCCCCCCAATTTACCCTTCCCACAAACAGGGTGGAGAATTTGTGCAAGAGTCCATTTGTGCAAAGCTCTAACATCTGCTGATTTAAGACATGAGAGAAAGGGAATTAAGTTGACTAAAGAAAGTGATGGAGGAACCCATCACAGTATGATAAAAGAGAACATTATTTGCCATTCTAATTACTTTGCATGTTCACAATACAGGCAGGCAGCTTGAGAAGCTGTAAAGCAAAGCACTCGGAGTAGCTGGGTGATATATAATTCATAGACTGCAGCATATTGCTACATTTCTCATTGCGTCTTTTACAGTACTTCTAAGGGAAATCTGGCATAATACCCCCCTCCATTTGTCTTTTGGAATCATTTCACATCAACGAGCATACAAACAGCTCCTACTCAGTCAACAGGCACATCTCTTATCTTTATTGACTTGGGTACCAAAAATTAAAGAGCAGCTTTTATTGAATCATCCAGAACACTGACACATTTTCTTCTCAATAACTTTGATATGCTGAGGTTGTATATTTCTCTCTCTTCGTTTTGAAGTCCATCATTACCTGCAAATGAACACAACTGCTTACCCTGCTAATTTACCTGCCCATCTTGCAGGCAGTATATTATCTTGATGAAGATGGGTAACTTTGCCTACCTACCTGCCTGTTGCATAGGGAATGGCGGAGTGGTTCCATTTCTTCTGCTACAGCAGGGATGGAGAACCTGAGGACCTCCAGGGGTTGTTGGACTCTCATCAGCCCCAACCAGCATGGCCAGTGATCAGGCATGATGGGAGATGTGATTCAACAGCACCCAGAGAGCCACAGGTTCCCTATCCCAGTTCTATGGGGCTGGTTCACCTGGGCATAAGGTAAAGGTAAAGGCACCCCTGACCATTAGGTCCAGTCGTGACCGACCCTGGGGTTGCACGCTCATCTCGCTCTATAGGCCGAGGGAGCCGGCGTACAGCTTCCAAGTCATGAGGCCAGCATGACTAAGCCGCTTGTGGAAAAACAGAGCAGTGCATGGAAACGCCGTTTACCTTCCGGCTGGAGCGGTACCTATTTATCTACTTGCACTTTGACGTGCTTTTGAACTGCTAGGTTGGCAGGAGCAGGGACCGAGCAATGGGAGCTCACCCCGTCACAGCGATTCGAACCGCCAACCTTCTGATTGGCAAGTCCTAGGCTCTGTGGTTTAGCCCACAGCGCCACCCACGTCCCCTGGGCATACTCAGCACCAAACAGTGATTGTGAGATCAAGCAAAGTTGGTGTGGTGTAGTGGCTAGAATGCTGAACTACGATCTGGGAGACCAGGCTTCAAATCCCCATTCAGCCTTGAAGCTCACTGGGAGATTTTGGACCAGTCGCCATCTCCCCATCTAACCTATGTGGTTGGGAGGATATCATGGAGAGGGAGAGATGCATGTATGCCTCCTTGAGCTCCTTGCAGGAAAGGCAGAAAGTAATAGTGGTAGTAAAAGTGATACTGTCACAGTTCTGATACCAGAAACAGAACTATAGAATAGCCTTGCACAATTTCACATTGTTTCTCAATGGAGTTGCTTCACATATTCAGAAGACCACAATTCACCAGGCATCTCTTCTTCACATACTCACAACCACCTGATGTGATTGCATGCAGCTGCAGCACATGTGCGCTTCAGTTCAGAAGGCACTACCCATACATGAGAAAAATACAGTGGTACCTACGGTTAAAGACGCTTCAGGTTACAGATGCTTCAGGTTACAGACTCCACTAACCCAGAAATAGTACTCAGGTTAAGAACTTTGCTTCAGGTTGAGAACAGAAATCGCACAATGGCGGCATGGCAGCAGCAAGAGGCCCCATTAGCTAAAGTGGTGCTTCAATTCAAACTCCCCATTCAATATTTTCCCTTAATAGGAAGCTGTTCTTGCCAATTTAATGTCAAACTGATGGGTAGGAGGAAGGCTTTGGGGATGTTGAGGGAGCTAGGGAGGATGTGGCTTTGGTAGCCATTCTTTTTGGGGGAGAAAAGAGATATTTAAGGTGGCCATGCCCCCTACATCAGGGAGAATAGTCATCTGTCCAAGGACAATCCTGTATCTGAGGAGCTGCCTGGCCAAGATAAAAAACTATCAGTAGGGAGAGTGGGGGCAGCCTTGAAGCTACCCACCAACAGGGAGCATCTAGACTCTAGACTAAGTAGGGGCACAGGACACAAGGGCACAACCTTCCTCACTGTGGTGAGATGTATTGCATTTCTTTTTAAATCACAGTAGTCATTTCTAGTTTTGCACCTAGACAATAAATTAGCTTATTCAAATTTCATGCAAATTGCTGCCATCTGCACAAAAGACAGATCTGTGAAATATTGGGGGGCGGGGGCACATCCTACATAGCACTTGAAAATAAGATATGGATGGTGCAAATCCCAGCTGCAAAGAATGCCATGGTCGTTTCTCTGCCATCTGTGTCATCACTTGACCTATTTCTCTGTTGGTAATGGAAGCAGCTTTCTTTCAGAAAAATCAAAATGGTAAGCATTTTGTACCTTTATAAGAAATATGGTAGAGCAAATGCTTGCAATTACATCCTGTCAACTCATAGGGCTTCCAGCATCCTGTGGGTGAAAGCTGGGGTGAGTCAGGTTCATGAGGTGGAGCCTGATGGGTGTTTTCCTCAAATTACTGCTCAAGGGAATGTTTTAAAACTGTTTTTAGAATGTTTGTGACTGTTTTTAGAACACTTTCTAAAATGTGCTCTTTATTACTGGTGTATTTGCTGACCTAGGCTCCCTCAGGAAGAAGTATAATTTAAATGGATATATAATACCTCGCATCTCAGTATGGAAGAGTCTGACTAGGTGATCTGTGTGCCTCGTCTGTCTAGGTCAGGGGTAGGCAACCTAAGGCCCAGGGGCTGGATGCGGCCCAATTGCCTTCTCAATCCGGCCCATAGATGGTCTGGGAATCAGCATGTTTTTACATGAGTAGAATGTGTCCTTTGATTTAAATGCATCTCTGGGTTTGTGGGGCACAGGAATTCGTTCATTTTTTTTTAAAAAAAAAAGTCCTGACCACCACATGGTCTGAGGGACGGTGGACTGGCCCCCTGCTGAAAATGCTTCCTGGCCCCTGGTCTAGGTGCTATCTGCTAATGAGAATCTTCATGGGGTCCACTGGTCTCCATTCTTTTGATCTAAGTCTGACTGGGGAGTTTACTTTGATATAACAGCATGAGAAAGATGCTGGGGTTGAAGGAGATATGCTTGCTTTGGTGTGTCATCCAAACTGGAAAGTGGCACTTCCACACCATTTGTCTTTGGCTGAAATGAAATTCAGGCAGATTGCTCCAGTTGAGAAGGGCATCCAATACGGAACAACTACCACGGCAAATTCCCTCCCAATAACAGCAGGCACAATTTGAAAATTAGGGAATTAATGAGATTTAAGAGAGATTAAATGAACAGGGAGTTCAAGCAGAAGCATTCAATTGATGTAATTGAGTGGAATAATTTGTCATGGCCAGAGCAACTGATTGTTGCACACACAAATTTCAGAAGTAACTGGGCAGTTTAAATTGGCATTTGAAAGAAGACCAACATGAGGCAGCAATGGGGATGGGACATTGTCTTCTGCAAAACTAGAGTGAAAGTTGGGGCAAAGGGAACTTCCTGCCCAGCAGCAATGTCATAAGAATTCAGTGTGAGAATTTATGAAAACAAGTATTCCATTTGTAGTTTTCTGAAGGTAGATGGGAAAACAAGCTATGCATTTCAATAATGTAACCAAGGTGGATCATTGGAACACCTGCTCTAGACATAGGAAGGTGGGTGTGTCACATGCCTTCAGATCACACATGAATTACCCCCCACCCCCAAAAAAAGACAGGTGAAAAAACAAGATCTTGCTCAGTGGTTTACCAAGGGAAGCTGCTCAGGCAGACTTGAACCATTCTCATTGGTCCTAAGTCTAACACAGTAGGTTGGATATGAAGAGCCAAGTATAACATTTGAATACTTCCCACCAATGAGACACCCCAAACTGCATATGAACACATATGGTTTTATTAGCTTTAGGCACATGCTTTAACAAGCTCAAAATGCTGTACAGTCTCTTCCAACTGCAAAAAAATGGTGGAACAGCAGCTTCTGGAAATGGAGTCCTCAGACTTGGTACAAGGCAGCTTCCTGCACGTTCCTGTCTTTCAGGGCTCACTGATTGTTTACACAAGGATCAATGAATAGGGAATTCAAGTGCCAGAGATCCCACCAAAACACACTGGGATCTTGGTGCTTGCAGCTCCACCAAAATCTGGAGTTAGCTCCATAATAAGCTACATTCAGCATCAGACTGCTTGTGAGAGCCAAACAACAAACAAACAAAAAACCCAGATATATGCAATATTGGGCAGCAACAGTGGAGGGGTTTTGCTGAACAGGAATCCTTATGAGTAGTGAGAACTTTTAATTTCAACATCAGCACCTTCAAAATATGGACATGCACCAGTGCTAGTTCTTATGGACCAGGTGGTCCTTTGGTCTTATCCAGCACGGCTCTTGCTATGTTCTTATGTTGATAAAATATTTGCAAATGGTAGGGGCATGGATTCCCAGGCTGCATTTTTATGTGAAAGGTGCCCTGATGAGCTCTACCTCTTTCAGAGAGGTTATCTTCTAACTAATGGTAATTTTCTGCTCTACTAGCTGACTTTTGAGTTACCTTGTACTTTTGCACAGGTGATTTGCGCAGATGGGCTGCAAATATATTGTATGATGTTCTGTTGATGTCTGTTTGTTTGATGTTCTGTTGATGTCTGTAGTGCCACTTTAGAATGTAAGATAAGGCAGGGTTAAAAAAAAAAGTTCTAAAAAATCATTCTAAGCATCAATTTTTCTGACCTCCTACATTTCATGCTCTTTCCCTTCAATTTCACCCCAAAAGATTCTTACCTGTAACTTTGAACTCAGTTGTTCGTCGTATCAGCTTTCCTTCAAATTTTAGCTCACAAGTATAATTCCCACCATCTTCTTCCTGAACATCTTGTATTAGTAGAGTGTTCTCTTTCTGAACTACTAGATTTCTCCACATTTTTGGCTTGCACTCCTGCAAAAACACACACACACACACACAAAAAAAACCCACAGAGTCTTAACTTGGCATGGTAAAGTAATGTTGCATAAAACAGAGCATCCAGATCAAGGAAAGTAATAGCGGGTACTCTGTTCTGCCTTGCTCAGATCCCACCTGGAGTACTGTGTCCCGCTTTGGGCACCATAGTTTAATAAAGATAATGACAACCTGGAATGTGTACAGAGGATGATGACCAAGATGATCAAGGGTCTGGAAACCAAGCCTTATGAGGAATGGTTGGGGGAGTTGGGTATGTTTAGCCTGAAAAATAGGAGACTGAGAGGAGATATGATAAATCATATCAAAATATCTGAAGGGCTGTCATGTGGCAGCTTGCTTTTTGCTGCTCTAGAGGAGAGGACTGAAACCAATGGCTTCAAGTTACAAGAAAGGAGATTCCAACTAAACCTTAGGAAGAACTCTGTGACAGTAAGAATGGATGTCATAGGCAGAAGGTGGTGGAGTCTCCTTCACTGAAGGTTTTTAAAAAGAGTTAGATGGTCATCTGTCAGCTGTGATTCCTGCATTGCAGGAGGTTGGACTACATGACCCTTGAGATCCCTTCTAACTCCACAATTCTATTATTAAATTCTATTATTTAATTCTATTCTAATTATTTAATTCTATTATTATTATTATTAATAACAATTCTAGTCTAATTGTTTAATTCTATTATTATTATTCTATTATCAAATATTGAATATTGAATATTGAATATTGGATATATATATATATATATATATATATATATATATATATATATATGCAGGTTTTGGTGTCCTCGGGTGTCTTCCCGTGTAAAAGTTGGGGTGTCTAGGCGACGTTTCGACGAGGTCTCACTCGTCATCTTCAGGCTGGTGCTTTCGGCTTCTTGTTACTGGAACAGAGCAGGATCTCAGTGTTTGAGTTCCTATAAATACTGTAGAGGGGGTGTGGTGTATAGCCTCCAATACAATTCACTATGGAAATAGAAGCCAACAACCAACTTCCCTTCCTTGACGTCCTAATCTACAAAAAACCTGATGGCTCCCTAGGACACACTATCTACCGGAAAAAAACACACACCAACCGCTACTTACATGCACAATCACACCACCACCCTGCACAAATAAACTCCGTAGCCAAGACTCTCATCTCCAGAACCAAACGCCTGGCTGACAAAGACCACTTGACAACTGAGTTACAGAATCTCTCAAACGTGTTAATTGCCAATGGATACCAGCAAAACAGGATTACGAAGCTAATCCAAAAGGAAACACCCCCCAAAAACCAAGACACAGAAGAAAACAATGGCATGGCCCTCCTTCCTTATATCAAGGGCACTACAGATAAAATTAGCAAAATCCTCCATAAACACAATATCAAAACAGCCTTTTGCACCAACCAAAAAATAGCCAATATCCTCGGAAACCCCAAGGATAAAATCCAGTTGGAAAACCAAGGGATCTATGAAATACCCTGCAAAGTCTGCCCAGCCACGTACATTGGACAAACAAATAGACGAATAAATGCACGTATCGCAGAACACAAGAATGCCGTCAAAAAAGAAGAAAAAACTTCCTCTCTTTTCCAACACATGAAAGAAACAGGACACGAAATTAATTTTGCAGATTCCAAATTGCTCTTTAACACGGAACATCACCACAAGAGAATAATCATGGAAGCCATCGAGATAGAGAAACACCCTCACAACATGAACAAGCGTGACGACACATCCCGCTTGCCAGACATCTGGAAATTAGCCCTCCCCACAAAAACTGACACCAGATCCAGAGGCACACAGAACGCCAACACCAATCAACCACACCAGACCCAAACCCAGACCCTCTCCACAGATGAATTACAGACACCATCCAGTAGCCAATCCATGGTGGCACCTCCGGATGCTGCACCCCCCTGCAATCCCTACACAGATCTGGCTGACACAAGCCACAAAACCACAGCTCGCCCCTATACACGAAGCCAAGCCAGAGCACAACTAAGTACAGTACAGCCATCTTCTCAAGAAAACTCTTCACAAAGTTCAAGAGGTCAAGACACAAAGACTTTAACAACTAATCCACACCTAATGACCCACCTAAGTGGTACTCAGGATATCACTCAAGAAATCACTCAAGATATCTCTCAAGTAATTAAGGAACAAAAGAAGAAAAGGCACACTAGCCTGGGAGCTTCCTCTCTGCCCAGAACATTGGAGGCTATACACCACACCCCCTCTACAGTATTTATAGGAACTCAAACACTGAGATCCTGCTCTGTTCCAGTAACAAGAAGCCGAAAGCACCAGCCTGAAGATGACGAGTGAGACCTCGTCGAAACGTCGCCTAGACACCCCAACTTTTACACGGGAAGACACCCGAGGACACCAAAACCTGCATTCCTGTACCCGTGAAAATCTACGAAAGCATATATATATATATATATATATAATGCTATGATTCTAGAAGCTGGACTAGTTGGGTCATTGACCTGATCCAGAAGGCTCTTAGGTTCATCCCCTAAACTGCCCTGACATTGGCAGGCCTTATGGGCACTTCTTCTTTTTTTGTATTTGTATAGGGTTCATTCCCAGCCTCCCACATGTGTTGGCAAAGCACTTATAAGTGTGCCCCATCCTCTTACTGTATGCCCCGTTACGCCCCGTCCCTGGCTCCTCCCCTGCTTTGCCTCCATCTAGCTCCAAATGGACTTGCGCATTGGTGGCCGGACATCAATTGGACACACCTAAAACGGTCGTCGCCTGTAGTTTATCAGCTTTTCAGACCCACAATCTGGTTACCTTTCAAAGCACTTAGTTTTATCATTTGGGCCCATCAATTATGGACCGGCTGGCAAACCCAACATCAAACTTTTTGAATAATTGATATGTTTGTTATTGTAGCTACACCTTCTCTGCCTTGAAATTGCTAATACCTCTTCTATACTTGTTTCACAAAAGTCATGTTAATGACTCCCTGCCCTTCACCTGCCAGTCTGATAGGTTTTCTTTCAAATTTTCTTGTCTATCTTCAATAATAAGAGAAGACCCGAAAGACAGATCACATATTGCTGCCTAAATTCCACCCCCACTTCCCATCTCTCATCCCCCCACTCCCATTCCCACCCCTCAGAGGAGAACAGCTTTTCTATTTAAGCCTTGCTCATTCAATTACATATTGACTCCTGCACTCAATCCATGTTGTCACAACAATCCTTTAGGCCTAATGGCGCTACGGAAACAGTAACAAAGACCATAATTGTGCAAATCCTTAAGAGAGCCATTTCACGGGCAACATTTCCATAATAAAGAAAACTTACACTATGGTTAAATATAAGGGTTTTGATGGAAAGTATTCCGCCTGGAGCAAATGTTTGGATGTATAAACACAATCATGTGTTAAGTACTGTGGACTGGGCTTTTCCCCTTCTAGACTGATACTTCAAATGGCAAGAAGTCATCTCTGCATAAGACGAATACAGATATTGGGGAAAGTCCATGGCTCAGTGGCAAAGCATTTGTTTTGAATGCAGAAGGTCCCAAGTTCAATCCTGTGCATCTCTAGGTAGGGCTGGAAATGACCCCTGAAAGCCTAGAGAGCCATTGCCAGTCAGTGTAGACCAGTGTTTCACTGTTTGGGACAAGAACCACCAATGGGTTTTGAGCCATTTTCAGGTGAGTCTGCCCATGCCTAGTGTATCTTCAGTTGCTTTCTCCACCAACAGCAGAACTAGCAACTCCTTGCATGCTGAGCAAAGGTGGTCTGGAGATAGAGTGTTAGATATTCTTCTGTGAGAGAATCATTTGTTCCAGAAACAGAGAAGAACAGAAAAGTTTCAAGAAGCAACAGAAGGCTGAGAAGGTTTTGCCTATGCTAGGACGTTTTCTGTGGGAACTGTTCTTTAGAAATGCGCAGTGCAACAGGAAGCACTGATAACAATGGTTCTGTGTAGATTCTTGTGAGTCTCTTGCTTGCATCTTGCAGTGAGAGAAGCAGAGAGTCTTGGACTCTTGTTGGACTCTAAGTTTCTTCTTCTTCTTTGGTGATCACTCGTAGCCAAGTAAGATTGTCTTCCATAAACACGGTTTTAACAATGAGTCTGTAAGTGACTGTGGAGGCCAATTCTGGATCCACACGTCCTTCCACAGTGGGGACATTGGAGTTGATCATGGTGTGGATTTGCCAAGCATGCCTTCTTCTTAGCTCGTTTCTCCCTTGCATCCTGAGTTCAAGAGTCTTCAAAGCCCATGACACCTTTGGTAAAGGCTGTTCTCCAGCTGGAGCACTCGCAGGCCAGTGTTTCCCAGTTGTCAGTGTTTATACTACATTTTTTTAGATTTGCCTTGAGACAGTCTCTAAGCATGTCAGTGACAAATGCCTGTATATATTTGCTACCAATATGTTTTTCTGCCTGTCAAGTAAACCTCTACTGAATCTTTATGGCATCCATGTATGTTTATCACCTACTGTGTGTACCTTCAACCCCAAAGATGCTTCCAAAGAAGGAGCTGCGTTGAGTTGTAACTCTGCTGAGTATGGATACTGGCACACACGTACAGAGAAAGTGATGCTGGACCTGATCCTACTAAATCATCCATCAGAGGTTGATGGATTGATCCAACATACAGATCTTAGAATCAGAGAATTGTAGAGTTGGAATCTAGTCCATCCCCCTGCAATGCAGGAATCTCAATGAAAGCATCCATAGCAGATAGTCATCCAATTTCAGAAGGTCTCCGTTCTCTGAGAGAAAGGGCCAGGGGTTATGTGTTGAAAGAAATTAGACAGAGAGGTAAAAGGTAAATATTTATCAGCAGCAGAATTATTATAGTGTTAAATAATCTAGGGATATAAATAAAAGAGATAAGAAAGGAAAGCTGTTAGAGAAGGTGAATGCAAAAGGACCAGAAGAATGAAAGAAATTGGTCATTTGGTGTGGACTTCTGCAAATAAAGTACAAGCCGAGTATGAAAGGAGAATGGCAGAAGAAATTACAGGAGATGGGTAAAATAAAAAAACACTTTGAGAGTAATGCAGGAGTGGGAAGGGGAAAATATAAAAAGAAAGGCCTTCCTCACTTCGAGCCACTGGATCAGCACCTTTTGTCTAAAATGTGGAGGCTTAGTCATGATACCTTGAGAGCAAATGTCTGCACTTAGCCTGAGGAAAACTGAGCTATGGAACTCTTTACAACAAGGAAAGCACTGTGAGTGATGCCAGTAATTTCCAGTTGATTATGCCAAACTCTGCCTCCATGTGTCGCCATTTTGTGACTGGCAGGCCTCAGCATTTCCCACCTATCACAAGGGGGACCTGGGGGTAGTAGGACTGTGAATTCCTGTTGTGGACAGTACTGAGACCAGTGATTCAACACTGTGCAAGATAACTTAATGTGTGGCTGTGAACCTCAAGAGTTTTAATTGCCACTGTCAAAGAACCCAAACTGCAGGGTTTGTTCTGCCATTGCAAGACCCACTGGGGTAAATTCACAATTTCAACATGCATAAAATATAGGAACCCAGGGGATAGTCTGATGTGTTCCCTTCCCCACACAGCAATCGTTTTCTTCCTCCTTCTCTTTTTTTAATGTCTTGTTGCCACATTGCTCTTTTTGATGTACAATATCAATTCTGCTCAATTTAATCAATGTGACAGCTTAATAGTTAGCTGTCACCCATCAGGCAGATGTGGTATAACTTATGTGGGGCACACTAATAATGAAAGAGGAAAGAGTTCGGAGAGCTGGTGTAGTGCAGTGGCAAAGCGACCAACCTACTAATAAGAAAGCTGCTGGTTTGAATCTGGCCTCTGCCATCAACTCACTTAGGCCAGTGTTCTTAAATCTGGGGTCACCATATGTTGTCAGACTACAACACTTGTTGTTCCTGACCATTGGCTCAGTTGGTTGGGTCTGATGGGAGTTGTAGTCTGACAGCAACTGAGGATTCAAGGTTAAAGGGCACTGCTTCAGGTAAGCCATTCTCTGTTAGCTTCAGTCTCCCCATCTGCACTATGTAGGTTAACAATATTTACTTAGTATTTATGTATAAAGATACTTGTACATCGCAATTTTGAAAAAACAAACATAAAAGTAGTTTACAACAATTAAAACAACATGAAGTTTTAAAATCATAGATCACCAGCTAACTATTATAGGATTTTTATTATTATTAATTGACTGTGTAAGGCAGGCAGCATAGAGCAATTTTCAGCAATTTTTCAAGAAGACATGCGCTGAAAATCTATTGGAGTGGACCAATTACACTAGAGACCTGATTTCCTATCAATGTCAGATGAGCCTCACCAACTCAGGAGACAACTAGTGATGCTCCTATAGATTATCTTGGTGGTCGAGCTGGAATTTAAGTGTTTGGATAGTCCCTAAGGCACTCTGGACCTCCGCTTTTCATGGCTTTATAAATTAGCACAAGGACCTTGAAGCTGGCTCAGCAGTAAGTGGACAGTCAGTACCGATGCTTTGCACAATGGTATCACAGGTTGTTGACCAGATACCCCCACCAGCAGTCTGTCTGGTCCATTCTGCACCAGCTGGACCTTACAGACCACACTTAAGGGGTTGGGGTTGGTGAGTAAAGAATTTATTGAAAAATAACTTTGACTTGGGTTAAAATGAAATTGCGGTATACAAGTGTTTTTGAAGACCTTATCCAACTCAAAGCCCCACTGCTCTTATATTTCCAAAATGCACTCAGCTGTAATCTATGACTGGCTTGGGCATTCGGCATGATGAACCACAATGGCACCGTCCAGGCACATCATTGGAGCAGTAGCTCAGGGACTCACACAGCAGACAGAAACACAACTAATTTTTAAGTGAAGTAATACACCAAGGATGCAGAACCCTTTTCAGCCTGGGAACCACATTCCCTTCTTGGCAATAGTGGGCAGATCTGGAGACAAACGTGGGAAGAGCAACAAATTCCTGCATTGCAGGGGGTTGGACTAGATGACTCTAGGGGTACCTTCCAACTCTAAGATTCCATGATTTGCAAATTTACCTTTGTACAGCAGACTAGTTTCTACACACACCCTTCTCTGCCTTTCATCAACGCAAATAAAAGGCATTATCAGTGTTCAAGCGTACATTGCAGCCAGACAGAAACACACAAGGAGGGATTCAGGGGAGCTTGACCTGGGAAGGGTCCCAAGGGCCAGGTAGAGAAGCTGGGGACATGTTTGGCCGTGAGCTTAAAGTTCCTCACCCCTGTAATGAATAGAAGTCTAACAAGGGGACCTTCTACTAAGACCTCTAAAATCATGAGCTGTAGCCAATGTTAGCCTCATTGGAATGAATGAATGAAAATGACTACAGGTGAAACTCGGAAAATTAGAGTATCGTGGAAAAGTTCATTTCTTTCAGTAATTCAACTTAAAAGGTGAAACTAATATACGAGGTAGACTCATGACATGCAAAGCGAGATATGTCAAGCCTTTATTTGTTTTAATTGTGATGATCATATCTCATATATTAGTTTCACTTTTTAAGTTGAATTACTGAAATAAATGAACTTTTCCACGATATTCTAATTTTCCGAGTTTCACCTGTAACTTAGGTCCATTAATTTCAGCGGGGTTACTTAGTTAAATACTTAGTTAAATACAACCTTACATAGCCACAACCAGTGGAGGCTGGTCCATTAGGATGAATGAGGCATTGCTCCCACCAAGCTCAGCCTGTCCTCAGCTAGCCCCCAACTTTCCAGTCATCTCCCTCCTTTGTCTCAGCATTTTTTTTTATAAAACTCAGTAGGGAAGAGTTTGGGAGCAAAACCAGAAGTGGTTGGCTCTCCCTGCTTTCTGCCCTTCTACCCCCAATAGGTCCCAGCCTCCACTGACTACACCACAGTCCATGGATGGGACTCTTCTTCCTCTTTAATGCACAGGGAGATGGTTGCTCCGTCTTACAGTTTCCTCTTTAACTGGACCAGCTTGTATAAATTTCTCCAGACGTTTGGGGGTAAAGCTGCCTTAATAGCTGACAAGATACAAGAGAAGAAGAAGATCTCGTTTATCCTTGCCCCATGTCACAGTGCATGCTTTTGTCAGCCTTCGTTGAAATATGCAGGGATCTTGTGAATGAAAAAACAGACTGACAGAGCATCACTGGGCTCCCTGCTCTCTTCTGACATATCATGGCTCCCTGCATGTCATCCCAGTTCCAAATAAATTATTTGTGCACAAACCGAACACAGTGAGGCTGATGAGATGGAACTCAAATTGCCCAATTTCACATTGGCAGCTATACTCAAACAAAGTGGTGCTGGACTGATGGAAACTCCCTGCTTGACATTCCAATTTATGTCTAGTAAAGAAATTTCTTGCCTTGTGTGGCATTCCATTATTTTTATAAATATATATAAATGCAAATTTGTATTACTTTTAATTTTTTGCAATAACTCCCCCCCCCCCCAAGAACTAGAAAAGTGTTTGGTGGCCTCCAGGTGTTGTTTGATTACAATACTCATTATCTCTGACAAATCACTATGCTAGCTGGGGCTGATGGAAGTTGTAGTCTAGCAGTCTCTGAAGGGCACTATGCTGGCTAATCCTAACAGGAAGGAAGGAAGGAAGGAAGGAAGGAAGGAAGGAAGGAAGGAAGGAAGGAAGGAAGGAAGGAAGGCTAGATGAAATTAATGAGAAAGAAGGAAAATGAAGAAAGGAGGTGGATCAGCCCATGACTAAAGGAAATTCACAAGCTGCAGTACTTCAAGCTTATCATGAAATTCCAATCTAGTAGGTATAGGTGCCTATCTAGTACAAATGACAATGATGTAAATATCTTATTATCTGAAACAATATGAGAATTGAAATACAGTCATGCTTTGAAGTTTGCGGTTACTCAAATTTTGCGATGAAGTTCTTCAACTGCCTAATGTTTACAAAATAAAATATCCTATGAGAAAGTGTGCATAAAAATGATTATGTTAGTGAAAGCAGCATAAAAATATATTATGGGAAATTGCTTTAAAAAATGGGTAGAGCTGTCAAAGCTTGCATACCAAAATGTGCTTATTTGTTGTTAGGGGATCCCAATTACCCTCACTCACAGAGCTATAATTCCCAGACTAGTTTAACACTCAATCCCTCTTCCCAGGGAACTCTGAGAACTGTAGGTCTGTGGGGGGATTAGGAATCTCCTAACAACTCTCAGCGGGATGTGGGTGGCGCTGTGGGTTAAACCACAGAGCCTAGGACTTGCCGATCAGAAGGTCAGAGGTTCGAATCCCCACGACGGGGTGAGCTCCCGTTGCTCGATCCCAGCTCCTGCCAATCTAGCAGTTCAAAAGCACGTCAAAGTGCAAATAGATAAATAGGTACCGCTCCAGCGGGAAGGTAAACAGCGTTTCCGTGCACTGCTCTGGTTCGCCAGAAGCAGCTTAGTCATGCTGGCCACATGACCCGGAAGCTGTACGCCGGCTACCTTGGCCAATAAAGCAAGATGAGTGCCGCAACCCCAGAGTCAGCCACGACTGGACCTAATGATCAGGGGTCCCTTTACCTTTACCTTTTAACAACTCTCAGTTCCCTCAACAAACTACACCTGCTGAGATCCTGAGGGTCCTACTCCTGCCTGTCTCTGCCAGGCCTAGGGTGGGGCCTGACAAACTACAAAAGGGCTGTTGCTGCCCAGCAGAGAGTACTGTTTACATTCTTTTAAATTGCTTTTTAATTGTGTGTTTTATTTTATTTTTTAAAACTGTTTTTAATTGCTTTGAACTTTTCATGTGTTGGGGTGGGAGGTTATCCATCTTGTTTCTGTTTATATTTTGATTATGTGTTTTGTGTTTTTATATTGTAATTTTATCTTGTGATCCACCCTGAGACCTGCAGGTATAGGGCAGTATATAAATAAAATAAAATAAAATCACAGCGCCCAGGATTCTTTGAGGAAAGCCATGACTGTTTAAAGTGGTATGATGCTGTTTTAAAAGTACAGGGCAGATAGGGCCTAAATCCTATTGATTTCAGTGGGGAAAATGGGGTTAGGACCACAGCATTAATAAAGTAGTTAGCCCACCAATGTTGGCCAATTAAAAGTGCAAATTTCAAGAGTTCCACTTCTTTGTGGGCCTCCCTCCTGAACAGGACCCACCTTGCCCCCACTTTACTGGTAGTCTACTGTGTGGCAAATGCCCTTTTTATTCTTTTTAAGAAAGGCTTTTAACTTTTACCAGTAGTGCTTCTACTCTGCAACTAAAGGGTCAACCACTGAGCCTATTGGGCTTGCCGATCAGAAGGTCAGTGGCTCAAATCCCCGTGAGGGGGTGAACTCCTGTTGCTCTGTCCCAGCTCCTGCCAACCTAGCAGTTCAAAAGCACACCAGTGCAAGTAGATAAATAGGTGGCAGGGAGGTAAACAGCATTTCTGTGTGCTCTGGCTTCCGTCACGGTTTCCCGTTGTGCCAAAAGTCCTGCTGGCCACATGATCTGGAAAGCAGTCTGTGGACAGACGCGGGCTCCCTTGGCCTGAAAGTGAGATCAGCACCGCAACCCCATAGTCGCCTTCGACTGCACTTAACCATCCAGGGGACATTTACCTTTAGCTTTTACTCTGCAACTCCCTTTACTGTGAGTGTGTTCTGCTGTTGCTTTTAACAAGCCTCGTTCATATTTAAAACTGTTTGCATTTTATGATGAGCACTTGGTGTTTTATGCATTCTGGATGTGCGTGAGTTTTTTTCTTTCCCTTTGCCACCTTTGACTGCCAGGAAAGGAAAGTTATAGACCAAAAACCCCCTACTAATCAAATAAATTGAAGCCATTCATGTCTACCCAAGCTTTCCCTCACCCTTAATTGTTATTAATACTCAGTGTCTGTGGTCATTGAGTGATGATATTACTGATGATTCTGTATTATATTATTGTGTGGATGGCTTTGCTATTTCCTTTTGCAAATGAAAAGCAACATAGAAGTCTTCAAAAAATATATAAATATTGCTAGGTTTTTCTTCTCGCACACCAACCTCAGAATTCCCTCTTCCTTGCAGCTCAGTTGTAGGAGAATGGTGAAGCTTCCAGGACTGGAAGTAAACTTCTTTGCTACTAAAGATGCTCTTGAACCCATAAAATACCACATTTAGAAAGTGACCACAAGGACTAGACATAACCCAGCATGAATCCCACTAGCATTAATGGAACTTCTTTATTCCCTCTGCACTACAAAAGTCTTTCCAGCCTGGTCATGGTGAAGAAATTCGCTGTAAATTGGAGTGCATTAACAAAAAGACAAAACCTATTGCTGTATTACCTTGTACCATATTACATCTGGTTCTTGGTTTCCTGTTTTATAATCCTCAATATCTGGGCAGGAAATTATCTTTGTTCTAGTGATTTCTGATTTTTCTAAGTAGCGAATTGTGCTGTTGTAGCAAAGCCCAGATTCATTTTCTGCAACTGTCAAGGACATCGACACCTTCATGCAATATGTTGAATTTCTGCAGAGAAACAACAAAGGGTAACGTTAGTAATGCTATAATAATAATCATTTTAATAATAATAGAGAATGTTTAGATGCTTTGCTGCTTCATTCACACAAAGCAATGAAGGAAAATCAGGATGTTAAAATTGACTACAATATAAAGGTGATATACCTTCTTATAAAACACAGATAAAAATACTTTAAAAATCCTAGCAGCATTCAGAAATTAAAACATATGAGAAACAAGATGAGGAGGAGATAAAAACACTACCACTTTGACAGGTCTTCCACTATAATTTCATACAAACTGTTGTATAAATTATGCCAAAGGCTACAGGGTTCAGAAGAAAACAAAGGATTACAACAGAACAAATAATTCATTTCAAGTGGATAACAAGAACCACTCTGGGATCATCAGGCTCTAGCTCATCCTTTCTCAACTTTGGGTCCCCATATGTTCTTGAACTAAAACTCCCATCATTCCTGACCACTGGCCATGGTGGCTAGGAATGATGGGAGTTATAGTCCAACAACATCTAGGGACCCAAGGTTGAGAAAGGCTGCTCTAGCTCTCTGAGCTCTTCCTACAACTTCCTCTTGGTCTGACTACCTCTTCTAGGATATCTCTACAGCGCTTATGACATCTTGGAACACATTGATATAATCGTACACATTTCTACTCTGAAGAAATTTACAAAGATCCAGTAGGTAGGTGATCGGAAAGACCCTTCCTGAGACCCTGGAGAACTGCTGCCGCTCAAAGGAGACAAGCTTCCTCAACCTGGTGCCCTCTAGATGTTTTGGACAACAATTCCCTTCTTCTCTGACCATTGGTAATGATGGCTGGGGCTGATGGGAGTTGTCCAAAAATATATGAATGGCTCCAAGCTGGGGAAGGCAATACCAATGTAAATGGACAAACCCTCTAGCAAGGTAACTGCATTCAGATGTTATCACCTATGCTTGAGGGGGAGTGACTAATTACTAGGATATATGATATTCAGAAATACTATTACCAAGAAATATTGTGTGGTAGATACAGACCAGGTTGAACAAACTTCATGTTCATTGAAACTATAAAGTTATGACTAATTTATACCATTTATTTCAATGGAACCCATGTTCAAGTAACTCGGGCTGTGTACACATTACCCATTTTATTCCTGCCCCAGCATGCACCCTCTGCTGGTGTCTGAAGTCAAATGCAAAGGACATCAGCCACAAGCCATGGGTATCCTGTAGCTTCTTGAGAAATACTCCTGTTTGATGCACTTTCCTTGAAACCAGCTGCCATCCAATATGAAAACGGAAGCATGCTTAAGCAGAGGCGTGTACATTTCACACAGCCATTACGTATGCACAGATAACAGCTTCAGTGAACTAGAGTTCGGTGTGGGGCACAAAATCAGGTAATGGGCATTGGGTGAAGACATCCCCACCCCCTCTCAGGTGTGTACAGAAGTGTACACATGTGACTTGAAAAGCCACTATGATGTATACATAGCCTTAGTTTTAGAACCAACCCATGGTGAGATATCCATATTATATACAGTCATTATAGACTAGAACAAAAAAATGAAATAACACAGTCTCTAAGCCTTGGGTGCTGTTTTGCTTCCTCAGAAACCCATGCCCATAAAAAACCAGCTGTTTTCGTTTTTTAGCCTTCCATAATGACCGCTCCCTGCTTAAAACGGGGGGCGCCCTTTGCGTGGACGCATGCAGCCCCTAGATCTGGAGTGGCTCCAACAGCATAGGCTTGGCTTTGCCTTCCCTCAGGTGGGATACCTGAAGGTTGTAGTTGTGGCCAATTTAATCCCATAGCATGTTGTCTTGAGTCGTTATTCCACATGACGGGGGGGGACCACGCGGGATCTGGGGACTCCACCTGTCCACGCAATTATTCACACCCACCCCATCAAGATGACAACCCCCTCCCTGATGTTGTTGGACTACAACTCCCATCATCCCTGCCCATTGGCTATGCTGGCTGGACCTGATTTTATTTGGTGTCCAGCAGCGTCTCAAGAGGCACAAGCTAGCCACCGCTGTTTGAAATCGTAAGATGAAATATTAAGGGTGGGAAAGTAGGTTTAAAATGCTCACCTTTCACTGCGCTAGACAAACACCGTTAAAACAGCTCACACTGCTACTTATTATGGTGTTATCATCAAGTATTTACAGACCGCACAGGAATGTTGCAACCCAATCTGTCACATTCTGAGTTTCATTAGGCATGATAGGAAACACAGCCCTTTAAGAGCAGAGTACAAAGGATGACAGATCTCTTAATGAGGACTGTATTTCCCCATCATGCCTCTTTTTGTCACTTTAATTGGGTACACCAAAGCCAAAGGGGTTTGGAATAAGACTGACATGTTGGATGGTTACAAACCATCAAAGAGAAACCCTTGGGAGGAATTTGCCACAATAGGAGATGCCAGATCCTGATGATCGGTACACCATGTTGCAACTATATATTCACACACACACACACACACACACACACACGAATCAGTGTTTCAAAATTATTTCTGTGGCCAGAGGAAAAGGGCTTATAAAAGACAATATAAAAACAGGAGAAGAGACCTGTTGGATTGGGCCAAAAGGCCAACATCCTGCTCTCACAGTGGCCAACTAAATGCCTATAAGGAAGACCACAAAGAGGACTTGAGTGCAACAGCTGTCACTTGGGACTGTCAGCAACTGGTATTCACTGCTTCTGACAATGGAAGTGGAGCATCGTCATTACAGTTGTAGCCATTTATAGCCTTAACACACACCCCACCCCGCCCCATGAATTTGTCTAATCCTCTTTTAAAGGTTTTTTGACCATCACCTGCTGGAGTGAATTCCACTCAGCATTTCCCAAAGTGGCACTGGAGGGGGGGCACTGGAATGACACAGGGGAGTAATAGGAGCCTCAGGTGCAATTTTGAAAAATGATGCTTACCTCCAGGTTGAATGCTGTTGCAGGATGGCAACAACGCCCCCCCCCCCCCCCGGGATCCGGCAGTTGAGCTGGAGGCGAGGGGTTTTCCTGGGCTGGTAGATCACCACTAGCCTGCCTATTTATAATTTCAAGTTTTAATGTGTCTTATTTACAACAACTTTCTTTACTATGTTGTAGGACGGAGGAATAAATATACATCCCTAAAGAAACGCAAAATTGTCACTGAATCTTTGGAAGAGAAGGCTGGTCACCAAAAACTCAATCATAGGCATGTGTAATTAAACTGCTAAGTCTCACTGAATTTATTGGGAGTTTGGTGCAGCCTTACACTCACAGCAGAATGAAATCAAAGATATCCTGAGGTGGTAGATAGGATTCTATCACTTCAGAGTCTAAGTAGGGGGTTAGGGATGGAGGAAAAATTCAATTCAGTCTGGATTTAAAGGCAAATCCAGGCAATTCATACTTTTCCAAAGCAACATGAGAACCAAAACTGTCATCGTTCCAAATATGCATTTGTCCAAATTTTGCAATGCAGTTTTCCAACCAACCAGTGTTTACAAACATGCATCTATTAGGTGAAAGTGTAACTAAAAGTGACCATGTTAGTAAAAACAGCATACAAAAGTGCATTATATGAGAAGAAAATTGCTTGCAAAGACTGTACATTAGTCAAAACCACATACAAAACTGTATTTATCAGGGAAAAAATACCCACTAAATGCTAAAGCATTTTCATAAGGATTTTTTTTATATTTTTTTTTTAAAATCTAATTGCTGCAGAAGTACAGAGTACTGAATTTATGGTCAGAAAAATGAGAAATTGAGAAAACTGAAACTGCCAGATCCTTCTATCCATAGTACCGGTGGAGCAACACCATAGCACAAATGCTGTGCCCCCATCCTCCCACTCAGAACTTACTGCCTAAAACAATTCTCCTTGCTGCTGATTTGTTTCTGGGCTAATCCAGAGTGGAGGTCTTAAGATTTAAAGCCATTGAGGTCTTGGGGCCCAGTTATCTCAGGAACCACTTTTTCCTATATTCTCCTCCTCACATGTTCTGATTGACAGCTGGGGCATTGCTCCAAATTCTTCAACCACAAGAGGCGAGGCTAATAAAAAGGGGTGGAGCCCCTACCATTATTACACCTCCCCTATGGAATTCCTTGCTGAGTGAGGCCTGCCATGGCCCATCACAACAATGCTTCGGGCAGTTGATAAAGACTTGGAATTTTTAACAGGCCGTTAGTTAATTTGGTGTTTTCTGCTGGCTCAACTCTATGCTACTTTCATGCTGCTGAATTTTGTTTTCATGACAACAGTTCTCAGAGGGGTTTCCACACACAATCTCTCTTGCTAGGGGCCACTGTGAGGGAAATGGGGGTCCCCTAACAACTCTCAGCACTCTTAACAAACTACACCATACATTTATCTGATGAAAGCTGGGATGTCCTAACATACTGTCCAATATTTCTCTGATGGAAATAGGGACGTTCTAAGGAAAAGTGGGGACGTGGGTGGCGCTGTGGGTTAAACCACAGACCCTAGGACTTGCCGATCAGAAGGTCGGCGGTTCGAATCCCCGCGACGGGGTGAGCTCCCGTTGCTCGGTCCCTGCTCCTGCCAACCTAGCAGTTCAAAAGCAAGTCAAAGTGCAAGTAGATAAATAGGTACCACTCCAGCGGGAAGGTAAATGGCGTTTCCATGCGCTGCTCTGGTTCGCCAGAAGCGCTTAGTCATGCTGGCCACATGACCCAGAAGCTGTACGCCGGCTCCCTCGGCCAATAAAGCGAGATGAGCGCCGCAACCCCAGAGTCGGTCACGACTGGACCTAATGGTCAGGGGTCCCTTTACCTTTAAGGAAAAGTGGCATGTCCCAGGATCAAGTCAGAAACCAGGACTGTCCCTGGAAAATTGGAAAATTTGGAGAACTTGGAGGGTCTGCTGCATTTCCCAATTTTCTTTCAGGAAAGCCATGTCACTTTATAGGGGTATGATCCTACTTTAAAACTGAAGTGCAGGTGGAGTCTCAGCCTGTGCTGGATTAACTCCCGCTATCCTTGAGAACTGTCTCAGGTCTCCTAGGCATCCTGCTATTGGCCATACTTGGCTAGAAGTCAGTTTTCCCCAGAACATGCCCCAGAGAGATACTTTCAGAAGTCTTTCGGAGGAAAATCCACGTTTTCCAGCTGCCCGTGCGTCATAATTCAAATTCATTATTTATATAATCAGCAGACTTGGAGCATTTGATAACAATTAACTTACCTGGATGATTATGGATCTTTCTGATTACAAAAAGAAAGGTCAAACAGATTGGAAGTCTGGGTAAATAAGGAGTTCATGAGAGGGTTGGTTTTTTTTTTTTAAAAAAATGAGCATTTGGTCTAATTTAATAGCGCCATATTTTTCTGCTAACAATCTTGCATTATTTAGCTCATATTTTCAACACTGCCCATGGCAGTTTCTATTTAAAGTGCTCTGTGGAACAAGGACCTAAAAACGCACAACTCCCCTCATTAGTTACAATTAAGGGTGGGCAAGGTTGAGAAAACTGACTGTCTGATTAGCAAAACACTGTGTACACTGCCAGGGGGTGACAAGAGGGGATTAATAGGGCGCACACTTCAGAAATAGGAAGTGTCCAGTATATGTGCTATTACCCATGATCAGCAAAGTAACCAAATGGGAATGTGCTTGGGCATTCCCATGAGTACAGTTCTCAAGGGCATCCCATTCTGGCTCAAGACAGAGGATTGCTGGGATGAATTTTGACATGCAAAAGTATGAATAAATATAGGGCAGTTGGGGGTGGAGGAACGGATGCATCAATATAACCAACGTAGCCCATCAGTTGGTCGGATATTGGGAAGGACGAAGGACCAATGGCCTAACAGTGCAAGGCAACTTCCTACAAGCCAATTGGAATCCACCAGACCCTCCTAAGTCCTAACATCCAGGTTGCCTGGATTTTTTTTTAAGCAGGAAAGGGCAATAGCTCAGTGGTACAGAACTTGCTTTGCAGGGAGAAGTTCCAGGTCAAATTCTAGGCATCTCTAGGTAGGGCTGGGAAAAACCTGTCTGAGGTTCTGTCTTCTGAAACTCTGAAACTAAAAATGCAGTTGGTGGGGTCCTGGCTAATGGTGACTGCTTAACACATTAGTAACTCTAGCTTTGATGTTTCTTGAGGCTCCAGTGTTGCCTTCCCAAGCCTACTGGGACCCTCCCCTGGGTCATCTAGTTCTAACTTCCTGAGCTCCTCCTATCTTTCTTCCTGATCTGACCAATCCCTCCAGGACACCACCACATGGTTTATGGCAAGTGCTAGAGTAGTGAACCTCCTACATCAGTAGGGGTTTGGACTAGAAGATCACTGAGGTCCCTCCCAATCCTAGGATTCTACTGTATGCTTCTAAACCTTGTCTTATTATTGTTCTCTCACTGCTTTTCTAAAAATAAATAGATAATATGATGCCTCTCAAAAGGCATGGTTTTCTCCCCCTGCTCCAGTTACTTTTAGTTTTGGAACCAATGGATTTCCTTGAAAGTACGTGTTGGGTGGCTGCTGTTATCCTTATTATTACAACCTCTCTCCTCATTTTGCTTAAATAAAAGGTTATTTTATTTGTTCTCTTGGGGAAAGGAATCATTGCTTTATATTTGTTTTCATTAGACTCTCATAGCTTTTGCTGGGTGTTATTTGCAGTGGTCTGGGGTCAAGGAAAGAAATGGATTTGCACTCACAGAACAACAACAAAAAAAGTGAAGAAGATGTTCTTGCATGGCTAATGTGTTCACTTATGTGGGTGGCTGACAAAAAAAAGGACCCCAATCTCCTTTAGGTGTGAAGAAATGACCTCAGTAAGAACAGACACTATACTTTGGAAGGTTGTTCCAAAGTGGAGGTAGGGAACTTCAGCTCAAATAAATGAAGACCTAAACACATTAGAGAACACCCAATTCTGCTTGAAAGAATGAGGTTCATTACTATCAGATTTTGAAGGCACACGACTATCCTAGTCTCTGCTAAGAAATCAGACAAGGTACTTGAAGGTTGATCTTATAAAGGAGCTTTTGGTTATTCCAACGTGTCATTCTGCCAACTATCCTGATTCCCATTGTGTTGCCTTCCAAAGGCTGACACTTGTCTGCACAAAAAGGATGTGCATTTGCTGAAAATGTGTGTGCAATTCTGAAAGTTTTGGTTTGTGGGTGGAAGGATCAAACACAATCCATTTTCATTTTTTAGTTTATCATCTTTAAAAAATTGCAATTAGAACTTCAGAATAAATTTACTTGCCCAGCCCATGGGGTCATCTAACCCAGCATTGTGGTAATGCTGTGATAATGACCATGATTAATATTGAACAAAAAGTATATAACATGTTAGCATCTGGAAAATAATTTTCAGCTCCTTATTGCCTAAGCCCCTTGGTGGAGGCATTAATGCAGGAGCTCATAAACTATCAAAACCACAACTTTATATGCCTCACTATCAGTTTATATGGTTTTGAAGGCTGGTCATTACCACATTCACACCATACATTTAGAGCACTATCATACCACTTTAAAAAAGTCAAAAGAATTCTGGGAGCTGTAGTTTATTAAGGGTGCTAAAAATTGTTCAGAGGCATTTGTTCCCCTCGTAGAGTTGCCATTTTCAGAGTAGTTTCACAGACAATCTTTCTTCCCAGGGAACTCAGGTAACTGCAGCTCTGTTGTGGGAATGGGGGATCTCCTATCCACTCTCTGCACCCTTAGCAAACTACAGCACCCATAATTCTTTGGGAGAACCCACATCTGCTCAATGTGGTATGATAATGCTTTAAATGCGTAGTGCAGATGCAGCCTAAGTCTCTGGTCCACAACTAGTTCTGTTCAAGTGTTATATTATTCCTGTGTTCACAATACAGTGGTACCTCGGGTTACAGACGCTTCAGGTTACAGATGCTTCAGGTTACAGACTCCGCTAACCCAAAAATAGTACCTCGGGTTAAGAACTTTGCTTCAGGATGAGAACAGAAATCGTGCTCCGGCGGCACAGGAGCAGCAGGAGGCCCCATTAGCTAAAGGGGTGCTTCAGGTTAAGAACAGTTTCAGGTTAAGAACGGACCTCCAGAACGAATTAAGTTCTTAACCAGAGGTACCACTGTCATAGCTGTCAACTTTCAGATTTGAAAATAAGGGATCAGCAGCCTCACCTGTCCCGGGGACAGTCTACGGGATTGCTAACAATCAGGGATAGCAGCAGGAAGCAGCGGGAAATGGTGCTGGAATAAGGGAATTTCCCGCAAAAAAGGGGAAGGTTGACAGCTATGACCATTGTTTATCTTAAGTGATGGTCAGATTCCTCCTCCTTCATTCAGTATTGCCTGAGCAGGAAGGAGGATGGGGACTGAACTCAAATTAGTTGGTGCTGCCTATTGCAGAAAATGCCACTACTGCAAATATACAAGTTCAGCATGAATTGTTGCTAAACTCCACTTATGCTTAGCCTCTCTGCCTTCCACTTCACCGGTTGCAATGGGTAGCCACCACAACTGCCATTGCTTATTATCTTTCTAATATGATTCTGCTCATTGAGCTACCACGTTTTAGTGCAATCACTAGTGTTCTTCTGTGCAACACCTCCAATTCCTCCCCCTGCACCAATAATCCAGATGAGTCAGCATGTAAATTCCCTGTCTTATAAAACAGCAAAATAGCACATATATTTTTGATGCCTTTATTGCAACCCACCTTAATCCTTTGGCATTGCTCCCTCTTTCTCGACAGGGTTTCGTGCACTCTTCACTTACCGCACCATATGGTTCTGTCACACTCTCTGCCTCCCATTGTTGGAATTCAAGTTTATCATGGAGGCGGGGGGGGGGGGGACTCAAATTGCCAACACAATCACTGGGGTGCATGCTCTAGAATCCTAAGGAAATCTCCCACTGACCAATCAGGTTAAATGTAATCAGAGAAATGTCACTACAGGCGAATATAAAAGTTTAGCATGAATGTTGGTTTTGACATCGGATCCCCCAGAGGCATTTCCATGGTTCAGTTATCAGGAATATAATTCTTACCAAGGCAACAGAAAGGACAGGGGAGGATTCCTTGTTGGTTTTCTATCTTTGATGAAATGGATTTTTATATAATAATACACACACGCACACTCACACACACACACACACACACACACTGCAGTGCCTAAGCTTTAATAAAATGCTAGATAAATTTGGATCCTGATATTAGAATACGTATTTGCCTCTGAATACCAGGTACAGGAGGGCTATAGCCTTCAAACCTTCTGTGTGGAATTCCTGGAGCCGATTGCTGTGGGAAGCAACACACTGGATGAAATGAACCCTTGGCTGATCCAGCAGGGCTCTCACATCCGCTTGATATTGTGAGGGCCTGAACAGGTTAATAGGCCCTCCCTCTAACAAACCCTCCAAAATTTATTTGATGAAAATAGAGATGGCCCCATATGTTCCAACATTTCTCTGATGAAAATAGGGACATCCTAAGGAAAAGCAGGATATTCTGGGATCATATCAGAAACCGGCTTCTGTAAATCTGGGACTGTCTCTGGAAAATAGGGACACTTGGAGGGTCTGACACAAAAACATTATAAAACATTAAACATAAAAAAAAACTTCCATATACAGGGCTGCATTCAGATGGCTTGGGGGTAAGATAACTCCATGCCTTCCAATATTTCTCTGATGAAAATAGGGACAGCCTAAGAGAGATGTGGGTGGCGCTGTGGTCTAAACCACAGAACCTAGGGCTTGCCGATCAGAAAGTCAGTGGTTCGAATTCCCGTGATGGGTGAGCTCCCGTTGCTCGGTCCCTGCTCCTGCCAACCTAGCAGTTCAAAAGCATGTCAAAGTGCAAGTAGATAAATAGGAACTGCTCTGGCGGGAAGGTAAACGGTGTTTCCATGCGCTGCGCTGGTTCGCAGAAGCGGCTTAGTCATGCTGGCCACATGACCCGGAAGCTGTACGCCGGCTCCCTCGGCCAACAAAGCGAGATAAGCACCGCAACCTCAGAGTCGTCCGTGACTGGAGCTAATGGTCAGGGGTTCCTTTACCTTTACTTAAGGAAGAGCAGGACATTCTGGGATCAAATCAGAAACCAGGACAGCTTCTGTAAATCCAGGACTGTCCTTGGAAAATAGGGACTCAGAGGATCTGCTCTAATACTGAACTTGGGCAAGATATGCTTGATAGCTTTGCAGTTAAAGTAGACCTACTCCACAAAAACGGAGGCATCTGTATGTACATGGGAGCCTCAAAGTAAGTAATATGGTGGGAGGAACCCTAACAAATCTCCTATAGGGAAGAACACCCAAGTTTCTTGTTTTTCCCCGATCTTAAGCTCAGTTTGCCACATTCATGCATCAGTTTGCATTTTTGAAAAGGCCTTGTGGAAATTTATCAGCATCTTAGTGTGCCCACTGTCCCCTAATACATGCATTTTTGCACACATTTTGTTTGAACAGAGAAGTGCACCACAAAACTTGAAGAAGTGTGCATTTCAATGGATCACTGCATTCTGGTTTGTGTATTGCTTCAGAAAGCACATATGAAGTTAGTTCATATGAAGATGTGAACTGAAATGAATTTCTTGCCAATATTTATGTATGCAACTATGGCGGCAAGGTTATTGATTGCCCAAAATTGGAAAAGCAGCAGCCTCCCAACTAAAACAGACTGGTTATCTAAAGTGATGCAATACTTCCATATTGCCGAACTAACAGGGAGGATAAAAGGAGATATGGTACAAAAAGTGAATAAGGAGTGGGCTATCTTTAAGGAATACAGTCATACCTTGGGTTGAAGTAGCTTCAGGATGAATATTTTCGGGTTGCGCTCTGTGGCGACCCGGAAGTAACAGAGCGTGTTATTTCTGGGTTTCACTGCTCACACATGCGCAGACGTTCAAAATGACATCACACGCATGCGCGGAAGCGGCGAAATGCGACCCGCGCAGCTGTGTCTTACGTTTACTTCAGGATGCGAACAGGGCTCCGGAACGGATCCCGTTCATATCTAGAGGTACCACTGTACATCAAAAATTATGTGGAAAAAGTAGAATTTCTGACAGATACTGAGTGAATCCAGAAAATGATTAGAGTGAAAGGAGAGTAAAGTTAAGATACAAGAAGAGATTAAAGAAATAATGAAATGTGTTTAAGCTAGTTGGAAAAATAAAGTAGCATAACAAGAACAGCTGGAAGTCAAGTCACTGGGTGGGTGTCCATATGGGGTAGGTGTGTAAGTATGTTGATATGTATAGTATAGGTAGGTATTATATAGAGTAATGTAGGTATGTTTTATGTTATGAAAATTAGGTAGTGTGTTGTGTACGTGTATTGTGTAAATGTGTATGTATGTGTTTTATATGTTAATAAAAAAAAGAAAAAAGAAATGAATTTCTTGCCAACCCCTAATCATGGCTGGTGACTGAGGCTGGCATTTCCTGCCCCCACCCCCAAAACACACTTAAAAACAAAACAAAAACACCTGATAGTGCTCCTGGGAAATATTCTGTGTCATGTCACAAGAGTCACACTCATTCAGGCATTTAGAGTACAAAGGTAGCAAATGGGCTGCCAGCTGGAACTCAACTACTGCTTTAAGCCTGTCTTTGTTGTTTAAAGGGAATAAAAAAATGTTAAGGAGGACACTCTACCACATCAGCTCATGCTGAGAGGGGGGCAGAAAGAGCACTGCTCTATTGTTTCCAGACCCCGTGCATCTACCTGCTCACACTTTTAAAGTTTTGAACAATTTAATGACCTCTTTATCCAAGTATGCACACCTGAACTTTGGTTGTTGCAAATCTTAAATCCTTCCCTCATCCTCCACAATAAATTGCCATACCTTCTGTTGCACCAAATGTAGCATTACCAGCCTAAAATCAACTGGTGAAAAATCCACAGTAATAAAACTGGTTGACAACTCATAAAACTCAATACCTTTGTATTGTTTGGGGTTGCCATTGAGGGGGAAACGGAGCTCTTCTACCTGCAAGCATGGCAGAAATCCAGCTAGTCAAATCCAGCTAGTTCACTCCAGTGAAAGAGGGTGCAAATTTGCGTATGACACAACATATATGCACATTTTTTTTGCAGCCCTCAGCAACATTTGAGGCTCTTGCACTGCCCAAAGCTATATAATTAAGTTGCTGGGGAAATCATGTGAATTCATCAGCTGATCGATATGTGTGTAACTGGTTTAATTTCCAAAATTAATGAGAGCCAACTGGCAGCACTGCAGGGCTGTAGCACAGCAGTTGGGCAAGGAAGAGGTCTGTGAGAGTCCCTGCTTTCCCCACATACTAAACAGGCACCCAGACAGCCTGGCCACACTATTGTGTTCCTATTAAATATGGCCCAGGGATAGGAAACCTGTGGTCCTCCAGACATTGCTGAACTACAGTGCCCATCATCCCTGTCCATTGTCCATGTTGCCAGGGATTCAAAGGGGTTGGGGTCCCAACAACATCCAGAGGGCCTCTGGATCTCCATCCCAATTAAAGTCATGATTTCCAAACTCATCTATAAATTGGCATACAAAAATTCTGTGCAGATTGGTGCTCTCTTTTGGCCTCTCCCCCCCCAGCAACGGAGGGAGGGTCCCTGACTTCTAATGTCTTACCTAGCATAAAAATTGGCAGCCATATTTGCAAATGTGTCAGGAAGCAATCACCATGCACAGCAGCCTTTGCTGCAAATGCAATCCAGGTGTGAGAATCACAAGGCATGGCAAAAGAATCAGTGGTGGTGGTGGTGGTTGTTTTCCCCACAGTCTGCACCCAATGGCAATGAAGTGTGATGTTATTACAAACTGCAAGGAGTACTATCTAGCAACTCCCTCTGGGGCTGAGGTTAGCAGCAAATCAGCTTTGTTCTTAGCTGAAGCTGTGGTTTTCCTTCCTTTCAGGAGAGCAAATTTTACATCTTTGTTTTTGTCCCCTAAGCAGATTCACTCAGGACTCTGGATGGTGATCAGTGCCGACCAGCATAAACTGAACTTTTATATCTGCTAATAAAAATAGCAGAATCCGTATTTTAGGCAAAGGTGCAATCTTTATTTCTTTTTTAAAAAAATCACAACCTAATGTGGAGAACTGAATTTAACATTATAAAAATGAGAAACTGAAAGAAACAGAAATTAGCAGATTCTTTCATCCCTAGTGAATTCCAAAGTCCTTCAGTTGAGTTGTGTGGTAATACAACAGCCTGTAGTTTGCTAATGCTGAATTTGCAAATCATGTGGCTTCATCAGCTGATCAATATGTGTAAAATTAGTTTAAATATGCAAAATTTATATAAAGAATTTTACAAAATTATTTATTATTAATAATACTAAAAGTGCCTGGAAATCTCCAGGCTACTATGAAGTTGCCAGAACATGCATCCACAGACAATTTGTGCTGATGAGTTTTAGCCATCACGGATTTTGGATTTATGTTTTATTTCAACCAATTATGGTGGCAGATAGTTTATTTCCTGGTGCTTTTGCCTGAAATGTTTCAATCCAGAGCGGAATATTTGCAGCTGATTTGTTAAGTTCTTGAAAAATGAGGCCTTGTAATGGAAACGCTGACAGTCTTAAACTACGGTAGCATCAGCAGGCAGAGGAAGATTAATAGCATACCGACACGCTGCAGAATGCATTACTTTCTATACTCTGCTCAGAAATGTCAAGGTACCCAAGCTGTGTCTCTTAACTGTGGTTCGTGTTGGGTGACACAACATCACGCGGATGGTTGGGAGACATGAATTGGAAGCCAGGGTGAATTATGTTCAGATCACAATCGTCACACTTCCTTCTAGCATCATGACAGAAACGAATCACTGTCAGGGTCATTAGGACTTCAGCTATGGTGGCTGAGGACCTTTAGGTTGTGTTAGTAGAGTGGTTGTGTGTCCTGTGTTAGTCCTCTATTTGAATGTCTGATGAGTTAAAGATAAAGACACATAACGAGGGATTTCAGGGGCCATCAGCACAGGCTCTGAACCTAGTCAAACCATTGGCTTGTCTGGCTCACTGCAGTCTATCCCAGGGATGGGGAATCTCAGCCCCAAGAGCCAAATGTGGTCCTCCAGGGCTGTCTGTCTGATCCTCAGGACTCTTCTCAGGCCATGCCTCTCACTGGCCCTACTCCACCCTCTTCTTGGGTGATTTCGCCTGGCTGAAACCTGTCTTTAAACTGTGCTTTTTGTTTGCCTGGATGGAAAGATGTGTGGCTGAAGAAGGAATGGCCAGAGTCCACCTCGCTCCCACACTCTCCCTCTTTTCTTTCTCTCTGTCTCTCTATTGGATGGAGAAGTGTCTGGCATCTGGTGACTGGAATGTAGCCTAATTTATAAAGGCAAGAATTTCATACCTCGCTCCACATACTTTTGCCTCTGGCCTTGCCCACTACTAACACATAATCTCTGAAAAGTTGCTCATGAGGATATGCAGTCATTGTGCTGAAAAAGCCCCCCACCTCCCTAGTCCATAAGGACTGACAGTGTCTCTCCAGGTTTCAGACAGGACAGGCATCTTTTCTAACCTTACAAGCAGGTGGCCAGAGATAAGAGTCTGAGACCTTTTTCATGCAAAACATGATGTCATGGACTGGTTGGGCACAGAGGAATGGTTGGAGGAACCATCTGGCGAACCGTCATGGGAAGAAGGCTCTGAGCCTAGGGATTGGTGGTCGGACAAAAATGAGTGATCAGGGGAGAAGGGGAAAAACTGGGAAGAGGAGGTGTTAGAACCTGAAGATGTTATAGGGCTTAGTTAGCTGTGGGAGTCTGTAGCAGAGAGAAGCCCAGAATCAAGGCAGAAGCTGAAGCAGGAAAGTGGGATGAAGGAGGCCAAGAGGCAGAGATGAAGAGTTCTGGCTGGTGAAGAGTCTGCAGCCTCCTGCTGCAACAGGCTCCCCTCCTCCCCTGTCTCCCAGAACCAGAAGAGGCATGAAAAAGGTGGAGGAGAGGTTGGCTTCTTGTAGGCTTAGGCCCTGATTGCATGGAAAAAACCCTGGAGACGAGGAGACCTAGACAGCTATGAGGAGTCAGGGACTTCCATTCTTGGCAACTGCTTTTCATGGAGTACACTGGGAATGAGCTGCTCTGCTCAATAAGCCTGACACTCCACCAAGTCTGTGGAGATTGTAATTTTGCTAATAAAGTGTTAATGCCAACTTTGAAATGTGTGATTACTGACAGGCACACACATCTGCTGTAATACTGGGCTACAACCCTTCTTTGTAACTATAGCTTCATTTGCTCCAAATATTCTAGCTGTAGGGGGTTAATTTCACCAGCATTTGGACCTGGGTACCTAGCAATATAGCCCTCTCTGCTGTGAAGAAAGCCAGCAGACAAGAGCAGTCTATTAAGTACAAATGTAAACATCTGCTTACTCAGAAGAGAAGTATGTTGTGTGCATATATCTACATATCTATATCTGTCTGGAATTATGAGATCAGTGGCATGGGCATCCAGGGGCTAATACATTATTAACCCCCCAACACACACACATTTAATGAAATGAAAATGAATTACTGTTAACTGAATCCTCCACTATTTCAAGCCACCTGCAATTTGATAAACAAAGAAAATAAGAGCACATTGCCAAATTCTGGAAAGGGGACAAAAAAAGAGATAGATAAATGCATTGAAGCAAGAAATGTGGTCTTATGTATAATTACAAGAAATAATGCCAAGAAATGGAGTACTCAGACATTTCTTTTTTTAAAAAATGGGAAAGGGGAAAGAATAAAAAATTCCTCCCTGTATAAAAAGTCCTGGCTTGAACAAAATTATTATTAATGGTCAATTATATAATTGTACGTAATGATGATGATGATGATGATGATGATGATGATGATAATGATGATATCCATACAGATCCTGAATAATGGAAGTTTTCAGGCAAGGTCACTGTTGTGCTCAGACAGTTTGTATAGGTGGCAGGAACTCCAGGATAATCAGAAAAAGTCCTAGTGGGAAACACAGATTCCTCAGAGCTTAAGGCCTCAGATGCTGGGAGGCAACTGTAGCCCTCTAGATTTCATTACATGGCTCTCTTACTCATGTTACATACAGCCATGTGGCTTGCAAGTGTCCATTCACCTGCAAAAGGCAAGTGTCCAAAAACTGCCCCAACCTGAGAAACATACAAGTCATCAGCTTTGTAGCTGATGCCCTCCAAAAGTTTTGAGCTACAGCTCCCATGAGCCTTAGACAACTTGGCCAATGGTTGGGGATGGTAGGAGTTGTAGTTCAAAACATCTGGTGGGCACTAGGGTGGGGAAAGTTGCCCTATTGGCTTTTAATGTCACCTGATTCTGGTTCGGTGGGAACCTGAAGTACCACTCACCAGCCATCCTTTAGCAGCAATGCTGCAGGGCTGTCAAATAAAGCCAGTTACATAAAGTCTCCCTCTTGCAGCAAGCTGCCATTTTGGCGCAGGAAGCAGTGAGGTACCTAAGCTCCACCAACTTAATGGGAGGGAACTATTTTACAATCACTGAAATACTCAATTATGCATCAAATCCACTGCTTATAGCACTTCAAGTTTAACATTTTAATACAATAGCCAATCCTATTAAATGCTATCCCATCAGGGGGCCATGGGAGACGCAGTAATGGACACAGGTCAGGCAATGGCATATCAGAGTCATGACCCAGACTGTTCCATTTGTTTGCTTGTCAGTCTCTCTGCCCTTGGAGCAGAGGCAGTTTGGGCTGGAAGCACGTTCAGACCTCTTTGCATTTTAAAGTTCTCCTGGGTGAACTTAAAGGCAAACTCATTCATTTTAAAAGAAGATCGCATGACCTCCTTGGTCCCCAATGTAAATGTGTGTTTAGGAGAGGTACTCCTCTGCTTGTTAAATGGCCCCTATTCAGCAAAGCTCTGAAATACATCATTTTGAGTGTGAGATCAAACCCATCGACTTGAAGTCACAAAGCAATGTTGGACTGATTTGAGACCGGCAGTGGCAGTGCATGCACAAGAGGTAAGGATAGCTGACTCAGTTTCTCTTTTTCTTGATTTATCATTTTTCCAAACTTAAGCTCAGTTCTCAACATTTCCACATCAGTTTGCCATTTTTAAAACGCCTTACATAAAAAACTAATCAGCACTTTGGTGCTAATTTATTCAAATATACACATTTTTATATGCAAAACAGACAGATTTTTACCAAGCACTATACCCCAGCGGGTGGCACTGTGGGTTAAACTACAGAGCCTAGGACTTGCTGATCAGAAGGTCGGCGGTTCGAATCTCCACGACGGGGCGAGCTCCCGTTGCTCGGTCCCTGCTCCTGCCAACCTAGCAGTTCCAAAGCACATCAAAGTGCAAGTAGATAAATAGGTATCATTCTGGCGGGAAGGTAAACAGCATTTCCGTGTGCTGCTCTGGTTTGCCAGAAGCGGCTTAGTCATGCTAGCCACATGACCCGGAAGCTGTACGCCAGCTCCCTCGGCCAATAAAGCGAGATGAGCGCTGCAACCCCGGAGTCGGCCATGACTGGACCTAATGGTCAGGGGTCCCTTTACCTTTACCTTTATATCCCAGTTTAGCATGTTAATATTTGCAGTTTTATGTACTCTATTTGCCCTTGCATATGCATTTTTGATACACATTACTTGGCAGGAGTACTGTATTGCAAATTTCGGAATACTGCAAATTTCAAAGGATGGTTGTCTGGCTATTCACACCTTGTTTCAGAAAGTGTGGATTAAGTAGGTTTCCTGTTAAATGCAAACTGAATTCAATTTCCCCCCATCCATAAGTGCTGGTCACCATTGCCTTGAAGCAACTTGAAAGGATAGGGGAGGAGCTGTTTTTTTGTTTTTGTTTTTACAACAGACTGTGTATGTGCAAAAGCCTGCCTGATTATGTACTTCCAAAATTTCATTTTTCACCCAAACAAGAATGAGGAAAAGAAAGCTGTTCTTCATGCACAGAACATAAGGCAGACCCATGGAGCATAGCTGGTGCATGTGTGCAGTAGGACCAATCTTTAGTGGTGGTACCTAGCAACACACTGCACACAGGCCACAACATTTTGTAGACCAGACACACTATGAAAAAACAACAACCAGCAGTGTGCATACAGGAAGAGAAAGCCCTCTTGGAGTCAGAAAACAAACTTTAATCTAACAGCAAATGTTCGTAGTGTTGTGACAGTCACAGAGAATATCCAGAGATATGCAGAAGTATGTCTCTTCTGAAATTCCCCCCACCCACCCACCTCAGAGCCATATACATGGTCCCCATGTATGAATGTCATAGCTTTCTCCCCTTTGTGACAGCTGACAAGTCTTTCCACCCTGGGTCTGCTTGTTTGCTTTTCTTGTGAGGGTATTTTGGCTGGCACATCCCTCATAGCAATTGTCACAGCTTGTTGGTGGTTAAGGCATTGTGTTGGATCCTTAGCCAAAGCGGAGGGTGGGAATCAGGAAACCCACCCCACTCCCACTCCAGGGGACCTGCGTACTCCATTAAAGGGGTCCAGGTGGCCATGCTTCTGCCCAGTCACCCAGACAGGGGCTGAAGGGCCATAGCAACCCCCCTTCTCTCTCTCACACACACACAATGGCCTGATTTGATAGGATGATCCTCAACCCAGGATTGACCCTTCTGATCTATCAACTAGCAGTCGGGCTAGATGTTTCAGGATACACACCCAATGCCTACGCCAAAGCCTACGGACATTTGTAACCAATAAAGTCTTGGCCTCTTTAATCCAAAGAAGTTTGTCCCATGATTATTTCATCCTTCGTGTCTTGTTCACCCCACACCCCTGGCGCCGCTGGCAGGCTCACTGCACCTGGGCCCACAACCATCACTAATACGTTACCATTGCATCAATGATGTATTTCAAAATGCATACACACACACACAAACCAAGTGTAGAATGACTTTTTTTTTGGTCGGGTGCTCAAGTAAGCTTTGTCAGAGGTGTGAGGGGACATCTCTGTGACCACTTGAGATTCACCTCCTGCCACAGAGATATTCCCCTCACCTCCTGGCTTTGCAGAAATACAGGAAAATGTCTACCAATGTCACCTGTCCCACTCCCACTTGCAGCTAATATAATGGGTTTCCCAATTCTCTGTTTCCTCTGTAGTTGCCATAGAATGGTGCTATTTTAGCTACATAAGAAATGTTGGTTATGCCTGAAAAGCAGAAACGGAAAGGACTGTATGTCTAAATCAATGATGGGGAACCTGCAGGGCTCCAGAGGTTGTTCAACTCCAGTTCCCATCATCACTAGCCATCACGGTCAATGGTCAGGGATGTTGGGAGCTGCAACATATTCCTTATCCCTGGTGCCAATCAATCTGCAAAGATGTTACTCTGAGAGCTAGTTTTGTTGAATCTGCTATTTTGTAAGGCTTGCTTTACTCAGTTGTGCTACCTAAAGTAGGTATCCAACAGAAGTGGGTGTAATTATTATGAATGGTATGAATAGTACCGGGTGTGATTATTTGTAAATACACCGTGTACAGCACGGGTTCACACCTATCCCTCATGGTTCTCTCCCATTCCTCTGCTCTCTACTACTTGTTTTGCATGCCTCCACCTCTTCCTTCCCAACCATTAAAATTTAGATTGTAATAGTAAGATCCTTGCAGCAGAGACCCTTTATCCCCTTCTTCTTTTTGCTACATTGACAATGCTATCTTAAATATAAAATTAATCAGGATTCCCAAAGAAAGAAAGGAAAATGAGAAGCAATACAGATTAGCTGTTTCTATGATGCATACATAAGCAGTTTTATATGGGCAACAGAAACCCACTTCACATCAACTCAGAGCAGGACTTTTAGTATGACTGCCCCTGTTCTGTGGAATAGCACTATTGTTGAGATCCTGGCTATCTGCACTTTCCAGAAACAACTGAAGACATTTCTGTTCTTACACGCTTTCCCAGCTAGAAGAGTGGGTTTCTGCCATGCATGTCTACAATGCTTTGCTTTTTAAATATTTCTGCTGTTTTTATCTATTTCTATTGTACATCATCTAGAGATGCTTCCATGGAAGGTGATTAATAAGTGAATTATTATTATTATTATTATTATTATTATTATTATTATTAGGCTCGGGCTTGAAAGCTGGAGTTCAAAACATCTGGAACCAGACTGGTGAAGCTATTGCACCGTGTTTCAGAAAATGTGGTTCAAATTCCCCACAGCTCTGAATCTTAAATCAAAGCACCATTTCAAAATGCATTAAACCTGCAATTATAGTTTAGCATGATACACACCTTAGCACGCAGGTGTAGAAACCACTGTCTTGAACCTCTGCTGCATGAAACCATATGGAGTCTTCGTCTTTGCTCATTCTGACTTCAGAGAAGATAATGGGTTCTTCCAAGTCTCCTTTGTTTTTGTACCACATAAGACGAAGGCCTGTGCTTTGAGCCATGCTGTAGTTGGTCCTGATGTAGCTGTAGAAAAGGGCGCATTTCACTCGAACGGGCTCACCTGCCAAAGCCATGTATTTCTTGAGATCCACTAACCAGTCGATGCAACCATCCACTGCAAACAAAAAGAATAAGTATATATACAATATGTGTGTGTGTGAGTGTGTGTGAGTTTGTGTGTGAGTGTGGGTGTAAGTGTGTGAAAGTTTCAAAGTCTCTAATAGGACAGAACCCATTGAAATTAATATATCTAAGCTAGATATATGCCCATTAGTTTCAGTGGGTCTGCTCTGAGTAGGACTAACATTGGATCCAAACCATTGTTCCCTACCTGTTGGCAGTCCTACCAGTAAAACATGGAAAATGGAAACACAAAACCACTTAGGAAACTGATATAAATTAATCTCATCCCTAAAGAAATAACAGTTGAAACAATGCTATTTACCACTCCATGATAAGACATGAGACTAATTAAAAAGTGATGGTTTACATTACCCATTTTGACATAAACACTCTAGGTAATTATTAGAGGGCATTGGTGGCTTCACATGTTCCCATTCCCTTTTCTATGTTTCTTTCATTCCTGCTGCCAAGATGCACCATCCTTAATTAATAATTCTAGAGCTTTCACCTCAACCACTTGACCCAATTGACCAGTTTAGTGATTGCAATTTTCTTCCAATAGAAAAAAAAACACCTAGAATGGCATCTGTTCTCAGAACCACCTCTTCCACTTTCTTTTTCCTATTTTTAGTGAGCTATGTTTTGTGTAAAATACTGATTAGTGGTGGAGACAAAATCCACACCATGTTTAATTTTGACTTGAAGGCAACCCTGCAAGGCATTTATTAGAAACCAATTAAGATACGTACTTGAGTGTACAAGGACTTGAGAGATTCCGCAGAGAACATTTATAATTTTGGCAGAAAAGAGGAAGAGGCTAACTTTTTGTGTTTCATGCAATACCTTAGTCATTTAGCTAGTTTTCGTTCCCACCCGGAGGCCCCTTCTTGTGCTTTCATGGTGACATGAGTACCACTGAAATGGGAACTGAAATGTGGCTCTTTCCCAGGCCCACCTGAGAAATTCCAGGCAATGTGGGAGGAACTCTTTGGGGCAGGGCTACAGCTCAGTGAAAGTGAGAGTGCATCTCATACCCTCCAACTGCCCCCAAAACACCAGGATCGTCACAAAAAACCAGTAAGCCATCAAAGCTTCTCACTTTTTCAGCACAGAGTCCCAAATTCCCAAAGGGCCTTCAGTACAGTGTTTCAATGTGTTACTGGAAGCTCAGATGTGTGTGTCTCTCTAACACATTTCTTAGATCTATGCCTCCCTCCCTTCCCTCCTTCCACTTAATATGGTGCCACTTCCTCTTTTTATGAAAACAAGATCTGGGTCACCTGCGTTTCCCAAACTTAGATCTCCAGCAGTTTTTGGACTATGGCTCCCATCACCCAACCACTGGTCCTGGGAGTTATAGCCCAAAAACAGCTGGAGATCCAAAATTGGAAAACACCAAGATAGATCAATACTCTGTGTAGGGCAAATTCCTATGTTACAACTGTATACTGTAGTTTGCATGGAACTTAACCCTGCTCCCTCAGTCAGTTGGTCTCCCATATAGAAAGGGGGGGGGAGTGAAGGGAGTGAGGTCATTCCCATCAGCTCCAACCAACATTAGCAGTAGCCAGGTATTATGGGAATTTTAGTTCAAAACATTTGGAGGGCAGCTCATTGGCTTACCCTGGAATAGTTTTTGATGATAAGAGTTCTCCAGTGTGAAGTACTTGTGGAAGCCATTTTTATACCATTGTGATCTGGCAACTCCTGCAACTAAGCTGGTGCCAAACATCTACTTTCCTTTGGACTGCATCAGCAAGGCCAAGAAGTGGGTCTTGTCATCTGGGCAGCCCAGGATGTCCATGTGAGAGGCAGCAGTTACAAGTTACCAGTCTCCACAGTCACAGAAGGTGTTGTGATTTTTCCAGCAGTTTCACTTCCTCCCCCCCCCCCCGAGGCATACTCCATTGTCTCCATTGTAGGCAGGTGCCAACAACTGGGAAAAAGCCATTCTGGTTTCTTACGACATCCCCTCCCCCCGTAGTATTTTAGGGTAGTTTGTTTCATTGCAGCACTTCTCAGTTCAAGTGATTTTGCTACATTTAACAGCCCGTTCATTCCCTTCTTTAACAGCGGAGATAAAAAATAGTTGAGGCAGAGAGAGAGTGAGTGAGTGAGAGAGAGAGTTGCAGCCCAAGTCACTGCAGCCCGTTTCCTACCCTTCTCCAGGGATGAAGCACCAGGGACCCTTCTGATACTGCTGAGCTACTGCATCATCCCTGACCACTAGCCATGCTTGGCTATCAGAGGATGGAGTCCACCACCTCTGGAAGCCCACAGTTTCCCTCATCCCTGCATTGCAAATGTATTATCTACAATTACCCTGTGGGGGGCTTATGGCTTCATGAATGCAGCAGTAGCTCACTTGCATCTAAGAGCATGTCAAGCATCATGAGCTTCCAGATTCTTCTGAGCAAAAGGCAAGAACTCCTTGCTTCCCTCACCAGCAGGCTGACTTCCTCCCTCTGTCTTTCTGTCAGACCCCCCTCCCCCCAAAAAAAACAAAAACCTCAGCTCATAATGCTGAGTGGCTGGGGAGGCCTGGCCAGATGGGTGGGGTATAAATAATAAATTATTATTACAAATTATTGTAATGGGAAAAGATGAATAGTCAGAACTAGCTAATTGCATCAGGCTCCCCCCAAAAAGCTCAACAACTTTGATCAATCCAATGGGTAGATCACAGCCAGTTTATCTTAGATTTTAATCTTTAAGCTGTTGTTGTACACTGCTTTAAATGTATATTTTATTCATGCCTGGCCTAAGGAGAAGGGCCATCAAGGTGTAATTGCTGGACAGTGGCCAGTCAATGATGCACTGCCTGAACCCTGGGTAAACAGCAGAGTTGGGAGATGGAGGTAACAGTGGGCGTGATGTCACACAGTAAAAATGTGTCCCTTTCAAATTTAGAGATGGGCTTGATGAACTGCTGTGAAAGCCAAAGCCTTTTTGGCAGACTGGCTGAAGGCAGGCTGGGAGAGAGACATGGAGATGTCTGGAATCCAGTGCTGGGCTGCTTTGAAGAAATCTCTCTCCACTGAAGATTTTGCTGTAAATGTGTCTAAATAAATAATATCTCAAAGACACTGCAGACTCCTCTGTGCCTTATCTTCCCCAAAGGAATATCGACCCTGGTTGAGTGCCGAGACGCCTTGGAATCTCATGCCCCACTCAGCAGAAATTGGGGTGGCCAGTACCACTGGTTATGATTGCACTGTTGGCGTACAAAGATTCTCCTAAATCCATCACTTACCAAAATCCCAGCCCTCTTTGACAGTTCTCTCTAGCTCTTAATTATTTTTCTTTAGTTACTTTAAGCTCCTCTCAAATCCCTTCAAATCCAGGCTTAGAAGACTAATTTCCAAATCACAGCATCTCAAATTTAATTACAGTGTGGTCACTTGAACTGAGCAAGTGAACCATATTTCAAATGCATTTTGCATGGTTCAGCTAAATTTCCATTTGTAAACCTTTGTCATGTAAGGTTTCAAGACAGGTTAAGTTCAAGAGGCAGCAGGCATGATCTGAAAACTAACGCAAGAGTCATGTGTAAAATAAAATAAAATTAAAAAAAATGTTCTTGGCGTTAATGACACACCAAATCCTCTTTTTCAGAAAACGTAACTGAAGTATTAAAATGCAGACCCTGAAAAACCTAGCCACGCTGTCTGTCCTCCTTAATAAGTAGATACATTTTCATTATAATCCTGTAATATTGCACTGACAAAAACATGGATGCTCCTGGATATGAATGGGTGGAGCTAAGGCCAGAGTTCACAGGTTAATTTCTGACATATCAGGGTAGGACTGGGAAAGACTCAAGTCTGAAATACTGGGGCCATGCAAGATAAACTATTTGCTGGAACAGCTTCATAAAAAATTGGATGTTATGATTACTAAAACTGACATTTTGGGACCAAAAGTGAGCACCAATACAGAAATTATTCAGGATTTGACACAGGAATCTATTTTAGCAGGACAAATTGCTGAAAAGAAGAAGGAGAAAGTTGCTGTTGTCAAACCTAAAGCAATACAAGGGGGAGCCTTAGTCTTACAGAGGCAAATCGAAGACTATAAGTTGAGGCCCTTTATGACTGAAACTAGAAAAAGTCAGACTCTGAAGATCGGAGCCTGGCCTGGACTGGAAAAGGAAAGTTGGAAAGATCTCTCTATGCAGGGATTAACTGACTTTTGGAATATGGACTTGGGTCAGGAGGAGATTGGAGTTCGGGGGGCCTTTGGAGTTGGAGGAATTTTGAAATATGCCCTGAAATACTTTATGGATCCTAGCTTTAATTGTGGAAATTTGGCTGACCTGTCGAGAGGGAGTGGAGGTGTCATTGGATTGGAGTTTCCTCGAGATCTGCTCTTTAGCATCAAAGAATATGAAGAACTGCAGAAGGGATGTGGAAAAGAGTTAAGAGCCTCGGACATAAGATCTCCAGGTTGATGGACTGTATGGAGTGGACGGAAGTGTCTGTCAGAGCCCGAGACCGGGGAGAGGAGATGGTGGAAGAAGATTGGAAGATTTAAAGTCTATATATAGAAATATTGTAAAATTAATGAGTGACAGGAAAATGTTGGAATGAATTTTTATGGCCTTAGTAGAAATGCTATAAGGAGTTAAGCTTAAATAAGTATACTAATTTTAATGGAAATAAGATTAAAAATACGTTAAGACATTTATATGATAGAAAATGGAGAAAGATGGAAAGGAATTGCTAAAACAATTAATGGAAGTGGAATACAAAGAGAGAAGTGAGAGGAGGTCGATGATATAAGGGAATGAAAGTTAGAATATGGAAAAGGTATGATGTATGTTTTTAAATTGTTTTTGTTTTGTTTTGTTTAGTTCATTGTGTTGGGTGATGTGTTGAGGTTGTGTTTTGTATGGTTTATATATTGCATTGTATTGTTTTATTTTTTCTTGTTCTTGTTCTTTTTCTCTCTCTCTTTTCTCTCTTTTTCCTTTTTAAAAAGTAATAAATATTATTTTTTTAAAAAGAAATACTGGGGCCATGCTACTATTCATTGTGTGGTCAGTATTAGACCAAATCAGTGCTTCCCAAACTTGGGTCTCCAGCTGTTTTTGGACTACAACTCCCATTAACCCTGGCTAGCAGGACTGCTGGTCAGGGAACTGTAGTCCAAAAACAGCTAGAGACCTCAAGTTTGGGAAACACTGATATAGACCAATACTCTGTGTAGGGCAGATTCCTATGTTACAACTGCAAACTGTATCAGCAGAACAATTTGCATGGAGCTTAACCCTGCTTCCTCAGGGAATAACCTTTCTGAATATTCTCTGCATTATGCATCTGATGGTTAAACAATCACAACTTGTTTCATGGCATCATAAGATGGTGAATAAGCATAGATATGAAGCAAATTAGATTAAATAATAAAAAGGACCTCAGAGTGACCTTAACAAGGGCTGAACATTTATCTTTCATTGCTTAGAGGTTGCTTGTTTGAACAGCTTATTAAAAGTGGATCTTAAGGTTGCCCTAAGAAATCAAATACAGCTAACCCTTTAGACCAAGAAAACAGGCAGTCTATATTCATCCCTGTCCTTGGTTGAATGGTACACGTGGCTTTGGTTTGTGTAAACAAAGTCTGCTTGATTTGACATTTAGGGCAGTGCTTGTACTGAAAGCATCCTTGTTGTTGCTTTCAAAGTGAGAGATCAAGAACAATCCATCGTTTTCATGTTATTTCACCATTCATAGGCTTGATTGTCATGATAATGGACTTCTTCCGCAATCCTCATCAAGCTTAGACTCTTGGGTAGAAATAGGACAAAAGCCATGATTGTAACCATCTGCTCAAAAAGAGCAGGATGAAGAGGGGCTTCACATAGCCATAATGGGCAGCTATGCCCTTTCTACCTCTTCCCAGCCATGCCAGGTGCACAGCAATGGGCAAGGACAGAGATGACATACCAAGATCCACCCCTCCAATAGGGAGATGGCAGAGCTCAATGGTAGAAGATATACTCTGCATGAAGGGGATCCAGAATCTACCGTAGTTTACATTTCTATCCAACCTTTCCTTCAAGGAGTTCAATATTGTCCTCTTCCTCTCCTTTTTATCATCACAACAACACTGTAGGTTAGGCTGAGAGTGAGTGATTGGCACAAGGTCACCCAGTGAGCTTCATAGCTGAGTGGGGACCACCGGCATAGCAACTGCCACCAGCCCCTAGGGCACCCAAAATTGCTGAGCTTTTTTTCAGAGATAGCCCTGCACAAGCCAAGCACCCGGAAGGGGCAGTGACTCTAGGGCCCTGCAGCACATGTGCCACCCAGTGCCCCCCTGGCCCCCCTGGCCCTGCTACTGGTGGGGATTTGAACCCTGGTTTCCCAGATCTTAGTCTAACACTCAATTCACTATACCACACTGGCTAGTATGTTAGGGAGCACAGCTAGAAAAGCATGCTCTCTGCTTGAGAATCTAAAGAGCCTCTTTCAGACAGGGCCAACTAGCCAATACATAAAATGGAAGATTGCATTTTATGAGTTTGGGGTTTTATTTTTTGAAAACAGCAGGCATGTGGGGGGCAGTGTAGTGGCAATCAAGACCAAGAGCATTCTGTGCAAAAAAGAAAGTTTAATACTGTATATTCCCTGCCATGCTATGGCTCCAATGGAAATCTCTCTCGCTACCTCAAGCTGTTATTTCCCCTGGGATGGAATTTGGCATTGTTAGGAAGGACCAAAATTCAGAGGTAGAGCTCATGTCATATATGTAGAAGGTCTCGGGTTCAATCCCTATGCACCCCCAGGTATAGCTGCGTAAGACCCCTGTCTGAAACCTTGGACATCTACTACCAGTCATTGTAGATATAATGCATTAGGTAGATCAATGGTCCAAACTAGTATAAGGCAGCTGCTTATATGCACATGAATATGGTTTCAAGGTGTGTGTGCTTTACATCAGGACCAATTGGTTGTTGGCATCTGTCTGACTCAAGAGACAATAGAGTGTAGATCCCGGGGTGAATCTAAACTGCTGGAGAATCACAGTTCCCGCTGTGGCTGCAGAGACTGGTAACTCATAACTGCTGCTTCCCATGTTGTTTTTGCTGCATTAGCAGCATCAAAGTGACCTCCCTTGGGTGCAAGCCTGGACAGTGTGTATGGAGGTTCTGGGTTTCCCAGACGACAAGACTCACCTCTCAGCTTCACTGATGTGGTCCAGAGGAAAGCAGAGCAATATGTTTGGTGCTCGCTGGGCTGCAGGAGTTGCCAGACCACAATTGTAGAAAAACAGGTACCACAAGTACTTCATACTGGAGAATTTTCATCATTAAAAACTGTTCCAAGGTAAGCCACTGTGTTGCCCTCCAGATGTTTTGGACTACAATTCCCTTCATCCCTGGCCACTGGTAATGCTAGTTGGGGCTAATGGGAGTCATAGTCCAAAGCATTACTTGAGGAACTGCCTTATCCCTTATATACCCAGCAGATTACTGCAGTATGCAGGAGACTTTTTCCTAGCGGTCCCAAAGAGATCCGAAGTACGGTAAGTTGGAGCAGGTCTTTTAGTGTGGCTGCTCCTGCTCTGTGGAGCAGTGTTCCAGTTGAGATATGACAGGTGAAGACATTTTTGTTTCAATAAGCTTTCTCGGTTGGATAGATATTTTTCTGCCATGAGTGCCCACTTTGAATTGATTTTTACATTCATTTGCTGTTATTTCCTGTGCTGTTTTATACTGTTTTTATTATATTGTGCACATTGCCCAGAGACATATGTGGAAGGTGACATAACCTCAACATCTGGAGGGAGCCACATTGGCTAACCCAGAATTATACCATATTACTGAATATGTAACAACTCCAGAGACATCCTGGGGCAAATTGGGAATTTTTTTCCTCTTTCTTTTTCTTTTTTTTAAAAAAGTGACATAATACATTTCCACACTGACAAGTCTGTCTTTTTCTTCAGCTGGGTCCAAATATTATTACAATTTTGTACCAAGCACAGCAGTTAATGATGGGAATAATTAAAGGATGTGGATGTCTCTGTTGAAAGGGAGCAATGTATGTAAGCCATGATTCTTCATTGTTTCTGCCTGGCTTGGAGCTCTTTCATTTGTTGCCTGGCTAAGTCTTCAACGAGCTCCAAGGAGATAATTACAAAGAGCAACATGTTCTGAGAAACTGACTGAAGACTATTTATAACAGGGTACGTAACATTTGATGACATTTAGGGGAAGGGTGGGGGGACTTGAAATGAGCTTGGACTAAATCATAATCATTGAAGAGAGGCTAATCAAACAGAAGATGACTCCCCGCCCCCCGCGCCCGTGTCATTTTCTCTCATCGAAAGCCACATCAAGAATGTTTCTTCTTTTCGTAGCTGTGCATGGGCTCAAATCTAGGTCAAGCTCTCTAAAGCTTATGCTGTAAAGTAAGATTCCCTCCCACCCAACATAGTAACTGAACTACCAGTCATTGGAGCACAAAAACCGTGAGTTTTATCTGAAAAATTCCCCATGCTATTATTTTAAACATGATGGGGGCTACAAAAATGGAGTTTCATATGCTACTATCATTCTATCTCACCCTTCCTTCAAGGAGGTAAGGGTGGTATAGCTGGATCTCTCCTCCCTACAATTTTATTCTCACATCCTAGTAAGGTAGGTGCATCAAAGCAAGCGTACCACCATTTTCTCCTGCCCTTCTTTCAAGGAGGTAAGAGTAGTATATCCCAAAGTCCTTAGCATAGGGGGACATCATTTGCTTTTCATCTAGAAGGTCCCAGATCCAATGTCAGACATCTCCAAGTAAGGCTTGGAAAGAGTCTTAGTCTGAAACTCTAGGGAGCTGCTGTCAGTCAGTGTAGACAATACTAAGCTAGAAGGCCCAATGTAAGGCAACTTTCCATGTTCCTATGCAGCATTTCATCCTCACAATAGCTATGTGACATAGGTGTGTTAATGGTAATCTTGCCATCATTTTATCCTGCCTTCCTTTAAGGATGGTCTGTCTTGTTTCTTTTCCTCATTGTTTTATTCCCACAACAATCCTATGAAGTAGGTTGGGTTGAGACTGTCCCAAAGCCATTTGAGTTTGGGTCAACCTTGTTCTGATTAGAGACATTAATAATTACACCATGCAGCTTCTTTCAGATTATGTCTATACCAACCTATTTCCATACAAGCCAACTCCTGGGATGTGTGCCCATGACATTTTATTCCAGAATCTTTGGAAATTGTTTCTTCTAGGTAGTGCACACACAGCCTAGATCTACTGCATTTTTGCCACCAAAAAGTGCTTCTTGAGAAATTGGTTTCATTCTTAAAATAATAGCTCTTTGCAGATTAATTCTGCATTACCTTGCAGTGAGGACATATGAAAACAGATGAGGGCATTTCCAGCAATGGGAGTTGATCCACACCTGCCCAATAACAACTGCTACTTTCTTATTTATTCTCCTGGGGCATGTGCAAGGAGGAAAAGGTGTAGATAACCTAATTGTCAGGAACTACCAGGGTGCTGATGAGTGTGCCCCAGGGGGCAGCGGGGCTGGAGTCCGACTCAGGAGAGACATGTAGTACTTTCTGGGGACCCATACCAGCCAGGAGGCAAGAATCAGAAGCAGGGGAAGTTTCAGAGCTGGAGGGTGGAGAAGAGGAAGAGTCAGGTCAGGCAAGTGAAGAGCCAGGTGCTTCCCCACCCTCTCCTGAACCACTACCTCCCAGAACCAGGAGGGGATTGAAAAGGGAGGAGCAGAGGAAGTTTCCACACAGAAACAGTCTTTGGCTACATGTACACAGCCCATTGGGAGAAGATATATAAACCATTGGAAGGGGAATGGTCCCCAATTGCTGCAACTGTTTCATAGAGCACAGACCTAGCAATAGCTGCCTAGCAGTTGTATTGGTGTGCATAGATATCCAGAGCTGTAGAAGCGACCATGAGTGTTACCTTTGACAATAAATACTTAACTATCTGCCATGTGCATTCCTTTGGCTGGGAAGCGCCCTTGATACCAATCAAAGGGAGTGGTTTCAAATGCATATCAAGCAACCACAATCTACTCTGGTTTCAGGATCTAGAATCAACCCAGATTGAAAACAGCATGTTGAGGATGAGCATGATTCTGCATTGAGAAAAACTACATTTTTTGCTACAAACCAGTTAGTGCACACGGAGCCTTGGTCTGGTCAGTGAAGGGAGACTTGCCTCGGGAACCCCATGTACCACAAAGAAGACTAACATAGAATGCAATAAATAAATAAAAGGAAGTAAATAATGAAGCACACTGTTACAGGGTGTAGTGTCTGGCTGCCAAACTCAGAGGGTGGTATAGCACAGGATATGTATGCAGGAGGTCACATCTCCAAGTAAGGAATACTTGTATGTAAAGCCTGTGTCAATGGCATTTGCTTTCGAGGGCCATAGGTCCTCCATTCTGGTGTGCATCAGGACCAGCACAAGGCGTTGCATTGCCTGAGGTGGGTAGGCAGGGGCTGTGTTGCCTCCACAGCTACTCACCTCCAACTGTTCACTTCCTCTTCCTACATTGCCTCCTTCAGGCAGACATGAGAGGGAAGGAGGGAGAGAGCAGAGTGGTGGTCATCATCATCAGCAGCAGCACAAGCAGATGGGAGCAGTGCAGCAATGTTGGCCAGCCACACTGAACACAATGAAGTTCTCTGAAGGGGCCCTTAGGATAACACATTCGCCTTATACACACTTACTTGAGAGTAAATTGCATTGAACTCAATGGGACTTGGAAGTAGACATGCATCAGATCCTGCTGTTAACGTGCAGAAGCCCTCAGAATATAGCCCTTATATCAAGCAACTAATCATGCTCCAAGTTTCAGATGAAAAGGAAATCTTGAAATCCGACAATGGATTGTCAATGAACTTCACTGCTGGCAAGCCAGAGTATATATTTCTCTATCTGCAATAATTGTACAACATGTACTGCAGTACGCCACATTTCAAATGATTTGCTGTGGTTCATATTTTAAATAAATCCAGTGGTCTAGAGATTCTGGGTGCATTTTAGCATGAACCATAATAATTTATGAGCAATTATAAGAGAGCGTGTACACAATCACTAAGTAATTTGTCTCTCTGCTTGCTGTCATATGAATAATCTTTACATTCCAAATCTGCCTGTAACACTTTTTGTAAGCAACTGTCACCCGAAGCAATTCATAATTGTGGGACTGTTAGACGTGTCAGAATTTTTAAGCTCAACGTAAAAATGAAAATGAAAAAAAGTTACACAACTCATGCTATTTTACTGTTGCATATGCTCCCGTATATTGCAAGCATGCCCCATCAAATCACTTCATGCTGTTCCTTGTTTCCAGTAGGAACAGTTGAATCTGGTGCAATTGGGGAAATGGGGCAGTGCTCCACCAACCTCAGCTTGCTCCCTGAGAAGTTTGGAGAATGGAGAATGGAGACAAAACCAGGAACAGCTGGTAAGGTTCTCCTGGCTTCCCAACCCAGTGGATTACTAAGAGGAGAGGGGAGAGGTGCAAGGAGCTTGATCTGGTACAGCATCCGGTGGTGGAACCAATCCAACACTCTAACCACTATGTTTTGCACTGGGCCAAGCCCTCTGCTTGTTATCACTCCCTTCACATTCTTTGAAATGCCAGCAACTCGCTGTGTAGGGAAGCCAGGAGACCAAAGGTGCCTCAACAGCAAGACCTCATGCTGGACACAGTTGACTGTGCCTGAGATTGGCTTCAGCTCCCATCTATCATTGACTTCTCAGATTTCTACCCCACCCATCCAAATGGGCACCAGCTGAGTAGGAATTTTGCTGTAAAAGTCTACAGACTTAAACATGGAACTGTAGAGTTGGAAGGGTCCGGGTGGGGGCATGTAGTCCAACCCCCTTGCAATGCATGTATTCTTTGCCCAACATAGGGCTCAAAACCATGACTCCAAGATTAAGTGTTTCATGCTCCACTGACTGAGCTATCACAAAAGGTGAGAGCCAGCATGGGGTGTAGTGGTTAGCTTGTTACACTCCAGCTGAGAAGATCCAGGTTCAAATTGCCACTCAGCCACGAAGCTCGCTGTGTGAACTCTCAATCTAACCTACCTCACAGGGTTGTTGATAGGGAAAACCAGGATGGGTGGGCTACACTGCCTTGAGATTTTCAGAGGAAAGAGGGATACAAATGTAATAAATAAAATCAAGGGAACAAGGACTATACACAGGCACATATAAGTGTATTCATATACCTACACACATATGTCCCAAAACTACAGGACTAATTCAAAAGACCCAAGGAATCTTTGGGCTCAGGTTTCTCAAAGAACAGCCCTTCACACCACAGGAAGAACCACAGAAAGAAAGTTTCAATAACAATTTCTGCAATTGCAGAGAAGGTGGGGCAGTCTGTGGTTCAAATGACAAAATGTAAACAATGTTGTTTGGTATGCCCAAACCTGAAATAACAGCTTGGATCCTAGAGCACAAGATCCTAAGAAAAGCCCCACTGAATTCTGATCAAAGGCCCCTCTAGTCCACAATTTGCCTATGGGAAGCCCACAATGTGATTTGAGTGCCTGTAACACACAGTGAGGTGGTGCACCACTGGCCACCAAATCTCTGGTTGCTTGCATTGCTGCTGCTTACCAAGGGTGAGGCACCAATAGGGTTGGCACGGTGCAAACACACCAGCAGGTCCACAGGATGGACTCTGCTGGTCCATTTGCACCACACTGACCTTGATGTTGCCCTCTTCATTCCCCTCTGCCTCCTGATAAGCAGCAGCAATATGCTTGACTGGAAGGCAGGTAGCACCCTACCATTCTGCCTGTTACTAATGAGCACAGCAAGCACTCTCATTACTCATGATCTCCTACCTGTGAGTCCCAAAAACTAGTAGAGGCAATATACAGTCATTATCATTAGCATCTGTTGATATCGTTATCCCCCATAAATTTGTCCAATCTTTTGGTAGATAGACTCCATAGTTTGTGCTGTTTGAAGAAGTATTGTACCCTCTCTTTTGCCTGTCCTGAATCTCCTTGGCATGGTATTCAAATTATTCCTGGTCACTTCTTTACTGTATTTGCTTATCTCATGTTGTAGTGCTAAGATGGTGAAGCTTATGGCTCTCCAGATGTTGTTTGACTGCAAGCCACCATTGGCCATGCTGACTGAGGCTGATGGGAGTTGTAGTCCAGCAACATATGGAGGGGCACAGGCTCCCTGCCCCTGTCCGATATCTTTACTAGGAGAAAAGCTAAGTAAAGCAAAATCTTGACATTCCTGTTTCTGTTGCTTTTGAGCAGTCTAGAATACTGAGATGTTGTAAACCAGGGGTAGATAACCTTTTTAGAAAAAAGAGGGAGGGAAAATGTAATACCTGAAACAATACACAGTTAATTTCTATATTGCTTCCAGTTTAGGGGCTTCCTCCAAGGAAATATACCTAAGATTGCACCTCAAGTACTGGAACCAGCAAAGGCAGTGCTATATCCAAATATAAGCTGGCTCTGTCCTCAGTGGTTTCTATTCAGTTCTGTGGACAGGTGCTACCCAGAACGTAGCTGAGAGGAGCAAAGCCTCACCCCCAAAACTCCGTCCAGGGACTCCATCCCAAAACTGAGCATCTCTTTCCCTTCCCTGCCAGTCCCTTCTGTGGACAAGCTGAAAAGTGCTTCATTTGAGGGCACCCTTTGTGGATGAGGTCACAAATTGTTCCCTAAGCCCAGTAGGGGGCTATTTGCATGGCAGTCTTCAAAGTGCTTGATAGCCTTTGGTGCAAGGCAAAGGTAAAGGGAACCCTGACCATTAGGTCCAGTCATGACCGACCCCAGGGTTGCAGCACTCATCTCGCTTAATTGGCCGAGGGAGCCGGCGTACAGCTTTCGGGTCATGTGGCCAGCATGATGAAGCCACTTCTGGTGAACCAGAGCAGTGCACGGAAATGCCATTTACCTTCCCGCTGGAGCAGTACCTATTTATCTACAGTGGTACTTCAGGTTAAGTACTTAATTCGTTCCGGAGGTCTGTTCTTAACCTGAAACTGTTCTTAACCTGAAGCACCACTTTAGCTAATGGGGCCTCCCACTGCTGCAGCGCCACTGGAGCCCAATTTCTGTTCTTATCCTGGAGCAAAGTTCTTAACCTGAAGCTCTATTTCTGGGTTAGCAGAGTGTGTAACCTGAAGCGTATGTAACCTGAAGCGTATGTAACCCAAGGTACCACTGTAATTGCACTTTTGATGTGCTTTCAAACTGCTAGGTAGGCAGGAGCAGGGACCGAGCAACGGGAGCTCACCCACCGCAGGGATTTGAACCACCAACCTTCTGATCAGCCATCCCAAGGCTCTGTGGTTTAACCCATAGTGCCGCCCGCGTCCCAACCTTTGTTGCAAAGCATAGTGCAAATGATTGCATATGTTGCATATAATTAACTATACCAAAGGAAAAAAGCTCACCCCAAGATTTCAGTAAGCATCAAGGTCAAAAACACCCAGTTCTGATTTCAACCACACAATATTGTAAAGGCTATGAAACAAACACCACTTTCTAGCTGATTGCTCACTGGCAGCCTATTAAGGTTGGGGCCTATGATAAACCTACAATCAGCCTAGGTAGGGAAGAAATTAATGTTCTGCACCATGTAGAAGAAAGAAAGAGTGGTTTAGTTGTAATTTAAGCAATTTTTTTATTTATTTTTTGCACCCAGCTTGAAAGCAAAATTTTGCAGGGCTCCCAATGTACCCTGTTCCTTTTAGGTACCAATGCTTATTTACAAACTAGGGGGGTCACTTATGGCATCAGAGAGAGAGAGAGAGAGAGAGGACACAGATCTGCATACAATTTGTATATGCTAATTCATCTGCATATGTTATTTTAATTTAAATAGAAATATAATGCAGCTCACTGTGGTGGGGAGGACTGTGACTAGGTGACTGTGTGCCTGCCTGCTCAGTACAGGTGGCGGCTATTTATGAGTGACTTCAAGGATGCTCCCAACTATAGAAAGGTAATTTTTACATCTAGTACCTTGCTCACTTTTGCCTCTAGCTCATAGCCCCTGGAAGCTTTGAAGAAGCGACTGTGGCCCTCAGTGTCAAACACTGAGCAGGCAGTAAATCACATCTTTCAAAGTTGGAGTTAACTCTTTATTAGCAAAAATACTATCTCCACAGACTTGGTGGAGTGCCAGGTCTAATGAGCAGAGCAGTTCATCTCCAATAAGTCTTGCCCCATATCAGTTCCCAAGACTGAAAGCTCCCACCTCCCCACAGCTGTCTAAGACCCTTTCTCTACAGGACTTTCCCCAAGCAATCAGAGATATGCAGCCAATCTCTTCTCTGCCCTTTTCATGCCTCTTCTGGTTTTGGGAGACAAGGGGGAGGGGAGAGAGCTTGTTTCAGCAGAAAGGGGAGACACCTATGACTCTTCACCAGCCAGACTCCTCTCTGCCTCTTGGCCTCCCTCCACCCCCCGCTTCTGCTTCTGCCCCTGATTCTGGACTTCTCTCTACCACAGACTCTCCTGGCTCACTGAGCCCTGTTACCCCTTCAACTTCCAACACCTCCTCTTCCCAGTCTTTCCCCTCTACTCCCTGTGGCCACTCACTGTTGTCCGACTACCACTCCCTGGGCTCTGAACCTTCTTCCCTTGTTGGTTCCCCAACTGGTTCCTCCCACCAATCAGTCCATGACCCTCAGGCTGAAAAAAGGTTACTCTATTCTATGTGAAGCGCTCTTGTTCCAGCACTCAGCTCTTCTGAGTGAAAAGCACATCTGTATAGAGAAATCTGTGCATTTTATGATGGGTGATGATGAAAAACAGCTCCACACTTTGGATTCTACTGTAGTTAAATAGTCATCAATGAAAATGAGGGAAGAGCAGTCAATTGTTATGTTGCTCCTCCAAGGATATGGCGGAAAGCAAAGAAAGGGAACATATCTATTAAAAGGCCACCTAAGCAGCAATTCTGTACATGAGTCTGGCATATTCCATCAGGAGACGCATTAACATAGCCAAACTATCTTGCCAGTGAAAAGGAACAGATGAAAGGGGGAGCGGAAGAGAACGGAAAATGTATACTCCTTTCTGAGTCTCATCCACTAGACATGTTTTAATAAGGTACCATTTGATAATATTTCATATTTTGATCAATTAAAAGCTGCCCATGATTCTGACCCTCTTCTCATTTTAAATTGCATTTTGCTCTGAAGCAGACAATAATTCTGAGGGAAAAGACTGAAGCACATTGGCCTCTCTGCTGTTATCAAGCACAATGACTTTTTTGTGATTAGAGTTGGATGAAAGAGCACATGTAAACTGTCAGAAAGTTTGTCTTGAGTGAGAGGATAAGTAAAGCAAGCACACCATAGTGGTTTTATAGCACCATATTGCCCAAATAACCCATGTTGTTGGAGTGGTGTGATTTAGAAGTGCATTATTTGGTCACATACAAAGCTGAAAATATACCCCACACTGCCTATTTGACAGTGACCCAGCTGGACCCAGAAATACCCTGTTAAGGATGCAGTGCTCAGTGTGTCTAGAAGGACACAGCAGCAGATGAGAATTGTGCTTTTGTTTAAATCAAGGGCTCTGTGAAGAGGCTGCTAGGCAAGTTGTCAAGCAAGCTTGCCATACTTTGAAAAAACCCATTCAACTAGACTGATTCCTAATGTGTCCCTTTTAGGATTAGCATGACAAGTTGCAGTTTGGTATTAGAGCATAAGAGAGCTTGTAATGTCTGAAAGAAAAGCTTGTGCATTTGATTCCCCGCCCTCTGTTACCTAGTTACTAATTGCAGCTGCTTTTTCTACTCTCATACATGTGCTGTGAAATTGACTGGACCAGGCCACAGCAAGTGGCTTCTACTGCAGTAAGTTTTAGTCCTTATTGAGCAAAGAAACACTGAAATAAATCAATATTCTTCAGTGGCATGGATCCAAGGAAGACTAGTCCTATATGCTTCGCAAGAGTATTGCAAATACTTCTAAAATAGTTCCAGATCTCCTCTAATAGAAGGTGTCCATCATGAGCCATGACTTTTGCATCACAACACATGCACATCTGTCACATAAAAGCTGGAAACTGCTTTTGAGTTTTCCAAAGGCTACAGAGCCCTAAAATAGCAAGTTCGAACAGATAGTAAATGCAAAAATTAATACTGTGGACATTTGTGCCCACACCTGAAATAACAGGCAAGATGCATTGCACTGAAGCAAATCTAGCTCAGTCACTAGAGCATGGGACTCTTAATCTCAGAGTTGTGGATTCAAGCCCCACATTGGGTAAAAGATTCCTGCATTGCAGGGGTTTGGGCTAGATTGTCCCTTCAACTCTACAATTTAATGATTCTATGATAAAAAACCCTGGAAGACCCTGATGCTGGGAAAGATTGAGGGCACAAGGAGAAGGGGACGACAGATGACGAGATGGTTGGACAGTGTTGTTGAAGTCTTGAGTCTGACCAAACTGCAGGAGGCAGTGGAAGACAGGAGTGCGTGGCATGCTGTGGTCCATGGGGTCACGAAGAGTCGGACACGACTAAGCGACTAAGCAACAACAAATGATAAATGCATTAACTTGTGCACAGGAAATCTGCAACAAATCTGCAGAGTGGGCAAATCAGGGGGTGGAGACAACAGCAACCTAGTGAGCATGCACCTCTCCTCAGCTAAGGATGAGCTTAGTCCTAGCCCAGAAACTGAGCTCGAATTCTGATTCCATTTGTATTTGTGTTGAGAGAGACTTGGCCACACACACAGAGGGGGGAGGTGCTTTCCCAGAGTTCTGGGCATGTGGTCTTCAAAAGATGGAGAGAAGTTCTGTGCCACATGCCCCAGCATGTGCAACCCTGAATTGCAGGTCAATTAATGAGGACAATGATAACTTGAAGAATTTCAATGGAAGATTGAAGGGTTTTGACAAGATGAGCTAAATGGTCTTGAAGGTGCACAGGACATATCTCAGCTGCAGACCACATACTTCATATTTAGATGGTCCCAGGCTCAGTCATCAGCATCTTTGGGTAGGGCTAGGAAATGCCTTCTTATAAAAACCCTGTAAAACCACATATGGTCAATGTGGACCAGCCTTCTCCAACCTAGTGTTTTCCAGATTTTTTTGGCCAGCATTCCTTTGGCTAGCATTCATCCTTGACCATTGGCCATGTAGGCTGGAGATTATGGGAGATGTGGTCCAAAACACTGGGAGGGCACCACATTGGAGAAGGTTGACATAGACAATTCAGAGTGAGAGAGACTGAATTTTGATGTGGCTTCTTATTTATCTGATTACCTTAATTTAATTTCCATACCATCCTTTATCTGAGGATAACAGGGTGGGTTTACAATATAAAAACACAAAAATACACAACATAGTAATGAACAAAAACAATCCTTATCCCCCCCCCCACCCCAGTTTAAAAGGTCATAGATTGTATAATTAGTCAAAAGCCTGACAGCAGAAGAAAGTTTGTGCCTGCCACCTAAAGATAAGTAATGAAGGCACCAGGCAAGCCTCTCTGGGGCGAGCATTCCACATTTTTATGCCACTACACATGTAGACCTTTCACTTCAGAAATAAAAGCTGCAGCAGGAGACTTCACTGAGTTCTACTAGACAGGGCTCTATCAAAAAGTAGAACCCAGCATGTCTGCCAGGCAACATGACAGTTCTGATGGCAGCTTTTTACCAGGGTTGGGAGTGGGTAGGGATGTCCAAGAAGATTCAACTGATGGAGAGGAAAGCAAATGAAAACTGGCAGGTTAAAGATTGCCCAAGATGAGAATGCACCATCTAGTGTGCTTTCCACCATCTTTTCCATGTGGTAACCAAAAGATGTTCCCAGATACAGGCTACCCCCAAATGAACCTTCTCAGCACAAGGTTTGCCACTTGAAAGGAATGTGTTTTCCACACCTGGCACACACTGCAAACCTCAGAATCAAATATTTATTCTGACAGAAAACAATAGGCCTTTAAAAAATATATCAGCCATTCTGAGTGAGGAAAAGATTATTTCTTTCTCTCAACACATCAGGAAAGATGTACAGGTAGCACAATTATTAATGTGTATGGGTGGGTGGCCTAGGATAGCTGACATTCAGGAACAGAGGAGACTACGACGTACAAGTTCTATTTTCACAGAGCAAAGAGATGAAACAGATGAATATGAGAAGTCTCAATTCTTGCAGACCTGCACCACTGCAGGACTACAGTTGGGTAAACTGTAAGAAGACAAGAGCTCTGCTAGATCATTCCAAATCTATAGTGGCAAAACAGAGCCTATGTTGTTCAGACACAATATGTCATGGAATACCAGTTCCTAGGGGACTACAACTATAGAGAGCTATTGCCCTGACTGTGGGCTTCTTTGGAGGATAGGAGAAGGGACATAGTTCAGTGATGGAGCAACTGTTAAATGCATTATTTTACAGGGAAAGACCTGTGGTTCAGCAGTAGAGCATCTGCTTTGCATGCAGAATGTCCCAGGTTCAATCTATGGAATAGCAGGTTGAGCTGGAAGAGACTCCCCATCTGAAACCCTAGGAAGTCACTGCCAGTCAGTGTAGACAAGACTGAGCTAGATGGACCAGTGGTCTCTCCTGAGATGGGAGATTCATGGAAACAGGATGCTGAATTACCAGGTGGCTGTTTGGTCCCATCAAGCACTATTCTTAAGTCAAGAACCACTGACAGTATTTCTTAGAGGAAGAAATGAAAGGGGGAAATGTATCTGGTTCACATTTTAATGAAACCTATCCAATTTTCAGTCCCTGAACTAATATACACAATACCCAACCCATAATGCAGCTAGCCTTCAAAATTAGCACTTCTCCAAAATTTGGAATGCAGTTCTCCAACCAAAATGCATATATTAAGTGAAATGGTGCATAAAAATGCCAATGTTGGTGAAAATAGTGTGCATCCAATACACTGATTTGATTGAAATTACTACTTACAAAAGTGTGTATAAAGTAGGGACAATGTGCATGAACATGCATGCAGATTTCCATGCAACCTTTATAACGGAGAAAACCAAAACAATGCAGAAATTAGCCAAGCTAAATTTAAGATCGGGAAAATAAGATACGAAGAAAGATCAAAATCCACATACTCATCTATCACAAATCAGAGGTTGATAGGCCATGTACAATGTTGCTAAAGCTCCATTGATATCAATGGGATTGAAGCAACTCAGTTGCACACAAGATCACAGCCCCTCTTCTTTACTGCCAGCCATTACTCACTGAACAGTTTCTTTCCCTCTCTGTTTTATGCCATCCCATCCCAACATCTGGTAGAGCTAATTTCAACTGCAGTGAGCCAATTAACATTTCCACTCAAATGACTGGAGGACCTTTGCTTGAAAAGGTGTTGACCCTTTCTTGAGACTAAGGTTTGTCATTTCTTCTCTCATTTCAATTCATTAGCTGCATGCACACTGGAGAATATAAATGGCTTCTGTGATGAGAACATATAAGTACGCATTTCATTACACCAGAAAAGACACTTTCAAATAAAAAAGGAACTTCAGTGTTTGTTTGGTTTAAAAAGAAAAGAAAAGAAAAGGAAGCATGATTATTGTTTGATCAGCAAGCGTCAGTCATGGGTATATTAATTCACATTGATTCTATTTTGAAAAATAGCAATGAAAGGATTGGAAAAGAAATGTTGTTCCAAAATACCCTACAGAAAACTCTGTAACTGCTCTCTGGTTCTAAATGTATTTGTTCAGAATTCAGGCATGAGCAAGACTACCAGAACAGATTATACTAATACTACATCAACTACATCTCTTACTAGTTCATGTCTAGGATCAATTTTAAAGTGTAGCTGTTGACTTTTAAAGGCTTAAGCCAGCCTTTGGCAATCTGGGACCTTCCTGGTGTTTTAGACTACAGCCCCAATTATCCTAATTAGCTAGCTGGGGCTGATGGGAGCTGTAATCTACAACAACTTGAGGCCATTGGGTCAGCAAAGGCTGCTCCAGACCCTTAATATAGCCTTCCCCAGTCTGGGTGCCCTCCGGATACTGTTGGACTGCAACTATCATCAACAACCAACCAACGTGGGCTGTGATGGGGACTGATCAGAGCTGCAGTCCAAAACATCTGCAGTCCATTCATCTGGTTGGTGAATACCAGCCTAAGGGGCTCTCCAGGACCACATCAACCACAGTTTGTTCCTTTGAGGAAGGACCCTTCTTCAGATGAAGGCATAGACAAGACAGTTCTTTAGGAATAATGCTGTCCCTCCAATACACTGGTGGTCCAGGGAACAGCTGTTGGATGGGGAGAGGACAGGGCAGTGACTGGTTGGCTGGCCAGTAGCACCAGTAGCAGTCACCATAATAGCAAGAGTAATGACACAAGGCATATATGAGAAGGAAGGGAGTTATTTGGGGTAATTCTTCTTCCGCCTGCCCCAGCTAGCAAGGACACCCCGTCCTCCCCAAAATTGGTCCAGAGAGGGGAGTAAATTTATACAATATATGAGAGAACATTGTAAACCTTTGAAAATGTTTGCAGGTTTGAGTTAAAATATTTTGTAATGCTAATTTTTGGAATCTCTTTACAATTAATAAGGTAAATTTTATAAGCATGAAAGAAGGTAAATAGGTTGATATAGAAATGTTAAGTTGTAAGTGAATATTTATGAAAGCCAAGTAATGGGAGGGGGGAAGTCGAGGCTCAGTTTGAGCAAGATTATAGGTGATGTTATGATTTTAAGGGATTGTGATTATGGTAAAAATAATGTAAACTCAATAAAAAATATTATAAAAACAAAAAACAAAATTGGTCCAGAGAGTCACTGAATTGCTTCCCTCCCTGTTCTGCAGACAGGTTCATTCCAAAAGTGGCAGGACACTAACTGCATAGCACCCTTTGATTCTGGGAACACTGTTGACAGTGGGCCAGTGTAAATACATACAGTAGCACTCTGTTCCCACAGTGGCTATCCAGAGGTCTGCAGAAAGCTCATGAGCAGGGTTTAAGGGAAACAATCCTGTTGTTCCCCAGAAACAACTTCACTTTCTTCTTGGTATTCCTAAAGCAAGGCCCTCCATGCCTCTCTGCTTGGTCCTCCGAACTCTTCCCAAGCCACACCTGCTCCCGAGCCACAATCTCCAGGTCATGCTTCTTAATCTCAGCCCCCCCCCCCACTCCTCAATGTGTGTTTGAACTGTGACCATCCCTCTTGCATGTCTGGATGGGTGATACAGTGGGTGTAGTGGGTGTGTGTTGAAACTAGTGTATTTTACTCTACAAAATTAAGGATTGCTTCACCCAATTTTGCATCTGGATCCAGACATCCTTTGTCATGTGGTCCCCAGAAGTTGGCCCAGATGCAAATATAGTCCTTTGGCTGAAAAAAAGTTCCCACCCTCCGACCCAAAGCTATCATCATGAGACAGTTTGTCCCACCATGGAGGAGTGGTCTGTCAATGTAATTCTGATCTAGGAGACACAAAGCAACTTCATGGTTCTAGTTTTAAAAACCCACTGCTGTCCCCGATACAGTGGTACCTTGGGTTACATACGCTTCAGGTTACAGACTCCACTAACCCAGAAATAGTACCTCGGGTTAAGAACTTTGCTTCAGGATGAGAACAGAAATCGTGCTCTGGTGGTGCGGCAGCGGCAGGAGGCACCCTTAGCTAAAGTGGTGCCTCAGGTTAAGAACAGTTTCAGGTTAAGTACGGACCTCCGGAATGAATTAAGTTCTTAACCCAAGGTACCACTGTATTATCAAAATTATTATTTTTCAACCAAATTAAGAGAGACATGAAAGCCAGCACCACTTTATTTCTCCTCTGCCTCTTATGAAAGAAATGGATATTTCAGCTTGGTCTTGACAGTGTAATAAATGCAATTATTACGATTTACATATTAAAGCCATTATTATGATGTCTTCATTGCAAAATGCCTCCAACATGATGACTTTGAAAAGAATTCCCTTTGCAAATGTACTTATGTCAGATCCTGCCTAATCGGAAATCAAGCTGTGTCAGGGCTGTCAGTTTTAAGAATTCTCTGATGCTTCCCCAAATCTCATCTTAATCTCTTTTAAGAGGCACAGGAGTCCATGTAATTGAAAGCAACCAGCAGTTGTGGTGTCTTAATGTTTATGCAAGGCAAATAATAGAGTGGCAAAACTCCCCCTCCAGCCAACTTTTTTGAAAAGCCTTGCTAAATCTTCAGTCTCCATGACAGCCCGCCTAAGGCACCGTAGCCCATTACAATGTAATATTTTGCTAGTTTAAGGCCAAAAACTTTTTTTAAAATGTCATCAAAGGTGATAAGAACTGAAGCTTTCCTCTTTCTTTCCTTCTTTCAGATGGATCAGTATGCCTAAAGTAATCAGTGTCAGGAAATATAAGCTCATTTGTGAAGAGATGAGAGCTTAAAATAGCAATTTTTACACACTCGCTCTCTCTCTCACACACACACATCTGTGCATGTGTGCATGTGCAGTTAAAAGTAAATATGCCAATTTCATGACAGCTATCCTGTCAAAACAAAAAAAAAAAGATTGTAAGGAACTTGTGGGGGACTAAGGGGCAAAGAAAAGTTTGTAGCAGATGTAGGTTTAGTTTCAGAGGCCTAGCATTGCCAATCAGCAGCTAAGGATGCCAATTTTTCATTCTGGAGCAATAGTGATGCTTCTTAACTAGTTGCTAGAATTTTCATTGGGGAGGCCAACATTTTAAAGATTTAAAACATTACCCTGTCCCTTATGTCAGTGATTTTCAACCTTTTTTGAGTCCATGGCTCCCTTGACCAACCACATTGTTTTTGCGGCTCCCTTGTGTGATCCACTTACACTGTGGTTCTGTTACAAGACCCCTTCAGAGAAGGGGTTGTTCCTTGCCCCTTATGTGATGGGGTGGGGAGTTTATATATACATTGAAACCCAAATTCCTCCAGGGCCCTAGCTTAGTGAAAAAACATCTGCTCTGCTTACAGAAGGTCCTTAGCTGTCAACGTTCCCCCCCCCCCATTTTAAAGGAAAATTTGCTTATTCCGAATAGGATTCCTTGCAAGAAAAGGGAAAAGTTGACAGCTATGGGAAAGTCACATGTTCAATCCATGATATACAGGCAACTCTCAATTTACATGGTGGTTACATTCCAGGGCACCACACAAGTGAAATTGTGTATATTTGAAACACCACTGAAAAAGTCTGCAAATGGTGGGGGGAGGGTCTTAGGAATAATGGCCATGGGAGCTGCCACTGCTGCATCCCCACAGGTACGCACCCAAGAACCTGAAGCCTGATACAGTTGTCTCATTCTGACTAATAGTAGGACCTGTTGGCATCTGCCCATCTTGAGAGACAAAATGGATTGCGCCTCTGAAGGTGAAGTCGAACTGTTGTATTAGCAGTGACCTTCCCAGAGTGTAAGCCTGGACAGTCCGTATGGAGGCCCTGGGCTGTGCAGATGACAAGACACTTCCTCCCTTCTTGGTCTCACTGAGGTGGTCCAAAGGAAAGTAGAGCAATATGTTTGGCACCAGCTTAGCTGCAGAAGCTGCCAGAAGGAGACACACAATGTGCCGTCTTAGAGACTCCATTCCAGATTTGTGTAGGTTCCCAAAGATATCCCACAAAGGCACTGGAGGTTTAGGATCAGAATTTTCCTTCTCCTAGCTGGGCTCCCTTCCCAGGTTGATGAGCCCCATCTGCCCCTCACTTCCCTCTACAGCATGTGAAAAAACCACCCTCTTGACCATTGGACCCACTATTGGTCTCATCCGCTCAATCTGCCAAAGCCTGTTTTTGTATGCAGAGGATAGACAAGTCCCTAACTCACCAAGGGTTTGAGACCCATCGGCTACCTTCACCTGGTAAACTGCTTATTGTTTTTCATTAAGTGATACGTATGTTTTGCTAAATAATTATCCTGTAATATTGGAAGCTGGGGTGTATGGGGTGTTAGGGGAGGTAGTACTTTTTGTGGGGGACACCTTGTGCTCCTTCTGGGGTAGTTTGTCCACCTTTGGTCCTCACCTGGCACTCAGCTCTCACCTGTGGCTCCTAGAAGCTGTCAGCAGGTGACAGCAGTGGTAGAACCAACCATTCTCTTATCTCCAGTACGCTCCTTTCTTGGATGTGCCTCTCCAAGCACCCATGAAGATTTTGAACTGGATTTTATGGTTTGGACTTAAGTTTTCAGCCAACTTAAGATGTCAAACTAAGTTAAAAGGAAGCCCTTCAAAACCCTACTTTCTAACACTCCAGCAGTGCAATCTTATGCATGTCCACTCATAAGAAATCCTTGCCAAGTTCCCTTGCCTGGGAGTAAGTCTCTTTGAGTAGACAGGCAGAGGATTGCAGAGCAAACTAATATTTACTTAGCAGCAGTATTCCTGCATCTTGTTCAATAGAATTGTGTGTGGTGTGCTGCTTCAGATCTCCACAAACAACACAACTCAAACTGAACCTTGGACTGTAAAGCCAAAAGTTAATGAGATTTAAATTGGTAACAGCCAAAGCTTTCCTTTAAAGAAAACATTATCGATTTTAAAAGGGCAATTTAATGAAAAAGAATGAGATTCGTCCGGATTTTGCATGAACTGTATTAGCGATTAATTTTAAATAAGGATATGCAGCACAACAAAATACGCAGAAGTTATTTACATATTTCAGACCATTTAACTGCACGTTCTTAAAGTGCCTAATCACCCAGGAACCGTTTTCTTAATTGGATTTTGGGCACAAATGAAATCTAAGACCAGAAAAGCTACTGCAATGCAACACTCCGTACAACATATAGCTTCTTTCTTGAAGTTAATGGCTCACTTTCCACTCAGCCCTGGGACTCATAAACATGGGAAACCAAACCGTACTCCTTAGTTTGATAAATATCTGCCTGGTTGCATTAAGCAGAGACAGTAAATTAGATGCCAGAGCCTGACTGAGCACAGATATGATTCCCTGCCTAGCAAAAACCTGCAGCAAATGTGATTACATGGGACCAAAGCCAGAATTTGAACCCACGGCCACTAAAAAAAATAGTTGAATTGATAAGTTGGCTCTAAGAGGAAAATGTCAATGGGTAAGTGATATTTCCTCCAACTGTTCTCTCTCCCATCTCTACTGCACTCCACCAGTTGCAGTTCTTGGTCTCATAAATGCAATCTATACATCACAATTAAGATTCATTCCTAGAGAATGCAATTTTCATTCCATTATTTCCACTTCATCCAAGCTTGTTGTTTCCCAGGGCAACAGAAATGAGCGTCATGACCACACTTCATTATGGGTGCCAAACATGGCAGAGTCAATGGGAATCTATGCAGTTTCTAGGCAAGACATGGAAGTTTTGAGTTGACATGACCCCAAGCCCAGGAAGCATGATGGACTCTGACCCTAATCTGGACAAGAAGTCAGCTGGATCAGTCAGGGCCAGAGGCAGAGATGCTAGATCCAAACTCAAGCCACTCATGATGACCACTGGGCCTGACTCAGAACCTGGAACTGTCAAACTACAGTGGTACCTCAGGTTACATACGCTTCAGGTTACATACGCTTCAGGTTACATACGCTTCAGGTTACAGACTCCACCAACCCAGAAATAGAGCTTCAGGTTAAGAACTTTGCTTCAGGATAAGAACGGAAATCGGGCTCTGGCGGCGCGGCGGCAGCAGGAGGCCCCATTAGCTAAAGTGGTGCTTCAGGTTAAGAACAGTTTCAGGTTAAGAACGGACCTCCGGAATGAATTAAGTACTTAACCCAAGGTACCACTGTATCTGGGGTTGATGAGGGCTGTAGTCCAAAATATTTGGTTACTAGGTTGGAAAAGGGAGAGAGAGAGAGAGAGAGAGAGAGAGAGAGAGAGAATGAATCATCTGCCATTAAATCTTCTACTGGATTGGTTTGACTTAGGTCACATCTACACTTAAAGCACTTGGCTTCCCCCAAAAGAATCCTAAGAACTTTTGTTTGCTAAGAATTCTAACTCTGTGAGGTACAAACTACTGTTCTCAGTATTCTTTGGAGGAAACCGTTATGGTTAAAGTGTTATAAATGTGTTTTAAATGTGTTGTGAGTTGTGGATGTGACCTTGTTTGATTCATTCCCCATCGGCTTGTTCACACATGCACTTACACCACCTTCACTCAAGTGTGTTATATCTGTGCATGATCTATCACAGGTTATTTCTATCATTTCACCTTGCCCCAAAGACAATGGAATTCAACAGAGACAGGGTCAGAAACAGCAGGTGTCATCCTTGGGTAGCTGCTGAGGAAGCAAGATCCTAGTAGAGTCCTCCTCCTCCTCCTCCTCCTCCTCCTCCCCACTCCTGTCAGTTTCAGGTAGCCACTATCTTTGTTTCTGAAAATGTCTCAGAACTCCTTTGCAGAAGGAAGAAATGGTTGCTACTTGGAGCTGCCCGTCCCACCAAGTCAATCCTACATAGGCCTCCCACAACCTCAGGAGGACCACCATTGCTGAAATAGGGCTCACTACACTGTACTTTGTCAACAACCCCCTCAGCCCTGAGCAGAATACACGTTCTGCTGTAAGCAATCAAATAATGTGCTCATGGCCAAGCCCAATCCCCTTTTGTTCTTTGAATGCTCAAAGCAGAAACTCTACTTATTGTTAGCATGCTACATGAACAAGTAATCTCTTCTTCTTGGCTCTATTTCTTTTTCTTTTTCCCCCTTTAAACAAGATATTTGTAACATCCAAGCGGAAAAGATTATGTCACTTACTTCAAGGGAGATGAAATACATATGCTATTTGTAGGTAGCAAGATTAACATGCTAATGAAACTCCACGTCTGTTAAGGGTGCACTTTCAGCTGTGCTTTCCTTTTGTTAGATAAAACCAATCCACTGAAGGTGTTGTCAACTGAGCTTGGTTAACACAGACACACCGGAAGGGCAGGGGAAGAAGGGGAACCAGCTATGCTAATACGACATTTCTCCATCCTCCAAACAATGCGCTGTGACAGGTACCCTACAAGCCCTGAGTATTGGACTATTCTGACTAGTGTAATGTCACTGTCAGCTGCCTTTGCTGTCTTTTAACATACCAGGCGGAGAACATGCCTGGCCTTTGGTGTTCAACACAAAGAGTGTCATCTGGACAGGAGTCAGTTGCATGAAGGTTGTGATGCCATTTGTAACAGAATGTTGGCTTCCTCAAGCAGCAAATGGCACCAGGGCTTTAAAAAGGTAAAGGTAAAGGACCCCTGATAGTTAAGTCCAGTTGCAGACCACTCGGGTTGCGGCGCTCATCTCGGGTTTTTTTTTTTTAATATAATAGATTTTATTAAAATTTTGAAGGTTACAGAAAAAAAAGTAGAAAAGGTTAAACAGACAAAGCACAAAAACAAACAAACAAAAAACCCAACAACACACAAACCCAACCTTTACATAACTTTCTTTCCTTTGCTTATTTCCTTGACCTCCTCACACCTCCCTTTTTTGTATTCTAGTTCAATTAGATATTTCAGCAAATCCTTTCCATCTTTGTTTTTATCCTAAAAATTTATCTTGATATACTATAATTTTACATTCTCCTCTTTCACTAATTACCAATCCATTTTTACTTAATCCTTTATAACATTTCTGCTAAAACCACATAGCTTCATTCCAACATCCTTCTAACATTCCTTAATTTTACAATATTTCTGTAGATAAACTTTAAATTTTTTCCAATCTTCTTCCACCGACTCTTCTCCCTGGTCTCAGATTCTGCCAGTATGGTGCTCATCTCGTTTTACAGGCCAAGGGAGCTGGCATTGTCCGCAGTTTTTCCGGGTCATGTGGCCAGCATGACTAAGCCGCTTCTGGTGCAACAGAACACCGAAACCAGAGCAGCGCATGGAAACACCGTTTACCTTCCCACCAGAGCGGTACCTATTTATCTACTTGCACTTTGATGTGCTTTCGAACTGCTAGATTGGCAGGAGCTGGAACCAAGCAACGGGAGCTCACCCTGTCACGGGGATTCAAACAGCCGACCTTCCAATCAGCAAACCCAAGAGGCTCAGTGGTTTAGACCACAGTGCCACCCGCAATCCAGGGCTTTATTTTCCCATTAAATAAATCATATTATTTAACACGACTGCCCAGAGCAGTGGTCCCCAAATTGCCTGCCCCCATGAACCACTTAAAAATTGCTGAAGTGTTTGGCAGAAACACAACATGGGGTTTTTTCCCACCTGTTGTAGCAACTGTAATAATAGAATTATAGAGTTGGAAGGGACCCTGAGGATCATCTATTCCAACCCCCTACAATGCATGAAGATGGAGCTGTCCCATATGGGGATCAAACCTGCAACCTTGGCATTATCAGCACCATGCTCTAACCCACTGGATTTCAACCAGTGTGCCATGGTACCCTGGGGCACCTTGAAGGATACTCAGGGGAGCCACAGGCAACACTGGCCTCTGTCCCTTTTTCCTGAGGCAGCCTCAGAGTAATCAAGCAAGTGGGTAAGGGAGCCCAGCCAGCTAGTCCACCAACCCTTGCTTTTGGGAATAGACAGACAAGTGGGAGACCAGGCAGGCAGGCACTGCGCTGGCCTTTCTTGTGCTTGCTGTGTGCAAGGCCTGCCTGGGAGTCAAGTGCCTGGTGCCGAAGGGGAGACAGTCTGCCATGCAGGCCCTGCAGCATCCGCTGCTGCCACTGCTGCCTCCCAAGGTAAGGTGCTGGCCAGTAAGACCTTTGGCCAGTCTTCATTGGGCCGCTAAGACTGCAAGCATCCTCTTCCCAGGCCCCTATGGGGCAGTGTGAGGAGGCACCTCTCTTTGGGGCTGGGGGTGTGGTAGCTCAAGAACCAGAGGCAGCAGCAGCGGCTGCCCGGAGGACTCCCACAAAGAGGGGAGAAGAGAGGAGTCTGAGGGAACCTTCCACAAGGAAGGATTTAAAAAAAGAGTGAGAGGCTTCTATCTCTGCAGGCAAGGGGTGACATAACTGGGTTCCTGAGCCCCACAGTGGTGATGCAGAAGTAATGTAGAAGTTGGTCAAGGGGGCCATAGACTCAGAAAGGTTGAAAACCTGTGCTCTAACCAACAGAGCTATCTAGTATTGTTGTATGGTTTTTAATTGTATTTTTACTGCTTCTTTTATTTCTTATGTTGCATTTTATTGCATTAGAATCTGAATTCTAAAAGATTCAAAATTTAACTGTGCTTCACAGACATACCAGGATTTCAGGAATGTGTCTCTTTCTGCCCTGCCTGGAGATATTCTGCATACAAAATAAATGCTCTATCACTGAGCTCAGGGGCAGAAGAAGGGGGTGTGATGGGGGTGGGTTGCTCCAGGTGTCACCACTGAGGGGGGTAACAAAATGCTGGGTGGCACTCATCGCAGGGCCTGCAGCGCATCCGAGCCACGCATCTCTCCTGGGAGTGACATGGTGGCTTGGGTGCCCACTGCCTCCCCGCTAGCTGTAGGGCGGCTGTGTGGGAGGAGGCAGGTAGACTCCTTGGAGACCCCATGGAGTGCCTGCCCTGGCTGGGTCCGCCCCATGGGCAGCTGACTCCACCCCTGCAGGCATCTGGCCCTTCCCCTGGGCACAGGGCACACGTGCCACCCCAGGTGCCCGATCAGCTTGCTCCACCACTGACTGAGCTATAGGTCTTGCTCTGTTAAAAAAACCAACAACTTAAAAAACTATGTCTGTCTATCTATATCTGAACTTTCACATTTCTCTAAAGGAGCAGAAGTAACGTAAAATTTTAATGACAACAGAAATAATTGCCAGCTGCTCTAGGTAGAATTTGCTGTGTTTGCACTCTAACTCTGATACCCTTGCCCAATGGGAAAAACATCTCATGGAATATAAAGTGTACAGCATGCCAATCAACATTCAATCTGATCCTTTTTTTTTCCTGAGCGATCTACCACATTTTCTCACTTTTCACAGCCATGCAGAGGATACCAGGCCCAATCTGTATATGCCATTTTACAAAAAATCAAAAGTTTGTGTGTGTGTATGTCTTGGTAACAAGAAATTAATAAGCCTCATCAAATTGGTTTTACTGCCCTATTATAATCGCATCCTGCAGTCATTTGTGTCAGCTATGGTAACTTCATAGAAGAGAAGCGGAACTAAATTCCTCCCGTTAGTGTTTCATTGAGAGTTCTTTTTCTGTGGCTGAACACTTTTGGCTGACCTTTATAATGTCCACAGAAAAATTTGGTCATATTGGCAACAGCAGAGCAAGTTTTGAGCTGCACGATTCAACTTCTGCTTAAACATTAGCTGATGAAATTAGTAAGGGTTTAGATTAGAGACAGGCACAAAGGACCACTTAAAATTATCCACCCTATTGCTAGGTGGTGAAATGGATCGGGAACCCACCAAATATCTCCAGGGGGAGGAAAAATTATCCAAGAACTTATCATGGGTGGTGCTTGCCATTGGCAGCGATTGTAGCATAGTTCCTTTCCTTTCCTTTCCTTTCCTTTCCTTTCCTTTCCTTTCCTTTCCTTTCCTTTCCTTTCCTTTCCTTTCCCTTCCCTTCCCAGAGTGGCAACAGTATTGGCTCTCTTGCCAGCCTGGCAGTCACTTGTTGTGAACAGCTCTGTGATCTTCAGATGAAGGGTGGCATACAAATTAAAGAAATAATAATAATAGTTTTGAACCCTACATAATGCCCTGGACCTAACGATCTTCCAAAGCACTGTGGGAAGAAAATGACAGCCTTACATGCATGCCTTGCCAACAGCTTTATGTAAAGCTACACATAGGAATATAGGAAACTGCCTTCTTTTGACTCAGGTCATTGGTCCATCTTGCTAAGCATTGTCTGCAAGGTCTGGCAGTGACTTTCCAGGATACCAGGCAGGGTTCTCCATTCCTGGGGTTCTCCATTCCTGGGGTTCTCCATTCCAGGGTTCTCCAACCAGAAAACTTTCTTGTGCAAAGCAGGTGCTGTCAGTGGCGTAGCGTGGGGGGTGCAGGGGGGGGGCCGGCCGCACCGGGCGCAACATCTGGGGGGCGTGCGCTCGCACTTGCAGCTCTCTGCCCCTACCTGGCTCACTCACTCTCCACAGGTTAGGGGGCGCAAATTACTTGCCTTGCCCCGGGTGCTGACAACCCACGCTACGCCACTGGGTGCTGTACCTCTTTGACACAACACTTTATAGGTCAGGGAAACCTATCCTATTCCACTATGAAATCACCAAAAAATGCCCTTCTTCACTTCCTTCTAATAGACCCATGAAATAGTAGGGGGAGGGTTTTCCACTCAGTGCTAGAATTGGTCAAGCTTCCTTCCTCCTAACGCTACATCATAGGATGTGATGTGGAAGAAGGGGCAAACTCCTCCACTGATTTTCCTCAGAGGAGGTTTGCACAATAAGAAAATTGTCCCGCTGAATTTTTAGGACTATCTAGCAGAAATGACAAAAAATTACTAATGAGTAGGCAGCCCTCCTTTGGTCAGGAAGAATAAACAGGATGCTTTGATTTGAGAACAGGGGAAGATTTGTAAAGAGGATAAGTGATATTGAAGGGCACGGGCAGGAAATGGAGTTTTCTTTTTTCTTTTTTTTTTTTAAAAAGGCGAACTTGATGTTCTGCAAGATGGAGAGAAAAGACTGAAAGAGCCATTGCCATAGGCTGCTTGCCAAAGGGCTGTTTCAATGTCATTGCACAGGAAAAAAATAAATAAGACACCAGTCGTGACTGATTAAAGTTTAATTGACTTCTGCTTGCCTCGGCTCCGTTAAATCCCACAATAGCCATTAAGCATTGCTGGAAGCCAATAGAAAGGACTTGCCCCTAACGGGTTTATTTGTTATTCCTAGATTTTTCGAAGCAGCTCCCATTTAAGCATGCAGCACTTAAACTTTCACAAAAGAGGATTCACCCCTGCAGCTCAGCCAAAGTCTGATCACTGGCTAATTCAAGGAAAGCTGCTGGCTTGCACTTCGGAGCTATGCCCACTGCTTCGGATCACAGTTAGCAGCCTTATACCAGATCAAAACACTGGCCTATCTACCTTGGTGTTGTCTGCTCTGAATGACAGAGGGTCTCCACCAAACAGTTTACCATTCTTAAAACAACTGTGGGAGTCACTTTAAGAATGGTGACCTCCAGAGCTATGCAAAGCACAATGCACTCCTCCTCTTCCTGAGATTATCGTATTTTTCGCTCTATAGGACGCACCTTGTTTTAGAGGGGGAGAACAAGAAAAAATAATTCTCCCCCTCTCTGCTCAGCACCCCTTCAGCGAAGCAGCAGCCCCTTCCATTTCTCCTCCCACTTTGCTCAAGGGGTGCTGCGCAGCTCTCCCTCTCTGTTGAAGCCAGGAGAATCTTGCTCTCCCGGCTTCAGCAAAAGGAACCCGAAGCCTTCGAAGCGCAGCACGAGTTCCCGCTGTGTTCCAAAGGCTTCAGGCGGCTATCCCTGAAGCCTGGAGAGTGAGAGGGGTCGGCGTGCAGCGACCCCTCTCACTCTCCAGGCTTCAGCGAAAGCAACGCGAAGCCTCCGGAGCGCGGAGGGAGCACTCCCTCTGCGCTTTGGAGGCTTCACGTTGCTATCGCTGAAGCCAAGGAGCCTGCATTCGCTCCATAGGATGCACACACATTTCCCCATCATTTTTGGAGGGGAAAAAGTGTGTCCTATAGAGCGGAAAATATGGTAGCACCCCACCCCCACTAGTTTCACTCCACAAAAATTCGCCAAAATAAATGGGCTTTTTTATGGGGGCATGAAAAAACACTCCTCCCATTTCAGCTCAGTGCTAAAGTTGTAGTACACAAAGAGTGCTTTCCAAAAACAGTTCACGAAGACCTCCCATATCAAAGAAAATCACACAAAGCAACATTAAGAGCATTTACACCTATACGCATGTTAGGGTAGCACCGTTGGTAGAGTATGAGACTCTTAATCTCAGGGCTATGCGTTCAATCCCTGCATTGGGCAAAAGATTCCTGCATTGCAGGGGGTTGGAAGAGATTACCCTCGTGGTGACTTCTGACTCTACAATTCTATGATTCTGTGATTTGGTTACATCTCCCACAAATATACAATCCAAAACACACAAATAAACACTCACTAAAGGACGCGGGTGGCGCTGTGGGTTAAACCATAGAGCCTAGGACTTGCCGATCAGAAGGTCAGCAGTTTGAATCCACGCGGCGGGGTGAGCTCCCGTTGCTCGGTCCCTGCTCCTGCCAACCTAGCAGTTCAAAAGCACGTCAAAGTGCAAGTAGATAAATAGGTACCACTCCAGCAGGAAGGTACACAGTGTTTCCGTGTGCTGCTCTGGTTCGCCAGAAGTGGCTTAGTCATGCTGGTCAAATGACCTGGAAGCTATACGCCGGCTCCCTCAGCCAATAGAGTGAGATGAGCGCCGCAACCCCAGAGTCAGTCACAACTGGACCTAATGGTCAGGGGTCCCTTTACCTTTACCTTTTAAAGCCATGAGGGAACCAATGCTGAGGTTATCAACCAGTCAAGCATAAAGAAAAGAACAAAATAATTCAGTCAGCCTATGATATCACTTGATAAAGCCACATGAGTTGATGTAGGAAGCTAAGCATCCTCTTTGACCAAAACGTATTTTAAAAAACAGTAGACAAAGAGTGTTCAACCATTGTTTGGGGGCAAAATAAATGCCCAGTCATATAACACAATGAGGCATAGGCACCAATTCCCCAGGACTCCGAGTGCTCAGATTTCCACATTTTTATTTTTGCTGTGGGTGCCTGTGGTTGCACGGCCTCTGGCCCAGCTCTGCATACCTCCCCACAATAGCAGCTGCCACAGCCCCTTCCCACTGCCCTTGCCCTGATGCTCACCTCTGATGCTCTGGTGCTGTGGTGGCGACTGGACCAGGGGCTGGGTCTCCTCCACAAGGCCCCATGGTGGAGGCTAAGGCCCCAGTCCAATCGCTGCCACAATGCCGGAACATGCGCACCACGGCATAAAAACATGACATCACAGTGTCACATGATGTTGTCACATCATGTTATGATGTCATCACATTGCGGCGCAAAGTGCGTATGCTGGGCGCACACAATGTGGGGCCCAAGTCAGCACCCCTGCAATGATGGGGGCTTGGGCAAGTCTCTTTCTGTCTCCCTCTCTGAAGATAAAATGGGATAACCTGTCAGGACCCAGTGGGGCCAGGCTCCAGGATATCAAGGTTTGTTGCACTTCCTAACTCCTACACTCTTATTAGGTGTGTGTCAGAATGCTGTCAGCGCCTGCTGGTTGCCCAGGAAAGTATAAAGACAAGAAAAAGTTTCTTACCATTATTTTTAATTTCAAACTTTACAGAGAGAGGCTATAGAACCCAGTCTCTTGAATAATGGCATTGTCCTGAGTGAATCTCCACTCCCCCATCTCTACTTCCTCATTCATCATCATCATCACCTCCTCTACAGGTGCCTCTAAGTGCCCTCTGTCTTTGAGCTCTTTGCTGTCCTACTTTTAAGGCTTGCCAGGTTCTGGGAGATGGAGGTTCTGTAATGCTTTCTAGTGACAACGTGTCAGCCAGCTGCTGCTCCGGCTCTGCCTGCTCCTCCTCTCCCATTATTTCCCAACTTTTCCCCTCTTCTGCCTCTGAGCTGTGACTTCCCACAAACCACTGTTATAAATCTATACAGGTGTACCTCAGGTTACAGACGCTTCAGTTTGCGTTTTTTTCGGGTTACAGACTGCCAAAACCCGGAAGTATCAGAACGGATTACTTCCAGGTTCAGCGGTCACACATGCGCAGAAGCGCTAAATTGTGCTTTGTGCACGTGCAGAAGTGCCGAATTGCAACTCACGTATGCGCAGATGCACCACTGCAGGTTGCGAACGCTGTAGGTTGTGAACGTGCATCCTGCAGGGATCACGTTCGCAACCTGAGCGTCCACTGTACTGTCTTCCTCCTCCCTGGAAGGGTCAAGATGGGGAGGCAGTCTCCACCACTTCTCCTCCCCTGCCCAGCCCTTGAAATCACCCCATCTCCAGTGTCTTCCTCCTCTGCCCAGTCCCTGACAGTGTGTCTGTACCAGGCCTGTGCAGAGCTTGTCTGAGGCTCAGGGTGGGAGTTTTGTTAGAATAAAGTTATAAACTCAAACAGAAAAGCAGCCAGTCCCTGGCAGGGCCCCCTAGCCAGCTTAGCCCTCTGAGGACCAGTGCGAGTGTACCCGAGTGCCTCTTCCCTCTGCACCACATCCAACAGGGGTAGCCTACGTGGCTCTAACATGAAAAAGTGGCATATAAATAAACTCATGATGGTGATGATGGACATGGTGCCCTGCAGATGTTGCTTGATTTCCATCATCCTTGACCATTGGCTATGTTGGCTGATGGAAGTTCAGCAACATCTACTGGGCACCACTTTGGCTATTCCTGACACACACACACCCTTTCTTTTTTAGGGAGAAATGTATCTTTCCTGCCTACCACTAATCCTTGCCTGATTCCGTTGGGCAAAACTGATGTTGCTTGATTTCCATCATCCTTGACCATTGGCGATGTTGGCTGATGGAAGTTCAGCAACATCTACTGGGCACCACTTTGGCTATTCCTGACATACCCCCCCCTTTCTTTTTAAGGGAGAAATGTATCTTTCCTGCCTACCATTAATCCTTTCCTGATTCCGCTGGGCAAAACTGCTTTGATAATAAAAGCACAAGCATCCTTTCCACAACATCCTGAAGGTCAAGTGACTCAGGATTCAAAAATCCTGCTCTGAAAGTTGAACTAAAGCTTTCTGGCAGGTCGTCATGATGTGGAAACAATTCTGTTTAATACTTCATTGAAGTAGTGGGGCACTGCCGTATAACCCCTGGCAAAGGTCTTCCATATTGGTGGAGTCGAAAGGGAGGGAAGCAGCCTACCACTTTCTCTAGGTAGGCAGAGCTTAAGTAACAGGGCCTGAGTGAAGTGTTATGGAGCCAAGAGAGAAGCTAGTGATAGATCTGAAAAACAAGTCTCTTGCATAACAGCCATTGGGGGGTGGCTGTGGGGAGATAGTAACCTGAGGCAAATGAGGGCCTGAACCAATTTTAGCTGCCCCCTGGAGGTTTGACATCATCTTCACGGCATTCATTGAAAACTTGTCCATGGTTTCAGTCAAAAAGAAACGGAATTACAGAAGTGTGTGAGAGAGAGGTCTAGTCCTTAATGTTACATCAGTTATTGATTTAGATTAGTGGTAGGGAATCTCAGACCTCTGAATCTGGCGCTCAGGACTTTCCCCAGGCCACCCCCCTCCTCGGCCGCCCCACTCAAAAACCCTTCTTCACACCTTCCCTGAGTGTTTTTGTCTCGCTGCAAAGTGTCTTTAAACACTGCTTATGCCCCTTGGTTGCCTGGATGGAGGATGGGGGTGGTGTGTAGAAACTAGTACAAAATTGAAAATGTACATTCATTGTTCCACCCACTTTGCCTCTGGCCTTGCCTGACACTGGCATGGTTGCCCAGACTAGAAGATTGCCCAATGAAAAGAAATGTTGCCCTCAGTCTGATAAAAGGTTCATTATCCCTGTTTTATATCATGGCATGTGTCTGGGCTGGGTGATGGGCAACAGACTGGAGCAGGTCAGGAGACAGGAGCCAACAATCAGGGTTAAAGGAGCCATCAGGATTAGGGTGGAAGACCAAGAATACTAGATATGCCACAGCTCAAGTAGAACTTGTTTGCTCACCATGGAGACAAGAAGCCCTTTTATACTCCTTTCCTGCCCAAAAGGATGAAATTTTCAGCTTCATGGATAGACCCAAGCTTCACCAGAGCCAGGAAGGACCCTCAATAAGAAGCTATAGTTGTACACTTCACTTCACTTCACAAAGGGCAGTAGTCAGTAGACAATGACCCAGTTATGCACTTTGGATTTCTAAAGCATTTACAGCAGGGGCGAGAAACCTTTTTGCCCCAGCAGACCAGATCTCCATGCTCATTCCAGGAGCAAACTTTGACAAATGGGTAGGATTACCCACCTGTCAACCATCTGATGGCTTCATGCTGCTGGGTGACTGACAGGTGGGTGGTCTTGCCTTCAGGCATGTGGGGAAATGGTGACCAAGCAGGCTTGAAGTCCCTGTGTGTCAGTGAATTATATTCAGGAAAACTGTTCTGCAACTACATTAGACAAAATTGTATACAAAAATGTGTGTACTAGAGAAGATTCGCACTAAGATGCTAATGAATTTTCACAAGTTGCGGTGTTTTTTTAAAAAAGGACACTGATATAGAAAACTGAACTTAACATTGGGAAAATGAGAACTGAGAGAATCTGTAATTGAGAGAGAAAGGAAGGGAGAAGATTGAGTTGTATAATGGCATGGCACAATAGTTGGGGTGGACAAAGGTAGGCCACTCATGAATGGCCTGAATTTTCTTCTTGTGCACTGCTGTATGGACAAAAAACCTAGCCAAGCAATGCACATTTAAGGGACGGTGAAAATCATTGCAAAGAGCTTATGCAGCAAGTCAGCAAAAATGGCTCTCTGTGAATGTGGGGGGGGGGAAGGGGGGCAGAAAAGAGGTCAGATACAGTCTGGGTCAGAGCTGGTGGTGTTGCGGCTTTTCAATTTGGTTTTAAATGACCTAAAGAAAGACTGTCTTTGTAGAGAGTGGGAAAATGCTGACACCATGAAAGGGCAGGTGTCATGAATACAAAGGAGATTGCACACTGGAGTCTAGATTGCTGAAGGAGGTAGATTATGTGGCATCGGCTGCTATTTCAATAATATCCAAAACCTAAAATAGAGAGGCTAAAGTACCCCAATCTACTATAGTTTAATAGCTCTTTGGCCAAGGCTGAAACTATATACAAGGATGCTGGCACAAATGGAATCCTTCAGTCGAGAGACAATGGAGTGAGCCCCCTGGGGTGAAGTAAAACTGCTGCATTAGCAGCACCAAAGTGCAAGCTTGGGCAGCATGTATGGAGATCCTTGGCAACCCAGATAATGACCCCCCCTCTGATGTAGTCCAAAGGACAGCAGAGCAAGATGTTTGGCACCAGCTTGGCTGCAGGAGTTGCCGGACAATAGCATACAAGGTGCCATCCAACTGCCTTAGGGACTCCACTCTGGATTTGTGTAGATATCCCACAAGACAACGGAGGTTTAGGATAAGAGATTTCCTTCTCCTAGATGGGCTACCTTCCCAAGTTAACGAGCCCTGTCTGACCTTCACTTCCCTTTACAGAAGGCGGAGAAACTGCCTTCTTGATCACTGGACCCACTATTGGTCTCATCCACTCAATCCACCAGATCAGTGACACCATCACAATATGCATTTCTCCACCAATGCCTTTCAAGGACAGGGACAGGGAAATGTATGCTTTGATGAAACTGTGTCACATGGTGCTGTATTGCTTGACAATTAACAGCACAACCCTGCAAGGATCTCAGAAGCCCATTCACAGTACCTTGGAGCAAGGCTTATAGTGGGTCTGACTCTGTTCCTGTCAAGATAAAAGAGGCAACCACTAGCTGCACTTTCTGGAAACCATGACATTTTTGTTCTGACATTTTTTCCCCTAGTTGGATGAATAGGTCTCTGCCATGGGTGACTAGTTTGTATTGTTTCTTAAAACCGCTCTGCTGTTATTTTTCTGTGCTGCTTTTAACTGGCTCCAGCTGTTGCTATTGTGTTTTGTACATTGATTTGGAGGGTGATAGACAGATAGATAAATAAATAACAAGTCTACTCAGGAGTAAGTCCTGTTGAGTTCAGTGTGGCTAGTATAAGACTGTAGCCTGAGAGAAAACTCAACAAGAATATGCATTTTAAAGTAGTGGCCTTGAGTCTCCAGCAACATTTATGGGTTGGATATCTTAAGCCACTGACCCCATGCTAAAAGTATGGCCAACCCTACTGCATGACTTATTTTAATATTGATGTAGAGATTCAGATCAACTTCACAAACATGTTAAAGCAAAATGGAAAAAAGTACCATCATCATCACTGACTTTATCACATTTCGAGGTTCAGTGACAGAGTTGCATTGTACAATCCCAACCACAATTGGCTCCAAGACAACATGTTTATCTTGCTTTATTTCAACGTGTGTTCTAGCAAAATATGATAATAAATTTGCTGGGGAAATGTCAGAGGATTCTGCTTTCCATGAAACTAGTCATATGTATAACAGAATGAGAAGCAGCAGGTCACAATCTAAGGTTGCATGGGAGAAGATAATTATGCAAGTAGCCTACCACCAGAAGAGGGAGAAGTGATAGCCATTTATACTACTATTGTTACATATCCTCAAAGGATTTGAGGACAAAAAAGTTCTGGCACTAGATCAAATAAAATCCCTAGCAAAAATCGAAGACATTCTTGCACTGGACCACTCTGACTATATAAGTTCCACAGACAGAACAGCAAGCAACTCTATCAGAACAGAAGTACTACCATTATAATCAGTGAAACTAATTAGACCCCAGGTGTGAATACACCCAAGATCAAGAAAAAGTGCCCTCCCTCCAGTCTCACCCCTTAATGCAATCTATCTAAGGTTTGTTAAACTGAAGTTCCCTGTTACACCCTTACCAGGAAGCTGTGATTCAAGCTCTGACTAGAAACAAAGCTGGTAAACCATGGTTTCATCCTGGTTTGCAAACCAGGGTTGTAGTCAGAGCACAAACAATGATTTCCCAGTTATGTACGAATCGGGCCTAAGTCTTGCTGAAAACTTAATTTGGTGATTCACACATGCATGCACACCTATGCATATTGAAAGAGTCCATACAGCAGCCAAATATATTAGGAATGCTTCCTCACTGTCCACACAGATAAGGTCTTCTTGAGCATAGTGATGTATGGGTGGGAGGAGAGACTCTAGCTCAATGAAGACCCAGAGATACTCTTGGTTGGTGGCAAGGAAAAATGCCAAAAATAATACATTGTTCTCAAAAATCTCCAATAGGAAAAAATATTTTGCCCAGTTAACTAGGGAAGCTCAATGTGTGAGGTCTGAGCTGGTTGCTCCAAATTCAGACTGCATGGCTCTTACAAGCCACCTCTGACACAGATGCTATCAATGTGTGTGTGGTGGAGGGTTGTGTAAACCTCCCTAAAGTCTGACATATTTCATTACAGCCAAATTGAACCTCTTCAACATTCCTTAGAAGTTCACCAGCTGGTGACCTCCAAATTCAACCCTATTTGTCCAAATGGATTCCAGTATCACCTCTGCAGTATTCAAAATTTGCTCTCCTCCACTCCACAGTATATTCAGCTCATTTTCAGCTACAATCCTATATGTACTTCCTTGGGACTAAGCTCCAGGGAATCATTAGGACATGTTTCCATGTTAATGTGCTTAGAATCACACAGTTATCCACCCACTTTTATCACCTCCTCAACTCCATCAGATGGTGCTGGCACTTCTAAACTCACCTGGAATTTGATTGCCCTTTAGGTGAAACCCAACAGCAGCACTATCCTGCTGCCCACAGGAGCCCCATCTGTTTGCAAATATTTTGGTGCAGAAACTCAGCCCCTCCAATGTACACAGCAACAGAAAAACCTTGTTATCTCCCTGTTAAAAGATAATGACCTTTGAAAGATTGCCTCTGGTTCCAAACACTCTCGTGTTTCACATTACCCAACGGTAAGCGCCTCTGCTATATAACTCCATGCCGTCATGGGACCAAGCATGAGACAGACTTTCTCCAGGTAGCAGAGATTCAAACAGATGGCTAAACCATGGCTCTTTCAGAAGCAACATTCCATGGGGTTTCCTCTAGCCAATCTCACTGTCTCGGAGGAGAGCAGGCCGATACACCTGACACATCTGTGCTCAAAGACCCCCTGCCTTTAAAACGACTTTTCAGAGTGTTTATTGGAAACAACAACATTAAGATAATGGCAAGGCTGACAGTGAAAAATGCTCCGGGGAGGGAAAATAAATGAAATCAATTAGTATTATAAATACAGGCCGAGTTCTTGGTGTCCTGCACGTCAGTTCTTTAGACCAAACATTCTCAGACTTAGCAGAGAACAGCAAGCAGATTTGGGATGTGATCTTACTAATGAAAGAGAGTGGGGGTTTTTTTGGGGGGGTACAGACCGTCTGCTGCTAATTTTAATTCTTCCCATGGTTTTTGTACTTTACGTAAGGGGAAAATTAAAATGTTTCATAATGTGTTTGTATGTTGTGCATGAGTGGACCTTTGTGCCTTCTCTCTAAGACACAACATTTTCAAGGAACAACACAGCAGATTTCAGAATGTGTCGGTCAGATGGGGGGACAACAGTTATTTTATTGACTTGGAATGCTTCTCCTGTTCATTTGAAAAAGAAGAGGTGGACCTAAACAACAACTCTTGTAAAATGAATGAAGTGTCTCTCTTTTTTTTCAGGTCAGTTGTCACTCTTTCTGAATTGGTCCCTGAGCAGATCACACAACAGATGGAAAAGGCCGTTTTGACATGACTCTTTGGCTTAATTATAGCATTACCAGGACAGCATATGGACTTGGAATGTGCAAGAGGATTTATCAAAGGAAGCTTTGTTTATGGATAAATCCAGGATCAGGAATCTTGCTCATTCTTGAACATTTACATTATGGCAAATATCCCCAAATTGGTGAATGCCAGAATTCATATCTTTGCAATCTTCTCTGTATGAATGCCCCACAAGTATAAATAAATCAATGGGTTTTGATAGTCACCTAAGTGTGACTGTCATCATTCACTAGTATTTGTCCAACAAGTGGGGATATATGACTGACAATCATGACATTTGCCTGGGATTATCAGCATCTGTATGTGAATGTCAGCCGTCATCACAATTTTGATCATGGGTTCGGATCCTGAGGAAGTGAAAGAAGGAAAAGTTTCCATTCCCTTACCCTTGCTAAGTACTCTGAAATACCTCTCCATGTGTTCAGGGCTGGGTTGCAAGGGAATGATCAATCAAAAAGGAAAAGGTACCTCCAACCTCATTTTGGGAGATACCTCCTTGCCCAGGGGCCATGTATGCCCCATCCAACATGATTCAGGAAGATCCCTCTGGTGAAAACTGTGTAGATGGTACAGTGGAGAAGGAAAAATGAGAAACTTGCCTTTCATGAACTTCCTTCTGTTCACTCATGTTAGAATCCTAGGTATTGACTGTGACACTTCATTTAACTGCTACTCAGTCTTTTTAATTGCCCTAATCCTGCTAAAGAAAGAAAAAACACTTTACTAATCAAATATTGAAAATCAGTAGTTTACATTGCTGCAAACAATGTGGGGAGAGAGGAACTTACTACCACTTAAGGTGCACATGTACTAAGGTTGGCCGGGACTCTTTCAATGCAGGGGTAGCTAACACGATAACCTCCAGATGTTGTTGGATTCTACTTCCCATTAGTCCTAGTCAACAAGGCCAGGGATGAAGGGAGCTGCAGTCTAACAGCATCCAGAGGGCAAAGTAATCACAGGGTGAGTTGCTCCTCTTGAGTCTGCAATAGTTCCCCGCCCCTCACCACCCATTAAAGAACATTTTAACAAGTTCTCGGAAATTTTACTTATGAACAAGATTTTGAGAGGCAAGTGATTTCTCTTACATTGGTGATTTTCTTCAAAGGTGGTGACCGTTTCTTACCATTTTACCTCTACAAGGGAACCTCTGACACTCACTTCAATATTTTGTGATATGAAATGAGAAAATGAAGTTGTAATTGAATATTGTCTGTAGCCTTTACTGTAATGAAATGTTGGCTGCTTTTTGGGGGTGGTGAGGTGTGAGAGAAAGACAAATTATAAGCTGCCTTGTGAGGACAGTGTCCTAAAAGGCAACCCACATATATAGGTTTACGAATAAAATAATATTATAGATGACATTCTGTTAAGAATTATGGTTTACAGTGCAGGGCTACATCTATATAACGATGGTGTCCAGTGTTCTCCACTATGTTCTTTCCTACTAGGCAGCTTTCTCCAGTCATATACCCTCCAGATATTATTGGACTACAGAGCCCATCATCCTTTGACTACACTGCATTGAGCTGATGGGAGTTAGAGGCCAGCAACATCTGGAGAGCCAACTAAGGGAATGCTGTCATGGAGTCTCGGAGGCCCCAGATCCTTTTACCCACACAATTTAACTGAAAAGCAGCAGGGCTGTAGCACAAAGCAAAGCACACTTAGCTTGTGAAAGGCAAATGCCCTTACATATAAAGAGGAGGTTTGGAAATATCCCTGCCTTCAACCCACAAGACCTGCTGCCAGTCAGTTAAAAACAGCACTGAGCTACGCTGGCTCAGTAGAAGCAGGCTGTCATACTGTCTAAACAGCTGAGTTTCTGAATTAAGCGAGGTGGGGGGAATACTGAGTGGGTAACCCTCTTTCTCCCTATGCATCAAAATAAATGAAATATTTAGTTTGTTGGGGTCAGTTAGAGCCCTATTACCGTAGAAGCATAGTGTTTCACTCCTATTTACTTTAATTGGGGTCGAACTGATCCCCGGTGATATTTTCGTTAGTGAAAACCCCCAAATTAAAAAATACAACAGCGTAAGAACCAACTCCTAGCAGCTGTGGTCCCTTCGCTTCCCCCAATAAAATATTTGAGGGTGCTGGGCCCCTCCAAAGTTGATGGGCATTGCATTCAAATGGTGTGCATGCACCACGTCTTCTGATCTATTATGTGGGTGGGACTTACCTCCTCCCCCCCCCCCAGTATTTTATTCAAGTTGGCACCCATGCAAAACAGCAAAGTACAAAACACCATGGACTGTGAAATAGCTGGATCCTTAGTGCTGTACAAGCACATCTTAGGTGGAAGACATTTTATAGTCCTTTGGGGACTGTTGCAATTAAAAAAATAAAACCACTTTTATCAATAGTACATCAGCATCTCCTGGAAGTTGCGTACTAGGTATAAGGAAATCTGTCATTTTTTGATCCTTGCAGTTTCTCATTTTTTGCAATCTCCACATCTGCACATCTGTTTGTGGATTTCTTTTTAAGTCCTCGTGAAAATTCATTGTCACTTTAGTGCGAATTCCTCCCAGCACAAACTCTTTTATGTATGCAATTTTTGCTAATATATCCCTTTTTGCAAAGCAATTTTTCTAAAAGTAATGCCGTTTTGCACATTACTTACACTATTATTTTATGCAGCTGTTACCCTGGTATGTGTTTTTGTGCACATTACCAGGTCAGAGAACTGCACTGTAAAATTTAGAGAAGTGTAATTTTTTAACCGTGGATGTGCTTTGGTTCACATATTGTTACAAAAAGTGTAAACTTAACAGGTTTGTTTTCAAGTGTGACCTGAAACGGATTTCTCCCCCATCCATACATGGAGCACACTTCTGAATTCAGAGTCAAAAGTTGCACCGCATCACAAGGAAAGTTTTAAGAAATATATTTTTGAACAAACTTCATCCATCCCCTCCTCACCAACAAAACTACCAGCGTCCTTCCAGCTTCCTTGTTCTCAGCAGTAATTGTGTCAGGTCCCAGGAGCAGACAGATGATTGCACAGAGGCAGGCTGGTTTAGCGATACAACAGTGCTCTGTTTTGAAAGGCTGGGGAAAGGGGGAAGCTTATTCTCTCTAGTTTTGAAGGAATCCATGCCTCTTTCAAGTTAAAAAAATATAGAGAAGTCATTGTGCATTTGATCAGCAGCAATAAGAAAGTCGTGTATTCTAAACTAATTTCAAAGTGTTTTTTTAATACAATAAAATCCTTTTACCTTAAATCTGTTTTCTAAAAAATAAAATAAAAATCTCCAAGGACTGCCTGACTTTACTCAAAATCTGGTACACACCAACTGGAGAGCAAGGAATGACTCAGAAATGTGGAATGTTTGAGCAGAACCTGAGCCTAAGATTAGACTACTAAGCTGAGGTCCAGATCTCCTTCAACCCAAGGGTTCCTAAATGAACCCCCAAAAAGCAGTTGCAGCAGCTAGTTTAGACATACTAGGAAGCTATGTCCTTAACAAAAAAAGGGCCGCTTGGTCACTTTATCAGTATTAAACAATTCTTCAAATCAATTGTTTGACACAACATAGATATGTCAAAACTCAAGAAAGTAACTAGATCTGAATGAACTGTTGTTTGTTGTGTTTTTATTAAACAAAGACAAAGGACTGAGCTAGTAAAGAAAAAGCGATTTATATGCGTTGTATGTGCAATATAATATTGTGCCACCAGATGGCTACGTGGAGTCCCGTTTTTCCCTACTTGTTTTCCCTGTTTAAATTTACAATGCTTTTAACTGAAACGCTTCTTTGATGTGTCTAGATCCAGCCAAAGTTTCCATCATGCAGCAGCACTGTGCTAGTGGATGCTTTGGCATAGCGATGTTTTGATGTGAAAAAAGGTGTTAAGCACGTGCCTGCACAATAATGAAATGTGACAGACGTAAGCCTTCACTGAACAGCAAGTTCTAAAAAGGATTGTAAATACTGCTTCAAGAATATACAACTGTACACAATTACTCTCCAGAGACAAATGCAATCTTGAAAGTGAACAGTTTCTGAAATTCCTTGGCAATTACTCTCTCTCAAAAAGGAGGAGGTTGAAGGCAGTTTTCCTTAAAGTGCATTTGTCAACAAGGAGCTGCTGCTGCCATCATTGGGGGAATAGTCTGATTTCAAATAGACTTTGGAAAGGGCAAGAGAGATTATATTGCTACATGCTTCTAGAGATGTGGGGGAAATTGGTTAAGTTTGCATTTTAATTTGAACCTCTGTCATTTGCAGTTCCTGAACCACCAAATTGAAGACTGGGGGGCGCGGGGGATTGAAAAACCGAAATTGACACATTCATCCATCCCTAGTCACTTCCAACAAGTGATGAAAATGTCCACTAGTTTATGGTCTTTCTAAGCAATACTTTGCTTATGTAACACACATATATATGGTATACATTGGTAGTCTCCATCCTTTTCAGACTTGTTTGGGTTAAAGGCCCACCTTTAGCCTGAACATGCATTTACTGGCCCATTTCATAAATTTTACCATGTATTTGTATAGTGGTAGTGCTACTGTTGCAGCCCACCTAAGATCCAGCTGTGACCCAATAGTGGATCCTGACCCACCAGCTGAAGGCCAGTGGTGCAAAGCAGCACCAGTTCCTCCCCCAAACAAGCAGCCTCTTCACCCGTCTTTCTTGCTGGTTATCTTTAACAGCTGCTTCAGTCCCCATGGAGGCATGTTTCGTGTGGTCCAGACACCAACCGTGAAGGCTCATTGTTGCAGAAAGATCTTGCCCCCATCATCATCAAGCAATCCAGAAGATGGTTCCTTGACAGCCATTGAATATTTGGGGCACGTGTGTCAAACCTTTTTCAGCCCAGGGGCCACATTCCCTCTTGGTCAACTTTCCAAGAGTGGGCAGGAACAGTGGCAAAAGTGGGTGTGGCCAGAGGCAAGAGAGGGTGGACAAGTACATCTCTCTGCATCCTCCATGCAGACAAGCAAGAGGCATTATCCCAGTTCAAAAACACAATCCAGCCAGGCAAAAGTACTCAGGGGAATCCAGCGCCAGTGAGAAGCATGGCCTGAGGAGGATCTGTGGAAAGTCCTGAAGGACGAATAGGGAAGCCTGGTGGGTACCTTTGGCCCTCATCTCTGAGGTTCCTCATCTCTGCTTTAGAACATGTCTGCAGGATGTGATGGTGGTGAGTAGAATCACTGAATCATGTAGAGTTGGAAGGTTAGTCCAACTCCCTGCAATGCAGGAATTCTGCCCACAGTCGTTCCTGGGTGGGCTTGAACCACCAACCTTCTGGTTAACAGCCAGACGAACTGACCCATTTGCACCAAAGGGATGGAAGAAGATGCAATTTTCTATTCTGCCCTGTATTTGCCACATTTTCTGTTCTGCTGCGGTTTGGCTTCTGACAAAACACCTACATTATTCATCTCACTGTCCACTGTGGTACAGATACCTTGTCATTACATTATTCTACCCCATTTATTTCAATTAAAAGAGAATGTAATGCAAATTGTGTGGGTGGGTGATCAGATACCAATCAACTGCAAACTGAAAAAAGTAACAACACCAAAAGGAATAAATACTGATCATATTCACTGGATGGATTTCCATACTGGACATGGGACAAATAAGTGAAAGCTATTCCTGCTTCTGCTTTCAATGGAATTATCCATTGAAACAAAACAAGGATCACATTCACATGCATGCACATCCCCACATGTAGAAAATATACTTGGGGTGCAATCCTCTACCACCACTTTCAGCCTGATGTGATAAAGCGCAGCAAGAACTCCCCCAATTTATTTATTTTAGATGTTATTTTTAAAGCATTTTGCTAAAGTTCTATGCATGTTTCACAAAATATGCCACTGAAGCACAGTGTACTCAAGATAACTTTAAAGGAGTACCTTTGACATTTGAAATGTTCTTGCTGAAATAGTTGCAGTGCACAATTCATGTTGCATTAACTTGAACTGACTGTGTTGAAACTGAGCGAAGGAAAATGTATAATGGAGGAGCTTTGGATGGTCTGTCTGCTGACTCTATCTGACCTTAAACAATAGATACCACTGTAATCTGATGCAGAAACTGCTGCTCCATTGGTGTGGGCAATTATTTTGAACTTTCATTGTGTCTGATTCCATACAATTTATTTTCTGTAAAGGAGGGAAATCAATGACTGAATATGGAGGTTTGGCAGAGAAGGAGAAACACAGGCTGCCTGCAATTCAGATTGGATACATGAACATGGCTATCTCTCAGTGGTATAAACACACACATGCACAATGCCATCAACAACTGGTCGCATGAAACTTTGCAAAAATGAAATCTGGATTGGGGGTTTTATGGGCAAAGCCTTTATTTCAAAGATTCCTTTAAGAAAATCATTCAAAGTTCTACCCCCAAAAGGACTTCATTCACATTCAGTTTACCTGGTAACTTTGGGAGCATCTTTTGGGTGCAGTTCAGAGATTTATTTATTTTTTTAAAAAAAAAACCTAATTCAGTGAAGCTCATTAAACCAAATAAGTTCATTCCAAGCACTGGAGGGAAGTGGGCAGAAAGTGTGCAACAGAGAAAGAAGGAGGAATCTGCCGTCTTTTGAAATTGCCCTGCCCATTTATTACTCTAGCCTCACCCACCTCTGTCATAAGGTCCCTCGATGGAAAAGAAGTCTTCCCACTCCTGCCTTAAACTGATGAAATACCTCTGTTTTCAGAAAAGCCACAGAATTTTTGACTTGTACAAGAGGACCCTTCACTTTTATTTATTTACTGGAGGCTCAGAAGCATTTTCCTCGAATGGTTCTGAAAATCAGGTTACCGCGTCACTCAAATTCTTAGTGGCTCCAAGCCAATTCCTGCCAAACACAATTTGCTTTCAGAAAACAAAACCTGCTGAACCTGTCTAATGTGGATCGCAAGAGATGCTTGTCTTGAAAGGTTCTTTAAAAATGGCTAGCATGTTTGCATTGTATTTTTAAACATCTGGCTGCTGCAGAAGAAAATACACTAAAAAAGCACAACCTCAGCGCCATCAAAGCTACCTTCAAAGACCATAAGACATGGAAATTATAAAAGGTTTTGTTAATGAAGGCTGGAGTCAGGAAGGATGACTACAAGATGAGCCACTGTTTGAGGAGCTGAGCCTTAGAGGAAAAAGGAGTATAGCTATCCAATGGAAAAGGACAGCATGGAAGACAAAAAAAACAGAGGAACCTCTGGATTGAGACACCATATTACTATCAGGGCTGAAAAGATCTGATGATTTCAGACATCTTGGTTTCTCATTTTTCCAATCTTATATTCAGCTCTCCACATTTCTTCAGCACTATGCATTTTTTTTTTTTAATTCCTTATCAAAATTAATCAGCACTTTGGTGTGAATTCACCTTATAAACAATTTTTGAATGCATTTCTGACTACTGTATTATTATTATTTTGCAAAGTTTTCCTGAACATAATGTATTTTGTATGTTTCTCCCCTTGAATATAATTATTTTTATGCATAATTTACCCTAACATGCATTTTTGTAAATGTTGTTTGGTTGGAGAACTACATCACAAATTCAATACAAGAACAAATTTCAGGGTGACTGTGTTTTGGTTCCACATTGTTTAGGAAAGTGTAAATTTGATAGATTTGCCTTCAAATGCAAACTGAATAGAATTCATCCCCCATCCTAAATACAGTAGAACAGAAAGACTTCTTTCGGACATAACTTGGCCAAGGTCCAAAGATTCCTTCATTGGGTGCTTCCAAGGGACTGGTCATAGCTGTAGGGATTTTTCTTTCTATCTATCAGTACCAGGCCCTTCTTTATCACAAACAGCTGTTTGGGCCACCTTCTGTTTCACAAGCAGGCAAGCAGGTTGTCGTGCAGCATGGGGTGGGGTGTGAGGTGTGGCTGCTGCTCAAGAGCAGGTCCAGCTCATGACATTTGGCACCCGAGGCTAACTACAACATGGTGCCCTCCAATACCAGGGAAGAAACAGGGAGTGAAGATATACACTGGGAACAAGTAGAGAGGGGATTCAAATCAACCTTATCCAATGGTTCAAGTGGGAATCAAAGGCTGGGAGGGTTGGGGGGCACTCTGACTCATGCCTTGAAGGTGCAGACCCCAGGAGATCCCAGAAGGGAGCCCCTGCCATTTAATCCTTAGCATTGGGAGCAGACCAGAAGTGCCTCCTAGACACCAAGAGGCCACTGCAGAAGTGGTATGGGGGTGGGTGGGAGCTGCTGAACAGTCTCCAAAGAGCATGGTGTATTTGTCACTGCAGAAGACAGGAGTGCCTGGCATGCTCTAGTCCATGGGGTCTCGAAGAGTTGGACACGACTAAATGAGTAAACAACAACAACAACTGTGACAGCAGCAGCAGCAGCCATGGGCAATGCGTTCCTTGGAGGCTGGATGTGCTGCCCCTGTGGATCCTGCCACCCAAGGCAGTTCCCTCACCTTGCTTCCTGTGTGGGCCGGTCCTGCTCAAGAGGCTCACACCCAAAGTCCCTTATAGCATGCTTTCCCAAGCAGAGCTGCAAGACCTATGGTAGTGTTTACTTAAGCTGCATCACCACTACAGAGTTAAAATGGGTTTAACCTGAATTATTTGGTTGGGAAGCATTTTCATTTATAGTTTTGGGGATCATCAGCAAGGAATACTAGCCAGACTATAATTGCCAAGGTTCTTTAGAAGAAGCCGTAACAGTCAAACTGGTGCAACAGCAAGCTAAGTTCATGGTGGCATAGATAAGCCCTCATTTAAACATATTTTTGTACACCATCTCTTTAACCTCCACATTGAAAAGATCCCCACAGTACTCCAGTTTGAAAAAGAGTCCGCTAAAGCATTTTTGAATCGATAATAAAAAAGCCACCCTGGTTTCTCTCCCTCACCTTACTAAAATCCTTTAGGGAGGAAAAAGCATCGAAAAGTAATCTAATCTTCCATCAACCCCTATAGGAGCGCAAATTAATGGGTTTTACCTGTCACCCAGCCATCCTTAAAAATAGCAACACATTGTTGCAGTGCCCTGGGCTCTTACATTCCCAGGTCATCACTGAACACACACACACACAGATTTTTTTTGTATTGCAACCAGCATTCTTCATTAAACACAAGTAGCTAACACTACAGTGCTTCTGTCTTGCCTCTTCTCAGGTTAAAAGGGCAGACCGTTATCTTTAGAAGACTAGCAGGGTGTATTTAGCTCTTTGATGCAACACCACCAAGTTTTACAAAGGGACACAGAAAGGCAATGTTTTCATCGCTGATGCCAACAGAGGACCTTGATATCATTTATTGGAGAAGGAGCTGAAGAACCTCCAGTAGAATCTGCTAATTCTTGCCATTGCTAATAGTGATGGGACAGTAGCTGTACATCACAGAATAAGTACATAATAAAGTCAATAAGTTGGTCCAAGCCGCCATGCAAAGAGCCACAAGCAAACTTAAGAAGCTGCTTCTGGTTCATCTAGCCCATTATGTTCTACATTATTCTCTACACTGACTGGCAGTGGCTCTCCTGTCCTAGCACTTGCCCCAAACCAATGACAAGTGCACTTAGATGAAAGGAAAGAAATGCTCTGTCACCACAACTAGAGGCAGTAATTCTTCTGAATATCAGTTGCTGGAAAGAACAGGAGGGGAGAGAGCTCTTGTACTTGAAACCTGCTTGCTGGTTTCCCACAGGAATCTGGTTGGCCATGTTGGATCAATCAATCAACCTCTGATGGATGATTTAGATGGAACTGGGTTCGGCATCACTTTCGCTGCGCATGTGATCCAACAGGCTACTGTGAGAACAGGATGTTGGACTGGATGGGCCACTGGCCTGATTCAGTAGGCTCTTATTGTGTTAAAGACACAAGCTCATCCAGGTGCCTTACAAGAAAAAGGAGTAGCAACAATAAATCTAGTCCTGGACCAAGGGCTGAGATTCACAAGCCTGAGGTTAGTAACAGGAGTTCCAAGAATGCCTAGGCACTGCAAACTTGTTCCCATGGGTTTTCCTGCCTACCCACCAAGCTTTTAAGAAGAGGCAAAGAATACATACAAGAATCCCTGCAGGAATTCCTGCCCGCTCTGACTAAGACATCACCTCTCCTTGTTTTTCTTGATGTGCCATCTCTCTCAGGAAAACAGCACTGGGCCCGTCTCACCCTATGAATCCTGTGCATATTTTAGAACCAAATACATTTTGAAATGCTTACACTGCGAAAAAATATGTATAAATACAGGTTTTATATTATTATTTTTTTAAAAAGAATTCATAGATTAATGCAGAGATGGGATGCAAAATAATTATGGCCTTTCTGTTCTTACCACTTCGATCTGATGTTTTCAAGAGTGAATTTGCTACTGATTGTCTGCACCTTTGGTCACACGCTGCTGTTATCCAAGACTGAGTGCAAGGTTTTCCTTTCTGACCTAATGATAGGTTGTGCCAGAACTGAGAGAAGTTATGTGACTGTTCTCACACACCTTACATACCCTTGTGTTCCTCTGGTCTACAAATGTCAGAGTTATGAGCACCTGCACAGAGTTAGCATTTTCTTTGCTTTCTTTTTTTAAGTGCCTAATATTCTGGAATTCTATTCTTGTGGGAGTATAGAAGGTTACAAGAGAAACTACATGTCTGTTTGGGCTATGGCAAATCCTGTTATTCTGATGAGATTTTGCACTATTGGGAAACTGCTCAAATACATACATGAACTAATAGCAGCAAATCAGATTCAAAGATTGCAAGGAGACAGTTTCCCAAGCTGTCTACCCCCAAGGGGGACTGAGCTAACAATCTATGTACTCATTTGACAAGGCACTGGTATAAAGTCAAGTCACTATTTCCATGAACCACACAACCAAAATATCATGTAACAGTGTGAGAGCAACTCTAGCTTCCTTCGACTGCAAGCTGCATTGGTTCTTAAGCTCCACCCTTTTTATCTCTTGCTAATTACTTTTCTCCACAAAAAGACATTGCAAAGGGCCACCAAAAAAAAATTAATGTTTCTTTTATGAGGCACTGATAGTGGAGGCTAGGCCACTGGGGGCTAGGCCTTCCATCAACTTCAGTCTGCCTCCACTTGCTTGCCTTCTTATTCACAGTACAGCAAGCAGCATGGGCTTTCAGCTTCCTCCTCTTTAGTCTGTTTGGCCCTTGCAGTTTGGCCCTTGCAGAACTCTTATGAGAGGAAGACGGCGGCAAATCTAGATTCCATTGATTCTGACTGTAATTGGTCTCCCTGACTTATTCTCTGCCAGTTCCAGTGGGTACCAGCCATCCCTGGGAATTAAGCTTGCAAGAGGAAAAGCTAAAAGCAGATTCACTTATTGCAATTTGGCATTATATTAATTTACATCTTTCGCACACTGCCAAATTAATGATGTCCTCTGGATGGGTAACAATATATGGCAGGGAGGTAGAACATGTGTAAAACAGCAGAACTGGCAGGTTTGAGTGTTAATGTAATTCAGCAATGTTGGTTTTCATCCAAAATAACACAGGCAATCATCCACCATATTCACAGCAGAGCCGCTTCTACTCTTGTTCCTGTGGAGACCTGTTTATGCCTATAGGTAGATCATAGAATGATAGAACTGTAGAGTTGGGAAGGACCCTGGGTAGGCTTGAACCACCAGCCTTCTGATTAACGACAAGACACACTAACCCACTGCACCACCTAAGGACTAATAAAAGCAAGGAGAAGCAAAAGCCATGCTAGGGTATGGCACATAGCAGTTGAGACAATTTATTGAGTCCACATACACACCATACTTAACCGAAGAGGTATGGTGATATCATTATGGCCAGAAATAGTAGGTTCCATTTCTCCTTTGTTGTTACTATTGCCTTTCAGATTCAGAATGAATTCCAATTCCAATATGGGCATGCAGGCTTCTCAACATGTGAAATGTTGCAACAGCATTCACCCAGATTCCAATACAAATAATAGTGATTGGGCACCAACCCTCTATCATTCCCACACCCAGGACAAGAAATCTCCTTATATACAGATGCAGATGTTGTTGTGCAAACTATGAATCTCACTGACCTCATCCTGGTGCCTGTCTTTAATATACATGAGACAAACCTGCTGGATCAGACCAATGGCTCGTATAGTCCAATATCCAGTTCTCACAATAGCTGACCAGATACATTCAGCCCATCCGATATTCCCAGTAACTGATACTCAGAGGCATAACACATCTGAGACAGAACACAGACATCATGTAGACAAAGACAAGGAAGGGCCATCATTTTGCAGGGGAAAATGTGCGGGGTTCAATTCAAGGGCTGGGAAAAATTGATGCCTGTGATCCCAGGAAGCTGCTGTCATGAGAGCAGATAATACAGAGCTAGAGGGGCCAATGATCTGATAATAGATAAGGCTTCTTCCTGCAGTGCCTAGAACAGTAAGAGGAACACAGAAATGGGATCAAAACAACCAAAATGCACCTGACTAGAGAAAATGGGAAGCATTTTTATATTCTCCTCCCCTCAAAAAAAGAATAAAAAATTAGATGCATTTCAGCTCAGTCACCATGAAAAATGTCAGCATTCCAGCAACATAGTTCCTCCCCCAGAAACACAAGATTTTCCAATCCCTGGATCAAGCCAACCAAGGGCACAGCAGGTAACGATTTCCATGTACACATCCAGTTTTATTCATGCACAACAGCTTTGCTGGATGGCAGCCCTAGCCTTTTGATCTCTGATATGCACTGATACAGTGAATTTCCTGTGGCATAGAATTAATCCAGGACGTTGTAGCTGACATGGTCAGCTTACCATGTCATGCATTTTTGTATAACATGATTTTCCACCTGCCAGTCTTCTTCTCTGGTCATATTTTCTTTCCCTCCCCAAAAAAGTACCCAACAAACTATAATTGAAAAATGGACAACTTCCTAAATCAAATGGGACTCTGACCCAAATCAGGAGGGGAAGGAGCCATAATTCACTCTGGCACCCTAATTAATTATCACACAAATTGCTTATTGATTTTCTTGTATTCACTCTGACACTGTATGAAGCACACTCATTTCATACAAAAGTGCTGAGAGAATGGGGAAAGGGCTGGAAGGCCAAAATGCATCTGAGTGTTTGGAAATGTGAAAGAGGGGCATATGCACCAAGGGTACAAGTACCTGTCTTTTAAAATAAGGCATTCCACCATCAGGCAACACACAGTGTTTCAGGCAAGCATCTTATCAGCTAGACTGGTTCCTAGACATCTAATAAGTGATGGAACTGTCTAGTTATTAGGATCCTTTGGTTTAAAGGCTGGCCCAAGTAGCAAAGACCCATATGGGGCAGCAGGGTTTTTTTTAGGAATGCCAGCATTCTAGGGCAGGAATGGGAAACCTGTGCCCCTTCCCCAAATGTTGCTGGATTACAACTCCCATCATCCCTTACCATGGGCCATTCTGACTGCTGGAGGTGTTGGGAGCTGAAGGACTCAAGCAACATCTGGAGGGATACCAAGTTCCCAACCCTGATGTGCTGTGTCACTGCCAGTTGGATACAGGGAACCAATCACATATGACTTCCTGCTCTATAAATTCCTAGTCATGTTCAATTTCTCAGATAGAATGTATTGGTCTAAGTCAGTTTATTAATCCTGATATTGCAGGCAGGAGATTGAGGGTGAGACATGATGGTTTCTCTTAAGTCACCTAATGGCAAAGGTAAGATTTCCAGTTGACAACTCAGTCTCTGCACTATTACACCACACCAGCTCCACACTACAGCAGCTGGGAAACTGCATTCTAAGCCATAGCTTATTACCATTGATTAGAACCATTTGTGTTGTCATCTGTGCTAAAAAGCTGTGCTTTTTCACCTTAAGTTTGAATGACTTCTAAAAGCTTTGTTGGATTGAGAGTTACATGCAGAATGAAAGCTTCCACATTTCTTTGCCATCAAATCCTTCATTTTGTTGGCTCTTATCCAGTATGTTATGGAGGCAAGACATCAGTCCAGCATGTCATCAGCCTACTGATGACAACTTACTCCAAAACTCCAGATGACCCCACTTAGCTGCTCCATGTAGATGTTAAACCTTCTTGGGCAAGAAAGATGGCAACTATACCCATTTTAGGGGCAGGGACAATGAAGCAGAAAGGCAGTGACTTGCCCAGGGCCACCTACTGCATTCAAGTCTGAGCTGACTTTCCAATTTAAGATCCCCATAGGAAACTATTTCAAGCTGTTAGGCATTTGGCCAGCAAAGACTTTCAGGCAAGACTCTCTCTCTTGCTCCAAAGCTTTAGAATCAATAATATCAGGAAAACAGAGCTGGACAGTAAGACTTCTGGGATTGGACAATTTGCAACTAACTTCCTTTAAAAAAATGTTCCAAGGCATTGGGGGGGGGGTGGCTGTCAGAGGTTGTTTCCTTTCAGAAAAGCAAAGGCAAGCTTTTAACACATCAACAAATAAAATAACCAGCAGAGGAATTCAGAATTAGCAACAGCATCAACTCATATGAAAGCAGAGGTAGCTAACTCCCAGCTCGGGAAGCCTTATCCAGCGCCCCAAGCTATATTTTCAAGTGCAGCTGTGAGAGCCTTCAGGATTGTTCAGATGTCACTACTTCCTGAAAATGTAAGTGAAACACATTGTGGGGATTTTCCTCCCTAAACCAGAGTTGAGGAACCAGTGCCCCCCCCATCAGTCCCAGCCATTGTGGCCAGTTGTCAAGGAAGTCCTACAGCATCTGGAGGGCCAGAAGTTCCCTGCTCTAAACTGTCCATGGGAGTAGCTTTTGCTTTATGTAATGCATATAATGGAAGTTTGAGAGGGCGTTGTTCTGGGTCTTCTGCTGACCTACCACAACAGGACAGATTGTGTCTGTAGGAGGCAGCTCCAAAGCATGGCTCGTGGAGGGCCAGTTTATAATACGCCCCAGACTCAAGTGAAATGTAACACTTGGGGGATTCCATCAGGGAGCATGAAAATAAGTCTTTACCTACAAACACAGCATTCTGGGCTGACCTGAACACAATATGTTTCCCATTGGCAGGGAGCTTTATTAAAACACAGACATATATGTGGGAGCATATGATCTTGAGATCTCTCCAGCTACATACTGAAGTGATGCAGCCATGAGAGAGGCCGAAACTCAGTGGTAGAGCTTTTGCATGAAGGAAGTCACAGGGTTGCTCTGCAACAACTCCAGGCAGGGCTGTCTGAATTCATGGAGAGCTACTGCCAGTCTACAGTGGTAGACAATACTGAGTTAGAAGGACCAGTGGTCCATTTCAGCAGGAGGCAGTTTCTGATGTGCCCAAGAGACAGTTTATGCAAGCTGATTGTATAAACTGGCTCTGTCTTCTTCCTCAGTTTATTCCTAAATCTCCCCAAGTCTCCCCAGCCCACAACCAGAACTACAGATTGACTAAGAAGGAATTCTGTGTAAGAGATTATAAATACTTAATGGGTTTGGCAAGCATGGAAATACAGTGAAGAATTGCCTCATTTTCCTATTTTCTGCTCTAAGTCCTGGCCAAAAGCACAAACACCCAATGTAAGCTTAACCCAATAGATTGCTTGCAGAATTCTCATGAGAATAAAGCTAATTCAGTGCAGTAGCGGGAGTGAAAGTAAATGGGTAGATTAAAGGCTCTATTCTTAAAAAAAAAAAAATACTTCTACACAATTGTGTTGGAAATAATGGTTCCACAATCATTCTTGACTGAAGACAGTTGTCAACATCCTGCCCCACTCTTGCAACATCCCTTCACACTCTAGATTGACCATGATACAAACTCTCTCTGTACCCCAAACAGATCTAGGCAGACTATCTTAGTAAATGCTCTGGTCTGGGTCATGGGCAAAACTTGCTTCTACCTCTAGACACTGGATTTGTTGTGAGAGGCAGGGTACACGTTTAACCCTTATCCCAGAGATGGGAAACCTATGGCTTCCCAGGAGCTGTTGTTGGCCACAGGTTCCCCATCTCAGTGATGACCCTTGACCCTTGCCTTTAATCTCATATTGTAGGGAGTAGGTTCCTAGCACTGCTAGCAAGTTCTCTAGCGGTGACAAATTGAGAACTGGATGAGATTTAGAACCCACCAAGAGTTCAGGAACTCTTGATACATGTTTAGTAGAATGCATGAAGAAGCCCCCTTCATCTTAAGCTCACACAGATGGGGGCAGGGCTTGTTGCACCTTTAGACATTTAACTTTTGCATTTTCAGGAAAACACCAGAAGAAGTCTTTGATAACTAGCAATCACTGATGCCAAGATTGCTCCTGTGTCCAGCTTCAAAAAGGGCTTAGGTAAGAGTGCCTTTGTGAGGGGCCTGGGAAACTGGCATGAAGCCACTTCTGGTCTATGAAGCTGGCAAGTTCCAGCATAGGAGAGAGGTGGAGAGAGGATATTTAAGTCCAGGTCACCCACCTCCTCCTCCTTTCTGAGCACTCAGTCAGTATGCAGTATGAGTTTAACTGGTTGCCACAGTTTGGACCAAGTAAGCAGTTGGCTTATTTTTATATTTTTCTATTACTGGTCTATAGAGGGGGATTCTTTTGCCTGTTCCACACTGGAGTAGGAGCACTTATGAGTGGATGCTGGATAATTAGGTAGTTTGGTTTAATTCCCATGGGTCCCTTGGAGGTGTGCTGGGAAGGAAAGAGGTTCAAACAGATGGTGACTACCCTGCAGCATGTTTGAGGTGAACAGTGGGGCCAGAAACTTGCACATTAGGCTTTGTGACCCATGGGGCAGGGTATGGATCACTTTTGAGGTTAACATGTGTCACTGACTTGGGATTTTGCAGCCCCTAGAGCAGGGGTCAGCAAACTTTTTCAGCAGGGGGCTGGTCCACTGTCCCTCAGACCTTGTGGGGGACCAGACTATATTTGGGGGGGAATAAATGAATTCTTATGCCCCACAAATAACCCAGAGATGCATTTTAAATAAAAGGACACATTCTACTTATGTAAAAACACGCTGATTCCTGGACCATCCGTGGGCCGGATTTAGAAGGCAATTAGGCTGGATGTGGCCCCCGGGCCTTAGTTTGCCTACCCATGCCCTAGAGGGTGTGAATCAGGCATACCTCCCTCTTCAACTTAAGGGGATATTAATATCAACTTAAAAAGCAGAGACATCACCTTGCGGACAAAGGTCCGTATAGTTAAAGCTATGGTTTTCCCAGTAGTGATGTATGGAAGTGAGAGCTGGACCATAAAGAAGGCAGATCGCCGAAGAATTGATGCTTTTGAATTCTGGTGCTGGAGGAGACTCTTGAGAGTCCCCTGGACTGCAAGAAGATCAAACCTACCCATTCTTAAGGAAATCAGCCCTGAGTGCTCACTGGAAGGACAGATCCTGAAGCTGAGGCTCCAATACTTTGGCCACCTCATGAGAAGAGAAGACTCCCTGGAAAAGACCCTGATGTTGGTAAAGATTGAGGGCACAAGGAGAAGGGGACGACAGAGGACGAGATGGTTGGACAGTGTTCTCGAAGCTACGAACATGAGTTTGACCAAGCTGCAGGAGGCAGTGGAAGACAGGAGGGCCTGGCGTGCTCTGGTCCATGGGGTCACGAAGAGTCGGACACGACTAAAAGACTAAACAACAACGAAATATCAACTATTGGGGATATTTACTACTCACAGTTTTCATTTCCCCCGTGCAGTTGCATATGTCATTATGTTCTGATGCTATATTTAATAAAGTGGTCCTAGTTTTGCCCCATACCTTGTGTCTTGCCTCATTATTTCCAGTATCCTAATGTCATCCAGTTCAGCTTTTAATGATTTCATTGTGGAACAGCTCCAGTGCTATCGTGAAGTCCTTGGTTTATTGAACACCTCCCTGAACTTGTCCGTAAACAGTGAATATGATCCACACAGCAGCAGGGGTGGGTATCAGACAGTTTCCCAGATGCATAAGTTTCTTGTGTTATCCCTCAGCATGAAGGGCTGTGAAGGCTACAAGTTTAAGCTCGGCCTTTTGCCTGGGCAATGATAGTCTTTCCCAGCTCTAGCTTGTTCCCACTCATGGCACTTTCCCTTTCTTGATCTCTTTGACCTGTTTCCTGGCTGATGGTATGGTTCTTCTACCTGGTATCTACCTACAACCAAGCAGAGCTGCATTTGCAGTAGAGCAGAACCACAATTTCTCCATGGAGATTTTTCTGAGAAAACAACAGGGATTTTCCTGTGCCTCATGCATCTTGAAAAAGATGACTGCTTTGCATAGTTTTCTCAAAATATTTTCAGATATTTGTTATGGGTACCCCCAGAACGACGCCATGTCCTGGGCATTGTGGAAGATGAAGAAAGGGGGAAAGCTGCTGACACAGTTGCTGCTGCAATTGCTTGCAACACACACACACACACACACAACCTGGGGAGTAGGGTGAAACAGTAAGAAGCTGTGCCACTGCCAGTGGTGAGTCCCATACTCAAGATAAATGGCTGGGGGTGGGATTCTTAAGAAATATAGTGAAATGGTCTTCTCATTTTTTGCCCACCAATAAGAAAGGGAATTCTGAAACACAGTGATTGGTTTATGAACACTTGGTAGAAAATGAAGCTATCGGTTGAAAGAGGTAACTATAGGTCTGGATGGTGATAAAGAGTCAAGGAAGGTTCCCCATACCTGTCCCTTTCTGGAAGGAAAAAAACGTAAGTAATCTGTTTAACATGAAAGTCAATTTTAGATCTTCTTTTATTGCGCTTTATGGCCTGTGAAGTGCCTTCCCTTTCATGCTTTCAAGTGAATGGTATGCAATTCCTGCATGGATGATAGGTTTCCCTTTAGAAAAAGAAGTGAAGGTCTTAACTTTTTAATACAAATCATTCCCCAGGAATCCTTAGCTGCAGTTCAAGCTGCTTAATTCAAAGAGTTATATTGCTCATTTTAAGAAACTTTAAGTGACATTAATCAGGCCTGGCTATTTTTATTATTCATGTATAACAATGCTAATCTAGCATGACTAGACTCTTTAACCAGCGTATTAAAAGCTTTTCCTCCCTAAAGTGGGATTTAGTGGTTTTAAAAAAGCATTATTTTTTTTACATAATCTGCTTACGTGTGTGTGCTGCATTTACTGAAGATTAACAAAAGGGTTTCATTATTAAATAGCCATTAACTATTCAATTGTCACTGTTCCATCCTGATCTTCTGAAAGGCAAGATCATCACACATAATTGTAGGGTTCGTGACAGCTCCCGTAACACACCACATACATTTTTTAAAATGCTCACTTGTCCCTATCTCCCAATGACAATTTTCTATCCACCCACTAAACTACGCAGCCTTTGTGAAGCAATAGCCGAACCGAAGTTTCTTAAGCTAGTCTCCCACCAGAGCTTCAGATTCCTTCTTTCTAACCCAGGGATGGAGAAACTGCGCCCTCCAGATGCTGTTAGACTCCAGATGCAAAAGCTCTCCATGTTCAGTTCAGAAGAAGTTTTTCCATGGAAGGAAATCCCCTTGAAATCCCCTTTACCTTTTTAATGCAGTTTAGTACTGCTTGCACAACCCGCCCCCCTACCCACCTTTTACAGGTGGCCTTTTCTTCTCTGTTTCAGATTCCAGCCAACCCATGGTTAATGTGCTTGGGGATGGGGAGCTGGGGGTTCTCCATATGTTGTTGGACTCCAGCTCCCATCAGCCCCAGCCAGCATAGCCCAATATTCAAGGATGATGGGATTCAGAATCCAGCATATATGGAAGGCTACAGTTTCCCCATTCTTGTTCTAACCCCATCTGACAAAAACTTCAAAACTGTGAAGTATGCTGTCCACCTAATCCAGGATTACCTCTGGGCAAGGTAACACATGAAAGTTTCTCTGTTGAGGATGCAGCATCTAATGGTGACTTGGACAGGCCACCACACAGGTCAGCAGAACTTTCACATGATCTCACTTTTCAGTTGCAACATTCACCTATGGAAACAGTGAGTGATATGTCTACAAATGTGAACCAGTCTTCAGGCATTTTGCTTTCCAACTCTGTATTGTTACTGATTACCAAAGAATTGGATTTATAATTGAAGAATGGGAGAAAGATCTAGATCCTTGAGGTTCAAGAGATCAACAACTCCATATTCTGGCACACTGTCCCAGTTTTGATCAAGTCCCAAGATCTCATTTCTACTGCCCAAATCCCCATCCTAAATTTGAAATCAGGAATCCTGCTTCCAATCATTGGAAGAGGAACCCAGATCCTAGAAGCTTAGGAGATCAAGGCTCCCATCCTCTGGCCTTTTCTTCTGATATTGACCAGGCCTTCCTTGAAAATTTGTTTCTACTGCTGGCAAAATCACTTAAAGATTATGGATGGAGTCCAGAGAGAAAAGTATTTGTGCCATTCTACTTGGGAGGCTGAACAAAACACAGTGTATAATCTGAGAAGAAAGGAACAGAGAGCCTTGTACATAGCAGGGAGACATTCAACTAAGCGTACAGAGGAAGAACTCCTTCAGAACTACACAGCCAGAGCACATGCTACCTCACTGAATATCATGCCACTCTGCCTGGTTCCTAAGCAACACCCACCCACACAACTGGCTGACTGTAACGCCAACAGAATTAACCCTTAATTTACAAATTGAATGATCCATGCAGTTCCAGTTCCAACACCAACTGCCCAGTTTCCAAAATTTGAAGTAAGGACTCCTGCTTCCAATGCACTGCATTGTTGTCATCTCTCTATCTCAAGAGAAATGGAGTGCACCTCTTGAGATGAAGTCAAACCACTGGAGAATCACAGCACCTGTTGTGTCTACAGAGACCAGTAACTTCCAACCGCTGCTTCCCGTATTGTTTTTGCTGAGTTAGCAGCACCAAAGTGACCTCTCTGTGACGCAAGCCTGGGCAGTGTGTAAGAAGATCCCTGGGTTGCCCAGACAACAAGTCTCAGCCTCGCTGATGTGGTCGAAAAGAAAGCAGAGCAATATATATTTGACACCAAGTGGGCTGCAGGAGTTGCCAGAAGGAGGCTTATAAGATGCTGTCCAACCATTTTAGGGACCCCACTCTGGATTTGTGTAGGGTTTACTGCTTTGTCCCTTCTTCTCTTGAAGATGTTCTGTAAAGCAGCGGGTATGCATTTTTCCTCAGGGTTTGATCCCAAAGCATTTCTCCTGAATGAGTATAATAATAATAATAATAAAATTTATTATTTGTACTCCGCCCATTTGGCTGGGTTTCCCCAGCCACTCTGTGCGGCTTCCAACAAAGACCACAGGTTTAGGATCAGAGTTTTCCTTCTCATAGATGGGTTCCCTTCCCAGGTTGACAAGCCCCATCTGCCCCTTGCTTCCTTCTACAGCACGTGCAGAAACCACCTTCTTTTTCAATGAGTAGTAGAGGGATCCAGATCCTTGAGGTTCAGGAGATCAGTTCTCTCTCTCCCTCTCTCATACTCTGGCATACTGTCCTGATCTTGACCAGACCCGAAGATCTCATTCCTACATTCAAAAGGAGGACTTCTGCTTCCAGTGGAGAGAGTGATCTCCCCTCTCAACTATTCCCATCTTATTATGCTGGTGTCTTGAACTAATGAGGCTCAACACTGCAATGAGTGATACACCCCCCTCCCTCAATCTTATTGTTTCAGCATTTGCTTCAACTAATGCAGTCTGACACTTTCTAATGTGATCAGTCTTTCATACCTTAATGATGACAACTAACACTAATTCAACCTGATTCTAATAGGATATGATGTGGAAAGTTGTTGATGTGATGAAACAGAAAAGTTGAGTAACTTCCAGTTCACTTTCCAAGAAATTGATTGAGTTGTACTGGTACAGAAGAAAACTGGTACAGAAGAAAACATCTCCTACATAACCACATATCTAATACTACTGGGGTTCTTAACCTGTGGGCCTCAGAAGGATCATGAACCAGGTGCAGATATAAATGATTTTTCCAATGCAATAAAATAAATTGTAGACAAATGTTTGTGTATATTTTTCAAGGAAGGGGGCCCCATAGCTTTCATTAGATTCTCAAAGTGGTCTGCAACCCAGAAGAGAACCACTGCTCTATTAGATCATGTGTAACTCATCTACACTTAAAGGGGTTGTTTATTTATTTATTTTTGCTACTTCATCTTAGCACTGCCATCATGGCACGGCCAGATGTCTATGTGGTTGCTTTCACTGCTGAGAATCTGCTTTCAAGGAAGGGGCGCAGTGGCAGAATATCTGCTTTGCATGCAGAAGGTCCCAGATGCCACCTCCAACATCTCTAGGTAGGACTGGATAAGCCCCTGTCTGAAACCCTGGAAAACAACTGACAGACAAGGTAGAAAATACTGAGCTAGATAGACCAATAGTCTGACTCGGTATAAGACAGCTCCTTGGGGTTTCAGACAGGGGTCTGTCGCAGCAGGGAGACAGCAGGGATTGAACGTGGGATAGTCTACATGTAAAGCAGATTCTCTGGCACTAAGCTATGGACCTTCCCCAGAGAAAAGGGCTTCTGTGGAAGTTACCAGGATTTGCCATGTTGAACTAGGCATCTCATGGACTAAGCTACTGCTTAGGACTGACAGTGCTTAGACTTCAGAACCTCTTCATGCACCTCGGGAAAGGGCTACAGCTCAGTCAGCAGAGCATCTACTTTGCACGCAGAAGCACCAAGCTTCCATCCCTGTGTGGGAGAGACATCCACCTGAAATATGGAGAGCCTCAGCCAGGCACCTCAGATAATAGTGAGTTAAGTGGATCGATGGTCTAACTTGGTGCAAGGCAGTTGCATATGTTCTTGCCTTATCCATGTTGAGGTGGCTCTGGGCAAAGTGTACTCTGGTAGCCTGGTGACTGTTCCCGGTTCTGGTGGCAGAGTAGTACTGGGTCTAGCCATGCTGTAAATTTATGCTAGATTGGAGCATTGTGGTGAGTTAAAATGATGACTAGACCTAGGCAGTTGGCACTCTGCAGAGTGCCGGTGGGGCAGGGAATTAAGGGTCCATGACAGGCATCAGCATTGGGGTTCTGCAACTACTCAAGGATGGCATGTACTGGTGCCAGTCCTGAACATCACCTCATTTGCTTAGCAAGCAGGACAAGGCTTCGGGCTGGTCAGGCCAGGTATGCAGCCTTTTTCCTCCTGTGTTTGCCTAATTAGCAGAGCAGGGATTCCTGCTTACAGCATTACCGATCCCAGATATGGTTCTAGCAACAGACTACAGTCAGTGGCGGAGCTTCATGCTCCAGCTCCGGGTGGCAGAGAACAGGTGGGGTGGGGCTGTGGTGGGGTGCGTGTTCTGGGGGTGGGGCACCCAACGCAGGTGGGGGGCAGCTGCAATGGCACCCTGGGGATCGCGCTGCCGGGGATGGTGCGCTCCCCCCCCCCCACTCCTCTTCCTCCGCCAGTGACTACAGTGGATTTGGGGCTCAAGAACTCCTACTCCAGATCTTATTTTGGAAATGACCGTCTGAAGGCCCAACCAGCCTAAAGCAGAAAAAGACATCTGCACAAATACTTTGTTCTGGTTTTACATTTACAAAGGCCTTTTACTCCACTTCGCACACTCACAGCTGTGGCACAATGGGTCAGTGTGCCTGGCTATTAGCCAGAAGGTTGGCGGTTCAAGCCCACCCAAGGATGGCTGTGGGCAGAATTCCTGCATTGCAGGGGGTTGGACTAGATGACCCTCAGGGTGCCTTCTAGCTCTACAATTCTATGATTCTATGATTCTCCCCTACTTCAGGGTCTTTCTGCCAATGAGAGCAGAAGCATTCTGTGCCTGGGTTCATTATTATGTGGGAAGCCTTGATGATAACCAGCCCTTTGTCCTTTGAGTTCAAGTGCCAAAATGTCATGCTTTTAAGTACTCAAGATCTCGTGCAGAAAAGCCCACAGGCTACACTTGGGAAGGTCGTTCCAGTCCCTATGACCCCATTTTATTTATATCTCAATGTCATTGCAATGAAATTTCAGTTTGGTGGCAGCGCATGTGTGTGAAACAAGGGTACCAAATAATACTTCCCCAAGAATGCAGAACCAATCTGGGAATGTGCTAAAGATATCTCAGCATAACCAATACTTTTTTTTTCCAGTTGGAACTCACTGGAACTCCGTTTCAGCACCTCTCAGGCAGGCGCCATTACAATTCTGCGAGAACAAGGGAGGCATTAATGGTGAGTTCCGGCATCTCTTTTTCTAGAAAAATAGCACTGAGTATAACCATCTGATTTGTATGTGTTCCCTCACATGGTATTGCATATTCAGGATTCTTAGATGCAAAAGAAGATACGCGTATATTGCTTTTGGAACTGCATGTCTGTTAAACAACTTACTTATGGCATCTTGCTCCTCATTCATAACAACATAATGATTTTCAATGGTTGTTTTTTCTATGCTTTTAGCGGTTCTTATTTGTATAGGTGGGACGCGGGTGGCGCTGTGGGTAAAACCTCAGCACCTAGGAGTTGCCGATCGCATGGTCGGCGGTTCGAATCCCCGCGGCAGGGTGAGCTCCCATCGTTCGGTCCCAGCTCCTGCCCACCTAGCAGTTTGAAAGCACCCTTAAGTGCAAGTAGGTAAATAGGTACCGCTTTATAGGGGGAAGGTAAACAGCGTTTCCGTGTGCTGCTCTGGTGCCGGTTCGCCAGAGCAGCTTCGTCACACTGGCCACGTGACCCGGAAGTGTCTGCAGACAGCGCTGGCTCCCGGCCTCTAGAGTGAGATGAGCACACAACCCTAGAGTCTGTCAAGACTGGCCCGTACGGGCAGGGGTACCTTTATTTGTATAGGTAAGATGCCTTGAGTCGTGTCAGGGGAAAAAGTGTAATAATAATTGTAAAAACAGCAACAACATAAGAAGACCCCTGCTGGATTAGGCCAAAGGGGCCCCCAGACCAGCATCCTCTTCTTGCAGTGGTCAACCAGATGCCTATGGGAAGTCCACAAAGAGGACCTCAGTGCAACAGTTCTGCCCCCACCTTGGACGGCCAACAGCTGGTATTCAGAGGAATACTCCTAGACTTTGCCCAGTGTCTATATGTGTATGTGTATTCTAAAATTGTTCCTGATATATATATATATATATATATATATATATATATATATATATGGATGGACAGATCGTGAAGGTAAGGCTCCAATACACTGGCCACCTCATGAGAAGAGAAGACTCCCTGGAAAAGACCCTGATGTTGGGAAAGAAGGAGAAGGGGCACAAGGAGAAGGGGACGACAGAGGACAAAGTGGTTGGGCAGTGTTCTCGAAACTATGAGTTTGACCAAGCTGCGGGAGGCAGTGGAAGATCACAAAGAATCAGACATGACTAAACAACAACAAATATGTATGTGTGTGGGGGGGGGAACAATTTTAGAATAGGGCCCTACAAAACTTCATTTGGGAGATCCTCCAAAAGTCTGCTCACTCAGTACTTTCCCTGACAGAGGGTGGATTTTTCGTGATCACAATCACCCTCTAATAATTTAGTGATCCTGGGGGGGGGGGGAACACACAGCCTGTAGAGTTAAATTTTAGAACTTTGTATTATGGGCTAGAGTTAAGACTCCACCCATTCAACCTTCCTTTGCTCTGCTTTTCAGTTTCAGTTTTTGCTCTCAATGCAACCTGCAATCAAGATACATGCTTGTTTGCCTGCAGCGAGAAGAGTTTGTTTATTCTGCAGTTATTACAATTAGCAGAGCAGCATTGTGGGGTTACTGCTAAAAGGTGAGATAAAGAGTTAAAGTGATCGGGGGGGGGGACAACCCTACTATTTACCTGTTACTCTTTTGAAACACTCACTACATTTAAATTATAGTGGCTATTTTTCTTCTCTTTCTTAAGTACTTGATGGGGAAAGATGAAAACAGCTGTAGGGGAACAGAAACACTGCTGTGCACACTATGGATAGCTGACAGACTAGAAACCTAGGCTGTAACAAAGGCCTATTTTTTATTTTCCTAATCTTTGCAGCTCAACATGAGACCTTTTTAGGGTTTCTAGACATAAAAATCGACTCAGCAACCAGTTAAAAAAATTCCAGTTGCTATCCACATGTCCTTCCCTAAACTTGGAATATAGACGAGTTTGTTTTTCAAGTGGAATTTAAACCTGAGGTAACTAACCCAGCATCAAAACCAACCTCAGAAGCTCACTGTCATTACCAAAGTAATTCAGTTCGTGATGAATCAGAATGCAGGGACAGACCACAGGTGAAAGAGAACTGGAGCTAAAGGCAAAATTAAACTTTTGAGACTGGTATTCCTGAGGATCTCTCGTAAGGGGTGAGACAATTCAACAGATTTAACTTCATTCATACCCGGAAAACAGTGTGGGGTTGTAATTTCCAACAAGAATGGTTTCAAAATTATGAATGGTTAGAATATTCTCTACCAGCTGATACAGTTTCTGTCTATTCTTGTCTAAACCTCCAGCCAAATATGTAAAAATAAGATGTCTTTACTTTGAGAGGTTTCAAAGACTAGAAGAAGGCATTTGAAAAATCAAGAGGGTTTCACAAACATGGTTTATGTTTCAGTAATGTTTACGTGGCAAGAAAAAGAAACTTTTGGTGCATGTTTTGGTATCGCCTTGTTTGCTGTATCCTTAACATTCCTTTCTTAGGAAACAAAAAAATGCCAGTCATTTCATTCCTATCATACATACTTATTCTTCTGTTAACTTATATAAAGGGCTATGTAAACGTAGGGTTGCCATATTTCATTAAGTAAAAACCAGGACACCCCAAAGTTGTCAAGCTTTTCCTTTACAAAATTGCCCCCCCCAAACCATGATTTTTCTGTTGACTTGCCTAAGATCCAGGAGAAAGTGCCACCTTTCATAAATTCTCCCCGGACATCAATTCCACCTTTGAAATCCCAGTAATGTTTGGGAAATTCCATACATGTGGCAGCCCTAGTAAATGTCAAGTTAACACACTTTCTGTATGGGGGTGGGAAAGGCCCCTGTCTTTCCCTTTCCTTGGGTTGGCCTTTGCATCTTCTCCCTCTGGAGAATGGGGAATTGGTTGGCACCCTGTGCTTCCCCCACACAAAAAATGCTCTGACTCTAGGGCTGATACTCTCTCCAACAGTGTGGAGAGAACACAGCTATAACCGCTGGCCCACCAACCTTAGTCTATTTTCAGGAAGCCCCCACTTGCCTCCTTACTAGTCCAAGGGGTGGCACTGGCTGTCCACATGCTCCTCCTCAGTCCCTGTGTTGTCTTTGTAGAACTTTGTAGAACTTAGGAGGAGGATGGAGCACATTGGCTCTAGCCCCACCTACTGTTGGCCTCCTACCTTACACAACATCAGTCCCAGCCACCACTGGGTGCTGGTGCCTGCAAAGGTATCATAGCACAGTTTCACATGTCAGGGAGTAAGGAAAAGGGAGAGTGAAACAAAGAAAGAAGCTCCACAGTGGTTGCCAGGTAAGAGATGTTGAAGGCTCACAGGCCATCAGAACAATTACAGTCAAACTTAGTACTCTTGGGAATATACAATAATTTTATTAAATTTTATTAAATAAGCATACTGCCCTTTATCTTTTAATTTCAGGGCAGTTCACATGGTGTTTAATCTACCGTACCTTTCTGGATTTCATTTCCTGCTACAACCTCTCAGCATTTATGAGTGTGCTTTTTGAATAATGTGGGTGTTATGATATTGCAATGGCCATATTAGACATACCGTGATACGACACTTATCAAGGTGGCCTTAAGTTATGCCACCTATCAAGCACACATACAATGAGATGTTTTGCTTCTTCAACTGTAAACAGCCTGCAACTTTTCTTCCAAGCTGTTTTTCAATTCTACCTACCCCCATCTAAATATTTCTATTTAACTCCCCTGCTCGGCACATAACCACTAGACAGTTCCATTTGCTTCACTGAACACAAGTAACAATCAAGAAAGATCAAAAGCCATCCTGTTTTGGAGATAGTAAGGGAAAAGACAACATCCCGGCTGAAAGTATCTTATATAATCCCCACCAGACACAGTGAGTAAATAAATTGGCAAAAACTTCTTCTTGTTGTTTTTTAATGTCACTGCGGAAAAACATCATCAAAGGCAGAACAATGACAAAAATGATGACAGCGACCATTTGGGGAAAAGGGCTCCTGTGGCCGATCCTCAGCTGGTGTAAAGTAGGATGGGGCCATGCTAAAAGGCCAGCCAAGTTCAATGGAAACAGCAAGACTTTCCATAAAACTTAAAGATATGCTGAGTACTGGCAGGGAAAGGTTGCAGCAGCTAGAGAGGCTGCAGGTAGCCAGAAGTTGGTGCAGTTGGCTAGCAAGGAGTCTGGAAGCAGGAAGAGGCAATAGTGGGCTAGCAGCCAGTGAAACTTCTAGAAGTACAGATGAACAGTTAGCACAAGAGTTAGAGACCAAATCTGGCCCTCCAGACCTCTCTATCAGGCCCTTGAGAACCTGCCAAGGCCTCACACCCTCATCAGTGTGGGACATTATTACAGTCAAAGCCAACAATTCATGTTTTGCTAGATAGGCACATGAAGAGTCTGAGGCTCAAAGAGCTTTCCTTGTAAAATTTGCTAGAGAGAACTCTGTGAGATCACTTCCTTTATCTGCCTTAGGAGGAAGCTATAATACTACACATACCTTGGGATGAATACACTTCAGGTTAAGCATTTTTGGGTTGCGCTCTGCGGCGACCCGGAAGTAACAGAGTGCATTACTTCTGGGTTTTGCCACTTGTGCATGTGCAGATGCTCAAAATGACGTCACACGCATGCACGGAAGCGGCAAAACGTGGCCTGCGCACGTGCAGATGCGCAGTCGCGTGTTACGTTCACTTCAGGATGCGAACGGGGCTCCAGAACGGTACCACTGTACTTTCTTCCTATCTAGGTCTCACTTTCTTCATCATGCCTCCAAGCTGACCACACATTTGTGTCTGAGTTCTGCAGCTCAGACACCATTTTGAAATTAGATATTTGTACTTTTGTAACTTAGATAGCTTTTATAAACCTGCCTTCATTTTGTTACTGTAACTGCTGCTTCAAGACCTAGATATGTAAGGAAATACTTACACAAAAAATGTGTTTGTGTGCGTGTCCCCAGAACCTCTCTTCCTGCACAGCCACAACCACTGGGTTGTTCAGATTACAGTTCTTTGTTGGGGACAGGATGTTATATCATACACTACCCCATATACTTCAGCAGCAAATTGTTGGAGTGCCACTTTCCCCTGTGGCCTGTCAGTCCCTCAAATTCCTTCTAGACCCTCTCTCATGCTGAGCTTTGGCTCAACCAGAACTTCTGGCAGATCCTTTCTGCCCTATCCATTTCCTTCCTCCTCAGTTATAAGGAACTCTGAAGCCACACTGTCAACCAGTGAATCTCTCTCCAGATGTTCCTTATCTGTTTTATCAGGCCACACTGCAGGGAGGAGAATTGGCAAGTCTTGTCTGGCTGCAGGCTTGTCTCCCAATCATTCTCCAACCAGCAAGCCCTGCTAACTGGGTTGCTGATCCTATACCCACCGAGGACAGATGCACAGAGAGTAGTGGGGTGGTCCTTCACATCCTTCTTCATGTGGAAAGAACCCACTCTGACTTGGTGCATCTCAGCCAGTAACTGCAAAAGCCGCTAACTGGACTACATTCCATGGTCCATCCCTTTCTTCACTCCGTTCCCTAGGGATCTATTTGCACCACCAATACAAGGTCTTGCTGGCCAGAAAAGTCAAATAATTAAAGTTTGACAATGCTCACAAATGCCCATAAGTGAGCCCACTCTGAAAACTATTGTATAAAAATAAAATCCTTTTATCCATTAACATCTACCTCCCTCTCTCCTAAAGAAAAAGTTAAGAGCGTTCTAAAAATGGAAGCAAGTTCAATTTGACTCAAAGCTTTTAAGAAAACTTTGCTCCAATAGACTTTTGAGTGCACAGCAAATAGAGCCACACACTTGTTAGGAGCTCATTATATCTTTTCTGACATTTATCTTCAATCAGTTTCCTACGATTCCATTTAGAGATTATTAAAAAGAGAGGAGAGAGAGGTGGGGAGGGAAAGAATTGTGAAAGTGAAATGAAGGTGAAATGAATCACTCTAAAGAGCATGCATCAAAGTGGTTATTAAATGATTTTTAATTGTTGATGGCCAGCTTAACAGCGTCAAGTGGACAGCAGCGAGCTGAATATATATATATTTCTGGAATTTCCACCACTGCAATCCTGCTTGCAAATGCAGTGCTTTATTGCCTCTGCATAGGACTAAATGGCTTTTGAATTGTTGTTGTTGTTGTTGTTAGTTGAATTTGTATACTGTCCTTCATCCAAAGAGCAGCAGCATCATTATTGTCATTTATAGACTAACTGGAGATCTTGAAGCAGTTTACAATAGATAAATGTGTGTGAGTGACTGAGATTGTGTGTGTGTGTAACACACACTAGCACAGTACATACAACAGAAATGATGCTAAATATATTTAAAGATGCTTCTCAATACCCATTTAGTGCCTCTTTTCCAAAGCTAAAAACATATCCAGTTCCTTTAGTCCTCCTTCCTAAGACTTGGTCTCCATAGCCCAGCTTCATCATCTTGGTCACCTTCCTCTAGTTACATTCCACACATCTCTCCTTCTCCTTCTACCACCCCTTGTCCCTTGCTTGATCCTTCCTTATAGCAAATACTTCTGTCCTTCCGTCCCTCTGCTCTGCTATCTTTGAGCAATAGAGGCACACATACACACTGGCGTTTTTTGCAAGAGGGGGAAGCCACGTCCATCTGCTGCTACAGCAAAAGTGCCGCCTTGGGCACCTGCCATGGGGTGCTGACTCATAAGGCAGCCCTCATGGGAATACTTTGTGCCAGCACTTGTAGCAGCCTGAGTGTTTGTGTCACTCCCGGCCTTTTGTTCAAATTGAGGAAGAGTCCCTAAAGGTATGTTTTCCATTTGCACACAACAACAAAGCAGAAGGCTTGCTTAGGAGTGCTGTGATTCATTAAATACCAAAAAGCAGTACTTAACTCTATTTTCATCTTAATAATTATGCTTATGGATGGATTCCTTCACATAGAATACCAATTAGGACATGCCATAGAACTTCACCTGCAATGTCCTTTGGTTTCCTTGGGCTACGAATGAGTGTTGTTAGCCCTCTAGAGCTGTTTATATAAAAGGGAAGCTGCAAATGCTTTAAATAAATACATGCATAAACCTTCAGTAAATCCAAAATCAATGTTTCTCAAACATTTCAGAGCAAAGTTGCCACCTCCTCGCAACTAAAACCATAGGTTCCTCGCCATTCATACACTCCCTTCCCTGGAAATTTGCTTAAAGGCTTCTTAAGAATAAGAATTACCCTTTGTGGGTAGAGCCCACTCCTTATATTCTGAAAGAGTCACTCTTCTGTGGACACATCTCTTAACTGGAAAGAGGCAGCTTTAGAACCCAGAATCACAAAAAGGGTGTTTAAATGAGTGTGCATCTGTGCACCCAAATAGCTGAGCTGTATACTCGCAGTTATTCACATGTAACATCCAACAAGCGTGCAGTCTTGAATGTGCGCACACAATAGCTGACAACAATTATGCTGTACAATTATACACACCTCTGTACAAACACTTGGGGCATGTGCACAAGCTTGTGCTTGTCTTCATTGTAACGTGTGAACAAACCTAAAGAGATTCAATGATCACCCTCTTCTGTGGGTGGCAATTCTATTAGATCATCACCAGTGCTGTCTGGGGCCATTAGAGTTGGCCTACAAATTAAGTAGATGAACGGCCAATGGAGCTAGAACCAATACCAGGCAGAACCAACTAATTCTAGTTTTGTCCCTATCCTCCTCACTGCAGAGTCCTAAAAACGCCACACCAAAACGAAGTAGCAGGAGGCTGACCGCCATTGTCATCCTGTGGATAACTCAGAAAACAGGCAGTTAAGGGGTGACATTGATGCTGATGGACTAGCCTCCACTTTAGGAGTGATTGACTACTCCAGTGATATCTCAAGGTAGAATTCCCCATCCAGTGGGTGGGTGCTAAGTAGAATCATGCAGCCTCTTCTGTGGGTAGATGGTCCACTGAATTTATTTTCTCCTTGAGGCACACAGTTTATGAAATCTCTGCTCAAAATTCTTGGGGTGATTCAGCCATTAGTTTCTGCTACTTGAACATGTTTTGCTTTTCCATCCTCCTGAAACTTTGGCAAAAATGCCCCAAAACAGTTCTTCCTTTGCACAGTGAGGAATGAGTACTACTTGCTGAATTCATCCTCTGATTCACCTTTCCTTTAAATAATTTAAAGGGAGATCTAATATGCATTTTAACAGGCTGATGGAAACAGGCAAATGGCCTAATCTTTTGGAAGTGCTGCTTACTCACAAATTCAGCTGAAATGGAAGGAGGCTACAGAGACACTGAGCACTTTGTAAAAAACAAAAACAAAAAAACAGGGCGACTGATTCTCCAGTTCCATAAGAAAAAGTTTATCAGTGTTTCTTTATTGCAATATCATTTCCATTTACAGTGGTAGCTCAGGTTAAGAACTTAATTCATTCCAGAGGTCTGTTCTTAACCTGAAACGGTTCTTAACCCGAGGCGTGCTTTCGCTAATGGGGCCTCCCGCTGCCGCTGCACCGCTGTCGTCTGATTTCCATTCTTATCCTGGGGCAAAGTCCTTAACCTGGAGCAACCACTTTCTGGTTAGTGGAGTTTGTAACCCGAAGCGTCTGTAACCCGAGGTACCGCTGTACAAAAAAAGGAAAACATTTCAAGCACACTAAAAGCTACCAAAATCCTATTCTTTTTACTTTCACAGTCTCCAAAGTTAAGAATGCTTGGCTAAATCACACACTCCACTCACAACAAGACACAAGGCTTCCTGCAACATCAGGAGGTGAGAAATGGGAAAGGAGATGGGTTGCCCGAAAGTTGCAAAAGCCAACATGTCCATGAGGCACCCTAACCCAAAAAAGAATCTGCATCAGATTCCATCTAGGCAACCACTAAAGCCCACTGAGAAATCACAAGGGAATAAATAGAGCCCTGCTGGATCATAACAATAGGGATGGGGGAGGTATTAGATTCAGATTGCATTTTAAAGTGTACCAATCTAATCTACACTTTCCAGAACAATACATGGACCATCCTTCAAAATTAACATTTTCCCACGTTTTGCAGTGCAAGCAAGTGCAAGTTTAATTCTCTGGGCAAGTAATGTGAAGAAAAATGTATATACTAGGGTAAATGAGCTGTGCATAAAATGTATATATTAGTGAAAATAATATGCAAAAATATGCAAAAACAATTTTCTGCCTGCACATCAGACTTTCTGTCATGGAGCTATGGCCCCTCAGATAACAGTCCTAGATCAGTGGCAGAGCATCTACTTTGCATTCAGCAGGTTGCAGTTTCAACCTAGAGGTAAGGCTGGAAGAGTCCCTGTCTGAAATGCTGGAGAGATGCTGCCAGTCAGTGTCAGCAGTACTGAGCTAGGTAAACCAATGATTTGAATCATCATAAGGCAGATTCTTGGGGCAGAAAATTCCATCTGGCTGGGCCACTGCTGGAAATGGAAAGTTTGCCTACAATAGGGATGGCCAAAAATGTCAATGTTGGTTGCTCTCAGTTTCTCCTTTTCCTAAACTTACGTTCAGTTCTCCACATTTTCAGATATGTTTGCATTTAAAAAAGAAAAAGAAAGTCCTTATGAAAATTCAATAGCATTTTAGTGTGAATTTCTCCTGATACATCTTCTAACACATAACACATTTTTTGTATGCAATTTTGCCTAATAATCACATTTCTACAAAGCAATTTTTGCTAATATAATGCAATTTTGTACAGCATTTCCAATAAAATATGAATTTATATGCACACTTTACACTATGCATTTTTGTACATGTTACCTGACTACAGTGCAAAATCTGAAGAAGTGTGAATTTTGAAGGATGGCTGTATTTCAGTTTGCATCTTCTTTCAAAAAGTGTGAATTAGATATGTATATAAAGGCAAAATGATTTTGATCTAGATGCATCTTGGTTTGATCCAGAAAAGTAATTATTATGTCTTCCCAGTGCTATATATATATATATATATATATATATATATATATATATATGTTATGGGGTCCTCACATTTTGACTCAATGAAATCATCATTTTATAGTTCAAATCAGGAAAAATAAATACAGTAAATGAACAAAAGTACAAAGATCACAAAACGTGTATACGTACCCCTGTGTACCCCCAGAAAAAGCACTGTGTCTTCCAATATACATAAAAATGTAAGGCTGTCACCACTCAGCTCCCATTGGAGGATATGTACTACTGTATCACAGTCCTGGGTTTGCATGAAGTCACAGAGCAGCATGAAGCTGATGAGCAACATGAGCAGGGCAACAGCCTCTAGTTATATCCATATATGTGTAGGCTGTGGGCAGGTACTGTATCTGACTTGCACAGAAGCTGGCACATCAGTGTAAATGCACAGGAGCTGCAGAATTGACCTCACTTTGAGGTTTAAGAGAACAGTTTAATAAATGGGAAGGGGGAGGAAAAGCTGTATGTCAGTAGCCTCTTTCATCTACCAGTTGGAAATGACTTAAATTGGTATTAGAGGCCACTGTGAGATCATGCCTGGGGCACTGATTTCTTTCCAGTGCTCCTGATTAAATTAACAGAAAAGAATTTCACAATGAGTATCAGCCAAAGCTGTCCTGACAATGGGACTGCTTCAGGCTGAAAATGCCTACATCATCCTACTGGGAAGTCCAGCAGAGTCTGGGCCAGCTGAATCCATGCTGGGAAAAAAACACCCAAAAATACACCATGACAAATGAGGGAAAGCAAGAAGCCTTGATTTGGCAAGGATACAGAGTAGTTCTACAACATATGCAATTTTCTATCGCAATTTTCTTTTCTAGACTAGAAAATAACCCTTCAATTCAGGCTCCTGCTCTTCTCCTGCCTCCATTATGCAGCTGTCATCATGCAAAAAGCATACAAAGAGAATCACCTAGATTCAGAAAGACATGCCCTGGGTGAAAAATAAAAAGTAAACTACACAGCAACCCAAGGCAAGCCAGGGTAATCACACTTAATAATTGCAGCAGGAGATACTAATGTGTTTCCATTGCATAATTGCACTGAACTCAGTTGGTGGGATTTTTAAGAGCAACAATGGTAGACAAGCCCAACTGACTTTCAGTAAAATTCATATGTCACTTAAATGATTAAAAGTTATGTGCAGAACAAAGAACCTTACAGTCTATAGACAAACTGAGTAGCCAGTGCAATGCAGGGGACCATTCCCTTTGTCTTAGCTCAGTGGCAAAGCATCTGATCCACATGCGGAGGTTCCCAGGTTCAATCTCCAGGTAGAACTGGGACTATCCTTTGTCTGAAACCCAATAGAGGAATTGTCAGTGAGTCTAGTTGGAACAGTAGTCTGACACACACTTCCAGTTGTACTGTGGTTCCTTAGAATTTGCACTGGATCAGCAACACTAGCCCAAAAGCTTTTCATTTATATCCCAACAAAGAAACATTTAAAAAAAACAAAAAGACACGCTTTTTACTGCTGTATCAGAACAAATGAAAAACCCCTTAAAACCCAAATAGAAATTTGTTCCCCTTCTGATCTGATCCTTTCCTGGGCTCTTTCTGCCCACGCCATGAGTAAAATTTGCCAGTTGTCTCCAGAGCACGTTGCTGTGCACTCCCAGTCCTCTGCCCCACACTATTTTTTAATGTGTCCCCCTTTAGCAGTCATATAGGCATTGTGTTCAACCACGTATAAGTGAGTGAAAGCACTTTTCCTTTCCAGTGCCCAATGTGTGTCAGATGTGTGACCACAAGGCAAAAGTTAGGAATGACTTCGGATGAATGTACACTGTCCAAATTGCACCCTCGTCCCTTGGCTATAAGGGACATGGGTGACGCTGTGGGTTAAACAACAGAGCCTAGGACTTGCCGATCAGAAGGTCAGCAGTTCAAATCCCCACAACGGGGTGAGCTCCCATTGCTTGGTCCCTGCTCTCGCCCACCTAGCAGTTCGAAAGCACGTCAAAGTGCAAGTAGATAAATAGGTACCGCTCTGGCGGGAAGGTTTCCGTGAGCTGCTCTGGTTCGCCAGAAGCGGCTTAGTCATGCTGGCCACATGACTTGGAAGCTGTATGCTGGCTCCCTCGGCCAATAAAGCGAGATGAGCGCTGCAACCCCAGAGTCGGTCACAACTGGACCTAATGGTCAGGGGGTCCCTTTACCTTTACCTTGTTGGACTCCCCTCTTGGGGTTTCCGGAGAAGTGACAACATGATATTAAGTGCTTGTGCATGTGCAGCTAAGCTGAACCACAAGGGGGCAGAGAAAGAGGAACAGTGGAACAGCAGTGGATGGAATATCAAATGTTTTCAGGGATGCCTCCTTAAAACATTGCAGTGTGGCATGAATAACAGGATTCCTGGACAAAACTTATGGCACTACTGATCTTCAAGTGGGAGGGGGGTAGATGTGAGAGAAATGGAAGTGTGGTTAGGCCCTCAGAGCATGGCATCTTTATATCTTCCTATGCTCCAGTGATGGATGACCCCTTATAAAAATAAAAATGAAGGTGTCACGTCCAAATCCCACAAAAATATCAGTACACATGCTTGATATTTTTAAGGAAACAGGGAATAGGCAACTGCACTGCCAAGCTAATTAAATATCCTAAATTCCTATTCCAACTACTGTCCCCCATTTAATGGCTCATTGATTTTTGAAGCCAAACCAATTTCCTCTTTCATTTTCATCAGGATAGTTACTGTAATGACGTGCCATAAAAATTAGACAACATGCTGAAATGTGATTTAAAAACATCTGTACATTCAATAGCAAGCACACATTGGACAGAAAAAGAAGCTGGCAAGAGAACACGTTGTCTGGCTTGGCAAGAAACAAGCACCACCAGCCAAGGCACAATAATCAGACTACAATAAGAAAACATCTTGAATACTGAAGGTAAAAAGATAGCTAATGTTAAGAACCTAAAAAGAGCCTTGCTTGGTTATGCCAAGGGTCCGTCTATCCCAGCCTCCTGCTCTCACAATGCCCAATCAGAACCAGGGGGGCGCAGCAAAACGTTATGGGGCTCAAGCTTCCTGGATGTCCCACTGACAGTGCTCATGGTGATGGGGATAGAGTTATACTGGAGCAAAGGGACAGAATGCATTTTCCACAAGCTCACAGAAGACTATATCTGAAAAAGCAAGAACAATCAGAGGCACACACAAACACTACAGTGAGTGGGTCAGTAAATTGCCTCCTGCAGTCCAGCCACAGGCTTCAGCTCAATTAATTTCAGAAGCACACAGAGGAGTCCAAAATACTATAACCCAAGCTTTCTTAGCCATTGATTTAATCAATCAAATAAATCAATGTGTTACTCAGAGCTATTAGGAAAGTCAACAGCAAACCATAATTATTCACACGAAATAATGAGCAACATCGCCATGACTACCTACTTAGTGGACAATGCCGAAGACATCAATGCTTGCAACAGAGGCATCTTTCACTCTGACAACCTCCCCCTCCACCCCATGTGCAAACACGAACTAGATTGGCATTTAATCCTTACTTCAGCATTGGCGGCACCCTCCATTTCACCTGCTAGTAGACAGCAAGCTGGGCTGGTGGGGCTCACCTGACTTCCTAACGAATGAGTCCGTGCTGCTTTCCAAGAAGGAGAAGGGGAAGGCAAGGCAGTGGGGAGGATGGTGCACTGCAAACACAGTGGCAAGAGCACTGGATTGGTATTTGCACCATGCTGACTTCCCCACAACTTTGCCCCTCCCCATTTCCCTCTCAGGAAACAGAAGCAACTCAGCTGTGGGGAGGTCAGCCAAGTGCTACCATTCCACACTATGTCCTAAGCGGGCTAGCTTAGAAGGCACAAGGCAACCATTTGGCACATGCAGCTATGTCTAGCATCCCTCCATATCTGCTGCCTCATGTAGCTTTCTCACCTTGCCTAATAGTAGGGTTGGCTTTGTCAAGCACCCTTTCTCAAACATTCGCAAAATCACTAAAAATTGAAATATTTCACTTTTGACTGCTTTTCATTCCCTATGTCAGAGCTTTTCAAACTTCTCATGTTGGTGACACACTTTTTGGGCATGCATCATTTCACAACACAGTAATTCAGTTTTACTAGCAAACTGGAGGTCAAACTAACCCCTTTTCAGTCCCGGGAGGAGCGCAGGAAGCATTTGCGCGACACACCTACACACTGCAGCCGACACACTAACATGTCACGACACACAGTTTGGAAAGCTCTGCCCTATATGTGATAAAAAGAACCAGATCAGAAATGAGAACTGGTCCCAAAGAAAAAGAAGTCATCTTAGTGTCTCAAAGCAGCAATAAACAGGTCACTGTGCACAAAGGCTTAGGGAATGTCAGAGGATCATTGTAGGGGAAAATAACTTGAGACCTGTCTGGGGAAGGTTGAGAGAAAGGGATACTTTATAAAGGATATGCTGATACAGCTTTTAACTATAATGATGTGAATTCAGCTGTTATCTAGTAAATTTTGTAGGAAACAGTGTATCTAACAAACTAGGTCAGGAACCTGGGAGAGGGGGTACTTTTCAATGTGCTTTATTTCATTTTAGGATTCCTTGATAGTTTCCCAAAACTGCATAATGGAGCATTTTTCACCTTTGGGCTAAGTGCTTTCCAAAAATGCACAAACTGCAGGAGGAAAATGGCTTCTAATAATGGAGGCCACGTGTCACAAATGCCATTGCGAAAGCATGCCAATTTGAAGACTGTTTCACCTTTGCATTCTGCTTCTGCCGTATTATTAACACTGAGGTTTAGGCAAGCCTCATGCCTCATGTGGGAAAAGCCCTTGTAAAGCATGGTGCCTGAGGGAAAACTCAAGCCAAACCATTCCCCTACTATTGCCAGTACCATAAATCATTTGTGTGATGGCAAGGTAGAGAATCAACAGGAATGAATCAAGTATGATGGAAATGACTGAAAAGTATCTCAAAGACACTAAGACTGGACAGCCAGGTATATCATTCACCATACTGCTAGTACTACTGCCCAGTTAAGAGTTCTAATCACCCTTGGGGTTCCTTCCAACTCTACAATTCTATGATTCTATGAAAGCTGGCACCTAGTCTGAAACTAGCATCTGTAGAAGCAGAGCTTCAGCTTGAGCCTGGAAGTGACAGTGGAGGACCACTCAGGATCCACATTCTGCTACTGAAACTCTTAAGGCAGATCAGACCTAGGGGTTGAATGTAGCCCTCCATCCCTCTCTAGCAAGTCCTCAAGGCTCTTCACAAGCCACACCCTCTTTCCCCAAGCCACGCCCCTTATTATCCCTGCTCCACACCCTCCTCAAGTGATTTTGCATGACTGGAATGCCTCATTGATATGTGATGCTTCCTCTTGCTTGCCTGAATGGAGGTTGGCTATGCACCTATATGCTGTAAATGCAAGAGGTGGGGTGGGAATTTATGCACAAGCATGCAGAAGACTCCAGGTTCAATCCTCAGCATCTCCAGGCAAGGCTAGGGGGACACTCTTGCCTGAATCTCTGGAGAGTCACTTTAAGTCAGTGCAGCCAATGCTGAGCAAGGTGGACCAATGGTCCAAATCAGGTTCCTGCTTCCCTATGGCTTTTGCTTAATTGTAATTCAGCCTACAGAACTAAAGTAAGTGCAATTGCCACATCTGTTACTGCATGCTAGTAGTGGACAGGGCAGGGGCAAAAGTGTGTTTTTTGCCCCTGCCCTGTCCACAACTAGCATGCAGTGCCCCCTAAGGTTGCCTTGAGCAGAAAACACTTGCCTTCCCTACTTGAGCTCTGCCACAGCACAGAAAAACCCATGGCTTTGGCTTTGAGCCAAAGGCTGCTTGCCAGCCTTCCTGCAGGTTTCCTGTAGTGACTGCCTATATCTCTCCACCCATCCAGTTCATATGTCCATGCCCAAATACCTGCCTGCTGCCATCCTGCTATGTTTTTTTTCCCTATTCATCCAACCCTACAGATCCTAGTTTCAGACTAGGTGCCAGCTTTCATAGAATCATAGCATTGTGGAGCTGGAAGGAACCCTGAGGGTCATTTCATCCCAATCCCCTGCAAGACAGATAGTTCTTTTATATTTTACAGTTTTGCTAGAAACTGATTTCTTCTCCCGAGGAAAGTTCAGAGATGTCCACACTGTATTCAAAGCAAAACCACAATTTATTTCCAGCAGGTCTCAGGGTGGGTTACAACAATGCAATGGAGAAGCTAGCCCATTGAGCCATGTTCAGTGGATTTCTAAAGGGACTGGAATTTCATTCTCAGTCCTTTCTACACAGACAGGACCCAGGACTGTGTGTATAACACGGTCCTCCTGAAGCATAGAACACTGCAGAATGTGGTATTGGTTGCAGAAACCAGTTTCCTAAATATCTCAGCTTGCTGCTGCTGCTTTCCTTTCTAAAAAATTACGCCTTTAATAAATCTAGTTTTTATGATTGCAGTGGGCAATACCAAACAAATCTCAGATCTCAGCACCTCAGTGAATTTATCCATCACTGTGGGGAAGCATATAGATAGACCTTTGAACCTCTCTATGACTACTAGAAGTGAAATAAATTATGCAAAATAGTTTTCCTTTAGATAAAAACATACATAATAGGTTATACAAGACAGGAAACAACATGCACATTTACATAGTTACAAAAGATGGCCAGCACTGATGCAGAATTTTGACCAATTATTATTAGTTTTTAGCACACCGTACGTACAGTCTTTGTCCGCTTCTGCCAATAAACTAAGACTTGAGTTTTAGAAAGAAGTGAAGCATTTCATGTAGTTTTTAAAAAGAACACATTGGAGGGAATTGCTACTTAATTTGTAAATACTAACACCCAAAGGAGTATACATCAGTTTTCCTTGTGGGGCAGGGGATGGTTTGGCAAAAGCTCAGCCTGCCACTCTCTCTCTGCCCCTGCTTTTCTGCCATGTGGCAAACAAGAGGGGAAAAGCTTTAACCTTGCTCCATTGAGCACACACTCCAGATTGCCACCTCAGCAATTCTGATGGCAGCTGTCAATTCAGAAAAAGTTAATCGGAACCGAAAGATGACAGGAAAATGCTGAGCCGATGCGACGGTGATGTCAAAAATTCGTTAAGGCACACTTCCCTGAAGGAAAGAATTCTGCACCCTAGCAGATGGCTAGTGGTCAGGGAGAACCCTTTTTAATAACCAAACTGTGGGAAACTGATTAACCCTTGTCATGCATGCATAAATATACCTGACTAGGTTTCCAGAGGGCAGAAGAACCATTCTGGAATCAGATGTACTGTTGCCTCATCTCTGCCAAGTTATTTTGTATAATGCATTTTTTAATTATTATTTTTGGTGGGAGTATGTGTGTGGGGGGGTGCTACTTTCTTTTTGATGAGCAAAATGCAAATGGTAGTAAACTAAATGATTTTGTATACTCAGCATTACTGGAGTGTAAGAGGATTCACTCACCCCTGGGAGCTTAGACTTCAGTAAGGATAGCTGCAACCAGCAGAGGCACAACCAAGAGTGACATGATTTCTGGCATGTCCCCAGAGTCAACCCTGAGTGAACTTTCAGGGGCAACATAAGGGGAGGCTACATAGCACGAACTGCAAGGAAGAAACAAGTGGGGGGGGAGCTTTTAGAAAAGTGATATGATGGCTACAGAGCTGGGGTCAGGGAACAGATCAGGAGTCATGAATCTATGGTCATAGGCAATCAAATGCCCTCCAAAACGAGCCCTTCAAAAGCCTCCGTAAATATCCCTTTAAAACTTCACAGTGCACAAGGTATTGGTTGTTGTTCCTGCTCAGTTCCTGTTTGTGGTGGCTTGGCTTCTCCTACACTGATCATACGCCCTGCTGCATGCTCACGTTTCATTGAATGTCAGCACTGGAGGCATAGCCTATCTAGTCTGAACAGAGGAGAGGTGCAAAGATACATAGCATGGGTGTAATGTAAGTGCCTGTGCTTTCTGTGGATTGTGGGTACTGATGTGGAGGGGCATGGCTACGCCATGTTGTGTTCCTATCTTTTCCCATGCCCCTTTGCTTAGGTGTGGCAGCTCTTTTGTGTTATGCCACAACACCATGGCAGATATTTTGTGACGGATGCTCACTGTACTTGCACGTAACTTCAAGTGTGACCAGTGGCCCAGAAAGAATGGCAATCCTTGGAATAGCCTGGAGTTGAAAGGTATGTCCAAATATCAAATAGTCCGGCCCCTGATGCAGGAAACCCATTGCAACAGCATCCCTCATAGTTTGTCATCAAGCCTCTTTTTAAAAACCAAAGGGGTGGGAGTGAAAGAAGAAACAGAGACTAAGCATGGTGAAAGGAGAAGCTAGAGAAGCCATGTACTCAAATCAGAGTAGGCCACACCCCCTCCACAAAACAAACCCTTTCCTATAGGGGACATGGAGGGGGGGGGGATTTCATAACTTTTTTTTTTTTTTTTGGTCTTTTTCCTCTTCACATCCTGGAGATGCAGGGAAAGAGCTTGGAAGAGTAAAGCTCTTTTATTTATTATATGGAACATTTCATAGACTTGTAGAGTTGCAAGGGACCCCAAGGGTCATATAGTTGAAGCCCCTGCACTGGAGAAATCCTACCCACAGCCGTCCCTGGGTGAGCTCAAACCACCAACCTTCTGGTTAACAGCTGGACACAGACCCATTGTGTCACATGTAACCATAGCTCAGTAATAAAAGCATCTGCTTTGCATGCAGAAGATCCTATATTCAGTCCCTGGTCAGTAAAGGCTGGTCAATCAAAGCAAATGGGGCACTGCCCCCCCAACCTCGGCCCCCTGGCTATATCCAGTCTAGGGGGTATATACCAGTCTAGGTATATCCAGTCTAGGAGGTCTCAGCTACCTCCTTCTTGCATTGCCCTTGCAGAGCTCAGTAGAGAGGAGGATGAGGACAAAATTTAGGATTAGTTGGTTCTGCTTCTCATTGGCTCTGGCTGTGCTTGTCATTGACTCTGACTCCACCTGCCATTGGCCTCCCTGCTTTCTGCACCACCAGCCCCAATAGGCCTAGTCGCCACTACACTGGCCTCTCTACTTAAAAGGATCGGGTAGCAGCTGATGGGAAAGATCCCTTCTATTTGAGATCCTAGAAAACTGCTGCCAGTCAGACAATGATGCACTAGATGGACAAAGAGTCTAACCTGGCGCACAGCACACTCCTCTGCCCCTAACATATCTGCATAGTGTGAAACCAGCAAAATGCTTGTAGCTGGCATGATGGGCACAGAGGTGCCATCTTCTCTGGAGGATTGAGGGGGCTCGCGGGCAATGCTGCATAACGTCCTGACGCCGTGCACACTGAACATTGAGGAGGCCTGGATCCTTCAGAAAAAGAAAAAGAAAAGATTCGTGGGACCCATGGTGCCTTGGGCCCCCAGGATCCTGCACCCATGGATGGGTAAATGGAGACATAGGACCTGTACACTTCAGGAGCTCCTGCTAATTTGCCACCTCTCACAAAACTTATGTGAGAACCAATACAGACCGAATCTGCATAGTCCCACCGCTTCATTTACATAGCCCTGCCCTGTGTTCTATATTGTGGGGTATATTCAGATGTGGGGAATATTGCTTGCCGGATAATAATAATAATAATAATAATTTATTATTTATTCCCTGCCCATCTGGCTGGGTTTCCCCAGCCACTCTGGGCAGCTTCCAACAGAACACTAAACTACAATAACCTATTAAACATTAAAAGCTTCCATAAACAGGGCTGCCTTCAGATGTCTTCAAAAAGTCTGGTAGTTGTTTTTCTCTTTGACATCTGGTGGGAGGGTGTTCCACAGGGTGGTGCCACTACCGAGAAGGCCCTCTGCCTGGTTCCCTGTAACTTGGCTTCTCGTAGCGAGGGAACCGCCAGAAGGATTACTAAGCTAGTGCTTCCGTCCCATTTTTCTAATGCTTCTTTCATGCTGCAGTTGTGCCATGGAACTGTGGCTTTCTGATGGATATACCATCATGTTGCGCTACATTTCATTTACACCAGTGGGTGTGGTGTGGCACAATGACCGTCACTGGACAACATTGCTAGTCAACCACCCTCTCTGCATATGCCTACTTCTGTCCCCCCCTGAAAGTGGCAGGAAAGAACCTTGAGCAAGTACACCGCCCTAAATTTCATCACTTTACTCCTGTGATTTTCCAGCTTAAGGGGGCTGGAAACAGATTTAAAAAAGAAAAATCAAACAAAGCAGAAATGAGTGCTTAACAAGCACTATATTCCATTAGCTTTACGGAAGTGGTTTTCGCGCTGTATCAAGGCTCAGAAATTATTTGGAAACTAACAGTTAGGAAAGTGTTGGGATAAATGGAGTAAACTGTCACATGAAGGCAGCCTTGGTCATACTATTGAGAGATCAGGAACTGCTGTTAGGAAATGTTGTCTATAGGTGGACAGATCAATCATCACAATCAGAAATCTCACAGGTTTGTAATAGCCAAGTCAAGATGATGCAGAATAGAGGGCTGAGAGAGGGCTCCAGTGGGATGTGGAGGATTCTGCTGGAACCGGGGCAGCCTGATAGTGGGGTGAGGGTCCTCAACTTGCTCTCTCACCTCACCCATCTCCAAAACGAAAGCCTTGAGCCCCACCTCCCTCTCCATTCCCACTTCCCTCCCCATAGCAGTTGGAACCTTTCTCTGACCCTTCCCTCTGCCGTGGTGCTGTCAGACACTGGGAGTAGCCCTGTCTCTCTGCAGGTGGGTGCTCCACTGGCACTGTACTATTATACATTCACTTCTATACCACTTTATAATTTAAAGAAGAAAATCTCAAAAGATGTTGACAGCCTACATTGAAACATAAAATAAAACAATCCAGTATAAAGCATTACAGAAAAAGGTCAAGTATAAAGTATACATTCAAAAGCAACAAAAGTAACAGGAAACTAAAATATTATCTTTACGATTTTGAAATAAAACATTACGGTACAAAGAAGGGCAGGTATAGGATGCACATTTAACACAGCAAAGTTTAAAAAACAAAAAACAAAACCTTGAAATGTTTCAAGAGAAAATGCTACTAAAGGAATAAAAATGTAAAACAAACATTTAAAGCAGCATAATTAGCAAGGGAATAAAATATTATCATAAGCATAGAACATATTTGCTGCTGCTGCTGCTGCTGCTGCTGCTGCTGCGAGTTCTTCCAATGGTGTTTCATGGCAGACAGCAGCTGTGGAAGCTCAGGACTGGTGACCTGGGTCTGCATTAAGTGGCTGAGCGAGCACATATGGAGTAATGCTGCAAGTAAATTGGTCCCAAGTTCTTAAGGATTTTATATATCAATGGTAACATCTTGAACTTGGCCCAGTATATGCAATATTGTCTCTTAAAGTAGAAATCTAGTCCCACTTGGAGCTAGACCTTTTCTTCCTGTTAATACTAGTACTTGCAAGGAAATTCTTAATATGAGAGAACTTTTGCAGATGGCATTCTCCTCCCTGCCGCCCCGGGTGCCTTTCATGGCCTCCTCTCCTTCCATGATTCTAGCTCACCAGCCTCTGCTACTCATCTTCCTTATAATTCCAAACCACCTGCTTACTGGTCAGATAGAGAGCTAATGAGCAAGCAGGCAGTGGGAGTTGCTGTTCCGCCTTCTCCATATGACCACTAACACTGTTGTCTGGCCAGGAGTGAGAGGTGGGTGACAGAGCTGGTTGCAGTGGTGGATGAACAGGTCTATGTGGCTACTCTTCTTAAGTGGATGGAACATTTGGGATATTAGAGCAAGGAACTCAGGATGCAAGGAAGAATGTGCTAAGAGGAAGGCACACTTGGCAAACCCTCCCCATGATCAACTCCCGTCTGGAAACCAGTGTCCCCACTGTGGAAGGACGTGTGGATCCAGAATTGGCCTCCACAGCCACTTACAGACTCATTGTTAAAACCGTGTTTATGGAAGACAATCTTACTTGGCTACGAATTATCACCAAAGAAGAAGAAAAAGGAGAAAATTGGTCCACTGAGTTGCTTTAACTTTTTGTCATCCTCCCTAGTGTTCCAAACTTAATCCCGTAGACAAGTGTGCACATACCTTTTTGACTCCAGCAGTCATTACAAACGACAGCTGTGAGAGCGTTTTACATGTTTCCATAATAAACCTCTCTGTCCTGATTAAATATTAATGCACCATCTCTCCCCATTACCTATTATGTCATCAGTCACATCAGCTGCAGCAGGAAGGTCACCAATAACAAGATAACAAGGATGCCTCTCTCTGTCTTCGAAACAAAAACAAAAAAAGCTAAATAAAAAGAAACCCCAAGCCGCACTGTTTATAGCAACTAATAAAACCTCTGTGAAGACAAGCGCTATTTATTAGCATAACTGATATACAAGCGCGTGGGAGGGGGCATAAATAGGAGGATGCTTCCCTGCCTTAAATTTGTTTATCACACTTATAAATATTTCAGACGCGCTGTATTTTCATCCGCAAAAACCAGCACATAGAAACATCACATAAGGTGAAAACAATATTCAGTGGTCTTTCTCCATGAACTGTTTCATTGCACTGTGGAGCCTTTGGGTGGAACCAAACAAATAGTTCGGTGCTAGGGCATGTGTTTTGCAATCAGAAGGGTCAGGGGATCAAAATCCCTGGCATCTCCAGTGAAAGTATCTCAGACAGCAGAGCTGGGGAAAACTTCTATATTACAGGTGAAACTCGGAAAATTAGAATATCGTGGAAAAGTTCATTTATTTCAGTAATTCAACTTAAAAGGTGAAACTAATATTTGAGATATGATCATCACAATTATAATAAAGGCTTGACATATCTCACTTTGCATGTCATGAGTCTATCTCATATATTAGTTTCACCTTTTAAGTTGAATGACTGAAATAAATGAACTTTTCCATGATATTTTAATTTTCCGAGTTTCACCTGTATATCCTGAAGACCCGTTGCCAGTGTAGCCAGTACTCACCTAATGTACCAATGGCAGCTCCTATGTTTCATGTGGGTGGATGAAGCAGCCAGTGCAGATCTTTCAACACTGGCATGGTATGTGTAAAGCTGAGTGTCCCACTACAAAGGCTGTAAGGAGGCCGACATTTCTGTCTTGCCCTGACTTCCTCACTATCAGAACAGTTTCCATTCTGCTACAGTTCAGCTTCTGCTAAAATCTGTTTTATTCATCTCACTATCCGCCGTGGCCAAAACGAATAAATGTCAATGCATTACAATGGAAAGGAAATGTCTAAAATAGTGCAGATAGTACATGGCTTGTGTGTGACATTTGTGGACTAAAAACAGCTAATGATACCTGATACCAGGCTGATTCACTTGCAAGATTTCTGTTCTTGACTTGCCAAATGTGGAAATTTCCGCTCTTGTTTCATTTTCTGATACTGTAGATTTTTCCCCATATCACTATCCACTGAACAACAAGCAGCTGCACTACCACGAGCAACTTCTTTTCATCTTATTCACTAGTTTCTTTCCTCTGGTGTCAACACTTCTGACTGATGTCCTTTCATATAATACCTCAAGGACACCTCTCCCCATATGAATTTACCCAGACCCTGCAATCATCCTCTGAGGCTTCCAGGTCATGTGGCCAGCAGGACTAAGCCGCTTCTGGCGAACCAGAGCAGTGCACGGAAACGCCGTTTACCTTCCCGCCGGAGCGGTACCTATTTATCTACTTGCACTTTGAGGTGCTTTCGAACTGCTAGGTTGGCAGGAGAAGGGACCGAGCAACGGGAGCTCACCCCGTTGTGGGGATTCAAACCGCCGACCTTCTGATCGGCAAGCCCTAGGCTCTGTGGTTTAACCCACAGCGCCACCCGCGTCCCCTACATATATTTAGGTTCTATACAAAAGCATCCCTCTTCTTCTAGGCCTTTGGCTAACTGAACAATCTATGGCCTTTTAAACTGTTGGGGGAGGGAGATATTATTTTTGTTCATTACGTACTATGTTATGTACTTTTGTATTTTATATTGTAAACTGCCCTCTTATCCTTGGATGGAGGGCTATATAGAAAAATTATTATGATTTTTGTTGTTGTTGTTATGCTTATTGCTATTAGTATTCCCTGTTAGCTCAAATAAGCTACCAATTCTGAGTGATTACGATATGCAGAAGGTCTGGTTATTGGCACTTAACAGCAAGCTAATACTAATTTGTTAAAACTGTTGGCCTTGCTTATGAATGAATCATACCTTCCCACTTAGAAAGCATATATAGAGATGTTCTACAATCTGCATCTTGATGTACAAAGATGTAGCACATAATATGATACACTGCCTTGAAATGATCAGTCAAGCTGAGTGGCCTTAGACATCCAGATAGCATTTGTGTGCTATCACTTTGCTTAACAAGGAAACAGCTTACTAATCAGCACAGAAGAGGAATCTTTATTAAGGTAATTAGAATGAGCTAAACGGCAGCCTGGAAGATCAGAATCCCAGAGGGCAGAAAAACACAGAAATGACTCCATCACAAGGAAGCCCTGTTGCAACAGAATTGTGAATTTCATAGAGCATCTAATCCTTGTAAGACATTAATTGTGGGGGGAGGGTTATGTGTACACTGTATTGATATCAATATAACCTGAAAGCCAGTACTGTTGATGTGCAAGCAAATAATCAGAAAAGCAGAGTAGGACATCTTGCCAAAGCAGTGGATTTAAAACCATAATTAAGAACACGAGATGAGGCCAGTTGCCAATCTGCTCCAGCATCCGGTTCTCACAGTGGCCAACCAGAGGCCTGTAGGAAGCCTACAAACTGGACACGAGTGCAAAAGCACTCAGTTTACCTGCCATTTCCGGCCACTAGTATTCACACGCATATTGCATCTGACAGTAGAACAGAGGCATCATCTGCCAAAGAATATTGAGGAGGTGCAACACAACATCCTGATGTCACTCCATGTCCGGCTCTGCATTCAACCTCAACCATAGGGGAGCCCGCCCCCCTCAAAATAAAAGATTGAGGGGGGTCCAAAGAGCCTCAGCCCCCTGGAGCCGGCACATATGCAGCGGAGATGGAAACTAGCAAGCATAGCCAGTAGCCTTGCCCTCCATAAATTTGTCTAATTCTCTTTTAAAGCCAGCAAGGTTGGTGGGAATCACTGCCTCTTGTGGAAGTATGTTCCACAATTTAACTTATGCTAGCAAAGACATCACCTTGCCGACAAAGGTCCGTACAGTTAAAGCTATGGTTTTCCCAGTAGTGATGTATGGAAGTGAGAGCTAGACCATAAAGAAGGCTGACTCCCAAAGAATTGATGCTTTTGAATTATGGTGCTGGAGGAGACTCTTGAGAGTCCCATGGACTGCAAGAAGATCAAACCTATCCATTCTGAAGAAAATCAGCCCTGAGTGCTCACTGGAAGGACAGATCCTGAAGCTGAGGCTCCAATACTTTGGCCACCGCATGAGAAGAGAAGCCTCCCTGGAAAAGACCCTGATGTTGGGAAAGATGGAGGGCACAAGGAGAAGGGGACGACAGAGGACGAGATGGTTGGATAGTGTTCTCGAAGCTACCAGCATGAGTTTGACCAAACTGCGGGAGGCAGTGGAAGACAGGAGTGCCTGGCGTGCTCTGGTCCATGGGGTCATGAAGAGTCGGACACGACTAAATGACTAAACAACAACAAATTGCATGAATAATGGTTTTCTTCTGTCGGGAATCATCCAACATTGAGTTTCACCAGATGCCCATGAGTTCAAGTGCAATGAGAGAGGAACTAAACTTTTCTCTACCCACTTTCTCCATGTTGTGCATAGCTCAATATATTTCCGTCATGGCACCTCCTACTTGCCTTTTCTCCAAACTAAACACTGTCCTAAATGGTGCAACCTTTCCTCATAGGGGAGTTGCTCCATCTTCTGGAAAAAATTGATTGCTCTTGACTGAACCTTTTCCAACTCTGCAATATCCTTTTTTGAGATTTTATTATTTACATGCATACATGGAAGGCAATTCTTGTTTACCTTTATTCAGTAAACTGTGCTGTTGTGTGAGGAATTCACATCCACAAGCAATTAGCTTCCAGATACTGGCAAAGGCAGCCCTGTTTCTCTATTCACACAACTGAATGGAGAATGGCATGAACATTCTGCTCTTTACTTTAGATTTGTACCTCACCCATCCTGAGCACTCAAGAGCGGATTCCGCTCTTCTCCTTTTTACATTTTATTGATAGCTAAGAAAACATACAGTGGATTCCAACAATTTTCTGACCCAAGAGAAAGTATTTCTTTTGCAGCAGCTTTAAAAACACACACACACACACACACACACACACACACACGAGTCAAAATAAGTTTATCAGAAAAAGCAATTTATTTTTTTTATTCTGTAATCAAATCTTTTTCTCTCCACACAAATGAAAATGTTAGCTTGATGTAGCCTGCAGATGTGGATGGGAGACATGCCATCAGATAAGTGAGTCCTCTATCTGAAGGGCTGTCCAGTTCATGTTTGACTTAAAGCTTAAGAAAAAAAATTCTAAGAAGGGAGAGTGGGCTGGGGTGGAGTGGGGTGGGACAACTTTAAGATGCCCACCTACAGCAGCTGGATAGCAGTGAGGAAGCTCACAGGTCACAGTCTTTGCCATTATGATGGAAGGGATTGTATTTCTGTTTAAAATAATGTTATTACACCAACTTTGAGAGCCCATCCACAGAAAAGCAGTCTTTGCCAGGAATAAATACAGCATGTGAATGTTGATTTCCCCCTCTTTATTTCCCAAAAGAACTGAGAAAAGAATCTTGCAAAAAAAAAAAAATCAGAACATGCATTCAGCTTGTTGTGGGGTGAGGGTTAGGAATGGGTTGAAACAGAAAGCAAACATTAACCTGGCAACTCCTACACTTTATAGTAATATTTAGCCCCCCAACTGAAGTTTGTCCTCAGCAATGTTAGACTGCTAGCTCTATTAATAACTTAATGCACAATAAATAATACATTATTCAGAATAGCTTGTACTTTTACATTTGGTACAATACTCACAGGCTACTGGCACCAGCTTACACATAATTGCAAGTGACACCTCAAACCCTTTCAAAGGGGGAAAAATCCACTGCATTGAAAACAGGACCCACATCTGCCCAGTGTAATGCTCACCGGTGCTTCACAAGTATCACTGAGAGGCAGAAGACCTCCTGTCATAGCATGGGCCTCAAGCTTGGAGAAGGAAGAGAGTTCAGCTGGGGAACTGAGCCAGTCTCCTGATTCTAGTATGTAGTTCACAGAGCTCAGAATGCTCTGATTCAGAGCCCTTGTGACTTAAAACCAGTGGGCTGGAGCCTGCAGAGGACCTTCACAGAAGCTGCCTCTAAAGAAGCCTGGCTCACCAGACAGAGGTGGATTTAGGAAAGCGTGACTGGTTTGGTCACACTGGATGCAGACACTTGGAGGTGCTGCAACTGTAATGTAAAATTGAAGGTGAGAGGTGCTGAATTTTGGCTCCACACAGGGTGCCCCTGAAATCTGAGAGCCCAAGGTCTGCCACTGCACCAGAGGAGTGGAGTGCCTCCTGCACTATCATGCCTGCCCAAAGGTGGAGGTTTCAGCAAATGGGAAGGCAGAGAAAAACAACGAAGTGCTCATCATTTGCACCAGGAATGAGCTCTTTCGACCAAAGAGCTTGGGCATGGGGATGGGAAGAAAGGATTCACAAGACCTCAATTGATCTTGAAGCTTTGTTGGAGCAAGCCACTCAGAGCTACCCACGGGACTGCAACCACTGGCTAGTCTTGATCACGCAGATATCTGATATGGAGGGATGAGAACCAGCGAATGATATATTCTGGAAGAGAGAAGTAAACACTGGAAGGGATAAGTGACATCTAGTTCAGGTGTGGTGAAGTTGTGGCCCTCCACATGTTGGTGGACTCTTGTTCTCATTAGCCCCAGCCAGCATGGCCAATGGTCAGGGGTGGTGGGAGCTGTAGTTTAGCAATGTCTAGAGAGTCACAGGTTCTAGTTCAAAAACCTGCTCTTCTCCACAATGGCAACTCCAGGGACAAAGTGTTCTCAAGTAGGCCCCCTCCATCTGTCAGGGAAGCCTCCTGATGGGCTTCCCCTACTGCCAAGCAGTAGTGATGGGTCTAGTCGATGTTGGAATTTCTTACAAAGAAATTGTGAGAACACAAGGCCTAGGCAGAACTTGGTTTCATTTGGCATTGCACTGTTGTTCCTAAGCAAGAGTGAATACTCAGGATCATTTAACTCAAGTCCTGAGCCTGCAGTCATGAACTGTAAATTTACCGCACATCAGTGAATCACAAGGAATCCAGCAAATAATAAGCAGAGCTTCCAGGGTAGAAATCAGCCCATGCCTGCCATAAAGTAGCACACAAGTGGACAAAGTGCATAAGCCCAAGATAACAAGTGGACATGCAGTTAACTGTTGCAACATAGAGAGCATCTAGCCAGGACTTCATCAGAAATGTGCAATGTATCAATACAGGGAGATACATGGCAGCCCCTTCCCTCCCAAAAACTGTGGAACATTCAGACCCTTCCTCCACATATGCACCAGACATCATAACAACATTTATCTTGCTCAGTAACAATCTAGATCCTCTTGGCTTTGCTGCAGTGTCAATGCCTCCAAACACAGGCTACAAAGGTTTCGGAAAGCTAAACAGCTCTGATCTAAGGTGACGTTTTAGCAAAAAGAGCCATGGCTCCAAAGCAGGGCTTGCTTTTCTTTCCTTTCATTTACAAATGCCTTCCACATGAAAGAAGAACAGTTCAGAGGATCAAAATAGACCTATGCACCTATGCAAAAGGGGACAGCAATGGCACTGTTCAGTTGCTTCCTCTCACCTTTGCTACGGCTTAGTCAGATTGCTATTTGGGGGGGGGGGGAGAGATGGCCACCCTTCCATTATCCAGAAAGAATCGTGGAAATTCTTGGCATGGAACAATGTCACTCAAACCTGTTCTACAATTTTCCTTTCCAGACTCTGATCAATGATAAGTGGCAATGCATCTGCAATAATGCATAACAAAAACAATGTTGGGGGAGATTGTTTTCAGATTAATTGAAAAATAAGAAATGTGCAACCTTTTGAAGAGCCACAAATATCCAGAGAAGCAAGCAGCAAATGCTCATTTCCACTAGCAGTACCCGTAAGGAGGCACATCTAATTAGGCCATCTAATGCAACCCTTTGCAATGTAGGAATTCTGCCCACAGCCTTCCCTGGGTGGGCTCGAACCACCAACTTTGCGGTTAACAGCCAGGTGCACTGAACTAAGGTCAGGCTCAATGCTCCATTCTCGGGGCCTCAGAAAACATTAGCAGTGCCTCAGACCTAGAATGGGAGAATAATTCTGATATGAATTTAGAAGTCATCTATCCTTTCTGCCACAACCAAGGCTTTGTTTCTCCTCCTTAAGGCATAGACCACATCATGCACAAATCCCTTTATGCAAACATGGCACTGGCAAGATATCATCACATATGCGCACGCACACACAGATGTTATTCCAGAGCTGTGTGCTGTGGTTAGATTCCTATAGTTCATTTCGCATTTTGCTTTGTTCCGCTGCCATCATACACTACTGTATTAAACATTCATGCTGCTGTTCCATCTGGAGAAAAACCAGGTCAAGGCCCAACTGTATTAAGGGTTACCAGCCAGGATCCTATGCATTATGCATCTCCATGCAAAGAAAACATGCCAGAGCCACCTCCCTTTAGCTTAGGTTAAAGTGTTTTCGCTCAGACTCGCAGTGAACACACATACATTCAGACCATACACTCTGAATCAGCAAGTCAAGACTGCTGTACTTCCATCAATTCAGTTTGCATCCAGAGTGCAGATTGATCCAGAATGCTGGGTTTGCAGATAGATTTCTCCAACAAGGGAACAGCACAGTGTCACTTCATGGCAGGAAAAAGGATTTGCAGCACTTATTTTAGGCATCATGTTAAAACTATAAGTCCGCACCCCCCTGCCCAAGCCCCCAACGTTCCTATCTCTGCCAGGGATGCTTTCAATTACAACAGTCCAAAAGGGGCTTCTTCAATGTGTCCAGCTGAATGCATTGACAATCCTACCCATAGTCAGGAACCTTGGGTTATCAAGGTTCCAAACTGCATGGAACACACTCAGGCTGCATTCACACGGCAGTTTGTTCTGTTTCCCTGACATTTATCTAACTGTTGATTTCCACTTTATATATATCCTTCACATGATGTGAAAGCCACTTCTCAAAACCTAGCAGAATATAGTTGAAGTTTGGCACTCATTTCCATGTTAATCGCTTAAAAAAAAAAAACCTGTTTGCAACCCAAATAATCCAGAAAATTGCAGGAATAAAGCAACAAAACTTGGATGGAATACTGGCATACAATTCTTTCTTTCCATTTTCATGGGGGAACAGAAACATGCATGTGCAGAAAGGGTGGGGGAGTAGTGCTGTTGTTGAATGATGTTTGTTGCTGTGTCACATGACCACACCCTCTGCTGTGAATGAAATTTTGCCTGGCATGCCAGTATATTGCTTAAAAAACAACAACAACAACAACAACACACACACACACACACAATTCCACAAAGCAGCAGATACTGCAGTATGAAAGGAACATTGAAACAGGACAGAAGAACCAGCATTATTATCAGGGAAACTAATGCAATATTCCCCATGTCTGAATGCACCCTCAGAAGCTAGCTTCTGACACCTGTGTTTTCACACAAAGATCAAACATGAAACCTCCAGGGATTAAGAGGGCATGCATCACAATGTCCCCAACACAAGTTGCTTTTAAAGCAGATAGCATATTGCATCCATCACCATCCTACGGGTCTCAAAATATTTTTGACTACAACTTTAGACTGCAGCCTGACTGGGCCTAATGGGAGTTGTAGTCAAAAACATCTGGAGGACTCAGGTTGGTGAATAATGCCTGAATAGGGCTAATGTGAATCCAGTAATCAAGTAATTTTCTTAACAGACATCTTACATAAGGTCAGATAATACCACCTAGTGCAGTGCTCTAATGGGCAGTTGCTCTCTAAACTGGATAATGTGGCCTGATCTTTTTAACTGGACATGCTTGGAATTGGATTTGGGGCCACCTCCATGCAAGGTGTGCTCTAAAACCACCTGGTGGGCCACTGTGAGAACAGGATGCTGGATTACATGGGCCTTTGCCGTGTGTCAAACTTTACAGTCCTCTATATGAAAATGCCCTTTGCTTGGAGAGATTCCAGTCCGAGTCCAGTTTTAAAAATAAAGACCCAGAAGAAGAAGGGAGGGAAGAGGCCTTAAATTTGCCCATCAACTTTTTGCACCCGGACATCAGATTGAGCAGCCACGTGGATCAAATTATCTCCAATATTGTGAGACGGCTTGTATTTTAATTTAAATTATAAAATATAAAGGTATGCAGCCAGACATACAACTATTATGCACATCTGTGTCTACGTTTGTCCTTTTCCCCCTGGTGATGAAGAAGTAGTCACCCTAATGGCAGCATCATTCCCATTCTGTAGGACAGAAGGAACTGGACATCAGGAGATGCTGGAACCAGGCCCTGTGATAGCATGTCACAGATTTGTGGCTTCAGCCAGCACCACAGTGATGGACTGATGCTACACCAATGACAGTCATGGACCCAATTTGACCACATATAACAACACACAGGCAAATGATTTTAGCCCATGCATTACCACATTTTTCTTTTTTTAAAAAAAAGGCCTGGCTTTATCAAACAGCCTCCTCTGTCCTCTGCTTTCATTAAAATACTATTCAGTTGGCTGAAGTAAACAAAGGAAACTTAAGAGCTCCCTGGTCTCCCATTAAAACCCTTGGCCCACTCTAAAAAGCCATTTAATTATCAGTTCAGAAGCCATCCCTTTATTTACCTGACTGAAATGAACATTTGCTCTTAATTAGCCGACTGGCTGAAACTGAAGGAATCAAAGGGGGTGGGGAAGCTGATAAGCAAACTGCAATACAGATACAATCTGCCAAGCAGGTTGGTCAAGAGAATTAGATTTACACCATCAGAAACTGCTAACGCTCCAACTGTTCTCATGTACTGGAGATGTTTTGCATTGCCTGATGCCAAGCCACTTCAGACACAGCCGCCCCCAGTTTGATCCCTACTTTGCCATTTCTAAATATTGATAGCCAGGGTGGTGCAGTGTCCTTCTGTACTGAGGACAGCCCTCTCTTTGAAAGTCTGCCTAGTTTAACAGCAAATAAAGAAATAAATGAACACAGGAAGGGACAGTAGGATGGACCTTACAATAATACAGTACATTAATGGGGGGGGGGGCGTCACTAGGACAGAACACAAGGTCTTCTAAAGAGGTAATATATTTCTATTTAACTTTTTCTTATTCAATTTTATAGCAAGTTTAACAAACAAACAAAAGGAAAGACAAGAAAAAAGAAAATAAAAAGCCAAGGAAAACATCAGTTCACATTAATAATACAATGACCATTAGTATATCCACCTTGGTTTAAACATGTAAGTCAATATTTGCCATCCAGATGCTCTGATATATATACAAATGAAATTGATGTTTATCAGGGGGAAAAACAATTCAAAAGTAGCAAAGGCAGTAAGGTCCTTGGCTCATTGTATAATTGATGGTGGGTGTTCATCCTTCCAGTTTCCATATGTAAGGGTGCATACATACCATGCATTTAAAGCAAATTCAAAGCAGATCTCTCCCCCCCCAAAAAAATATATATTCTGGGAACTGTATTTTACCCCTTGAAGCCTGACATGTGGTGTAGCATTGCTGACCACAAACTCTGTCACATACACTATTTCAGCTGCTTAATTTTCAATATGCACACTCTGGCTCGTTCATGTACAACCTGTTCACCTTTTTTTATAATAATATTTATTAATTCAATTCAAAATCCTTTATTAGGCATAACACAGCAACAAACAAACAAACATCATATACATATACAACCTGTGTAAAATACGGGCACAGCAAACACAATTTATCCCAGACCTATTCTTAAAGTTTCAAAAGAATTACAAAAATGAAAGAAGAAAAAGAAAACAAAAAATACAAAATACAGAAAAAGTAAAAAAAACAATTAAAAACATTTCAATCTTTCCATATCTTATCTTTCTTTTACTTATTTCCCTGACTTCTTCACACCTCCCTCTTTTGTATTCTAGTTCAATTGTTCTTGTTCAATTGTTGTTCAATTGTTGTTTCAGCAAATCCTTACCCTGTTTGCATTTATCTTGATACTTTATCGTAATATATTATAGCTTTACATTTTTACATGTTAACAATCCATTTTTACGTACCCCTTAACCACCTTATTGCTAAAACCACTTAGCTTCGTTCCAACCTCCCTGCCACATACACCCGGACAACACCATTACTGGCCCCAACAACATCACACATACCATCTCAGGACTATTTAATTGCTCATCGTCTAACATTGTGTATGCCATCAAATGCCAACAGTGTCCTTCAGCTCTCTATATTGGACAAACAGGCCAAACCTTACGCCAAAGAATAAACGGACATAAATCGGACATCAGGAATCACAAGACAGAGAAACCAGTAGGAGAACACTTCAATCTCCCAGGACATTCTATACAAGATCTCAAAGTAGCTGTTCTATTACAAAGGAATTTCAGAAATAGACTGGAAAGCGAAGCTGCTGAATTGCAACTTATTACCAAACTCAAAACCATGGAGAAACCTGGTCTGAACAAAGACATTGGATTCTTATCTCATTATACATGACAAAGCCATTTTTCACCTTTTCACCCCTTGCTTTTTCCTGTAAGACCTATTGCAGTCGTTAAGAGTCGTCAACAGGCTCATCACAGCTATCTGCCAATCACCCATTCCCACCACCCTTCTGAGTAATACCCCTCCCCACCTTCTCACTATATAGAAGGGTCTGGTGACTTCTGTTTCAGTGTATCTGAAGAAGTGTGCATGCACACGAAAGCTCATACCAAGAACTAACTTAGTTGGTTTTTAAGGTGCTACTGGAAGGAATTTTTTTTATTTTGTTTTGACTATGGCAGACCAACACGGCTACCTATCTGTAACTGGGAAATGATATATAATGAATTGAAAAAGATGTTAACATTTGTAAAAAAAATGTTCCTTCTGGGAATTATAGGGGTAGAACTACCTAAACAGTATAGAAATTTATTGATGCATGTGACTATAGTGGCAAGAATGTTATTTGCCCAAAAATGGAAAGAAAGAGTCCCAATGAAAGAAGACTGGATACAAAAACTCATGGACTGTGCAGAAATGGCTAAAGTTACTGGAAAATAAGAAATCAAGACAACAAACTTTTTATAAAAGAATGGAAATGGTTTATTGATTATGTACAAATAAATTGTCAACAGATAAGGACATTGGCAGGATTATTGAAATAACCTGAAGTTTCATAAGAGTAAATAGTTAAAGTAGATGAATAAAAGAATAAGTTACGTTAACTTAGAGTATGCAGGAAATGATAAATATAAATTTAAGGAACCGCAGAAAGAGGAGGAAGGAAGTCAAGTTTTGTTAAAACGACTGTAAAACTATTGAAATGCAGATAAGTGAAAATTACAAATAAAAAAAAAACCAAAGCACCTGCTCTTCCACTGAGCTACAGTCCTTTCCCAAGCCAGGTCTGACTGACAAGACACCATTCCCCTGTTGCCATGCCGTTCCATTGTGATTAACAGACCAATACCTCAGGAGCGCAAGCACGAGAGCTGCCACACTGGGAAGTCTTAATTGGCATTAACAAATATTTCAGGATGTGATGTTTTGCTAATTAAGAGAGGGAAGGAAAAGTAGGCACTCTGTTAAAGTTTGCTTTGCAGTAATAGTGCCCTTCAGATGTTGGCAGCGATGATGATAAAACAGTAACGCATTTGCAAACGCCAGTTCCTCGAAAGTATGAGCCTCTTTATAGCTTTTTATGTGCCTACAGCAAAATAAAGTCTCATTAAGACTCTCAAAGCAACTGCTTGCTGTTCTAAGTGGTGGGGAGGTCCCCTACTCTCTCTACCCCTTCAGACACTCAGATGGTTTCATTTTAAGAGCTACCAAAGCAGCTAAAACATTTAAAATATAACAGGTTATCACTGGGCTCAAAGGTGTCTAGGATGGAAGTGATGTGGGGACCTTTTTGCATTTCATTAACCCAGACATGATTGTTAGCAATCTGGCTAATCTTAAAGCAGATATTTGGGTCTTCATCTGTTTTTATTTGAAAACCACTGCTCTGGTTCAATCCAAAAGAATATGGGATGGAGGGAAAGTATTAAGTTGACAGGAATGCTGTTATTTATTTTAACTGAGCAAAAAATTGCCCATGTGAGAAAAGTAAATAAAACAATAATCCTTCCGAAGGGCTGGGGTGGAGAAAAACGAGGGGAATTGCAACTTAGAAGGTGGTCTTATTTGCACAGAGGAGTAAGGTGAACAGCAAGCTTACAAACGTTTACAAAAGGGATCCTGTCAATTCCGTCTTAGTGACAATTGATGAAAATGTTTGATAGGGACACTAGAATGAGTGAGGAAATTGCTGCCCAAAGAAACTGCCAGTTAATCTGCCAGCAATATATATATCTCCTTACCTGTGGTCAAGACAGATTTTTTTTAAAAAAGAACCCAGAAAGGTGAAACACCAACAGCAATAAAAATCGTAATGAGAAATGTTTGCCCTGAAAGCACAAGAGACACGGGTTGGGGAGAGAGATAAATACCTCCTTTAACCTTCCTTTATTATCCAAGAATGGTGGGGAAGGGAAACTATGGTAGCTTCCACACTACTGCTCTTTCATCAGTAATATGAGGACACAAACAAGATTTATTACTACCTATAACGGACAGCCATAGTGCTCTGCTTTGTGCCCAGAATGCAGAGACTCCCAAGCACATGGAGAAAAATAAACACTTGTGTGTTTTTTAAATTTGTATGCATACTGTTTCTTCCTCCAAATTAATGAAGTTTTCATTGATTAATCTTCAGCCTCTTAATAGTTTGGTCAACTATTTAACTCCAGTGAGATGCTTCTTGCTTATGGTGATGGAGCAGGATGCAAAAGTATTAGTTGGAAAACTTCAAGTGCCGTATTTTTCGTTCTGTAAGATGCACCAGACCATAAGACGCACCTAGTTTTTGGAGGAGGAAAACAAGAAAAAAAATATTCTGAATCCCAGAAGCCAGAACAGCAAGAGGGATCGCAGCGCAGCGAAAGCAGCGATCCCTCTTGCTGTTCTGGCTTCTGGGATAGCTGCGCAGCCTGCATTCACTCTATGCATTCACATTTCCCCTTACTTTTTAGGAGGGAAAAAGTGAGTCTTATAGAGCAAAAAATACGGTAACTGAAAGCAGGGATCTTGGAGGCACTAACGTATTCAAATATGTAACATACAAATCTGGGAAATTATCTGTATTCTAAGTTTTGTATGGATGATCATGGAACAGGCCAAAGACTCGGCATCCTGTTTTCACAGAGACCAACCAGATTCCTGCAGGAAGCCCGAAAACAGGACCCTTGCGTACAAGAGCACTTTCCTCTTGTGATTCCCCAGAGGCACACTGCCTCCAACAGCTTGTTTCATGAAGTTTCCAAACATTCATGCAATTTCCAAACCCATGTTCTAGCATTATAAGAGGAGAAAAATATATTGCTGTCCACTGGATCCATCTCATGCACAACTGTATAAATCTCTTGCCAAGTATTTTTTTTTTTTATTGTCTGAAGGGATGGAGGGACGAATTTTGTTTTTATTTGCATCTTAATGAAAAACAACCTAATCCACACTTCTTGAACTAATACATAAACTGAAACATAACTATCCTTCAAAATATGCCCTTCTCCAACTGAATAATGTGTGTGAAAATGCATATATTAAGGGAATACAGTGGTATCTCGGGTTATTTAATTCGTTCCAGAGGTCCGTTTTTAACCCGAAACTGTTCTTAACCTGAGGTACCACTTTAGCTAATGGGGCCTCCCGCTGCTGCTGTGCTGCCGGTGTGCAATTTCAATTCTCAAAGTTCACAACCCGAGGTACTATTTCTGAGTTAGCAGAGTTTATACATAACCCGAAGTGTTTGTAACCTGAAGTGTTTGTAACCCGAGGTACCACTGTATGTGTGTTAAAAATACGTTAGTGAAAATAGTATACTAAAATGCATTATATTAGAGAAAACTGATCATACACACACACACACTGCAAAAAAAATATCTTTATTAGGAAAAATTCACACTAAAATGCTGGTGAATTTTCATGAGGACTTTTATTTTTTAAAAGATATTTATTTAAGTAATTTTAAACAAAAGACCTCTAAGCAGTTTACAAAACTGCTGTGAAATTCTACTTCTACAAGAATATGCATAGATTTCCAATGTTGGCCTCAGAATTGCGACTCACACTCAGCTGAATAGCTACAAATCTCCAAGCCATTTTGATCATTTACAAAATGATAGTGTATTTACATGCCTGCTTATTCCATCTTGTTTTCTCCAAGACCTCCAGGATGAGTATGAAATAACTGGCATTTAAAACCTAATCATCTTTGTGAGCTATTGTAGAATCACTGGGTTGGGGCAGACACACACACACACACACACACACACACAAGCTGCTGAGTTTAAACTAGAATAATAATTTAATTCTCAAGTACAGGTGGTTTAAAGAGCTTTTTAATACGTGACTCACTGACCTTCCACCATCAAAATGAAGAGGAGAGTGGCCTGAACTGCAGTATACTATTTATAAGATAAGATGATTAACTGGGTGCAAGAATATTTTCTAATCAAACTTGGCTCTAGGGTAACACCTTTCCATCAGCTTATAAGCAATAATGAATTGTTCTCTTGGGGTGGATTTTGTCACCTTGATTCGCACCAATGTGAACCTACAGACTAGAGCTGTTTCTAAACTATATGCACAACATGTTTAATTTTGGACAGTCAGGCAACCTTCTCTGAATTATTTTGCTTTAAACTGTCTAACTGTGCAACACTAGACATGTCTATCCATAAGTAATCCCCTCCACAATACCCTAACTGGTTTCAACAGGACATTCTGAGGTGTAGGGGTGTGTGTGATTGTCTTAGTCAACCAAGGACCTGACCTTTTAAAAATAGGTACTGTACTTCAGAAATTATGAAGCTGTAACATTTTAATGAAAAGAGTTCCATCTACATTAGGCTATCCATTGGCTGATAGAGGGTCCAGTCTCCTAAGGGAATGATCGATCGGTTTGAGGAAGATGTGACATCCTTAGTTCACACACCAACTCCCCACACACCCAATTAAGCATGTACTTCCTGAGGGGGGAAATTGTATTTTGAGACCAGGCTTCTTAATTTTTGTCCCTTGAGGAAAAACCCTTGCCTCCTTCGCCTTCATCCTTGAGCCATTTATATCACAGACTCTTTAGGGGCAACATCCCATGTCCCTATTTTTTTCAGACAAAAAGTGCCACATTAAATAGGTGCTGTGTGAAGAAAATGACCCGATACATTTTGCTGCGCTCAGGACCAGCAACAGACATTGAAGAGAGGCATAGATGTCAGAATTACTGGGGGCTAAAGAAGGACCGAACATTTTTTATGTATGCAACAACGGCAGCAAGGATACTCATCGCAAAAAACTGGAAAACTCAAGATCTACCCACACTGGAAGAGTGGCAGATGCAGCTGATGGACTATATGCAACTGGCCGAGATGACTGGCAGAATCCGAGACCTGGGAGAAGAGAGGATTGAGGAAGACTGGAAGAAATTTAAGATGTATTTACAAAAACATTGTAATTTGGTTGAATGTTAAGAAGGATGCTAGATTATAAAAAATTGGCCACCACTAAATTAGATTTTGAATTTGATGATAAGTGAGATTAAAGAAAACATAAATTTTATGGAGAATTGCTAGATTATACTTAAATGAGAGAATATAAGATCGTAAACAAGTTGATAATTTGCTTGGAAAAACCTTTTAACGATGTAAATGGGAGCGGGAGACGTGAGGGAGTCCTAAGAAGTGATGAAACTACGTTGTGATAGAAGTAAGATTGTTTATTATTGGTGCATTTGTATTTAAAAACTCTAATAAATATTTATACTCAGAATTACTGGGGGCGGGGAGGTTTGACAAATTGTTTTCAGGGACAGAATATGCTTCTGTCTGCTTAGGAGCACAGAGAGCTGCCTTAAACAGAGTCAGATCATTGGCCCATCTATTCAGTGTTGTCTGCACTGACTAGCAGGGGCTTGTCAGGGTTTCAGGCAAGGAGTCCTTCCCAATTTAACCACTCCAGGGATTGAAGCACTGAGCTACAGCCTTTCCCAAACAGAAAGACATTTTGATTCTGCATGAGAAGAGAGTGGGCAAGAGAGCAGTTGGAGAGAAACCTGTTTTCAGTTAATCCAGTCCAGCATCCTGTTCTTACAGTGGCCAACCAGATGCCAAAGGAAGCTCGGGAGGAGGATCTGAGTGCAACAGCTCTCACCCCACTTGCCATTCCCAGCAACTGGTATTCAGACTGCGGAGACAGAACATAGCCATTGTAACTAGTAGCCATTGCAAGCCTCATTCTCCATGACTTGGTGGTCATCATTACATCTTATGGAAGCAAATTCCATAGATTAGCTTCCAAGATTCATGCTTCCAAGAGAGAGTCTTGGTCACCCAATGGAACTGACCTCCAGGGAAGATATAAGTGTGTGTCTTCACACAGCATGTAATTAGCTGGTGAACTGTTGCTTCCAGGGCTGCATTGATGGCCACCAGTTTACATGGCTTTTAAGAAGGGATCTGGGTCCATTCATGGCGGCTAAGCCTACTGGTACCCATTAGCCTTGGTAGCACAGCGGAACCTCCATCTTAAAAGGGTTATATCTTCAAGTCTCAGATGCTGGGGAGAAACAGCCATAGAGGATTCCTGCCTTCATAGGGTTTATGATCTTCCCAGTCACCTGCCTCCAGGCAGTGTCAGACCTGTGGTACTATAGCACTCTGTACAAGGCCAAAATCTGTCAGCCCCTCCCCCCCAGTCTTTGTGCTGCCTTCACAAAGCCAGGTAAATATGGGATGGAGTGACAGCCAACTGAGTGCTGCCACCTATCGGAAGCAGTAGCTGTCATGTTGGGTCTACTGGGAGAGCAGTTCACAGGGGTGGTCTGTGTCCATCAGCAATGCTATGCCAAGGACCTGGCACCAACCCTGATTTTGCTGCCCACTGTTGAAAGCAAAAGCCTGTTGTAGGTGAGCCTGTAGTCCTCATCCAGTAGAACTGTTCTTAGGGACATAAATATACTCTCAGGACCATAAAGTTCTTACTGTTCTTGTGCATGCCATTTTTGGCTTTGTATGACTTCCATTCAGTTTCTCTTTAGACAACCCTGGACTTCCAAAAGCAATTATCAAGCCGTTTAACTAATGAGAGCTGACTAATTAGTTTGCTACCTGCTGCTTCCATCAGATACCAGTTCCATGTCCGCTGATATATAAATGCTCAGCATCTGTCCATTCCCCAAGTAAAATATAACTTCCAACAACGGTGCAGGGTGATTTATTTTTTTATTTTTTTTGAAGATGTCCTTCACAACTATTAATCTTATAAACGTCAATATTACAGGCAAACACACAGTTTTATTTAGATAGATCATTCTTCCCTCCCTCCATCCCCAGCTGCATCCCCTCCTCCTCCAGGGCTGCAAGTATCCCCCTAATAGGGTGATTTCCAAGCAAAAATTAAATAGAGGAGACAAGCAGGAGCTGAAAAGGGCACTGTTGATTAGTGGGGTCAAGCTATTGCAGCAAAGCAAAGAGCCCTGATTCAATACAAAAAAAAGCAAATCTATTTCCCCCAAACACAGATTGTTCCAATGCAAGTGGATGCCATTTGCTGCAGTCAACTCAAAGGGACGTAATTACCCACCAGTCATTTGAACTTAAATGTATTAAGCTATGCAGTGGCTGTGATATATCTGCAGGAGCAGATCTAACCCACAGCCACTTATTCAAGTACCCACAGAACAAGAACCAAGGGTGTTGCTCTCTAGCAGATCCAGGGGACCTGCCACCCTAGCCATGGATTTCTTGCTCCTTTAACACACACAAAACAAATGTTTTTGGCTTTTAGAGCAGACTTCCTCTGAAAGTCAACCTAAATTTGCATCTATACATATGCAGGGTTCTACATGGGGCTACCCTTGGACCTGGCCCGAAAATACTGTGGCTAAACAGCTGGTGGGGGCAGATGACCGCCAGCACATAACTCTAGTGCTTAAAAGCTTGCACGGGCTGTGCATATGTTAATGGGCAAAGTACAAGGTTCCTGTAGTAATTTGCAAAACCCTTAACAATGTGGGTCCAAGATATTTTAAGGGCCTCCTGATCCCTTATATCACTGCCTGATCACTAAAATATCTGGGGGGGAGTCTCTGTTAGTAGTCCCACATGACTCAGATAAATGGCTCATATGCCCCAGGAGCTGTGCTATCAGCATTTTGGAATGATTTCATGGAACCCCCTCCAAACTAAGATCAGATAGGCCCCTTCCATGTGGAACTTAAGGCACTTGTTGAAGACCCTTCTGTTTCAGCCGTCTCTTCAAGGACCTTTTCTGTTTATTACTACTTTTAAATTATCTTATCCACCATGTGGTTTTTTTTATTATTATTTTTTGTGCATACCACTTAGAAACACTAGTAATTATGCAGTACATGATAGTTTAAATAAATAAATTGCCTCCAAAAGGTCAGCAGCCACTGCACTCCCTGGACCAGTGAAAAAGAGTCTGTGAAAAAGATCCAGCAGTTCAAGAATCTTCCAAATTCTTGAACCAAATCTCATGCCACTGACTGCTACCTGGCATCAAGATTTGCTGCTCCCCTCCTAGTCCACTGAGATTGTTGTAAAGAGAAGCAACTAGCCAAGCCGCCACTACCACCCTCTGCATTTCCATACTTTTTTGTTGCTGGCTTCTCTGCCTTTCTTTCTATCCCGTCCTGGTCAGTTTCCTGCCTCCTCTTGCTATGCTCTTCCTTACTTGATAATTATTCCCTCCTTTCTTCAATTCCTTGCCTACTTATATTCTCAGTTCTTACTCAGTGTGTTGCTATTCTGCACCCTTCTTCAAACACCACTGTGCTTCCTCTGTAATCCAATCCAAACAACCATCTCAGCCAGTTTCCATTCTCTCCTGGAATGTGGACTATGTACACCAATCCAAGGCTTATTCCTAACCAAACTGGCAACTGTTTTTTCACTCATAGAAGATGGACTGTGAACATGATGCACTACTTGCATGTACACAGTAATCAATACTGCACATATTTCCAGTCTACATGGATGCATTTATTCCTCCCCATACTGCTGGTATTTACAGAAGCTTAAATGCAAAAGAAATCCCACCCACAGAGATAATCAACCTGTGCACCACAGCTTTTTTGAGAGAATAGATTACTGTCCTTTAACAATGTACCAAAGCGGTGAGGCAGCACAAGTCTTGTTCAAAGCTCATGTCTTTTTATATCCCCACTAGATCCCTCATCCAAACTCCACGACCACAACAAAGCAATTGCTAATCGGTAGTGACCTTCTGCATTGACAGTCCCCACTTGTGGGGATTAAAATTGATTTCCCCCCCTCCTCTTCATCTTGTGCATATAAAAACCTGGTGACCTGCCTTCATGTCACTATTTGAGAGCATGCAGTGACACCCAGAGTGGAAGAGCTGAAATCAGCCATTTCTTTTGAAACAGCAACATCAAACTGAGCATGAAGGAAGGAGCAGCTCCAAAACATAATGGCAGAAGCCTGTCCTCAGAAGATGCTTTTTAAGCTGCACCTGAAGACCTGCCTCCTGCCAAAACGTTGCATAAAGAAAATGAAACAGAATGTGCAGGAAAGTTTATTCCAGTAATTAATCTTCCAGAAAACAATATGCAAGACTGGGATTTGTTTTGTTTAGTATACAGAACAGCCTTCAAAATACAGATTAAGGAAAGGGAAGGTAATATTCTCTCAGTTGTACCACATACTGTAAGGATGTCCAAAGCTGGAAGCATTAAGCTGGCCCATAAGGCAATTCCATTTCGTTGTTGTTGCTATTGCTGCATACCACGTCCCAATCTCTGAGTGGTGTGATATTCCTGGGGTTCTGGGTTTCTACTGGCACTCCCCAGTAGTCAATTTATAAAGCCCTATATATAGCTTGGGAGCTTAGCTACCTGATGGAATGCCATCTCTTATATAGCCCAGCCTATGCATCAAGACTATGGGGAAGCCCTCTTGTCTAGGCCACAGTTGACCAAAATTTGGTATGTGGCAATGTGAGCGTGGGCTTTCTCAGAACCAGTGCCCCGATCATGGGATTTCTTCCCCTCACAGATATGGCCAGCACTGGGCTCTGTTGCGCTGATGACTCATTTATTTTACCCAGGCATTTGGAGGCCTCTGCTGAATTGCGGATCATCCTGTTGACTTTAGGCTGTTGCATTAATATGTGCTTTGTATTGATTTTAACATGGCCCACTCTGGGATTGTCTTGACAAGGAGGAATGAAGATATATTGTAAATAAAATCTAGGGAAGAAAGTAAAGGCTTGACTTGGATGGCAATTCTAACCCCGTTTACCTAGGAGTAAGTTGTTAGAAGACCTTGCACAGTTTTCAGAGGGGCTTAACAGTCAATCGTACTCTGGGAATAGTGGCTCTGTGAGAGGAAGAGGGATCTTCTAACAACTCTCAGCACTTGTGGCAAACCACAGTTTCCAGGATTCTTTGGGAGAAATTTAAAAAGCCATGATACTGCTTTAAATGTATAGTGCAGGCAGTGGAGGACCTTGTGGTACAACACCCTGTGTGGTGCTAAAATTCCCCCCAGCACTCACTTTCCATTCTACATCATAGTTGTGACACCCCCTGCAGCACCCCCAAGTTGTGACCGAACCAATCATGCTCTCCTAAATCCACCTCTGGTGCAGGTGCGACCAAAGTTTCACCTCCAAGCTTTCTTCATTTCATTTTAGTGGGCTGCTTTGTTGCTGCTGCTGCTGCTGTTGAATAACTCGGAGTCATAAATCCTTGCAGATCTACTGCAAATCACCCAGTGGATCCTGATCTACCTTCTGCCCATTCCTACGGTAAATTTTGAACCACCATAATTATGCATTACTTACAAAAGCTCCCAATACATGCTAGGTGCTGTATATACACAAAAACAAACTGCCCCCTGTCCAGATGTTGTCAGACTCCAACTCCCATCAGTCCCAGCCAGCACAGCCAATATTCAGGGTTGATGGAGTTGGGACATCTGTGTGGCTACAGTTTATCCATTCCTGCTGTAGAGTCACAATCTGTACAACATTGACACAAAAGCAGGGGATCTGGAGTGAGATATGTCTCAGAACTTGTGGAGTGTTGATGCTTGTGGAATGTTGATGCTCTGTGGCATCCTCTCCTTTGGGAAACAAGCCACTGATTCATGCTCATGCATTCTGCAGTGCCGTAAGAGAAGGGCAGCTACTTTGTGCGCAATTTAGCACTCAGATATTTCAGAGCCGGCTATTTAAGGGCAATGCATTCACTCTTGCTCATTAGCATTTGACCATGAACTGAGGCAGAGCTTCAGTTTGCAAGGATAGAGGATTTTTCTTTCATTAGAACAGCTAGCAAGGGCCGGTAGAACATTGCTGGGCGAAAAGCATTTGTTGTGTTTTTAAGGAGGAACCAAGGATTCATTTCCTTCAGCATCATTGCTTACGATCTAGAAAACCACACTAAACGACCAAGAAGGATACTGTGATTTCTGCTGAGCTTTATAACGTCAATACCATTCCCCACAATGCTGATCACAATCATGACGTCCAACATAAATCGGTCATGAGCTATTCAAGAAGGTTTCAGATCGTATTTGTGTCAAGAAAGGCATAAGTGGCCAGGATATTAGTGCAATTTCAAATGCTTATGGAGATGTTGTACCCTTTGCTGTCAGAAACATGTTCAAAGAAATGCAACCATAGTTTCCCAGGGTAACTTATTATACCCCCCCCAAAAAAAAAAATATAGGAGTGTCTTTAAATTTTTTGCTACATTTTGATGTCACCCTTCCTCCAAGTTGCTCACGGTAATATACATGCTTGTCCCCCTGACCTTGCCATTCTCATAACCATCCTCTGTGGTGGATTAGGCTGAGAGAGTGTCAATGGATCAAGGTCACCTGGTGAGTTTGGTGGGAATTTGAAAAATGAGTTCCAGTACTTCACACACAACACTGTGAGAATACTGAATGCAACCATAAGCAACAACTGAAATGCACATAATGCTACATACAATGGGCACTATACCAACTGAACAGGTACAAGTGGTGGTGAAGGAGAGGGGGAAGGGGGGGAACTGTATCATGCATAACACATTGTTCTATTACATGGACTGTCTCCTAGTTGAGATGTTATTACTGACCCAGCTTCATTAAGAATAGGGGTCGTGGAGACCATGTCACCTCTAACTTCAACAAAATTAAAGCTGGGATACGGAAGCTGTGGTCCTCCAGATTTTATTGAGACTCCAATTCCTGTCAGTCCCAGATAGCATGACCAACAGTTAGAAATGATGGGAACTGTAATCCAGTGATTTCTAACAGCAAAATGAAATCCCAAAATGAAAGTGTTTCCATCTTTCTTTATTTCCTGAAATCACTGTGTTAAGGGAGCAAGACTTTAAACAGGAAGGTATAAATTATGTTTTTCCCTTCTTCTACCAGAAATTAGACTGTGGGTAATAACACTATTATGCAAGCAAACTCTGTAATGTGTTCTCTCTCTCTCTCTCTCTCTCTCTCTCTCTCTCTCTCACACACACACACAGAGAGAGAGAGAGAGAGAGAGAGAGAGAGAGAAATCTGACTAAAACCCAACAAACAATTGGATTCCCTATTGAAGCTTATAGGTGGAATTGTCAGAGACTGCAACCTTTTAAGCTGCTTATTTCCTCCCTTTTAACTAATTGGGAGGGATCTACATTTCATTTAAAAATGCCCTTGACATTACATTTAACACCATCGTTATTATTTTTCATTAACCAAGTTCCAATGCTCTTATAAATCTGTATATTCAGCAGTACAAAAGAAACCTGATTCAGCAAAGAAGTCAAGGAAACCACCCAATTCTAGGTGTTCGCCCAAGCTCCTTGAAAGCTGTGAGACTAGCAACTCCACATTGCCCAGGACAAAGCTAAGATGGTTGGGGTTTTAGCTGATCACAGCAGCCTATTTAATTGTTCACCAAAACTGGCAGAGCAGAGACCGCACTCCACCAGAAAGGATGGAAATTTGCCATGAGCACCAGTCCTGCTTATGGGTGTTACAGACTTGATGCCTGCAGCTCAGAAGGTCCAAAACCCATAAGAACTTCAGCTCAGAAGGTCCCAAACCCAATAATAATCTTGCTGAATAAAAATGAAGATCTGGCATCCTTCCTCTGAAAGTGGCTAACCAAATACCTAAATACAACTACTTTCTTTTGTTTGGCCTGAATTTAACGCCATAACTTTAAATGGCTATCCTCAAGTTTTGATACAGCAGATGTTGTTGTACTACAGTTTGTATAATGATTTACCATTAGCAATGCTAGTTGGAGCTGATGGGAATTGGAGTCCAACAGCTCCATGCTGGCTACTTAGGTACAGGGCAGGTATGGTCCTTTATCACATAAGTGGCATATAAATTTCTTTGTTCACTTTCTGAATGCCATGCCTAATTATATATGTCTCTCTACCCCCCATCCCATCCCATACCTTTTTTTCTGAACTCAAAAGGTCCACACATTTACTTTCCCTTGCTTGGAATGTGCTCCAAAGCCTAGCTTATTCTGGCCTCCATTTTCTGACCAGTGTCTCAGCAGAGCCAGCCCCACAGGGGCATCTGCTGAGACTCTGACTGGCAAAAGAGCAGTCATTCTTGCCCAAAGCACCCAAGAAGGTCAGAGTTGGTGTGAGAAAATTGTCCATTTGCTCAGGTTAAGGACCTATGCTGAGTGTGATTTTTCTAGGTCCCCAACCCACCCAATAAGCCTAGAAGTCAGCACAGCTAGGCAGAAGGGGTATGTATGTATATATGTATGTATATATGGTCCTCAGTTACCTATACTAAAATGGGACCACAACTCAACAAAAGAGAGCATTGATTTGTACATACAAGGTCCCAGATTTAATCTCTGGCCTCTCAAGGTGTGGCTGGAAAAATCCCCTGTTTGTTTCTTTTTTTAAAATAATATTTATTAAGAGTTTAAAGATTACAAAAAGAAAAAAAAAGAATTAAACAAATCAATATAATACAATACAAAAACAAAAACAAAAACACTACATAGAACATTGAATTAACAAAACAAAACAAGAACAATTAAAAACACTTCCAATATTTTCAAGCTTAGCTTTCATTCACTTGTTTCATTGACTTCCTCACGCCTCCCTTTTTGTATTCCACTTCAATTAACTGTTTCAGCAATTCCTTTCCATCTTCCTCTGTTTTCTGTCCTGTAATTAATCTTAACATATTCTAACCTTGTTTTTTTTCCCTTTTAATACATTAACAATCTATCTGTACCTAGTTCCTTATAACATTTCTGCCAAAGCCATATAACTTCATTCCACCATTTTTCTAAAGCTCATTAATTTTACAATATTTCTGTAAATAATCTTTAATTTTTTTCCAATCTTCTTCCACCGACTCTTCTCCCTGGTCTCAGATTCTGCCAGACATTTCCGCCAATTCCATATAGTCCATCAGCTTCATCTGCCATTCTTCCCGGATGGGGAAATCTTGTGTCTGAAAAGTCCCCTGTTTGAAACTATGGACAACTCCTGCTAAATCAGTGTATGCTGGATGGGCCAATGTTGTTGTTGTTGCTCTTCTTCTTCTAAGATTTTTAGAGTGCTTCACAGCATAAAAAGCCATCAAAATTGTGTACATTATGAAAACAGAATAAAACACAGAAATGCAAACTCTAAATTCCACCCATACAAACCCTTTTTAGAAACTGAAACAATTTCATCAAATATATAATTGATCTTCCATAAAACACTGGGTTTTGCCTCGGGGAAAGCCTTCCTAAACAAAAATGTCCTCAGTAGAGAAAGATCCACTTTCCGCCTCAGTTTACTGCAGTTTCATATGTCCTATAATTATTATGGGACATTTTTCCAATCTCAAATTCCATTCTCCACATTTCCATGGCAACGGGCAATTCAGTAGCATTTTAGTATGAATTTATCTTAATAAACACATTTTGCAGTTTTGACTACCAGTAATATACACATTTATGCAAGCAATTCCCCTAAAGCAGTATATGCATTTTTTTCCAAGCAATTTCCCAAAATATGTGCTATCTGGGGTTGATGGTTTTTTTTTCACTTTTTACCCAGATACATGCATTTTGTTCAGTATAAGACTTCAATGCAAAAATTCAAAGGATAGCTGTGTTTCAGTTCACATATTGGTTCGAGGAATGGGTAGCTCTCATTAAAATGAAAACAAAATCAAATTTCTAGTTCATTCCTAATAATCATACAATTTCGCATAGGCACATCCAACAACCTGTTAACTCGCTAAGTGCCCAAGGGGGTAGCACTCAGGGTTTTCCTTGTGAGGCAACCATGTGTTTGCATAACTGAAGATGCCTTACTGTTTTGCCTTTTGTATTTTATTCTGTGTAAGTTTATCAAGTTTTTTTTAATAAGACACCATTAAGCAGCACATAAAATAAAATAAATCACATTGAGAAGAAACTTTAAATTGTATGTGCCATGGTGTTTTTAGCAATTTAATTAACCCTGACTTAGGAGGGGGAAACTGGGTGGGTTTTTTTAAAAAAAACAACAGCACACACACAGCTTTTCTGTACTTAATTACAGAGGGACCTGAGATTTCTTTAATGCAGACTTATTGCACTCCCCTCAATGCACACACACCATTTGATCATAAGCATTAAATGCAGTACATAGTTTAATTTTTAAAACCTCTTTGGTAATGCAGACTGTAGGCCCATTTTTGTGTTTAATTTTTAAACATCACTTTAGCCCTTGACTTTACTGCTTTATTTTACTTTACTGTAGGGCCTTTCAAGAAGGCTCTTACAATTTTAAGTAGGCAGAATATTTCCCGGCATTCTCATCAACTTGCTATGAACAAGATGCCGAAGGGAAATTACTACTCAAGGGAGCGATTCTGCTTGCAACAATAGGATCTGCATGGAGAGGTGTGATGTGGGCGTACACCCGCGTTGCTTTGTTTTCACATAACGGGGGGGGGGGTATCTGCTTGAAGTGGACAGACTGAAAAGATAATATATGCTAGAGAAAAATATAGTGGAGAACTAGTTCCTTGAAAGTAAAGCAAAAAACCACAAACTAACTTGGAAGCTGTGTCAACCCAACATTTATTGCCTGAATAACAAGATGGTTCCCTGCATTTAATGTACAGCCTTGGCCGTCCTGTAACCATTAGGTCTAGCTGGATTACTTAGTTGCTGTATTTTATGCTCTGGTAACATCCAGAATGGACTACAGCAATGCACTCTATGTGGGGCTGCCTTTGAAGCTGATTTAGAAACTTCAGCCAGTACAAAACATAGCATCTAGGTTGCTGGCTGGGGTTCCATAGCTTGCTGAATCAGGTCACTGACCCATCTAGTGAAGCATCCTGTTTTCACAGTGGTCAACCAGATGCCTGTGGGAAACCTACAAGCACAGGAGCACTCTCCCCGGGTTCCATGGTTTTCAGAAGCTGGTATTCAGAAGAATTTACTCCTTCCAACCATGAACACAGAGCATGGTTATCATGGTTGGTAGCCATTGATAGTCCTTTCCTCCATCAATGTATCCAATCCTTTTTCAAAGCTGCCCAATTTAGTGACAATCACAAATAGATGGAGGATACAGCCATCAATGGCGACTAGCCACAATAACTATGTTCTACTTCCACTGTTGGGGGACGCGGGTGGTGCTGTGGTCTAAACCACTGAGCCTAGGGCTTGCCGATCGGAAGATCGGAGGTTCGAATCCCCATGATGGGCTGACCTCCTGTTGCTTGGTCCCTGCTCCTGCCCACCTAGCAGTTCGAAAGCACGTCAAAGTGCAAGTAGATATATAGGTACCGTTCTGGCAGAAAGGCAGACGGCATTTCCGTGCGCTGCTCTGGTTCACCAGAAGCGGCTTAGTCATGCTGGCCACATGACCTGGAAAAACTGTCTGTGGACAAACGTCAGCTCCCTTGGCCAGTAAAGCGAGATGAGCACCACAACCTCAGAGTCATAGGTGACTGGACTTAACTGTTACCTTTACCTTTTTTTACCTCCACTGTTAGAGGCAGTGTGACTCTGAATGCCAGTTGCTAGAGACTGCAGATGGGGAGAGTGTTGTGATACTCAGGTTCTGCCTGAGGACTTTGCACAGGCATTTGGTTGGCCACTGCGAGATCAGGATGCTGGACTAGATGGTCCTTTGTCATGATCCATCAATTTCTAATCTTCAGTTTGTGGGATGTATTGTTAATCTTCTGATACCTCACAGGGTTTCAATGAGAACACTCTTAAGAGTTTACAGAATATGGTTGCCTGGGTCCCTTCCCACCAAACAAAACTTCTGCAGCAGAGAAAGCTCTTTGACCCAGTCTGTCAGATGCACCAAATTATTACTTACCCAGCAACAAGTGCTGTCAGAAGTTCAGAAATCAGAAATTGTCTTGCTTGATAGAATCTGAAGGTTAACCGGGGTAATGTGTGAAAAAGCAGGGATTGGGAACTTTTCCAATTATTGCCCCATCAACTGAGGCCAGAAAGTTCCTCCTGGGCCAAGAAATCATGTTGTATTTTTTTTTTATGTTTTCCTTCATTGTTCCCAAACCAGCATGACTTGAATGAAGGGGTTGGAGAGGAAGTCAAAAGTTCACATCCAGACTTCCTCCATATGGCACTGACTCACTATGTGAATCTTACTTCTCTGTGTGATGAGAAGGGCTCACTGTCAGGATGAAGCAAGCTGGGGAAGAAGAAGAAGCCTGGGGAAATGGGTTAAGAGCAGCAAAGTACGGATCACAGAACAAGATTGCGCCCTATGCACGCTTCCCTGCTGCCCTACATAGTAAACACAATTCAGGGCTTCAAGAAGACCCAACATTCCCTGCTCACAACTATCATCTTTCCCACAAGCAAATATATTCACTGAAGTGTGCATCTATCTACAGAGCTGCTTTAAGCTACATATGCTGTACGATGCCCACTGTGGGATCCATGGAATGAAGAGCACACACCAAATAATGCAGGTGGTGTTAGATGCATGGCTAACATTCCTTCATTTATTTAAAACTTTAATTCCCACTTTTCTGCTGTTAATATCCAGGGAGGTTTACATAACATTCCTATCACAGAAAATATACTAAAACCAGCAATAATTGAAATCCACAGAGACTTGTGTGGGAAGAGAGAAGGGAGGAAGGATTGTTGTTGTTGTTTTACAAAATATTATAAATAACACAGGAAAGTTTGGAGATATTCTTCCTGATTCTGACTGTTGTGCAAGGGAGGTTGGAATAGGAAATAAGCTCTGGCAGGGATAAGGAACCTATTGAAGCCCACGGGCCACATAGCTCAGTCGGCAGAGCATGAGACTCTTAATCTCAGGGCTGTGGGTTCTAGCCCCACGTTGGGCGAAACATTCCTGCCTGCATCACAGGGGGTTGGACTACATGCTCCTCGTGGTCCCTTCCAACTCTACAATTCTATAATTCTATGATTCCCACAAGGGTAACCATCCAGAGGCGACATGCCTGTAACAGCACTCTCACAGAGGAACAGGATGACTGTTATTCATTCCTCTATATGACAAAGGTAAAACACTGCACTTCAGAGGTTGGAAGGCCATCTGTCATAGATGTTTAGCTGAGATTCCTGCATTGCAGAGGGTTCGACAAGAAGATCCTTGGGGTCCCTTCCATCTCTACAATTCTACGATTCAAGGACAGTGATGAAGTAGGGACAACGCTTAGGAACACAGGAAGCTCCCTTACAACAAGCCAGTTTATTGGTCAGCACTGTCAACACTGACTGCCAGAGGTTATCCAGAGTTTCACACAGCGGACTGTACCTGGAGGTGCTGGGGATTGAACCTAAGTTGTCCTGCATAAAAAGCAGATAATCTGCCACTGAGCCACAGCCTTGCCGCAATCTTAACTTGTTTGCTGATCCCAAGACTGAGCCATCACATCGCTTCTCCCCTCTGCCCCCAGCCTCAGGTTATCATTTCAGTTGGATAACCCCATGGCTGTGGCACAGTGGATCAGTGCGTCTGGCTATTAACCAGAAGGTTGGTGGTTCAAGACCACCCAAGGATGGCTGTGGGCAGGATTCCTGCATTGCAGGGGGTTGGACTAGATGGCTCCCGGGGTCCCTTCCAGCTCTACAATTCTATGAAAGGGCTTCAGCTAGTCTTATTTTAAACAAACAAGCAAACAAACAAACCTTCTGATTGTTGGGTATATTTTTAAAAAATTGCTTTGGATGGAGAAATGCAAAATAAATAAAATAAATTTATTCAAGCTCTATGTTAAACAAATACCAGTGGAGCTTATAACAAAATTACAGACAAGCAATTTGAGTTCTCTCAAGGGCCTTCCATACTTCAAGGAAAACATCTTCCAATTATCATAAAAAGCTATCTCCAATTTTCACAGTTCATCTATAATACGCTGATTGAAAATGTAAAACAGAAGACTCAGGTATCCCCATATAATCTACTGTAACCGTATCCTCATGAGTAACAACAGCCAACTGAAACAGCCAGACTGATACCTTGCTATTTAAATTCAGATTGCTGGGTGTTTATTTTAGAATCCCCAGTGGAGAAAAGAAACTAAATATTTGAGAGGAACAAGTATTTTCTCCTTTGTATTAATTTTCTCTCATTTGAAAGAAAATGAGAAATAAAAGAGTTGCAACAAATTAAACAGCAAATACAGATGCACTAAAACGCTTTTCAAGAATAATCAACAGTCCATCCATTGCACATTCAGGGAGTGAATATAGCATTTTGATTTAGATATGGGGGGAAAACCTCCAATACCCGAATCTTACTTCCAACCCTACAGTCACCAAAAAAGCCATGTTTATTTGCTGTGTATTCATGCAAACACCAGAGATTCAGTCAGCTGCCATGGCGAAGCACACATTTTATGTAGAAGTGTGAAAAAACCTGCTTAAGCATTGGAGGGGATATATATTTTTTTATGTTTCAAACCAGCTCAGTCATCATTGAAGGACCAGATCCTCAACTCCATAGCAACCCTGTGATTACCATTTCCCAAATGTCCAATGGCAGAAGCCCCCCTTTTTTTGCTGAATTAAAACTGGAGGTGCATTTCCACTGCTGCACCCCTACTGGTTTAATTTTATAAAGTGTAGGAGAATGAGTTTCCTTTCCCCATGAGAGTCTACCCCTTGAGTGCCCGTGTGATCATGCCACCTGATGAGAAGGAGACCATGTCCAAAACCATGGTGGGCAACTTCCCCCAAGGGTGGGTAATTCTGTGTGCCTCTGCATCAGTAGTAATGGAATGATCTGATCCTACCTGAGACAGAGATAAGGGCTGAATCATCCAGCCTTAGAAGAGCCTGGTGGGAAGGAAGCATGGCTTGTAAAGAGGCACAATGGGCAGCCTTTGTCAAAGGTGAGTAATTCTGAGTTAATGGGAGCCTTTAGCTCACAACTGGGCAACATGCAGCCCTGACCTATTTTTAGGTGGCCTTCTGAAGCTGCCTTATTCTTTCATCCAATCAAAAGTTTCTTCTTTCCTGTGCAATCCTTCCCTCTTGCCAGATCTTGTTGGCACAGGACACTGTTGATGTTTTGTGCTCTGCATTCTTACAGGCCCAGGCATTGTGCTCTCCATACCCCAACCCATATAAATAAGAGACCAATAAGATCATTTTGGATCAAAACAGGCCACAACTTTATTGAATACAGATGAAAGAGTTTTGGCTTGGGCATGGGGCAATAAAAAATAATTTTGGCCCATCTGCTGGAAGTGATGCATGCTCAATCCATTTAGGGGGGGTCACTAAGACTTACATCAAATAGGGTGACCCCCGCAGGGACCACTGACTGGGGGGAGTGCTTTAGGCCCTGTCCCCACCTGGGTACGTGGACACGACCACTTCCCCCAGATCCCTTTAACAGGATACCACAGCGTTTAGAGGGGCAGTTGGAGACTAAAACCTCCCCTCCATCTAAGACAAAGGATTGCCCCAATGCTCAACCAGTTGTAGCAATTGCTATGAGGTAGGAAAAACCACTGGGTCACTGTCAATTAGCCCAGTGAGCAAATTCCTACCTGGCCCCTTAAAGAATGGTAGCCACAGCAAAGTCATTTACTATCAGCTTAAACCGAGAGTGGACGGGTGGGGAAACCTGACCAAGGAACAAACAGGTAGTGCCCCAGCTGCTGGCTGCTTAAATGGCCAAGAGGCGGAGCCAATGGAAGCCTTCAAGCTCCATGGCTACACCCCCTGGCACGGCTCAAGCCCCAGTCTGCATCCCCATTTGCCAAAGCAGTGTGCAGGCTAGGATCCGGCTCTGATAGGAAGGGTACTGAAGCCATGGCTCCCTCATTGAGGCCCCAGTGGAGCCGCTGCCACACCAAAACGGGTGACCAGACTTATATGGCAGACCCAGACAGTGGGGTTTACAGCTGCTCTGATGGGGACTGGGATTTCTAATCTGAGACACATTGCCCCTGAAGGAATGGGGCACTCAACAGGGAAAAGATGGCCCATTCTAACTTTAGCTCATCACTTGGATGGTACATGAATGTGTACCTGTTCCCATAAGATGATATGGGAACATAAGAATAGCCCTACCAGATTAGCTCAAAGGCCTACTAGTCCAGCATCCTTTTCTCATGGTGACCAACCAGATGGGGTACCTGCAAGCAGGACCTGAGGACAACAGTTCTCTCTTCTCTTGTGATTCCCAGCAATGGGTAATGAGAATCATCCTGCCTCCAAGGACATAGCCATTATGGCTAGGAAGCTACTGTTTGCCTTACCCTCCACGAAATATCTTTTAAAGCCATCATAGCTGGCAGCCATCACTATATCTTGTGGAAGTGAATTCCAGAGTTTGCACACTAATGAAGTGTTTTTTTAAAAAGCAAAAAATGAAAGGTGGGCATTTATTATTTGCTAGTGGCCTCTGCAGGCTGTACATAGCACTGGCCAGGACACAAACTGGTATCATGTAAAAAAAATTAAGTGGAATCACATCACTGTAAACTAAATATTGATGCAAAAGAGGCTTTGTGCTTCAGCAGCTTTGACAGATGCTTCTGAGTACACATCTGCCTTTAATATGTAAATCTATCAAAAAGCAAAAACATCCCTCTTGCAAGAAAGGTAAAGGAGGGGAAATATTATTCCACAGAGCAGAGGAATGGTCTCATTGGCATCTTTCCAAAAGTAGCGAGAATCTTCTGAAACAAGCAACATGAGTGAATGGGGAAAGAGGAGAGATTATTTAAATCAGGGGCAAGAAAGCTGTAGCCCTCCAGATGTTAGTGGACTACAACTCCCATCATCCTGACTCAGCCATGCTAGCTGGGGTTGAGAGTAGTCAAGAGTCTGCTAACATCTGGAGGTCACAGGTTCCCCAGCCCTGACTGAAAGTGAGAGTTGTAACCTCAGGAGTTTGAGCCCCTCGTAATGTATTTTTCAGTTTGTGGCACCACATTCACCTCCCACTTACCCACTCCCTAAAACACAGATATACTATACAAGCCCTGCTGGATTAAACAAACAACCCATCAAACCACAAACACAAGGGTGAATAACCTGCAGCTCTCCAGATGTTATTGGATTCAAGATTTCATCAGCCCCAACCAGCATGGTCCATGGTCAGAAGTGATGGGAGCTTGTAGTCCAAAAACATTAGGAAGTCCTTGGGTTTCCCAGCCCTGATCTACTCCATTTAAACAGATGCTTCTCAACTAAAGGCAACATTCCCCCCCAGGCCCACCTGCAGATTGCATGATTCACTTTCGGGCCCAAGCACGGCAATGATTAGCTGGGACTGAAGGCATCCTATCTGAAGACAGTGCAGTGTAGGTAGGAGAGTCAGATGAGCAGTGAACTGTCAATGGATTCTGGATTCAGCTAACTAGTCCCACATGCAAGGACTTCCACTAGCGCAACAGGACTTTTTCCACCCTCTCTTTCCCTCCACTACACCCCACAATTGGCTCATGTGGGTATCAGAAGAATCCCCCAGAACAGCATGCAGGGGGAGGAGAGGGCAAATTGTTCCATCAGGCAGGCAGAAACTGGATTGATCTGCTTATCACTATGTTGAATTCCTCCTGTTATATATGTGTGTGTGTGCTTGCATGCATGCATGCAGTGGAGGCAAAGAGAAAAAGACAATATCATGAATCAGTCTGGGAATTGTAACTGAGAATTCAGTATATAAATGGTATAGAAACTATGGAGCAGGATAGAAAAGCAGAGCTGGGCTCAGCCTCTGCTAAACAATTAGCAGGAACTAAGAACATGAAATCTGGGAATCAATATTAATCTGAGGCCCTCTAGTTAGTTTCAATTCTTGGAGACCTAACAGAAGTGCCAATGGTACAACTCCGGTTACCAATTATAGCCCAATCCTAAGAGGGCTCTTAAGATGTCTCAAGTGACTTAGGAATGACTTCATCCCTGCAGAACAAGAAAGAGACAGGCTTCATTTCTCTGATGCACAAAGTTGTTGTTTTATTAAAGCAACAACAACTGGACTTCAAAAACTTCATCGGAAGGCTCATCTCCACTTCATAGAGTAAGTGTGGGTTCTGAACCAGAGGTGTTGATTCCTACTGAGTAATGAGGATATTCACTGATAGCATCATCTTTTGCAAAAGTGAAAACATCAGTTAACTCTGCTCCAACGGTATCACCAGCATCAACCCTTAAGAACATTAGAGCCCTCTTAGATCATACAAATGTTTCATCTAGTCAGCATCCTCTTCTCACAGTGGCCAAATAGATGCCCATGGGAAGCTCCAAAGCAGGACCTGAGCACAGCAGGACCCCAAAGTCCTTAAATCTGACAGATGTTTGATTGTACAACTGGCCGTTCTCATCAGCATCTAATGTACCGCACTGTACCTCCTGGATCCCACATCCTGCGTGAAGAACAGGTGTTACTAGTCATTTAAACTGCCTAAAACAATAATAATACCTCTCAGCAGCAAAAGAATCCACATTTCTGTGGTCATCAGCACAAGTGGAGATAGTAATATTGAAAGAGAAGACCTTATAATCTCGATTTTAGCTGTAAAATTATTTGATGGTTTTTTTGGGGGGTCAAATAGAAAAGTTATTTAGGATTCACTGAGAATCTAGTTCAGTGATATTTCAGGAGCCAGATCCATTCAATAAGACCACATTAGATCTGCAAAGCATTATAGAACTGCTAAGATGCTTCCCATACCCCTAAAACTAATTTCACACCCAATGAATCTTGCACTTGATCATGCCCAAACAGAGGGAGCCCACAAAAAAATTCATCAAGTGTGAACTTAGTAAGCACAGCAGAGCAATACTTCAACAAACACCACCTTTTGTCCTGCATTTCTGAAGAATGAGTTCAACCACACCATGTACCACTACCATACCCCAAGATGCTCCTGAAATCATCCCCAGGCAAATTTCTCTGTGAATTTTGGCATTCTGCGTTACTTGCTCTTGCTGAATCAATGCCATGGAAAATCTCCATTATTCCATTAACACACCCACACCCACCCACACACACCATGTATTTTGTGTGCATCATTGCATGCACAGTTTAGAACACATATCAGTTTCTTTGGGAGCAATCCTATGCACAAGGAGCCAATGTTAGTTAAGCATTTTTAGAGTCCATTCTTCATCAGTCTCCACTAAATGCACCTCTTCACCCTAGCTTTGACATCTGAGGTGTATATTTTTAGGATCCACCCAATTGTTTGTGACTGTAAGTCATTTTGAACTGTTTTTAAGGTTGAGTTTTAAATTGTTGTAACCCACCCTGGGATATTGGAATGAAGAGCAGGTTTTGAAAAATTAATAATGAAATAATAATGAATAATATTTATTATTAGAAATTGCATTCGAAAATTATCAGTAATCCCTCCAGTCACTTGCATTCTTCCCAGTCTTCCTGGGTGCCTGCACTTCCTGAAAAGCCCATGTTATCCTCAACTGGACTTAAGTGAAGGAAACTGGGGAGACTGCCTACCATGCCCCTGACTGATAAAAGGAAGGATTTCCCTTAAAAGCAAAATCTGCAAGCATACGCATTGCAGATATTCAGCAACCAACCTCTCTGGCTTACTGCACCTCAGTTAAAGCCCAGGTGAACATATCATGAGGTAACTCCTCCCCTGGGGCTTTTTCAGATCAGAAAACACAGGCAGCCAGGGAGGCTGCAGACCATCAGACAAATGTTTAATGTAAACACAAATCACCGCCATCGCCCTTGGCCACCTCACACCTAATGTTAATCTTGCACATGCCAGAAATATAAGGGTATTCTAAAACAAATTCTTAAGTGCCCTGTGAATGAGAAAGAAAAACAGAAGCTTATTTAATGGGGGAGGGGGAAGAACCCTCAAAAGAATTTTGAGGGCAGATTTTAGCATAACATTAGGTGATATGGAACCAATCCACAGTTTCTTTGATTTCTTCCACAGTCAGATTGTATTCCACTCCCATAATAAATGGCCAGTCTGATTCATACATACAACTAAATTAATGTATCGCATAGGCAAAGCTAAACCACAAAGCTAGCAGAGTCCCTGGGACTTATTTCTCTTTGCCCCATGCCCATGAGCATTAATTCAATAGCTCTTTTTAAAAAAATGGAACGTAACTTGCATAATCAGATAAATTATTAGAGGACCTATAAATCATTACCACCTAATATGACTGCAGGCAGAGTCAATGCAATTTGCAGATAAATATGAGAAATGACTGCTACTTTTTACTGAATTAAAACTGGCAAAAATTCTCAAATGACAAATGATTAAGGGAACATTCCATTTATTTGTGAAGTAAAAGGGGAGGGAAAGCAGGCAAAAGGCAGGAATAAATCTCCCTTTTTCAAAAGTTTGTTTGCGATTTGTCGCCAAAGCTAAATATTAATCACAAAATGAAAACCCCCCAATATTAATTACAGGTCAGGTAGAATCAGAAACTTGAAAATGCACTATAAGTCTTAAGAGATTGTTAATAACCTTTCCTGAAATGAAATGCTAGCTAGCAATAAAAAAGGTAGAAAATGATGCCACTGGAAACTAAAAATAAAAAATATTGCCTCTGAGAAATGGAAGTGCATGCAAACTCTGGTCTACATCAGCACCCTGAAAAACAGCACTATTACACTCTTTATTATATCCTTGTCATCTCAGGGCTAGCTAGGAGAAACTCGGCATCTAAGACTTCATTGTTCAACCTGTTCCTATCAACAAACACAATGGCACTCAAAGTAACTTGTAACAAACAGTAGTTTTTATGGCCGTCAGATACAGCCGTGGGGCATGGACTTAACTTCACAGTGGGCCCCAGTGCATCCTTCTCTCCCTTCTTAAGACTAAGAGTATGTAGCATAACAAGCAATGGCCAATCCTAGGGCTGTGTGTGCATTCAATTCAGCTAAAGCTCAAATGAATTCAGGCTGAGTTCGGGGGAATCCAGGTATCATTCGAATCAGGCTGAGATAGCTGAGGTCACCACAGGTTGGGGTCTGCAACCCAGTGCAATCTAGGGTTGTCAGGGGGTGAGGCATTGGAAGGAGAGGCAGACATGTGGGCAAGAAGGAGAAACATTCAGTGGGTAATCAGAGAATTTTATCCTGTGAAGTGCTGGTTGCTACAGCTTCCAGATCAGCTTCTGTAGATGCAAAGAGCAACATCCTGCAGGTCCGGAAGGGGGAAAGGAAATGTAGTCTCTCCTCCTTCCCCTGCTGCCCTCCCAATCATATGCTAAAAATATGATTTTAAAAACCTTTTGCCCACCCCATATACTTTGGGGGTGGTTCCAGGTTGGGGCAGGGAGTCCCTAGTCTGACCCATGGCTGAGAATCTGATCTGGGGGGGGGGGTATTGGGGCCACAAGGCAGAGTGAGGGTGCCATGCACAGCCTTAGGCAATACAGTGTGGTACCTCTTCAATCGGGGAGATGTTCCCTGACTTGGGCCTGCTGGAAGTGCAACAGCAGGGATTATTCATTCTGTAACTCAAGGGCTAATTCTGTTATTGGCAACTCAGCTAACAAAGAGGTGGTGTAGAGGTACTGCTTAGCAACCAGGTAGAGTGGCATGATGTCTACGACATCAGAGCATGTGCTCTGTCGGTTGTGTAGGTCTCAGGGAGTTTTCCTTTTTGTGTTTGGTTGAGTGTCTCCTTGCTATTTACAAGGCCAGATGTAGAACCATAGAATTGTAGAGTTGGAAGGGACCATGAGGGTCATCTAGTCCAACCCCCTGCAATGCAGGAATCTTATGCCCAATGTGGGGCTCAAACCCATGACCCTGAGATTAAGAGATTAACCTCTTCCTCCTCAAATTACACAGCATTTTTTGCTCAGTTTCCGCAGTAAAGAGTTATCAGGATTTCTTTTCTCTCTGAACTTGGTCTGCATTATTTAAGAGACTTAGCTAACAGCATGTTTTATACTATGCTGTGGATTTAAAATGTTTGATAAGCAGTTCTGGATATTTTGTAGAAACACTTTGTAAAAAGAAAAGATAAACTAATATACCGTATTTTTCGCCCTATAGGACGCACCGGCCCATAGGACGCACCTAGTTTTTTGGGGGGGAAATCAAGGGGAAAAATTTTTTTCCCGCCCAGGTTTGCGCAGCCATCCCCAAGCTAGAAGAGGGAGACGGAGCACTCCGTCTCCCTCTTCTACCTTCAGGGACAGCTTCACTAGCCTCCGTGGGGCAGCAGCTTGCCCTGCTGTCCCCGAGCTGGTGGGGCTGGTGATGGGGAGAAGCAAGCTTGCTTCTCCCCCCCCCCCGCTAGCCTCCAGACAGGGTCCGGGAATAGCAGGGTGGCAGCGCTCCCCCCGAGCTTGTGGGGCTGGTGGGGGGGAGAAGCAAGCTTGCTTCTCCCCCCCCGCCAGCCCCCAGATCAGGTCAGGGAATAGCGGGGTGGCGGCGCTCTGCCTCCCCGCTATCCCCCAAGCTTGTGGGGCTGGTTGGGGGGAGAAGCAAGTTTGCTTCTCTCCCCCCCCCCCCAGCCTCCAGACCAGGTCAGGGAATAGCGGGGTGGCGGCGCTGCGCCTCCCCGCTGTCCCCCGAGCTTGTGGGCTGCAGGCTGCTGCCCGAGCCCACGGGACCTCCCGCCAGGCTTGCAAGGCTTGTGGATAGCTTTCTGAAGCCTGGAGAGCGAGAGGGGTCGGTGCGCACCGACCCCTCTCGCTCTCCCGGCTTCAGCGAAAGCCTGCATTCGCCCCATAGGACGCACACGCATTTCCCCTTCATTTTTGGAGGGGAAAAAGTGCGTCCTATAGGGCGAAAAATACGGTACTAGATAAATTGTCATAACCTCTTTCCTGGAAAAAGGTGACTGTCACTTAAGCCCCCCCCCCCACCAGTGCATGTGTGAAATTAAAAAGCAGAAACAGCTCACCAGATGGGGCAGCATAATCACAATAACTTTCCAACAGGTAGGTTGCTGTTGCTTACTGTGAAGGAGAAGGGAGGGGAGGCAAGGATGACAGGTAAGGTAAAGGTAAAGGGACCCCTGACCATTAGGTCCAGTCGTGACCGACTCTGGGGTTGCAGCGCTCATCTCGCTTTATTGGCCGAGGGAGCCGGCGTACAGCTTCCGGGTCATGTGGCCAGCATGATTAAGCCGCTTCTGGAGAACCAGAGCAGCTCACGGAAACGCTGTTTACCTTCCCGCTGGAGTGGTACCTATTTATCTACTTGCACTTTGACATGCTTTCGAACTGCTAGGTTGGCAGGAGCAGGGACCGAGCAACGGGAGCTCACCCTGTTGCGGGGATTCGAACCGCCGACCTTCTGATCGGCAAGTCCTAGGCTCTGTGGTTTAACCCACAGCGCAGGTAGCATGGTGCAAATACACTAGCAGGAGCAAGGGATTGGCTCCATGCCTCCACCCGTGTGTTTGCACCATGCTAACCTCTCCACCATCGCACCTCTGCCCACCTTATCTGCCAGGAATGAGTGTAGTGGCACTGCCCCACCAGGCATGCTACTTCCCGTGAAAATGTAGAAGCTGCACCAAACCAAAAGCAATAAGATGGCTCTTTTGTGCTAAACAGGAAGGCAAAAACTAAACCACGCTCCTGCCTTGTAAACAAAAAACAAAAAACCTGCAGACTCACGTAGCACAGCCATCCACCACCATGCATGGAGAATGAGATGACACAAAATCTTATAGCTGGTCCTATGCAGATGAGACACCAGGAGAAACTTGCATTAAAATAAAACTCATGTCTTATATCTCCAGTTCAGCTGTATGCTGACCACAAGGCCTGCAGGAGCCAGAGACAAAGAAACCAAAAGGAGCAGAAGGACTGAAAATGAGATGACCCTATCAGCAACCTCAGTCCAGTGGCAGAACTTTGCAAGGTGCAGTTACAGGGATGTGTCCCTGGCACCTCCTATTTATTTATTTTTCATTTATTTATTATTTAAAAGGATCAGGGAGCAGAGAGTGGGAAAGACTTCTGCCTGAGAACCTGGAGTACAGCTGCCTGTCTGCCAACTCATAGGGAAGAGAAGGAACCACTATGTTTTCATATGAAGCTGCCTAATTTGAAGTTCCTCAAAGAACACAAGAAAACAGAAATACAATGAGCCTTCCAAATTTGCCCTTCTCCAAATTTTCTGATACAAGCTCTCAAACAAATTATTACAAAAATGCATTCATTAGGGGAGAAAGTGTGCATTAATAATGAGAAACAGAAACAGAAGCTGACAGATTCATTCATCCATGTGTCTTTTTATTTGTTTGCTCAACAAAATTTTATAGACTGCATCATCCCCACCCCCAAATTAATGTATAGTTGAACCTCATGTTACGTACCGTCCTCATTGTGAACACTGCAGATTACGAGCTCCACTAACCCAGAAATAGATGCCCCTTGTTGTGAACTTTGCTCCGGGGTGCGAGCAGAAGTTGTGCAGCAGCAGCGGGAGGCACCATTAGCGAAAGCGCGCCTCGGGTTATGAACGGTTTCGGCTTAAGAATAGACCTCCAGAACGGATTAAGTTTGTAACCGGAGGTACCACTGTAAGTGGTTTGCATAACCGCAGAAGGTCACCTGTAATTGCCTAGACTAGACATCCTGTCTATTGTGCATTCATGATCATTTGTGCTCATGCTGGTATCAGGGTGGTGGTTATACCTTATCCCACTATTGAAACAGTCTGCACAGGCAAAAGATTTGGGGTGGACATATTGCTTCATTTATGAACGGTGGATGTCCCATAACGCCCTATTGAAATAATAGAATTGTAGATTTGGAAAGGATCATAGGAGTCATCTAGTCCAACGCCCTGCAATGCAGGAATAATAAATCCTGTAATGTTTGTGTTTGTGTTTGTGTGTGTGTGTAGTTCTGATTTATTTACTTTTCTTGCACAGCAGCAGTAGGGTCCACCTACGAATGACAATAATGCAGTAGCACTGGTGAAGCATCACAGAACAACTAATAAAGTGGAATAATGTGGACCCAACAGTAATGCACTATTAATGGCATCAATGACATGTTGCAAAATACACTTGCCAAAAAAGGTCGGGAGGCTTCTTCTGTGCTGGATGCTTCGTTCTGAGAAACACCTCTCCTCGCATGGAGATTAATAGTGAGTATGCTTTTTCTGTATGCGAAGGGCTGCATGGAAATTCTCTATTGCTGCTGCAAATACATTGTAGCTGCTTAAGAAGGCCGATAAATAATATTTATGTGTGGCTACATGGCACTGTGCTGCAACATCCTCTCTTGGTGGTGCAGGTCACCTAGTCCTTCCTCTCACTTCGTTTGCTGTTTGCAGTAAACATGCCATCTCCCTTAGAGAAATGTCCTCCAAGTCAGGAATTAACAAGTGGCTGCCCTATCGCTGCCATACCCTTTCTTGCCTGAAAGGAAGATGGGAACTAGATATAGCAGGATGTGTGTGGTTGCTGCCAAAGAAAGAAGCTGGTATCAGAGAGAAGGGAAGCAAATACCTCGTGCCCCATTGCTGGATCCGTTGATGACTGGTGTCCATTGGGACTGGTATGGCGAAAGGCAGAGAAACCATAAATACGTGGTGCCAAAGCCAATGACAGGCAGAGCCAGCTGATGGTACTTTGGTTCCCATCCTCCTCCCTGCTGAGTTCGACAAGGGCAACACCTTAGTCTCTGTTGGTTTTTGTATTTTAGTTAAAATGGGAAAATAGATATTAGGTATAATAAAGAGCGAGAATTCCCTAGATGCCTAGATACAGGTTTTGGGCAAGTAGTCTTTGGTGAGGGTGCCCCATCAGAGATTTACAATCACAAAACATACAGCAAATGTGGGGAAAATAGGCTATCAACCATTTAAAATATCCCCGTCTAAGTTGCTTCCCACTTTTCTTTGCATAGAGAGCCACCACCCCTTTGCTAAGTTAAAAATGGTTTACTTACACACTCTTCAAAGATCAGATTTATGTGCTTTTCCATACAGCAGCAATAAAAGAACGGCAGCGTAACTTAGGTTCCATGATGTTTCTGAATCATTTGTATAGAAACACAAAGATGGCTTGCTAAAGCCACATGATCTAAGCTTGGAGCATCTAAGTTTAGACATCCTTACTGGCAGGGTTTACATGATTAGGTAACCCTTCCTCCAACAGTAAGGTGGTGTGATCTAGCTAAGCTTAGCAGGACAGCATACTCTATGGTATTAACCCCTCCATGCATTAATTGGAGTAAAGATGTTGGTTATATGAGGCTGGATAGAGCCCACAGTCTCAACTCCTTTGTCTCAACTAAGGTGGAAGGAGTTGACAGAAAGTGCCACTCCTTCGGTTGGTTGCAAGTAGCGAAGTAGGCAGGTGGATTGGATGAGGGCAGACTGATGTTGGTTAAACAATGCCCCTATTCACCCTAATGCAACAGCCTCCACTGGCTGGATTTTGTGTTCATTTGAAGGAGAAACACTTGTCATATGCACAGAGTTCCCACTTATATGGATGGCATTACCTAGACAGGTTCCGTTCATTTGGTGATAGACTTGGGGTGGGAAAGATTAATTTTCCAGTTACAGGCATTCAGCTCTTCCCCTATAGTCTTATCTCCTGGGGAGGAATCCAGATGACCATTTCTGCAGCTTCTACTTAAATACTGCCAGTCAAGGAGAATACACAAACTTCCAAGACAGTCCACTCCACTGTCAAACAGTTCCTACAGTTATCTAAGAACTAGAGGCAAATATAATCAACGTACCAATCAACTAAAACCCATGCAGTTCTACTATGTACATGAGTGTCTGCATATGTTTGTTTATATGAATATAATTTATGCCAAGAAATGGAAGAATTTAGGAATAAATTGGGTAACTCTTTGCAACAGAAAGCTCAGTCTCCAAACTCAAGTAATTATTTGGGCTAACCAATTTATCCTACTCACTCTTTATATCATTTGGAATCAGATGATGGGCATTGCTTAGGCATTCTGCATACCTGCTCATTTTTAGACCTTATGAGATTGTTTTATATTCCCATAGAGTCTCCACCCCCTGATAAATGGATGGCTCTGCTGGCTTTTCTGCACAACAGCCTTGATAACTTGACTTAATTAATTTGTTTAATTTATTGATCCAGAACATAGGAAGAGAGCATTCTCTCTTAAACAGACTCTTCATCATGTTGACTTTCGAACTAAATGTCTCTTTAAAAAAACACACACACACATTTGAAATTTACTTACAGTCCAATGCCTATCTAAGACAACACATGCAAATCAAGATTAAATACAAATTGGTGCCTTGATTTTGCAACCAAGAGGTCAAGTCCTAACGTATTTTCTTGCTGTCTGTTGCACTCAAGGCTTATCCACACTTATCTTTTGCCCTTCTCTTTCCAGGTACAGCTCTGCACTTTAAAGCTTGGTATTATTATTATTATTATTATTATTATTATTATTATTATTATTATTATTATTATTGCTCTGGAGCTTTCCCCACAAAAATCTGTTCTTTAAAGCTGCATCGGGTTTTCTGTGGTTTGCCTTTTGCTCCAATACAGCTTTAAAGAGCAGTTTTTTTGTGGGAAAAGCTCCAGAGTGGGTGGGGAAGGCACTTAGGCATGGACCTTGAAAGTGCTGACTATACCTTGAAAGCACAGAGGAAAGGTATGTGTGGATAAGTCCTTAGTGTGTCATTTGAAATAAATATGCTCAGACCTACAGCTAAAAGAAGATGTGTAGAAATATAGGACAATCAAGGTTCTTTTTTCTAGTTTCATAGGCTGCGGGGTTCCCCCCCCCCCCGAAAAAAATGATCCCAGAATGCACTTCCCTCAGAAGACCCAACACAGAGCCGAAAGAAGATATTGTCAGGCTCAAATTTCTCCCTCATCTCTATAAGTGAAATCAGGCAGGGAACACTCAAAGGAAGGGTCTTTTAGTGGTGGCACCCTGCTTATGAATTGCGTTCCCCAGATAGGTTCACTTTGCACCTATGCTATAGTCTTTGAGGCACCAGATATTTCATTCTCTCAGGCCTTTTTCTTTCTTTCTTTTTTTACAATTGATTCATTTACTCTAGTGCTTTCATAACTTTGCACTAACTTATTCCCCCCTGGTTTTATACTAGTTTTAAATTGTTTTCAGCAGTTGTCATCGTTGCTGGTTTTAGCTGTTTTGATTTATTTATATTTGGTTTTAATATTTCATTACACCTTAAAATTTTAATTGTATTTTTAATGGTATGTAAACCACCAGGGAACTCAGGGTGATATAAAAATGTAATAAATAAAGGAAGATAGCTGAATTTAATGGCAGGCAACCAACTAAGGTGCCAAGTTCAAGAATGCCCATTATGGACTACTTACTCAAATATCCTCTTTGTTATTGAATTACTCAGTCTTGCTGGCCTTTTGAGCTTCCTACTCTAAGTGCTTAAATTCTAGCTGTTCTCGCTTTGCCTAGAAAAACCTGGCAAAGCAAGAAAAGGCCACAGCAAGAAAGCTTAAGCTCATAGCTGTTAGCCTCAACGGGATCACCTCTCACCAGCCTCACATAACTGCATGAGAACCCTGGGTATGTACATGTTTCCCTTTTGGCCTAATTCAGAACAAATCATCTAAGAACACACCCTTAAAGCACTACCACTGCTGGCCAGTCCATTAAGAGCTATTAGCATGTTTTCAGAACAGGAATTTGCTACCAGAGGGATATACAGAAATTCAATTTATCTACTCACATCAGTTCCTAGTTAGTCACAAAATTATTTTCTCATCATTACAGTGGTGCCTCGCAAGACGAAAAGAATCCGTTCTGCAATTCTCTTCGTCTAGTGGTTTTTTTGTCTTGCGAAGCAAGCCCATTGACGGCTTAGCGGATTAACGCTATTAGCGGCTTAGCGGCTTTTAGTGGCTTTTAGCGGCTTAGCGGCTTAGCAGATCAGCTGATAAGCGGCTTAGCGGCTTAGAAAAAGGGGGGGAAGGAAAAAAACAATGCAGGAACTCGCAAGACATTTTCGTCTTGCAAAGCAAGCCCATAGGGAAATTCGTTTTGTGAAGCGCCTCCAAAACGGAAAACCCTTTCGTCTAGCGGGTTTTCCGTCTTGCGAGGCGTTCGTCTTGCGGGGCACCACTGTATCATGTTATGGAGAAACCACTCCAGGTATATTCTGACCTATGAAAGGACTCTTCAGTCAGGTCCCACTGTTCAGTCCTGGGTGAGCTCTGAAGAGATCCATTAAATAATAATAATAACAACAACAACAATAACAACAACAACAATGGCAGGAGAAAGAAACTATGCCAGCCCACATTAAGCATGAGCCATCAATCCTAATTTATAATATGTATTAACACAGGCAGTCCATACTGTATATCCAAACAGATTTTCAAACCCAGGTTAAACAATTCTGAGATATGCATTCAAATGCAGAAAGGACAGTAAGATCTTGAGACCATTGAGTAATGGATGGAATGGACTTATAAAGGAAACCTAGGAAGCTAAGAAGGGACACGGGTGGTGCTGTGGGTTAAACCACAGAGCCTAGAACTTGCCGATCAGAGAGTCGATGGTTCGAATCCCCATGATGGGGTGAGCTCCCATTGCTTGGTCCCTGCTCCTTCCAACCTAGCAGTTTGAAAGCATGCAGTGCAAGTAGATAAATAGGTACCGCTCCAGTAAACGGCGTTTCCGTGCACTGCTCTGGTTCGCCAGAAGCAGCTTAGTCATGCTGGCCACATGACCCGGAAGCTGTACGCCGGCTCCCTCAGCCAATAAAGCGAGATGAGCGCTGCAACCCCAGAGTCGGCCACAACTGGACCTAATGGTCAGGGGTCCCTTTACCTTTACCTTAAGAAGCTGCCTTGAACTTAGACCATTAGATCATTAATCCATCTAGATACAGTCATACCTCATGTTACGTCCGCTTCATCTTACATTCTTTCAGGTTACGTCCCGTGGCGACCCAGAAGTACCAAAAAGGGTTACTTCTGGGTTTCGCCACTCGTGCATGCGTAGAAGCACAAAATGACGTCACACGCACATGCAGAAGTGGCAAATCACAACCCGAGCGTGTGCAGACACGCCGCTGCGGGTTGCGCTCTTTTCATGTTGCGAATGGGCCTCCGGAACGGATCCCATTGGCAACCAGAAGTACCACTGTATTATCCATACTGACTACCAGCAGCTCTTCAGCATTTCAGACAGGGAACATTCCCAGTCCTACCTGGAGATGTCAAGAACTGAACCTGGAACCTTCTGCATGCAGAGCAGAATATCTAATACTGAGCTATGGCCCTTCCATATGACCAAAGGAACACATGTGAAATTGACATAGGTCAGAAATAGACCAGTCATTTCACCATTACTACCATGTCTATGCAACACTGTGTATATCCCACATTGGCCATGTTCACAACATATAACTGGGTAAAATAAGCAGCAGTTACTTCATCTTACACTCGCAGAAAGGTTACGATCTAGCACAGCAATCCAATCCAGATGGCGAGAAGGCAAAAACATCCTATTTTTATCCCCTCCTCCGAGTCTGTCTGCACTGAACAGACAACCGAGGCAAACACATTGCAAGTGATTAATTCCATCAGTGAATAGTAACCAACTGTTAATCTTTAGAGACATCCTGTATTCGGGGCTAAAGGTCATTTTATATCAAAGAGAGAGCGAGAAAAAAGAAAATGCAACACCAAGAAGAAAAAGAAAACACCAAGGAAAATTTCACACCAAGGAAAACAACTTTGCATACAAGTTTGCAACTTGTTTTTCTTGCAAATTTTACATTTCTTCTACATTTCAGAGATTGTCAAAGCATTTGGCATATTTCTGGTAGAGCTGAGCCAACACTTTTGGTATTTTTTCCCCACTAGCTGTAAGGGGTGGGTGAGTCTGTCAATTTCACATTCTCTGCATTTCTCATTTTTCCAGTCTTAAATTCAGTTCTCCACATGTCCACATCAGACATGTATATTTTTGTAAAGTCCTCGTGAAAACTCAACAGCACTTTAGTGCAAATTTCTCATAGCAGGCACATTTTTCTATGCTATTTTGCCTAATAAACACATTTTTACAAAGCACTTTTCACTAATATAATGCATTGTTGTATGTCATTTTCACTGATACGTGCAGTTTTACTCTGATTTGGGCATTTTTGTACATATTAGCTGGAAAATTTTGCATCACAAATTTCAATGAAGTACACATTTTGAACAATGTTCAGATTCATATTGTTCAGGAAAGTGTGGATTAGATAGGCTCACTTTTAAATGAGAACTGAATCAATTTTCTCCTTCTTTCTGACTCTGGGTGGTCCAGAGTGCCCAAGAGAGGGAAATTCGCTTTAGCATAAATTTCTATACTTCCCGAGGTACCAAAATACTTGGTACCAAAGGTACCAAAATACTATCTTGGCTCCACCCAAGCCCAGCCTTCTGTTGAGATGACTCCACAGCTTCTGTCACTAAACCAGCCTGTTAAGAGGTGGCTGTTACTTAATTACCCAAGAGCTCAGAGCCCAGCCAGGGCAGCATTGATCTCTTCTATTTAATTATTCAAATAAAACCTTAACCCACCTTTACACATTGATTATGTGCTCCTAAGGCAGTGTACTGTAATTCCCAATAAATTAGCAGCATTATAAAGTGTTCTGTTTTTCAGGCGGTGAGTTGTAATTTGGAGATACTTAGATTGAGATGCTGAAACTTACCTGCTGTCTGACAGGCTGATCCCTCAAGCAGCCATCTTTATTCAGCACACATGTAGAACACAGCATTATTTCCCTAATAAAATTTGATTATTATTTAATGAATTAATATACAGCTCAGATGGCTTCTAAGCGGTTTAGAAAACCTAAAAGCCTGCTGTACAACAGTTGGTAAAATACACTTTTTTATAAATAAAAAAGTACACAATAAAACAATCTCATGTCAAAAAAAAAAACATTAAAATATAAACCACCATAATTAAAATACCCAATATTATTATTATTATTATTAAGGCAATCCTGATAAAGCAGTGTGACAGTTAGAACAGCAATTACAACAGGAGATTCAGGTCAAGAGGGAAAATGCCCTGGTATCTTTCAAACAAAATACATGTGTGCCATTTGCTAATGTTTTGTGCTAGACACAGAAAGGTGAAGATCACTTCAAAGAAAACTGCAAGAAAAGTATGATTGGGTAGAAACTCGTGCCGGGCGGGGGGGAGGGAGAGAGACAAAGGGGGGGATGGGTCTATCTCCTAGAAGTAAAAGGGAAAATGCTTCCTTTGAAAAAGAGGGATTAGTGTAAACTACTGCCTCATGTTCTGGAAATCCCTGGCTTTTCAGAGCTGCATTGACTCCCGCAATTTGAAGTCACTGGAACTTACTGACAAGTACAGGATAAGGTTCCTTGCACCACAGCTTCGCTCCCCATTGCCGATATCATTTCCCCCCCATCTTGTATTTGTGAAAATCCAGACAACTTTCCTCTCAAGCTGTCGCATTCCTGCCTTTTCCTTGGGGTCATTCGGTTTTGTTTCCAAGCAGCAGTTTTGTAATGAAATCTTTTTTTAAAGCTGCCAACACAATTGTAGTAGAAGCCTTTCAGATGCGAAGCACCGAAATGCTAGCTAGCGTCTCACCTGCCTGAAGAATGTCAGGAATGTAGTTGTTTATGTGAGGATGTTTATCTCACCTCTCAGCCAAAGCAGGCCCCAGGGGTGGCTTGCAATAATTAAAACGCAACAATAAGATACAGGACACAAAGTACAAGACACAACAAAGCAGAAAGCAGAGAGCTAACACAACAAAGTAGAAAGAAAGAAATCTAGAGAACTTAAGCCAAAATCGGCTAAAATAAAATAATTAAGAGAGCTGGCCACAAAAAAGAGGCCTGGGACTCTCAGGGGGAGTAGCTCACAATGTGGGGAGCCAGTGTGGTGTTACGGTACCAGTAGACAGCCATTGTGCTGCAGCAGTTAGAGTGGTGGGCTAAGGACCTGGAAGGGCCGGGTTTAAATCACCACTAAGCCATGAAGCTGATCTTAGGCCAGTTACTGTCTCTTAGCCTAACCTACATCACTGGGTTGTTGTGATGATTTAATAGGCTTGAGACTCTCCTGGCCACATAGCCTGCTTTTCACTCTCTCACAGACACTCTTTATGGCTCCACTTTTGCACCCTCCTCAAATGTTTCTGGAGGGCTGCCATGCCATATGTCCCAAAAAGTCTATAAAACCATGTATGGCAACTGTTTCCAGAAGTGTTCTAATTTTGCAACCCTACCAAAATGTCTGGGTTGTTTTGTCCCCACTGGTAGTTTGGCAACATACACTCTGTCATTTCTCCAAGCAGATCTTCGCAAAAGGGATGGGGACTGAGCGCCCTCTGAGCCGGTGGGAGGACATAGGGAGGATTGTGGGCTCTGCAAAGCTGTTTATGTTGGCAGAGCCTCCTGCATGCCCCATGGCCACTCTCTCCAGTGTTGGATGGCTGGTGGTGGTCTCCCTCCCTTTCAGGGGAGGGGGAAGAGAAAGGAAGAAGGCAGCAGGAGATGCAGCCCCTCTTTGCATGTCTTCTCTCCAGCAAGGAGCATTGTTTGGAAGGGTTAATGGAGCTGTGTCTTTTCCCTTTACCTGAGCTTCCCCAGAAGGAGGATGAGGAAGGTAGCAGGTGGTTCTGTTTGGAATGTGCCTTTAAACTCTGATATTGCCTCTTCCTTGGCTGGATGGAGGATAGAGAGGTTTACGTGTGTGTGCAGAAACCAGCCTACTGTACAAAAATCAAATCCACATTTGTTGCTCCACCCATTTCTGCCTCTGTCCCCGCCTCCTACTGGCAGTGTGGCCCATGGAAGGTTGTCAAGAAGGAAATGTGGCCCTCAAGAAATCAAACGTGGTTCCCCATCACTGACTGCAGGTTTTCAGTCTCTTAAGAGACTGAATGCTTATATGGCCCCCTTCCAAAAGCAAAGAAAAAGCAGCTCAGTTGCAGAGCACCAACTTTAAACACAGGAGCCCCCCCCCCCCAAAAAAAGGGCCAGGGTTGCGAAAAACAATGTGGTTTAAGTAAAGGTTGAAGGAAACAGGTGAAGACCAGGGGTGGGGTGAGGGGGACGTGATAGCACTCTTCAAATATCTGAAGGGCTGTCATACAGAATAGGCCAGAATCTTGTTCTCTGCCCCTGCCCAGAGGGAAGGAATAGGTCAGGGTTGCCATATTTCAAACAGTGAAAATTCGGACAGAAAAATTGTTCAGCTTTTTTTTGACAAAGTTGTTGAGCTTCTTGAGCAAATATACATGGAAAACCTAGAAGAGGTGCAATATGCTTCTGATATATTTTAGTTGAGCATTAGGAGACATCTATTGATGCTAAGAATAGTTTAATAATAGAACTCATTAGCTGGTGTGGGCCAGGGTGAGCTCTCCCTAGCTGAAGATCTTTAAGCACCATGCTATAGCTCTGTGTTCCCCAGTTCAAGCAGGAGGTTGGACTAGGCTGTGAGAAACAGGTGGCTGAGGAGAGCAGGCATATGCTAATAATTATGGACAGGTTGCCATGATCTGTAGAATGCCACAGATGTGGGCAGACTTTAGTCTACCAAGTGTTGCGAAACTAGAGCTCCAATCATTCCTGGTCATTGGCCATGCTTGCTGGGGCTGCAGTTCAGCAAACACCAGGCGAAACACAAGGATGCCATTTAGTCATTGCTGTTGCTAGACCTCAGGGAGTCATAAACTGGTCTTCACCCAGACAGCTGCCGGAGATCCATGCTCACTTTCTGCTTGCCCCCTAACTAGATAACATCATAATTATTTATTTATTTATTTATTTATTTATTTATTTATACACCACCCATCTGGCTGGGTTTCCCCAGCCACTCTGGGCGGCTTTCAACAGAATATTAAAATACAATAATCTATTAAACATTAAAAGCTTCCCTAAACAGGGCTGCCTTCAGATGTCTTCTAAAAGTCTGGTAGTTGTTCATGTCTTTGACATTTGGTGGGAGGGCGGGTGCCACTACCGAGAAGGCCCTCTGCCTGGTTCCCTGTAACTTCAGTTCTCGCAGTGAGGGAACCACCAGAAGGCCCTCAGAGCTGGACCTTGTGTCTGGACTGAACGATGGGGGTGGAGACGCTCCTTCAGGTATACTGGACCGAGGCCATTTAGGGCTTTAAAGGTCAGCACATATGCTCCAACATTCATATTCTCCAACATTCATCAGATGAAACAGGGGCAAATCTCAGTCCCCCTGCCCAACTGAGCCTCCTCAACTCCCCATTTTTGTCACCCACCCCCACTAGAGCATTTCCTATCAGAAGAAGGGCGAGTGCCGCCACCACTATACCAATGGGACACAGCACACAAGCCCTCCACCATCCTGAGAAAACCCCTTAATCCTGAATTTATTTTATTTCATTCTTTGGTAAATTTGAAAACAGAAAAGCACACACTGATAAAGGAAATTTTAGAAAGGGGCAAAATCAGACACAGACGTACAAAGCATATACTTTTCTTACTAAAAAAAATTTAAATAAGTCTCCTTGCACTCGACTCCACTCCCCCTTCCTTCCCTCCCAGAGTGGCCCTGCCCTCTGCCTGCGCCTCAGAGCTAGCAGGCCTCTGCAGCTCCTCACCTGCTCCCTAGCAGCTGCCACGAGCTGCCCAAGGGAGGAAGTCAGTAGCCATGGAGAGGCCCTGGAGAGGCAACACTTGGGAGAATTGACAGCTCATCCTCCTTCCTGAGCTCAGCGGTGGCAGCACTAGCAGGGAAGCAGAGACATTCTGGGATCGGATAAGAAGCCAGGATGTCTTTCATGATTCCAGGACTGTTCCTGGAAAATCGGAACACTTGGAGGGTATGCTAGATGCAGGGATGGACTTTGCCAATATGGTGCTCTGAGTAAGGACAAAATGTGGCACACCCTCCCCCACCCCAATATTTATTATTTTCACAATGATTCCTTTTGGTAGAGTTGCCTTTTATGGATCTTCTCAGTAGGTACCCATATAAATACAGGTGGTGGTTGTTTTGTGCCCCCTTGGCAGGGGAACCACCCACAGTGCCCCAAATCTGGCACTGCAAGATGGACACACAATCTCCCCAAATCTGGTCCACAAGGACCACCACTTCAAATCTGTGGTTCTAAGTTCAAGCCCTGCCACTGACAATTCAAAGGATTTTTTGGTAAGAGAACTGGAAAAGATTTTTATTTTAGTTTTTACCTGAGCCTTTGGAAAGCTGCTGCCAGTTAAAGTAAACAGCAGGAGACTAGAGGGAACAATGGTCTGACTCAATTTGTAGGGCAGCCTCATATGAGATTCATTTCTGTGGTAGTAACAAAAGTAATAGGAGACTGGTCTTTAGTCATGACCTTTATTTTAAAGCCAGACACATAACTCTATTTTGCTTAGATTGCTTTGTAAATCTCAGGAGGGCATATACTACTATATTTCAATTATTTAAGGATCTGTGAACATTTACAAGGCTCCTGGCAACCACCTATTTTCATTATGAATTCACCGCTCACACACACAAACACACCCCTCGCTTATCCTTATTAGGGCAATAAAATCTGCTAAGGTGCTCATGCATTGGGGGAGTGATGGGGAAAGTCTATCCTCCTTAAATGACACTTAAAAAACTGGCCTGAAATTGTTGTATGAATACAGTTCACATGGTTTCTCTTTTTTCCCACCATGTCAGTGTTGCACAGCTCAGAAATGTAGGTTGTGCTCCATGAGAGACACTTTAATAATGCAGGACTTTACAAGGTCACTGAAAAAACCACCATCAATATACTTCTTGCTCTTTGAAATGCTAGCTCTCTCCCCCTCCACAACACATATGTACAAAAGGTTAATACGCCCCTTCGAGGTTGGCAATGTACTGCTGCAAAGTTGGGTTTGCTGGGGAAAGGTTCCATCTGACCATCTTTTTAGCCCTGCAGGACCAGCAGCTAAAATTCCAGAGTTGTAGTCAGATTAGAAAATCATGGTGGATCAGGCACAAGAACATCCAGAGTATGTGCCTAGTCCAAAATTAATCCAAATCTGCCACAATTCTATTTGGGGCAGCCCAGATGCTTCCCAGCCAGCTCCACTCAGCACTTACTGGGGCAAATTGGATCACCACACTGCAGTGCATGCAGGCACAGTAAATCAACTATTCACACTCTCACTAAAGACAACTCAGTCTCTCTGCCCCCTCCCCACAGCCACGTCTACATCACCACTTACTCCCTCAAAAAAAGAAGATTCGTCAGCATTTCAGAGCAAATTTCTCTTAATATTCATGCATGTCTGTATGCAATTTTGCCCAATGCACATTTTTCTAAGGCAGCTTATCCCGGTACTGTATAATGCATTGTTGTGTGTTATTTTCACCCACATATGCATTTTTATTCACATACCTACTACATGCAATTTTGCATGCTTCACTGCACAGCAAAATCCAAAGAAGGGTGGTGTTTTTCAATGGGCATATGTGCTTCAGTTCGCACATGGCTTGGGCAAGTACCAGTTAGGTGGATTTGCTTTTAAATGTGAGATGGATTGAACTTCTACCCAATCCCTATTCAGAATCAAGAGTTCCGGAGCCCTGTTCACAACCTGAAAGGAATGCAACCCATGTCCGTGCATGCGAAAGTCACGATTCGCTGCTTCTGCCCATGTGTGTGACGTCATTTTGCGTGTCTGTGCATGCGCGAGCAGCGAAACCCGGAAGTAACCCTTTCTGGTACTTCCGGGTCGGCGCGGGACACAACCTGAAAAGATGTAACCTGAACTGAACGTAACAAGAGGTATGACTGTACAGGATTGCACCACAAACACTTTCATCAAATGCAGCCTTGGGCTTTGTGACAGAATCTCCACTGTTATGTATGTGTGTTTTTGCACTGCGATTAGTATGACAATCCTCCCAAGTTCAAAGCCTCTTTCTGCTGAGTAATGAAATTGACTAAAAGGCAAGGAGGAGGAGGGGGAAAGAAGCCAAACCATCTAGTGTCACAAACTGAATAGATCACACATCTTAGAAGAATGCAAAATTCTTTCTTTATCAGACCAATTGCAGTGGTAAATGAGATCAGGTCAAGAGGTGGAGAGGAGACCAATTTTCATTTCTGAGCTACCACAGAAATAGATCCAGCAGGGCTGCAATCTTAACTTCACTTTGCAAAGAGTAAACTCCATGAAATTCAATAGGCCCTTGCTTCTGAGTAAACATGGTTAGCACGCAACTCATTTTCTGGAAAGGTGCAACGATGTATTTTGTTGTCATTCTGGGAAAGATGTCTGCTTGACAGGACAGGAAATAAATTGAGAGAGGAAGGGAAAACAACATGAAAGGTTGTGCTTAATGTAGTTCCCTGGATTGTGGCCCTTTGTCTGTAGGGTGCTATATAAATTGGTTTTCGTTTTGTTTTGTTTTTAAAAAGCATGAAACATTTACTGCTCTCAGCAACTTTCGGAGATCTAAGCTTATTGATTTACACATCGATGAAACTTGTATTTTGCCACCTTGAGTGTCCCATCCTCCCAGCCCTCAGCCTGATTCAAGTGTGCATGAGGCAAAAATGGAATCCCCATCAGGGATAAGCAGGAAATTCAATATTGTTTGCAATTTAATGAGATACTAATTCACTCTTTTCAAACCAGAACACAATTATCTGTTGAAATTCCAAACTGAATTTTCCGATGCAGTTCTCCAACCAATAAAGATGTACAAAAATGCAAATATTGAGGGAAAGTGTGCAATAAAATACATATGCACACAACACATAATATAATGTAATTTTATTAGGGAAAGTTTCTTGCAATGTTAAAACTGCATACAAGGAGTTTTAACTAGTCCTGCTCAAAGTAGCCCCACTGAAATCAACCTAAATTAGTAGCAACCACAAATTTCAGCTGATCTACTCTAAGTCAGACTAATGTTGGATATAGCCCAGAATCGTATATTATGTGAAATTTGCAGTAAAATGCCAAAGAATGTTTATGGGAACGTTTTCTTTAAAAGAATGCAAATTGCTGCAGGAATGTGAAGAACTGAATTTAAGATTGTAAAGATGAGAAACCGGAAGAAACAAGAATTGATAGATCTCGGTTGGTGGAGAATAAGACTCTTAATCTCAGGGTCATGGGTGCATGTACCATGTCAGGCAAGAGATTCCTGCATTGCAGGAGGCTGGGCTAGATTATCCTTATGGTCCCTTCCAACTCTACAATTCTATGATTCCATAATCTGTCCCTAATCCCTGTAATTCACCAATTCTTCAGATTGTGCTGTAGTGCTGGCCCCTATAATGAAATCCTACCCATGGGCTAAAGTTTAACTAGCTATAAAATGCTGCATGTTCCAATTTTCTAAGAATGAGGTGAGGAATTATGTGGGGAATTAAAATCCATGTTTCTGGGTAGTCTGGGAGTACCTTAATCATTTTGAGATATGCATGCCCACCCCACCACCACCCCAACCGGAATATGTAAGCGGAGTCATATAGCTATCTCCCCTTCAGACTTCACTAGTATTCAGGACACCTTACACCACACACCATCAATTTTTTAGCTCTTTCAAATGAACGACTCAGTGGCTGAATCAGATGTAGGTTCTGGATTTAATGGTCATATGGAAATTCTCTCCCAGTAGAAAGGCAGGTACTGTCCGTGCAAAAATTCATACATCAGGTCTACTTCAGGAGCCCCCACATATGAATGCTGCTCTAGCAATCTTATTTCCTGATTCGTTTTTAAAATTGTGTGCATTATATGTTTTATATGCTTACTCTATGGCATTAAGCATGTTATATGAGGCTGGTTATCCTACAGGCTTGACACTACATGAATGAATCATCCCTGCTCCTTTGCATGCTCCTTCCCCGACCCTTCCCCTCATGTTCTCTGATAAATTAGTTACGTTCTGGTTTGCAGGAAACTATAGCTTGACATTACATCTGAACAGGCAATCTGCAGCCTGCAGTTGCCCTGAAAACTAGGATGGTAAATCAGGATCTGATTTTAGTTTGCAGACAAACACAAGCCGTTATTTGCTGGTGCAATCCTCTACATGTCTGCTCGGAAGTCAGTTTCATTCAGTGAGGCTTCCTTACAGATAAGTGAGCACAGGACTGAAGCTTGGAGCTCATTCTTGGACCATTCATGAAATGTCAAAATGCGATTTGGTATGACATATGAATAGAATCACTAAGTAAGATGCAGGTGTCTTTTGTATCTAAATGTCTCACCCCACTGATTTCCAATACTCTTTGCAAAGTATTTTTAAACACTTAAAATTAATAGCAAGAATAGATAAGACTTTAAAAAAAGATCAGTTCTGCCTCACAGCCATGTTAAATAAGTAAGAGATTCCATTACTAAGGGAACATCTGGCACAAACTAGCATTTGTTTGGGGGGGAGGGATAATAGGGTCTATTAGAGAGCAATCAGCATTAAAATGTCATTATTTACCCACAATTAGCACTCCTTGGGACTGCTAGCATTGTAACTGTAGTTCATTTGGAATAGAGCAAATAGAATTATAACATCTCATTTGACCTTGGGTAATGTTGGTTATTTGCAATTCACCGGTTGTATAAACCATGATTTGTTCACCTTTTATCTGCACTTTTGTCAGAAATCACCAACCATGACCTCCATCAAAAAAGAAAATGTCATGAAATGCAAAATTAAGAGCAATGCAACTTAAAAGCAGCAAATCAGGTTTAAAATCAATTTAAACCCAGTTTCAAGCTGCAGCAATATATATGTATGCACACACACACACACACACAGAGAGAGAGAGAGAGAGAGAGAGAGAGAGAGAATTGTTTTGAATTTCTATCTAACAGGAAGCCTGCCAAATCTCGACCAGGAGGATATTTCAGAACCACAGTGCCACCACAGAGAAGGCACAGATCTTTGTGGCCATTCACCAAACTGTGCAGAATGATGGCAGAGTGAGCAAGGAATTCCAAGATTTATTTTTAAAAGCCTGGGCTGCTCTATATTTCCCCATATACTTTTTATTCACAAAAGCAGCATCACAGTTGATGACAGCCAGAACCACTATATTTTCCCCTATCCGCCTCCCTGTTGAGTTCTTCAAAGGCAACACTGAGGCTGGAGAGGAGGAAGCTGGCAGACAGTACTGCCCCTGTACTGGTTGTAAGAAAGAAAGCTGGCAGATAGAGGCAGGTGAAAGTTGGTGGGGCAGTGCTGTGTTGGCTTTAATAGACCAGCTCTGGTTGACACCAGTCCTCCACTCAAGAAAACAGCCTGTGTGGCTGCTTACCAGGAAGGAAACAGAAAGGAAGAATATGCACAACTGAATGTCACATCCAGTTTGGGCCTCCCCTTTGTGCTCATGGAGGATTTACTTTTGGCAGGGGAAAGCTACAATAAGAGTTCAAGTGATCCTGCCCCTAACAAGTGAAAGACCAGGTGAGAGACCACATGACAAAAGACTGCAAATGTCCAAAGATCATGTGACGCTGCCATCAGTGCATGTGTTAACTCCATATGTTAAGCTAGAGAAAGGGAAGAATGGGTTTAATCAGGACAGTGCTGAAAAAATGATTCAGGATATTTGCATCTCCCTGAAGCTGCAAAACTACGAAATCCGAGTTTGGGACATACAGAAGAAATCATACAGTGGAAATGTAGCTTTAAAAACTCACAACTGTGGTAAATCTTCTGTAACTTAATTCTTACTGGAAATGCAAAGGTCAGGAGATTTCCTTCACCTTTTCAGAAAGTGTGAAAGATTGTGCTGTGCTTGAACTTTCTGGTGACTTTTTTTAAAAGGTGGTATAGATTATCAGATATGTGAGGAGGGGAAAGAGAGCCTAAGCATTTTTTGCGCTAATAAATTACTTTGAGCAAGATCAAATTTCCCAAAAACTCTTTCATGCCTCTTGAATGAGTACATCATTCTAAGTGCCATCACACCTTTGACTACAAAAAAATATAAAAGTCCTCCAGATATTCTCAGAGGCTTTGAAAATTTGAGTCCCAAATGAAAATTGTTGTATACTCGCATTTTTAAAAAAGGTCCCAGTGATAAAAACGTCAAGGGAGTCAAATTAACCTTTCTTTGATTGACGACTAGTCTGCCAGGACAGATGCATATTTGAAGTTGTGAAGTCCATGGAGCTACACAAACCAGCAAGGCCAAAATCAATAAGAGGTGAAAATGAAGTGTTTGTGTATACCAAGAGTTGACAGCACTCCCGCATGTTATTTATTCATATGGCTTTGTGAAAGAAATCTGCCTGTAAGGGTGGGAGAGCAGATTGATGAGACTGATGGTTTGGACCTGGCGGGAAGCGGGGGGTGGGGGGGACTGAAAACAAATCATATTATTAGCATTAGTTTTTGCCAGGGTTCTGGGGAATTCAAACCTCTCTCTTGCGAGTGACACCCATCTATAAATGTCTGGATATTCAAATTGTTATGGCCTGTCAAGGATGCTGTACAAAAGAAGGAACTCCAGAACATTGGCCTGAAGGAAGCTCTTTTCAGAAATAACTAGTCGTATGCCTGCCAAAAAATTCTCCTTCCTCTTCCTTTCACCCAACCATTCTTGCATGTGAAAATTAACTTTCAGGAGGTATTTGAAAACATTCCTGTTTACTCAGGGATCTGGTGGCTAAAGAATACTGTTTCTGGCAACCTTGAGATCATTGGATAGAGGTATGTTTTTAATTGTAATTGTTTTATAAGATGCTTTAATGAGCATTTCTAAAGTGCCCTTAAAATGAGGCAAAAAATAAATAGATATAAAAGTTTCTCTCCACAAGGTAAGGAATCATTTGAGAACCTGAAGGAGAGGTATGGCACAGTACTAAAAATACACTTTTCTTGAAGAGGCATATTTTGTAGATGTCATGAAGCGATAAGCATCTCTATTTAAAATGTGCCTTGGAGTCTGTTTCGATTTAAAATATCTGTTTGGTTTCTCCTCCATTCATCCAGCTTTGAGACTCAACAACAGCTGGGATGGATCAGGGTACGGCAGCCCAGCTCACCTGGCCTCCCAGTATGGAAGTCACTGCCAGTATCCAAAAGGGAACAGGGGACAGGGAGGGCAGCACGGTGAGGGTGCAGCAGCAGAAGCTTTGGGTGAACTCCACTGCTGCTGCAACACCTTGCTGACCTCGTCACTGCCTTGCCTTTCTCCAGCTCAGTTACTGATTGTGATTTCCATATAGAGAAGCCAAGTTAGCAATGCTGCATCACCTTATTCTGCCACATTGGACATTACTGTTGAGACTAAAAAACCCAGAAGGCAATGTGACTGTGAGAAAAGCACAGATATATCTAGATGTCCAAAAGACTATAAAAGGAGTAAGCATTAGTTGGCAACAGCAAAGGAAGAGCTGCAACAAATGGTATCGGCCAAAAGTCAAAAGAGGCAGATGGGTTTTCTGATGCCTGGAGACAGGAAAGGAACTCTGAAAAAACAAATTTGACTTAAGGGTTTGCAGACTTCTGTAATATAAATGCTGTAGTAGGAAACAACTATTTCTGCCTAAACTGCTTAATCCTTATCTGAATTTTAATTTCATGCATTTGTCTGAATTCCCTTGGTAATGCATTTCCTACTAGGTTCGATGGGGTTCAGCCCCATAATGTCTTTTTCAACATGAGAGCTCTGCAATAGGAGCTGTGGAGTTACATGCACATCTTAGGGCTAAAGAACAACAGCCTCTCGGATCTTAAGAGCACATTCTCCAAATACTACTATTCACATAAGGAGAGCCCTGCTGGATCAGTCCAAAGAAGTCCAACATCTTGTCAAGTACCCTGTTCTTCAGCATAGTTCTCTAGATGCTACATGAGTGGAATAGTGTTCTTCCAGTAGTGATCCCCACCACACTGCCTCTGAGCAGGGAGCTAATAGTTATCCATCATGTCTAGTAGCCACTTATGGCCTAATCCTCCATGAATTTGTCTAATGTCCTCAATACTGTTCAAATTGGTGGCCATCAGCATATATTGTCCATAGTTTATGTGCTATGTAAAGAAGATTGTCCTCTTCTCTGACATGAATTTCCCAGCATTCACCATCATTAGATGGGCCTGGATTCTATTATTATGAGGTGTGCAACTGTTTACCCAGAGGCCCTAACATAACTTCCAGCTAGGTTTGCAGCCAGGTTACTATGTGACCAAGACGTTTTGCTTCCCGAGGAAAAGGATGAGATTCCACCCCACCCAATGATATGTACAGAAGCCAAATGGTCTGGCTGTTGCATCTTATTCCAACAATGGCAATGGTGTCCTCCGGTGCACCTGAGGATAGTAGGATATTTTAGGGGGGGGGGTGGCAGGCCTGTAGCACATAGTTCTGATATTTCAGCAGAGAATTGTGAGGAGGCTCAGAAGGAACAGCTGGAATGCGCCTCCAGCCTGCCACCACTGCATTTGTTGCCTAAGGTACTTGCCTCACTCAGTCTAATGGTGGAGCCAACCCTGATGATAGCTAGAACAGTTAGGAGGAGGAGGAAGAAGAAGAAGAGTTTGGATTTGATATCCCGCCTTTCACTCCCCTTCAGGAGTCTCAAAGCAGCTAACATTTTCCTTTCCCTTCCTCCCCCACAACAAACATTCTGTGAGGTGAGTGGGGCTGAGAGACTCAAGAGAAGTGTGACTGGCCCAAGGTCACCCAGCAGCTGCATGTGGAGGAGCGGAGACGTGAACCCGGTTCCCCAGATTACGAGACTACTGCTCTTATTTTTTTTTTTTTTTTAATAATATTTATTAAAATTTTCCAATTAATTACAAATTAATAAAACATCCAATTTCAAATCTTTTTCCAATTACATCCTTTCAGGACTTCCCCTTCCCTCCCCCCCTTGTATTCCAAATCTCTCAAATGATCTCAACAAGTTCTTCTCCTCAATTCAAACTTGTTATCCTTAACCCAATTTTTTTTTAAAAAAAAAAAAACACATTATTTTCCATTCCCCTAAAATCGGCTTATTCCCACCACGAGTTCCCCACTTTAGAATACCATGTAGATGTATATAGCCTAAATAAAACATAGTTTACGCCTTTAAGGATTCCACATTTCCCACCCCCCCTTTTCCCGGTTGCGTTCCCAATGTTCCTCAATGTCCGATATTTCCACGTCTCTCTAAATCATAGTCCTTTGCCAGTCCTCTTTAGTTTCGAATGTCCAATCATGGAAGGATTCTGTCTCAAAGAGAGGCCCATTTTTTCCATCCAGATTTTTATATCCAGGAGTGAAAAACTCCAAATTATAATCCTTAAGCTTGTCAAATCTGGATGTCCCAAATGTCCCCACTTTTAACTTGGTCCAATTCTTGTTATTTTGTTGTTCTTATTGATCACACTCCTCTTTCTATTTCTTTCTGTCCCTGTTTTCCTGCACAAATGTCCTAATTCCAAAAGTTAGTTCCTTTACAGAGGCTTGTTATTCAGAAACAAAACATTACGTCAAGTTCCTTTCATTCCACAACAGATGATTCCATTGTCTTCTTCGGTGTAGTGGCCTCTGTAGTCATAATAATGTTCCATTTCTGCAGTTTCCCAGGAGATAAACAGTTCAGTTCCAATTTCCAGCTAAAACTTGTAATGTCCCTCGGCTCCTCTAGGTGGATTGCAGAAACTGAGTTCTCTTCCAGATCGCATCCATTAGCCCTAGTAACTTTGTAATCCTTATTTAAAACAATTTGTATCCAATTTATAACAAATATAACCAGCAAAGTCCTTGTAACATAGTCTCTATCTTATTTTCCGCTTTGACAGCTCTTTGACAGCTGTCAAAACTTGCCTTTCTCCTCTCCAAACTCCGTCATCGATCGCTCCCGGGGTTCCAGGGGGGGTTGTTTTTAAGTCCGAATTCTACTTTCCTCCTCCAGCTCAATCTCATATTCTTCACTCGTGAGGTTAAAAACTTGCCAAAATGATGTTACTCCGATCTTAGTTATCAGATCCTTTGCTTTGACCCTTCTACAATGGAGGGGGTGGCTGACTTCCTTTTTTGCGCCTCCCCCGCTCGCTCCGAAATTTTTAAAATTTTTGTCCCTCTTTTTAGTCCAAGTTCCAATTACTTACAGGTTATTCTTTTAGGTCCGAATTTTCAAAGGAAGAAGCCAGCGCTCTCCGCCGAATGGCATGCGGCTTCGCACGGCAGGGATAGCAGAGGACTCAAAACACCACGCTTCTCCCCGGCACCCGATCCGTAGCCTTTAAAAAGGCTCCTTCACGAGTCGGGAGGGCGCTAATGGTGTCAGCCGAGTCTCCATGTCCACGGCCCCCGTGGCCGTGGTTTTTAAGGGTCCCCGCATCGCCGGTGCGGTAGGACCCAGCCCCTGCCGTGCAGGCTCCCTCCGGAGCTCGGAGGGAGTCCGCCATTCGGCGATGGCGCCGACCCGGAAATCTACGAGACTACTGCTCTTAACCACTACACCACAGTGGCTCCCAGGTCATATGTTTTAATGGCAGGCTTAAACGAGTGGTAAATGCTGCAATCCTATAAACACTTACCTGGAAGTTTCCCTGAAACATGTGGGTCTTACTTCTGAGTAGACAAGTATGAGATTTCACTCTGCTGTGATGTCAGTGAGACCTGACAAGATTAAAGCAATTTAGAAACATCAATCACGGCCCTGAAAAAGTTGGCCAAGCTTTCAAGCCACATTTAATTTCTTACTAACCAAGGAAGCTAGTGGCAGCTTTCCTTGTAATTATTCTGCCCAGCCTTAAACTTCTATTTACCTTGGAAAATGACTTCGGTGTTGTACTATTAATTATTTTCAGAGAAGGCCTAATGCAATTGGTGGTCAGAACTGATGAGTGTGTTTTTAAAAGAGAGCTAATTGGGGATCTGGGGACCTTATTAAAATCTTTTCTTTTCCAGAAAAGTTGCTTGCCTTTTTAACTACTAAACTTCTCTCAAAGAGCCAGCTCCATGCCATCATTTCAGGAGACACGTTTAGTGGAGGAAACCTCAAAGAATAAAAAGAATTGACAACAACAAGTGCTTTCATAGGGAAACTGACAGATTCCAAGCGGGGAGGGGGGAGGCGGGGCAGGATTAATAGGACTGAAAACACCTACTCAAATGTCGAGGTGGGAATTTTTGCTCACATATTCCTTAGAGGCAAAATTCTTATCAAAGTGCCACTGTTCAAAAGCAATTCTCCAGAGGGGAAAACAGTTCAGAAGGTGGAACCTCTTCTTGAAGTGTGAAATCTAATAGGATAATGAGAGCATACATGCTTACCATGTAATTTTTCAGCTTTGAAAAAAATAAAAAATAAAATCTGCAGTTCACAGAATCTAAAAATGTCCTGAGGAGAACTAAAGCCAGAGAAACCATGGGTGGCTAACTTGAGGCCTACGGGCCAGATCCAGCCTCTGATGAAATGACAAAATATAGTAGGTAACTTATATAATTTGCAGCCATGAGACGTGATTATATCCACTGGCACAGTATGGCATCAATCAAGTAATTAATTTCCTAAGGTGGCAGTGGATATTACCACATCTCATGGCAGCAAATTCTGTAATCAATCAATCAATCAATCAATCACTTCCCATAAAGCATCCTCAAACCATTTATCAATAAAAACATTTAACAGGCATGACCTAACTTTTCGTGTGCATGCACACTTCTTCAGATACCAATAACTTTGGTATCTGAAGCAGTGTGCATGGACACAAAAGCTTATACCAAGAACAAACTTAGTTGGTCTCTAAGGTGCTACTGGACAATTTCTTAGTTTTTATTTATTTATTTCGACCATGTCAGACCAACACGGCTACCTTCCTGAATCTTTGGTCCATGAACTTCAGCAGGTCTGCTCTGAGTAGGACTTATGGTGCATTCACACGTGGTAGCTATTGCATTTGTTTTCCTGAATATTATGCTAGTGTTTCTGTACCAGTATCTCAACATCCCTTTCATACTGCAGCACCTGCTGTGTTATGGAACCATGGCTTTTTGACTGATATACCAGCATGCAGTGCTATATTTCGTTCACACCAGTAGGTGTGGTGTGACACAACAGTGACTGTCACTACTCCCCTACCCTTTCTGCACATGCATGCTTTCGTCTTCCCCTCCCCATGATTCAATCATGAAAATTTAGGAAGCATCTTCACGCAGGTACACCACCCCAAATTCATACTACTGCCATCCTTCAGACTTCTTTTTACATTGCAGTTCTGTAGCTAACTATTGTTTTCTACCAAAATTTACTTGGGTAAAGTGTGAATAAAAATGCATTTAATGGCGAGGGAAAAAAACACAGTGCATTATTTGCCAGGCAAGCATTCACCTGAACTTCCTGATTGAATTGTTTGAATTGTTCTTTTGATTGTTACGCTTTTTAACGGGCTTGCTTTATTGTGTATTTTAATTATGTGTTGATATTTTATGATTGATTTTTAATACTTGCAAACCATGTAAAAGCCATTCTGGCATGTAAATTTCATAATAATAACATGTGAAGAAGGAAAGAAAACTGAGTGGTGTGTGAACTTTGGAAGTAAGTTGTGACAGAGAGAGAGGGGGCGACGGAAGGAAATTTGGTATAGAGACAGTCCAGGGAGGCAGCTGTAGGAAAGGAATCTCTTGGTTTCAGATTTAGCAGTAGCCAAAAAGAAGCAGACCCAATCAGACTGAGAAGATGCAGTCACAGCTGCTGGAGTCTTTTCCCCCTTCGGGTCTACAGAAGCCACAGTGACAGGAACATTCCTAGAGCATCTGCAGCCCAGAAGAAGGGAAAGAGCAGCAGCAACAACTCGGCTTTCATTTTTTAAAAATCAAACAGATAAAGAGCAATGAGGCAGTGGACAACTTGGCCACAGCTAGCCAGGCTGAATTTAAATTTTGGGTCACTGTCAAGAGTTAAGACAGTGGAAAACTGGAAGCTGAATCTCCAATGTGTCATTTTCTCATCTCTAGTGTCCTTGAGCCATGGAATACTTTTTTGGGCCTCTTTCCGAAATTCCACACAAACTCATATGTCCATTCATTTAATTTCTTTTTTATTTGCCTGGCGCTTTCCAATAAGGTTTGTGTCCAAAGCAGCTCACAGTATATCTAATGAACAGCAACAACAATTCAGGAAAAAACCCTAAGAATTACAAATCAGCATTACAAAAAGAATTACAAAAAGTCAATGCACAATTTTTAAATCTATCTATCTATCTATCTATCTATCTATCTATCTATCTATCTATACACACACACACACACAACAATGCACAACATTGTAAAAATAAATCCTACAATTGGTTAGCTTACAGAAGTAAAGTTGTTTGCCCCTCCCTTCTACAGTCCCCTGAGAAGCCTTTCTGGGAGGTAAGTTGGGCTCTCAAAACATGCTGAATGGGACACAGAAGACAAAGGAGTGATAAACTTTTATTTCGTTGATCTTCCTTAAGCAAACTTATACTAGGACCAAAACATGATTTGGAGCAATTCCCCATTCCTCAGGAAACCTCTGTGTCCCATACCAAATTGGCCATCAGAACCTCTAGAGTGGGTTTTCAAGGGCACAGATGGCTGTGGAGCAGGGTGTGGGGAGAGCACAAGTTCCTTCCATGAACTTCCATTTAAGTGAGCTTTATCTCAGGATCTAAGGCAATGCTCACACCCCTAATTTAACATCTTGAAAACTAAAAAGGAGATAGAACAAAGACTAACGCAGAAATGGCATCACTCTTCAATTGCCACTCTGGTCAAAATGCCCTGTTGTCAATCCCCAGCCCTCTGCTTCTTCCTGCTGGGAAATCCTGACTCATCTGTGCACTCAATCCTTCTTCTGCCAGAATCCATTTCATCAGATGCATGGAGTGCAATACTCAATTGACAGGTGTGTGTGCACGCACGCACACACACGCACACACACATGTACACACACACACACACACACACATGTACACAGACACACACATACACACTAGTACAAAGGTGGGTGGGATGTAAAGGTCAGAGCTAAATGGCAACGGAATTCAAGGAACAAAGCCTGTGACAGTTCAATTTGAGCCTAAATGTATGCCCAGTGACTCTTTGCAGCAACCGTGGTTAGCTTTTAAGTGATAGTTTGCAACACAGCTTTGAACCCTGATTTTGAAGCCAAGTGTAGTTAGAATATAAATAGATTTAATGCATTGCAAGGGTTAATCTTTGCTATGGGCCATAACTCAGTGGCAGATCACTGACTTTCCATATATATATATATATATATATATATATATAATTTACATTTCTGATATATTTCGACACAAGAAAACACACACACACCCCGAATGTAATAGGAAATAGGAAAAAGAATATTACATATTACTTATTATATTACATTTTAAAAATACAGTTATTGGCGGACTTCCCTTCCTCTCCTTCCATGATTCCCTTTATCTTCCACTTCCTCTCGCGTTTTCTTAGTTTCCCCAATCTTTCTCTGCTTCTCCTGTTAACTCCAGTTCTAACCTGTGCCGCTGAAAATATTACCATCCTGCTAGGCCACAGCATCTGCTTCCCACATGGAGAGCCCCAAGTTAATCCTCAGCATCTCTAGGTAGATCAGGGAGAGGCTCCTGTCTCACATCCTAGAGAGCCACTGCTAGTCAGCATAGACAATACTGAACTCAATGGATTAATGGTCTGGCTCAATCTAAGGCAGCTTCCTATGACCCTGTGGATGAAGTACTGTATACCTGTTGGATAGGGAAGCAAGGCCTGGATCATGGAAAATGTGCTCAACTCTTCTCCACTAAAACACTAAAAATGCAGCGTGTCAAGGAAGCTAACTGTGCATCAGCATCAGGCACCTGCTGAGGGTCACATCCCATTTGAGGATGTACACACACCTAGAAGCAACTTGCTCAGTGGGGTGGAGCCAAAATGCCAGCTCCCTGGTATTGGGGTTGCTGCTGCTGACTGGGAGAGACAGGGGAAGGAGCCAGGTAGCAGGCAGGTCAGCGCAGTGTGGGTGCACCAGCTGAGCCAATCTGGTGCTCTTGCTGGTACCAACCTCCCCTTGGTAAGCAGCAAAGACCCTACTGCCAGAAAGCTGGCATTGCACTCCAGGCAAGCGTCTCCTGCCTGGAGCTTCTGGCCATTGTCCTCATCTTCCTCCTTGCTCTTGCTATCTCTTCACTTGCCCTCTATGTATGCACATAGTAACTAGAAAGCTCAACTCGGCATAAATAGATGGACTTGAGGGCAAGAGAAGGGCCGTCAGCTTATGGGGAAGAAACAAGGCAGCCGCTCTGTTGCTAAATTGCTAGTATTGACAAAACAAGGTTATCAATAGCTGACAGCCCTTCCTGTAAGTAGGAACGGGCAGCAGAAGTAAGAAGCTGCAGATCGATTAAAGGCTAATTCATGTGTTATTCAACAATTGCTGTGAATGAGTGGCAATGATCTATGGGCTGGGCTTCAGCCATGGTTCAGAAGGACAGTTTTATCCTGCTTGTCAATGCTTGGCTATGGCAGGGGTGGCTGACCTGTGAGTCTCCACGTGTCATTGGGATCCATCTTCCATCAGCCCCAGTCACAGTGACCAGCAGTAAAGGCCAATGGGAGCTAGAGCCTAAGAACCTCTGGGGGGGGGGTCACATGTTAGCCACCTTTGGATCTACAAAATATCATCTTCCCCTTCTTATAATAGCTCACAGGACGAAGGAATCACATGACCAATTCATTGCTATGGAAAGTGCACCAGTACCCTCTGCCCCAACCTCTGGATATGGCAAGGAGAGAGGGACAAATCTGTCCTTTTTGGTTTCTTCTCAGTTTCTCATTTTTGGAATCTGAAATTAAGTTCTCATTTCTGCATCAGTTTGCAATTTTTCAAAAAAGAAAATTGTTGGCACTTTAGCATACATTTGTCCTGATAAACACATTTTTTCAAGAATATTTTTCACTAATATATGTATTCTCAATGTACACTTTCTCCTAATATATGCAGTTTGGGGCATTTATTCCGGGGGGGTGGGGGTGGATAACTACATCACAAAATTAAGAGAACTTCACATTTTGAAGTATAGCCATGGTTCAGTCTGCATATAGTTTCCAGAAATGCAAATGAGGTAGATTTGCATTGAAATCTGATTTGACTTAATTTCTCCCCCAACTGTAATTGCAAGAGGCAGCACAACTTCCCATGCGCTAAACTTCCCCATGCCCAATTAATTGGTTGGGCCTCAGAACACAGGTCACCATTCTATACTGATGCTGCAATTCAAAGGGGGCAGCATTCATTTTGAACAAAACCCAGTGAAAAGGCAGCAAGAGGGGGGCGGCATTTGTTGCTAAAAGTGCAACGAAACTAGGTTAGCATGACAGTGCTGGGCAGTGGAGGTAAACGTTGTGGAAAACTCTAAGATGGGGGCAGCAGATAGGAAGATACGCAGATTTGTGACCAGGCAGATGACAGCTGTTCAGAGCAATGATCCCTTTTTATTGTAACCTGATATGGGTGTGAACAGATGGCAGCTGCTTGCATTCTGAGCTCCACATTTTTGTGCTAAAATGCAGTATTCTTTTTTGTTGTTGCTGTGGCACAGAAAGAACAACGCACAATCCTTTCAGTCATTGGTGGCTGGTCCTCATTGGGACTGGTGGAGCAGAAGGGAGAGAGTCGATCTGTTGGTGGAGCCACAGCCAATGATAGTCAGAGCTCAATAATTCTAGCTTTGCCCCCATCATCCTCTTTACAAGAGGCAACACTGAGACTAAGGAGGCGGAAACTGGCAGCCAGAGTGTGACCCGCTGGGCTGGGTGCAAGTAAAGAAGGCTGGCAGGTCAGGGCTATGGGAGAGCCGGCCAAGATTTGTGGGACAATGCCACGTTCACCCTAGTAGACCAGTCTTTACAGCACTGCACTTCCAGCTGCCATGGCTATCTCACCTTGCAGACTAAGACAAAAGGCAGTGTGGGGAAAATATTCCCAAAACAAGCAGCTTCCTCACTCCATTGGTAGAGCCCCATGGGTGGGTGTGCTGGGAGGTTTTCTGTATATAATTTTATATACAGATTGGGTGGTTTGTTTGCTTTTTTTTTTCTTTCTCGTGCTCATGATTGTGAATTTGTATTGTATAGGATTTAATGTTTAAGCCACCATGAGGACACATGACTCACTGTGCAGTAGAAACATGCCTACATGTTATTTTCTTTGGAAATAAAATAAACAGGAGCCATAAAGCAAAGGAACTGCTCCCCATTGATCCAGGCTGTGACCTAGAGGGAGGGAAGTGCTATTGAACCCAAGGGGTAAACATGAAGAGTATTGGCCTGCAAGTCCAGCTGCCCACTCCAATCCACTGTGTTTTGCAATGGTTGCAAAGATATCTCCTCCTTCAACCTGCTTTTGTGTGGGGAAGGGGTTCCAGCTGCATCACTCTGTCCTCCAAACGCAATTGGAACCGAAGGACTTTAAAATCTAGAAGCTCCAAATGTGGCCACAAGAGCTGCGTTTTTCAAGATGCAGGCAAAGTGGGAAAGTAGAGTAGAGTGGCTAAAGGAAGAAAGACGCTAAGCAAGTAAGGTTCAAGGAGGGCTGGAGGAGGAGAAAGAAGGCGGGGGGAGGAGGGAGCCTGGAGGGAGCTAGGCTAGTCCCTCTGGTCCATGGACTGCACACCACTGGTTCAGAGTCTTAGTGGACAATGCACAAATGTATTCATGTAGACCTGCAAGATTGGTGTTGTTTTCGAAAGAAGCAATTTGGAAGAAGCGATTTGCAGTACCAGAACATCTGATTCCCTGCAAAAAAAAAAACACCTACAAAAGGACACACGAAAATGTTCAGTAATCCAATAAGGCCAACAACTGCAGCTTTGATGCATCCCTACTGTCTCTGCATCATCTGACATCACAAGTGCAATATGAGCACTGTTCATCTCTAGAAAGCAAATGGTCCCTGAAGGATGCACAAATATCCACCACCCTTCTATTAAGTTACACATTGTCTGTGAAAAAAAATAATAATGCACAAACATCCACTCCAATCACATGAGCACCAAATACCTATTTTATTATCTTAAGCTATGTGGCCAACCATGCATAAAAGCAGCTCATGCTGCAATAAACCACAGTGCTAATCAGTATCTCTGCATACCTTATCCCTAATGGAAAAACTGCTTGTACGCATGCACACATTGAAAAGGAAAGTGTTTTTTTTTAAAAAAAAAAAAAAAAACACTTTCCTGATTCAGAGGGAAAAGAGGAGCTTTGCCAGTTCTTCTGCTACCATCCACCCAAAGCAGATGTATAACATCTGAAGGGCTTTGGTCGCTTTCCTTAAATATTTGCTACACGAAGCCAATGGATTAGGGTGCCAAAACAGGAGTGTGCATATGCACCACAGTTCCATAGAGGCACAGGGAAAACAGCAGAATCAGTGCAGAATTCAGCTTCAAGTTCCTGGCACTTATGGTTGTGAAAATATGCTTGAAATAACTTCATGTCCTCCTCACTTCTCCCAACACTGCCTTGGTGAAATCTCATAAGCCAGAGTGAGGAATTAGATTGTCAGGGATTTAAAGACAGAGGCATCAATACAGCCTGTTTTAAGCCTCCCTGCTTATGGAAAACTAGGGTTTAAGGAATGAAGATCCTGCCTATTCCTCCAGAAACACAGGAGGCTGCCATACCACAGGTCAGACTGTTGGTCTGTCTAGCATAGTGACTGTCAGTGACTTTCCAGGGTGTCAACTAGGAAGGATCCTCTCACATCAGCTGTTACACAAGATCCTTTTCATGTGCTCTACTCACTGAGCTATGGCCTTTCTCTAATGCACAAGGGAGGGGTGTTTGTTTTTGCTTTGTGTACATTAAAATATGCAATTCAGCCTCCGGTATGAAATAGTATAGCAGGAATATAGGAAGCTATTTTATACTGAGTCAGGCCTTTGGTCCACCTACTTCATTGTCCACACAGCTGCCCAGGGGGCATTCCCAACCTGGAGATGCTGCGGTTTCAACCTGGGTACTTCTGCATGTAAAGCAGTTCTTCTACCACTGAGCTAGGACATTAATTTTGCTGAATATATTAGTTGGCCCTCTTCACTCTCAGTGATACAGCCTAGGCAAGAACACAGAAAGACAGGAGCCATGATCTTGGAACTAGCAAAGGCAACAGAAGACATGTTTCCTTCTGATCTTACGTCTAATTTATTTCTCATTCAGTACAGCGTTTGAGGAAGCTTCTGACACGCTATCTATTACAGGGAAGGCATCGTAGAGATGGGAATAAAAACAGCTCATCACTGTGCCCTTGGCATAGGCATCTCTTGATGTATTTGTTCAGCTCTGCCAGTATCAGTCGTTTCTTTGTTGCCTTGACCGTGAAAAGAAGAGCTAGGGAGGGGGGGCAGCATAACAAAGACGATTCACTTGTAGGAGAATGTATACCTTGCTTCCTCTCAGTTGCTTAATTGCTATTATTTGGCACATGAAACAGCTGTGCAGAGTAGGTGGGAGGAATGCATTCTTTTTTCTGTCAAGTTATCCCTTCTTAAACTATCTCAGTTCATAAGAAAATCTCTGAGCCCAAGTCTCTACATGCCACCTTCCAAACTTCCAGCACAGATGAGGAGGTTCCCTGACTTGAGAGGTGGGCAACTGGTGGCCAACAGTCCAGCTCATGTGATCTCTGGTGCCAGGCCTCCATCCCACAAGTCAATGATAGTGAGAATTACTCAGGAGTGTAAAGAAGAGTTCTTTGTTCTGGGTAGTAATGGTGCAGGCTCAGCAGCCAGCACAGGATCCAAAAGACATGGTTTCAAGGCAGGATACCCAGAACTGGACAGAAGCAGTGAAGATGCCTTAACAGCCACCAAACCCTTCCTCCCATGCTTTCAAAGAGAAGGGAGGACAAGCTCACTCACAAGACTATGAGATTGTCACATATTCAGATGTCCACTCCATCAGGGCTGGTGCATCTGATTGTACCTCCAGAGGAAGCAACTGGTTCTGACTGGCAACACTATGTCCTGCCCTTCTGATCCATCTTTGTCAATAGCTCCTCCTCCTCATCCCTTCCCACTAGCTGGTTGATGTCCATGTGTTCTGAACCGCAGGTCCAAAGGAGGACTCATGAGAGTGGTTGGGTGCAGGGATACCAAAGAAGGATCTCAAAAATGCCAGAGAGATCAGTTCTAGTGCTTTATTAAAGAAAGGTAGATACTGCAGGAAGGAGGTAGCTTGTCCATGCCAACACAAACATTCATACCGGTACATTCTTTAAACACAAAGCAGCATATGTCACTTCACCTGACCAGATGAGTGCATATGTGGTCAATACCCAAATATTACAAATAGTTCCCCATTTTGGGCTCAGAGCCCAGCTCCCCAAGCCCACAAATAAGGGTAACATTGAAGCAAGCCAATTAGCCTATATCAAAGCAAGCTAATATATGAGCTCATTGCTACAAAAACTACCAGTTAATTGTGGCGTTATCTGGACTACCAAGATGACGTTTGCAGAGCTTCCAGAACAGCTCACCTTTGGTTCAACACTCCCCACCCCCCCACTCCAATGAGACTCTGCAAAATCTAGAGTCACAAGAGGAGATCCTCCATCCTGCATTCACCATCCCACATCCTCCATGTCTGGGTGCTAACCTTCAAGCCCTCTCCACTTCTTCTCCTTCCTCCTTTTCCATCTGGGATTGCCAAACCACATGCAATCTTGATGGCATTGAGGCACCCATGACATCTGGCCTAATATGATGAGGATGATGAGAGAAATGAATGAAAGGGGTGCAAGGAAGGGACAAAGTGCTGCTGAGAATCAACAGTGGTGATAGCACTATTTCACTCAAGTTGATATGTAAGAAGGCAAAGTTTTGTTTTTTTTCATTCTGCCCGGTAGTCATTGCATGCAGCATTGTTTGTGTTGCACTGCAGTTCAGCTTCTGTCAAAAGCTAAGCTACTCATCTCATTATCTGCTGTGGCAAAATTGCATAATTTATGTATTTCGTCTAATTAATTAAATAAAGAAATCATGTCATTTTGTTGTCGTTAGATTATTCCACCCTATTTATTTCAGTGCAAAGGAAACACAATGCAAATGAAGTTGGGGGGGGGGAGGAAGAAATCAATTATATATTATTTGTGGACTGAAAGCAACAATAACAGCAGTGAATACTGATCATATCTGCTGGATTGGTTTCTGTTCCAGCTGGATCGGTTTCTGTTCCAGACACAAGATGAATAAGCAAACACCAGCAATTTCTGCTCCTGTTTCCAATTTCATCAGAACCTTCTGGCATCCCTACACTCAAGAATGGTTTGCAAGATTTCCATGAGCATCTGGTTGGCCACTGTGGGAAAAGGATGCCAGTTTCAATGGCCTTTTGCCAATCAAGCTCCTCTTACATTCTTAAGTAAAAAAGAAAAGAAAAGTGACACATCCCTTTTTGGCCCTGAATATGCCCACCGCTGGCTTTGGTGCCACCCACTACTAGTAACAGATTACTCCTGGATGAATGCAGTGTGAGACAGAAAAGTTTTTGAACCCCTGCCTTGCTTATTGTTTAATTTGGAAATTCACGATCACTTATTGTTTGTGGTAGATTAAAAACTGACCCCACAAAAAGTCTCACTGTCCTTTCCAGGTGATAATGTATCTGGGTGGTTGCAGCTATTCTCTCCTACAGCCATATCCGAATACTGGGTAAGAGGGGGCATAGAGCTGGTTTAGTTACTCGGTGCCTGCAACTGCAAGCAATGGGTTTTTTTGTGATGGTGCCCATTCACACAACAACAAAAACCCTTTTATATCCCCATACATAAAATAGGATTCTTCTCATGGGACACAGTCCATGTATTTGTCAGATACAGAGGAAGCAATATGCAGGTGTGAGCCGGAATAAATAAATAATAATGCTCAGTTTATTTCACAGCTTGGGTACAAATAATTGGCTCTCTGCCACAGTGGCACCCGTTTCTCAATTACCATGGTGCATTTAGTCTTATTATTTTCAGACTGTCCCCATTTCTGAGCATCCTGGATCAATCCAGGTAGACTCAAACTGTCCTGGGGCAATCCAGGACTGCCCCAACTCAGTCAAATTCCAGGTCAGTCTGACTAAGCCTAATTCAGTTTGGAAATCCAGCCTGATCCAGCCCTCCCACAGGTTCCTCGCACCTGTTTTAAATTCTCAAATACCTATATCAAACAACTTGAAAGAGACAACATGTCAGGGTTGCCATATTTCAAACAGTGAAAATCCAGACAGAACTTTTTTGGCAAAATAGCTATTTTAAAAATGCTGTTTTTGAGCTGTTTTTATGGAAATTCAACAAAAACGTCACTGCCCACATAGGCTGCCATACGTCTGGATTTCCCCGGGCATCCCCCCCCCCCCCCCCGGATTACTGCCCAGACACTGCTTCTGACTGCAGTATTCTGGACATGTCTGGGGAATTCCAGACATATGGCAACCCTACAAAATGGAAGCTAAACAGTTTACTAATGAATACATTTCAGATTTTCCACCTTCCCTCCATTACTTACAGCTTTTGCTTAGGCAAACAGCCCACCCTACAATTGTGAAATAGATCAATTTACAGGCACCAAGAAGCACTATATTAAAAAGTGATAGTTACTGTAATATATTCCATAAGATGAATACAATGGCTGGTATTTGAATCCACAAGAGCATTATTATTTACCTCCCTTCTATTGAATACTGATCTGGGGGCTTAGCAAACAGAAAGCTGCTTAATTAAGTGATTTTTATCTCAGGGAACTCTGATTTAATAATAAGAGGTGGTTTAAATATCAGTTGGCATTTTCGTCATTCAATTTCCCCCAGTTATTATTAAGAATAGAAGCAGTGTGATTGCAATAATGATTTTTTCCCCCAAGTCTGTGGAAATGACTTTTAAATATGTATTCATAATGGTACCATTTCCTGGAACTTACTCTAATCTCAAACACTCAGTGTTTGAAAGTGGGACTCTTAAGTGGAGATAAGCCTCTTCTTATTGCACACAGTACTGATTTCAACAAAAGACTGCTGCAAAAACATTCCTGAATGGCTCCAATAATGGCATCAGAACTGGTCTGTCACCAGAAAAGGTTGTTGTAAAAGGGTAAATGTATTTAAACAAAATGGCAGCCACCACATTAGGTCCATCACAGATTTCCTCCTTTCACATGTAATGATTGTGTCAAAGGGGGTGTTAGAGTCAGAGGAATCTTGCACCTTCTTACACCTTACCTTTGGTCTTTCGAATTTCTGGGTCTCCCTGCGCAAATCCAAATTTCAGCGCTCCACCCACCTCTGGCCTTCTGTCCTGCTCAATTTACTATGTCAAAGTTGGGACACCCTGATGTTCCCCCAAGACTCAGTGCCCAGTGTGGTAGAACTGGTCACGCTGCCCTAAATCCACTTTTAGGCACATGAATAAACAAAAGAGCCTTCTTTGGTAGTGCATAAATGGACAGACTGCCCTCCTTCCCTCTTCCTCGCTTTGCCATCTGGCACACCTGAAGTATTGCGAGTGCTAGAAAATGCTATCCTATGTTGATAGGAAATACTGAACTTGCAGGCACTGGAAGACCAACTGAGTTGCTCATTAATATAAATGAAAACAAAAGGGGGGAAATGATGGGTGGCAAAAATGAATTTACTACGAGTGAAGCATGAATGAAATTATTATAATGCCAATGAATGAAGAATAAAATAAATCAAACAATTAGAAGGTGGGTTGTGATTCACCTTGCAATCATATCCACAAGCCAGATCTGACCCATATGCAATGGTTGCCTAAGCATTGAAAAACCTCTTGCAGTGCTGCTAGGTACATAGTGCTTAGAATTTCCACAGCTGAAGAAGAACTATGTTCCATGAATTTCATTGGGTAGCCTTGAGCCAGTCACTATATGACAACAACAACAACAACAACAACATTATATTTATACTCCGCCCATCTGACTGGGTTTTTCTAGCCACTCTGGGCGGCTTCCAAAACATATTAAAATACAATAGTCCTTCAGATATTAACAGCTTCCCTAAACAGGGCTGCCTTCAGATGTCTTCTAAAAGTCAGGTAGTTGTTTTTTCTTTGACATCTGGTGGGAGGGCATTCCACAGGGCGGGCACCACTACCAAGAAGGCCCTCTGCCTGGTCCCCTGTAACTTTGCTTCTCGCAGTGAGGGAACCGCCAGAAGGCCCTTGGCGCTGGACCTCAGTGTCCGGTCTGAAAGATGGGGGTGAAGACGCTCCTTCAGGTATACAGGACCGAGGCCGTTTATGGCTTTAAAGGTCAGCACCAACACTTTGAATTGTGCTCGGAAACATACTGGGTGCCAATGTACATCTTTCAAGACCGGTGTTATGTGGTCTCAGTGGCCGCTCCCAGTCACCAGTCCACCTGCCACATTCTGGATTAGTTTTAGTTTCTGGGTCACCTTCAAAGGTAGCCCCACATAGAGCGCATTGCAGTAGTCCAAGCAGGAGATAAATAGAGCTACCTGGCAAGACAGCCTATGGGCAGATAGGGTCTCAGCCTGCATATTAGATGGAGCTGGTAAACAGCTGCCCAGGACACAAAATTGACCTGTGCCGCCATGGACAGCTGCAAGTCCAAAATGACTTCCAGGCTGTGCACCTGGTCCTTCAGGGGCACAGTTACGCCATTCAGGACCAGGGAGTCCTCCACACCTGCCTGCCTACTGTCCCCCCAAAACAGTACTTCTGTCTTGTCAGGATTCAACCTCAATCTGTTGGCTGCCATCCATCTTCCAACCGCCTCCAGACACTCACACAGGACCCTCACCGCCTTCACTGGTTCTGATTTGAAAGAGAGGTAGAGTCTCAGAATCTCCCACCTCCAAGTATTGTCATGAGCAGGACTCACCCAGCTATAGAAATAAACTGTGATCTAGTCAAAAAGGCACATTTTGGCTTGTGGGTGACAAAATTCTATGGGCACCTTCCTCAGCATTGCCTCCACCTTTGGAGGATACACACACAAGCAGCTCATCAGCTAACAGCCCTTGCATTTAAAAGCAGAAATTCAAGTTGTAAAGGGAAATGAAGAAGTAAAACAGGTGTCAGACAACTCTGATAGATCTTGTTCCAAGAATCCTATTATGGCAGGCAAGAACTATTGAAAGGAGGAATCCCTATTTGCTTCCTTGACCAAGGGCCCAAAGTTTCTTTCAAGGGCCAAGCTGTCTAAAGCTGGTGCCAACAGAGGCCAATAGTTCATAACTTAGCAAGAAAAATGTGCCAGGGCAAAAGTAACGGTCATCTTTCACTTTGTGTGAAAGGAATAGGAGGATTAATGCATAAAGGAAGGGGAAGGGGAAGATAGACAGAGGGCTGTGCAGAGATGAATGAGCAAACCATAGACACTTGCATGCATTGGAGATAATGGGCGGATGGAGGGGGATGGCAGAGTGAATTGATAGCTAGATGATTGTGCTTTGGAGCGCATAGCTGGTTAGATGGATGGGGGACTGGACTGATGAAAGGTAAAGGGAGGGTTAGATGAAGAGTTGTACATCACAAAAGGATGGATGAGCAACCCTTGCAGTGCTAAAAGAATAGACTTGAAGTAGTCCTCAGCACATGGAGCATTTGAAAGCCAACCCAACAGCCTTCATTCTATGCTTTCTTTTAGAAAACTGTGCATAGGGTTGAAGACTTGTTCCCTTTATCCAGGATGAAATACAACATTTGTTGAAGGCGGGGGGAAACACCTCTGAAACTTGTTTTCTCACTCTAACTTTGAATTCTTATCCCTCTCAACACGCACAAGTGGTGAAGCTATTAGCTATATTAAAAATGGTAAAACTGCACATTCTAGGGTTACATATATATAGGCTTTCTGCAATAAGAACCCTAAAATTGTGTAGAAACAGCCTCACTGAGAAAACGGTGCATAATTAGAAAAGCTGTTTCACAGGCTTTGAAGTGAGAGTTTAGGCCCCTTTTGCGAGCTAAGGAAAGCTACTTTGCCTGTCAATGTATACATAAATATATACACATATGGGTTCTTTCTACACACATTAAACAAATCAGCAATCCTCATGTTGTATTTAAAGGTCAGGAGGGATTGTTGCTTTCTGAAAGGCCTCCAAACCCCATAAAGGGCTGCAGCTAAGTAGGATTACTTTCCTGCAATGTGTGGATACAAAATGTAAGCTGATTAGGAATTTCATGACCTACATCTGTACATGAAGAAGAGCAACCGTATTTTTGTCATTCCACCACCACCTTCCTTCCAAAGATTACAAAACCAATTTGGATAGTTTCTTATTCTGCATCTGTGCTCTTCTGGTCCCATTCCCCCTCCTCTCTCTCTTCTGGAAAAAAAAGATAATGTGCTCCAACAGTGTGCATGTACCCAGAAGCAGTGGTAGAGTGTAAGGATGAACGAATCTGTCAATTTCAGTTTCTCTCAGTTTCTCATTTTACCATTCTTAAATGTAGTTCTCCACGTTTCCACACTGGTTTGCAAACTTTTTTTTTTAAGGTCCTCATCAAAGTTCATCAGCATTTTCACTCAAGTTTCTCCCAGTTTACATGCTTTTCTTTTTACATGGCCTTTAATTTGAATTCAGCCTGAACTTTTATTTCCCTTCTCTTCTCTCCCCCTCCTCTTTTATGAAGATCACCCGCTCTGAGACCCCTCAGCTAATTCTCCTCTGGCCCAAGTAGGACCAGTTCAGCCAGCTAGCCCTGGGGATTATCTAATTGATTTTTGAATTTTATTGTTACTCATGTTTTTATACTGTATTTTATGCTGCTTTTATAATTAAGTGTTTTAAAGTGTTTAGAATTTAGTCCACACGAGTGCCACAGAAAGAACGCAGTTGGTCAAGGGAGCCGTGGACACAAAAAGGTTGAAAATCTCTGCCATAGAGTATTGAGTGTATTTGTGAGTGGGGAATCTGGAAATGGTGTGTGTGTGAAATGTTTGCTTAGAGGGAATAACTGGTTGAAATTCTAAATATGACCCCTTCCTTGTGAAGCAAAAATACACTGTTCATTTTGCTGTTCATCCCACCTGTTACCTGGATTTCCCAGCAGCAAGCTTGATTTTCTAATACTTCTCCCCATTGGCTCGCAGAACCTGTTTTGCTTTTTTTAGGGTTTTCTTGGCATTTTTCTTACAAATTACCTGCACCCATTTGAATTTGCCCAAGCCCTAAGATCATCACCATAAGTCCTGCTCTCCAACCCACCAATAAATTATGTTACACTAGCAGGCAAAAGAGACAGGGTATTTTTCTGTGGTGGCCCCACATTTGTGAAATGGCCTCCCAGGAAATATAAAGCGAGCCCCATTCATTCTGGCTTTTAAATGGGGTTCAAAGACCTATTGGCTTCCAAAGGGTCTTTCAGACCCATTATTTTAATGGGTGTTCATTTGTTTTCTAGCTGGTTTCAAATTGTGCTCTTACTGGCTTGATTAGTTTTAGGGACTGCTTGGCTGGATGTTGAGTTTACGTTACTTATTGTTCTGAATTGTGGGATTTTCTTGAAATATGTATACAACACAAACACACAAGTAGGCTGCCTTGCCCTGAAAGGCACCCTTAAAATATCCAAGCAAATAAATCTACAAAACATTTACAGGAGACCAGATAAGAGGCAGGAGGAGTGGCAAGACAGTTTCTAGCTAGAATTGCTGAGCTGTAGGAAGAGCCACAATATAAAGTCAATGGCATTCAAAGCACTAACAGCAGGGGATCAATTGAGGAGATGAGGGGGAAGAGAAAGGAAGGTAGTCAAAAGTGTGAATCTGGAGGGAGATACAAGGTCAGAATGGCAGGTGGGGAGGGGAGAGGAATCGGAGTAGCAGAACAAAACCAATCCTTTCACATTCAGAGCTCATCATCCATGCAGCAAAGGTTGCTATGATTCTAGCCTGCCCTCTTGCTACCCTCTATAATGCCTCCGCCTCCTCGCAGCCAAGAAACCTACCCTCTGCACTATGCTAACTAGTCCTGGCATGCCAACACACAAAACACAACCGTGTTATATAACAACAAAGCATGGATTCTTGAGTAGGAAATAAAACACACGCAAATCTATATATCAAGTATACTTCCTTTGTATATTGTAAACTAATTGTCTGAGTTGGCTTCTTTAAAAAAATAAAAAAAAGGAAATCTACGTTGTACAAGTGAATGGGGATGTTTTTGTTGTTGTTTTAAAAAAGGACATAGTGATAAAGACTAGTGCGGAATTGTAGAAGGTTGCCAAAAAAATATTTATGCTGATTTATAGCCCACGCTATCCCTAGGGCTCAGAGTAGGTTGCTGCAATTATTCAAATATAGGGTAGGATGATGTTCTCCACACACACACCCCCCACAGGCCCGCAAATTAATTTAGACAAGGCAATAGGGTAGGAAGCGTTGAGACAGGGAGAAGCAACAGAGAAGGAAGAGAAAATTAAAAGAACATTATACATCTTTATAATGAAAAGATAATGAAAAGTTCATTGAGTTGAGAGCATCATTAAGCTGCTCTTTTAAGAGAACTAGCTGTGAGCCAGGAAGCCTATAGTTCACATCTAATCCCAGTCTTGAATTACCAGGTGGCCCTGAGCAAGCCATAACTTGAGAAGAACCATAGCTTAATAGTGGAGCTCATGCTTTGCATGCAAAAGTTCTCAGGTTCAATCCCTACCACCTCAAATTTAGGGTGACTGGGAATCCGATGGTAATAGGTGATGGGAAAGATCTGCCTCAGAACTTGGAAATTTGCTGTCAAATAGAGTAGTTAATAGTGGGGTAGATGGACCAATGGTTTGACTTGGTAGGAGGGTATCTCCAGATGTTGTTGAACTACAGTCCTGATCCTTCGTAACTGACCATGTTGGCTAGAGATGATGGGGTCTGGAGTCCAATAGGATCCCCTGGTAGAAAACAAAGATGCTCCGTAGTAGACCATCTGCTCTGCATGCAGAAGGGCCCAGGTTCAGTCCCCAGCATGGAGACCCATGCAGGAAACCCTTGAGAGCTGCTCTTGCTGTGTAGCCCAGTGTTACCAACTGTTGTTGGATTACAACTCCCATCATCCCTAGCTAGCAAGACGAGTGGTCAGGGATGATGGGAGTTGTAGTCCAACAGCAGCTGGGGACCCAGGTTTGAGAAACACTTGTGTAACCAATACTGTGCTAGACAAACCAATGGCCTGACTCCGTATAAGGCTGCTTCCTGTATTCATTTATTTATTCATATTTATATTCTCGTTTTCAGCATTTACACCTTGCCTTTTACACGCATGCTTTACCAGGGTGACTAGCAAAAAGGGAGCAATAAAAACACAATAATGCAGTGAAAGCACAATAAAATTAAAATTAAAAGCAGCTGGTAAAAAACAGCAGCATAAAAAAACCTATTGTCATATATATTAACAGCAAATTCAGTTCTCCAAGTGCTGGTCCTAACACAGTGAAAACAGTGAAAAGGGGGTTGGGGTTGGTGAGAATATAATGCTGGCTAGCTACTGGAGGTGGGAGGAGTTATAGAACGGAGTGCCCAGAAACATAAAGAGGAGTACTCCGCACTGCAACATTCTGCAACATTCTGTTGCAGTTCCCAATTGTCAGGCCTTCGAAGTTCACATTTAAATAGACTGGGGATCTTTAAGATTTTTGGGCTGGTGCTGAAATAGGGCTGGTGCCTAAGGCTCCCCTAAGAGCCGCGGTCCCTTTAAAAAGAATGCGGAGTGTGTGTGCAGCTCTTGGGGGCTTTTCCCCAAGGAGGGAGAAGAGCAGCCCTTCTCCCTCCTCGAGGAAAAGCCCCCAAGAGCTGCACACACGCTCCAAGGGTCTCTTTAAAGGGAGCACTGAGCAGAGCCTCCTGCCTGCATACGCTCCATAAGACGCACACACATTTCCCCTTACTTTTTAGGAGGGGAAAAGTGCGTCTTATAGAGCGAAAAATATGGTACATCAGAGCAGGGGACTGGACACCAGCTTGCTTTGCAGGCCTCCTGTAAGAATTACTGAAACACATAGTATGCATAACATTTGGAGCACTTAGGAAAGTGTGGCACACAAACAGCATCACCCTTTCCATTTGCAAAATCAGGTGGTGAGTGCCAGCAGAAAGGGAGCCAAAACAGGACTACTGACAAACAAGAGAGGTATTGACATTCTCAGGAGAACCCCAATATTTGCAGAAGTACAAAGCCTATTAAAAATAAGAAGAAGAATGCAAAAACCTAGGAGTCCAATAAGGGCATGTTCATTAGCTCCAGTAGGGTGACCTCATGGCCTACTTTACAGGGAACAGTCCTCTACCTTGAAGCTGCTAGCCCTGTTGGAATTCTGTCTTCTGCACAATGCTTAAAGGTGCACAAGCTCTGTGCTCTTTTTCCACCTGACCATCAAAAACACAACATGAAGTGTGAAAAGAATGAATCCTGTCTAGAATTTGCAGTGTTGACACTCCAAACTCTCATATATTTTTTAAAGAAGAAAATGCCCAGTATTCAAATATTTCTAATGCAATTGTACAACCTTGCCAAAAATCCATTCCAATATTAAAGGTGAGGGATAAAATGTGCTGCTTGTAGCATGATCCTCCCCCTCCCCCTTCCTCTGACCAGATTAAGAGCTGTTCAATAGAGGTATAATAGAATCTGTAAATCTACTACAACTCAGAAGCAGTGAAGCTGACATTGAAGATGCAGAGCTGTCATATTGGAGATACCCTGCACAATGAAGAGTTGCCATCCCAGTCCCAATAATATATCATCTGGCCATGGTAAAGTGAGAATAAAAAGAAGAAGAAAAGGCTGGGTTTCAACAAAAAAGAAAGAAAGTCAGATTAGACTGTGACACAAAAGCAACCAGAAGTTCCATGCTGAATAGGGATCGTGAGGTATTAAAAAGGCAAGATGGGGGGAAAGTGGTTGGCATTGTAAAATTTCACACATGCAGAAAGCTTGCCGGAGACATTATTACCAGCCATTCAGAAACTGCTGGCCTAAAATTTCATTTTCATCCAATGTAACAAAGGGCTCGCTTTGTCACAAACCATCCTGTTCCTGGAAGCATATTTGGTCTTGAATCTGCAACTCCCCCCCCCCCCAACTTCTCATGGTTAGAGATGGGGAAACGGTGAACCTCCCCAGCTGTTTTTGTATAGGAGCTCCCATCATCCCCAACCACGGCCATGCTGGCTGCAGCTGATGGGAGTTGAAGGCCAGCAACATCTGGAGAGCCTGAGGTTCCCCGTTGTTGCCATAGGCTAAGGTAGAAGAGCAGCCTTAGGCCTGTTTTGAAAAATTAATTAGACCCTTAAAACCTTTCATGGAATGTGCTTGAATGCTTGAAAGGGCTCAGTGCTGCATGCTGCCTCATCCACAAAGGGGAAAACATACACCTTGAATTCAGGACAGTTTAGCTGGCCAGTGGATGTAGTTTCCTCAGTAGTGAAAGAGGTCCACTGGTCTCCTTTTTTCCCCAACTCTGTAAAATGAAGATGTTGATAATGGTAGCATCTCTCTTTTTTCTGCTGCACAGGGCTGACTCCACCATTAGGGGTATCCCTCACCATCTCCCTCTGTTGGAAGACAGCTGTTTGTGTGCCATGCAAACTACCCTAAAGTGACCTGCTGCCGTCAAGTGTGCTAGATGATGCTACCCTGTTTCCGGTGTTGAAATCAGATTCAACTGCCAAGCCAGTCATCTTCCTATAGGCCATAGGAACATAGCCTTATCCTGAATCAAACAATTGGTCAGTTGCTCTCCAAGGTTTCAGAAAGGGGGGTGCTCTTAGCCAGTGTTAGAAACTGAGGTATGAAAGCCAGGAGCTAAATGGCACCTTAAACCTGGGTTATGGGTGCTGAAATGGAATGTCTAGGTGTGCTTTTTTATAACAAGAATGCAAAGCTGAAAATGAATGAACTGCAGCTAAAATCTTACGTTCATTTTTCAAATGGTCTAGTCCTCATCTGAAGACTGAAAAAAAAAAAAGCCATACTTCCCCTGCCCACCCCCTAATATTCTTATGAGGGTCCCTTCTCCAGTCCTCAGAGATTGGCTGCAAGTGGAAGGCAAAAAAAAAGGTCCTCCTTTTGTTCCAGCAGTGGCAGCTTTAATCTGAAATCTTAGGGGCAGTACTGCTCCCAGAGCTCAGAAACTGCTCACATTACTGAAATTCTCTGTCGCAAGATGTGCCTAGAACAATGGGGGTTTCGAACGCTGCTCTTAGCCCTATCTGGAGATGCTAGGGATTGAACCTGGAGCTTTCTTCATTCACAGGAAATGTTCTACCATTGAGCTATGGCATCTGAAAAATCCTGGAGAGCTGCCGCCGATCAATTTATACAAATCTGAGTTAGATGGACCAAACATCAGAGTCTGTATAAGGCAGCTTCCTTTGCTCCCATGTGATTTTTTTATTGTTTAGTTTCTTAAAAGTAATGACTATGAACTTGCACATAAGAGGGTGTTTGCAATGTGGTCCAACGTGGGCAAAATTCAGTCAGGTCAGAACCACCAAATTCCTTGTAAAAGTCCATTTCAAATTGATTCCTTCACCATCCAGTGTGCTCACTTGCAGGAGACACAATTCCCCAATAGCATATCCACAGCAAGCACAGTTCCCTTGCTGAGCATATAACCACCTTTGAAGACTACACACAAGATGCAACACTGCTGCCAAGCTTTGACTACAAGACATCATGAGTGCACAATTTATCTTATTTTAACTTTTTCGGTATTGTGTTTGAACTCCTTTTCCATTGCCTCATCCCAATCCTTCCTCTTCTCACTCTATATATTTCATATGAATACACACACACACACACACACACACACACACACATATATATATATGAAATGATAGTGATCGCTTCTGAACACACAAGACCAGAAATAATAGAACATCATACATTATTGAAGATGCAAAGAGCTCTGATATATAAAGCACTAACATTCCCCTCAGCTAGATTCGGTGTACAAAGAGAAAATCCAGGAGAGAGAAAATTAACCACTAAGGCCTTTGTGAACCTCCAGGCTAGACTACTGCAATGTGCTCTATGAGAGACTGTCTTTTGATTACTATTTGGCGCCTCAGGGGTGATCCACCCACATTATTTCAGCAGGACAAGACTCTAGATGAAACCCTTTCTTTCCACAGAAGAAAGTCAGTGCAGATTCTGGGAAAACTGGTACAATGCACAGCCTCCAAAGATCTGGTCAGTGGGGACTGCAATTTCTCTATTGCACAATGGCTGTGTTGTCCAAATGTATGGAGAAGGGGTGAGGGGGAGATCGACATACTTCAGAACTGCTTTAAAATACTAGCAATGCAGTCTGAGGCATGTTACACTTAGAAGTAAATCCTCTTAAATTCAATGGGGTAGGCTCCCAGGTAAAGAATATTAGGATTGCAGCTGATAGGAACATATATAAAACAACTTCATTTGATTTGATTTGTTTTAAACTCCTTCAAAATCAATAGAAGTACAGACTAGAATAAAAATATCCACTTGGAAGGCTTCATTTTTTAAAAAGGAAGCCATTTGATACATAGCTGTCAACGTTTTCCTTTTTTTAAGGGAAATTCCCTTATTCAGAATAGGATTCCTCGCAAGAAAAGGGAAAAGTTGACAGCTATGATTTATAGCCCCTGAAAATAAAACAGAGATGGCATCTGACTGGTAATGGAATATTACACCATATCATACTAATTTGGACCATTGGTCAGTTGACCTCAGTATTGTGTACAGCAGAATTAGCCAACATAGAGGCTTCAAAATGTTACTGGACTAAGACACCCATCCTCCTTGACCATTAACCATACTTGCTGGGATGGAAGGGATTTGGAGTTCATTAACATCTGGAAGGTATCATGTTTGCTACTTCAGTCTACGCTGACTGAGAGTGGCACTTCATGGATTCAAACAGAACCCAACCAGCAGCCTCTTTGGAGCATGCCTTTTCCTTTAGCTCTGCTGAACACTTCCAGAGAGGATGCAGCTTGTCAAAGGCTACCAAGGAAGGTTCATGGCTCGGCAGAAACCTGAATAGCCAATGCACCATGCTTTATATAACTCTCTATTCCAGGGGACCACTGGGACCACACTACCAAACTAGCGGTGGGTGGGGGAGGTAGACCCACACGCAGGAGTAACAGAATATGCTTAACTGCAAGGCATACATATAATCAAAATGATACAGTGGAAGAACCTAAGGCTGCAAGCAGAAGCACTCATAATGTTTGTTAATGGCTCACCAAGCTCGGTCTGCAGGGTATTGTCTCTGGCATGCAGAGACATCGGAGTGACAAACTCCTGTGAGAAGTACAGAAAGATGAGTGCTGAGGCATTGGCAAGCCTGCCTGCAGCACTTCTGGCACATGGTGTCATTGTGTCAGAATTAGCAGAGGTGCTAATTGGCAACCCCTACTAGGCCTGATGAATGGGCAAAGAGATCTAGCTTGAAACGGAACACTCAGCTAATTTCAAAAGATGAGCAAGTGTAAGCTGTCAAACACATTCAGCTACCACCCTGTCATATTTCAAAAGATGTGCATACGTAACACACGGAGAGAAATACAGCTTTCTCCAGAATTTCTATTATTTTGTTGTTATCTCTGTATAATGCCACTTAGCTGATGATACTGCTTGTTGTTTGGCTGAACTTGAGGAAGACTCCAGCCCCCGCAACACTATTAGTGTGAACACACACAGAGAGAAAGAGAAATATTCGAAACCAAAACAGATAATCCTTAATGGAAGCTAATTTATTCTAGCCTTCTGCGGCAACTAACCATGTTCTACTTCCAGAGTTGGAGGCAGTATGCCTCTGTATATTGGTTGCTGAGAATCACAAAAGGGAAGAGTGCTGTTGTGCTCAAGGTCTTGCTTGTCAGCTTCCCATGAGACATCTGTCTGGCCACTGTAAGAACAGAATGCTGGACTAAATGGGCCAATTGTTTATATTCTACATCAGGGACTTTTCTTGGAACCCCACTGCAGGGGTGTGGAGAAGGAAGGTATTTGGGTGATTTGCAATAGAATGTCAAGGGTTTCTGCTTATGTTATATTGTCTTGCCCAGGATGTGTATTCTGTCTGGTGGAGGCTGGTTCATTAGGGTGAATGGAGCACTGCCTCATCAACCTCCATCAGTCCCCACCAAGCCCTCACCCACCTGCATTTCTGTTTACTAGTCTAGGGTTTGGCTCTGACTGTCAACTTCCTCTTTAGTCTATTTTGTAGAAATCAGCAGGCAGGGGGATGTCAATTAGTTGGTCCCACCTGCCATTAGCTCCATCTCCACATATTATTGGCTCTGGCTCCACCTACTGTTGGCCTCCCAGCCTTCTGCCCTATCAGTCCCCATGTGCACTGATTCTGTCCCTTGGTTTACATCATCCTGTATTCAACATTGTGAGGCAAGACAGGAGGATTCTGCTTTTCCCCTGAACAGATATAGAATGTCTGCAACATTAATCCCTCAGAAGCTGACAGAAAGAGTGTGAAAGAGAGGGCGGGGGGAGAGTCTTTTCAAATGCCTCTCCATCTTCCAAAGAAGCAAACGGGTTGGTAATATATTGCAGCAAGGAATACGCAAAAGAGCTTCCAGGTTTCACCATCTCTACAGAGAGGCTTCCTTTCAGTTCCTCTCGAGTGAACCTCTAAGCTCTATTACAGGCGCTTGAGATTATGTTGTCATAACTACATCTTTGTGTCTGAAATGAAGTGTGGGCTCTTAGGTGCTGCTCTTTTTATTAGATAAAAATCCTTTCAAAATTGGTAAATTAATGGCTATGTACCACAGACATACGAGCTGCGGAGATAAAAGGGAAAGAGCAGGCAGAAGGCAAGCCTCCTGAGTTCATTCTAAAAGAAACTTCACTCGCAATAACCCTTTCAGGACAACAGATTTGAAAAGAGCCACAGAGTGGTTTATTCTTAGTATCTTCAAATGCAATTTTTAAATAAAAAAACCTATTCTTGTCTTCTAATAAGAATATGAAATTGAATAACCGGCAAAGCTTTTAGAAATGTCACATGCAGAACAACGCCACTGAATTAAGACTTAAAATTCCATAAGTGTTTTAAGGCTGCCAGAGCAACAGTTGGGTTACAGCAGAGGAGAGGAACCCAGGCCCAGGGGCAAGATATGGTTCTCCAGGTATTTCTCTTTCTGGCCCCTACAGGGCCCTGCACGTTTGCCAAGAAGGTCCTCAGGTTGAAAAGGTTCTTCAAAATCCAGGCTCAAAAGCCTCTCTCCTCATTTATGTCCCTTCACAAACTAAAAAGTTGGCAGAACTGGCTTGACAATTTCATATGGCAAGATAAATGCCAAAGAATGCTAGTGTTGTCCCAGGAGGAAGAACTGGGTGGTGGTAGTAGGTGGTGGCAATGAATATCTTAAAGGAAAGGTTCGACTCAGTAGATTAGCTGGAGGGAAAAGCTATTCTTCTCACATAGCTACAATTCCCAGAATATAATAGTAAATTCTTCTTCCTTGGGAACCCTGGAAATTGTAGCTCTGTGGGGGAAATGAGAGTCTCAAAGAACTCTCATCACTCTTAACAAACTACAGGTCCCTTTTGAGGAAGCTATAACTGATTAAAGTGGTGTAAGTGTGCTTTAAATGTATATTGTGGGTAGATCCCTGGATTAGGTGGTCAGGATTATTCTGTATCAATCAAGTGGACAGGGCCAGTCCAAGGCATTTTGCTGCCTGAGGCAGAGCAGGGGAAAAATTCACCCTGTCCCCACAACAAATCAAGGTGCATTAAACCTGAGGCTACAAATCCCACAAGTGCCTGTTTAATCTTCTCAAATTTAATCTTGTCAAATTAAATAACTATCAATTTGCTGAGTTTCATGACACCCAATGTGTGCTGCCTGAGGCAGCTGCCTTACCCTGCCTAATGATGGGGCTGGACTTGCAGGTATATAATTTGGTACAAGGCAGAGAATAAAAATACTCAGGAATCTCAACTTCCATTTTCTAAGAAGAAGAAGAAAAGCAAGTTACCCATTTTCAGCCAAGATATAATTTGATCAGAATGTCATCACTATATCTGGTATTTTAAAAAAGAAAAAAACATCCAAATGTATTACTGCAGTAGGCATGAAAGGATTTATTCTAATCATAATGAGACACAAATGCTTTGCCAAGAATGTGCATCCATTGTTTCGTTAAATCCCTTGCTTTGTGTTTAAGTCATTTTCAGATTCAGCTGCCTATTTGAGAGGTGAAACCCCTAAACATGCAAACATGTTAATTGAGTTTTGCTATCCTCAAAAGACTATAGAAGAAACCAATTATCACACACATTTGATGGACTGCAGCAATCAGATACCCAGTTGCAGGGGAGGCAGGTTTGCTTCTAGTGGTGCCTCAGCCAACTGGCTGCATGGTTAGTTTCACACAATGGGAAGCTGCAGTCAACATGTCCACCAAAACAGCAGGGGAGTTAGCAAACAAAAACAAATCAAATCAATACAAAACAAATGTTTTTATGAAAAGCAAAAGAGAAAAATCATACAGAGTTTCCAAAAAAAGTACACGGGGGATAATTAGGACACTTTTATCAAAAGGCATCAAAGGAGAGGATAACTTTGTATCACTGACAGCTACTGTAGGCACGGTTTCAGCAAAGCTTAAAACAATTAATTCCCAAATTGCACACCATGAGGAATACAGTCATTATATAATTAAGGGCTCCTTGTAAATCCTGTGCAACAGAGGAGGTCATCTGTTGCCTCTCTGTGTGATTCACCCACCCACTGTTCTGGCCTTGCCTTCTTGCTCATAAACAATTCTGCAGCATCTCTACATCATGCAGCAGTAGATCATTCAACCACTCTAAGTACAAGGTCATGCAGAAGAATTAACTACCTGCAGAGAAGTGGGTATGCAGAGAAGTGGGTCAGGGCTCAAAATGGTGACTCAGGCAGATGTATGGAGGGCAAGCCCTGTTGAAGGTGGGTGTAGTAGCCCAAGCTTCAAACTCAAAAGAGGAAGATAAGTCAGCCAAATCCAAAACTGCTGTGTACCTGACTGGGAAACTGAACTAGGATCCTCACTCTAACCCTGGAAGACAGCAGAACTAGATAACCCTTGGGGACTTTTCTAAGAGCTTGAGGAGTTTAGTACTTCCTATATTACTACAACCACTGAACAGCACAGGGAGCACTAGAGATGTGAAGGGAGGGTTTGTTTTAGTCACCATTTTAAGAACATCCCAGATTCATAGTTTCTGAACTAATGCAGACTGAAACACAGTTCCCCTTTGAAATGTCTCTGTCTCCCAAAGCTTTCCTGGCTGTTTGTGCCAAATAGTGCCTCTGGAGCTAGCATGGGGATGCTGGCTGATGGGAGCTGAGGTGACCTTAAAGTAAGCAAACAAGTGGGTGAGGGAGCCCAGCCAGGTGGTCCACCAGCCCTTACTGTTGGAAATGGATGGACAAGTGGGAGGCCAGGCAGGCAAGCAGGCGCTGCACTGGTCTTCCTTTTGCTTGCTGTGTATAATGCCTGATTGAGAACTGAGTACCCAGCACTGAAGGGGAGCCTTTCTGCCTTGCAGGCCTGGTGGCACCCGCTGCTGCCACTCCTGCCTCCCAAGGTGAGGAAAGTGCTGGCCTCACACCCACCTTTGGTCAGTCTCTGTTGGGCCACTAAGGCTGGGGCATCCTCCCCCCAGGCACCTGTGACGCAATGTGAGGAGGCACATCCTCTCTTTGGGCTGGTGGTTCAGAGACCAGGGGTGACTTCAGCAGCTGCCCGGAGGACTCCCAGGAGAGGGGAGAGGAGAGAAGAAGAGAGGATAGGAGGCTGAGGGAATACAGTGGTACCTCGAGTTACAGATGCTTCAGGTTACAGACGTGTCAGATTACAGACTCTGCTAACCCAGAAATAGCACCTTGGGTTATCACAACAACAATATTTATTACGGCCATAGGCCCATACAGGTAAAAACAACACATAAATAACAGCTTGTGCACGTGGGAAAAAAACAGCCGCTAAAACACCACTATAACAATAAAATACTATAAAATAGAATGGCATACTACGCCTTAGTTAGCTTGTAGTGCTCCTTGGCGTCGCTTTTGGGTAAGGACAGCGACCAGGAACCTAGCCACATTCAGGGTCGTATGAGTATCCTTATCCTGCAAGATTTGATTGGGTTAAGAACCTTGCTTCAGGATGAGAACAGAAATCGTGCGGCAGCAGCAGGAGGCCCCATTAGCTAAAGTGGTGTCTCAGGTTAAGAACAGTTTCAGGTTAAGAACATACCTCCGGAATGAATTAAGTTCTTAACCTGAGGAACCACTGTACTCTACAATGGAAGGTGTTTGAAAAGGGGTGAGAGGCTGCCAGCTCTGCAGGCAAGGGGTGACATAACTGGACTTTTGAGCCTCAGAGCATGTTTCCCCACAGGGGAGCCACAGAAAGAATGTCAAGGAAGGTGTGCAAATGGCTTGCTGGGAGCTGTCCATAGTGCTGAATCCAATGGTCTGTTTTGCAGGTCTTCTCTGCCATGCCTGCATTCCATCCCTGAATTGTGAATACAAGCTACAGACAAATCAGAACAGTAGGCCTTCTTGCTATTTCATAAAACTTAAAGTAAATCTTTCAGGATCTAAGAAAGAAGTGTACTTCCAACTTTAATTCAGAAAAAAAATGGCCCTCACTTATCAGACATTTGAGGAACACTGGCTTAGATGAATTGCCCAAACAAGGCTTAAGCAGCCATTTCCCCAAAGTGTGGAGGTGGCAATAAAACAGAGTTTATCTTTAAGAGATAAGCAGCAGATGACCCTATGGCTATTAATCCTCAATATATTTTTGTAGTGGTTCAGAGATCAATTTGCTAAATAAGAGAACATTGATTTCAAGACTTTCTGTCATTACACTTTGACATCGCTGGCTAAGTAACCTCTGCAGCTAAAAAAAAGCTGATCAATCCCTGGTGGCAAGCAGATAGAGGGGGCATGGCAGAACACATGCTCTGCATGCAGAAAAGCCTCTATTTCCATCTCCAGCATCTCCAGGTCAAGGATCCCAGGTAGCAGAGCTGGGAGAATGACCTCTGCCTGAGGCCTAGTGATCCACTGCTAGACAGAAGAAACAATGCCAGTGATCTGACTAGGTATAGGACAAATTCATATAACTGAATATGAATAGCAAGCAATCAGTAAATTACTTTATACACATCATCTGAGTTCCACAATCCTGACCATGCAGATGGGAGTGCTGAGGCCAAGAGCTTGTGCAAGGCCCAAAAAGTGAGTTTGCAGCTAACAGGTGGCATTTAATAATTGACTTTGTACCCTGCCTTTCATCAGATCCCAGAAGAGGCAACAATGCAAGACATTTGTAATACATGCAAAAAAAGAATTAAAATAATCAGTTAACAATTATCAAACACAACACACACCCATTATTAAAATACAGCAGTAACCGTAACCAGTTTAAAACAGATGCATCAAGGTCACAACTCCTGACTAAAAGTCTTGGAGAAGAACCAGCATCAAAAGTCTGACATTGATGGTACCAGCTAAACCTCAAGAGGCGAGGACGTTCCTGTTTGTTTGAAAGAAAAGTTTAAATAATTTCAATAAGATTAGCAACATTCCTCAGGAGGGTTTCAACTCATCTCTCTCATTTCTACAAAGCAAAGCTTGGAAACTTTTTAAAATCTTTGTCCCTTTTGCAAGGAAACTTCTGATCCTAAGCAGAGTTGGTGTAAAGCAATTTTGTATCCAAATGGCATCACTGCACACCCATGCAAACTAGCAGAACACAATTTTTATTTTATTTATTTATACATATTTTTTTACAGGCTACTCTATAACAGAAGTTTTCTGGGTGGCTTGCAGAAACAAGACCCACGTTAAAACCATCCCAATTACCATAAAAATACAATAAAGTGCAGCAAATAAACACATTTCTAAATCCAAAAAGACGACTTGAAAAACAGAAAGCAGAGTTACCGAGTTCTGCAGCATTACGGTAAATCAAATTTAAAGCGCGCGCACACACACACACACACACACACAGTGCTCACAAAACTAATACAGTACTAAGCCACCATAATAAATAAATAAATATAGGTAAGTTGTTTGTTTTTTAAAACCCTTTGCTTTGTGCTAGAAATGCATTAATGTTGGGAGGTGGCTTTTGAAAAAACTGTTTCGCATGTGGCTGCCCAACGGAACCCATGTGGCAGAGGTACACAGAAAAGAGCCTTCGATGATTATCTCAAAGGCACAGGTAGGTATTTGTGTGAAAAGGCAATCTTTCAGGTTCTGAGGGTCCAAGCCATGAAGGGCTTTGAAGGTCAAGACAGCATACAGTTCACTGGAATCAGCAGAAGCCCCATTGCAATGACAAAGGAGCTGGATAAGAGCACAGATTTGTTTCATCCTCTGGCATTTGCAATGTCCCCAAAATCCAACATTTGATCTAATCTCATGATTAGAACATCTAATTCTGTACAAGTCCATCTTTTCCAAAATGCACCTAATACATCACAACTATTGCTCCAAACTCCAAATGAATCTCACCCTTAATCTATTCATTACTCCCCTCCGCAGAAGACACAGGTTTCTAAACAACAAAAGGACATGCTGTTTAGGGATATGCCCTCCAGATATTTTGGATTACATTTCCCAGCAGTTCCAGTTGGGATGACCAAGGTCCTGGATGATGGGAACTGTAGTCCAAAACCTCTGGAGGACACCAGATTAAAACTCTGCCACACATCTTAAGGTGGCAACCAGTCATGAATTCAGCATGGCAACTATTTAAAATGACTCAGAGAAACACAACAGTTCACAGGATTCCTTCCCTGCTTTCCCTGGTATAGAGTGAGTTACTCCTAACAAAAGGAGCTGATTAATTTTTCTGTTTGCCTAATGTTTACACACAGATCATACTGTTCTCTAATTTATTCATTACTCAAATTATGCAAACATTTTGTCAACCTAGACCGCTTGTGCTGCAACTCTTTCAAATTGCAAATTGTGACTATTACTTTCAAAATGGAAATAATGCAATTCAGTGCTATTGCACACCAACTAATTTGTAGGATAGCTAATTTGTGTAACATACACAACTGATCTCGCTAATTAGCACTGAGAGTGTGTCTAGTTGTTACCAGTATTCATTATATTATAACAATATTTAACATATTATAAAGACTGCTAAAAATGATATCTAAGCAACATCGCATGGCTTCTGCCACTAACTAAAGGCTGATTAATCACAGATTGTTAATCACTTAGTGATTCATGCACCCAGTGATGGAAATCAATGTATGAAATCATAGATTTACAGAATCATAGAACTGTATAATTGGAAGGGACCACAATGGTCATTTAGTCCAAACCCCCACCTGCAATGCAAATATCTTTTTGCCCGATGTAGGGCTCAAACTCACAACCCTGAGAATCTCATGCTCTACCGACTGAGTTACAGCCACTTGCAATGCCCAGTAACAGGCATTCAAAGGCATGCTGCCTCCAACATTGGAGGTAGAACTTAGCCAACATGACTAGTAGCTGACAGATAACCTCAGTGTGCCCCCCTTCCTCTTTACACTTACCTCTTCCTCACCACTGTTGCCCATTTGCTTGTCTTTCCCTCTGAAGCCAAACACGCCCCCCCCACACTTCTCAGAGAAAGAGAACCAAGGGTGCCAAGCCTCCTCCCCAATTGCTCCCTCTCCTTGTAGGCAGCAGATAAGCAAAAGCAGCAGGAGACTGGCAATACCAACACCATACTCTGCCCTTGTTTCCAACAAAGCCCATTTACACAGCCAGGTGCTGGTTACCAGCTGTCAACCAACTGATATGTATCCATGTGTGAATCAAGCCTACAATCTCATTAACTGAAGAGCCAACAGCTTATATTAGTACTTTGGTCAAATAAAATGGAAAACCTAACACGAATTAAATGCAGTCCTAACCTCCCTTACTGGGGAGTAAGCCCTATTGAATTCAGTATGACTGACTTCTGAGTGGCATGGTTAGGACCATACAGTAATTGTGTTTAGAACTGCAGGCTGAGTGACCATTATTTTAAACAGTTACATGACCTGTGTGCTAAGTGGGCATATTGAAAGCAAAATGTATTTCCTTAAAAGAGGGGAGTGACTGCCCTGTGTTTATTTACTGCTACTATTATTGTGATTAACCACAAAGGAGATTCTTAAAATACAACTTTCTTGCACTTTACATCATAAATATATCTGTGAACCTTTGTTAAGATTCTTGCCTTCTCTTTTCTGAAACCTTTCTCCTTCTGAAATCTGCATCCAAGCTGTTAAATTTCCTGAAAGCGACCTTATCTGTAATTCCATATCTGAGGGAGCATCAATATATTTCAAAATTCACTGCAAAGTTTTACAAGATCCACTCCCCATCCTTTTACTTAAGAGATGCCTTCAATCCATTCTAAAGAAAATAAGCTCAATTTGTTATTCAATAGCATTTGTGCAAAGGTTATTTTAACACAGCCTTCCTACACACAACTTTTAGCATCGTTTGCATAGAACTTTGGCTGTGAAAACTAACTTGAAGCCTCACTCATTCACTCTGCCTCTTTAGCATTTGCCTATCACATTGGGAAGGAATACTAAAGTTACAAATCTGTGACTAACTCGGGGTTTCAATCAAGTTTCTGCAATGGAAAAGCTTTCCCATTAAACCACACTTCACTCTTCTTTCTAATAAAGAAGATAGCAATGGCATGAGTTGCTCATAACAATGCCCCAATGTCACCATGAATTTAAATCTCTTAGAGGGGCAACCTCACAAATAAGTCTACTTACAGTGCCACCCTACTCAGTTGGGACTTCCTCTCAGGTAGTAGCCTAAAGCAACGTTTACATGCCCCCACTGCCCACATGTACCAACCTCAAGAGAACAATTTAAATCAGTTTTTAAAAGCATAAAATCACCACTGCAGTTTAGTTCCAAGCAATATAAAAGACACAGGCGATATTCAGTTTCAGATCACTTGCATGGTTTCTAGTTTGTCCCAATGGCATCCATTTGAGGCACATTGATGGCAGCAAAATAATAAAAGAAGAATTAACTTGTTTCTTGATTGCAAGAGTTTCCCAGGTCTGGTCCCCACAGAGGTGACACCTACTCAAACATGTTACAGAAATACTGCTCACTATGACTTTCTTTTCATTGGGAAACCTATGAAAAATATCTTGCCAATGTCAGTAACAAAATATTAGCAATATATAGTATATTACAATTAGTGGTCCGTCTGGATCGATCCAGGTGGAACAGAACTTTCTCTAGTTAAAGCTCTTGATATTATTGTAGGATGAGCAATAAAGTTGCTCTCAGGACCAGGGTCAGTGGCAAAAAGTGCATACGCCAGGGGTTTGATAAAGATCAAAGGAAGCAGCCTAAAATAAGTGTTCATCTGCATGATTCTTGTTTGCTCATATCGTAACGCATAGCTCATTCAATGTCTTCACAATAATTGAACGAACAGTCACAAGACATTTAGATGTTAAATCATAAATCACTATTCTCTTTTGGTGTGAGGAGGAAATGAAGGGGAACAAAACAAGTGGAAATAGTCAAATTCCAATACCAAAGTGTCTCCTCTTATTGAAAGCAAGACCTTGATATGTGTTGGCTGTGGTTCAAATATGAATTAACAATTGCACCATGTAGATAGATCTCTCATTCAACTGAATAACACAATTCATGGAAGAATTGCCTACACCTGTGAAGAATGCAACAGCAGATTTTACACTTATTCCTCTGCGCCCATCATATGCAAATTCTAGTAAGTTGTTATGGTAAAAGAAGGCCACGACTTTACTGATTACAAACAATGTTTGGCATAGGCATGGAGTATGGATCTACTGACTGGGCACCCTAAGTGCTGGTCAATGCACTGTCAACCCACAGTGCAATTTGACTAATGTTGGTGTCTGTGGTGGCATAAACCACTTCTGCTGAGCCCCACTGGCAGGCCTGTCAGCCTCTGCCCTCCAAGATCCCTTAAGGGGATCTCTCCTTACGGTGACGCAGACTGCCCCTCCCTTAGCCCTCCCATTTAAGAACTGAGCCCAATGCCTCTCCCACTATCACAAGTTGTAATGAGAAAGAAGACAATTAGAACACATTCAGTTTGCGATGACAACCCCCTGCCCCTACAAAACCAAGGCCAGGCAGTCAGCAGGTAAAAAGTTTCTCTCTGCCCCTGAGAACCAGCAGCTGACTGATGACCATTAAAAATTCCCTTTCCATCAAGAGAACCAACTGAATGTGTGTGTGTGTGTGTGTGTGTGTGTGTGTGTGTAAAAAGGGGTGGATGGGGAAGCCCTTGACAATTAAGGTGAAGAGAGCATTTGAAGTTCCCCTTTTATGCTCAGGGAGTAGACCAGTCCAAGGGAGCCTCCTTCAGCTATTGCCCTCATACATTATTCAGTAAGGATAACAGCAGATAAAAGACTGCTTGGATTTTAACATGTCTTTTACCATTTTCCAAAGTATCTGCCCCCTTTTTTTACAGGATCACCATGTACTGTGGGGGGGGGGGTCAACTTTTGGAGCCTGACACACACACCACTTCCCTTTGCTTCCCCCCGCTTACTTATTTATTTCCTTTTCCACACGGCCCAGTGCCACTGAACTGCCATCTCCATGCAATTCTCCCTCTAATATATTGCAACAGAAAAACTGGAACTCTTGTGAAGTGAAAACTGCCAAACCACTCTTGGAATCTCTCTATTCAAGTCTTTCTTCCATTCTGCTGTATGTTTATGTGTCAGCATCTTACATATGTTAACAAATTTAAAAAGCACTCAGGCCTGTAGGTCTACAGCAAGGTTTCAGTTTTGGTCATATCCCAACATATTTCTTGACGTCTAATCAATCCATCCCATGGCCCCAATCAGGCCAGCAGGGATCCTAACTAGGCCCACAACGAAATTTCCCCAAGCCACATTGATCTGCCCTACACTTTATGCCAGGGCAGATGGGGCAGATAAGATGTTTCTCCTTGCCTGAATAATATCTGCATAGTAAATACCTGCAAATCCCAATACCTGTGCTCACACAGTATGATTTAAGATAGCAAGTGTAGAGGTAAGCATGTGACCTGGCATCACAATGGTGTCAGATGATTGACAGGTTAGGCAGCCTTTGGATCCACACCCACCTGTCAAAATGGCCTTTGGATCCATTGAGTGGCCTAAGGATGCATCACACCAGATGGAAAAGGTTTTGCAGTCCTGATACATGGGACAGGGAACTGGAATCTACTCTTTCATTTCTGGTAGCAAAATACTGGAGCAGTGGCCTCACTCAGCAACAAGTTAACCTTGAATGAAGGCAGCAAATCTGGGCATGGGCAGTGGCCCAAGATTGACTCAGGGGTCACATGGTGACCAAGATGAGAAGGATTCTGGATTATCGTGCTATCCCTGCTCATCCTTCCTGAAGATCTCTCCTCCAACCTAACCCCCTTATGATATAAGGAGCCAGTAAGCCATACTTTACCTGCAGCCAATTTATACCCCACAGCACCCAGCAAAAGATCACAACCTACATCCTCACAGCCCCCCGCAAAACAAAAGATCACTCAACATATCCAGAAGTCTGAAAATGCATTTAAACAACTAACTTAAAAAAACAACCACGGGTTTGTGAAGTCAATCACACCTTTCTTTCTCTCTTCAAAGACCCGAGTCATTACTTTTAATCACTTGAACTGGCAATCTCTTCTTGGATGGAGGCAGCAGTGAGTGCACAACTTTCTCCCAGGGATTATCAATGCAATATCTTCTTTGCACTCTTCCAGGGACTTTTAACAAGGGCGCTGTGAAGTGCCCCATCAGGAACCCAACAGGAACATAACAAGCTGCCTAATTTCTTCCCAGATTTCCAACCCCCCTTTGTCTTTATTTGAATCCTTGCATTCTTCAAGAGTAAGCCTCTGATTCTCCCTGAAAAAGGCCTCTGCACCTCAGATTTTCATTAGAACCGCAGAAACAATTTGCCTTCCGAGAGTGCCTCATTTGCCTTTTCCACAAGTGCCTCATTTATTCAGCTATTTGAATGGAAATCCTGACTGTGACTTCAAATGCCCACTGACCTACCTGCTGCCTCATAATGCGAGCAATCATCTCCCATTTTGCCCTTTCCATACCCTCCGGCCGACTCAGTTCATTAGCATACCATTAAGCATTTCTGGCAATGGGGAAATGTCCCATTCTCTCTCACTACATAAATATCCTCTCTCCACATTTAACTCATCATTCTTAATCAATGCTTGTACCATTCCACTACAAACGTCTTGAGATGCTAAGAATGTTTTTTTCTTTTCTTTTTTAATTGCCCCTGCTTTTGTTCAAAATCTTGTTTTGTCCCCACACTGATCCATGTCAAAAATCCACAGCATGTGCTAGGAGCCTACATATTTGGCCTATTTTCATTCCATGACGTATTCACATGTGCAATGAATCATAGGCCCATTATTTTAAAAATAAAATGAAATGAAAGGTTTGCATTAAAACCATATATGCTTTCCCCTTAACTATGCATTTTGTATGGTTTTCAATGCATTTCCCACTAAAGCATGCATTTTGCTTTTGGAACCATAAGAGCACCACAAAATTTAGAGTAGCGTGCAATGCGATTGATAGCTGCATTCTGGTCTGCATTCAGGTCTAGGGCTGGTGAATTAAGCTGGTTCACTTTAAATGCAAACAAAATGAATTTCCCCTTCACCCCTAACATATCTACTCCCCACTATCAAAGAGACATGCTTCCAAGTGGAAAAATCTGTTGCATACCCTCCAACATTCCTCATATGAAAACAGGGGCATGTTCTACAGCCCGCCCCATGTCTCTTCCTCCTCAGAGGCTGGGGGCAAGAACGCAGAAGCAGTGGCTGAACAAAGCAAGCTGGAGCCAAGCGAACATAACAGTCACTCTTTAGCACCTAAGCCCCCTTTGCTCCCCTCATGGGCAGGCCCTACCCTCTTTGTTCCCCCACTCACCACTTTCTTTATGGCAGACCAACCAACTGATGAGCAGGAAAACGATGGGCATTCAAGTGACCCAGACATTTCCCTGCCCCCATAAAAACAGGAAGTGGTGCCATATTGAAGGGGTGGAATGGTAGGTATAGATCTAAAAAATGTGGTGGGACACACAGATCTGAACTTCCAGTAACACCTTGAAACATGGTACTGAAGGGAAGGCCTCAGGAATTCAGGACTCTGCATGACAATGTGGGGAGCTGTGATGGCTTAAGAGTTTTCATGAAGACCCCATTACTTTGGGGCAGTTGGAGGGTATGTCATTCTGGAGTATACAAAGCTAGACAGAACCAGATCAGCTCTGGGGCTTGTTTTCCTTTTGCATGATAGTCCTTCTGTGGCTGATTCCTCTTGTGTAATATCGAGTCCAGTCCGGGTGCTCATCCACCCATGCACAATCACCTGCAGAAGTGCTCAGAGCTACTGCCTATGAGCCAGCAGGCATCATACAAAAGGCATATATTATAAAGCACTGGTGACTGAAGACTAGGAATTGAGCCAAAGGTCTTATGAAAAAGGTGGGTTTTGAGACACCTCACACCAGGGATTACCAACACTTTGGGACTGGTAGGCACATGTGCAATTTGGAGAAAGTACTCTGCTAGCCACATGACCCGGACAGTCCCATGTCTGTGGACAAACGCCGGCTCCCTCGGCCAATAAAGCGAGATGAGCGCCACAACCCCAGAGTCGGCCATGACTGGGCCTAATGGTCAGGGGTCCCTTTACCTTTACTGTGGGCACCAGTCACAAAATGGCTGCCATGGGGTGTGTATGCTGTAACACAAAATGGCTGCCACATCTAATGGAGTAGAAAAAGAAACAAGACCACAAAATAGTGTGGGTTTGCTTGCCCATCAGCTACCCCACCAATTGAGAAAAGGCATCTACATCAGACACTTCCACAGCAGCTCACAGAGGCATCCTTCCTCTGTCCAGTCCTGACATTCAGTGAAATATGGACATGTTTCAGGGGGCATGTTCAGTACAGGAAAGGCTGCTCCAGAATAAACAGGAACAGAGTAGACAATGCAAACAGATTTTTACACATTGTGTGGTTGCTTTTTCAGAGGATACTTATTAAGACCTTTTGCAGGCACTGGCAGAGAGTGTGGTGACCAAAAGCACCACAGGGATGACGCTTGTTTTACATAGCCAATTCTGAATATACTTTGCCCAATGATATACAGCAAGAGCCCTATTTTAATTTTTTTTAAAATGAGGACATGTCAGGATATCAAGAAAGACCAGGAACATATTCTGCGCCCCTCTATTTTTTGAATGCACTTCTAGTGCTCAAGAGATAAACTCAAATTCTAATAAAGCAATTTGCGGAGGGGGGCAGGAAAGCTGGCAGAACCACCTTCAAAAAGAGTTGAGACCTTGGGATGTTGAAGGCTTGTATACACTTATTACGATCACTTGGGCCACAATGCTGGTGTCACAATTAGCATGCATAATGAGGCAAAAGTATTGGTTGTGTATAAATTTCTTTGCTTCTTCAATTATCCAGCCAAGAGGCCACTTGGCAATTAGCTTTAAATTACTCTGTTAAATTACTACCTGTGCTGCCTTTTGTGAAAGCAAATGTCTTACCACCTTGTTGTGCCTCCCTTTTGAGGTGAACTTCCAGCAACACTTCAACTTTGAATGAAAACACCAAAGCCAGCCATCTCCATTGACATGCATCTGGGATAGTCTAGCAGTCACTGCAGGCTTTCAAAGTGTACCTCCACTTAACCCTGGTGCCAAGTCCAAGAAGGTGGGCCTCAGATCACCCATCTAATACTCTCACTAATTCCATGAATTGAAAAGGTGATTCTTTTTTTTAAGGAAAAATATAGGTATACTGCACCTAAGCTAAACAAAACAGGTAGTGGAAACCAGCTTCAGTGAGTATACTAATAACACTTATTTATGTATTTAATTATTAAATTTGTATCCTGCTCTTCCTGCCAAAGGAGACCAACTCTGCCCCGCTCAACCACTAAAGTAAAAGTGATATGGATCAGAACAGCTTCCTCGCCCACAATCAGATCATGGATGAAGATGGACTTACTCAAAATTGACCTGGCATTCAGAAGCAACAGCCACAGACCCAAGGATTGGCTGATAGGACAACCACAATTCCTTGGCTTAGAGGAAGGGCTGGAACATGGCACAATCACTAATTGCATTTGCCCCTTACTAGACCTGCCCCACCCTCCAAACTATACCTGCCCAGAACCACTGAGACTGGGGTCCCCTGATAATAATAATTATTATTATTATTATTATTATTATTATTATTATTATTATTATTTATATCCCGCCCTCCCCAGCCAAAGCCGGGCTCAGGGCAGCTAACGACAATAAAATAGTACAACATTCTAAAATCATTTCATTATGAAATTAATTCAAATCAAATAGATGGCAACCATTAGGCTGGCTGATATCCCTGGCTACTCGTTTATGTCCTTTAATTTAAAAAGCAACAAAAATCCCAAATTTAAAAACACACAAGTTAAAAAGCAGTTAAAAAGATATAAAACATTTTAAACAATAAGGGCAAGGCCATCCCTAGATAAATGATGTTATGGGGATAGCCATGGCACCCTCATCAGCCCAGGTATTGAAACAGCCCCTAATCCCTTTGGGAGTGAGGTCAAGCTGTTGGAAGCTGCTGCAAACTTCCAACAGCTTGACCAAAGGCACCCTCTTCCATTGTCTCCCAAAACACATGGAAGACAACCCCTGGTAGATTGAGCCCAGGTGCACTCTCAGTCAGTCAGTCAGCAGGGTGTGGTTGGGCAGGCTTACCTTTGCTAGACAAAGGTGTAAAAAGAGGAGGATGGACTCCAGCAGCTGTGGAGGAGGGCCGGAAGAACAGCTCCCCTCCTCCACTGATGGTCTCTGACTGCTGCTACTTCCTAGAGCAAAATTGTCCCACCAGGTTCTACCACTGAGATAGAGTCCTTCCTCTGTGAAATCCCCATATATATATATACATTACTGTGCTTGTTCGAAGATGGAGAGAACACAGATCATCCAGTTCAGAGGTCTGCTATGGGGTTCTAAAATAGGATGCATTATATAAATATATATATATATATATATATATATATATATACACACACACACACACACACACACACACACACACACACATATATATATACACACACACATACATATATATATAATCTCCATTTATCAAGGCAAAACTTTAAAAACTTGGAGAAAGGCAACATTTGGATTGATGAAACTCCACAGAACCATCTGAATAAAGAAAGTAAATACATGGGGGTAATAGGTGAGTCTTCCAATAATGTATTTCTCCATGGGGACTTTTTTGTTTTGTTTTGTTTTTTAAACACCTTGATATCAGATTTCAGAGGTCAGACACCAATTTCAGGGATCAAATATCAAGCCCACAAAATTGATATTTGCATTTCTGCTGGGAAATCTGTTCCCCAAATACTCCATTTCAAATGCTTGTCTTCATAATTCACTGTGACATGTTCTTTAGCAATCTTCCAATACACAATTCATTGCCGTGCCATGCAAGGATCTAAATGCAAGACATGAAGCTGCATCCGTTGCGGTGGAAGAAAATCAGCTTCAGCTGTTATGAAGCTGTGTTTTGATTGACATGTGTATTAGCTGGTCTGAGTACTCTTCCTATATGTCACAACAGAATGCACCTGGGGAAGTAGCTAAATAGCAGAATGCCATTGGGTGCTATACATGGGGCTGCCTCTACAGATGGTTCAAAAACTTCAGCTGGTGCAGAATTCAGCAGCTAGTTTGCTCACTGGGACAAGATGGCTTGAGCGTATAATGGCAGTCTTGGTCCGAGTGCACAGGCCGCCAAAGTTTACGGGCCCAATTCAAAGTGCTGGTTTTGATCTATAAAGCCTTAAATGGGACCACAATACCTCAAGGACCGCTTCTCCCCATATAAACCAACATGAACTCTGTGATCACCATTGGAGGCCCTTCTTCCACAAGAGGCACAGAGGGTGGTAACACGAGGATAGGACTTTTCTGTGGTGGGTCCCCATTTGTGGAATATTCTCCCAGTGAGGCTCACGCGGCAACTTCATTATACAGTCGTACCTTGTTTTGCGACCGGGATCCAATCCGGAGCCCTGGCCACTAGCCGAAAAGGACACAGGGCAAAGCGCCGTGTCTGCGCATGCACATGGAGTAGTTTGCGCTTCTGCGCATGCACGAGTGGCAAACCCGGAAGTAACCCATTCCAGTACTTCCAGATTTTGGCGGTCCGCAACCCAAAAAAACCCGCAACCTGAAGCGTCTGTAACCCGAGGTATGACTGTATTTTTAAATGGAAAATTAGGTGGCTCTTCTGCTGCCTGTAACTTTAGTGTCTTTCTCTTTCTCTTTCTCTTTCTCTTTCTCTCTCTCTCTCTCCCCCCCCCCCCGCCCCCAATAACCTCACAACTGACCTGGCTGCTGCTAGGATAAATTAAAATAAAGTTAAGAAATTCATAGATGCCCATTCCAAACTCATTTGCTTCAATGTCACCCATTTCTTATTGAATAATGAATGAAACAACAGGAGCCATTCATTTCATTTCTTTTTTTTATTCATTAACAAATGAAGGCACATCCTGGATATGCTGGATCCTATGAGGCACAGCATCTGATGCAGTACTACACAAAAGGAGGCCATTTGTCTTCCTCCAACAACAGCAAGACCCGTCAGCTTAGAAATCAATCTTCGCGTTGTCTTCAAGAACCTTGGGAAGATATAGCTGCCTTGTCTTTGGCTTACCGAAGATCAGTAGGACAAAACTGTAGGACTGCCAAATATAAACCAATAACATCCATGACACCAAATGGACAGAAGTCCGTCACTTAATGGTAGGTTATATTATTTCCTCAAGCATCCAACCAACAATGCTGTGCTGGCCGAAGCTGGAGTACAAAGCATATGGAGGGCATCAGCAGGGGCATAGCATGAGGGGCCCACAGGAGCAGTTGCTCCAGGTGTAAAATTGTTAGAGGCGCAAAATTTCAACAGCCAGTGCTGCCTCAATACAGCTGCACACTTCCGTCACTGGGCTCCATTGAAAATAGCTTCTCCATACCAAGCAGGAAGTGACCTCTCCAGAAAACAGAATGACTCTTCTTTTCTTATCTCTGTGGCTATTATCTCCTGGGTGATGTGGACACCATCAGGAATTTGAAAGTGCATGCACACTCCATCTGTTTCTCTCCCACCTGCTCCATGTGGTCCTGGGCGCTAGGAACCCATGTTATACCACTTGGTATCAGGCTGGCGAAGAATGATGTGGGAGGTGTGCATCAGTCCTAGATTCCTCAAGCAACCCGGGGGGGCACCAGGTGGCGCATTGGAAGATGGCCGACAATAAAATCTCTCCGACCCACACGAGGTAATTAAGAGGCTGCTATGGGAAGTATGCAGTCTTCCCGACCCCCCAAGGAGATGGGGGGACAGTCTTGCCAGTGGTGTCCATAATGCACCCCCGGAATCGAAAGAAGGGGGTGCCAGTCACTTGGCACAGCCCTCGGTGAGGTCGGCTCTTCCCGGACGCCATCTCCAATCTGCGTGTGCTGGTTCGCTTTAGCTCGGAAATATAATTGGAGATATAATTGGAAATATATAATTGGAAAGGAGCTGAAGCACATACATCAAGCAAAGTTCGAGAGATAAGGCTGCTGATTAATGGATCTCTGGGATCAGAGCGGCGGGAGAGGACAAATAAATCAAGCGATGAAGCGCCATTAAGAGATTGGTATGTTTGGAGAGAAGAAGGGGGGTGGAGGAAAAAACTTTTCTTTTCTTTGTCCTATGTGAGTATTAATAACCCTCCACCCCAAAGAAAGAAGAAGAATCGCCGTATTTTATTTATCATAAGCAGGAATTTAAAAACTGTGTGGGATGAATTAATGATGAATGAAGAGAGGATTGGTAAATATCGGAGAATGGAAAATTCTATGACGCAGTTTAAAATGGCGTCTCACAAGACAGGCTTGTTTAAGAAAGACGGGGGGAGGAGAACCAGGACTCATTGGAATGTAAATGATGATTGAATTTGATTTTAACCTGGCAGAGCCCTCTATGAGATATTTTACAAGCCTGGGGAAACTAAAGGGCAGACCGAAGATAAATCTTTGAAGGAGGAAGGGAACGGCGGCTGTCCCGAGATATGACTTGTGGAGTGTGTAAAACCCACACAGACGATGTTTGCTCTAACCTGCTTGTGAAGATTATCAGAGATCGCAAAGAAAGGAATATATGACAACAATAAGAAGATGAAGAAAGTAATAAAGAGACTATCTGGATAGAACTGGATAGAACTGTTTAATTAAAGCAGTAATAGAAGTCATGTTTGGATCCTCGTTCGGAGCTTGATGTATGGGTACCCCCAACAAAAATTGAAAAATTTGGCTGTATAATTGGAAACTAATGTGAATTGAAATAATGTGATATGACTGGCCTGTTAATAGAAATTATGTTTTTTTTAAAAAAAGATTCCTCAAGCAGCCCTAGCTTAGTATGGAATGGTAGTACTGTGGATACAAATGGAACCAAGATGGCTTCAAGGCGGGGTTCTTTATATATTTTATTTATGATTTTCATTTATATACATTTCAGTGGTAGTTTAGCAGTAAATCAAACATTTCAAAATTCAACTTCCTTCCTCCGCTTTCCGCGGTTCATTAAATTTTTTATCACCATTCTCTGCATATTCTAAGTTATATTAAATCATTATTTTCTTCATCTATTTTCATATATCTATATTTTATAGTGCTGGAGGTTATTACAATAGTCCAGCCAATGCCAATGTTTACAATATTTTATAGTAACTGGAGGTTATTACAATAGTTCTGCCCAGTGGCGGAGGAAGAGGAGTGTGGGGGGGAGTGCACCACCCCCAGCAGCGCGATCCAAGTGGGGTGCCATCACGGCTGCCCCTCAACCTGCGCTGGGCACCATGTGGGCAGCGTGCCACACCCCTAGGACACATGCCAGCCCCAGCCCCACCTGCTCTCTGCCCCCCCCCCAGTGCCGGAGCATGAAGCTCCGCCACTGGTCCTGCCAATGTTTTTATCTGTTTGCAAATTATTTGTAAATATTCAATATGCCATTTCCATTCCTTTATTAAAAAGTTTGTTATCCTGATTTCTTATTCTTCCAGTAAAAATAATGCTTGGGCAAGTGCATTACTTCTTTAGTGAACATCCACAGTTCAAGACCTTAGAGATCAGCAGCTGCAGCTAACCAATATAACTGTTCCCTCCAGTCTTCTGGTAACTCATGTGACAGTGTGCTTGGTTTGCAGAGTCAAGTGCACACATAAAGCAATGTTTGAAACAGCTATTGGCTTGCAGCCTAAGTTTTCTATCCTATGGCAGCAAGGAATGTATTGGTGGTGGTGAGGACCCTTCTTAGCCAAACACTGGAAAAAAGGCCAGCTGCTTCAAATTTATTTGAAGGAAGTCCTAGAAATTGCTGAAATGGATGAAATTGGCAAGCAGATGGGCTTTACAGGGAGAAAAGTGCTCTGCATGTTCCAGTTGAATTATTGAATAAATGTTTTCCTTCTTTATTAGTTACTGGAGCACATATGGTAGGGGAATAGTACTGGAAATATATAATATTTATACAATGACATAATATGCATGGCACTATGCAGAGTCTTATGTGCAAAAAAAGACAAGTCCCTGCACACAAGGAGCTTGCACTCTTAAGGTGCAACTAATAAGTCCAGTTAGTGGAAGCCCAAACATGGACTTCTGCTTATGCAACAGGGCTTTCCCCACTCTCCTGCCCTTGGCACCCTCCCAAATTGGTTCGATATGCTTGGGAGGACACCCCAGAAGAAAGGAGGGACCATTCTGTCTGGCAAGCTGAAACACTGGCCTTAGTAGAACAATCAACATAGCAGTGAGGAAGATCAAAGTCGAAGGGAAAGGAGTGGGGAGAGAAATATAGGAAAGGATGGATGTAAGAAAATAAAAAGTATATTTATTTAATGACATTTATCATTCACTTCCCATAAAATATTTCAAAGGAATTTCACAACAAGAAGCAAATATAATGATTTTTAAAAGTATTTGGTGGTATTCAGCTAAGTCTTACTCAAAGAAAACCTGTTAAGATTAATAGACCTAATTGTGTAATGTCCATGAATTGTAATGGGTCTGCTCTGAGTATAACTTATTTGAACAACACCCACTTTGAGCAGTGCACCTTCTCATTTTGATGGCGTAACTGTGGACAAAGGAGAACCTATTTTCATTCATGGTGTCCCAGTCCTATGGCTGTAAAATTTTGGGAAACAATACAGAAGGAAGTTCTTGTGATTTTGAATGACAGATAATGCCCACATCTAGACTGATATGATTGTCCTTATTGAAAGCTTCTAATCTCACTATTTAAACCCTTGCATTAATACCCTTTCTTTTTAGGGCAGATGCACTGTCCACAGCTCAAACATGGAAATCTCTGGAAAATCTGAACTTGACTTTATGGCCCATAAATGTCTGGAAGGTGGTGATAGTAGAAAAGCTAACACATGAAATTAGACTGGTGAGAGGTGTAGGAGAAGCAAGCAATTTCTGTGCAGTGTGGCATGCTAATAATACAGAAATGCAATACCCTCTGTCAACAACTGTAACACATATCTAGAACCTATGGAAAACTAAAACATTGTCTTTATGTTAGATGGCGTGTGATCTGTTGTTGTTATTAATAATATTTATATATAAGAACAGAAGCCATGTTGTATGGAAAACTGATTCCAAATCCAATACAGATGTGGACTGGGAGAAAGATCTCCACTTAAAAGGCATGCGGGGGGTGGGGGTAGAAAGGACTTGGAGAAGCACTGAAAATGCAATATGGACAACCCCTGTCTGATATGCACTAGAAGGGCAATCCAGTGAGCAGGTGCCACCACACCAAAGACCCAATTCCTATGTTATGCAGAATGGACCGTTTAGTTTCAAGGGTGAGCTTTATGGGGTATAATAATAATTAATAATAATAATAATTTTATTATTTATACCCCACTCATGTGGCTGAGTTTCCCTAGCCACTCTGCTAGGCTGCATAGAAAAACTAAGGTTTGAAGGACTTAATGAAGGAGGGCTTACGTATTTGGAAAGGAAGTTTCTTGCATGAGGAGCACCTAGGGAGTACAGTATGCACAGAATTATTATCCTGTGCCCACTTGGGACCAAGTCCACTGAACTCAATAGGAATTAACTTCTAAGTAGACAAAGACAGTGTTGTGCCTTAAGGGAGCAGGGTTTTTATAATGGTCTAATGAAAAATATTAAGCGATGTTGAGAACAACATGAAAAAAAATGGCAGTGGCGGATGCCTCTTAGGAATGGTAAGGCAGAAGACAGAGAGCTCAGTAGTAGATAGAGGCAGAGCCAATGAGAGACAGGGGCTGTCTAGTTTCAACCCCATCTGCCTCTCTGCAGAGCTGTGCAATGGCAATACTGATAATAAGTAGAAGAAGCTGCCTTATATCAAGTTGGACCAGCTCAGTATCATCTATTCTGACTAACAGTGGTTCTGCAGGGTTTCAGGCAGAGGATAATCCCCAACCTATCCGAAGATACTAGGGATAGAACCTGGGACCTTCTGAGTCCAAAGCAGATGCTCTTGCACTAAGCTGTGGCCCTTTCCACAGGTGGGGGCTTGCTGAGGGCAGACTGAGATTGGTGGGCCTTTGCCCCACTCACCCTAATGGACCTGGTTCCACATGACGTAAAATTGTTATCTATGAATTATTCAGAATAGAAGACCCTGCAAATTAAGACTTATGATGGACATTCCTCCCTAACTGAGAATGATTGGAGTGGTAGTTTTCTCTTCAGTGACCACCAGTTCTTGGGAAGTGAGACTGACCTCCAGTTTCATGCCATTTTGCCCATCGTACCATTGCTACTGAGGCATACCAGCAACTGGTCAATGGCAAAAATGTGCTAATAGGTAGTGTTCAGAGCCTGGCTCTGCACATTTAAATAACTAAATGTAAATGCCGGAGTCACTTGTTACCTAAAACAAGCTGACATCAAATAATCAAAACCACTTAACACTGCGGCGCCAAGTGACAGCATCCAAGAATGTCAAAATGAGGGTGCTGACATGTCCTGCTCATTACAATTTGCAAAATGGATGCTGCCAGGTTGGGTGTTGAGTGCAAGATCCCAGCCCCTTCCCACTCTCATAGATCTTGTCAACCTCTTGCTATTTTTGCAGCTCTTTAAGCATGAAATGTAGGGCTGTATTTATACTGGTGTTTTAAAAAAAGAAAAGGGGGGGAAAGAAAATTTACATCTATAGATGAAAAAAGGAAGAGGACTTGCAGGAGGGTATTTTTTTCTGTTTTGGCACAGGGTATCTGGAAGGCACCAGGTTAGTGAAGGCTGTGCAGAACGAAACTTAGTTATATCCAACAGTCTTCACACTTCCTGAATGCCCATTCCAAACTCATTTCCTTCAATACCACAGCTTCTTTCTTTTCCCCTAAGTGTTGTTCCCATGTTGGCACTTCAAGTGGCAGCAGTTGCAACTGTGTTAGCAGCCTGGCCCCCCCATCTGACATCCCCTACATTGCCTAAGACCTAGCACCTTTTCAGGGTATTGTGGCAGGGAACTGACAGCTACTGCGCACACAAAATGGTGGCTGGAAATTGTATATACCAATTTCCCCCTGTATGCCTGCTGCTCAAGCTATCAGTTTTGTTGTTGTTGCCAACACACACATCATGTGTGCTCAAGTGGGAGATATCAGCTGAGTCACACCAAGGTTTGCAGAAGTACAAGCATTAAAGTGGGGGTGGGGGGAATAAATGGAACCACAAAAACTGTCCAATTAAGACTGAGCATGCTCACTGGCCACAGAACGTTGGCTGGCTATTGGGGAGAAGGGAAAGTAATGTAATGGAGTTTAATATAAGAGGGGATGCCTAAAACAGTGAACAGAGCATTCCAGACATTGCAGCATTTTGCTGCAGGTCTCACTCATTATGATTAATAGCTACTGATATCCACAACTTTGCCTAATGCCCATTTAAAGTCAATAAAGCCAGTGAATAGGTCTTACATCCATCTTAAGGGCTATAAACAGCATTATCTGTCTGTAAGAACGACTTCTTTTCTTACAACCAAGCAGTACATGTGCAACAGATTACACAATCTCCTGTTCAACTAAGTTACCAGGAACCTCCTTATGTAAAGGTAAAGGTAAAGGGACCCCTGACCATTAGGTCCAGTCGTGACCGACTCTGGGGCTGCCCTGCTCATCTCGCTTTATTGGCCGAGGGAGCCGGTGTACAGCTTCCGGGTCATGTGGCCAGCATGACTAAGCCGCTTCTGGCGAACCAGAGCAGCGCACGGAAACACCGTTTACCTTCTCGCCGGAGCGGTACCTATTTATCTACTTGCACTTTGATGTGCTTTTGAACTGCTAGGTTGGCAGGAGCAGGGACCAAGCAACGGGAGCTCACCCCGTCGTGGGGATTCGAACCACCGACTTTCTGATCAGCAAGTCCTAGGCTCTGTGGTTTAACCCACAGTGCCACCCACGTCCCTTGCAAAACAACATTTTACACTGGCACAAAACATTTGGCCAGGAGAACAAGTACACAATAGAACTACTTCCCAGATAGCTCAGTCAGTACAGCAAGGGACTCTTAATCTTAGGGTTGTGGGTTCGAGTCCCATGTCAGACAAAAAGATTCCTGCATTGCAGAGGGTTGGACTGCATGACCCAACTCTACAATTCTTTAAATCTAAGTGACTTTAACCTAGCACTGCATTGGATATAAACTATTGGCACTTTAATTTTGGGGGTGTGGGAGCACACTTGGCAGGACATTTAGCCTGCTTCATGGCTAACTGACCAACCTATTTGCTGGGAGTACTTCCGGAACATGAAAATAAAAGACTCGTAACAAATCATGATGAACAACAGGAGAGGAAGTTTTGCTCATGCAATATGTCAGAACATCTGGGGAGGCTGCACCACTGCTTTCAGGAAGCATTTCATTCTGATCCTTCTCATTAATTCAGTCAAACTTCACAGAGCTCTGCACTTGGTTAAACTTTGTTCTGCCCATTAATCTGTGCCCGGTGAATCTTCAATACAGGTGCACTTCGGTTAGTAATCACACTGTTCTATTTCACATGCAGATTAGTCTTACCCAAATCTGCATAAATTTGTTATGCATCACAGCAGAAATGAATGCTCAAACAACTTTTATTTTTATCTAATCAAGGAACTGCTTAATGAAAAATGAGCAACCAAGTTCATGAGATGCGCCAAGAATGGACTCAGGGGACTTTTCCTACCTCAGGGGGACAACAAACAACCATCTCCAGCGTTGAACTTTAAGGATGAAAATCCACAACAGTGAGACCTTTTCTTTTCTTTTTTTTTTGCCCTTATGGACAATGGACTATTGTAGAGAGTATCTTGTTGCACTTACCTGTAACTACTGTTCTTTGCATGGTTTTCTCTACAGTCACCCCACATGTGAAGTCCAGATTGGGGGGGGGGGACAACTGCAGGAATAATGTACCTTGTCCTTGGCTGAAAAGGCAGCACCTCAGTTTCCCAATTCCTCTCCAACATTGAAGAAGCATGCCAAAGTATTGCCCAAACTGCCTCCCACAATTTGGTGTCCTCCTGATCTTGGGGACTCTGACTGCCCTCTGACTGCCATCAGCCCCAGCCAACAAAGCCACTGGTCAGGGACAATGGAAGTTGTACTCCATCAATCACTAAGGTGTACCAGGTTGATGAAGCAGATCTCTCATGCGCTGATCTCAAACTCAGAGCCATCATCAAGAGAGGAAGAATGTTGGGATTTTCTGGAAATCTTGACCTTGAGAGTATTTCTATATATATTTCTAGTTCCCATCTTGCTCCTTGCTCTCTATGAGAAGCAAGTTGTTGTTGTTGTTGTTACTGCTGCTGCTGCTGCTGCTGCTGCTGTTATTTTGTACTAGTTCCAAACTTTGGAATACATTCGCCCTGGAAATTAGGATGGTACTTACAATTCATTCTTTTAGGTACCTCCTAAATTACCTTTTTATTCAACCAGGCTCTTCTTTCAGGATAAGATTGTGGATATTATTTATTGATATGTTATGTAAATAGGTTTTATACTTTGATGCTAAGTGGGCATATGTTGTAAGCCACTTAAGTGCAGTTCACTGTAGAAAGGTGGCATATAAGTACACAAAACTTACTGTTTTAACCTTGGATTTGATTGGCATTTATTCTTAGTACACAGCCACAATATTTTTCAGATATCAGGCGGTTTATAAATACCTATTTAAAGGAGCAAGACCAGGTTGCTGATCTGCACAGAACTACAAAGAATGAAGGGCCTGTCTGTTGTACCAGACAATGCTTAAGTTCTTACAGAGTAAGCACTGAGCTTCAGTGGACATTGTCATAGGGAACAGTTGTAGCTAAGTGGAAGAGCTTTGTATGTAGAAGGTCCCAAGTTCAATCCCCACCTTCTCCAGGTAGAACTGGTAGAGGCCCCTGCCTGGAACCCTAATGAGATGCTGCCAGTCAATGTAGACAATACTGAGTTAAATGGACCAATGGTCTGATGCAGAATAGGGCAATTCCCTATTATTAGGATATCCATAGCAAAAGCAGGTAGCCAGGACAGAGTTCTACCATGGTGCGGACAGTAATAGACAGTCATTAGTGAATGGGCTAATGTGCACATTCTGATGTAGCCCAATGCTTCTTCTGCAGTTCCACATTGACACAATCTGACTGGCTCCACAGTCAGCAATGCTTTTGAATACCAGTTACTGAAAACCACAGGAGTGGAGAGTGCTGTTGTGCTGAGGTCCTGCTGGCATCTGGTTCACCACTGTGAGAAGACTGAACTATATGGGCTATTATTCTGATCCAGCATGGTCTTACAGCTCCAAAGCCTCAAAGCAGTGAGACTGGGCCCACAGTAGACTTGCTTGTTGCACCTAGTTTGATCTCATTGGATTTGTTTAAAATTTAACTTCGGATACCCCCCCCTTCAGTTGCTTCAAATTTGTTTGCACAGGCAAAGCAGAACTGGAAGGTGATGTACTGTAAGTCAACAAACTATGGGAAACTTAAGGGCCCTGGGCTTATTTCTCATTCATCATAAGTGATCATGTAAGCAAAGAAAGGTTTCTTCTCTATCTTGGGTAGAGTTCACCATTTCACAAAGAATTGTAGGGTAGCTTCTTACATCCCTTCATTTCCTGACAACTGATTACTTCAAACTGAATGTCTGAACTTACTCCATTCAAAAGCACTGCATTTCAACTACCATCAGGTCACTACTTGATGCTGCAATCAATGAGTAAATTGAACCTGCATGTATAATAAAAGACAGCCCATAGTCAGGGTGACAGAGTTACCAAGACTGTATGACTAAACAACCTAGATTCCCTGAGTGTTTTGCTTTTCAGACAGGGGTTGTCTTCAAGTTGAAAAATGCCTTTTAAAGCATAATGCCAGCCTGCCTCTCCTGCTACAGAGAGACCGGCATTCCTGGAAAATGTCTCTCTGAACCTCGTAACTTAATATGCACTTATCCTACCATTTGTTTGATGGCAGGAAGCCTGTTTTATGGAGATGCATCCATTCCAGATGTTAGAATCATAGAATTACACTCTGGAGACTAAAGTCCCGTCCCCCACCACCACCTGTCCGTCAAGCTCCTGGTAGATTTCCAAGTTCAGCAAGCCATCTCTTACTGCATATAACTTATATGTAATTGCAGCAAGATGAGAAAACTAGAAGTATTCTTCTGGGTGCAATCCCCTTCAGGCCAACCTAACAAGATGGAGGGCGACCTTGGAATTTCAAAGGACAGCCTGGTTCATTGCAAACAATTTTGTTAAATATCAAGTATTTGTTGGTACAGAGGATACATTCCACAAGGCGGATTCCAGGGACTGCCAATGAGGCTGTCAATCTCACTCGGTGTCCATCTGAATTTACAGCTAATTGAGAGGGTTATATTCCCCAGATTGCTATGACCCAATCTGCATTCCTGGAATGACCAGTATGCTCCCATATATTCTCCGGCCACGTACAACCTAATGGCATTTGTTGCAGCTAAAGCAATTCCTTGTCCAAGATGCTGAACGCTGGAGAGCCACGCACAAGGGCATTCAACTGGACCTGGCTGCTTAATAACCCTGGGGTCAGAACTGCAGATGTCTACATTAGCACAAGATTCAGAGGGCAGCAGATGGTTAGGAAGCCCTTACTGAGAAAGCTCTAACAGTATCCAGAAAGTTTGTTTTTATTTTTTTAAAACACAACCACAGCAAGTAGCTTTAAAAGAAAAGAAAAAAGTGTAAATGATGTTCAACATATGGTAAGCCTGACTGAATATTGGAGACAAAAATCAAATTATTACAGTGAGATTGAAGAAAACCAAAAACCAATTAAAAAAGCACAAGCAAGCTTTATGATAAATAATGGAATGCACTCATAGGAAATAATGCCAGTTCTATTTGAAAGTGAAACAGGAGGAGAGAGACAAATTGGAAAGCATTCATAAGTGGGTAGATACAAATCCCATTACCATTTAAAACTCACAGCCCTGGAAGTACACCTGAACAAGATGAGTGACATTTCTAGGTATTCATCACAAATTAAAAAATAGTGCCCTGAATACAAAAGAGGAGGGAGACACATGTTTACTTAATAAAACTGTGACTACAAGCTGTAAAGTTGCAAGGGCCGTGGACCATCACAGCTTAAATATGAGTTATTGTTACCCCCTTGGGTAAAAGGTAAAGGGACCCCTGACTGTTAGGTCCTGTCACTGACGACTCTGGGGTTGCGGTGTTCATCTCGCTTTAGTGGCCGAGGGAGCTGGCGTTGTCCACAGACGGCTTCCAGGTCATGTGGCCAGCATGACTAAGCCGCTTCTGGTGAACCAGAGCAGCGTGCGGAAATGCCGTTTACCTTCCTGCCAGAGTGGTACCTATTTATCTACTTGCACTTTGACATGCTTTCAAACTGCTAGGTTGGCAGGAGCAGGGACCGAGCAACGGGCGCTCACTCCATTGCGGGGATTCGAACCACTGACCTTCTGATCAGCAAGCCCTAGGCTCTGTGGTTTAGACCACAGCTCCACCCATGTCCCTGCCCCCTTGGATACTTACCTGTTAATTTTATTTTCAGTTGTATGTATTACAAATAAATATTATATACATATGTAATAAAACAAATGAAGTTCTTAAATCTCTGGGTTTGTAAGCTTTAGACTGTCTTCTACCAATCTGTATGTGTTTTATGCCATGGTTACTTTGCTGTTGCTTTTACTGAGTTTCATTTTAGTTTTATTGTACACTGCTTTGGCAGCCCATAAACCTGAAGAGAAGAACAGCTGTAGACATAACACCGGGAAGGCCAGTAGTGATACATTGTTATGGGTAGGGTTTGGTATTCTTGCTGCAAATCTAAAAAAATTTGCTTATTAGATGCTTATTGCTGCATATCAATGTTTTGGTTGTTGTGGATTGTATGCTCTGATTTCATTATGTGATCCACCCTAGAATTAAAACAAAACAAATTCCTTCCAGTAGCACCTTAAAGACCAACTAAGTCAGTTCTTGGTATGAGCTTTCGTGTGCATGCACACTTCTTCAGATACACATGTGAAGATACACAGTGTGTATCTGAAGAAGTGTGCATGCACACGAAAGCTCATACCAAGAACTGACGTAGTTGGTCTTTAAGGTGCTACTGGAAGGAATTTGTTTTGTTTTGACTATGGCAGACCAACACGGCTACCTATCTGTAACCACCCTAGGATTATTTGAGTGAAGGAGGGTGGGATAGGAATCCACACAAGTAAGCAAAATTGATCATAACTGATCACAACGCAGAGCACCCTCTCAGTATTATGTTAGTACTCCATGCTTGCTCACTTTTACAAGTGGAAGATAATGTGTACAGGCTTTCCAATGCAGGTGTCTGTGCCAATAAGCAAATGTCCAAGGGGCATGTTCAGTGAAAATATTAGATACATACATACATAATTTTATTTGTATGCCACCTTTCCACAGTTCAAACCATGCCCAAGGGGGCTTTCAACATGAAAAATACGTAACTACAACACAGCAAAAGCAGTCATAAACAATAAATAATACATAAATAAATACATAGCCAAACTGAACAATTTCCACATAAATCACAACAAGATCTAAAATAAGGTTCAAAAGAAGCAACAGCCCCCTCCAAAACAAAATACCCCAAACACCCCAACATTAGCATCAGCATAATCCCGCTGCTCCTTTTCTCTGCACATAGAAGCTACACAGAATGCCTGGATAAGTGCAGTGTTTTGAGAACCTCCACAAATCAGAGGATGCACCATTCAGAACAATAGGAAACAGATTGGTTCAAGCGCACATGGTCATACCTTGATGTCTGCAATATCAAATGATACAAGTAACATGTGGGTTTTAAATATCTCTGTTATATTTATGTTTCACCTACCCTGCAAGGCACACAAGGCAAAGTACTTGGCACTTCTTCTCTTTCCCTCAACCTCTTTTACCGTCAAGTGCTTTGATTCCTTTAACAGGTGTGCAAGTGTGTGGCCCAAGGTCAGCCAGTGAGTTTCATGGTTAGTTGAGGATCCAGGGTCTTGCTGTCTTAAAACCTCTAACCAGCACACCACACTGGGTCTGAGCCATCACACATCTTGCACCTTTCACCTTGCTTCCTATCACTTCAAAGCACAACACTATTCCACAGAGTCCATTTACACATTTAACTGCCAGTCATCAGCTGCTAAAGGAATCATAGCACAGAGAAATCAAGGGATGTAAATGTGTGTGTTTGGCTGAACCAGCTTTGTAAATGTTAGAGCAGACTGGTAGCTTCCATTTGTCATTGGATTACAACTCAATTTATCCCTGACCATTGGCCATGCTGGCCAGAACTGGTGCGAGTTCTAGTAAAACCTATATCTGAAGGGCATCAAGTTGGGAAAAGCTGTGCTAGAGGAACTGGAGTTGCTTGCTCGTATACCTAACTCCCTGCAAGTAGCTGCAGCAGTTAACTCCAAACCAACCAAACCACCAAGACAGCTGAAAGTGACGAGGTTGTAGCAGAACATTCACCATCTGCTTCTAGTGGGGAGGTTGGGGCTCAAGCTACAGAGCACTCCCAACTGCCTGCCCCTCAAAGTCTTTCAGTAATGCCAATAACAAAATGTGGCAGAAGTCAGCTTACATTGCACGAGGTCAGTGTGTTTGATTAACTTCCCCTGACAAGAGAAATGACAAGGGCTGCCTCAGATCACTTGCAGGATTTAAAGGGAATCTGCACTCTTTCTCCCTCTTTCTTGCAGCAGGTAGCAAAAGGAACACATTAACTAAAATTAAAACGCATGACTGTTCTGCTGCATCCTGAAAAACAATTTGAGTTGTACCATACAGCCACAATAGTGATGTCCACCAAAGACAGGAGAAGATGGTGACCCAAGCCGTTGGAGACTAGTAGGCCCAAGGGTTCTGAATTAGGAGGGAAATCTAGACAAGACCAGGACCCTGGACAAAGCCACTGAGTCAGGACCATGGTTAGCAGCCTTGCTGCTAAGGCGCTGTCACAGCACTGTCCTGGAGCAACATAAAGAGCTTTATAGTCTAATGTATGTAGTGTAAGAATAAAGCCCTCTCCCCAAGTGCTGCATCTAGTGAATCAAAAGTGACCATGGGTCTTCTGCAGCCACTGGCTTCTTCTAAACCAGGTGGAGCCAATGTTGTGCATCCAGATGTTGTTGGACACAAATTCCCACCAAGTCAGTGATGTCACCACTGTCAACCACTAAGCCAAATTCGCCCATAAGATGCTGCAATACTCAGTCTTTGGAGCTTATCAAAAAGGAAATAAACAGACTAAGCAAGGAAAATGACAGCAGTGTGTTAAGCAAAGACCTGATAGCAATAAGGAAGCGGAGGCCCTGCAGATAAAATTGGACTACAACTTCAGTCATCCCGACCATTAGCCATGATTGCTGAGGTTGATGGGGCTGAAGTCTGACAATATCCAGAGGACCACAACTTCCCAGTCCTTTCCCAAGCATTGATTTATAAAAAGGTCATGCATTCACTATCCTATGATAACCATCCAGATTGTGTACCTCTGGACCGTTGCAAGTAATGCAAGAAAATAAACTTGGAAAAATAATTTAATGCTTGCCAGGATTGCTACAATTGCTGCTGCTCGCTAAAATGATTTGAGCATAGATATCTTTATCACAGTTACATTTATCCTTGTCCTGCCTTTGCTTTTCATGTAATAGGCAATGAATAGCAATAACCTGCCAAGCTATTCATCTCAATTTGCATATGGTAACACTTGCTTCTAATCAGGTTTCTGCCCGCAGTTAATACAGTGGCCAACGTCACACCCATTTGAAAGAGAATGCCAAGTGGGCAATCAATATTTTCTTGTGCTTGCAGAAGAAGTGAGGCCTTTGACACCAATTGCCTGAGTTGCTGAAGTAGCACAAAATTTTCAGACATTCTGGGTGCTTATAGAACAAAGCTCTCAGTATCAAGTATGAGGGAAGGGAAAGCTGTCAGTCCAGCTGGAATTAAAGCCTAAAACTAAGGCCAGGAATAGCTTTGTGGGGCAAGTTGAAGACTGGTTTCACAGAAGCATAGAATCCTGAAGCACGAGAGCTAAAGGGAAGAAAGAGTAGCCAATTGATTGAGCAACAATAAACCTACAAGACATGGTTTTCACCGCTCAACAGCTTCAAGAAAAATGCAGAGAGCAAAACCAACCCCTGTATATGGTGTTTTTGATCTGACTAAGGCCTTCCACATTGTAAATCGTAACGCCCTGTGGCCTGTCCTTCTGAAAATTGGCTGCCCAAATAAATTTGTGAACATCCTTCAACTCCTCCATGATTATATGATAGCAGCAATCGCAGATAACAATGGTTTTCAAAGTGAACCATTCACAGTGGGATCAGGTGTTAAAACACAGTTGTGTTATCGCCCTGACTCTATTTATTATTTTCATTGCCATGATCCTACACTTTGTCAAAGGGAAACTCCCCACTGGAGTAGAAATCATATATCAAACTGATGAAAAGTTCTTTAATCTGAGTAGGCTGAAAGCAAAGAGTAAGTTTACCGTAACTTCCATCATAGAGCTTCAGTATACTGATGACAATGTAGTGTGTGCACACTCAGAGGATAACCTCCAAACCATCCTAAATCTATTTGTAGAAGCTTACAAAAAGCTTGGCCTATCACTCAACATCCCAAAAAAACCCAAAGTGCTGCACCAATAAGCACAAAACAACCCCTTTTGTGGCAGTGCCACAAATCCAACTCAGTGGTGTAACTTTGGAAAGTGTCGATCACTTCTCCTACCTGGGCAGTTATCTTTTCACAAGGGCCGACATTGATGCTGAAATCCAGCATTGTCTGAGATCTGCAAGTGCAACTTTCTCCCAATTGAAGTCCACAGTGTTTGAGGACTGGGACATTTGCAATAAAACTTAAATGTTTGTTTACAAAGCTACTGTACTACCATCTTTACTGTATGCTTGTGAAACATGAACCACTTATAAATGCTATCTCCAACTCCTTGAAAGATTCCATCAATGGTGTCTCTGGAAAATTTTACACATCACTTGAGAAGACAGGCGAACTAATGCCAGTGTACTGGGAGAAGCAAAGATCACCAGTGTCAAAGCAATGATTCTTCAACATCAACTTCGTTGGACTGGTCATGTTGTACGGATGCCTGATAATTGTCTTCCAAAGCAACTACTCTTTTCCAAACTTAAAAATGGAAAATGTAATGCTGGTGGTCAACAAAAGAGGTTTAAAGACTCTCTCAAGGCAAATCTTTAAAAATGTAGTATAAACGCCAACAACCAGGAAACACTGGCCTGCAAGCGCTCCAATGGAGAACAGCCTTTACCAAAGGTGTCATGGACTTTGAAGACACTCGAATTCAGGACAAAAGGGAGAAACATGCTAAGAGGAAGGCACATTTGGCAAACCCTCACTGTGATCAACTCCCACCCAGAAACCTATGTCCCCACTGTGGAAGGGCATGTGGATCCAGAACTGCCCTCCAAAGTCACTTACATACTCACTGTTAAGGTCATGTTCATGGAAGACAATCTTACTCGGCTATGAGTGATGGCCAAAGCTGTGAGCCCCTACATTGTTGGCTCAGGTTGTATACATGTGTAAATAAACCACAGATCATTGAGGCACCACAGTCTCTGCTGTTCCTTATTCCAAGGAAATTGAAACCTATGCCTGGGAATCCTTGAAATTCCACACCATTCAGATATTGGTATGGCGTGCAGCACTATATACACCACTAAGGCCACATATTTAGCACCTGCTGTTTTCAAGTTCCTTTTTTAAAAATGCATTATCTGAATGGGTGTGCTAACAATCCCAGGTTGCTGACTAATTAAGTTTAGGTATATCCTCCAAAGCTGCTTGTTTTGCACACTAATTGAATTTACAAGCAGTCAAGACTGGCAGGTTCCACAATATCTGCCAGCTCCCTTTCACAACCATTTTAAAATGATAGAAGACCAGTCAGCATGTCACTCCCTGGGAATATGCAACACATTGATGACATTTCCCCCCAATCAAGCAATAGCAGATGGACCAGTTTGCATTCTGTCTGAACTGTCTGTCCCAGATTTTTGGCAAAGATGTTTATTTCTCCTGATAGATGAAAGTCATCTATAAGATGCTTTAAATCAGGGAATGGGAGACCTCAGACCTGTAGGCCAAACGTGGTCCCCCAGGCCTCTCAATTTGGTCCTTGGCACACTTCTGAGTCCACACCTCCTTCCAAGGCCACATCTCTTCTCCCTAAGCTACAATCTTAGCTTGGAACTTATCTTAGAATGGAACAGGCTCTGTTCCAAGCCCTTTCAAGCACCCTGAACTGTGATAATGCTTCCTGCTTGCTGTCCTGCATGGATCTTTGCCTTTTGCATGGCTTGAATGAAACCTCCTGTGCATCCTGTACAAAGGTGCATCCATTGCCCTGCACTCTTTTTACTGCTGACTCTGCCCATCACTGGCATAAGGGATCAGACCTTCAGATGGCTGCTAATAAGCAAGTCTTCCAGCGTGCTTACTAGCTACCCTAAGTATCTTTGTTAACTCAGAAAGAGATATAATTTCACCTTTCTGGTTCTCCTCTTTTCCAGACATTCAGTAAATAGCACAGGCCAAGCTCTCTACCGGAGCATTGCTATGCCCAAGCAATGAAGCACAGCTTGAAAAGACAACTGCAACGAAAGAGGGAGCCTGAGATTATGGAGCTTCTATGACCCTTGCACTTTTCACATCAGTGCAAAGAGTGCCTTCCCTGCATTGTCAGATCTTTCATACCGTCAGCTTTTTTTACTGCTTTAGCCAAGCCTTCAGATGTTTACCCTCACTGGCTGGCTGGTTGGCATTGCAGTGTTTTTTCTATTTGGGGGGCCACAGATACTGCAATTCTCTACCCATGCTCTGGATTTCAGGAGTTTTACAGCACCTTCCATGGCAGAACACACCTTTGCCTTCAGCTTCTAAGTTCTATCCAAAGGCTCCTCTAGCTACATGACAGACCATGCAGCTATCCAATGCAGGAGATGTGGAAGGAGCCATTTTTGATTGAGGATCTAGTTAGATGCATCTTTGCATTTAAAGTGCGTTTGAAGTGCAGGCTTCAAAATAAAATTTTCCATAATCACCTGTGAGAAACTTAGATCACAGCTTGCATGGGGGGAGGAGGTTTCACTCTTTCCTTTTGTGCTAAAATCCTGAGGAAAATGCCCCTTTTGAATTTGCCTTTAAGCTCCTTTAAGATGTAAGGGGTGCTGCCCTACCACCTCACCCTGCCCACACCTGCCTGCCTTTTTTCCCCCACTTTCAACCAACCCAGACTATCTTCAGTCAAACTCTTGCTCTCAGAACTCAGGAGGAGGAGGAAACAAGGAGTAGTTGCCTCCTGAAATCACTGGCTCTGGCTCCACTTACTGTTAGTCTCTCTGCCTCCCACCCTGCCAGTCGCAACATGGACCCATCACCACTGCTTGTGGCCGGGGGGGGGGGTTATTAACACCAACAGAAGATTTCCTCCTAGTACCAGTTTATGAAGGAAGATTTTCCCTCAAAACACCAGTTAAAGCAACCTTCCACAGGAACCTTATGCTGTGTCAGTCCATCAGTCCATCTAGTTCAGTATTGACTACACTGACTGGCAGTAGCTCTCCATGGTTTTTGGGAGTGTTCTCTCCAAAACCTAACTGGGGATTAAATCTAGGACCTTCTGCATACAACATTTTTCTTTTCCTTCCTTCCTCCCTTCCCTCCCTCCTTCCTCCATCCTCCATCCTCCATCCTCCTCTCTCTCACACACACATGCACTACAGCTGATGCAATTTACACTATAAAAAACAACACCCCTCCACATTAAATTCTAATTCAGCCTTCAGTTTGGGACAGGCCAAAGAAACAACAATGACTTGCCTCCTGGATAAAATATAGACAGATTTTCCATTTCTTGAAACAGTTCCGTTTCTTGAAACACCATCATCTTGGTGGAATAAGATGACAAAAACGGAAAATCCAAAGCTGGAAGTGGCTATCAGCATACCTCTGGTGTGGTCTCTTTACTATATTTAAGGTGTTATGTACTGAATTGAATAGGATCCAAAATGCAGCAGTCTGATTGGTCCTAGCACAATAGGATTCAGAATGCAGCAATCTGATTGGTCCTAGAACAAAAGGATCCAAAATGCAGCAGTCCGAATGGTCCACAGGAGCCACCCAATCCACCTCCAGGTGGAAGTGAATCCACAACCTGATTGGCCTACAGCAGAATCCCGGAATTAGCCAATCACGTGGGGCCCATTGTGTAAATAATGTATATAAAGCAGACATTCTGGGGGAACTTCCATTCCTCCTCACCACTATGAGCTGAATAAAGAGCATGAAATCCACTCTCAACTCCGAGTATATTTCATAAGGGATGTGGAAACTTTGGCCCTCTGGATGTTTCTTAACTGTATTTCCCATCAACACCAGGCAGTGTAACCAATAGTTAAGGTTGATGGGAAATGTAGTCCAGCACCATCTGGAGAGCTGAAGGTACACCACCTCAATATGCAATCCAGAGCCACTCTTTGGAAAGGAAGCTTCTCCTCATGCATGATATCTAGGGGTTGGTTACTCAGGGATAAGCAACATGGCCCAGTGCCAGAGAGTCAGCACCATCAAGCAACTGCTCATAGCCCAAGCCTTCACAAAGACCCACGACCACCAACTGTCCTGCCAACCCCAAGCAGACCCTCAAAGGACACATGACATATAGCCAAATGCCATCTACTGCAATTATTTCTATGTTAGGCAAAGGGTGAAAAACAACAGCCACCTGTTTTTATTCTAGTATCAGTTTTTGTGGACTAGAGTCCCATTTCATCAGATGCATAGAATGTGGTCCTCAACTGACAGGTGGATGGATGGATGGATGGATGGATGGATGGATAGATACAGGGCTTTTTTCAGCTGGAACTCACTGGGACTTAGTTCTGGCACCTCTCAGGTGTGCGCCATTGCCATTCTAAGAAAACGAGGGTTCATGATGAGTTCCAGCACCTCTTTTTCTAGAAAAATAGCACTGGATAGATGATATAGATGATAGATAGATAGATAGATGATAGATAGATAGATAGATAGATAGATAGATAGATATGATAGATAGATAGATAGATGATAGATAGATAGATAGATAGATAGATAGAGATAGATAGATAGATAGATACAGATAGATAGATATAGATAGATAGATATAGATAGATAGATAGATATAGATAGATGATAGATAGATAGATGATAGATAGATAGATAGATAGATAGATAGAGATGATAGATATAGATAGATGATGATAGATGATAGATAGATGATAGATAGATAGATGATAGATAGATGACAGATGATAGATGATAGATGATAGATGATAGATAGATGATATACATAGATGATAGATAGATAGATAGATAGATAGATAGATAGATAGATAGATGATGGACAGATTACACACACAAACACTAGTGCAAAGAGTGGTGGGATGTAAAGGAAGGTCAGATCTAAAAGGCAACAGGATTCAAGAAACACAGCCTGCAACAATCCAGTAAGAGCAGGGCTGTCCAACAGGTCAATCGTGATCTTTGAACCCCCAGCAAAACACTCACAAAAAACCTCAACAACTTTGGCTCCCTAAAAAAAACTCAACAACTCTTACAATGTTTGGAAGTTGAATGCCCCTGAGTTAGAGCCTAGAAATAGGCCAAATGACCCTTCACAACAACTGTGTTTGTAAGACAGTTTTGAACAGTGATTCAAAAGGTAACCATTGTTAGTGTAAGCATAGATCTAATGCTGCACAAGGATTAATGTTGGGGAGGGCTCATAGCTCAGTGGTAAAGCATAATAAGTTGTTGTTGTTGTTGTTGTTTTGTTGTTATCCACTTTGTATGCAGAAAGTCCCAGATTCAATCCCTGGTATCTCCAGATAGGGCTGGGATTGTCCCCTGTCTGAAATCCTGGAGAGATGTTGATGGTATGTACAGTGAATCATTGATCTGGCTCAGTACAAGTCAGCATCCTATGTTGGAAAGGAAAGGATAGGAAATGATGTTTTTTTAATTGCACCTTTGAGCCAGTGAGGATATGGAGAAACTGCCCGTGTTTTCTGCTCTCTCTGACATCCTCTTGCTGGATGGCAATATTCATGGCCATCCTAAAATTCAACTGAGAAGTATGGATCATCTCATTTCTCCCATCTGCTCTTCAAAGAGCTCACAACAGCTTAAAAGGAGAAATGTGCTCTTAAGATTAACACAGGGAGGAGATTAGCACAGCAACACCACTAAATAACTGAAAAGCTTTGTTAATTTGCAAGATTACATTTGGTGTGTGATACATCCCCTCCAGAGACTCTTTAACACTTCCCTTTGCAGTAGGATTTAATTACTGTAACAGCTTATGAATGAATATTTAACTGTACAGATTACTAACTATCATGCATTACTACAGAACAGTAGTAATGGGGGGGGGGGCTCTTGAGTTTTACCTTTGCCCTGTGTGAAATTGCCATAAATGACTTTTATTTAACATGGCTTCACAGCTAAAAACGTAAGGTGTGTGTGTATATTATAATATATATATATATATATATATATATATATATATATATATATATATATGTTTGCAGGTTTTGGTGTCCTCGGGTGTCTTCCTGTGTAAAAGTTGGGGTGTCTAGGCGACGTTTCGACGAGGTCTCACTCGTCATCTTCAGGCTGGTGCTTTCGGCTTCTTGTTACTGGAACAGAGCAGGATCTCAGTGTTTGAGTTCCTATAAATACTGTAGAGGGGGTGTGGTGTATAGCCTCCAATGTTCTGGGCAGAGAGGAAGTTCCCAGGCTAGTGTGCCTTTTCTTCTTTTGTTCCTTAATTACTTGAGAGATATCTTGAGTGATTTCTTGAGTGATATCCTGAGTACCACTTAGGTGGGTCATTAGGTGTGGATTAGTTGTTAAAGTCTTTGTGTCTTGACCTCTTGAACTTTGTGAAGAGTTTTCCTGAGAAGATGGCTGTACTGTACTTAGTTGTGCTCTGGCTTGGCTTCGTGTATAGGGGCGAGCTGTGGTTTTGTGGCTTGTGTCAGCCAGATCTGTGTAGGGATTGCAGGGGGGTGCAGCATCCGGAGGTGCCACCATGGATTACAGACACCATCCAGTAGCCAATCCATGGTGGCACCTCCGGATGCTGCACCCCCCTGCAATCCCTACACAGATCTGGCTGACACAAGCCACAAAACCACAGCTCGCCCTCCACAACTTCATAAAACAGAACCACAAGATGAACTTGCTCTACAAAAAGTCAGAAATCTTGCCTCATATTCAAAGACACAAAAGTCACAAGATTCCACAAAGATGTAATTTCCTTACAGAAAAAGCAATTAAACTGGGATGTAGACGGGAGAGGACTTTCTGATCTTGGATTTAACTTTGTTCTCTGTAGCAGCCAAGACTTGGAAAGTGGAAAGCTAAGCAAATAATTGTTTTTAAGTAAGCTCAGTTCAGATATATTTACAGCCTATATATCCCTTGCTTGATATTCCACGTATTATTTTACTCTCTAACCAGGCACATTTCTGCAGCATTTTAATCCACAGGTTGCAAATACCCTTTAAGTCATTATTACTTTCTCAAAACTACTGTTCCTTCTATGGCTACCACCAAGTGAGGGTGCCTATATAAACAGGAATTTAATTCCAGCATCAATTCACGAGGGGGGGACGACGACCCTAAGGTGAACTAGAGAAGCAAGGAGCCACAATTAGAAAAGAGTAATACCTCTTACAAAAAAGTATTAAGAAGGGAATTAAGCTCTGCCATAGGACAGTGTGAGTTACACAGCAATTAACTGCTGAATAATTGGAATCAGCTGTAGTTTTGGACATTCAAATTTACTGAACAGTAGCCAAGTTCAGTAAAATACAAGCAAGCCCATAATTACTAAAGAAATTCTCTGATGTCAAATTAGCCACTGCTTTTAACGATGTTAATCTTCAGGCATGTTAAACCATGGATTGCGTTGGTTTATATACAGCCTTTGCTAGCAAGTGGTATTAAGAAGCCATATTATAAAATGCTTAAGCACCAATTATAATTGCATGTTTTAACAATGTTTCGTTAACTGAAACCTAGAAACTTTCCGCTGTTCTCAGCCCACATACCTATTTGAGACATAAGTTGGCAGGAGTTTGTTTTTTACAAAGTGGGTGGCAAGAGCACAATGTATATCAGGAAGCAATAGCAACTTGCTGGTTGGGGTGGAGCTGTTATGTTAGCCTCCCAGCAGGAGGGACACTGTTGCTTAACCGAGGGCAAGGGCAAGGTGGCCCAGAGGTCAGCTCTGGTGGAGCCAATCTGGCACTCCTGCTGATGTGCTTGCACAGCACCAAAGTCCCTACCACCTCTCCTCCCAGTAAGCAACAGTGACCCACCCGCCAGGAAGCTAATAGAGCAGCTTCTTCAACTGGAGTTGGTGGGGCAGAAGACACACAGGTCAATGGTAGGTGGAGACAGAGCTAATGACAGACAGTGCCAACTAATTTTAGTTTTGTTGATATTCTTCTCCCTGCAGAGTCCTAGAAAGGCAACATTAAGTCTATGGAAGAGGAGGAGAGCTAGGTCCATCTCCTGGACTGCTTATAAGTAAGATAGCTGGCAGGCTGGAGGCAGACTGAGGTTGGGGAAGCAGTGCCCATTAGCCCCAGAAGACCAGCCCAACACCACCCAGTGCAGCCTTACCCCAGGTTGTGCTAAACCTACATTTGCTACTACTAGAGATGGACAAATCTGTCAGTTTCACTTCTCTGTGTTTCCCATTTGTTCAGGCTTAAATTCAGTTCTCCACATTACCGCAGCAATTTGTGATCTTCTTTCATCAGCATTTTATAACAAATTTCTCCTAATAAACACATTTCTGTATGTCGTTCTGCTTATATAAACTATTTGCAAGTAATTTCCCCCAGCCTAGTGCATTATTGATGTTTGTTTCACTAATAAATGCATTTATATGCACACTTTGCACTGATAATATGCATTTGTGTCCACATTACTTGGCTGGGGCAGATGGGTCTCATCAACCTGGGTAGGTAGCCCGTCTAGGAGAAGAAAAACTCTGATCCTAAACCTCCTCTGCCTTGTGGGACATCTTTGGGAGAAGAAAAGTCTAAGGAGTAAACCCTACACAAAATCCAGAGTGGAGTCCCTAAGGCAGTTGGATGGCACCTTGTACGCCTCCTTCCAGCAACTCCTGCAGCCATGCTGGTGCCAAATGTATTGCTCTGCTTTTATTTGGTCCACATCTGTGAGTCTGAGAGGGGGTCTTGTCATCTGGGCAGCTCAGGACCCCCATGCACATCTGTCCAGGCTTGTGCCCCAGGGAGGTCACTTTGGTGCTGCTAACACAGCAGTTTGACTTCACCCCTGGAGGCACACTCCATTGCTTCTAGAGACAGTTGGATGCCAACAACCTAGCTTGGGAATTGCATTGCAAAATTCAAAGGAATATAAATTCTGAAGGACGTCTGTACGATTTGGGTAAGTTCACCTTTCCATTTAAAGTTTGCCTTTAAATATGAAATGAGTTGAATTTCTCCATCATTCCTATTTGCTACTGAAGTACTTCCTCTGAAGCACAGGCCTCTCCTAGAACCCCAGTCAGAACACAGCACTGTGAAAATCCAACCACCTCTTCAGAATGTGAGGTTGCATTCACAACAGAATCACAACAAGCCAGCCGTTTGATCAAACCTACTAAACACACACCCAGATGTTGCTCCCACAAAAACTGCCACTTCTGTACAATATTGGAACCCTTAAGTCCTAGCTGCTGTCAAAAATAGTTTACAGGTAAAAGAAGCAGAAGAAACCAGGTGTCTCTCATTCATATATATAAGAAATATATTTACTTAAATATATTTTTCTGTTTTGCAGTGAAAGAGCATCTCATTCCGGTTGTTGGGGTTGTCTTGCATTAGGCACACTAAGGTATAATATACTTGTAAAAGTCAGATCTCCTTTAAGGGTCTTATTGTGTGCATGAAGGTTGTGCATTATTACTGGTGTAATTATGGGGATAATTTAGTACTCGTGCTGTGCCTTCCAACAGGGAGCTCTAAAAGGTAATTTTCAACTCCTTAAATTTTGTTTAGGTTGTTAGGAAATATTTTTAGATCTAGAAGAGGGAATTTTATTTTTGCATAAACTAATAGCCCCTTAAGGATGTGCTCTTAAAAACATCATCAATCTGGTATGGGATGATGCAAAAAGAAAGCAAACTAAGCCATGATTCTGTTTAATGGTGACTAATTTAGAGGGTTATTAGATTTCGTGACCAGAATCTCAAGCAAGAACATTCATTGCCCAGTATAAGCCAAACCCTGAACGAACAAGGCTACTTTGCACAAAGAAACCATCTGAAAAAAAAGAGGAAATATTTGTTGAGAGGAGGAGAGAAGGGGGAGAAGTTGTGTATAGATTCACTGTTCTCAAAATGTCACATTGGTATCTCCATGGAGGAATAAAGAGTTGCTAGGGAAGGAATGATGTCTTCTGGGGGGCTGTGACACACAGCAGAAGAATGAAACAAAGGGAACAAGTACAAGAGGATGAACTTTAAAAATTGCTACAAAATTTCTAGAGCATCCATGTTCTTCAGATGCTGTTGGCATCCATCTGTTTTAAGAGACAGTGGAGTGCAGCTCCAGGGTCAAACTGCTCCAAAGTGACCTCCCCCAGGGCAAAAGCCTGGGCAGTGTGTCTGGAGGTCCTGGGCTGCCCAGACTACAAGACACCCTCTCAGCCTCATGGATGTGATCCAGAGGAAAGCAGAGCAATACATTTGGCACTAGCTTGGCTGCAGGAGTTGCTGGAAGGAGACGTACATGGCACCATCCAATTGCCTTAGGGACTCCACTCTGGATTTGTATAGAGTTTACTCCTTAGCTTTAAAAAAAAAAATCTGCAAAAGAACAGTTGAAGTACACACCTTGTTTTAAGGTCACCTATAGCAAAGCAGCCATGACCTTGTTCACAATTAAGTTGATGCCAACTTAAGTAATAAAATCAATGTCAAAATAAGCTGCTCTCTTCAGGTCAAATATGTACATACCCCCTTTAACTGGTCCAAGACACAGCTAAAAGCAGGGGGATAAACTATATATTGCGTGCCAAGGCCCCATGCCCCGCAGTTCCTTATTGATTAATAACACAGAAACGCAAGTATTTAGGTTAATTGGCTAAAACATGCCACAACTTTATTGGCTGCAGATGTGAGCAGTTTGGCTTAGGCATTGGTTGAAGCAAGGCTATATCTTGACTCCCGCCTGTCTGCAGGGAGTCGAATTAAGGGTAAACCACCAGAAGGGGAAGCCCTAAGACTTACATCAAATAGGGGCACCCCGAGCAGTCCCCATTGGGGTCGTGGCATGGCCCTAGCCCATGTTTGGACTCCAGGCAGGATCCACACACCCCAATCCCTTTAACAGGATACCCTTAACGAGGAGGGGCAGGCAGAGGCTACAACCTCCCCTCCCTTAAACAAAGGCTTACCCAATGCCTAACTTTACAAAGTTGTGACAATTGCTATAAGGTAGGTGAAAACCAAATGGCTGGTGCCAATTCACCAAGTGGAAAAACTCCTATCCAGTCCCAATAAGGCGGCTGACATTTGTCCATAGCAAGGTCGTGTTATACCAAAGCTTAAAAAGAAGGCAGGTGGGTTGGGAGAGGGTAGCCCCCCAGCCGTGCCATGGTTTAAAACACCCACGGCCACACCCCATGCTGGCATAGAGTGGCCGGGTGAGCCAGACACAGCCAGTGATTGGTGTGAGGGGGACATCAACTCCCCACCCTTGAGCTGGATCACGGTGAGAGCCCAGATGGCTGGCCACAACCACAAAGGTGAGCAGTCTTATACTGTAGCCATGTGTAATGATGGGTTTCTTTGTGTCTCAAACCCAAAGATTGCACCAGGGTCTGAAATCAGGTGATGCTGGACCTAAGCAGGTCTAGGGGTGGTTAGTGACTGGATGGGACACCACCACACTTAGGGTTTAATAATACTTACCTCTCCTCCATACTTTCAAGGCATAGTGCATGCTTTAAAGCTCTGTGTCCAGGCGTGTCCAAGCACACTTTCCCCCACAAAAACCCACTCTTTAAAGCTCAATCAGAAAAAACAGAAATTTGCAGAAAACTCCTATTGCCATTTGTTGCATTTCAGATTTAAAGAGCAGGTTTTTGTGGGGGAAGCTCTGGGGCAAAAAAAAGAATAGTGCTCGGACATGGAGCTTTAAAGCAAAGACCAGTGCCAGGAAAGAGTGGGGCAAAAGTAAGTGTGGATAATCCTTATTTGAGTTTCATGGTGGAGCAAAGGTGGGATACAAAATTCTGGGATGGAGAACCTGTGGCCATCCAGATGTTGCTGGACTCCAACTCCAAAGGGTCAATGGTTTGGACTGATAGGAGTTGGAGTGCAACATTTGGATGGCCGCAGGTTCCCCAACCCCAAACTAATCTAATTCTATTAAACAAAACAAATGAATTAATCCCAGGTCTTCTTGAGCCATTCACTGGTTCTAGTGAATCTGGTGGCTGTGCTCTGGTTTGCCAAATGCAGAGAACTGTTTAATGTTGGGCCAAAACATTTCCGACAAAAAGTAAAGCAGAGCAGTAATGAGCAGATTTGATCATTCCTAAAGGAAGAGTGAAAGTCTTTAAGTACTGGGTTGCTGAGTCACTGTTAATAAGAGTTGCGTTGACCTACATAGAAGTTCCATTCTGGAGGGAGTTTTTTTCACTGAAGGCCTCAGATTTGCCTAAAAATTACAGATGTCATTTTGAATAGAGATATTATAGTCCAATAACTGCACTGTTCTTCCATGTTCATCCCATTAAGCTGAAGGTCCATGGTTCAATACCCAGCATCCCAAGGTAGAGTTGAGAATACCCCTGTCTGTAACCCTAGAGAGCTACTGCATGTCAATGCAAACAGTGCTGAGCTAGGATGGCCCAAGAGGCCTGACTCAATGTAAGGCACCTTCCTAATTTGCAGGAGTGGGAGATCTTCAGCCCTCCAGATTTTGCTGGACTAAAACTCCTATCATCCCTCCCACTGAACACACTCGCTGTGGCTTGGAGTCCAGTTACATCTGCAGACCAACCCACTGCATCCCTTAAAACAAACATGAATTGTCTCAGTCTGAGTCTTCTCTGGCCCATCAAATCAGAACAAAGCATTCCCCAAGGTCTGAAGATCTGCAGGGAAAGAAGCTTAATTGCACAACATGTTAGGTTATATTGAAATGCAAACTGGACTATCATGTGGCAACTGAATGTTCTGGAGGCTGCATTGTAAGGAAAGACTGACTGACAGGGCAGCCACATGTTCCTGATTTGCAGAGGACAGCCCTCAATTGCAATGGCTGTCCAGTCCTAGTCCAGTTCAAAGGGGAAAGCTCAAAGAAGGCAGAATAGGAGAGGCCCTGAAGCTGCTCATCAACAGTGCATACGTTCCAGCACTTCTCCAATGAAAATAGAGTCATCCTATTCTATTATTATTATTATTATTATTATTATTACAACATTTATACCCCACCCATCTGACTGGGTTGCTTCAGGCACTCTGGGCAGCTTCCAACATATATAAAAACATAATAAAACATTAAACATCAAAAAACATTCCCTATACAGGGCTGGCTTCAGATGGCTTGGGGGGTTGAATATCTCCACACCCTCCAACATTTCTCCAATGAAAACAGAGACGTCCTAAGGAAAACTGGGACATTCTGGGATCAAATCAGAAACCAGGACGGCTGTAAATCCAGGACTGTCTCTGGCAAATAGGGACACTTAGAGGGTCTGACAGTGACAGCAAGAGGTGCCCCATTTCTCTTTAAATTACAGAAATTATTTCTTAATTTGCATCTATAAATTAGCATATGTAAATCTGCATGCTCTTCTGTTCTTCTTTTAACGAATGCATTTTCTTTTTGGGGTGACGCATTAAGATGACACCCTTCTGATTTAATAATGAGTTCACTTTGCTGCTCAATAGACCCAAGAGCCTGATGAAGATGCAGCTTCCTGACCTTATGCCTCTTGAGAGAGACCTTATATTTTAAGCTCCAAAGATCACTGGTTCAGTGCTGACTGGAAACTCAACCCTAACCTAAATAGGACAGGTGACATTTGTCAAACCTTTGCAAGGGTTTACACACTAAAGATGGGATCTCAGGGACTGAGTGCATGTGTGTTTTATTTGTAGTACAAGTGTACCCTGAGGCTTCAAATGCAACCAAGACAGAATTGTGCTAGCAATGAGCCAAGTGGAAAGTGGAAGCAGTGTTTACTTTCTGCAGAGAAATAAAGGTCCACCACCACATTTAATCAGCAAGAGCTTAAACTGAGTTGTTCCACTTTATTGACTACAGAGATTTCTGCTTAGGATCTTGGGGAGGTATTGTTAACATTCCTATAAACATATTTAATTATTTGTTCAAGAACCCAGAGTGGCTTTGAAGAATTACATGAATCTTAAAAAGAAAGTGTTTCATGTCTCCCACTGCTTAATTCCCAGATTAGCTTTAAATAATATTACGGTCGGTGCATAAAGCATTCACAGTAAAATACTTTTTTTTATTTAAAAAAAAATTAAGCTAGCATGTGAAAGGCCAATTTTCCCCACCCTAGATAAATCAGAACTCTGCTTTTCCTGGTGAAAATTGCTTGTAGGCCAAGCCATTCATTGGAGGCTCTCAATCATTTTGAAAACACTAAGAGTTAACATGCCAAGCAGGAATAATTACTAAGATATTGTCAAACTGTGACCATTGCATATATGGCATTCATTTCTTGAAGCAGAAGTTTAAAAGCACCTGCAAATGGCAACAGTGCACTTGCCCCCTTCATCTGTACTCAAGAATCCTCTTACACATCCAAATAAAGTGCATAGTTAAGCAGACACATACAAATCAATGTGGTTTTCGAGTGTATTTGTGTGGAAGGGGAAAGCCTAAGAAGAGCCAACTTCCCTGAGGGCTGCATTGCAGCCTCTCCTGCCCCACCATGCCTTCTCCAAACCAAACACATTGCTGTGCCCTCAGTCACATGATAATGCAGCAGCAGGAGCCAGACTCCCTGGCTTCTTCAGCAGCCTGCCTGTCTCTTGGCCCCACTTCTGTCTCACAGTCTGAACTGTGCCCTGCCCCAGCCTCTTCCAGCTCACTAAACTGTTTACCTCTGTTACCAACACCTCCTCTTCCTCACCTTCTCCCTCTTCTCCCTGAGACCACTGTTTGTTGTCCCCACCACCACTCCCTGGACTCTGAGCCTTCTTCCCATGGGGGTTCCCCAGCTGGTGCCTCCCACCATTCCCCTGCGTCCAACCAGTCCAGGACAGCACTGAAAACAGGACAGGGAAGGCACCTGCCTGATGTCAAAAAGCAGAGAGTTCCAAAGCATAGATACTGTCATGCTAAATATAGGGGCGAGGGTTCCACGTATTTATATGGAGGCACCACATGCCATAGGTCAGGCTGTGACCTGGAAGTACAGTGGTCATCAGTGTGGTACCTGCAGCTGCATATGCAACCACAGGTGCCTTCCCTACTAGCCACAGAATTTCCTCCATATACATCAAGAATAGGCTTGTAAGAAACATTCCATTGTAGCCACTAGAATAGGTTGCAGTATGTGCTTAGCTGCTGTGTGTGTGCGCGCACGCGCATGCGTGCGTGCGTGCGTGCGTTGCCCACAACAGCTTTCTTGGTGTACCAATGGGCCCACAGGCCTCAAGAGGTTGGTGGTCCCTGTGGTGATAAGACTCAAACTTCCAAGCCACCAGCTTGGAAAACCAGTTCTTCACAGTATGTTCCTGGGTGTTGTTTTTCTTCATAAGAAGCAACATAAGAAGCAAAAGAAAAGAGGAAAAAAGTTGTCCATGCCTAGGCCACTTAGAGACCCACAGGGTGGCTTATGAACTCTGTTTTACTTATGTGCAAGTGGGAGCAGCAACAAAATGTTGCAGTACAGAGTACCCTGAATTCCAGCTGCTTCTTTTCATCCCCCTTACCCTTTTCCCCACCCAGCTCCCAAGGAGTCGGTTAACGTTCAGTGGCAATTGAGCACACTCAGCCCTCACTGAGCTATTTGGGAGGGGGGATTCCCCGCTCCTCTTTTTTCTTTTTTTCTTTTTTTGGTCATTATTAAAAAGTGCTTTTGTACACCTGCAAGCCTTGGGGGTCCATCCTGCTCTCATTCTAATGATATGCTCTCCTGTGCACAGGTGGTGCAATTTTGGCAATGGAAGCACCAATGCCCATGGCAATTTTATAAACAACCGTCTGACGCTAAGTATTTAGGAGTTCATCAAATTAATTAATCTCAGCCACACCATACATCATGAGAGAAAACAGAAACCCATTCTGGCCTGCTTAACACATCGTCACCCAATAAAGACTCCCCTGTTTCCCAATTTTGTCATTGGTCAACAAAGACCGCCTTTACACTGTTCATCCCTCTCGTGACAAAGCAGTAGGAAAGCACCCTGTTGTGTTCCGGTGAAGTCATCCATTTATTTTCCATAGCCAGCCAGAGGCTGTTGAATCTGCCAGAAATACCACGGCTGCTCAGCACTCTACAGATATTTTTTGTCAACACATGGGTTACAGAGAGGGTAGGCAGTGTTTAACTCCAGATGCTGTTTGACTCCGACTACCGTCAGCCCCAACAGCATGATCCATGGTCAGGGATTAAGGAAACTGTAATATAACAGCATCTTGAAGGCGCCTCTTTAGTTACCTGTGGGTTACATGATACTGGATGAATGTTAAGGATCCTTTACCGAGTGACAACTGGCCACAATGTACAGGCAACCGCTTGGGGCAAGCTAGCCAATTCTAGGCCCTTCCAGACATGTTTTATATTGTGCATTCATTTGTACTCATGAGCAGGGCTGGTCCACTCAGGAGGCAGAGTGAGGCAACCAGCTCGGGTGACAGGATATACAGGGCAGCAGATCTGGTCTCCAAGGAATGCAATGCCCACTACTACTATTGTCCAAGTAGCAGCAACAGCTGTGACACATTGCTTGGAGGCTGGATCTATCACCTCCTTGCAGCCCCCATCCCAGTGCCTCCATCCTCAGTGAGCTCTCAGCATACAGGCCATACTGCTGGCCTCCTCTCCCCACCCCTGGCAGAGGGATCACCTGGGGTCTGCACCCGCTTGTCATGGTTCACAGTGGGCCCCACCCCCACCCCAAACAGCCTTTGATTCCCAGTTCAACCATTGAGCAAGGTTGATTTGATTCCTCTCACTTGTTCCCAATGTATTTTTTCATTTACCCTCTTGTTCACCATGTATATCTTTATTCCCCACCTTGTTCCTGATGTGGATCTCCATTCCCCCCTTCTTCCCTGGTGGGGGAAACAACATTTTGTGGTTTGCCCTGCTCATGCTAGTGTTGGGTGATACCCGCAATTCCAGTTTCTTTCTTCCTTCCTTTCTTTCTTTCTTTCTTTCTTTCTTTCTTTCGTATGTTAATATTTTTATTAAAGTTTTTTAACACTACAGTAAGATACAGAAAACTAATGTAAATTTTAAAAACAGCTACAGAATTCCAGAATTTTTTGTTTGTTTTTGTTTTAATAACTTTTTTTTATTATTAAAGAATTTCGCCATACAATAAGGAAACAGCTACAAAAACTACAAGCAGAACAAGTAGAATACAGAGTCCTCTTCTGGAGGCAATTTTCAGCCCCCACCACATGCAGAAGGTAGCAGCCCCTCCCAGCATCTCACCCTAGGAGACCAACACTTCCTGTCTCCCACACAAGGCCCTCCATCCACCATTCTCATGAATACTTAATCCATGGACCTTAATCCATGGACCTTAACAAACACAGGGCTCCAAAAAACAAAACAAAAAGGAGAGAGAGAGAGAGAGAGAGAGAGAGAGAACAAAAAAAGAAAAGAAGAAGATATGCAAAAAGACAAGAGGAAAAGAAACATTAGAGATGGATAACAAAAGACTTCCAGTTTTCCATCTGCGGTTACATAAAAAAAAAGATTATTTAAGACATTCAGTCCATGTTAATAGCTACCTTCTCCACTTTCTGTTAAACAACATTTCTTTTGAGTCAGTGTCTCAGAATCATTAATTTCTCTTTCCCCACAAAAAGTCCAAGAGGGATTCCCAAATTGTTATTATTATTGGTAATTAACTTTGCCTTCATTAATTCCCACCGCCATTCATCCATACTGGGTAGTAATAAATTCTTTCATTCATGTTAAAATCTCTCCACTGTGATCACATATTGAGTGGGGGGGTCATTTTTTTCATTATATGAGCTCAATTCTATATGCTCAAAATCCACTTCCTTTTGTTTTTCATTTTCTGTTGTGTTTACGATAGTACCCTGATCTCCTCCTCTAAGACCTCCCACTTTTGTTTCCCCCCAGTCTTTTTCCAGAGATAGTTTCATGAATTTAATAGCAGTGTTCTCTGAATTCACTCCAAATCATATGCAGAATGCTACATTTGAAGTTTTTCCAAAGTTTCCCCCCTCTCATTTCCATCATCTCTTTCTCTGCATCTATGATTCCATCCTCTCATTCTCCTCTAAACTCTTGAATGGAAGGCACTTCCATTTCACCATGTGCTGTCTCCCATTTTACTGTTCCCCATCCAGTTCTGCCAGTTTTTCATCAATTTGGTCTCAAGTCTCTAGATAGTCTCCATCTCCATTTTCCATTTCATCTCTCTCTGATTTATCAAATGTTGATCTGATCACTTTTCATTGCTCAGCCTTCAACTGCTGAACAATCCCAATAGTCACCGAAAGATTCAAAATACCTTTGCCATACTGAGAGTTTCTGTTGTTCCACTTTAAGAATACCGTCACAGTCAAAGTAAGATTGAAAGTAATTCATTCATTCAGCCTTTATTGGCATAATAGAGAGTAATTTACTTTCAGTTTATCAGCGCCATTTTTTTAAAAAGAAGAAATAGATATTTTTCACACAAGGGGTCACCTCACCTATTTAATCTTTATTGCCAACCCTAAATCCAGTTTTCTGCTCTTGCTTAGACACTTTAACAACCAATTTTCCTTTATTATTCTTAGCGACAAAAGGTAGTTTTTGCAGGATATCCAACTATAGATTTTCACCAGCAGACAGATAAATCTCTCTAAGACAGTTTTTTCTTGTAGTGCTTGGGCACCATGTCAGGTCCTCTGCTTGCCAGCTCATTCCAACCCCTTCTGAACCCCTAGGTGCAGACAGCAGAGAACAGCAAGATTTCCGATTGTGAAATTTCATTTCTCTCAACGTCACAGAGTTATCTTGTCTCAAAGGTGTTTAAGAAAGAGAGGGTGCAAATCAAAGGGATCTTATGTGGTGTTTGGATGCAATGTCAGTCCCTCGGCTCACCAGCTCATTTTAGGCCCCCTCTAATCCCCCCAGGTGCCAACAGCAGAAAACAGCTTTGATCAGAGCATTTGAGGTTACTCACTCGATCACTCTTTATCACAGAGTGATTTGATAGTCAGAACTTCAGCCTGATTACCATCGATCACCACGTAATTATCTTCTGTCAGTGGAGAGCTGATAGAAAGACAGCCAATCCGCCATTTCCTCCCCAGAAGTCTCCACAATCCAATACTGTTTGCACCTGCAAAAGTTTCAGGCTGTGCATTGGTGCATGTCCCATAGCTTCCTGCTGAAATCCTGTAACTTTTAACTATAGGTTAAAAATATTTACAAACATTTGCATGTAAATATATATTAGGTGGCATTCAGCTAAGCTTAACTCAGAATAGGCCTACTGAAATTAATGGATCTAACATAGTTATATTCATTAATTTTGATGGTTCTATCCCCGAGTAAAATTTAGTTGAATGTCACCCTTTAAGCTTCAGACTGAAGAACACAAATGTGGCTTGATAAGTGTATTCCTTTACTGGGGAAGATGATTGATTCCATCCTTTTAGCTTGTTGCAAAATTGTATCCTCTGAACAGTTTTCCTAGGTGTTCGTTTCTCCCCAATACAAGCCTCAACATGGCAAATTAGAGCAAATCCTCCCAGCGCGTGCCACTGAGCAATTTGGAGACAAGGCTCTATGTGCGACATCCTTCTTTTGAAAAGGACACAGTCACTAGTTATGCTTCAAGGAGCAGCCTTAAAATCTGAGAAACATAGAAAATCCATTTAGCACATGACATTATCGAAAGAAACATCAATAGCTTTGCTTCAGGTGGCAACTCTTTAAAAAAAGTTGTGAGGAAGTCTGCATTGATCAATAGACCCAAGATGTCACCTATTACACATATGAAACTTTCCTTTATGCAGAGCTTGGGCTCAGAGATAGTAGCGAAAGCATGTATTTGCTTGTGAAATGCAATGTTAGAGATACATAAAGGGGTGGGGGTTCCTTTCAACCTGCACCACCAGGGAGAAAAGACATTATTTACTCTTCTGTAAGGCACCTTGAAATAAGGTCAGTACTTATATAGAGATACAACTCTAGCCAAGTTGCACATCTTACAGAGTTCAGGTTTTGCCAACACAACTGAACTCTTAGTAAGGATCAAGTTAGGAGAGGAATTCCATTTCAAGAGGATGGGAGACAAGTCTTCCAGGACAGGCCCATGAAGCATGGGGCAAGATTGTAAAATGAAAGAAACTTGAAATGCACACACTCAAAAAGTATTATCCTATTTAAAGTTAGGTCCAGCCTCCTTGTCATCTGAGTAAGACTCAAGGTGGGATACACACCTTGCATTGGCTAGTCCTCTCCCTTCTGTAAGTAGAAATCAACCAGTTCCATAATTCTTGTAAGAAAGGACACTGCATATTTGTAAACTTCTACGATCTAATAAGACAAGGCTTCTTTCCCATTGGGGAAAGTGAAAGGACTAGCAGCAAAAGTGGGATTCAGAGCAAGTGGGCTTTTCTGTTATACACTCAAAAAAAATCTTTGAGATTTCCAAGCATTGCACAGGAATGCTTGGTGCAACTGATTTTGGGGTACTCGCATATTATTAAGAGATCAGAGCTCTGATTGTGCTATATGTTACTTGCTAAATTGCTACTCATAGGCAATATGAATTCACTACCAAGTAGCACACATGCACACACACTTACACTTGCACAATTCCAACAAAAGAAGCACCCCACACACATCTAAGCAGCATTAAGGAAAGGGGTTTGAACTACTTTCATAATTTGCTTACTTTAGCATCGTGCAATATGTAACTATTTTACTCTTGCGTTAAACAAAGCACAACTATCTTAGCACCAAATATTTTCTATAGAGGTTGGCAAGATCAAGCCTTTAATACTGGAGAAAGAAGAATCCCGAACAAGAAATCACTTGTATTCTAGCAAACCATTATATTACACATGGGCAAATTTCACAAGGGATGCTTAAAAATGGTTGTTGCATTTCCTTGGCCATCAAAGTATTGTTATAAAAAAATACATTAGCAAAAATGTATATTATTATGATTAAGCTTGTTAGTCACTTGTTAATTACGTAGTTCTTCAAACAACTCGCAACGTATTTTAGACATAGACACAAGTAAAACACATTCACATAAAACATGCCATTTCATGAAAGATTCAGAAAGTAACACCCACCCCAATAGCAGCAGCAGAAAGCTTCAGCAGCACACTAACAGCAGACATAATCACCATCATAGTCCATGAAAATAATAGTTCTAATCGGGCACCAAACAAAATGTCAGTAAAGGTGTTAGATGGACCTTGCTAGCGATGACATTCCACAAACAGGAAGCCACAACTGAAAAGGCCTTCCCCCTTCATCCTCCAACACTCCCTCAGACAAAGCACACAGAGAAGGGCCTCCGATGATCTAAGGCTCTGTGTAGGCCTTTATGTGGAGAAGCATTCCAGAAAACATTGGGGTCCACTGCCGAGGTGTCTTCCTAGAACAGAGGTCACCAACCCAGTGCCTGTGGAGAGCATGTTGCCCATGAAGGTTTCTCCTGGGCAAGTGCCCTAGACTCTGAACTTGCATTAAAAAAAAAAAGTAAGTGCCTAGCCCTTCTAGAAAGAACAAAAGAAAGTTATGAAGCAAAATGTGCCGGTACCTTCTAAGCAATTTATGTAAAATGAGAGTAGTGTTTTTCCTGGTATGGAGGAATATTTTTCCTAGTATGGAGGAATGCTTCCTCTTGTTGTTAGATATAGCTCAGTTGGTAGAGCAGGTTGTGGGTTTGAGTCTCACATTGGCCAAAAAGATTCCTGCACTGCAGGGTGTTGGACTAGATGACCCTCATGGTCCCTTCCAACTCTACAATTCTATGATAGTGTCAAGGGTGCTTCCCAGCCAAAGGAATGCAGATGGCAGATAGGTAAGTATTTATTGACAAAGATAATACAGTCGCTTCTACAGTTCTGGATATTTACGCACACCAATCTAGCATCACAGGCAGCAATTCGCAGATCCACGCTCTATGGAGCAGTTGCAGCAACATGGGGCCACTCCCCCTGCACCAGTTTATGTACCTTCCTCAACGGGTTACACGCATGCAGCCAGAGACTGTGTCTGCACAAAAACTCCCTTTTCAACCCCCTCCTGATTCTGGGAGGCAGTGGTGCAACCCATCCTGTGCTTCCAACCCATCCTGTGCTCCACTCTTCAGCTCTGAAGCTTCCCCTGCCTCTGATTCTTGCTTCCTGACTGGTACAGGTCCCCAGAAATCACTGACCCGCTCTCCTGAGTCAGACTCCAGCCCTCCATCCCCCAGAGCATGCTCATCAGCGTCCCACCAGTCCCTGACAGAAAGCAACACCAATAGCATCAGTGCTTATGTCTGTGAACTCTATGATAAGGACCTAGTTGACTTCCTATAAAAGGCAGAAGCTTATTGGGGGTGGTTCTCTCTTCTTCTTCTTCTTCTTTTTCCATGTTATACGACATTTGCCTTTGCAGCCATTTTGTGTTATGCTATGCTCCCTCTGTGGCAGCCATCTTGTGACTAGCAACCCCAGCACTCACTGAAGATTCAAAATGTGCCCACTAGTTGAAAAGGATTGGTGACCCCTGTTCTAGAAAGAACATTTTCCCAGCAATAGTGGTGTTCAAAAATGAATTAAAATTTCCATAGTACTTTAAGTATTTTAAAATAACAGTATAGTTATTTGGGGTTACGAAACGTTTCTGTGCCAGATTTGATGCAGATTCTGCTCTTTCATTAAATCAACAAATGACACAGGCTTGTCACTTATGTCTGTCTTTAACTTTTTAATAACTTTTTAATAGTTTTATTGTGTGGTTTTATATTTCATTACTTTAAAACACTTCAATATTTTTTTTCTAAATGACATAGCAGTATACAATTATTTTTCTATAAATAAAACAATAATAACCCTGATTGTTTCCAACACTCACATATCCCTTGGTCCAAAGCACTCTATATCTGACAATAACATTTGCAACTGATACACTACATCTGAAAGTGCATTCCTAGCAGCTGCTGTGGAACTACATCTGCTTAGATGTGAGCTATTTTGCCAAACACCTTTTTGTAAAGAAACGAAGGTGCTTTTTGAAGAAAAAGAAGCACTTTGCAAAGAGCCCCACTTAACAAAGCTCTTTAGCATTTCTTCCAAAAGGAATATAAAATTCAATGAATCAGTCATTCAGTTATTGTTAGTATTGAGGACACTGAAATAACAGCACCTCTATTAGTTGTCACCATTTAAGACTTTTAAAATAACACCTTCTTTTTAAACCTAATACTTATAGCAGAACACTGACTATATTTTAAAGAACCACCCTTTGCTGAATTTTGTCCTTCATGTGCATAGGCAAGCCTCAGCAAACCCTTACTATACAGCTAAAGAATGCACAGCAGAATGGCTCAACAAGGTTACTGGAAGCAGCTTTCTGGAACTTACCCGAATTTCTCTTCGACACCAGCTTCACATCAGCGCTGAATACACTGCAACTCACAAGGAACAAAAAGATGGACGGCTTCATCTTGGAGTCCCTTTGGCAGCTGAAATACAAACATAATATATAAGGTCCTTATCCAAGCACCACACATACTGAGTGTCCATGTGATCAGTTTTGCAGAGGGCAGCCTCATGCTTGAAGGGTTGTTTGGGTCCAAATCTGGTTGACATGTTTTTATTATTAAAAAAAAAAAAACTAAGAAAAGAGAGCAGACTTGGGTCTTTGAAGTTTCCTGTCTGCAGTTAGCAATTAGATGACCACTTGAGACAGCAGATCTTCTCGAAGCCTTACCCACTACAACAGGATGCATTTTTATTTAAGTTATAAAGGTAAAGGGACCCCTGACCATTAGGTCCAGTCGTGGCCAACTCTGGGGTTGCAGCGCTCATCTTGCTTTATTGGCCGAGGGAGCCGGCGTACAGCTTCCGGGTCATGTGGCCAGCACTGCTAAGCTGCTTCTGGTGAACCAGAGCAGCGCACGGAAACGCCGTTTACCTTCCCGCCGGAGCGGTACCTATTTATCTACTTGCACTTTGACATGCTTTTGAACTGCTAGGTTGGCAGGAGCAGGGACCCAGCAACGGGAGCTCACCCCGTCGTGGGGACTTGAACCGCCGACCTTCTGATTGGCAAGCCCTAGGCTCTGTGGTTTAACCGACAGCGCCACCCGTGTCCCTTCATTTAAATTATAGTTACTCTTAAATTGACATCTATAGCTATTAGAATATGCAAATTGGTGCCTTTGTTCCCTTTCGGGTGATTATTTTTCTCTTTTGTAGCCACCCAAAGACACACACACATACAAATATCTAGTCAATACATTTATTCCTCTCTATTATTACTTAAATGCACTTATCAGTAGAGCATGAGACTCTTAATCTCAGAATCATGGTTTTGAGTCCCAGGTGGATTCCTGCATTGCAGGGCATTGGACTAGATGATGTTTATGGTCCCTTCCAATTCTATGATTAATATTTCAAAGATCTCTAAGTGGTGTAAAGTCCCCCCCCCAAAAAAAAAAATCACATTGAAACTAAAGCTATTAAAATATGTCCACTAAAGCTTCCTCTCTGGTACAATGGCTGAAGCTAGTTATTTAAGCAGCCACGCTAACCCTACTCACTTGAGATAAACCCCAAGAAATTCAGCAGGACTTACTTCTGAGTAGGCATGGCTAGGATCGCACTGTTACAAGTCTGAATCTGTGCTCAAGTGAAAGATGGAGCGATCCCTCCCTCACTTTGCTTTTACATCAGTAGCCCTTCGGTAGTGACTCAGCCCATTCTCTGTTTTTCTCCCCCCCCCCCCCCCAGTCTTAAATTCAGTTCTCCACATTTCCATATTAATGTGCAATGGAAAAAAATATTCATGAAAATACATCGGTACAGTAGTGCAAATTTCTCCTACTATACAAATTATTGTATGCAATTTTCCCTAATAAACACAAATTTGCAAGCAGTTTTCTGCAATATAATGCATTTTTCTATGTTACTTTCATGAATATATGCATTTTTAAGCATGCATTCCCACAATAAATACGTTTCTAAAAACATTGTTTGGTTGGAGAACCTCACTGCAAAATTCAGAGAAGGGTGAATTCAGAAGGACAGCTGCTGCCTTCTAGTTCATACATTGTTCCAGGAAGTGCAAATTAGAGGGTTTCACATTAAAATGTGAACTGGACCAAATTTCTCCCCTATCCCTTTGGGACATACAACTCTATCTGCCCACACTTCACCACTGCTCACTCACCGCAGTGCTTTCCTGCCTTCCAGTTGTACATGCAATCAATATACAGTACAATGGTACCTCAGGTTACATACGCTTCAGGTTACATACGCTTCAGGTTACAGACTCTGCTGAACCAGAAATAGTGCTTCAGGTTAAGAACTTTGCTTCAGGATGAGAACAGAATTTGTGCTCCGGCGGCGCGGCGGCAGCAGGAGGCCCCATTAGCTAAAGTGGTGCTTCAGGTTAAGAACAGTTTCAGGTTAAGAATGGACCTCAGGAACGAATTAAGTACTTAACATGAGGTACCACTGTATTGCTTTTAGATCCCCTATTTTGCAAATCCTCTGGAAAAGGACATATTTGTATTGGGTCAAGACACCTTCAATATCTTACTCAGGATTTTAACACCTGCAGTTAGCCACTCTCTTGGGTTTGCTCATTTCTAAACTGCCTCTGCTTGTTAACAACACTAACACTGCAGCCTACAAAAATGAACAGCATAAATTGTATATCCATCATGTCTATAGAGTTAAAATTATCCCAACGCCTCCTTAATCATGTCTATGAGATCCTACCTCAAAACACGGTGCTTTGCACTTAGATGAGACAACTGAGAAGGAGTTTCACAGATGTAGGAGTAATCACCAAACACACCTCTTCTTAAAAAGAAAAAGGGGGAAAAATAGTTTCCTGAACAACAAGGGACAGAAATAGAACTGGCTTCAGGAAGCATCATTACTTATATTGCACTATTGACGCCCATGGTACTCTGCAATGCATGAGTGTACAACCTAAACTTCTCCACAGCAGAAACAGAGAAGAAATGAGAGAGACAAGTGAACAATGGAAGATTTGTTCCCAGAAATTTCAGGTTGGCCCAACCAGCGGCAGAGGAAGCCGCTCAGACACTTGGGGCGGCGCACCCAGGGGTGGGGCAAGCCACCCTTAGGGGCGGGGCACACCTCAGGGCCTCCGGAGTCTGCCTGCCTCCTCCCACTCAGCCACCCTACAGGTGGTGGGGAGTCAGCGGGCGGACAGTTTGGGCAGCGTGGAGCCTGCATGTGCCCAAGCCACTGCAGCTCTCCCAAGAGAGACATGTGGCTTGGGCATGCTGCAGACCTGCAGTGAGTGCTGCCTGGCATTTTGTCACCCACCTCAGTGGTGACACCCGGTGTGGACCACACCCACCGCACCCACTGCACCCCTCTTCCTCCGCCCCTGGGCCCAAATTGAGGATACCCACTTTTTAACACGATGAATAGTTCCTATAGTCCAGAAGAAGTCACCATCATGCAACTGACAGTGCAGACTCAGAAGCTAGTCACGGGCATCTGGTTCTGCATAACATTCAATTGCCTAAGGCATTTGGATGCTTGAAGTGAATGGCAAGTAGACACCTCTCACAATGCTGCTTCAGCACTGGTGATGTGACAGAATCAGGCAATAGTCCACAGTCAATAGGGGACTCAGCAGATTACAACACAACCAAGGACCAAAACTAGGAATCAGATGCAAGGAGTCAGAGACCTGGGTTTTCTCCTCCAGCAAGTGGATGACTCTAGAGGAAAATCTTGTATAATCAGGCCTCCTAGATCACAGTTGTTGGGAGTGAATGAGTTCCAGTGATTGCTTAGTCATAAATGGACCCATTATTCACAAGTACACCCTTTACTCCTGAGTAGCATCATGACTTTGGATACTTAGATATATGCTATGTTGATGTTCTTTAGTCAGGACCAGAATCTTTGTGCACCAGTATTCTCAGGGGCTGTGGGATGGCTTCAACTTCTCCTCTGAAGGCTGCAGAGGCTCTTCATTTCCTCACAGTCTTCAACCTGTGGAGTATCTGACTCATCATTGAGGATGCCATGTCTGTAACCAGCTCAGGGTTGAGCATGACAGCCACCTTTCCAGGCACTGCCCAGACTTGCTTAAGCAAGGTGGAGGTCCTGTGTATCTTTAGACCAAGGGACCAGAGATGTGACTCCTCCCCATGCTGTTGAGCAAGGACTGTGAGCCCTCCAGATGTTGTTGGACTCCAGAAGCCACCCCCAGCCAACATGGACCCAGGGATGATGGGATTTGGAGTCCAACAACATCTGGAACACCACAGGTTGTTCCCTGCTATAAGGCTAGAGGGAAAGGGCTGTAGTTCAGCAATGGACAATTGGCTATGCATGCAGAAGGTTCCAGGTTGAATACCAGTTATCTCCAGGTAAGGCTTGACGAGAACCCTAACTGAAATTCTGGAGAGCCACTACCAGTCAGTGCAGACCATGTGTGAGAAACTTTGGTCCTCCAGATGTTGCTGAACTACAGCCACCCTGAGACCTCCAGGTATAGGGCGGTATATAAATTCAATAAATAAATAAATAAATAAATAAATAAATCACCTATGGCCACTGGCTGTGCTTGCAAAGGCTGACAGGAGAATAGCCTCAGGCACCAACTCCAGGGAGCCCTGGGGGCCCGAGCACCCACAAAATTTTGTTGTGGGTGTTCAGTACCTGCTCTGTGGGGCTTTGGATGTGACTTCCAGGTCCTGAGGCCTCAGGGGGCCTTGGACACGATGTCCAAGGGCCTTGAAATTGGCATCCTAGACCTCACAGAGCATCTGACATCACTTCCAGGGGTGATATCATGCTATGTTGATGACACTGGGCACCCCTGAGCATTGCCAATGGCCAGGGATGGGAGTTGTTGTTTGTCAAGATCTGGAAGGCCATATATTTCCCATGCCTGGTGTGGACAATACTGAGCTGGATGGATGGGCCATTGGTCTGACTTGGTCTAAAGAAGATTCCTCTGCCCCCGGGCATCCCACTGGACTCAAAGAATGAGAACATGGGTAACCACTTAGAAAGAATGCCGTGTTCCCAGAAAAGAGGGGTGTCTGCTGCATCTTTCTTCCCACTCCCAATCAACATTTCAAATGGAAGCTTTATTATAAGACAACTTCCACTCCACCCCCCTCTTTCCCACCCTGAGCATCTTAGTACCAGCATACCACTCTGCAAAGCGAATGTAAAAGGCTGTGTATAATCACTTACATGATAGCGATTACTCTGCTTATTCAATTATTTCAAAATTACCATGTACATTTTAAAGATTCTTTCTTCCCTTCCATATTATGGGCTATAAATATGCAGCGCTTCGTATTCCTGAAGTTTTTGTTCCCTTGAGCACTCAATGCTTTCTGGTTCCCTGGGGTTAGAGCACTAGAGAACCAAAAGGAAACTGGGAAAATTATGAGATGTGAAAGCTGTCCGACAATGGTTAATGAAGGAATTAGTATGCTGGGGGGGGGGGGAGTTCTTAACCTTTCCTCGGAGTATCAAATCCCAGTACAAGAAGGGCCATCTTGACAAGAGAGCGATTTTTTTCCCTTAAAGTAATTGAACTAAATCTTATGACAGATAATTGTAATGATGATGTTATGCTAGGATGATTTTCAAGTGTAGCTTTGCAAATTACTTTCCCCGCTTTGCTCTCTTCAGATAGAGACAGGTAACTTCCATAGTGTATTACAGCACGATCATATAAATGTCTGATCAGAATTGAGTCCTATTAAGTTCAAATGGACTAAGTTAGGGTTGTATCCAGCATACTCTGAGTAGACCCACTGAAATTCAGTCCTTGGAGAGTAAGTATGGTGTACAGTGTCAAACTAGGACATAGGAAACTGGGACCCCAATCCCCACTCAGCCATAAAGCCTGTGACCTTAGGCCAGTCGCTGCCTCTCAGCCTAACCTACATCATAAGTTGTTTTACAGATTAAATGAGGAGCTCCTTGGAGAGAGAAAAAGTTGGATAAAATATAATCAATCAATCAATCAATTAATAGTAAAAGCCAATTAATATCAATGGGTCTACACCACGTTGGACATGTACTTAGATCTACTGAGAAGTCATTGCTACCACATTTGTTAAATGGGGTTAGAAATGCAGGAAAATGGGTTAGGAATGCGACCTCGTCTCCTCTTCCTGTCGTCCCACCACTAAGTACCTAAATGTGCAGAAAGCATACTTGTTTAAAAAGGAGCTCCCCCCCAAAGCTCTTGTAATCCCCATCCTAGCTAGAAGGGTATCTCAGTAGCCATCCCAGAATCCCACCTTCTACTAGAAAAGACACACTCAGTGGGGACATTTCATATAGTACTGCCAAAATACAAGTACCCATTAAGCATCGTTACAGAATCGCTTTTCGCCAGGCACATGATGCAAGACGATCCTATACTCTGGAACAGAAGGGCAGCCCCTTATACTTCACCAAAAGAGATTTGCATATGCTAAGCTTTTGGGAAAAGTAGTATCATTTAATGTGACCAGGTGACCTGTGCTCAGCTGCCCAGAGTTGTTGCCGCTATTGATGGGCAACTTCAAAGCCCCTCCTGTCCCCCCTCTCCTTAGGGTTCTTTAACTTTAAACTAGACTTGGACTGAGCTGTCCTTCAAATAGAGGGCTGTTCTCTGTTAAGTAGAACATATGGCTTTCATACTCCAAAGCAAGTGTTCATAGGAATGCGTGCCTACAAATAAAATCCTATGTGCATTTGCTTAGAAACAATGTGTATTCAACAAGGAGCCAAATGGCATCAGTTGGTGCAAAGAAGCTGGGGTGGGAGTAATTTTTAACAGAAAACTGGTATGGGGCCTTGATCCAGAATGTGGACTGGGGCCCCAAGGATGATGTTTTTTAAAGCTAAAGATGGCCATTTTCAAGACCCTAATAGTAGTTCAGCCAAAAGAGAGGAAGAGTGCCACTGTCCAGGTATTCCTTCTAGATTCTAGAATAAGCATTATGACACACTACACACACACACACACACACACATTCTTATTTGTAGAAATATTAGGCATGGCAGGCCAATTAAAGTCTGCAGTATAATGGTATGAGTTTGTGGGTGCCAGAACCCTCTAATCCCTGAATCCAGCAAGTGTTAGAATTTAATCTAAGCAATAAGACTTTTATTGTGTAAAGTGATAGATAGGTAGCCGTGTTGGTCTGCCATAGTCAAAACAAAATAAAAAAATTCCTTCCAGTAGCACCTTAAAGACCAACTAAGTTAGTTCTAGGTATGAGCTTTCGTGTGCATGCACATGGTATCTGAAAAAGTGTGCATGCACATGAAAGCTCATACCTAGAACTAACTTAGTTGGTCTTTAAGGTGCTACTGGAAGGAATTTTTTTATTTTGTTTTGTGTAAAGTGAGTTAGACTGGGAGTTAGTGACTGGACCAGAGTCAACATCTCAGCATCATGGCTGGTGAGGTCTTTGTCCAACACTCTGTCCACCACACCATCCCAGTGCTGTTAAACTCCAGAACCTCAGATTTGGAAAATAATGATCCTCTGTCTTTAAAATGAGGTGTGCATTTTTCAGAAGTGAAATAAAAATTGGGGCAATCTCTCTCACACACACCAGAAAGAAAAACTTTACAAGGAAGTCTGCAAAAACAATTTCTAAACAGTCTTTTAAAGCACACATCTCAGAATGAGGTTAGCAAAATTTCTTGCAAATTAGTTGTTTTTTCAAAAAAGTACTTGTCAGAAATAAACGAAAATAATTTAACCCTGCCTGGTTTCAGTTCTCAACATGTCACTGTGATTTTGAATGATTGCCTCCCTCCGCCAGTCAATAAATGCACTAAGAATCCCATGATGCTGCTATGCCTGGGTAAAAAAGAGTTTGATTTTGGAATGGTTTGACACCTCCGTTCCTCTTTCGCCTCCAGCAAGCCTGACATTTACATATATATGTTGTAATAACATTAACAAATACTGGGGACTGACGCTTAGCAACACTGACACGTACCTGTAATTAAGGCTACACATTATAATGTGATGGAGATTAATTTATTGGATGCAACAGATTTCACTGTTGGTTTCCTGCAGTTAAGGAATTGCAAAAAATAAAATAAAATAATCACGTGACAACAGAATCACAGCTAAGCAGAGTAATATCCCAAGGCTTTGTGTTATGTGGCTTTAGGGTGCAATCCAGCTGCATTACGCTCAATGAAAGCCTTACCCCTGACTTTAGAAGGGAAAGTGAGAAAGCGAAAGCTGAACTAGAGGTGACAAGTATGTGCCTGCTGCTGAGGAAGTCAGCCCAGTGTCAAGATCCCCCTCCTCTCTGCCATGAAAGCATAGCTATGAATATACATTACATTATATGATCACATTTTAACATGCACTATCCAGGGAACCTTCACTGCAGATTCAGGGTGCACCTAGGTGTTTATAATGCAACAGATTAACTGAACAGGGTTATACCCAAGTCTATGACAGGACTCTTAGCACAGACCTGCAGCAGGCTTTCTCCTAATGCATGGGCAGCACTTAAAGAGCCATTGCGGTACATTCACTCAACCTGAATAAATACACATGACCTCTGCAAACAAAATAAGGGGGCAGTGTGTTGCCGCTAAATGACATTGTTCACAGTGATGTCAGGAAGACAATTTCATTAGATGACAGGATTGGACATCCAACTTCCTTTCTGTTCTGAACAAAGGAGAGGTGCAAAGAGCTTCTCTCTGTAACTGATGTAGGTGCATTTTCCCCTATACTGGTAGGGCAAGTGCTGGGGGTGCGCACCCACACCATTCTGTGCTCTTGTTTCTTTCTCTGCTCCATCAGATGTGGCAGCCAGTTTGTGCTTTAACACACTCCAAGACACCCAGACCTCAGCTGGCCTAATCCGAAACTGTCTCCAAACAAGTTGGGTGGATCTCAAAACCACCCAGATTTGGCCTGGCTCAGTTTGGACTTCAGCAGAACCTGGAGCATAGCCCTAACAGGAGTCAGGTCCTCTTCTGCATCCAGCTACTTTAACATCAGGAAGATTGAGTAATCCCTGGGCCCTTTCTGGCCAGAAACAAAAAGCAACCAACGGGGTTGATTGTGCAAGGGAAAGCAAAGCTATTTCAGTCTGAACATCAGACAATGCAGACATCCTAGATTTAGAGCAGTGGTTCTCAACCTGTGGGTCCCCAGATGTTCTTGGACTACAACTCCCATCATCCCTGAGCTCTGGCCTTCCTAGCTAGGGGTGATGGGAGTTGCAGTCCAACAACATCTGGGGACCCACAGGTTGAGAAAGGCTGATTTAGAGGGTCATGATTTAAAAATTGGCTGGCACACATGCCTTTGGTATGGGAAGGCAAAAAAAATCTGTAAGAGTTTTATAAACCACATTCTTAGGAAGAATCTGCACAGAGTTTCAGAGAAATATAAAAATCAGCTGGAAAGAAAAACACCTTTATGGCTATTTCCCATTGAAGCAATTGCAATTAAAAGAGTCAATATGGACAGACAATGGTCAATTACAGGGAACTGCTGGATTTTAGGGGGGGGGGACCCAAACTGAAACCAATGGAAAACTTAAGGAGCCAAGTTATGGACTAGTTGTAATATCACAATATACACGATATGTTTAAATTAAATAGACAGAATGCTTTTTTGAACCAAAGCTCACAATTCGGGGGGGGGGGACTCTTGCAAAACAGAGAAAAACTTTTGTCTAAAATGTATAATTAGAATGGGAATGGGAAACAATTATTATTAGAATGGGAAACAAAGACAAGCTTCTTAAAGCTTCAATGACACACTGGGCAATAGATATAGGACACAATATAGATCTTAACCTCTGGGAGAAACTTTGAAATTTACAGCATGTTATTAATTGAAAGAATATTTGATTTAAAAAAATATATATTTCCGATTTTTCTAATAACATTTTTTCTTAACATATCACCTCCAAATTTACATTGATTGACACCCCCCGATTTCCCTTTCCCCCCTTTTATTTCCCTTGCATCTAATTATTTTTCTTCACTTAATTTCAAATTCTTTTTCACATCCTAATTTTACCTTCAGTTCATAAATGTTACAACAATCCTGCTAGTGTTTCCATGTTTTTACAGTGCTCTTTAAAGTGATCTATTAAAAAAATTCCATTCTTGATTAAGTTTTCCTTCATCTTGGTGCCTGACCTTCACGGTTAATTTAGCCATTTCGGCACAGTCTATCATCTTATTTGTCCATTCTTCTTTCGTTGGGACGTTCTCTTCTTTCCACTTCTGGGCAAGTAGCATTCTGGCAGCTGTGGTCGCATACATAAATAGTCTCTTTTGCTTCTTTGGCACTTTAAACATCTCCTAGTATTCCTAGTAAAAGGCCTCTGGATTTTTAACAAACGTATTTTTAAACATTTTTTTCATTTCATTGTATATCATTTCCCAGAAGCCCCTCACCTTTTTACACATCCACCACATATGAAAAAACATACCTTCTTTATCTTTACATTTCCAACATAGGTGAGATGAATTTTTATACATCCTAGTAAGTTTTAACGGCGTTAAATACCATCTATACATCATTTTCATATAATTTTCTTTTAGTGAACTGCATGCCATAAATATTAAATTCTCTTTCCACAGTTTTTCCCATGATTCAAATGGTATGTTATACCCTATGTCTTGTGCCCAGTGCAGCTTTACAGTCTTGAAAGAAAACTATTTGAAAATGATTCATAGATAGTACTTAACACTGAGTAGGTTGGCTAAGATTTACAAGACAGAATCAGATAAGTGTTGGAAGTGTAACGAGGTGGAGGGAATGTTCTTTCACATGTGATGGACCTGTAAAAAAGTAAAAGTATATTGGAAAATGATTTATAATGAAGTGAAGAAATTACTTTCCCCCCCCAAAAAAAAAACAGAGCCCTTTTTGCTGGAGATCACCAAGACTGATATCCCAGGTGTCAGAAAAGCTTATTTATGTATGCAACAACTGTGGCCCGTTTTTTGTTAGCCCAAAAAGGAACGTGAGCAAGGTCCCAACTAAAGAGGATTGGCAACTTAAATTGACAGAATATGCACAACTTGGAGATTTAACACATAGAATACAGTGGTGGAGGAAGAGGGGGGCAGGGGGAGCGCACCGGCCCTGGCAGCATGATCCTGGCTGCCCCCCCCGCCCGTGCTGGGCGCCATGCCCCCACAGGCAGTGTGCCGTGCCCCCCGGGACGCACACCAGCCACACCTCTGCTTGCTCTCTGCCCCCCAGTGCCAGAGCATGAAGCTCCGCCACTGATAGAATAAGAGAGCAAGAAGAACATACATTTAAAGAAGATTGGAAAACATTTATTGAGTATGTGGAAAATAACTGTGTACAGTTGAAAATGCTGGCAGCGTTAAGATAAATTCAAGAGAGTAAATAATTTTTGGGTGTAAAAGTGGAAAATTGATTTGAATGGTTATAGTAGAAAATGCAGGGATGTAGGATATGTAAAATGAACCATGGAAAGAGAAGAAGGGAAGTTATTGGATACTTTAAAGTTTGTAAAATGTTTATCTGAAATTGTAAAACAGAAAATGTAATAAAAATTATTATAAAAAAGAACATTTGACTCCCTGATCCTGTGGTCTTCCAGATGTCCCTGCACTCCCATCACTCCCAAGAAGCAGAGTCAATAGTCAGGGGCAGGGGCATCATCTTGCCTTCAGGATTGTGGGTTCCCGCCACCGTAATGCAGACGTAAGACCTCACATGCACACACCTGGACATTGTGCGTATGATGTCACATGCACAACACACAACATCACCTTTTGGGACTCCCCCCAAAATGTGATGTGATGTTGCATATTGTGCTTGGGATGTCACACACACTACATGCAGGCTTGTGTGTGTGATGTATCACGTCTGTGTTCTGTGCGGTGGCTGGTGCTGCTGGCTCCTCTTCCTCCTCCTCTCCACAGGCAGCAAGGCACCCTTTTCTGTGGGGAGGGGCTCAGACTCGGAGGCAGAAAGATGGAGGGTGGAGCTGAACTGCTTCTCTCTCAGAGGCAGTGCTGCAGAGGCGGGCTGGCTCTCTCTGGCTTTGCTGATTGACATTATGGGTGTCTAGCTCCTACAATTATGTTATGGCCCCTTGGAATTAGCTGCTATGGTCAGGGATGAAGGGAGTTGGAGCTAAACATCTTGCGGGGGGGGGGGGACACAGGTTCTTCACCCCTGGAAATGGCAAAGAGATCCGTATTTCATTGCTAAATCCAATTACAGTTCCACCTCAAAAAATAATGTGAAACCTCAATATAAAAAATGGTACATATATGGAACAGTACTATAGTCCAGCAGTACAACAGAATTTCTTTTATCAGGGTAAAGCCCTGTTCAAGCCTTATTAGGGAATATTTCAAGTGTTCCTTAAAATAATTTTTTAAAATCCCATTAAAATTATTGCTATTTTTGACAGTCTTGTTCCTGATGTTAACAGCACATTTAATATCATTGCAAAACTGCAAAGTCTGGTTTTATCCTAGATATTTCTATGTAATGTTGGACAGAGAACAGTTATAGGCCCATTTTTAGTGCATTTACAAATTGGAAGAGGGAGAGAGAGAAACCATTTAAGTTACAGTGCTGTATGATATTAATATTTTTTTAAAAATAGCAGTACAAGCCCCTACACAATTTTCAATTATTTGAACTTCATGCATTCATAAACCCGATACCAACTGGAAGTGTGAGATGTCAGAAAGTTGCTCCAATTAGTGAAGGTATTAGCCACAGAAATGTGTAAACCACAGTAGCCTTCCTTCCATACAACTGTATGGAACATCAGTGGGTAGGGGCAGAGGGGAAATTTGATTCAATTTGCATTTATAGGCAAACCTACCTAATTCACAATTTCCTAAACACACCAACTGAAACACAGCCATCCTAGGAAATTCATAATTCTCCAGATTTTGCAATACAGTTCTTCAGCCAATTAACTTGAACAGGATATTGTAGAGTTGGAAACTGTAGAGTTCAGAAAAGAGCAACCCAAATGATCAAGGGGAAGGAGCAATCCCTCTATCAGGAAAGGTTGCAACATTTGGGACATTTTAATTTAAGGAATTTTAATTTAAGGAATTTAATTTAAGGAATTTGTGGGACGCGGGTGGTGCTGTGGGTTAAACCACAGAGCCTAGGACTTGCTGATTAGAAGGTCGGCGGTTCGAATCCCCGCGATGGGGTGAGCTCCCGTTGCTCGGTCCCTGCTCCTGCCAACCTAGCAGTTCGAAAGGACGTCAAAGTGCAAGTAGATAAATAGGTACCGCTCCGGTGGGAAGGTAAATGGCGTTTCCGTGCGCTGCTCTGGTTCACCAGAAGTGGCTTAGTCATGCTGGCCACATGGCCCGGAAGCTGTACGCCGGCTCCCTCGGCCAATAAAGTGAGATGAGCGCTGCAACCCCAGAGTCGTCCGTGACTGGACCCAACGGTCAGGGGTCCCTTTACCTTTAATTTAAGGAAAAGGCAAGTGATAACGTGATAGGAGCTCATAAGCTTATGTGTGGCATGAAGGAAGTGGACAGAGAACTCAGGGACAACCAATGAAGCTCAGGAGAGACAAAAGAAAGCACATAGTTCAACTTTGGAACTCCCTCCTGCAGAAGGCAGTGATAGCTACCAGCTTGGGTGGTTTTAAAAGAGAATTAGGCAAAGTAATGGAAGTAAAGTTTATCAGTGACCATTAGCCACAGTCAAAAGCAGTCATGCCTCTGAACACCAGTGGCTGGAAACCACAGGAGGGAGAGTGCACTCTTGCTTGGACTTTACTTGCAACTTTCCCATGGGCCTCTGGTTGGCCACTGTGAGAACAAGATTAGCCACTGGCCTGACTCTGCAAAGTGCAGCTTAACAAGCTCTCAAAACACTTAGCCAAGTAATGAGCTCTGAGCAGATGCCTGAGGAGTTTGGTTGGATTAGGATGAGGAGTGGAAGGAGGTGAAAGAGTTGCTGGCTGACAATCCCAGGCATGGACCCAGCAAAGCTGTCAACTTTTCCCTTTTCTTGCGAGGAATCCTATTCGGAATAAGGGAATTTCCCTTCAAAAAAAGGGAAACGTTGACAGCTATGGGACCCAGCAGGCTGGGAAATGCCGTAGCAGGCCCCCATGAAACTGCATGTCCTATTTCCATGAGTTTACATTGTGAAAGAGAACAAAAAGCAGGAAACTTATTTTCTTCCAGGTGAGGGGCGTGACCTAGCTGAGTCCAATATCATGCATTAACTATCCCTGTGCTTGCTAGTTATGCTTGACTGTAATTTCTCACAGAAACATCAGAGCCACCCGAGAGAGTGTCACAGCTGAGAAATCTGACTCAGGGGTGGGACTTAGCAGATTATCACCCTTCCGCTCCATGCTAGCCTTACCCACAATCTCAGCTCCAAGTCAGCTTGAGCCAACCCTGCTTCCCACACTACCAATGGCTCAGTGGGACCTATGCCTTAGGCTGTAAAATGGTATTAGCACACACTGCAGCAGCAGTAGCACTGGTTTACATTTTCCACATGTTCATGGAACAGATGTTCTATCAATGTCTATTAGATATGATTATCACACTGAACCTCCATGTCCAGAGGTTGTGGGTAGTATTCATCTGAGTCCCACTCAGAGTAGCCTGACTGAAATTAAGAAATTTACATTAGTCATGCCCATGGGCTGCAATGTGTCTACTCTGAGTAGGCCTAGCACTGAATTCCCCTCTGTACAGCCTTCATTACAGATGCTTACAGCCACATGAATGCTTTTCCAGTGCCTGGTAAATTCTATTCTTTGTTCTCCTACGCCTTTTAGCAAACAATATTTAAATACTGAAGCCAGCATTTTAATAACTGCTTTTATGGCAGTCAGGATAGGGAGCTGACTTTTACTCAGTCAGGCAATTGGTCCAGTAGTCCAGTAGCTCAGTAGTATTGTCTACCCTGACTGGCTGTGGATCCCTAGGGGTTCAGCCAGGAGTCATTCCCAGCCCTACCTAGAGATGCCGCTGCGAATCTGCATGCAAAGCAGTTGTGTTAGCCCTGAGCTAAAGCCCCGTGTCTGATCTGACAAGGTTGCTTTAATTCTCCATTCTCAACTCACGGAATTGCTTTCCTTCCTTGTCTTTGTTTTATGGGATTTCAGTATTTCTTTGATGGCATAAGATTAATCTTCTGTTTTAGCCTATTTTTGTTACACAGCATCCAGAGAACTGGAGTCCTAAGTTACTGGGCAAACAGCAGATACAGCAAACTAAAAATATGGGCATGGCTTTCATACCCTGCTTGCAAGAGGTTTCCAGTTGGCCTCTGAAGAAGAATGCTGGACCACAGACACTCTAATCCAGTAAAGCAAGATGCTGGGCAAACATATACCTTGCTCTGTTATAGCAAAGTAATTCTAATGGGTTGCATTGGACCAAGTCATATTCAAAGTAGACCCAGTGGCAGCTGATCCACTGGGACACTGCTCCACCAACCCCTGTATGCTGTCAGCCATCCCTCACCTGCCTGCCTACAACCAGTCGGGGGGGGGGGAGGTGGTCTTGCCTCCTTGAACTGCAGAGGGAAGACAGTGCTAGCTATTTACTTATTTATTTATTTATTTATTTATTTCTAAATTGAGGGTCTGTTCCCCCAAATGCTTTCAACAGTTTGCAAATACCATAGATAGCAATTTCTGTTCTGATTATTCTTAGCACACTAACTTTGCTGTTTAACGAGGATCTTCCTTTCATCAGCTCCTCTGCTCCACAGACATCTCAGGTGCACCATGACACCATTTTTAAAAAACAAATCCCAACGCCATCCCCCCTCCCCCACCGGCAGCTGTGTTTCTAGTTTCACACACATGCTTCTGAAATGTCACGTTACAGACTTACACATCACAGGCCCTGTTTAACAAACACCTGAAGCTTGACAGCATAAAAAGCAACCCAAAAGATCAAAGGAAAAGAACGTCTGTGCCTTTCACCAGCAGAGCATCGAGCTTGGCTTCCTCCAACAGACATGGCACTTTCCTTGCACATTGGCAAGTAAGAATTTATTTTGGATTATTTCGCTGTGCGACTTTGGGTCACCAAGGTAATTAGACAAACATTTTCAGCAAAGTCACTGTCCACCCTCTTCTCTCCCCCCACTCATTTATTCCCCATGGTAGCCCTCACCTCCTCTGTCTCTGACCTCATTAGGAATGGGTGGTTTTGTCATTTTCAGTTTCTCCCAGTTTCTCATTGTGTCAACCTTTTTTTTTAAAAAAAAAATCTATTTTATTAAATTTCCACAATTTTCACATAAAATTCCAATACATAACATTTTATTGTGTTTTATCGACTTCCCATCTCATTTTCTGCAGTGTTTTGTTTAAATTCTATCTCGCTGCATCCTATCTTCATTCTGTTATAGCATAACCATAATACAACAATTATTTCTGCTGCTCATAGTTCAATAAATGTAGCAGAGACCAAACATTTGGTCTCCCATTTGGGATCTCATTTTTCCAAGCTTAGCACAACCTCACATCAGTTTGTGATTTTAAGTCTGGGAAATTCAGCAGAATTTTAATGTTGATTTACTCAAATATATGCATTTTTGTATTCAGTTTCACCCAACATGCACATTTTTCATGAAGCAAGTTTCCTAAGCATTGCTATTTTCACCAACAAATCCATTTTTATGCATGCTTTACTCTAGTACATGCATTTTTGTATACATTATTTGGCTAGAGAACTGCACTGTAGAATTTTGTGGAGGGCAAATTTTGAAGAATGGCTGTACTTTGGTTCACATATTGTTTCTGAAAGTGTGGATTAGGCAGCTCTCACTTTAAGTGCTAACTGAATCAAATTTCTGCCCCCATTCCTAAACCCCAATGACCCATAAGCTCTGATGAAATAGGGTTGTTGTTTTCCTCCCACAAGCTGCCCTATTTACCACACAATTCTGTATATATTTATTCAGAACAGTCAATGCTCTTAATTAACAATGCAGCTCTTATGCATGAACGCAGTTCCAACAGAATAATCCATTTTAAATTTTATTTTAATGATTTATATGCTGCTTACTCAACAGAAGGTGTCCAAGCAATTTATTTAAAAAAAATTAACCAATGAAAAGCCTTTTGACTGAAAATGAACTGCCAAAAACCACAAGTGGCAAAGGCAGTCTTAGAAAAAGCACTTTTCCCTCGTGCCACAGGGAGGCGTGCTTCTTCCAGGTTGGTGGTAGAGTTGGGCCATGGGCAGAGGTCGAAGGTGAGTCAGGAGCCGGGAGCTAAGAGGCGTAAGAAAAGTCAGTACTGAAGAAAAATTAGGATCAGAGGGAAAGCAAGCAAATTGTGCCCTCCCTGAAAGAGGGCATGTGTTGCGGTGAGACCTGGAGACTGACCTCCTGGTTGTGGGTGGGTCTATTGGATAACCACAACACCAGATTGGTAGGTCCCTCGTAGATGGGTGCAATCTGGCCAAATGGTTCGAAGGACCTATTTATGCCCATGCACGTAACCTAGAGCTTCCTCTTTTGGTGCGTGCATTCGGAACAACTGCCCACCTCTCCCTATTTTTAGGGCATTTTGCAAGGCAGAGGGCCTTCTCGGTAGTGGCACCCGCCTTGTGGAACGCCCTCCCATCAGATGTCAAAGCGATAAATAACTACCTGACATTCAGAAGACATCTTAAGGCAGCCCTGTTCAGGGAAGTTTTTAATCTGTGATATTTTAGTGTATTTCTGGTTTTTATGGAAGCCGCCCAGAGTGGCTGGGGAAACCCAGCCAGATGGGCGGGGTACAAATAATAAATTATTATTATTATTATTATTATTATTATTATTTGCAATTGTCCTTGCTATGCCATCGTGTGTCATCTGTCATTGGGACAGGGGTACAGCAGGAATTTTCCCCACTTGGCTGATTGGCTGTAGCCATTTGGGTTTCACCTGCCACATTGCAGGTTGCAGATAGGCACTGGTTCATGTGATAGGGATGGGAGAACAGTCTCGCCATCCCTATGTGAAGGGTATTCCATTAAAGAAATCCAGGAGCTCAAGTTGGTTTAGTCAACCCCCAAAAGGGGGTTGTGCCCATGCCTGAGTCCAGGGGAGCATCTGGGGAGTGAACAGAGTCTGTTCCCAGGCTTTTCACCTGCCTCAGGTGTTCACCCTTGGCTGACCTATGATAGAGCTCTGGGTCAGCGCTACCTACAAGGGTGCAGGGAGCTAGTCAAACCAGAGCCTATGCAACTACTCACTTTTCTGTAAATGATAAAGTTGTGGCCTAAATTCTGCCAAAAACCAAAACTAAAATTTGAGTCAAATGTGAATTTATTTAGGGGGGGGGTTTCTGGGTCTGAACATGCAAAGAGGAACTAGAGCAAAGTACCCCTGGGACACAAAGTCTTCTTATACTCCTTCCTGCCCAAGAGGAGCCAATGGGCAGCCTGGGTGGACCCAGTCCATTAAATTCTTGCCTGAGAATCTGTAGTAACACTGCTTGCCACATAAGGTTGTGGCCAGCAGTTCCCAACAGCTGGTGCCAGCTTCAACTTGTGCCTCACTAAAAAAGAAATGGAAAAATTTTCTGACAGTCAGAGCTATTTGCCAGTGGAACAGACTCCCACAAGAGGTGGTGGCCTTTCCTTCCTTGGAGGTTTGTAAGCAGGGGTTGGATGGCCATCTGTCATGGATGCTTTAGCTGAGATTCCTGCATTGCAGGGGGTTGGACTAGAGGACCCTTGGGGTCCCCTCCAACTCTATGGTTCTTTAGAATGTTTCATTCATATACAGATTAATATTTTAAAAAATAAGACTATAATTTATTTTCAACCATAAAAGCCCTAGTAAAAGCCCATGGTTGCCTTCATTGCAGCCCCTCTTCCCATTACTCCATTCACTTGTGTGGGATTGGAGCTGCAGCCTGGAAGAACCCTGAGAAAGGAAACCCAGCTCCAAGGATTGACAGCAAACAGATGACAGGGGGTGAGCTGGGAGCAAAAGAAGAGGAGACAGAGCTGAAAAAGTTCCAAGTTCCAAGCTGCAGTTCCAACAGTTCGCCACATGGGGCAGCTGCAGGACACTGTTTTCCTGCCCTGACCAATGGCATTGCTGGACACTCAAGCATTATCTCAAGAGCTCAGGTTCCTGATAGCTGCAAATGTGAGAGTGCTGCTGTTACATGCATGCTTGTATATTTGCATGTTTGGTTGGTCTCTGCTATACATATTTTGGATCGGCTTGTAGGTATTATGTTAGCTGTTGCGGTTTATATCCGATGTTTGAGAGTCTCTCTTGGCTAATGGTTGCCCGCAATTCTCGAAAATGTGGAATGTTGACTGCAGTTTTTATTATTATTGCGGTATTTTTAGGAGGTTGTAAAACTGCTTAGAGATTTTCTTCAAAAAATTAAGTGGTGTATAAATTGTCTAAATAAATAAAATTATGTAAATGTGCACATGCTAATTTATGTGTAGGCCTTTAAGCAAATTAAGATGGTGTGTCGCTAGGGTCTCACCAATAATGCACTTAGTAACATAGCCGGCAGCCTTATAATAAAGGTTTTTTAAATTGGGTGGGCCAGAGAGAGAGTAAGAGAGGCAGCAGCTCTGAGAGCTAGAACAAGGCCCCTAGGTGTGGGGGAAAGATGTCCTATCCATGGTATACATCAGTGGTTAACCTCATCATGTGATGCTCAAATCCACTGTCATTTTGTTCTTATGTTGTCAGAGTGTTAATAAACAGTGGTTCTTTAAATTAGAAGAAAATACTCTCAGAACCTTACAAGATCAGGTCAAACGCTACAATCTTCCATCTGTGTGTGAGCATTTATCTGTGTTAATTGTAAGATTATTCCTGCACAATAGTCCTATTCAGAGGACAAGTTTTCACCTGGCCCACACAGTTGCTCTGTGTCTAGCCTGTTAATCTCAGTGCGATGCAGAGAGCAAGTGAGAACCCACTTGCTTATTACATACATACTTTCCCAAATACATTTTTATTAAGGTTATGCACATAACAAACATACAACCAAATACAAAAGAAAAAATTGTAACAAAAAAAGAGTCAAGATATACAAGCCAACTTTTTCCTCTCTCTAACTATACAAAGATAAATTAATCTGGCTATTTCACAAAACAGTAAAAGATTTTTAAAAAAAAAAAACCACAGAAACCGCCTCCTGGACTTCCTTCCATCCTTTTGGTAAGTATCGAATATCTGCTTCCATTACGTATTTGATTTTTAATCTATAGACCTAAATTCACACGCTGGTAGTATTTGTTCTGACCCCGCCAATCACATTAAGCATTTATTCCAATATAGTTCCAGTATTTACTCCAATTTTTCGCTTATTACATACATACTTTCCCCTATCAAAAAAGAAAGAAAGAAAGAAAGAAAGAAAGAGAAAGAAAGAAAGAGTGATATATGAATTCACGGAGGAATGTACAGTTGGAGATGCAGGCTTCTTGCCTTTTGCTCATGTACGTCAACAAAAATACGGTTCAGCCTCAAGAGTGTTGATCTGTGATCTTTCCCGGGACCACGTGGCTTTCGTCACCCAGCACCTCCCCCCACCCTCCTCAAGCAAGCCTTGTCAGTGTGAATCCCAACACACCAGCTGTCTGGCTTCTTCTTGAAAACACACACACAGATTTATTACAGGAAAACATAAGAGACTAGTCTGTTCCACTATTAACAAAAAAAAAAGAAGAAAATAGAAGAAGAAGCAAGCTGTCGTCCTTGTATTCTCAGCCACCTCATCGAACAGACACCTCAGCTGCTCGCAGAAAATTGAGATAGCTGCAAGCAATATCACAGGATTGTAGCTCAGAAAAAGAGCACATGCTTTGCACATGCACACACACAGAGAACAGTCCCAAGTTATCCTCAGCTTTGTTTTAAGGTTCGCAAATACCTTGGAATGCTGGTGCCAATCAAGATAAGGTAGCCTAGATCAAGGGGTGGAGAAACAACGGCCTTCCAGATCAGGTGCAGGGGAAATTTTTGGCCCAGTGGTTCAGATCTTTATATCTCCCCACACACCACACCATGACATCAGGTGACTGACAGGTGGGTGGGTCTGCCTACAGGTCAAAGTTGACCTGCAGGTGTGAATGGGGGAAGGCAGTATCCAAGAAAGCAGCACATGGCTGGTCTTGTGACACCATTTTTCAGTGATACAGTGACAAATACTGCAATAAACACAGAACCACCAGTTGGGATTTAAACAGGCCACAACTTTATTGACTACAGATGTCACCAAGTCTTGGCACAAGATACTGGGTGTGTATCCTCAATCAACCAAGCCATCTGCTGGTTCACTATCTTGGCGGGGTTAACCAAGGTTACAGATCACCCTGTGACACACACTAAAGCAGGGCAACCATGCCTGAGATCAGCTTGGTGGACAGAAGCACCTGCAGCTTGGATCCCTTTAAGAAGATACCCTAATTCCTTGGACTGGTGGAGATTCCAATTCCACCATCCAACTAGACTATAAGGATCCACCCCATCACCACCAAGTTGTGATGGTTGCTTCGAGGTAGGCAAGAACCCCAGATGGAGCCAGTGTAGTGTAGTGGTTAAAAGAAATGGGCTCATAATCTGGGGAACCGGGTTCGCATCTCTGCTCCTCCACATGCAGCTGCTGGGTGACCTTGGGCCAGTCACACTTCTCTGAAGTCTCTCAGCCCTACTCACCTCTGCTACTTTATAGCAGAATCTGTGTAAATTCATTTGGCTAGAAACTGTATAAGCTCATTTTTGGATATCTTTTCCTAGGTAGTGAACCAGTGTTTCTTGATCTTTAAATCTGTGCAAATGTTCAGTGTGGTGTAGTGGTTAAGAGCAGCAGACTCGTAATCTGGTGAACCAGGTTCGCTTCCCCGCTTCTCCACATGCAGCTGCTGGGTGACCTTGGGCCAGTCACACTTCTTTGAAGTCTCTCAGCCCCACTCACCTCACAGAGTGTTTGTTGTGGGGGAGGAAGGGAAAGGAGAATGTTAGCCGCTTTGAGACTCCTTAGGGTAGTGATAAAGCAGGATATCAAATCCAAACCCTCCTCCTCCTCCTCCTCCTCCTCCTCCTCCTCCTTCCTTCTTCCTTCTTCCTTCTTCCTTCTCCCTTCTCCCTTCTCCCTTCTCCCTTCTTCCTTCTTCTCCTCCCCCAGACAGGCCAAAGCTGGATGGGTACCCACCACCGCAGCCTACGCCACACCACAGCCACCCTCTCCCCCCCCCCCCAGCTGACAGGTGTAATTTTGATTGTTACTATGTTTTGTAGTTTTATGTGTTTTTATATTGTAAACCTCCCTGTGATCCTCAGATGAAGTATAGAAAATGAATAGATAAATGAAAACAATTCACACTTTCCAAAATGCTCTGAAAACTGAAACACAGCCATCTTTCTGTGATGCTATTCTCCAGCCAAGCAGCATATACAAAACTTGTACAAAAACATACAGCCTAGGACAAAGTGTGTACAGAGGTACACATATTACTGAAAACATAGAAAAAATGCATTACATTAAGCAGCTGGTCCAAAATGTGAACATTAAACAAAATTACAGACAAACCTGTCTGTTAGGAGAAATTGCTGGTGAGTTTTCATACTGATCTCCCCCTGCCCCCCAGGAAAGAATGTGAACTGATGTAGAAGAGAAAAAAGGAATCCCTGTGTCACTACAGATCTGCCTACCCACACCCACACCCCGCTAAGGGTACCAGGCATGGCTTTCCATTACTGCTTTTAAAAGGGAGTTTAGCAAACGTTAAAAGATTTAGCATCCCACAACATTTTAAAACATAAAAACTTCAGGGACGTTACTCAAAGACCAAATATATTCTACTGAAGGGGGGAAACCCTACATATGATTAATGCCATTTTCATACCAACCCACCCCCCGCCAAGCACTGAGCTAGTGACATGTTTTGCACATAGAATTTTTAATTTTAGCAAAATGCCCCTTCACCATGACCCTCTGTGGCTCTAAGGCGGAAATATTGGTATACTTTCAGCTTCAAAATGGGGTGTCGGTGATCGAAAGGGATGCAATAATATAGAATTCAAAAAAAGACACAAATACAATGTCCTCTACACAGACCTATCACTGCTCCTAGCACTTTGCAGAGTACTGCAGGCAAAAGAAATATCCCTGCTCCCAGGGAGTTTTATATTCTATGGTTCCATGAAATTAAGCTTCATTCCATTTATAGCTTTGGATTTAAAAGATTACAACTGCAATCCCATCTGCAGTTACCTGGGAGTACATCTCATTGAACTCAATAGGACTTACGTCTGATTGGACATGTATAGAGTTGCACTGTACAATTCAAAGAGCTGATGGGATTTGAAAGGATATCTATGAAAGAGAACAGCAGTCAGTGTGGTTTTCTCCAAATATTGTGGGCTCCCATCAGCCCTAGTCAGTATGGCCAGTGGTCAATTATGATCAGAGTTGTCATCAACAACATCTGGAAGGTGCCACCCCTGACTTGGGAAGCAGCTTCAGTAAGAAGGGGAAACAAAGGAGGAGGATTATATCCCTTCAGCCATTTTTAGTTTAAGGTTACCAGACGTCCCCGTTTCCCAGGGACAGTCCCCAGATTTACAAATCAGTCCACATACAAAATCAATTGAAGTTGAAAAGTGTCTCTGGATTCATTGAAAAAAAATTGGTAACCTTATTTTAGTTCATGCCGTAAGAATACCGTAATTCTGCTTCCAAACCATTAGACAGAACCAGCTGAAGAGGTCAGGCATTGGTTATGCTTAGCAGTTTACAGAAATTATAATATCTCCATATTGAAGTGTGAAGATCTTCTGCAAATCTTATACACAGTGGAAAGGACTAAAACTGTAATGAGTACTTGTTCAAGCATTTGTGCTATATAGGCACACTTGTATTTATATAGCATAAGCCCATATACTGTTTCCAAGCATTTCACATCATTTATTACAGCAATGATAGTACAGTAATGCACCACAACCCAGTAAGAAAGGATTGCTTGAAGTCACCTCATGAATGAGGAGGTGTAATTTTGAACTAGCAGTTTTCTCTCTTACCACTACACTAACCAGTTCTTTCAGGCTAATTGCATTGCAATCTTTAGTTTCACTTTTCACACAAACCTGCCTTTCAACACATCACAGCACACAAATGTTTTATTTCATTTTATCTCATCCTTACTCAATATGGCATAGGTGTCTCTCCCTGACACCCAATTTATTCATAACCAAGCCTGCAAGGTAGGACAAGGCTCTCATCAGCTTCAGGAATTTTGAAGCAAAGGGTGTGTTCACATCACCACCTTAGAGGGCAGTGAAGCTGAAGGTTTCTTTCCCCAGTTCATTTCGCAACTCTTCCCACACCCACACATAAAGCTGTTCACATCAGCACAACTTCATTGGAGTCAGTCCTTTTCTGTTTGCGGACACACCAGGGGCGTTGACACATCGGGGATGTCTTTACCCTGTGCAAAGTGTGTCCACAAACTTGGCTAGATGTGAATTAAGAATGGCTTAAGGATTCCAGCTGAATCTAAGCACGTTTGAGCAACAACACATCAAACAGTAGCACTTTATTTTTTTAAAAGTGCTGGATTAACATGGGTTAAAAATCCAGCAATGGGAACATGGTGTGGGCACAGAAAATGGGGGTCTGAATGCAGCTGAAATCTCCCCAGTCCAAACCTTGACACTCATGGATGGGGAACCTTTGACCATCCATATGTTGTAGTTCAACTCCCAGCACCCCAGATGGTCCACTAGCAATCAGCTGACAGGCTGGTGAGAGTTGGGAGCCCCAGTGACAGGCCACAGGTTCCCCAGCCCTGCTCTCTTCACAACTATGCCACCCTCACAACTACATACACTTCCAATTCCTTCACCTGGCTTTGATACGGATCAGAAATCGACAAGTCCTTCCCCTCCTCTTCTGCCAGGAGATTCACACTCTCTACAGATTCTCTCCCAAGTATTGCTTCCTACCTCCACTTACCTCTCTGATGGATCAGCCAGCAGCAAAAGTTAGAACTGGTGTTTTCAAACACCAGAGTCTGCAGCCAGGCAGGCTCCTAATCAAAGAAGTTATCGCAAGGCAGAAATCAATGTTCTCGCACCAGCCTGCCATCCCCTGGGCAAGAGACTCATTGACAGTGCCAGTTGCTGGTTTACTTAACTTCTCTGTTGACAAACTCTCCTTTTTTTTACAGGGAGGGAGTTTCTGGGTCTATCGGAATGGACCCAGACTACTACCCCACTACAATACAGTTTGTCTGCAACCATCCTACTGGAGCCAAAGAATCACAGATCAATATAAAAGCCATTTATTCCCCCACCCACCCTGCCCTGCAAAAAAACAAAAAACCAGAAACATAAGCATTTTAGGGCTCAGTAGGTCTAAAATGCCCAAGTTTTCAGATTCCCTGCAATGTTTTAGTAGGCTGGATAGATCTGATATTGATCTCATTTTGATCATTATTATTTTAATATTGCATTAATGTCTGGAATTATTATTTACAGTATCCTGGAAGCCATGTTTGGATAAATGTTGAGGGGGTGTGCGTGTGTGTGTGGAATTAGATTATTATTTCATGAGCAGCATCTATGTATCTTCGGGGGGCAGGGGGGACTGGCAGGATCTATGAAATCAGCTGGGAGAATGTTGTCCAAGACGATACAGGCTAAGTCTGATCAAAAGGAGTGAACTATATGTCCACAGAGGTCACTCTCACCACTCTCCATTCCCTTAAGCAGTAGGATAAACCCATAAAATCCATCCCCAGGGGAGCTTGAGCGTATACAGAAAATCTGTCTTAGCAAGTTCAAAATTTCAAGTGGGGGGGGGGAATAGAGAGGAATATATATATATATGCACTTTGGAATCCAGGAAACATTCAACAGACTTCCAGTAATATTAAGGGTGAGCTGAGGCTGCACAAAACACATGTGGCATGCTTTTAAAAAATGCACCCTGCATTTAGTCCATGCAACACAGAAGAGCTCAGTGGAAGGAAATTGATAAGCGAGACAGAGGGTCACACTCCAAAAGTGAACTACTTAAATATATGGTGGTGAACATCAGGGGGCTTTCCAGGTGATTATTCACCTCCACTAGGACTGCCAAGTCTTTCCCCCCCCCCCCCGCCGCCCTCTGCAACAGGGTTCCTGCTCCTTTTCAACACCTGTGTATCAAGCAGAAATTCGGCAGGTGAAGCTCTCCACAGCATTCAGGTATGGTCCTGGAACAAGCTCCAATAATTAACCATCTGCTTGCGACCCAGCTGTCCAAAGCACAGGACCACCACCACCAACCCCTGCTGCCAGGCAGCCGGAAACCAAAGCACGTTTGGGCCATTTAACGCTAAAACTGACCAACGGAGGCAAGAGCAAAAGTATACGGCATTTGGTCGTGCAGTGATTCAATCTACTTCCCAACAACAGATGAGGGTGCAGTTAATAACGTCCCTACAAAAAGAGAGAGACGGAATGTGACAGGCAGTACCTAGCCTGCTTTGTAACCACATATACAGTACTCTTGCTTTCAGGTGTAAGAGGCAGGTCTGGAGGACTCGGGAATAAAAGGAAAGCACTCTGCGCATTCTCAGGGGTGCTGAGGTTTGTGGTTTTTTTCCACACAGGCTGAGCCCTTGGGTGGAAAACGGGGGCCGGGAAGGGAGGCAAAGCTCACAGTTCCCAGGGGGCTTAGTTCCACCTTTGCGCCTTGTGTCTGAAGAAGAGTTTGGGAAGCCCAGAGAGAATGAGCCACATGCAGAAAAGCCCATAAAACACACACAGAGAGAGAGAGAGAGAGAGAGAGAGAGAGAGAGAGAGAGAGGGAGAGACGAAAGCCATGCAACACATCTTACCTACAACCCACACAGCGGGGACCTCACAGGTAGTGGCGCTCCATCCCCGTACTCTTTGCAACAATCCACTAGAAGTAGTATCCGGATGTCCCCGCTCCCTAAGGAAACACAGGCTCACATCCCTAGCATGCCAGGAGAGAGAGAGAGAGAGATAGAGTCCTCTCTGGGTTGAAGCAGCGTGTTGTTGTTGTTCCCCCTTCTTCAGTGGCTCGAGCTAGCCGTGAGAAGGAAAGGAGACACCTCCGGACTCAGCAAACCCCAGAAGTGCCTCTGAAACCACGCGGAGTCCTCCCTTTTTTGCCTTGCCTTCTCCCTTCACCTGAACAGGCTCTGGTCACGCGATTGGCTTGACGACACATCCACGGGTGGAAGGAAACTTGCTTCACCTTCCCTGGGCATCTGTCAATCCAGCAGGACTCAGGAGCCCTGGATCCGTCTCTTCTTTCCAACCCCCTCCCCTGCTCCCGCCGCCACCCCCGCCGCGCTTTGCAGAATCGAAATAGGAAGGTTTGCTGTCTACACACGTTTAGGTCCTCTGGTTGATTTGGGTTTTTGCTTTTGTTTGTTTGTTTGCTTTTTGCGTTTTGTTTTTTGGCAAACGACGAAGACACCTAGAGGGGGAAAGTTGCCCCCAAGAAAGAAGGGAGCTTTAGAAAAATCCTATTAGTAGGCGCAGAATATAATAAAGAGTTCAGTTCGCGTTCTCTCTCTCTCTCTCTCTCTCTCTCTCTCTCTCTCTCTCTCTCTGTCCCAAGTGGTACTGGGCATATCAGATTCCTATTCGGAAGTGCTCCAAAAAATCCTATCCAACTGCTCCCGCAAACTCTTGAACTACCTCTCCCCAGACAAGGGTATTGCAGGGGAGATGGAGAAACGAAATAGCTGCGAGCAAGTCTGTCCTCTTTTCATTAGAGAGACCGAGGGTGGGGGAGGAAATCGTCCCTCCTAGAGGTTCTGGGTTTTTTTTATTTTGTTTGTTTGTTTTTAAAGAAAACCCGCTCTCCACCCGCCCCCTCCATTCACAAGGCAAAATGTCATTTCGCTTACTTACCTTTCGGAGGGATCAGCAAAAGAGCTGCGTCGCTGCACCGCCGCCTGGTGGGCAGAGTAGAGATAATGCGCTTCCAGGATTTCGTACACCTAAGCGTTTTGCGTCCGCGTTGCCTTAGTACTGTAGCTTGTGCCAATCCGGAGCTTGGATAGGAATCAAAAAGGGAAATTCCCCATCTCTCTTCCCCAATGCAACCATCCTTTTCTCTCCCCCCCTTTTTTTATATAAGAGCGACTATCAGACAGTAACATTTAGGTTGAATGTCAAAGTGGGGCAACCAGATGCAAAAGAGGAATATGCTTTTGCACTTTTAATAGGTACACACCTATTAAGAGGGACGCTTTGGCAGGTGTTGTTTGTCATGCCTGTTGAACTTTCCTCTTCCACACACCTATTATAAACGCAAAAGCCCTGTCCACCTTTGCATATGTCCAAGTATTTTGGTTCTGTAAATTCTGCTTTTGATACACAGTTGGCTGGTGAAGACTGGTCCGTTAAAGCAAATGGGCCACTGCCCCCCAGCCAGCCGCCACCTGCCTGCCTTCTCCCTTACATACAGACCAAGCATTGCCTGTCAGCTTCCACCTCCTTAGCGTTGACCATTGTAGGACCCATCAGAGAGGAGGAAGAGATCAAAACTGGAATTCGTTGGGCTTGCTTGTCTCTGGCTTTGGCTCCATCTACTGATGACTTTCCTTCCTTTCTACCCTTCCAGGCACAGCGGGGAACCAGCTATGGCCACCCCTGTAGCCACCCCAACCCCTATGCTGATTTAAACAGAAGTTAGGTCCTTTGAATGAAATTTGCTGCACTCCCAAGTAAACATGTCTGGGTATGCAACTTTGCAGACCAATCCTAAGCATACATACTTGGAAATAAGGATCCACTGAGTTCATTGGCATGTACTTCCAAGTCTAGGGACATGGGTGGTGCTGTGGTCTAAACCACTGAGCCTCTTGGGCTTGCCAATCAGAAGGTCAGCAGTTTGAATCCCCTCAATGGGATGAGCTCCCGTTGCTCTGTCCCAGCTCCTGCCTACCTAGCAGTTCGAAAGCATGCCAGTGCAAGTGGATAAATAAGTACCACTGTGGCTGGAAGGTACGTAAATGGCATTTCCATGCAGTCTGGCACTCGCCCGGTCCTCTGGTTTAGTAATGCTGGCCACATGACCTGGAAAAGCTGTCTGTGGACAAACACTGGCTCCCTCAGCCTGAAAAGCAAGACGAGTGCTGCACCCCATAGTTGCCTTTTACTGGACTCAATTGTCCAGGGGTCCTTTACTTCCAAGTAAACATGCAAGGGACACAGGTGGTGCTGTGGGTTAAACCATAGAGCCTAGGACTTGCCAATTAGAAGGTCAGCGGTTCGAATCCCCGTGACGGGGTGAGCTCCCAGTACTTGGTCCCTGCTCCTGCCAACCTAGCAGTTCAAAAGCACGTCAAAGTGCAGGAAGGTAAATGGCGTTTCCATGTGCTGCTCTGGTTCGCCAGAAGCGGCTTGGTCATGCTGGCCACATGACCTGAAAGCTGTACGCCGGCTCCCTTGGCCAATAAAGCAAGATGAGTGCTGCAACCCCAGAGTCATCCGCAACTGGACCTAATAATAATAATAATAATAATAATAATAATAATAATAATAATAATAATAATAATAATAATTTATTATTTGTACCCCGCCCATCTGGCTGGGTTTCCCCAGCTACTCTGGGCGGCTTCCATAAAAACCAAAAATACACTTAAATATCACAGATTAAAAACTTCCCTGAACAGGGCTGCGGAAGAGGACTGGACCAGCTCCGAGAGGAGAGGGCTATCGATGACTCTGGGCTCTGCCTCCCCCAGGGGTCCCTTTACTTTTACCTTTACACATTTCGATAATGCATACCTTTTATATTTTGAAGAATTTCATCATTTTTGAAGTAATTCACACATTAGAATTGTTTTTATGTATGTATAAAATAAATAGATTGTTGAGTTTATTGGAAGTTACATTTTACACACACACACAGTGAAAATGCACCTAATTTTAAATCTTATGATCACTTCTTACTCTTATTTAGAAAATGGTATTCATTTTACTAGTGAGCTATGGCTGATTAAAAAAATGACCATCTGGAGCTCAGTACTGCAAACGAAAGGCAGAAAAAAGCTAAGGAGCAAGGAAAGCCAGAGGGGTTCTTCCTGAAATACCTTTGTACACAACTGAAGAACAAGACTAGGGCTACACTCTTGCTGAAACTAGCAATGAGGGAGCTGAACATGGTGCTTCTACTACAAATGATAGAAACTCGAAGACAGAAGTTTCACAAACTGGAGACATTTCTAGAAAACACAGAGAGGAAAAAAGAGGATGTCAAGAAAATGGAGAGTACTGCAAAGTCTTGCAAAAGAAGATGGCATTGTGCCTGTCTTGAATTACAGTGACTCTGCTAACTAGCCGAACTATTGCAATGATTGCAATAGCTTGTAATGCAACATGGGCCACAGCAGGATGCATCGCATGGCTTCCCCCAAGACTTAAAATATATATATCAAAAAATTCTCCATTACAAGAGGAGACTAGCAAATGGTGAAGAAGTGTGCTGTCAGTGGTTGATATATTAAACTTCAAAAGATATTTTCTTTGTGTGGCAAGATGTTCACTAAAAAATAAAAATAATGCATGATCCCTACAAGAAACAGGTTCAAAAGTCTGGAAGAACATTGGAACAATTCTGTATTCAAATGAGAGGAATACTGACCATTTAGAAAACTATCAGACCTGGAGAGAACTTGAATTGTGCTTATCTAAGGAACGATGAAAATCTTGGAACACTTGTTTGCTTTGGTCAGAGTTCTTGGCATGCAAAGCTTGGCATTCCTTCTTCATGAATGAAGAAGAAGAGAAGAGTTTGGATTTGATATCCCGCCTTATCACTACCCGAAGGAGTCTCAAAGCGGCTAACATTCTCCTTTCCCTTCCTCCCCCACAAGAAACACTCTGTGAGGTGAGTGGGGCTGAGAGACTTCAAAGAAGTGTGACTAGCCCAAGGTCACCCAGCAGCTGCATGTGGAGGAGCGGGGAAGCGAACCTGGTTCACCAGATTACGAGTCTACCACTCTTAACCACTACACTACACTGAACATTTGCACAGATTTAAAGATCAATAAACACTGGTTCACTACCTAGGAAAAGATATCCAAAAATGAGCTTATACAGTTTCTAGCCAAATGAATTTACACAGATTCTGCTATAAAGTAGAAATTTTTAGCACATGCAAACTCAGCCAAATACAACTAAATTATTCTGGACTGGGCACCTAATGTTAGTCATATTAAACAACATCTTTTTTTAAGCCAGTCTTGCAAGCAAGCTACCACAGACTAAGGAAACTGATTTAAATTCATCTACAAGTGACCAAGGATTACCTTGCAGGCGGCAGGTGTGACAAGAATTTGCATAGGAAGAGGCATGCAAGTGAGATTTTGATGTGCCTGAAACTGAAATTTTTAAGAGATTTGATTTTAAATATCACAGTTCACAAGACTATTCAAAATGATTTTAATATTTCTTTTTCAGTTTTTTTTATTTTGTATTTGAGGGGGGAATAACCAAAGATTGTTCTATTACTTATTATTGCTATTTAAAATAAATTTTGCAGTTTCAAGTTTTGTGCTTTTCAGACACACACACACACCCCATATGTCTATGTTTGAAAATCAAAGCTAGTCATTTGGGGCCGGCGGTACAAATAGCCTAGGGTGCAAAATAGCCTGGCACTTGTACCCCTTGCGATGAGAGCTGTAGGGTTTAATTCTGCAGGATGCTACTCATTGAACAGTTCCCTCCAAGGAAGCCCCTTGTGGAAAGCCAAGCATTCTACTCTGCATGGCACTGCTTCAGGGCTTGGGGAATCAGGCAGGAATGAGAGGTCCAGCAGGAAGCAGGCAGGTGGGAACTTCTACCTTGTCCCAGGAAGTCACAGCCACTCAGGTGTGACTTTCAGTCTGTTCACATGTCTAATAATAATAATAATAATAATAATAATAATAATAATAATTTATTTATTTATACTCCGCCCATCTGACTGGGTTTCCTTAGCCACTCTGGGTGGCTTCCAGTAAAATATTAAAATACAATAATTCGTCAAATATTAAGAGCTTCCCTAAACAGGGCTGCCTTCAGATGTCTTCTGAAAGTCAGATAGCTGCTTATTTCCTTGACATCTGAAGGGAGGGTGTTCCACAGGGTAGGTGGCACTACCGAGAAGGCCCTCTGTCTGGTTCCCTGTAACCTCACTTCTCGCAGTGAGGGAACCACCAGAAGGCCCTCGGTGCTGGATCTCAGTGGGCTGAACAACAGGGGTGGAGACACTCCTTCAGGTATACTGGGCCGAAGCCGTTTAGGGCTTTAAAGGTCAGCACCAACACTTTGAATTGTGCTCGGAAACATACTGGGAGCCAAAGTATCTGATGTCTTCATCTCCTCCACCCACCAGCACCACCCATCAGCCCCAGATCCCTCTGTCCCATCCAACCAGCCTGCAGCAATCCAGAGGTAACTGAACCCAGCTCAAGCAATGCCTAGATCCCCTCAGATCTTTGGTACAGCACTCTGACCTCAGCTGAATCCAGTGCACAATTACATTGCAGCATTAAAAAGCAGTCATTATGCATATGTATTTGAATGTAAGGATCCGCTGGTGGCATGTATTCCCAAGTAAACAAGCATTCAATCCACTAAAAGAGACCCCTCACATATCAAGAGTCCCTGAAGTCTGTGGGTGGATCTACACATGGGGGGGGGGAATGCTATAAATGAGCCAGAAATCAAATCGTTATAATAAAGGAGGAGGCACTATGGAAAAATCTTTTAGAATTTTTTTGTGTTCTCTTGCGCCATCTGGTGTTGCATGTTTATAACATTCAAAACACTGTTTCTTGACTAATGTAACTGAGTCTTGTGTTTCATAAATTCTCCCTGAGACAAAACAATGGAAAAAAGATAGAAGTGCAGATGAAACTCTGGTAGAAACTTTAGAACTGAGATCTGTTAATTAACTGTTGCCCTCTTCTCCTGTGAATATGTGACTATTCTAAATAGAAACAAATAGAAAAATAAAAGCAGGTCTATTTTTACTCAAGCTGAAATTAATGGACCTAAGTTAATCATGTCTATTAATTTCAATGGGTCTGCTCTCAGTTGGGATACGAGCCGCAATGTGTGACTCCAGCCCTCCATGTAACAGGGAGCCTTTTAAATTCAGACAAGTTGAAGGACATGAAAAATATAGATCTTTTTTTAAAAGAGCACTTTAGCAATTCCAGGAGTGTCACATTGGTGATCACAGAAAGATTCTCCTGTATACAACAAATGAGCAAAAAATATTGTAGAACCAGAGTGAGTCAGAAGAAAATCAATAAAACAGCCAATGTTTAGTATCTGTATAAATCTTTCAACTAATTAGAAAGGCCTTGTGAGTTGGCTATCTTCATATGATCAGTTTTTTTTTCTCTCTCTCTCTTTATACCAGAATACTGGCAGTTTTAGTAACCATGTATAATATTTGACACTGGAGCTGGGTGTTCATTTCTCGTGGCACAATTATGGCATAGAAGTGACTTGCTTTAAATTATGTATCAAGTCGCTTGCGAAAAGCCACTTTTTAGCTGAATTAAGCTATTAGAGGTACCAGCATAGAACATCCCCTGGAAGTTCAAAAATATACAGCAAAGTGAAATTATACTTAATGATACCTTTGATTTATATTTTAATTTTAAATGACCTGATAAAGCACTATCATTAGGCAAATTTTAAGCTTTTTCTAATAAATCAGAAATACCTCTGTGATTATACTTTGCCGTAAGAGACAGCTACATTATGCATGAAATGAGAGGCTCACTACCAAAAATGGATTATTCTTTTTTTAAAAAATAAAAACCCCTCTGTATTAAGTCCTCACCTTTGCTTCATTTCAAGATGAAGGGTTGCATACAGCTACAATTTTCTCAGAGTAGACCCAATGGATTGTATCCAATGTTAGTTCTATTCCAAATAGACTTATGGAAATTAATAGACATGGCTGGCTTGGATCCATTAACTTCAATGGGTTTATTAGGAGTAGAACTTAGTTGAATGCAAGCAACTCACTGAAATTAATGGTTGTAAATTAGTCATGTTCATTAATTTCTTTACTGAATGAGTCAGAGTAAATGTGGAAATATTGGGATGAGGAGTCATTACCGAGAAGCTCAGTTCTGCTGGAACTCTGCACATGCCCTAAAAATATGTGTTCATTTTGGCTTTGATCTGAACAAAAGTGTGGCACCACTGGAAGAAGAAACCAAGAAAGCTACAGTAGTTCAAGCTAAGTATTGCCCATCAATGGGTTTGGTCGTGACCCATTGGTAAACATATTTGTCACTTCAAGTTGTATCCTTTCTTGTGGTAACTTGAAGCCACTGGTTCAAATCCTACCCTCCGGAGCAGGAGAAAACAAACCTGCTCCATCTTCCATGTGACAACCTTCCAGATATTTGAAGATGGCTATCATATCTCCTCTCAGTCTATTCTTTTCCAGGCCAAACATACCCAGCTCCTTCAACCGTTCCTCATCAGGCTTGGTTTCCAGACCCATGATAATCTTGGTTGCCCACCTCTGCACACAATCCAGCATTTCAATATCCTTCTTAAATTGTGGCACCCAGAACTTGACACAGAACTCCAGGTGTGGTCTGACTAAGGCAGAATAGAGTGGGACTATTACTTCCCTTGATCTGGCCACTCTACTTCTGTTGATGCAGCCTAGAATAGCATTTGCTTTTTTTGCTGCTTCATCACACTGCTGATTCACATTAAATTTGTCATCCACTAAGACCCCTAGAACCTTTTCACATGTACTACTGCCAAGCCAGACACACCCCATCCTATATTTGTGCATTTGGTTCTTCCTAAGTGCAGAGCCTGGCGTGCTCTGGTCCATGGGGTCACGAAGAGTCGGACACGACTAAACGACTAAACAACAACAAGTGCAGAACTTTACATTTGTCCCCAGGGCCGGATTTAGGTTTGATGAGGCCCTGAGCTACTGAAGGTAATGGGGCCCATTATATGTCCAGCTATCCTTTGTCAACAACAAATTGTCGCTGGTTTTTGTGTTGAATATATGCTATATGGTAATTTATGGACCTAATAGGTATTTAAATCCATTTGCACATGTTGCTATGCAACCAGGTCATGCAGAATATAGGCACCCTATATATGGAAATGAGCAAACCAGTGATATTTTAGGGAGCAGGCTAGCAGGTGCGGCCCATTACTTACATCATAAGAGCCTACACAACACAAAACACTGTTGCTGTATGTAGGTTTTATTTTATTTGTTTTTTATCTTATATTGTGGAAATGTACATCCAGTGGTTTTTTTCCCCTTTAATTTTTTTTGGGGGCCCCACCCAAGTGTGTGGGGCCCTAAGCTATAGCTTGTTTAGCTTATACGTAAATCTGGCACTGTTTGTCCCTATCGAACGCAGGTTACATTCCAACTATGCAAAAGGTTTCTGTAACTCTCCTCCCATCTCATATTGCCATATTCCATTCAGGTTTTTAAGCAGAGATTGGATGCTTTAGTTGATATTCTTGCACTGCAGGGGGTTGGACTAGATTCTCCTTGTGGGTATCTTCCAGCTCGACAGTTCTATGGTTCTATGATTCTACTGTACACAGGTAAAATATCACACCTGTTGCTTCACCTGAATTTTGCTGATGTCGATGTTCCTTTGGGTGTACCCAAAGGAAATGTGGCCCTTGAACTGGAATGGGTCCCCACACTTCTGCCCTGATCTAAAAAAATGCTGTTAAAAATGCAGTTCAGAGGTTTTGCACTCAAATGAGTTTCCCACCGTGACAGCATGTTGTGCAAAGGTCACCACTCTTTTCTAGTTCTTGAAGTGTTTCATTGAGTAAGAGTGAGAGAAACGGATCAAATTTCCTCTATCAAAGTGGATGGTGTGCTTTGCTCTCTGAAGAACTTCATTTCTTCTCATTATTCATGTTAACACAGAGAGGCACATTCCGACAGCGCTCTCAATGAACTCTGTCACACTGCTATTTTCTATTTTATCGTTTCTTACATTCTGCTCAATGGAACACGTATCTGTTCAGCTTTTCCCCCCTTTATATTTTTAAAAATTGGTTTTCCAAAATCTTTTATTTCTTTCACAAAGACTTCCACTATTCTACTTTGTTCATTCACGTGTGCCAGCCCACATACGTACTTGGTACATTTGGTATCTTCCTGCTCAGCTTCCTGGATCAAAGCCATCTTAATACTTCCAGGACCCATCTGCACTACACAGTGAAAGCAGCACCATGCCACTTCAAATGATTATGGCTCCCTACTGTGGTTTGTTAAGGGTGCTGAGAGTTGTTAGGAAATCCCCTATCCCCCTCTAAGAACTACCATATTTTTCGCTCTATAACACGCACCTGACCATAACACACACATCGTTTTTAGAGGAGGAAAACAAGGGAAAAAACATTCTGAATGAAACAGTGGATGTATCATTTTTGTGCTTCATGCTGTGGCCACAGACATGTGATCTGATGGTGAATTTGGGGTGACCCAATGCAAAGATCCTGAGGATCCATGTAGATCCATGCTTTTTAACCACGTTTTTGCACCATTGTAGCCCCAGGCAACAGTGGGTGCGTGATTTTTGGGGGGCAGGCTGTAGCCATGGACATGCTATGTGATCTGATGGTGAATTTGGGGTGACCCAATGCAAAAATCCTGAGGATCCATGTGGATCCATGCTTTTAAACCACATTTTAAGTGGGGAGGGAAGGAAAAACACAGAACGGACAAGGAGCACGAGAGGGGTGTGCAGAGAAGCAGCTGGCTAAGAATGCAGGAGAGGGGTATAACGGGAAGGAGGAAAGGAAGGCAAAAGTTTTCCCTCACCTACCCACCCAAGCCAGCCAGCTCGCGCTCGCGCTCTCTCTCTCTCTCTCCCTCCTGCATGTTTTCAGCAGCACGGAGCACAGAGACAACACTCTGCTTTCCCCTCTGCTTGCCTGGAGGGGAGGGGCTTTCCCTGCTCTTTGTTCCATTTGAGCAAACACAGCAAGGAAACAGAAGTGGGTGGGCAGTAAGACCCTGAGGCAGAATGCAAGAAAGCAGCCGCTTCCTCTTTTCAGGTTTTCCTTCTCCGAGACGTGCGATTTGATTTTTTGCCTGATTTTTTTTGCCTCCCCTCGCGCCATTTGGCTCCAGGGACCACACATTCGCTCAATAACACGCACAGACATTTCCCCTTCCTTTTTAGGAGAAAAAATCTGCGTGTTATAGAAGGAAAAATACGGTACATTTCCCAGCGAGCCCAGGGAAGAGGAATTGATTGTTAAACCACTCTACAGCTTTGCACAGTTCCCAGAATTCTTTGGGAACAGCTATGGCTGTTTAAAATGGAATGATACTGCTTTCAATGCATTGTGCAAACAGGGCCTCAGTTTATTCTGAGCAAAAAGTTTCAACATGGTTATTTATTTTGATTGTTTGTATGCCAATACAGTTGACTTTTTCTTCTACTTTGCCTATTTCCAATCTTCCATTTTCTCCTCAGTTGATTTATTTGCCTAAATGTCTATGTCACTCTTCCTTGACCTGTATTTAGTGCCTGGTGAAAGGAAGGGGTATGTTTTCCCCCCTCTGTCACTTGCTATTCTTTCCTCTTTCTTTAGCAGAACTGCATATAGATTCATCTCCTCTATTTTACCACTTATACAGCTTTCCCTTCATTTACACTGTATAAACCTTTTGCATTCCTGATGGTATCTCACTCTCGCTCTCTGAAAATATAAATACCTCTTTCTTTTTATAAATATTTATTTATTTCACAAGATTCATATACTGCCTGATAATTTTAAAAAGCCTCAAAGTGTTTTACAAAAAAAACATAACAATAGAATCCATAAAAAGTTAAAAAAATAACAATTTAAACCATTCAAAAATTAATTAAAATCAGCAATAAACCAAAAATCAGATTAAAACATATGTCGGTATTCTACACATCCGGATAGACTTTCCTAAATAAAAATGCTTTTATCAGGCACCAGGAGTTCCAAAGAAGTTTCATAGGAGATTTATTTTCTGATGTTTTAATCTATGTTTCAAATCTTATACACTGTACTCTTTATTTGTTCTTTGTAAGCTGCTTTGAGAAAAAGTGCGAACAGTGGGGTATACATTTGTTAAACAAAATGTATTGTTTAAAATGTGGCAAACTCTCAAGAGTCATTCATCACCTTGAAAATTAGAAATTTAGAGGGCCCTCATAAGCTGGGACCCTAAACTGCAGCTTACTTGGGTTCTGCATAAATCCATCAGTGCTGGAAGAATAAGGTCAACTTTCCCTGAGTCGTGGTCATGAGGAGGATGGTTGATTCGTCTCCTCATGTGCTTTGAATCAGGACCTGAATGACAGGACAGATGTTTGTGGGGCAGCAGTATTCATTATAATGCTGCTCAGATGAAACCTAACCAGTGTTGAAGCAACATTTGATCTTGTTGTGCTTCCTGTTGGACAGCTCCGCTATTATCAACTGCGAGATCTTAGACTTGCTGGACAGCTCCTAGTAAGGAAGACTTTGAGCCACTTAGCAGAATGACAAAAAGGGAACACCAAGCTATCTATGCTCAGGACACCCAACTTAAGTAACATAGGGAATGGTGTGAGGCATATGCATTGTTCGCCATGCTTCGTGATGCACAGTATCACAGAAATTATTGCAGCATGTCTGAATGGAAGGTCAGTATCATTCACATTGCAGTTGGGGAGCTGAAGCTGAGAAAACAGTGGCTGTTAAACCAGTTCAGATCCGTGGCACAGATCGTCCTTTATATGTAACAACTTTTGAGTCTGATAAGATTAAAACCCTTTGAGAAGAACCAATGACCTGGATAATTCAGAGCAGATTTTTATAACAGAAATTCCACCCCCACACCCCAACTATAGATTTCTGTACATTTTCTTTTCCTACTGTCATGTTAGGAACCTTGAAACTGAATGCTGACTGGGAGGAATTTGGTGCATACCAAGGTGGTAGTTGTCAGGTATAATAATTGCCACTAGTTCATAGGAAGTTCATTAGTTAAATCTCATGGGTATTGTGGAATGCAAAACATTGAGAGCTGCTGACATGGACATATTTAATACTCTCCTGTAAATAAGCTCTAGTCTGCTTTTCTTTTCTTTTTTCAATAAGCAGCTATATTGACAAAATATTCATTACGGGTTGAAGCCCATACACTGTGTTATATAAATACCTTTTACCCAGCCAATGAAAAGAAGCAAAACTTAGGCCCCCATCTGCATAGATTTCAAGCAGTCTTATACCACTTTAAACAGGCATGGCTTCTCCCCCAAGAAGCCTGGGAAATGTAGTTTGTTAAGGGTGCTGAGAGTTGTTAGGAGACCCTTATTCCCCTCGCAGAACTACAATTTCCAAAATTCACTGGGAAGACCAAGTGATTATTAAGATCTGAGAACTGGAGTTGTGGAAGGAAAAAGGCCACCAGAAAACATTCAGCATTCTTAGCTAACTACAGTTCCAAGATGCTATGGCTGTTTTTAAACTTGGCACATAACATTGTCTTACTCTGAGTTTGTCTCCCCAGTAATAACAGCCAATGTGGAGTGGCAGAGACTGGGAAACACTGCTGGAAGTACAGTGCAGAGATAATTCAATGTACCACTTACAGGTTAGTTTTGTTAGTGGTAAAGTCAACTAGCCAAAGGATCAGAGGGGTGGAGTTATTGCTTAGGAACCAGACAGTGAAGTTAGTTAAGTGAAGTAGCATGTGTCGTGCAGTTTGGGTGAAGTTTTTCCTCAGTATGTTTCTGTTGAATGTCTCTCTGCTTATAAATAAAGTAAGAAACACAAAGCCTCTCCATTTCTTTCTCCTCTAATTATGCACTGTTTTTATTCAGTTTCCTAAGTGAAAAGTTATCAGGATTTATTTTCTGTCTGAACTCCATCTGTCTTATTTAAGAGATTTTGCTAAGAAACACATGATGATGATGTTGCATGATCAGTAATTCTCCAAGACCAGGGACGGGGAATCTGGACTCAAACCCTCACCAGCCTGCTGGTGGCAAGTTAAAAGTAGGTATAGAAAGGAGAATTCACTGGATGACCAGATCCAAGTTTGGGGCAAGTATTCATTGATGACAGAACCCCAGCAGAAATTTAAACTCGCCATAATATGCGGCAAAGTGAAGCATGGAAATATAGGCTGTTAGACCTTTGAAAAATGTATTTCCAAGTGAGTTCCAAAATAGTCCCCTCTTCCCCTAACATAGCAAAAGATCAGACATTTAGTAAGTTAAAAATGGTTTACTTAACAAACTCTCCAAATGTCAGGTTCCTGTGTTTTTCCATACATCAATCAGAATGGCAGCACAGGCAGTAAAACTTAATTTTGTTCCAAAGTGCCTTACTTATTGGCATAGGAACTCAAGAGCGGCTTCTGAGAGCCATGTAGTTTGAACTTGGAGCAACCAGCTGAGACTTCCTAACATGCTGAGTTTGTCAGGTAGACTGGAGCAGGGAGACAAAGGCTTGATTGCCTAATCCATCCCAGAGTGAGCTAAGCCTAGCAGGACAGCTTACTCTATGGTCTTAACCCCTTCATGCACTAATTAAGCATGTTGGTTATATGAAGCTGGTTATCCCATATACCCAGCATGGTCAATGATCGGGGATGGTGGTACTTGAGATCTAACAACATCTGGAGGACTTAGATGTTAACAGAAACAGTGCAGAAACAGTCACAGGGATGTTCCCTGCCAAGACCTAGCTAGGCTAGCATGGGGAAAGGCTTGACTCTGTATGCGAATGGCCCATGTGGCTGCCAGGTCACTACCCAGAAATCCTGCCCTGCCCACTTAAAAGTTCTGAAGCTGTGGAAGTGTATGCAGCTATTGCTTTTCCTGTCTTTTACCCATGCTATATTCCAGGCTCATTGCAGCAAGCACAGCTCTGAGTTTACCTAATGGAATAAGTTCTTTATTTTACTTTTTTTTTAAACCAGACACTGTTGGTTTTGATCAGGCTTCCTCAACCTCGGCCCTCCAGATGTTTTGAGACTACAATTCCCATCATCCCTGACCACTGGTCCTGCTAACTAGGGATCATGGGAGTTTTAGGCCAAAAACATCTGGAAGGCCGAGGTTGAGGAAGCCTGGTCTTGATCTTGTAACTACACCCCTCCTCCTCTTGAAGATTGCCATCATTTCCAACTCATACTTACTGAAATCTGAGGAACAATTCAAGAGCGGGGGTGGGGGGGTGTCAAACAAAAAACAGGAGCCCATTCACTGCATAAGCATCTTGTTTTGCCAAAATGCAGGGGTGAGCAGGGATAGCCTTTGGTTGTATTTTTTTTTTCCTCCTCATTGATTTCTCAAAGGCTTATGACTATTGACTGTGTCCACCTTTTTCAAATTCTGCAATGTTATCCAATCCCTCAGTGTACCATAAAAGTGATTAATGCACAATATGTGGAGTGTTTTGGCTCTATGGACTGATGGCTTCATTATTGACAAAATTGCTTGCGACTAAGAGCCTGCAATTAAGACTCCATTTACTTCTGAGTAGTCCTATTAAAATAAACGAACAGCTGATAAGTGGGTTCTTGATTGCTTCTTAAAGTGATCACGCTATGGGTAGCAGGTTGTAGCTGAGCGGTAAATGTTTTGCAGGTTGAGTATTCCCAGGTTCATCCTCAGCAGTGCTATTTAAAGGGTAGAAAGGGTAAACTCACATTGCTGTAAGACCAGCAGCCAATGGAGGCTAAGCCATTAAGGCAAATTATTATTATTTATTATTAATTAAATATGTGTACCACCCTTTATCCATAGATCTCAGGACGGTTCGCAACATAAAATTACAATATAAAAATCACAAAATACATAATCAAATAAGAAAAAAAACACGAAACAAAAATCCCTACTCCCACACACATTTAAAAGGGCATTGAGTGTCAATCAGCCCAGTCTGGTTGAAGAGAAATGTTTTCACCTGGCGCCTAAAGGTGTATAAGGAAGGTGCCAGGCAAACATCCCTAGGGAGAGCATTCCACAGACAGCGAGCCACTGCAGAGAAGGCCCTGTTCTCATGTTGCCACCCTCCAGACCTTTCATGGAGGAGACACATGAAGAAGGATGCCAGAGCATGATGTCAGGACCTGAGTAGGTTCATATGGAAAGAGGCAGTCCTTGAGGCATTGCAGACCTGAGCCATTTAAGGCTTTGTAGGTCATAACCAGGGGTCAGCAACCTTTTTCAGCCATAAGCCGGTCCACCGTCCCTCAGACCATGTGTGGGGCCGGACTATATTTTGGAAAAAAATATGAACGAATTCTTATGCCCCACAAATAACCCAGAGATGGATTTTAAATAAAAGCACACATTCTACTCATGTAAAAACACGCTGATTCCCGGACCGCCTGCGGGCTGGATTGAGAATGCAATTGGGCCTTAGGTTGCCTACCCTTGGTCATAACCTATTGAACTGGGCCCAGAAACTAATCGGCAGCCAGTATGGTCAGGCCAGGATCGGTGTAATATGCTCAACCCATCTTGCCCCTAATAATCAACCTGGCCACCAAATTCTGCACCAGCTGAATTTTCTGAACTGCCTTCAGAGGCAGCTGTATATAATGGGGCATTGCCCAACCAACCCCAGTCTCCCCTCAGGCAGCCCACACCTGCCTGACTTTCCGATTACAGCCAGTCTACAATTCACATCGTACTGCCTATCAGCTTCCTCTTCCTTAGTCTCAGCGCTGCCCTTGTAGAACTCAGCAGGGAGGAGCATAGGGACAAACCGAGAACTATCATTGCCTCTAGCTCCACCTGACATTAACTCTGGTTCCACCTCCCGTTGGCCTCCTTGCCTTCCACCCTACCAGACACAGATGCTCTCATTCTTCTAAGGATGTCATATGAGGAAGGAGGGGTGGGGACATCAAGAGAGAACGGTGTTCTTTTTGAGCAAGGATGAAGAACCTTTTCCAGCCCAAGGGCCATATTCCCTTCTGGGTAATCTTCTGAGAGTCACATGCCAATGGTGGATAAAAGCAGAGGCAAAACGGTACACAAGGCAGAAAATGAAAATGTTGCCTTTTTGCAAAATTTATACACACCCGCACAGAGCCTTCCCTGTCCTCCATCCAGACAAATGGGAGACATTGTCTGATTTCAATGACTCATTCCGGCCCGGTAAAAACTCTTGGAGTGCAAATATTGGTCAGGGAGGAACATGGCCTGGGGACAGTTTTGAGGGCCATACAGAACGGTCTAGAGGGCCACATTTGGCTCCTGGGCCTGAGGTTCCCTACCTCAATTTTACCTCATGATAAGCCCTATTTTCAAATATATATATTCAAAAACACCACCATGAAAGTAAAGTTATAAGTTTAAATATAAAATGAGTTGCCCAGAGCCAAAAAGACTAGCACTATTTTCAGCAGATGAGAACCACTTGGTATTTTTCAGCCATCTGCAAGTAATGTTTACCTGAAGCACCTCCACATAATTATATCACTTCCTTCTGCCTATATTGCAAGTACCCATCTGTCTAGAGTACAGCTAACTATTCTGTTTATGATCTTAATGATAGTTGGTTTCACTCTGAAATCAAGATGAGGAACAGTAAGCAAAGATTAATATGCTTTTGTACTTTCCACTTCACCAGTCGATCCAAAGTTTCAGGAACATCTTACAGGGTCACTTCCTGTTCAGGATGGAGTACTGGGGGCTTGTGGGGTGTGGGGTGTTTATTGCAATATTTGTTTCTTGACAAACATATAGGTTGAGTAGGTGGGAAGAAAGCAGCCACAAAGGTAAGCAGTGCAAAGCTAAACTTAAACAGATCTCAAAGTCCTGGATTAAAGACCCTGTTTCATAAAAAGGTAAAGGGACCCCTGACCATTAGGTCCAGTCGCGGACAACTCTGAGGTTGCGTGCTCATCTCACTTTACTGACCAAGGGAGCCAGCATACAGCTTCCGGGTCATGTGGCCAGCATGACTAAGCCGCTTCTGGTGAACCAGAGCAGCGCACGGAAACACCGTTTACCTTCCCACCAGAGCGGTACCTATTTATCTACTTGCACTTTGACGTGCTTTCGAACTGTTAGGTTGGCAGGAGCTGGGACCGAGCAACGGGAGCTCACCCTGTCGCGGGGATTCAAACCACCGACCTTCTGATCAGCAAGCCCTAGGCTCTGTGGTTTAACCCACAGCGCCACCCGCGTCCCATAATCGTGTCTTATTTAAAGTCAGCCATTCTTGCTGTAACCTAACCAAAAAGTTAGGTCTTATGAGAGGCTGATCTTACAAAGACAAGACATAAGGATCTTGATAGTGGGCCCCCTCATAACAGTGCAAACATTTCTCTGTCCATTGGTCTTAGGGGACTTCTGCTTCATATTAAAATATGCAGTATTTCTAATGGGAGGGATTTACATCAGAGTAACTGAACTCAGAGTGTAGCCCACGTTGTATTAAAAATGAAACCATGAAAGAAAAGCCATATCTATTTTCCTTTGGTAGTTAAATTGCTTTTATATTGCCATATATCATTTGGATCTTCCATTATTTTGTCACATTAAACACTTATACTATCCAATTCTCACAGGCTTTTTGAGCTGTCAAGTATGACACAATGCTGTAGGATTACAGACTAAATGTTATGCATGGGTGAAATCCCAAAAGATGATGTCAAGCATGGGAGAAGATTTAATCAGTGTTGGAAATAGCTATATTAAAAGGCAAAGTTAAATCTACAATCATTTTTCCTCCCCTTACACTAACACCAAAAGATAACAAAGAGATATTGCAAAGATAGTACACATCAGATGTGCCCCAGTGCCTTGTTTCGTTTTGTTTGTACTTAAGGAATTGTGCCTTTGTCAAATCTGCTTCAATGTCAACTTTGTTATTTGGCAGAGAGAAGAATTCAGATTTTGTACAAAAATAAATAAATAAAGTGACACGTTTCCTTCAAGCTTATTTGAGCCTGTGCTCCATTGCATTGTCATCTAATTCTGGTAAATTCCACACATCCATAACTTAGTTACTTGGGTTTTTTTAAAATCCCACCTTTCCTCCAGGGAGTTCAAGGTAACATACATGGTTTTCCCGCTCCCTGTTTTATCTTCACAACAACACTGTGAGATAGGTTAGGCTTAAGATTTCTGAAATAATAAATGTGCTGGTGCCTTTAAACCCCAAACTGTATATTTTATCAATTCTAATGAGTCCAATACAGACTTAATGTGTAAACCACTTCTAAAAATTCTATTATAGCTGCTCATTAGACCATATCAAAGAGCTGGAAGGAGTCCTCGGGTTTTTCTTTAAATATTTGATTTAAATATTTCTTTAAATATTTGATTCAATAAAGGAATGTTTATTCTCATTACTAAGAAATTGAATTATAAATTAAGGGTACATATTTCAGAGTGTAGCTCAACCTTTGGATTTTGTCTCCATTTGGCAGCTATTTGTTACTTGTATGACAGGCCAAACACAGGGGTGGGAAATACCAATGAATTATGCCTTTATTTGGTATTTATAACATTTGCTTTGTATTCTTTCTGAACCAAGTCAGTTTTTGCTGTAACATCTAATTCACTGTGTAGTCTCTTGAGAACGTACTTTATTTTATGAGGTAATGGCTGGTTTTGTGTGTGTACTGGGGGTTTTCCTCTTCTTTTTCATATATCTTATTTCATATTTCTTATTGGGAGTTATTTTTAACTTCATAATAAAGTCTAAAGGATTTTAAAAAATAAGAATGGGAAAATATGAATCTGAGAGAAACCAAAATTGACAGATTTGCCCATCCACAGAGGAAAGGTGGGGCAGAGCTCTACCTGTACAGTGGTACCTTGGGTTAAGTACTTAATTCGTTCCAGAGGTCCGTACTTAACCTGAAACTGTTCTTAACCTGAAGCACCACTTTAGCTAATGGGGCCTCCTGCTGCCACCACGCCGCCGGAGCATGATTTCTGTTCTCATCCTGAAGCAAAGTTCTTAACCTGAAGCACTATTTCTGGGTTAGTGGAGTCTGTAACCTGAAGCATATGTAACCCGAGGTACCACTGTAGTTTTATTACTGCTTTTATTAAGTACCCACAGTACCACTGCAAGGGCGTAGGACAGGGAGAAAACTAGGGCAAAATGACTCCATTTCCAGTTACTTCCCTTGCCAGCCCCACCAGGTCCATTAGTAGCCAGCCACCATTGATTAGACAGCAATAGATTTAACCCAAATTGTCTCCTCTGATTGGTAGCAGTTCTTCAGCTTCTTGGATGGGTGCCGTCCTTAGCTCTGTTGGCTGATACCTTGGAGCAGCTGGACACTGAGCATCCCAGAACTGAACATATACACTCTACCACTGCAGGTGTGGAGGTCCACACCACATGCTCCACCATCTACAGCTGTATCTTGCCTGCAAAACATGCCATCTCCCACTGAACAATATGCCCACTTCAAAACAAAACAAAACTCATCACTGTTTCTTTTCTATGCTGAGAAAAGACCTGCCAAAAAAGTTGAAAAACATCTTCATGTATGCGACAACGGCCACAAAAGTTCTGGTAGCACAAGGATGGAAGACTGAAGAAGCCCCAACTAAAGAATCATGGCAACAAAAATTGATGGGACTATGCAGAACTGGCAAAATTGACATATAAGCTACGGGACAAGGATAACTGTGACTTTAAGGATGAATGGGAACCCTTTACAAAGTATATGAAGACGCAACAAAGCAAACTGGACTCCTTGGCAGGTTTTGAATAAACATTCACAAACTTTTTATTGATAATAATCAGCTAAATAGTTTGAGGATCTATACAACTTTGTAACATGCAGAAAACAGCATTCTTAGAGAAACCAAAGACTGGAACTGAGGGAAGTCGGGGTGGAGTGGGGTGGGGGGAGGGGTTTGTGTGGGAGGGGGGAGGGAGGAAAATTGGGGGGGGGAACAAGGATGATATGTTTTTGGATAATATGTCTTGTTATAATTTTGAATAAAAAAAAACTATAAAAAGAGAATTTATATTTTTTTAAAAAGCTAAAGCTGATTGTTAAAATAAAATAAGACCCCAAGCCTGGATATCTCAGTTGGTTAGAACATGGTGCTGGTAATGCCAAGATTGCAGGTTCGAAACCCCCCCCCCCATATTCCTACATTGCAGTTGCGTATTCCTGCATTGCAGGGGGTTGGACTAGATAAGGGTTTTCCCAAACTTGGGTCTCCCAAGTGTTGTTTGACTACAACTCCCATCACTCCTAACTAGCAGGGCCAGTGGTCAGGGGTGATGGCGATTGTAGTACCAAAACAGTTGGAGACCCAAGTTTGGGAAACACTGAACAATATGATCCTCTATGATTCTATGAAATATCACTCTCTCCAAATAAAAGATCTTGTCATCCAGTTGAGTTCTGGACAATTTTACTGAGTTTAAAGAGCAAACACAAACACACACACACACAGAGAGAGAGAGAGAGAGAGAGAGAGAGAGAGAGAGAGAGAGAAAAACCATACGGACAACCATACTGATGTTTTTCAGTCACCCTCCCCCTGAGCATCCACTGACCCTCACCCCTTCCCCACAGAGCTTAATGCTATCAGCACATCCAAAGCATATACACTGCTTCAAAACCAGCCATCGAACCCAATTTTCAAGCACACAGTACAATCCCAAGCATGTTAACACCAAAATTAAGTCCTATGGAGTTAAACGAAGTAACTGTGGGTAGGATTGCAGCCTGACTGTACATTTTACTCTGAAGTAAGAACCACTGTGTTCAGCAGGATTTGCTCATTAGTAAATTTATTTGCGGTTTAGTCCTTAACCTGTTATCCAACTTCCCCATTCATTTTAACTCCCTTATATTGATCTTGCTCACATCCAATGCCACACAATTACCTCCTGACATCTTTTTTAATGGAGCGAAACAGGACGGCGTTGCTCAGTACGAATCAAGGAAAGTGCAACAGAGAATTTATTCTAAGATTAAGAATCCCAGCACATCTGAAGGGATACATGGCTGGCATTTATGTGCCCATTGCAATCAATGTGAATAGTTAGTTATGGCTAATTTAAGTTGCATTGATTTCAAGTGCAAACAATTTACAGTGCAATTTAAACCATGTCTACTCAGAAGTAACACCTGTTAAATTCAGTAGGGCTTAGTCACAGGTAAGTGGAGTTAAGACAGCAGCCTCAGTCTGGAAGCATCCTATGGTCTTCATCAGGACATATTTGGCTACATGTGTGACATATTTGAGAGCCCATGTGGTGTGATGGTTAGAGTGTTGGACTAGGAGCTGGGAAACCAGGGTTCAAATCCCCACACAGTCACAAAGCTCACAGGGGGGGCCTTGGGCCAGTCACTACCTCTCAGCCTAACCTACCTCACAGGGTTGTTGTGGGAATAAATGGGGAGGGTGAGAACCATGTGTACCATCTTTAGCTCTTTGGGGGGAAATGTGAAATATAAAATGCAATAAATAAATAATATAATGACTAAAAATAAAGGCATCCAAATACTTGATTCAATCTATGTCTACTCAGAAGTAAGTCCCACTGAGTTCAATGCTCTCAGATAAGTGTTTATAGCATGGGGTGGAGGACGTCAGGCCCAGGGGCGAAATGCAGCTCCACAGACTTCTCTGTCTGGCCCTTATGGCTCTCCCCAGGTCACACCTCTCATGACCCCAACTTTGTACTCTCCTTGGGTATTTTTGCCTGGCTAATAATGCTTCTCACTTGCTGGTAGGGAGAGGGGCACTATTTGTCAAGAGCAAGCCAGCAGTAAATCACACGAGGTAAGTGGAGTTAACTCTTTATTAGAAGAAACGATCTGCACAGGAGTGCCAGACCTAATGAGCACAGCAACTCTTCTTCAGTAGGTCTTGCCCCTATGAAGCAGTTGCAGAGACTGAAGGTTCCCCCTCCCCACAGCTGTCCAAGTTCCCTCCTCCCCAGGGCTTTCCCCAAGCAATCTCAGACTGTGCCTGCATGAAGCCAACTTCTCCTCCACTCTCTTCATGCCTCTCCTGGTTCTCAGAGACCAGGTGGGAGGGGAGCTTTGCACAGCAGGAGGGAGAGACATCCATGACACTTCGCCAGCCTGAGTCCCCTCTGCCTCTTGTCCTCCCCCCCTCCTGCTTCAGTTTCTGCCTCTGATTGTGGACTTCTCTCTGCAGCAGACCATCCCGGCTAACTAAGCCCTATTACTTCTTCAGCTTCCAACACCTTCTCTTCCCAGTCTTCTCCCTCCGACCACTCATTGTCACCCCACCACCAGTCCCCAGTCTCTGAACCTTCTTCCCTTTTCTCCAGCTGGTTCTTCCAATCAGACCCTGACACTATTGTACAAAGGTAAAACTCACATTTATTGCCCTGATCATTTTTGTCACTGCATGTCCTCCAAAGGGTTGCACAGAAGGGAATTTGACCCTTGAGCTTAAAATAAAATAAAATTAGAAGGTTCCCCAGTCTTCCTGTGATTTGTTTTAAAGCCTAATGCCCGCAAAAGCTCTTCCTGGTGCAGCAGAGGCCTTTCACGCCTCTCTACCAGTAATGGGGAACATGAGGCCCATCAGATGCTTTTATTTATTTGCGTCAACAATTTATATAGCACTTGTCTACAATTATCTCTAAGTGGCTTACAAAGATATAATGCCAAAAAGCCACAACTAAAACTATAATTAAAATTCATGCTGGAATAAAAACGAAGTATTCAGTAGGTGCTGGGAATTCTGTGGGGAGGGAGCTTGTCTGACCTCAGCTGAAAGGAAGCTCCATAAAATGTGGCTGGACTACTGCTCCTATCATCCTTAGACACTGGCTGTGTTGGCTGTGATAGGAGTTGGAGCCAGTCAATCTGGAGGACCAGAGATTCCCCATCCCTGCTTTATATAGGAGCATATTCTGTGGCCTTACAAAACAGCACAGCAGGATCCCCACACTGTAAGAAGTATGAAATGCAGTATCAACCAATAAGTCTTTCCAAATTTGCACTGCCACCCCCACCCTTTCATCTATGCATCGTTGTTAGACAGCAAGATAATTCCTGCTCAGATATCTTGGCCTGGATCCTCTGAATCTATTTTGCTGCAGCATGATGCCAAACGTTCTTACGGCCACTGAATAATCACAGCGGACGTCAAATCAGTTCTGTGATGTGTCCTGAAAATCCCTTTTTGAAGCAGTTCCCAACACTCGTCACTTTATGACCAATGCAGTTGAAAGCTTCTGCATATTTCATGAACAAAGGAAAACTGACTTCTCAACACTGTTCCTTTTAATACTCACATGAGAGAGAGAAAAGCACACTTTCATAGATTCAATAAGAACCCTTCTTAGGCATTTGCTTCTGAACATATGAAAGGGCCTGCAGGAACTCACAGGGCTCACTCTGACCACTTGGTGGTGGTGCACTTACCAGCAACTCTTCCAACCAACACGCAATCAGCTGGGATTGAAGGGGGAACCTTCATAGTGCAAAGGTTTTCCAACATGGAAACAGGAACCCTAATTGGCCACACCTGTGGAATCAACTAGTACCATACATTCACACAGCCCCTTATCATTTATTCAGGAACAAATGCCTGAAGAGAACGAATGATTTTCCCAAATTCAAACATAATTTCCCCAAATTTCAGTGTAGAGTTTACACTGCACAGCTGAGATTTGAAAGCTCCAGTGTCTCACCATGAAAATAAACTGCATATGATTGGGGGGGGAGGCTGTAATATTTGAATTTGGGCTAATATTTGAATTCAGTGCACTTGTTTTCATCTAATTTCGCATGTTTACATTTATATTCACAGCTCCATACTTATTTTTCTCCATTAGTTTCAATTCGTATCAGACAATATACTTAGCTTGAATTCTTCATTTTCCTGTGTCTTCCAGCGCGACATTTATTCAACCACAAATTCTTCTCCACTGTGCTTTTGTTTTGCTTTTTGTACATTGTGGTGTTAGTCTGGTTTAACTGCATGAATGATAAGGCTGGCTTCTTCCCAAGAAATTATTTTTAACTCATTGCATAATTATGGAATTCATTATCACAAGATGCTGTAGTGGCCAAAGGGAGCTACTTTATACCAGGTCAGTGATATATTTCCAAATGCTCAGCTGATGGATTCAGCCTTCCCTAGCCTGCTCCCAATCAGAAGGACTTTGCTGCTCCCCATGCTACTATTACCTTTAACCTCCTTCTTGCCATTCTCCTAAGCCAGCCAAGATCATAGATAACAACTCTGGGGGCTGAGCCACTTTGAGCCCCACAATGTGTGTTTTTTAGGGAGCTGGAGGTGCATTGTTCAGAGGATAGAGGAGGGCAAATGCAGAGCTAGGAACAGTGAGGCATCAATGGCTGGCAGCTGCTGCTGCCGCCACCACTGGCCAGGGGTGCCTTCCCCCCATCTTTCCCTTGTGCACGTGGTGTCAAGCCCCCACAATCTTTCTGAGAAGTTGATGCCTCTGGCCAAGATCAGTGCTCCTCATGCTGCTAGTACTCCATTCTCCAGCACCTGTTTATTTAACATTCATCCTGATTTGCTTCACAAAGCTTATGTGGAGTTTAGACTGTATCTGGTCTTTATTTAGCATTTGTTCTTATTTGTTTTCAAGGTGTCAATATGTCTTCCTGTTAACCAGTCGTTCATTCCACACTTTCCAAAGCATGTCTCTTGTTTGTTTGTTAATTGATTTGTTGCAGAGCACTTTAATCCACCTTAACCCCATAAACCTACTTTCCCTTAAAACTTTAGAAAGTTGCTCCCTTTTTTTAGCAAAATGGTTTGTGCATTGTTAATCTTCAACCCACCCGCCGCCACCTCTTGTGTCAAACCCAGAACATTCCCACTGTTTTTTAATGCAAGTGCTTCTTATGCTTTTGAAACCACCATTTGTTGCTTTCCAGAGTTTACATGGTTTGCACCAATGGTCTCTCCATTTTTCATACAACAAATGAAGAACAATTCCATTTTTTTACTCTGTGGAAAGGGGCACTAAGCTATAGCCAGCTTCATGTTGACATTTGGCCATTAATGCATTTTGCTGCGCCAACATAATGTTTTTCATAATAATAATCGGCTGTTCGTCTCTTGCCAAGACTATTGCTTTTGCTTTGGAGGGAGGCTGCAACCATTTTTTATGATCAGCAGAAGTGATTTTTCTGTTTTATAAAGCCTGTAGTTATCTTTAAACCTTTGTCCTACAGATTCCCTTAATGTATGCTGCTGTATCTTATTCCAAGGTCTCCCCAGCCTCTCTGCTGAGCAAGTCATACTCCATTAAATGCCTTCGAACATGGAGACCTTTTGGTTTAACTTCCTTAATACCTTATCCGAGGTCTTCCTGACACCCAAGGCTGCCCCATCAGGTTTTTTTGCTTTGATTTGCTTTAGAATGTGACTTTCAGCCACATTCCTAAGTGCTTCTTTAATGATTCACTATAATTCATTCTCATGCCATTCCACGTTGATTTCTGTCAATACAGGAAATCTCTTTCTGACCTCAGTGTAGAAGGCACTGTAAGATTCTGAAAGTCTCCTGGAAAAGATAGGTGTCCGTTGCATATACCAGAATTCAATGAACATACACATCAGCACATAATTCCATTGCTTAAAAGCTTGAACTGGCTACCCATATGTTACTGTGCTGAGTTCAAGACTGCTGCATTAATTTATACTTAACTTGGGCCCAGGAAACCTTGCTGAACTTCAGGCACATGACTAAGACTTTCTTGTTCCAGCAGGCATGTTTAGATAGTGTGTGGTTTTATTATAAAGTTTTGTTGTTTTATTGCTTCATTTTCTTTTGTGATTTGTTTCTAATGTACCGTAGTACCTCAGGTTACAAACAGCGTAGCCAGTGAACTTTTTGGGTTACGAACACTTCAAAAGCAGATATGTGTGTTCCAGTTTGCATTTGGTTTTCAGATTGCAAACATACTCCATTCGAGGGTACACTTCCGTTTTGTCGGCACAGCCTTCCCTCATTCAGAGCCAGCTGCAGCAGCATCACCCAGAAGCAGAGAAGGGGTCCTTGATGCTGCAGTTATGTGTGTGACAGAGTAAACCCATATTGCTCGAGTGGTAATAAGCGCTGGGCTGTAAGTGTGAAAACGCATCTGGTTTCTGGGGACTTCTCTGTGTGCGGGGAAGACAGAGAGAGACTCTTATTGTTGTGCTTCCCCTGCAGAGCAAGAGACAGCTTGGCTCCAGAAGTGGCTGCCATGGCATTCCCTCACAGGGCACAGGACAGAGTGGGCAGGGTAAGGGTTTTTATATTGGGTAGTAGATGGCAGTCTGGTCTATTGCTTTCATTTTTTGGATCAATGGTCTCATTAGATAGTAAAATTCATGTTAAATTGCTGTTTTAGGGGTTGTTTTTCATGGTCTGGAACGGATTAATCCGTTTCCCATTACTTTCTATGGGAAAGCACACCTTGGTTTAAGACCGCTTTGCTTTAAGACCAGACTTCTGGGACAGATTAAGTTCATAAACCAAAGTACCACTGTGCACTGCTTAGAAATATTGGTGATTAAGTGGTATATAAGACGTGTCTTAAATAACATAGAAATTCAGTCAGTATTACAATAGTTGGGACTACAGCAGACTGTTACAGCATGGAGTACTCCTGTTCAGCCATCCAGTCAGCCAGCCAAGCCCTCTTGCAGGACACTGTGACACTAAGCATGTTCAGTCATCACTGGAGTTTTCTTTGAGGGTGGGGGAAAGGTTGCTTCAGGCAACTTAGCAAGGAAACCAACTCTGCAAGCAAGTGGAGGGACCCAGTTGATGAAGCATCTCAGCCCCACCCCCAGCAACAGTGTCAAGGTAACAGGTAAGTCAGGTGTCCAGATCAGACCATGGCAGATTATTTCCTCTGCCCTTTTCTGATATAAGAAATCCCAACCTCTCAAGAAATTTGATAAATATCAACAACAGGTAAGCAAGTAGAGGGCCAGCAGGTACATATCCAGTGTATTGTACAGAATCTCTTATGTATAGTTATCTCCCTGCTGGACAGAAATTGTATGGGCACGCATGGTACAAAAAGTGCCTGGGCCTCTCCTCTGAGAGGAGAGAAATTTGATTCAGTTCAAATTTAAAGGGAAACCTACCTAATTCACATGTTCTGAAACAACACACAAATGGAAATACAGCCATCCATTGAAATCCACACTTCTCTTAATTTTGCAATGCAATTACCCAGCCAAGCAATGTGTACAAAAAAGTATTCACTAGTGTAAAGTGTGTATAAGCATGAGTATATTACTGAAAATACCATACATTTTTTTAAATGATATTTCGGGAAAATGCTTTGCAAACTGTATGTATTAAGCAAAACTTTTCACAAGGCCTTTTAATCATCATCATCATCCACCAACTCATTTGGAAATGTAGAGAATGGAGCAGAAGACTGGAAAAATGAGAAATTCAGAGAAACTGAAATTGACATGTTCACCCATTCCCCAGTTGGGCCATAGATGTTATTTAATGTTGCTAGCCGCCTAACACTTTGCTTCCCCCCCCCCCACCCGCCCCCGATCTGCCTTATATTCTTCTCTGTTCTTTTTGTTGTTGTTCTAGCTGCCGTTGGGTCCAAATGAAAGGCACAGCTGTTTTGCCTCCCACTCAAGCCAGTTTCGCAACTCTTCCCTTCTGCCCCAGTTCACTTTGATCTCTCACAGTGGTTTGGACCCTTCCATGTTTCCGCCCTGCCGTCCAAGAGTCGCATTAATGCATCTGAAATAACTGAACAGAGTCCTAATGCAATTCCATAAATGGGCAGTTAAGTTCGTGTTCATAACCACATCATGTTTAATAATGGAGAGGCCATAATAGGCTTTAAAACAATTATCCTGCTATAAACTTATTCCAATGCTTGGCCTTGGCTGCTAGTTTCCAGTTGGCATAATTAAAAAAAGGGAGAGAAGCAAAGTCTGATTTACAAGACATTATGAAACGAGCCATAAACTTTTAAAACTGGCTCTATCTTTTGGAACTGTAGTTAATCTTGAAGAACCCGAGACTGAGTTTGCTCTTTGAGCAAAAGGAGCTGTAAGAGTAATCAGTGGGTGGTTGGCAAAGCCAAGATGAAGAATTATGGCAAGAAGAGAAGTTCATTCCCCATTAGATCGATCCCATTACCCATTTATCACAGAAAAATGTTAGTTTAAGACAAAAATTAAAATCAGTTTTCCTCATCTGCGGCAAAAACTGGTTATGCGTTGGAAGTCACTGAAGCTTTCCTAATTTCAACATCATTATTCCTATGCTCATATCAGAGGAGTCATTATATTTCAGATTCATTAAATTACATCACCCAGTGTATTTTTCTTGTAGCCAGAATAAGGCATGCTATTTCTGCAAACCTTTGTACAGCACATGAAATTTTCATTTTCCAAAATGAAAGTCTTAATAAAGGTCTCCTGGAGCTACATTCCAAATAATGATGCAGTAAGGTCACCTTGAAGTAATAAGCCCAAATGAAGCTCTTTAAAATGCACACTTTTAAAGCATATCCCCCTTTAATTGGGAATGTGTCCTCAAAGTGCATTGTTCAGATGTTTCAGCTTCTACAAGATAAAACTGTGTGTCTCCTATTGGGGAGGAACAGTGCAGGATTCCTCATGAGAATTTTCCTAAAATTTCTATTTAAAAAACCACATTTTTATATGTTGTTTTGAGTAAAGTGCACATTTTTGCAAGAATTGTTCCCTGTCATAATGAGTTTTTGTACAGTATTTCCATTAATATCTCCATTTTTATTCACACTTTCCCGTAATATATTATTTTTTTGGTAAACACAGTTTGGCTGGAGAACTGCATCACAAAATTTGGATAAGTGCAAAATTCAAAGGTTACAGTTTGCATATTGGTTTTGGAAAGTGTGAACTGGATATATCCGGTTTTAAGGTGGGGTTAAAATGCATTTCTCCTCCATCACTACTTCAAAGCATTTTCACCAAATAAAGCCTTCTCAGTGGTGGCCCTCTGCTTTTGTGGCTTCCTTCCAAGAATAGTTTGACTGGCATCAATCTTATTTTTCTGCCAGTTCCAAATGAATAACTTTTCATTTGCACAGGCATCTTAGTCTTGTGTGCTTTGATGACCACTGGGGTTTGTTATTTTGTTGAAATTTGCTATATTCATGTGCTTTTACTTGTAAGCTGCTCTGACAGCCATGGCTAAAGAGGTGCTAATAAATAAATAAGATGTGGCTAGTGATCTAGGGTAAATGTAGATAACTCTACTCAGTCATGTTATTTATTACATTTTAAAACCCACCTTTTCTCCAGAGAGCTGAAGGTGATGCTCACCATTTTATCTTCACAATGACCCTTGGAGGTAGGTTAAGATGGGCAACATTGACTGGCCCAAGGTCACCCACTGAGCTTCACGGCTAAGTGAAGATTTTAACTCTGTCCAGCTCTGACATTTTAACCCAGGGGTATCCTCTAGATGTTGCAGGCTAAAACTCCCATCATCCTGGATGACTGGGTCATGCTGGGTAGGGTTGATGGGAGTTGAAATCCAAAACATTCAGAGATTACTATGTTGGCTATCCCTGCTCTAACCATTGCACCACACAGACTCTCTACAGATCAACACCGCTGTAACAGTCATTTGCCTTCACAAGAGCACCTTTGGGAGTGGAGCTGGGGAAGTCCAACAATCTCTAACTGAGAATTCCCACCTCCTCCTTTGGATTAATTATGAGAGTAGAGCACCTTTGCATCAGCATTCATCACCCTGTTACCCTCCAGGTGTTTGGGGGTGCATGGCCCAGTAGCTCCAGGCAATATGAGAAGCCATGGCATGTCAAGGTGGTATAAAACCAACATAAGTTACTATGTAGAGATACCCTGATCTCAAACTAATGCAACATAAAAAGATGCCTTAAAATGAGCCATTGGTCATAGAATCATAGAAGAGTTGGAAGAGACCACAAGGGCCATCGAGTCCAACCCCCTGCCAAGCAGGAAACACCATCAGAGCACTCCTGACATATGGTTGTCAAGCCTCTGCTTAAAGACCTCCAAAGAAGGAGACTCCACCACATTCCTTGGCAGCAAATTCCACTGTCGAACAGCTCTTACTGTCAGGAAGTTCTTCCTAATGTTTAGGTGGAATCTTCTTTCTTGTAGTTTGGATCCATTGCTCCGTGTCCACTTCTCTGGAGCAGCAGAAAACAACCTTTCTCCCTCCTGTATGTGACATCCTTTTATATATTTGAACATGGCTATCATATCACCCCTTAACCTCCTCTTCTCCAGGCTAAACATGCCCAGCTTCCTTAGCCGTTCCTCATAAGGCATCGTTTCCAGGCCTTTGACCATTTTGGTTGCCCTCCTCTGGACACGTTCCAGTTTGTCAGTGTCCTTCTTGAACTGTGGTGCCCAGAACTGGACACAGTACTCCAGGTGAGGTCTGACCAGAGCAGAATACAGTGGCACTATTACTTCCCTTGATCTAGATGCAATACTCCTATTGATGCAGCCCAGAATTGCATTGGCTTTTTAAGCTGCCGCGTCACACTGTTGGCTCATGTCAAGTTTGTGGTCAACCAAGACTCCTAGATCCTTTTCACATGTACTGCTCTAGTGCAGTACATCCTACACTGCTTGGAAGCAGTTCCCCTAGGTTTCAGGCAGTGAGTATTTCCCATTCCTACCTGGAGATACTGAGGGCTGCACCTGGGACCTTCTGTATGCAAAGCAGATGTTTTACATCCCTTCCCCGAGCATTTATGTCAGGTTCTTCATCAAGGATAAGTTTCTGCTGAATTATCTTCGGAACATCTGTATAATAATGCATGCCTAGCGGGGAAGAAAGAACTCTCGGCAGTGTTTTCCCAAAATGAACATATCTGTAACCCCACGTTGACAGGCAAGAGGCAATTATTCACAAAGGAGATTGTTGGCTGAATTCCCTTGACAGGAAGACATACTTTGAAAGAGAACACACCACGGGCATTTGGGCGGAGGGGGGCCAGGGAGAGCTTGCAGATTCCCTTCATTAGTACAGGGACAGGCCCTTGTTAGTTAAAGAAAAGGGAGTACTAAAAAGTGCCTGAAATCCACAAAAATGAAGAAAAGCAAAGACAGCAATGGCAAGAATCTCAAGAATGAAGTCAAGCTGGGAATCACAAGAGTTGCAAGAGAGAACACAAGGGGGAAGTCTGGGAAGGACCGTAGCTTAGTGGTAGAGCATATGCCTTGCATATAGAAGGTCCCAGGTTCAGTTCCTGGTATATCCAGGATGGGCTGGAGAGACTCCTACATGAAATCCTGGGGAGTCGCTGCCAATCATTGTATTCAGTACTGAGACTGATGGTCATTGACCATTGATTCAATGCCCTTGTTTTGATAATACGCTAAGCTGCTGAATGGAAGGCAGCAACATTGCAGCTGACTTTCAGGGTTGGTGGTTGTACGACAGCACACAGAGTGTAACAAGGACTGAGAAATTGTGGGGGGGGGGATTCATTTAAGCTCACTGTAAACAAGTGGTACAGTGACAATAAAGTATTTCTATTTCTAAGCCTTGGCTAACTATGGCTTAGTATGTTATCCAAACAACATTGTTAACATTGTCCAAAGTTGGTCAAAGGAGCTATCTCACAGACAATCAGATCAACTATCGCTTGCTATGTGACTACAAGCAGTTTAGTCATGCTGGCCACGTGACCTAGAAAATCTGTTTGTGGACAAACGTCAGCTCCCTTGGCCTGGAATCAGAGATGAGCACCGCACCCCAAAGTCAAATTCAATTGGACTTAACCATCCAGGGTTGCTTTACCTGTACTTTTACCTTTATCAAGAATTATTCTTGGTGGGTCCTTCTCCACAGCTCCAGCCTGCTTTCCTTTTTCTGGACAATGCATCAGCGGCATAACCAGCCTGCTTGCTACTAGCTTGCTGGGCCAGAATACTGGGTGGGGAAACCTGCACTGCAATTCCTCCAGCGCTCACCAGCCTGCTTCCTATTGGCCGGCTGGACAGACTCGCAAGCTAGAGGCATCTTTTGTGGCATTCCTGATTTCCCATTCACTTCTTCACCCTTCCTCCTACCAGACACAGAATTAACCCCATCACTGCTGCATCCTTCACCCCTTTATTTTCTAATGCATGGGTTTTGTTTTTTATTGCCTTTTCTTTTCCCATTCATCCTGTGGAAACTGTATCCTGTGTCAGCTGAAATAATCAGGGGAGAAGAAGCAGGGGTAGAAACACCCACCCCAGTAAGAGATCTTCACCCTCCCTCACTGGCTTCCCCCTCACTCTAGTGAAACACACACACTTTTACAGAAACATTTGAGGGTTACCTCAACTAGGCCAGAATGATCTGAGGTGATGAGACAAGTTTCTCTTCCACACAAGTGACAGGAGAACCCCTCCATTCCTAAGGATGAGAATCCACAGGACATCCAGCTGAATGGGGAATATCATAGACACTTTGATCACCACACCAAGCAAAATAATGCCTCCTCACTCCACTTGCTTATTTACACCTTTGATTCCTGCTAACGTTCTTGTCAAACGAGTGTGGATTTACGATTTTAATTATGCTAGGCTTGGAGAGATTTAAACATCTGTTATAGGTGTTCAATAAGTATTAGAACAGCAATCAATTCCCCCTCTTTAAATAGAGCTAAGATTTATGGCTATCTGCGAATAGCTAAAACAGCGGAGTTATTTTTGAAAGGGAGGCAGGAGGGCTTTTTAATTAGCTCATAATTAATTCTATTTGGAATGACTAAGACGAAACATAACAGCATTACAAGACGCTATAGTCGCTTAATTACAGAATTTGGCGTGTCGTTATCAGATCCCCTAATGGTGGCATGGTAGCAGCAGCGCTGCCACCCAGCATTTTGCAAGCCATTTATGGATTATCTGTACTTCTTCACCTATAATACGAAGATTGGTTGTGTTTGTATTACAGAACATTAAAGCCAAACCAGGGAAAGGGGCCATCCAACTCAAGCCTCACTCAGTATTCTCAAAACAGTTTTGCTCCTTAAAATGTTCTGTAGAGCTACATGTTGCTATTTGGTATGACAGGAGAGGGGAACCACATCCAGATGTTGGACTGGATTGTTATCTTATCCATCCACCCACCCATAGGTCAACTTCACCAGGTGGGTGGAGTGGCCCACCCAGCAATCAGGTAACCCATTTTCAATACCATGTGTAGTTTGGGATCAAACCACTTCACACACAAGCACCAGTGAGCAGACAATGGTCAGGGGTTTGGAAAACCCAATGCCCTTGAATGTGTGGCTGCGACTGTTCTCCTCCTCACTTGAAAAGGAATGATTAGGAGCTAACTCTAAGCTTCCAATTCTTCCTAAGCAGTCAAGTCTTTTACCTGCCTCAGGGTGAGGGAGAAATCTGATTCAGTTTGCATTTAAAGCTAAATCCAGTGCTTTTCTCTGGGGGTACTCAAGGGGATGAAGTACCAGACCCTTTGAAGAAGAGGAAGAGGAAGAGGAAGAGGAAGAGGAAGAGGAAGAGGAAGAGGAGGAGGAGGAGGAGGAGGAGGAGGAGGAGGAAGAAGAAGAAGAAGAAGAAGAGGAGGAGGAGGAGGAGGAGGAGGAGGAGGAGGAGCAGCAGCAGCAGCAGCAGCAGCAGCAGCACTGGTTAAAAGTGTGGTAGTTACTATAACAACTTCATGGTGAGTACCGGCACCTTTTTTTCTAGAAGAAAACTGCTGGCTAAACCTATCAAATTTGCATTTCCCAAAACAATATGTGTACCCAAACATAACTCTCCTTCAAAAACTGGACTTTACTGAATTTTGTGGAGTACTTGCATATATTGGATGAAGACATGCATAAAAAGAAGGCAAAACAAAACAAATTCCTTCCAGTAGCACCTTAAAGACCAACTAAGTCAGTTCTTGGTATGAGCTTTCGTGTGCATGCACACTTCTTCAGATAGGTATCTGAAGAAGTGTGCATGCACACGAAAGCTCATACCAAGAACTGACTTAGTTGGTCTTTAAGGTGCTACTGGAAGGAATTTGTTTTGTTTTGACTATGGCAGACCAACACGGCTACCTATCTGTAAATAAAAAGAAGGCATTAGTGAAAACATAACATACAAAAAAGTAGCTTGTTCACGGAAATTTCTTGCAGAAATCTGTACGTTTGTCAAAACAGGACATAAAAATGTATTTAGGAAAGAAACTCATACTAAAATGCTGGTGAATTTTCACAACGATTAAAAAAAACGCAAATTGCTACGAAATGTGGAATTTAAGGGGGGGGCGATTCATGTTAGAAGGGAATGGAAACCTGCCATCCCTATACCTGCTCTACACCTGAAATCACATATCAGATGTGAGAGAGGTGGGCATGGCTTCAAGAAATCAGTCTCATGGGCCTAATTGAGACATTAGTGTCATTTATGAAAACGAAAACAATGCAGATGGATTCCCTACAGTTTTATATAGTGAAACTTCACTCTAGCTGTGGCACAACAGCTCTGACTAATGTGCTACTCTAAAGGATACCACAAAAGACATAAATAAACAACTGAGACAGTGTAAGAAATTTCTAATGCCCCTCAGGAGCTGAATTCTCCATAATATAGAAAATGCATGGAACAGTGCTTCCTTTTCTCTGTCCTTTCTTGCATTCAAAACAAAAAAAATTCCTTCCAGTAGCACCTTAAAGACCAACTAAGTCAGTTCTTGGTATGAGCTTTCGTGTGCATGCACACTTCTTCTGAAGAAGTGTGCATGCACACGAAAGCTCATACCAAGAACTGACTTAGTTGGTCTTTAAGGTGCTACTGGAAGGAATTTTTTTTGTTTTGACTATGGCAGACCAACACGGCTACCTATCTGTAACTTTCTTGCATTGTTTTTTAATCTCTTATTTCAAAGACCACACATGCTGAGCAAGTGGAATCTTCCTGAACGACCTCCCCACCCAATCGTTCGACTGAAATTAGGTTTTTACATTAGCAAGTAAAAACTTTTATTTTGTGTTTTATATGTGTTGTGCAGAGGGTAGTGGGACAGGCTTATACACCAAGGTACAGATAACCAGAGAAATCATATTGATAGTCCAGTTTGCTAGAGAGAAACTGGATCAAGGAGGCGGGCAGTATATTAGGGTTGCCATATTTCAAACAGTGAAAACCCAGACAGAAAAGTTGTGGAGGAAAAAAATAAAAAAGCTCTTTTTGAGCAATGTCCGGAGACAGATATTCTGGATAGGTCCAGGAAATTCCAGACATATGGCAACCCTACAGTATATTGGAGGTAATTTTGGAGGGCAAGGGTCATGAAGGATTCACACGTAAACAATTTTTGAAAGAGGGAGTGCAGGGCATATGGCTTCAGGCAGATCATGGCGGCAAGCAATTTGCTCCAACAAAGTCCCATCTACAGCTGATGCGTTATTCCAGGGATAGACCTCTAGATGTCAGCTCTAACTCCCATCAGCCCCAGACAGCATTGCCAATGGTGTGCGATGGTGGGAGTGGTATTCCAAAACATCTGGGGGTTATCCCTGCCTTATCCCTCTCCAGTCTCTGGCCCCTTGCTGAATCATTAAAAGGTCAGACCTTTATCTGGAGCATGAATCACTCTCTGCTACCTCATGCACCGGCGGAGGAATAGGAGTGCAGAGGGAGCGGACCACCCCAGCAGTACTATTCCAGTAGGGTGCCACTGCAGCAGCCTCCCCCCCCCCCGGACACGAGCCGCGCATCCCCCCATGTGCTGCATGCCACGCCCCCACAGGCGGCACATCACACCCCCAGAACGTGCACCATGCCCCTGCGGGCAGCGCACTACGCCCTCGTGGGTGGCGTACCATGCCCCCGGGATGTGTGTCATGCCCCCACTTGCTCTCCGCCCCAGTAGCGGAGCATGCAGCTTCACCACTGACCCAATGCCCAGTGACATTGTAACAGGGGGTCGGGGCGCCCCAGGTGCCATGTCTGGGGGGGGGTGACAAGAAGGCACCCACAGGGGCTCGCAGCAGCACAAGCAGCCATCACGCCACCGCAACTGCATGTGGAGGATCCTCCGTTCGCTGCTGTAGTGGCGACGGAGGGATCCCGGCACCGTCCATACGGCGCTGGAGCAGCAGCGGTGGCAAACTGCTATGTACAGCACATGTGCGGTACGCTACGTACAGTGCATGTGTTGTACGTAGTGATGCCGCACATGCGCCCTACGTAGCGATGCCCCGCCTTCGTTCACCCCTGCTTATGCCTGGTCAATGAGCAGACACTGGATGGGGGACACATGGCACAGGGAGATCAGGGAGAGTTGGGTTTAGGAGGAACTTCCTCTGGGGTTCTGGTTCAGGAGTCTTGGTAAAGGCACTAAATCGTGCTTATCTGCTGGTGATTCAGGTGACATAGATTGTACCAGTTTCCCCACCCCAGTCCTCATTGCTCCTCATGATAATCACTTCCACCCAAAAGCAAGTCACACCCACTTGGAACTGTCTGGTTCAGGCTTCTTCTTCCTTAGCTGGAAAATTCAGTCCTACCTTCCTCTTTGCTTTTTGTTTTTATTAGGTTTTATTAAAGATTTTTCTTGTGCAACAAAACAAGAAAAAGTACATATAGCGTCTTCATCTTTGATTCATAAGACTCTTTTTCCACCTTTTGTTTATGTTCAGTATGAGACACTACGGTCACAGACATGTTCAGTATGAGACACTACGGTCACAGACATCTTGTAGCTGGGGTGGAAGACAGGAGAGAAAGGGACTTTGAGGATCATCTAACCCCCTGCAATACAGGAATATGCAGTTGTCCCATAGGGAGATTGAACCTGCAACCTTGGTGTTCTCAGCACCATGCTCTAACCAACTGAGCTATCCATACCCCAATGTTCTTTCATTCTATTGCTATTGTGTCAGCGTAGGGTTTTGTGTCAGCATCCCATCCTGCCTGGCATGTGGTAGCCACCAACTGTCATGGGCTGTTGATGAAAGACCTTCTAGCTATTAACGACCACAGAGGAAGTATCAATTGATCATTACTTACCATTAGCAAGCAAACAAGCCTTTAAAAAAAGATAATCTAACTGCCATTATAGTACTTACCCCATGATGACCATAGGCCATTGTATTCCCCCCCCCATCATAGAACTCCTGGTTATCCCTATTGATTTCCCATAGATCAGTGGGATTGCAGTGGATGAGTATTGACAAGGTGTGCTGTTACATCAGGCATATTATTGATCACGCAATTAAACACTATTGAACGGGACCAATTAAAAATGAGAGATCCTATCAAGTGTGTAAGCCAAGGAGGCCCTTGGGAGATTGCAGATATACAAACTTGTGCACTGACACTCTCAGTCCTACACACACACACACCAATTCGGAAACCTCTGTGTGTCATTTCTCCATTCAACTCAGCTCCCATTTTGCAACTATCTGCTTAATTAGTCAGGTGGTTAAAGTTAGTGATCTATTTCATGAAGGTGTTTGTTCTCCAGCCGTTGCATCGCAAGCATTACTTTTTAAAGGTGCACTTTGCAGTTGACTTCCCACTTGAAAAGAGACTGACACAATGAATTGGCCTGGTAAAAGAGAGAAATTCATTGCAGCTGAGAATTAAGATCTCCTTGAGACCCACAGCTGCTAGCGCACAGACATCTATTGAATCATGATCTGATATTGTCCTTTCTATTTCTGAATTTCAGAGGTGAGAGTGAATCCATTTGGAGTCAAACAGCATCATCGCTACAGAAGGTGGTATCAGGAGGATCAGGGGAGCACCAAGGTTTGCAGAAGTAGGGGGGGGCTGGAATCTTTAGTGAGGAAACAAAAATTTGGAGAGAACCCCAAAACTAGCCCAGTAAAGTCCAGGTTTGCTCTGAGATTATGGAATGCTGCCTGGCTGTTGGGGAAGGGAAGCAAAACTGTGGGTGGAGGGGGATTGTCATGGTTCCACTTGTGTCATATTAATGGCTACAGAAGTTGACTGATTAGGTACAGGAATGTCTCCAAAACTTGGATTTCCAGCTGTTTTTGGACTACCATCTCCCTGACTACTGGTCTTGCTAGCAAGGGATGATGGGAGTTGTAGTCCAAAAACAGCTAGAGAACCAAGTTTGAGAAACACTGGGAAGGGTCAATCCTTTTTCCATGTCTCATCTGTTTAAAAAGTTGGGAGTCAGCGTGATTGATGTATCACAGGACAAGGAACCCTTTTCAGCCTGAGGGACACATTCCATTCTGGAAAACCTTCCAGGGGGCCAAATGGTAGTGATGGGTGAAGCCAGAGGCAAAAGTAGGCAGAGTAACAAGTGTGAGTTGTATCTTTGTAAAGTTACACATCTTCCTCTAGCAAGCAAGAAGCACTTTTGCCAGAGTTCAGGGATACATTCCAGCCAGGTTAACATAACATATTTGAGCAGGACTGGTAAGCAGCATGGATGTGGAGAGGGTATGGCTTTGGAAGAGTCTCAAGGGCTAACTAGAGGGACCTGTTACCTCAGTTTCCCCAGCCCTGATGTTGACCTAGCTCCTTTAGAGAAAGGGGCATGGCTCAGTGGTAGGGCATCTGCCTTGCATGCAGAAGGTCCCAGGTTCAATCCCCAGGACCTCCAGATAGGACTAAGAGAGACTCCCTGTCTGAACTCCTCAGGAGCCACTACCAGTCAGAGCAGACAATACTGAGTGAGATGCACCAATGGTCTGTTGGGGAGAGAGGTTTGGAGAAGAACTCCTTTGCTCTCGTGCCGCTGAGTTAGCACAATAGTTCCAGTTACAGATAGGTAGCCGTGTTGGTCTGCCATGGTCAAAACAAAATAAAAAAATTCCTTCCAGTAGCACCTTAAAGACCAACTGAGTTAGTTCTAGGTATGAGCTTTCGTGTGCATGCACACTTCTTCAGATACACTGAAACAGAAGTCACCGGACCTTTCTATATAGTGAGAAGGTGGGGAGGGGTATTACTCAGAAGGGTGGTGGGAATGGGTGATTGGCAGATAGCTGCGATGAGCCTGTTGACGACTCTTAACGACTGCAATAGGTCTAACAGGAAAAAGCAAGGGGTGAGAAGGTGAAAAATGGCTTTGTCATGTATAATGAGATAAGAATCCAATGTCTTTGTTCAAACCAGGTCTCTCCATAGTTTTAAGTTTGGTGATAAGTTGCAATTCAGCAGCTTCTCTTTCCAGTCTATTTCTGAAATTCCTTTGTAATAGAACAGCTACTTTGAGATCTTGTATAGAATGTCCTGGGAGATTGAAGTGTTCTCCTACTGGTTTTTCTGTCTTGTGGTTCCTGATGTCGGATTTATGTCCGTTTATTCTTTGGCGTAAGGTCTGGCCTGTTTGTCCAATATAGAGAGCTGAAGGACACTGTTGGCATTCTGTTTCAGTGTTGACTTCTGTTTCAGTGTATCTGAAGAAGTGTGCATGCACACGAAAGCTCATACCTAGAACTAACTCAGTTGGTCTTTAAGGTGCTACTGGAAGGAATTTTTTTATTTAGCACAATAGTGATTGCTATCAAGCACATTGGACCTTAGTTAGACTTTACATCTGCCCCCATCCACCTTTAAACAAACATTTCCCACAAAAAATCTTAGGCTAGAATAAATCACAGACACATAATTTTGCAAATAAGTGAAGGTTTGACTCACATATTTTCTAGAACTTGCCACCCACTGGCATTAAAACAAAGAGGGGAAAGGCCCCAAATGACTTTAAAAGAAAAGGGCATGGTTTCTTTACAAAAATGACCGTGCAATCTTTGGGTTAGCAAAGATGCAGGCTATAAAATCTCCTTTTAGAGAGATTTGGTTCACTTGCCATGGCTGCACTGCTGAGGCTGCTAAGCCACACATTACCCACTCTGGTAATGAGCTCGGGGCTCAGGTTAACTCTTTCATGCACACAAGTATGAGTCAGTACAGTGGTACCTCAGGTTACATACGCTTCAGGTTACATACGCTTCAGGTTACATACGCTTCAGGTTACATACGCTTCAGGTTACAGACTCCGCTAACCCAGAAATATTACATCGTGTTAAGAACTTTGCTTCAGGATGAGAACAGAAATTGTGCTCCGGCAGCATGGCGGCAGTGGGAGGCCCCATTAGCTAAAGTGGTGCTTCAGGTTAAGAACAGTTTCAGGTTAAGTACGGACCTCCGGAACGAATTAAGTACTTAACCCGAGGTACTACTGTAACTATATTTTACAATATGCTCTGATTATAAATAATAAAATGCATCATAAGTCATCCTTCTATGTTCCTCCCATCCTTGGACACAGGGAAACGTCTTCACTAAAGGAAACCTGAAAACTTTATATTAGAAGTCAGTAGACAATAGACGAGAGTTCAGGGTACACTACAGCAGGGATCCTCACATATAAGGAGTAGCTAAGATGTTGTCCCAGCACCAGATGCACACACCCTTCACTCTACCCTTAAATGAGCAGGATAGGACCAGTCATTTGCATACCTCTCATCCCAAATGAGAAGACTGTGCTTGTAAGCATGCACTTCTATGGGAGTGGGGGATTCTGTTTGCACAAGCTCAATAGATGGCACATACCTGTCTCCATTCAAAATAGGAGGCAGCTGCTTTTCCAAGTAATTGTGACTATTTAATCAGTTTCAAACCTGGATGTTAAGAAGGAGAAGGAGGAGAAGGAGACCCTCTCAGGACTTGACAATTTCTGAAGACCAGATTAGATTATACAAATCATGGTTCAAACTATTTTAGTATTCGACAAATGTTCTTTTCCCCAAAGTGCAGGAAAGGCACATGGTGAGTATCTCATATGGAACATCTGGTGCCAAAAAAGCGACCCTGACAGCAGTGAAAAGATCAACGGCAGCCATAGAAACATTAAAGGATTCCTCCAGCCTATTGTCAGAGTAAAATGTATATTTAAAGCACCTCTTCTCAAGAGCAGGCACATTTCTCTCCGGTATGGAGAGTCGTGTCATCATGTGTGTGAAGCTATAGTAATTGTCCAGCCACTGTGTGTTTGCTTTTACAACTGCTGGGGGTTAAACTAGAACTCAGAACCAGCAGGAGGATTTTTCCTAAAGGCAGTTGAAAGTAGACCCAGTGGCCCTTTGATCTGTGCTTAAAGCATAAAACAGGATAACTGTCACCATCCTCTTAGAGCAACTTCAGAATTCATCCCTCACATATGCTGCAAGCAGAGAAAGATATTGTCAGATATTGTCAGGAAACATTGTGGGCTTCACAGTGGTTGCAGGTTGGATCTCCTAGCACCTTTGGCCCACTGCTGTGCCACCTCACCCAGGTAAACAGTTTCATCTCCAAAGCTTCACAGCACCACCATTACTAACATTTGGTAACCACATGCTCTGTATCTATGATGCACTTGTCTTTCATCAATAGGTAGAGTCAGAAGGTAGGATGCTTTTCACAAAGGTGAGCAGCAGATGAAGAGAGAGGTTAAACAGAAGCTAATGGGGGAGGTCATGGGATTTTGCAACCTTTGTCACTGGGCTACTTGTTAAATAAATGCATTAAAAAGGAGAGGCTCTGCACAATCTGACAAGCCACAGACTACTGAAGCACAGTGTCCACAGCTCAGAATGGACCACAAGCTTACATATGTGGTGGACCTGTAAGAAAATAAAGGAATTTTGCAATGTAATTTATAAAGAGCTCAAAAGGATGTTTAAGATCTCCTTTAAAGAAACAAACAAACCAGAAGTCTTCCTCCTGGGGATACTAGGCACAGATATACCTAAAAAAAGCAGGGGGGGGGTATTCTTGTACGCCACAGTAGCTGCAAGAATATTAATCGCTACAAACTGGAAAGGCGAAAAGATCCCGACTAAACTGGAGTGGCAAAGTAAACCGTTAGAATACGCCAAGTTGGCAAAAATGACAGGGAAACTGAGAGGTCATAGTGAACAGACATTTATTAAAGAATGGGACATTCTTTAAAGAATAGGACCAGCCGCCTGAGAAACAGTTTTTATCAAAATATGATTTTGGTTTTAAACGCAGTGTAAGGTAGTCTCTGTGGGAGTATATTGTATTTAATTATGGGGTATCAGAGTTTTTAGGGGGTTAACCAGGCTGGGATAGCAGGCTTGTTGGTTTTTGAATGTCTGGTGTAGATTTTTTTTCAATTTCGTTGTTCTGTATGGGACAATGACAATAAAGATTATCGTATTGTATGTACAAAAATATACCTTAAGGAACATTGTAATAACATGACATCAATGGCAGGCCTTGAATGACTTCTGTGATGTTGTGGATACTTATAGGATAATAAGTCTTTAATGCCAACACCAAAAAGGCATCCCTAATCAATATAATCATTGTATAATTATAAAATTATTGCATAATCTTAGAAGACTGTATTACTTTAGAATGGTTATGACTCTTATGAAGAGACCCTGCACTTCTGAATCTGCCACTGCAATGCTGGATCTTCATCAGAAGGCCTGACTGTGTGCCCACTTGTGACTGCAACTCCCACTGGCCCTGACCATTGGCCTTACTAGCCAGGGCTGATGATGTCAAACATTATTTGAAGGACTGCAGTTTCCAGCCCATGTCTTACACCTACTGCAGCACACCCCTTCCAAGCGGCAACCATCAATTGAATAGTTTCCCAGTATGAATAAGCGTTGGGCAACTTAACTTTTAATGAGCCATTTCACACCATATACATCATCACAGCAGATCATTCCCTTTTATGCTCACTTTCCTCATAAAACAATAAAGACTCATTGTCTTATATAGACCTCCAATGATCATGACTTAAAACCTAATCACAATTCCTCAGGACTACTTAATAGCATAGATTAGTATAATTAATGTGCTTGGCTGAGGGTTTAAAATGACAGCTCTGTGATCTGGCCACAAACTGCATTGCCACCTTTTCTCCCCCCCACCCCCAATTCTGGAAATATCAGTTGTTTTAGGTGTATAAAATATTTCTACTAGAAGAGGGTGTTTTTTTAACAACTGGATTCCAGCCTTAGATATTAAATTTCTTAGGTTCATATCCTCAGGGACAGACTATTAAACTCATGCATAGTAGGTATTTGAGATTTGCAAGGACTTTTATGCCAGATAATGTTAATTCACCTTCAGCATCATTAAGAAAATTGAACTATTAAATAATCTTCAAATGCATTAACTAAAGAGAAATCAAAGCCCACAGCCAGCAATTTAGCAGTTGGGAAATCTGCAAACAGGCGTCCTAAATCAATGTGAAACAGTCCAAATACAATTAATCTAATGTTATGATGTTGTGTAATTTATTAAATAATATTAATAAAGTTGTCATTTAAAAATATGTTTTATTAATTTAATGAAATTAAAAAGTAGTGTCATTTGCACTCATTTCTCCAAGTACTGGCAAACAGGAGCAGGTTTCTTTCTCAATGGAAGAATATGGTATTCACATCTTCCCTTCTATCTCTGTAACTATGAGAACTAGAGACTTAGGTTTTTCTTTTAAAGGAAAGCTGAGCGTTCAGGAAAGAATACTGCAAGGCAGGAGAAGCCAGCTCAGCGAGTCTCTGGATATGTTTTTGCATCCATTTTAGGGCCAATTTGCGGGTGGGGAGTGGAGTAAATGGTGGACAGAAGAAAAGGGGCATACATCTTCCTTTCCAATTCCTAAAAAGCATTTTCTGAGCTTTTTACAGGTCTCAGAATCCAGCTGGAGAAAAAGGGGGAAGAAAGCAGGCAGGGAAAAAGCTGGTGGTTAAAGATGCTGGGGAGAAGGGGTGAAAGGAAAGCTGCAAGTTGAAAGATAATACTAGAACCTTGCAGCTCTATCCCAAATATGCATGGAAACTCTGTGTGCTTTAAGGCCACATCCTTGTAAATTATAAGTTTGTGCCAGTGAAGGCTAATCTGTTAGGGCAAATGGAGCACTGCCCCCCTTAACTCTGCCTGCTCTTAGCCAATTCCCTACCTGCTTACTTACAGCTAGTCCAGGGGGCAGCACTGTCTGTCAGCTTCTGCTTCCTTCATTGCCTCTGTCTGCCACTGCAAGCATAGAATTTGTTAGCTCTGCCTGTCATTGGCTCTGTCTCCACATACTTTTGGGCTCCCTGCCTTCTGCCCTACCAAACCCAATGGGTACTAGACATGACTGGTTTCAGTAGTGAGGGGCAGCACTTACCGGACCTCCTGCCACCATTGTCACTGCAAATTACTGATAAGGAGAGAGGAGAGGGAGAGGCAGTGGTGGGGTCATGGCAGTGCAAACACACCAGCGGAGCTAATCTGGTTCCTTCAGCAGTGAATCTGCAATATGCCAACCTCACCCTCTCAGTAATTTGCAGCAGCGCTGGTAACAGGTCAGGTAAGCACCACTGCACCGCCAACCTATAGGGCATAGATTATCTCTGACCACACAAACCCAGTGCAGTCCAATACTAGCACAATGTGGAGTTCTGTCTTTCACCAATGTGATTTCCCACTTTGAGGTTTACATTGCAATTTTCTGAAACACTTTTGTTAATGTGTCTAGATCCAGCCTTAGTTGGATACAATCTAATGAAGAGTTGTATCTGACCTTATTCTCCAACTTCCTCTTTCCTAGATTGCTTCAAGAGGACCTGTTTATTGAGCATTCATCCTGACGTGTGCAGGGAGATCAGATGATGTTGGCTATTTAATGAGCATTCATTCTGTTTTCTTTGTAGGGAGATAAGACAGTGGTGCATCAAAGCAAGTGTCATCCCACGCTTTTCCAGTTCATTTTCTCATCACTTTTCTCATCTCAAAACTTCTGACCTTTTGGGGAAGCAGGTTGGTTGCCAAGACCTCCCAGACAACTATAACTGTGCAGCTTTCATTAGCTAGTATAAATCCCACCCTGAAAGCACCCATAATCTATCACAAACAGTCCTAAAATATGAAAGCCTTGCTTTTACCTCATTCACTCTTTGTTGGTTAATTATCTTAGTGCTCTAGCAGATTATGTCATTGCTCTTGCCCTGGAAAAAAGTTCTGGAATACTCCTCTCCTCCCCTATCTCACTGACTCCTGCCTTAGACATTCAGTTTTGGAGTTACTTCTTTTCTGTTTCTATAACAAATTCACAGCACATAACACAATGTATTCTGCATCAACCCTCCACGCCCCTAAGCACTGTTACGTGTGGATTGCTAAAGAAAAATCTCACTGTACAGCTGCTATTACTTAGCATCTGTCAGAAACCCAAAAGATAAATGAATTGGGTGCTGACTAGCATGTCCAAACATCACAAGGCTTGGCTCGTGTTTTGATCACCAGGCAAAAGCGCACTTAAGCAACATCTCCCTAACAGCTAGAGGGTGGGAAATAATCACATTTGATGGAGAAGCGGGGAGAGGAGTGGGGGGGGGGAGTCCAAACTCTCTTGACTGGTAATGAAAGCATGCTGCATATTTATTCAGAGGGCTAATAAGTGCAGAAGCTCAAAGGAAGCACCAGCAGGCAAATGTTTTCTCTCTTTTCCTTCTGACAAAGAAAGAAGAAGCACATTACAACCACAAGGCAGGATTTCACTGCCTTCTAAATATGAAAGATTAGAGAACCATATTTTTTTCCCCAAAAAGAAAAAAATCAATTTTGTTAGCTGACCTCTTTAAAGCTGACAACATCACCTTCTAATCTAAAGTGATTTTCTCCCCAAATAAAAAAATAAAATGAAGCTTTAACAGTTTCCTTTTCTCCATCTCATCAATTTCCACATTGCTGTGAAATTAGCATATGAAACTGCCTGAGACTGAATCAGACTGTCAGTCAAAGTATCTTGCCCAACCAGTTTTGCCTACTTTGGCAGGCAATAGGTCTCCCAAATCTTAGGCAAAGGTATCTGAGATGCTTTACCCATCTTGTTCTCTTGATGTCTTGGGCCCTCCTCAAATACATAAGTCTATGAACATGGCTTATACAGAAGAGCCTGCTGGATCGGGCCAAAGTGTCATGAACCACACAGCACTAGTGGGATCAGGTCCTTCTTACACAGAAGGAGGAAGGAGACAAAGAGGAACCAGAGTGAAGCCTGAGTTGGAAGAACTTGAATTGGAGGAGTGGGGAGGGGTCTCCCCTTTCCACTTCAACTTCAATGAATGAGTAACAAGAATGCTGGCTTTCCCCTCTAACCTTCCTATGAAGCAGAGAGCCTCAATGAAGGCTGAAGATGACTTTGATCAGCTGAGGTGGGTGGCTGAACAGGGGAACCAATGACCAGATAGGAGCCTAAACAAGAGAGGGAGCAGACCTTCAGAGTCTTCCAAGTGAACGCACCGCATCTCATATTTGAAAGCTGTGCTGGGTGGGGACTTCTTGGGACAACTTTGTTGAATCTAAAACTCTGAACTTCTTGCTTTGCTCCTGAACTCCTGAATCATGACTGCTGAGCACTGTGTCTGCAGATGTCATGGGCTGGCTGGATGCTGAGGACTGGTGGGAGGCACTAGCTAGGGAACCCCCTAGGGAATCCCCAGCTCAGAGCCAAGGGATCGGTGGGATATAAATAAAATAATAATTTTATTCTTGGAGGAAGGAGAAGAATGGCTTTAGTCAGCATACAAGATTCTTCTCCAGGTTCTCTGCCAACTGAGATGTGTGGCATGTGAGAACAAAAGACAAAGTCTTTCCAGCTGCAGCTCCAATATTATAGATGGCCCTTCCCATAGAAATGCCTCCATCATTGAGTTCATCAAGGTAAACAGGAAAGTTGGGGATGGGGAGGCTAGTTGGGCAAGCAGCTTGGCTGCCTAAATGGGGACAGGTCTATCACACCTACCACCACTGACAATATTCAAGGTCCTTGGCCTTCTTCCTCTCAGCAAAGCTGCCTTAGATGCCTTCATAGGTCTTAGCCTCCCTTTCAACTCCTGGGCATTGCTCTTTGATGCCTTCAACAGTTGCACCAGCCTCTTTTAGGTTATACAGTCCCTACTTCAAACAGGAAGCCCTAAAAACTTGAGTAATCCCTACAGTGGTCTATCTGGAGGCTTACTGGGAATACAGCCTTGCTTCTTTTGGAATGTCAGTGAAGGAACATCTCCTTTGCATGCAGAAGGTCTTAGGTTTATCACCCAGCATCTCCAGGTAGACCTGGGAAAGATTTCTGTCTGAAATCCTGGACAGCCACTGCTGGTCGGTGTAGGTAATAATAATAATAATAATAATAATAATAATAATAATAATAATAAATTATTTATACCCCGCCCATCTGGCTGGGCCTCCCCAGCCACTCTGGGCGGCTTCCATAAAAACCAAAAATACAGTAAAATATCACACGTTAAAAACTTCCCTGAACAGGGCTGCCTTAAGGTAATACTGAACTAAATGGATCAATGGTATAAAGCAGCATCCTACATTTTAGTATCATGGCTCTTTTTGTTCTGATGATAATGAAGACACATCGTTCACACACAGATGCCCCCAAAAAAGAACACGGGCTGCTCAAAGTCCATTCACAGATATGCCATCTGACAATTGCACTGAATATTTTCCCCTGCATTAGGGCTTAAGTGAAGTTGTTACTGAGAATATCTCCAGGAACAGATGGGAGCTTGAGAATCTCTCTTCCTCTCCCTTAGACATGAGAGGTATGTGCATTAACAATTGCCACTCTTTATTTCATTTCCTCTCCTAGAAAAAAGAGAGGGAGAGAACTGAAGGGTTCTAAAGTGACTCATCTGATTATTATCAGGTGTTGCAAACTAATCATTGTGGCAGAGAAGAAACACTGAGAAAACCCTTTCCCCCCCCCCCATACCACCCCACACCCATTCTTCTTTTTGCAGGGGAAACCTGCTTGCTATCTCTTCTGGCAGATTTATTAAAAGCCGCAACTTAAATCTCAGTGTGAAACTTATTATGGTCATCATGTGACGGTCTTTGATCTCTGGGAAAGAGGCAGCCAAAACTATTCGAGCCTGCCATCAAAGTATCACTGCCAAACATTTCTCTCAGAATAAGGTCAAAAGGGTTCCATTTTTATTTTTATTTTGAGCGAGAAGATTCCCACCACCACCACCACTGTCTGGGGTGAGATTAAAGCACCAATCACAATTCCACAGCACAAGTGCTTCACAATCTCATTCCAAGTCATCTGTGTAACAATACTGCAGGGTAGACAATGACTATCTTGCATTTTATATGCAGAGAAGTCAAGCCTAAGCTTCCACTCTGAATTCTTTGTCTGGAAGATGGGTATCAAAAGATGCACTTCCTCAGGACCACCTGCTCTGTGCTATCTACCTTGGAGAATTGTCAGAATACACCTGTCAAGCATGGCATGATGGAGACTGTGATGGAAGATATGAAACCATGGGTACAGTCAAGGGGAAGGGGGGGCAATAAAAATACTTAACTGAGGTTCTGCCCCCCCCCCAGCTTGAAGCCTGCCCCCCATGCCCATGTATGAAGCCCCTCTTAATTGTTCTCACCAGTCAAGAGCATAAGGTGGGCAGTGATTGTTTCATAGCAAAGTTAATGATAAGTATGGATGGATGGCTTTGTTCCAATTCATATACCTCCACACAAGCTTGTGCAAACAAATCAGGATAAATGAACAGGTGGCCTGGAGGAGCCTTCCTTTTCTTGTATCCTTGTTACAACCACTTTGGCTTGGAGCTCTCATCTTGGTCTCTGACCTCTCATTCTCTGCTTCCGGCTAAGTTCAGCCTAGAACCTCTTGTGACACCATTGTGCTGATATGTGTATGTGCTACTCTCCATTTGCTGCTTACTGGGCCATCTGTTTATGGGACCAGTTCTGAAAAATTGCTTCCTTCTATTCATCTCTTCCAGTCTCACAAGCCACTGAGACCTTCCCCTTCCTGGGAAGTGGAAAGGGCAGGAAGCCTGATTCAGCTTTCACTTCTTGCCCTCCTCCTGAAGAATAAAAACGCAGTAATCTATCTAGTGGGCTATCCTATTTTAACAAAATGAAAGAAAAAGTGCTCTTCGTGTCCTTTGAGCAAGTGACTTAGACACATAATTGATTCCTTGGACACTTGTGACAAGCAATCATTTTCAATTTTCCTCTGCCTGGATATTGCATTGATCCTTGGGGCACTCCCTATCAATCTCTAGGCTTTCTTTAGCAAAAGAAAAAGTCCACATTTCCATGAGCAGTGCCAATTCTAGGGTTTGATGTGCTGCCCCCTTGACCAAGATGCTCGCAGTGGGCCTTCCTCCTAGAGTGCACCCTCCTCCTCCTCCTCACCACAGTCCCTTTGATTGGGTGTGGGTGGAGGGAGAAGCAATCTACTACAGCACCTCCCATCAGCAAGAAAGCAAAGGGCAAGAGGTGACTGCTCCTTGGTCCCATCCCAGCAGTGTCACTGCAAATACAGCCCCTCAATTTTGTCTCATATAAATAAACTGTGAGGGACGCGGGTGGCACTGTGGGTTAAACCACAGAGCCTAGGACTTGCTGATCAGAACGTTGGCAGTTCAAATCCCCGCGACGGGGTGAGCTCCCGTTGCTCGATCCCTGCTCCTGCCAACCTAGCAGTTCGAAAGCACGTCAAAGTGCAAGTAGATAAATAGGTACCGCTCCGGCGGGAAGGTAAACGGCATTTCCGTGCGCTGCTCTGGTTCGCCAGAAGCGGCTTAGTCATGCTGGTCACATGACCCGGAAGCTGTACACCGGCTCCCTCGGCCAATAAAGCGAGATGATTGTCGCAACCCCAGAGTCGGCCACGACTGGACCTAATGGTCAGGGGTCCCTTTACCTTTACTTAAATACACTGCAGTTGGAAATAGTGGGCAAAAGAAACCCCAGACCTCTCAGGATTTTCCACTCCTGGTTTAGGAGCAAATTGTCATGTAGTTGGCTCGTCTAAACTTAGAAGTATTCCCAAACACACCACTGCATTTTGAATACTAGGGTGCTCATTTCGTGTAAGGCTACATAGTTTTATCATAATTCATAGTAGTTGTGGTCTATATTATATAGTGTAGAGGTATAATGAACAATTATTTACTTTCATCTCTGAATCATTGCATCAGCATGATTTAACCCTTAAATGGATAAGTGGGGTCATATTTACTCCACCTCTTTCCCATTTTTTTCTATATCACCATGGCAACCACTTCAGCAGTGTTGCCACATTTGGTACTAATGTACTGGATTTGGTATTATTTTGACCACTAAAGTATGGAAATATGACGACTTGTGTACTACCACTGTTACCACTACTTCTACTACCACTAAATTATTAGTATATAATACATATTTTATCTTAACGCCATTTTTCCTTTCTTCAGATGTAAAAATATTATTTTATAAATAATCTCTCCAAAATGTATTCTCATAAAGCATGAGCCCAAGAGAGAAAAAAGACAAGAAAAATGAAGGAAAGAGTCAACAAATGCTCTTTCCATTTGGATTAAGTGCAGCTTCAAAAAAAATTTTTTTTCATTGAACTCCCCTTTAGAATTGGAGCAAGAAGAAACTATTAGAAACCTCATCCACAAATAAGTAGCAGTTTATTTGGGTAATCATGCACAATATTTTGGTGAAGGGGCAGATGCAGAAAATGGAAAGGGAAAACAGAAAGAAGCAGGCATACAAACACATATGGAAGTGAATTTGGAAGATAAGAGGAGTAATAATAATGTAGGGATGGACACTGGATGTACCACAACCAGGTTTCCATCTCAAAAAGTATATTGCGAACGGTGACTTCCTTCTGTCTAAAACATTCCCAAAAGACATCTGCAATCAAGTTTTCCCAGAAAGCATGCTAACATTTCAAAGCACTAATGTAAGAGAGTGGCTTGTCTGGAGTCGACAGAAACAAGTTTTATATTGCTTTCCATGTCAATTGTTTTGGCACAAGACAGTCAAGACTAGCACTTCTGTTTCAAAGTCTGCACTGGTATCTGCTGACTGCTGGGAATCTAATAGGAAGTGGCAGGAACTTTTCTACAGGAACCCAAAACATGAAAAAGGCAATAGTCACAGAGAATGGTGAGAACTTAGGAAGGCACCTGCTGTGTGTGACAGGAGCTGACATGATCTTAGAAGCGTCAATCAAAACTGAAGCTGTGAAACGGTACAATCTTTTAAAGAGCACCACCAATGTGGTACTCTTCTTGGAAGAATGTGACCTAGCATTTTACTAGTTCATTTCATCAAATTCATTATTCAAACAACAGAAGCTTTTTAGGACTCATTGAACTGCTCTCCAGGTGGGATCCCATCCTTCAGGAACATGTGCTAGGTGTCCAGGAGTCTCAGAAAAGGAGAGGGCAGCTTCAGGTTCATTATCTGAATCCAGATGATCAAATGTGTAACGTGTTGAATGTGTAAAGCCCTTGCAGCTCACTTGACTGACATTAAATTAGCACTGGAAGACCTCCTAGAACTAAATTTGACCAAAACTAAAAATGAATTCCATGGAGTTTTATTATTTGTGACATCTTTTGCCTGTGTGTTAATGTCAGCTGTGTGGTAAAAAAAATTAGCTGGCACAGATCTAATACTCCAGAAGAGGCCTACTTCAGAAACTGTGTTTTTTGTTATGGTAGCCAATGTTATAGCATAATTAGATGTCCACTTCAATGTTGTTAAGCAGTTGGCAGGGGGAGGGGAAGATTTCATGTGGAAACATACCATGTCTGAAAGTGATGTGGAGAGAAAAAGTTTTATCTTTATCAGAGCAATATCCAGCTGCCCTTAATGGTGATGGTTTTGGAACAGAAATGCAACATCTACCTTCTGTACATAAATCAAATTTTGCAAGTACACAGTTAAAGCCATTACATCTGTTGAACTTGTTAACAAAGTATAGAAACGGTGACCTGTTTTCAAATGCTTGTGTTAATTTAAAAATACTATTCCAGCAATAGTTGCTCCTGGAGAGAGGTCATTTAACAAATTTTAGCTAATTAAGAATTATTTAAAGTCTACAAAGTCTCAGGAACATCTTGTGGATTTGGCCAGGCTAAGTGTTGAAGCAAACATTCCAGAACAATTAATTTCCATGCTGTGATTCAAAAATTTTCACAAACAGGCCAAAAAGTCTCTTTTTAAAAAGTAAATAGTAAGTTTAACTACTTTTTTTATTGATACTAATGTCTTCTGATGATCTGATCTACATTGCAATATAAAAGGAAGTTGCAAAGTGAATTCTTTCTCCTTACCTGTATTGTTGTTGCTGTTTAGTCGTGTCCGACTCTTCGTGACCCCCTGGACCACAGCACGCCAGGCATTCCTGTCTTCCACTGCCTCCCACAGTTTGGTCAGACTCATGCTGATAGCTTCCAGAACAACCTATATTGTAGCATAAACAAATATATTTAAATCAAATGTGATATTTTATCTCTGATCCTCTTTTATTTTATTTATATTTATTGTGGAGTGAGTATAAGAACATAAGGCCTTAAATGCTCCACTCCACCCCTCTCTCATCTTCCATACCCTTTCTGAGCTTATGGGCTACAGTAGGGTTCAAATCACAGAACTGCAGAGTTTAAAGGGAATATGAGGGTCATTTAGTCCAACCATCTGCAATGCAGGAATGCATTGTCCAATGTGGGGCTCAAACCCTTGACCATGAGATTAAGAGCCTCATCTGGAGCTGCCGGGGATTGAACCTGGGACCTTATACATGCAAAGCAGATGCTCCACCACTGAGCCTTGAGCTCTGTTCCCATATCTATGCCTAGAAAATCTTTACATGTATAAACCAGTCTATTCTACATCATGATAACATTATCCAAATTTATATCTATATCAATAAAGGTAAAGGGACCCCTGACCATTAGGTCCAGTCGTGGCCGACTCTGGGGATGTGGCGCTCATTTCGCTTTATTGGCCGAGGGAGCCGGCGTACAGCTTCCGGGTCATGTGGCCAGCATGATTAAGCCGCTTCTGGCGAACCAAAGCAGCGCACGGAAACGCCGTTTACCTTCCCGCTGAAGCAGTACCTATTTATCTATTTGCACTTTGATGTGCTTTTGAACTGCTAGGTTGGCAGGAGCAGGGACCAAGCAATGGGAGCTCACCCCGTCGCGGGGATTCGAACCACCAACCTTCTGATCGGCAAGCCCTAGGCTCTGTGGTTTAACCCACAGCGCCACCCGCATCCCATCTATATCAATATCTAGATCTATATCCTTCAAGAACTTTGTGACTCCAAGAACTTTAGCAACTGTATGCATATCCATGCACGTACCATGTTTGTATTATAACAGTTTGCTTTAAAATATTAGTTAAATGAATGACCATTAGATTAACTGACCTTCAAAGACTTGCCTAACAACTGAAATTTGTCAGGGGGGGTAGAGAAAAGAGAGACACTATTCCAAAGTTTTTGCTTTGCAACAGGCATTTTGGTTGTTGTTGTTGTTGTTTTAATTTTTCTTAACACTTTTACAATGTCCCTGCTACCGTGTGGCTGCTCCATCTGTTACTTCCTTGCCATGCAGCCTGCAAAGAAATTTTCATTGCAAAATATTCCCAAGAAAACAGATCAATGCACCAAGCCATTTCAACTGAGATGGGATTCTGTTTTCTTTCTTCTGGTGCAGCCTCCCAGGGCCATGCATGAGGTTGCCTGCCATACTGTCAGAAGGGCTCTGGGCACATACTGGAAATTTAGGCTTGTTCCATTAAAGTGGGGGGAAGTGCTCTGCGATCCTAGTGCAACAGATCTACTTTGTACATTCGTCACTGGTACCTGTGTCCCCCCAGGTCAAACTCTGCTTTGTGTTGGAGGTTGTGTGGGGAGGCAGGAATATGCCTCCATAGGTGGTGGGATTGCCTAGGCATCAAAGTACAGTGGTGCCTCGCAAGACAAAATTAATCCGTTCCGTGAGGCTCTTCGTCTAGCGGTTTTTTCGTCTTGCAAAGCAAGCCCATTGACAGCTTAGCGGATTAGCGCTATTAGCGGTTTAGCGGCTTTTAGCGGATCAGCTGATAAGCGGCTTATCAGAGGATCAGCTGATAAGCGGTTTAGCGGCTTAGGAAAAGGGGGGGAAAGGGGAGAAAACCCGCAGGAACTCGCAAGACATTTCGTCTTGCGAAGCAAGCCCATAGGGAAATTCGTTTTGCGAAGCGCCTCCAAAACGGAAAACCCTTTCGTCTAGCGGGTTTTCCGTCTTGCAAGGCGTTCGTCTTGCGGGGCACCACTGTATTTGGGAAGAAGCTTTCTGAGGAAGTTCATGCAATAACAAATTAACAGATTATACCAAGCCCTCAAATGGCTAGCTCAGGGTTGTGGCTTCAAGCCCCATGTTGAGTGAAAGATCCCTGCATTGCAGGGGATTGGACCCTTGTGATCCCAACTCTACAATTCTATGATTATTAGCTCTACTTTCCATATTCAGTGAGGAAAATCTTGTTCTATTGTTTAAGGATTTGCCTATATTTATTCTGACTGCTGCAAAATTCATTACTGCAAGATTTTGGAAAGCCCTCATTTCTAATATGTTTGAAATTTGTTACCAACAGCTATGGTGTGTTGCTTTGATGGAATGACAGGCTGGATAAAGGAAGGCATGTATGATACTAATCAAACTGATAGTTTTCATGTGTACTGGTATCGATTGATAATGTTTGCTGCAATGGAGGGACAGAATTGCCAACCACCTGCTTACACATGGATCACTCTGGAAAGACATGCTTAGCCAACAAATATTTTATATAAATGTTAACTTTCATACTGGAAACAAATGACTCATGACTAATGAACTTTGACTATGACTCATGACTAATGAACTTTGACTTAAAAGGGACCTGAGTGCTATTTGTTTATTATTGTTGTTGTATTTGCTTTTGCATGAAACCAATAAAACATACATTACCTATGGGGTATGTTAGGCTGCAAGGCAGTGACTTGCCCATGGGATTTGAACCCTGGTCTTCCAGGTCCTAGTCCAACACTCTGACCACGGGACCACACTGGCTAGAGAGCCATTACCAGCCAAGACAGAATAGGCTATACTGAGCTTCACAGAGAAATAATGTGACTTGCTATCAGGCTGCTTCTTATTTTTATTGATTTTAAATATTTCGGTGCCACCCTTTAGTAAAGCTGAACCAGAGTGGCTTACAAAAACAAGATGAAAGACAAATAAAATTATAATTACCCTTGTTTACTGGGAGGGGGAGCACCACATGCAAAATATCCCTAGCAGAATGAAGGGTAACGCATGGCTGTCTTTAACTCACCCACTGGCAAACTATGTGAGCATTTGTTTCTGGCAATCATTTAAGACTTATGGGCAATTATCTCAGCTGCCTAACCCTTCCCTGTCACTCACAAAGGGACCTTGCTAAGTAGGAACTAACACGACATTTGGCTCATTTGTTCATCCTTAAAATCTGTAGATGAAGTAATTTTTTCTGGAGGAAAAAACACACATAATATTTCTGTGACAAGTAGACTTTGGAGAGGGAGGAGGAGAATGCAAGCTATTTTTACAACCGCCCCAGTCTTTCCCTTAGGGTGCTTTGTGCAGAGCACTCTGGGCAATTCCAGAGTGAAAAATCAAAAGCTTTGCGCATAAATATACATGCCTTAGCTTTCACCCCTTATGTAAATTCAGTCAGCCGAACCTATTGCTTTGCTTGAATCTATCAACCTAACAAAACGGTTCATGCTCTGTATTTATTGGGGTTAGCTTGGCTCTTATTCCCAGGGATATTATGCAGGTGACCAAGCTAGATGCAAAAAATACAGAGATCTAGAAGTTAGCGTAATGTAAACTGCCCAGTAAACTGACTGAGAGAAAGGTTCAGAAAACGTGTGCAGTTTTCTGGGTTTGTATCAGCAATTCAAATGTTCAGTGCATCAGTCTTGAGGTTTGTCCTTCAACAAGTTTTGAACTCATCAGGTGTGTGTCAGAAGAAATGGAAACTAAACAGGGCAGCTGGGCCTTCTCATTGGCTGCTCCCAGACTCTGGAACTCCCTCCCTGGAGAATCTAGATTGGCTCCCTCCTTGTTGTCCTGCTGTCAGCAGGTGAATTACCTTCTTGTCCCAGCAGGCTTTTGGGAACTGACTGCTTTTAATTAAAGGGCTAGTGTCATGCTGTTTTTATTGTAAGTAGTGGTATGTGTTAAACAGACATGTTTATACAGTGGTGCCTCGCAAGATGAAAAGAATCCGTTCCGTGAGTCTCTTCGTCTAGCAGTTTTTTCGTCTTGCGAAGCAAGCCCATTAGCGGCTTAGAGGATTAGCGCTATTAGCGGCTTAGCGGCTTTTAGCGGCTTAGCGGATAAGCGGCTTAGCGGCTTAGAAAAAGGGGGGGGAGGGAAAAAAGTCGGGAAAACTCGCAAGACATTTTTGTCTTGCGAAGCAAGCCCATAGGGAAATTTGTCTTGCAAAGCACCTCCAAAACGGAAAACCCTTTCGTCTAGCAGGTTTTTCGTCTTGCAAGGCATTCGTCTTGCGGGGCACCACTGTATTATATATTTTTAATTCTATTAATGTTTAATTGGGGTTTTTTAGTATTTCTTTCCTATGTTTTTAGCAGTTCTTGTTTTTATCTGTAAGCCACCTGGAGTCCCATCAGAGAATTGGTGGGGTATAAAAAAACAAACAAACAATGAATAATAATAATGCCATCTGAGAAGCAGGAAGAAGGTCTGCAGAAGTAGAGTTTTAAAGAACTAAAGTTATGGAAGAACCATAAGAACAGCCTAATGGGGAGGGAGACTCAGAACACTCAGTGAGGAAAAGTTGTGTGTCAGTTGGAAAAGACATACAAGAAAACGGGGGGGGGGGTCACTGCACTGCAGGAACAGCTGGCTATAACAATGTATAGGACCACTGAAGTTGCAAGATGAAGAATGAAGATACACCGCAACATTTTGTTGCAGATAATTCTTGCTCCATGTTTCATAATAGTCATTTGGCGAAGCCTTCCAAATGAAAACTCTACCCTAGTCTGTGCTACAAGCTATTATGGGACCATGGCAGGTTTTTCACTGACTACAGACTCAACATTCCAAAATATTCACATGCAATTCCTCTAGAGGAATATTTTTCCTAAGGAATTTACCGGTCCTTGCAGTTGTTGTGTGTCCGTGTACACTTCTGCAGTATTTAGCCACTATTTTTCATCCCCTTTTATGTTTTTCTAGATATCTAAATAAGCTAAGTAAATAAAAGCTTACCTTCTAGCATAGGTCATAAAGTTCTCATCTTACTTTATGAAGCAATGTATTTTTTTTATATAAAAAAAATCAAAGACAGAAAAGGGGAAAGAAGCAAGGCAAGAGGTTTTCTGTGGTGTTTCTGGTAGAGAACTGGCTGTTTCCATGTCGTCTGTAACCTTTGTGTTTAACTCAAATGACACAGAACATCAAAAATTTAAAAATGCCCTCAGACTTATTGGAGGGCAACACAATTGTGACAACCCAAGGCTGCCACCAAGAGACAAAGGACATCCTGTTGGGTTGCAAAAACACAGTTTTCCATTAACCCTCAGAGCACTGATATGTACAAAAGATTTATTTGTGGTATTTGAGGAGCCTTCAGCAGGGAAAATGCATTATCAGAAGAATTCCACATTGCAACAATAGTGTGGCTTTAATTCAGCTTACCTTTTACCTGTATTAGTCATATTGGCCCAATATGCACTGTGCCTTTAAAGAAGTATCATACCACTTCAAAAAATCATGATTTTTGCCAAAGAATCCTGGGAGCCATAGTTTCTCAATGGGTGCTGAAAGTTGCTAGGTGATGCCGCAGGAAGAGGAAGCTGACAGTGGGACATGGAATGAGGGCAGACTGAGGGTGGTGGGGCAATGCCCTAATTCCCCTGTCTGATGAGCCTCCATTGAGGAGGAGGAGTCATACCTGGGCCAGCTCATGCATGAGGCAAGGTGAGGCAACTGCCTTGGGCGGCGAAATCCACAGGAGCCAGCCTCCAAGCTGCCGCACACTCCTCAGAGGCCAAATCTCCCACCTTCACAACAGCCGCCCCCCACAGAGGCCTCTTTGCAAATAGGAGGTGCTGTTGGTCTCCTCCCACCCATAGGGAGGAAACAGCAGAGGCTGCCCTCTGGGGGGGGGGGCGGGTCTCCTGGGATCTGCATTCACCTGGTGTGATTCAGAGCAGGGACCTTTCCCCACAAACACACACAATGGCCTTTGATTCCCATTTAAGCCACTGGGTAAGGTTGACTTGATGCCCTCCCTTGTTCCTGGTGTCAACATCTTCATGGTTGGCCAGTGTTGGGGGAGACATGCTTTGGTTCACCTCAGGTGTCAAAATGTCTTGGGCCAGCCCTAAGTAATAATGTTGTAAGACAGGGACAAATGTTTCAGGCTACCAGTATGATCTTCCATTCTCTAGATTTTTGTACCCTCCCCCACCCCTGACAAGTGTGGCCAGGAGGCCATTGGTCACCCTGTAAACACTCCATGCCCCCTTCTGATGTTGTGTGCATTGGAAGCAGTAAAATGGCCTTAAGGTACCCAGATATTGCTGGGGAGCCATTGGGTTCCCTTGGGACGCTCCTCTGAATAAGATTTACATTGCCTGCCCAAGACTTGGAAGAAGGGCAACACTGGATGGATCTGAAACTGCAGTGCCTGGAAGCAAAGCTGTATAATTTCCCAAAGAAATATTTCTAGCAGCAAACCACTGATTTTAATGTAAAGGTTTTTTAAAAAGAAGAAAGAAAACAGCATGGCATTAACACCTGGGTCTCATTAATATGTATGCCAACCTGTTTCCAAAATAAAGGAATCTGAGTAACCCTGAGAAGCTAACCCGCACAGAGACACACGCTAACCATTTCACATGGAGATTTTAATTTAACTTTAGGCTATAATTTGAGGTCTTTAAATTGAGCATCCCCCACAAAAAATAAACCCTAACCCATCACTTTGACTAATGATGACAGGGCAACCTAGACAGTGCAGACACAGTGCATAAAAAGGACAGCCTCCTGTCTCAATGTGTGATCTACAGAACATGGAGTAGAAATAAGAGAAATAGGAACATAAGAATTTGCCTTATACCAAGCACAAGGCATTTGGACAATCTAGTTCAGTATTTGTTAGGGACTGGCTGGACAAAGAGGAGTAGTGGGAGGCACCAGCTGGGGAACCCCCAGAGAAGGAAGGCTCCCTGGGGATTGATGCTGGCACACCAAGGAGAGATCAGAGGAAGAAGACTGGGAGGAGGGCCTGGATGCCGAAGGGGCAACAGGGTTTAGTGAGCAGGAAGAGCCGGTGGCAGCAGTTTAGACTCCGAGGCTGAAACAGAGGAGAGGACAACTGTCAGGGGGCAACTGAAGAATCCAGGGAGTCTCCCTCTCTGGCTGCAACAAGCTCCCGTGCCCCCTCCCCCATCTTCAAGAACGCACAAGATAACAAGGAAGGCAGAACAGAGGACAGAGGTGTGCAGGTACAGTTTGAGACCAGTTGGAAAACATCCAGGAGAGAAGGAACCTTAGAAAGGGTGGAAGGCATGGACCTTCAGTCCCAGTAGGGACCTACTGGAAAGGGTTGCTGAGCTATATGCCATTTCCTTGAATAAAGAGTTAACTTCACTCACAATGGAGCCCTGGGTCTTTCATGCTGACCTGTGTGAAAGGTCAAACAATTCAGAAGGTGGAAGACAATGTGTCATAGTCCTATGCAGAACTCAAACTAATACAGAAGCTGCTTAACATAGGGATAAGGAACCTGTCCAGATGTTATTCGACAGCAACTTCTATCACCCCCAGGCCATTGGGAGTGAGGAACCCAATATCATTCAGAGGATCCTGTGCATGCGCGCATCCCTGCCTTATATGAATGTTAGATACGATCAGCATCAATGTGATCTACTAGGGACTAGCGGCCATTGGCAATTAATAACAGTAGCAATATTAATTGTGTAAACAAACACCTAAGAACAATTACTTTCTACAACAAAAACTAGCAGCTCCCAAGACTTGTTGATACCAAGTTCCACATTGTAAAATGTGGCAATGAATTCCAATCTGGCAGCTTTATGTTAAGCATTCCCCTTTGAAATGCTTTTTTAAGAGTACAGCCACTTTAATGTCTGCAACAGAACATCCTGGGAAAATGAAATGCTCCTCCGTTGGTTTCCCTCTGTTATCATTTCTTATGTATGATTTGCATCCATTTATTCTCTGTCAAAGAGATTGATCTATTTTTAGCATGTCTAAATGGCAGACAGGCATTGTTAGCAGATGACAGCTTACATCATGTTAGTGACTGACGCCCTAGGTATGGCTGGTGTTTGTCTGGTCCCATGAGAGTGTTGCCTGAATAAGTATTGTGGGGAAACGATGCTCGAGTCAAAATATGAAATTCCATGTTTGCAAGGTGAGTTGCCTGTGAGGTCTGCCTGTGAGATCCTCTGCTTGCCCAGGCAGGAAGGCTAGCAATAGGAAGAAAATCCTTATCACTTCCTCCAACCCGAGAAACAGACTCTGTCTCATCATGCAGCCATAGGGATAGGATGCAGGATCTGTGAACCATCTTCAGAGACAGCCCTACATATAACACATTGCAGTAATCTAACCTAAAGGTTACTGAAAGCAGCCCTGTATAGGGAAGTGTTTAATATTTGGTGTTTCATTGTTGTCAGAGCTGCCCGAGGTCCCAGCTCACAAAGGACCAACGCCAGTTCGTTGTTATATACAAAAGTCTTTATTGAAGTTCAGTTTCGATTTCAAATCCGCGGCGAGCAGCTCTACGTCTCAAACTCTAGACCGCTGAAGCTCCGTCTGAATCTCCTCCCCCCAGACACCAGTTTAAGACTCTAGCCTTGCTCCACCTCTTCCTTTGCTCTTTCCTCCTCTGGGTCCGCCTGTCCGCTGGGGTCTTGCCCTTTCTAGACTCTTCTGACGTTGAGTCCCCTGAGTCTTCCCCCTGCCTCCGGCGGGCTTTAGGACCTGGTTCCCAATCCGGGTTTTCTGCTGTCCCGCGCGCCTGTACATTCGAACTTGGCGCCCGCGCCCAGCCGGCAACCCTCCTCCTGACCGTTACACTGCTCCTGTCACTGCTTCCCCCTTCGGGGAGGCTAGCTGGACCTGACTCCCCCTCCGTTCCCTCACTCTCCAATAGAGGCGTGGTCAGCCGTGACTCATCTTCTCTCCCTGCTGGAGGAGACGCTGGCCCCGATACATGGGACTCTTCCCCCCCACTACGCTCTGGTGGGGGAGCTGGTCCTGATCCCCCGCTGCTGCTTCGGGAGTCCCCGCTGGCCCCTTGCTTCTGGTGCGTCCCCCCTGGGACCCCCCTTGCCCTGGCCATCGGCGCCCCCCTCTGGGAATCTTCTGATTCACTGGAGAAGCTCATGGAATCTCTCGGGCCACTGTCATACTCCCCTACGCTGCCCTCAGATTCTTCCCCTTCGCTCTCCATTTCCTCTCTCCCCTGTGCCTCTGCTCCTGAGCCCCTGACAATTGTGTTTTTATATCTGTTGGAAGCTGCCCAGAGTAGCTGGGGCAACCCAGTCAGATGGGCAGGGTAAAAATAAAATCATCATTCATCAACAACAACAACATCAACAACAACAACAGAATTAGGCTATCCCTGTCCAGATAGGGGCATAGCTGGGCCACCAGCCAAAGCTGATGGAAGGCGCTCTGGGCCACTGAGGCCACCTGAGCCTCACGCAACAGCAAAGGATCTAGGAGTGCCCCCAAGCTATGAACCTGCTCCTTCAGAGTAAGTATAACCCCATCAAGAGCAGGTAATCCCCCAGCCATCTTGTCCAGAAAACCACCCACTAACAGTGCCTCAGCCTTATCAGGATTGAGCGCTGATTTGTTGGCTCTCATCCCTGGTCCAGCACTTCCACCGCCACACCAGCAGATGTAAAGGAGATGTAGAGCTGTGTGTCATCCGCATATTGCTGACCACATACAGTGGTACCTCGGGTTACAGACGCTTGAGGTTACAGACTCCGCTAACCCAGAAATAGTACCTTGGGTTAAGAACTTTGCTTCAGGATAAGAACAGAAATCACGCAGCAGCAGTGGGAGGCCCCATTAGCTAAAGCGGTACCTCAGGTTAAGAACAGTTTCAGGCTAAGAACGGACCTCCAAAACAAATAAAGTTCTTAACCAGAGGTACCACTGTACTGCAAAACTCTGGATGACCCCACTCAGCAGTTTCATGTAGATGTTAAACTGCATAAGGGATAAAATTGAACCCTGAGGAACCCCACACTGAATGCTTCATGGGGCCAAAGAGCACTCCCCAAGCATTATTCTCTGAAAACGACCATCCAAGCAGGACTGGAACCACCACAGAGCAGTGCCACCAATCCCTAACTCAGCCAGCTGCCCCAGAAAGATACAGTGGTACCTCAGGTTACAGACACTTCGGGTTATGCATTTTCAGGTTACGGATGCGCTGAGACCCAGAAGTACCGGTACGGGTTACTTCCGGGTTTCGGCCCTCTGGCATGCGCAGAAGCACTAGATCGTGCTTTGCACATGTGCAGAAGCGGTGCATCACATCATGCGTGTATGCAGACTCAGCACTGCAGGTTGTGAATGTGCCACCCACACAGATCACATTCACAACCCGAGGTTCCACTGTACCATGGTTGGTGGTATCGAAAGCCACTGAGAGGTAGAAGAAAATTAACAGGGACACATTTCCTCTGTCTCTCTCCCAAGAGACATCATCATAGGGAGTGACAAAAGGAGTTTCTGTAATGAAACCCTGATTGAAATGGATCCGGGGGTGGGGGGGTACTAATGGTTCTCCTCACCCTAAGTAAGGTTACCAGACGTCCCCGTTTCCCAGGGACAGTCCCTGGATTTACAAATGAGTCCCCATACAAAATCCATTGAAGTTGAAAAGTGTCCCCAGATTCATTGAAAAATATCTGATAACCTTACTAAGGAGGCAACCTGAAGCTTATCCTCAGCAAAGGTCTCTGAAGCACACTGCAAGGTTCCCAGGTCATGACACCTGAGAGGCTTTATTAGACTGAGTTCTGTGTTACTCCTTCTGCAGCGCTCAAAAAAAATCCCCAGCCTTTGAACCTAATTTTCATTTTAAAATATTTTTTTTTTTTAAAAATGGGTTGTGCAGCATTTTGAACAATTGGCTGACAGATGCTAGAGCTGAACTCTAGAACAAAGCTTTTTCTGCTCCCCCACCCCAACAAAAATATTTCAGAATGTTCACTCTCTGTGTAATAGTTAAACTTCATTTCCAATGCTTTTATGTAAAGTAGTGCAGAATTAATGGCTTGTGCACTTGCAGTCTGCATAACTCTGCCAGGCCTCCACTGCTGCCTATCTCCATTTTCCCATCTTTTATGGTTGCCCAAAAACTATTTTCTCCAGCAGAAATTGCTCAACAAACGACTGTGTCACATTTAACCTAGGTAATAAAGAGCTGGCAGACGTCACCCACTCATTAAGGTGGCTGGGCACCTCATTGGCATTTGTTAGTAATGATTGATAGGATATTATTAGAAGGAATAGTGATAAGCTAGAGCATTTCTAACAGTCTGTCCTATATCCATTCATTCCTTATAGCCATCAAAGAGGGAGTAGAAATAGCTATGGAGCACATCCCATCCTGTCTTTGCAGAACTACAGAGCTCTCATTAATGCAAAGATGCCATTGGAATTCCGGAATGAGCAATTGGCAGAAAAGCGCCCGCGTTCCTAAGCGTGCATTGAACATGTTTGCATATGCAAGAGAAATCATTTTAAAAATATTAATTTCCCCCCAAGGATGGATTGTGTTTCACTGCGATCCCAGGCTCCTCATTTATAAATTGCATGGTTATGGTAAGCCATGCTATGCTATTCCGGGTTTTTTATATATATAAAAGCAACAACACTCCATTACAGAAGCCAGCTCAAGCAGGCTATTAAAACCATTGCTTTATAACCACCTAGGATGTCCTTGGAGCATCTGCCCCAAGGGGGTTGTAGAGGGAATGGGGTGAAGGTCACAATAACACTTCAGCAGTTTTCAATAAGATATTGTAGTATTTCCTCAGAGCTTTCGTAAAGGATGGGTTCAGCTGCCCCGTGGCTCCCTCCCAACCAGAAAGTTCCAGCAGGGGAAGATCAGCCTGACCCCCATTCATAAGCCACAGGACAGAAAGCAGAAAAGGGGTTGCTTCCCCAAGAGAACTTCATTCTGTGTCCAAATGCCTGTCAAAAACTCACCTCTTATTCCGTCATTCACAAAATGATCACCCTACTCTAACTTGCCCTATACTTCTCTCCCATTGTGCATTTTCAGACCGTCCCTCTCCTGCTGGTGGCATTCAACAACATAAGACCAAATTCAAGTTGTGCAGCTAAAGTGGATTTGGGCTCTTGCGCAACAAAGCTACCCCTCCATTAAAAAAATCAGACTTTTTGCTGTAAGGAAAGAGATTGGGAAATGCACTAGATAAGCAATGGGTAATTCCCGCTCAAGGCAACCTCATATAACTTCCCCAGAAACAAATCAAAACAAATGCTCATTAATAGTGGGCTGGTGTATGATTCTAAGCAAATGTTGTGTAAATGAATTGTGATGAAGGCTCAGCAAACAGGCCATCTGGAAGGGACCTGTATCTCTGGCCCCAATTCATCTAAAGTCAGTTGTGAATAAGATTGCAAACTATGCAAACTTATCAGGGAATCAGCCCCATTGAATACAATCGTATCTCTGCTTACGTATCCCTTCAGGATGCATAAACAGCAAACCTGTAAGTATACTTCCGGGGTTTCGCCATGCACGCAGGCGCAGAAGCACTCTATCGCGCCATGCATGTGCGCAGAAGCGGTCCCTCTGGTTGCGGAAACCTCGGGATCTGACTGGAGCTCCGGAACGGGTCCCATCTGCAACCGGAGGTACCACTGTGTAGTGGGACATCCTTCTGAATAAATATGCATAGGACTGCAGTGTAAGTCCCGCTGAAATCAATAGAACAAAAGAAACTCATGTTCCATTGCTTTCAGTTGCAGCATTGGAAGGTACCACAAGGGTCATCTAGTCCATCCCCATACTATACAGGTATCTTTTGCCCAATGTGGGGCTCAGACCCACAATCCTGAGTTTAAGAGTCTTATGCTTTACCAGTTGAGCTATCACAGACTTTTGCTAGATTCAGGCCTTAGGTCATAAGCCTGAGGAAATGAAGATCTTCATTTTTATTCCTCCAGTTCCCCCAGTTTGTAGAACACCCCTCATTGTGTCAATGTGATTCTAATGTTATTTTGTTTTATGAATAGTACTTAAGTTGCAGAAATAAAGAAAAAGTATTGGAATACAACCTGTCTTTCAATGGCTACAATCCTCAATATCTAGAAGCAAAGGTAAAGGACCCCTGGACGATTAACTCCAGTCAAAGGTGACTATGGGGTTGTGGCACTCATCTCGCTTTCAGGCTGAGGGAGCTGTGTTTGTCCACAGACAGCTTTCCAGGTCATGTGGCCAGCAGGACTAAACCACTTCTGGTGCAACGGGACACCGTGACGGACGCCAGAGAGCATGGAAAAGCAGTTTTCCTTCCCACTGCAGCAGTACCTATTTATCTATTTGCACTGGCGTGCTTTCAAACTTCTAGGCTGGCAGGATCCACTACATCAAGGATGTAGAATTACACTACATCATGGTAGAATTCTGTGTCATTCTACTTTCACTTTTCCAAAAAATATTCTAGTCCTTATGAGTGAAGCTATATCTTTGAAAGTCGAAGCAACAGTTCTGCTTTTGTGCCATCAATCAGTTAATGAAGGAGTTAATATCATGAATTGGAAGACGACAAAAGCTTGGCACATTTGCTTGTTTGTTTATTTAAGGCGCCTGCTGTTTAACAGGCTCAATCTTGATTGTGAACATTCTGAGCACATAACAATACTCTTGGTCAACCGGGTGGGTTGGCATATGTTGGATAAGCCTGGCAAAGCAGCACTTGCCCGATTTGCTTGACCCTTTCCAACTTCATGCTGCTCTTCTGCAGAAAGCATGCAAGTCAGCTTGCAATCCTCTACATCACAGCACTGACCTGCCTCATTACACACAGCCACATGGCTGTCAAGCATTCACCAATTATATCCCAATCCTATAAAAATGTTGCAAGCAGCAGAAAAACATCCCTGCCCCTATTGTTCCCCCTCCAATGTGTGTGCATACCTCTTAAAGGCACCATCTGTGCATGAAATTCCCAAGTGCCCACTTAGCTTTAAGTGCTACAGTGAGTATGAAAGTAACAATTCCTGAAAAAGTTAAAAGGCAAGAGAGAGGTTTCTTTCCTTGCTTGGGCCATGCCCACCATGCTGATTTTGTAATGGCCTCACCTGTCCAATTGCGGGGGCAGACATCATGGGTCCCACTCAACAGAAGGAGCAGAAGTGCCCCCCCCCCAATGCAGCTGGATTGGCTTTTCACATTTTTAAACAAGTGAGGTAAAACATATTACCATCTAAAGAAGAGGAGCCCAATCTGTAAGACCCTGAAAGTCCTGTATACATCATTTTATATGAAGATGCCTTACATTCAGGTGGGCCATTGGCCTATCTATTGCAAAATCCTCAACTGTCCCATTTTAAGTGGGACATCCTGGAATCACATAAGCCAATCCCAGCTTCTGATTGGATTCCGGAATGTCCCATTTTCTGGCATGAGTCCTCGCACCAGAGATGCCAGACCAAAAGACACTCACTCTGGCGCACAGCAGCTGGGTCATATGAAAACCAGACTGGAAGATGCTTGTTTTTCATCCAAGGACTCTGACGTGTGTCAGTTGGGTTGCGCCAGAGCACCGGAATGAAAGTCACTTGTTTTTTTTGGTCTTGCAAGACCAAAAAAATGAGTGCCTTTTGGTCTCATGCTTTTGTGCATGCAAGAGAACTCAGGACCAAAAAAGGAGCACCCCAATTTTGGTCCCAAGAATGTTGGAGGGGATGCTTTTATTCTGTGGAATATGAACCCCCAAGGACATAAGAAGAGCCCTACTGCACCAGATCAAGAGCTCACCTGGTCCAGCACCCTACGTCCTATAGCAGTTAAGCTTCTGCTGCTGTTCCCCAGCCACCATTAATGTGGTATTCTACCTATGACCATGGATTCCATGGGTACAAATCTAGGAAGAGTGCTAAGCCCGAAACACTGAGGAATAGTGTCTGGAATAATGCAGGTGGTCAATGGGTTTGATGCAGACTTGGCATGAATCAGGCATACTTGGGTGCATATCCTATTCCAAATAAACAGCCCAAATGCACATAAGAAAGCAGATAGAGGATCCACAGCCCACTCTGCACATTACTGCAGCCTTACCAGCCCTTTCACCTCCCTTCTGCCACAAAAATAACAGGAGAAGAGCCGTCATGTTCACACTCGACATCTTTATTACAGTCTGTTCATTTCCTAATTACCACCACAAACTGTTTGCCCTGCCTGAGGGCTATCTTCTTCAAGAACCAACCAGGCAAATGTGATATGTTTAGCTAAAGAGAGCACTTTTTGAAGTCTACATTGCGAAAAGAAATTTATGGAAATCCTATTATACAGACAAGCTGAAACGTTGCTCTGTGCCAGCCTTCTCCAACCTGGTGGCACCCAGACTTTGGGGGCTCCAGCTTCCATCAGTCTCAGCCAGCATGGCTATGCCACATGGGGCTGGTGGAAACTGGAGTATGAGGGCGGAAATGGGTTGAAGAAGGCAACTTTATGCTAAGCCTGCTTCTCCTGATGATGATTTGTTAGTCACATTATCTTGCCTCAGGCAACCCATCGTGGCTTACAACCAAACAAACTGACAAAAAAACCTCCACATAGAAACAGTAAAAATCAAGAGGAAATAGAAATACATTAAAAGTATCCTTCCTACTTCTGAAAGGCCACAGGCCTAGTTACAGAGGAAAGCTTTTGCCTGGCACCTAAAGATAGGGAAAACATTCCACAAGTGGGAAACCACCACAGAGAGGCCCATTCATGAGTCTCCACTCTCTAGGTCTCTCATGAAGGAGGCACGTGAAGAAGGGCCTCAGAGGATGATTGCAGGGTCTGGCTTGGCTCATATGGGGAGAGGCGGTCCTTGAGGTATTGCAGTCCTGAGTCATTTAAAGCTTTATAGGTCAAAACCAGCACTTTGAATTGTGCCCAGAAACTGATTGGTAGCCAGCAAAATTGGGCCAGAATTGTTCAAACCATCCTACCCCAGTGAGCAACCTGGCCACTGATTTTGTGCCAGCTGAAGTTTCCAGACATTCAACAGCAAGGCCATAGCTGAAGTTTGTGGTGCACTCAATAAATGGTTAAAGGAACGCTTTTTGCTGCTGCATGACATAAAAGCTCCAGTCTTCAATTCATTATTTCTGATACGTTTATATGACAAATGTCAGCACAACAGTGACCACAATCTTGTTTTCAGGTAGAACAGCCACGCAGTTCCCTGCAACAAGCAAAACACTGTAATGCAAAATAAAAAATAAAAATGCTGCCAAACTAAACCATCAGATGCATCTTTCCATTTAACATGCAGGTTTGTCTGTCTTTAAATGCAGACTGGCATCAGCTGGAGGGGCTGATAATTAATGAGATCAGGGTGTGGAAGAGGGAATTTAATATTTTTGTTCCCTGCTAGAGCCCTGAGGAAAATCAGGAGAATCCCTCATCACTATCAATTTAAAGACCTATTTAATGTCACATCAAGGGTATTTCCAGATGTCCTTTTTATAGGTTCGAAGCAAGAGGAAGAACAAGCAAGTGGTAGGTCCTCTGCATGGAGAAGGTGGAGAAATGCTATTGGGTGACAGAGAAAAGGCAGTACTCAACACCTACTTTGGCTCTGTCTTTACCCAAAAGAAAAGCAATGCCCAACCTGGTGGTAACAGGTTGTAAGGAAGGATCTGCAGCCCAAGAAGAGAAAGAGGCGGTAAGGGGACACCTAGCTATTTTAAATGAATTCAAATCTCCAGGCCCTGATGAGCTGCATCCAAAAGTATTAAAGGAGCTTGTGGATGTAATTTCAGAGTCTTTGTCTATTATCTTTGAGTCAGCAAGCACTTAGAAAAGGATGTGGTAATTACTCAAAAACAAGTAATGCCAAATGAATCTCATTTCTTTATTTTTTTATGGAACTACAAGCCTGGTGGATCAGGGGAATGCTGTGGACATAATGTTTCTGGTTTTCAGTAAGGCTTTTGACAAAGTCCCCCATGATATGCTTGAGGAGTAGCTGGTAAAATGTGGACTGGACAAGGTAACTTGTAAGGTAGATTTGTAGCTGGTTGACTGACCGAACCAAAAAGTGCTCACTAATAGCTCCTCGTCATTCTGGGGAAATGTGATACACGGGTTACCACAAGGTTCTGTCCTGGGCCAATTGTTGTTCAGCATCTTTATAAATGACTTGGATGAAGGTATTAAGAGGATGCTCATGAAATTTGCAGATGAAATGATAGTATGAGGACAGATATACATGATCTTTGCTACAAATGAAATCAAAATAAAACCAAACAATCACATCATATACCATTCAATTATATCATATGATATTATATCATGCAATCAAATCACATATCATGCAATCATATATCATATCATATGATATTATATCATGCAATCAAATCACATATCATGCAATCATATATCATATCATACAATAATATACGATACAATCAAATCAAAATGATGTGTAGATGGCCCAGTATGAATCCATCACCAGTGCGCTATTACTGCACCAATTGCATGCCACAAAATTTAGCTGCAAAACCACCACTATGGTGGTTCCCCACATGTGGCCCTCAGATGGTTATGTTGATCCATGAAACGGGGGAAGAGCAAAAATATAAAAATACTTTTTTATAAGGAAACATGCTTTCATTTTCTTCTAGCCATTAATTTTTATTTTATTTGTTTTAGAGAAAATGAGGATTAGCTATGATTGTTTCTTTATCCCAGTAGCCGCAGGTGCAACCTGAAACCTGTTAACAACTAGCAGCAACTAATCCCATTAAATCTGCAAAACTCCTCCAGGATTCCATCTTAAGCTGTTACATCTGCAGACTTCATGCCTTTCACATCATGCTGGCTTTTTCCTTGCCCTGTAGCTCTATGGTAGAGCACGTGCTCTGCACACAGAAGTTGCCAGGTTCAATACTCCTGTTTGAAACATTCAGAAAGCCTCTGCAGTCAGTATATATAAGGCAGAACTTGACAGACCAATGACCCGCCATGATCCTATGTCTTCCTCATCACCACGACTGGAATGTAATAATGGAGGGATACACTCTATTTCAGAGAAACAGACCAGACAAGAAAGGAGGAGGAGTGGCGTTATATGTCAGGGATGTGTATACCTGTGAAGAGATCCAAGATTTAGAACCTCAAAGCCAAAGTGAGAGCATTTGGGTCAAAATTAAGGGAGAGAAGAATAAAAGTGACCTCATTGTGGGAGTTTACTATAGATCCCCAAGCCAAACGGAGGACATAGATGATGCCTTCCTGGAACAGATGGCCAAGCATGCAAAAGGAAGGGAGATAGTAGTAATGGGGGACTTCAATTACCCGGATATTTGCTGGATGTCAAACTCAGCCAAGAGCATAAGGTCAAACAGATTCCTCACTGGCCTTGCAGACAACTTCATTGTCCAGAAAGTGGGAGAAGCAACAAGAGGAACAGCCATTTTAGATCTGGTCCTAACCAATGTTGATGACCTGGTTAGTGGGGTAGAAGTGGAAGGATCATTAGGCGCAAGTGATCATGCTCTTCTGAAGTTTACTATACAGCGGAAAGGAGCAACCAAGCATACTAGGACTCAATTTCTTGACTTTAAGAAAGGCGACTTCATAAAACTTAGGGAAGTGCTGGGTGAGATCCCATGGACAGTAATACTAAAAGGAAAGGGAGTTCATGATGGCTGGGAGTTTGTTAAGAGGGAGGTAGTAAAAGCACAACTTCAGGCAATACCAATGAGACGGAAACATGGAAGGTGCCTAAAGAAGCCAGGGTGGCTATCTAAAGAACTTTTAACTGAGTTAAGATTAAAAAAGGATGTGTACAAAAAATGGAAAAGGGGGGAAACCACCAAAGAGGAATTCAAACAAATAGCCAGCACGTGTAGACACAAAGTCAGAAAAGCTAAAGCACAGAATGAACTCAGGCTTGCTAGAGAGGTTAAAAGCAACAAAAAAGGCTTTTATGGGTATGTTCGTAGCAAAAGGAAGAACAAAGAAACAGTGGGGTCACTCAGAGGAGAAGATGGTGAAATGCAAACAGGGGACACAGAAAGGGCTGAACTCCTCAATGCCTTCTTTGTCTTCTCCGATAAAGAAAACAATGCCCGACCTGAAGAATTTGGAGCAAATGATTCAGCAGAGGAAACACAGCCCAGAATAACTAAGGAGATAGTACAAGAATACTTGGCTAGTTTAGATGTATTCAAGTCTCCAGGGCCAGATGAACTGCATCCAAGAGTATTAAAAGAACTGGCAGATGTGATCTCAGAACCACTGGCAGTCATCTTTGAGAATTCCTGGAGAACAGGCGAAGTCCTGGAAGACTGGAGGAGGGCAAATGTTGTCCCTATTTTCAAAAAGGGGGAAAGAGAGGACCCAAATAATTACCGCCCAGTCAGTCTGACATCAATACCAGGGAAGATTCTGGAGCAGATCATTAAGCAAACAGTCTGTGAGCACCTAGAAAGGAATACTGTGATCACCAATAGTCAGCATGGATTTCTGAAAAATAAGTCATGTCAGACTAACCTGATCTCGTTTTTTGACAGAATTACAAGCCTGGTAGATGAAGGGAACGCAGTGGATGTAGCCTACCTTGATTTCAGCAAGGCATTTGACAAGGTGCCCCATGATATTCTTGTAAAGAAGCTGGTAAAATGCGGACTTGACTATGCTACCACTCACTGGATTTGTAACTGGCTGACTGACCGAACCCAAAGGGTGCTCATCAATGGTTCCTCTTCATCCTGGAGAAGAGTGACTAGTGGAGTGCCACAGGGTTCTGTCTTGGGCCCGGTCTTATTCAACATCTTTATCAATGACTTGGATGATGGACTCAAGGGCATCCTGATCAAATCTGCAGATGACACCAAACTGGGAGGGGTGGCTAACACCCCAGAGGACAGGATCACACTTCAAACGACCTTGACAGATTAGAGAACTGGGCCCAAACAAACAAGATGAATTTTAACAGGGAGAAATGTAAAGTATTGCACTTGGGCAAAAAAAATGAGAGGCACAAATACAAGATGGGTGACACCTGGCTTGAGAGCCGTACACGTGAAAAGGATCTAGGAGTCTTGGTTGACCACAAACTTGACATGAGCCAACAGTGTGACGCGGCAGCTTAAAAAGCCAATGCAATTCTGGGCTGCATCAATAGGAGTATTGCATCTAGATCAAGGGAAGTAATAGGGCCACTGTATTCTGCTCTGGTCAGACCTCACCTGGAGTACTGTGTCCAGTTCTGGGCACCACAGTTCAAGAAGGACACTGACAAACTGGAACGTGTCCAGAGGAGGGCAACCAAAATGGTCAAAGGCCTGGAAACGATGCCTTATGAGGAATGGCTAAGGGAGCTGGGCATGTTTAGCCTGGAGAAGAGGAGGTTAAGGGGTGATATGATAGCCATGTTCAAATATATAAAAGGATGTCACATAGAGGAGGGAGAAAGGTTGTTTTCTGCTGCTCCAGAGAAGCGGACACGGAGCAATGGTTCCAAACTACAAGAAAGAAGATTCCACCTAAACATTAGGAAGAACTTCCTGACAGTAAGAGCTGTTCGACAGTGGAATTTGCTGCCAAGGAGTGTGGTGGAGTCTCCTTCTTTGGAGGTCTTTAAGCAGAGGCTTGACAACCATATGTCAGGAGTGCCCTGATGGTGTTTCCTGCTTGGCAGGGGGTTGGACTCGATGGCCCTTGTGGTCTCTTCCAACTCTATGATTCTATGATTCTATGACCACTCCATTTTGCCTAACACCCAGACTCAAAAGGTCTCAAAAAGCTTGCCCACCATTTTATGATATTTTGGTTGGTCCTAATAACGGTACTGTTTGATGGCAGGGACATCGTAAAAGAAACTGATTTTGCGAAGGAAGGTTCAAAGGAGTGTAAAACAGGGTAGAAACAAAATTACTCATAGGAACAATGGGATCCCTGTTTGGTGTAACAACCAAAGAAGAAAGGTATTTGTTTTCCCCATGGCGTGTCATCCTTCCATTGATACACTTGTACATTTCACTGTGGGAGAGATGCATGACTTTCCATTTGAGTGGTCCTCCAGGAAGTATGAAATGCAGACACGCACACCTCTTCTGCATACACTTTCCCTACTTCATGACAACATCCCAGCCTAGCCCAAGTCTTTATACAAGCCATGCACAGAAGAGTCACATGTGGAATGGTGCCACCACTAAACAGCTTGCCTGAGGAATTCTCACACTTGCTCCATTCATTGTCAATGTTGCTATTTAAAGAATTTTTAGCTTGCTCTCCCAAAGCAGCTTACAGATCATAACAAGCAAGAAGGTCCCTTCCTTCAGTCTTATGAACTAAAAAGGGCAAGACACAAATGGAAGAGGAGGTAGAAGGGCAGGAGGGAATAAAACTCAGGTGTTACTTCTTAGTTACAAAGTTATTGTAAGGAGAGCTGAAAGTTTTCAAGGAGGAGGAAGGGGAGCCAAAAGTTGTTGGCCTTTCTGGAGAGGAGATGGGGAGTCTTTACTAGGGTTGCCATATTTCAAAAAGTAAACACCAGGACACCCCAAAAGTTGCTGAGCTATTCTTTTACAAAAATGCCCCCCAAAAGGCACTTTCTTGATTGACTTGCCTAAGATCCAGGACAAAGCACCCTAGGCCTTACCATCTATCCCCAGCAGCCCGACGAAATGGCAATTGTGGATACTGACGATTTGCAAGCATGTTCTCTGCACAGCCCTGCACGTTGCAGTACCCAATGATCCACTTAAGGAGTTTACTGCGCAGTCCTGTGCATGATTAGTTTGTCACTTTGTTGTCAATCATTCACCACCATGAACAAAAAAAAAAGCAGGCTCAAAGGTACATAATCCACCTGAAATCCAACACTGCCAAAGGACCGAGGGACAAGGCCTTGGCTAGCCATCAAGTAGCCCCAGATTCTAGACAGCTGCAACCAGGGGTCCACCAAAGGATGGAGTCCACCCAACAAGAAACCTTATGTAGGCTGCTGAAACATGTTTCCTCATGCCACTGTATTCACAGGGTGCTGCTTTCCATTATCTCTCAAAATGCTTCAGAGCATTCATCTCATCTTCTGCTTTCCAACATACGGCCAGGCAGTTGGTGTATCAAATGGACCCGCATTGTCTCATGTGTTGTTGTTTTTTGGCTCTTGCTCACCCTGTCTGTCCCATCCACCTGTTGTCTCTTGGCTTCTGTTCAGCTTTGTTCATTTTTCTCTAGAACAAGGACAAATGTTTTGTCAAGTATTTTTAAGGCCCCAATGAACAAAACATATCATGTTCTGGATCTAGAATTGGGTTTTCTTTCACAGTGGAGGGGCGGTCCACAGCCTGTCCCTCTTCCCATAGGACAAAAAAAAAAAATCAAACTGTGATTGTGGCATTTATAAGCTTATAGGCTGGACATCTAAGAGGTGTTTGGGTGTGGTTTGCTTCACTTAAAGTGGGACTTCCTTCCTAGTGGCTACTACTGATAGACCACCCTTGGACAAAAGTTACTACAGTGGAGGACAATAAACTACTGACAAATTAATATGGCACAGGATTGCATTAGAGAGACCCCCTATTCCCCTCCCAGAGCTACAATTCCCAGAATTCCCTGGGAAGAGGGTTTTGATTGTTACACCACTATGGAAATTGTAGCTCTGTGAGAGGATGAAGGGTCTCCTAACAGCTCTCAGCGCCCTTAACACACAGCTGTTCCCAGTATTATTGGGGGGGGAGAAGCCATGCCTGTTTAATGCAATGTGATACTGTTTTCAATGTATAGCACGGATGGAGGGGCTTACTTTGTTTAGAGCAGGGTAGCCCAGCCACTCAGAACAAATGTTTCTGCCCCAAGACCCCACTAATATTGATGACAGCAAGTTATTAATAACGGCTAATACCTATCAATACCTTTTTCCAAAAATTTGTCTAATCCGCAGGTAGCCAACATGGTTCCCTTCAGATGTAGCTGGATCAGCCAGCATGGCCAAAAATGGGAGCTAGAGTCAAAGCATCATAGAATTGTGGAGTTGGAAGGGGCCCCAAGGGTCATCTAGTCCAACCCCCAGGATTCCAGGACTCTCAACTAAAGCATCCATAGCAGATAGCTATCCAACAAAACCTCCAAGGAAAGAGAGTCCACAACCTCCAGAGAGAGACCATTCCAATGACCAACAGCTCTTACTGTCAGAAAGTTATTCCTGATGTTTAGTCAGAATCTGCTTTCTTGTAACTTGGAGCCATTGGTTCAGGCCTAACCCTCCAGAGCAGGAGAAAACAAGCTTGCTCCACCTTCCATAGGACAGCCCTTCAGATATTTGAGGATGGCTATCATATCTCCTATCGCTGTCCTCTTTTCCAGGCTAAACATACCTCCTTCAACCAACAAAACATTTGGCAGGAGCCATGTTGGTGCCTCATTTAACTAGCATCCATCACGTGAGGCAACATAATAAGAGCTTGCTGGGTCAAGGGCATATCTAGTCCAGCATCCTATAGCTCACAGTAGATGCCTCTTCAGGGAAGCGCCAAAAGCAGGACCTGAGAACAATAGCTCTCTTCTCCTCACTTGTAATTCTCCTGAACTGGTATTCCTGAGCGTTCTGCCTCTGACAGCAGAGGTAGAACTTAGCCACTACACCAATTGCCTTTTCCTTCATGAATTTTAAAGCTAACCAGCAAATGCCATTCATTACTTTGTACACTGAATGAAGAAGCATGATGATTTAGTGGGCCTAAGTGCAGGGTGCGAAACAGGATGTATATTCAACTTTGGAGTAATCTGTGTTATTTCTGAGAATTTATTCCTGGCATGAAGGAAAGGGAACTATGCAATAAGCAAAACCATGCCCAAAAAAGAAAGTGGGGCATTAAAAGAGGCAGGGCATCAAGGAAGCAACAAGGAGAGCACGGGAGGCAGGAAGCATCACCCATGAGAAGCCCTGGCTGCAAACAGGAGCGCAAAGCTAAAAGGACTAACAGAAAAAATATATATGCATAAAATATGATGCAAGATGTTCAAGCAAATAATAATAAAAAATTCAAGTCCTGAACATGTAGGAGTTTGCTGTAGGAAAAGCAAGCTGCGAGGCTCAGTGAGATACTGCAGCCAAGCTAATTTATCGGCATAGCAAAATGACATTTCCTAAAACAAGCTAAATGAATTACTCGCCTTGACGCTCCCAAAGGGACCACAGGGGGAAAAGAAGAAGAAAAAAGGGAACTGACAGAAAATGACAGATCACCGCCTTCCCAGCATGGTACAAGAGAGCGGTTCTGACAGAGATTCAGGCATGCGGGCCAGCAAAAACCCTGTCTTGTGGTCAATGCAAATGGCAATCAAGCAGGCATCAGAGGGGAGCATTTCCACTCGGGATGATGCCATGAGAATCAAGGTTCGTGGCTGTCAGCTTTACAAGCAAAAGCTGGACCAAACACGCAAGGCAGCCATTTGTTTCCAGCCACACTTCAAAGAGCTGGTGATTTAGAGCAAGGACGTTAACCTCTTCTCTTTCTCTCTCTCTTTGTCCAGGGGTTGCATTCAGCCTTGGTCAACCCTGCAGCCATGCAAGCCATGGGTGTGATTACCTCTTCAAGGGGGGCAGGAATCACAAACTGATGTGAAAAGCAAATTCAAAATTGGAAAAAATGAGAAAGTGAGAAAATCTGAAACTGACCAATTTGTCCATCCTTACCAACAGCTGGTTTGAGTAACGCCCATCAACCACTGTGAAGGCAAGACACAAGAATAGCATATATGGGTGCTAAATATTTCTTAATACTGTCTCTGCTCAGCAGACTCTTCTTTGCCACTGTAGTGCTTTCTCAATAAGGTCTTGCAAAAAGCCAAGTGCAGCCTGCTGGAAAGGAACAGCATTAAGACACCACTGACGGCCCTGGAAGCAATGCTTCGCTGAAGCAGCTAAGACTGCAAAAAACACTCGCCAAATATAGCTCCTTGGACTAGAGAGCCCAAATCCCAGGTGACAGAAGAAAACAGCTCTGCATGCGCTCCAAAACCGAATGTGAGATTCCTTAAGCAGGGCCAAGCCACGATCAGCACCAGGCAGTATCTGGTGATAGATGAGCAGTTCCCTATTTCGCATTAAGCAGGTAGCCCTGTGCTGTACTTTTTTTTGACCTAGCCAAAAACAAAAGCACTGTGGGTCTCATTGCTGTTTTAGTTATCACTATGCTTTTTCTCCTCTCCCCTTTCCCCCAACGCCTGTCAAGGAAATACACTGGTGATTTCAGTTGCAATATGGTCCAATGGTCTGGCTATGCATAATATCCACTCACTGCTCCAATGGTGACTGTGTGCAGCCCAGTGTCCTCTCTACCACCATCTTCTGTGACACAGCATGTGCCAGCTCTGGCAGCCATTGGGAAGTGTATTTACCTAGCTGGCAGCCTTGGAAATTCAAATTTCCCACCCACGATATTGGACCAGTCATGGGTCAGCACAGGGACATGGCTGCTGAAGGCAGAGAGACTATTGGGAAGCGAGGCCAGCAGTAAACTAGCAGAATTTCCCACTCATCATGGTCAGATGCTTGGTAGCGGGGGATGGGATGCCTATAATTACAGCAGCTCCCTCTACCCAACTCTCAAGCTTCCTCTGATACTCCACAGATGAGAATGCAGAGACATATCTAGGCTCTCTTGCATCCTTGCCAAGGAGCAGTATCGGGACCACCACCCCTTCTCTTGTGCTCCTCCACCAGGGTGCCCAGAGGAACCTGTGTGTATTGCTTGGCCACCCAGAATAGTGAGGGAGCAGCCTGGGGGGGGGGATGTGAGTAGGAGGGTTGTACCATCCCAACTCCCTCCTGAACCAAGATCAGAAATTATTTACACCCATATTGGAATGCTGACTAAATTGTATTACTGCTCAAATTGCAGACCCTGATCAAACAGGGTTCATACCCAAAAGCAATGTTATTTTTCTAGAAGAAGAGGTGCTGGAACTCACCGTAAACGCCTCCCTCATTCTCTTATAATGGCAATGGCGCCGACCTGAGAGGTGCCGGAACTGAGTTCCAGTGAGTTCAGGCTGACAAAAAGCCCTGCCCAAAATAAATATTTCAGACCCGGTCCTAATATTAATTGTGGTTTATTTGGACACACATTCTAAATCTCCTTTGGCTGTTTTGCCTCTAGATGCTTATAAAGCATTTGACTGTTTGGAATGACCCTTTTTATTAAAAGTTGTGGAGATACAGTCATACCTTGGGATGAATACGCTTCAGGTTGAGCATTTTGGGTTGCGCTGCGCAGCGACCCAAAAGTAACGGAACATGTTACTTCCATGTTTCGCCGCTCGCACATGCGCAGATGCCCAAAATGACATCATGTGCATGCACGGAAGCAGCGAAACGTGACCTGCGCATGCACAGACATGTCTTTCATTCCTTTCAGGATACGAACGGGGCTCCGGAATGGATTCCGTTCATATCCAGAGATACCACTGTACTCAAACTAGGTTCTAGATTTACTTAAGGACATTGCTCAACTCTACAGCAAAAACACTGCTATTGTTTGCACAAACTCTACTGAATCAATACCTATGGAAATTCAGTGTGGTAGTAAACTAAGCCTGGGAGTCACTTTGGACTCACAGTTGTGCATGGAGGTACAGGTAAATTCTGTATCCAGGGCAGCTGTCTACCAGCTCCATCTGGTACACAGGCTGAGACCCTACCTGCCCGCAGACTGTCTCGCCAGAGTGGTGCATGCTCTAGTTATCTCCCGCTTGGACTACTGCAATGCGCTCTACGTGGGGCTACCTTTGAATGTGACCCGGAAACTACAACTAATCCAGAATGCGGCAACTAGACTGGTGACTGGGGGCAGCCACCGAGACCATATAACATTGGTCCTGAAAGACCTACATTGGCTCCCAGTACCTTTCCGAGCACAATTCAAAGTGTTGGTGCTAACCTTTAAAGCCCTAAACGGCCTCGGCCCAGTATATCTGAAGGAGCATCTCCACCCCCATCGTTCTGCCCAGACACTGAGGTCCAGTGCCGAGGGCCTTCTGGTGGTTCCCTCACTGCGAGAAGCAAAGCTACAGGGAACCAGGCAGAGGGCCTTTTTGGTAGTGGTGCCCGCCCTGTGGAGCACCCTCCCATCAGATGTCAAAGAGATAAACAACTACAGTACCTGACATTTAGAAGACATCTGAAGGCAGCCCTGTTCAGGTATGTTTTTAATGTGTGACATTTTAATGTATTTTTAATCTTTGTTGGAAGCCGCCCAGAGTGGCAGGGGAAGCCCAACCAGATGGGCGGAGTAAAAATAATAAATTATTATTATTATTAAACAAGGTTTTCCACTTTCTCCTCTACTCTTTGCCCTCTCCCTCATAATAATAATCTAATACACGTGTTCCGGAGGGGGCGACGACAACAGAGCGAACATCTGTTAAATCTTTATGCAGTTGTCATTATAATGATGATAACCAAACCAAAAACAGCCATCCTGCAAGGACAGAAAGAGCTCAAGTGCTTTGAACAAGTGGCAAACCTAGGGATTAATTTTGACAAATCCCAGCTGATGTTTCTCAATATTGGTCCTTCAGACCAGTAAAATGGCATGAATTCTAATCTGCTACAAATCTTTTCCCTGCCTGAGAGTCTGGATTGCTATTTTTTTATTTTTTTAAAAAAAATCTAAATTATTTAAACTAAACTACATTCCTTTAATCAATCAAATTGAAAAAATGGCTCCTAGAATGAAAAAAGTTACCACACCTGGTAGAATCTCAGCAATTCAAGTAGTCTCAGGTCTTCTCTTTTTATCTCATGTCCTTCCTCTCTCAACACCCCCCCCATCTACTCTTAAAAAATGGCAGGCACTAATCAGTCATTATGTATTTGTTAACAAAAGAAAAGAAAAAGCTTTTAAACTGCTGTACAGAAAATGCCCTATGCCTTCCAATTTGTTTTTCTGTTAATGTGTTTACAAAATATTTGTTTTGAAACTGTTAATCAAAAGATTTTTTTAAAAAAGAAAAGCAACACCTGTGGGGCTAAGGGCTAACTACAGGAGCAGCCCAATTCCTCTGGCTAGAGAAGGGGTTAGTACCTGCACATCTACCGCATATCTGTGTCATGACCCCTACCTGCCTTGCCCCTCCTCTGACACCATCCCTCCCCTTAACCTGGATTGTTGCTACACACAAAAAAAAAACTAAAAAAAAAACCTGAGCCCATTCCAGGTACATTTCTGCACCAAAGAACCCAGATTTTTAAAACCTGGTTCAGATTTTTTAAAAAGATGGGTTATAAACTAACAATATTAGTTCCAGCAAGCCTTTAACTGGGACCTGTGGCAGCCCAGCTATTGAGTCCTCCACCAAAAAACTGTCTAGCCCAATAGGGTGATTTATCAGCACAAAAAGGGAGGGTCACTCTCCTGCCTGCAGTGATAAAGCCAACATTCTCAGGCATTCCCCAAGCAGGTAGGGAAGAGGGAGGGGGGGAAATATGTCTATATATGGCACTGTGGTAGGTCCATCTTTACATATCAGCACTTTCTCTAGAGCAGCACAAGCTGCAGAAAGGCAGTGACATCTAGTGGCAGCCCCCAGTATTTATGGGAAAAGCTCACCATGGTTGTTCTGTTAACACATTTCTTTTAGGCAAGATGCAGTGTAAAGGCAAGGCAGTTTGACTGCTTCAGCATTTAAATAACTGGCACAAAATTAAGGCTTGGATCAGCATCATGCAGAGGGCCTTTTCGCACACAGTCAGATCAAAGAGAAGCACACCTGAGCATTCTGTGAGACAGGCAGGCAGACACAGACATACACACAGAGAGAGAGAGGGGGGGGGGAATGAGGAAATTCTTGATTTTGGATTATAGCACAGGGCCTCCAAATGTTATGATATTCCATGTCCCTTCTACGTCCATTTCACACATTGCATAGCACATCCAGAGGATATGCTTCACAGGGTTCTGCAGCCATTTCTGCTGTCCTAACAAGCATAACTGTAGGATATGTGTATTTGCAAATACAACCTTTTTAGGGTGCCACACTGTACCTGTAAACAACATGGCTTCCCCAAATGAATACTGTGAGCTGTAATTTAACCCCTCAAAAAGCTGCAGTTCAGTTCCCAGGATTATTTGGGGAAAGCTGTGTGCTTTAAATGTGCATAGAATTACAATTGTGTGTGTGACAGAGAGAGAGAGAATGCAAGGCCACACATGCTAGCTCTCTTTCCAGGTCCTCCTCCAAGCCATGCGGTCTGAGCTGCAGCAACCAGCTCAAAACCTTCACACACTGAGCTTCTCTGGTAGGTGAACAAAGGCTTGATTACCTAGTGTCCTTCACAATGTGAGATAAGCCTGGCAGAACAGCTTTCTCTATGACATCAACTCCTTCATGCATTAATTAGGCTTAAGCATATTGGCTACATGAACCTGGTTGTCCCACAAAAGTACAGTAAAGATGTGACATAAGATTAAAGCTGTGCCTCTAAATTTAACTGAGTAAAAAAGTGAGTGTGTCTGCTGTCAGAAGCCTAGAAAATGCTGCTTCTCACACACAAAAACATACTACTACTCACAACATTCCCCACACACATCCTCATTAATTTCACCTACCCAGCCCTCTCAAGGTTTCTCAAAGAATGTCACATTGGTTAAGGGGAGAAAAACAGTCCCCAGATTAGCTCCGACAAGAGAGTTATACAATTAAGGCTTCAAATTGCAGAGAGCTGTTAAAAAATATTGTCTTTGATTTATTGCACCCCTGATTCTCTGCCAGCCCTGCAAATGACCCGATTAATCAAGAATATGCTTATTCAGTCTGACAATATCTTCCACAGCCTCTCTTTGGAGGGAAGTTATTAAATCTCCCTTTGTAACAGTCATGTATTTCGCAGTTATTCATGAGCTCTTAAGCATGGCTTTTATACCTATGTACTTGTAAGCTGCTTTGAACCTATCGGAGAAACAGCCCAAACATGTTCTAAATCAGTAGTTCCCAAACTTCTGCAGCCCACCGCCACCTTAGTTCCATAAATCCATCCCTACCCTATAAAAAGAATTCAGAATAGCAGCTTGCACAACCCACTAAGAAAGATAATAACACAATAAAATTCAAAATAGCAACAATTAATTGCATTTATTAAAAATCCAGTTAAATAAAATCGTGATATGGAATTATGAAAAACATTGATGATGATGAGAGGCAGGACTATGATGTTGAAAGTGCTTCAGAATTCAGACCGTGGGAAGCCAAAACAAAAAATTATTACAATTTGGAAGACATTGGACTTTTTTATTTTTATTGGATTTGATTTGATATGTTAATTGGATGTTCTTATTAGAAAATTAATAAATGCTTAAAAAAAAATCCAGTTAAAACTACAGTCATACCTTGGTTGTCAAATGGAATCCATTCCAGAAGTCTGTTTGACTTCCAAAAATGTTCAACAACCAAGGCACGGCTTCCAATTGACTGCAGGAGCCTTCTGCATTCAATCAGAAGCTAGGTCGGATGTTTGGGTTCCAAAGAACGCTTGCAAACCGGAACACTCACTTCTGGGTTTGCAGCATTCAGGAGCCAAAACGTTTGAGTCGCAAGGCATTTGAGATCCAAGGTACAACTGTATTATGTTTAATTGATTCAACAAAATTGATGAACTTGATCCACTGATGCCAGCTTTTCAAAGCCTGATAGTCATTTACCCCACCTGTGCCCACCCCCTGCTGCCCCTTCGCCTTTTAGTGCCCCCTAGGGAATCCCCCTCAGGTGGCAGTAACACCCACTTTGGGAACCACTGTTCTAAATAAACAGTTCTGTTATCTCATGATTTGGTGAAAGGCAATTGAATATGCTGGCTCTATAGAGCAGAGCTTTCCAAGCTGTGTATCTGCTGCAGTGTGTAGGTGTGTTGTGCAAATGCTCCCTGCTCTTCTCCCGGAGCTGGAAAGGGGTTAGTTTAACCTCCAGTTTGCTAGTAAAGCTGAATCACTGTGTCGCGAAATGATGCATGTCTAAAAAGTGTGTCATGTCACCAAAAATTTGGAAAGCTTTGCTCTAGAGAATGTGTCTCTCTCTGGCTATACATTTCACAGCATGCATTTAAAGCACTGTGATACCATTTTAAGCAGTCTTGGCTTCCCCCAAATAATTTGGGGGGCTGTAATTTGACAAGTGTGCTTAGGGTCGTCAAAAGACCCTTATTGCCGGAGCTACAGTTCTCATACTGGCTTAACAATCTATCCACCTTCATAGGAAACTCAGGAAATTGTAGTTCTCAGCACCCTTCTTGGCACCCTTAACAAGCCACAACTCCCAGAATTCTTTGAGGGAAAACATGACAGTTTAAAGTGGTATCATATAGGTAGTGTGCATGTGCTCTCCATACGCTCTTGTTTATTGATGGTTCCCATCCACTTTTATTTTAATTCCTTTCTAGGAAAATATGTTTTTCAGAGCAGCTTAGAGAAACACACAGCAGAGAACGCCAAGTCCACTACCTCCCACCCGAAGATTAAACATGTTTTTTATGTCTTGGAATTATCTTTGGTCAAAATAACACATCGGGGCGGGGGGGGGGGCGTGGAACGACCCATCCAGATAGATCAGCTATGTGTGCGCTTAGCAGTGATTCCTGTGAAGAGAACCACTTTCAAATTCTCCTAAAATATTATTGTTATGTCTCCAACCCTCGTAAACATCTGCAGTGGGAAACTAAATTTGCAATTTATCAAGCAATCCAGTTCTATTAATATGGGTCGGAAGAGAAACAGAAGCCTTGTTTTCACATCATTGTGCAATCTCAGGCCTGGGAGTACACAGTTCTCCAAGCCTATCCACCTCACCCTTGGGGTCTCTCCTCAATAGCACCCCCTTTGCTGTCCCTCCCCCCAAGTATTTTTGATGCTGGAATGTGTCCTTGGCCACACCTTTTTTTGCCTGCCTGGACAGAGAGCAGTGTGTGTGTAGAGACAGACTTGCCTATTGTTCAAAGGTAAAAATCTACATTTGTTTTTCCTCCTCATCCCTTCTGCTGCAGGAAATAATACATGGTTCAGCATAGCCTTACATCCAAAACCAGGCTCATTGTTTCTTTCCAAAATAAGTTCTTAACCCAAGGTACCACTGTGTATAGGGAAGGTTTCTTAAATGCTTAATGTTTTAGTATGTTTTTATATACAGTGGTACCTCGGGTTAAGTACTTAATTTGTTCCGGAGGTCCATTCTTAACCTGAAACTGTTCTTAACCTGAAGCACCACTTTAACTAATAGGGCCTCCTGCTGCTACCGCACAGCCAGAACACAATTTCTGTTCTCATCCTGAAGCAAAGTTCGTAACCTGAAGCACTATTTCTGGGTTAGCGGAGTCTGTAACCTGAAGTGTATGTAACCTGAAGCGTATGTAACCCGAGGTACCACTGTATGTTGGAAGCTGCCCAGAGTAGCTGGGGCAACCTAGTCAGGTGTCTGAGGTATAAATAGCAAAATTATCATTATGGGATGGGGCGTCCCTATTTTCATCGGAGAAATGTTGGATGGTATGTACAAGTCACACATGTTTTGACTGCATCACAGCAACTCCCTTACATGTCTCGCATGGCAATTATGAAGAGGAGTTATACAGCCTACTAGCCTTGCAAAATTGCCCATTCATCAGGGCTAGCAGGAATGGTCTTTGTGCCAAATTTTTAAAACAGTTCACTGTGACCATTATGTTGTTATTTACTTGCTGTTATAATTATCATTTAATTCCCATGTGGCAATCAAAGCAATTTTCAACACATATAAAACAGTTAACATAAAACTGCATATACAAGAACACTGATACATATTTTTAAAAATTATGAATATAAAAACAGTTTAAAACAATAGCACACATAAACATGATAGTTTTAAAGCCAAGACAAACAAGGCCTAGTATTGTATGTGCATACACACACAAGACAGAATGGCTTCTGGCCATTGAGAAACCAAATTGTTAGCCAACCTTGTTACTCACAAGGAAACAACCAACTACTCTCCCTTCCTGCTCCTTAGCACCACCCACAATTCATTTGAAGCTCAATTGGCTTTCATTGGAGATTGAACATCTTTCCGCTTCTTTCTGTTTGAAGCAACATAACCGCCAAAGCAGCCTGACAAATCACTTGGCGAGCCCAGGAGGCAGCTGTGGTCAAGGATTTATAGTGTCTACAAGCTGTTAAATGACATTCTGCTGCATTCAAAGAAGCTTTTATTTTATTTAAAAAAAAAAGTGGAATAACAAGAGAAGCTTTAATGCACTTATAAATTGCAGAAGTCACATCCAAAATGCTTCAAGGCAGCTTGCTTTCCAATAAATACAGATCAGGGCAACAAGCTTCCTATATGAGCAAAGGCCCTGCAAAGTAGCAGTTATGCCACCACCTAAATAATAGCTAAGTGCGCGTTGAGCAATCAAGCAGATTTCTGCTCACCTGCCTATGTCCACATACACAGACCTTCCAAGTGTCCCTGTTTTCCAGGGACGTCCCTGATTTAGAGAAGCCGTCCCAGTTTTTTATTTGATCCCAGAATGTCCCGCTTTTCGAAAAAAGGTAAAGGTAAAGGGACCCCTGACCATTAGGTCCAGTCGTGACTGACTCTGGGGTTGCGGCGCTCAACTCACTTTATTGGCCGAGGGAGCCGGCGTACAGCTTCCGGGTCATGTGGCCAGCATGACTAAGGCACTTCTGGCGAACCAGAGCAGCACACAGAAACGCTGTTTACCTTCCCACTGGAGCGGTACCTATTTATCTACTTGCACCTTGACGTGCTTTTGAACTGCTAGGTTGGCAGGAGCAGGGACTGAGCAACGGGAGCTCACCCCGTCACAGGGATTCAAACTGCCGACCTTCTGATCAACAAGTCCTAGGCTCTGTCGTTTAACCCACAGCACCACCCACGTCCCACCACTCACGTCCCTTTTCCTTAGGATGTTCCTATTTTCATTGGAGAAATGTTGAAGGGTATGAATGTTGGAGGGTATGTTGGAGGGTATTAAGTTATCCAACCGCTGAGCTGTCCAAAGTTTTTTTAGGTTTAATGTTTTATTCTGTTTTTATATATGTTGGAAGCTGCCCGGTGTGGCTGGGCCAACCCAGTAAGATGTGTGGGGTATAAATAGCAAAATTATCATTATGGAATGGGATGTCCCTATTTTCATTGGAGAAATGTTGGAGAGTAGATACATTCATTTCAGCCCTTTTTGATTCTAGGTTTATAAACCAAGCAGCCCTTGGGTTTTCTCAAGGTATGTTGGTTGCTAGGCAACCAGCAAATTGACTTAGGGTAAGGGTAAGGATTTGTATGATGGCTGCTGCTGTCACACAGTCTCTAAAAACTCATTAAGCAAGAAATATTCCTCAGCGCCAATAGTTGGTGCCAATGGTTGGTGAACTACAACTCCCGTTATCCCTGACTGTAGGCTATTTTGGCTGAGGTTGATGGGTATTGTAGTCCAGCGACTGTTGGGCCACAGTTTTTCAACCACTGTCCTGCACAGCTCTTATGAAGAAATTAGGAGACTTTCTGCTAGGACAGCTTGCAGTTTGGGTGAGTTAGGATGGAATGATAATTAATTTACGATTTCTGGAATTCAAAGACATCATTCATGCAGGAGCAGATTTGTCTTGGCAGGAACTATTTACACAGGGCAGTTGCTCTGGTTCACCAGAAGCGGCTTAGTCATGCTGGCCAAATGACCCAGAAGCTGTATGTCAGCTCCCTCGGCCAATAAAGCAAGATGAGCGCCATAACCCCAGAGTCGTCTGCGACTGGACCTAACAGTCAGGGGTCTGTTTCCCTTTACCTCACCGTAGCCCAGATTCAGCCATCGGAAACAGCGTCCATGCAGAATCGCTTAAAATGTCCTGGAAAATCTGGACATATGGCAACTCATGTCGGAAGTGTAGATTTTGGAGAATTTCCTTAAAAATAGCTTGAAAACCTATTCTTTTTTGAGATCTTGCCAACAACTTTGCCAAAAGAAAAGCTTTCCTTTTTTGAAATATGGCAACCCTAATTTACAAAATGATTAGAGATGAAAGGGAGAGACAGCAACATGGTTCTCCATGCTGAGAGAACTGCGGGGGGGGGGGGGAGAGAGTAATCTTGTCTCAACTTTTTGAGGAAGGAGTTAACCTAGGGGGGGGGATGTCTAAAGTAACACATGCATTAATTAGAAGGAAATGTATTTGCTTTTCTTCGACACTTTTTTCCCAGATGAAAGGCTGCAGGCATTTGAAATGCCATTAAATACCTTCCCTTCTGTCTCAGCTCTCCAGTGGGACCTCTTTAGACCACAAAGAAGTTAAAGAGGAGAAAGTGGACACACATTATTGTAAAAGATAAAGTGTGACATGCAAACTCTCTAACCTGTTGGGGATGTTTTAAAAGGGCTAGATTGCCAGTAAGGTGGTACCTTGGTTTTCAAACGCCTTGGTACTCCAGCAACTTGGAACTTAAACACTGCAAACCTGGAAGTAAGTGTTCCAGTTTGTGAATGTTTTTTAGAAGCCAAACGTGCTCCATTTTGAGTGTTACGCTGAGGTCTGTTTGTTTTTGGTATTTATTTTGCAGTTTTGTTTTTGTGGCTCTTTTTTGTTTTGTTTTTGTGACTGTGTGGAACCCAGTTCAGCTACTGATTGATTGATTGTGACTGTAGCACATTGTTTATTGCTTTCATTTTATGGATCAATGGTCTTGTTAGATAGTAAAATTCATGTTAAATGGCTGTTTTAGGGGTTGTTTTTAAAAGTCTGGAATGAATTAATCCATTTTGCATTACTTTCTATGGGAAAGCGCACCTTGGTTTTGGAACACTTTGGTTTTGGAACAGACTTCCGGAATGGATTAAGTTTGAGAGCCAAGGTACCACTGTACTCAAAGCCATAAATAGTAAAATAGTATGAATAGTAAAATTATCATTATGGAATGGGACATCCCTATGTTCTTTGGAGGATGCCACATAAATTGAACTAGTTACATTAATATTTAGTCCAGATTATTTTTCTATTTCTAGAAAAATAGGTTGTTACAGTAAGTGTCACACTTTTTAACAACAACAAAAAGAAGTGTCAGTACTGCGTACCCTTGAGTACCCCCCGGGGGGAAAGCACTGCTCCTAGCTAAAAAACATTATCGCAGTTTTAACCCCATTTACATGGAAACAAGCCCTACATAGGTCAACAGGACTTTTAAATAGATATGGTTAAGATTGCATTGCAGATCAGAATACATGCAGAATTATAGAGAAGACAGACACCAAGTAACCCACCAACCCCCAAAAAATCTAATTAATCTCCAAAGAGATGTTTCTGGACACACTTTTAGGCTCTCATTAAAAAGAAGATTTTGCACCTCTTCTTCCCATTTCAGAGTAATTGCAACATTTGTCCGCTCAGATGCTTGTCAGCTTGGACCTTCCACACAAGTCAACGAGAGCATGGGAGGGGTTTAACATACAAATCAAAACATTCCTTTGCTGAAAACTATGATCTACAATATTCTTCTTTTGGAAGATCATTCTGAGGAGCCAACTAATTTATAACAGCTTGTAAACAGCAAGCCTAGTGTAACACACAATATATATATATCTGAAGGACCTATTATGAGGAGCCCTTTTCCTAGCACCCACCACAGACACGTTTGACAAGGGCCTTCTCGGTGGCTGCTCCCAGAATGTGAAACTCCCATCCCATCCACAGGAGTGTCTGCTTTCTATTCCCCTTCTGCTTTTGTTTCACCAGCAGGTACTTTTTGTATCCCAAGAGACCTTTGGCCACTCTGTTGCAGCAGGGTCTTGTGAAGGTGGGTGTTGTACTTCTCTGTGTGTGCATGCACACACTTTTAAGTGGCTTTAAGTGTTTTCAGTGCTTTTTTTTTCATAGGGTTGCTTATATAATACTTTTTCATATCTATATTTATTGCACCTTGTTGTATCTGCTTTAGTTTATACTGCCTTGGGTGCTGCACAGAGAGAAAAGTGAGGTATACATACATTTCACTTTTCTTTCAAGGTCGTGTTCTACTGTTCCAGATGAAATATTCCAGATCCTACTGGATTGTGCTTTTTAAAGAAAGGCAGATCACAAACCAAGATGCTTTCAGATTTTTCCCACTTCAACACTGCAGACTTCAAGAATGGCTAATGCTCAATAATACTACACAATCAACAGCTTATGGGAGTTGGTAGCAATGTCGTATTTCAACTTGGAATTTCCCCCTCTACTGCCGACAAGAGCTGTGAGTAGCTTGTGTAACCAAAACAGCAGGACCTATGCACAATATGGCTGTATCAGCATGCTCGAAGTAACCCCAAAGTTTTCAGAAGTACCGAAACCATATGGGAGACCCCCAAAACAGCCCAATGAGAACTAAGCATGCTCAGTGACCATGGAATGCTGACTGTAGTGGGACAAAATGAAAACTTGTGGCAAGCAGGGGGATAGGGAATGAAGAATGGAATAGATAGGATGAAATCTTCCACTTGTTGGAATGCATTCTTCAGCCTAAAGCAGCTAAGTTCAAGCTTGCATAATTTGTTATGTGCCCACAAACAGGGTTACTAGTTCGCAAAGACCCCACAGCCTTGGTCCAGCAGAGCCAAACAAGGAAGATTAGTCTAGACCCCCCCCCCCCCGCTCCCAGAATATCCAACAGTTTCCTAGCCTATGTTCACTACCATTTGTTTTTTCTGTTAATTATGGTCCCTTAATTGTGCATTTGACCTTCATTTTGTAATATTCTATTCGATGCTTTAAGTTAAGTTGTAAACCACTTTGAGATTCCCCCCCCCCTTTAAAAATATAAAGCAGAGTGATAGTCATGTGAGAAAATAAAATAAATGAGACCTGGCACACACACCCCATTGCCTAAAGCTGCTTTTCACTACAATAATTAAACAAATGGGAATGGGAATTCAATTCAGTTTGCATTTAAAGGTAACACTACATAAGTCACACTTTACCAAGTAATAAACAGCCTGAAACTACAAATGATAATTTATGCTGGAAATGCAAAGAAAAAGAAGGTACTTTCTATCATATGTGGTGGACGTGTCCTAAGGTGAAAGACTTATGGGGAAAGATATATAATGAGTTAAAAACATGTTGAAAAATACATTTATTAAAAACCAGAAGCCTTTCTACTGGGAATAATAGGATTGGAATTGCCCAAAAAAGATGTTAGACTGTTTTTGTATGCCACTACAGCGACAAGACTTTTATTAGCTAAAAATTGGAAATTGCAAGAGATACCAACAATAGAAGAATGGCAGATGAAGATGTTGGAGTTTTTGGAGCTGGCCAACGTGACTGGAAGAATCCGCAACCAGAAAGAAGAGGAGACACCAGAGGACAGGAAGAATCTTAAAGAATATTTGGCTAAATATTGTAACATAATATAAAGAGAAATTTATTGGAAGTAATAATTAGGCTTAGGGGTAGAATAAGAATATGTTGTTAATAAATATTAAGGATGAGAATATTAATAAAGGAGAAGAAGTTAGAAAATGAAAGAAGTTAATATTGTTAGAAAAATGAATTTGGAGAACTGTGATAAACAGGTGATATAATGTAATTCAGTTAGAGGGGATTTGAGGAAGTCAGTTATCAATGCAATGAAATTAGGATTTGGAAGTAAAAATTCTTTTTTATGTATTTTTCTTTGTTTTTGTGTATTGTAATGTTTTTCCTTTTCTTGTTTCTTTTTTATGTGATAAATGTGAAAAGCAATAAAAAAATTGGGGAGGGAGACAAAGGAGGGAAAAAAAATAATAAACAGCCTGAAACACAGATAGGGAGAAGGCTAAAATGCTCCGTGATTTGTTTTAGCTTGTTTTATTTTGATTAGGTGCAAAAAAGCTCATGTGTTTTAATGATGCAGTTTTAATTATTTCACCGTGACCATTCTTGTGAGGGCAGCTAGTGTGGTTGCAGCTGGTGTGGTGCCATGTTGACCCAAAAGGAATGCTTCTGGCTGAATTGAAGGACAATGATTATCTGAGAGTTACTTCCACAAAATTTCTCAGATAACACATTAAAGCTATGTACAGGCGGGAGGTCCGTGCTTCTCTTTCCAAAACACAAGATAGCCCTCAAAATTAATACTTCCCTGAGTTTTGCAATGCAGTTCTCCAGCCAAGTCCAAGTCCATATATGGGGGGGTAGAGTGTGCATAAATATGCATAGATTAGTAAAAGGAACATACAAAAGTACACTATATTATGGGAAACTGCTTTTCAAAAATGAGTATGTTAGGAGAAATAAGCACTAAAGTGCCAGGGCATTTACATGCAACATAAAGTTCGTCCCTTTGCTGCGTCCTGGACAATCCCATCCCCATGCTGTGAAAAGCTTTACTTTGAAGTATCTGCACAACAAGCTACTAGAAAAGGCACAAGAGAACGGTTGCGTTCACCCACACTTTTAAAACACATGAGTTTCTACACACAGAGAGAATCCTGGGAACTGTAGTTTGTGGAGGATGATAGTCACTGCAGCTCTGCAATGGTCAACTAACAACAACAGGAGGGCCAGAGCGTCCCAACTTCTGTATTACCAGCCTGGCCATGTCATTTATTTAAGTTAAGGAAAAGGACCATAGCTTTGTGCTAGAGAACATGGTTTTCATACAGTAGGTCTGACGTTCAACATCTCCACATAAGATGGGGACATCCAGTCTGAAACTCTGGAGAGCCATTGCCAGTGAGCATAGACACCAGTGAGCTAAACAGACCAATGTTTTGATTTTGTATCCTATGTTCCCAAATCATGCTCCAGTATCCATGTTTTCCACAAGAGGGAGTGTGGGTTCACTTTCCTGGCAGTTTCTGTTCTCATAAACATCATGACAATTTCATAACAACATTGACAATCGCTCCTACTCAAAACACACAAAAACACCACTTCTACAGCCATATAAACAACTAGACCATGGGTAGGCAAACTAAGGGCCATGGGCCGGATCAGGCCCAATTGCCTTCTGGATCCAGCCTGCGAATGGTCTGGGAATTGCTGCATGAATCACCAGCGCGCACATTCTTTCCCTCTCCCTCCCATGGTGGCGGCGGCAGCAGCACCTCCTCCCTCCCTCCTCCTGGCTTCTCCCTGCCCTGCCTAGAGGAGGAAGGGGGCTGGGCTTTGTTGGTGCCAGCAGCAGCAGCGCTCGAGTGACCACCATTTTAAGCAGCCCCTCTCTGGTGCCCTTTCATGCTCTGCGCCGCCACCAGCCCCTGATGCTCGCAAGACACAGGTAAGCAGCCACCTGGGCTCGTGGTGCTCTTGCATCATTTACCCCCCAAAAAAATATTGTCCAACCCCCAACAAGGTCTGAGGGACAGTGGACCAGCCCCCTGCTGAAAAAGTTTGCTGACCCCTTAACTAGACTCAACAGCACCCTAAAATCAGGTCACTAGGCCCAATGCTTTGAATTAGAGACATGCTGAAGCTCTCGGCAAGACTGGGCTAGTACTGTACAAATAAACCAGATGTGTCCTCCATATGTTGCTATAAACTACAGCTCCCTTCAGTCCCAGCGAGAATAGCAGTGGCCAGAGAAGATGGGAGTTGTAGTTCAGCAGCAGCATCTGGATGGCCAAATGTTCCCCACGCTTTATAACACATATAAAATATTTTCAAAACACAAACAAGGGAGGGATGAATTGTCTCTCCCCCCTCCCCAACTATTCTGACTAAACACCACTGGAAATCTGAGAGAGAATTGTTTTGAAGAGAAGCATCTGTCGAATAATACTTCTCTGCCCTTGAAGCATTTTTAGTGGACAAATAAGTGAGATAAAAATACTGGCTAACTAGCCAGCATTCCCAGACCTGGTGCCCTCCAAATATTTTAGATTCTAACTCCCAGCACGGTCATCCGGTTGGGGAAGACCTCAGTCCGAGAAGTGAACATCCCACCAGATTTAACCGGACTTAATGCTGGTCCACCGTTTTGCCTTCCAAATGTCAAGCAATTTTCTTAAAAAGATAAGAAAAACATCTACACCTTAAAGTTACACATTCTTTCATTTCTCACGGTCATTTTGTGCTTCTGTGAACTTCCAGAGGTTCATGGAGACATTTCTATCAATATCCTTTTCTCTGACCAGCCAGGTTTCTGCACCACTCAGTCAACCCTAACCCCAAGTATAGCTATGGCAAAGAGCAGAGCCTCCAAGTGTCCCAATTTTCCAGGGACGTCCCTGATTTAGAGAAGCCGTCTTCGGTTTCTGATTTCCAACTTTTCCTTAGGATGTCCCTATTTTCATTGGAGAAATGTTGGGAGGGTATGAAAGAGGTCCCTCCCATGTGTCTGTGGCAGTGTTTATCAACCTTTTTTTCCAGCTGTGGCCCCCTTCCAACCTTGATTCCATCCTGTGGCATCCCTTTCCTACCGAAAGGTAGCTATATCATTTATTTGATTGTAAACAGAATAGCACCCCACACACTAACACTGCTGCAGCCACATACCTTGTCCATGACAAATGAGATGCAGATGGCTTGGTGCATGCAGTGGGAGAAGGAAACAGAAGCGACGTTGCGGCAGAGTGCACATGGCAATGCATCCACTGGGAAGCACGGTCACTTCTCTGTTCCATCTAGGTCTCTGTTTTCTATTTAATTCGCTTCTCTGTTTTTTGTTTTGTTTTTTCTCAGTCTCTTCTCTATTTTCTTCACTTTTCACTTTCCTCTGTGGTCCCCCGGTCCCATGCCATGGTCCCCCATTTATGCGATTTTCACCTGTGGCCCTCTTGGAATATTGTCCCCATGTTGGAAAGCACTGGTCTATGGGTAGAAAAACCACGTGGCTGACATCTGATTTGCAGGAGGACTTGCTACTTCTTAGCCCAGGTTGTAAAGGTCCCCCATCCCTTCTGCCGCTATGGGACCACAGTTCCCCCAAGTGCCATTTGAACATGTTAAGAGCTGTTTTCTTGAAAGCTGCACCCACACAGCCATAACTAGGCCCCAGGACTGTGTGTGTTTTCCCAGACATACCTGGGATTCATCCGTTGGAAATAGCGTCTGGGCAGAATTTCTGAAAATTGGTAAAAATGTCTGGGGAAATCCAGGTGTATGGTAACCCATGTTGGAAGTGTTTTTTGGTGAATTTCCTTAAAAATAGCTCTATTTCTTTTTTGCCCCCCAGCCCCCCCCCCAAAAAAAGGCTAAACTTTGCCAAAAAGTTTGCTCAACTTTTGTGTCCGGATTTTCACTTTTTGAAATATGGCAGTCCTTGGAGTCCCTTCCAGATCTACTGTTTGATGATTCTATGACTAATCCTGCAGCAACTCACCCTCAATGAAAACACAAATTCCATGGATAATTATTTATGCTGAAAAGGAAAGCATGCTGGGCTATGTATATATGTATTTTGCCCATGTTAGGCAAAAATATTCCTGCATTGTAGGGAGTTGAACTAGATTACCTTTGTGTTCCCTTCCAACTTCCAACAATTTTATGAGCCTTACACTGCAAGCTTCTGCATGTCTACTCAGAGTTAAAGTCCCATTTAACTCAATGCAGCTTACTCCCAGGTAACTGGGTAAAGACTGCATTCCTACACACTGCAATCCTAAGCATTTTTACTCAGAAGTAAATCCCATTGAGGTCAATAGGACTTGTTGTTGTTGTTGTTGTCCGTCTTTCCCCTGACAGGGACTCAATGCAGGTTACAGCTAAAATTTTATTTCATTCCATTTGTCTGTCAAAGGTGATGTACATAATCCCTTCCCTCGCACATTTCTTCCTCAAAACAATCTTGTGAGGTAGGTTAGGCTGAGCAATTGTAATTGGCTCAAGGTGACCATGTGAGCTCTACAGGTCAGCTGGAATTTGAACCTGATATCTGAGTATATTAGTATGTGCATTGGGAAGGCAGGAACAGCAAAGAGCTCACATAATGATTATTTCCAGTATTGAAATAGGAAGGCTAGCAGGGGTCAGCAAACTTTTTCAGCAGGGGGGCGGTCCACTGTCCCTCAGACCTTGTGGGGGGCTGGACTATATTTTTGGGAGGGATGAACAAATTCCAATGCCCCACAAATAACCCAGAGATGCATTTTAAATTAAAAGCACACATTCTACTCATGTAAAAACATGCTGATTCCCGGACCGTCTGTGGGCCGGACTTAGAAGGCGATTGGGCCAGATCCAGGCCCTGGGCCTTAGTTTGCCTACCCATGGCTAAAAGCATGTAACCTATTGAAATTTCCAGAGGGCACTAAACATTATGACTTGATTTTTTGTGTTTCTTTGTGTGGTGAATACTGTCATACCTCGGGTTACAGACGCTTCAGGTTGTGTTTTTCCGGGTTATGGACCGCCAAAACCTGGAAGTACCGGAACGGGTTACTTCCGGGTTTTGGTGGTTGCGCATGCACAGAAGCACTAAATCACGCTTCGTGCATGTGCAGAAGAGCCGAATCGCAACCCACGCATGTGCAGACGCTGCGGGTTGCGAACGTGGTAGTTGGGAAGGAGTTATATAACTTGTTGAGTGCTGTTTTATGCCTCTTGTTACATTGCTGGAATAAAAATAAAATAAAAGTTAATTTGTTCACATTTTCCTTGGCTGGTGTGTAACATCGACTCTTGATTCTTCAGTAAAGTCCACCTTAGAACTGGTCTAAGCTCTGGCTGGATTCCCCTAACATTGTTATTTTTTTATTTCAACAACCAGTACACTTAAACTGATATAATTATGGGGTCTCAACTTACCACAACTGTCCAGAAAGCAGAGTTTGGAGTCGCAGTGGATAGCTCAAAGAAAATGTCAACTCAGTGTGTGGTACCTGTCAAAAAGGCAAATTCCATGTTAGGGATAAATAGGAAAGAGGTTGAAAATAAAAACACAAACAGTATTATAATACTGTTATACACATTTATGGTGCAATCACATTCTGTTGTGATTAAAAAGGTAAAAGGTAAAGGACCCTGACAGTTAAGTCCAGTCGCAGACGACTCTGGGGTTGCGGCGCTCATCTCGCTTTACAGGCCAAGGGAGCCGGTGTTTGTCCACAGACAGTTTTCCGGGTCATGTGGCCAGCATAACTAAGCCACTTCTGGTGCAACGGAACACCGAAACCAGAGCAGCGCATGGAAACACGGTTTATCTTCCTGCCGGAGCAATACCTATTTATCTACTTGCACTTTTTGGCGTGCTTTCGAACTGCTAGGTTGGCAGGAGCTGGGACCGAGCAACAGGAGCTCACCCCGTCGTGGGGATTCGAACCGCCGACCTTCTGATCGGCAAGTCCAAGAGACTCAGTGGTTTCGACCACAGCGCCACCCGCATCTGTTGTGATTACGGTACCTTAAAAAAGGATACTGTAGGGAACGTTTCTGAAAAGAACAACCCAAATAATCAACTTGCTGGAACAACTCACCTATGAGGAAAAGTTACAACATAGTAATAATAAAAAAATTAAAGGAAAGGAAAGGTTGGAACTTCTTAGTTTAGGGGGAAAGGTGGGTGAGTGGGGTATATAAAATAGTGAATGATGTGAAGGGGATAGAGAGATAATTCCATTCTTCTTTCATAATACTGGAATCCCCTGGTCATCCAGTGAAGCAGAATGGTAGAAGCATAATAGACAAAAAGAAGGAGATCTGCTTTATAAGTTGTCCTACAATGCTTCCTCCCATGTTATTGCATTACAGTGGTACCTCGGGTTAAGTACTTAATTCGTTCCGGAGATCCGTTCTTAACCTGAAACTGTTCTCAACCTGAAGCACCACTTTAGCTAATGGGACCTCCCGCTGCCGCCGCACCGCCAGAGCACGATTTCTGTTCTCATCCTGAAGCAAAGTTCTTAACCCGAGGTACTATTTCTGGGTTAGCAGAGTCTGTAAACTGAAGCGTATGTAACCTGAAGTGTCTGTAACCCGAGGTACCACTGTATTACCATTTGGAGAGGCCCCCTTGCATTATAGCGCAACAAAAGTGGGGAGGGGGGGAATAAATGGGAACATTTGTGATATAAAAATTTGCAAAGATCTCAGCAGGAAGTTGCAGGACACACGCTGATTGGAAATGAAGAGGCAAAAGCCAAAACTTATGCAGGGGTAAATGCTATTGAAAGTGGGATAGTGTATAACCACTCCAATACCACAGAGTGCACAAATCATCATGAATGAGTAATAAAAAGGATTTCTGAAAAGACTCTTAACTGCAGCTCTACTGCCTCTAAGGAACTGGCACTAGAATCTCACTTCAGAGTGAACATTTTTAGAATCAGGCTGAAAACTTGAACTCCTTAACCTGAAACTAAGACCTCATTGGCAGTATGACTCCTAATAAATGTGCACTTATTAAATGTGTTTGTTTATATTTCTGGCAACTCTTTTCTAGTCTTCTCTGAACATCTCACATGGGAAACTATTGACCTTTGAAAGCTTCAGGAAACAAGTTAAGGCTTATCTGCCGTTTTTAGTTGTTTATGGATAGTTACTCATTTCATTTCACTTTTAATTTTTATACCGCCTTTCTATATTACTACACACAAAGTGGTTTACAAGCTAAAGAAACAACAAAACAGACAACAGAGATCACACACATAATAACAGTTAGTACCAATACAAAAAAGTTACAATAACTTTACAATGAACAACTTATATCAAATAAAGCAATATTCAATAATCCATTAGAATATAATTGTTGTTGTTTAGTCATTTAGTCGTGTCCGACTCTTCGTGACCCCATGGACCAGAGCACGCCAGGCACTTCTGTCTTCCACTGCCTCCTGCAGTTTGGTCAGACTCATGTTTGTAACTTCGAAGACACTATCCAACCATCTCATAGTAAACAGTAAAATAAAGTATCGGCAAAATATAATTAAACAGTTTACACTTTTCAGTTAAAATAAAGAACTACTATGGAATGACACATCCTGAAGCTGACACTCCAGTACTTTGGCCACTTCATGAGAAGACTCGACTCCCTGGAAAATACCCTGATGTTGGGAAAGATGGAGGGTACAAGGAGAAGGGGACGACAGAGGACGAGATGGTTGGACAGTGTTCTCAAAGCTACCAACATGAGTCTGACCAAAGTGTGGGAGGCAGTGGAAGACAGGAGTGCCTGGCGAGCTCTGGTCCATTGGGTCATGAAGAGTCGGACACAACTAAATGACTAAACAACAGCAACAAACTAAAATCAATAAAAAATAACAGCAAGTCATGATGCATAAAACACCACAAACATGGAATGCTATGTAAAAGGATCAAATTGAGAAATAAAGACTCACAGCTTTGTTTTTTTAAAAAACCAAAAAACTCTGCTATTCTCAAAATCATTGTCTGGGGAAAGCTGCTAGGACTGGAGGGTGGGGCAAGGCAGGTGGAAAATGCCACTGCCTGATTAACTGCAGGAAATCACTTTCTCTAGAATTTTCTTTCTTTAGAAATGTGCTTCAGGGAAATCCAAAGCTCTGGATCAGGCTTGTGTAAACCTGATCTTCATTAGTGCTAGTCTTTCAGGACTTGGAGAGAATCCGGATTCAGGTTGCATTTAAAGGTGAACCTCCCAGATTCATATTTCCTCGGTTTGGCTTCTTCATCAGGTACTTTCTTCAGCCACCTGGACATACATTTGTGGTAAAGCAGGTGTAGTAAATGGACTTACTTCCTGGGCAGCTGGTTCACTGTCTCCTGTTGTCTCTTTCCTGGACTTTGGCACTTTGAAAAATTGTGTACACGTCTAACACCTTGATGCCTTAATGAAAAATGGAGGGGGGGATATAAATTCTGAATATTTATCCCCCCTTTCTCCCTCAAAGGTAGACCCAAAGTTTTACACACACACACAAATCAAACCAAGTTCGCTAATAAAACAACAATAAAACATTAAAATATAAAAGCTGCAAAAGGTAATGGCTGGCTGGAAACTACATACAACAGTAGAATAACTCATATACTAAATTACATTACAGTGGTACCTCGGGTTACATATGCTTCAGGTTACATACTCTTCAGGTTACAGACTCCGCTAACCCAGAAACAGTAACTCAGGTTAAGAACTTTGCTTCAGGAGGAGAACAGAAATCGTGCTCTGGTGGCAGCAGGAGGCCCCATTAGCTAAAGTGGTAGCTCAGGTTAAGAACAGTTTCAGGTTAAGAACTGACCTCTGTTCCAGGAGGAGACAGGATTAACATTGGTTAAGAAAGTAAGATATTTAGGGGTTAACATGACTGCTAAGAATGTGAACTTGTTTAAGGATAACTATGAAAAATGTTGGATTGAAGTGAAAAGGGACTTAGAAATATGGTCAAATTTGAAGTTATCATTGTTAGGTCGAATTGCTGCGATAAAAATGAATGTATTGCCAAGGATGTTGTTTTTGTTTCAAACTTTGCAAATTTTGGATAAGACAGATTGTTTCAAGAAGTGGCAGAGAGATATTTCCAGATTTGTCTGGCAGGGCAAGAAGCCTCGAATAAAATTTAAGATATTAACTGATGCTAAGGAAAGAGGTGGATTTGCCCTGCCAGACCTTAAACTTTACTATGAATCAGCTGCTTTTTGCTGGCTGAGAGAATGGCTGCTTCTTGAAAATACTGATGTGTTAGACTTAGAAGGTTTTAACAATGTATTTGGTTGGCATGCATATCTGTGGTATGATAAGGTAAAAGCACATAAAGCGTTTAAAAACCATATTGTTAGAAAAGCATTGTTTAATGTTTGGATAAGATATAAGGATTTGTTAGAAAATAAAACCCCAAGATGGTTGTCACCAATGGAAGCGAAGGCACAGAAAAAACTCAATATGGAGGCCAAATGGCCGAAATATTGGGAAATTTTGGAACAAGATGGAGACAGAGTAAAACTGCAGAGTTTTGAAAAATTAAAAAACAAAGTGCGAGATTGGCTCCATTATTACCAAATAATGGAGGCATATAACTTGGATAAAAAGGTTGGCTTCCAGGTGGAAAAATCAAAATTGGAAACAGAATTGTTAGATCCCAAAATTAAGACTCTGTCAAGAATGTATAACTTGCTGTTGAAATGGAACACTCAGGACGAAACGGTGAAATCTGCTATGATTAAATGGGCACAAGATGTTGGACATAACATTATGATGGCTGACTGGGAACAGTTATGGACCACAGGTATGAAATTTACGGCATGTAATGCCCTAAGAGAGAATTTAATGAAAATGATATACAGGTGGTACATGACACCAGTCAAGCTTGCAAAAATTTACCATTTGCCTGAAAATAAATGTTGGAAATGTAATGAGACTGAAGGTACATTCTTTCACCTTTGGTAGACATGCCCAAGGATTAAGACATTCTGGGAGATGATTTATAATGAAATGAAAAAGGTATTTAAATATACCTTTCTGAAGAAACCAGAGGCCTTTCTCCTGGGCATGGTCGGCCAATTGGTGCTAAAGAAAGACAGAACTTTCTTTATGTATGCAACAACAGCAGCAAGAATACTCATCGCGAAGTATTGGAAGACACAAGATTTACCCACCCGGGAAGAATGGCCGATGAAGCTGATGGACTATATGGAATTGGCGGAAATGACTGGCAGAATCTGAGACCAGGGAGAAGAGTCAGTGGAAGAAGATTGGGAAAAATTTAAAGATTATTTACAGAAATATTGTAAAATTAATGAGATTTAGAAAAATGGTGGAATGAAGTTATATGGCTTTGGCAGAAATGTTATAAGGAACTAGGTACAGATAGATTGTTAATGTATTAAAGGGGGGAAAACAAAGTTAGAATATGTTAAGATTAATTACAGGACAGAAAACAGAGGAAGATGGAAAGGAATTGCTGAAACAGTTAATTGAAGTGGAATACAAAAAGGGAGGCGTGAGGAAGTCAATGAAACAAGTGAATGAAAGCTAAGATTGAAAATATTGGAAGTGTTTTTAATTGTTTTTGTTTTGTTTTGTTAATTTAATGTTTTACGTAGTGTTTTTGTTTTTGTATTGTATTATATTGATTTGTTTTAAATTTTTTTCTTTCTTTTTGTAATCTTTAAACTCTTAATAATTTTTTTTTTTTTTTTTTTAAAAGAACTGACCTCTGGAACGAATTAAGTTCTTAACCTGAGGCACCACTGTAAAGTCAGGATCCAAAGACAGCTGAAAAATAACCAGAGAACATTAGCCAAAGAATTCTGGAAGACCTGAAAGGAATCCAGTAAAAGGATTTTCCATATTACTTCCAGAAGGTGCCACAAAGTTAGTGCCACTTCTGAAAAGGATGATAGAATCGTAGAATTGTAAAGCTGGAAACCCTTGAAATGCAGGTATCATTCAGCGCAGGAAACACGTTTCTGGATACACTTGCCAAAAAAAGTGGTTCACCCACCTTGCTGTGTATAGGGACCCTTCTACTCATTTTGGAGTGGGGTCCTGGGCTTCTTCCTGCACTACTAGGAGTGTAGCCTGAATTATGGCGCTGGAGGAGACTCTTGAGAGTCCCATGGACTGTAAGATCAAACCTATCCATTCTGAAGGAAATCAGCCCTGAGTGCTCACTGGAAGGACAGATCCTGAAGCTGAGGCTCCAAGACTTTGGCCACCTCATGAAAAGAGAAGACTCTCTGGAAAAGACCCTGATGTTGGGAAAGATGGAGGGCACAAGGAGAAGGGGAGACAGAGGACGAGATGGTGGGACAGTGTTCTCGAAGCTGCCAGCATGAGTTTGACCAAACTGCGGGAGGCAGTGGAAGACAGGAGTGCCTGGCGTGCTCTAGTGCATGGGGTCACGAAGAGTCGGACACAACTAAACAACTAAACAACTAAACAACAACAAACCCCACTGAAATCAAATGGGCTGACACACCACCTGTGTAGCTGTGCATAGGATTACCTCCATCAGCTTTTCATGTTGAAACTGGGGCAGAATTTGAGCAATAGGAAGTGCTTTCTCTAGCATCAAGCCCAGGAATGCAGATGTGTGTGGGCGTAGAGGGTGGGAGCATATTCAACAGAACCTAGGAGCCAACTCCTAGGGGCTGAGGTCCCTTTGCCCTCCCCCCATAAAATAATTGAAGGGGCCATGGACCCCCAAAGTTTAGAGGCATTGTCATTCAAATGGTGTGTGTGCACTGTGTCTTGTGATTAGTTATGCAGGGTGGGGTTACCTGCCCCCCCAAAAAATATTTTATTCAAGTTAGCACCCTTGCAACAGAGTGAAAGGTTAGAGGGCAAAGGCTGTAAGAAACCATCGTAAAGAATGAAAAAATATTTCACTCTCATATCCATTTCATTAGATTTAATTTTAATTAAAGTTCTAGCATCCTTGCTGTCTTGCAATTTTGCAAAGTCTGGTGATGAACTTCAGAAATTGCAGGGCACTCATTTATTTATTTAAAGTATTGTTTAAATACCATCTTGGGGGGTCATAAAAAAAGAAGAAGAAACCTTCTCAAAGCAGTTTACAAAATGAAAACCTGAAGCAGTAATGCAGAAAGTTTTAAATATGAAATAATATTATACAAAATAACAATATTAAACACACACTCTCTCTCTATATATATATATATATGAATGATTTGGAACACCATGTTTATGCTGTTGATAGAACTACATTGCGTTACTGTACGCGATTATTATTTCGGTAGAGAGGAGCAGAATAAAAAAACAAATAAAAGTCAACAAAATGGGTGTTTCGACTTAATTGTGCATTGCATGAAATGCAGTACAGGTGCTCATCTGTACGCAGAAAGTCCCAGGTGGGGCTGGGAGAGAACCTTGTCCAAAATCCCACAAAGCTGATGCCCTTCTGTGGGGCAACACCGAGACGCCTTGACTCTCCGTAAAGCAGCGTCTTCTGTAACTGTAGCCATATCAAGATACTTTTTAACCTCTTAAGAAAAAAAATAGGACATATGCCAAAATCATGGAGAATAGGGATAGAGGGGTCGGAAATTCTCTGTTTTTATCCTTGCTCAGGTGCACCCCATCCATCGTCTCCAGAGAAAGATGGTCGAGATTCTAGAATCGGACCGCCTGGGAAGTAGGCACCCTTTACAGTAATAGTTTCTCCGACAGAACTTTCGAGTCTGTCAAGCCACCCTTGGGATAAAAAGCAACTCAACTCATCTGGCTAGTAGACTACACCTCGGGCTGGATGCTACATTATCAGGAAGCGGTTGCTATTCGCGTTCTTCTTCCCAGGGGCGGCCTCGCACCCCCACCCCACCCCACCCCACCCCCCCAGAGGCCAAGTACCTGCCCAGGGACATTGCCGCGCCCGCCCATGAAATATAATACGGGCGTTGTCCGCTCCAATAAAACTCGGCGTCGTGCGATGGGCGGCTAGTAACTATGGAGAGCGCCGGCTCCTCCGCTGCCCCCGCCCGACACTCGCTCACCTCTTACTTCATCGACAGCATCCTAGGCAGCCGGAGCCCCGACGCGGGACACCACGGTGAGCGGCGGCGGCGGAGGAAAAGGATACGGTACCGGGGTGATCAGTGACTGGGGCGCCCTTCTTCTAACTTGCCCCGTCCATCAAGATGGAGAAGAGGGGTTTTAGGGAGACCCCAGGAATGCCATTGGGCCCAGGGGGACTGAGTCGGGGGGGGGCGGGTTATGTCCAGCGTTGCAGGCAGAGAACTCCAGGGTGGGAAAGTTGCTAGAATTCTGATCTCGGCGGGGGGGAGGGGGCAAAACCTATTCGCTCATCTCCACCTGCACCTGTTTAGGCTCAGCCGTTATCGCCGCAGCCCTAAACGCAAATCCTAAACATCTTTGCAGCCAAGTTACTCCATCAAAACAGAACTTTACCCCCGCGTCCCCCATACCTTACGTAAGCGCAAGTGAGGCTTCAGCCTTACTTTATTCGGTGTTGTCGGGGTTTGCGCAGACTTTAAACACACCAAAAACTGTCCTATATCCTGCCCTGACTGGCATACATCACTTTTAGTTCCAAGCCTAAATTTTACTTTACTTGCCTATTTGCCGTGGGGGGGTTAACTAGCCTTTCTTATATCCCGCGGAACTCCCCGAGGCTTTACTTCCAAGTAAACGGAGCTGCGGCGGGAGGGGGGGTTGCGGCGATCCTGACGCCCGTTTCACTCTCCGTAGTGACTCTCCAAGGGCAGGCACGGACGCGATTCTTACCTCGCCTCTACCCCTCCACTCACAAAAGTTCTCCTTTTCCCCTCCTGCAAGCCGGAGACCCCGTCGAGCCGCCGAACCCACCCCAGGCCCATCCGATGGCGGAAAAAATGGCCCCAGAACTCCCGGCGGGGAGCGGCGCGGACCAGGGGAAGGGAGGAGAGGAAGCTGGAGGGAGAGGCGCTCCAAACATCCCAGCGCAGAACGCAGCCCGCAACGCCGTCGAGGCTCCTGGGCCCGCGCCACCGAGGAAGCGCCGCTACCGGACAACCTTCAGCGACTCCCAGCTGGATGAACTGGAGCGCGCCTTCCGCACGTCCCACTACCCCGACGTGGGCACCAGGTAGGCTAGGTGCGCCTTCCGTAGCGGGAAGGACAGGTGTGTCCCCATCTGCACTATCCGTCTAAATACCGCGTTGGGACTGTAGTTTCATCCTTAAAGGAAAGTGCCCAAGATTGGGGGGAGGAGAGCCACGTGCTTCAAAAGTATGCTGCTGGTCTTTTCTAAGTCTGGCTTTGCGGTCTATATTGTCGGCGCTAGCAGCCTCTCGCCAGGGTTTCAGACGGAGCGTTCCCATCTCCTACTCGGAGACGCTGGGGCAGCGCCGGATTTAGGCCGGTATGGGTGGTTCCCTTGCTCAGGGTGAAGAGTCGAGAGGGCATGCAAACATAATAATAATAATAATAATAATAATAATAATAATAATAATAATAATGCCTATACAGTGGTACCTTGGGTTAAGAACTTAATTCGTTCCAGAGGTCCGTTCTTAACCTGAGACTGTTCTTAACCTGAAGCACCACTTTAGCTAATGGGGCCTCCTGCTGCCACTGTGCTGCCGTCGCACGATTTCTGTTCTCATCCTGAAGCAAAGTTCTTTACCCGAGGTACTATTTCTGGGTTAGCGGAGTCTGTAACCTGAAGCGTAAGTAACCCAAGGTACCACTGTATCTATACAGGTAGCTACCGAGAAGATCCAATTTTTAAAATTTAAAAAAACTGTACAAAAAGAAATTGTTGTGAAAATGCAAAGGTTCCAGGTTCAATTCCTGGCATTTCCAGTTACTGTGGTACCTCTGGTTACAGACACTTCAGGTTAAAGACACTTCAGGTTACAGACTCCACTAACCCAGAAATAGTACCTCGGGTTAAGAACTTTGCTTCAGGATGAGAACAAAAATTGTGTGGTGGTGGCGTGGCGGCAGCGGAAGGCCCCATTAGCTAAAGTGGTGCTTCAGGTTAAGAACAGTTTCAGGTTAAGAACGGACCTCCAGAATGAATTAAGTTCTTAACCTGAGGTACCACTGTAAAATGATTTAGAGATGTGATGGGGATGCCAGTTAGATATTTCAAGGGAAAGTTTAATTGTGATAAAAGTGTGTATTGGCAATAAGTAATATGAAATCAAAATATGGAATAGACGGGAGGTTGGGTCTTTAGTGTTAAGACCAATTTATGTTTTATTGTTTGTTAAGAAAATAATGTGTCTATGGTTATTCCTGTGTGCAAATTTGGTATTTGTGGTTTTTTTTTTCTTTCTGTATCAATAATAAAAATTAATTCTGGAGGTCTGTTCTTTTTATTATTATTAAGTTCTTAACCTGAGGTACCACTGTAAAAGGATTTAGAGATGTGATGGGGATGCCAGTTAGAACTGGTTAGAGCCAAAAATAGTAGGCAAGGTGGATGAACAGTATAGGACAGTTCCCTATGTTTTATATGTCAAGGTTGTTTATTGCATCACTCATTCCCCAGCTCATCCCGCTAATGCCTCTCTGTTGCTCTCCACTCCACCTCACAGTGTACCTTGTTCAGCAATTGGTTATCAGGTGCAAGCCAGCCAACCATTATAGTTGGTGCATGTCACTCATTCCACACCTGTAACAAATTGGTCTTTTAGTGTGGTAGCACCTACACTTTGGAACTCCCTGCCTACTGATGTCAGGCAACCAGCTGCCTTTGCTGTATGCTTTTTCTTTCAGCACCTGCTTAAAACATTTATGTTTAGGTGAGCCTATCCAGACACACAGATGCTGACACTGTGGCCTTAAAAATCCGTAACTAAAACAAGCAATGAAACAATTATATAAAGCATAACTAGAGGTGCCATCTGGAGGTGGAGGGAGGGATGGACCATGGACCCCCAATATTTTCAAAGAGGGAGTCAGCCCGCCCAAAAAATGCCACAGTGATCCTCAGGTTTCTCTTACACACAGCGGTGGTTTTAGGAAGTCATTAGCTTGCACCAGACCCAGTTTTCTGAGTGCATGTTTCCCTGCCCAAGCTGCTTCAGGTTGTGGTAGATGTTCTCCTGGAGACACCTAGCCTGGTAGAAGCTGTTCCCTGGTTCTGCTGGATCTCTCAGCAGCTTTTAATACCACTGACCATGGTATCCTTCTAGATCACCTAGAGGAGTTGGGAGCCGGGGGTACTGTTATGCAGTGGTTCTGCTCCTTCCTCCTAGGCTGTGTCCAGAAAGTGATATTGGGGGTGAGTGGTGCATGCTCTGGTTATCTCCTGCTTGGACTACTGCAGCACACCTTACATGGGGCCACTGGTGGAGGAAGAGGAGTGCGGGGGGAGCGCACCGCCCTCTGCAGATCGATCCTGGTGGGGTGCCATCATGGCTGCCCCCCCCCCACGCCACCGCAGGCAGCTTGCCACACCACCGGGACGCGCACCAACCCCGCCCCCGCCTGCTCTCCACCCCCCAGTGCCAGAGCATGAAGCTCCACCACTGCATGGGGCTACCTATGAAGGTGACATGGAAACTACAACTACCGTATTTTTTTGCTCTATAGGACGCACCCAACCATAGGATGCACCTAGTTTTAGAGGGGGAGAACAAGGGGAAAAAATTCTCTCCCTCTCTACGCAGCGCCCCTTCAGCAAAGTGGCAGGAGAAATGGAGCCCCTTCCATTTCTCCTCCTGCTTCGCTGAAGGGGCGCTGCGCAAAGAGGGAAAGCTGCGCAGCGCCTCTCCAGTGATGCAAAGCCAGGAGAGCAAGAGGGATCGGTGCGCACCGATCCCTCTCACTCTCCTGGCTTCAGCGAAAGCAACGCGAATCCTCCAAAGTGCAGCGGGAGTTCCTGGCTAAAGCCAGGAGAGTCGGTGTGCACCAATCCCTCTTGCTCTCCAGGCTTCCGCGAAAGCAATGCGAAGCCTCTGGAGCACGGATGGAACACTCCCTCTGCACTTCGGAGGCTTTGCGTTGTTATTGCTGAAGCCATGGAGCCTGCATTCACTCCATAAGACACACACACATTTCCCCTTACTTTTTGGAGAGGAAAAAGTGCATCATAGAGTGAAAAATACGGTAATCCAGAAAGCGGCAGCTAGCCTGGTGACTGGGAGTGGCCACCAAAACCATATAACACCAGTCCTAAAGGACCTTCACAGAGCTTCACTGTATGTTTCCGAGCACAATTCAAAGTGTTGTTGCTGACCTTTAAAGCCATAAACGGCCTTGGCTCAGTATACCTGAAGGGAAATCTCCACCCACATCATTCAGCTCAGACAATGATGGCCTTCTGGCAGTTCCTTCATTCCAAGAAGTGGAGTTACAGGGAACAAGGCAGATGGCCTTCTCGGTAGTGGCACACTGTGAAATGCCCTCCCACCAGATAAAGAACTGTACGACTTTTAGAGGACACTAGAAGGCAGTCCTGCGTTGGAAATCTTTGGATGTTTGACATTTTATTATTTTTTATATGTGTTGGAAGCCGCCCAGAGTGGCTGCAGCAACCCAGCCCAATGAGCAGTGTATAAATAAAATGATTACTGTTGTTGCTGCTATTATTATTATTATTATTATTTATTATGTGAGCCCATTGGTCTGTCTTACTCAGTTTTGTCATCTCTGACTGGTAGTGATTTTATTCAAGGATCTTTACTTTCCCTAGTGAGGGATCAAACCAGGCACCACCTGCAGAGGGTCTACCACAGGGCAATGGACCTTGCCCCCCACCATCCAATTCCAGTTGCGATGGAACTCCAGCCTCTGCTTTAGCAGATCTTGTATTCATGAACACACCACACATTTAAAGCATGTGACTTCTCCAAAAGAATCCTGGGAACTGTAGTTTAACTCCCACAGAGCTGCAGTTCCCAGCACCCTTAGCAAACTATGCTTCTGATGATTCTTGAGGGGGATCTGATGTGCTTTAAATGCCTTCCTCCACCTGTATCCCTTCCCTAAGTTCTTCCCCTGTGTTGAATTATACTATAGATTGTAAGCTCCTTGGGGCTGAGACATTGCCCTCATATAAAGCAGGCCCACTGGTAGCACTGTATACAGAATGCTGTAATAATCATGTTCAAAATGCATTTTTTTTCTCCATTGGCAGGGAGGCACTTGCAAAGAGCCTGGACCTTAAGGAATCCAGAGTTCAGGTAAGATACAGCTACTTCAGGTAAGCTGCCCAGAGTCGCTGGGGCAACCCAGTCAGGTGGGCAGGATACAAATAATAAATGTATTGTTATTGTTATTGTTGTTATGTTTCCGTGTGCTCTGGCACTCGTCACAGTGTCCTGTTGCACCAGAAGTGGCTTAGTCATGCTGGCCATGTGACCCAGAAAGCTGTCTGTGGACAAACACCGGCTCCCTCAGCCTGAAAGCAAGATGAGCGCCACAACCCCATAGTCACCTTTGACTGGCCTTAACCGTCCAGGGGTCCTTTACCTTTTACCTTATTACATATGCATATTTTATTTGTTGTTGTTGTTGTTTAGTCATTTAGTCGTGTCCGACTCTTCGTGACCCCATGGACCAGAGCACGCCAGGCACTCCTGTCTTACACTGCCTCCCGCAGTTTGGTCAAAGTCATGTTTGTAGCTTCGAGAACATATTTTATAGTGCTAGGTAAATCAAAGTCTGACTCTGAATGTGAGAAATAGAAAAGTGAATCAATCACTATGCCAAATCTGGATGTTACTACTCTTTTGCTTGTCTTCAGAATGGAATGGGGGTGGGAACTGGGTACAAACCAGCCTTATCTCCAGAGCTTTTTCTGCCCCCCCCCCAGCTGGAACTCACCGGAACTGCACGCCATTGCCATTATAAGATTTGGTTTGGTTTTAAACACAGTGTAAGGAGTCTCTATGGGAGTATATTGTATCTTAAAAATGGGGTATCAGAGTTTTTAGCGGGCTAACCAGGCTGGGATAGCTGGGATAGCAGGCTTGTTGGTTTTGAATGTCTCATGTAGATTTTTTTTTCCAGTTTTGTTGTTCTGTATGGGACAAGGACAATAAAGATTATCGTATCGTATCATGGCGAGTTCTCGCCCCTCTTTTTCTAGAGAAATAGCACTGCTTACCTCAATCCCTCATCACAGCATTGGCTCATGCTCAGCCCCCCATTCCCCCTACCTCCTTTCTCCTTTGCTGACACATCAATGACTCCGTTACAGAAAAGTTGTTGTTGGTTCAACTAAGGCCCCATCTTCACTGTTCACTTAAAGCCAAGGGTAGGCAAACTAAGGCTTGGGGGCCGGATCCAACCCAATTGCCTGGTGTTTTTACATGAGTAGAAAGTGTACTTTTATTTAAAATGCATCTCTGGGTTATTTTGGGGGCATAGGAATTTGTTCATTCCCCCCCCCCCAAAAAAAAAAGATAGTCCAGCCCCTCACAAGGTCTGAGGGACAGTGGACCAGCCCCCTGCTGAAAAACTTTGCTGACCCCTGCTTAAAGTGGTATTTGTTGTTGTTTAGTCGTTTAGTTGTGTCCGACTCTTCGTGACCCCATGGACCAGAGAACACCAGGCACTCCTGTCTTCCACTACCTCCCGCAGTTTGGTCAAACTCATGCTAGTAGCTTCAAGAACACTGTCCAACCATCTCGTCCTCTGTCTTCTCTTCTCATGTTGTGGCCAAAGTATTGGAGCCTCAGCTTCAGGATCTGTCCTTCCAGTGAGCACTCAGGGCTGATTTCCTTAAGAATTGATAGGTTTGATCTTCTTGCAGTCCAGGGGACTCTCAAGAGTCTCCTCCAGCACCATAATTCAAAAGCATCAATTCTTCGGCGATCAGCCTTCTTTATGGTCCAGCTCTCACTTCCATACATCACTACTGCGAAAACCATAGCTTTAACTATACGGACCTTTGTCGGCAAGGTGATGTCTCTGCTTTTTAAGATGCTGTCTAGGTTTGTCATTGCTTTTCTCCCAAGAAGCAGGTGTCTTTTAATTTCATGACTGCTGTCACCATCTGCAGTGATCATGGAGCCCAAGAAAGTAAAATCTCTCAGTGTGGTATACTACCCCTTTAAACAGTCATGGCTTCCCCCAAAGAATCCTGGGAGCTGTAGTTTGTCAAAGGTGCGCTGAGAATTGTTAGGACATCCCAATTCCCCTCACAGAGCTACAATTCACAGAGTTCCCTGGGAACAGGGATTGATTGTTAAAGCACTCTGGGAATAACTTGCAGAGGGAGTATGCAGCCTAGGAGAAGCTGTGACCTGGAGATAGTTCTGAGGGCCAGTCACTGGGTGTTGAGGGCCACATTCAGCCGCCCAGGCCTGAAATACCCCATCCCCGATTTAGATTTAATAAACACTTTGGTAGTTTACACTTCAAAACTGATCTTTTTTGTTTAAAACCCAAACCCAACTGAAGCCAAATCTTGATCACTTTAAATTGAACTTTCTCTTATTTCTCTGTTTTTAGGGGTTCTCATATTTCTATGTAAGATTCCTTGAGTCCCTATCAGGGAGAATTATTATTATTATTATTATTATTATTATTATTATTAACTCCAGGAATTGCTGGAAAATGCCCAGGTTGTATGGCAAGCTGATCGCTTTTTTTTTTTTTAAAAAAGAATATTTTAAAAATCAAAGAAAAGCCCCCAAATGGGGGGTGGGTGTTCCCAAAAAAGATGTCCCCCTCCCCACCCAAAAAAACTCAACAACTCTGCCTGGATTTTCACTTTGGGGAATACGGGAAACCTACTATTATCATGATGGTTATGATTCCCTGTCTACTGAAGGTTCTCCTTTACTGCCAGTACTTTAGATAGCATGGCTTTAGGGGATATTAAGAATAAGAATAAGAATAAGAATAAGAATAAGAATAAGAATAAGAATAATACCCCACCCATATGACTGGATTGCCCTCTTTCCTCTAGCTACAGCTCCCTGTAAAAAAACCAGGTGCAACAATATTCATCAGTGACACTAAAGAAATAATAACAATCCCCAAGCCATTCAGCTGTGCTTTGTCTCTGTTCTGACCTTCACATCTTTTCCATGTGTACATGTTTCTCTGCTCCTAGGGTCATAGGCTCTGGTTTTGTTATTGATTCCCAAAGAGTGGTGCATTTGCATTAACAGCATTCATAGGCAGTTCCTTGGATTCTTTGGGGTGGGGGGAAGCTGTGTGGTCTGAATGTGATTCAAATGTATGGCATGTACACAGCCCTAACATGGCTTTCATCGCTGGCATTATTGCAGTCTTCGGGGAACAGAAGGTAAGAAGAAGGGGGATTGCTCTAGAGCAAGGACGAGAAACCTCCAAATGTTCTTGGACTCCAGTTCCTATCATCCCTAACCATTTGCTGGCTGGGGCTGATGGAAGTTGGAGTCCAGCAACATCTGGAGGGGCACAGGTTCCCCATCTCCTGACAGATATACAGGAAATGGCAAGAAAAGGAAATAAAAAGTGGGTCACAGCCCTTGGTGACGGGTAGAAAACCATTGGTCCATTATAATATTTCTGGGCTTTAGGCTGCAATCCTGTACACACTTGCCTGGCAACAAGTCCCACTGGACTCAAATGAGAGTGAACTCTTAACAGATATCTCAAGGATTGCACTGAGTCAATAATAATGATGGGACAATAATGGAAGTGTAAATAGAAGTGGTGACCATTGCTAATGCACTGCAAATCTCTCTCTCTCTCTGAAGGTTTGGTTTCAGAATCGACGGGCAAAGTGGAGGAAACGAGAGAAATCTCAAATTTTAAGGAGAAATCCGAACCTGGCTGTGACACATCCCTTGGGTGTGTACTTGGATATGCCATTCGGTGAAACACCTATCCTCGACTCCATATGGAGAAGATCAGTGCCATTTCCACCCATGGTTATGCCAGCTATGGCTCCACCTTTCTGCCCACCAGGCTTCACTCCCTTTGGCCTCACCTGGGCATCCGTATTCCAGAATCCAGTCATGAGCCCCCAGTTTGGAAGGTAAGAATCCAATCAATTTGAAGGTTGCATATTGAGATTAAAATGGGAGAATGCACATCTGACTGCCGGATCCTGCACAGAGTGAGGCATGCTTTTAAGTATCCTGATTTCAGTGGGCTTTGCTGTGTCTTAAACAGAGGCGCTGCAAAGGAGCCTTTTGCATAGAGCCCTCGTTCTCCCACTTCTACCCTTGTTTTTTAAATTTTTTTTGTTAATATCAAATAGATAAGACAATAATTATTTTTTATACTTTTCAAAGTCAGTCTAGATTTGCATCTATATGTATAGATTAGCATATGTAAATTTGTGTCCTAGGCCGATACCCTGCCTATAAGGACTAAGCAACCTTACTGGTCTTAAACTCCTTCAGCAGTGGTTTTTACCCAGTGTGCCATGGCACCCTGGGGTGCCTTGAATGATAGTCATGGGTACTGCAGGCAACACTGGCCTCTGTCCCTCTTTCCATCTCTCCGTCCTCTGATGCCCTCTCGTGTCTCTGCTTTCCAGAGGCTTGCACAGCTGTTTGTTGCAGCAGCACCAGCTATAAGCTCCCCAGGTGAATGATGCCTCTGTGGCTGGCCAGGGGGTGCTGGTTGACAGGAGATAAGTAAGCAAGCAAGCAAGCAGAGGAGGGAGCCCAGCCAGCTAGTCCTCCAGCCCTTGCTGTTGGGAATGGACAGACCAGTGGGAGGCCAGGCAGGCAGGCACTGTGCTGGCCTTTCTTATGTTTGCTGTGTGGAAGGCCTGCCTGCCTGGGAGCTGAGTGCCTGGTGCTGAAGGGGAGCCAGTCTGCCATGCAGGGTCAGCAGTGCCCACTGCTGCCTCCCAAGGTAAGGTGCTGGCCTCACGTTCACCTCTGGCCAGTCTCTGTTGGGCCACTAAGGCTGGGGGCATTTTCTTCCCAGGCCCCTGTGGGGCAGTGTGAGGAGGCACCTCTCTTTGGGGCAGGGGTGGTGGAGTGGTTGCCTAGAGGACTCCCAAGGAGAGGGGAGAGGAGGCTGGGGGAACTCTAAAAGGGTGGGTGGGAGGCTGCCAGCTCTGCAGGCAAGGGGTGACATAACTAGGCTCCAGAGTCCCACAGGGTTGAGGCAGAAAGAATGTAGTTGGTCAAGGGAGCCGTGGACACAAAAAGGTTGAAAACCTCTGCTTTAGAGAGTCAGGCTGTTATGCATGCGGAAGGTCACAGGCTCAATCCTTGCAATCCCCAGGTAGGGCTGGTAAAGATTCCCTGTCTGAAACGTTGGAGAAATGCAGACATTCAGTGCAAGCAATACGGAGCTTGATGGACCAATGGTCCTATTCTGCCTAAGGCAGCTTTCTATGTCCATAAGAAGTACATCAATTGTTATCAGTTCAGTAAAAAGAAAGAGAAAGAAAGTTCAGTTACTTACAACTAATGTTAAACATTAAAAACCCAGCAAGATAATGCCATAAGTCGAAATAAGAACCAGAAGTATAAGTAAAAAAAGTGTTGTGGTATCGTAAAGACCTAATAAATTTATTGTGGCATAAGCTTTCATGGGCTCCGGTTGCCATCTTAGGCAACAAAGTTCTTCAAAATTGGGTGCCCTGTCCTATGCTGAGCTCCAGAGGGTAGCGGTGTAAACTTGTGAAGGTACTTTTATTAGTCCACTGGAATATGGCTCCCTGCTCCTTTGAACAGCTTGAAGGTTGCCTCCAAACCACCCTGTTTCAAAAGCAGGTGGAGAACAGCGTTGCTTTTGAAAAAAGAGCCCCATTTGGCTTCCTGGACTTTGTTTGTTTGTTTGTTTGTTTGTTTGTTTGTTTGTTTGTTTGTTTGTTTGAAGTTCTTTAGATCAAGAGCCTAACTCATTTTATTTATTTACTTGCCAATCATGCCAGACAGCTTATAGTAGTATCCTTTGACTCGTTTCATTTGTCAGTGGTACAATGGCCATTACGAAACAGGATGTACAAGTATCTACAATCACAAATTGGTAGCAGATCTGAACTCCTGTCAGGACAAACATGAGGGATGCAGGGACCGAGCATGGCACTAATATATAACACTAATCGTTATAGATTAACAACATAAAAAATACTGTTCTGGATGGTCCTTTTACAGCAGACATCCTTGGACAATGGCAGTGCGTTTTTTGAGCTGCTTCTGCAAAGATTCTATAATCCTTAGAGCATCAATAAAAGATTCTAACAGTATTTAAAGTAGTTTTTCCCCCAATAAAAGACATAAGATTAACAGTGTAATCCTATATCTCAGAAGTAATCCCTATCAGATTGAAATGGACTTCCCCATCAAATAAATACGTGGAGGCGTGTATGTTCCCACCATGGGAGAATGTTAGAAGCTCTTTTCAGGAAGGAGTCAAGTGACACGGAGCACACAAAAGTGGGCTTGGTACCCAAGGAAGTAATAAGCCAGGCTGGCACCAAGGATCAACATCACTGGGCAGCAGCCAAGACTCACATCCCAGCCAAGGAGCTACTACCAGCTCAAAGAGCCCCCCACCCCCCATTCTGCTGTTCCTCCACATTGGCTATTTGCTGATGTTTCTGTCCCCTCGTAGCCAATGATCCATGTCAGGCAGGAGCAAGGGGAAGGAGCAGTTTTCATTACGTTCATCATGCCTCTTTTCCCACTAGGTGGCTCTGCAAACTGGAGCCAAACGGGAGAGATCGAGTGAAGAGACAGTGGCAGTAGCTGCAAATGCTAGACATAAATGTCAAGGATAGGGGAAATCCAGACCGGGAAAATAACATGGAGAATATTGGGCTTTAACTCTTCCTTACCCTGTTGAAGTCACCCCTCTATCCCTGGTATTTGTTCCAAAAAAAAGAGAGCAAATTGAAGGGGGGTTTTGTTTTGTTTTTTGCAAATAGTGTAGCTTGGGAAGCCCAGTCCAGATTGGGGTCACAGCAGACAGCAATGGGTTAAATTTCCTTAGCACCCACACCAGGATCCCAACCCAGACCAGGCCCTCTCTTGCCTACATTTTACTTTTTCCAAAGCCTTTCACGCAATTGCCAGCATATCAGTGCCCAGCAAGATGAGGCACCATTCATGCAACTGATCTTTTTAAAGGGCCTTATGTTCCTCAGCAGGACCAGAGGGGGTGGGGGGTGGGCAGGGAACCAAGCACACCCCCAGACCTGTAACTCCCCTCCCTCAGCTATGGTCCATGTGGTTACACTTTCCTCATACAAATTATAACTGGGTCACAAACTGGAAATTAAAATAAGGCTGTAGTTCAAAGCTTGCTACCTGAAAAGTTAACTCCATCAAAATCAATAGGATTTAATTCAGATATAAGCATATGTAAAGTTGGAGCTTGGGAGCAAAATACACTGTTATTCCTCTTCCAAAACTCCTAACGTGAGACAAACTTCTCCCAAACCACACACGAAAATGTTCCTTGTTTCTTCAATGAACCCCTATTTTTATGGCACCACCACTGTTTATGCTAGCTTTTAAAATAAACCTTTTATTAAATCATCATCCCCATCATCTGTAGCACCATGGACTTAACTTGGCCTGCAACCTCCACCTGGAAAATGAGCCTAACAGCCACAAGAGTTTAGTACTTTGGGTGGGGGGCAGTTATTATTGTTCCTTGTCTGCTCAATATGTGTAACATCTTGCTTGACAAGGAGTTATGAAAGACTCTAAAGCTTACTCATTATTTCACGACACTTTGGTTGTTCGTGACAAAGGTATTGCAGATTTTGCAGTTTGACATATATATCAAATTATTTGCTCATAATAAGCCACCCCAGACTATAGGCAAAGCAGGACGGAACACTCTTAAAAGAAAAGAGATTTGGAGCAAATCTACCTTTTGTCTGGTGCCCTTCTGTTCTCCTTTGTAGCAACATGTTGTCCCTTAAAGTAATTGATATTGACCTTCTCTTTCTTCCCCAATGAATATAGCTATTTTGGTGGGTTTGGTGGGTTAACCCCCTTTCGGACGACTGCTTTGGCTTCAATGAACGCACCTGAACCCCCAGCGGAGTCCGTTGCAACGGCCGTTGCTGAGCCCACCTCAGCTGAAAGGAGAGATTCAAGCATTGCAGATCTGAGACTTAAAGCAGAAGAACACGCCCAAAAAATCCCTGGGCCCACTTTTGCTAATGCCAATGAGGATCTTCGTTAACCGCCTTCATTTGGCAGACTTGCACTCTGTTCTGAGCCTAAACGGATCCAGCTGCAGGGCACACCTCATGATAGATGATATTTGCTGTCAAAATGCATTTTCCTGCTTGTAGCAAATCAGAATGCTGATATGTTATGATAACTTAATACGTTGCATCTATTGTCGCAGCTGCGGCATTAAAAAAAAAATCCTTAGATATAACATTGACTTGTTACATACAATGAACAATTATAATAAAATCCTAAAAGTAGAATGGATGTAGTTTGGATTTATTTATTTTTTAACTGTGGGTCCTTTGTTTCAGAGTTCACAGGGAATCACGCATGCATGCACCCACAGCACAGGGGAGCCTTCTCTGCCCTCTAGGTATTAGGCTACAGCTCCCAAAGGCTACCCCTGTACTAGTACATAAGGCCGCAGCTCTGTGCACGCTTAGCTGGGAGTAAGCACCAAGGTATACAATTAGGAATTACTTCATTCACAGGGTTGCACTATGGGTTTCCTTCCCCACTCTGTTGTTTTTCAAATAGATTTCTGCTGAACTTTTTTTTTTAGTTATACAGTGGTACCCCAGGTTAAGTACTTAATTCATTCCGGAGAGCCGTACTTAACCTGAAACTGTTCTTAACCTGAAGCATCACTTTAGCTAATGGGGCCTCCTGCCGCTGCCGCACCACTGGAGCACGATTTCTGTTCTCATCCTGAAGCTAAGTTCTTAACCTGAAGCACTATTTCTGGGTTAGTGGCGTCTGTAACCTGAAGCGTATGTAACCTGAGGTACCACTGTAATAGAAACAAAAAACAGAACAGTAGCAAAATACAACATAGCTTGAACCATCTCAGGTTACCATCTCAGATACCAAAGGAAGCACTGAGCCAGGAGGAGAGAAAAAATTAATTAGCTACATGAGTTTGTCCAAGGACCTAGGTGGCTTTGTGGAGTCAGTCCAGAGAGAAAGATGACCCAGTGGCAGATGACGTGTCTTCCCCTCATTTTGGCATGGGAAATAAACCAAAGCCAAACTTCCAGAAAAAATGTATTTTCAGGTTTCACCTCTGGTCCATCTGCATTCTTGAGTTAACTTATCATCCAATGCCAACTGCCAAATCCTTGCGCTCCACACCTTGACAGAGAACTTCCAAGATTTAAGACTATTCATTAATAGGGTTGGTTGCAAGTGTGCACTATGGTTCTGGAAGGTCAGATTCCACATTCTCTTTAGCGATCACTTGTAGCTGAGTAAGGTTGTATCTCATAAACACGGCCACAAATGCCATGAACACACCATGAAAGCCATTCCTTCTTGGGCTTAGCTCCCCATCTGCAATAGGGGCATACTTTATAGGGGTGTGGTAAGGATAACTGGGTAATGGAGGAGAAGCGTTTTGAGTGTCAGATAAGGCAAGCCCCCTAGAAAGCAGCAGTTTGGGGTGAAATCCTCTAGCAGGCACCGACGTAGCTGCAACCGATTTGAAGACCTTTCTTAACAAAACCAAGGCACATACTGCTCTGTTTTTCCCCATTGCAGATTTTCAGCTTTGCTTTTCAAGGATTCGTTCTCTGTTCCCAATGCCTTTTAAGAGGAAAACTTTTTCACTACTAATGCTTTGGAATTGATAATCAAAGCCATAGAAGGGAGGATGATACAATTGCCCAGAACATCCTGTTATCACTTTTAACTTGTTGAAGACACGGTTGGGGTACCCTGTGACACATCTCAGAGAAAAACCAGCCCTAGTTAACCTATCCTCTTGGGTTTTAGACTGCTAGGAGCTCAGAGTCATTTACCCAGCCCAAAAAGAGTAAGCAGGGCAAAGGAAAAGCTTCACACCCAAGGTCTAACCATCACATGCTCCTTCAAGCTTACCACTTGGCCAGTGAGAAAATACCAATGGTGGGGTGGAAATTCTGACAGCATGGCTGATGCCTTATGCAGAAGGCTTTCAGTTCTCGGTGTCCAAAGAAGAAAGCCAAAGGAAAAAGCTTTGCCTTGTAAGCCTCAGGTCCATAACTACATTCTTAAAGAAGCTACAACTGGGGGGGAGGGGGACACACTCACTAGATGGGCCAGGTACTATTTTTCAGCCTCACCTACTTCACAGGCTTGTGAGGATAAGATGGGGAGAGGAGAATAATGCATGTCACGCTGGATGAAAGCTAAGATATAAGATATAATGAATAAACAAACAGGCATAGCTGAATCACAAACCTGTGTATTCGTTAATGCCAAGGAACTCAATAGAATTTGAATCCCAGGAACTTTACTGAGAACTGCAGGCTTCAAAAAGTGCTATGCCAGCTTTCCTGTGAATGGTGCCTTCCGACTGTTGCTGGACTACAGTTCCCACTGGCCCACCAACACAAGAGGGATAATGGGAGTTGTAGTTCAGCAACATCAGAAAGTTCAGGAGTTTCCCAGCCCTGTGCTATACAAATCCTCAAATGACTTCTGTTTGATTAAAAAATAATAGGAACCAAAGTGCCCACAATGAGTAACCCAAGTTGGCAGATGGGTCAGGAACAGGGCCATAGCGTGGGGAGGCACGGGGGAGTGCCCTGGGTGCAAAATTGTTAGGAGGCTATATCTGAAAGCCCCACTCTTTCCCTCTCAACTGTTAAGATCAGCAGGTGGGTCACTCTTGATAGTCCCACCATCCTCAGAATTGTGGGGAATGATGGTCATTTCTGACAGGAATTCCCTCCACACAGAGATTTGTCCAGCATCGTCATTGAGTTGCTTCCACCATGTGCTGAAGACATTTATGCTGACATTTTGATATAGTTCAACTGCAACTCCTATCACCCCTGGCCATTGCCAGTGCTGGCTGGCCTGATGGGAGTTGTAGTCCAGCAACATCTGGAGAGTATCATGTCAGCTACCAGTGATTTAGGTAATGGTAAAGGTAAAGGGACCCCTCACCATTAGGTCCAGTCATGGGTGACTCTGGGGTTGCGGCGCTCAACTCAAAGGATATATTGGCCGAGGGAGCCGGCGTACAGCTTCCGGGTCATGTGGCCAGCATGACTAAGGCGCTTCTGGCGAAACCAGAGCAGCACACAGAAACGCTGTTTACCTTCCCGCCGGAGCGGTACCTATTTATCTACTTGCATTGGCATGCTTTTGAACTGCTAGGTTGGCAGGAGCTGGGACTGAGCAATGGGAGCTCACCCCATCACGGGGATTCGAACCACCGACCTTCTGATCAGCAAATCCTAGGCTCTGTGCTTTAACCCGGAAACTGTGACAAAAAGTCATACTGATGGGAGCTTTTCTGGCTCTGGTGCAAAGAGCCCATTGCCGTGTTGCAATCCTTCCCAGTCATAGTCACCCCACAGTCTCACACACACCAGAGTGCAAACACACACACACACACACACACACACACACACCAATCTAAATAGCAGAGGGTTAGGTGTGGAGGAGAAATCAGATTCTGCTTGCATTTAAAGCTGAATTTATCAGATTTTCACTTTATGAAATGATATAAGAACCATAACATAGCCATCCTTCGAAATATGCACTAATCTAAACTTTACAGTACAGTTCTTCAGCCAATGTTCAGAGAAATGCATATACATTAAGGGTTAGTGTGCATAAGAATGAACAGCCTTGTGAAAATAACATACAAAAAGGTATTATATTTGGGGATGTTGCTTGAAACAAGGTGTACAATAGTAAAAACTGCATATTAAAATGTGCTTAATTGGGAGAAATTCACACTAAAGTACTGAAGACTTTTCATGACTTCACAAATTGCTGCAGATATATGGATAGATGAATTTAAGACAGGAGAAATTAGAAAGTGAAAGAATCAAAACTGATTCATCCACAGGCAAACACCTGCTCTGCACCTTTGACTGAACCTGTTCTGGGCCTAAATGTTTGGCAATCTTAACTATATAAAGGGATTGATGAATCTGTCCATTTCCGTTCTCTATGTTTCTCATTTTTCTAGTCTTAAATTCAGTTTAAATTCCACTCTTAAATTCTCAAAATTTCTGCAGCAGTTTACAGAAGATGATGATGATGAAGAAGAAGAAGAAGAAGAGGAGGAGGAGGAGGAGGAGGAAGAGGAAGAGGAAGAGGAGGAGGAGGATGTTTTTTAAGGGGGGGGAGGTACTCACCATGTAGTTGTTACAGTAAATGCCACACTTTTGGGAGAACATTTGGGGGGGAAAGAAGTGCCGGTATTGCATACCCTTGAGTACCCCCAAAAAATCATCATCATCATCATCATCATCATCATCATCTTGCATTGCAGAGGGCTGAACTAGATGACACTTGGAGTCCCCCTTCAGTTCTATGATTCTATGAAAATTATTCTACATTTTAGTGCCAATTTCTTGTATGCAGTCTTGACTAATATATACATTTTGCAGGCATTTTATCCTAATATTATGCTTTTTATGTTGCTCTCACTATTCTCTATTTATAATATTATGCTTTTTATGTTGCTCTCACTATTCTCTATTCATTCCAGTAATATATGATTCTTCTTCTTGTTTGCAAAAATTTGTTGCAGAACTGCATTGCAAAATTTGCATAAGTGCGAATTTCAAATGGTTGTGTTTCCATTCTCACGTTGTTCCAAAAAGTGCAGATTTGATAGATTTGGCTTTAAATGTGAATGGAACTGGATTTCCCACTCATCCCTACTCCATTCCTAACCATGTGAAACACTGGCATGACATTATGGTTTGTGACTGCGCTTGCACAGCAACCCTTCAGGTTTAGCTGGAGAGATGGGTGACTGCAGAATGGACGTGCTTGATCCTTTCCCAGAAACCAATCACCCCCATATCCCTGAACACATATTATTTCCAAAAGGTAAATTATGAAATCATTGCATGTGAGGAGAGAGGGAGGTGCATGGCAAAGAGAGGTGGAAGGGAGAGAAAGAGAGATGGAAGAGGGAGAAGGAGTGAATGTGTGAATAATAAGCCAGGTGTTTGAAGAGGAGACAAAAGCAGTAGCACAGTAGGGTGTTCAAACTCACAAATCTGCATTGAGAAAGGAAGTATTCATGAAGAAAATTAATTTAAGAAGTATGTAGCTCAGGTTCTGAGCCCGTTAAGTCCCTTTAAAAAACAGATTAGCAATTCAAACTTCTTCTTTTTTTATTCTAGCAATCTCTTAAACAATTAGTGCAGTAATTGGAAAAGGGACTCTTAAGATTCAGATACAGATGGAGATAAAAGACTTTCTACCAAGGGCTTTTTGTCTTCGTTTTGTGAGCTGCAGGGATGCACCTGCCTTTAACAATCCGTGGGACCAAAGTGCTGAAGGAGGACACTGAATAGGAGCAGGGGCAGACTGAGCCACAACGGCATACAAAATTACTTAATTCACTTAAAGTTGCCATAATTGTTTTGATAGGGAATGCACGAGGAATCCTTTCAATGCGGGTTGCTGTTACATGTAAGTGACCACCTTGCAAAGTGGTCTGCCCAAAATGAATTTTGGGTGGGTGTGGTTTCCCTTTCTTTCGCATTCAACCCCCCCCCCAAGGATATATGGGCTTTTAATTTACAGTGGTACCTTGGGTTAAGAACTTAATTCATTCTAGAGGTCCATTCTTAACCTGAAACTGTTCTTAACCTGAGGTACCACTTTAGCTAATGGGGCCTCCTGCTGCTGCTGCGCGATTTCTGTTCTCATCCTGAAGTAAAGTTCTTAACCCGAGGTACTATTTCTGGGTTAGTAGAGTCTGTAACCTGAAGCGTCTGTAACCCAAGGTACCACTGTATGTGTCCTAGTCCAACCTGTTGAAAGGATTGCCAATTGTTAGTCCACTAGCTGGATTTGGATTGCAAAGCAACTTTTATTTCATTTTTGCATTTATGTCTCCTACATTTCAGTAGGAGGGCTAACATTATTTTAGTTATTTAATAACGCATCATCAGAACTCTACAATTGAGAAACAAAGGGCTGTGCTCAACTAAAGTGGAATTCTACACACATTTTTTAAAAAAAATGCTGTGTAAATGCTTAAAAAATGTTTTGAAAAATACATTGAATTTGGCATAGCTCCCTGTCGCCATCTAGTGTCACCTATATTGCACTTTACAACACATTTAAAATGTTTTATTTGTAGCTGTATAGTCCTAAGTCCTGCACACAGGAGACCCAATGACATTGATGGACCTTAGTTAGTGATGCCTATTAACTTCAGTGGGTCTACTCTGAGTAGGAGCACCATTAGCTGCAACTCCAGCATCTCAAATAAATGTAGAACGCTTCAACAGATCTTTACAGTGGTGTAGCTTTTCTGGTTTGGGGTGCACAAGACTTTATAGGTCATCCACAGTTACATTTGTCTCACTACTTTCCCCCAGGAAAATCCACTGTCAGCGAGCCAGCCAGCAATAAATCACACAGAATAAGTTAACTCTTTTTTAGATTAAAGAAGGTCTGCTCAGGAGGCCAGGCCTAGTGAGCACAGCAACTTGTACTGGTAGGTCTTGCCTCTATGAGGCGGTTGAGTAGGCAAAAGAGCCCTGTCTCCCCACAGCTGCCGAAATCTCCTCTTCCCCTGGGTCCGTCTCAAGCAATCAGAAACTATGTCAATACACCTGTCCGTGCCAACACACCTGTCCCTTCCTCATACCTCTTCTGGTCCTCAAAGATCAAGGGGGAGCGGAGCTTGTTGCAGCAAGAAGGGGATACATCCTGGCTTCTTCACCAGCCTGGCTCATCTCTGCCTCTGGACTTCCCTCCTCTCCTGCTTCTGCCTCTGATTCTGATTCTGGACTCACCCTGCTCCCTAAACCCTGTTGCCTCTTTAGCTTCTGACACCTCCTCCCAGTCCTCTCCCTCTTCTCCTTATGACTACTCATTGTCATCCCACCCCCCAATCCCCAGCCTTCATTCCTTCAGGGTTCCCCAGCTGGTGCCTCCCACCATGTTTCTATGGCCAGCAGTCCATGAAACCTGCTTACCACTGAACCGGAACAAACACAAATTGAGTTTTCAATGGATTGACATTGGCTCCAGTTCAGCAGTAAAGAGCAGGTTTTCCCAGGGAAAATGCCAGGTCACATAGAAAGCTGCTTCGACTTGTGCTTCCTAAATGCAGGACAAGCAAAGTGTGGACAAGTCTTGAATATGTTGCTAAGTTTGTATCCCCCAAGTAAAACGATTTGCAGGAAACTTTTACAGAATTCTTAGGTGTTACTGGTTTTAATTTTCTCCTAATCCTTCTTTAAAAAATGTTACCAATGAAAACTGTGTCATTAGTGGGCTTTCTTGTAATTTCTGAGTTTCCTTTCCCCCTAAATATATGGAATCAAATCTATTTATTCATTAATTTTAGCATTTAAAAGTCTCTGGGCTGAACATCAATTAAAGCATGATTAGATTACCCTGGAAAATGCAGTTTCAAAACAAAGGCCAAAGACCAATTTAGAAGAGGTCAATCTTGTTTAGCCACTCTCTCTCTAAAGCCTGGTAGAAAAGGACAGTCTATACTGCTTTTTGATAGGTGGGGGGGCTTAGCCTATGTCCCTTAGAAAAGAGTTCCATAGAACGTGTGCCGCCTCCAAGAAAAAGAATTGACTTACACCATACAACAGCAGCAACCAGACCTCCACTGCTCCTGCCATTGGTTTTCTCCAACCCACAGAATCAAGAGGTGCAGTTTTTCCTGCACTGCATCATTTCCAGCTACAGGTGAGCAGGAAGGGATACGGTTGTATGCATGCCAGAGATAGGGTTATGCATGCCAGGGATAGGGATAGGAGATAGAAGGCATGCCAGGGAAAAGGGCTCAGCCTAGCATTTCGACTGGCAGGCTATTTGCACATTGCAAAACAGAGAGAGAGGCGCAGATGTATGCCCAGAAAGAGGACAGAGATTTCCATAGAATTCCAATACAGTCATACCTCGGGTTGTGAACATGATCCGTGCGGGAGGCACATTCGCAGCCCGCAGCGTTCACAACCTGCAGCACCACATCTGTGCACACACGTGACATGATGCGGCGCTTCTGCACATGTGCAAAGCATGATTTAAAGCTTCTGTGCATGTGCGAGTGCCAAAACCTGGAAGTAACCCGTTCTGGTACTTCCAGGTTTGGCACGGTCCATAACACGAAAACGCGCAACCTGCAGTGTTCGCAACCTGAGGTATGACTGTATCCTGATATTTATGAAAACATGGAAATAATGGGGTTGTGTCCAGTGTTAGCCATGCTCACCACAGACCCATTCAGCTTAATAGGCCTGAGTTGGGGATGTTCATTAAACTGAATGGGTCTACTCCAAATGTGAATAACAGTTGGATACAATCCAATGTATAGAATTTAAATAGGTATACGGTACATCTGCTCAAAATAGAGGAAACAGTATGCCTGTCAAGATGCAAACTTCAAGATGCCACTTCAAGGTCCTGCCCCCCCCCCCAGTGATTCATATATTTAACTATACAGTGGACGCTTGGGCAGTGGCGTAGCGTGGGGGGTGCAGGGGGAGCCAGCCACACCGGGCGCAACATCTGGGGGTTAGGGTTAGGGGGCGCAAATCCACAGGTTAGGGGGCGCAAATCCATGGGTTAGGGGGCGCAAATTACTTGCCTTGCCCCGGGTGCTGACAACCCACGCTACGCCACTGCGCTTGGGTTGCGAACGTGATCCGTATGGGAAGCACGTTCGCAATCCGCAGCGTTGGCAACCTGCAGCGCCGTGCCTGCGCATGTGCGGGTCATGATTCAGCACTTCTGCGCATACGCAAAGCACAATTTAACGCTTCCACGCATGTGCAAGTGCCGAAACCCGGAAGTAACCTGTTCCAGTACTTCTGGGTTCTGCACGGTGCACAACCCAAAACCGCACAGCCTGAATCATCTGTAACCCAAGGTACACCCCTTCAAATAAAAAGAGGACTATCCCCTGATAACTCTTGAAAAAAAGATTGTCCTCAAAGAATTGTGGAGTTTGAAGGGACCCAGTAGTCATCTAGTCCAACCCCACGCAACACAGGAATCTCAACTAAAGCACTTGTGACAGATGGGCGGTGATACAAAACCTACCAACAATGTTCCCTAATTTATTGCATACCATGCTTTTTTGAATTGCAATTTGAATTCCAAATAATTGCACACAACTAAAACCAGTACGGATATTTAATGCAATGGATGAGCCATCTCCAGTCTTCAGTCACAAATCCTGGTCTAGAATTTATCTTTAAACCAGGGATGGGGAACCGTTGGCATTCCACCTGCATTTGGGCTCCGGTCTGCCCCAGTCAACGTGGCCCATGGTCAGAGTTCCGTGGAGTCTCTGGAATGCCTTTTCACATGCTGCTCATGAGGAAGAAACAACAGCAAGCTTTAAAAACCTGCTAAAAGACCCATCCATTTGAGCAGGCATTCCCTGGCTCATAAAATTCACCACACCACTTTATTGTTTATTTATATTTAATTGATTGTTTTTTATGGCTTCTCTGTTTTTACTGATGTATTTCTTTGTATTTTTGGTTTTAAATGTTGCATATATTGTATGTTTTTATTTTTCCATTATCTTGCTGTGTTTAGGGATTTTGCATATTAAGTGGTATATAAATATTATTGATGATGATGATGAATAAATGCACAGACACACAGACCACACCAATGGTGCTTAAGGATCACTGCTGGTCTGCATACCACAGTTTGGGAACCCCTGGAATAAAAAATAGTGTTGTTGTGAGGGCCGTCTTTAACATGCTCCGCCTGGGTGCAAAGATCCGCCCAGCACCCCCAGATTTAGTGCTGCCCACGTCTACACCCAAGATATACTTCTCCACAGTTGCAGGCGAGGCCATGGTGGCGGCGGCCTGCTCTTCCAAGTCCCACTGCTGTTGCCCCTCAAGAACCGGGCACCTGAGCTCTGCAAAGGCAAGCAGCTTCACATCCAGGCACTTTTAAAAGCTCCCCAGGAGCAGGAAGGAGAAGAAGAGGGACACAGCAGCCGTGCCAACGCCTCTCCATGCAGGGCGGGACTCCGGGGAGGGGAGGAGAAAGTGGCCAGGGTGGAGGAGGCAGCAGCAGCTGGCTTTGAAAATTATTTATTATTTCATAACAGGTAGATAGTTAAGAGCTTAGATGGCTTCAGCAGCGGGCGCCTGGCGCTTGCAGAATTCAGCACCTGGGTGCCCCACACCCCTTGCACCCTCGGGTAAAGATGGCCCTGGTTGTTGTTGTTGTTGTTTTAAAAAAAGTGAAGCTAAATAAACTTCAATGAAAAATTGAGCTTTTCTGACAACAATTTTACCCCCCTTTCCAACCAACTTTCGACACATCCATCTCACCAAAGAAAATCCTGCTTATTCAATCCTTACTTTCATGTAAAGATGTGAGCAAAAAAATCGATATAATGAAAAGTGGTGGGGTCAAAATCACAAGTCTGCTCAGCAATGAACCAAGCATCAAAATACTGGCATTAGAAACATACACTGAATGTAAGGAAGAAAAATCCATTTTTTTAAAAAAAAAAGTTGTCCTAACAGTCACGATCTTTAGAAAATGAGGACAAAAGTACTTGATATAGCCGATAAAAATAAGGGTTGGGGTTGGGGAGACAAAACACACACACAACTTAACAGTGTTTGGAATGAGCAGCCTAGTGACATTATTGTGAACTAAAGCAGAAGACTGTGAGACAGCTTGAATTACAGTTTCATCTAGTTTTAAAAAAGGCTTGTTGGTAAAATGTATTTAGGTAATCTTCTAAAGAAAAGTAATATATTGCATTTTTGTAAGCATCCAGTTGCCGCGAGAGACTTTTGACAAAAGTTGACTTTCACACACAATTAAACCGAATAATTTCAGTTTTCTAGTTTCACAGAAGCCAATCCAGACAGTGCCTTATCTGTGGTCCTATTTGGTGCTGATCAAAATCACAGGATTAATGTTTGTGGCAGAAGTCAAGAAAGGATGGCATTATTCTAGCTTTATTTTCAAGAAAACGAAGGCGTGAGGAGTGGGGCTGTGGAAGCGCAGGACTCCAGGTGGAAAACTGTACCCAAAGCCAAGCAGCCAAGAAGTGGTCAGAGAAAAATCTTCCTTACCTTTTCTGCCCCCTACTTGAAACTGAAGAAGCAAGGGGTTTGTGCCCTGTGCATCATTCAATTTGCATTGATACTGGGTGGGCCATAGCTCAGGGACAGAACTTGTGCTTTATCTGCAGAAGGTTTCCTGTTTGAACACCAACATCTCCAGGTAGAGCGGATAGAGATCCCTGTCTGATATCCTTGACAGCTTCTGCCAGTCAGTGTAGACAATGCTGAGCTAGATGGACCAATGATCTGACTCTGCAGCTTCCTATGGCCCTATGTTCCCGTGTTCTATGAATCTGAGGCACAGCCACCTTTGCAGACAAGTTGCTGTCTGCAAGATTTCAGGTTGCCCATCAAACTGAGTTCTGTATGTAAACTTGGGAGGGAACATCTTGTCTATTCACTCAGGTGGCAACGCTCTTTAACAACCATTCCCCTCTGGGAACTGTACCTCCATGGGGGGGGGGGAATAGGGGCCTCCTAACAGCACCCATAACAAACTACAGCTCCCAGACTTCTTTTGGGAAAGTCACATTTAAAGTGGCATCATTTAAATGCATGGTGTGAGTGTGGCTTTGGAGAAAGCTGTTATGCAGCTTGCTTCCCCTTGGAAACATAAGAAGCTTCCTTATACCAAAACAGACCACTGATTCATCTAGCTCAGTACTGTTGACACTGACTGGCAGCAGCTCTCTGGGATTTCAAGTGCAGGACATCCTGAGCTTTACTAGGACATACTGGGGATTGAACCTGGGACCTTCTACATGCTCTGCCCCTTCCACAATGGTGTGTTGCTTTACTGTATTTAATATGTCGTTAAGCAAGGTAGAAACACTCCAGGGGCTGCATCCAGGGTGAGTGAGTTGCATTTAGTTCCCATTGATGGGGTATAAATGCAATAAATAAATAAACTCCCATCGGGAAATTGTGCCTTTGTCCAAAGCCATGGATGGAGCTACGTGCAAACAGAGCCAATACGCCAAATACTCATTTGCTTTGTTGAAGCGTGTTTTCAAAATGACACCACATTTTTATAAAAAGAACATTGCCAAAACTGTCTACCCCAAAGGAGGACATGAAGGGACTTGAAGCTTTTGTTAGCTCCAAATGGACATGGTTTTTCGTTTTGTTTATTGATTGTTAACTTTTGTTGTTACATTCTAAAAATTAAATAAAAACGTAAACAAACAAAAATGTTATCATGGCATGCGTTTTTAAAACAACGCATTTTTATAAAAAATATTACCACCATTTTGACATTGTCTTCCCAGAAAGAAGATTTGTGGAGAGGAAAGTAAAATGATGATGATGATGATGATGATGACAATATGATGATGATATGATGATGATATGATGATGATATGATGATGATGACTGCCTGGGTCCATCTTGGGTGACCTACTAGGGATGGAAAGACCTGTCATTTTCAGTTCTCTCAGTTTCTAATCTTTTCTATCTGAAATTCACTTCTCCACATTTCTGCAGCAATCTGCAATTTTTTTAAAAAAAAAAACCTCATGGAAATTCTCCAGCATTTTAGTATGACTTTTTCCTTTTTATATGCAGTTTTGACTAATGTACATATTTTTGCCAACAATTTCTCCTAATATAGTGCATTTTTTGTATGATATGTTCACTGACAGTTTCATATTTTATTCAAACACACACACCCCATATATTGCTTTCGTGAATAATATTTGGTTTGAGAACTGCATCGTAAAATTCAGATGTGCAAATTTCGAAGGATGTCTGTGGATTGGTTCTCATATTGTTATGTATCAAATGAATTTGATACATTTCACTTTAAATGCAAACTGAATCAAATTTCTCCCCTACCCCTTTGTCCTACACTTCCTGTGCTGTAACATCATAGAAGAATGTCTTCATTTACACCTGTGTCTCCCTCAGATGCCTTGGTCTCAGTGCTGTCATCCCAAGTTGCTAGGCAAGTTACTATGAGAGCCAGGACCTTTTAAGTGGCTGCTCCATTACTCTGAAATATCATCATTTGTCAGTCCCTCTTCCCCTTTGGGCAATTTTTTATACTGAGGTTGAAAACATTTTAATACTGGTAGATTTTTATTCTGCTTCTAGGCTCAGGGAAGAGCAGTAACTAAGCAGCTGATTTGCACACAAAAGATATCAGGTTCAATTGCCAACATTTCACAGAATTCCAGAGTTGGAAGGGACTCTGGGGATCATCTAGTCCAACCCCCTGCAATACAGGAATATGCAACTGTCCCACACGGAATCAAACCTGCCACCTTGGTGTTATCAGCACCACTCGCTAATTAGTGGTGTACCTAAGGATTTCACCGCTCAGGGCGGTCACTGACTTTGCTGCTCATCTCACTGTTCCTCATCCAGGAGGCCCACTAGTTGGCCACAGACCTCCCCTCCGCTCCAACTGCCCTTCTTTTTCCCTCCTTTCCAAGGGGTGGGAAGGAACTCTGTTCCCTTTCACCACAGACTCCTGCTCTTCTTCACTTTACTTGTACAGTCATACCTTGGTTGCTGAATGCCTTGGAACTCATACGTTTCGGCTCCCGAACAATCAAAACCCGGAAGTGAGTGTTCTGGTTTTCAAACAATTTTCAGAAGCTGAACATCCAAGCGTGGCTTCCGCGGCTTCTGATAGGCTGCAGAAGCTTCCTGCAGCCAATCAGAAGCCGCACTTTGGTTACTGAACATTTTGGAAGTCGAACGGACTTTTTTTCTTTTGCTTCAACCACAGACAAATACTACAAAAACGACATGATGTACAGTGGTACCTCGGGTTAAGAACTTAATTCGTTCCAGAGGTCCGTACTTAACCTGAAACTGTTCTTAACTTGAGGTACCACTTTAGCTAATGGGGCCTCCCACTGCCGCCGCCGCGCAATTTCTGTTCTCATCCTGAAGCAAAGTTCTTAACCCGAGGTACTATTTCTGGGTTAGCGGAGTCTGTAACCTGAAGCATATGTAACCTGAAGTGTCTGTAATCCAAGGTACCATTGTATAGGGAAAGAAAACACTATGCTTATTTTTTGAAGTAAAACTTTAATTCCAACTGATCTATCCCAGCTTGGCCTGGTCATACTTTTTCAAAACGCGCCCCTGCTTCCCTACTGCACATCTTGACACGCACATATTGTGTTGGTGTGGCGATTTAATACGCTTGCATTGGGTGTTCGCTGTGACCAAATGAAACCTCCTTTCTAGGTCTACCCAAAGCTTAAACAGTACTTAAACAGGGGACGGACAAAATCATATATGCCTCCAGTTTGCTCATCTCCCATGTGCACATGGGCATCCAAAGCACACAACCATCACAAAACATGGGACATATATGTTTCGGAGTGAATCTGACACTTTTGACATGAGAATAGCAGAGAGAGGTGTCCATCGCCAGTCCTCACATCTGGATGACAACACTTGTTTACCAACCAAAGCGCCAGTATCAAGAATATTTGTTGCAAAAGACTAAATAACTTCAGTAAGTATTTGGGTATAATTGCTAGTCTTCCTGTGAAAGCCTGTATATTATATCTATGTCACATGCACAAAAACATGCTCATCATTTCTTTCATATGATTCACTAAGTACAGCAAGCTCCTTAGAGGAACAGAGTTCTTGGAAAAGATTTAAACTATGCAGAGCATTTCTCCCCAATTTGTGCATGTGCTATGGGAGGACACAACCTTCCAAGTCCTGCTCCTTGGCTCACATTTCAAGGGAAGCAATGGGGAAAGATGCTACATCCCTGCCAACTCCCAATTCACCTGCATCTGCATTATTAAAGAGGCTGCTCACCTTGCTCACCTTGTCAGGTTTGCATTATTTGGTACAGAAAGTAAACCAATTCTAATTAATTCAAGAAGGTTCTGGAAGCTTCTCTGGCTGATGCCAAGCTGGTGCAAGCTGGAAGTTTCAAGCTCATTAGTAAGTTCCTATTCTGCCTGGAAACAAGCAGAAGGTTCATGATGTTTGAGTTAAAGGTAAAGGGACCCCTGACCATTAGGTCCATTCGTGGCCGACTCTGGGTTTGTAGCGCTCATCTCGCTTTACTGGCCGAGGGAGCTGACGTACAGCTTCCGGGTCATGTGACCAGCGTGACTAAGCTGCTTCTGGCAAACCAGAGCAGCGCATGGAAACGTCATTTACCTTCCCGCCGGAGCGGTACCTATTTATCTACTTGCACTTTGACGTGCTTTCAAACTGCTAAGTTGGCAGGAGCAATGGGAGCTCACCCTGCCATGGGGATTTGAACCGCTGACCTTCTGATCAGCAAGTCCTAGGCTCCACCCATGTCCTTGATGTTTGAGTTATTCCTTCAGAAAAGATGAACAGCTGGTTCAAACCGGTTCTGTTACCTCTTTCTCTCAAGGTCATTGTGTCCTGTAATAAAAGGTCAGAAGGAGCCTGGGTTTCATTCTCTGTCTCTCTTTCCTTCTGGTGTGGTGTTTTGTACATAAAGTCATACCTTGGTTCTCGAACATAATCTGCTCCAGAAGTCCGTTCAACTCCTGAAACTATTCAAAAACCAAGGCACGGCTTCCGATTGGCTGCAGGAGCTTCCTGCACTCAAGCAGAAGCCGTGTTGGACGTTCGGCTTCCAAAAAATGTTCGAAAACCAGAACACTTACTTCTGGGTTTTTGGCATTTGGGAGCAAAAATGTACGAGTACCAAGGCGTTCGAGAACCAAGATACGACTGTAGTATGTTTAAGTGCTAAGATTTTAGTCCTGTTAAGTTAAGTCTGCTGCAACTGGATTCTTAAGGACTGTGCCAATCCTGAAGATGTATGGATTTGTTACCATTATGCTCATTTGCAATCAGTAGTAAAAAGCTCTGCTGAATTAAGCGGATTGCCTCAGAGTTATTTTTTGGGAACCCTGCAACGTATTTAAGCTTTTTACTCTGCAAGCTATACGTTGAGGCCTGCTCTGGATCGATACAGAGCAAAAGCACGACACACCTGCCCACCCCTTTCCTGTCCTCTCCTTCCCAGCTTTCAGTCTAAAGTCCCTGGCTTTGCTAGGAAGCAGAATGTGTTATTGACAAAGGACCATCAAACAAGCCTCTTTCATCTTCCTCCTCCTAACTCTGCATTTTGTTTTTGTTTTTTGCTTGGGAGTGCTAGATAGATTCATCCTGGAAGCGAAACCCCCAAGGACACCCCCATCCCTCCCGCTCCCAATCAAGCTCAAGACTTTTCCTCCAAGCTAACAAGCTTTTTGCAAGGCAACCTCAGATAGTCCTGCTGGGCCAATCCAAAGTGCATCAATAAATGACAGGCGGAGCTTGGAGGAACTAGTGGGGTAGGTACTTGTTTTCCACATCCAAGTACAACTCACTCTCACTCTCTTTCTCTCTCTGGTTCATCTTTTTTTCCCTGTAGAGTAGGGTGGGGAGAGGAGGCTCACTAAGGTTGTAGTTGGAGGTTTATTGCATGGCCCAGATTATGCACGCTGGAGGAAGAGCTTGGTGGCTTCTTGATGCACTGGCAAGGAAGCAATGCCTGAGCCAGAGCAGGTTGCAAGCCATGGCTGTGGTGTCACCCCCCTAAAAACAGGTGCCACCTGGAGCAGTGCGCCCTCCACGCACCCCTTAGCTACGCCAGTGCTAATTGAGCTATCCATGTCAGGTTCAGAAGCCTCCTGCCTGAAGCCCAGGAGAGCCAGTGCAGTCAATGCAGACAATACTAAGCTAGATGGATCAACGGTCAGATTCAGTTATGTAGCAGCTTTCTATGTTCCTAAAACTATTTTATTCTTGAGCTGCTTCCTTTTGATTGTGTTTTTCATAAATTGGTGTTTTTGTTTTAATGCTCGTTTGTTTTTAACTGTGTTGCGCTCTGTATTGCTAACTACTTTGAGTGCTCTATGAGCAGACAAGTTGGGTAAATATGTAAAATAACTTTTTTAAAAAACCTAATTACAGTGGTACCTCAGGTTACAGACGCTTCAGGTTACAGACTCCGCTAACCCAGAAATAGTACCTCGGTTTAAGAACTTTGCTTCAGGATGAGAACAGAAATTGCACGGAGGTCGCATGGCGGCAACGGGAAGCCCCATTAGCTACAGTGATGCTTCAGGTTAAGATCAGTTTCAGGTTAAGAATGCACCTCCAGAATAAATTAAGTTCTTAACCCGAGGTACCACTGTACTCATGTAGAGGAGGAGTCTGTAGGAAGTCATTTTCAGCCAAGTTCAAAGGGCTGGTTGTGGTATCTAAAGCCTGATAAAGCTTGGGCCCAATATACCTGAAAGATCGTATTGCTCCAGTTGCATACCCTCCAACATTTCTCTGATGAAAATAGGGACGTGGGGAAGCTTCTCCCATGTTTGATCTCGCCACAAACATAGATGTCATATAATAATCAACATCTGTCGCCTTGAACCAAGTGCAACCTCTCAGCCTAACCTTCCTCACAGGATTGTTATAAAGAAGCAACAACTGAACAAAGCAACAAATATTACCTTTGTACAGTAGGCTACATTCCAGACAAGCAGAAGTCAGAAGCTTCTTCATCTATGCAAGCCAGAGGCATTGTCACGATTCCATTGAGACAAATTCCAGCCAGGGAAAAGCATTTGAGGAGGGTGACCAGTGCTCATGCGCTTGAAGAGAATCCAGAGGCCAGACAGAAAGTGCCCCCCACAGGCCTAAGGTTCCACAGCCCCTGATATATCGATAGACAGCCTTCAGAAAGCTATTTTGACATAGGAAGGCCTCACACAGTGCTGCAAATCCAGTGGAGATTGCTGCAAAACACAAAGGCTGTTTTGAACAAACCAGAAGCTTTAAGGGTGAGGGGGGAAATAAATACAAGCAGCAATCTAAACAAATTGTAAAATAATTTCACGAATGGTTTCCCTTTGGGGAGGATAAAGAACTCTGGCTACTTTTGAAGTCACTTTCGATTGATAGCCCTCTTATTAGACAAAAATTAGTGTCCAATCAACTGTGAAAAAGGCAAGCCATTATACGTTAGGAGAGCCGTCAAAGTGACATGGACCACTGTACATCTTGACACTTACTACATAATCAAAGTAAACTTTACTCTCCATTGCAGATCTAATGCAGCTGTTAGTTTATCACCTTCCCGTGCTCAAATGGGCCCATCGTGTCACCTAGGCAGAGATGACAAACCAAATAAATAAATTGCAATGTTATCTCTTTGCGCTGCTCAGGTACAGCAAACAGGAGGAACAGCATTTAGTATTCCGTAATGGAGTTAGGAGTAATTTACTGAGAGATAATTTCTTTTGGACCTAAAAGTGTCCTGCCTCCCTGCCGTGCAGACAAATAGAAGTGGCTGGCAGGAAATGGGGCATGATAATACCCCCCTTTAAATAGAGTAACAAAATGGAAATTCAATAGGCATGCATTACAAAATATACAGCTACCCGTTATTCAAACCTTTGATGTGCTTTTTTTTATAGTTGTTCACAGCACACACAAGGGGGGAAAAATATTATATTCGCTCTTAGAGCCCATTTGAAATAGAAGGAAAGTTTAATCCACGTGCTGGATGTGTGTTTTGGTGTGTGTTTTAAAGGACTTGCTTGGAAAAGTTAACCACCAAAGGAAATTTTAGGTCACCTCTCTGCACCATACGTTTAAATGACTCTTAGACCACTTCAACAGTCATAGTTTCACCCAATGAATCCCAGGAACTGTAGTTTGTTAAAGGTGCTGGGAATTGTAGCTCTGTGAGGGGCTGTCTGCGAACTCTCAGCACCCTCAACAAATGACATTTCCCGGGATTCTTTGGTGGAAGCTATGACTGTTTTCAAGAAGCATACGAGCACTTTGAATGCATGCTGTGCTTGTGGCATTTAGACAGAAGACGGCTGGGAGTTAAAAAGGAGGACCCAGCTTGTTTCATGGAAAACTAAACAAATTATACATTCCCAGCCCTAGACATTTTGCTGCCTGACGTGGAGCAGCAAATGGCACCCCATAACTGCCCTTACTCACTTCGGAGTGAGTAGCACTCAGGGCCAGACAGCTCACAAGTGGTTCCATCTCTCCCTGGCAGTAAAACGCCAATAATCATTCAATTTTGCTGCCCTTTCATGACAACCAAAACCAGCTACTTGAGGCAATAGGCAGAAAGGCCTGTCCTGGATTCATGCTTATAATGGATGATTGATGCACAAAGGTGGAACCAACCCAGTTTAGGCCTACTATGGATTTAGAAGTATAATGGATGGTTGTTGTGGCAAGGCTGCCCCAATCCAATAGGCAGGTATGGGGAGAATCCTATAAGAAGCAGATGGCCAGCTGCTTGCATTGCTTTAAAAGAGGTTTAGACAAAATCACGGACGATAACATGATCAATGGCTACTTTCCCTGGGGGCTATGTTGTACCTCTGAATGCCAGTTTCTGTGGATCACTGGTGGTGAGAGAGCTGTTGTGTTCAGGTCTTTTTTTATATATATAAAATATTTATTAGGGTTTTTAATAAAAGAAATACAAAGATAATAAACAGCATTGCTTTGTTTTAACAAAATTTCATAACTTCTTTGGACTTCCTCACGTCTCCTGCTCCCACTTACATCGTTAATAAATTTTTTCAAGCAAATTATCATCTTATTTGCAAATTTATAACCACTCAATTCAATATAGTGTAACAATTCTCCAACAAATTTTTGTTTCTCTTAATCTCATTTATCGTCAATTTCCGATCCAATTTAGTGATGGCCAATTATTTATAACCAAGCATCCTTATTGGCATTCCTCTAAATCACAATATTTTTGTAGATAAATCTTAAATTTCTTCCAATCTTCTTCAATCCTTTCTTCTCCCAGGTCTCGAATTCTGCCAGTCATCTCCGCCAGTTGCATATAGTCCATCAGCTGCATCTGCCAGGTTGTGTTCAGGTCTTGCATGTGGTTTTCTCATAGGCATCTGGTTGGCTACTGAGAACAGGATACCATTGGTCTCAAGCATCAGGCTTCATAATTTCTTATGAATTAGAAGTGGCCTGTTCATGCAGTAGGACCCCTTGATTTCTCAGTACATCTGAACTGGGCCTCAAGTGCCCCCTGAGGAACAGTTTAATTAAACTGACTACCACAGAATGTGGCCATCACCACAAGCTTAAAGGTAAAGGGTAAAGGGACCCCTGACCATTAGGTCCAGTCATGGCCGACTCTGGGGTTACAGCATTCATCTTGCTTTATTGGCTTCTGGGTCATGTGGCCAGCATGACTAAGCCGCTTCTGGCGGACCAGAGCAGCGCACGGAAACGCCGTTTACCTTCCCGCCAGAGTGATACCTATTTATCTACTTGCACTTTGACGTGCTTTCGAACTGCTAGGTGGGCAGGAGCAGGGACCGAGCAACGGGAGCTCACCCCATCGCGGGGATTCGAACCACCGACCTTCTGATCGGCAAGTCCTAGGCTCTGTGGTTTAACCTACAGCGCCACCCACTTAGATGGCTTTAAAGAGGAGATTCTCTAACTCCATAGTGGGAAAGGCAACCTGTGGCTACTATGATGGCTCTGTGCTACCCATGATGCCTCTGAATAATACCTTAGGTCCTACAGATGTTGCTGGACTAAAACTCCGATCAGCACTAGCAAGCATGGCCAATGACCAGGGATGATGGGTCGACAGAGCATGAGACTCTTTATCTCAAGGTTTTGGGTTGGAGCCCCATGTTGGGCACAAGATACCTTCATTGCAGGGAGTTGTACTCTGTGCTATTTTTTCTAGAAAAAGAGTTGCTGGAGCTCACCATGCACACCTCCCTCATTCTCTTAGAATGGGAATAGTGAGAGATGCCAGAACTGAGTTCTGGAAGCTGAAAAAAAGCCCTGGTCCCTCCCAACTGTACATTTCTAAGAGTTGCAATCCAGCAACTTCCAGAAGGCCAAAGATTCCTCACAGCTGGCCCTAGGGATTAATTTATATGCTCTGTCCTATCTCCCTGCCAGGGTTTCTTTTCCCCCTCCCCCCCCTTTCCCTTTTCCTTTTTTGAATAGCTCTCACCAAACTTTTTTTAAAAATAAAAACCCACAAATATTTACTGTTTTTTAAGCAAATACAAATGCAAGAACCATTAAACACTTATCCAGCAGTACATCTAAATGGTGTTTGTTCTCTCCATTGACTTTAGACACAAGCTCACACATTCAGTGTTCAAACCTATCAGTTAGAGCAGCTGGTATAACAAGGTCTTGGTTTTGGCCATTAACATGGTTAAAGGAAGGGGTCCACATTTCTTGGATGGTGTCTCTCTTTGTTATGCCTTCAGTTGCCCTCCGGTGTCTGGTGGGACACTCAGACATTGCTGTATCCCAGATATTATTTTCCCATTTGTTCAGGGGTATTTCAGCATGGTTATTCCATTGTTGAGCTATTGCTAATCGTCCTGTGGTCAGTAAGAAGCCCACTGGCTTAGCATTTAAGTATCTGCTTATAACCACAGCATATACTTTCCATCAGAATCCTTTTGGATACCCAGTACAGAAGCTAAGCATAGATTTAACTGTTATTGGGAATAACTCCAATATTTGCATCACCACCCCACTGCCTAATAACAGCATCTTTCATAAGAACATAAGAAGTTCTAAACACCTACTTGTCTGTTTCCATCTTTCCCTTTCCCACCTCTGTTGCCCAGGGTGGATGTAGACACAGAAAAAAAATCACTATAAATAAGTCAGAAACTAGCTCTTTATAACTAGGGGTGAAATATAAAAAAAGTGAAAATCTGGAAACAAAACTTTTTTTGCCAAAGTTTTTGAACTTTTTTTGCAAATTCTTTTTCTTTTTTAAGTTTTGAGCTATTCTTAATGGCAATTACTGCCAATTTCTACACTTCTGACATGGGCTGCCAAACATCCAGATTTTCCCGGACATTTCATCAGTTTCCAACTGGATACTGTTTCAGATGCCCAAACCCCGGCTAAGTCTGAGAAATTCCAGATGTAAAGCAACCCTGTTTATAACCAAAAGGGGGAAAATCTCTATGGAAAATCATGTTTTAAAATTTCCTGCTCTCTGGCACCATCTGGTGTTGGATGTTTATAGCACGTTCAAATCACTGTCTCTTTACTAATGTAGCTGAGTCCCTAGCCTGCTCCGGATGCCTTTCTTTCCAAGTTACTTTGATCACTGGTCCAGTGCCTTCATAGGTGGCAGGATCGAAAAAGAGCTACATGTGGCAGAAATGACTGGCAGAATCCGAGACCAGGGAAAAGAGTCGGCGGAAGAGAATTGGAAGAAATTTAAAGATTATTTGCAGAAATATTGTAAAATTAATGAATGTTAGAATGATGTTGGACAGAAATTAAGCGGTTACTAGCTGTAATGCAAAGGTTGAGCAATAAGTTAAAATAAGTTATAGTAAGTTACAATAAGGATTTGTTGAGTTAAGAATTTGAACTGGAATACAAAAGGGGGAGGTGAGAGGAGGTCTGGGAAACAAGGTAATGGAAATAAGTAATGGAAATTATATTTGTTTTGTTTTTTTAATTGTGTGTTTTTGCATCTTTGTTATGTTTTGTGCATTTTTGTTTTTTGTTGGTTTTTTGTATTAAATTGGAAACTCTAATGAATATCTTTTTTTAAAAAAAAAGAAAAAGAGCTACATGAGGCACACAACCTGGGAGCTTAGGCAGACCCAGTGGTATCTTCGACTTGTCCTCTTTGACCCTCCTGCCAACTTCCAAATTGCTTTCAAGAGTTCTACACATTTCAAAAAGTGGGTTCCCGTGTAACATGGGGAGCTGCTGTGCTGTTCACGGATCATGGCCTTAAAGTCCCCTTGGGCACATTGCAGGTCAAGTCACACAGTGGCCCTTTCGATCCCAGCCCTTGTTTTTAATTGAAAATATACAGAGACTTCCATCAGAATCTGTTAGATGGAACTTCAGTCTTGTCTCTCTCCCCAGATGACAAATTACTAAATTTAGGTGGACGGGGCGGGCAAATAGGATATAAAGAGCTACTGAACCAAAAATGATTGGCATTAGCTTTAAAGCTAGTGATTCTTTCCCTCCCCCCCATCCCCTTATTGATTCTAAACAGAATAAATCCGTAAATGGTAATAGAGTTCAATTTAAATTACTTACAGCAAATGCTGCTTTTCAGCTCTTGTCAGACAATCGTGCTGTCAAGTCCATTTTATTCTGACAAAGCAAATTAATGAGGATAAAAAACAGCGGTAATTTGAAGACAGTTTCTACAAGTTAGCTTTTATGTAGCACTCTGAAGCCAGGATTCAGATTTCACCCTAGTGCCAGGAACATCTTTTGCCTAATTACCACTTTCAACCACCATATATAAAAGCTTGCCCAATAGGCAAGAATGACGGAAGTAGGATTCTAGAATAAAATACAATAGTAATAATAATAATAATAATAATAATAATAATAATAATAATAATAATAATATTTTTATTATTTTTATTATTTTTATTATTATTATTATTATTTATTATTATTATTATTATTTATTTATTTATTTATTTATTTATACCCCGCCCATCTGGCTGAACTTCCCCAGCCACTCTGGGCGGCTTCCCAAAAAAATATTAGAATAATGTAATACATCAAACATTAAAAGCTTCCCTAAACAGGGCTGCCTTCTGATGTCTTCTAAAAGTCTGGTAGTTGACATCTGATGGAAGGTGTTCCACAGGGCGGTGCCACTACTGAGAAGGCCCTCTGCCTGGTTTCCTGTAACTTGTCTTCTCACAGTGAGGTAACCGCCAGAAGGCCCTTGGTGCTGGACCTCAGTGTCTGGGTAGAACGATGGGGGTGAAGATGCTCCTTCAGATATACTGGGCTGAGACCATTAAGGGCTTTAAAGGTCAGCACCAACACTTTGAATTGTGCTCGGAAACGTACTGGGAGCCAATGTAGGTCTTTCAAGACTGGTGTTATGTGGTCTCGGCAGCCACTCCCAGTCACCAGTCTAGATGCTGCATTCTGGATTAGTTGTAGTTTCCGGGTCACCTTCAAAGGTAGCCCCACATAGAGCGCATTGCAGTAGTCCAAGTGAAAGATAACCAGAGCATGCACCACTCTGGCGAGACAGTCTGCAGGCAGATAGGGTCTCAGCCTGCGTACCAGATGGAGCTGGTATACAGCTGCCCTGGATACAGATTTGACCTGTGCCTCCATGGACAGCTGAGTCCAAAATGACTCCCAGGCTGCGCACCTGGTCGTTCAGGTTGCAGGTGAAGATATAACCACCACAAAATTTCAACAAACACTTAGAAAAAATAACATATTTTGAAGTGTTGTAAGAAAGGTAAATTGAATTAGATGGATATATTAAAATATGCAGGAATGCTGGATAGGTCAAACAAACCTTGTAAGGGGAGAGAGGGAAGTCAATGAATGTTTGGTATAATAAAAGATGTTTAATTTCAAATGTAAAATTTGAAAATTCAATAAAAATTATTTTAAAAAATTAAAAATATTATTGGTGGCAGTAGTTAGTTTGTTTATTCATCACCCACAGGAGCTGTACAACATGCAGTAAAAACTGCTAAAAGGGTTTAGAAACAACACAGGAAGAAGTAGCAGATCTAAAAACAATTCAGAGTAGCTTTCATGGTAGAGCTAAAGTGTTTCGGAACAAAAAAATGTCTTCTGTTGTTTCCAGAAAACAGAGATAGTTGTAACTTGATGGAAATGCTCTTCCACAAAACAGGAGCCATCACACTAAAAGCCCTGCTCTGAGTCACTATGGAGCAGGCTTCCGAGATCCATAGAACTTATAAGAGAAGTTTTTTTCAGCGGGCAGGAAATGTCATGTAGCATATACAACTCTATCCAGCCAACAGAGGGGTACAGCAAGGAGGTCTTAGGAGGAACACCCAAGGAAAATCTGCCAATTTAGGCAGATGCCTTCCTTTGACTAATGGTAGGGGAGGCTCTAAGGGACGTGGGTGGCGCTGTGGTCTAAACCACTGAGCCTCTTGGGCTTGCCGATCAGAAGGTCAGCAGTTTGATTCCCCACAACGGGGTGAGCTCCTGTTGCTCTGTCCCTGCTCCTGCCAACCTAGCAGTTTGAAAGCACGTCAAAGTGCAAGTAGATAAATAGGTACCGGTGTGGTGGGAAGGTAAATGGCATTTCTGTGCGCTGCTCTGGTTTCTCCAGAAGCTACTTAGTCATGCTGGCCACATGACCTGGAAAAACTGTCTGCAGACAAACGCCGGCTCCCTCGACCTGTAAAGCAGATGAGCGCCGCAACCCCAGAGTCATCTGCGACTGGACTTAACTGTCAGGGGTCCTTTACCTTTACCTTTTTATGGGTGGCTCTGTGGTTGGGTGAGTATCTGGAATTACTTAAGTTGCTGTTATTGTTCACAAATGAATCTTACTGCTACATGTTTTCCTCTCCAGATTGAAAGGAGCTTGGCTGAGCAAAGCAGATAGGACTGGAAGCGGGCTTTTGGAGGACAGGAGATAAACAGGCAGGAAAGGTATTTAAGTGCCCCGTTGCTGCAAGCATTCTCTTCATCACATGTCAGCAGAGTTGGGGCTATGCCATGCATATATATGCCTGGCATATATTAGGTGAAAGTTCTTGTATTTTGTACAGTATTTTGACAATAAATGCAGGTCCCGCAGGACACAGGACTCCAGGTGGGGTATGATCAAAGCAGAATAGAGCAGAACTATTACTTCCCTTGATCGGGACACAATGCTTCTCTGAAGCCTAGAATAGCATCACCTTTTTTGCTGCTGCATTACACATGTTGACTCATGTTAAGCTTGTGGTCTACTAAGACCCACAGATCCTTTTCACCTGTAAAGGTAAAGGGACCATTTAGGTCCAGTCGTGACTGACTCTGGGGTTGCGGCGCTCATCTCGCTTTATTGGCCGAGGGAGCCGGCATACAGCTTCCGGGTCATGTGGCCAGCATGACTAAGCCGCTTCTGGCGAACCAGAGCAGCGCACGGAAATGCCGTTTACCTTCCCGCCGGAGTGGTGCCTATTTACTTGCACTTTGACGTGCTTTCAAACTGCTAGGTTGGCAGGAGCAGGGACCGAGCAACGGGAGCTCACCCTGTTGCGGGGATTCGAACCGCCGACCTTCTGATCGGCAAGTCCTAGGCTCTGTGGACCCACAGCACCACCCGCGTCCCTTTTCACCTGTACTACTATTGAAATTCATTTTGTTAGTTTGGGCCCAGTTCTTCTTCTGTCTTGAACCAGATTCTGCAATGAGTGTCTGCAGTCCTTCACCATCCCACCTGAATACCCTAAACTATCCTTCTCTACACCTACTAAGCTAGCCTGCTGCCTTCAAATTAGGCATATGATGCATCCATTTCCATCCCATGCTTTGTCCTTTGCACTCTCTGTTTCCATTTGCTACAGTTTAGTTTATGCTGAAACCTATCCTATTTATCTCACTATGCTTTAATTATCATAATTAATTACTTGATGTATTTCAGTGGAAAGGAAATGTCAAAAACAATTCAAAAAATAATGTAATTATTTGCATAACAATTGCAGACTGGGGGAGGGGGCAGTGATAACAAATACCATTCATCTCCACTTGCATGATTTTCGTTCCTGACCTCAAACAAACATGCAAATTTTGGTAATTTCTCCTTCTATTGACAACAGAAGTATCTAATATCCCTGCTTCATATTCAGTAGTGGGTGCTGTGTGTTCAGATAAGGTTCAACTGATAGTTAGGGAAGATTCAGTATGTGGGATGGGAGTTCTCACCACAAAGAGCAAAATATCGCAGGACACTCCTGACCACTGTTTCTTTTTCATGACATTCCTTCTCTCAGAAGAACAATGTTCCATGCTAAGCTGATGCTTGTGATCTAAGGTGAAATATAAACAGTAATGCTTAATCTTCAAAGAAACCCCTTGAAGATATGTATTGGTAACTAGACATTTACAAGACAGATTTTACTAACTTAAACAAAGTTAAAATTACAGATTGTCATTTCCCACCCCCTGAAAACCTTCCATTTAGGGGAAAGCAAATAAAAACGGCAAGTCTCTTTGTCCTTCACCTCCTAGCTAGAAGCCAAGCTGATGCTATGGCAAAAAAAAGCATTAGTATCTAACAACTCAAGGAATTTCAGATTACTACATTGTCTTCTAAATTGCTGCAATCATGTTCGCTACATACGTTGTTGTAAGCAACTGTAAAGTCTCATGCTATTGGTTTGAATTGTTAAGAGATTACCGTTGCTCAAAATTCCTTGGATCAGCATCCACTCAGGAAGGAAAAACAAAATATTTAGAATTTTGTTCCCAAGAAAAAGCTTCAGACAGACATGGAGAACTGAACTATTCATTGTTTTGTTTTGTTTTTTTAAAGCATGTGCCAAAGCCAAAATAGCCAGAAAGCAGAATACCAAACTTTTTTTTTTTTTTAAGTATAATTGTTAATGGCTTAAAACAGGAGCTGTTGCTCAATTAAAGACATTCTAATCTAGAGCAAAGGGACAAGTTGGATGAGGAATGTGTATTGAAACCATGCATGCATTACACTGGTCAACAACAAATTTGTTGTCTGCATTTTTTCAGTTGATTTAGGATGAATCTGATGTGCTGAATCCAAAAATCACATTGGTTTTGCTCAATCAGGTCAAGTTTTTGAGCTATGGCCACATGTCATTTTTTTACGTTTTTGTTCACATGTACGCTTGTGTGGAGCATTTTAGGAGAAGTTGGTGGGGGTAAAATGCCATGTCGAATAATTGTTTTGATTGGAAATGATTATTTTAATGACAAGAAGTATTCAGGTCCGATAGTTCTGGGTGATTATGTTGAAAAGGGATCAGTTTGAAGTCATAAAACCTCGAAACCTTCCATAAATTGGTGCGGCAAACCATAAAGTTGCTTACCATGCTTATTTTGGTATTAAACTTGGTGACCAGGATAAAGTTTGGGCGCCACACATGGTGTGCAAGGCATGCACCGAGACTCTACGTGGGTGGACTAATGGCAAGAGGAGTCTGAACTTTGAAATTCCCATGGTTTGGAGGGAGCCAACAAACCATGTCACTGACTGCTACTTCTGCGCTGTTGATGTGACTGGGATCAACAGAAAGAACCGGAGCAGCCTCAAGTATCCTGATCTTCAATCAGCACATCGTCCTGTAGCTCTGTGTGATGAAATTATAGTGCCTATCTTCGGAGAACTTCCTGACATTAGTGACAAAGATGCCTCCAGTGTTGCAGAAGAAGAAGTTCTTGAAGATGATGCTCCACATCCATTTTCCCAAAAGGAGTTGAATGATCTAGTTTGTGACCTCAGCTTGTCAAAGGACTCTGCCGAACTGTTGGCATCCAGATTGAAGGAAAAAAACCTCCTCTCTGACAGTGCTCGCATCAGCTTCTTCTGCAACAGGCATCAAGAGTACCTCCGTTTTTTCTCGGAAGAGAAGGACTTGGTGTACTGTGCAGATATTGCACAGCTTCTGCTCAAGCTTGGAGTGCCACAATACGAACCCAAAGATTGGAGACTGTCCATTGACAGCAGCAAGCGATCACTGAAATGTGTTCTGCTACACAACGGCAACCAGTTTGCCTCTATACCCCTGGCTCACTCAAGTACATTGAAGGAGATCTATGAAGCGGTGAAGTATGTGCTGGATAAAATTGGTTATGATCAGCATAAGTGGTTTATTTGTGTTGACCTGAAGATGGTGAACTTTTTGTTGGGACAACAGTCTGGCTTCACCAAGTACCCATGTTTTCTGTGCATGTGGGATAGTAGGGACCGTGCTCAGCATTACACGAAGAAGGACTGGCCTGTGCGGGAGGAATTGGTGCCTTGCAGAAAAAGGAACGTCATCAACGACTCTCTGGTGGACAGAGACAGAATACTCTTCCCACCGCTGCACATCAAGCTCAGCTTAATCGAGCAGTTCGCCAAGGCTCTGGACAAGGATGGTGACTGCTTCACTTACTTGTGCCAGGCTTTTCCAGGATTGACCATGGAGAAGTTGAAAGCTGGCATATTTGATGGTCCTCAGATCCGTCAGCTCATCAGAGATCCAGAGTTCGGAAACTCAATGAACGAAGTGGAACTGGAAGCGTGGAAGGCATTTGTTCTGGTAGTGAAGAACTTTCTTGGCAACAATAAGGCCACAAACTACGCAGAACTTGTCAACAACATGCTGACTGCTTTCAGAAACCTGGGCTGCAACATGAGCGTCAAGATGCACTACCTATTTTCACATATGGACCGGTTTCCTGAGAACCTGGGTTCAATGAGTGACGAGCAGGGGGAGAGATTCCATCAGGAAGTTTACAGTAATCAATGTTTCTATCAGGTAATCAATATATGTTGTTGGAAAAACATTATTTTCTCTTAAAAACATATTTAGGATGATATGTGTTGATGAAAATCAGCTGATAGTGCCACAAAAATGTAAGCGATTTTGTCACAAGATCTGGTTTTTTTCAAATCAACATAGCACAAAAACCTGACCTGGTGGAGAGAAACGGATGCCATTTCCTGATTCAGCAGTGCAAAAATACCCTAAAGCAGTTGTAGAAATCTAGACAACATTCAAAAAGTAAAAAATTGTTGCCCAGTGATTATTAGACTGCTGTAATAAGTTGGGCATGGGACTGCCTTTGAATATTGTTTGGACCAGTCTTCAACAACCGCCTGCTCCCCAGTTTTTTGGACTGCAACTAGCATGAGTCCCTGCCAGATTGGAGTAGTAGCCCAAAACATGTGGATAGCACCAGGTTGGCCAAGGCTGGTTTGGAAACAGCAGTTGATTTAGAATACAGTTGTTTGATTGCTGTTGAGACATTTATAATCAGTTAACACTTTGTCAACTGCCCCAGGTCCACATCTGTTTCCAGGCTCAGTAGAATATACTGGTTTTGTTTGTTTCTTAAATCAAAACACAGTTTGTGACAAGGACATCCGAAAGATCAGTCAGTAAAGGCCCTTCCATAGATTTCTCCACCATCCAAGGCACCTGGGAGCAGTGGCCGTGCCATGATTGTGAAGAAAGAGTTCCATGCCCAGTGTCATTTCGGCATCTGGCAAAAATCTTTTTATACTCCATTTGATCTTTTTTATACACTGCCACTAAGGATTTTTGCCTTTTTAAGGGAGAAAATTACATATTTATAGGGAGATATCCAGTGTTTGCCATACAGAGTTTTCTTTTAAGTTGTTTTAACCAGCCCTGGAGCCTTATGGTGAAGGGTATGTAAGAAATCTCATAACTAAATAAAAAGACCCATTGAGAGCAAAGGATGTACGGAACTTAAAGCCATTTGTTTCAATGGGAATGACTTAGTTGCCAGTTTATTTTATTTTGTGTACAGTGGTACCTTGGTTCTCAAGCTTGATCCATTCCGGGAGTCCGTTCGACTCCCCAAACAATTCAAAAACCAAGGCACAGCTTCCAATTGCCTGCAGGAGCTTCCTGCACTCAATTGGAAGCTGCGGTAGCCCCATCGGACGTTCGGCTTCCAAAAAACATTTGCAAACCAGAACACTCACTTCTGGGTTTGTGGCATTCAGGAGCTGACTTGTTCAGGAGCCAAGTCGTTCGAGAACCAAGCTACCACTGTAGTTGTAACTGCGTCACCCATCCTTGAAACTCTACTAAAAAGTGGAATATAAATATTTACTTCTGTGAAGAAGTGCTTTTTTTTGGAATGTCACGATCTTCCAACATTGGGCTTCATCGGATGGCCCCAAGTTCTCACAGAACCCAAGGCAGCATACATGAGTTTCCTAGGCAGTCAGTCACACATTGAGACATCACTGACCAGACTCAGACCTGGACCTTTGCTTCAACAAGCTTGTCCTGCCATCTGGAAAGCAGAGTGCAATAAACTCTTTGCCCTTTTCTTTGTGAAAGCAACAACTTGCAGTCTCAGGAATGGGTTCTATCAACAGGAACACAGGAAGCAGAACCTAGGAAGCCACCTTATATAGAGCCAGATTGCTGGGTCCATCTAGTTCAGCATAGTATACACACTAACAGTGGCTTCCCAGCATTTCAGGCAAAGGTTTCCCCCACATTACCTGGATATGCTAGGGATTGAACCTGGGACCTTCTGCATGCAAAACAGATGCTCTGCCACTGAGTCTTAGCTATCTCTGTTCTTGCACGCTTTCCAACCAATATTTCCATCTCATTCAGATGCAGTCCTGCCCAAATGAATTTCAGTGGTTCCCAATCGGCTAATTATTGAGGACCCCCTATTTTTCAAAAGCCAAGCCACGCACCCCTCTACTTTTGCTAATGTTGATAACTCTAAATTGTTCAAAGCAATTTGGGGAATGTGGGGTAGCCCTTAATAAGCAAAGGATTTTAGGTATACAGTGGTACCTTGGTTTTCAAATGTAATCAGTTCCGGAAGACCGCTCAACTTCTGAAACGTTCGAAAACCGAAGCATTTACTTCTAGGTTTTTGGTGCTCAAAAACCAAAACATTAGACTTCCGAGACATTTGAAAACAGAGGTACCACTGTACTAAAAAAACAAACCATGAAATTTTTGATATTACTGCGCAAAAAATGATGAAGATTTAGTTGGGGGAGCAGAAATAAATTGAATTTTATTAACGTATAGTACAAGTGAACAAATTATGACATGTCAAGCAGCTACTAAACCTTATTCTAGATCCAGGGCTCTCTTTTTTCTAGAAAAAGAGGTAGTGCAACTTGCTGAGCTGTTTTTATGGGAGCACCCACCCAAAGTTGTTGAGCTCTTTGTAGGGGGAGCAGCCAAAGTTGTTGAGCTTCATCATCATCATCATCTTTATTACGGTCAGTAATAAACAGTAATTTAGGAAACAGAACAGATAAAACGGGTGAATGGGGTGACTCAAAGGAGGGGGAATGCGTGAGAGAGACTGAAAATCAGCTAGAGGGTTAAGAGCAAGCAGATGCAAAAGCAACTATAGAAGGGAGGGTGTGAGAGAGGGAACGGGTCTTGCGACTGAGCCTTGTGTTTAGGTCTAGTGCATGACCCAAACCATCACAGCAGCACAAAATCTGGCTTAGTATATTATGTCTGGGTTTGCATCTTGAAGTAGCAAGGAAGTATAGAGTTGCTCTGTCCGTCCAGGGAATTTGTGTACTATTGGCAGGATGAACCTGACTTGTATGTCTGTATAATACTGGCAGTGGAAGAAGACATGTTCAGTAGTTTCTAGTTGCCCTGAGCCACGGGGGCACTTCCTCTCCTTGTACGGTACCTTCCTAAAATAGCGTTCCTGGATAGCTTGAGGGGAGAGCCTGGCACTGGGGCAAAGTGAAGGCCCTTCAGTGTTTTGGTTCTGGGTTGTTTATACATGGCATTTGGGAATATTTATGGCATTTGGGAATTGACCGCTGTGGCGTTTGCCCTCCTAGGTGTGTGACATCATACTGGGTTCATAAGGAAAGGGTTAACTTATTGTAAAATGACTAACCAATGGGAACCCAAGGGAGCAGAGTTAACTGTGTATAAGGTTTAAGCACAGAGGGGTTTTGGGAGAGTTAGAGTTAGGGTGGTTGAGAAGACAGTCTGGAGTTAGAAGAGACAGAGAAGAGAAGTCTGTGGGTTGGGCTAGTTTGGTGTGAGAGAGTAAGAGAATCTGTTAAGAGGAGTCAGTCAAACAGTTGAGATAATCAGTCAGAAGGTATTAGGAAGGTATAGGCCAGTAAAGAAACTAAAGTTAAGAAACTGACAGGAATATTATCTGAAAAACCATAAACTTGTTGATGTTTATAAAATAAACTTGTTTATTTGGTTCAATTTTAACAACGGTCTGGTGTTTTACCTGAGAGTAACGAGTTGGTGGGAGCGGGGAAGCGAGCACAGTGGTGGCACAGGGATCAATAGACCGTTAAACATCCGGGGACCCTGTGTGATCACCACAACCGCCAGCACACAGCCCCAAGCAAAAAAGGTGCTGGAACGTACCTAAGAGGTGCCGGAACTCAGTTCCAGCAAGTTCTGGTTGAAAAAAAACCCTATCTATATCTATATCTGCCACCATCTGGCTGTGTTGCCCCAGCCACTCTGGGTGGCTCCCAACAAAATGTTAAAAACACATTAAACCTAAATGTGATGGGAGAAATCATTTCTCTTTTTGTCCTGAACAATCCCCTTCCACATCCGGTTCAATACTTCCTACTTTTGTTCTAAAATCTGGTTCAACATGCCTGGCACCAAGGTTGAAGCGGCAGCCATCTTCATTCCCGCCAAGTGCTCCCTCCTGCAGCCCTTCTTCATCCCCCAAAAGAATCTGCCTGAGGCCGGCCCAACCCCTCAAAGTGGAAGCGGCAGCTGTGGTGGTGGTCTCTGTTAAGTTGTGGGCGAACATATCAGACCACACAGCGATTCTTCTAAAGCAGCTCTTTATTTGTAAGCTGGAACAGAACTGAACTGAGGAGCTCAGTCAGCCTGCTTATATAGAGCTCCACTAGAATGCAACAGTAACCATTTTCTGTAACTAGCCAATCACCGAACATCACTTTTGATCCTTCATTTGCATACAAACTATCCAATCACTGAACGTCATTTTCGATCCTTCATTTGCATAACTATCTACAGTATCCCCCTGCTGGCCCAGGGTGAGAACTTCAGTACATAACAGTCTCAGTAAAACACAACCCCTTGCCTCTCCTCCTCCCCGAGGCCAATGGGCACAGAAGCACTGTCATTTCACCTGCTATGGTTTCCCACACACAGGTAACAAAAAAGAAAAAGGGAAAATCTTTATCCCCACCTCAATGTACATCTTTTCATGCTCAGGGAATTCCAAGCCAAAAGGCTGGTGCATGCTGTTGCCCATTTCAGGCCGCTCAGGAAGCTATCTTAGGGCAAGCTTGAAAACTGTCCTGGTTTCATCACCACCACTTGGGACCATAACTTTCTTGACTTTTAGCTTTGGACTCTGAGAAATCTGGAGGAGGGGTAATTTATGGGAAACTTTCCTGGTTTCCCCAACCACCACCACCCCAAATCTGGTTCAACATCAAGCCGATTTCTGTGCTTGTTCTTCATATAACAAACTATTGAAATGTTTGTTCACAAAGATATGTGGAACAAAAGGGAACTAGACATTTCAAAGCTTTCTCACCTAACTTCTTATAATCAGCGAAAACCTTCACCCAGAATTGGTCCAGTCCACATTCTTTGAAAAATGATTTCAATGAACCGTCACAAGTTACGTCAACAAGTGCCTATTGCTCTTCTGCAGACAGAGCTGTTAGTTGTACATCACCACATTCAAAAGGATTCCTTATCCATGAGTTTTCAGGATTTGGTGCAGGAAAGTAATCTTCTGGTATCAATTCTTTGTCAGTGGTCTCCAGTGTTGGGATGTTAATGAGGCTTCCACCTTCTACTCAGCTTGCCCATAACCTTATTTTTTTAATCACTGCCTCAATCTTATCTTCAGCGTAGAAAATATTCACATCACTACCTTGAAGTAGTCTTCAAGTATGTGAAAACATCTGCTAAGTAGGCTACCATACACAACCACACAAAGTCGTTCAACTGGACTTCCGGTCGGCGCCAGCGTTTGATGGCGGTCCTAGCCTCGAGCTCCGAGGCAGGACTGCTCCGTAAGTTCGGGTCTTACCCGCTACGGCAAGCGGGGGACCCCTAAAATCACAGGCGCTGAAGCCTGTGAGCAAGGAGATTCGGTGGGCACCTTTGCGCCCCCCCGGCATCGTGAAAGAGCCTTTTTAAAGGCTCCGGAGCGGCATCGGGGTGAGCGCGGTGCTGAGGATCGCTACCCAGCTTACGGAGTGAAGCCGCGTCGCCATTAACGGAGAGCGCCGATTCCTTTCTGAAATCAACGATTGGCAACAACAATACCCGTGAGTAAGATCGCAAAAGTAAAACGGGACTTAAAAAATTCAGAAGATTTGGCTGAAAACGGGAAGGCAAAAATTAAGGAAGTCAGCCTCCCGGAGCTGCATGATTAACGGAGCAATGAAAAGATTAAGCTGTGTTTAAATGGACTTTCCTTTTAACTCTTATTAAACCAGACATTGAAAGGATCTCCCCCCTGTTGTGCAGGAGAAGGGGGGGAGGAAACAGAACTAATTTAACCTGCAAAAGAAAGGGATAAGGAATAAAAAACCTCTGCTGCCGATACTTCTGGCCAGGCTGCCGGAGCAGCGATCGCCTGAAAAAAGGAACTGTCAAGTGAGCTGTCAAAGGACAGCGGCCACAAAATAAGACTTATTTTGAAACATACTCGGGACTTTGGTGGATTACAATTCTAACAGTAAAGTGCTACAAACTAAAGACTTTTAACGGGACTTTTGCCTTTGGACTTTCTGTTTCTTTGTTCTGGGTGCCTCTGGATGGTTACAATTTCCTCCTCTAGAGGGCTTTAGTTACATTACGGTGTATCCAGTGGGATTTTCCACTTGCAACTTTCCTGTGTGAATGACCTTGAGTTATGAGCAACCCGCCAGAAGAGATTTCAACAAGAAGTAAAACAAAGCAGGCTCAAAAACAAGCTCAAAAAAGAGGCTCCTTATCAGGAGCAGCAGCTGCACAAGAAAAAATAACAGCAGCATCAATGGAGTCAATGACACAGGCCCTGCTTAAAATAAATCAGTCACTAGAAGTACTCACTAAGCAATCTGCAGAACTTACCAAACAGTCTACAGAGAACTCTAAGAAACTGACGGAGTTGACAACAAGACTAGACCTGAATACAACAATAATTTCATCTAATACAGATTCTATAAACCGTTTGGTTCAAGAATCTACGGAAACAAGGAGAATAGCTGAGAGTGCTAGGTCCACTGCTGAAGAAACCAAAGGAAAGTTTGCGCCTATTGTAAAAAAAGTACATGAACATGATTCAGCACTAGCCCTACTAGAACTGGAAAGGAAAAGTAAGAATCTGAAATTAAGACTGGTTCCAGAAGAGGAAGAGGACAAGCTTGGGGAATTCCTCACAGATAAATTTCAAGACTTCTGGAATGATGAGCTAGATGGAGAGGAAGATGAATTTATGATAACTTCAGCCTTTCGGATTGGCAGGAAGCAAGGGAAGAAGCCAAGAGATTGTTTAATTACCTTAGGATCAAAGGAACAAAGAGACAAAATATTGAACCTACACTTCCAGAAGGCCTTGGTCATTAAAAATTCTCAGATTCAAATCTTCAAGGATATTCCTAAATATTTTTTGGAGGTTAGATCTCAATTTAAAGAACTAGTTGATCTACTTAAGAAGAATAATATCCCATTCAGGTGGGAATTTCCACAAGGGCTGTCCTTTAGCTTCAAAGGGAAGAAAATTAAAATAAAAACAAACCAGGATAAAGAGTTTTTTTTGGAAAGAAATCAAGAGGATCTCCAGAAAGGAACTGTCAGTGAGGAGGAAGTACCGGACATCTCAAATCTATCTTTTGGACTGAACCGAGCACCGACCGAGGAGGAACAACAACTTGGTGCAGTCGGTGGAAGATCTACTCAGTAACCAAAATGTCTCTGCAACTCTTCAGTTGGAACTGCAATGGCTTGAACCACCCTCGAAAAAGGGGCCAAGTATTTCATTTATTAAAGAAGGAACATCTAGATGTAATCTGTTTACAAGAAACCCACATTGCCAGGATACATAGAAAACTTTTAACAAACAAGAGATTAGGACAAGAATTTATATCATCAGATAGAGTCAAGAAAAGAGGAGTTGTGATCTATGTCAAGGAAAAATTTGAACCAAAATTGATCTTTAAGGATGACCAAGGAAGATACCTGGCAGTGGAAATCCAAATTCATGGAGAAAAAATATTGATTGTTGGAGTTTATGCACCAAATGAGGGGAAGGCTGAATTCTTCAAGAAGTTGCATGAGACTTTAATGGACTTTTTGGACTTTAAAATTATAATGATGGGTGACATGAATGGAGTCGTCTCTACAAATATGGATAAGGCCCAAAGACAAACAATATCTAATGATGGAAGACTACCAAAGACTTTTTTTGACCTGACTGACACTATGGATCTGATTGATATTTGGAGAACTAGGAACCCTCTGGAAAGGGAGGGGACCTTCTTCTCTGAAGCAAAAATGACATGGACTAGAATTGATCAAATATGGATTTCTAGTAATCTGGCATCAAAGGTTAAAAAAACAGAAATCTGCCCAAAGACCTGCTCTGACCACAATGCTGTCAAGATGGAAATGAAACTGACAACAGCTGGAACCTTTAGATGGAGAATGAATGACACCCTCTTTGGAGATGAGGAAATTTGCAAAAAGGCCCAAAAAACACTTAAAGACTACTTCGAGATCAATTTGAGATCAGACACAGAAAAAAGAATCATTTGGGACGCAAGTAAAGCCGTGATGCGTGGCTTCCTAATACAACAGAATTCAATAAAGAGGAAAAAACAGAATGAGAAGAAAGAGAAAATTTGGAATCTAATAAAAGAAGGAGAGAAGAAACTGAGATCTAAGCCTAAATCCCAGGAGATATTAAGAGAAATAAAATTTTATCAAACACAATATATGGAATTGATGAACCAGGAAATAGAATGGAAAATTAAACAAATGAGACAAAAGACTTTTGAGTCTGCAGATAAATGTGGGAAGCTACTGTCTTGGCAACTGAAAAAGAGACAAAAACTGAATACAGTGACATCACTCGAAGTAGATGGGAAGTCTATTAATAAACCAAATGAGATAAGTAATTGTTTTCAAAGTTTCTTTAAGAAATTATACAAACAAGGGCCAAAAAATGAACAGGAGATAGAAGAATTTATTGGAAAATACGGACTATCAAAAATCTCTGAAAACAACAGAAGGAGTTTAAATGAGAAAATTACAGATCAAGAAATAGAGAGTGCCATCCAGGATATGAAGTTGGGAAAATCACCAGGACCAGATGGACTAACTGCGAGATATTATAAAGTATTGAAGGATTGGTTAATACAACCACTGAAAGAAGTCTGCAATCAAATTTTGGAGGGGAAAAAGGCTCCCGAATCGTGGAAGGAAGCATTCATCTCACTTATACCAAAGACAGAAACTGAGAAACATCAAGTTAAGAATTACCGCCCTATATCACTTTTGAATGTGGATTATAAAATTTTTGCAGACATTCTAGCAAAAAGATTCAAAAAGGTTTTGTTAGAGGAGATTCACAGGGACCAAACAGGCTTTCTACCAGGCAGGCAATTGTCAGACAATGTGAGGAATATTATAGATATTCTAGAACTTTTGGAAACTGATATAAATAGAAAAGCTGTTTTGATTTTTGTGGATGCAGAGAAAGCCTTTGACAATATTTGTTGGAGCTTTATGAAGAGGAATCTCCAAGGAATGGGGGTAGGCAAGAACTTTGAAAATGGTATAAGTGCAATTTATTCTGAGCAAAAGGCCAAACTTATTGTAAATGGTATGGTTATGGATGAAATTCCAATAGAGAAAGGGACACGACAGGGATGCCCAATTTCCCCTCTATTGTTTATATCGGTACTGGAGGTTTTCCTTAATATGATTAGAAGAGACCAGCTGGTTAAAGGTATACAGGTCGGAACTAAACATTATAAGCTAAGAGCATTTGCAGATGACTTAGTTTTGACATTACAACAGCCAGAAACTAGTACAAAAAGAGTTCTGGAACTTATTGAAATATTTGGTCAGGTAGCAGGTTTTAAATTGAATAAACACAAGACAAAGGTGTTGGAAAAAAATCTTACGGTGGGGGAAAAAGACAGTTTTCAAAGAGAAACTGGTTTGGAAATTACTAAAAAGGTAAAATATCTGGGGGTGAATTTAACATCTAAGAATGTGAACCTATTTAAAGATAACTATGAGAAATGCTGGGCTGAAGTGAAGAAAGATTTCGATATATGGTCAAGATTGAGACTTTCCTTGTTAGGCCGAATTGCTGTAATTAAGATGAATGTATTGCCGAGATTGTTGTTTTTGTTCCAGACATTGCAAATTTTAGATAAGATGGACTGTTTCAAGAAGTGGCAGAAAGATATATCCAAATTTGTCTGGCAGGGCAAAAAACCCAGAATTAAATTTAAGATTTTGACTGATGCAAAGGATAGAGGGGGCTTTGCCCTGCCGGACTTAAAACTTTATTATGAAGCAGCAGCTTTTTGCTGGCTGAAACCATGGCTACTTCTTGAGAATACAGACATTCTGGACTTGGAAGGTTATGATAATAGTTTTGGTTGGCATGCATATTTATGGTATGACAAGGTAAAGGTACATAGAAATTTTAAAAATCATATTATTAGGAAAGCATTGTATAATGTATGGAATCGATATAAAGATTTGTTTGAAAGTAAAACCCCCAGGTGGCTGTCACCAATGGAAGCTAAGGCGGTAAAAAGATTGAACATGGATACAGACTGGCCAAAATATTGTGAAATTATAGAATATGATGGTGAAAAGTTGAAACTACAGAGTTTTGAGAAATTGAAACCTAAAGTCCGAGATTGGTTACATTACTACCAGATTAATGAAACTTTTAAGCAGGACAGAAAACTAGGATTTCAGAAGGAGAGGTCAAAGTTAGAAACAGAATTGCTAGAACCCAATACTAAGAATTTGTCTAGAATGTATAATCTGCTGCTAAAATGGAACACACAAGATGAAACGGTTAAATCAGCCATGATTAAGTGGGCACAAGATATTGGTCATGATATTATGTTTGCTGACTGGGAGCAGTTATGGACCACAGGTATTAAATTTACGGCATGTAGTGCCCTGAAAGAGAACATAATGAAAATGATCTATAGGTGGTACATGACCCCAGTCAAGCTTGCAAAGATATATCATTTGCCCAATAACAATTGCTGGAAGTGTAATGAATGTGAAGGAACCTTTTATCACCTTTGGTGGACCTGCCCAAAGATTAAGGCCTACTGGGAAATGATCTATAATGAAATTAAGAAAATCCTTAAGTGGACATTTGTAAAGAAACCGGAGGCTTTTCTCCTGGGCATGGTCGGCCAATTGGTACCAAAGAAAGATAGGACCTTTTTTATGTACGCAACAACAGCAGCAAGAATCCTTTTGGCGAAGTATTGGAAGACTGAAGAATTACCTACTCTGGAAGAATGGCAGACCAAGGTGACTGAATTTATGGGACTGGCAGAGATGACCGGCAGAATCCGTGACCAGAGGAAAGAGACAGTGGAGGAGGACTGGAAAAAATTTAAAATCTATCTTAAAAATTGTTGTAAAATTTCGGAATGTTAAGATGTCAGGGGATTGGACACAAAGAATTACAGCTAAAAATCGAAATTTATAAAGCAGAAACTCTTTTTAAAGAGAATTAAATATAAAAATGGGATGAAGAATTGCTAAAAATTTTGAAATTTGGATGCAGTGAAGGGGAGGTTTGGGGAAGTCGCATTATGTTTGTTTGTTTTTTGTTTATGTTGTAAAATTAATAAAAATTATTATAAAAAAAAAAAAAACAAAGTCGTTCAACTGATCACATGGAAATTTTCAGAAAAAGTCATACTTCATCACATAACTCAAAGAATCACTTCAGTATTTTCATCCTTGACAGCCAACACACTTCTGTATGTAAAAATAACTGCATATGCAAGCAAGCAGGCATTGGTCGCAAGCAGAGGCTGGGGTGGTCCATGGAAGGCTTTCACTGTGCAATTAACAAGATAAGTGAGTCCCCCAGCAGGGGATGGTGTCACGGACCCCCAGGGTGCATTCTGCGGACCCCCAGGAGTCCCCGGATGCCTAATTGGGAACCACAGTATTAGATCATAAAAGGATAAATTTCTGTGCATGAAATCATTCGATAGAGATGCAAACCAAGTCCAGTTCTATGCCAAGCTCTGTAGGAAGCTGCTACAGAATCTCTGAGGAATGTGCATACTTAACAGCAGACGGAAGAACTCACTCTTAGTAACAATTAAGTGCTCCTCAAGAGAGGCCTGCAGACTTCTCCCTCCTTCTTCTCTAGCATGCATGCCCTGCCCCTTCTCTGGTTGATCTTAACCATGGTTGGATTGGAACACGCATTCATACTAAACCATGATGAAGGAAAGAGATGCACATGGGGCCAGCCCAGGACATTTTGCTTCCTAAGGTGAAGGACAAGGTGGTGCCTCCTCCCCCTTCCATGTACAAAAACCATTTGGATGGGCATTTGAATCTTACATCAACACAAGTGGTGGGATAGCATCCTCTTCTGCACCTGAAGCAGCAAGCTAGTTTAGGAGTGAACTGCACTGCAACAGAAGGGGATGACTAAAAAAAACTCAGGAGGAACAGCCAGAGGGATTACCCACCACCACTGTCCCCCAGCATCTGCAGAAAGAATTGCTTGCTTCTCTCTGCCAAATGGTAGGACTGGCATTAAACAGATACAAGCTTGTAACCCATTCCCATTCAGTTATCTATAGAGAAGAGAGCAGCAGTGCTACATTGGTGTGTACCATGTGATTACAGTTGGACAATGGAAGGCACATTGGAAAGAAGAGGTAGGGTGTCCAATATCCACATTAACAAACACCCCAACATCCATCTTTCACAACTGTATAGCCGAAGCATATTGACAGCCCAACATAGGCTGGATGAACGTAAGATAAATGGACTTAATGCAACTAAGCAAACATGACATTTTCCTTGCACTGTGATCACAGATGAGTCATTAAGTAAAATGATTAATCACAAATCAATGTTACTAAGCTCCTTTAGAGACGATGTGGCCCTTGTCATGCAAGTATAAGCTCTCCATTTATGGGCTAATGCATTAATTCTCGCTCTCGGGCTGTTGTTGTTGGTCTTAAACATCACAGTCTGCCGGAAATTTGTGTGCAATTAAGCTCAAGTGATGACCTCCTTATACACATTTTGGCACTTTTTATCTGGTAGCATGCTGTGCAAATATATAAATGAATTCAAGCATTATATGGAATTGCATTAACTGTAATTTCCAGGCAGACAGATATATTTCAGAATTTTAATACATTCACCAACAAGGTATTCAGCACCATAAATTACTCATTTTATCAGTCTGCAAATAGTTTTATCGGTCAGTGAGTGGATTTGTTCTAGGGCATTATGATCGACTGTTTTGCAGCTGGACGAAACACAGCTGGTTCCTTTCAACTGGTTGGTTTTTTTTCCCTTTTCCCCAGATCTACTGGTTTGGAAAGAAGGAAGTGGATTTGTCCTAAGAATTACACAGAACATCCGTTCTGAAAGGAGCATGCTGACTGCCAATCCACTACTGAGCCAAATTCAGGGTTCTTACGTTGGCTTATAAAGTCCTTAAACAACACAAGGTTTGGATACCTAAAGGAGTGTGTCTTCTCCCTTAAAGATCTGTCCATGAGATCTTGTGGGGAGGTCCTTGCAGCTCTACCGTGGGCAGCTGAAATTCACCATGTGGCAATGGGTCTTCTTGGTGATAGTGGCACCCTGGCTACATAATTCTCTCTCTTCCCAAGATGCAACTAGCACTGATTCTTTTAAGCCATTAAGGTGGGTGGACATACACACCTAAACATGGGTTTGTCCAACTGAGAGAGCCAGTATTCGTGCACATGCTTTGAATGGAAAATAGGTCTCGGATTCAGTCCCTGGCATCTCCAATTAGGATGAGGCAGCAAGTGGCAGGAAAGAGCTCTGCCCGAAACCCTGGAAAGCTACTCCCAGGCTCTCCCAGTCTGCATACACAGTTAAAGCACATGGCTCACCCCCAAAGAATTCTGGGAACTGTGGTTTGTTGTGGATGCTGGGAAATATAGCTGTGTTCAGTGCAGGAAGCTATGTGCTTAAAAACAGCCCCAGAGTAGACAGTACTGAGACAGGTGGAGACCTGGTTTGTGACAGCTTCCTATATCCACTGATCATTCTCCCTCGTCGTTTAAAATAGGTTTCCTTTGAACGGCTGCATCTCAGTGACAGAGTAACTGCTTCATGTCCTTACTCAACTCCTGCAGTGTCCCATCAACCCCAAGGGGGGTCAATAATTTGGGAGATGCTAACCTAGTGCCTAATCCTTGGTTCTTATTGCAACTCAGCCTAAACATGTGTAATTGAAATGATGACATAGTCTTCCCTTGCCCCCTTCTCTAATGTTTCACTGTGCCTCTTTTAGGCTATCGTACCCGTATTTTGGAAAGCACCAGGAAACTAAGATGGTGCTCTATCTTTAGAAAGGGGTTCCTAAACTGTGATCTGTGGCCCAAAAGCTTCATTCAGGTGATCCACAACATGTCCACATTAAACATCCATATTGATTCTTTGTATTTGTATTGCCTCTTTTTATCTTATACATTGTATAAGACTTATTGCTCCGTATTACAATTTTTATTCTATGGCGTTCAAATTACAACACAATAAAAAAGTAATACTCAATAAAAATACAATTAAAAACCTTGAGCCATTGAGCACAGTGCATTACAATTGCTACAATAGGCAATGATAATGATAATAATAAAATCAGTAACCAATTTGTAAGTGGTCCAGCAGGTGCGGTGAGTTTGGGAACTGGTCTTAAGACAGGAGCTACTGGACACTATCTGGCAGAGTGCTGACCTAAATGGCCTCCAGATCTAGTTGTCTTTCAGACTTCACATTTGGCATGTTAATTAGATGCCACCAGTAGAGCATGATCTCATTTTGCTAGAACATATTTAAAAACACCATTTAACCTTTACTTACAGAAGCTGCCCAGTATCATCTTCCAAGGATCCTTATGCTAATACACATACCATTTGATATCTAAAGGATGGTCCACACAAGTATGTCCCTGCACACGTGCAAAAGCCATCACATATGCATTTTATCATCTGTTAATGTAAACTGATTTACTTTACCTTCGACATTCTCATGGAGAAAGCAAACAGGCAAACACCTTTTTATGTGTCTAAAATTCTGCTCTGAGTGGTTTTGCATTCCAGAAATTTTTTATCTGCACCTACTTGATACATAGCAATAACTTTTGCTTTTTAAACCAAGGGCTTACTATTTGTGTGGTTGCAGCATGCCCTCTAGTGGAAACTAAAGGTGCTTGCAAGCAAATTAAGAGGAAAACAGTACAGTGGTACTTAACCTGAAACTGTTCTTAACCTGAAGCACCACTTTAGCTAATGGGGTCTCCCGCTGCTGCTGCCGCGCCGCCGAAGCACAATTTCTGCTCTCCTCCTGAAGCAAAGTTCTTAACCTGAAGCACTATTTCTGGGTTAGCGGAGTCTGTAACCTGAAGCGTATGTAACCCGAGGTACCACTGTACAGCACGTTTTTAAAAATTCCTTCTGGCAGCATTAAGTAGTTGGTACTGTTGGGTAGATGTCGAGGCTGAGGAGGGCCCATGCTGACATACCAATTCTGTCATTTCCACCAGTCCCTGTCCCTGGGAAAAGGTGTTGCAATTAAAGACAATAGGAAGAGCGCTGCAGAAACACTGTAAAGCTGCTACCAGTCCATGATGACACTGAACTTGGTAAATCAGTGGTCTGACTTGATAGGAATCAAGTTGTAAGCTTCTTGAGAACAGGGATCTATCTGTGTTTCCTGACTCACTCTGCAAAGCACCATATGCAATGACCGTATAGTACACATAATCCATTTATCTGTAGGAACAATCCAAGTATGGCACTGAACACATATAGTTGCATTATTATGTTTCTTTTTAATATTATTCCAAACTATCATATCCACTAATTTAAAGTACAATTAAGGGCTTAAGGGGGAGAAAAGTAAAACAGTACCCTATTGGGAAAAACCTTCACAACATCAAAAAATAAAGAAAGAACAGAGTTTTCCACAAACATCATAGTGAGCAGATACAGAATGTACAGCAAACAGTTGTATGTACATGTGCATTTCAGCATACAATACGCTTTTGCAGAGAACCTGGAAAATAGTCCAGATTTAATATATCTATTTGTATTTAAGACCATCTGAAGTATATTGCCAAAGGTAAACATCTTCTTTGCTTTGGTTATGAAGCACACATCCTCAGAATGCCAATGCCATTGGCCCTTACAAAGCAACTCTCAACCATGTTTCTGAACATATTTGATGCTCCCTGCATCTCCCTAATCTCCCCCCACCCCCGGTCACAAACCATCACACACACACACAATGCATTCTGATCCAGTATGATGCACATGATCTGATAACAGCTCAGGTTATAATGTTAATTGCCCCCCTGCTGCACTGATTTTGGCCAACATGACAAATAATAATCCAAAATAATCTGCAAGACACAGGGAGTATAATACTACTGATCCAAGATGAAACATGTTGAAGTGGCTAAACTGTGCAACCACCAGGTGTAGTTGGACTTCACCTCCCATCAGCCTGAGGGATCAGCGGAGTTGCAGCCCAACAGCATATGGAGGGCCACAGGCTAGTCACCCACAAGTTAAGGTTTCCAGATAAGTGATGAGAATCTGATCTACTGGGAAAACCTGTTTGCAAAAAGGAAGAAAGTCAACAGCATGCTAATATTTAGAAGGCAGGTGTGCCAAGGGGGTGGGGAAAATATGAGCGCTAATAGGTCCTTTTATTTCAGCATTAGTAAGAAATTTGGCTAATGTCCTATAAGATTTTCTACAAGCCTTAAGGGGTTTTTAAGTCATATATACAATCTGATGTAATATTTGTGTGAGAAATTCTCTATGGTTTTCTTTGACCAACATACAGAAAAAACAAAACAAAAACTTATTGCGAACCACAAGATCATCTTAAATGTTGAGATCGCCAACTTCAGTGAGCATTTTGAACAGAACCAGGGTATAGCATCCTATATCCTGCCTTACACAAATGTCACTGCTTTATTTCAGTCAAAACATTTCTATCGGAAAATGAAACCAATGCAGATGCAAGAACAAGATGTAAAACAGATCTTATTAGGCTAAGAGAACAACTTTTTTCCAATCAAGTTTTCAGTGCTCCTTCTAAGCTTTGTGAGATCAGCAATTCCAAAGAAGGTGAATTGTGTATTTGCTCACTTGCACTAGTTAAATTATTTATGCTTCTTGTAAAGCATTCAAGATAAATAGGACCCAGACAAAAGTCTACCAAGCAGACCCCCCAACTTGCTTCCATTCTATAACAAGTGTGTATGAATGGGGTGGGGGCTCAGCTATAGTTTCATCTGCACTTACAATGCTAGTTTAATTCAAAATGAATGTTCACTGAGTGACCAGTGTGTTCAGTTTAGACAGAGAAGCACCTTAAACACAGTACATTATGTGCTCAATAAAATGGAGATTAATGGGGGTGGGGGTTTAAAGGGAAACTATAAAGTATTATGCAACCATTCAGCTACAAAAATCAAGATCTAGGAGGGAGGCAAAATAGATCAAACACTCATAAAAATTGTCATAATGATGAGCTTTGGCTGTGGTCTTATCCTATTTACTCCAAAGTATTTACCTGTGAGCTATGAGCTACTTCATAATAAATGTTTCCTGCTTTGGGGGAGGGGTATGTGTGTGTGTTATGTGTGATTGCCTAATGAAACAAGACTTTAGTAGAAACTTTTTAGAATTAGAGCCAGGAGTATCACATCATTAAGAACCGCTTTTAAAGCAGAAATCCCTTTATCTAGTGAATGTCCAACACTTGTAACTACTTGAAATTCACCCACAGTATCATCAGTTCCTAAAAGTTAGATGTGATTCAGAAACATTAAACTACAGCTTAGCATTACATGCATGAACCTGCTCCCCATTTCTATCTCTTTATCCTGTGTGGCCGTACAGAGATCAGTAACATCCACTTCAGTTTTAAGCTAACCAGAGTTTGCCACATTCACCTGAGTTGGGAACTACGGTTGCTTTTAACCATGGTTTATGCAAAAGAGCCAAGATCAGAAACCAACCTTTGAGTTAGCTTCTTTAGACAAACGGTAGCTTACGCTAACCAGTTCGAAAACACTTCAAGTGAAATAAACAGAGGTTAGTCGGAAATGGAAGAAGGTGCTTCCTAGCTGGTATCGGAGTATGCACATAACGCTGAATTTAGTGCATCTACCACAGATTCACGCTATGAAAGCTAAACAATGTAGAGGCAGTAGTAATGAAGATGTGAAACGGGTCTTTTAAACACATCTGCTTAACTCTGTTATAGCATGAAGCCACTCATAAATATTAACCAAATGAGATCACTTTAACCATGAAGCTGAATAAAGAAATATGTGGTTTTATGCAAAAACATAAGGTCAGGATGGAAATCTCTCAACCGTTGCCTTTTCCCCCCAAAAAGCTGAACAGGGCTTTGAAAAATAAACATTATTATCTTTTTGAAACATCAGTAAAATGTTATCTGCTTAATTTCAATTTTGCAATGTTCTCCTCAAAACCTTCACTTTAAAGAAAAGGTCTCAAATAAATTTTAAGGCACATGACACTACAGTGATTTGGAACATATAGACACATGTATCTAGAGGGAGGAAATGTGAATTTGTTTCTAGAAGTTTTCTTCACCAGATTGTCCTATTGCTTTGTAACACCACATCAGGCCTTCACACCATGAATGACCCACCCGGCTATATGTAGCCATATTTCATGGCCTGACAGGCACTTGCAAGCACTTTCTGCCTGCCTGGTTTTGAATTCCCTGGCAAGCAGAAACACAGGTTCAATAGTCCCTTGTGGGCCACATATACATTAGTCATGGGGTGCATTTGGCTTAAAAGGTTCCCCAGTCCCTGCAGTAAATGAAGCCATGGGAGGATTATTGGGCTTTCTTTCTTTGTTTTTATTATGTATTCTTTTTTTATTGTAATTTTATGTTGTGAACCGCCCTGAGTTCTATGGGCATAGGGCAAAATAAAAAGTAAATAATAATTATTTCAATAAATCTAAAAATGATTTTGTGTAGCCTTAAAGCCTTGATATGATTGCAGTAGGAACAAAAATGTGCGACGTCAAACTGTAGTGTCTTGCTTGTGCAAACAGGACTTGCCCTTGTAGCCCTCCCCAACATTCCCAAAATCTGCTCTGCAAAAACTGAGGGATCCTTCAGAGCAAATGGGGAGGGCACGGGGGGAGGAGAAGGAAGGGCAATCCTGCCACGTCCACTGGGAGAACATGTCACCCAGTAACTATTAATGGAGTTGCAGTTTTTTTGTTTTTTTTAAAGAAAATAACATTAAGCCATTCAGGCCAAAAAGCAGGTAGAGGGGGAAATACTCTTACCCAAAGAACAACTATTATATCTATCTGGTTAAGGCGGAATTACAAACGAAATGCAAACTTTTCAGTAAAGTACTCACAGATAATTGAATGCAAAATAAATTAGCCTTAGTTTCTTTTCTTTTTTTAAAAGTATCCTCTTAATCTCTTATCACATGCCTTTTTTTTTTTTGCTTTTAAACTATAGATGAGGGACACAGGCTAACTAGTCCCAGCTCCAATCCAAATTTTGGTAAAAGTATATGTAAACAATATAATAGGCTTAAGGCTTAGAAAGAACACTGATTTAAAATAAAATAAAAAATCACCCCTGTCACATCAAGACATCCACATCTCTTTCATGGTCGTCCTCAGTGACTTTTAAAGAAAGAACCTCTTCATTAAGGAACAAACCACTCAGTCTCTCCTTTCGAGCCTGCCGTTGCTCTTTCAGTTGTCTCTTGCGCAGAGCCTTTTGCTGAAGCTTGCGCTGTTTAGAACGTTTCTGTCAAAATAAAGGAAATGGCCAAAGTCAATCCCAGTCTCTACACAAAACTGTACACACCACTGTAAAACAAGGCACATATTTAACTAGGACTTTGTACATACAATACATTTAAAGCACCCCTCCCCCAAGAATTATGGGAACTGTAGTTTGTTAAGGATACTGAGCATCATAGCTCTAAACCACAGTTCCAACTAGGGTGGGGAGATGTGCTTTAAACAGATGTTGTGTATACAGCCAAAAACTAATCCAGTATTTTCAGGTAAGCATCTTTTACTGGGATGGAAGAGGAAGAAAGGAACCCTCTTCTACATGCCTCGTAATATCCAGTTACATATGGCAATAATCTGATGATGCTGGAAGGCTCCACCCACAGAGATATGCCAACTCTATCCTCCCTACACAAAGTTCAATGAGAAAGGACTCTTTACAGAAATCTGCATGAAAGCAGATTTATAGCAAGATGGGTGACAGGACCTTTTCAGTGGTGGCTCCCTGGTTTTGGAATGCCTCCCTAGTGAGGCACATTTGTCTCTACCGTTATTAATTTTCAGGAGGAATTTGAAAACATTCCTGTTTGCCCAGACATTTGGTGGCTGAAGAATATTTGTTTCTGGCAATCCTGTAATGGGATGGAATAATGTAACTGTAACTGGTTTCCTAATACAGATAGGTAGCCGTGTTGGTCTGCCATAGTCAAAACAAAAAAATTCCTTCCAGTAGCACCTTAAAGACCAACTAAGTCAGTTCTTGGTATGAGCTTTCGTGTATACATGACAAAGCCATTTTTCACCTTTTCACCCCTTGCTTCCTCCTGTAAGACCTATTGCAGTCGTTAAGAGTCGTCAACAGGCTCATCACAGCTATCTGCCAATCACCCATTCCTACCACCCTTCTGAGTAATACCCCTCCCCACCTTCTCACTATATAGAAAGGTCTGGAAACTTCTGTTTCAGTGTATCTGAAGAAGTGTGCATGCACACGAAAGCTCATACCAAGAACTGACTTAGTTGGTCTTTAAGGTGCTACTGGAAGGAATTTTTTTGGTTTCCTAATGTTTTAAACTGTTTTAGAATGTTTTTGTTTTGTTTTCTTTTTTTATGTTGCATATATGTTTCCTGCCCTGGGCATCTTGAGGAGGAAGGGTAGTATATAAATCCAAAAAACCAACAATTTCTTTTTTGGAGCTATAAATTTAACGACATAAGACCATATTCATTGCTTTCTACGGTTCAAAACGTGACTCGACTTGGGAATGGCTGCTTTCCTTCACCTTTGATTGTATAGATATAAAAATTTAAAAAGAAAACAAAAAAGAGAAATCTTAATGACATTTTCTTTGACTACAATCCAAAGTTAACAGCTAGTTTCCCTTTGGGGTCAGGAGTATCCTATGGCTTTCCTGAAGAAATATGAGTAATTGAAATTGATGGTGCTATACTGAAAGTGCTAATCTTTCAAAGTTCAATTGTCCACAATGCTAACAAATACTGAACTTGTTTGCTTAAGCTGTTTTAGCTCTTATTCCATACTTTCAAATCTGATGGCAAAATAAAAGAGCGCTAGAGCTCATTAAGCTGCAAGTTACCTACAGGAAAGGTGGGATACCCTTTTCTCCGGAATCCTCAAAAAATAACATTCATTGAGCTTTTGCAACATGTAAATGCATTTACATTTTAACTGCAATGATTCAAAGTATACTAATAAGGTTTTTTAAAAGTCCATCTGAATCTGAAGCTTTACTTTTGAATCCCTGATTCGCTCTGCAGCACTTGCAGATAAGTTGCTGTCGCTGTGAGCCCGGCTCATGTTAGCGCTGGAGTTTGAACCAGAGTTGCCAATGCTGGAACCACTACTGCTCGCTGAGCTGACCATGCTGGCGCTGCTGCTGCTGGCGCTGGCACCGCTCACTCCACTGGCACTGCCACAACTGTAGCTGCTTCGCTTCCAGTTCTCCCTTGCAGACCGCTGCCGGGGGCCATGCTCCTTGATATAATTTCTGACCTAAACACACAAAGAAAGAAGTCAAGGCGAAGAGTCGAAGTGGCAAGTGCTTGGGTACACCTGGCCTTCAAAAGACTGAGGCCACATCCACACAATAACATCCAAAGCACTAGTTACAGGTGGGTAGCAGTGTTGGTCTGCTGTAGTCGAAACAAAATAAAAAAAAACTCCTTCCAGTAGCACCTTAGGGACCAACTAAGTTTATTATTGGTATGGGCTGAAGTGTGCATGCACACGAAAGCTCATACCAATAACAAACTTAGTTGGTCTCTATGGTGCTACTGGAAGGAATTTTTTTATTTTGTTTCGATCCAAAGCACTATTATACCAATTTAATCATGGCTTCTGGCCAAAGAATCCTGAGCACTGCGGTTAGTTAAGGGTGCTGAGAATTATTAGGAAAACTCCTGTTCCCCTCACAGAACTAAAATTCCTAGGTGGTTAAGCAATCAATCTTTCTCCCCAAGAAAGTCTGGGAACTGCATCTCTATGAGGGGAACAGGAATCCCCTAATAATTCTCAGCACCCTTAAAAAACAAAACCCCACAGCTCCCAGGATTCTTTGGGGGAAAGCCATGACTGTTTAAAGTTGTATGATACTGCTTTGAATATCTACTGCAGATGGGGCCTGAATTAGTGCTGTATGGTCCACATGATGCTATATGAAGATTGTTCAGAAACTTCAATTGGTTTTAAAAGCAACTACACGGGGAACCCTACTAGACACACAGGTGCTTTACCAGGTCCAATGGCTGGAATATTCTAGAAGAAACTTTTGAAAATGGTCTTGAACAGAAAATTTCCCCAGCAGCAGGTGCTCAACTAAGTCTGGGTCAGTGTAAATGAGTATGTGAAGGATTCAGCATTAGGTCTCTGGCTGGATAGCTAAAAGAGAAAAAGATTATGTTGCTTTATTTGTTTTCTTTATTAAATGACCAGTGTAAAGTTTTGTAAACAATAAAGGCTCTGAGAAACAGAACCAAATGGTGTTTATTCCTGTAATGGAATGGGAATTTCACTAAGAGCTGCAATGCTGCTGCTGTAAAGAAGTAAAAGATGCGGAAAACTTTTCTGTAAAAGGAACTCTGCTGCAGAAAGAAAGGAAAACCCAAGAGTAGATGCTCACCCACCAACACCAATGACTTCCCCTCCTTTTCAATATACTTTAAAGCCCTAAGTAGCCTGGGACCAGGATATTCAAGGATCCCCATCTCCAGAGAGTATGCTGATAGACGAGGATATCCACAGGCCACTACCTTCAAAAGAGATAAAGTATCTCTTTATTAAGTAAGGTACGGTGGAAATGTTTTCAAGTAAACACATATGAGTAACAACAAAAATCTGATGGAGAACGAAAGGGATGGAACAACCCTGACACAATTGTAGAATTATGTATTCTTACTCTTGAAGGGCCCAACAAAGAGGGCTTTACCTTATGAGAGCTCATTCCAAAATAAAATGCATTAAGTCTTTCAGTTGCCCTTAAATTAACAACTAATTGTTACTGTTTATAGAAGTATGCAGCAAGATCATGCATACCAGAATAAGACAAATAATTGGTTTAAAAAGAATCTCAAGCTCAGTTTCACATACCTGTTTCAGCTTTTCATCAGTGAGGCAATTTAGTTCGATAATAAACTCATTGTCTGTAGGAGAAATCTGAGCTGTGGGATCAATAATTTTAATGATGTCAAGCTGCTCTCGAAGCCCCATCTCCATGCTGACTTTGCGACTCAGATATTCAATATATTCCACCTAAGAAAACAATGGAACAGGTAGTTAGTTACCAATGATGCTCACTGAGAATCCCACATTCAAGGGGAGATGTGTTGTGAGAGGACAGGGATTTCTTGGTTGAAGCCTCCTGCCTCTGGATTGCCCTCCTCAGAGAAATTTGGGTAGCATCATCTCTGCTCTCTTTAGACAACAAGCCAAGCCTTACTGTCTATCCTCCCCAATTCTTTCCTACCAGTTGCTATCTGCTAGTTATGCTTTATTCTCTATTTAGTCTATTATGGATGGCCTTTGGGGGGCTTTTAAAACATTTTTATTAGACGGAGGCAGGGTATAAATGTCAGCTCTTCCACAACTCAAGATACCTTGAATAACACCACAGAAAAATAAAACTTGAGAAATTAACCTCCTCTATATAATTAAGAAAATTAGCACTTACTGTTACAAACCAGAGTTTTATCTGCTATGAATAATTTAGCCCTTAAAAATTTGTTTACAAGCATGCAGTCTCCAAATTCAAAAAGGTTTTACCTGTTCATCGTTAGTCATTGCACTCCATGGAAGCTCATCAAGATTCCTGTGCTTGTTTTTCTTTTTTGGGAGCATGCAGGGAGAGCTTGATATACTGGGTATGATGTCAGAAAGCACATCACTTCCACTTGCAATGTCACTGCCAGGCAACTTATAGACAAAAAAATACATATATCCGATCAATTTCAGAATGAAGCAATGCAGTCCAACATTCAGCAACAAACTAAAACACTAGAATTAAATACGGAAAATTAAGGCTTCAATCCTAAACACACCTACATGAGAACCAACTGTGTTAGGAAAAGTAGCATTGACTTATGGCTACTGTCTAGCTGGAAACACAGTGCTTTCAATGTTGTTATACAGACCACGGCAGTTTATTAATGCATGGGACAGCCTATAAAAGCATTTTTACCTGCCATTCAAATTCACTGTCTGACCAGTCCCAATATGTACTAATGGAAGAAGAGACATCGCTGCAGACACTACCCTCCGGGAACAAATCAAAAGATGTCAGGTCCTGATCATCCAAAAGTGAGAAGCAGTCATCCTGGTCACCGACAGAGACAGAGGAAAACAGTTCTTCACTGCATTCAGAGCTGGCTACACTCGTGCCACATGAAGTCAAGTTCCACCTGCAAAACAGAAAGGCAGTCACGTTTGACCTTAGTATTTCAGTAACATTCAATGTTGCTAGCTTACTTGGAATTAAAAGCCAACTAACATAAGCACCAGGATGAACAGCTGTTGACAGGTATCTGCTTAAGACCTTGAGTGCACAATAACATGCAGTAAGCAAGTTGTGTGTCCCCCATATCTTGCATCGAGCTTCAAAGCAGCCATTCAAAATATGCACCAGTTATGGGGCAACAAAGGGTACATGGCAGATTAGGGATTGTTCATGTTCAGCTCACAGTGAGCCAGACAACAACCTCGAAGGATGACAAAATAAGCCCTAAGTTAGACCTCGAGTTAATATTTCTTAAGCAATGGTACCCCATCTATAAACTCCATTATCCCAGCAGAAGTCCACAAGCTTAGCAGCTTTCCAGGCTTCAGAAAAGAAGTAAATGCACCTCTTTTTCAAATGAACTTCACAGACAAAACTTTAGGTTTCAATATGCTGCTGCATCCAGATGTGTTAATAACTGTAAATTGAAATTGTTTACATTCATACACCATTTTATTTGTATGCAGCCTTTCCATAATTCAAACCATGCTCATGGTGGCTTGCAAAATGGGGGGGGGGTTGCTCAACTACAAAGAAAAGTAGTCATAAATAATAAAACATCAAAAATTCATGACCAAATTGAAAAATTTCCACATAAATCATAATCAGACCTAAAATAAAGATACAAAAAAAAAAAATCAAGAACCCCCCCTCCAAGCAAATTCCTGAGTATTGTATAATGCTTTATTGTTGTAAGTATTTATCTTGCAATTTTTGTGTTTCAAACTGCTTCAGGGATCCAACAGGCAAAAAAGCAGGAATAATGTCTCACTGATTTCTATGGCTGCCATGAACCCTTCTGAAGTTTACCATTGTTTATTTTCTCTATCAGGGGTTCTGTACCTACAGGTGAAACTTGAAAAATTATAATATCATGGAAAAGTTCATTTATTTCAGTAATTCAGCTTAAAAAGTGAAACTAATATAGGAGATAGACTCATGACATGCAAAGCGAGATATGTCAAGCTTTTATTTGTTATAATTGTGATGATCATGGCATACAGCTGATGAAAACCCCAAATTAACAATCTCAGAAAATTAGAATATTAAATGAAATCAGCAAAACAAGGATTGCAAATAGAGCAATACTGGACCTCTGAGAAGTAGAAGCGTGCATATGTACTCAGTACTTGGTTTGGGCCCCTTTAGCATCAATTACTGCCTCAATGCAGCATGGCATGGATGCTATCAGCCTGTGGCACTGCTGAGGTGTTATGGAAGACCAGGATAACAGCCTTCAGCTCTTCTGCATTGCTCAGTCTCATGTCTCTCATCTTTCTCTTGGCAATGCCGCATAGATTCTCTATGGGGTTCAGATCAGGCGAACTAGGTTTTGATACTTCTGGCAGGAGATTTTAGAGCACTTCGTGCTTTCTTCCGCAGACGAGCTTTATGGGGATGCTAACTAAAGTACCAAAACCTGGTTCAATGCCCATGGGATTACTGTGCTTGATTGGCCAGCAAACGCACCTGACCTGAACCCCATAGAGAATCTATGGGGCATTGCCAAGAGAAAGATGAGAGACATGAGACCGAGCAATGCAGAAGAGCTGAAGGCTGTTATTGAAGCATCCTGGTCTTCCATAACACCTCAGCAGTGCCACAGGCTGATAGCATCCATGCCACGCTGCATTGAGGCAGTAATTGATGCAAAAGGGGACCAAACCAAGTGCTGAGTACATATGCATGCTTCTACTTCTCAGAGGTCCAATACTGCTCTATTTACAATCCTTGTTTGGCTGATTTCATTTAATATTCTAATTTTCAGAGATTGTTAATTTGGGGTTTTCATCAGCTGTGTGCCATAATCATCACAATTATAACAAATAAAGGCTTGACATATCTCACTTTGCATGTCATGAGTCTATCTCATATATTAGTTTCACCTTTTAAGTTGAATTACTGAAATAAATGAACTTTTCCATGATATTCTAATTTTTTGAGTTCCACCTGTACATGACAGGCAGATACAAGACAGGGCAGGCTTCACTCTGCTACAAAAAAAAGAAATGAACTTCTTGAATTTCTGCTTGTCAGGAAACATATTTCAGAAACTTGCTTAGTGTGCAAATATTAACAGTGTAAAAGGCTTCCGTGGGAATATGTTAAGGGCACAGGAGCCCTGCTAGAAAAGAAGCTGCCATCTCTACCCACTGCAAGGGTTGCCACCTTCTCTTCTAGCCCTGATCCTCTGCCCTGAACAGCAGTACTGCAAATAAAAAAATTGAACAAGTGACACTTTCCCTCGCACAGATATATCAGCAATGGGAACAGCTCTGCTTATTAATTTTCTGCATGCCAAGCAGGTTATTAAAAAAAGAAGTGGCAAACCTACCTAGCTTCTACTCGGCCTCAACCACATCAGTGTATTGAAGCCAATATGTTAGTATTTAGTCCCGTCTCTCCTTAGTTTTATTAAGAAAACTTTTTTTTAAAGCCCATACAGTCCCCTCACCCACAGCGGTCTTCTTATCCTCCTTGTACCCAAACACCATGTGCTTTTCAATGCACAATGCGGATGCGACTGGTACCAATCCCCTCACCGCCTCTCGCCATTAATTTGTGTTGCTCTGAGACTTTTGGGGTGCAGGATTTAAATATCCCGTGGAGAGAATTCTCCTACCTGCATTCTTCCCAATGGGAAATCAATAAAAACAAAAAACAGGGGCTTCTACTGAAAATGTTACATTATTAAATACTACAGAAGAATTTATTATTATCATTATTATGGAGGCCCTTTAGATGTTGAAGCAGAAGAAGATATCAAAAGATAACCCCCTCGATTCATTCTTCCAGATAGGGAAGGTGTTACAATAGGCATTCGGGCTTCCCACAAGGAAACGTCTAACTTTCCCCCACAGCTTCACACGCAGTTAAGAGGCTTTTAAAGCTGGGGGGGGGGGAGAGAAACTATTCGGGGCGAGCATGATCCGCAGCCCCTCACACCCATATCGACGGCCCTTTGGTGTCCCTTCGAGCTCTCCCACTCCATTTCTTCCCAGCCTCCACAACAACCCTGCGAGGTAGGCGGGGGACGGGGCCGCCGCTCCATCGGGGGCCCACAAGACCACCTGAGACACACTCCCCCCCCCCACACACACACCCTTCGCCCCCCCCCCGTTCTCGCCTGTGGGCGTGGAGGCGGCGCAGAGGGTCCGTGCGGTGGCAGGAGGAGAGGTGGCAGCCGAAGTCGCTGACGTCCAGGCAGGCGGACCCCTCGTCGCACAAGCCGAGGCCGCCGCCAGCACCGTGCGCGCGGGGCGGCGCGGAGAAGAGGAGGGCGCTGGGCTCGTCGGGGGCCAGGAACTTCTGCGGCTCCTCGCCGGCCATGGCGGAGGCAGCGGGGCCTACGCGTCCCTCAGGCGCCCGCGGGCCCCGCGACGGGAAGGCTCAGCCGAGCCGCCATAACGGGAAGAAGAAAAAAAAAAAAAGCGATTCTCCTCCGCGATCACTGCCGGCTTCCAAACGGAGCCTTCCTGTCAGAGATCCAGCGGCCGCTCGGACCGGAAGCCTCTATCGCCAGCTTCCTTGCTGAGCTGCGCGCCTGCCTAGGAGGGGGGAGGGGGAAGAAAGAAGAAAGCCCGTCTCCCCGCCCCCCCCATCTCTCTCCCTGCAGCGCCCCCTGCCCTGGAGGCGGGCAATGGCAAGGGGTGCAGCGAGCTCAAGTGGGCGTTGAAACTAGAGTTTTTAAAAATAGAGCGAAATTTGGGAGAGCATGGTTTCCGCGAGAGTATTTGAAGGACTAGATGGCTGCAAATTTAGAGCCACGGATGCTCAATTTATTGTAAAAAATAAGAGGGCACTAACCTCGGTCTGGCTAGCTGCAGGCTGTTGCAAACAAGAGAGGCGTGGGAAGCAAATTATCTCTCCTGGTTTGGAGGCTTCAGCACAGCTGTTGCTGGGTGCTACTCTGGTTTGCAATAAAAAGGCTACGTGCTTTGTTGAAGAGGCTCATAACGCGCTGGGTAGCCTTGGGACAAAGACACAACGCTACCACCTTATCAGAAATCTCCAAATTTGAGGCGCCGTTGCTGGCACCAAAGCAGCGTTACGATGGAAGAGAACACGGAGAACATCCCTGTGTATGAGGCAAATATATTTGGTGTTGACATGGGAACTATCAACGAGTTAATGAGAGATGACAGCATCATAGACTGCTTTATCGTCAACCCGAGAGATGAAAGTTCCCTCATGGACTGTGAGGACGACTTGAGTGACATTTTCGGAGAGGGCGACCATGGCTTGATCCCCTTTGCAGGGCTTTTTGACGAGGACGAAGGAAGCATGTTGGGTGCCCAAGGAGCTGCTCCTTTGGAAAGTGAAGTGGCCATGGTGGACCTCCCTCCGTCACCTGCGAATAAACCAACTGTGGCTACAGAGGAGGAGGCGGCAGCAGCAGTGGCAGCTACCAAAAAGAGGGCAGGAGGGGAGCCGAGTGTGACAAAGGGTTTCAAGAGTACCGAAATGCTTCCATCCTCCGAACCGAAAAAGAAAGTGAGAAAGACAAATCGAGAAGTGCCAGATGAGGAGCAGCCCTCCTGTAGCTACCAGGAAACCGCTTCCAAAGCCTCGCCTCCGTACAATGTGGAGCAAGCGGTTGCTGCTACAGAAGCGAGGATGAAGACTTTGGTGCCATTGCAGACAACTCCAGAGGCGCAGCTCTTAGGTGAAATGGGGGAAATTCAATCAACCGAGGATGAAGAAGAGGAACACGAATGGAACAAGACCCCTCAGCAATTGCTCCGTATTCTTCAGCAGAAAGTTGCCACAACTGGAAATAAAACCATCAGCTTTTTTGAACTAACACATAATATGGGCTGCAAGGAAGTAGGAGGAACATTCTACTGTTTGTTGGAGCTTGCAAATATGCGAGCTATTGACATGAAGCAAGAGGACATATGCAGTGACATTACTATAATTCCTGCTGACAAATTCTGTGAGCTTTGAATGTTTGGCTTACTGCATTGTTAGCAGAATTAGTGCTCACCTACAGGAGAAGAAAGGGAGAGTTTATTATCTGCAGAGTTAATGACTTTGGGGTTTGACTTTGGAGTTTGGGGTTGTTGCATATCTTGCATATCTATTACTATTTTGCACTGGGTGCAACTGCATTGATGGGGGAAAAATATAAAAAAAAATTGGTTCACCTAACTATGACTAATTCACTTCTTTACAATTATCTGCTTAGTAAACTAGAATGCTATGTATTTTAATTAACTACGTATTTTAATTAAAAAAACTAATGAGACAATAGGTTGCCCATTTTGGGTCTTCTGGACCCAAAATGGGCAACCTGTTTTTGTAATAGTTTTTGTAATAGAACGTTCCCCGGGAATGGAAGGGTTAGTGACCTGCATTCCAACGTACTTTAAGCAGATGCAGGTCCTTGTAAATATCATTTAAGTGGAAGATTTTGCATTCCTTTACTGTCCATTTCCGATAGCTAGTTGCAAGCAGGGGACAATTCCACTACCGAGCACAAATTGCAATTAAGTTTCCTTCCCCACTTGTCGCTTTGTAAACTCTTAAGCATTTTCTTGGCTATGTAGAAATGCCATACATCCCGATTACAGGTTAAGGGCAAATTGCAAGCCTTGAGGGAGCGGGTGTCCAGGCGGCTTAGCATCAGTATACAGTGGACTGGGGTGCGGGGGGGAACCAGGCTAGTCCCGGGTAAATTGGTTACTAATAGAAAGGGGTCGTGCCTGATTCAACCGGCCTCCAGACACAAGAAGAAACTTTGCAAGAGGTGCGGCGTGAAGAGGGCGAAAGAAGACCTTTCTCAGAGTCTACTCGAGAGCAGCCTTCCCTGCTTTGCGCGCCTCCCGCCTTTCCTAGGCGTTCGCCGCCATTTTTGAAGGGCGGGTGGGGTGGGGAGGGGAACGGCAGTGCCTCGCCCAATTCTATCCACAGATTCCCAGGAACTGAATCTGGGGTCGTCTAGAGCAGCTAGATTGTGAGCAAACAGTTTGAGAATAATAAATTAATAAACCGAGGAGGATTTACATTTCCGCCATTGCCCAGGCTAGTACAAAGAGGAACATAATTCTATATACAAATAAATGAATAAATACAGCTACACGCTCATTAGCGACTTAAAATGCTGCAAACGAAGTGATTCCCTCCCCTCCACACACTGCGTTTCAAATGGGTTTTTTGTTTTGTTTTTAAACAAAGCTGTACTAGGGGTGCAGCCTTTGTTCTGGCATGACACAGGGCGAAGCGGGGGCGATTTTCGTTTTCATTTTCTTCTGGTGCTGAAGAAATCCGTTACGACCTATTTGCAGCCCAGCAGGACAGCCCTTCTGGAAGTCGCTGCACACCTGGGCGCACACTTACACCTGAATTTGTACATCTGCCTGTCCCTGGGTACCCAGAGCTTAAAGACATGTCCTTTCCCACACCCTTTAAAACACACGTCCCTAACTTGGCAGAGAGAGAAAGAGAAACATAGAGGAGACCAGAAATGCAGGACAAAACTGTATCAATAAGGGACGTAGCATTTCACATTTAAATACTGTACAGGGCAACCCTGCATCCGGCGGCAACCCCAGTGGGCACACCAAAGAGGGAGCGGGGATGTCTTCACCCAGTGTACATTACTGGATTTGTTTTCCTGCATCAAATTCCCACTCAACGAAACTTTCTCCCTCGCACGTGGCAAAGCCGGTCTCGAAGGTACACATCGCAGCTTAAAAACTGATGGGATCTGATGGAAAATGGTTTGAGGAAAAGCGTATCAAAGAGGAGTATTTTGAAATAAACTACAGTATACTTATGGATTGTGGCTAATGCCGTGTGCATTAGACTTTAAACAACAGCAGTGGGAGCGCACTGGAGCCACAGTAAGCAGTAACGTGTACACAGCCTGTGTTGCTGGCGTAAATTCCCGCTACGGCTCACCTGTGCATACAAATATGCATTTATCTTTCACTGCGATCCTATATATGCCTGCTCAGAAGTAAAAACAAAATAAAAAAATTCCTTCCTTATTTTATTTTATTTTGTTTTGACCATGGCAGACCAACACGGCTACCTATCTGCTCAGAAGTAAGACCTCTATCTTTCAAGTGAACTTGTTTGCAGTTAAGTGGATCTGGACTGCAGGCTTTATCAGCAAGTTAAAAATTAATAAGTACAGGCATATAACATTATTAGATGAGTGTGGTTTGTATCTATAAAAGCTTTTTTTTTTTTTCGTTTTAAGAAGATTCTTTATTACAAAACAATTTACATAAAACACCTCATCCGACATTACATACCCTTTAACTTCCGATTCACCTCATTGTGCTTTTTATACCTTACTAGTGTATACGCACTTCATATTTATTATTCTTCTCAGTTAATTATGGGGGGGGGGATTTTACTCTATAATTTCATTGAACTTCAAGATTCAATCCGAATCTGTCAGGAGATTTGTGTTATTGCAGTACTTTTAAAGATATTCTTTGAACATTATCCAATCTTTACTAAATTTCTGGTTAGAGATTCCTCTTATTCTCCCAGTCATCTTGCAAGTTCTGAATATTCTATCTTCCTTGTTTGCCAATCAGCTATTGCGGGGATTACATCACATTTCCAATTTTTTGCTATTAAAATCCTCGCCGCTGTGGTTGCGTACGCATGAGGGTTCTGGGGCGGAGGGTTGTATATCAATGGACATAATGCCTAACAAAAAGGCTTCAGGGTGTTGTTTTTTTAACGAAAATTTAAAGATCTTTTTGAGTTCATTGGATATTATGTCCCAAAATGATCTTATCTTCACACAGTCCCATCACATTTGCAACCGCTTTTTTGCATCTCCAGCAAACGTCAGAGCTTTTTTTCTACATCTTGGCCAGTTTGGCCGGGGGGCAGATACCATCGGTACAGCATTTTCATTATGTTTTCTCTCCGAAGCCTTTCACATATATATATATATATATATATATATATATATATATATATATATATATATATGACATATATATATATGTCCAATGTCCCGGGCCCAATGGACCATAACTGATTTTACCTCTTCCTCCTTGACTTCTTGTCTATAAAAGTTAATGGCGCAGAGCAATTTATTATAAAAGTATGTTGCTGTGACGGGACATAATTTGCAAACCTAGCCATTATAGCCAAATCATATAATTATGAATGATGATTACTATTCTTATTTGTCGTCCTGACTTGTTTATTCAATTCACAGGTGCAGATGCAAAGTACTGTTACGTGTGCCTAGAACGGTGACTGTTCAATTTGAGCTAATGTTGATAACTGTTTACATACATAGACGGGTCCGGGTTCACACATTTCTTGATTCCTCTAACAAGCAGCTAGCTGAATGGACCACACTAGAAGCACCCTTTCCACCTGAATATTACGTAACCGTTATCTCACACCATAATGTAAGAATTGGTACTTTATTTTTAGCAATGCTTAGGGTTTTTTTTTAAAGAAAATGACAAAAACTGGCTGTGATTAATCTGCAGCATTTTAAACAAACTGATGCAAACAAATTTAAAATATCTGGAGGGCGCCAGGTTGGGTAAGCCTGTTATATCTGTGCATTATTTGCGGAGTGTCCTATTCCTGCCTCACAGGACGCTATTCCTGTTGCAGTCATCAAACGATGGATTTACAAGTATACAGACGGATGCTCTTTGTCGGGGCGCGAGCTTTTACCCTTTACTTCCCGAAGACAGTCAAATTCATAGAATCACAGAATCATAAAGTCGGAAGGGACACCAAAGGTCCTGTAGTCTAACCCCGCGCAATGCAGGGATCTCAACTAAAGCATCCAGGACAGACGGCCATCCAACCTACAAGGAAGCAGAGGCCACCTCCTCTCGTGGGAGTCTGTTGCACCGTCAAACAGCTCTCACTGTCAGAAAGTTATTCCTGATGACGTTTCGTCGGAATCTCCTGCCTTGCCATTGGTTCAAATTCTGCGCTCCAGAACAAGCTTTCTCCCATCCTTCATTTCGGACTTTGCGCCATTAGGGGGCGCTCGAATGAAATAGAACGTTCCCCGGGAAGAGGAGAGTCACGTGACTTGACAGCCGGGCCTGCATTTTTTTTCTTCTTTCGCTTTTGCAAAGCCTTGCAGAGGGGGCTCCTGCTGCCATGGCTGCGATTGCGAAGGCCCTGTTACCCCATTACCAGCACTCGGGACTCGAGACTAACCTCAGCAGGGTCAGCTTTCTGGGGGCTCGGATACCCGCAGAGGTGGAAGCGATGGCCAGGAGCGTTCGGGAGCTGGACAAGGAAACCTTTCGCAAACTCCTCAAAGGTAAACAAACGCTTTGCCGGCAGGACAGGTAGAGGGGTGGGAATCAGTGCCCGCAGGGAACGAGTTCTCGCCTTTGAGAGCTTATCCTGCTTAGGCGCTGGTTAGCTTAACCTCCTTCCAGCGATCCTGAACTGAGCTTGGTCGTAGGCTCTGCGTGGCCCTTTCCTCACGCTCCCATCAGTTGCTCTTGACAGCAGGACATCTTGCTTTTGTGCTTCTATCTTAACTGCTTAAGTTTCTTGCGGATTGCTTCCAGCGCTGCGATGTGAAACTGACTAGTTAATGTGATGGCCACAGGAAATATTGTTAATCAGTTTTGCCATTAAAACAGTTTCTTACACTTCTTATAAACTGGGTGGTATAATTTTACTTGCATGTTTCCGTTTGTTGCAATGTGCCGGCCAGTTGCTTAGCCCCCTTTCCTGGGCAAGGTTCTGGAGTGAGTAGTCACACACCAGATCCAGGCACTTTTGGAAGAAACTGATTTTCTGGAACAGGGTTTGGCCTGGTTTTGGTACAGAAACTGCCCTGTATGATGATCTTTGTCAAGAGAGAGACAAGGGAAACATGTCCCTGTTAATTGCTCTCAACCTCTCAGCGGCTTTCAATACCATCAACCATGGTATCCTTCTGGAGTGACTCTGAACTGGGGCTGGGTGGCACCGCTTTGCGGTGGTTCCAGTCCTAATTAGATGGTTGTTCGCAGAGGGTGTTACTTGGGGAATGCTTTTCAACCGTGTGGAAATTCAATGTGGGGTTCTGCAGGGCTCAGTCCTGTCCCCCATGTTGTTTAACCTCTACATGAAACCACTGGGTGGGGTTATCCGGAGGTTTGGAGTACGTTGTCAGCAGTATGCTGATGACACTCAGCTCTAGTGCTCCTTTGCATCTGCAGGTGAGACAGTGGAAGTGCTGGACCAGGGTCTTGCCTCAGTAATGGACTGGATGAGACCCAACAAACTGAAGCTCAATCCAGATTAGACTGGGACACTGTTAGTGGGTGGTTCCCTAGACCAGATGGCTGGGAGAGATCGCCTGCTCTTGATGCGGTTGTCTATGCTCTGGTAACCTCTCGGTTAGATTACTGCAATGTGTTAGAGGTGAGGCTACCTCTGAAGACGGTTTGGAAACTTCAACTGGTGCAGAATTTGGTGGCCAGCTTGTTCCAGGACCAAAATACAAGACAGATTTTACATATGTATATAGTTTTAATTCTATTAATATTTCATTGCTTTTCTTTTTTTATAATATTTATTCAAATTTTAAAGATTACAAAGAGAAAAAATAAAAAATAAAAAAATAAAAATAAAAAAGACAGAAAAATATAAACAATTAAAAAAAAACCAGATCAAACCTTTACATCACTTGCTTTCATTCACTTACTTCCTTGACCTCCTCACACCTCCCGTTTTTGTATTCTAATTCAGTTAGATATTTCAGCAAATCCTTTCCAGCTTTGTTTTTATCTTAATAATTTATCTTAATATATTGTGATTTTGCATTCTCTTCTTTCACCAATTCATTTTTACTTAATCCTTTATATCTTTTCTGCTAAAACCACATAATTCTATTCCAACATCTTTCTAACATTCCTTAATTTTACAATATTTCTGAAGATAAACTTTAAATTTTTTCCAATCTTCTTCCACTGACTCTTCTCCTTGGTCTCGGATTCTGCCAGTCATCTCAGCCAGTTCCATGTACTCCATCACCTTCGTCTGCCATTCTTCCCGGGTGGGTAGATCTTGTGTTTTCCAATACTTTGCGATAAGTATTCTTGCTGCTGTTGTGGCGTACATAAAGAAAGTTCTACCCTCCTTTAGCACCAATTGGCCGACCATGCCCAAGAGAAAGGCCTCTGGTTTCTTCTGGAAGGTATATTTAAATACCTTTTTCATTTCATTATAGATCATCTCCCAGAAGGTCTTAATCTTTGGGCACGTCCACCAAAGGTGAAAGAATGTACCTTCAATCTCTTTACATTTCCAACATTTATTATCGGGCAGATGATAAAATTTTGCAAGCTTGACTGGTGTCATGTACCACCTGTAAATCATTTTCATTATATTCTCTCTTAAGGCATTACATGCCGTAAACTTCATACCTGTGGTCCATAACTGTTCCCAGTCAGCCATTCAAGAACAGAAAAAGCTATCATTGAAAAGCAATGAAATAAACATTATGAATATTTCATTGCTTTTCAATGATAGCTTTTTCTGTTCTTGAATTCCGTCAGGGGAAAAGGTGCAATTTAATAAATAAATATAAAAGATAATAAAACTATATAATAATGCCCCCTGTAATGTCCTCTTCACAGATATTTTCCCCTGTGATCTCCAAGCTCAACAACTTTGATATCCTAAAAAAAAATTCAGCAACTTTGGCTGCCCCCGCCCCCCCCCCAAATCCTGGCTATACCCAGGAAAGTGAAAGACAGAGCTATAGCCACACGTTTATTTTGTCACACCAAGAATAAAGGTTAACACTTTAGAAGAATTCTAAAATCCGTATTCGGACAGTCCCTTTACTAGGCCTGTGTAAATGCCATGGAATAGTGTGAAAAATAAAAAAGGTAAAGGACCCCTGACAGTTAAGTCCAGTCGTGAACGACTCTGGGGTTGCGGTGCTTATCTCTCTTTACTGGCTGAGGGAGCTGGTGTTTGTACGCAGACAGTTTTTTCAGGTTATGTGGCCAGCATGACTAAGCCGCATCTGACGAAACCAAAGCAGCGCACGGAAATGCCATTTACCGTATTTTTCTCCCTATAGGACGCACTTTTTCCCCTCCAAAAATGAAGGGGAAATGTGTGTGCGTCCTATGGGGCGAATGCAGGCTTTCGCTGAAGCCGGGAGAGCGAGAGCACCAACCCCTCTCGCTCTGCAGGCTTCGCGGACCTCTCCACAAGCAGCGGGAGTGCTCCCGCTGCTTGCGGAGAGTTGCCTGCATGCAGAAGACTGTGCGCGCTGAGCTCAGCGCCTCCAGGCTTCGCGGACCTCTCCGCAAGCAGCGGGAGCCAGCGCTGGGCTCCCACGGCTTGCAGAGAGCTGCCTGTTTGGGGGCTGGGGCGGGGGAAGCTCGGGCCTCCCCTGCCCCAGCCCTGCACCTGGGGGGAATATTTTTTTCCCCTTTATTTCCCCCCAAAAAAACTAGGTGCGCCTTATGGGACAGTGCGTCCTATAAGGCGGAAAATACGGTACCTTCCCGCCGGACCAATACCTATTTATCTGTTAGTACTCTGATGTGCTTAAAAATAGTTGAGTCTTAAAATTATTGTTGCAATTCTAGCTCCATTTTTTCCATAAGGGGGAGTGCTTGCACAAATGTTCACAATGGACGAATTAATTACAGTCAGATTAAAGACACTTGGGGTTAAATCTTTTCAGGTTGCGTCCCGCGGCGACCCAGAAGTACCGGAACGGGTTACTTCTGGGTTTCGCCGATCGCGCATGCACAGATGCTCAAAATGACATCACACACAGGCACAGAAGCAGTGAATTGTGACGCGCAGACGCGGGTTGCATTCTGCTCAGGTTGCAAAGGCGGCTCCGGAGGTTTGGAGTATGTTGACAGCAGTATGCTGATGACACTCAGCTCTATTTCTCATTTACATCTGCAGGTGAGACAGTGGAAGTGCTGGACCAGGGTCTTGCCTCGGTAATGGACTGGATGAGAGCCAACAAACTGAAGCTCAATCCAGATTAGATTGAAGCACTGTTAGTGGGTGGTTCCCTAGACGGGATGGCTGGAAGGTCGCCTGCTCTTGATGGGGTTACACTTCCCCTGAAGGAGCAGGTTCACAGCTTGGGGTGCCTCCTGGATCCTTTGTGAGGCTCAGGTGGCCTCAGTGACCCAGAGCGCCTTCCATCAGCTTTGAATGGTGGCCCAGCAATGCCCCTATCTGAACAGGGATAGGCTAACTACTGTTGTCCGTGCTCTGGTAACCTCTCGGTTAGATTACTGCAATGTGTTAGAGGTGAAGTTGCCTCTGAGGACGCTTTGGTAACTCCAACTGGTGCAGAATTTGGTGGCCAGGTTGTTCCAGGAGCAAAATACAAAACAGATTTTACATATGTATATCGTTTTAATTCTATAAATATTTCATTGCTTTTTAATGATAGCTTTTCTGTGCTTGAGTTCCATCAGGGGAAAAGGTGCAGTTTAATAAATAAATGTAAAAGATTATGAAACTATAATAATGCCCTCTATAATGTCCTCTTCACAGGTATTTTTCCCTGTGATCTCCAGTCTCAACAACTTTGATATCCTAAAAAAAATTCAGCAACTTTGGCTCCCACCCACCCACAAAAATCCTGGCTATACCCAGGAAAGTGAAAGACAGAGCTATAGCCACACGTTTATTTTGCCACACCAAGATAAAAGGTTAACACTTTAGAAGAATTCTAAAATCCGTATTCGGACAGTCCCTTTACTCGGCCTGTGTAAATGCCATAAAATAGTGTGAAAAATAAAAAAGGTAGAGGACCTCTGACAGTTAAGTCCAATCGCGAACGACTCTGGGGTTGCGGCGCTCATCTCGCTCTATGTCCAGACATTTTTCCGGGTCATGTGGCCAGCATGACTAAGCCGCTTCTGGCGAAACCAGAGCAGCACATGGGAACACTGTTTACCTTCCCACCGGAGCGGTACTTATTTATCTGCTAGTACAGTGGTACCTGAGGTTAAGAACGAAATTCATTTTGGAGGTTTATTCTTAACCTGTAACTGTTCTTAACCTGAGGTACCACTTTAGCTAATGGGGCCTCCCGCTACCGCTGCGCCGCCATTGCGCAATTTCTGTTCTCATCCTGTAGCAAAGTTCTTAACCCGAGGCACTATTTCTGGGTTAGCGGAGTCTGTAACCTGAAGTGTCTGTAACCTGAAGCATCTGTAATCCGAGGTACCACTGTACTTTGATGTGCTTAAAAATACGGTGGTACCTCAGGTTAAGTACTTAATTCGTTCCGGAGGTCCATACTTAACCTGAAACTGTTCTTAACCTGAAGCACCACTTTAGCTAATGGGGCCTCCTGCTGCTGCCACGCCGCCGGAGCCCGATTTCTGTTCTCATCCTGAAGCAAAGTTTTTAACCTGAAGCACTATTTCTGGGTTAGAGGAGTCTTTAACCTGAAGCGTATGTAACCTGAGGTACCACTGTAGTTGAGTCTTAAAATTATTGTTGCAATTCTAGATCCATTTTGTACCATAAGGGGGAGTGCTTGCACAAATGTTCACCATGGAAAAATTAATTACATGAGGAATGCTTTTCAGCCCTGTGAAACTTTCAATGTGGGGTTCTGCAGGGCTCAATCCTATCCCCCATGTTGCTTAACCTCTACATGAAATCACTGGGTGGGGTTATCCAGAGGTCTGGAGTACGTTGTCAGCAGTATGCCGATGTCACTCAGCTCTATTTCTCCTTTACATCTGCAGGTGGAAGTGGACAGTAAAGTGCTAGACCAGATTCTTGCCTCAGTAATGGACTGGATGAGAGCCAACAAACTGAAGCTCAATCCAGATTAGACTGAAGCACTGTTAGTGGTTGGTTCCCTAGACCTGATGGCTGGAAGGTCGCCTGCTCTTGATGGGGTTACACTTCCCCTGAAGGAGCAGGTTCACAGCTTGGGGGGCCTCCTGGTTCCTTTGTGAGGCTCAGCTTTGAATGGTGGCCCAGCTATGCCCCTATCTGGACAGGGATAGGCTAACTACTGTTGTCTATGCTCTGGTAACCTCTTGGTTAGATTACTGCAATGTGTTAGAGATGAAGCTGCCTCTGAGGATGATTTGGAAACTTCAGCTGGTGCAGATAACAGCGGCTAGGTTGTTCACTGGAGCAAGACGGTTTGAATATATTACACCAATAGTGGTCTGACTGCACTGGCTACCAATGGGTTTCCAGGCCAGATTCAAAGTGCTCGTTTTGACCTATAAAGCCTTCAGCGGCTCAGGACCACAATACCTCAAGGTCCACCTCTCTCCATATGAACCCTTATATCCCACACCCTTATATCATAATCTGAGGCCCTCCTTCGTGTGCCTCCTCCTCGAGAGGTCTGGAGGGTGGCAACATGAGAACAGGGCCTTCTCTGCAGTGGCTCCCCGTCTGCGGAATGCTCTGCCCAGGGAAGTTTGCCTGGCACCTTCATTATACACCTTTAGGCGCCAGGCAAAAACATTCCTTTTAAACTAGTCCTTTGATTGATCTGATTTACATACTGTGCCCTTTTAAAATGTGTGTTTTTTTGGGGGGGCGCACTATTGAGTTGTTGTTTTTCTTTTTATTATATATTTTGTGGTTTTATATCTTGATTTTATTCCTTGAACTGCCCTGAGACCCCCAGGTATAGGGCAGTATATAAATTCATTCAATAAATGAATAAATGAATGAAATAAAATGAAATCTGCTTTGTAATTAAAATAGTGAGTTGCACTTATTTCAATTGAAGAAGTGTGCATCAAAATGGATATATTGGTAAAAATAACATACAAAACTGCATTACATTTGGGGAAGTTGCTTGCAAACATGTGTACATACGTCAAGACTGCATGTAAAAATGTGTTTATGAGGGAAACTTCACACTAAAGTACTGATGCATTTTCATGAGTTTTGTTTTAATGCAAATTCCTGCAAAATGTGGAGAACTGCATTTAAGATGGGAAAAATGAGAAACTGCAAAAACCATAATTGGCAGATCCTTTCTTGCCTGGATACTATGCTGGTTCCTGATTTGAAGTTGTTTTTTTCCAGTGGTGGTGTGATATAGTCTCTTTAGGATTGGCTTGTGGGTTGCGTATGAACTTGTTAGAAGTCCTGGAATAATGAGCCTAAACACAGGTGCCTCTCATATTCAGTGGAATGACTGTGACTGATTCTCAGTTAAACATCTGGCTAGATAATAGGACAGTCTTAAGCCAAGTTAAGAGCTTTGAGAATTTAAGGAAGAAAAGTCAGTTGATCCAGGGACAGTCCACATATATATTGGCCTATTCCGACCTCTTTTTCTTTATGGTGAGTGCCCCTGCCCAGGCTGCACAAAAAAGGCAATTTGGCTGCAGAAATTCATTCTAAAATCCGTATTCAGACAGTCCCTTTACTCAGCCTACGTAAAAGCATTAAATAGAGTGAAAAATAAAAAAGTTAGAGGACCTGTGAGAGTTAAGTCCAGGCGTAAACGACTCTGGGGTTGCGGCGCTCATCTCACTTTACTGGCCAAGGGAGCCGGCGTTTGTCCTCAGACAGTTTTTCCAGGTCATGTTGCCAGCATGAGTAAGCCACTTCTGGTGAAGCCAGAATAGTGCACGGAAACACCGTTTACCTTCCTGCTGGAGCGGTACCTATTTATCTGCTAGTACAGTGGTACGTGAGGTTAAGAATTTAATTCGTTCTGGAGGTCCATTCTTAATCTGTCTCTGTTCTTAACCTGAGGTGCCACTTTAGCTAATGGGGCCTCCCACTGCCACTGTGCCGCCATCACACGATTTCTGTTCTCATCCTGAAGCAAAGTTCTTAACCCGAGGTACTATTTCTGGGTTAGCAGAGTCTGTAACCTGAAGTGTCTGTAACCTGAAGCGTCTGTAATCCTAGGTACCACTGTACTTTGATGTGCTTAAAAATAGTTGAGTCTTAAAATTATTGTTGCAATTCTAGTTCCATTTTTTACCATAAGGGGGAGTGCTTGCACAAATGTTCACCATGGAAGAATTAATTTCTTGGGGAATGCTTTTCAGCCCCATGGAACCTTCAACGTGGGGTTCCGCAGGGCTCAGTCCTGTCCCTCATGTTGTTTAACATCTACATGAAACCACTGGGTGGGGTTATCTGGAGGTTTGGAGCACGTTGTCGCAGTATGCTGATGACACTCAGCTCTAGTTCTCCTTTACATCTGCAGGTGAGACAGTGGAAGTGCTGGACCAGACCAGGGTCTTGCCTCAGTAATGGACTGGATGAGAGCCAACAAACTGAAGCTCAATCCAGATAAGACTGAAGCACTGTTAGTGGGTGGTTCCCTAGACCTGATGGCTGGAAGGTCGCCTGCTCTTGATGGGGTTACACTTCCCTTGAAGAAGCAGGTTCACAGCTTGGGGGGCCTCCTGGTTCCTTTGCTGTGACTCAAGGCTCAGGTGGCCTCAGTGGCCCAGAGCGCCTTCCATCAGCTTTGGCTGGTGGCCCAGCTATGCCCCTGTCTGGACAGGGATAGCCTAACTACTGTTCTCTATGCTCTGGTAACCTCAAGGTTAGATTACTGCAATGCGTTATACGTGGGGCTGCCTCTCAGGACGGTTTGGAAATTTCAGCTGGTGCAGAATTCAGCTGTCAAGTTGCTCATCAGAGCAAGATAGTTTGAGCATATTACACCGATCTTGGTCCGACTACACTGGCTACCATTTAGTTTCCGGGCCCAATTCAAAGTGCTGGTTTTGATCTATAAAGTCTTAAATGGCTCAGGACCGCCTCTTTCCATCTGAACCTACCCAAACCCTGAGATCATCTTCTGAGGTCCTCCTTCGTGTGCCTCCTCCTCGAGAGGTCTAGAGGGTGGCAACATGAGAACAGGGCCTTCTCTGCAGTGGCTCCCCGTCTGTGGAATGCTCTCCCCAGGGAAGTTCACCTGCTGCCTTTATTATACACCTTTAGGCGCCAGGCAAAAACGTTCCTTTTAAACTAGTCCTTTGATTGATCTGATTTACATACTGTGCCCTTTTAAAATGGGGTTTTTGTGGGGGGGCGCTATTGAGTTGTTGTTTTTCTTTTTATTATATATTTTGTGGTTTTATATCTTGATTTTATTCCTTGAACTGCCCTGAGACCCCCAGGTATAGGGCGGTATATAAATTCATTCAATAAATAAATGAAATGAAATGAAATGAAATGAAATCTGCTTTGTAATTAAAATAGTGAGTTGCACTTCTTTCAATTGAAGAAGCGTGCATCAAAATGGATATATTGGTAAAAATAACATACAAAACTGCATTACATTTGGGGAAGTTACTTACCAACATGTGTACCTAAGTCAAGACTGCATGTAAAAATGTGTTTATAAGGGAAACTTCACACTAAAGTACTGATGCATTTTCATGAATTTTGTTTTAATTCAAATTCCTGCATTATGTGGAGAACTGCATTTAAGATTGGAAAAATGAGAAACTGCAAGAACCATAATTGGCAGATACTTTCTTGCCTGGTTACTATGCTGGTTCCTGATTTGAAGTTGTTTTCTTCCAGTGGTGGTGTGATATAGTCTCTTTAGGATTGGCTTGTGGGTTGCGTGGGAACTTGTTAGAAGTCCTGGAATAATGAGCCTAAACACAGGTGCCTCTCATATTCAATGGAATGACTGTGACTGATTCTCGTTTGAACATCTGGCTACATAATAGGACAGTCTTAAGCCAAGTTAAGAGCTTTGAGAATTTAAGGAAGAAAAGTCAGTTGATCCAGGGACAGTCCACATATACCGTACTTATTTATCTACTAGTACTTCGATGTGCTTAAAAATAGTTGAGTCTTAAAATTATTGTTGCAATTCTAGTTCTATTTTTTACCATAAGGGGGAGTCCTTGCACAAATGTCCACCATCGAAGAATTAATTACAGTCATACCTCGGGTTAAATGCACTTCAGTTAAATCTTTTCAGGTTGCGTCCCGCGGTGACACGGAAGTACCGGAACGGGTTACTTCTGGGTTTTGCCATTCGTGCATGCGTAGATGCTCAGAATGACATCACACACAGGCACAGAAGCGGTGAATTGCGACCCAGAGACGCACAGATGCGGGTTGCCTTCTGCTCTGGTTGCAAAAGGGGCTCCGGAACGCGAATTCTGTTCTCATCCTGAAGCAAAGTTCTTAACCCGAGGTACTATTTCTGGGTTAGCGGAGTCTGTAATCAGAAGTGTCTGTAACCTGAAGCGTCTGTAATCCGAGGTACCACTGTACTTTGATGTGCTTAAAAATAGTTGAGTCTTAAAATTATTGTTGCAATTCTAGTTCCATTTTTTACCATAAGGGGGAGTGCTTGCACAAATGTTCTCCACGGAAGAATTACAGTAATTACAGTGGTACCTCGGGTTAAGAATTTAATTCGTTATGGAGGTCCGTTCTTAACCCGAGACTGTTCTTAACCTGAGGTACCACTTTAGCTAATGGGGCCTCCCGCTGCTGCTGCACCGCCGCTGCACAATTTCTGTTCTCATCCTGAAGCAAAGTTCTTAACCCGAGGTACTGTTTCTGGGTTAGCAGAGTCTGTAACCTGAAGTGTCTGTAACCAGAGGTACCACTGTACTTGGGGAATGCTTTTCAGCCCCATGGAACGTTCAATGTGGGGTTCCGCAGGGCTCAGTCCTGTCCCCCATGTTGCTTAACATCTACATGAAATCACTAGGTGGGGTTATCTGGAGGTTTGGAGTGCGTTGTCGCAGTATGCTGATGTCACTCAGCTCTATTTCTCCTTTACATCTGCAGGTGAGACAGTGGAAGTGCTGGACCAGGGTCTTGCCTCAGTAATGGACTAGATGAGAGACAACAAACTGAAGCTCAATCCAGATTAGACTGAAGCACTGTTAGTGGTTGGTTCCCTAGACCGGATGGCTGGAAGGTCGCCTGCTCTTGATGGGGTTACACTTCCTCTGAAGAAGCAGGGTCATAGCTTGGGAGCACTCCTGGATCCTTTGCTGTCGCTCAAGGCACTTGTGGCCTCAGTGGCCCAGAGCGCTTTCCATCAGCTTTGGCTGGTGGCCCAGCTATGCCCCTATCTGGACAGGGATAGGCTAACTACTCTTCTCTATGCTCTGGTAACCTCTTGGTTAGATTACTGCAATGCGTTATACGTGGGGCTGCCTCTCAGGACGGTTTGGAAACTTCAATTGGTGCAGAATTTGGTGGCCAGGTTGTTCCAGGACCAAAATACAAACAGATTTTACATATGTATATAGTTTTAATTCTATAAATATTTCATTGCTTTTTAATGATAGCTTTTTCTGTGCTTGAGTTCCCTCAAGGGAAAAGGTGCAATTAAATATATAAATATAAAAGATAATGAAACTATATAATAATGCCATGTGTAATGTCCTCTTCACAGGTATTTTCTCCAAGCTCAACAACTTTGATATCCTAAGAAAAATTCAGCAACTTGGCTCCCCACCCCTCACCCCCACAAAAATCCTGGCTATACCCAGGAAAGTGAAAGACAGAGCTGTAGCCACACATTTATTTTGTCACACCAAGAATATAGGTTAACACTTTTGAAGAATTCTAAAATCCGTATTTGGACAGTACCTTTACTCGGCCTCTATAAATGCCATGAAATAGTGTGAAAAATAAAAAAGGTAGAGGACCCCTGACAGTTAAGTCCAGTCGCAAACGACTCTGGGGTTGCAGCGCTCATCTCGCTCTATGGGCCGAGGAAGCCGGCGTTTGTCCACAGACAGTATTTCTGGGTCATGTGGCCAGCATGACTAAGCCGCTTCTGGCTAAAACCAGAGCAGCGCACGGGAACACCGTTTACCTTCCTTCCGGAGTGGTATTTATTTATCTGCTAGTATAGTGGTACCTGAGGTTAAGAATGCAATCCGTTCTGGAGGTCCATTCTTAACCTGAAAGTGTTCTTAACCCAAGGCACCACTTTAGCTAATGGGTCCTCCCGGTGCCGCCCGCTGCCACCGCGTGATTTCTGTTCTCATCCTGAAGCAAAGTTCTTAACCCGAGGTACTATTTCTGGGTTAGCGGAGTCTGTAATCAGAAGTGTCTGTAACCTTAAGCATCTGTAATCCGAGGTACCACTGTACTTTGATGTGCTTAAAAATAGTTGAATCTTAAAATTATTGTTGCAATTCTAGTTCCATTTTTTACCATAAGGGGGAGTGCTTGCACAAATGTTCACCACGGAAGAATTACAGGTAATTACAGTGGTACCTCGGGTTAAGAATTTAATTCGTTATGGAGGTCCGTTCTTAACCCGAGACTGTTCTTAACCTGAGGTACCACTTTAGCTAATGGGGCCTCCCGCTGCTGCTGCACCGCCGCTGCACAATTTCTGTTCTCATCCTGAAGCAAAGTTCTTAACCCGAGGTACTGTTTCTGGGTTAGCAGAGTCTGTAACCTGAAGTGTCTGTAACCAGAGGTACCACTGTACTTGGGGAATGCTTTTCAGCCCCATGGAACGTTCAATGTGGGGTTCCTCAGGGCTCAGTCCTGTCCCCCATGTTGCTTAACCTCTACATGAAACCACTGGGTGGGGTTATCTGCAGGTTTGGAGTACGTTGTCAGCAGTATGCTGATGTCACTCAGCTCTAGTGCTCCTTTACATCTGCAGGTGAGACAGTGGAAGTGCTGGACCAGGGTCTTGCCTCAGTAATGGACTGGATGAGAGCCAACAAACTGAAGCTCAATCCAGATTAGACTGGGACACTGTTAGTGGTTGGTTCCCTAGACCCGATGGCTGGAAGGTCGCCTGCTCTTGATGGGGTTACACTTCCCCTGAAGAAGCAGGTTCACAGCTTGGGGGGCCTCTTGGTTCCTTTGCTGTGACTCAAGGCTCAGGTGGCCTCAGTAGCCCAGAGCGCCTTCCATCAGCTTTGGCTGGTGGCCCAGCTATGCCCCTGTCTGGACAGGGATGGCCTGACGATTGTTGTCTATGCTCTGGTAACCTCTTGGTTAGATTACTGCAATGTGTTAGAGGTGAAGTTGCCTCTGAGGATGCTTTGGTAACTCCAAGTGGTGCAAAATTTGGTGGCCAGGTTGTCCCAGGACCAAAATACAAAACAGATTTTACATATGTATATAGTTTTAATTCTATTAATATTTCATTGCTTTTTAATGATAGCTTTTTCTGTGCTTGAGTTCCCTCAGGGGAAAAGGTGCAATTAAATATATAAATATAAAAGATAATTAAACTATATAATAATGCCCCCTGTAATGCCCTCTTCACAGGTATTTTTCCCTGTGATCTCCAAGCTCAACAACATAGACATCCTATAAAAAAATCATGAACTTTGGCTGCCCCCCCCCCCGTGCTATAGGCACACGTTTATTTTGTCACACCAAGAAGATTTTTGTCACACTTTTGAAGAATTCTAAAATCCGTATTAGGACAGTCCCTTTACTAGGCCTGTGTAAATGCCACGAAATAGTGCGAAAAATAAAAAAGGTAAAGGACGACTCTGGGGTGGCGGCGCTCATCTCGCTTTATTGGACGAGGAAACCGGCGTACAGCTTCCGGGTCATGTGGCCAGCATGACTAAGCCACTTCTGGTGAACCAGAGCAGCGGACGGAAACGCTGTTTATCTTCTCGCCGGAGTGGTATCTACTTGCACTTTGACGTGCTTAAAAATAGTTGAGTCTTAAAATTATTGTTGCAATTCTAGTTCCATTTTTTACCATAAGGGGGAGAGCTTGCACAAATGTTCACCACGGAAGAATTAATTACTTGGGGAATGCTTTTCAGCCTTGTGGACCTTCATTGTGGGGTTCCGCAGGACTCAATCCTATACCCACACCCTGAGATCATCTTCTGGGACCCTCCTTTGTGTGCCTCCTCCACATGAAGTCCAGAGGGTGGCAACACGGTAAGGGGCCTTCTCTGCAGTGGCTCCCCGTCTGTGGAATGCTCTTCCCACGGAAGTTCACCTGGCACCTTCATTATACACCTTTAGGCACCCGGCAAAAGTGTTCCTTTTTAACCAGGCCTTTGGTTGATCAATTTACATAGTATGCCCTTTTAAAATGTGTTGCTGTTTTTGTTGTTGGGGGGGGGGCTATTGGGTTGTTGTTTTTTCTTTTTATTGTATACTGCATATTGTATACTGCCCAGGCTGCACAGAAAAAGCATTTTGGCTGCAGAAATTCATTCTGATTGTGTAAAGCAGAGGTTTTCAACCCTTTTGAATCCACGGCTCCCTTGACCAACTGCATTCTTTCTGCCTTACACCTGTGGGGCTCAGGAGCCCAGTTATGTCACCTCTTGCCTGCAGAGCTGGCAGCCTCTCACCCTCCCTTGTAGAGTTACCCCAGCCTCCCCTCCCCTCTCCTTGGGAGTCCTCCGGGCAGCCGCTGCTGTTGCCCCTGGTTCTTGAGCTACCCCCCACCCAGCCCCAAAGAGAGGTGCCTCCTCGCACTGCCCACAGGGGCCTGGCAGAGGATGCCCCCAGCCTTAGTGGCCTAATGGAGAGTGGGCAAAGGTGAACGTGAGGCCAGCACCTTACCTCGGGAGGCAGCAGTGGCGGCAGCAGGCACTGCCAAGACAGACTGGCTCCCCTTCAGCACCAAGCACTCAGCTCCCAGGCAGGACTTGCACACAGCAAGCACAAGAAAAGCCAGCACAGTGCCTGCCTGCCTGCCTGGTCTCCCACTTGTCTGTCCATTCCCAACAGCAAGAGTTGGTGGACTAGCTGGCTGGGCTCTCTTACCCACTTGCTTGCTTGCTCATCTCCTGGCAACCAGCACCCCCTGGCCAGCCCCGGAGGCACCGTTCACCTGGGGAGCTTGTAGCCAGGGCTGCTGGAACAAACAGCTGTGCAAGCTGGGGGCGGGGGCAGAGATGCAAAAGGGCATCAGAGGAGGGAGGATGGGAAAGAGGGCCAGAGGCCAGTGTTGCTTGCGTCACCCATGACCATCCTTCAAGGGCTTCACAGCACACTGGTTGAAACCACTGGTGTAAATAAAATATAACATAGAATTCTGCAGTATCGAGTATTAGTGTGTGAAAACAGTCCAGATCCAATGATTCCCAGGCATGCACCTCCAGGTGGTGGAGCTGTCAGGTGCCATACTGGCGCCCAGGAATCTTCACTTGGTCGCAAGTGGTCAAAAGCCAGGTGCAAAATGTGCCTGGCACCTGGCTAATTTCGAACACTGATTCCATTCCCTGCCCCTGTACACCCCTAACATTCTGTGGTCATAAAGTATGCTCAGTCCTCATTAGGCTGAATTTTTGGGGGTGGGGTTTGGGGGTGTAAAATGGTTGCCCCCTCACTGAAGTGTGTTTAGGATTTTTCACCCTTTTTCTTTTGTACTTTGCAAACCTTGGTGTTTCCCTGAGTATATGGATACCTCTCTTGTTTCTCAGTTTCCAGGTTTTGGTTTTAATCCTGTTGGCACTCAGCAGAAGCATTTGCTCTTAGAGGGAGCAGTTATCCACAGTAGTGGGAATAAATGGGACCAGTGCTTTTTTTTCTGGGGAGACACAGGGGTACACATGTCCCTAAACATTTTGTGAATCTTTTTACTTTTGTCCATTTGCTGTATTTATTTCCTCCAATTTGAACTATACAGTGGATGCTTCGATTGCGAACGTGATCCGTGCAGGATGCACGTTCGCAACCCGAAGCATCCGCAACCCGCAGCGGCGCATCTGTGCATGCACAGGTTGCGATTCAGCACGTCTGCGCATGCACAAAGCGTGATTTAGAGCTTCTGCGCATTCACGACCACTGAAACCCTGAAGTAACCCATTCCGATACTTCCAGGTTTTGGCGGTCTGCAACCCGAAAAAACATAACCTGAAGCGTCTGTAACCCAAGGTATGACTGTAAAATGGTGGTTTTCTTGAGTCAAAATTAGAGTACAGTTGTACCTTGGGTTACATACGCTTCAGGTTACATACACTTCAGGTTACAGACTCTGCTAGCACAGAAATAGTACCTTGGGTTAAGAACTTTGCTTCAGGATGAGAACAGAAATCATGCGGCAGCAGCAGCGGGAGGCCCCATTAGCTAAAGTGGTGCTTCAGGTTAAGAACAGTTTCATGTTAAGGACAGACCTCCAGAAAAAATTAAGTTCTTAACCCGAGGTACCACTGTATCCCTAAACATTTTTTTAAGAAAAAAAACACTGAATGAGACTCTTCCGAAAGTTATTTACAGCTAAACCACATGGTTATGTTCTGCCTCCACTGTTCAAGGTAGTTTGCCTCTGAATGTCAGTTGCTGAGAGTGACAAGTGGGAGAGTGGTGTTCTGCTCAGGTCCAGTTGGCAGGCATCTGGGGATGGCCACTGTGAGAACAGCATGCTGGACTAGATTGGCCATTGGCCAGATTCAAGAGGGCTCTTCTGAAGTTTGTATGCTGTTCTTTCCCATTTAAATTTCCCTCCCCTGTTTTGTGCACAAACCTCCCCCTTTAAAGCACGACTAGATGGTGTCAGATCCCTAGATGCTGCTGCTGTTGCAAAGTCGCTAGTCTTTTCCCAGGGGCTTTTGATCATGGTGAAATTATGTGCTTGTACTTGCGGGACTCTGCCAAAGTTGATAACTTAACCTTTATCGTTATTTTGCCAAACAGTCACTGTCAGCGCCTTAGAAGGAAAAGACTGCAAAGAACTGGTAAAAGTGATTGCCGAGAATGCAAAACTATCAGATGAACAGCTTGCTGTCCTCATCTCTGGAATGTATACTCTCCTGCGAGAGGCCTTGAGGCTGCCCACATCGTCTCTGAAGCAAGAAGTGAGTAGAAGGCATACACATTCCTCAATAAAAACTATGTATGTGCTAAACTGTGAGACGAGCAAGATGGTAGCTCCAAAAAAGGGATGGGGAACCTGTGACCCTCCAGATGTTTTAGCTCAGTCGTAAAGCAATTGCTTCGCGTGTAGGAGGTCTCAGGTTCAATTACAGTGGTACCCCTGGTTGCGAACAGGATCCATTCCAGAGCCCCGTTCGCAACATGAGCAGAACGAAGCCCGCGTCTGTGCGGGTCACGATTTGCCACTTCTGCGCGTGCCATTTTGCGCGTCTGCGCATGTGCGAGCAGTGAAACCCGGAAGTAACCATTTCCGGTACTTCCGGGTCGCTGCGGGACGTATCCTGAAAGAACATGAAGCGGACGTAACCAGAGGTATGACTGTACTGCTATTTCCCAGGTTAAAGGTAAAGGGACCCCTGACCATTAGGCCCAGTCGTGGCCGACTCTGGGGTTGCGGCACTCATCTCGCTTTATTGGCCGAGGGAGCCGGCGTTTGTCTGCAGACAGCTTCCGGGTCATGTGGCCAGCATGACTAAGCCGCTTCTGGCGAACCAGAGCAGCACACGGAAACGCCGTTTACCTTCCCGCTGGAGCGGTACCTATTTATCTACTTGCACTTTGATGTGCTTTCAAACTGCTAGGTGGGCAGGAGCAGGGACCGAGCAACAGGAGCTCACCCTGTCACGGAGAATCGAACCTTCTGATCGGCAAGTCCTAGGCTCTGTGGGTTAACCCACAGCGCCACCCGTGTCCCATTTCCCAGGTTAGGGCAGGGGAATTATTCTGCCTAAAATCCTAGAGAGCTGCTGCGTGTCAGTGTAGACAGTACTGAGCTAGCTCTGGCAGGGGACACATACTCCTTTTTCTGGGGCAGTTTGTCCACCTTTGCTCCCCATGCTGCTCTCAGCTCTGACCTCTGGCTCCTAGACGCTGTCAGCATGCAACAGAGGCCACACCCCGGGAACGGTTTCAACTGGTCAGGTGTGTGGTGTCAGCCACTCATGAAAGCTGCCTATCTTGGGTCACCCAGACTTGGCATACTCTCACCCTGAGGTTTGGATGCATCAGTTGCCGGGTGGGGGCAGTTTCACTGTCTTCTGGATCCCTTTCCAGTTTCCCAGACGTCTGAGGGGCACCCACCCTCGTTCTTGCAGAAACTCTCCTTGAACTCTCCTTGTCTTTTCGTTTTGCAGGTTTTTAAAGAAGACCTACAGGAGCTCAGGTATGCCTGTTTCTTGGTCAATCTGCCAGTTGCTTGTGTCAAACATGATGCATAAGTGGTTTCTGAAAAGCAAGGGGTGGGAAACTTTTTTCCCCAGCCCAAGAAGAACTAGACTTCTGGGGGGAGAGGGACTGCATCCCCGTGGTGGGTGATACCAGATGCAAAAGTAGTTGGAGCAACAGGTGTGACTCATACCTTTTGTACGGTAGACTGAATTTCTGCTCTCTCTTTCTCCATGTGGCATACACAAATACTTCCACCTCCCTCTCTCCCACCAGGAAAGCAAGAAGCATTATCACGGTTGAGAAATACTTTCCAGCTAGGAATGCATACCTGAGAGTGGCACAGCGCAGGGACAGTGACCTGGAAAGACTCCTGGGGGGCAGATGGAGAGGCTTGGAGGGCCACATTATACCTGCAGGCTTGAAGCTCCTCACCCCTGCCATAGAGCCCTTCATGTGTTACTTGGATGAAGCAGGGCTCCACACATTGATGGGAGCAGTGGTTGGGGGATGCCCTGTTGGCCCAGCCTCCAGCATCCTTGAGGCATGGGCTTCAAGGCATTTTGGACCGCAGTCAGCTCATGGGAACCTAAACTACGGATGCCCATTCTGAAACACATAGATATCATGAGCGGGGCTGGTCAAGTGTGTGTGATGTCAACAGGCAGCACCTACATTCCAGAGCGCATGGAGGGGGCATAAGACTTTTCTGCTCCACTGCCCTCTGCAAAGAGAGAATAGTGAGGGCTTGGAAATGGGGCAGGTTTTCTTAAAATTACACAAACAGTTGATCACTCAGCGTTAGCAGGAGCTAAGAAAGACATATCGTTAGGCCACAGTTAGACGTACACATAGAGAAAGAGGGAGAGAGCAGCACACACAGGAAGTGGTTCTGGCAGTCAAAGAACTTGACAGATTTCAGGTTTCAGTTGTAGGCTGCTAGGCTTACTCCAACCAGCTGAAACACAAAGCGCAATGGTCAAGAGTAGGACCTGGGAGAGCAGGGTTCGAATCCCCACTCAGCTATGAAGCTCCCTGGGTGACCTTCGACCAGTCACCATCTCTTCACCTAACCCACCTCACAGGGTCGTTGTGAGGAATAAATGGGTGGGGGGAGGAGAACCATATGACCACCTTTGAGATGCCTGGAAAATAAAGGCAGTATATAAAGGCAAAGGTAAAGGGACCCCTGACCATTAGGTCCAGTCATGACCGACTCTGGGGTTGCGGCACTCATCTTGCTTTATTGGCCGAGGGAGCTGGTGTTTGTCCACAGACAGCTTCCAGGTCATGTGGCCAGCATGATTAAGCTGCTTCTGGCGAACCAGAGCAGCGCACGGGAACACCATTTACCTTCCCGCTGGAGCGGTACCTATTTATCTGCTTGCACTTTGACGTCCTTTCGAACTGTCAGGTTGGCAGGAGCAGGGACCGAGCAACGGGAGCTCACCCCATCGCAGGGATTCGAACCACCAACCTTCTGATCGACAAGCCCTAGGCTCTGTGGTTTAACCCACAGCACCACCCACGTCCCTAAAGGCAGAATATAAAATACAATAAATAAATAAAACTTTAAGCGTGGGCCCCATTTATTATGTAAACTTAAATCACTATGATATCATTTTAAACAAGCATCCTGGTAGCTGTAGTTTGCTCTAAGGGCACAGAGGGTCAGGAAACCCCCCCCCCCCACACACATACACACATTCCCCTCACATAGCCACAATTCCCAGAGTGCTTTAATAATCAGTCCCTTATCCCAGGGAAGTCTCTAAAGTTTAGCTGTGTGAGGGAAATAGGGGCATCCTAGCAGCATCCTTAACTAACTACAGTTCCCACGATGCTTTGGGTGAAGCCATGCCTGGTTAAAATGGTATCGTAACGCTTTGGCTGTATAGTGTAGAAGTGTGCTTGGTCTCTGCTTCATCTCAGCTTTCAGGCAGACTAATTCAGTAGCCTGTTAATATTACAAATCAGCTGATGAAATATGGCTGGCAGCTTCTTCTCCCCACCCCCAACTATCACAAAAGAGATTATTGGTGCTTAGGAGAGAAGCATTGCCCTGTCGTCCCACTCAGATGGAATTTTGCATGTAATAGTTTACTAATGAGCTCATTGAAAGCCAGGAGAATCACCCTGATGTTGTATAACATGTCCTTTTTTTTTTATGTGGTGCTGAGTGCATGTTATATAGAAGAGATGGGCCTCTATCTGTTCTTCTAAATTATATCTTTCTCGCATGCATGTAATTACCCACTAATGCCTTCCCTCACACACACACACAAACTTTTTATTGTTGTTGTTAATAGCAAGACAGTTGGTATTTCTGAATGAGACGCCCTGTCCTACTTTTAAAACATTTCCTTCTGTTTTCAAAGGACGGTGATATAACAAGCAGAATCCGCCTGTATTGTCTGGGTGTGATCGCTTGTTCTAATTAGCAAGCAAAATATGCCATTTGTTACGTGGACTTAGTCAAAATCTCTGCCGGGTGGTGTAGAGCAGAGGCTTTGCATAAGCACTAAAGTGCTGCAGAGGCTGCATTTGAAGCATCCTGTCATTGGACATAGCAAGAGAGAGAAAATGAGAGATAACTCGAGACCTGCTGGCCAAGATTTGGCTGGGGTTTAAAAATGCATCGGCGCTGTTGCATTAATGCTGTATCATACCACTTTATACAACCATGGCTTTCCCCCAAAGAATCCTGGATACTGTAGTTTGTTAAGGGTGCTGAATGTTGTTCAGAGACACACCCACCCCTTAACCTGCCTAGGGCTACAATACTCAGAGTTCCTTGGCAAGAGGGATTGATTGTTAAACCACTCTGGGAGTTGTAGCTCTGTGTGCGGGATAGGGGTTTCCTAAATGCCAGTTCCCAGGATTCTTTGGGGGAAACTAAGGTAAAGGTAAAGGGACCCCTGACCCTTAGGTCCAGTCGTGGCCGACTCTGGGGTTGCGGCGCTCATCTCGCTTTATTGGCCGAGGGAGCCGGCGTACAGCTTCCGGGTCATGTGGCCAGCATGACTAAGCCACTTCTGGCGAACCAGAGCAGTGCACGGAAACACCGTTTACCTTCCCGCCAGAGCGGTACCTATTTATCTACTTGCACTTTGACGTGCTTTCGAAGTGCTAGGTTGGCAGGAGCAGGGACCGAGCAACGGGAGCTCACCCCGTCGCGGGGATTCAAACCGCCAGCCTTCTGATCGGCAAGTCCTAGGCTCAGTGGTTTAACCCACAGCACCACCCGCATTGGAGGAAACTATGGCTGTTTAAATTGATATGATACCACTTTAAACGTATAGTGGAGACTGAGCCACAGTCTCTTCTTCCTGCCGCCATCACTGTTGGCTCCCCAACCCCTTCACCTCTCACCTCCTCTCCTTCCTTGAAGTTCTGGGTGAGGTTTTCATTCGGCTAGGGAAACTTTCCTGTTCCATTTACTCACCTTTTTAAAAAATGTATACCCCACTTTTCACCACCTGGGGCCCAAACGAACTTACAAAATACAGTATACAGAATTCAAAACAGAAATTGAACATTAGAGGATTAAAACATCGGAGAAGCGTTTGTGATAACAAAATCAGCTGTCCAAGACGCTGGTATAGTTTGACCACAAGGTTGTTGTGCTGGCTTTCCTTATGGGGGACTTCCTAAAAAGCAATCCCACATCCAGTAAGCTACTATCTTTTCTTCCTTTAATAACTGGGCGGAGGACATACTTCATAGTGGGGTTCGTGTGCCGTTTGCCTCAATTTGCTCTTTTATTTTAAGGATTCCAGAAGATTTCATTGTGGACTTTGCCACTGTAGTCTTTGGAAACAGGTAAGTTTGCAGATTTTCAGTCTTTCCCTTTCCCTTTCTTGAGATTTGCATCATTCCCTAACCTATATTTCTCTCCACAAGGTCTTATTCTTTCATTTAATATACCGTATTTTTCGCTCTATAACACGCACCCGACCATAACACACACATAGTTTTTAGAGGAGGAAAACAAGAAAAAAAAATATTCTAAACGAAACAGTGGATGTATGATTTTTGTGGTTCATGCTGTGGCCACAGACATGTGATCTGACGGTAAGTTTGGGGTGGCCCAATGCAAAAATCCTAAGGATCCATGTGGATCCATGCTTTGTAACCACGTTTTTGCACCACTGCGGCCCCAGGCAACAGTGGGTGCATGGTTTTTTTGCTGCAAGCTGTAGCCATGGACATGCTATGTGATCTGATGGTGAATTTGGGGTGACCCAGTGCAAAAGTCCTGAGGATCCATGTGGATCTGTGCTTTGTATTTTTTTTTTTAAAGATATTTATTTTGATTTTATATGATAAAACAAATATCACAGTCAAACAAAACAAAAAAGACATACAATAAGAAACCACATAATACAACAGAACTATAAAAAACACAGTAAAGAACATATGACAAAAAAATAAGAAAGTACAGAAAATAAAATAAATTAGTTTTTTGATTCTTATCTTTATAACCCTCTTTCCTGACTTCCTCACGTCTCCCTTTCCTGTGTTCCCCTTTACACAATCAGATTCAGCAGATCCTTACCCTCTTTCAAATCTTACTCAATATTATACATTTCAACCTATTATGTCTTCGATTTTCCCTTTCTTTTAAAATCCATTTTTACATGTTCTTTATACCTTAATCCCTTATATCATTTTGTTTAATTTCGACATAATATTACTCTGGCCTTTACACCCTTTTCTTTTAAAACATTTTTGCATTTTTCTTTTTACCATGTCACTAATGCCATATTATCTTTATATCCAACATCATTTTAACATTCAAACATTTTACAATGTTTTTGTAGGTATTCTTTGAACTTCTTCCAGTCCTCTTCCACCGACTCTTCTCCCAGGTCTCGGATTCTGCCAGTCATTTCTGCCAGTTCCATATAGTCTATCACTTGCATCTGCCATTCTTCCAGAGTGGGCAAATCTTGTGTCTTCCAATACTTTGCGATGAGTATTCTTGCTGCGGTTGTTGCATACATAAAGAATGTTCTATCTTTCTTTGGCACCAATTGGCCGACAATGCCCAGAAGGAAGGCCTCTGGTTTCTTCGGAACAGTATTTTTAAATACCTTCTTTAGTTCATGATAGATCATTTGGGCATGTCCACCAAAGGTGAAAGAATGTTCCCTCAGTTTCTTTACATTTCCAGCATTTATTGTCAGGCAGGTGATAAATTTTTGCAAGCTTGACTGGGGTCATGTACCACCTATAGATCATTTTCATAATATTTTCTCTTAAGGCATTACATGCCGTAAACTTCATATCGGTGGTCCACAACTTTTCCCAGTCAGCAAACATAATGTTATGACCAATGTCCTGTGCCCATTTAGTCATGGCTGATTTAACTGTTTCATCCTGAGTATTCCATTTTAACAGCAAGTTGTACATTCTCGAAAATATCTTAGTTTTAGGTTTTAACAATTCTGTTTCTAATTTCGATTTTTCCACCTGGAAGCCGATTTTTTTATCCAAGTTAAAGGCCTCTCTAATTTGATGGTAATGTAACCAATCTCGCACTTTATCTTTTAGTTTCTCAAAACTCTGCAATCTCAATGTGTCTCGATCTTGTTCTAGTATCTCCCAATATTTCGGCCACTTGGCCTCCATATTGAGTTTTTTCAAAGCCTTAGCCTCCATAGGTGATAACCACCTTGGGGTCTTGTTTTCCAATAGGTCTTTATATCTTTTCCAGACATTAAACACAGCTTTCCTGACAATATGATTTTTGAATGCTCTATTAACTTTTACCTTGTCGTACCACAAATATGCATGCCACCCAAAAGCATTATTGAACCCTTTCAAGTCCAAAATGTCAGTGTTCTCAAGAAGTAGCCAATCTTTCAACCAGCAGAATGCTGCTGATTCATAGTACAACTTCATGTCCGGCAGGGCAAACCCCCCTCTTTCTTTAGCATCAGTCAATATTTTAAATTTTATTCTGGGCTTTTTGCCCTGCCAGACAAATTTAGAAATATCTCTTTGCCACCTCTTGAAACAGTCCATCTTGTCCACAATCTGTAAAGTTTGAAACAAAAACAACATTTTTGGCAATACATTCATCTTTATAGCAGCGATCCGACCCAACAAGGAAAGGGATCCGTGCTTTGTAACCAGGCTCTCTGTCCCTCTCTTCTCCCCACTCAGTGGCTCTTCTCCCGCTTTGCTGTTTCAAAGCGAGCAAAGCGAGCCACGGAGGAGGGAAGGAAGGGGAACCATGGATCCTTTGCTCACGACTGCAGCAGATCCCTCCACCATCCATAGGCATTCGCTCCATAACACGCACAGACATTTCCCCTTACTTTCTAGGAGGAAAAAAGTGAGTGTTATGGAGCAAAAAATACGGTATTTCTGAACAAGCCATTCATCAGAAAGTTTATTGGTTCTGTCTTGGAAAGACTTTAAGGAGGGGGAATTAGGGGGTTACCACAGAGAATGCCCTTTCCTGTGGGTGGTGGAAGTACCAAGAGAACCCCCTTAATATCCCAGACACTGATACTGGCCTATGTTCCTTAGTCATGGCAGTATACCTTACACTTTAGATTATTCACTGAAGTCATACTCCAGTCTTCCCAGTTCATTGCCTCTGGAGTAATGTTGGTGAACTTTGGCCCTGGGGCCAAATGTGGCCCTCCCAACCTCTCTGTCTGGCCCTTGGGATTCTCTCCAGGCCACACACCTACCTTGTGCAACACTCCCTCCCTATGCCACACCAGTGTCTTGCTGCACACCCTCCTTGAGTGTTTTTGCCTGGCTGGAATTTGCCCTTAAACTTTGGCTATTTCTCTTGCTTGCCTGAATGAAGGGGGCAGAGAGCTAAGTGAGTGTGTGCAGAAAGTTAGCTTGGTATACAAAGGTAAAATTTGCTTTTGCCTCTCAAGCTGCTTTTGCCTCTGATCCTGCCCACTGCTGGGTGTGGCCCCCTGGAAAATCGTCCAGAAGGCAATATGGCCCTTGGGGTACAAAGGTTCCATTGTGCCACTGCCCTGAAGAGTCTCGCTCCCGCTTTCTTGAGTGTCGTTTATTTTTTCTCACCAACAGGCAACCTGCTCTTGAAGAGGCCATTCAGAAGCAAGCTAGTAAGCTGCCTAGAATCGAAGACTTCAAGTGGAGGGTAGATGTGGCCATTTCTACCAGGTACAGGATATATGAAGCCCATACCTGAATTTTCAGTGGGTGTCTGTGGAGGCTGGCTCAGTTTGGGTAGATGGGAAAGTGCCCCCCCCCCAAACTCAAATCTCCCCTCAGCCAGGTCCCACCTGGTTAGGAAAACATGAGCATGAAGATTATGTGTTAACTCCAGTAGCTGGGGGTCATGAGAAAGAGAGTGTCCTTCTTGCAGGCTTCCCATAGGCCTCAGGGTGGCCTCTGTGAGAACAGAATGCTGGACTGGGCAGGCCTTTGGTTTCACCCAGCAGAGCTGCCACATTCTTAAAAAATAAGCATCTTCTCAAGCACATTTAGGAAAAGCCTAACCACCAGGACAGATGTAAACCCAAGGAGGCCAGAAGAACAAGAGCATGTTCTTGTTGCCAATTGACAGTCTGACATTCTCATAGTTGGTAGTTTTCCAAGCCGTAGCAGACAGGGAAGTAGGGAGGCTGGTCCGCTGAAAATCAGTCAATCAATCAATCAATCAATCCATTTATTGTGTATAGCCAAAGGCCTTTACAAAAGCAGGAGCAAGACTCTGAAATCACACGACATAACCTATAAAAGTTTGCAGCATAAAAAGTTTACAGCATAAATATTTAAAATTAGGAAGCATTAACATAACGGGAACAGAGCAAATTTGGCTACCAGGTTTGTAATTTGTAGATCTTTTATCAGCTAAGCCTAAGCGTTCGACTGTCACTTCCTGAGGGGGATCAGCCTGAGAAGAGGAGATTAAAAAAAAGTTGTCCGTGCATTGTACCGGGTTTTTTCCCCGCTCTATAGGACGCACCCGACCATAGGCAGCTCCTTGTATTAGAGGGGGAGAACAAGAAAAAATAATTCTCCCCCTCTCTGCGTAGCGCCCCTTCAGCGAAGCGGCAGGAGAAATGGAGCCCCTTCCATTTCTCCTCCCGCTTTGCTGAAGGGGTGCTTCACCTTAGCTGAAGGGGCACCTACGCTTCAGCAAAAGGAACCTGAAGCCTCTGGAGCGCAGTGGGAGCTCCCGCTGCGCTCCAGAGTCTTCAGGCAGCTATCTTCGAGGCCTGGAGACCAAGAGGGGTCGGTGCGCACCGAGCCCTCTCGCTCTCCCAGGCTTCAGCGAAAGCAACGCAAAGCCTCTGGAGCTCGGCGGGAGCACTCCCACTGCGCTTCGGAGGCTTCGCGTTACTATCGCTGAAGCCAAGGAGCCTGCATTCGCTCCATAGGATGCACACACATTTCCCCTTAATTTTTGGAGGGGGAAATGTGTGTCTTATAGAGCGAAAAATACGGTATATAAGGGGCAAATCAGCAGGTATTGCATGATACCCTCGACCTGATTGCATCCATAAATGCATTTGCGTTCCATATTGGGAATTCCTGGGTGTCTCCCTTCTAAGTATGCTGAAGGCATCTGTTGGAACCTTGGTTCAACAAAGGCTCTATGTAGTTGCTGGGTAGTCAGTGTCTCAAGGTACCGTATTTTTCGGCCCATAGGGTGCACCGGCCCATAGGACGCACCTAGTTTTTTTTGGGGGGGGATAAAGAATTTTTCCCCCCCAGGCACGGGGCTGGGGCGGGGGAAGCCCGAGCTTCCCCTGACCCCAGCCCCCAGAACAGGCTGCTATCCGCAAGCCGTGGGAGAGCTGCGCGAAGCCCAAAGCCTGGGGGACGCTGAGCTCAGCGCGCCCCCAGGCTTTGGGGTGCACGCAGCTCTCCACATGCCGTGGGAGAGATGCGCGACTTCATGCAGCTCTCCCACGGCTTGCGGATAGCTTCCTGAAGCCTGGAGAGCGAGAGGGGTCGGTGCGCACTGACCCTTCTCGCTCTCCAGGCTTCAGCAAAAGCCTGCATTCACCCCATAGGACGCACACACATTTCCCCTTCATTTTTGGAGGGGGAAAAGTGCGTCCTATAGGGCGAAAAACACGGTAATCTGCTGAACATGTTTTAGGTAGAGAAACCTGACCTGACAGGAGCTGTTGAGGGAGCTGGATCCCTCTATTTATTTGGAGTCAACAGTACTATCATAACAGTGGCTTTTATTATATATTGCGCACCAACGAAAGACTAGAGAACACATAGCTAAATATTCTTCACCTTAGTTGTTTTGGGAGGTGTAAACAGTCCTTCCTTGGAGAACGTGGGTTCCATTTTTGGGTTTTCTTCCTTCTTGGTTTCCATCCCTTACCAGCTCCCCCAGAAACTTCCTGTTTATCCTCAGGCAACAGCCTCGCCTACAGGCACGGGGAGAGTTCATTCTTGGCCATAGAGCTCTTGGCATCTGCTGGTTTCTTTTCTAATTTTGGTAGAGGCCAACTGGCTGGCAGAATGGCACACACAGTGATTCATTTTCTACTTCTGGGGGGGGGGGGGGGTTCAACAAGGCTGGCTCCAGAAAGGCCCTTCCCTCAGTTTGGTTGCTATAATGTCCTTGTCCAGTTTTCAGAGAGATTGTTTTCTTTTTCAGCGGATTTGGGGTTGCTGTTGTTGTTTTGATAACTTTTAATCAGAACGTTTCCCCACATGCCCTAACTCTATTTAGATCTAATTTTCCATGTTTGAATTATGTGTGCTTTTGGTTTCAAATCAAATCAAATTTAAACTCCTTCAGTTTTAACACCTTTCAACTCCCCTGCCGCCCCCTTTTGCAAAAACAAATTCATTAATTTATTTTACAGATTGTCTTTCATATCAGGCTCAAGGTGGTTTCCAAGCATAGCCATAAAAACAACTAAGGATTATGTTAAAAACAAAGCAGCAGGGACACCTAAGGCAGGGATGTTCTCATCTAGCTAGAAAACCTTGAACAAACAATAATGACTCAAGGTTGCTTCCAGGGTCGTGTATTAGGTAAGGGGATGGTGGCCTTCAGCTGCTTTGCAGGGTAGCAGAGAGTGAATTACTGTTTTTGAAACTGCCCAGTTTGAGTGATATCATCATGCAATCATCCTGTTTCTAATTAGCTTTATGAAACAGTGTATTTTCAGGAATGGAAAAATTTTCCGCAAATGAGAAACGCAGTGGTACCTCAGGTTACATATGCTTCAGGTTACATACTCTTCAGGTTACAGACTCCGCTAACCCAGAAAGGTTAAGAACTTTGCTTCAGGATGAGAACAGAAATCGTGCTCCGGCGGCGCGGCGGCAGTGGGAGGCCCCATTAGCTAAAGTGGTGCTTCAGGTTAAGAACAGTTTCAGGTTAAGAACGGACCCCCGGAACGAATTAAGTACTTAACCCGAGGTACCACTGTAGTGGAAAACTGCTCTCCCCTGCCACCCTGTTGACTTCCTGCGTGCTAGTTTGCTGAGAGTGCATCCTTACTGAGGAATGCTAATGCTCATAACAGTTTCAGAAATGAATCCCAATGCTAGGAGAGAGAGAGAGAGGGGGGGGGAGTAGGTTGCATTCAACCAAACCTGGGCCCATTGAAATTAATGGGGCAAAATTAGTCATGCACATTAATTTCAGTGGTTCTGCTCTGAGTGGGACTTAGCTGGGACCAGCATTAGGGGAATTAAGGAATTTAGAGAGGGGCATAATACCAGGTTGAAAGCAGCTGACATCATACAATGGGATAGATTATAATGTTATGGAACCTTTTTTGGCTTGTTGGAAGGACCTTAGATCAGTCCTTTGCATCTCCAGTGAAAAACTTCTCTGATAGAAAGAAGAAAAGGCTTGCTCCCGAGATCTTAAGAGAGCAGTTGCCTGTCACAGTAGGTAATATACTGTGTTAGTGGTCCAGCTGTTTGAGCCTTTGATAGGGCAGCCCCAGAAGTTTTTCTTTCATTGGGGGGGGGAGTATATGAATGATGAAGCCACAAGAAACAATAAAACGATACCAGCAATAATGATTATTTAAGCACGTTACCATAGTCTCCAGGAATACATCTTGTTTCATGCTTTAAACTGTGGAGAGCTCGTCAATTATTTTATTTATTTATTAAATCTTATATGCTGCTCTTCCTCAGAGTATCACAAGGCGGTTTGCAGTATAAAAACACAAAAATACATAGCCTAACAATAAACAAAACAATAACACATGTGCGCACACACACACGGTTTAAAAGGCTGTAGAGTGTTTAATTAGCCAAAGGCCTATGAAAAAAGCAGTTTCTGTGCCAAAATGGGCCTAGACTTTCATTGAAATGGTTCTATAAAATCAGTTTCCTCCAAGAGTGCATGGTTTAAAGAACACCTGTCAGGGCTGTCTTAACCATAGGCGCCAAGGGTGCGGGGCACCCAGGAGCCAGGCTCTCAGGGGCACCAGGCCGAGAGTCTGGGGCCCGAGAGTTGGAGTCTGGGGAAGTGGCCACCCGTCAGAGCGCCGCCGCAGGCTCTTCTGCTGTGGGCAGCTCTGCACTGTGAGTTCGGGGGCGAGCAAGCCAGGAAGGCGCTGAAGTGGCTGGCTGGCTCCACCCTCCTGTATGCCTGGGATTGGTGTAGGGCTGTGGAGAGGCCTGCCCAGCGCATGCTGCTCATACCACGAGGCGCCTGGCTTTGCTCAGTTGCCAATGCCTCGGGCTTGTTTGTTGCGCTGGGCTGGGGGGGGGGCCGCCGGGCAGGTCTTTGCACCCCAGTGCCGCATATGCTTAAGACAACCCTGACACCTGTGTTTTTCATATAGTGGTTATATCTTAAGATAATTTGCATTGTATTTTTTACACATATACCCACATTTGCTTACATGTAGAGTCCAGCTGTTGTGGCCATTAATTGGATCTGGTTTCCTGTCCAGCTTAAAGGCACACATTCCCCTGGAATGTAGCAGATACTGCCTGTGGGGTTTTGTTGTTGTTGTTGTTGTTGTTGTTGTTGTTGTTGTTGTTGTTGTTGTTGTTGTTTTGCACTACATGAAAAGGACTCATGTCCAAGTCTTCCTTGTTCCCCTAGCAACTCTAATGGTAATAATGTGATTGATTTCAGCTCATTGGCTCGGGCTTTGCAGCCATCCATTTTAATGCAACTGAAGCTCTCTGACGGGTCAGCTCATCGCTTTGAAGTAAGTACTGCCATTGCTAAATAAGAGTGGGCTCGCTTTATATTCTTCGTACAACAGTGAATAGCTGTTTACTAGGAATTTTAGAAAGCCTTTGGAAGCAATTTATATTCATGGATTTGTATGGAGTTCTCTGAAAGACTGCTCTTAAGAATCAGGCACAGGGTGACCTGGGCTGCAAAACAAATTAAAGCTCTCAGAGTGCATTACATTATCTCTATTTCCAATATTCATTGAGTGAGTGCTGTGGTTTAAGAGGTTAAAACAACAGTGCCGAAGCATAAGGGTTGTGTGCTTTAGGGAAAACTCCAAGAAGGAGACCCCAACAAGGGCTGAGCTTGATGGGCGAAAACATGGAAATATACATCTCTTGCTCTTCTGGATTCAGAGAGAAACATGAAAAGCAAACAAGTCTGAAATATCCAACTGAATGGGCTCTGGCTCAGTGATAGAGCATGCCAGTTGTCTCAGGTCCAGTTCCAGATAGGGCTGGGAATGTCATCCATCTGACACCTTGGAGAGCTGCTGCCAGTCAGTGTAGACAATACTGAACTAGATAGACCACTCAGCTGTTGCGCAGCTGAGAAAGAAGCGTGCCGGACGCTGCGAATGACTGATTGGGATCGTAAAGCTGTCTGAGATCGCGGCTCCATCGATCAAGCTCAGAGATCGATTTCCGCATAGGTTATGGGCCCAGCACGCTTCCGCTGCGCAACAAAGTCTGCTGTCTCTTTGGCCACGGCTTAGCAGAGTAGCATACAGCGGTGTAAAACAGTCTTTTTCTCCCTTGCTCCATGCAAGCATACACAGACAGATTCGTCTATTTACAGCTTTTATTCAAACATTTGTCCATCACTGCTTGCAGCCATGTCCGTCTCTCTCAAGACACACAGAGAGAACAACAACAGTACAGTCTCCTCCCAGACTCCTCCCAGCTTCCATAGCTGACGTCAGAAAGTGACGCACAGCTCAGAACACTTAACCAGTTAAGTTCTGAACTCCCACAGGTCTGACTTCATATAAGGCAGCTTCATGTGTTTACTGTTTCCCATACATTTAGGTTGCAATCCTATAAACACTTACCTGGGAGTAAGTCCCATTGAGCTTAAGGTACTTCCTTCTGAGCAGATCTTCATAGGAGTTCACTTCTTATGCATTCACCTTAATGGTTTATCCAGCTTACATTTAATTGCATTTTAAAAAATAAATTAAAATATTTAAGATTCCCTTGAAACTACACTTAAGCCTGCCACTTACGAACATCCATCAGTCAGTCAGTCAATCAAACAAAGTGTATTTGTTGTTGCGACCATCTCCTGGTCATTTCATCCAAAAAGGAAATGCAGAATATACCAGAATTATATTCCTATATAATAGGAAATAATTTATTTGTAGTGTGTCAGGCATTGTTTAATAAAAACATTCTCCTCCAAAAGCCACAGCTCATCATCTCAGAACAAATTCAGCACAAAGTGTCAGTGTGGGTCCTCCATATGTTGTTGGTCAACCATTTCTGAGGAGTGTATGGGGTATTAGGGGAAAGGTAGCACCCCTGGCGGGGGACACATCATGCTCTTTCTGCGATAGCTTGTCCACCTTTGGTCCCCACCCTGCACTCAGCTCTCGCCTGTGGCTCCTAGAAACTGTCAGCATGTGACAGCAATCACAACTCAGAAAACTGCTTCAACTAGCTGGGTAAACTAAGTGAGGGTAGCCAATGGGTCTCAGACCCTTGGTGAATTAGGGAATTCCCCTGCATGCGAAGACAGGCTCTAGCAGATTGAGATGAAGAGACCAGTAGTGGGTCCAATGGTCAAGATGGTAGTCTTCTGTATAAGCTGTTGAAGGAGGTGAGGGGCAGATGGGGTTTGTCAGCCTGGGAAGGTAGCTCATCTAGGAGAAGGAAAACTCTGGTCCTAAACCTCTGCTATACTCATTCGTGAGAAAGGCTTCGGGAGTAAACCCCAAGGGAAAATCCAGCCCTGCTGCTTTGTGGGACATCTTTGGGAGAAGAAAAGGCTCAGGAGTAAACCCAACACAAATCCAGAGTGGAGTCCCTAAGACGGTTGGATGGCGCCTTGTATTCCTCCTTCCGGAGACTGCTGCAGCCAAGGTGGTGCCAAAAGTATTGCTCAGATTTCCTTTGGGCCACACCAAGAAGGCTGATAGGAGAGTCTTGTTGTCTGGGTAGCCCAGGACCTCCATACACACTGCCTAGGCTTGCATCCCAGAGAGGAGGCTCACTCCATTGCCTCTTGAGACAGACTGATGCCAAGAGCAGTTCCTGTTGGCCATGTTGGCTGGGGTTTTAGGGGAGTTCAACAGCATTGGGAGGGGAGCCACGCTGGCTTTTCCTGGCATTGTCTGCTGCCGCTGAACAGACTTTAATCAGCTTAGCTGTCTAAATATGCCAATAACTAATGAACTTTTGAGATGCAAGATATAGTTAGGAGTGTAGGAAGCTCACTTATACCAAGTCAGACCACTGGTACATCTAGCCGTGCATACTGGCTGACAACAGCTCTCCAGAGTTGTCTCCTAGCCTTACCTGGAGATGTCAGAGATGGAACCTGAAGCCTTCTAGATGCAAAGCAGATGCTCTGCCCAGTGAGCTATGGTGCACGGCCTTGTAAATTCACACTAAGCTTTGGTCTTCAAACCTTTCTAGGGCCGCCACTCTGCTTTTGCAAAGAATTGCAGGGTTGTAAAGTGCGGCGGCCATGGAGAGGTGCTTGCTCACACAAATGGTGCCTTCTTGAAAGGAGGGCCCTGCTAGTGGTTCACACCTCTTTCTCAGAGTGGTTCCTGCAAAGCTGCCTTCGTGTTTAAGCAACAAGTTTTAGCAAGCCCATGTATACCAGTTGCTGGAAACTGCAAGCAGAGAACATTGGGTTGCCCCCATGTCCTGCTGATGGACTCCCAGGCTTCTGGTGGCCTTTGTGAGAGCTGGATACTGAACTGGGTGGGCTTTTAGCCAGGTCCATTAGGGCTCTTAAGTTCTCCCCCATTCCTTTTTGGAAGGTGGGGGCAACATGGAACTGAGTGGGCAGTATTGTAGCTCTGCAGAAATTAATGTGGAATGCAGTTGTTGTGGTGTGGACAAGAAATGATTCTCCAGAGAGCAAGTTCTCCTTTTTGCCTAAATTTGATTTGAAAATCCATAATGTAGATCAGGGCTGGGTAGCCTGTGGCCTTCCAGATGTTGTTGGAATCCAGCCCCTATCAGCAGCACACACACCCCCAGCATTCAGGGATGATGGGAATTGAAGTCTAGCAACATCTGGAGGGCCACATGTTTCCCAGCACTGATGTAGATCCTACAAAGCTTAATCTGGAGTACAAAGTGTGTGATGTGAGAGGTGAATTGGTATCAAACAGTGTGTCTTAAACCTGGGTCTCCCGCTGTTTTTTGGACTACCACTCCCATCATACTTAGCTAGCTGGACCAGTGGTCAGGGATGGTGGGGACTGTAGTCCTAAAACAGCTGGAGATGCAAGTTTGGGAGACCCTGGTATAGAATCATAGAATTGTAGGGTTGGAAGGGACCCTGAGGGTCTTCTAGTCCAACCCTCTGCAATGCAGGACTCTTGCCTGATGTGGGGCTCAAACCCACAGCCCTTACATTAAGAGTCACGTGCTCTACCTACTGAGCTGTATGTTTGGCAGCAGGGAGATAAGCAGTCATTTCCACAAATTATCTCTCATTTAGTTCATGAATCTAATGAAGGGATTTGGTAAATAGATGACGAAAATCCTTAGTGCTGTTGGCAGGCTGAAAGAGAAATTGATCCTGAGCTATCACATTTTTCTAAGTCAGCACACTCATGTGCTAAGTGGCCAGGTCGGATCCTGTACTCTCCAGGAGGTGGGGAAAACACAGAAGTTGCTGAAACAGCGGCTTTTCTTTATACAAAGTTATGCAACCAGCTTGTTTGTTTTGTTCTGGGTGTTTTCAGGAGGTTGTTCCATCAAAGCAACATGAAAGAAGTTTTTCCCCAATGTTTTTCAATGCATTTGGGTTTGTTTGTTTTTTAAAAAGTATTTTGGAAAGTTGTGCATTCGGACACCTTTTAAGATATCATTAGCACATTTTGGGTGATTATTCCTGAGGAGCAGGTTTTCACCTATGTTTGGATATAGCAGTGTGCCATTTTCAATCAAGATGGCAAGCTAAATGTTTCAAAACTGATTTTAACCGCTGACTTCAAAACTGCCCTGATATTTTGGTATCTTTGAGTTCCTGAGTAACAAGTGCAAGGCTGCTACTAATAAATCTAACAGTTAGATCTGCTGTTTATAATCAGTTTTGATGACAGACTTAATGGCACAATCCTGTACATGCATACTGGTTGAACGTTATTATTATCTGCAGAGGAGAGAACTCTTGGGAGATCCCTCATCCTCAGAATTGCAGGGAGTGACAGCCTGGGAAAAGGCATTCTCTGTGGCAGCCTCTAAACTGTACATCTGCCTTCCTATCTGGCACCGTCGTTATGCAGCTTCTGACAGATGCTGACATCTCACCGTTTTGCCCCTGGCCTTTGACGATTAAAGTAGTGTGTTTTGTGTGACCTGCCCCTTTTGCTGAATTTATACTGTTCTGTTGCGTTTGGAATGGATTTATGTGTTTTATCATTGTCATGCTGTTGACTTGCTCTTATAATTTCATTTTCTGTAATTGCATATTGTCATAACTTGCCCTCAGACCTTACAGTGAAGGGCAGGTAAGAAAGCTTTGCAATTTGTAAATAAATACTTGGGAGTAAATCCACTGAGTTCCGAAGCGCTTACTCCCAGATGCATGGGTACGGAATTGAAGTAGGCTCAAAGTGGCTAGGAAATGAAAGTCACTGTCTCCCTTTGTAGTGATGTTGGGCAGGAATTTTTTGTGGGCTAGTTAAGATCTGTGGACTCTATTTGCAAAAATGCAATTAATTAGATCATTTCAATTTGGGGGACATAATGTTCAGGTGATCTGTCGGATTTCTCCTCTGGTGACTTGTCCTCTAAATAGGTTCAGAATTCAGGGGCCTCCTACAAGCCTATTATATATTCTCAGAAGGAGATGTTGTACCCTGACCTTTCTGGGTATTTTTATGTTCCAGGTGCCAGCTGGAAAATTCCAAGAATTAAGGTACAATGTTGCTCTGATCCTGAAGGAGATGAATGACCTGGAGAAAAGGAGTGTTCTGAAAATTCAGGACTGAACCCTTTCTGATTAAATTATTGGGGCTTGAAGACATTAGGAGAACCACACAAGAAACACCATCAAAAAGAAGTTGCTTCTGTTTTGTAATCACATGTATTGCAACGTCACCCTTCTGATAATGTGGCTGTAAATATTTTTTCTCCTGTGTATTAGAAGCAGCTGTTAGATTGTTGTTATTTTTCCTTTAAGTTTTACACATAAAGATAGCATTATCCTCGTTGGATAAGCCCTTTTGCGTGATTCATTGAAATGTTTTAAAAATAGCTGTCCCTATAGATGTGAAAAAGCCCTTTCTGAAAGAGTGCTGATTCATCTCACTAATTATTTCTAAGGGTTTGTGAGAGATCTGCTCACAACCTGCTCTACCGGCAACATAGAAAAACAGGTGGGGAAAGGTGTTGTAGCCTTTCAGATGACCTTTAGCTGAAAAACAGGGAAATTTGTCAGGAATGAAATTCAGTTTGTTTGTTTGCTTGCGTGAGTGCGTGTGTGCACGTGTGCTTGCTTGTTTGCTTAAAGAAGAATTGCAGTTGGCATTGTGCTGCGTACAATGAAAGTATAAGAGACTTGAAGTTTGTTGAAGAAGCAGTAGCAGGGAAGTATCCCTAAACTGTGTAACTCCACTCAAGGCCTTTATCATATCGTATCGTATCGTATCGTAAAACCTTTATTGGCATCACATACAACATCCAAAACAAATCAATACAGAATTACCACTTCCCCAGTGGTGCAAAACATTTGCTAAAAGAAAGGAGGAGGCAGAGCAGTCTATCGTCACATCTCTTGGTCTCCAGGGAGATCAGGCGTCTGCAGTGTATTTCAACAACAAAAAAACAAATAGAGATATTTAGCCACTAACTTGGTGAGCTCCTGATCATTCCCCAGTAATAGAAAATGTATGACCTCTGACTCTGGTTTCCATTTGGGGATACAGAGTTGATCCAGAAATTGCTGATGGAGATCAGCATATAGTTCACAATTGAAAATCATATGTGCAAGGGTTTCCACCAGGTGGTCTTTGCATGGGCAAGTTCTTTCTGCTTCCACCCTACCTGAGAACCTTCCCCAAAGGAGGTTGGATGGGTTTGAATTAAACCTGCCCAGCAAAAATGCCCTTCTTTCTTAACGGTCAAGCCTTTATTAATTATTGTGGGGAACTGGGGGGGACTGTTGGCCAGGCCGTGGTGTCGCTGTTGCACAGGATCCTTGGCATAGAGTTGGAAGGGGCCACAAGGATCATCCACTCCAACAACCTGCAGTGCAGGGATATTTTGCCCAATGTGGGGCTCAAATCCATGATCCTTAGATTAAGAGTTTCATGCTCTACTGATGGAGCTATGGACCCAGTTATCTAAACTTCTTCTGTTCAAGTGAGCAATATATACATTCAGAGGGGAAAGAAGAGCCTGCTGAATCAGGCCCCATCTAGTCATAGAATCATAGAGTTGGAAGAGACCACAAGGGCCATCGAGTCCAACCCCCTGCCAAGCAGGAAACACCATCAGAGCACTCCTGACATATGGTTGTCAAGCCTCTGCTTAAAGACCTCCAAAGAAGGAGACCCCTCTTTTCACAGAAGCAAGCTAAATGCCTCTGGGAAGCCTGCAAGCAGAATCTGAGAACAACAGCGCTCTGGATACATCATCGGAGGCAATATATTCAGAGATGTATTGCCTCCGACAATGGAGGTAGAACACGGCCCTTGCGGCTAGTAACCACTGAAAGCTTTATCGTCCATGAATTTTTCTAATCATTGCAACAACCAGTCCAAGCTGCTTCCCACCACTCCTTCTTGGGGGGCCAAATTCTGTAGTATCATCAGTGCCTACATGACACTTTAAAACAGGAGTGGGCAACTTGCACCCCTGAGGCTGCTAGCCTAATTGCAAAAGCAAGTGGTCAGTTGAGACAGCTGGCAAGAGCAATCTGAACCTCCCCTGGGCAAGGAGAAAGGGTGTCAGAAATAGGGTGGGGTGAACGGAGTGGTATCAGAAAGAGAGAGGTGAAAGGGGTGTAAGTTTTTGGGCTCTGCCCCACCCATAATACTTAAGTCCTGTGTACCGCCACCAGCATAATGCAGCCAACAGATTATTCCCAAAATAATGCACCTCTCATCAACAACAACAAATGTGACATAAGCAAAACACAGGTCCCTGCCCCAGGGAACCTACTTGTCACTGCATGGGACACTGTTTGGAAAAGCAAGTACATGAGGTTCGCAAGAGGGGGAAGCAATAAAAGATGGGCAGTGTCCAAAGAAGAGCCTGTTTATAGAGCAATGATGGCCAAACTTGGCCCTCCAGCTGTTTTGGGACTACAACTCCCATCATCCCTGACCACTGGTCCTGTTATCTAGGGATGGTGGGAGTTGTAGTCCGAAAACAGCTGGAGGGCCAAGTTTGGCCATGCCTGATGTAGAGGGTAGAGTTCAAATTGAAGTATCACAGAGATGCAATAGATAATTTGATTCTGTCTGCATTTAAAAGAGCCCACCTAATAGACATTTTCTGAAACAATGCACGAACCGAAACATAGCCGTCCTTTGAAACTTGCACGTATCTGAATTTTGCAACACAGTTCTCCAGCCAAGTAATGTTTACAAAGCAGGGTAATGTGCATAAAATGCAAATAGGTGAAATAACATGCAAAAATGCATATTATGCATTATATGCACTCTATTGCAAAAATGACGCCATATTGCATACAACTGCATGTATAAAGAGAGAGCCATGCTGAAATGCTAGTGAATTTTCATGAGAACTTGTGTTTTTTTAAAAAAGAAACAACCCCAAAATTGCAAACTAATGTGGAGAACTGAACTCAAGATTGGAAAAATGAACTGAGAGAAACCAAAACAATCAGGTTCACCCATTGCTAATCCCAGTCAACATTGCTGACTGCTGAGAGCCATACTTATTTGATATCTTAAATATTCAGCACTCATTTAATTTATGTAGCCCCTCCGCTTTCATCTCCAGCTACTATTTTTTTCATTGTGAGCAGTTAAGCAATTGCCTATTATATAATAGCTGCTGAGCAAAGCAGCTGTTCAATAGTGGAACAGATTCCCACAGGAGGTAGTGGACTCCCGTTTCTTGGAGGTTCTTAAGCAGATGTTGAGTGGCCATCTGTCATGTGTGATCTAGTTGAGATTGCTGCATTGCAGGGGATTGGACCAGGGGACCCTTGGGGTCCCCCCCAACTCTGCAATTCTCCCATCATTGCTTAATGATGACTTGTTATTGAGGGGATGTTACCCATCTATTGGGGAGGCTAGTATGGGATCTGGGATTTCCACAATTGAAGGGCTAGGGAGGAATGGCGGTGGGGCTAGATATCTCTATCGGCGAAGGGTTTCGAGATGCAGTGATCCTCAAACCCCTTCCAATCTATGCCCCATCCCAAGGGATGAGGGTAGAAAGAGCAAGGATTACACACCTCTGTCACTGGTGCTGTGCAATGCCAGGTCCATAGGCAACAAAACCGCTACCATGCGTGACTTTTTTGTCTCGCAGGGGATTGACCTGGCTTGCGTGACGGAGACCTGGGTACGGGAAGGCGAAGTAGTCTCCCTACATGAGATAACACCCCCAGGTTTCTCTGTCCTCCATCAATCGCAGACTGTGGGTCGGGGGGGGAGGAGTAGCGTTGTTATTCCGGGAGGATTGCTCTTTCAGAGCTCTGCCATCACCGACAATCTCCGGCATTGAATGTGTTGGTCTCGTGTGGGGCACCAAGGAGAGCTTGGCTGTCTGGCTGGTGTACCGACCACCCAGCACACCTGCAGCCACCCTGTCAGACCTGCTGGAGGTGGTGGCAGGCTGGGCCTTGGAGTTCCCAAACCTACTGGTTTTGGGAGACTTCAACGTCCATGCCGATGCCGCTCCCTCCTCACAGGCTCTGGACCTAGTGACTTCCATGGCAACACTAGGGCTCTCCCAGGTTGTTTTGGGCCCTACTCATCAAGCAGGCCACACGCTGGATCTGATCTTTGGGGCTGGCATAGATGTGATCATGCTCCCTGCTGTGGATGTGCCATGGTCTGATCACTACGCTCTGAAAGCCAAGATTGACTTCCCGCTCCTCCCCGGCTCGGGTGGCGAACCTATTTGGGCTCGTCCGCGAAAACTGATGGATCCTGATAGATTCCGACAAGCCTTGCGGAACCCTGCTCCTCCTGGCGACTCATTAGATGACCTTGTTGAGGACTGGAATAACCGGCTCTTGGCAGCCATTGATGAGATCGCGCCTAAGCGCCCTCTGCGACCCCGTCGAAACCGGGCCCCTTGGTTTACTGAGGAGCTCCGGAAAATGAAGCGGGATCTCAGACGGCTAGAGCGAGTATGGCGACGGACTCGTGACAGAGCCTCAAGAACATCTTATAGGACGCTTATGAAAGCCTATGAGATGGCTATGAAAGCTGCTAAGAAATCTTACTTTGCAGCTTCCATTGCATCCGCTAGCTCTTGCCCGGCACAACTTTTTAGAATAATTAGGTCAATAACGTCCTTAGGAGGACAATCAAATTTAAGCACAAATTCGACCCACAGCTGTGAGGCATTTGTGAGTTTTTTTGCGGATAAAGTCCTATTGCTCCGCCGTGACCTCCCTGCCAATTTAGATACAGTGACTGAACTGGAGGCCCCTCGACTGACTTCAGGTCCAATGTTGGACCATTTCGATCGGATACTCCCTACTGATGTGGATAGATTCCTCCAAGTTGGTAGGCCCACCACCTGCCTCCTTGATCCATGCCCGTCTTGGCTGATTAGGGAGTGTCCAGATGTTGTGCGGACCCCCCTGGTTGAAATTATCAATTTGTCCCTTGACACGGGGACATTCCCAGGGGAACTGAAGGAAGCAGTAGTGTGTCCACTCTTAAAAAAAACTTCATTAGATCCCTTAGACCTATCCAATTACCGCCCAGTTTCAAATCTTCCATACCTGGGTAAGGTAATTGAGAGAGCGGTTGCTGAACAGCTTGGTAGGTTTCTGGAGGAAACATCGGCATTAGATCCATTTCAGTCCGGTTTCCGTCCTGGTTTTGGGACGGAGACGGCTCTGGTTGCCTTAACAGATGATCTCCGTAGACAACTGGATTGATCCTTTTAGATTTGTTAGCAGCCTTTGACATGGTCGATCATGATCTTCTGGACCACCGCCTTGCAGACGTGGGGATACAGGGCATAGCCCGTAACTGGCTGTGCTCTTTTATCTCTGGTCGGGGACAGAGGGTGGCACTAGAGAGGGAAATGTCATCGCGCCACTCCTTGGTGTGTGGAGTGCCGCAGGGCGCAATTCTCTCCCCGATGCTTTTTAACATCTTTATGCGCCCCCTTGCCCAGATTATCCGGAGCTTTGGGCTGGGCTGTCACCAATATGCTGATGGCACTCAGCTCTATCTGCTGATGGATGGCCACACCGACTCGACCCCGAACACACTGACCAGATGCTTGGAAGCTGTGGCTGGATGGTTTCGTGGGAGCCGATTGAAACTAAATCCTTCGAAGACAGAGGTCCTATGGCTAGGTCGGGATGGCATGGGGATGAGGGACCAACTCCCTTCTCTTGCGGGAGCCCAATTAGTGCCATTGCCTTCCGTTAAGAGTTTGGGTGTAATCCTTGACGCCTCCCTTTCCATGGAGGCGCAGGTTACAGCAACAGCCAAGGCGACATTTTTCCACCTTCGCCGCATCAAGCAGTTGGTCCCTTACCTTTCCCGCCCTGACTTGGCCACAGTGATCCATGCAACGGTCATCTCCAGGTTTGACTACTGTAATTTGCTCTATGCAGGGCTGCCCTTGAAGCTGTCCCAGAAACTCCAGCGGGTACAGAATGCTGCAGCGAGGCTCCTCACAGGGTCTCTGCCATGGGAGCATATTCACCCAGTGCTTTTCAAGCTGCACTGGCTCCCAGTGGAGTACAGGGTCAGATTTAAGGTGCTGCTTTTGACCTTTAAATCCCTTCACGGCCTAGGACCCTCGTACCTACGGGACCGCCTCTCCTGGTATGCCCCACGGAGAGCCTCAAGGTCCATAAATAACAACACCCTAGTGGTCCCGGGCCCTAAGGAAGTTAGATTGGCTTCGACCAGAGCCAGGGCCTTTTCAACTCTGGCTCCGACCTGGTGGAACGCTCTGCCTCATGAGACCAGGGCCCTGCAGGATCTGATTTCTTTCCGCAGGGCCTGTAAGACAGAGTTGTTCTGCCTGGCCTTTGGCTTGGAGCCAATTTGATTCCCTCCCTCCCTCTCTCTTTTTTTCCCCCTCTCTTTTTTTTCTTTTTCTTTCCTTTCCCCCCTTCTTTTCCTTCTCCTCCTGTGATGAGGCTACATTTTAATATTTTAAAGTTCCATTATTTTAATGTTGTATTTTATTTTTGTTTTTAAGTTTGTAATCATTCATCTTGTTTTTATTATTGCTTGTAAGCCGCTCTGAGCCCGGCCTTGGCTGGGGAGGGCGGGGTATAAATAATAAATTATTATTATTATTATTATTAAGTCTCCTCCTCCCCTGGGTCTTCCCCAGGCAATCTGAGACTCGGTTGTGGTGCCTGTCTTTGCTCCTTCCTCTTCATACCTTCAATGGTTTTTTGAGACCAGAAGGTAGGGGGGTTGCGGCAGGAGAGGGAGACACCCGTGGCTCTTCACCAGCCAGACTCGTCTCTGCCTCTTGGCCTCCTTCCTAACCTGCTTCAGCTTTTGCCTTCTGAGCTTTTCTCTGCCACAGACTTCTCCAGGCCACTAAGCCCTGTTACCTCTTCAGCTTCCAACACTTCCTCTTCCCAGGCTGCTCCCTCTTCTCCCTCTGACCACTCATTGTTGTCCCACCACCAATCCCTGGGTTCTGAACCTTCTTCCCTTAGGAATTCCCCAGCTAGTTCCTCGCACCACTCACCTGCATCCAGCTAGTCCGTGACACTACCTGGGAATGCTGAGGATTGAATTTGCTACCTCTGGCACTGAGCTGTCGCTCTTCCCCAAGTACCACCACATCCTGCCTCCATTTTATCATCATCTGAGCCCTCCCTTTCGGCAAGTCTAGTTGAGCTGTGAGCCGTGCTGAGCCACATAACACTTAACAAGCCTATTATAGGGAGATGTGTAAAAGTTGTTCATGCCCCTTTTTTTTTTTATTCTGAGAGCTTATTTACAAACTGAGAAAGTCTGACCCCCTTTTTCACTCATCTTTTCATAATTGCATTATCAGTTTTTCTTCCTGGCTCTTGCTTTGATGGCCACCTGTTGCTATTTTCAATACCCTTCATCGTAAGAGTGATTCCCACTGTGAGAGGCAATTGGCCACTTGATCTCTGAATGAAGATATGCTTGCAGCAGTGACACATTTTTGCTGTTTGTTTTGAAATCTAAACCTTAGTCACTTTAAATGTGCCTCTCTCAGCTATTTGAGGCATAATTCACCAAACTGTAGCTCTGCAGTCAAAATTACATTAAATGGGTCAACTGAGATGCAAAGTCAATGTGTATACTGTAAACACACCGAAGCACACTTAAGGGTAAAGTTGAGCAGTTCACTGTAATATGATGCACTTACAGTGGGGAAGCCTAGCTGCCTATCAACTGGCTAACCTGGTGTGCTCAGGGGATGAAGCTACTGGAATGTTTGCAGACCTGCTTCTGTAAGGGAAGGGAATGTTGTCAGTCTCGGGAATGAAAGCATGCAAGTCCCCAAGGACAGAAGGACCACCTGAGAGAGTTTGATGCAGCTTACTCCTAGGTAAACTAAACTGGATGCATAGGTTTGCAGTTCTGCTAATCCAAATAACACGAGCCTGCTGGATCAGGCGAATGGCCCATCTAGTCCAGCATCCTGTTCTCACGGTGCCCAACCAGGTCCCTTTGGAAACCTCCAAAGCAAGACCTGAATGTCCAGTCCGAGTTACTGTGCGCATGAGTAGCTGACCTGTACAAATCAGCATGTGCACAAACACTTGAACACACGCAGAGACACCTCACCGTGTACAGTGCAACGTGTGGACACAGTGCATTTCTTTCGTATGGGGCTTCCGTGGATGGGATCTTGGGGAGCTCTTGTTAGAAACGAACGGCAGGCTGAATCCTGCCCCTGTTTGCCCACCCGTGTTGTGGGGTTGCTTCGGCGAGCTAACTGAAACGAGGAGGTGAACCCAAACTCCAAGCGCTTCCCTCGTCCTGCAACTCGCTCGCAGCAACAACACATTATAAAACTGCCTGGGTTTTGTAACCATCCCGCACGCCGCTGCCCAATGAGCGGCTGCAGCGGGAGGAGGGCGGGGTGGAGAGAAGGAAAGCGAGGCAGACAATCACATTGGCCTTTTGATTTTTACATAAGTATTTTGCATAGATGAGGTACTTTCATGAGGGGCGTGTCTGGGGAGGGAAGCCGGCAGAATGGAGGGGCAGGCGCTTCCACAGAAACAGACGGGCAGCAGCAACAGCGCGGTGTAGACGCTGCCTCTGCCTCCTCCAGCTTGTCGTGCTCCGCGGCGCCACTTGAGCAGCGTGCCCGCCCTCCCGAGCAGAGGCCACCCACCGCCTCCGCTCAAGCAGTCTGCCCAGTCATGGGCTCCCCGCAGCGGCAGGAGGAGCAAAAGCTACCAGCTCTAAGCTTGGATGCCGAGGCTCTCCAGGCGCGCGGTTCGGAGCGCTCTTCTTCCTCGGCTTCCGTCGCCCTCTCTGCGTCCTCGCGGCAGCCAGAGACCACGATGCGCCCGCCCGAGTGGCAGGGGATGCTCCAGAGGGCAGAACGGTGGCTGGCGCAGAGCGGGCAGCTTCCCGAAGTCCTTCGGCTCTGTCAGCTGGCGTCGGGCAACACTCGGCTGCTGCGCGCGGAGCAAATGGGCGAGCTGGTGGATTGCATGGCGCGCAGCATCCGATTGAAAAGCAGCTCGGCGCCGGTACGTGAATGGGAGGTCTTCGGCTGCCACAAATGCCAAGGTTTTCTCTACGAGCCTGTCTCGTTGCTCTGCGGCCACACTTTTTGCAAAAAGTGCCTGGAGAAGGAAAGGGGCCAGGCGGCAGGATGCAGCATCTGTCCACAGGGCAAGGGCGCTCTGCCCCGGCTCCGGATAAATGTCGTCCTCAGCAACCTGTTGGCCAAATGCTTTCCTGAAAGAGTGAAGGCGTCGCAGCTCCGGTGTGAAGGGAATCTCTTATATAAGGAGAAGAATTTTCAGGCTGCCCTTCAGAAGTACAACGAAGCAATCCGATTAGGTAAATTACCTTGCGATGCGCTCCGTAGGTGAGGTGGGCAGTGGATTACTCAGCGTCACCTTTTCTTTTCTTTTCTTTTCTGTCTCTTCCTCTCGCTTAACCAGGGACCTGTGGGGTTGTATTTCTGCTAGCCTGTTCACCCGTGAGCGTAGAACGCGTTATTCCCTTCCTTTCTTGCTGACTCTCAAATGAGCGTGTGAGTTTCCTCGCTTTGATGGGGGAAAGTGGTATTCTTGGCGGGGTAGGGGGGTGGGGTTGAAACTTTTCTCCGTGTTTTTATCTCTCTGGTGACTCGTGCACATGTGCAAGCTACCACAGGAAGTTTCCGTTTCCTAGAAATTAATATGCACGTGTGAACTAGCTCCTTGTCACTCCTTTGACGTTTTCCGTTCTCCTTGCAGCAACTTAAACTTTTCTGAGGGACACAGAGGTGAGGTGGCCAGCTGCTGTTATTTGTTAAACTGGCCCTGCTCTCCGGCCCTGTCTTGTATCCTGACAGGCAGAAATTCAACTGGTACACTCTTGGCAATATGTAGAGCTGCTGCTGGGGTGTGTGTGTGTGTGTGTGTGTGTGTGTGTAAAGGTATAGCAGCAGATCAGTAAAAAAGAAGTTATACAGAAGATGTGCACCGATTGTTATGAATCTGAGTTTATTGTACTCCAATCCCAGCTCGTTTTGACAGATTTAGTATTGGTGTTGGGTCACTATTGCGAGTGCCTAAACAAGGGCTCTGTTTGCCGTGTATGTTATCCAGGGCAGATCAGTGTAACTGCTTGTGCATAGTGTCCTACCTGGTGAGAGTGCGCATTCATACAACCAATGTACCCCACATCTACACCTGCCATGTAAGAAAGCTCTTCTTGCCTGTTGGCAGGATGGAATAGAAGGTAAATACAAACATGATAAATTACAGCTTAGTAACACTGATTCAGACCTTCAAGGTAGTCTTATCACCAGTATGCTTCTAGCCGCCTCTAATCTTTGTATAAAGCCAAAGTGTATTAAAAGAAGACAGGTGTGTTTCCTCTGGGATGCTGACGGTATCAGTTAATGTGATGGGTTTCAACCAGAATATCTTGGTCAGCTTATACTGCCGGCCACGAAATACAGTAGTACCTCGGGTTACATACGCTTCTGGTTACAGACTCCGCTAACCCAGAAATATTACCTCGGGTTAAGAACTTTGCTTCAGGACGAGAAGAGAAATCGCGCGATGGCAGCGTGGCGGCAGCGGGAGGCCCCATTAGCTAAAATGGTGCTTCAGGTTAAGAACGGACCTCCGGAACGAATTAAGTACTTAACCCGAGGTACCACTGTACAAGGGGATCTAAGTACCCACCCCCCTCCGAGGGGTGTAGCCTGCAAGGTCTTGAAAGGTTCAGCATGACTAAAATGTACATATGCTGATTTATATGTATAGCTACAAATATCGATCTGTAAGCTGCACGGTGCTTTGCAGCATGCTGAGCTGCCCTATAAACAAAGTTGTTGTCGTTGTTGTTGTCGTCGTCGTCGTTTGTTTTTTTTTAAAAAAGCTTTTTTTAAAGTAGAGGAAATGACAGGAGATCACGTAAGTCCCTGGACCACGCACACCCTGGCTGTGTCTTGTCCATCAGGCAAACCCTCACCTTTGCATCCTCACCAAAGTCTTGTCGATTCCGTCCGAAGTGAAAGTAGGTCAGGAGAACAGTATGTTGCGTAAGCTTAGTAGCCCGGTCTTAATTCCCTGCCCCCTTCCTATGGAATAGTTGTATAACGAAGCACAGGTCGCGTTTTCCAAAGCATCCCACTGGCGGGCTGATCATATTTAGTTAAATTGCCAATGACTCACTGCTGTGGTCTCTTGCTCACTGGAATTAGATTTTATTTCTAGATGTGAACAGTGGCTTTTTGTCTGCAAAGGATCCCCCCCCGCGCGCGCGCCGTCGCCGCCGCCCCACGCATTTCTCTTTAAAGCAGCATGCAAGCTAGGATTAATAGACACTGTTGAATTGAGTGAAATGCCTTTTTAAGAAAGTATTGATTGTGCCAAATCGAAGGGGTCAGTGTCAGTGATTTCAGAAATTGTGGAAGCTTTTCCATAAAGAATCTTGATTTACCTTTGCTGTAGCTGAATACTGCTGGCTTTTTTTAAAAAAAAATATTTGTTTCTTTTGGCAAACTATTGCATAACTTCCAGAGTGGTAGCTGTGTTAAGTATTTTGCAGCCAAGAGAGAGAGAGAGAGAGAGAGAGAGAGGTTCTTTGTGGCACCTTTTAAAGATGAAAGGAAAAATCTTGGGATGCCATGAAGTTTTTGTTGTGTTTAGAAAAAAAAATGTTGAGCCATAGAGCATCATCTGTAGTGAAAATCATAATATCATATAATCAAATCATGCAACCATACCATGTAACCATAATATCATGCCATCGTTCATACAGCCATATATCATCACAATATCATACAGCCATAATATCATACAGTCATAATTTGACCCTGCATTTGACACAAGTATTTTAGCTCAGTACAGTGGTACCTCTGCTTATGTACTTAATTCGTTTCGGAGGTCCCTTCTTAACCTGAAACTGTTCTTAACCTGAAGCACCACTTTAGTTAATGGGACCTCCTGCTGCTGCCGCGCCACCAGAGCATGATTTTTGTTCTCACCCTGAAGCAAAATTCTTAACCCGAGGTACTATTTCTCGGTTAGCGGAGTCTGTAACCTGAAGCGTATGTAACCTGAAGCAAATGTAACCCTAGGTACCACTGTAATCTGACCTGGTATATAACAACTTCCTGTGTCCACTAGTTGGTCTCCCTCATCCTTTCAAAACTGGTTTCTTTTTTAAGGAAGATGTTAGAGCATCTGCTTTGTGTGTGGAAGGTCCTGGGTTCAATCCTTGGCATCTCTGAGTATGGCGAGGAGAGAACCCTGCCTGAGATTCCAGTGAGACATTGTCAATCAGCTCAGTGCCAGATTTATGTATAAGCTAAACAAGCTTTGGTTAAGGACCCCACTCACTTGGGGGCCCAAAAAAAATTTAAAGGGGAAAAAACTGGATGTACATTTCCAAAATATAAGATTTTAAAAAAACAAAAACCTACATACAGCAACAGTGTTTTGGGTTGTGTAGGCTCCTGTGGTGTACAGTGGTACCTCGGGTTACAGGCGCTTCAGGTTACAGACGCTTCAGGTTACAGACTCCGCTAACCCAGAAATAGTACCTCGGGTTAAGAACTTTGCTTCAGGATGAGAACAGAAATCGCGTGGCGGCAGCGGGAGGCCCCATTAACTAAAGTGGTGCTTCAGGTTAAGAACAGTTTCAGGTTAAGAACGGACCTCCAGAACTGATTAAGTTCTTAACCTGAGGCACCACTGCGCATATTTTGTTATGTGCAAATGGCTTTAGATACATATTAGGTCCATAAATTACCATATTGCATATATTCAACACAAAAAGCAGCGGCAATTTGTTGCTGGACATAGAAAGGGCCCCATTACCTTCAGTAGCTTAAAGGTAAAGAGACCCCTGACAGTTAAGTCCAGTTGCGGATGACTCTAGGGTTGCGGGGCTCAACTCGCTTTACGTGCCCAGATATCGCGCGGACACCCCTGGTTGAAATTATCAATTTGTCCCTTAACACAGGGACATTCCCAGGGGAGCTGAAGGAAGCAATGGTGTGTCGGCTCTTAAAGAAAACTTCACAAGATCCTTTAGATCTATCCAATTATCACCCAGTTTCAAATCTCCCATATCTGGGTAAGGTAATTGAGAGAGCAGTTGCTGAACAGCTTGGCAGGTTTCTGGAGGAAACATCGGCTTTAGATCAATTTCAGTCCGGATTCTGTCCTGGTTTTGGAACCGAGACAGCTCCAGTCGCCCTAACAGAAGATCTCCACAGACAACTGGATTGAGGCAGGTCGGGACTGCTGATTCTCTTAGATTTGTCAGCAGCCTTTGACATGGTCGATCATGATCTTTTGGACCACCACCTTGCCGATGTGGGGATACAGGGCATAGCCCATAAATGGCTATGCTCTTTTATCTCTGGTTGGGAACAGAGGGTGGCACTAGGGAGGGAGTTGTCGTCGTGCTACCCCTTGGTGTGTGGAGTGCCGCAGGGCGCAATCCTCTCCCCGATGCTTTTTAACATCTTTATGCGCCCCCTTGCCCAGATTATCCGGAGCTTTGGGCTGGGTTGTCACCAATATGCTGATGACACTCAGCTCTATCTGCTGATGGATGGCCATACCAACTCAATCCCTGACACACTGACCAGATGTTTGGAAGCTGTGGCTGGATGGTTTCGTGGGAGCCGATTGAAACTAAATCCTTCAAAGACAGAGGTCCTCTGGCTGGGTCGGGATGGTATGGGGATGAGGGACCAACTCCCTTCTCTTGCAGGGGCCCAATTAGTGCCACTGCCTTCTGTTAAGAGTTTGGGTGTAATCCTTGACGCCTCCCTTTCCATGGAGGCGCAGATTACAACAACAGCCAAGGCGACATTTTTCCACCTTCGCCACATCAAACAGTCGGTCCCTTACCTTTCCCACCCCGACCTGTCCACAGTGATCCATGCGATGGTCACCTTCAGGCTTGACTACTGTAATTCGCTCTATGCGGGGCTGCCCTTGAAGCTGTCCCAGAAACTCCAGCGGGCGCAGAATGCTGCAGCGAGGCTCCTCACAGGATCTCTGCCATGGGAGCATATTCACCCAGTGCTTTTCCAGCTGCATTGGCTCCTGGTGGAGTACAGGGTCAGATTTAAGGTGCTGGTTTTGACTTTTAAAGCCCTTCACGGCCTAGGACCCTCGTACCTACGGGACCGCCTCTCCTGGTATGCCCCACGGATAGCAACACCCTAGAGGTCCCGGGCCCTAAGGAAGTTAGATTAGCCTCAACCAGAGCCAGGGCCTTCTCAACACAGGCCCGGCCTGGTGGAATGCTCTGTCTCTTGAAACCAGGGCCCTGCGGGATCTGATCTCTTTCCGCAGGGCCTGTAAGACAGAGTTGTTCCACCTGGCCTTTAGCTCAGAATCAGTTTGATTCCCTCCCCCTCTTTCTTTTTCCTTTCTCCTCCTATGAAGAGATTGCTCCCGAATTATTTTAATGTTGTATCTTAATCTTTTAAATTGTATTTAAATCAACTTGTTTTTATTATTGGTTGTTAGCCGCCCTGAGCCCGGTCTTGGCTGGGGAGGGCGGGGTATAAATAAAATTTTATTTATTATTATTATTATTATTATTATTATTATTATTATTATTATTACTGGACGAGGGAGCTGATGTTTATCCACAGACAGTTTTTCCATGTCATGTGACCAGCATGACTAAGCCGCTTCTGACGAAACCAGAGCAGCGCACGGAAACGCCATTTACCTTCCCGCCAGAGCGGTACCTATTTATCTACTTGCACTTGGACGTGCTTTCAAACTGCTAGGTTGGCAGGAGCAGGGACCAAGCAACGGGAGCTCACCCTGTCGTGGGGATTCGAACCGCCGACCTTCTGATCGGCAAGTCCTAGGCTCTGTGGTTTAGACCACAGCACCACCCACGCTTAAAGGTAAAGGTACCCCTGCCCATCAGGGCCAGTCATGTCCGACTCTAGGGTTGCGTGCTCATCTCGCTCTATAGGCCGTGAGCCGGCGCCGTCCGAAGACACTTCCGGGTCATGTGGCCAGCGTGATGAAGCTGCAGCTGGCGAGCCAGCACCAGCGCAGCACACGGAAACGCCGTTTACCTTCCCACTAGGAAGCAGTCCCTATTTATCTACTTGCACTTAAGAGTGCTTTCGAACTGCTAGGTGGGCAGGAGCTGGGACCGAACGACGGGAGCTCACCCCGCCGCAGGGATTCGAACCGCCGACCATACGATCAGCAAGTCCTAGGCACTGAGGTTTTACCCACAGCACCACCCGCGTCCCGCGCCACCCACGCTTAGGCCTCATCAAACCTAAATCTGGCCCTGATCAGCATAGTCAACGTTGAGCTAAAAGAACCAGTAGCCTAGATGTACCTATTAGGCAACTGCCTTCATTGCAGGGGGTTGGACTAGATGACCCTTGGGGCCCCTTTCAACTCTACAATTCTGTGCAGTTTAAGTAGTTCTGTCCCTACAATTCCCAAAAGAAAAGCTTCTGGGTTTTTTTATTCTTGTATGCTACTACAGCGACAAGAATGTTACTTGCCCTCAAAATGGAAAGATGCAGAAATCCCATCAAAGGAAGAATGGATACAAAAATGTACGGAGTATGCAGAAATGGTGAAATTTACCGAAAGAATAAGAAATCAAGATAACAAACTTTTTCTAAAAGAATGCAAATGGTTCATTAAATATTTATAGATAAATTGCAAACAGATAAAGAACGTTGGTGGGATTATTGTAATAACCTGCAGTTTCATAAGAGTACATATTTAAAGTAGATGAATAAATGAGCAAATTAAGTTAATTTGGATATGTGGAAGATATTAAAAATAAATTGAAGGAACTGCAGAAAGGGGGAAGGAAGTCAAGTTTTGAAATGTTAAAATGATTGTAAAATTAGTGAGATGTATAAACCTGAAAAGCATAAATAATAATAATAAAACAACTCTATGATTCTGCATTTTATGTGGATGCTGTTGTTTCAACTGCATTAGCAGCAGCACCTGCCTCTGAGCATTGCAAACAGAGGGAGGGGAGCACTGGTTCCTGTCACCCTTATGTAAAGTTTATTTTGCATAGAACACACTATGAAAAACACTATTTTAAAAATCAGGAAATTCATGTTTTAAACGTCACTGTCTGCTAAGGTAGCCTGTTTTGATCCACCCTTTTGTAGAAATAACAGAACCTTCATTTCCTCCCCATTGATTTATAGAAACTGTGTGATCTTATAGCTTTGTCATCACCTGTGTTTATGAAACTCCTGAAGAGCTTGTGTAAGACAAACATGATGGCTCTTATAACACCAGTTCCTGAGAGCTCCAGTTAATTTAAAACTTAAATAATGGATGCTTCCTAGACGTACCGGAGACGAAGTGATTATGAAGGATACTGTATACATGAGAAGTGCCTATAGTTCTTGTTAATAGTTGTACTGAGTCAATGTTTCCATTACTTCCAGAGCCCAGTGATCATTTGTCATATAGCAACCGGTCCCAGGTTAACTCACTTTTGAACTGTTGGGAAGAAGCTCTGAAAGATGCAGAAATGGCCTGTAATCTCCAGCCAACGTGGATAAAGGTGAGTTCTGGTTTCAGATTCACATCTTTTTTATTTAACTGAGCAAATCGTCACTGTCCGTGTCACAGTAGAAATAAATGTCTCTGATTTATGGCCAACTGGAAATTCCTCAAACAGGCCAGCAGATTGTGCGCAGTTAAATTTGTGATGGGAAATAGGCAGTGGTAACTTCTGAGATATAAACTCCATGCAAGTTACTAGTCCACAAACGTTTTGGTAAAGGTAAAGGTAAAGGGACCCCTGACCACTAGGTCCAGTCGTGACCGACTCTGGGGTTGCGGCGCTCATCTCGCTTTATTGGCCAAGGGAGCCGGCGTACATATGGCCAGCATGACTAAGCCGCTTCTGGCGAACTGGAGCAGTGCACGAAAATGCCGTTTACCTTCCCGCTGGAGTGGTACCTATTTATCTACTTGCACTTTGACGTGCTTTCAAACTGCTAGGTTGGCAGGAGCAGGGACTGAGCAACGGGAGCTCACCCAGTCGTGGGGATTCGAACCGCCGACCTTCTGATCGGCAAGTCCTAGGCTCTGTGGTTTAACCCACAGCGCCACCCGCGTCCCCCAACGTTTTGGTAGTTTCTGGCAAATTGGTGGCCTGAAAGAAAAAATCAAGTTATCAGCTACGTTTACAAAATATTCCTCCTTGCCTAGCCACTTGGAGGTAATTTTGCTCACTACAGATGACCTAGTATGGCAGCGGTGAGGAATCTGAGGCTCATGGGCAAATGCAGCTCATTAGATATCTTTGTCCGTCTGTCAGGATTCTCCATAGGCTACACCTCCTCTTCCCAGCCCTCACCCTCCTTGAGTGGTTTTGCTTGGCTGAAATTTCTCCTTGATCTCTGATAATGCTTTGTGTATGCATGATTTTGCCTCTGGCCTTGCCCACCACTGTCATGTGGCCTCCAGAAGACTCCTCAGAAGGAATGTGGCCCTCAGTATGAAAATGTTTATCGGCTTTTGTGGTGTAACAGGGCTGGTGAACCTGCCGCCTTCAAGATGCTGGTGCACAAACTATAGGTCTTCTCTGCTGTATCCCCAGAAGCACAGGAAGGGCTGTAACTGGGTGGCAGAGCTTTTGCTTCACATGCGGAAGGTTCCAAGTTCAATTCCCAGAGTCTCCAGGTACGGCCAAGAGAGACTCCCTCTCTGGAACTCTGGAGAGCCCTTGCCAGTCCATGTAAACAATACTAAACTTGATGAACTAAACAATGGTCTGACTCTATACAAGGCAATTTCCTGTGTTTTTACTGCATATGTTTAAGTTGTTAGGTGAGCCTAGGAAAAGGCAGTGATGACTCCCTTCCTTCTTGCAGGGTCACTTACGGAAGGGACAAGCCCTTGTTAAACTTGGGAAAACAGAAGAAGCTTTTCACGCCTTTTTATTCTCCCTTGCCTTGGATTCTGGGAACAAAATGGCCAGATCAGAAGCTCAAAGGGTGAGTCCTATGTATCTTTTTATCTGATGTCCACATCTCTAACCGTAGCACCATCTCCTATTTTAAGAAAGAAGCCAACCTGTAGCTTACCAGTTTATCAGTTTATGGGATGTGGTTGTGCTTCATTATGCTCTCCACTATTGTATTGTCTGGGTGAACCTTATGTAAGTTATTTTGGAGCAGGGAACTGTCACCATGTTGTTGCCATATGAAGCTGCCAAGCACATCGGTGGTGCTGTGATGGAGAGGTCACACCGAGTCCTTCGCAGTGCACATGACAGGCAGGCAAAATAGCAAATCAGATGTTTGTTCAGCCATCGGTCTTGCCCCTTTTGCACCATGCTCACTTTTTAAAATGTAGGGTGTTCACTTCAGCTTTGATCCCTACCACTTCATCAATAATACTTTTAAAAACTGCTTCGGGGATTGGTGGTGAAGTTGGTATGGATCTTTGTGACTTTCTCCCTTTGCAAGTTCCCCTTACAGTACTTGTAACTTGTATCCTGGTTGCCCTACATGACTCCACCTTTCCCCCATCAGCTTCTTCTTCAAAACCCACCTTTCCCTTAGAAGTACTTAGCATAACCCCATAGTTCTCATGCCTCACGTATATTGCCCATGGGTTTCTAAAGTAATTGCATATTGTTCCTGTGTCTGTCCTCTGCATCCATCTCCCTAATGCCATTGTATAAATAAAAAACAGCCATAATCATGATTTTTAGCCCACTTTTTGTCAGCTGTCATATTAAACCTCTAAGCCAAGTCATGTCATCATGTTGTAAGATTTAAAAAGGGGTAGAGATAGCTTAATTATGGTGATGTTGGTGCCATCAAATGCACACAATTTTCCTCCCTGGGATGAACTTTGAAAAACCAGTTGCACAAGGTTTTTGGCATGATTCAGGCTGAACTGGGGAAAGCTGGCTGTGGGGAGGAAGGCTGCCCTGAACTGGGGAAAGCTGGCTGTGGGGAGGAAGGCTGCCAGTTGGCTAGTGACTCTGATGTCACCAACCCGCCACTTCTTCTTTTCTTCTTGGCAGCCCCTGGAGCAATTTTGCAACTGGTTTTAAAATTAACTTCCTTTTCTTGGTAAGGTGAAATACATACATACATATATATATATATATATGGTATATATATATATATATATATATACCATATATATACCATATATATATGCCAACTTTTGTATCTTGGCATGTCCCTTTCCCCCTACCTCCCTGACAAACCATTGCCTTATGTGCTGTCATTGTGCCATGTGCTGTTTTTGTACTGGTGTGTCTCATTTCAGTGCTGTTCCTCAGCACAACGCTGCAATGAACTGATAACGTTCATTTTCCAAAGTTGCATTGGTGACAGTGCATTGTGTGAAGGAGGCTGCATTTAATGATAAAAGTAGCCTTTGGGTGAATTGGATGACTGTCCTCAGAGCACAGCACAGTGAACTTGTCTGATTCTTCACTAAGGCTGTTTGGGCAGTTGTGACACTCTTATTTCAGAAGCGCTCAGACTGAACCCATGAAGCTGAGCTCATCCTAGCTGGTTGCTTAGTTTAGAATTGCCATCAGCCTAAGAAGTGGGTTGTGTTCAGTGAGCATGGTAAAGTTTAGGGAAGCAACCTGACCTCCCTTCTACCTTGGAATTCCAGTGTGGAGACTGGGAAAAGTCTCTGTTCCATATTCAATGCCTGTTTATTACAGTACTGTATATACCTTTGCTCTCAAGGGCTCTTTAAGTCACCTCCTTCTCCAGTGTAAATAACTAGAGGCTCTGGTAGGATTTGCTGCTTGAGTATCTTGAGCAATTGGCATTCAGAAAAATGAGCTGCAGGTAGGGGAGGTAGGGGTGGGGAGCCTATGATATGGTCAGACTCCCATCAACCATGACCATTGGCCGTGCTGGTTGGGGAGAGGCATCTGGAGGGGCACAGGTTCCCCAGCCCTGAAATAAAGTGTGGGGAGGAGGTTAAAGAGCCCTTTGGCTTGGGCCTTAGGTAATATGGAAGCAAATAAGTTTCTGGCCCTCTAGCCCTTGCTCAATTCAGAATATTGCCTCCGGGTTTCACAAATGCTGTTTGTTCAGGAATATAGGGGAAAGGAGTTGGGAGACATCTCAGCCAAGAGAAACCCGTACTGCCCTGTGACTTGGTCACACCACACAGTGTGCATGAGGCTTCCACTGTGCAATTCAAGTGGGGAGGGTTGCGGCAAACTTCACTGGGCCCATGCAATGCAATATTGATGCCAATGGTTGGCGTTAGCTTCTTAGTCTCATGAGATGAGAATGCAAAACTGCAGGTAGGGGATAAATGGCCCTCCAGATGTTGCTGGACTCTAACTTGGATAGTGGTCAAGGTAGATGGGAGTTGTAGTCCTTACAACCTCTGGAGGAACTGGGCTCCCTATCCCTAATGTAGAGGGTGGAAAAAAGGGATTGCCTCTAAGAAACAAAAACGTAGGAAGCAACCTCATACCAGATCAGAGTATTTGTCTGTCTAGCCCAGTGTTTCCCAAACTTGGGTCTTCAGCTGATCACTGGCCTTGCTAGCTAGGGATGATGGGGGTTGTAGTCCAAAAACAATTTGGGAAACCCTGATCTAGCTCAGCGTTGTCTATGCAGACCAGCAGCTGCTCTTTGGGCAAAGGAATCTTCCTGTTGCTACCTGATCCTTTTGACTGGAGAGGGAAAGGGCTAATGATTATTATCCAAAGGAGCCCAGGGCAGCAAATGTACATGCAATAAAATATATTTAAAAGAATTCCATTACAGGTGCAGACTTTGAAAGCTCCCTACTTAAAAGTCTTGTTGAAAGAGGGGATGGCTTCTGGTAGCTGCCAAAAAGGCAACAGAAGCAAGCCTTGGATTTTTTTAGGAGCCCAGGAAATAAAGCAGCAGAATTTTCCAGTCTCTGATTTTATTTTTATGCTGAGATAGCTTGCAGTTAATAGTTTTCAGATGAATCAGCATTCTTTTGATGCTGGCACTTAACCAGTGGTTTTCACATCTTTGTGAATCTGTTGGCTCTCTCTCTCTCTGAATGTATGATGATCCCGTTTTGGAATGTAAAAGCACACAGCAAATCTTGCTTTGGTGCAGAGGATTAAACTTGATGCTTACCTCTGTTGGGTTTCATTCAGAGATGGGATGCACAGGCTTGGCCCCTCCTGTTGAACCTTGGGTTTAGATTCCTGCCCACTTCGCGTAGCTTTGAACTATGTTCTAATGCTTATCCCAAGAGACAGGGAATGTGCTCTAGCTTAACCCACCCCACAATGTGGTTGTGTAGATAAAAGTAGGATAACCCCAGGTATGCTCGCCTCTTCCCTTTGAAAGACAGGTTAGGATGCAGGCGTTTAAATTTTTAATGGTGTGGGTAGAACACAAGTCAAATCTGCCCTGCCCTGTGGTCAAACCCAGATGACTGAAAATTGTTTTGTTTTGTTTTGTTAGGAGTCTGTCTATTAAACAGGAAGTGTATGACTATCAACCTGTTGGCATTGACAAGATGAGTTTGCATTGCAGCAGCCTTTTGTGTGTGTGCTTTTCATAGCTTAACTGTTCCTCAGGGAAGCTTAAAGAGCACTTCTCTCCTGAATACCCCAAGCCTCAACATCTGTTGCTAGCTTACACTAAATAAGATCCTTGTCCCAGATAGCCTTGTATTGACGGCCATGACTGACAATGGCTCTCTGGAGGCCCTGCAGAGCTTTCCCATCACCTGCTGCCACATCCGCTTCATACATTTAAAGCATATTTCATGCTCAAGAATTATAGGAACTGCGGTTTGTTAAGGGTGCTGGGAATCGTAGCTCTGTGAGAGGGAAACTACATTTCCCTGGATTCTTTAGGGCAAGCCATGTGCTTTAAATGTGTGTTAAATCAAATGTGCATTAAATTTATAGCGTGGATGTGGCCTAGTCCTCAGAAGTGGAAATGCCAGGAACTGAACGCAAGACTTTATGTGTTCAAATTAAGTAATGAAGTGTGTGTGTGTGTTTGTTTTATATCATAGCTTCTACTTAATTTAATTTCGCGTGTCCCGAGGGATGCTCAGGAACGCATGCCTGATATCCTGCAGCTGGTATCCCGTCACCCTAAATTAAAAGGGAACCTTTTAAGTTCAGCACCATCTGAAGGCACCATCCATAGCCTACAAAGTTTGATCAAGGTAACACTTGTCTGTGATACTGTCCTTGTATGTTAATATTTGGTTGTGGAGGGGAGGTGGTTGCGCAGTTTGCTGTTGGGTGAGTGTGTAGGGTCATTGGCCTGATGCATGAGTGCATGCTGCTGACCACCCTGAGATTTTATTAGCAAGGCACATGGGGGTTCTAGTTTTATTAACAAGACGCTCATGGAGTTCTCTGAGAATTGCAGCCAGTCATTAGGGAAAACCTTGGCAGAAAGGTTGGGATTGAAGACTCATTAAACTGGGTCTTATTTCTTACAACTTAAGAGTCTGGCTGATAGATTAGACCCAAATGGTCCTAGGCCTCCCGCCTCCTTCCCAAAGCCTGGTTTGTGCTTTCCCAGCTTTGTAAGGAGGGGGAGGGCTCTAGGACCCTGTCAAAATCCTTGTGCCCCCTTCCTAAGGGGGGGGGGTCATTACCTGCCTTTGGGAAGGCAGTAAGATGAATGAGGGGTGTCATAGTACCCAAGTCCCGCCACAGCCAAGTGCTTCTGGGAAATGTCAAAGCTGGACATGTGTGCAATGTTTTTTATTTTTTTATAAGTTCTCCTTTCAAGAACTTGACCAGAAAGTGTGATATATGATTTCAGAATAGGCTTTGTATGGATTTACTGGGCTGCAAAGAACTGATCTTGTGTATTTGGGCTGGTGAGATAGAACAGCCATTGTATTTGCCTTCTCTGTCTGGCCCTTGGTACTCTGCCCAGGCCACACCGCTCACCAGCCCTGCTTCAAACCTTCCTTGAGTGTTTTTGCCTGGCTGGAACATGTTGTTGAACTCTGATTATGCTTCTTGCTTGTCTGGATATAGGACTGAGAGAGGGGTGAGTGGGTGGGTGGGTATAGAAGCTAGCCTATTGCATAAAGGTAAACTTTACATTCATTGCTTCACCCACTTCTGGTTGTGGCCCTGGCAGGGAATGCAACCCTTTACTGCTTAGTGTTGCACCCAGTGTATTATCTGTACTTTCAGCACCGGGTTTAGTGCTGTGCAGTCAGTCCCCCCCCCCAAAAAAAAAGTGCACCGAGGGGGTGCAAAATTAAGAAGATCCATAATTGAGAAGATCCATTGGGGATGCAAAATTTTGGCCACGCATAGGGCGTCATAATACAAAAGATTACCCAAGTCTGTTACTTTTGCAGAAGGATTGTTTTTCTATTGAAGGCATCTGTTGCTCATCCTGCTTCAGTTGTCTCAAGACAAATTGTGAGCAAGATGCTGTACAGGATGTTGCAGAAGTTCTATTTAGAATTAGGGATGACTGCAACCTTAAGCCTGGTTTTGGGGGATGTGTAGCTTTTTCTGCAGGGTGATTTGATTGCTTTGAAGCACCGAATTGCATTTTAGGGCTTGAGTTGAGAGGCAGTTTGATTTATGGAGTCTCCCTTCCAGCATTAAGTACTATTCCTTGGAAACAAAAGCCCCCCCCCTTCCCCATTCTCTGGTAGTCACCTCTGATCAGGGCTGGCCCGCTCATGAGGCAAGGTGAAGTGACTGCCTCAGGCAGCAGATCCCAATGTCAATCTTTCTCCCCCAGCTTGTTCCTGATGTAGGTCTTTGCTGACGCCTTCTTCCCTGGAGGGCAGGGGCTGCCATTTTGGGGTCTGCCTCAGTTGCCAAAATGTATTGGACCTGTTTTGTCTCTGGTGGCCATCTCTGAAACCGGCCAAGGTAGCTTTGGGACAGAGTTGCTCTTTCATCATGGTGCAGGGAAGAGGTTCCTAAAACACAGCATCATTGCCAAAGCATCCTACATAGCAAACTCATTCTCCAAATGCAGATCCTTGCACAGTCCAAATGGCTGTGTCTAGTATCCATGCCAAAGAGGGAGATATGGACAAGCTTGGGGGAATTGCAATGTTTGCTGAAGTACAAAAAAAACCAAAGGTGGAGAAGAGACTCCCAAAAAGCATCTTAGTGAAGGCTGAGCATGCTAAGTGGACCCAGAAAAGTGTTCAGGTTGGTGGGTTAAATGGAAAACTGCAGAGAGGGGAATAGATTGGTACAGATTGTCTTGGGAAAAGGTGTGACTAGCTGGCAGGAACCCTGAGCAGGAACATTCTGCACGGCACCATTTTGTTGTGAGTCCCACCTAGAATCACAGAATCGTAGGGTTGGAAGGGACCATGAGGTTCATCTTGTCCAACCCCCCTGCAATGAAGTGATCTTTCACTCAACGAGGGGCTTGAATCCACAGCCTGTAGATTAAGAATCTCATGCTCTGCCAATAGTAGTCCTACTCCCAGCAGACGCATTAAAGTTAATGGGCCTGACTAACATAGGGACCATTAATAGACAGGACTAACTAAAGGTCTACTATAACTTAGTCACATACAAACTCCAGATTTTATGTAGAAGCATGAGAAAAATTTTAAAAGCCACTATATGGGAGAAACACCATGAGAATGGGAGTTAAAATATGTCCCTGCTGCCCGTGGTTAGCAGGGAGTTGAATGAAGCCTGCTCTCTTCTCTGATAGAACCCTGTTCTTTGTTATTTCTTGGGCCTCATCTGCATTCTACATTTAAATCAGTATCATACTGCTTTAACCAATCACAGCTTATCCCAAAGAATCCTGGGAATTGTAGTTTGTCAAGGATGCAAGGTAAAAAGATTGTTAACAGAGGTGTTCCATGTTCTGTGCAGGTGCGCTTTGAGGATATCTGTGAAGGTCTTGTGAAGAACACCATCTCTGGGGACCAGTAGTTCTAAAGAATAACCTTTTTCTTTGCACAGGAAAATATGGAAATGTGCGCTGCTCGCCGTGAAGATCAGAAAGCAGCTGACCGCAGTGGCTTAGAAAAGTCCACCCCAGTGGCAGAGAGCAAGAAAGGTAGTCACGCCTCTTCAGAAACTGAATCAGCCACCCTTATATCTGATCAGTGCAGTCTTCTAAAGAGAAAATACTGCTCTGATGAGGCCCCAAACACCGACCCACCTAGCAAAATTATGAAAAGGGGTAAGCTTTCTTTAAAAAATGAAAAAAGAATCTATTTTAGCACTGACCCGGAAGCTGTACACCAGCTCCCTCGGCCAATAAAGCGAGATGAGCGCCACAACCCCAGAGTCGGCCACGACTGGACCTAATGGTCAAGGGTCCCTTTATACTTTACCTTAAAGTAGCAATGCCAAAAAAAAAAAAAAAAGGATGGCTTATAATTTTTGAGAAGTTTGCACTTTCTAATTTATATGGCTAGATGCATTTTTAAAATGTTACTTTAATTTAAATAGCAATACAGTACACCTCACCATAGTGTGGGAAGACTGAGGAGGTCACCTGAGTACCTACTTAGTCTTCCATCCAGATGCTGACTGCTGATAGGCCATTTCCAGACCCTCATCCCTTCTGAAGTTTCTTTATTTAAATTGGGCTTGGACCTGAGAACCTTTCAAACAGAGGGTGGTTGTATCCAACAAAGTTTTACTTGCAGGGCATTAAGGGAAAATCAAATCAATATGTTCTATAGGTGGTATCTAACACCTTCAAAAATAGCTAGAATGTATAAAACAAAACATTTGTTTTTTCTGTTTTGTTGTTGTTCTGATGTATCAATAAAATCTATTTTTAAAAATGAAATAAATGGACCTCCACTAGTGATGTTCATTACTTTCAGTAGGTCTACTCTAAGTAGGACTAGCATTTGATACAAATCAGGATGTCTTCAAATAGAGGGAAGAGCCTAAATTTAAATTCAGTTATAAAATCTGAATATGTACCTTTTTGGAAATGTTACGTGTAGCCAGGCTACATGATGTGCAGAAAGAGGTGGTAGATTGTACCACTTCACATTGCATATGCCAGGGTTCACTACATCTTCGCATTAAAAAAACCACCACCCTGTACATGTAAAAAATAAGCCCATCAGAAAGCGAGAGAAACTACATGTAGGAAAGTCTTGTTCATTATTTTTTAAAAAAATTGCCAAGGCGCTGGAGGATTCTAAAATCCCTGGTCTCTGAAGTGGCACCATCCAGAATTCTACCACTGTATGTTCTGCATAAAGTACGTGTAGATTAAATGCCCCCCTAAACACAACACTTTTCTCTAAACTATAAAACTTTTGTATTAAGCACCTACAAATGTTAGACCTTTGAACCTGCAAACACGATTGTGATGCCCAAAAATGTGAGGTGCAAATGGTGGGTTCTTGTGGGAGAGACGATTGTTAAGTCACCAATTTCGATTCTTTGGCGTTTACACATCTGTGGCCAAGTGCACACTTTTAACTCCAATATATGCTCCTTCCAGTTCTGTAATGTGTGTGTTTGGTTTCCCCCCTTCTTTGTCCTGCCCCCCCTCCCATTTTTAACAGATGCAAGTAAGGGGAAAGGATCCGGTGCTGGGAAGAGTTCTCTGTTTGGATTTGTGGAACCATCAGATATGGAGTGTTCATTGTGCATGAGGTAACCATTACTATCTTCTTGTCTAGAATAGGTGCAGGGAACTTTTCAGTCTGCAGATGTTGATTGACTACAACTCCCATCATCCCTAGTCCTTCTCCGTGCTTGCTGGGGCTGATGGGAGCTGGCATTCAGCAACTTCTGGAGGGCCAGAGGTTCCTTGTGGCTCATGAGGAGACTCTCCCCAGAGTCTGCAGAGGAGGGTGGAGGAAACCCCAAAGAGACCAGAGGCACAGCAGGGCTCTGTTTAGGCTGCCCAGCCTCCCTGCCTAACAGCTGATGTGCAGGGTTGCACAGCAGCAGCTACCGCTTTCCCACGTGTCCTCCAGATATTTTGGTGTGGATTTAGGCTTTTAGAGGCTTTTTAGAGGGTGCTCCCCACTTTACACAATTCCACTTAGGCATGCAGGGGCCCAGAACGTAACCCCCATGTAAGTCGGGGGGGGGGGGATGCCGGTACTTCTTAAATAGGGTCGAAGCCAGTGGACGTTCCACTCATCAGCCTAACCGCCTCACAACTTGCTTGGGGAAAGCAGGGCTGGTTTCCAGCCTTATCCCATTCCTGAGATCAAAGCAGCTTGCTCATTTCCCTGGTAGACCCCCTCAATTTCCCAAAGCCCAGGAACTCCAAGACAAACTCACCTTGCATTTCCCAGACAGCTCCATTATAGTTTATTCAGAGCATAAAGGCAGACCATGCTCCCCCAAGTCTCTTCCAGGGGTGGAAGAATATGCTGATCTCTTATGACTCTGAGCCTAACCTTTCAGTAACTGGATTCCAAGCATCTAGGGATTCTAGAGTGCTGGGACTGGCAGCCACACACACATCAACAGTCGGATTATGAAACTTTATCAGAAATAAATGAGTCTTGAAAAAGGAGACAATGTACATAATTTTTTTAATCCAAGAAAATCTTTAATAAAAATTATTTTTAAAAAAAGAAAAAAGAAATAAATGGTGGGGGAAAGCAGGCAACAGGTCAAACAGAATGCAAAATAAATCAAAGTGCTTTGGCTGTATAGCTGGACTAATCCTAGCCTATTCGCCACAGGACAGAATTTTTGGTCTACTTACAAGTAGGCAGCAAGGATGGTCAGATCCAGCCTGGATCCCTAATGGTAAGAGGGACCATAGCTGCAGCTCAGCTTTTAAAGGCTTTCTCTCCTCTCCTTGGAGGGAGCAACCCCTGGCTCTTTCTGACCAGTGACAGCCACAGTCAGTTTGTCAGATATGTCACACCTCCCATATGGGGAACCCAAGTCACCTTTTGCATTTGAACAGAACTGGCAGGAAATAGGTGACAGACCGGCTTAGAGAAATGGTGGAAGCAGGAGATCTATCCTTTGTGACAGATGCAAACCAAGGTGCAGTGTTAACTCAGGAATAGAAACCCACTTGAAACCAATTCTGGAACCTGCTTAGTGCTAACCATGGTTGATGGTGGTGCCAACATAACCCTGAAAGCTGGAGGGTGGCATTCAAATTCTTCAGGAGAGGGAATGAAAAGGAATGTAAGCATGAACACCTAGAAACAATTGTTCAGGTTGCTAGGCAGGTGATAGGTTGCCTAAATTGCTGGAAATCCATGCAACTGATTTGGCATGGGTCTGAGTCTTTTTACATTAACTTGTAGAGCTTGTCATAATTGCCCATAAGGAAATTCAACGAAATCTGCATACTGTATTTCCATGAACCAGTAACCCAGTGATCTCATCTCCAACCGGCCCAAGCTGTTATTAACCCAGTTTGCCCGCCCAACTAAGTAATGTAGTTGACCCACATCCAGGGAGTGAGTCAGGGACAGACCAAGAAACCTGCATAAACACCTGCAGCACACCTAGGTAATTGGACAGAATTTCTGCGAGGCTGCTTTTTAATCCTCTCCCCTGATCCTTCTCCTTAAAACACATTCAGACTCGTACCCTGAACCACTTTGAACTCAGATGCTAGAATCCTCACCCTTGTTCCAGGTGAGCTAATAGAATACAGTCATACCTCGGGTTAAAGACGCTTCAGGTTGCGTTTTTTCAGGTTATGGACCTCCGAAACCCGGAAGTACCAGAACGAGTTACTTCCGGGTTTTGGTGGTTGCACATGCGCAGAAGCGCCAAATCGCAACCCGCGCATGTGCAGACGCGCTGCTGCGGGTTGCAAACTTGCATTCCGCACGGATCACGTTCGCAACACGAGCGTCCACTGTAATTTTGGCTGCTCTGCTGGAAGTGACAAGTTGCTGGAGGAGAGGACTTTCAGGCCCACCCCAAATATTAAAACTTTCAGCCACCACCACCGTATTAACATTTCAGGCCCCCAATCTATAACAACTTTCAGCTGAGTCATGGCTTTCCCCAAAGCAGCCTGAGACTGTAGTTTGTAAAAGGTGCTGAGAGTTGTTAGGAGACCCCTATTTCCCTTGCAGAGCTACAGTTTTCACAGTGCCCTGGGAAGAAGGATTGGTTGTGAAACCACTCTGGGAATTGGAGCTCTGTGAAGGGAATAGAGGCCTCCTAGCAACTCTCAGCATCCTTTACAAACCACTGTTCCCAGGGATCTCCATGATATTGCTTTTAACTGTATAGTGCATGTGGGGCCCTAGACACATAAAATAGATTTCTACTTATATGATTTCATAGTTACACATATGCACACACGTAACAAGGAAACCCTATACAGATCAGCTTTTCCACTATTAAAGGAACTCATTCTCTCTGTGGATCCTTATATAGTCAATATGTGACTATTGACTATATAACACAAACAAAGGGACATCAGTAGGTTCAGGGAAATCCCAGGATTTGGAAAGAAATAAAAAATTAAGGAAGGGACACCTCAGTCAGCCCAATGAGGACTGAGTATGCTCAATGATCAAGGCATTCTGACTGATTTAGACAAGAAAAATGAGGAAACTGAGTGGAGTATCCTCCAAAAGGGTAAGGCTGGCTGGCTGAAACTCTGGATAGGAAGACCTCACACAGCGACATTCTGTTGCTGTTCTACTTGTAACACTCCTGATGTTTTTGGTCCTTGGGATGTTTGGAACTTCACCCTTGCCACATTGATTGTTCATGGGTGTCAACTGCTGTGAATTCCCATGCCTTCCATTATTCCTGCTAAAAGATTGTATTGCTTTTCTTTCCTCTCCTGATTTTTCCGTACCAGGGTCTTCTACGAACCTGTCACCACCCCTTGTGGACATACCTTCTGCCTGAAATGCCTTGAAAGATGTTTGGATCACAAACCAAATTGCCCCCTGTGCAAAGAGGGTCTCTCAGAGGTGAGCCTGTGTTGCTTGTGTCTTGTCACTGATGTTTCTCTAAATATTGGCATGCACCTGGGGTGGGTTAGGGACTGAAATGAGTCGTGAAACTGGAAGGACTCTATCGCAATGGGCAGAACAACTGGTTTCCATGCAGGAGATCCCAGGTTCAAATTCCTCTATCTCCATGTAGGGCTAGGAATTTCCCTCTGGAATAGGCAGCTTCCTGAGTTCCTGTATTGAAATGCTCCTTTTGCCATAGCCCATGTTAGGCATTCTGCTCATGCCCCCTCAACCCCTGCCCCTCTTGGCTTATGAAATACAGCAGAAGGAGGGTAACTGGTTGGGTCCAGTGGTTAATGCTTCACTGCAATGAGGGGGTGGTCCCTGCTGCTTCTAAAGAAACTGGCTCTGGACCCTAGGGATTGGAACAGCTATTGACCAGTTGCCAATACCCCGTTTTGGGGGGAAGGTGGTGGAGAAGTCTGTAGTGAGGCAGCTGCAGGCATTATTTGAGGACATGGATTATTTGGATCCATTCCAATCTGGGTTCAGGCCTGGCCACAGAACTGAGTCACCCTTGGTTGCCCTGATGGATGACCTTTGCAGAGAGCAGGACAAAGAGGGGGTGTGACTTTGCTCCTGCCGCTTGATCCTTTGTTGACATTTGATACCATGGTATCCTCCTGGACATTCATGCTTATACAAGTCTACCCCAATGCTAAATGGGATGCGGTTGGCGCTGTGGTCTAAACCACAGAGCCTAGGGCTTATCGATCAGAAGATCGGTGGTTTGAATCCCCACGACGGGGTGAGCTCCTGTTGCTCGGTCCCTCTCCTGCCAACCTAGCATTTCGAAAGCACGTCAAAAAGTGCAAGTAGATAAAAAGGTACCGCTCCGGTGGGAAGGTAAACAGCGTTTCCATGTGTTGCTCTGGTTCACCAGAAGCAGCTTAGTCATGCTGGCCATATGACCCAGAAGCTGTACGCAGGCTCCCTCAGCCAGTAAAGTGAGATGAGCGTCGCAACCCCAGAGTCGTTCGCGACTGGAGCTAATGGTCAGGGGTCCCTTTACCTTTTCCTGATGCTTAGAAATACTGGTGTGAGCAAATAACATTTTGTATGTTTTAGGTTCCCTGCTAGGTATAAAAACCCTTACCATGTTCAGGGCATGCAAAGCACTGTGTGGAACGCCCCCCCCCCCACCTGCCTTAGCCCAACCCCATCTTTGCCTGCCCCACACTTGCTGTCAGGTATAGAGCAGGTAGCAATGCTTGGTTGGTGAGCATGGTTTCTTTGCAAACTTTCGTATTCATAACTCCGCCCACCTGGAAATCCCCTCCCACTAGTAGAATTTAGCATATTGGGCTTCAGCCCCAGAACCTATTGATTCAGACACGTTAATGGCACTATTATTTGCTTGTCACATTTTATTCCATACACCCTTGAAAGGGCTCCATACAAGGCAGGGCAGTTTCAGAGGCACTCAGGGTGCCCCCACTAAAGGCTTGTCAGCAGTCTGTTAGCTAAAGGGCGGGGGGGAATCAGATGAAGCTGAAGATTTTAACAGGGGAAGCTGCTCTAACGGAATCCTGAACATTTCTAAACCAAGCCTGAGAGGAATCCCTGTTTTCTGTTCCAGTGTTTGGCAATGAGAAAACACTGTAAGACAGTGCTGGTGGAAGACTTAATAGCAAAGTACCTTCCTGAGCAACTCACAGAAAGAAGGAGGCTTCATGAAGAGGAAATTGCTGAACTTTCCAAGTATGTCATATGTCTTTTCCCCAGTCCCCTCCAAGTGGATTTCCCCTCTTCCACCTCCCTTCCCAATAGTTAACCCTCCAGGAGTGAAGAGTTATGAAAGGTGTCAGAAAGTTATTCCGTTGACGCAGAACTGACCCAGTGCATTGGGGGAAGGAATCAGAATCTTACCTCAAATACACTCAGCTATCAACCTACCAAAAAATGGTTTCATGTAACAAATGTTTGCAATAGTTCTGTATAATCATTTTTAAATACAATGGTAGCTCAGGTTACATATGCTTCAGGTTACATACACTTAGGGTTACAGACTCCACTAACCCAGAAATAGTGCTTCAGGTTAAGAACTTTGCTTCAGGATAAGAACAGAAATCGGGCTCCGGCGGCGCAGCAGCAGCAGCAGCAGCAGCAGCAGCAGCAGGAGGCCCCATTAGCTAAAGTGGTGCTTCAGGTTAAGAACAGTTTCAGGTTAAGAACAAACCTCTGGAACGAATTAAGTACTTAACCTGAGGTACCACTGTAGATTCATGGATAAGGGTTATAGCTAGCTAATTCTTGCTTACAGTAAACCCACTGAAATTAATAGACCCAGGTCCGTTAATTTCAATAGGTCTGCTCTTGAGTGGCTACAACCGTAAGTGTTTATGACTTAAGGTTTGACCTGAAAGTTTTGTTTCTTAATTATCCTGTCAGCTGGGGTAGAATTCATTTGTGCCCAAGGTGTTGTTGGGGTTTATGCGAGCAAAGTCCAGCAAAGCAATAAAACTTTTTCACCTGGAGGCAAAGGCTTAGGAGAATTTTCCGACTGTTGCCTCCTTCAGAACCAGCTCAACCATTAGGCAAGGTGAGCCTGCTACTTCAGGCAGCAGAAGCCCCCGGGGAAGCACACCCACAGGCAAAGTGCCAACTCTATCTGTGCTGATTTTGGGCAAGATTGCGTCCATTTGGGGCAGGATTTCTCCCAAAATCGCATGAGACCTTGTGGCGCTGATGGCAGTTCCTAATCTCTGCCATGCTGGATGGGGCAGAGCAGGCAGTGGCAGGAGCAGGTAGATGGTGGCAGCAGAACCAAGGCAAAACTGGCACTTCTCGGTAGTGGCACCCTCCCTTCAGATGTCAAGGAAATAAACAACTAGCTGACTTTTAGAAGACATCTGAAAGCAGCTCTGTTTAGGGAAGTTTTCAATGTTTGATGTTTTAGTATTTTCGGAAATGTGCTGTGAGCCACCCAGATTGGCTGGGGAAACCCAACCAGATGGGCTGGTAATAATAATAATACAGCAACAACAACAACAACAATAATAATAAAGCCTATCAGTCTTCTCTTGAACCTCTCTCTGGTTCCAGAGGGGATTCACATAAGCTTTTAGCATTCTCAGAAGCAGTGGGGTTTTTTAATTAAAAAATGTTTAGAGGTACTCTCATTTTGACTCAAAAAAAATCACCATTTTATAGTTCAGATCGGGAAAAATAAATACAATAAATGGACAAAAGTACAAAGTCAAAACAAAACAAATTCCTTCCAGTAGCACCTTAAAGACCAACTAAGTCAGTTCTTGGTATGAGCTTTCGTGTGCATGCACACTTCTTCAGATACATAGTGTACAAAGTGTATTCTTCAGATACACTTCTTCGTGTGCATGCACACGAAAGCTCATACCAAGAACTGACTTAGTTGGTCTTTAAGGTGCTACTGGAAGGAATTTGTTTTGTTTTGACTATGGCAGACCAACACGGCTACCTATCTGTAAAAAGTACAAAGATTCACAAAATGTTTAGGGGTATTCATACGCTTGCATCCCCACAGAAAAAAGCACTGCTCAGAACTCTCACACCAAGCAGGCTTTGGTACCCTATCTCCTGCAACATCTCTGTGCAGAAGTCTGTATTTGCAAGCTCCCCTTCTCTGTTCAGTTGAGTGGAAAGGGTAGGAACACGATGTGCCATCCTGGTACAAGATAAGGGATCACAAGCTGCGACCTTGATTCTCTCGTCATCAGTACTTTGAAAAGATAATCCTCTGTGCCCAACAGATCATAAACAGGTGTTTGGGGAAGGACAAGCAATTGCGGGGGGGGGGGGGCTAGTTTTGAATAACCCTCCATGCGCTGCTGGAGAGGTTCAGCAATGTGTACAGCTGTGCGTGGGTTTCATATGGCTGATGTACTCACTGATTACACTGTATGTGATGCACCAACCCCCCGGGGGAGCCTTGCCTACTCTTTTTAGCTGGGCAGCGGGGAAGAGCCTTCTCTGTTGGAAATTGTTGGGTTGTGCAGGAGTCTGGACCTACCCATCCCTAGCTATCAAGATAGCTGGGGTTGCACTGGTTGGGTTTTGCTGTATGGCTGCATTCAGACAACATTTATTCCATTTTCTTTACATTTCCTCCCCCCCCCCCATTTTTTTTTATTGATTTTCCAAATTTATAACAAACATAAAAAAGGAAAAAGGAAACAGACAGACAGACAGACAGACACACAGACACACAGACACACAGACAGACAGACATAGATCCTAACTGTAATAGTTCCATTTTCGTTAACATTGTTGGGTGACTTCCTCAAATCCCCCTGGCTGAGTTTCTATGTATATCATTGTAACGGTTTTCCAAAACCATTTTCGCATAAAATTTACTTAGTCAATTAACATCTTTCTTTCTTTTCATTTTAACTTTAAACAGATTGTTCTATAACATCACATATTTAAATCCTAGGCCAGTCTGGTACTTGCAAGTATTTCTGTTTTAGTTATCTTAGCATATTTAGCTAAGTAGTCTTTAAATTTTGCCCATTCCTCCTGGCGTTCCTCCTCCTCCTGGTTGCGGACTCTTCCGGTCAGGTGGGCTAGCTCCCAAAAGTCCATCATCTTCATCTGCCATTCCTCCACTGTTGGCACTTCTTGTATTTTCCAGTTTTTAGCCAGCAAAATTCTAGCAGCAGTTGTGGCATACAAAAACAATCTAACATCTTTCTTGGGCAATTCCAAACCTATTATTCAAAGAAGAACATTTTGTTTACATTTCCTTACCTGATAGGCCACATGCAAACCATACATTTAAAACACTGTGCTGCTACTTTAGGCAATCATGGCTTCCCCCCCCCCAAAAAAAAATCTGGGAGGTGTTAAAACATTTCCCACCACCACCCTTGGGGAGTGTTGGCTATCACTCGTAGCTGAGTAAGATTGTCTTCCATGAGCACAGTCTTAACAGTGAGTCCGTAAGTGACTGTGGAGGCCAATTCTGGATCCACACGTCCTTCCACTGTGGGGACATTGGTTTCCTGGTGGGAGTGGATCACAGCGTGGATTTGCCAAGCGTGCCTTCCTCTTAGCCCATTTCTCTCTTGCCTCCTGAGTTCAAGTGTCTTCAAAACTCATGACACCTTTGGTAAAGGCTATTCTCCAATTGGAGCACTCGCAGGCCAGGAGCAAGGATTCATTAAGAATGAAGTCTGTTTTTCTCTGAGAGGACCCTGTTCTTGGATTTAAGCAAACATGGCTTTCCCCAAAGAATCCTTGGAGGTGTGGTTTGCCAAGAGTGCTGAGAGTTGTTAGGAGACCACCTATTCTCCTCACAGAACTAAAATTACCAGAGTTTCTCTGAAAACTGTAGCTCTGTGAGGGGAATAGGGGTCACCTAACAACTCTTAGCACTCTTAAACTACAAGTCCTAGATTCCTTTGGGGGAAGCCATGACCATTAAAAGTAGTATAATACTGCTTTAAATGCATGGTGTGGCCTGAATATGGCTATGATCTTTCCCACAACATTAAAAAAACAACAAACCACCTGGGAATCTAGTGGTAGTTTAGTACCCATTCCGTGTTCATTGTTTCCAGAGAGAGAGAAAATCAGCTTGCCACCCTGTTAACTTGGAAAATAGCAGGAGTTGTGTGTGACTAAATATGAAGCGGCATCCCAGCATACACTTCTTTCTCACCATTTAAAAACTAGTGTTCCATTGCAGTATATTGATCAAAAAGCCACAGTCCCATAACACAACAGATACTGCAGCATAAAAGGGATGTTAGAAACCGAGATAGAAGCGCCAGGAAAAACTAACACAATACAGTGGTACCTCTGGTTACGTACTTACGGTAATTCGTTCCGGAGGTCCGTTCTTAACCGGAAACTGTTCTTAACCTGAAGCACCATTTTAGCTAATGGGGCCTCCCGCTGCTGCCGCACCTCCATAGCACGATTTCTGTTCTCATCCTGAAGCAAAGTACAGTACTATTTCTGGGTTAGCGGAGTAAGTAACCTGAAGCATATGCAACCACTGTAAACCCCACATATGAATGCAGACGACGGCAAAAAATCTAGTAGATTAGCAAAACGATACAAAAAACCAGGAACTGCGGGCTTGCTCTTCTAGTATGATACGAAGAAACAAACAATATTCTGAGTTGATCGCCGCCCTCTCTGTCAGTTTAATATTTGCCCCTCTTCCACATCCTGCCTCTCTTGTGTTTTGCATTGTGAGCAAGTGTGGCATATTCAGAGTTTTAACCCAAAGGTTTGTCCTGCAGCTTGAATAAGAATGTCCCCATCTTTGTCTGCACGATGGCCTATCCGACCGTCCCTTGCCCGCTGCACATCTTTGAACCATGCTACCGCCTGATGATCCGCAGATGTATGGAAACTGGCACCAAGCAGTTTGGGATGTGCCTTGGGGACCCTGTCAGAGGGTGAGTGACAGAGAGCATGATGCTGTTATGTGCTGCTAGACCAGCTTTGCCCAACATGAGTCCCTCCAGATGTTTTGGACGGGGGGGAGGGGGAGGAAGGGTCACTGCCCAGTGGAAGTGCACCATTTTCCTCCATATCCAGGTAGGGCTAAGAGGGGCTCTTCTCTGAATACCTGGGGACCTCCTCCCAGTTGGCATAGACCAGAGGGGAATAAGCTGCTTGAGCCTAGGGGCCACATTCTCTTCCCAGCAGGGGCTGAACCAGTGGTGGGTAGTACCAGAGGAAAACGTGGGTGGAGCAACTAGTGAACATTTTGCCTTTGTACAACAGGGTAGTTTGGGCGCACACTCACTCTTTCCTCCACCCAGGGAAGCAAGAGGCGTTATCAAAATTCAAGGGCACATTCCAGCCAGTCATTGTCATGGACTGGTTGGGCACAGAGGAATGGTGGGAGAAACCAGCTGAGGAACCCCCAAGGGAAGATGGCTCAGAGCCTGCGGAGTGATGGTGGGGCAAAGATAAATGGACAGAGAGAGAAGAGGGGCAGAGTGCAGGGAGGAGGTGTTGGAAGCTGAAGACGCAACAGGGTTTAGTGAGCAGGAAGAGGCTGGGGCAGAGAGCGGTACAGAATCTGAGGCAGAAGAGGAGGCTGTAGAGGAGGGGGGCCAAGAGGCAGAGAAGAAGCCAAGTAATCTCCCTTTCCTGCTGCGACCAGCTCCCCTCCATCTTGGTTGCCCAGTACCCACAGAGGTATGAAGAGGGCAGAGCAAAGATACAGAAGGTGAGGAAGGCTCAGGCTCCTTGGAAGAACCCGGGAGGAGAATTAGCTGTGGGAAGGCAGGGACCTTCAGTCCTTGCCACTCCCATATAGGGGCAAGATCCATCAGCTGTGCTCACTAGGCCTAGCCTCCTGAGCTGTTTTTTTCCCTTTAATAGCTCACACTGATGCTGTGTGAGTTATTACAGACCTGCTCCTGGTACCCAGCCCTGACAGGTATCAACACTCAATGAGGTTGCAACGCTGGGCCAATGAGGCATGTGGTGTGGAGAGAGTCATGAGGGCCAAATAGAGAGGCTTGGAGAGCCACATTTGGCCTTTGGGCCTGAGGTTCCCAACCCCTGCTGTAGGCAATACTGAGTGAGATGGATCAATGGTCTGATTAGACAGCTTCCTATGGTTCTGTGGACCACGAGCTCCATCTGGCTGGGGGTAAATCCTAAAATGTCTGGAAGGACACCAAGCTGAGCAAGTCTGAAGTAGACTGCTGAATGTCTTCACCACTGACCTGTGGAAACTGCGGCCAGAAAAGAGTAACTCTTGTTTCTTTATCTTGTCCTTTCTGGCTAACAGATTTGCAGATTATGGCTGTATGCTGGAGATAAAAAATGTTCAGTTCTTTGCTGACGGCCGATCTGTGGTTGACAGTATTGGCAAGAGGAGGTTCAAGGTGTTGAAGCATGGCCAACGCGATGGATACAACACCGCAGACATTGAGTACATAGAAGATCAGAAGGTGAGCATTGACTCGATGTGCCAGAGCTACAGCTTCCAGAGTTCCCTGGGAACAGGAATTGTTGTTAAACCACTCTGGAAACTAGAGCTCTATGGTGTCTCCAGACAACTCCCAGACCCCTTAAAGCAGTGTTCCCCAACCCCCGGGCCGCGGCCCGGTACCGGTCCGTGGATCAATTGGCACTGGGCCGCCCGAGGAACTTCAAATCATTTCACTGTGGCGGGCGGCCGAGGCGCAGAGCATTGCGCCCTCTCAAGCCCACCCATTGTGTGACAATAGCGAATGAAAATTCGCTATTGTTACACTAATGCTCCTCCTGGCCAATCAGGGAGCAGGTCCTCCCGCTTCCTGATTGGCCGAAAGGCAAACCTCACGCCATTGGCCGAGGAGGAGGCGCCACAGGAGGACTGAGGACTCGAGGTCAGAGACGCGGGGTCTGAGGAGAAGCTGCCATGAGGTAAGTGCACAGACGGGGGGACTTAGCTCAAAACAAGCGGGCCATGGAAAAATTATCAAACATTTACCGGTCCGCGGCGATAAAAAGGTTGGGGAGCACTGCTTTAAAGGACTACAGCTCCTAGAATTCTTTGCAGGGAGCCATGAACGTTCTCCCTCAGGAGGTGGTAGACTCTCCTTCCTTGGAGGTTTTTAAGCAGTGGTTGGATGGCCATCTGTCATGGATGCTTTAGCTGAGATTCGTGCAGGGGGTTGGACTAGATGACCCTTGGGGTCCCCTCCAACTCTACGATTCTCTGATGCATAGTAGGGATGTGGTCTTGTGCCCTCCCTTGACCATAGGACCGACAAGATAGTAACAGGACTACTTTGTTTCTTAGGCTCAGGGAAGGTGTCTGTCATGGCCTTGGCTCTGCAGACCCTAATTTGTGGAGTCCTGATGTTCAGTGGTCTCCTGCCTACCTCTCTCTGGTTCAGTGGGCCCCAGTATCTGGCTCAGAGCCAGAAAGCCAGTCAAGCCCCTCAGCCAGTGGACCTGCGGCTATTGATTCAGTGTCGTGGCCACCACTGCATTCTGGGTTCCTGACATATCCATGCTTTCTTACTGCTTTAATTTAATTTAATTTAACAGGATTTATATACTGCTTCATCAAAACCTACCTGGTTTACATAAATATGTACATTAAAATTACCAGGTAAGGTAAGTTGGGTGGAATATTTTTTAAAAATAAAACCAGCAGGTTCAAAGATAAACATATATAAAATAAAACTACATGTCAAATTCACATGTCTGGGTAGCCTTGCATAATAATAATAAATAATAATAAATAACAAATAACAAATAACAAATAACAAATAACAAATAACAAATAACAAATAACAAATAACAAATAACAAATAACAAATAATAAATAAATAAATAAATAAATAAATAAATAAATAAATAAATAAATAATAGCAGGTGTCAAAAACAGTACAGTAAAGGCAGCTGCTTAATATCAATTATTTATTACCAGTATCAATTCATAGCCCCCCTTCCTCCAAGGAGCTGATTGTGGTATACTATTTTATTCTTGCAACAACCCTGCGAGATAGGCCAGCTTCAGTGAGGAATGCCTTGACTTGAGCATCTCAAATCCAGCCTACAATCTTGACAACTAATCCAGGTGCCTGGGTTTCTTTCTTAGAATCCCTCTAAAACTGTTTTCCCCCCTGACGCTCCCTGGTGATACCTCCTGGGATAGCTCAGTTTGGTAGAGCATAAGATTTAATCTTAGGATTGTGGGTTCAAGCCCCACGTTGGGCAAAAGATTCCTGCATTGTAGAGGGTTGGACTAGATGACCCTTGTGTCCCCCTTCCAACTCTACAACTCTATGATTCCAGGTGCAAGGAGCAGAATGTGCTGAGCTGATGCTCCTTCACGAGTCTGTATATGACGAGGCCTACAAGTGGTTTGATGCCCTTGGTGCAGGGCTCAAGGGTCGTATCCTCGGTCACTTTGGTCCAATGCCTGCCAAGGATTCAGATCCACAGGTAGGTACAGGATGTAACACTCTGGCAGGGCCAAGAATTTGAGCTCACTCAATTCGCCCAGTTCAATCCCAGGCGTCTCCAGGCAGGCCTGGGCGTGTGAAAACCTTGGAAACCTGGAGAGCTTCTGCCAGCCCATGTAGACAGCACCAAACTAGATGAACTAATGGTCTGGCTTGGTATAAGGCAGCTTCCTCTATTCCTTACCCTTGGAGTGCACTGTTTAGAACAGAGTGATGCTTTGCACGCCATCCTTGCATTTTTGTGTGTATTTTACCTTGGGTATAATTTCAGTTATTTAATTATATTAAGCTTATTCATATTGTCATATACCATATTTTTCGCTTCATAAGGTGCACCAGACCATAAGGCGCACCTAGTTTTTAGAGGGGGAAATCAAGGGGGGGGAATCTTATTCAACCGCCCCCACTGCCCCAAAGAGCAGCGGACAGGCTGCGCGGACAGTCTTGCTCTCCCAGCTTCAGCAAAAGGAACCTGAAGCCTGCGGAGCGCAGCGGTAACTCACACTGTGCTCCAAAGACTTCAGGCGGCTATCCCTCTTGCTCTCCAGGCTTCAGCGAAAGCAACATGAAGCCTCCGGAGCGCGGAGGGAGCGCTCCCTCTGCGCTTGGTAGGCTTCGCGTTACTATCGCTGAAGCCAAGGAGCCTGCATTCGCTCCATAGGACGCACACACACATTTCCCCTTAATTTTTGGAGGGGGAAAAGTGTGTCCTATAGAGCGAAAAATACGGTACGTTGCCTTTTAATTTAAGATGTTACAATTAGGTTGGCGGTTCCTGAATACGGGGTTCCATCCTGCCACTTTCTCCAATTATTAACCATGGCTGTTAACAATAATGCTTGCTCTTCCTTGCAGTGCAACCCCAATGGCCCTGCCTGGTGCTGGTGGATCCTTGCTGTCTTTCCTCTTGAGAGCAGAGCCCAGCTCCCATTTCTTGCCATGACATCCCTGAAAGACCGTCTCCTCGGCATCAAGCGCATTCTTGACTTTATGGCCAACCCGGGACCATGAGGATAAGTGGCGTAAGAGATCCTGTGAATCCTGTTAGAATACTTGAGCGTCTCTCTGCTGTTTCCTTACACTGATGACTTCTTGAGCTTTCTCTCCTGCTATTACATCTCATTGTCTCTTCGCCAGCTGAAGCAAGATCTGCAAGGTTACGATTCATCGGTGGAAGAGCCCTTTAACTAGTTGCAATGATGTGTTAACAGAGAATGATTTTTTGGAGCGAGAAATGGCTCTAACATCAACACAGCAAAAACTATAGATACTGTGCGGGGAGCATGCAGCACGATCCCAAGCACGTTCTACTCAGAAGTAAGTCCTGAAAAGCGTGACAGGTCTTCACTTCCATGTCACCACGCTGAAGGGCTGCAGCCTTAATGTTGTTGAGTTGGTTCTTCAGTTCAAAAAGAATTACCAATGTTTCCATAAATATATAGATATCTTTCTACATATATGCATAATGAAAGTGAACAAAACAGATGTGAACTTCTTTTCTTTTTTCTTTTTTGCTATAAACAATTTTTTTAAAGGTTTGTCCAAATTTTTATTTTATTTTATCTGGGAACAGATGCATTGAAATATTTCTGGTTTAATGTGAAGCTGAAATAACTAGCCATCGTGCTGTTTTATTTCAAGGCATATTCCAAAGGGTTCTGGTTTGGTGTGGGTTTTTTTAAAAAAAAAATCTGTATATTAACAGTATTCACAAGTTTTTGATGGATATTATTAGTATTATTTTGGACTAAAAATGTTTATTTGGTTTTCAGTTGCAAATTCACAGCATGATCCTCTAATGTAAATCCTGCTACATTCAGTGGTGATTAGCTTACTCCCCTAGAAAGTGTGTTTAGGATCATAGCCTAAGACTGTGTGTATTCTTCATAGAGGTCTGGCTGCTTTACTATCTTATAGTGTTTTTAATAATGAATATGAAGGTGGGGGTGGGAGTATTAATAATACACAGTCTCATGCTTGATAACTAGTTTGCTTTTACATTTTGTGGAAGGTCTAAATGGCACTGATACAATGGGTTGGATCCAGACTTTGTCATACTTAGGGTAGACCCATTGACATGAATGTGACATTATCATGATGACTAACCTAAGATTAATTTAGATGGGTCTGTTCAAAGCATGACTAACAGCACCACCCTAACCAAGTCCACTTAGTAGTAAGTTGCATTGAATTCAATAGGACTTACATCTAGGAATGTGGGGTTTGGGTTGCCACTGAAGTCTGGATCCAACCCTCTAATTTTTGAAGATGTGTCAAAGTATGCTTCGATGGATTTCTCTCTCTCTCTCTCTTTTAAAAAAACACACCAAAAATAGTACTTACAATTCTTTCTTTGAGTACAGAATTATCTGTACCTGGTACCAGGAATCAGATAACATCTGGACAAATCCTGTTTTGACATTTAATTTGTTAAAAGGATGTTCAAGGACAGCAGTGAGGGTCAAAGGAAGAATGATCAGGGACAGGGGAACAAGGTGTACATAACACATTGTCCTTCATATTGTTGTTTAGAGAAGCTTGCTGTGACAGTTTGCCTTGGGATGGCTGTTATTTTTCTGATCTAAATGAATGTTGTGGCTTTGCCAAGCTGAGCTCTTAGGTGGCTGTTCACAACACAGCTGCAGACCACTTTGAAGAGACTCTTTTACAGCATTTCTTTGGTAGCCTTTATACTGGGGACAGGTTGGATGGCAGCAACAGGACACAAAGAACTTTACACATAGGAAGATTATGTGCATTGCCAACAGGAGAGTAACAGATTGAGATACTGCTCCCACTGGCTTTATCAGTGTTACTTCTCCCATTGGTAATTCTCAATTTACCGTACTCTCCTTGGGAATGTATTCCTAAATTGGAGAACAGTCATTGCTCAGTGGTAGAACATCTGCCTGTATGCAGAAGGCCACCAGTTCAATCCCTGGCATCTCCAGTTAGGACTGGGAGAGACCCCTGCCTGAATCCACAGAGTCACTTCCAGTCAGCGTAGATGATACTCAGCTGGCCGGACCATTGATCTGACTCTGTTCTAAGGCAGCCTCCTACATTCCCTTTCCTTTGTTGCTTTTCTGACACCTGCTTCCTCTGGCTCCCAGTTGCTGCAAAACTGCATTGTTTTTATTTGGATAATGTGATAACAACATCACTTTTTAAAAGCATGTATCTTTTATCTTAACTGTACTGTGAGGCTGGTGGTGGTCTGGATGCCTCCTAATGTATTTCTGGACAGGTTTTGCTGCAGTTCTCTGAAATGTGCTTACATGAGGTCTGCATTGCAAATGGAAATGCATTGCAGTTTTATAAATTTTGGGGGGCGTGGTGGAGGGGAGAGGGGAGATTGAGTTTTTCTGGGGCTGAAAACTACTGTGGTGGACGTTAACGTGCAGAAACATTGACCCTTTTAAAACTTCAAAGAATGAGGTTGAAATGCTGCTGCCACCACGCACTGCTCCCCTCCTCCAGACTCATGATGAAAACCTGTCCTTAAAACCAGGTGAAGTGTCTTATTTAATATTTGTACTCCTACCGATTGCATTGCCAGATTTATTTATTTTATTTTTTAAAAAAATCTGTTTATTTTCTACTGGAGTGCTCAAGGCAGTTTACAAAAATATGAAATAAAAATATCAAAGGTAGGCAGTGATTGAAAACAAGATGGTGCCAAGGTATCATGAGATCTATATATACATATACATGTGATCAAAGGAGAAGACTTAAATGCGGGGTATAGCAATCAAAAACAGTTCATAATAGCTGAAAGCCTGGCAGAATGAACATGGATCCCTACAGACATTCCTTTTATTCTGCATTCATGACGATTTGTGCTCTTGATGGTATCAGGGTGATTCTACTTGATTCTGATTTCAGTACTGTTTGTGCCATCTAGCAGTTCGAAAGCACGAAGTGCAAGTAGATAAATAGGTACCACTCTGGCGGGAAAGTAAATGGCGTTTCCGTGCGCTGCTCTGGTTCTCCAGAAGCAGCTTAGTCACGCTGGCCACATGACCCGGAAGCTGTACGCCAGCTCCCTCGGCCAATAAAGTGAGAAGAGCGCCGCAACCCCAGAGTCAGTCTTTTACCTTTACCCTTCTAAATAGCAATAGAACAATAATATTGCAGGAGCATCCCAGAACAACTGTTGCAGAACAGCATACGACAGTGCTATTTTTCTAGAAAAAGAGGTGCCAGAACTCACCATGAATGCCTCCCTTATTCTCTTACTATGGCAATGACGCCCACCTGAGAGGTGCCAGAACTGAGTTCCAGTGAGTTCCAGATGAAAAAAGGGCCTGACATGTGGACAGCCTAGTGTAAATCTGCCACTAATGCACTATTACATAAATGACTCCTCGAAGAAGGGGCAACCCTATGACACTTAAAGAGATATATGGTGGACCTAAATGGGGATGCAATTCCAGAGCAGTACTGCCACCATTAGAAAAGTCCTTTCCCCAAGTACTTACAGATCTGTAGCTTACAACAGACTTGGGAACTGGGGCAGAGGATGTAATCTCCACCTCCGCCGCCTCATTGGCTGTGCTCTAGCAATTGTGGAAAGCAATTGAGGAAAATGCCCATGAAAAAAGTCAAAGTTGTTTACGCTACTAATCTGACTCACTGCTTTCTACATAAATCTCCATTGTGTTCTATTTTGGAGGACAGTTCTCTGCATTTGAAGAGCTCTATTTGAAGATGGAAGTTCAGTTTAATGAATTATTATTGTTGTTGTTATTATTATTATTTCCAAATGTGCATCCATATGTAAATCGGCATGTTGTACTTTATGCAAACCTGTCTTTCTTTTCTTTTGGTTGATGCATTTCCTCACTTGTTGCACTATGTAACTCCAGGCATTATATAGCACTAGGTCCTCAGAGACTTTTCTCCCACCTGTGGATTTTTGTGCCGGTTTCCCTCCCAACCACTCCAAGTGATAGTGTAAAAAAGAAAAAGAAAAACAGTAACGGAAATGATCTCATTCAAAAGTGGCCAGAATTTTGTGTGCGCATTTGCCTGAAAGAAACCAAAGATGTGTCGAGACCAAAACTGTACTGTGAAGCAACTCATTAAATATATGCAGTCACAAATAGGGAGCAAAGCAACACTGCAATTGTGTGGTTTGGTTGTGTGCGCCCATACTCACCTCCTCAGGTAGAAGACCTTTCTGGAAGGTGGACAATGGCAGTTTGCATATAGCAGAGCTGAATAAATTTATGTAACCAGTAATGGAAAATTTGGCCTGCAATGAGTTATATTTATCTTCTCTGGATGGGTCTTGCCCAAATCTTTTCTATTTTTTGTTAAACCACTGGTAACCACTGGTTACTAGGAAGGTTGCCATATTGGTAACATAAGAATTTGGTGCAGGTCCATTAAGGGTGTGTAAAAGAAATGTGGACAACAGCTTTTCTTGTGGGTGGAAACACTGAATTGTTGCTTTCTCTCTGAGTGACATTGAGAATGGCTGAATAAGGGGACTCATGATGCCACTGCCATCATGATTTTTTACAGTTCTGCACCTCTACAGTTTGCCCTAATTGGTAGAGACCCCCTTCAGGCCATCTTTCAATATAGTCCAAGTCAGAGGAGATGCTATATCTGGGGGGAAATCTTAAGCATGCAATACATATTAAGCCTATGGTACTTAGCCAGATTGGTAGAATATCAACGATTCAATATTTAAATTAATCCGTTAAATGAAACTGTTTTGAAAAAGGTTTTACTGGATTTTGAGGATGACCCTGATGGAGTGGGCTGCAGATATTTAAAGAACTTTTTTTTAAAAAAATGAATTTTTTTAAATATATACACGGACTTCAAAATCCTCATGTGGTGGGTGCCTCTTTCTCTCGCCCTGCTGAGATGCTGCCTGCCGCCACACATGTACAGTATTTTGAGGCGGTCTGGGGGGGAGAGATGATATGTTTATTTTTAGAATGGTTGTTTTTAATTCCTGTGCAAAGTTTTGCAGCTCTAGCAGTGCAGTCCTATTCATGTTTATTCAGAAGTAGGGCCAGCTGTGTGTTCAGTGGGGCTCCCAGGAAAGTGTATACAAGAGTGTAGCTTTGGGCTGCAGCCCTTTACCCACTAACAAGACTAACAAAAGCCAGTTCGATGGGGGTTTTAAGGGGGGGGCGCTTGTCAAAGGCCTCCCTCAAATGAGTGAGTCTGCCTCCTCATCACCATAGCAACCTGTTGCTGTTGCTTCTGCTTCTCCCTTTCCTCATCACTTGCTCACACCTGTGTGCTGTTCAGGCAGGGGCTAATCAGTGAGCAAGCAGCCATGGGATGTACTCCTCTTCACCACCAGTGTGAACTGGTCTGTTGCAATAATGAAGAGGAGGACCAGGGGGTTCTTGTTAGAATTCCGTCTGTTGGGTAGTGCCAGTGGAATTCCTGAGTGGGCCTTAAAAAGTCATACAATTAATCAGCAGAGACTTTTTAAACCTGAAATCTAATAATATGCAGTTGTGATACTTAGTAGACTGATCTGTCTCAGTTTCTCTCTTGGTTTTTCAGGATGTTTTGACGTACAGTCTCCTAGAGACCACAAAACTTGGACAGGCATTGGCAAGGTCGATGTCTGTTGTTCCTTTAAACTTTGAAGTTTTCATACGACAAGAATGACTTAACTCCTGGATTTGAAGTGCCTGAATACTTTTGTTAGTTGCTATTTATGAGCTTCTCAGACTTCATGAGCCATATACTACTTTTTGAAGAAGATTTTGAAAATTCGTTTGAGAGTAAATTTTGAGCAACGAAAAGGTTTACAAAGCCGTAGTGTAGCAAAACCAGTGTTTTATGCTTTGAAATGTTTTCTGTCAAGGCTTCGGCCTAGTCTACACAAACAGCAGAACAAGGTGGCAGATTGTTCCTGAGTTGCACTGCACCATGTGTGAATGCTCCTTTAAGGGTTGGTTGGTTTAGGAACTCCCTGCAAGTAGAAAACTAGCCTATTGGCTGAGGGAGTAAGTTTTATCCCAACCCAGTTTCTGCTGTATAAGATTTCTACATGCAATGAGTTATGTTGGTTTGTTTAATGAAATGTATATTTTTTAAAATGGCACCTCACCTGTAGTTTGTAGTAGTACAGGTGGGGCATGCAACAAAATGTTGCAGCATTAACATTTCCTGTTCATTTCCATGTCCACTCCATTTCCCTTTCCCTTTCCCTTTTTTTTCAGCATTGGTCACTGAACATACTTAATCCTACATCTTTTACACACACACACACACACACACACACACACACACTGCACCGCCCCTTTTAGGGCTTTTTGTAAAGATTTATTGTTGTTCTGCAGATTTTAAGGTGTTGGTATTTTTAAGCCTACTGAAGCTTCATTCTTTCGTGTGGTTTGTACTGCTCTAGCTATATATGCCGCAGCAGTCGCATTTAAATATCAGAGATGGAAGGAGTGCCCATTTTACTATTGCAGTACTCTCAACAACTCAGCTAGTCTGCATGTGTAGAACAGGCCAAAGTTCAAATAGGTTAAGTTGCTGCTCCTCAGCAATCCCATTAAACCAGGGGTGAGGAACCACTGGCCTTCCAGATGTTGCTGGAATGAAACTCCCATTAGCCCCAGTCAGTATGGGCAATGGGCGTTGCAATCCAACAACATCTGGAGGGTCTCGGTTGTCTTAGCCCTGCATTAACAATAAAATGTTTCTGATGCCAGAAATTAAGCCGCCCCAAGGTAGCCAACCTCCTGTGAAATTGCGAAATTACATCACTTTGTACAGCATTCTTTAAAAATGAATGAATTAATAAACAAGCAAAAGTTTGCACTACAATGAACTTGAAGTGAAATTAAGTATAAATTCTTATCATGGTTCAGCTACCTCTTTCTGTTAGGTTTGATTAGGAATTTTTTCCCCAGTGCATTCTGATTTGTCATGTTATAAATGTATTTCATAGTCTAGTTAAAAAAAAAAAAATCTGTATGTGTTCTTATGTCATTTTGCATCAAAGCTTTGGTGATCTGTGATTTGCTAATAAAAAAATTGTTTGTTGACTAACGTGTGTTGGTGGCTTAACTGATATGGGATGTCATTGTGTTGTTTTGTAACAGAAGGTTGCACATTATTACTTAGCTTATTGACTGGGGCGTAGTCACACATTCTGTTTCTGCAACAGAAATCTGACACCCAATACCTGGAGAGTGAAAACACACACACACCTTTGATAGGTATAAAGTGAGGCACAGATTAGCTCAGGGCTAGCTAAACCCACACTTCTCATAGTACAGTCTAGCTTTTAATGTATGCATCTATTTTATAGCTCACCTTTCCTCCAAGTCATCACATAGGGTTCTTCCCATTCCTCTAACCCACCTCAAATCTGTCCTCTCAAGAACCCTATGATGTAGGTTTAGTCTGAGAGAAAATGGCCTAAGATCATAAACCAGTGTATTTAGGGTTATCGGTAGGTGGGAACAAGACAAAAGTGGGTGGTGTACATTCAGATATAAAATCAGATATACGCAAGGACATGTTTCTCCAGCCAGGTATTATCCTTGCACAGACCCACTCCAGCCAGGTAAAAGCACTTGAGGGGGACCAATGAAAGGTGTGGCCTGAGGAGATGAGGAGACATGGCCTAGGGAGAGTCCTGAGGGCTTAACAGAGAATTTTGGAGAGCCACATTTGGCCCACAGGCCTGAGGTTCTCCAACTATCCTCTCACCAATACAATTCACAAGCCTTTTTTTTAAAATCAAAGTTACAAGCTTGGTGGATCAGGGGAATACTGTGGACGTAGTGTATTTGTTTTCATTAAGGCTTTTGACAAATGTCCCCCATTATAGTCTTACAGAGAGGGTGGTAAAATTGGGCTGGACAAGGTAACTGTGGATTTGTAGCTGGCTGACTGACCGAACCAAAGGTCCCTTGTCATCCTGGGGACAAGTGACAAGTGGGGTGCTGCAGAGTTCTGGATGAGGGAGCTGGGGGGATGCTCAGGAAAATTGAAAATGACACCAAACTGGGAGGGGTATCTAATGCCACAGAAGATAGAAATGGAATTCAAGATGACCTTCACAGATTGGAGAACTGGGCCCAAACTAACAAAATTCATTTCAACAGGGACAAATGCAAAGTTTTACATTTAGGCAAGGAAGAACCATCTGCAGAAATGTAAAAAGGATCGAGGGGGTCTTAGACCATAAGCTTAACAGATTGAGATACTGCTCCCACTGGCTTTATCAGTGGCAAAAAAAATCTAATGCTATTCTAGGCTGCATCAACAGAAGTAGAGTGTTAAGGTCAAGGGAAGTAATAGTACCACTCTATTCTGCCTTCGTCAGACAACACCTGGCCGCCACATTATAAGAAGGCTATTGACAAGCTGGAATGTTTGCAAATGAGGGCCACCAAGGAAACCAAGCCTTATGAGGAAAGGTTCAACGAGCTGGGTATGTATGGCTTGGAAAAGAGGAGACTGAGAAGAGTTATGATAATAATCTTCAAATATCTAAATGGTTATCACATGGAAGATGAAGCATGCTTATTTTCTCCTGCTCTGGAGTGTAGGACTCAAACCATTGGCTTCAAGTTAGAAAAAATGAGATTCTGACTAAACAGGAAGAACTTTGTGAACGTAAGAGCTGTTTGATAGTGGAACGGACTCCCTTGGGAGGTTGTGGAGTCCCCTCCCTTGGAGATTTTTAAGCAGAGGTTGGATGGCCATGTGTCATGTATAATGTTGTTGGGATTGCGGGGGGGGGGGGGGGGCGGTTTGACTAGATGACCCTCGAGGTCCCTTCCAACTCTACAGTTCTAGGATTCTATGAGTCTATAAATCCCATCAGTGCTGGCTGGGACTGATGGGCACTGCAGTTCAAAACATCCAGAGGCACCAAGGTTGGCTGAGGTTGCTGTACTCAAAGACCTACTAACCTGTCTAAACTTCTGCTCTCTCCAGCCTAAAGCTCCCTTTTCTTTATGCATACCTGCATAACAAAGCCAGGAAAGCTATTGCTGCTGTACCAACTTGACAGATAACACCTTTCTGAACTCATGGAGTTCGGGGGGGGGTTCATTAGAACTACATGTTGTTGCATTGTGGCCCAGTTACATAACCGGGGTAATAATAATAATAATAATAATAATGATAATAATAATAATAATAATTTATTATTTGTACCCCAGCCACTCTGGGCGGCTTCAGAGATCCAGCAGAACTAGGAAACAGCTCTCACCTTTGTCCCTAGCCCACCTTTGTCCCTAGCCCACCGGAGATCATCAACCAGTGCGACCAAGGCAGTTTCAGTCCCATGTTGAGGCCTGAATCCCGATTGGAAGGGATCCAAATGGTCCGCATCCTCCAGGCATGCCTGGAGTTGTTCAGCAACCACCCGCTCAAGCACCTTGCCCAAGAATGGAAGATTTGAGACTGGGCGATAGTTGGCCATACTGGCCGGGTCTAAAGATGTGTTTTTTTAAAGAAGCTGTTTAATGACCGCCTATTTCAGCAGATCTGGGAATGTTCCCTCACAGAGGGAAGCATTCACCACCCCGCAGAGCCCATCGCCCAGCCCTTCCCGGCTTGCTTTTATTAGCCAGGAAGGGCAAGGATCAAGGAGACAGATGGTTGGTTTCACACGTCCAAGCAGACTGTCCACATCCTCGGGGGTAACGGATTGAAATTGACTCCATGCAACTTGACCAGACAGGGCTCTAGCACTCTCCCGCCCCAGCCCTGCTCCCACGGTGGTGTCTACCTCCTTCCAAATATGAGTGACTGCAAAAAACTTTGCAAAATCGTTGCAGGAGATCTTGGGGTCTTTACAAGGCCCCGGTGGTAAAGGTGGTTCCATTAAATTGCGGACCACCTGAAAGAGTCTCCTGCTACTATTTTCTGCAGATGCAATAGAGACGTTGAATAAAGTCTTCTTCACTGTCGCTATCGCCACTTGGTAGGCTCAACGTTGAGCTCTAACCCTTGTCAGGTCAGATTAGGAATGAGTTTTCTGCCACCGACGCTCTAGCCGTCTCAGCGATTGTTTCATCGTCCTCAGCTCTGAAGAAAACCATGGGGCTGTCCAGGCTCCATGCAATCGGAGAGGGCGCTTCGGAGCCAGACAGTCGATAGCCCTGGTTAACTCCGCATTCCAGCGGGCCACCAGGGAATCAGCTGAAAGGCCATCAACATGGGATAAAGCATCCCCTACCACTCTCTGGAAACCATTTGGATCCATTAAGTGGTAGGGGTTGACTATCCGAATTGGTCCCACCCCCCTGCAGAGGGGAAGGGTCGCGGAGAAGTCCAGTTGCACCAAGAAGTGATCTGACCATGGCACTTCTTTTGTTTCACTTTTACTTAGTGTCAGATCACCCACGTCACTAGAGGTGAACACCCGGGCTAAGGCATGTCCATGACTATGAGTTGGGCCAAACTTATTCAGGGACAGCCCCATGGAGGCCATGCTTTCCACGAAGTCCTGAGCGGCCCCTTGTAAGGTCGTGTCGGCATGGATGTTAAAATCCCCTAGGACAACCAAACTAGGTGTCTCTAGGAGAACATCTGCCACGGCCTGAAGCAGCTCGGGCAGGCAATCCTTGGTGCAGCGGGGAGGTCGGTACACCAAAAGCAATCCTGTACTGCCCCTATTGCCCAACTTCCAGAACTGGGTCTTCCCAATAGGACGCCTGGTGCAGACTAATGACTTCCTAAAAATCACTGCAACCCCCCCTCCCCGCCCACACGACCTGGGTTGCTGTGCGTAAGAGAAACCTGGTGGACAAGCAGCAGCTAAGACAGGCCCATCTGCTTTATCCAACCAAGTCTCTGTTACACATGCCAGGTCAAGTCCTCCATCCACAATCAGGTCGTGGATGGCAGTGGTCTTATGAATCATTGCCCTGGCATTACACAGCAACACCTTCAGGTCATGTGGGTTTCCCTTGCTGATTCCAGTATCCATCTGGTCAAGACACAAACTATACAACAACCAATAAAACAACAAAAAACAAAAACAGAACAATTATACTAAAATTAATCCCCAACCAGATATCCATCCCACCCACCCACCCCCAACAAAGCAAAAAAGGAGAAAAAGAAAGAAAAATTTAAAATGCCACCGACTGCTTAAGGGCATTTTAAAACTCATTAGCCACTTGGAACAGGGAAGCAATAGCAGAACAACCTCCCTCACTTTCCCAAAAGTTTGTTCCAAATGAGGGCCTGAGCCAGTTGGAAAAGACCTTGGAAGGGAGCAGGCCCTGCAGTCTTCACCACAGCCTCTGTAACTAAAAGTTACAGAGTCCTAGATCAAAATAAGGATTTTTTTAAAAAGTCTGCGTGTGTCCCCCCTGAAATAAGGTAACAAATAAATATCCAATCTTAGTCATGGCTGCCTCCACAAATAACTTTCCGTAGCTAGTTGGAAACCAAATTTGCAAGATAAACAACACCAGAGCTATGAGGAAAAGAAAGGTAATGCTTCAAGAAAGCTGTGTACACACAGAGGTTTCAAAAGGCAATATTGTCTTGCACTTATTCAGCCGTAGACCTGTAACAGCAGAATTTGAAACTGAACCATTTTTTCCTGCTCCCCAGAACCATGGAACTGGTTTAGAATTGGAGAAAGAGTTGGATTATTTTAGTCTTTAGGACAGGATGGAAAACCTCTTGATGGACTCCCCATGGTCAATGGGGTTTAAAGTCCAGAAGCAGTGGGAGGGCAGTAGGTCACCCTTGCTAACTAAGGTAAGCTTTGCAAGAGGTCACCTGCAACAAGCAAGTCAACTTACACTCTGCATGATGACAACAGCAAAACTGGCTATTCTGCCTTAGAGAGTGGTTCTGTACAACCAAATACTGAAGGCTTGGCTTTTAATGGGACAGGGAAAGGAAAGTGAATGAAAATATACCCCTTGTAACATCAGGGGTTTCAGGTTCCAGCAGAATAATCTAACTCTACATAAAGAGACATAAAACATTAGCAATATGCTTTCTGTTTCTCAGCTTTCCAATATTTTCCCCTGGAGAATTCAAAGGCCTAATGCTCTTTCCTAAGGGTTAAGTTACAGCGGTATTCCTTTTCAGCCATAATCCCTGCATTATGAATGTTCTGCTTTGTTCCGCTCATTCTGTGTAATAGACTCTATTACTATGTAGTATAATATTTAGCCTACTTTCGCTGCAGTTCCTCACACCTTTTCAGAGCAGCTTATTTCCCTTCATCACCTATATTGTTTGTTGCAATAGTTTGCAGCCAATGTCAGTTTGCAGCTGCTGTTTCGTGTTTTCTAGGTCAGATCTCATCTCCTTCCATAGCCACCCAAATCGCTAGAAATCAGTTGTCAATTTGCAAAAGTCTAAAAGTTCAAAGATTTAATGAAAGCTGGGGACAAGAGATTAGTGGATTCTCTCCCAACATTTGCAATGAAAGTTGGGAGGAAAACTTTAAAAAAAATGAATATATTTTAAAACATGTCAATAAATGTGAAGTAAGGTGAATGAACAAGAGTACAATCCCATCTAGGTCTACTTAGTAGCAGTGATGGGGAATAAATTTGATTCAGTTTGCATTTAAAGGTGAATCTATCAAATTCACATTTACCCAGATTTTTAAGACAGCTCTTCAACCAAACAATTTTTACAAAAAAATAATATATTAGAGGAAAGTGTGCATAACTATATTAGTGAAAATCACATACAAAAACATGCATAGTATTAGGAGAAATCGCTTGCAAAAATAGCATACATTAGTCAAAACGGCATACAAAAATTTGCACTAAAATTTCTCCTAATACATTGCAAATTGCTGTAGAATGTGGAAAACTGAATCTGAAACAGTGGTGGGGCGTGGGTGGGATGATAATCTGTAAGAAACAAAATTGTCAGGTCTTTCCACCCCTACTCAGAAGTAAGCACCATTCACTGCAACGCAGTGAACAGAGTTCCATGCAGGAGTTCCATACAGTACAGTGGTACCTCGGGCTACAGACGCTTCAAGTTACGCGATTTTGGGTTGCGCACCACGCCAAACCCGGAAGTACTGGAACGGGTTACTTCTGGGTTTCGGTACTTGAGCACGCACAGAAGCACCAAATCGCGCTTTGCGCATGCACAGAAGTACCAAATCGCAACCCGCGCATGCACAAACACAGTGCTGCAGGTTGCAAACAGTGCGGGTTGAGAACGTGCCTCCCGCACGGATCATGTTTGCAACCCAAGGTTCCACTGTACACTGAGTTCCATGCAGAAATGTCAAGGCCCCATGGATCTGAGATGTGCATTGTTTTATTTCTGTGAGGGATTTAGTCAGTGGCCTTGAAGCTCCTCAGGCAGGCATTCTCTTTGAGCTACAAGGTCCAAGCTTAGAACATCATCTCCTAACTGACAGGAACATTTTGTACAAAGATTACCATAATAAAGGACAAAAGTGGTAAGGACCTAACAGAAGCAGAAGACGTCAAGAAGAGGTGGCAAGAATACACAGAGGAATTATACCAGAAAGATATGGATGTCTCATACACCCCAGGTGTGGTTGCTGGCCTTGAGCCAGACATCCTGGAGAGTGAAGTCAAATGGGCACTGCTAATAACAAGGCCAGTGGAAGTGATGATAATCCAGCTGAATAATTTAAAATTTTAAAAGATGATGCTGATGTGGGAGGGGTTAACAAGTCTCAGATGTAGGGATGGGGAACCTGTTGTTCTCTGGATTTTTTTTGTTCATAGACTCATAGAATTGTAGAGCAGGCCACAAGTATCATATGGTCCAAGCTCCTTGTCATTGGATAGCAGCTCCTATCAGCTTCAGTCAGCATGGTCGATGGTCAGGGCTGATTGGAGCAGCAGCCTCACAACTTGGGCGGGACGCCCAGCCCCAAGGACACATGCCACGCCCCTGCAGGCAGTGCATCCTGCCCCCAGGATGCATGCCAGGCCACCCCCCCGCCTGCTCTCCACCCCCCCCCCCGTGCCGGAGCATGAAGCTCCACCACTGATGCCAGCTGGTCAACTTAATTTCTTCCATTGCTTTCAGTTGGACATGCAATCCACAGTCCTGTACAGATGTTCATAAGGCTTACTGTCTGAAGCTATTGCATATTTCGCCATAAATACTAGAGAGTTCTGTGATAGGTGTGCAGATAGTAGCCCTACAGCACAAACCAATGCATGTTTACTTGGAAAGAAGTCTCACTACTTCCGCTGGGACTAACAATCGCAATCCTAAGCATGTCTACTCAAAAGGATTATTATTTTGGGGGGGGACCATTTCCTTTTTTGCTTTAATAAAATTTTATGAGTTTTTAAACCATTTAACAAATTCAGATCAATTTCAGTACAATATTCCCTTATACTTTTGCCTTCCCACCCTTTATTCCGTGACGTTTCAATTCAAATCATTCATCTACTGCCGTAAAAGTAGTATGTCTCCAAAACATATACCCTACATTACATTCCTTTATCATTCCTCAAGTCCTGCCTGTGATTTCATTTGACTGTAATATTTTCTCAGATAATCCGAAAATGGTCCTTTCCCAGGTTGACGAGTCCCATCTGCCCCTCACTTCCCTCCTCAGCACGTGCAGAAACCTTCTTGACCATTGGACCCACTATTGGCCTTGTCAGCTCAATTCACCAGAGCCTCTCTTCATATGCAGGGGAAGTGCCTAATTCACTGAGGGTTTGAGACCCATCAGCTGCCCTCACTTGGTTTAATCAGCCAGTCAAAGCTTTTCCTGTGGTGTGGCCACTGTCAATGTTGCAGTGTTGTCATGCTGACAGTTTCTAGGGGCCACAGGTGAGCTCTGAGCACAGGGTGGGGGCGAAAGATGGACAAGCTACCTCAGAAGGAGTACAACATTTCCCCCACCAGAGGTACTCCTCTTCCCCTAATACTCCACACACTTCTTAGCAGAACTTCCTCCCAGGAAAACGTGCAAAGGATTGCAGCCTAAAGTAATTCCTAGTGAATCCAACGTGACTTAACAGATTCATGGGATTGCAGCCTTAACTACAGTGGTACCTCAGGTTACAGATGCTTCAGGTTACATACTCCGCTAACCCAGAAATAGTACCTTGGGTTAAGAACTTTGCTTCAGGATGAGAACAGAAATTGTGCGGTGGTGGGGCAGCAGTGGGAGGCCCCATTAGCTAAAGTGGTGCTTCAGGTTAAGAACAGTTTCAGGTTGAGAACGGACCTCCAGAACGAATTAAGTTCTTAACCCGAGGTACCACTGTACAACTATATAAACCAAACCAGGGCCACACATGAAATAGAACAAGCTGATTTAGGGATTTTTTTTTATCTTCCTAGAACAGGAATCCACAATGAAAAATTAATTGTATTAAAAAAGTGTTGATTGCCATTATAAAACGAAATAATAAAAAACTTTTCCAAAATGGTGTCCTATTGCCCTCTACTGGCAGGCAAAGGGGAGGAACCCAAGTGAAAACTTTCGAAGCATAAATATACAATGGTACCTCAGGTTAAGTACTTAATTCGTTCCGGAGGTCTGTACTTAACTTGAAACACCACTTTAGCTAATGTGGCCTCCCACTGCCGCCGCGCCGCCAGAGCATGATTTCTGTTCTCAACCTGAAGCAAAGTTCTTAACCTGAAGCACTATTTCTGGGTTAGCAGTCTGTAACCTGAAGCATATGTAACCTCAAGCGTATGTAACCCGAGGTACCACTGTAGATCTAAAAGGTAAAAGTAAAGGGACCCCTGACCGTTAGGTTCAGTCATGGACGACTCTGGGGTTGCGGCGTTCATCTCACTTTATTGGCCGAGGGAGCCAGAGTTTGTCCGCAGACAGCTTCTGGGTCATGTGGCCAGCATGACTAAGCCGCTTCTGGCGAACCAGAGCAGCACACGGAAACGCTGTTTACCTTCCCGCCAGAGCGGTGCCTATTTATCTACTTGCACTTTGACGTGCTTTCGAAGTGCTAGGTTGGCAGGACCTGGGATCGAGCAACGGGAGCTCACCCCGTCGCAGGGATTTGAACTGCTGACCTTCTGATCGACAAGCCTGAGGCTCTGTGGTTTAGACCACAGCGCCACCCGCGTCCCACAGTGCCACCCGCGTCCCACATCGCCATCTATTTAATGCTATAAACAGCATGTGTGCCTTTGGTTTAGCAAATGGGTGAGAGAGGCAGTTGAAAGTGGATATTTAAACGTGTTGGATATTAAATATCTTGGATATTTAAAGGTGTTGTCTTCTTTTAAAATGTGTTTCTCCCTGCCACCACAACAAACCAAAAGTCAATTGTGACAAAAGAATTTAATAGTAAACAAAGTGTGGGAACAAAATACAAAAAAAGAAAATGTGCTCCAGAAAGGCAAGGATTACAAAAACATATATAAATTCCATACATTTCAAAAGAGACATTTCTTTTTTTTTTTTTTTAAAGAATAAAGAATAAAGAACTGAACAGAAACCAGGAATGTATTGATTTGTGTATCCTTTACATAGAAGAAGGGGACAGGAATGGCAGGACAGCATTCCAAGACAATAGCCCACCAGCACTATACTATTAAAGTAGTATCATACCACTTTAAACCGTCTTGGCTTCCCCCAAAGAATCCCGAAATATGTGGTTTGTTCAGGGCACTGAGAGTTGTTAGGAAACCCTCAGAGAGCTACAATTCCTAGCATTCCTTGGGAAGAAGGATTGATTGGGAACTGTAGCACTGTGATGGGAACAGGGGTCAACTCTCAGTACCCATGGCAAAGTTACCAGGATTCTTTGGGGGAAGCCACCGCTGTTTAAAGTGGTATGATACTGCTTTAAATACCTAGTGCAAAAGGAAGACATCATTATGTGTAGAGCAGCCTTTGTCAACCTGGTGCCTTCCAGGTGTTTTGAACTACAAGCCCCATCAGTCTTAGCCAGCATGTGCTAACTGGAGCTGATGGGAGATGTAGTTCAAAACTTCTGAAGGGCACCAGGTTAGCAAAGTCTGGTATCGGAGGTTGATCCCAAGTTAGAATTTCACAGCCAGTTTCTTGGACTGGGGCTCAAAAGGGTCATAAGGAACAGGGGAAGACCTGAGCAACTATAAGGCTTCCTGTTTTCCTTGGAAGGGAACAGAAACAACCTATGCACATCATCCATCGCCAGCGACAAGATGCTTTGGAAGATCTAAGGGGCTGCAGCAGATTCAGATTCCAAGTATGCTCAGCCAGAAAACTCAACTCTGCTTGGTGTTACGTATGCTCTTTCATAACTGGTTCAGACATCTATGCCAAAGCCTGAAAAAAATATTAAACTAGATTTGTTGTATTTGCAGACAGTTCTGGACAGGCATGCGGACATTCCTGAATGGTTGAATCAAGTGCTATTTTACTGGCAATCATCCATTGCCAAGAGCAGCACTATCCAGTTGTGCCCTTTTCCACAAATAAACACACCTCGAAGTCATGGCTGCTATTCTGCTGCCTGTATAGGTAAAAACTAGGCTGGGCAGCAGTAGATGTTTGGGGGAAATGGAGTTGAAAGGGTTACCATGAATTGCCATTGGGTCTTCACACAAGGGCAGTCAATATGATGACCTCCAGATGATGCTAGGACTACAACTTCCAACATCCTTTACCAATGGTCCCACTTGCCAGGGTGGATTGAGTTGTAGTCCAGCATCTTGAGAGCACCACATTGGGTACCTCTTCCATTGAGCGACAAGTACTTTGGAATGACTCTAAACATCTGGAAAATCGGTACAATCAGTCTCCTTGCACAACCATATCTCCCATACAATAGGAAGTCTGTGTGTGAGAGATGTCTTTGGTTACTATCAAAGCAGGCACTGATGTTGCACTTGCTGTTAGGAAACTAAGTTCACTATTTGAAGAACAGAACACAGCCACCATCTTTGTAGCTTCACCATCAGCCACTGGCAATCCAGGGCCTGCTTAGGGTTTCTGTCTTTTTGGCAGAAAACAGAAAAGCCAGAAATACCAGCACAATATTTTCCACACAGTGCAGGAATACTGTGTCTCAGGTGGCTTTTTTTTTAATGGGAAATGTGTAACCACCTTCAAGGTCCTTCTCAGCAGAGTCTTTGACCTTAACACTGATACTGTAACATATGGCCAAAGATTCCTGGAGCAATTATTGTCTTACAGTGAAAAGCAACCAGTGTGTTAATAATTCCAATGGTTACTCTCGTATTAAATGTGTGGTAGAAATAACCCCCCCCCCCATTCACCAGTGCTTCCTATCATCCCTCCAAACCCTCAATAAATGATCACAGTGAAGACATTAGTATATGCTATTAATGCAGCTATTGGCAGTGTAGACAGTTCTTCTGAATGGCTACTGAACAATCTGAGGCATTTCACTCCATGCTTTGGCCTTTTTCCTGGCCAGAGAAAGCCAAGGTGGCTCAGCAGGACTGCATGATGACATTGGTAGGCTTGGCAATGGCCTCGTTTCCTTTTCCATTTGAGGGGCTTCCTGAGGCTTTGTTCTAACAGATGTTGCTGGGGAGAAAAGGAGGACATTAAGTAGGCTCTATGGGGCTGAAGAGCACACCCCAAGCATCACCCTTTGGAAACAACCACCCAAGTAGGACGGAACCACCACAAAACATGCCACCCACCCCCCAGCTTGGACAGTTGCTACAGAAGGATTCTATGGTTGATGCCATCAAAAGCTGCTGAGAGGTCAAGGAGAATTAATTCTCCTGTCTCTCTCCTGACAAAAATCAATATACAGAGCAACCTAAGCACTTTCTGTGTCAAAATTGGGCCTAAACTCCAGTTGAAGTGGATCTAGAAAATCAGTTTCCTCTGAGAAAGCAAGGATCTGGTCCTTCACCACCCGCTTAAGAACCTTGCCCAAGAAGGAGAGATTGACAACAGACAGGAAATTGCTCAGATTTTTTGAATCCAGGGAGGGTTTCTTAAGCAGTGGTCTTATCGCTGCATCCTTCAAGCAAGCACGAACCACTTCCTCACAAGAAAACATTAATCACCTCCTTGGACGAGCCAGCTGTCTCCTCCCTGCTAGTTTTTATCAGCCAAGAGGGCCGAGGTTCAGAGAACAGGCGGTCGCTCTGACCGATCCAAGCGCTATGTCTGTGTCCTTGGGCCTTACTGAAACTCATCCAACAGGACAAAGCAGTGCCATGTAACCCCCTTGAGATTAAACTGCGTAACACTGGAGATGAGTTCTCAGCAGATGCAAGTGATTTATTCTTCAAAATGCTTTGTCAACAAGTCACAGTGAGCTCTAATCAGTTTTGCTACCTCCTTTGGGCCAGACTGTAAAAGGTCTCATGCTACCCGGGAAAGTTTTGCTTAATGAGGATGCAATCCCTAGCTAGCAGGATGAGCGGTTAGGGATGGTGCAAATTGTAGCCCAACAACTGCTGGGAACCCAAGTTTGAGAAACACTGGCTTAAAACAATAAGCGAGAAGCTGTGGCCCTCCAGAGGTGGCCCATCAGCCCCAGCCAGCATGCCCAATGGTCAAGGATGGTGGGAACTGGATTCCAACAGCACCTGGAGGGCTGCAGGTTCCCCGTCCCTTGGTTAGGGGATGGCTTCCTGATCCTGTAAAGTGTGCAGGAATTATTGTCTTCCTCAATTAAGGGATGGTGCCTGTGGTGCCTGTGTCGCTGTGCTTCAATAAACTGTGGTTAAGGCAGAGTAAGAAGGGGAAGAAGAGCTACAGCTCATCTACTTTGTATGCAGAAGGTCCCAGCTTCAATCCCTGGCAATCCTTGGGAGAGACTCTGCCTAAAGTCCTGGATGGCTGCTGCCTATCAGGGTAAGGTAAAGGTACCCCTGCCCGTACGTGCCAGTCGTGTCCGACTCTGGGGTTGCGCGCCCATATTGTTTAAGAGGCCGGGAGCCAGCGCTGTCCGAAGACACTTCCGGGTCACGTGGCCAGTGTGACAAGCTGCATCTGGCGAGCCAGCGCAGCACACAGAACACCGTTTACCTTCCCGCTAGTAAGTGGTCCCTATTTATCTACTTGCACCTGGGGGTGCTTTCGAACTGCTAGACTGGCAGGCGCTGGGACCGAGCAACGAGAGTGCATCCCGCCGCGGGGATTCGAACCGCCGACCTGACGATCAGCAAGTCCTAGGCGCAGAGGTTTTACCCACAGCGCCACCCGTGTCCCTGCCTATCAGGGTAGACAGCACCAAATTTGATAGATCCATGGCCTGATTAAGTAAAAGGCAGTTTTCTAAATTCACAAAGAGAAGTGAAATTCTGCTGGAAGGATGGAAAACATGTTGAAGGGGAGGTAGTGGATCTACTTTCCTGGAAGAACTGTCAACACTGTACCTCCACCTGTGCTCTGCTTGTTTGTTTGTAAATAAGTCCTATTGGGAAGACCCAGTTTTCCGAGTGCATGTTCTGGAAGTTGGGCAATGGGGCAGTACAGGATTCCTTTTGGTGTACCGACCTCCCCGCTACACCAAGGATTCCCTGCCCGAGCTGCTTCAGGTCGTGGCGGATGTTCTCCTGGAGACACCCAGCTTGGTTGTCCTAGGGGATTTTAACATCCATGCCGACACGACCTTACAAGGAGCCACTCGGGACTTTGTGGAAAGCATGGCCACCATGGGGCTGTCCCTGCATAAGTCTGGCCCAACCCATAGCCGCGGACATGCCTTGGACCTGGTGTTTACCTCTATGGATGTTGGTGATCTGACACTAATTAAAAGCGAAATGAAAGAAGTGCCATGGTCAGATCACTTCCTGGTGCAACTGGACTTCTCTGCGACCCATCCCCTCTGCAGGGAGGTGGGACCAATTCGGATGGTCCGCCCCCGCCACTTAATGGATCCAAATGGTTTCCAGAGAGTGGTAGGGGATGCTTTATCCCATGTTGATGGCCTTTCAGCTGATTCCCTGGTGGCCCGCTGGAATGTGGAGATAACCAGGGCTATTGACTGTTTGGCTCCAAAGCGCCCTCTCCGATTGCATGGAGCCCGGACAGCCCCGTGGTTTTCCACGGATCTGAGGGCAATGAAACAATCGTTGAGACGGCTAGAGCACCAGTGGCGGATAACTCATTCCGAATCTGACCGGACACAGGTTAGAGCTCAACGTCGAGCCTACCAAGTGGCGATAGCGACGGCGAAGAATTTCTTCACCACCTCTATTGCATCTGCAGAAAACAGCAGCAGGAGACTTTTTCAGGTGGTTCACAATTTAGCGGAACCACCTGCAACATTGGGGCCCAGTTCTCCTGGAATGATTTTGCAAAGTTTTTTGCAGATAAAATCGCTCAGATTCGGGAAGAAGTAGACTCCACCGTGGGAGCAGGACCGGGGTGGGAGAGTGCTAGAGTTCTGTCTAGTCAAGTTGATTGGGATCAATTCCAATCTGTTACCTCCGAGGATGTGGACAGGCTGCTTGGACGAGTGAAACCAACCACCTGTCTCCTGGATCCTTGCCCATCCTGGCTTATAAAAGCTAGCCGGGAAGGACTGGGCGATGGGCTTCGTGGGGTGGTGAATGCTTCCCTCCGTGAGGGAGCCTTCCCAGACCCGCTGAAAGAGGCGGTTATTAAACCGCTTCTTAAAAAACCATCTTTAGATGCGGCCATGATGGCCAACTATCGCCCAGTCTCAAATCTTCCATTCTTAGGCAAGGTGATTGAGCGAGCGGTTGCTGAACAACTCCAGGCACACCTGGAAGAAGCGGACCATTTGGATCCCTTCCAGTCGGGATTCAGGCCTCATCATGGGACTGAAACTCCCTTGGTCGCACTGGTTGATGTCCGGCGGGCTAGGGACAAAGGTGGGCTAGGGACAAAGGTGAGAGCTGTTTCCTAGTTCTGCTGGATCTCTCAGCGGCGTTTGATACAATCGACCATAACATCCTTCTGGACCGTCTTGAGGGGCTGGGAGCTGGGGGCACTGTCATACAGTGGTTCCGCTCCTTCCTCCTGGGCCGTGTTCAGAAAGTGGTGGTGGGGGATGAGTGTTCAGACCCCTGGGCTCTCACTTGTGGGGTGCCTCAGGGTTCTGTCCTCTCCCCCATGCTTTTCAACATTTACATGCAGCCGCTGGGAGAGATCATCAGGAGGTTTGGGCTGGTTGTTCAGCAGTATGCAGATGATACCCAGCTCTACCTCTCTTTTAAATCAGAACCAGTGAAGGCGGTGAAGGTTCTGTGTGAGTGTCTGGAGGCGGTTGGAGGATGGATGGCGGCTAACAGATTGAGGTTGAATCCTGACAAGACAGAAGTACTGTTTTTGGGGGACAGGAGGCGGGCAGGTGTGGAGGATTCCCTGGTCCTGAATGGGGTAACTGTGCCCCTGAAGGACCAGGTGCGCAGCCTGGGAGTCATTTTGGACTCACAGCTGTCCATGGAAGCACAGGTCAAATCTGTGTCCAGGGCAGCTGTTTACCAGCTCCATCTGGTACGTAGGCTGAGACCCTATCTGACTGTCTCGCCAGAGTGGTGCATGCTCTGGTTATCTCCTGCTTGGACTACTGCAATGCACTCTACGTGGGGCTACCTTTGAAGGTGACTCGGAAACTACAACTAATCCAGAATGCGGCAGCTAGACTGGTGACTGGGAGTGGCCGCCGAGACCATATAACACCGGTCTTGAAAGACCTACATTGGCTCCCAGTATGTTTCCGAGCACAATTCAAAGTGTTGGTGCTGACCTTTAAAGCCCTAAACGGCCTCGGTCCAGTATACCTGAAGGAGCGTCTCCACCCCCATCATTCTGCCCGGATGCTGAGGTCCAGCGCCGAGGGCCTTCTGGCGGTTCCCTCATTGCGAGAAGCAAAGCTACAGGGAACCAGGCAGAGGGCCTTCTCGGTAGTGGCACCCGCCCTGTGGAACGCCCTTCCAGCAGATGTCAAAGCGATAAACAACTACCTGACATTCAGAAGACATCTTAAGGCAGCCCTGTTCAGGGAAGTTTTTAACATGTGATTTTACTGTATTTTTGGTTTTTATGGAAGCCGCCCAGAGTGGCTGAGGAGGCCCAGCCAGATGGGCGGGGTATAAATAATAAATTATTATTATTATTATTATTATTATTATTATTATTATTATTATTATATGTCCTGGCTGATTAAAGGTTGTCTAGGCTAACCTCCCACTATGCAGGAATCTTCTTCAAAATGAACCCAAGTCTCAGTGAAGACTGCCCCTGAAGTTTTTCACTGCCCATGGAAGAATTGCATGCATGCATCATCCTGCAATATATCCAAAAATAGCTGCTATTTCCATCCAAGCACAGTGCTATATCAAAGTTTAAACATCCCTTCCACATTAGTTGAGCTCAATGGGGGAAGGTTAAATAACCACTCCTGTTCTTTTTTCCAGTTTTTAATACCTTTTATAGCTGATGGAGCCATCTTCAATGGGACTTTACTCTCAAGTGTACGTACTTGAGGAGCACTGGTCTTCTTCAATATATTCTCACTGGTAAAATTTGTTTGCTATAAGGCAAAAAAGAAGAATGCAATTCATGCACTGCAGAGCAGATGAAGCTTGAGTGACTTAAGTCCATTGACTTCAATCAGTAACATATGACTAGTGTTGGATTTCACCCAATGGTTTTTCCAGTTTAACAAACAGTGGTTTAGAAAGTTGGGAGTGAGCTTCAGGCCCAGGCACTCCTTTTCCCTTCCTCCCATTGCAATTGCATCCTAATTACTACTGAAATAGGGAACTCTGGTTTAATGTCAGTGTATTAATCAGGACTCTAAGCCACAGTCAAATCCTTGTTTAAGTGCCTAGTAAGCAAACCAAATCCAGAGCATAGCTGTCAACCTTCAGATTTGAAAATAAGGGATCAGCAGCCTCGAAAATAAGGGATCAGCAGCCTCACCTGTCCCGGGGACAGTCTACAGGATATCTAACAATCCGGGATAGCAGCAGGAAGCAGCGGGAAACAGCGCTGGAATAAGGGAATTTCCCTCAAAAAAAGGGAAGGTTGACAGCTATGATCCAGAGGGATTCTTCCTACATTGCAGCTTGTATGCCACTTTGCAAGTCACCATCAAAATCCTATCACTAAACTTACATGCAAATTAGAAACTATAAAAATCTAAAACTGAGCAGCATTTGAAAAACACGTACATAAACGTTTTTAAGAGCCAGGCTAACTTCATCAAGCCTTAATTACAGGCTCAGTTCCCACTTTTGTCCAATATATCAGACCCCGGAGACGAAAGACATGAAAAGTAACTTTGATTTATACAGACCAGGGTTGAAGCATCAAAGGGGAGTGCAGACTTGGCACTGGCTTCTGGCTTCCTAAACAAAGATTTACCACGGCAGGACTGTTCCATCTGAAAGATGAATGGCTTGGCTGAGCCATGAACAGTTTCTGTGCATAAAGTACTCCCACAACAGTCATAGAAACATAAGAAAGTGACTTATACTGAGAAAGACTTTTGTTCCATCCACTGACTAACAGTCGTTTTCCAAGGTTGCAGACCCACAGCCTCTTCTGCTGACTCTCACAGATTCAGAGTCAGCCCCCGACAGGAAACAGGGTAGCATCAGGACATGCGTCAGGACACAGACATCAGGACATACATAATGAACACAATGCCCTGGAACAAGGTTTCCCAAACGTGGGTCTCCTCCTGCTGTTTTGGGACTATAGTTCCCATCATCCCCTGACCACTGGTCCTGCTAGCTAGGGATAATGGGAGCTGCAGTCCAAAAACAAATGGAGACCCAAGTTTAGGGAACCCTGCCCTAGAGACTATTATACTGAGGAGAGGGTGAAGCTCTCAGGAAGTCATATGCTCGACCTCCACTGGTGTTACTATGGTAACCCAGTGCACCTGGAAGCATTATCTCAGAACATCAAGACGTGTGGGATGTGCTCCTCAACTCAAGAGCCCAAGCACTGTGTACAATTAACCAATTGTTCACATGACACCAACACGAAGTACCCTACACACAAACCCAGAGACCATGTCTAAACGAAGCAGGATGTGCTTCCTTCCCTGCAACTGTCACAATATTGAAGTCAAGTTTTGGAGAGTTAGGCTCTTAAAAAAATAAATCCTGATATCCAAACGTATTAGTGAGAGTGGCCATGGCTCAGTGGCAGAGCATAGGCAGTTTAATCCCTGGTAGCCAAAGCTGAAGGGGTACTTAAGTAGCAGATGATGGGAACAATGCTGGTTCTAGGTTCCGCAGAGGTGCTTCTTTGGACACCTCTTTGTCTCCTCTCTTGCTCTCTGAGGCACTGCTGCCCATTCCTTGCTCCAGACAACCACCTATTAAGGCCTGTGGATGGTGCAGCCGTGTCCCTTCGCTCATCACTGCCCGTATGTTCAGATACAGAAGGTGAACACAGGCAGTGACCGCAAAGAGGAGCAGGAAGGTAAGTCTGTATGCAGAGTGTGGCAGTGGTCAGGGGCCAGGGCCTTGAAAAGAGCCCAGTAACACCTGCCCTTGGTGCTGGCCCTGGATTGGAAGAATCCTGCTTGAAAGCCGAAGAGCCACTGCCAGTCAGAGTAGGCAATACGGGCTAGATGGACAAACAGTCTGACCTGATGAAGCAGCTTTCTACATAACAACACACACACACACACACGTACTCAAGGTGCACAATTACTGAAAATTAAAATCAGAAATAAAACTATCAGTCAATCTCCGAGTATACCAACGGAGAGCTTCCTGCAAAACTATCCCGCTAAATGATATGAACAAGGGTCAGTGTGCACCTACCTTTTCCTGCTGAGAAATGCTGCTGCGCTTCTCCCCTCCTTGTTCAGTTTTGGCAGAGGTTTTATCCTCGCATTTCTGTTCTTTCGCAAGAGGGTGACCCTGGAAGCCTTTCTGCTTTAGTTTTGCCATCAGAATCCATGCTGGTTCAGAGGATGTGCTTTCCAGATGTGAGGCCGGGGTTTTCCCTAGGGATTGGAGAGAAACTGATCAAACTTTCACACTGGCCTCCCTCCCGGTGCACCTGACGCATGCAGAGCGCCATGCAGCCTTGGTAAAAAAATCTGTTTGGGGACTGCAATCACACGATCACATACACTTAATCCACACACGGACAGGCACAATCGCAAATATGTAAGATTATTATTATTTATCAATTGTATATATTTCCCTTCATCCAAGGGTCACAGTATAAAAACACAAAATACATAACATAAAAACACAAAATACATGACATAATAAGAAACAAAACAATACCCCCGCTGCCGCCCACCAACACTTTAAAAGGCTGTAGATTGTTTAATCAGTGAAAGGCCTGGGTGAAGAGGAAAGTTTTTGCTTGACACCTAAAGATATGTAAAGGTGGCCCCAGGTAAGCCTCTCTGGGGACAGTATTCCATAAATGGGGAGCCACATGTTCCCATTTTGCCGCATTCCAGACCTCTTGTGAAGGAGCTACACAGAGCAGGGCCCCAGATGATAATGACAGGGTCCGGGTCAGTTCATAGGGAGAGAGGCAGTCCTTGAGGTATTGTGGTCCTGGAACAACCTGGCTACCAGCTGAAGTTTCTGAGCTGTCTTCAGAGGCAGCTTCATTGCAGTAATCTAACCAATAGAGCATAGACAACAGTATAGGCTATCCCTATCCAGAAAGGAGTGAAGCTGGGCCACCAACTAAAGCTGATAGAAGGCACTCCAGGCCACTGAGGCCACCTGAGCCTCAAGTGACAGCAATGGATCCAGAAGAACCCTAAAGCTATGTACCTGAACCTTAATGGGTAGGAGTGAACCCCCATTAAGAGCAGGTCTGGAGAACCGCCCACTAACAGTGCCTCCATCTTATCTGGATTGAGCTTCAGTTTGTTGACTATCATCCAATCCATTACAGAGGAAAAACAACAGTCCAGCACATCTACTGCAACACCAGCAGATGTAAAAGAAAACTCCAAAACTCTGGATGACCCTAACTCAACTGTTTCATGCCCTGATGCTGCCCTGAGTACCCAGGTGGGTACAAGCTGGTTGAGACCAACTGCACCCTGCTCACCCAGGTCTCAGTGATACAGACTAGTTCAGCCTCCTCATCCACAATCAGATTCTGTGGTAAGGGAGGTCTTAGAATTCAGCACTGACTTAGCATTCAACAGCAGCAGTGGCAGACCAGAGGGTGGCTGATATGACAAAGCTACTGCCCATGGAAATAGAGGTATATTATTAATCCTTAGTAAGTCTGTTCAAGTCCACACACACACACACACACACACAGTTTGTAAAAAAGAAAAGTTATTCAACACCCTTTTATTGATCCAGACTCTGCAAAGTGCATCATTCCAAGAAGAGGAATTCAAATCATGTCAATGCACAGCTGAATAGCAAACCCTGCATTACAGTTATTCAAAGTCTCAAATGTCAAAATGCATCCTAAAAACTGCAAAAACTGTTCAAGCTATGGTTCAGATGATCTATTTCTAACTGACGTAGTGCTTATGTATCTGACTGATGGGTTTTTGGAATGAATGAAAGTAAACTCAAATGTTTTTATTGGTTTATTATGTCCCGTTCTGTGAACTTGAAATTGTATATATGCACAAAAATAACAATTTAAAAGTCCACTGTGTTCATAGTGCAGCCAAGCCCACAGAACCTGTATAAAAACGTGGTTTTCTGAATGTATATACAGGGGTGGAATTTTGGCATAAATGCAATCTACACATTAAGAAATAAAAGTAATTATGTACACCAAATACAGACAACTTGTTGAACCACAACTCCCATCGTACATGAGCACTAGCTATGCTGGCTCAGGCCAATGGAAGCTGGATTCCAGCATCATCTGTTGGGCGACATGCAGATGTTTGCAGCATGAAACACAGCTGTTTCCCCACATCTGCCATAACATGTAGCACTCTCCTGAGCATCCATGCATTACCAAGCAGCCAACAAGCAGATGCCTCTAAAGCAGCTGGCTTGTATAATAACACAAATACCTGAGAGCTTGCCTATCTGCTGCTTGGCTTCATCTTCGTCAGGTTTGATGGCTTTGATGGGGTGGTTCTCCTTTTGGAAGATGGGTTTTGGAACCGAAGCTTGAGTGCCACCTGTCAGATTTTGGGGAGGCTTCCCAGAACTTGATGGCATCAGATCTTCTTTGACCAAAGTAGAAGAGGTTCCTGGAACCACAGATGCCAGTTGCTTTGCAGGCTCGTGATGCTTCTGCTGGGTTCGGTATTTCAATAGAGAGGGTGTTCTCCTCAGCTTAACCCCAAATGGGTTCTCACGGTCAAGCATATTTTCTTTTGGCCATTCATTTGCAGAATTTAAGTTGGTGCCAACAGTCCCATTACCCTTGTCAAGACACTCTGGGCTCCTTACTATATATCCCTCTGTGGCTGCATCCAACTGGGGCATTCCTTCAAACAACTCTGGTCTTATGGGTGAAGAAGGGGTGCTTCCAGGGCAGGAACTATCCATGGAACTCGAACCCCCCGAAAGAGACCTCTGCCAGGCTGATGCAATGGTGAACCTGGCAGGCCTAGCAGAAGTGGACTTTGGGTGGGCCTTGGCAATCTCATCTGGACCTTTGCTTTCTTCCATTTTCACATTTCCTGGTAAGTCTCCAGCCTCGTCATCAGAACAGCTACTTTTAGGAGCAACCTTGGGGGATCCTGCAGAGGACATACCTACCAGAGAAGGGTTGCTCAGGTTTCTAAAGCTGGCATCCTCTTGCCCGCCTTGGCTGCTGTTCAAATCAGAACAATAAGGTTCATTTGGGTGGATAGGTTTCTCACCCACGGCACTGTGAAGTGGAAGCTCATCTACTTGGGAATCTGATATGGCTGGTCCTCCCTGTGGAAAGGCTGTTGGCTTTGTGTGGCCTTTGCACAGTTGAATTTCCATATCTGCAGAATGTCCTCCTGTAACTTCTTTGGGTATCTGGTGTTTTTCAAGGGCTGAGTCTACGGCCTTCTCTGCTTCTGTGGGAGCCTCCATAGTGGATGCAGAAAACTGTGGACCGTGCAGTGCAGGGTCTTCCTGAAGCGTGACCGAGCTGTCCCTGTCACCAAGTCTATCTTCTGCTTTATAAATATGTATTGCATCACTGCCATCAATGGAGTCTTTTGCTTTTTGATCTAAAGGTTGTAGGCAAGGTATGTTGTGACACTCTTCTGCTGCATCAGGGTCCTTATCCATGCTATTCCCAGGCAAGGCAGCATCTAAGCATCTAATATTTTCTGTTTCAGGCTGCAAAGGTTCAAATTTCTCAATGATCTCTTTCACGGAGCTCTGTGAGTTCGACATGACGTTATCAGTTGGTTGCCCAGTTGTTTTCACCCCTTCCTCCTCCATCTCTTCTTCTTTGTGCTTTGTTAGAGAGGACAGTGGATTTGGACAGGACACTGTTACAGAAGCCTGGAGATCTGTTTCCATACGGTTCTGGTTCTCAGATTCTAATCTGCAATTCTCCTCAGCACCAGAGCCAGCATTCCAAGAATAATGCAAATCATCAGAGGCCCTTGTCATGGATAATGCATCATTAGTTTGACTCCCATTTAAGTTACTGGTATTCTGGATTGATAGGCCTAAGTAAGAAAGGAGGAGAGAAGAAGATGGTTAAAGAACACAAGAAGCAGAGTCAGATCATTGGTCCATGTCATGGGCTGGCTGGATGCAGAGGAATGGTGGGAGGTACCAGCTGCTTTTGGCTCTGCAGGGTTTCACACAGAAGTCTTTCCCATCCCTATCTGGAGATGCTGGTAAGTGAACCTGGGACCTTTTGCATTGCAAACAATGTGTTCTTCCATAGGTCTGTGGTCTACAGAACCAATACAAACCTCAACACTCTTCCTCACACTCTCCCACATGTGCTGGCACATGCATGATCACACTCTTGCACGCGCACGCATACACACACACACACACACACACACGGAGGCCATTACCTGCCAAGCCCTCCTTTTTTCTACCATCTTCTTCAAGTAATTTTTCATGGTCTGGTTTTCCTTCTCTGGGTTTGAGAAGGCCTTGCTGTTTTGCCACCTCTTTTACCTATCGTGAAAGAGAAAGACAGTTCAGACAATTTGCAGAGGGCACAGATTCCATTTTTTAAACTGAACATAAACAAAAAGGGCTTTCAACCAACAAAAAGGGGGTTGGGGGTTGATCAGCTGCCTGCCTTTTTAAGGCAGCCAACCAATTTCACAATGTAATATTGAAAGGCGCTGTTGGGAACTTAGAATGGAAAGTGAAAGGGGGAAATGATTCCTTTGTTTTGCATCAAACTTTTATTCTTCAAGAGCTTCTGTACAAGATCCAAAGAGAACAGTGTTGATGGAACCATAGGTAAAGGAAACACGTTTGTTTTAACACACCCCTCGACCTCAAGGCAGCTTACGACAATAGACCAATAAAATGTGGCAAAGTCGAATGGATAAAATGGCATGAATCTAACACCTACCCTTCCCAAAGCCTGGAAGACTACAAAAATTACAGACTACAAAAAACCATAAGGAAGTATCTCTTCCAAAAGAACCAGGAAGGAATTGGATCATCCCTCATATCTTTTTTTAAAAAAGTAATCTACCAACCTACAAGAAGAAAACTAGCCCATCCCATTCCTTGTGAGGCTAGTTTTCTTCTTGCAATTAATAAAAAAGGCAACAATTCAAAATGCAATGCTCCCCCATCAGTAACTCAAAGTAGTACAGTCCTTGCTGTCAGCTCAGCATTCTGATGCCTCACTCTGCTGCAAGCGTTGACGAGATCTGGGCAAGAACATTCTTGGAGCAGAGTCCTGTGTGAATATCGTAACAAACAGGAAGGCTCATAAGAGAGAATTTCTTCCAACCTCCAGAAGGCACTTACTGAAATAGCTTGTTTTTTGTGAGTGAAGGCTTTCTGCTTTCGTGGGTTTATTGCAATCTTGTGCTTGGCTGCTGAGGTGTCGAGGCAGCCCAGCAGAATGGGTGGACGGCTGAAATCAACAGGAAGCAAGTGGCAGTATGGCAAGGTAGGACTCCCAACAACTGCAGAGGGTTGTGGGCTAAGGGGTCTGGAGGCGGATTCTGAGGTGACCTGAAAAATGCAGACAGACAAGTTTAATAGGTTTCAGGTCTCCCCTATACATGTGATTATTGTGCTAAAAACAACAACAACAATTTGGCCTAGATGGGTTCAGAAGCTAAAATACTCAGATGTATAAGCACGTAACAAACATTATAAGTAGGTAAGATTCCACCTTTAGACCTGGGAAAATTACTGCACTGAAGTAGGCTGTTGTCCAATCAAGTGAGTATAATATTATTGATAGAGATTGCTGCACTACACACTTTGAAAGTTAAGGATTCCAATCCCTACAAAACTCACAGGCTGAACTTAGGTCGGACATTGGCCTGGTGTGCACAAGGTAGGTCCCATCTGTGCTATACTCTACATTTAAATCAACACCACACAATTTTAAACAGCTGTGGCTCCGCCCCCCCCGCCCCCCTGAATCCTAGGAATTGTAAGTTTGTTCAGGGTGCTGAGAATTATAGCAGATCCCTATTCCCTTCAAAGAGCTACAGTTCCCAGAGTCCCATTTAAAAGACCTATTTCATAATGCTACTAAAAGAAGAAGAAAAAGCAAAGCCAGCACAGACATGGCAATCACCCAGAACAAGCCTTATACATAAAACAACCAATTAAACCAAAGCACCATTTATTTCTACAGCTCAGTTTACAATTAGCCCCACCCCCGAAGGCAGAAATAATAATAAAAAAGGACAGGTCGTTCAGACCCATGTGAAGCTATGGAGGAACGGGGTCTGTCTGGTCCTGTGTGGGATTGAATTCTGCCACCGCAGGAAAAGTACAAAAGGCTGCCGCTTCAGCAGCAGCTGGAAAAATGGCTATTTACCTGGTCATCTTCACTGTCTGTGCCACCTAAACTCAAAGAGTTATAGCGCTGGGCAGGGATTGAGGACTGCAGGATAAAACAAGGGAAAGGGATAAGTCAGGGAAGCATGGTGCTGGTATAGCGTTCTCCAGGATGGCACATAAAAAGGACAGTTATGAGAAAACACAAAGGGGGTGGGGGAAATCGGGGGTGGGGGGAGGAATGTCAACACAGCATCCATCTCTCATGCATTTATGACAATATTGCCGGCAACTATCCTTGCACTGCCAAAATAGCTGCACTAGGACAGATGGGGTTGTACTTGTTGCTATTACAGTGGTACCTCGGGTTAAGAACTTAATTCATTTCGGAGGTCTGTTCTTAACCTGAAACTGTTCTTAACCTGAAGCACCACTTTAGCTAATGAGGCCTCCCGCTGCTGCTGCCGCACGATTTCTGTTCTCATCCTGAAGCAAAGTTCTTAACCCGAGGTACTATTTCTGGGTTAGCGGAGTCTGTAACCTGAAGTGTCTCTAACCTGAGGTACCACTGTATATCCCACCTTTTCTTCAAGGAGCTCAAGGTGATATACACGCAGTGCTCTTTTCCCCTAAAAAAAATGTTTAGGGGTACCCTCATTTTCCTACTCATATTGAAATACTGCCCCTCAATGAGGCCAAACTTAGATTCACAAAATGTTTAGGGGTATGTGTACCCCTGCACCCCCCACCCCCCCCAGGAAAGAAGCACTGCATATAACCTTCTCCCGCTTTCCATTTTATCCTCAACAGTAACCCTGTAAGGTAGGCTAGGCTGAAAGACAGCGGGCAGCATCCAGGGGACTTCATAGCTGAGGGGTGAGTTGAACCCCTCCAGTGCTCTTCAGGAAAGGGCCTGCGCAGAGCAAGGACAAAGTTGTTACGTTTCAGTGCAAAGTTATGTTTGGTTTCTAAGTTCTAGCAAGTGTTTTCAATAAACTGCTGCTTCCAAAGCTTTGGGGTGCACTGGAAAGCTTTAGCCAAGTCTCCTTAAAGTTCTTAATCATGATAGCTAGCTATGGCCTCCAGCAGCAGAGGCAGCGGACCTCTGTTGCTATGCAACAACAGCAGCGGGAGAGGACCCTTGCCCCCATGCCCTGCTTCTGGCCATCCCAGAGGCATCTAGCTTGCCACTGTGTAAAAGAGGATGCAAGACTAGACAGTCATTTGGTCTGGTTCAGCAGGGCTCTCCTGAGAGTTTTCTCTGTTTTGGCTTCATGAGACGTCTCCAAATCAGATTCGCATAAAAATAAAAGTAAAGAGGAACAGGGGCCTTAAAACCACAAGCTGCAAGCTGCAATTTCTATGGGTGGTTTTCCATGGGAAGAGTTCCCTGTGAAGAGGGATTGACCGTGAAACCACTCTGAGCATTGTGGCTCTGTCAGGGAAATAAGGTCTCCTGGCAACACTCAAGCACCCTCTAGAAACTATGAATCCCAGGATTCTCTGTAGGAACTGTTTAAAATGGTATGATACTGCTTTAAATGGATAGTGCAGATAAGGTCTAACTTCAGGTCATTAATTTCAGTGATTCTACTCCGAGTAGGACTTCGTTGAATACAACCCTATGTTTCTTCCATGCTTCAAGAACACTCGGTATGCATTTCAGTGCCACCACTTTGTAAAATAAGAAGGGCTCCAGCAGACCAATGTCTTTCTCCCCACCAGTGTCAGAAACTGGAATATGAAAGCTAGGAGCTAAATGGCACCTTAAACCTAAGCTATGGCACAACAATGGAATGTTTAAGCACACTTTTTTATAACAAGAATACAAAGCTGAAAATGAATGAACTGCAGCTGAAATATTATGTTCATTTTTCACATGGTCTAATCCTTCCCCTGCCCACCCCCCTTATATTCTTAAGAGCGTCTCTTCTCCAGCCTTCAGAGAGTAACCGGAAGTGGGGAGGCAGAAAAAGGTCCTCCTTTCCTTCCACTCTGCAGTTTTAATCTGAAATCTTAGGCGCAGTACTACGCCCAGAGCTCAGAAACTGCTCGCGCTAATGAAATTCCCTTTCGCAAAATGCGCCAAGAACAATGGGAGTTTCAAACCCTGCTCCCCTCCCTTATTCATATACATGTATATGTGCACCAATAGCAGTTTAGTCCTGCTGGCCACATGACCCAGAAAGCTGTCTGTGGACAAATGCCAGCTCTCTCAGCCTGAAAAGCAAGATGAGCACTGGACTTAACTGTCCAGGGGTCCTTTACTTTTACCCTTTAACACACACACACACACACTTTTCTTCTCTTTTCTCTTTTCTTTTCTTTTCTTGATTTGAGGACTGGGTTAAAAAGGGGTGGGGAGGGAAACCACCATGACCATAAAGATTTGGAGAACTATCAGGATTTGTCCAAATTAATATTAAATAAAGCTGGAATGGAGGAAAAGGAAATGAAACGTGTAGTGAAACATTTGCTGTTGCCTGCCAAATGGCAGAGGCACCACACCTCATGATATAATAGACCTATTCGGGCATTATCCTTCACATGATTAAACAGTGGTGCCATGGTTAAAACACTGCAGACCAAGGTTTAAATCCCCACCCAGCCATAAAGCTCATGGCGTGCTCTTGGGCCAGTTATTCTCTGTTAGCGTAAGCTACTTCACAGGGCTGTTGTGAGGATAAAGCAGGGATGGAAGGGGAGGGAGAACAATGTACTATGCCTTGAGCTACTTGGAGGAAAGTGGTAATATAAATGCAATAGTACAATTTAAAATGTGTGAAGGAGAGAGCAGGGCTGTGAGTGTGGCACTGTATGTCCTCATCCCCTGTTGGAAACAGCCTGCCCTAATGCATGAAAGCTGATCATTCCCAGTGACTGGAACATACACACACACACCACGCAGGAGCCTACATGTATAGAGAAGGACATTCTGCCTCACATTCTGCAATGCCTGGATAGCCAGGACAGGGGCCAGCAGGATACCCCACTCCCTCTCCCCACACCTCAAGAACATTAATAGTGTGAGGGAAAAGTGCCCCCAAAGTGCTATTCTCTATTATCCCTTGTGTTCAAAAGGGCACAGCACATACCTTGTTTGCAGAACAAATCAGAACATCATGGAGGGTGGAAATTCCCTTAGGACTTCTGGGTAAGCCATCGTCTTCCAAAATGCCACCCACTTCTTCCATTCTCTTGCTGGGGATAACAAGCGGTGGCGATCGAAACACGAGGTTAGGCTGTAACTGAAGCTGTTTGGGTGGAAGGAAAGGAAGGAATAAAAGTACACAGGAGTCGTCAAACATTTTTTTTAACTAGGAGGTGCAGCCCTCTTGGTAAGTACAATGCTGCTAAGGTTGCTCTGGTTTCCATTCTACCCTTACATTGCAACCTGGGCCAGCCCAAGAGAGTTTGCTACCCGAAGCCTAGGACAGGATGGTACTCTTCATTTCCACAGCTCTATATGCATTCAACCAGCTGTCCTGAGAGTTTAATTGCTCTTCAACACTGGCAATGATAGTATCCTCCTCCACTGTACCTGAGGACAGCAGGCTAGCTTTGTGGGCAACAGGATGGGACAGACCTTGGAGGACCCAAACATAATAATATTCCTATTGGATCAAGTACATCCTGGCAAATTCAGGTTGCACCACTGAGGTTGACTTGCAGCTCGTACATGTCAAATCCACTTCCACCACAAGGCTGGACTTTTTACAATAAGGAAACTACTGGGGAAATGCAATGGGAAGTGTGGGATAACATTTGCTCAGTACAACATCATCTAACCTCCCAGCAAACAAATCTCAATAAACAGGTCACCTGGAAGTGACCAAACTTCAGAATGTGATGCTGGTTGCAAAAACCAATAACTTCAGTTTTTATCGGATATGGAGGGCAAGAAACGAGTTCCTTATGGTTACAATTGTATTGGGCATAGCTTGTAATAATAATAATAACATGCACATTTCATGGAACATGGAGACAGGGGAGAAACGTTCCAAAAGTTGATCTCCAGCACTTCAAAGAACTCCTGGTGGGTAACTGAGTCCTGCTGTGTGGTCTCTCTAAAGCAGTGTCAATTGGCCTGAGCTCTGGGCATGTAATGCCTTAAGAGAGAATATAATGAAAATGATATGCAGGTGGTACATGACACCAGTCAAGCTTGCAAAAATCTATCATCTGCCCGATAATAAATGTTGGAAATGTAAAGAGACCGTAGGTACATTCTTTCACCTTTGGTGGACGTGCCCAAGGATTAAGACCTTCTGGGAGATGATCTATAATGAAATGAAAAAGGTATTTAAATATACCTTTCTGAAGAAACCAGAGGCCTTTCTCCTGGGCATGGTCGGCCAATTGGTGCCAAAGAAGGACAGAACTTTATTTATGTATGCTACAACAGCAGCAAGAATACTTATTGCAAAGTATTGGAAGACACAAGATTTACCCACCCGGGAAGAATGGCAGATGAAGGTGATGGACTATATGGAATCCGAGACCAGGGAGAAGAGTCGGTGGAGGAAGATTGGAGGAAATTTAAAGACTATTTACAGAAACATTGTAAAATTAATATCTGTTAGAAGTATGTTGGAATAATATTATATGATTTTAGCAAGAATGATATAAAGGATTTGGGAATAACTGACTGTTAACTGGTGAAAGGAGGAAAAGTAAAGTTACATTATATTAAGAGAATTTACAGGACAAAAATTTTAAAAGAGGGAAAGGATTTGCTGAAATGGATAATTGACCTAGAATACAAAAAAGGGAGGTGTGAGGAGGTCAAGGAAATAAGCTAATGAAAGATTAGTAATGAGGAGATCTGATGTATTTTTCTTTGTGTTTTCGTTTTTGTTTAATGGGTTTTATTTCTCTGTTTTTTTCTTTTTTATATATTGCGATGTGTTGTTTTGTTTTTGTTTAATGTGGTATTTTTACTTTTTCTTTCTGTAATTTTTGAAACTTTAATAAATATTATTTTTTTAAAAAAAATTGGCCTGAGCTCTGAAATCTGTGGCATTTGTATCAACCCAATGAAAAATGTGCTCATTCAGAGAACACACACACGAAAAAGGAAGGGGCAGAAATGAGCGAACGGTGGCTGTACAATATCTTCATTCAGACAAATGTCTTGATGCACATCCTCATGTGGAATTTGCATATATCCACAGCCACTCAAAGAATGAGTTCTGACTTGGAAAAGGAAGTCACTTTTGCTATGCTGAAAGGCTTTAATTTACCATGCTCCCATCCTAAAACATGGCGACAGTGTCTCTTACTAATAATGGCACAGGCTCGGCAGCAAGCATGGGCCCAGAAGTTATTTTCCCAAGATACATGATAAAAGAAAGAGATGGAAGACTGAAGGGGGGTGGGGAGGTGTCCCAACAAGACTGAGTGAGCTCACTTGCGAGATTCTCTCGCCTTATGAGGCCACCATGCATTGAAAAACATGCTCCTCCTTGGTGAGTTCATATGATCTCACTTACAGTGGCAGCATCTGGTTCTCAGTGACAGAACTGTGCTGGAAGGAAAGGGGGATCCTGGAGAATCCTCAACTGAACCAAGAAACCACAACCCTCTGGAGAGGTGAAGGCCCTCTTACCTGCAAAGCTTTCACCCCTGGAAAGGTTTCTGGAGAGGACACTGTGAAAACACTGTCATGAGATAAGGCTTTGTTTCCCATGTTCCCTTTGGATCTGAAATGGGAAAAAGAGGCAGTTCAGACTTTTTAAAAAACTATATTTTAACGCCTTTTAAAAAATGTTGTTTCTTTAAGTCACAGGCGGGGAAGCTATGACTCTCCAGATGATGCTGAACTCCAACTCCCAGCATCCTTAGCCACTGTCTTTGCTGGCAAGGGTTTATGGGGCTGATGGGAATTTGAGTCCAACAACGTCTGGATGGCTCCCATCTCTGCCTTACATTCTCCACATACACATACTAATTTTTACAACAGTCCTGTAAGGTAGGGCTGTCTTTCCTACATACCATGCACAGGGCACCAAGGCTAAGAAATAACAGCTTAAAAAGGCACTCAGAGTATTCAAAGCTAAGCTGAGAAAGAGGCTTCCTGGGTCTTAGAGAGTAACTCCAGCTTTCCCAAGCTGGAGCCCCCGATATTGCTGAACTACATCTCCCATCATGCCTGACTATTGCTCCTACTTGTTGGGCTGATGGGATTTGGTGTCCAACAGCATCTAGAGGGCACCTGGTTGGGTGGATCTGCCACCAAAAGTACTTTATTTATTATAACTCTTATTTTATATATACTTAAGAAAACTTAGTTGCTGTGCTTCTACAAGTAGCAGCCAAGGTGGCTTAACCATAAAAACCATAGTAACATAGAAAGCAGGGCAGGACCCTTAGTTTAGTGCCTATAGAAGAGCCAGATAAATAATCAGAGGCTGTGAAAGTCCTTTGTAGGAGACCCTGGAGAACAGCCATTGCTGGGCTAGAAAGATCAGTGGTTTGAATCCATGGCAGTCATGGTGCCCATTGGGAGGGTTGGGGCAGAAAGCAGGAAGCCCAACAGTAGGTGAAGCAAGACCCAACAACAGGCACAGCCAACTCTTCCTGGTTTTGTTCTCATCCTCCTCCCTGTTGAATTCTGCAAGGGCACCATTGAGACTAACGAGGAGGCGAAAGCTGACACACAGTGCCATCTACTGTCTTGCTTGTTAGTAAGAAGACAGGAAGGTGGGGGTCAGAGTGAGGTTGGTGGAGCAGTGCACCATTCATCCTAATGGAGTAGTTTCCACTGCTCAGAGGAGCAGGCCTCCTTGGAATGTGGTGGACTCTCCTTTGCTAGAGGTTTTTAAGAGCAGAGGCTAGAGAAGCAAATAAGCATGTAAGAAGATCTCTGTTGAGTCAGAGCTTTCTTGTCCAGTATTCTGCTCTCACACTGGCCTGCCAGACTGTCCTGCATTGGCAAGGCGGTCAGACTAGAGGACCTTTGGTGACCCATTCCAACTCCGTGTTTCCTGTGTTCACTGCTGCATACAGCAAAACACAATACAAAGCAGCCTTGGGGACTTCGTTCTTCGTGGAAATGTGGCCTAAAATAATACCTTGTATTAGTCAATAATACTGTGCACATCTGCGCTCTGTATTTTGGACTGCTGCAAGTTCAAGATTTGACTATAGAGATCCTTTTTTATTAGTTGCAGAGTGTTGCCACTGTCTGCATATTGGAGGTGGAGGGATAAGGTCATGTTCCTCCCACAATCGTGGTATGAAATAGCTGCTCGGGCCATGATAATATTTCAGGTACCATATGATAACAATAAAATATTGACGAACCCACCTGCAGCACCCATGCTAACTGGTGCTGTCTGGGTGGATTTTAGACAACAGACGGTCAAATCCCATCTCTCAGCGCTTCTGTGAGCTAAAACAGTCCAGAGGGTGTGTTTTTTACTGCACTAGCTGTTTTGAGGCACGCTGCAAATGGAAAAGAGGAAATTCCTGGCATTCCAGCTGCAGCACTGGGATTTGTTTGTGCACCAGCATGAATGAAATGTGTAGCTTGCTGTGGGACAATTCTTGCTTTTAACCTGTTGCTACAAGACGATTGCACTGCCTTACCCAGGCTCTATTGGCAAATGGAGTATGCAGGAATCAAGGTTTCGGATGCTGACATCACTACTGGATTGACTTGGTTTTAATTTTATTTCTCCCAGGGAGGACAGCTGCTCCTTGTTTTTCTTCTTCTTGGAGAAAAAGTTCTTAAAAGTCTGAAACCTTGATCTCTTCTTCTCTGCACAAAGAAAATTTTAAAAGTGTCACGTCAAAGCAGTTGGCATGAAGGGGGGAAACCTCTCTGGCGTTATGACTGTGAGAAAATGGAAGACAACAGTATGTCCAACTAATGGCTGCCTGCTGTATTGTATTTTATTAAAGGTAAAGGTAAAGGGACTCCTGACCATTAGGTCCAGTCGTGACCGACTCTGGGGTTGCGGCGCTCATCTTGTTTTATTGGCTGAGGGAGCCAGTGTACAGCTTCCGGGTCATGTGGCCAGCATGACTAAGCTGCTTCTGGCGAACCAGAGCAGCGCACGGAAATGCCATTTACCTTCCCGCCGGAGCGGTACCTATTTATCTACTTGCACTTTGACGTGCTTTCGAACTGCTAGGTTGGCAGGAGCTGGGACCAAACAATGGAAGCTCACCCCGTCGCAGGGATTCGAACCGCTGACCTTCTGATCGGCAAGTCCTAGGCTCTGTGGTTTAACCACCCATGCCCATTGTATTTTATTACTTCATTCTTATTATACTGCATTGGTTTAAAATATTGTTTGTTTATAAATGGCACTTTCGTAAGAAATATAGCAAGGCAGCGTACAGCTTAAAGACCCAACACTGTAATACCCACAGCAATTAAAACAAGTGTTGGGAAACTTTGGCACTCCAGATGTAGCTGAGCTACAGTTCAACTTCCCTGGCTACTAGCAATGTTTGGTGGTGCTGATGAGAGCTGTAGTTTATTCACTTTGATTTTATTTGTTTGATTGCTGTTAGCAGCCCTGGAGGAAATAATAATAATGTGATGGAAAAGCCATTTATAGCCTCCACTCCAACTGAAGATTTCAAGAACAATACCCAAGATTATGCTAAAATACCACATATTAACAATGCACGAAACTAGTTCAGCTGCTTCCTTAATTAGCAGTGGTGGCTTTTTAAAGGCTAGTGGCAAAAGCAAAAGTTTCGATTTTTTTCAATCGGCAGCAAATATGGATCTGTCTGATTTTGGAGAAAACTTACACTCCTTCACATGCCTGGAAAGCATTGTGCTGTTCCTCTAACAATTAACTCATACATTTGTTAAATGTGTAGATTATTACACATAATTCCATGCCGTCGCCGCCCCCATTCTTTCCCTCTAAGATGAGAATTTTTCCCAGCTGCATTGCACATATCTTTGATGCAAAGAAGTCATGAGATGACCAGAACCTGGCTCAACACATATTCTATTATTTGACTAAACAGGGGCACCTGACATTTTAAAAATCCTCACAGCTGGTGGGTTCCTTCGAAAACAAAAGCATCACTTCAATGGGAATTCATCTCCTCCCCTCCCCGCCAGCTAATCATTTTGTCAGCAATGTTTTCTCTCCGCCTCGTGCCAGCATGCATGGCAGGGGCAAGATAGTGCCACCATGAGCTGCAGAGTGGCTTGCACAGTAACTGCTTTGTGGAGTGAACAATGACTCCAGGCTGCTACCTGCCCTCTCTCTCTGCCTTGCTCTGTGGGAGAGAGATGTCAGCCACAGCCAACATACTTAACATGACTTAAGCCACGTAGTTTGATGCAGATAGTGATTAGGCATCTTGATCTAAGAGACAGGGAAACTGGTAAAGCAGTAGACTTTGCAGGATCCGCTTTTGTTCATCGCTGAACATGTTTGTGTTTTGGAGTTGCCAGGAATTCAGTGTTAAAGGCTTCCATAAACAGTGTAACATCAGGATATCTTAAGGACAACCCTACACAGTCCATAGTTTGGTGTGTGCAGTGCATGCGAGAAAGCAAAACACAGATGGTGGCACCTAGACTATAGGGACAACTTCTGGGGGAGGCTCATTTGCAGCCTGCCCCAAAGGATTTTAGACAGGAAATTTTAGACCCTACTACTAGGGATGGAAGGATCTGTCAATTTCAGGTGTTGTTGTTTTATTTCAGTTCTCTCATTTTCAGCTTTCCCCCCGTCTTAAATCCAGTTCCCAACGCTTATGCAGCAATCTGCAATTTTTTAAAGTTTTAGTGAAAGTTTACTAGCATTTTATTGTGAATCCCTCCTAAGAAACGTATCTTCGTATGCGGTTTTGACTAATATACGTATTTTTGCAAGAAACTTCTCCTAATTCATACAATGCATTTGAGAATTTGCTTTTCATGCACACTTTCCCCATATACTCACATTTTTGAAAAAATGCTGGTTGATACGGGGCACTGCAGCACAACATTTGGATAAGCGTGAATTTTGAACAATGGCTGCTTTTCAGTTCTCATATAGTTTTGGAAAGTGCAAATTTGATAAGATACACCTTTCAATGGGAACTGAATCAAATTGCTCCCCCATCCCTAGCTGCTACTTTGAAAAACATTTTTGGACAGCAGTCAGCCAGCCATTGTTCCATGCTGCCATTCAGGCCTCTGTTGCTGTTCATGAGGGCCATTCTAGAACAGCCTTCCCCCACAGAGTGGCATCCATGTCTGTTTTTGGACTACAACTCTCATCAGCACCAGCCATCATGGCCAATAGTCAAATGTGATAGGAGTGGTAGCCCAAAATTACCTAGAGGACCACAGTTCAGTAAGGCTACTCTAGGAGGCGGGGGGGGGGGGGAGAGAGAGAAAGTAGACCCTTGCCAGAGTTTCAGCTTACATTGCCAACCCATAGATCAGGACATCTTCAAAGCAGCCATCAAAAGTGCAATATATTTACTTACTTGAACATTCTTCCTCTGTCTCTTCAACCTCACATGGCTCTATCTCATAAACTCCAGTCGCCATGACAGTCTCTCTGAAATTTCCAATGATAAAACGAAAGATTACTTTAGATGTGAACACACTCTGAAGTACTCATGATAGACTGGGATATAGTTTCACGCCCAGCAAAGAAGGAAAACATTGTCTCTGATGCAGTCCTACAGAACCACTCTGTGCATACCAAACCGGGGAGGGGGGGGTTGGGTTATTTCACAGATATGTTTGCACAGGAGCTAAATGGTCTTTCCCTCACTTTTCAATAACACCCCATTCTCCAGCCAAAAACAACAAACAGCCTTGCTTCTCAAGAGGACATGTACCACTTTTCAGGAAGTTGGGATCAACGTTCGCATTAAGAGGGGGAAGAAACAGTAAATGCTTAGAATGTTTAATTTTTTTTCTTTCCCGTGGGCAAAAGAATCTCACAGATCAGACTCTATGGCTTTTTTTTAGACTTAAAAAACCCCCACCTCTGTGCCAAGGGGTTAAAGGATCTACATAACGGAGAATATGAGCTATCACTCAATAAATGGAAATACAGCAGCAACAGCAGAAAACAGCAGATGTGAAGACAGAGCATGAGAATCAACAATATGCATATAAGAAGCCAGGTCATTTAGAAATAAATTTAAAAGAAACAGGACTGTGTCTAACCCCCCTTGGAGCAGGGACTAAAATAGGAACTTATCCTTGCTGTCCACATCTGATTTGGCTGCATATTTAGAAGTATTTGTTTTCCCATTGTTGTGACACATATTCTGTTTCTGTACAAAAATTTATTGTGACTGTATAATAAACAATTCTTCTTCAAAGTGGAGAGGTTTCTGGCTAACCTAACTACTGGGTTCATTAAAGGACTAGGCTCAAGTCCCACCAGATGATAGCAGTGGAAACTGGGGGCAGATCTGATCCAATGGCGCGGGGGAATGAAAAGATAGATAAAGCCACAGAGCTCCCTCATGTAACTATCTTTCTAAACTGATGTGCTTTATTATAGGGTCCCTCAGTTCGGGGCTGCAAAAATCCCAGTTCTGCAGTGCAACCAACGGACTGCCCTTCCATCATGCCCACATACCAGAGAAGTCAGAAGGGTTGCAGACTTGCTTAGCTTGCAAAACACTCTCCTCCGCAACCCACCATCTGCTTCCTTTCTTGCATTTCTATGCAGTTGACGGCAGAGGTCCAGACAGGCTTCAGCTCTGATAACAAGGTTCAGTGCTGCATCCTGGGCAGCCCCTGCCTTTTCCTCATTCTCCTGAATTCTGCCAGGTATCGCTGGTGAGCTAGCAAGTGGATCCTAATTTTATTCCAGGAATGGAGAATCTTTAAATGTTTTGGGCATGTTCATGTAAGGAAGTAAAGGGGGGGGAAGGGTGTGCCTTCTTTTAAGATGGTACCTAGCAGTTACAGTTTTTGAGTTGCAGCCAACTAAGTTTTACTTGAAATTAATGGGCCTAAGTCATGCCCATCAATAGGTCTACAGTAAGGAGGACAAACACTTGATACAACCCTTTATATAAGTATTGTATTAAAAATAATGAACTTTTTTGAAATGTGCTGACTGATAATCCAGTTAATCTTTTAATCAGTTAAAAGAAGGTTTTAGAATCAATTAATATAACCAATTAATCAATTACAGGTTGCAAACCATGTATACACTTTCAAGCATATATTTGCAATCAAAGGGCCAGAAAGTTGCTTGAAAACTTGTGTGTATGTAAAGAGGACAGCTGAAGAAGTTCAATTCTGCACTTATTCTGACATCCTAGACAGGAGTCAGAGATTCTGTCCCCCCCCCCCCCAGATATTGCTGGACTCCAAGCCCCATCAACCGTGGCCATTGGCCATTTTACCTGGGGCTGATGGGAGTTGTAGTCCAAAACATCTGGTGGCACACAGCTTCCCCAGTGTCCCCCCCCCCGCCCCACGTTCTCATGTAACTAAAGAATACACACATTCCAAGCTATAGGTCACATTCAGAGCTGAGGTAGGTCTAAGATGCCAAGCTCTCTCTTAAGTATCACAAATATAATAAGATAATAATAGCATTAAGAAAGGAATTTGATTAAATACAATTACACATTAATGTATTAGGAGGAGGAGGAGGAATAGTAGTAAGTACATCTGTATGGAGAAGTGTGTGTGATTTTCCCGCCATTCACATTGAACAGGCTTTACTGCAGTGCCTTTTATTGCTGAAGAGAGTTGTGTGTGTGTGTGTTCATGCGCAAGTAAAACAAAATCTAATAGAAAACAGCTGGTTTCGTGGGTTTCCCCCTTTAAAAAAATGTAACAGGAGGAAATGCTTTTCAAACAATTACACAGGCTTAGCTGGGGAAGCCAAAGGGAATGAAAGACAAGGCAAGTCTCTTTGGTGAAAGAAACGAAAATAAATGGTTTGCTACGTAGCAGTCAAGCCAAGGGAACAAACGCCTCTTTGAGCCACAGGTCTTGAATTTCATGCTGCCTCGATTTCTCCCCACCTATACGGCACTGCCTCTGTAATAGAAATCACCCGACACAGGCATTCAAGGCAACCCAAATGTCATAAACGAATACACATCCTAAAGAGACGCAGTTGGGCTCCTGTCACTTGGTCACTCTGAACTTCTGGTGAGTTCACACAATCTGGGCACCGTAGGTAACCCAGAATGCTCAATGTGGCTGGGGATGAAGGAGCATCTCCACTAGCTATTCCACATGCACAGGGGCATCTCCCAGTCAGAAGAAACCTGTTCTGTCTCCAGAAGGAATCCAGTGCCTGGGCAGGGAGGAGAAAGAAGGCCCATTGCCCTATACCTTCCCTGCTGCAGCACATCCATCCTCCGAACCAGGGTTGGTGAGCCTGTAGTTGTCCAAATGTTGCTGAACTACAACTTCCAACAGCCCTGACCAATCACCATGCTGACTGTGGTAGAGGGGCATTGGGAGTCCACAGACACCTGGAATGCTGCAGGATCACCACTGCTGCTCTAGGTCAAGCACAGGTGAGAAGCTAGATGAAAACCACACTCCACACACTACGTGTCAGCACACTGATGTATGCTATCAGCCACACACACCTATGACCAGCTCTGATGTGTGGGCTGAGGACACCTTTAGTTCCCTTGTCTCAGGAGTTAGGGAAACTCAGGCAGAGGGGGGCAAATGCAACTATCCAGCCCTCCCCAAGCTACACCCCTCACTGGCCTGCCCTCAAATGTGTCTTTCCCTGACTGGAATGTGTCCTGGAAGTCTGATTATGCCAAGCAGGAGATAACCAGAGCATGCACCACTCTGGCAAGACAGTGCACAGGCAGGTAAGGTCTCAGCCATTGTACCAGGTGGAACAGGTAGGCAGAATTGACCTGTGCCTCCATGGACAGCTATGAGTCCAAAATGACCCTCAGGCTACGCTCCTGGTCCTTCAGGGGCACAGCTACCCCATTCAGGACTCCCCATCCCCTGTCCCCCAGAAACAGTACTTCTGTCTTGTCAGGATTCAACCTCAATCTGTTAACTGCCATCCATCCTCCAACTGCCTCCAGGCACTCACACAGGACCTTCACTGCCTTCACCGGTTCTGATTTAAAGGAGAGGTAGAGCTGAGTATAATGGTGAACACCCAGCCCAAACCCCCGGATGATCTCTCCAGCGGTTTCATATAGATGTTTAAATTCCCTCCCCTTTTTTCATACAGCAAGATGGTCAACAACAACAATGGCTTTTTAAATAAAAAAATGCACAGGCCTTTAGATTTGGTAGGATACCATGTGTTCTTTTCCTCTGGCTGCAGCTGTGTTTGGATTTAGTTAGGTTTGTTGTATTAAGATGTGCTTGTTTTTTAAAGGATGGCTCCTTCAATTATAACCAGTGGGTATGTCTATAACAGCCTCTATTTATTTTTGATTTCGCTGTTCCTGTTCTTCTCCCTGAAGAAGTGCTACACTATTTTAAGAGGAGATTTTGCTACTTCATAAAATACTCCTTTTTAAAAACAGCATTTTGAGGTTCTTCTTGCTTCTTCGTTGAGAAGCGGGTCCCATGCACCAAACATCCAGTTCCACCACCCAAGATTTTTTTTTTTAATGCACCACAGCTGGGGAAGGATCCTAAGTCTATGGTGGTGTTTTTGCTTTTACATGCAGGAGATTCCTGGTTCAATCTCCAGTATCTCCAGGTTGGGCTGGGAAAGACCCCCCCCCCACCCAAAATCCTAGAGAGCCACAGCTAGTCAGTACAGACAATGCTCAGGTAGAGGGACCAGTGCTCTGACTCCGTATAAGGTAATTATGTTCCTGGGGCTTTATTGCCCTGTTGGTTCAGGAACTTACCTGAGACACTCCACCCACCCATTGCTCCCCTGTACAAAAGCCACATTGGAGTTTCTTTCTTTAAAAAAAAGAAAAAGAAACTGAAAATCAGCACAGTTCTGCCCCCTCTCCCAACAGCTTTTCTCTCCCACCTCTACCCATTACAAGGAAGTTATGGTATTGTATTTCTGGTGTTAGGTCAGAGCTTAAGTCTAAAAATGCTTGGTGTTTTTTCTTTTCTTTTCAAAATACCAGGAAAGACTCTGAGGTTCTAAGAAAAAGAGTCAATTATGCTTCAATTGGTAGGTTAAAAAAAAAAAACAACCCAGCTCCAATGGGGAACAGGAGGCAGTTTAGACAAAATTGAATTCCCCTTCCATCCCTTGCTGGCAGACTTGATTCCAAGTGTATTCAATGCAGATGTTTCATGGTCAGGGAATTCCAATATGGAAGGGTACACTTTTGGCAGTCATTCCTGGAGGGACACTTGCCATAAACATTTAATCTCCAAGCCAAAACAAAAACTAATTTCCCCCACCCCTGGGGGAAAAAAACCCAGCTCCCCATCCTTGAGCCTCTAGATTGTAAATGAAAGGCAGGCATTGTGGTTTCAGTTCTTGCATTGCCAACAAACTCTCTTCAGTCAACTTACCAGGGGTTGGGGGGCTGGAATCTAGTTGCAAAGTAAGCTGCACACATATTCATGGGAGAGGGAGGCATTTAGTGCCTGCTTATGCGCTGCTTTTAATAGCCACTCCTTACCCCTGGGAGGATGCATAGGAAGATGCCTCAAGCCAACTTTCCTCAACCTGGTAATCACCACATGTTTTTTGACCTCAATACCCATCTGCCCCAGCTAGCACAGCCAATGGTCAGGAACAATGAGAGTTGTCATTCAGCGACATCTGGAAAGCCCCAGGTTGAGGAAGGCCATACTGAGCTATAACCACTGGTCCACAACAGTAGCCCAGTGTGATCTACTCTGATTGGTAGTGGCTCGCCAAGTGAAGGCTTTGCTGAGATCTGCTACCCAAACCAGGTAACTGGGGATGTCAGGAATTGAACAGGGGAGCTTCTACATCAAGCCAGTGGGCCACACCTCATTTCCCCCGTGTTTGCTTAGACCATCCAACCAGTGGTACCTTGGTTCTCAAACTTAATGCGTTCTGGTAAGGTAAAGGTAAAGGGACCCCTGACCATTAGGTTCAGTTGCGGACGACTCTGGGGTTGCGGCGCTCATCTCGCTTTATTGGCAAGGAGCCGGCGTACAGCTGCCGGGTCATGTGGCCAGCATGACTAAGCCACTTCTGGCAAACCAGAGCAATGCATGGAAACGCCGTTTACCTTCCAGCCGGAGCGGTACCTATTTATCTACTTGCACTTTGACGTGCTTTTGAACTGCTAGGTTGGAAGGAGCAGGGACCGAGCAACAGGAGCTCACCCCATCACGGGGATTCGAACCGCCGACCTTCTGATCGGCAAGTCCTATGCTCTGTGGTTTAACCCACAGTGCCACCTGCGTCCCATCCATTCTGGTAGTCCGTTCCAAAAACAAAGCATTCCAAAACCAAGGCGCACTTTCCCATGGAAAGTAATGCAAAACAGATTAATCCATTCCAGACTTTTAAAAACAACCCGTAAAACAGCAATTTAACATGAATTTTACTATCTAACGAGACCACTGATCCATAAAATAAAAGCAATAATCAATATACTGTACTATAAAATAAATAAGACAGTATTGTAGATGATAAAAATTAACAGAAAAAGTCTCAAAAACAAAAACGCAAAATAAATAGCAAAAACAAAAGCACCAAACTTATTCCATTCCAGAAGTCTGTTTGACTTCTGAAATGTTCAAAAACCAAGGCACAGCTTCTGATTGGTGCAGGCGCCCCACCACCACCACCCCAAAGAGCAGACAACCGTATCAGATGTTTGGCTTCCGAAAAACATTTGTATACCGAACATTTCCGGGTTTTCAGCGTTTGGGAACCAAGGTACGACCGTGTTGCCTGCCTTTCTGATCTGGAAAAAAATAACTGTGTTCTGCAGGATAACACAGGACAGTAATACTGTATTTACTTACTTATTTACTTTAAATGTTTTGATATCACTACTGATTTTTAAAAAATAAAATAAAATACAGTGCCATAGAATTAAAACCGTATTAAAAAGTTAGAACCAGATATCAGCTGTTACGGAGAGACCTATTCTTAATTGCCAGCATAAGCCTGACTGAATAGAAAAGTTTTCAGCGGCGTTTGAAATCTGGCACAGAAGGCGCCCAATGAATCTCTATTGGCAGAGAGATTTGACAATAATGGGCCCATGACACTAAAGGCTCAGTTTCTTGTTCTTGTCAAATGAGCCTCACCAGCTTGGGGAATGACCAACAACACTCTTGCCATTGATCTCACTGATTGAACTGGGATTATACTTATTTATTATCCACCCTTTGCACCCAAAGTCCCAGGGCAGGTTACAAAATTAAAACACATCATTCAAAAAAGTAGCTTAAAACAACATACAATCATAAAAATAAGGTGGGTCCTATGAATTTACACCTCAAGTATCAAAAGCTAGGATACAGAGATTTGTCTTCAGCATCCTGCAGAAGCTGTATAATGAAGGTGTCAGATGTGGAGGAAGTTCCACAACTTAGGGGCCACCACAGAGAATGCCCACCAACCTGTCACCACAAGGTTGGCAGTCCAGCTCCCATCCACCCCCCTGACCCAGACATACAACATCCATGACCTACCTTAGGAACACAGACAAGCAGCAGAGGACTGTGTCAGGGGAACATCCACAAGGAGAAATTTACAAAAATAAGAAATGGGCGTGACTCACACACCAGCTCTCACCTGGGACAAAAAAAACTCCACATTCCCTTCTGCCTCACACCTGGGAAGGGCCACAGTTCTGTGCACTTCAGGAATATGAAACCACTTCCACTAGTCCAGACCACATCCAGCCTCTCACCCAAGAAATGACCTACAGGTGTGTTTCCCAAACTTGGGTCTCCAGCTGTTTGGGGACTACAAATGCCATCAGTCCTAGCTAGCAGATCCAGTAGCCATGGATGATGAGAACTGTAGTACAAAAACAGCAGGAGACCCAAGTTTGGGAAACCCTGGTCTAGAGGAAAACATAAACCTTCTAGGGAAAGGGACACCACACACATAACAATGTCCAATGAAACAATAAAGTGGGTGGCCCAAAGAGGCAACTCCTTTTCAGGTGGGCTGATTTGGGGAGAGTTCTGAACAGCTGCAGCTAATCAGACTAACGGTCTGTGGGCTCAGTAGGGTCTAGCCCTATTAATAATAATAATAATAATAATAATAATTTTTATTTATACCCCACCCTCTCCAGCCAAGGCCGGGCTCAGGGCGGCTAACAAGCAATAATAAAAGCAAGTTGAATGAATACAACTTAAAAACAAAATACAACAATTAACATTAAAATATTAAAATGTAGCCTCATCGCAGGAGGAGAAAGGAAAAGAAAAAAGAAAGAGAGGGAGGGAATCAAATTGGCTCCAAGCCAAAGGCCAGGCGGAACAACTCTGTCTTACAGGCCCTGTGGAAAGAAATCAGATCCTGCAGGGCCCTGGTCTCATGAGGCAGAGCGTTCCACCAGGCCGGAGCCAGTGTTGAAAAGGCCCTGGCTCTGGTTGAAGCCAATCTAACTTCCTTAGGGCCCGGGACCACTAGGGTGTTGCTATCTATGGACCTTGAGGCTCTCCGTGGGGCATACCGGGAGAGGCAGTCCCGTAGGTACGAGGGTCCTAGGCCGTGAAGGGCTTTAAAGGTCAAAAGCAGCACCTTAAATCTGACCCTGTACTCTACCGGGAGCCAGTGCAGCTTGAAAAGCACTGGGTGAATATGCTCCCATGGCAGAGATCCTGTGAGGAGCCTCGCTGCAGCATTCTGCACCCGCTGGAGTTTCTGGGACAGCTTCAAGGGCAGCCCTGCATAGAGCGAATTACAGTAGTCAAGCCTGGAGATGACCGTCGCATGGATCACTGTGGACAGGTCGGGGCAGGAAAGGTAAGGGACCAACTGTTTGATGCGGCGAAGGTGGAAAAACGTCGCCTTGGCTGTTGCTGTAACCTGCGCTTCCATGGAAAGGGAGGCGTCAAGGATTGCACCCAAACTCTTAACAGAAGGCAATGGCACTAATTGGGCCCCCCGCAAGAGAAGGGAATTTTGGTTATTATGTATATATGTTAAGTTTCAATAAAGATCTTTGGACATGAAAAAGAAAAAGAAAATAAACTCCCACCGACAAAAGCCTCTCACGGGCAGCTGCTTTTTGCAAGGTAGATAGGTGGCCTGATGTTAACCAGTTGTTGTTGTTGTTGTTGTTGTTGTTGTTGTTGTTGTTGTTGTTGTTGTTGTTGTTGTTGTTGTTACAAACTTTACTGAAATGTTTTGAAACAATTACCAAGCATAAAGTGTTGCCTTCTAGAACGAGTACATGTGCAGATGTTAAGCCTTGCATGCAGTTGTGCACATGGCATCAAAACAGACGGAAAACAGATTAAGCTCACACCCACAGGGTATACTATCTAGAGCACTAAGATAATTTCTCCGTACTGGCTGGTCTGAGATGTAAGGGGGAGTTACTGCACTGTTGTTAATAAAGCATATATTTGAGTTCCATTGCCTCTCCCCACGATGCCTCTTCCAGCCAGCTGCCTTCTCTCCCTCTTTCCTTCCTTCTGCTGCAGGATATCTGTTTATGCTTTGTACCGTATTAATGTAACATTCTTATAAGTTAGCTCTGTATTTGTGTAATATTTGTCGCTTAAGTGGTCTGTTCTTGCCTAAAGTTTTCTGCACATTGCACAGAGAGAGTGTGTGTGCTCTAGAAATGGTGTAAAGAAATAAATAAAGTAAGTATCAATAGTCTGATCACCACATTGTGCACCAGCTGGACCTCCCGAATGAGGCCCAAGGGCAGCCCTACATATACAGTGCATTGCAGCAATCTAGCCTTGAGGTTCCCAATCCATAAACTCCAATATAATAATGATCACCTCCATATTTAGTAACTGATGCAACAAAAATTATGTGACTGGATTTCCCTGACCATACTGCGGTCTATGAAGGTCTTCTTATGTTCTCACTTTGCACTAGCAATAGGACGGCGCTGCCAGTTTGAGATAAGGAGAAAAGGATTGAGGCACAGGAGAGGAGAACTAAATATAATTTATGGCACATTTTTAGGGGTGTCCAATCTCAAGTCTGCCCAAAGGTTTGCATGCCAAATATTTTGTGTAGCTTCTGACATGCTAGAATATAATAAGAAGCTGTGGTTCTATATTTTGACATAAAATCTTCGAAATACTTCCACTCCATTCTTAACTTTTGATTTGATTGATATCTTATAATTGAAGTTAATTTTGCCCATTCTATATACTCAATTTACAAATCCACTCTTCCTTTGTTGGCGTGTCCTGGGATTTCCATTTAGTGGCAATCACTACCCTGGCAGCTGTTCTTGCATATAAAAAAATTTTTTTTTTCATATGTACTATGTCTTTGCTAACCAACCCTAACAGATAAGCTTCGTGATTTTTTATCAAGGTTTTTTAAAGCATTTTCTTAAGTTCCTCCTGGATTATTCCCCAAAACTTCTTTATTTCCTTGCAACCCCAACACATATGAATTATTATTCCAGGTTCTTTGTTACATTTCCAACAAAGGTTGGATTTTAATTTATAAATTTTGGTGAGTTTAAGTGGTGTTAAATACCACCTGTAAAACATTTTAACAAAATTTTCCTTATCATATAGCAGGCGGTAAAGCAAATATCATCACGCCAGAGTTTCTCCCACTGTTCTAAATATAAAGCGTGGTCGATATCTTGTGCCCATTTGACCATTGTTTCTTTTACTTCTTCATCCATCAAATCATAGTCCAATAACAGAGTGTAAATTTTCGATAATAATTTCCTATTGTTTTGTAATGTAATGGTGCTAAATAGCGATTGTCCAAAATATTGTCAAAATATTGTTCTAAAAAATGACATGCTAATAGGCTTAGAATAAAAAATGTAAGCAATAACAAAACCAATAAAGAAAAGGAAAAATCAGAATTTAACAAAAAAAAATTATTACAGAATGCAAGGGGGGAAAGGTAGAAAGAAATATAAAGAAGTTGAATTGCTATGGAGGGAAGTAGAGGGTGAGTGCTGCATTTTATAATTAAGTGCATAATTATGCAGCTGTTGCAATTTAGATATTATATTTTATGTGAGGGAATCATTGGGAATTTTGGTTATTATGTATATAAGTTAAGTTTCAATCAAGATTGTTTTTGGGTGGAAGAACCCCCCCCCCCCAAAGAAGAATCTGTGGTTCTAGAACCAATTTGCCAAATATCCTATTTTAACAGTGGTCAGCAAGAAGTCTATGGAAAGCACACAAGCAGGACCTGAGTGCAATAGAACTCTCCCCTCACCATGGTTTTCAGAACTTGGTACTGTACTCTAATCTCTGCCACTGGAGGCAGAACCTAGTCCTCGGGGTTAGCAGTCATTGATAACCTACTTCTCTAAGAAACAGCAAACCTTGAGAATCAAAATTACACCACTTTTGCAAACAACACGGATTTAATTTGCACTCTGAGCTCCAGAAAGGCAGACGATATGGGGAAAGAAAAGAGAGAGAGAAAGAAATAAGTACAGCAGAGTTTTTTGTTGGCATAGGCAAAGTTCAGAGTTATACAGCACCCCTTGCCATGCAGAAGGAAGATGTTCTGTGAAATGAGTACAATACAACCCTAAAGAGTGTGAGAGAGTGTGTGTCCATGCACACACACACTACAACGCCAGAGTGGTCAAATTAAAAGTTTCATCTTACCTATTTTGGCATTCTGATTGAGATCTCACAGACCAGCGACCACACCTAGGGATGCGGGAGGGGCGCAGATATTCAGTTTGGATTGCAATTTAATGTGAATCAGATTCACACTTACCAAAACAATACACAAACCAAATTTTTATTATTATTATTATTATTATTATTATTATTATTATTATTAAAATAATTTTCTTATTTGTACCCCACCCATCTGACTGGCTTGCCCCGGCCACTCTGGGCAGCTTCCAACAAATATAAAAGCCCAATAAAACATCAAACATAAAAAACCTCCCTGTACAGGGCTGTCTTAAGGGGTCTTCCAAAAGTTGTATAGTTATTTACAACACAACTATCCTTTAAATTTTTCATTTCTCTGAATTTTGTGATTTAGTTTTCCAACAAACAACAAACAAACAAAAACCCAATTTGTGCAATAATGTGTATATTAGGGAAAGTGTGCATACAAAAGCATATATTAATGATAACGCACACACAAATGCATTTATGTTGGGGGAATTGCTTTGCAAAGATGTGTTACATTAGGGAAAACTGCGTACAAAAACGTATATATTAAAAGCAATGCTCGTGAAAACGCTGACAAATTTTCATGAGGACTACTGAAGTGGAAATGCGACAAACTGAATTTAATATGGGGAAAATGATAAAGTATGGGAAACTGAAACTGGCAGATTCACCCATTCCTAATTACAACTAGGTTTCCCAGGTCACAACCAAGAGATGGGCTGCATTCAGATGCCATAATAAACAATATTTATTGCCATGGTTTAGAGCAGTGATGACGAACCTTTTAGAGACCAAGTGCCCAAACTGCAACCCAAAACCCACTTATCGCAAAGTGCCAACACGGCAATTTAACCTGTGTCTCTCGTTTTTTCTGTGCGTTTCACGTTTCTTCTTTATGACTGCTGCTGTAATAAATAATGCTTCCTAAAAGTTACTGCATTACATTCTTCATTAAATTATCTTTCCATTGATATATAATTTTATAGTATAATTCAGTGCTTTTTTTCTAAAAAAAAAAAATAAATGTTTAGGGGTACTGTCATTTTGACTCAAGAAAATTGCCACCGGGGGAAAATAAATACAGTTCAAATTGGGGAAAATAAATACAGTGAATTTCTTCGCCCATTAAATTCACAAAATGTTTGGGGGTATGCACCCCCCTGCATCACCACAGAAAAAAAAGCACTGGTATTACTCCAAAACAAAGTGGTGTTATGAACCATCAAACCTCGGAAATACATTTTTTCCAGAAGGTTCCACAATTTTGGCCACTATTGTACACTGGAGGGCTGTACTAAGAGCCACCATCTCCCAATTTTTAATATAAGATAGTAATGATTGTCTGCGTGCGCCCATACAAATAAATATTTAAAAAAATAAAATAAACCCAGACAGATGTGCGGGGTATAAATAATATATATTATTATATTTTGCCATTTCTTTGGCTGCCATTTGATCGCAGCCTCCACGGAATGGATTTCTCTGTTGGCTTCCGCCGGAAAGCACAGCGAACTTGTAAACCCAGTCTTAGGTTGCCAGTCTTTATATGCTTACTGACTTGGGAGTTAAGCCCTGCTGAACTCAGGGTGACTTACTCCCAAGTAAAGATGTAAAATTTCTGGAAATTTTGAAGCCATGAGGGGGAAAAAAGGTTTTTGCCCTGTTTTTTCCCGGGGGGAAATGGAAAAATTGAAAAAATTGGAAAAAAACGTTCAGGGTGGAGTAGTTTTACAAACTGCGTGAAACAGAGTGTAGATAAAAGTATTGCTTGCAATAAAATGGGTAGCCACCCCCTTTCCCTCAAAAGCAACAAAAAAAGCAAGAAACCATAAACATAAAAAATAATCAGATTTGCCCCTTAGCACCAACAGCACATAAAGTTAAGGTCCGCCTCAATATTTAAGCTCCATAGAAAGTCTACCCTTTGAGCAGTGCTTTTTAAAAAAACAAAACCAGAAGACACAACATATACATGCGGTTCATTCTATCTCATTTTCTGAACTACAGTGGTGCCTCGGGTTAAATACTAAATTCGTTCCGGAAGTCCGTTCTTAACCTGAAACTGTTCTTAACCTGAAGCACCACTTTAGCTAATGGGGCCTCTTGCTGCTGCCACGCTGCCGGAGCACAATTTCTGTTCTCATCCTGAAGCAAAGTTCTTAACCCGAGGTACTATTTCTGGGTTTGCAGAGTCTGTAACCTGAAGCATATGTAACCCAAGGTACCACTGTAATGCTATCATTTTCCATTTCTTCTTGCTCTTCCTCTTTCTTATTTTTCTCATGGAGTTTTAAAAAACTGCTTTGGGGGAAAACGTGGGTGGGGTGGGATGGATACCTGTCCCCCCCCCCTCAATTTTACCAATTTTCCCCCCAGGCCTTTCCATCTCTACTTGAGGACAGCCGGGGCAAAGCATAAGGCAAATTTTTTGCATGCCAGGCCCAGAAGTAACCAACATCCAGTTACTGAATAGTATCTTGAAAGACCTACATTGGCTCCCAGTCCGTTTCCGAGCACAATTCAAAGTGTTGGTCCTGACCTTTAAAGCCCTAAACGGCCTCGGTCCAGTATACCTGAAGGAGCGTCTCCACCCCCATCGTTCTGCCCGGACACTGAGGTCCAGCTCCGAGGGCCTTCTGGCGGTTCCCTCATTGCGAGAAGCCAAGTTACAGGGAACCAGGCAGAGGGCCTTCTCGGTAGTGGCGCCCGCCCTGTGGAACGCCCTTCCAGCAGATGTCAAAGCGATGAACAACTACCTGACATTCAGAAGACATCTTAAGGCAGCCCTGTTCAGGGAAATTTTTAACGTGTGATATTTTACTGTATTTTTGGTTTCTATGGAAGCTGCCAGATGGGCGGGGTATAAATAATAAATTATTATTATTATAAATTATTATTATGTTGCACTAAGGCTCAAACTCTGTTTGAATGCAAAAGGAGTGTGTGTGTGTGTGTGTGTTTAATTGAATTTGTTATTATATATTATACATCGCATGATGGTAAGAGAGCTTTCTAAACAGTTTACAGAAATATACAACAGAATATTAAAATGATTGATAAAACAGTTAAAAGCAGGTATTTAAGAGTATTCAAAAGATGATTAAAGTCAGCAGTGGTTAAAAGGAAGTACCGTAAATGGCATGCAGCTTCTACCTGTCCAGGTGGGCTGGCCCTAACCAAAATGTTTTGAGCAGTTGCCAGAAAAGGTACAGTGAGAGCACCTGCCTGGTGTCAATCGGCAGCCAGCTCCAAAGTGGGGGTGCTGGAAGGCCTGGAAAGAAACCGGGAAAATTGGGGGGGGGGACCAGGCACAAAACCCTGGTTTCTCTCCTCCCCCCAATTTTCCTGGTTGTTTTTTTTCTTCCAGGCCTTCCCATCTCTACTCCCAAGTAGGAAAAACAGACTGGTGGGAGGCCCTGGCGCATTAAAAGTCAATGCCTGCTCAGCCCCTCGCTTACTTGCCAGGCCCTGGTGCCGCAGGCTTTGGACAGCATGCAAGAGCCCTCCTCTCCTCCTCTCCCACCCCCGGCTGGGAAGCTACTGCCCTGGGGCAACAGCGCGTGTGCCCACAGAGAGGGCTCTGAGTGCCCTCTCTGGCACACATGCCATAGGTTTGCCACCACTGGTTTGGAGTGACTAGAAGGTGTCTAGGTGAGCCTTGCATGTCCCCTTCTTTAATTATCCTCCTTTAGCACACCTGAAAAGGAAGACATCAGAAGCTTTCATTACCATTTCTGATCAGCTGCAATTTAGTGTTGCATACAGACTTGACAAACTGTAGTTCACCTTAAGCATGCACACTGCCTTGCCCCTGTGATTGAGGTGGCTGGGGCCATGTGACGTCAGCACATTGTGTGTGCACACTGAGGGGCATGCACACATGACATAAGTGTGTTCCACAGCATGCTCGCACCACATGCACACACTGTGGGGCAAGTCAATTGCATGCGCCACAGGGTTTGCTGATGTGTTGTGTGCACACCCCACAGCTTGCATGTGTGACACCCTGTGGCATGTGCACATGACCGCCAGGGAATTTTGAGGGGGCCCGGGCCCCTCCTTGAAATTTTTTTGGGGTCTCTGCCACCCCAATGGCGCAACTAACCTTAACTATGGTTTGCTGAAAAAAGCCAGCTTCATAACCCATGGTTTGAAAGGAGTGAAGGTTTGCTAACCTCTCAAAGCTGTGCAGGCCAACCACCTGTCCATCAAACTCCCTTCCACAGTGCTTCCCATGTACCCAACAGCCACTGGAGTTGGACACCTGGGCACCACAGCAAAAGGCACTTTGCAGGCCCTCTGCTCAGCAATGCACCATGTATAGGACTGGCAAAGCTGCTTTCTGTAGAACATAAAGCGACTCCTGCTGGGTCACACCAAAACTCCATGTATCCTATTTTCATAGATGTCCATGGGAAATCCTTAAGGCAGACATGGATGCAACAGCACTCTCCAAACTTGCAATTCCCAGAAGCTGGTACACCTCTTCTGATACTACACTGGAAGTAGTACACATTCTTAAATGACTAATTTCAGTGATTGACAAGTACATATTAAAATTAATGGACCATAACTTAATAAAAAAGAAGAACAACAAAGACATAACCCTGCTTTGTTCCATTCTTCTTCCCTTTTGCAATTTGCTGCATGGATTCCAGCCACAGAGCAATTAATCAAAACAAATAAGAACCTATTTGTTTTAAAACTGCAAAGATGTTGCTTTATAATATCACACTCATTTTTAAATTTTTTTTTTAAAAAAACCTTCATTTTTTTCTGCAAGTGGAACACTCTCATCTTCAATTCCATTTAGTGTTTTAAATCCAACTAGTTTCCAAGAACTTGACACACTGACATATTTTCCTGCTTTCAACTTCACAAACAACTTAGCACACCTGAAAGCATCTTCTCTAACTAATAATGCACATTTAAAAACACTATAGAAACAATAAAAGCACACACACTTTCATACTGGAAATCCCACTTTGCATTGTTAAAAACGTCTACTCGGAAGTAAGTTCACTTCAATTCAATGAGGCTTACTTCCAGGTAACTTAACAGGATTGCAGTGATTCAGTTCATATTTATGCAGAAGCATCTCCCACTATCTCACACCACCCCAAGGTACATTTGCAACCTTAATTACCATTATCCATTTCTATATCAAAAGTTACACTTTCAGGAAAGCCAGATAATTCATTTGGTGCTTCATCCTTTGCATGTGAAAAAAGAATGGTCTTTCTTAAACACCTAAGACCTGGACATTTACACAGAGCAATTTTTTTTAAAAAAAACCAACAGATTCTGCCTGCAGGCTTACAACCTAAAACAATTGATAAGCGGTCCCTGTTCTTGCATACAATATCATACAATGATTAAAGGAAGAAAAAGAAGTGTTTGCAAAAGTCTCCACGCTGCAAAAGAAATATGGGGGAAGGAGGTGGGAAGCGAAGAATAATTAAAGTCACTTACCTTTTAAAGTTCAGACAGCTGTAGAACGCAGCCATGGTATCTCATACACAGTCAGTGTGAGTATATATTTAATAACTCCTCACGTGCATATAGCGATGCTTCCTTCTATCAGAACTAAGCACTTAGCATCCGGCTTTCCCTCACACCAACTCGAAAGCCAGCGTGCCTATAGATTACTAGCCAGATAAAGTTCCTGATCTGAGGCCCACGGGCTCTGCTTAACAGGATTCAAAGAAGGTTGTGCTTGTTCCATACATGGGTAAGAATTGTTAACTCTCCCCTCTCCTGTCTCTGTCTCTCTCAAACTCTACAAAACCACAGCATCTCGAGCCCTAAATACCATCTGTTTATCTCTCCGCCTCTTTCTCTCCCCCCCCCCACCCCGCCCATGGCTAATAAGGGACTCTGCCGACTATTAAAGAAGAACACACACTTGAAACACGACGTACGAAAAAGGATGGGGCAAACTAGCAAGCTGCAATCCTGTTAAGAAAAAGGAGCGTTTGTTCGCAGAGGGTCCCAAATTCTATCCCAAGCAAAGGGGCAGGAAAGGCTCCTGGCTGCAGCCCTGAAGAACTACTGCCTGCCAGGGCAAATCCTTAGCTAAATGGACCAACAGCCCTGACTCAGTGCAAGGCAGCTTTCTATATGGCAAAAATGGGGAGCCTGTGGCACCGCCCCCCCCCATGCTTCTGGACTGCAAGTCCCATCAGCATTAGCCAGCAGAACCAATGATCAGGGATAATGGGCATAGCTGTCAACTTTTCCCTTTTCTTGCGAGGAATCCTATTCAGAATAAGGGAATTTCCCTTAAAGAAAGGGAAGTGTTGACAGCTATAATGATGGGAGCTGCAACATCTGGAGGGGCGATGGTTGCCTATCCCTGCTATTGGAGTGATTTCAGAAAATAGGCTGTTGTGAAATGTTGGGGCACCCAAAAGAAGCAGAACAGAAAACAGTGTCAACAGGTTAATAGCAGCAATGGAGAAGTTATTTCCTCTAGCCATTAGGAGTCTAAATTATACAGCAAGGGACATCCTTTCTAGCATGCTGCATAGCCAGTTGTTGAGGAAAGTAATTTCTCTCAGCAATGCAACAGTGTAGCTTATTCCCTACAGCTATTTTTTTATTATTAAAAAAAATGAGATCCCCGTTATATTTTACTTGACAAGATTTATATAGAGTCGTACCTTGGTAGTCAAACAAAATATGCTCCAGAAGTCTGTTCAACTTCCAGAACTTTCAGAAATCAAAGTGCGGCTTCTGATTGGCTGCGGGAAGCTCCTGCAGCCAATTGGAAGCCATGGAAGCCCCATCAGATGTTCAGCTTCCAAAAATAGTTTGCAAACCAGAACAGTCACTTCTGGATTTGCAGCGTTCGGAAGCCAAAACGTTCAAGAACTAGGTTGTTTGAAAACCAAGGTACAACTGTACCACCAAATTGACAAAAACCTCTATGCCAATAAATAAAAAACACTGAAAATGAAGTCAATAAAACCAATCTTCAGCAAACTATTTTCCCTCCAGGTGTTTTGGGTAACAACCACCCTGCATCAGCCCCAACAAGCACAGCTGAACTAGCTGGAGCTGATGAGAGTAAATAATCCAGGACATCTGGGAGAACTGGGTTGGTAAATGTTGATTAAAAATCCAATGCATGTTTACTCAGAAGTTGGAGCCTGTGGATCAGGCCCTTCTAGTCCAGGGTCTTGTTCTCACAGTGGCCAACCAGATGCCTGTGGGGAACTGGCAATTGCAAGCAGGATTCGAGCCCAAGAGACCTCTCCCCTCCTATGCATAGCTGTCAACTTTTCCCTTTTCTTGCTAGGAATCCTGTTCGGAATAAGGAAATTTCCCTTTGAAAAAGGGAAACGTTGACAGCTATGCTCCTGTGGCTTCCTGCCACTGGTATTCAGAAGCACTACTGCCTCCAGCCATGAAGGCAAGGCACAGCTCTTGTGGCTAATAGTTATTGCTAGCCTTTGTTGTTGTTGTTTAGTCGTTTAGTCGTGTCCGACTCTTCGTGACCCCATGGACCAGAGCACGCCAGGCACTCCTGTCTTCCACTGCCTCCCGCAGTTTGGTCAAACTCATGCTAGTAGCTTCGAGAACACTGTCCCACCATCCCATCCTCTGTCATCCCCTTCTCCATCTTTCCCAACATCAGGGTGTTTTCCAGGGAGTCTTCTCTTCTCATGAGGTGGCCAAAGTATTGGAGCCTCAGCTTCAGGTGCTCCTTCCAGTGAGCACTCAGGGCTATTGCTAGCCTTACCCTCCATGAATTTGTCCAATCCTCTTTTACGGCCATCTCAATTGGGGACCGACTATTGCTGCCTCCTGCAGAAGCAAGTTCCACAGTTTATGTGCTGTGTGAAGAAATACCTGCTATTTATCTGTCCTGAGCATTTAGCTTCATTGGATGTCAAAAAGTTATATTGTTATTATAGGGGGGGAGACTTATCTTTACCTTCTTCATGCTATTTAGAATTTTATTGGTTTCCGTCATGCCAGCACCTACTCACCTTTTCCATAAACATAAAAAAAAATCTCAAATGCTGCACCCTTTCCTCATAGGGGAATTGCTCCACCACTTCAATCATTTTGTCTGCCCTTTACAGTGGTACCTCGGGTTACATACGCTTCAGGTTACAGACTCCACTAACCCAGAAATAGTGCTTCAGGTTAAGAACTTTGCTTCAGGATGAGAACAGAAATTGTGCTGCGGCGGCGCGGCAGCAGCAGGAGGCCCCATTAGCTAAAGTGGTGCTTCAGGTTAATAACAGTTTCAGGTTAAGAACGGACCTCTGGAACGAATTAAGTACTTAACCCAAGGTACCACTGTACTGGGTTTCCCCCCAACCCTGCAATATCCTTTTGGAGGAGAGGTGGCCAGAACAGTATTCCAACAGTATTCCAAATGCATTTACACCATAGAATTGTATAACAGCATCAAGATACGGTCACTTTTATTTTCAGTTCCTTTCCTGACTGTTTCACAGCTGCTGCATACTAGGTCGATGTCTTTATCAAGCTATCCACTACGACCTTAACTCCCACCATGTTCAACAGCCCTTACTCCCATGCAAGTTTGCAGAGGACTGAAGGTTTCTATTTCAGCCAGAAGCAAGTACCAATGAACTCAGCTATGCTTTTTTTTGTATCACTGCGACAAATAGTTCTGTAAATTAGGAATGAGGAACCTGTGGCCCTTGAGAAGTTGTTGGACTGCAACTCCCATCAGCTCTGGCCAGCATGGTCAATGGTCTGGGATGGTGGAAGTTGCAGCCTATTAGAAACTGGAAAGCTACAGGTTCCCCATCCCTGGTGCAATGAAAATGCTGTGATGTTGTCTGCCTCCATGAAGAGATTATCATCTTGTTTGTTTGTTCCACTTGGTTGATTGCTAATGAACAGCAGTCATCAACTGATCTGCAGTTTGCTGAAGCTGCTTGCTCAGGTGCTTTTGATGGCTAGGGGCTAAGAAATTTTTCTTCAAGGAGCATAATGGCTGTTGAACATACTGAACTTGTGAACAGCATCTAACAACCCTTAACAACTCTTCATTATGTCGTCTGGCAGAGCTTTTCCAGGTTGCACTGTGACTTGTTTGCAAAGCATTTTGAGGATGAAATTGCTTGCATCCGCCAAGACCTTGACTCTGCTGTTATAGCAGATGAATCTCATGGCGCGTCCAGAGCATAGTCTAGTCCTGTTGTGTTAGATGAATTTCAGCTGGTAAGGCTCAAGGATGTGGACAAGGTGCTTGGATCAGTCAGGGCAACCACTTACGCTCTAGACCCCTGCCCCTCTTGGCTGATAAAGCCACTTCTGCGCTTCGGAGGAGGTGGAGTTGCAGGCTTCACAGCCCCACCACACGCGCGCAATTGGGGAGATTTCTGGCTGCGTCACCTCTTGGCCAGCCAATCAGCTGGCTCTGGGGGTGTGGCCTGCCTTATTTAAAGCAGGATGCAGTCGGGGATCTCCCTCTTTGCCGCTTACCAACTGTTCCTGCTTTTCCCACCCTCCTGCCCTTTAAGGTCTTCGTTCTTTGACCTTGCTATGGACCATGGTTGGTTGCCGTTGAGGGGCCTGGTAGGAATTTTTACACTTGGCAAATTGGCACCAGCCACTTGGTTTTTGCCTACCTCATAGCAAATCATCACAACTTTCTTGGTATTGGCAGTTAGGCATTGGTATCGCTCTGCAGATGGAAGAGGGGAGGTTACGCCATCACCTGCCCCGCATATTGAAGGGTAGTCTGGTAAAGGATTCTGGGGGGGGTGGCCCTGTCCAAAGCCTGGGGAGGTGAGGGCCTAAGGCATGCCCCCTAGCGGTGGTAGTGGGGGAGTTCCTAGTTGATGTGCATCAGCAGGACTCCCCCTACTGGTGGTTAACCCTTCCCAGACTTCTAGCGGACGGGCTGAAGTTGGATATAGTCGGTTAGGACCAATGCCTAAGCCAATAGCGCTCATCACCTGTAACCAATAAAAGTTGTGGCCTTATTTAGCCCATTAACCTTAATAATTGTGTCATGTGTCATTATTTCCACTGGGGGGGGCGGGAACTCGCCACACGAAAACCAGCAGGAAGGGAACAGTTGGCTGGGCCAGGGAGGTGATCGGTGCCTCTTTATGAGAGAGGGTGGTCCCTGCCTGTCTGAAGGAGGCAGTGGTAAAACCACTCCTTAAGAAACCTTCCCTGGATTCAGAAAACCTAACTAACTACCAGCCAGTTGCTTATCCCCCTTTCCTGAGCAAGGTTCTGGAGTGAGTGGTCACAGACCAGATCCAGGCACTTTTGAAAGAAACTGATTTCCTGGAACGGGGTTTAGGCCTGGTTTTGGCACAGAAACTGCTTTGGTCGCCCTGTATGATTACGTGTGTCGAGAGAGAGACAAGGGAAACATGTCCCTGTTAATTGCTCTCAACCTCTCAGCGGCTTTCAATACCATCAACCATGGTATCCTTCTTGAGTGACTCTGAACTGGGGGTGGGTGGCACCACTTTGCGGTGGTTCCAGTCCTAATTAGATGGTCGTCCCCAGAGGGTGTTACTTGGGGAGTGCATTCAGCTCCATGGAACCTTCAATGTGGGGTTCTGCAGGGCTCAATCCTATCCCCCATGTTGCTTAACCTCTACATGAAATCACTGGGTGGGGTTATCCAGAGGTCTGGAGTACGTTGTCAGCAGTATGCCGATGACACTCAGCTCTAGTTCTCCTTTACATCTGCAGGTGGAAGTGGACAGTAAAGTGCTGGACCAGATTCTTGCCTCAGTAATGGACTGGATGAGAGCCAACAAACTGAAGCTCAATCCAGATTAGACTGGGCTGGTTCCCTAGACCAGATGGCTGGGAGATCACCTGTTCTTGATGGGGTTACACTTCCCCTGAAGCAGCAGGTTCACAGCTTGGGGGTCCTCCTGGATCCTTTGCTGTCGCTTGAGGCTCATGTGGCCTCAGTGGTCCAGAGCACCTTCCATCAGCTTTGGCTGGTGGCCCAGCTATGCCCCTGTCTGGACAGGGATAGCCTAACTACTGTTCTCTATGCTCTGGTAACCTCAAGGTTAGATTACTGCAATGTGTTATACGTGGGGCTGCCTCTGAGGACGGTTTGGAAATTTCAGCTGGTGCAGAATTCAGCTGTCAGGTTGCTCATCAGAGCAAGACAGTTTGAGCATATTACACCGATCCTGGTCTGACTACACTGGCTACCATTTAGTTTCCGGGCCCAATTCAAAGTGCTGGTTTTGACCTATAAAGTCTTAAATGGCTCAGGACCACAATAGCTCAAGGACCGCCTCTTTCCATATGAAACTACCCACACCCTGAGATCATCTTCTGAGGTCCTGCTTCATGTGCCTCCTCCTTGAGAGGTCCGGAGGGTGGCAACTGAGAACGGGCCTTCTCTGCAGTGGCTCCCCGTTCATGGAATGCTCTCCCCAGGGAAGTTTGCCTGGCGCCTTCATTATACACTTTTCAGTGCCAGGGAAAAACGTTCCTTTTTAAGGCCTTTGGTTGATCTGATTTACATACTATGCCCTTTTAAAATGTGGCTCTTTGGGGGGGGTTATTGATTTTATTTTGATTTTATATATTATGATCTTTCTGTGAACTACCCTAAGATCTCTGGGTATAGGGCGGTACAGTGGTGCCTCGCAAGACGAAATTAATTCGTTCCGCAAGTCTCTTCGTCTTGCGAGTTTTTCGTCTTGCGATGCACGGTTTTCCATAGGAATGCATTGAAAATCAATTAATGCGTTCCTATGGAAACCGCCTTCCCCCGACCTCTTCTGGCGGGCGGCATTTTAAAATCGCCCGGGACAGCGGAGGACTTCTCCGCTGTCCGGGCGCTTTAAAGTCTCCCGGGAAGGCAAGCAGGGGGGACAAAGACTTTTGCCCCCCGCCTGCCTTCAGAAGAGGTCCAGGACAGGCTTCGCGGACCTCTCCGCAAGCAGCGGGAGCGCTCCTTGCGGAGAGTTGCCAGTGCGCCCAGGCTTCGCGGCCCCGCCGCCCGGCTTCGGGACATCGTTCCGATGCCAGGCGGCGGGGGGAGGCTTTCTCGCCCCGCCGCCCGGCATCGGGACGATGCCCCGAAGCCGGGCGGCGGGGGGAGGCGTTCCCGCCTCGCCGCCCGGCATCGGGGCATCCTTCCGAAGCCCGGCGGCGGGAGGAGGTGTCCCCGCCCCGCCGCCAGGCTTCGGAGGAGGTCCGAGGACAGCGGGGAAGACGAGCTGCGCTTCCCCACTGTCCCGGAGATTTCCCTATGGGCTGTCGTCTTGCGAAGCAAGCCCATAGGGAAATTCGTCTTGCGAAGCGCCTCCAAAACGGAAAACCCTTTCGTCTAGAGGGTTTTCCGTCTTGCGAGGCGTTCGTCTTGCGGGGCACCACTGTATATAGATACAATAAATACCAGTAAATTCAGGGAGTGAGATAGAAATTCCTTCCCCAGTTTGATCCAACAGAGTAAGCCCAGAAAAAGAGAGGCTGAGATCAAAACTGAAATTGTACAATTTAATATCGCTCAGAACTGATTTCCCAAGGATTACATTCTGTATGCCAGCTTGGAACTTGAGCTCCAAACTAAAACGTTTCAGGCATTTGAATGGGAAAAGCTGTCAACTGCAATAAATGCAGGAAATGGTTAAGAGGGGAAACCTCATCAAAAAGAGAGGGAAAACTCAAAACAAAACTGAGTTTAAAATTTAGCAGCAGGACCAATTCATTCTCCTTGCTAAACCAATGACCAAAAAAATTATTGATTGGATTGCCTAGTGCTGGGGAAATTGAAGCCAGAGAGAAATGCTGTTATACTTTTTCCTAAGCTTTAGAAGGCTTTGCATAATGACGATGGGGCAGTGAGGTGGGGTGGGAGATGAAAGATCTTCATAATGAGATCCATATTGCTCCTTGTCAAATATAACAGCATGCCCCAAATAGTACATCTCCTCTCATTTTTCCATATTCTGCTTTTACAGTCTCCGTAGCTAGGTCCTCTCCTACAACTAGGGCTATTACACAGGCACAGCAAACGTTTTCATGCCACATATAACTCAGCTGGCATAGGCTGAATATTCACCCAGTTAAGACCATAAGACGTGTCAACTGGATCAGGCCAATGGCCCATCTAGTTCAGCATCATGTTCTTACAGTGGCTTTCACGTGCCCATGGGAACCTGATGAACAGAGAGTCAGTGGCGTAGCGTGGGTTGTCAGCACCCGGGGCAAGGCAAATAATTTGCGCCCCCTAACCCGTGGATTTGCGCCCCCTAACGCTACCCCTACCCCTAACCCCCAGATGTTGCGCCCGGTGCGCCCGGCCCCCCCTGCACCCCCCACGCTACGCCACTGCAGAGAGTACCTAAATGTAAGAGCACTCTCCCCTCCTACAATTTCAAGCAAAGGGTTTTTGAATTGCCATTGCGCCTGTTGGTTTGACACGATCCAGTTTCATTCACAACCTCCCCGCCTCCTCTTCTTAGCAGTAAAAATTGCAATGATAATGGGTTTGCTCCATTTCCTTAGAAGGAAAAAGCACTGGATGCTTAAGAGTAGTCCCCAACCCACCCATATCTATATATTTACAAATATATATGAGTTGAGCATGGAGGGAGAACACAGGCACTCGGACAGCACTACTCTGTGACTCAGTATCACTTTCCCCCAAAACAAACAGCATCTACATAGTCCTCCTCTTTAACAAATAATAATGATGATGATAAGTTTACGACACCCTACTGACTGGGCTGCCCCTGCCACTCTAGCTTCCAACATATATACAAACAGAAGAAAACATTAAATCTGAAAAAGCTTCCCTATACAGGGCTGCCTTCAGATGTCTTCTAAAGGCAAACCTCAGTTCCTGAATGGCCCCGTTTTCAAACATTTCGGCTCCCAAACGCTGAAAATCTGGAATGTAATGCTCTGGTTTTCAAACATTTTTTGGAAGCTAAATGTCCAATGCGGCTTCCACTTGAGTGCAGGAAGCTCTTGCAACCAATCGGAAGCCATGCCTCGGTTGTCAAATGTTTCCGAAGATGAATGGAACAGATTATATTCGGCAACTGAGGTTTGACTGTATGGTTACTAATCTCCTTGACATCTGATCGGTGCCACTGCAGGCCCTCTGCCTGGTTCCCTGTAGCTTCACTTCTCACAGTGAGAGAACTACCAGAAGGCCTTTGGAACTGGATCTCAGTGTCTGGGCTCAACGATGGGGGTGGAGACGCTCCTTCAGGTATTCTTGGTCTTTTTATTATTATTATTATTATTATTTTTATAAAATATTTATTAGGGTTTTTTGTAAAAGAAATACAAAGATAATAAACAGCATTGCTTTGTTTTAACAAAATTTCATAACTTCTTTGGACTTCCTCACGTCTCCCGCTCCCACTTACATCGTTAATAGATTTTTTCAAGCAAATTATCATCTTATTTGCAAATTTATAACCACTCAATTCAATATAATGTAACAATTCTCCAACAAATTTTTGTTTCTCTTAATCTCATTTATCATCAATTTCCAATCCAATTTAGTGATGGCCAATTATTTATAACCAAGCATCCTTATTAACATTCCTCTAAATCACAATATTTTTGTAGATAAATCTTAAATTTCTTCCAATCTTCTTCAATCCTTTCTTCTCCCAGGTCTCGAATTCTGCCAGTCATCTCCGCCAGTTGCATATAGTCCATCACCTGCATCTGCCATTCTTCCAGTGTGGGTAGATCTTGAGTTTTCCAGTTCTTAGCGATGAGTATCCTTGCTACCGTTGTTGCATACATAAAGAATGTTCTATCCTTCTTTAACACCTTCTGGCCGACAATACCCAGAAGGAAGGCCTCTGGTTTCTTAGTGAAAGTATACTTAAATACCTTTTTCAGCTCATTATATATCATTTCCCAGAAGACCTTCACTTTAGGGCAGGTCCACCAGAGGTGAAAGAATGTTCCTTCATTTTCTTTACATTTCCAACATTTATTATCAGACAAATGGTATATTTTGGCAAGTTTAACTGGGGTCATGTACCATCTGTATATCATTTTCATTACATTTTCCTTTAAAGCATTACATGCAGTAAAGTTCAGCCCAGTGGTCCACAACCTTTCCCAGTCCTCAAACATAATGTTATGCCCAATATCCTGTGCCCATTTTATCATAGCCGATTTAACCATTTCGTCTTGTGTATTCCATTTCAACAGCAAGTTATACATTCTTGAAAGTACTTTAGCCTTAGGTTCTAACAGCTCTGTTTCCAACTTCGATTTCTCCACCTGGAACCCTAACTTTTTGTCATTTTTAAACACTTCTTTAATCTGAGCGTAATGTAACCAGTCTCACACTTTATCCTTCATTTTCTCCAAACTCTGCAATTTCCAATTATTTCCATCTTTTTCTAATATTTCCCAATATTTTGGCCCAGGTATTCTTGGTCAAGGACCAATTTAGGTCCTTTAAAGGTCAGCACCAACACTTTGAAGTGTACTCAGAAACACCAAGGTGGCTATCACCAATGGAGGCTAAGGCCCCGAAAAGACTCAATATGGAGGCCAAATGGCCGAAATATTGGGAAATAATAGAAAAAGATGGAGATAACTGGAGGTTGCAGAGTATGGAGAAAATAAAAGATAAAGTGCGAGATTGGTTACATTATGCTCAGATTAAAGAAGTCTTTAAGTTGGACAAAAAGATAGGATTTCAGGTGGAAAAATCAAAGTTAGAAACAGAACTGTTAGAACCCAGCTCTAAGATACTTTCAAGAATGTATAACTTGCTGCTAAAATGGAATACACAGGATGAAACGGTCAAATCAGCTATGATAAAATGGGCACAGGACATAGGGTACAACATCATGTTTGCTGACTGGGAAAAGTTATGGACCACCGGTATGAAATTTACGGCATGTAATACCTTGAAAGAAAACATTATGAAAATGATATACAGGTGGTACATGACCCCAGTCAAGCTTGCAAAGATATATCATTTGCCTGATAATAATAAATGTTGGAAGTGTAAAGAGGCTGAAGGAACATTCTTTCACCTCTGGTGGACGTGCCCTAGAGTGAAGGCTTTCTGGGAAATGATATATAACGAGCTGAAAAAGGTATTTAAGTATACCTTTCTTAAGAAACCAGAGGCCTTCCTCCTCGGCATTGTCGGCCAGAGTGTGCAAAAGAAGGACCGAACCTTTTTTATGTATGCTACAACAGCAGCAAGGATACTTATTGCTAAAGGCTGGAAAACTCAAGACTTGCCCACACTGGAAGAATGGCAGATGCAACTGATGGACTATATGGAACTGGATGAGATGACTGGCAGAATCCGAGACCAGGGAGAAGAATTGGAGGAGGAGAACTGGAAGAAGTTTAAAGACTATCTGCAAAAGCATTGTAAACTGTATGAATGTTAAGAAAAATGTAAGATCTGTAACATCAAGGCTCTAACAAATTAATAACCTTTATGTATAAAAGTCAATGTAACTGAAAAATAAGATAAATTGTGGATAAATGGTATCCTATAATTAACCTTTGACAAAAGAAATCTAAAAGATTAAATTTGAGATTTGAATATTGGGAAATTTTAATTAGATAAACTAAATTAAGTTAATAATTTGCTGGTAAAACCTATGAGTCTAGAGAGTAGGAACAAGAGGCGTGAGGAAGTCCAAGGATGTTTATGAAATGATGATATCTGAAATTGATATGTTTTTATATATATTTATTGTCAAACAAAATTTAATAAATATTATTAAAAAAAAAAATGAAGTGTACTCAGAAACATACTGGGAGCCAATGTAGGTATTTCAGGACTGGTCAACCAATCCCAGACACCAGGCTAGCTGCTACATTCTGGATTCCTCCTTCCGACTACAAGCACAACTGAACTCTCTGCCTCCTGTGCTAGCAATATTGCAATTCTCAACTGCTTTCCCAGACCTCATTTTGCGGGGCACATCATTCCTCAGTAGCCACCTGAGCCATCAACGCGAGTGAAACAGCATCTCCTAGCCTAGCCATCAGCAGCCATTAGAGCAAGCAGCTTCAGGTAGCTACAGAAACATCAGCTGACACTACATATGCCCAATGAAACACTTAGAGCTGCAGAACTGGCATTTTTAAGAATGTTCATTCCACACTTGTAAGTGGCTGATATTTTAGTGTGATGGCTCCTACACTTTGGAACTCCCTGCCCACTGACATTATCCTGGTGCTTCCCCTGTATTCTCTTCAGCACCTGCTAATACAGTTTCAGTTTAGGTGAACCTACTCAGACCAGTAAAGACAAATAGCCTGTAATTTTGGCTTAGAAATGCATACTTCTAACTGTTGATTTTATTCATTTTGCTTTTTGTTATAAGCTGTTTTTAATGTCAATTTTAATGCATACTTCATATTGTTTAGAAACCACTTCCTGGAAGCTTATGTATGGCTGAGCGGCATGCAAATTTTGTTAAGTAAATAGCCACCCAATAGTGAAAAATCAAGAGGGGGGGGGCTCTTCACTTGATGCGACGCTACAGAATTTTTCATTACAGGACTATTTGTCTCAGCCAAACAAAAGGTTTAGCTGTTCCTCACTGGGGGTTGCTCCATCTTCGACATCAGTCCTAAGAAGTATCACTTGGTGCAGATACCCAAACCAAGGCAGCCACTGGAGGCACAGAATGGTCAGGAGCATTGTCTCATTCCGTCTGGAAGTAGAGTGACAATTCTATGCTTGGCAACCTGCCCAGCTGCAACTCACTGGGGGAAGAGGGGTGGAACCAACACAGAGGAGCACCATCAAAGAAGAAGCTCTGCAGGCAAGCACACCAAAAAAAAAAAAGAGAGATTAAAATAAAAAATAAAAACGCCTTACAAGGAGTTGCTTTCCTGCTCTACAATTCCTCAGGGAAGAAGACAGGCAAGCTCAGACAAAACCCAGGTTTATCAAGTGAAGTTGAGGACGAATACTGTTAATAAGAGGAACATCTGGTGTGAAAGCTGAGCTCAAATCTGTACGTGTTAGCAACATGCAAAGGATCTCTGCCTGGCTTGCTGCATTCTTCTAATAAGTAGCCTAGGCTGTGTACAAATTACACACTTTACTCCTCAGCCAGTGCATTCCCACTGCTAGTTCTTGAAGCTGCATTTACGATAGCCACAAACCAAAACAGTCCTGCAGTTTCCTGAAAAATAATGCTGTTTGGTGCATTTTCTCTCTCTCTCTCAAACCAGCATCAATCAGACTATAAAGCTTAAAGCCACATTCACTTTGTACTGAAATCAGGTGTGTACGTTTGAGATACCCATTGTGCATTTAGAAATGTGCACACATGTGCAGATGACAGCTTCATGAATAGGAGTTCTGGAGATGGGGCTACAGTGGCAAAGAAACCAAGCAGGTCCTGAGCACTGGCGGAAGACAACCCTGCTCTGATGTGTATAACACCGTGAGAACATCTCTTGAACCACAGCAGGGGGGAACGATCTTGATGCATTCATTTCAAGCTCTTAAGGTGTACAGAGTCCTGCAGTGTAGGGTCATAGGAACAATCCAAACAGTTTCATACTTTGCATTTTGAAGTGGAGTAAACAGATGTTAAGGGGCAGTGGCATCTTTGAAGGCGGGTTCAGGAACTCAGGTGCAAAATACCAGGGAGAGTAGGAAGAATTTGTCCACTTTATTTCCAGCAGATCAACCTGATTTGACTTTTCCAAAGCTGCTTGTGGGTCACAGCAGTACTAGTAGTTGGATCACACATTTCTCCAGATTTTCTGTCCCAAAATATGCACACAAAAGTAGGTATACTGCATTTATAAAGGGCGTGCAAAATGCGTATGTTAGTGGGGAGGTGTACTAGAAAGAGGTGAAAAGCAATGAAGAAAGAAGAGTACCTACAGAATACCTACACAATTTACTTGTAGCTTTTTCATGGGATAAGGGAGAAATTTGATTTAGTTTGCATTTAAAGGTGACTCTATCAAATTTGCACTTTTTGAAATCATCCAAGAAGCAAAGCACACTCATCTACTGAAATTTATATTTATTTAAATTTTGTGCTGCACTCCTCCAAACAATGTTTACCACCTGAAAGGCATATATTAGATAAAAGTGTGCATAAAAATGATTATGCTAGTGAAAATAACACAGAAATCCATTATATTAAACGAGAATTTGCTTGCAAAAATGTGTGAATCTGTCAAAACTGCATACAAAAATGTGTTTATTAAAAGACATTCGCACAAGAATGTTGAAGAATTTCCATGAGGATTTAAAAAACAAACAAACTACCACATGTTCATAAATTGCTGCAGAAATGTGGAGAACTGAATTTAAGATTTGAAAAACGAGAAACTGAGAGAACCGGAATTGACAGATCCTTCCATCCCTAATTGCAGGTAATTTGAAGATGAAGATGAAGTCAAGTGGCATGGATGCTGAGTAGGTTATGCAGGTCTCTTTGCTGTGCAGAATTTTGGGGAGAGAGAAATATTAAAAGTACCTCACCAGAGCTGCAAATGAGCAGAGAGAAAAATGCAAGTTGTTACAAAAGTAGGTTTGTTTGCTTCCTGAAAGCACATCTTTCCCTTGAAATTTTTTTGCAGGGTAACATTTTCATGCAACCCCAAGAGAAATCAGGAGATGCAGCTTCTACCCTGTGCTTGCTCTTCTTTTGCATCATTTGATGCCCACATTATGAAACTAATGATACGGAGGCTAACCACAGAGCCTAACCAAGCGGCTGTGCTAGAAAGACAAAGATTAGCAGCAATCCTCCAGTAGGAGGCAAGGAAAGAGGCAGAAGATCAGGCCTATTGACCGGGGCCCTGTGTATTTTCTCCCATTAAAACCATGTATTAGATTATGTTCACCAGATTTAAAAATGCAATTAAGCATCAGGCAGAGATTGATTGGAGATGTGAAAACGTTTATTTGCTAGGATAACGAAATATCCAGAGGTCGCTATGCGTAAAGAAGTAGAAAATATGCTATTTGCTCCAGTGTACAAAGTATTTCAAGAAGTGGTAGATGGGGCTTGTCAACCTGGGAAGGGAGCCCATCTAGGAGAAGGAAAGCTCTGATCCTAACCCTCCGCTGCCTTGCAGGAGATCTTCAGGAGAAGAAAAGGCGAAGGAGTAAACCCTACACAAATCCAGAGTGGAGTCCCTAAGGCAGTTGGATGGTGCTTCGTACGCTTCGTTCTGGCAACTCCTGTAACCAAGCTGGTGCCAAATGCATTGCTTTCCTTTCCTTTGGACCACAGCAGTGAAGCAAAAAGCAGGATATTGTTGTCTGGGCATCCCAGGACCACCATAGACACTGCCCAGGTTTGCACCCCAGGGGTATCACTTCAGTGCTGCCCACACAGAGTTTTGACTTCACCCCTGTAGGTGCACTCTATTGTCTCTCAAGACAGATGGATGTCAATCACAATTTAGTGCTGGGGTGGGGAACCTGTGGCCCTCCAAAAGCTGAGGGTCTCCAGCTCTCATCAGCCGCACCCAGCAGGGCTGGACGTTGGTAGCATCTGGAGGTTGTGTCTTCACCCCTGTTCTGTGGAGTGGAATTTGTGCTCATTAGACAGTGCCAAGGTGCTGGCAAAAGCAACCAGAGTCTAAAATTATTGCTTTCCATTCACACAGTGGTTTCCAGTGCTAAGAAAACCTAAACAAATAAATGGATGGGAAGGAAATTCAAGAAATGAAGCAGCACCACTTGCCTTCCCTGCACTCCAGAGCCCTAAACATTTACAAAATGTAGTTTGAATTTATGTTTCCAGGGCAGCTAACAGAGGAGTAAAGGAGAAGTGCAATGCAATTACTATTATTATTAATGGCAATGATTCATACAAGCATAACAAATTAAAACAAACGAAAGCTGTTACTGTCCATCCAGAGAGACAGTAAAAATCAAACTGCTCCAAGTTAAAATTGCCCATGTTAGCAATAACAGTGTGTATCTTGTTTGTTTGTTATGTTACTTAGTTTATTTAATATATTGCTTTAATAAAATATTGTTTTTTTAAAAAGAGAGGAAAAGGAAGAGTGGGTATAAATAAAATAAAATATCGCTTGGTGCAGTTTCATAGTGCTGGACCCCCAAGTCCCTCTGGGAAGCTGACGTTTACCAATATCTGGAAATGCTGCAGGTTCCCCATCCCTAAATGCAAAGTCAGGTTATTTCCCAATAACCAAGCAGGTCAGGTCATTTCCCTCCACCAAAAACAGCTATATCAAAAGAAAGCACTTTTCAATGTATTTGTTCCTGGAATAACCTTAATTATTCCAGAAGAATGTGAGTTCTTCTGGGAAAGCTATCTACAACATGTCCTGTGATTGTACAGTCCATCATGCAAGGGCAAGGAACCTGTTGCCATGATTAAAATGCACCTTTTTATTTTATTTTTTAAATTGCTTTAGTAAGTTGGCAGCCCTAATACAGTGGTACCTCGGGTTAAGAACCTAATTCATTCTGGAGGTCCGTACTTAACCTGAAACTGCTCTTAACCGGAAGCACCACTTTAGCTAATGGGGCCTCCCGCTGCTGCCACGCCACCAGAGCACAATTTCTGTTCTCATCCTGAGGTAAAGTTCTTAACCCGAGGTACTATTTCTAGGTTAGTGGAGTCTGTAACCTGAAGTGTCTGTAACCTGAGGTACCACTGTAAGCAGAAGCACTAGCACCAACTTGTGCATTTCCACCCCAAACTGGGTTTGTAACACTGTGATCCTCCAGCTGCTTTTGAACTCCAACTCCCAGCAGCCCCAGTCAGCAGGGCCAGCAGTCAAGGATGATGGGAGTTGCAGTCCACCAATTGCTCGGGAGTTCCACACCCATGCCCTAATGCAAGCAAGTGTTTTGATCTTACCTGTAGGAAAGCGCATAAATACCAGCATAAATAAGCTTGTGTGGAATTATTGAAATATATGGTAGCCATGCAGAAATAGCTGCTATAATGATATTCCTATAAGAACTGTAGATGGGGAGTGCGGGAGCCTGCTATCGTAAATGCTAATAATAAAACAGATCTCCGCTCCCACCCCTCCTGCTAAAATATGTCCAGCAATAGAAACAACAACAGAATACTGTACTTTTGAACCTCTCAGGTGAAGGTTTAGGAAGGGAAATACAGTATGGGGAAGTGACACTGAATTGAGTGCAACTAGAATAACTAAGGATCTTCAATTAGTGGCTCAAATTGTGCTTATAAATTAAGAGCAACCATCCCCCAAGGGCAACCAAACTCACGCACATGAGAGAGAGAAATGGGGTGGAGGGAGAAAGAAGGAAAATTAGAAAGCATATGGTGGAACGCTTGGCTGTCTAACTAGCCAGCCTAGCTAATCCCTCCGCCTCCCCGTATTCTTAAAATAGACAGATGGAGCCTTTTGACATCTTGAGTACTGACATCCCCGGGCTGCATTAGCGGTGCCTCCCTCAAAGATTAAATTCTAAAGGCTGGGAGGGGGTGCATGCCCCCAATGCCATCACGCAAGAGATTTCAGGCTCTTAAGAGAAGCACTTCGTGTTCGTACAATCACAACATTGTCAGATAAGCCGGGAGCTCAGGAGAAAGCGCTCATTCCTTCATTCTAAAGGGCGGGTCAGCACCCAAATCTCCCAAAGGACCACTTTGAGAATGAGAACCAGGGAGTCAAGAACATTTAGAATGCCAGGAGTTCGATCAGACTGCTCCCAATCTCTCCCTGAATCTGCTATACACTTCTCATTCCATTCACAATTATTAACGTGCGTGCATTCAGTTAAGCTGTTAGGGCAAAGGCAGCGAAAGCTCTGCCCTCCCGAGATGTTGTTGGACTCCAACTCCCATCAGCCCCCGCCAGCAAGGCCAATGGCCAGGGACAATGGGCGTTGTAGTCCAGTAACATCTGGCAGGCCATTCATTCCCTATCTCTGATTTAAGAGTTGCACACTTTCCTGAGGGCCTGTGATGAGTTGTATTTTAAAGTCTGGAAGAATACGAACTAAAATACAGTCGCGCACGTACGCAAGCACACTAATGACAGCTGCGATCCAGTCACACGCGAAATTCAAAATGTGTGCCAGGATCCACTAGGGTCCAGCGAGCTCTGGGATACTGAAGAAAAGGGACCTCTCGTGTCCGGGATCGTGTACACCTCCCTCAGAAGAAGCAGAGCACGCGACCTCAAACTTTTCAGGGGTTGGAGGGGCGGGGCATCGCGATCAGAGGGGGTACTTCCAAGTAGGATTCCGCCCCCAATAAAACCCTTGTTTAGAACATTGCCTTATTCCCACACCCATTCTTCCCGCGGTTGCAACACCCTCCTGCCCTGAGCTTTCCGCGGCGTAAGAGAGAGAGAGAGAGAGAGAGAGAGAAGAAAGGTGCGGGGGCAGCGCTGTGCCCGGCGCGCCATCAAGAACCCCACCCCCATTTCTTTCCTGGGGGCAAAGAATAAGCAGATCGTCTCCCGCACCCCCGGCGTCGCAAGGGAGGACCCGGTCCCTTTTGCTGCATGAGGCTTTTGCCTCCCCTGAATCCAGGCTTATTCCAGCCAAGCCCTCTCCCCCGCCGAAGCCACTGATCCAAATTCCTCTCTAGCGCGCTCCTCCCCTCCCTGCCCCGGTGCCGGCGCTACTTACATCCAGTGGGTCTCCCCAGGTGCGTCCTGCCCTCCCGCGGCACCTTCTGTGGTTCTCCGAGCTCCGCCCTCTCTGCTACCCAGCCCTGCCTCTCCAAGCAAGCAAGTCGCCGCCCATCGGCCTCCCCAGCCGCTCAGCGGGCGGAGCGGCAACCAGGCGCCGAGACCCACCCACGCACCCACCCTGCCTGCCTGCCTGCCTGCCGCCCCTTCCTCCCCCTTCTCAGTGGCGGACCTACATTTTGGGGACCCTGAAGCTTGCACTCTCATGGGGGCCCCTTCATAACCAGCAACGAGGTCTGGGTAACCACTGTTATCTTCTTCAATGGGGTTGTAACCATTACAACATCTGTGCTTACATACTCTCAAACTTTGGGATTGTTGAAATACATGCGACAAAAAATCAATTTGAGCCATGCGACTCAAATTGCGTACACGGGACTCATTTTTTAAAGCAATGTGGACTAAGGTCTCTTCTGGGGACCCTCCTGGATTAGGAGTCCTGAAACTTAAGCTTCATTCGTTTCATACCACCCAGGCTCCTGCGTATCCTGCAGCAGGCTTGGGTTCCCTCTCTCTTCCCCTCCCTTCACCCACGCTCAGATTTGAAAAAATAGGCAAGAGCATACTTGACCATGTGCAGAGTGCTTTTCTCTTTCTCTAAAGCGTTACAGGGTTTTCGGATCAGGAAGTGCAAGGAGGGGCTTCCAGGTCACAGAAAGGGAAGAAATGAACAGACAAGGGTGGCAGTGGTGGAGAACTGGAGGCATCTGGAAAACTAGCAAGGCAGTGGGTGCTCAAAGTACCCAAAGCCAAGGGGACAGGGAGTGACTTATCTTTCATGACAGCCCTCCTTAGCTGCTGTTGTTAGAAACCTGGGAGTGGGAGATTTGACAAAAGCTGGAGGGAGTCAGGGGTTGTGTTGCTGGCTGTCTCTAGAGACAATGGAGTATGCCTCTAGGGGTGAAGTCAAACTGCTGGAGAATCACAGCACCTGCTGTGGCTGCAGAGACTGGTCATTCCCATGTTGTTTTTGATGTGTTAGCAGCACCAAAGTGTCTTCTCTGGGCAGGGGTGAAGCTACTATGAAACTAAGAAAGCTTAAGCTTCAGGGCTCCTAATCCTGGATGGGCCCCAAAAGCAACTTCAGTCCACACTGCTTGAAAGATTTGGGTCCAGTAGACACAATTTGATTCGCACAACTCAAATTGATTAGTTTTTTGTTCTATAATAATAATAACAAAAATGTATACCCCGCCCCTCTGGTTGGGTTTCCCCAGCCACTCTGGGCGGCTTCCAACAAAACACTAAAATACAATAACCTATTAAACATTAAAAGCTTCCCTAAACAGGGCTGCCTTCAGATGTCTTCTAAAAGTTTGGTATTTATTTTTCTCTTTTTCTCTATATATTTCAACACTCTCAGTAGCACAGATGTTGTAAAGGTGGAGTGTCATGGTACACAATTTTAAAGCAAAATCTGAGATGTATTCCTAGCTTAAAACAAAACAATGTGGTGATCTGCCATGCCTTCATGTCATGTTTGCAGGCATCTCTGCAATGCTGTTGGTCTGCCCAAGGCCTGGTGCCTAAAGACAGCTCCCTATAGAACATGTCATCAAGGATCCTTCCATCTTCTATTCTGTGGGCATGACCAACCCAGCATAGACATCGCTGAAACAGGAGTGTGATCATGCTGGGAACGTGAGCTTGGGAAAGCACATCTCTGTCCTACCGAGACGATAATAGATTTGGTTGGCAAGCCTATTTACGGTATGGGAAAACAAAGGTGCACCAGGGATTCCAGAGCCACATTATAAGGAAATCAATTTCTCAAGTATGGGATAAATATAAAAATTTGTTAGAATGTAAGACACCTTGGTGGCTTTCCCCATTGGAAGCGATATCTCTGAAAAAAGTAAATATGAAAGGATACTAGGCAACATAGGCGCCGACTCCATGGGGCCTGAGGGGGCCTGAGCCCCCTCAAAAAATCGTTTGGGGGGGCTCAGCCCCCCCAATAATTTAAGAAAATTATTACCGTAAATTTCGCTCTATAACACGCAGATTTTTTCTCCTAAAAAGTAAGGGGAAATGTCTGTGCGTGTTATTGAGCGAATGTGTGGTCCCTGGAGCTGACTCGCCGGAGCGCAGGGGCAAAAATAGGCAAAAATCAGGCAAAAATAAGATCGGGCGGTCGGGCGGAGGGAAGGCGGAAGCTGCTGCTTTCCTGCATTCTGCCTCAGGGTCTTACTGCCCACCCGCTTCTGTTGCTGCGTTTGCTCAAACTCAACAAAGAGCAGGGAATCCCCTGCCCTCCTGGCAAGCAGAGGGTTAAGGAAAGGATCGAGTCCTTCCTTCTAATTCTTTCCTAGTCACACTGCGTGCAGGCTCCAGCCCACCACCTCCTCCTCTCCGTGCTCTAGGGACTCGCAGACAGCCGTAAAACATGCAGGTGGGAGAGAGAGAGAGGGCTGGCTTGGGGGGGGGACTTTTGCCTTCCTTTCCCCCCCCACCCCGTTAAACTCCTCCCCTGCATTCTTAGCCAGCTGCTTCTCCGCACACCCCTCTTGTGCTTCTTGTCCCTTCTGTGTTTTTCCTTCCCTCCCCATTTAAAACGTGGTGACAAAGCACGGATCCCCATGGATCCTCAGGATTTTTGCATTGGGTCACCCCAAATTCACCATCAGATCACATTACATGTCCATGGCTACAGTCTGTACCAAAAAAATCACGCACCCACTGTTGCCTGGGGCTGCAATGGTGCAAAAACGTAGTTACAAAGCATGGATCCACAGGATCTTTGCACTGGGTCACCCCAAATTCACCATCAGATAACATAGCATGTCCATGGCTACAGCCTGCACCAAAAAAATCACGCACCCACTGTGGCCTGGGGCCACAATGGTGCAAAAACGTGGTTGCAAAGCACGGATCCACATGGATCCTCAGGATTTTTGCATTGGGTCACCCCAAATTCACCATCAGATCACATAGCATGTTCATGGCTACATCTTGCACCAAAAAAATCACGCACCCACTGTTGCCTAGGGTCACAGTGGTGCAAAAACGTGGTTACAAAGCACGGATCCACATGGATCCTCAGGATTTTTGCATTGGGCTACTCCAAACTCACTGTCAGATATTAAAAATCTTTATAAAATAGAGAATTAAATACATACAGAATGTTAAATTTTCAGTTTCGAAATATTAGTACTAGTTTAGTACTGTATTTCTATATTACTATAGTACTGTATTAGTTATTTTCAAATACTTAAATATTTTTAGGGTGTAAGACCCAATTAAAGCCCGTTATTTACATACAGTATTACAGTATTTACATACAGTATTAGGCATACTGTATTAACTTTATTAACTGTATTAAAGCATTAACTTTGAGATATTATTTTTATTTAATGAACCCTCAGCCTTATTCAAAGTAAGCTTAAATTAGCTATTTCACTTATTAATCAAAGTGCTATTACTGTGCGACAGCAATATTTTATGTTTTATTCTTTTAATGATAGTTTAGGATTTATTTAAATATCATTTCAGTCTTTTCAGAGCTATATATTCACTGCTCTGTAATAGTCTATAAGCATAATTGTTACTGTAAATTAAATTAGCTTTTTACGAAAATACCGTGCGTGTTTATGTTTTGTTTCTTTTTTCAAAGCCAAAAAGTGTTTCAGGCTTGTCGAGTTTCCCGGAGTGTGGAGTTATAGAGAGTCGAGTTTTCGGGGTTCTAATGTTGATCACATGACTCTAAAATACTTTTTAAAAACTTTAAAACTCACTAATTTTCATCTAAAATTTAGAAAACTTCCCGGGGCAGGACCCCGGTATGGGCCCCCCCAATATTTTTTATAAGTCGGCGCCCCTGCTAGGCAACATGTAAAGATCTGTTAATAGAATCAGAAAATCAATTAAGGGTGAAAGAATATAATGAAATGGAATTTCTGTTAACAGATTGGTTACAATATGATCAGTTAATTGACATATTCAGATGCGATAAAGGGACGGGCTTTGGGAAGGAGTTCGAAAAGGAATTATTGGAAAACAATGAGAAATTGTTATCAAAAATGTACAGGTGAAACTCAAAAAATTAGAATATCGTGGGAAAGTTCATTTATTTCAGCAATTCAACTTAAAAGGTGAAACTAATATATGAGATAGACTCATGACATGCAAAGCGAGATATGTCAAGCCTTTATTTGTTATAATTGTGATGATCATGGCGTACAGCTGATGAAAACCCCAAAATAACAATCTCAGAATATTAACTGAAAACAGCAAAACAAGGACTGCAAATAGAGCAATATTGGACCTCTGAGAAGTAGAAGCATGCATATGTACTCAGTACTTGGTTTGGGCCGCTTTTGCATCACTTACTGCCTCAATGTGGCATGGCATGGATGCTATCAGCCTGTGGCACTGCTGAGGTGTTATGGAAGACCAGGAAGCTTCAATAGCAGCCTTCAGCTCTTCTGCATTGCTCGGTCTCATGTCTCTCATCTTTCTCTTGGCAATGCCCCATAGATTCTCTGTGGGGCTCAGGTCAGGCGAGTTTGCTGGCCAATCAAGCACAGTAATCCCATGGGCATTGAACCAGGTTTTGGTACTTTTGGCAGTGTGGGCAGGTGCCAAAGTCTTGCTGGAAAATGAAGTCAGCCGCCCCATAAAGCTCATCTGTGGAAGGGAGCATAAAGTGCTCCAAAATCTCCTGGTAGACGGCTGCGTTGACCCTGGACTTAATGAAGCACAGTGGACCAACACCAGCTGATGACATGGCTTCCCCAAATCAACACAGACTGTGGAATCTTCACACTGGACTTCAAGCATCTGGCATTGTGTGCCTCCCCAGTCTTCCTCCAGACTCTGGGTCCTTCGTTTCCAAGTGAGATGTAAAAGCTGCTCTCATCAGAAAAGAGATTTGGGGATTTTTCGAGGTTTCACCTGTACAAACTACTGTCAGAATGGGAGACGAAAGATGAAGAGGTTAAGGTGTAATGATACACCGGGCACAAGATATAGGGTATAATATACCACTTGTATAATGGGGAAAGCTGTTTTTACTAGGAAAATTAGGAGATGGAGTACCAAATAAGCAAAAGTAATTGTTTATGTACGCGACCACAGCTGCTAGAATGTTACTTGCCCAGAAGTGGAAGGAAGAAAGTATACCAACGAAAGAAGAATGGAGGACTAAGATGATAGACTATGCCGAAATGGCAAAACTAACCGTGAAGATCAGGCACCAAGATGAAGGAAAATTTAGTCAAGATTGGAAAAAACTTTATAGATTATTTTAAAGAACACTGCAAGAATGGGGAAACATTAGCATGACTGTTGTACCATTTATGAAATGAATGCAGAATCAGCTGTGAAAAATAATTGGAGATCAAGTGGAAAAATAATGGAAATAATTGGAAATCAAGTGGGGGGAAAATACAATGAAAATAATAAGAGGGGAATGGAAATGGGGAGGTCAGTGTAAATTTGGGTTTGATATCTATGTATAAGAAAATTGTTATTATTAGAAAAAATTGAAAATAAAATATATATTTTTTAAAAGAAACTCTGTCCTGCCATGTGATACCCAAACAGTGGCAGAGCTTCATGCTCCGGCACTGGGGGGGGGGCAGAGAGCAGGCGGAGGCGGGGCTGGCGCACATCCTAGAGGCAGGGCGCGCCACCTGCAAGGGCAGGGTGTGCTTCCTGAGGGCGGGGCATGCTGCCTGCGGCGGCATGGAACCCAGCACAGGTGGGGGGCAGCAGCGATGGCACCCCACCGGGATCACGCTGCCAGGGGCGGTGCTCTCCCCCCACATTCCTCTTCCTCTGCCAGTGTACCCAAAATCCTTCTGAAGTGGAAGCCATTGTGGCATTGCTCCTGACGGTTGTAAGTTGCCCACGACTCACTTTTGCAAGGCAGTGGGCTCAACAAGCAAGCTTAGTGGACCTTCCATAGGTTCCAACTTTAAGGGGCACACACCCCTTCACTACCCTCAAATTGGTGAGCCACCCACCCTCCTTTGCCACCATTAAATAAGTTGGAGTTCTTGTTATTAAATATACCAAGAAAAATGTACGCCAAGAACTCAGGCCAATGTAAGTTTCAATAGTGGGAGTGGTCCCTACTCAATTATGGATTAGAAAGCAGGACAGGGCTGTTTTATAATTTATGATAATTTAGAATTTAAATGTATTTTCATGTAATATTTGATACTTCCAGCTGATGAAGGCAAACATCGAAACAGGGCCCTGTCCTGGTTTCTAATCCATAATTGACTTCTGACTTTTTATCTATGATTGAAACAGAGTCTCCATATGCAAGCTGATAAATTGTAAGGATCAACATTATTGTCGAGTGAAAAAGAGAAAATCTTTGAAATGAATTATTGTGTTATACATATCTTTATGAATTTGAGTTTGTAATCTCTATTTGAGTTTGTAATCCTTGTCAGAATACATACTTTTGAATGGATTAGTTTTTGTTACTATTGACTATTGATTTGTGAGTAGGGATCACTCCCACTATTGAAACTTACATTGGCCTGAGTTCTTGATGTACTTTTTCCTTTGCCACCGTAGCATGAAAGTGCAAGTAAGACATCCAATCACCTACCTGTCTGCCTCTCTCCCGGAGTGTTCTCCCTCCTCTCTTACCCTCCAGAGGCGTGGCCTGGTCCTGCCCCCCCCATGAGCAGACACACACACACACACACACACACACACACACGTCACAGAGGGAAATTGGCCTCCGCTGCCACCTGCTGGCAACCAGGCAGGAAGAGGAAGGGGCGGTGCATGAGTTGGACCTGCCATCGTCCCCCAGCAAGCCTCTGGCTCAGTCTCTCACCACCAACACCAGCCAGGGCAGCACCGCCTCCCGTGCCTGGAGTCTGGCTGCCTGGGTCTTGGAAATACCAGGTGAAGGAGGAAGGTGGCACAACCTCTGCCTGACTAGAGGTCCTCATCCAGGGCTGGGCTTGCTTGGCTCCAGCCTCCCTCTCCCTCCTTCCTTCCAGTGAACTTCTAGTGAGAGGCAGGGCAACACCCCTGCCAATATTTTATTCAAGTTGGTGCCACACTATTGGATGTTAGCATCACATTCTCCCATGCCCTTTTGGAGAGGTCAGCCATTGCCATAGCTGCCTTGCCAAAACGGTTGTCCAGCTCAGCATCAATGGAAAAGCTGGTGGTTATGGTGGAGCCTAGGTAGACAAATTTGTCTACCACCTCAAGCGTGTGGTCACCAATGATGATGTGCTGGCAATGTCCTGACCCAGGATGTTGGTCTTCACAAAACATATCTCTCCTACATCAGCCACAGGAGGTGCTGCAATCTTCCAGCAGTTTGACCTCATTCCCAAAGGTGCACTCCTCTATCGTCTCCCGAGACAGACAGATGCCAACAATCTGTCATGGAACAACCCCCAATGAAGCAAAGAACAGTGGTTACCCAGACCTCATTGCTTGTTGCAAAGGGGCCCCTGTGACAGTTCAAGCTTCAGGGCCTCAAAACTTTGGTCCGCCACTGTCAACAAGGCACAAGTCAAGGTAGAATCATAGAATCATAGAATCATAGAGTTGGAAGAGACCACAAGGGCCATTGAGTCCAACCCCCTGCCAAGCAGGAAACACCATCAGAGCACTCCTGACATATGGTTGTCAAGCCTCTGCTTAAAGACCTCCAAAGAAGGAGACTCCACCACACTCCTTGGCAGCAAATTCCACTGTTGAACAGCTCTTACTGTCAGGAAGTTCTTCCTAATGTTTAGGTGGAATCTTTTTTCTTGTAGTTTGGAACCATTGCTCCGTGTCCGCTTCTCTGGAGCAGCAGAAAACAACCTTTCTCCCTCCTCTATGTGACATCCTTTTATATATTTGAACATGGCTATCATATCACCCCTTAACCTCCTCTTCTCCAGGCTAAACATGCCCAGCTCCCTTAGCCGTTCCTCATAAGGCATCGTTTCCAGGCCTTTGACCATTTTGGTTGCCCTCCTCTGGACACGTTCCAGTTTGTCAGTGTCCTTCTTGAACTGTGGTGCCCAGAACTGGACACAGTACTCCAGGTGAGGTCTGACCAGAGCAGAATACAGTGGCACTATTACTTCCCTTGATCTAGATGCAATACTCCTATTGATGCAGCCCAGAATTGCATTGGCTTTTTTAGCTGCCGCGTCACACTGTTGGCTCATGTCAAGTTTGTGGTCAACCAAGGTAGTGCGAGGCTTCTGGATATCATGAAGGCAGAGGCATGTTAAGAAGATAGGAAGGTGCTTTATACATAGTCAGACCATTGGTCCATCTCACTCAGTATTACGTAGGCTGGAATTAGCTTTCCAGGGTTTCAGATGAGGGACACCTCTAGTGCTACCTGGAGACAGCAGGGATTGAACATGAGACCTACACATGCAATGCTCTGCCACTGAGCTAAGGCCCTTGCTGGACTCCAGTCTCCAGCCCCCACAACCCCAGCCAGCAAAGCCAATGGTCAGGGATGACAGAAGCTGTATTCCAGCAAAATCTAAAGGGCCACAGGTTCCCCCAACAAAGTGTTAAGAGCACTCCTATCTTCCCCACTCCCTGCAAATAAGTTGAGCACTGCTGTGTTGTGGCATCAGCTTCCATGGACTAGAAGCCTCCTCATCAGATGCATGAAGTCTTAGCTTTGGTCAGTAGTGGACGTACATTTTGGGGGCTTTGAGGCTTGAACTGTCATGGAGACCCCTTTGCAACCAGCAACGAGGTCTGGGTAACCATTGTTCTCTTTCTCAATGGGGTTGTTCCACAACAGATCACCACACTTTTACAACATCTGTGCTACTGACTCTCGAGCTTTGGGATTGTTGAAATATATACCAAAAAAAAGTAATGCAGCTCAAATTGACCTCAAATTTCTAAGCAATGTGGACTAAGGTTTCTGGGGCCCATCTGGGATTAGGGGCCTGAAGTTTAAACTTAGTTTCATAGTATTGCTGGACTGCAACTCCCATCCTTCCTGACCTGTGACAGTGCTGGTTGGTGCTGATAGCAGTTCCAGTCCATCAGTATCTGGAGGGTCACAGGTTCCCCAGTTCTGAAGTAAAGGCCACCTTCACCATCCTGGTGTCCTCCATATATTGTGTAATACAGATTATACTGGGGCTGATGGGAACTGGAGTCCACCAGTGCAGGTTCTCAGAGACAGAGGTCCCCTGTGAACCAAGATGGGGATTTTCAAGCAGGGGCTGGTCAGCTTATCTGCTGGAGATGCTTTAGCTCTAGACTAGGGGACCTGCATAGCCTTTGCCCGTTTATTTGGCCTCCTGATATTCTGGGCTACAGGTCCCAGGGCTGATGGGAGTTGTGGTCCAGAACATCTGGAGGGTTGGCAAAGAATGGCCCAAAAAGTCTTTTATAATCCTATGCTTTTATCTACTGGTTGTTCTGGAAAAACAGCTAAGGTGCAATATTACGTGGCATCTTAAAGACTCTTTGTTCTCCTTGCTGCGACAGACCAAGGCTACAATCTTACTTGGGAACAACCCTCATTAAAGACAATGGGTCTTACTGCCAGGTAGGCATGCAAAGAGATTTAGGCTACCCTACTGGAAGTGGTAGTTCTGGACCATTCACAATTTGCCTAATGAAAAGTTGGGAACAAAGGAAGCTGCCATATGCAGAGTCAGGCCATTGGTCCATCTAGTTTAGTGCTGTCTACACTGAATGGCAGCAGCTCTCCAGGGTTTCGGACCACAGCCTTTTCCAGCCCTTTTTGGAGATGCAGGAGGATTGAACCTGGCACCTTCTGTATGCAAAGCAGATGCTCTACCACTGAGCTACAGCCCTTCTCCCTAACTTCTTTATTATTAGTTTTATTAATATTAATGTTTTCATTCATTTTTTCCCCGAGACATCTTTATTGAAAGTAAAAAAAAGTACATAATTATATGTGCACTAAACATGGTGAGACAAAAAGAAAAGAGAGAAACAGAAAAAGAGAAACAGAACCAATGTAGAATTGAAAATAAGGGGGGGGGCGAAACTGTATACAGTGGTACCTTGGTTCTGAAACGGCTTAGCTGTCAAACAAATCGGCTCCTGAATGCTGCAAACCCGGAAGTAAGTGTTCCAGTTTACGAATGTTTTTCAGAAGCCGAACGTCCGACGTGGCTTCCACTTGAGTGCAGGAAGCTCCTGCAGCCAATTGGAAGCCACGCCTTGGTTTTTGAATGGTTTTGGGAGTCGAACGGACTCCTGGAATGGATTAAGTTCGAGAACCAAGGTATTTTACAAAGTTGTTATTGTACTTCACCAGATCTTTTTCCTTGTGCAAATATTTTTATTAATTTTTACAAATATAATTTCCATCAAAACATATCATTCACCATTACATGTAAGATTCTCTGGATCCTTTGACTTCCCACCACCCTTCTCTGGTTTCCATTACATTCCCTATTTTCATTCAGCTTATCCAATTTTTCTAAATTATTATTAATATTATTTTCTTTTCCTTTGTATTATTTTATATTACAGTGGTACCTCAGGTTAAGAAGTTAATTCGTAACTCTTAACCTGAAACTGTTCTTAACCTGAACCACCACTTTAGCTAATGGGGCCTCCTGCTGCCGCCGCGCCACCAGAGCATGATTTCTGTTCTCATCCTGAAGCAAAGTTCTTAACCTGAGGTAATATTTCTGGGTTAGCGGAGTATGTAACTTGAAGCGTATGTAACCTGAAGCGTATGTAACCTGAAGCGTATGTAACCTGAGGTACCACTGTACAATTATTACTCTTATCCTGCCAAAGTTTTTAATTGTTTGCAATGCTCTTTTAAATACACTATAAATTTCTCCCATTCTTTCTTGAACTTCTTCTCCTCCTGGTCTCTGAGTCTCCCGGTTAATTTTGCCATTTGGGCATAGTCCATCATCTTCATCTGCCACTCTTCTTGTGTTGCAACTTTGTCTTCTTTCCATTTCTGGGTCCTACTTCACCAGATCTTAACCTATTACAGTATTTGTAAGAATGAATTCCAAATATCATTGAATTTGCCTGTGGCAAGTCTGCGTTTATATGCAAATTGTTCATATGTTGTGAGTTTGTATGTCTTCAATCCAATTGAAGAAGGGACCCGCATTTTTATTTTTCCAATTCATCAGTATCAGTCTTTTCCTCATGATAAGGGCATGGAGAGTTCACTCATACAGTCCTTTTGTAAGGTTCCATGTGCTGGGCATATAATTCAAAAGGATATTTTGCTGTATACATGTAAGGTTGTTCCGTACAGTTCTGTTGATAGTTTCAGTTACCTTCTGCCAAAAATCTTTCAATATAGGACAATGAAAAAAACATGTTTTACAAGAAGCATTATCCCTATTGCATCTCCAACAGTTAGATACCTTAGATAGCCCTTTTTTAATCAGACGTAATGGTATCCAGTATATTCTAAATATTATTTTTTGTTGTATGAGCCTCAATTTAAGGTCCAGGGATGCCCTTGTTAGGGCATTTAAAACAGTTTCCCACTGTGTGGTCAAAATTGAGATCTCTAGTTCTTTATTCCATTCCTCCCTCAATACCTGTATATCACATTGGTTTGCTAGTAACAAAGATTTACGGTATATAGGTTGATGGCCGGTTTTTTGTTTTTTTGTTTTTGTTTTTTGTGTGTGTAAGAATTAATCAACTGCCGTAGATGGTGGTTAGCAAGTGTTTTATCTGGAGATATTGCCATTGAGCATTTGTAGGTAATCTGTATTTGTCTCTTAAAACGGAATATGTATTAAATTTGTCCTCTTCATTTATCAGTTGGTGTAATGTTAATATACCCAAATTCATCCACCTCTTCCATACAACCATTTCTTTCGCAGTTTTTAAAGTTACAGATAGGTAGCCGTGTTGGTCTGCCATAGTCAAAACAAAACAAATTCCTTCCAGTAGCACCTTAAAGACCAACTAAGTCAGTTCTTGGTATGAGCTTTCGTGTGCATGCACACTTCTTCAGATACACTGAAACAGAAGTTTCCAGACCATTCTATATAGTGAGAAGGTGGGGAGGGGTATTACTCAGAAGGGTGGTGGGAATGGGTGATTGGCAGATAGCTGTGATGAGCCTGTTGACGACTCTTAACGACTGCAATAGGTCTTACAGGAAAAAGCAAGGGGTGAAAAGGTGAAAGATGGCTTTGTCATGTATAATGAGATAAGAATCCAAGGTCTTTGTTCAGACCAGGTTTCTCCATTGTTTTGAGTTTGGTGATAAGTTGTAATTCAGCAGCTTCTCTTTCCAGTCTATTTCTGAAATTCCTTTGTAGTAAAACAGCTACTTTGAGATCTTGTATAGAATGTCCTGGGAGATTGAAATGTTCCCCTACTGGTTTCTCTGTCTTGTGATTCCTGATGTCCGATTTATGTCCGTTTATTCTTTGGCGTAAGGTCTGGCCTGTTTGTCCAATATAGAGAGCTGAAGGACACTGTTGGCATTTTATGGCATACACAATGTTAGACGATGAGCAATTAAATAGTCCCGAGATGGTATGTGTGATGTTGTTGGGGCCAGTAATGGTGTTGTCCGGGTGTATGTGGCAGCAAAGTTGGCATCTGGGTTTATTGCAGGCTCTGGTGCCAGTGTCCGTGTTAGGTCTGGTTGTAGTATTATTGTGGGTTAGGAGTTGTTTAAGACTGGGTGGCTGTCTGTAGGCAATGAAAGGTCTTCCTCCCAGAGCTTGAGAAAGAGAACTGTCATTGTCCAGGAGAGGTTGTAGATCTCTGATGATGCGTTGTACTGTTTTAACTTGGGAGCTGTATGTGATGACTAGAGGTGTTCTGTTATTTTCTTTTTTGGGTCTGTCTTGCAGCAAGTTCTCTCTGGGTATCAGTCTGGCTCTGTTGATCTGTTGTCTAACTTCATCTGTTGGGTATTTTAGTTCTAAAAAGGTTTGCTGTAGATCTCTTAGGTGAGAGTCTCTGTCTGTAGAATTGGAACAGATGCGGCTGTAACGTAGTGCCTGGCTATATACAATGGACTGTTTGGTATGTTTGGGATGGTAGCTAGAGGCATGTAGATATGTTTGTCGGTCAGTTGGTTTACGGTATAAGGTGGTGTCTATGTGCCCATCCTGTATTTTTATAGTAGTGTCCAAAAAATGTATTTCTTGCATAGATTGATTCATTGTTAGGTTGATTGTGGGGTGAAAATCATTGAATTTCTGGTGGAAGGTGTCCAGGGTCTGTTGACCATGTGTCCAGATGATAAAAATATCGTCAATGTATCGCAGGTACAAGAGAGGTTTGAGTGGGTAGGAGTTTAGGAAACGTTGTTCTAAATCTGCCATGAAGATGTTGGCATACTGTGGAGCCATGCGGGTGCCCATTGCTGTGCCGCTGATCTGAAGGAACAGGTCATCACCGAATTTGAAGTTGTTGTGGGTAAGGACAAATTGGCAGAGTTTGGTGGCAAAGTCCGCTGTGGTTTTATCTGAAATGGTGTTCCTTATAGCTTGTAAACCATCGTTGTGTGGGATGTTGGTATACAGAGATTCCACATCCATAGTAGCTAGTATAGTATTGTTGGGAAGATTATTTAAAGATTGTATTTTCCTCAGAAAATCTGTGGTGTCACGTACATAGCTGGGAGCACTGATGGCATATGGTTTCAGAACAGAGTCCATATAGCCGGAGACACCCACTGTAATAGTGCCAATGCCAGACAACTTTCCAATACCGCCTTTTACATAAAATTGGACTCAGACCCCACACAAGAATACAAAAAAAAACTGAACAAGATTGTTAAGGAGCTACCCCCACACATCCAAGAACAGATCCTCACTAACACACCAACAGAACCTCGACCAGGAACTTTCTATCTTCTACCTAAAATACACAAACCAGGAAATCCAGGACGCCCCATCATTTCAGGTATTGGCACTATTACAGTGGGTGTCTCCGGTTATATGGACTCTGTTCTGAAACCATATGCCATCAGTGCTCCCAGCTATGTACGTGACACCACAGATTTTCTGAGGAAAATACAATCTTTAAATAATCTTCCCAACAATACTATACTAGCTACTATGGATGTGGAATCTCTGTATACCAACATCCCACACAACGATGGTTTACAAGCTATAAGGAACACCATTTCAGATAAAACCACAGCGGACTTTGCCACCAAACTCTGCCAATTTGTCCTTACCCACAACAACTTCAAATTCGGTGATGACCTGTTCCTTCAGATCAGCGGCACAGCAATGGGCACCCGCATGGCTCCACAGTATGCCAACATCTTCATGGCAGATTTAGAACAACGTTTCCTAAACTCCTACCCACTCAAACCTCTCTTGTACCTGCGATACATTGACGATATTTTTATCATCTGGACACATGGTCAACAGACCCTGGACACCTTCCACCAGAAATTCAATGATTTTCACCCCACAATCAACCTAACAATGAATCAATCTATGCAAGAAATACATTTTTTGGACACTACTATAAAAATACAGGATGGGCACATAGACACCACCTTATACCGTAAACCAACTGACCGACAAACATATCTACATGCCTCTAGCTACCATCCCAAACATACCAAACAGTCCATTGTATATAGCCAGGCACTACGTTACAGCCGCATCTGTTCCAATTCTACAGACAGAGACTCTCACCTAAGAGATCTACAGCAAACCTTTTTAGAACTAAAATACCCAACAGATGAAGTTAGACAACAGATCAACAGAGCCAGACTGATACCCAGAGAGAACTTGCTGCAAGACAGACCCAAAAAAGAAAATAACAGAACACCTCTAGTCATCACATACAGCTCCCAAGTTAAAACAGTACAACGCATCATCAGAGATCTACAACCTCTCCTGGACAATGACAGTTCTCTTTCTCAAGCTCTGGGAGGAAGACCTTTCATTGCCTACAGACAGCCACCCAGTCTTAAACAACTCCTAACCCACAATAATACTACAACCAGACCTAACACGGACACTGGCACCAGAGCCTGCAATAAACCCAGATGCCAACTTTGCTGCCACATACACCCGGACAACACCATTACTGGCCCCAACAACATCACACATACCATCTCGGGACTATTTAATTGCTCATCGTCTAACATTGTGTATGCCATAAAATGCCAACAGTGTCCTTCAGCTCTCTATATTGGACAAACAGGCCAGACCTTACGCCAAAGAATAAACGGACATAAATCGGACATCAGGAATCACAAGACAGAGAAACCAGTAGGGGAACATTTCAATCTCCCAGGACATTCTATACAAGATCTCAAAGTAGCTGTTTTACTACAAAGGAATTTCAGAAATAGACTGGAAAGAGAAGCTGCTGAATTACAACTTATCACCAAACTCAAAACAATGGAGAAACCTGGTCTGAACAAAGACCTTGGATTCTTATCTCATTATACATGACAAAGCCATCTTTCACCTTTTCACCCCTTGCTTTTTCCTGTAAGACCTATTGCAGTCGTTAAGAGTCGTCAACAGGCTCATCACAGCTATCTGCCAATCACCCATTCCCACCACCCTTCTGAGTAATACCCCTCCCCACCTTCTCACTATATAGAATGGTCTGGAAACTTCTGTTTCAGTGTATCTGAAGAAGTGTGCATGCACACGAAAGCTCATACCAAGAACTGACTTAGTTGGTCTTTAAGGTGCTACTGGAAGGAAGCAGTTTTTAAAGACTGGTTTCCCCACAAAGTCATTTTGTCATGGGAGAAAAGGTCAATTTTATATTTTTTGTTGCATGTGGTGCCATATCGTTCAAACTGATGTTATTGTTTCAATAGCTTCTTGAGTTTTCATATATTTAGACCCAAGTGCCACCCATCTTTCTACAGGTGCTACAAAGGAATATTCCAAAGTAGCTCCAGAATTGTGTACCTGACAGTAGATATGCTTGGTGATATAATTCTAAGTCTGGTATCCCAAATCCTCCTTCTTTTATCAATATATTTTTTAAAAATTTATTTAATCATTTTTTCAATACAAACAACAACCAAAAAAATATATACAACGAAAACCACAATAACACTAATAACACAGTTACAGATAGGTAGCCGTGTTGGTCTGCCATAGTCAAAACAAAACAAATTCCTTCCAGTAGCACCTTAAAGACCAACTAAGTCAGTTCTTGGTATGAGCTTTCGTGTGCATGCACACTTCTTCAGATACACTGAAACGGAAGTTTCCCCTCCCCACCTTCTCACTATATAGAAGGGTCTGGTGACTTCTGTTTCAGTGTATCTGAAGAAGTGTGCATGCACACGAAAGCTCATACCTAGAACTAACTTAGTTGGTCTTTAAGGTGCTACTGGAAGGAATTTTTTGTTTTGACTATGGCAGACCAACATGGCTACCTATCTGTAACTAAAATAATATAAATTCAGAATCATAGAACTGTAGAGTAGGAAAGGAACCCAAGTGTCATCTAGTCCAACCACCTGTCATGCAGGAATGTCAGCTAAATCACACATGACAGCTGTGCATCCAACCTCTGCTTAAAAAGCTCCAAGGAAGGAGAGAGTCCACCACCTTTCATGGAAGTCTGTCGCACTGTTAAACAGAACTTTGTGTGTGTGTGTGTGTGTGTGTGTGTGTGTGTGCGCGCGCGCGCGCGCGTGCATGTGCGCCAGTTCTGTGGATTAACCAAAAACTGCAACCTGCTGAGACCTTATACCTGGGACACCATATGCCTTTGCATCCCATAAGTATAAAAATATGACAGCTGCCTTCCCTCCCGCAACCCAAAATGCCCACTTCTCATGACCTACAATTTTTTCATCATCTCAATCCAATGTAGAGAGCACAAACACTGCAGTTTACTTGTAGGCACACATTTTTTTTCATATCAGAGCCTGGAGCATTTCCTGTTCACAGCAAAATATAATAACTGGTTTTCAAAAAGCCTCACTTTTCAAATTCTTATTTCCCATATTTCGTCGCCTTCTCCAGTTCAAGTGTAGCAAAATTTTGGCACTCTTCTAGGTGCTGAGGAATAGCTGACAGAATCCTACACTAGCCAGTAATCTGCATCTCTGGTCAAGGCAGAAGGAGGACTCTAAAATAGGATACCATCGCCTTTTCTATATCTTTTGCTGAGTGTGGTTTTGGACTAGGGAGGGCAACATTTGCATATTGAGGCCCCATGACCACCCTGTTCCCTAAGGTGTGAATAACTAGACAACACATGGCATATTGGTTTTTGGGATCAAATAAGGCCACAACTTTATTGGTTACAGATGTGAAGTTTGGCCATGGGAATTGTGGTAAGTAACAGCGTATGTAACTCCGCCTGTCCACTGGGAGTGTTTCTTTCTTTTTCTTTTTTTTAATCAATACAACAAATTGTATTTAAAATTTTTAAATACAAAATTACACACAAGAATAACAATAAACACAAAGTTTTCTTAACAAACAATAAAACATAAATTGGTCTTAACACTATAGACCCAACCTCCCTTCTATTCCTTATTTTAATTTTATATAACTTATTGCTAATACACACTTTTATCATAATTTAACTTTTTCTCAATATATCTTAACTTTCATGTCTAACTTGCAGCTTTACTGAAATTCCTCAAATGCTGCAACAGAATTTAAACTACTGTAATTATATTTCAAATAGTCTTTGAAAACCTCTCATTTTGAAACAAATTCCTGTTTTGGTTTATTCTTTATTTTTTCTGATAGATCATCTAATATGGCATATTCTGTCAGCTTTTGGATCTATTCATGTATAGAGGGAATTTCAATATTCTTCCATTTTGCTGTGATGAGAACTCTTGCTGCAGCCGTAGCATATAAAAAGATACTCTTCATTTTTTGCAGAATATCCAAATCGGTAATTCCCAGGAGATAGGCCTCTGTTTTTTTATTAAAAGAGATATTTAGCATTTTTTGCAGTTCTGAGTGAGTACTCTCCCAGAATACAGTGGTACCTCTGGATGCGAACGGGGTCCGTTCCAGAGCCCCATTCACATCCTGAATAAAACGTAAGACGCGACTGCGCATCTGTGCTATGCGTGAGCGGTGAAACCCGGAAGTAACGCTCTCTGTTACTTCCAGGTTGCCACGGTGCGTAACTTGAAAACGCTCAACCTGAAGCACATTCAACCTGAGGTATGACTGTACCTGTATTTTCTTACATAACCATCACATGTGGTAGAAAGTTCCTGAATTATCTCCACATCTCCAACAATTACTTGGGACACTTTTATACATTTCTAAAAGTTTCCAGGGTGTTAAGCACCATCGGTGTTGCATTTTTAGAAAATTATCTCTAGTAGTATAACACTTTGTGAATTTCCAATTGTTCTTCCACAAATTTTCCCATTGGAACATAGTTATAGAATGGCGAAAATCTTGTGACCACCTCACCATGGCCGCTGTTACCTCCTCCTCCTTGACTTTCCAGTCAAGGAGGAGTCAGTACGCTTTAGACACTGGGAGTGTTTCTAAGGGTGAAGCTGATGTGCGGGACACACACCCTATGACCTACGTCAAACTGGGGCATCCCCCAAGCGGTCCCTGTTGGAGGAGTGTTATGGCCCTAGCCCCCATCTGGGTATCAGACAGGAGCAACTCCTCCCGGGTCATTTTAACAGGATACCCTTATCCATGGAGGGGCAGGCGGAGGTTACAATCTCCCCTCCAACCAAGACTAGGCTTACCCAATGCCTATCTGCCTTATGAAGTTGTGACGATTTGCTCTGAGGTAGATGAAAACCCAAATGGTGGTTCCAATTAGCCAAGGGGGGAAGGGATTCCTGCCTGGTCCCTCACAATGAGTCAACTGACATTGTCCATAGCAAAATTGGACCATCCGAGAAAAAACCGTAATATGAGTGTAGGTGGGTGGGAGAACTGGCACAGTGAGAGAGGTGCCGAATGGCCCTGCAAGCTGAGCATTTAAACTTCCCCTGGGTGCAGCTCCAAGGAACGCAACCGGTCAGTTGGTCCTGTGCCCAAGGGAACGCTTCCTAACTCCTGCTGCCATTGGCCCATTTGGTGAAAGGAAGACAGTCCAGCCTGCAATAGGCTTGTTTACTAGGGAGGCCCGGACCCTGCCCAAAAAGCCACCTGCCCGATAACGGGGCAAACAAACTTATTTCTACCTTCCCAGGCCTGAGAAAGAATAAAGTCCTTGGAGATCATGCTGCTGTGAAGGCAAAAATTACCCATCATCCTTAGCAATGGATGGCTACCATAGGTTCAACAACCTCAGATATGCCAATGACACAACTTTGACGGCAGACAGTGAGGAGGAATTAAAGACCTCTTAATGAGGATGAAAGTGGAGAGTGCAAAATATGGTCTGAAGCTCAACATCAAAAAAACTAAGATCATGGCCACTGGTCCCATCACCTCCTGGCAGATAGAAGGGGAAGAATTGGAGGCAGTGAGAGATTTTACTTTCTTGGGCTCCATGATCACTGCAGATGGTGACAGCAGCAACAAAATTAGAAGACAAAGCAATGACAAACCTAGACAGCATCTTAAAAAGCGGAGACATCACCTTGCCGACAAAGGTCCGTATAGTTAAAGCTGTGGTTTTCCCAGTAGTGGTGTATGGAAGTGAGAGCTGGACCATAAAGAAGCCTGATTGCCGAAGAACTGATGCTTTTGAATTATGGTGCTGAAGGAGACTCTTGAGAGTCCCATGGACTGCAAGAAGATCAAACCGATCCATTCTGAAGGAAATCAGCGCTGAGCGTTCACTGGAAGGACAGATCGTGAAGCTGAGGCTCCAATACTTTGGACACCTCATGAGAAGAGAAGACTCCCTGGAAAACACCCTGATGTTGGGAAAGATGAAGGGCACAAGGAGAAGGGGACGACAGAGGATGAGATGGTGGGACAGTGTTCTCGAAGCTACCAGCATGAGTTTGACCAAGCTGCGGGAGGCAGTGGAAGACAGAAGTGCCTGGCGTGCTCTGGTCCATGGGGTCACGAAGAGTTGGACACGACTAATCAACAAAACCATAGATTCCAGAAAAGTCAATTAATTGTTTCTCCGCAAGCGAAGCTCTTGCATCACAGCAGGGGGCATTTAATTTGCAGTGCATAATAAACAGAAGGGTCCTCTAGTGGCCAGTTTTTTTAGCATTCATCCTGGTTTGCTTGAACCAAGGTTGTACCTAGGGGTTGGCTAGGTTGGACCCTACCAAGGGGGCAGGGCACACTAAAATCACACTTCTGAGCTCTGGCTCAGAGTGCTAGGAGCCCACCCACCCATCCACCCAGTCCCCGGGCTACTCTTCCACTGCTCTGGGCGGCCAGGTGAGGCACAAAGGTGCCTCTGGGAACCTCCGGGTTGCTGGCATGGACTGTTGCAGAGCCCACTCCCAAGTCGGTCAGCAGCACTATTAGAAGTGTGAGTGGAGCATGGCTCAGAGGGAAGGAAGACAGCGAGAGCAGGTGAGAGCTGCAGGAGAATGAAAAAGGAAGAAAGAGGGAAGGGATGAAGGAGGCAGAAGGGAAGCAGGTGAGCTGAGGAAATGAGGAAGGCAGAAAGGCAGGCAGGCAGATGGACCAACAGGAAGAGGAGGGGAGGCAGAACAGACCTGACTCTGGTGACTGCAGAGAAAGTCGCTGGGGGTGTGCAAAAGGCGACAGAAAGCAAACTTTTTTAGTTTCTGATCCATGATCTCTCCAGACCCCAGAGGCACTGATACATCTCCTTGCCAAGGGTGCAATCAAGCCTAGGTACACCTTTGTCTTGCACAAAACGTGTGCAGTAGTTAGACTGTATTTGATCTTTATTTAACATTTGTTTGGGGTGGGAAGTTATATGACACAGTTTGTTCATCTTGATTTGCTTGCACATTCTTTGTGAACCATTTGTTCATCTCACACCTTTCAATGCATTTCCTCACCACAAGTCCTAACAAAAGTCCTGTATCTTTTCTTTTTAATGGATTTGTTGCACTAAGGCAATGTAGCTCTTGAATCCGCTTTAATTGTGCAAACCTAGATTTCTGGTACATGCCCTAATCCCCCCCTGCAAAAAAAGTGACTCTAGTCACCCAGAAAAATGTGTGACAAGGAAGGAATTACACGCTATAGGAGATTTTGGAAGGAAAAACAGGGATAACCTAATTACTATGTGCAATGAATGTATGGGGGTTGCTCGTGCGTAAGTTGCCACCACACCTGGCTAGGTAGCCTGGTTAAACCTTTCCTGACTGGACAGCCCTTCACTTCGTGGCTGTTCAGTCGCTAGCAGAATCCGTCAGTGGGCGTTTCTTAAACTTCTTCCAGCACAGAAGCTCTTTGACGCCAAGTCTCCTCCTACTCTCCCTGCGCGGAAGTCTTCTGCGCAGGGTGAGTGTGGGCAGAGGAGGACCTGTGCTCTCCCCGCTGGTCTCCAGCGAAGAGTCCTGGAGACCCCTCTCCGATTCCCCCAACCGCCCCCCTTTATCCCTGGTGTTATGCTGATTTCCTTCCCTAGCCGATGAGTTCCCTCTCTCCCTGCTTGGCCCTTCTCCGGCATCGCTTGTGAGCCCTGCCTCCACTTCTGGCTCCAATGTCAGTTCCCTGACATCCACCTCCCCCCCAGGACCCCCTCCACCTCCGGCCCGCCCATTTGACCCAACTTCGTCCCTTTCCTTGGCCGAGGATGCTGGGAATCCCCGGAAGGAGCTGTCGTCATCCCCTGAGGATTCAAAATCTGCTTCCCACCCACTCCAACTTCCTCCCGCGTGGTGGCCCTCCCAGTCTGATTCCTCTTCCTCTGACGCCTCTCCTCCCTCCTCTTCGGAGGCAGGAAAACCCACAAAATCTTCTTCATCCTCCATGGTTCCAAATTGCTCCTCCCAGAATCTCGCTAGTGGTTTAGGTTTATCTGGGAACAGGCGGTGGAACTCCTCCACAAGATACCCATCATTGATGGCCTCCGCTGGAACCCACGTGTTTTCTGACTTGGGTTCTCCCTCCCAGGCTACCAAGTACTCCACCTGGCGCCCTCGCCATCTGGAATCGAGTATTTCCGTGGCTTGGTTGTGGTGTTCCCTCTCCTCTACCTGCGGGTGCGTGGTGACTTCTTTCCCTCGTCCAAGGAATTCCCGCCCCTCCCTGTACGGTGAGAGTAGGGACCTATGGAACACCGGGTATATTTTCATGCTGTCAGGCAACTTGAGCTTGAATGCCACGGGGTTCACCTGCTGTGTTACCTCAAAAGGTCCCAGCCACCTGGGCCGCAACTTCTTGCACCCTCCCTTAAAAGGTAACCCTTGGGTTGACAACCACACCCGGTCTCCCACCCGTATGGTCTCCCCTTCCCGACGGTGCTTGTCTGCCTGCCTCTTGTAAATTTCCTTGGCCCTTTCCAAGTTCATCTTAAGTTGCTGGTGCAAGGCCTCCATTTCTTCCACAAACTGCTCTGCCACAGGTACGCTCCACCCTTCCTCCCCCTTCCCCGGGAAGGCCCTGGAGTGACACCCATAATTGGCCATGAACGGGCTCATTCCTGTGGACACATGTTCAGCATTATTGTACGCAAATTCAGCCAGCGCTAGTTTCTCTACCCAATCGTTCTGTCTCTCGCGGACGTAGCAGCGTAGGTATTGCTGGAGTATACTGTTCGCTCTTTCTGTTTGCCCATTGGTTTCCGGGTGTCTCGCCGTCGAGAAGCCTACCTCGACCTGCAGCAAACCCATTAGCTTCCTCCAGAACCAGGAAGTAAATTGTTTCCCGCGATCTGAGATGACCCTCGAGGGAGCCCCATGCAGCCTGAAGATGTGATCTACAAACAACCTGGCAGTTTCCTCAGCCGTTACCGCATGTGAGCAAGCTATGAAATGGCACATTTTTGTTAGCAGATCGACTACTACCATGACTGCTGTCTTCCCCCTTGACTTGGGCAAATCTGTCATAAAATCTATGGATACCACCTCCCAGGGTCTTCCTGGCGTGGGTACGGGTTCCAGTAACCCTGCGGGTGCAGCCCTCTCCCCCTTTGCCCTCTGGCAGTGGTCGCACCCCCGTACATATTCCCGTACATCTTCCCTTACCCTTGGCCACCAGAACTGCCTGGTGACCAGCAACATGGTTTGGTGTTGACCAAAATGCCCCGCTGTTGGGTTGTCGTGGAGTTGTTTGAGTACCCTTCCCCTCAAGGTCTCCCCCGATACATACAGCGCTCCCTTGTAGTACAGTACCCCTTCCTTTTCCTCAAACCCTCCCTGGTTTTCCCTTCCATCCCGGAGTTCCCTGATTTTTGTTTGAGCGAATTCGTCGTTTCTAGTAAGCCCGGCTAGTTCTCGTCTCCCAACCAACACTCCCCCACACACCCATCGGTCCTCGGAGAACACGTGTCTGACTTCCGGCGGGCCCTCTCCTTCCATGTACTCCGGCTTCCGGGAGAGAGCATCTGCTCTTACGTTCTCTTCTCCCGGCACGTACCGGATCTCGAAGAAAAACTTGGAGAACTCCTGTGCCCATCGAATCTGTCTCTGGTTGAGTACTCGCGCAGTCCTCCAGTATTCCAAGTTCTTGTGATCCGTACACACCTGGATCTTGTGCTGCGCTCCTATTAGCAGATGTCTCCATCGTTGAAATGCTGCATAAATTGCAAGCAGTTCGCGGTCATACACCGTGTAGTTTTGCTCCGACTTGCTCAGCTTCCTCGAGAAAAAGGCGCACGGCCTCCAGCTCTGCTGGGGCCCCAGCTGCAACAGTACCGCCCCGATGGCCCGGTCTGACGCATCGGTCTCCAGCCTCATTGCCTTCTGCAGATCCACGTGTAGGAGCTGCTCTTCTGAAGCGAACACCTTCTTCAGCCTTTCAAAGGATTGCTGGGCACTTTCTGTCCAGACGAACTTCTTTTTGCTACTGAGACAATCTGTGATGGGCGCTGTCAAGTGGGCGAAGTTCCTGATGAACTTCCGGTAGAAGTTACTGAACCCTAGGAACCTCTGCACGTCCTTCTGGGTTTTGGGGGTCTTCCATTCCAGCACCGCTTGCACCTTGCTGGGGTCCATAGCTAGGCCCTTGTCTGACAACTTGTACTCCAGAAACTTGACTTCTCTGGCATGAAATTGGCATTTTTCCAGCTTGACCCACAACTGGTGCTTCTGCAGTCTCTTTAGCACTTCCCTGACGTCTCTGACATGTTGCTTCTCATTGTCCGAATAGATTAAGACGTCGTCCAAAAAGGCTACGCAGCTCTTGTACAGCAGGGACCCCAACACGTGGTGCATGAAAACTTGAAAACAGGCGGAGCCCGACTGTAATCCAAATGGCATAACTAAGTACTCAAAGGCCCCCAGAGGGGTGAACATGGTGGTTTTCCATTCGTCCCCCTCCCTCATTCTAATCAAATTGTACGCTCCCCTGAGGTCCAGCTTGGTGAAAATTTTTCCCTGCCTCACCCGTGTTAAAATGTCATCAATCCTGGGCATTGGGAAGGTCACGGGTTCTGAAACAAGGTTCGAGGCCCTGAAATCTACGACCAATCTGGGCTGATTAGTGTCCTTTTTGTCCACAAAGAACACCGGACTGCCCCCCACCGCCTTTGATTCTCTTATGAAACCTCTTTTCAGGTTCTTGTCAATAAATTCCCTCAACTCCTGCATTTCCCGGTCAGACATGGCATACAGTTTACCCACCGGCAGCTGAGCCCCTGAGAGTAAGTTGATTTGGCAGTCAAAGGGCCTATGGGGAGGTAGTCTATCCACCTCCTTGTCACTGAAGACCTCCTGCAGGTCAGCATACTGTGGTGGCACCTCCCCTTTAGGCTCCACCGCCATCCCAGCCACCCTGGCCACGGTCATCCTTGGGTTCCCCCCCCCCCGACAGTGTTCCAAGCAGTGAGCTGATCCAAAGGTGACTGTCCGCTGATGCCATGCCACTACTGGATCTTGTAGTGCCAGCCAGCTCATCCCTAATATTATTGGGGGTCCTGCCAGTGAGGCTACGTGAAAGGCAATGGTTTCCGTATGCCTGGAAACCCTCATTCTCATTGGTGGGGTCTGGTGCGTCACTTCCCCTCCCAAAAGTTCTCTGCCATCGATGGTGGTCACTTGCAAGGGGCAATCTAGGGGCAGCAGGTGGAGTTGGTGCTCCAGAGCGAAGTCCTTGCTGAAGAAATTGCAGGAGCTGCCTGAATCCAGTAGCCCCTTCACCTTGACTGGGTGCCCATTCGGGAGTTCTAGCACCACTTCTATGGCTATAGCTGCCTTGGGGGGGTCTGGCTGGGGCACTTCTATTGGTTGCTGGCCTGGCTGCTGTGCCCGCTGAATGGCAGCCAAGCGCTGGCGTTTCCCTGTTCCTGCCCCTTCTCCCCCTCCTCCTCACAGCCAGCGGCTCCCACCATCCCTTGCCATGCCTTTCTTTGAGGGCAGACCCTGGCAAAATATCCTGGCCATTGGCAGAGGAAACACTTCTTGGAGGTTTTCCAATCCTTTCCCTCCGTCTTGTGACCTTCACTGGAGTTAGAAACCTCACGCACACGCGCGCCATCTATTTCCATTGGCTCAGCCAGCTGGGAAGGCTGCTTCGGCATTTCAGGAATGCGGTAGTCATGGCAACGTTCCCCTCTCCCTTCGCGCTTCTCCTGAGCCCGCGCTTCCTGTCATACTCCAATCGCAAGCACAGCCTTGATCAGCTGATCCATCGACTGCGGGCGGGGTGCGCGGTAAAGCTCGTCCTTCACCGTTGGGGACAACCCCTCCTCAAACAACATTTTAATGGGCTCAGAGTCCAGATCCCACCCGAGCCGGTGGATCAGCATGGCAAAGCACGACCATTGGCTCCCCTGCTTGGCTCCCCTGCTTGCACCCCATCAATTGCCGTCGAGTCACATCTTGCTCCACTTGACTGGAATACATTGCGTCCATCGCGCTAAAAAAATCCCTAAGGTCCTTCAAGGCAGCATTTTGCATCGCCATTAGGGGCCTAACACATTCCCGGGCCCCATCCTGTAGATGCCCAATAATATAGGCTACCCTTTCCCCATCATCAGCAAAGTCATTATGCTGCAGTTCCAAAGCGTACTCTATTTCCGTTCGGAACGTGTTATAGTCCTGGGTCTTCCCCCCAAACTTGTGTACCAGTCCCGGTACCTTCCTTGCGACGGAGGTGGGTCTGACCTGTGCATCCTGAGTCCGCCTTTCGTCTAGCCACGCCGTCAGCAGAGCCACATGCTGTTCCAAATCCCGGTTCCTCTCCACCAGATTTTGCACTCCAGCTGCTTGCTCCGTGGCACCAGCTCCTCCGGTTTGACTCATGGTGCTGCCTGCCTGTCGCTGTGCACAAGCAACGTCAGTGACTGACGGATTGGTGTAATGAATGTATGGGGGTTGCTCGTGCGTAAGTTGCCACCACACCTGGCTAGGTAGCCTGGTTAAACCTTTCCTGACTGGACAGCCCTTCACTTCGTGGCTGTTCAGTCGCTAGCAGAATCGTGGCTGTTCAGTCGCTAGCAGTGGGCGTTTCTTAAACTTCTTCCAGCACAAAAGCTCTTTGACGCCAAGTCTACGCCTACTTTCCCTGCGCGGAAGTCTTCTGCGCAGGGTGAGTGTGGGCAGAGGAGGACCTGTGCTCTCCCCGCTGGTCTCCAGCAAAGAGTCCTGGAGACCCCTCTCCGATTCCCCCAACCGCCCCCCTTTATCCCTGGTGTTATGCTGATTTCCTTCCCCAGCCGATGAGTTCCCTCTCTCCCTGCTTGGCCCTTCTCCGGCATCGCTTGGGAGCCCTGCCTCCACTTCTGGCTCCGATGTCAGTTCCCTGACACTATGTCTATGTTCTGATAACCTCAACATCACTGCAATGCATCAAGGTCTCAGGGCAGTTCACAGAACAAAATCAAAATATAGGACCACAAAATATATAATAAAAATAAAAACAGCAACCCAATACTCCCCCCCCCAAAAAAAAAACTCCCAACATTTTAAAAGGGCATTGGATGTCACTCAAATCAGCCAAATGCCTGGTTAAAAGGGAACATTTTTGCCTGGCGCCTAAAGGTGTATAATAGGTGAACTTCCCTGGGGAGAGCATTCCACAGACGGGGAGCCACTGCAAAGAGGAGGAGGCACACAAAGGAGGGCCTCAGATTATGGTCTCAGGATCTGGGTTGCTTCAGATGGAAAGAGGCAGTCCTTGAGGTATTGCGGTCCTGAGCCATTTAAGGCTTTATAGGTCAAAACCAGCACTTTGAATTGGGCCCAGAAATTCATTGGTAGCCCATGCAGTCGGACCAGGATTGGTGTAATATGTTCAAACCCTCTTGCTCTAGTGAGCAACCTGGTTGTTAAATCCAGCACTAGCTGAAGTTTCTGAACCGCCTTCAGAGGCAGCCCTATGTATAACGCATTGCAGTAATCTAACTTTGACGTTACCAGAACATAGACAACAGTAGTTAGGCTTTCCGTGTCCAAATAGGGGTGTAGTTGGGCCACCAGCGCAAGCTGATGGAAAGCATGCTGGGCTACTGAGGCCACCTGAGCCTCGAGTGACATGGGGACCCACAAAGGGAGCCACATGTTTCCATGTTGCCGCATTCCAGACATCTTGTGAAGGAGACACACAGAGCAGGGCCCCAGATGATAATGACAGGGTCCTGGTAGGTTCACAGGGAGAGGGGCATTTCTTGAGGTATTGTGGTCCTGGAACAACCTGGCCACCAAATTCTGCACCAGCTGAAGTTTTTGAACTGTCTTCAGAGGCAGCTTCACCTCTAACACATTGCAGTAATCTAACTGAGAGGTTACCAGAGCATAGGCAAAAGTAGTTAGGCTATTCCTGTCCAGATAGGGGCGTAGCTGGGCCACCAGCCCAAGCTGATGGAAGGAACTCTTCCATGGTGAACATTTGTGCAAGCACTCCCCCTTATGGTAAAAGATGGAACTAGAATTGCAACAATAATTTTAAGACTCAGACTATTTTTCACACTATTTCATGGCATTTACACAGCCCTAAATGCTGTTAAGGTGCTACACTCAATATGCCAGCAAGTTTGGAAAACTCAGCCGTGGCCAGAGGACTGGAGAATGTCAATGTACATCCCAATCCCAAAGAAGGGCAGTGCCAAAGAATGCTCCAACTACTACACAATTACACTCATTTCACACGCTAGCAAAGTTATATTTAAAATTATACAAAGCAGGCTTAAGCAGTATGTGGACCGAGAACTCTCAGAAGTGCAAGCTGGATTTCGAAGGGGCAGAGGAACCAGAGACCAAATTGCAAACATGCACTGGATTATGGAGAAAGCTAGAGAGTTCCAGAAAAACATCTACTTCTACTTCATTGACTATGCAAAAGCCTTTGACTGTGTCGACCACAGCAAACTATGGCAAGTTCTTAAAGAAATGGGAGTGCCTGATCACCTCATCTGTCTCCTGAGAAATCTCTATGTGGGACAAGAAGCTACAGTTAGAACTGGATATGGAACAACTGATTGGTTCAAAATTGAGAAAGGAGTACAAGGCTGTATATTGTCTCCCTGCTTATTTAACTTATAAGCAGAATTCATCATGCGAAAGGCTGGACTGGATTAATCCCAAACCGTAATTAAGATTGCCGGAAGAAATATCAACAACCTCAGATATGCAGATGACACAACTTTGATGGCAGAAAGTGAGGAGGAATTAAAGAACCTTTTAATGAGGGTGAAAGAGGAGAGCGCAAAATATGGTCTGAAGCTCAACATCAAAAAAACTAAGATCATGGCCACTGGTCTATTTGGTCACCTCCTGGCAAATAGAAGGGGAAGAAATGGAGGCAGTGAGAGATTTTACTTTCTTGGGTTCCATGATCACTGCAGATGGTGAAAGCAGTCACGAAATTAAAAGACGCCTGCTTCTTGGGAGAAAAGCGATGGCAAACCTAGACAGCATCTTAAAAAGCAGAGACAACACCTTTCCAACAAAAGTATAGTTGGAACCCAAGTATAGTTAAAGCCATGGTTTTCCCAGTAGTGATGTATGGAAGTGAGAGCTGGACGATAAAGAAAGCTGATCGCCGAAGAATTGATGCTTTTGAATTATGGTGCTGGAGGTGTTCTGTATTGAAGTTCTCACCCTGGCCACCAGGGGGGGTTGTGTATATAGTTTTCACTCAGGTCCACGTAAGTTAATTTAGGCGGGAAACCCTGGGCTGTTGTTGTTACAATGTTGACAGCTAGCTACCTATAAAAGCAGGCCAGCTGAGCTGTTTGCTGTTCAGTTCAGTTCCAACTTACTTATAAATAACTACTTGCAGAAATCTCTGTGTCATCTGCTATGTCCACCCACTACTTTATACTGGCGACGAAGGTGGGATTGGATGGACATCAGAGCACAACCAGATTCGAACACTCACTGAGTGGAATCACTGAGCTAAAATACTGAGCGACATCACTGAACAGAACCCAATTCAGAGCTGACCGTACTGGCTAGAGCAGTGTGTTCCATCCATCGCCCACCAGCCTCTGAATCATGGGACTCATACCTCGCTCGGTTTGCCTGCTACCTCCAAGCAAACAAGCTGATGAAAGGGTCAGAGGAGCATAAGTGGGGCCTATTCCTCAGCCTCTGTGGACCCGAAGTGTTCGAGACAGCCCGAGTTTTGGTCGCGCCGTCCAGGCAGTGCCGTGGGACGTGCTAAAAGAGAAGCTAAAAAACCACTACGCTCCAAAGCCGTCCAAAATTGCTGTCCGCCATGCGTTCTACCACTGGGACCAGGCAGAGGGGGAGTTGATCAACCGCTACATCGCTGCCCTCTGAAAGGCCGCACTGCACTGTGAGTTCCAAGACTTAGACGATGCCCTGATGGATTGCCTGGTCTAGGGGGTTTCCAACAATCATCTGCAGCAGCGTCTTCTCGCCAAGCCAGACCTCACACTGCAGAAGACCATCGAGGAGGCTGCGGCCTCAGAAGCTGCTGAACTCTCCACCCAGGAGATTCGCAAAGACAGCAGCCCACATCCTGCTGAGAAGCCAATTCCAGTTCACCACAAGGAGGCCAGCAGTAACGAGGCGCCCCCCAGCGAAGGCAAAGATGTGCATCAGACGAAGCGGGAATGCGGGAAGTTCAAACAGAGGTCCAAGGACAGATCAGAATGTGCTGGGTGTGGAGGCAATCATTCCCGTATCAAGTGTCAATTCAGAGACGCCATCTGTTGGCGATGCTCCAGAAGGGGCCACATTGCTAAGGTCTACTGATCAGCTCAGTCCGACACGCCCTCTTCACCGTCTCACAAGTCCAAGTCTTCACTCCGGTCCACCAGCAGAAGCTGTTTCGCCCTCACCAACTGCCACTGCTCATCCGGATTCACGATTAGCCAAACCAACTCGCCTATGTGTCACAAGCTACACGTCACCTTGCTCATCAGAGGAGCTCCGTGTGACATGGAGATTGACACTGGGTCTGCCTTGTCCGTTGTATCCTGGAGCACCATCAAAAGACTCGTGCCCAAGCTGTCCAAGAGGCAACTTGATGCACACTGCATACATTTGAGAGACTACCAGGGAAACGACATCCCCATGGTAGGCGTCGGCCGGTTCTGGGTTGTCACGAAGTGGGAGTCATTCGTACCAGGTGGCACTCAAGAATGGACGCTTGTGGTGCCAGCACATAGACCAGCTAAGGCACAGGGTTGGGGATTTGGACACTACCGCTATGCCCCCAACTGTGGCACAAGCTCCAGAGCGGACGCTAATGGAAGGCAAGGCTCCACCTACATCTTCCTTACAACCTGCGGGCGTGGAGCCGAGCCGAGCCATTTTGGTGGGTCTGCCTGGCTCTCCAGAGACTTGGACCACTGCCATCCCTGACCGTCCGCCAAGTCCGCTCATGGCGGTTCCTTCGACAGCAGTGGAGCCAGGGAACTCAGGCTCAACGCCACATTTGGTCACACCACAGTCGCAGCCAGAATTGGGCGGCCACCCAAACTCTGGTGTTGGCCCTCGGCGGTCCATCAGGGTTTCCAAGCTCCCAGCTTATTTAAAAGACTATGTTCACCGGACAAACTGCACATGTAATTGCTGTATGGTGAATAGGGTCAATTAATATGTGATCGTGAGTCTTACGGACAATATAGTTGATAGTGAAACAGTTATGCCTGCAAATTTGTAAAATTGGAATTGATATGCTTATGTGCCTTACTGAATCAATAAGGGTAGTGCTGTATGTAATGGAACCACTATGATTGTAAAGAATGCCTTATCTTGGTGGGGAGGGGTATTATGTATTGAAGTTCTCAGCTTGGTCACCAGGGGGGATTGTGTATATAGTTTTCACAGGTCCACGTAAGTTAATTTAGGCAGGAAACCCTGGGCTGTTGTTGTTACGATATATTGAATGCCAGCTGCCTATAAAAGTAGGCCAGCTGAGCTGTTCACTGTTCAGTTCAGTTCCAGCTTACTTATAAAGAACTACTTGGAGAAATCTCTGTGTCGTCTGCTATGTCCACCCACTACTTAATAGGAGGAGACTCTTGAGAGTCCCATGGACTGCAAGAAGATCAAGCCTATCCATTCTTAAGGAAATCAGCCCCGAGTGCTCACTGGAAGGACAGATCGCGAAGCTGAGGCTCCAATACTTTGGCCACCTCATGAGAAGAGAAGACTCCCTGGAAAAGACCCTGATGTTGGGAAAGATGGAGGGCACAAGGAGAAGGGGATGACGGAGGACAAGATGGTTGGACAGTGTTCTCGAAGCTACCAGCATGAGTTCGACCAAACTGTGGGAGGCAGTGGAAGACAGAAGTGCCTGGCGTGCTCTGGTCCAGGGGGTCACGAAGTGTCGGACACGACTAAATGACTAAATGACAACAATGTCTAATACGGATTTTAGAGTTCTTCTTAAGTGTTAACATAGTTACCTTTTTTTAGGAAGTCAAAGTTGTTGTGCTTGGAGATCACAGGGAAAAAATACCCAGTGAAGAGGACATTACAGGGGGCATTATTATATATATTTATTATATTTTACATTTATTAAACTCTGCTTTTTTCCCTGACGGAACTCAAGCATAGAAAAAGCTATCATGAAAAAGCAATGAAATATAAATAGAATTAAAACTATATACATATGTAAAATCTGTCTTGTATTTTGGACCTGGAACAACCTGGCCACCAAATTTTGCACCAGTTGAAGTTTCCAAACCGTCCTCAGAGGCAGCTTCACCTCAAACACATTGCAGTAATCTGACTTTGAGGTTGCCAGAGCACTGGGCACCTGCTCTTGCAGGGGCAAGGCAGCATACTTGATTCAAAGTGCTGGTTTTGACCTATGAAGACTTACCGTATTTTTCGCCCTATTGGACGCACTTTTTCCCCTCCAAAAATGAAGGGGAAATGTGTGTGTTTCCTATGGGGTAAATGCAGGCTTTCGCTGAAGCCTGGAGAGCGAGGGGGTCAGTGCGCACCAACCCCTCTCGCTCTCCAGGCTTCAGGAAGCTATCCGCAAGCCGTGGGAGACGCACCTCTCCCATGGCTAGCGGAGACCTTGCTGGCACCCTGAAGCTTGGGGCGCTCTGAGCTCAGCACCCCCAACCTTCAGGCTTCGCGCAGCGCTCCGCTAGCCGTGGGAGAGCCGCACGAAGTCACGCGGCTCTCCCACGGCTAGCAGATAGCAGCCTGTTCTGGGGTCGGGGGTCGGGGGAAACTGGGCTCCCCCTGCCCCAGCCCCGCACCTGGGGGGGAAATAATTTTTTTCTCTTTATTTCCCCCCCAAAAAAACTAGGTACGTCCTATGGGCCGGTGCGTCCTATGGGGCGAAAAATACGGTAAATGGCTCAGGACTGCAATACCTCAAGGACTGCCTCTCTCCATATGAATCAGCCTGGACACTGTGACTTAACATCTGAAACTCTTTTTTGTATGCCCCCTCTGTGAGACACCTGGGGAGGTAGCAGCTAGAGAACAGGCCTTTTCGGCATCAGTTCTGTGTTTGTGGAATGTTCACCCCAAGGAGTCTTGTCTGACACCTTCATCACATGCATTTAGGCACCAGGTGAAAATATTCCTCTTCTCCCAGACTTTTGGCTAATTAAACAATCCAAGGGGTTGTTGTTTTTTAATGTGTTGGAGTGTGTGTGTGTGTGTGTGTGTCATTCTTTTGTTTTTCAGAGAATCATAGAGTTGAAAGAAACCCCAAGGGTCATCTAGTTTTAGGCCCTGCAATGCACAAATCCTGCCCACAGCCATGCCTGTGTGGGCTCAAACCACCAATGTTTTGGTTAAAAGCCAGACACACTGACTCATCAAGCCACTGTGTTATCCATTGTTGTGCTTTTATTCTGTAATTTGCTCTGTGACCCTTGGATGAAAGTAGGCTAATACATGATAATGAAAGTGATAATAAATAGCTGCAGTTAGGTGTGTAGACTTCAGTGATTCTTTTATTTTGTCTACCTTTGTTTTATAGTCTTGAATTAATTCTTCCATGGTGAACATTTGTGGAAGTACTTCTTCCCCTTATGGTAAAAGATGGGACTAGAATTGCAACAATAATTTTAAGACTCAGACTATTTTTCACACTATTTCATGGCATTTACATAGGCCTAATAAAGGCACTGCCCTAATATGGATTTTAGAGTTCTTCTGATGTGTTAACATAGTTACCTTTATTCTTGGTGTGACAAAATAAACATATGGCTATAGCTCTGTCTTTTACTATGTGAAGCATGGGTATAGCCAGGATGGGGGGGGGGCAGCCAAAGTTGTTGAACTTTTTTTAGGAAGTCAAAGGTGTTGAGATTGGAGATCACAGGAAAAAATACCCCATGAAGAGGACATTACAGGGGGCATTATTATATATTTTCATTATCTTTTATCTTTATTTATTAAACTCCACCTTTTCCCCTGACGGAACTCGAGCATAGAAAAAGCTATCATGAAAAAGCAATTAAATATTAATAGAATTAAAACGATATACATATGTAAAATCTGTTTAAAACATGCAAATAATTGCAATAGATGAGTCTCATATAACCTGCATGCTTAAGTTTCATTAATGCATGATTATGGCTTTTACATGTGTGGCAGGAGAGGATGGCAAGTGTGCTGGGAAGATTCAAGGACAATCAAAGAAACATTTAAGCAGTTCAGTAAAGTGTATCACAGTATAGTATCAATCTAATTTCACTGGATATACAAACAGAAACAGTATCCACATGTCTCTTCAAGATCACTGGCTATTCTTCTACAGTTCTCCATGACATATTGTTGTGAAGAGGGATTTTCAACTCTGACAAATACGAAAGATCAGAAAAGAGAAAGGCTTTTCACTGTGTTGATGAGGAGATGAGAGTTTGTTAGTCTCAAATTGGACCTGATATATAAATGAGGTTACCTGGCAATAGCAAGCTCATGCCTCCCATTGAGTTTGTATACATATTTAAGGTACATATGTAAGAGGCTTGTTTATTAATTATACTTTGGGAGTGTTCTTATGTAACTGCACTGTTTTATGCTTTCTGGGTGTTAAGCTGATCTCCGACCATAATAAATTATCTATCCATCTGCTTTCTGGGTGTTCCAGGATCATATTATAAAGTAGTTGTTTTCTGTGTTATAAATCAAGCACAGCTACGAGTTGTTTCTTTTTGTTTTCTAATGTATTTCTTTATCAATTAAAAATTTGGTGAGAGCAATTTTTTTATTCTGAAAGTGTGGCCCAGAGGGTGGGCGAAGCTTGAGAACCACTGCCCGTGCCTGGGGCTGGCATGTGTGTGCCTGGGTACACACAGTTGTGGGGCAGGGCGCACCGCCGCTATGACCACCATCAGCCCATCGGCCGGCCAGCTTTGAAGGCTGCACTCACGGCATCCTGCAAGCCCTGTGTTGCTTTGCAAGACTCACAAAAATGGTGCTGGGCTCACAGGGCGTCATGAGCTGTTGGAGGAGGGCAGCTGAGAACAATGCAGCAGGCATGTGCCGGCCCAAAACTGCTTTTGTGAGTGCCGCTGGGCTCAGAGCACCCGAGTTGCTGTGTCTTTCACAGCAGCGCCCCCCCCCCAAGTTGAAGGGTAAAAGGACCCCTGACCATTAGGTCCAGTCGTGACCGACTCTGGAGTTGTGGCGCTCATCTCGCTTTATTGGCCGAGGGAGCCGGTGTACAGCTTCCAGGTCATGTGGCCAGCATGACTAAGCCACTTCTGGCGAACCAGAGCAGCGCATGGAAACGCCGTTTACCTTCCCGCTGGAGTGGTACCTATTTATCTACTTGCACTGCGTGCTTTTGAACTGCTAGGTTGGCAGGAGCAGGGACCGAGCAACGGGAGCTCACCCCGCCGCGGGGATTTGAACCGCCGACCTTCTGATCGGCAAGTCCTAGGCTCTATGGCTTAACCCACAGCGCCACCCACGTCCCAGTTGAAGGGTATTGCCATTCAAATGGTGTGTACCGCATCATGTGATCAATTATGCAGGGGACAGGTTACCTGCTCCCCCCAATAAATGTTGGCACCCATGGTGTGAGGGAATTTATATACTGCCCTTCATCGGAAGAGCACAGGGTGGTTTACAGTATAAAGTATTTTAAAAGATACTGCTTGAATGTCAGTTCACACTGTATTGTGACCTCTGTGAACTTGTGCTTGTTTTTCCTGCCTCCTTCCCATTCTTTTTTCCTTGTGTGTCATGCCTTTTTCTTCAGACTGCAAGCCTGAGGGCAGAGATAGCATTGGTAGTGGCTTTTGCAAGCTGCCCTGAGAGCCTTTTAGGTGAATATATAAATCTGCAAGTAAAGAAATAAACAAAAGAGATAAGAAAGGTGAGTTCCTTTCTTTTTGTATGCCACAACTGCAGCAAGAATTTTGTTAGCCAAAAATTGGAAATTGCAAGAAATACCAACAGTGGAAGAATGGCAGGTGGAGATGTTGGACTTCCTGGAGCTGGCCGACCTGACTGGAAGAATCCGCGATCAGAAAGAGGAGGTATACCAAGAAGATTGGAAGAAATTTAAAGATTATTTAGCTAGATATTCTAATATAATATAAGTAGAACTACTTGTAAGTACCAAATTGGCTTAGGATTAAAGTATGTTTAATTGTATAACATTTTGGATTCAGAATATTATGAAAAGGAATGAAGAGAGCAATTTGAATGAGTTAATTTTATGAGAAAGTGGATATTGGAGATCCATTGAAATTCAGTTGGGGGGATTTGAGGAAGTCACTTAACAATGAATAAATTGGCTTTTTAGAAAGGATAGGTGTTTATATGTTCGTTTTTCTTTTTAATATTGTAATGTTTTTCTTTTTTGTGTGTTATATTTGTTATAAATTTGGAACACCAATTAAAAAAATTGAGAATAAGAAAGGTGAGTTTCTTGGTACTAGAGAAACCCATTTAGCTAAACTAGAACAACCGGTGTTGTGGAAAAAGAGGAAGGAGATCCATATCCAAATTTATTGATAAGAAGAAGGTGCTTGTAAATCCCCTTGTTTACTTGCTTCATCCTAATTTTAAGAGGCACCTTGTCATACCTGTTCTTGGTTAGGCAAACGAAAAAGCAGCAGCAATGTGATTGCAACATTGGTATTTCTAATGCATTGGGAAACACAAGGCTTTGGTCTTGTGTTCTCAACTGCTGGCATTGGTGCAAAATATGGCTGCCGCATGCACTAGATCAATCCACCGAGTGGCTGTCACCAGTGCACTCTCTTGCCTGGCATAAGCACCTGGCCTCCCAGGCCCACTGCCAGGGGTGCAATATCCCACCAGTTCCCACCAGCACTGACCCCTGCCTGAGACCCTCCACCCTAGGCAGCTTGGTCTGTGAGCCTCCAGTTTAATATCCCTAAAGTCTAGTTTCTTCCAGAGGCATGGGTGCTCCAGAGCAACCTAGGAGCTGTCCAGGTTGGCCCTTGCCAAGGTTGCTGGCTTAGGGGGTGCAAAAACTGGGCCTCTCCACTCCAGCTGCAGTTGGCTGGGAGGGATGAAGGTAGGCAGGCAGGCAGGCAGACAGACAGACCAATGGAGGCGGAGGAGGAGGAGGACGGGAGGCAAAGCAGAGCAGACTCGAACCCAGTGACCGAGGAAGAAGTCACTGGAGGAGCACGAAAGGCAACAAAAAGCAGAGTTTCTGTTTTGTGGCTCTCCTGGGTTGGAGGCACTAGTACAGCTCCTTGCAAGGGTGCAAAGGAACCTAGGTATGCTTCTGCTCCAGAGCAGCATGGCCACCCTTGGAAAGCTATTGATACTGATAGTTAAGCCTAGGAGGGGGCATCAACAAGACAGGCTACCAAAAGGCACGCTGCCCAGTGTCTCTGGAACCAGGTGGGGTTAAGCCACAGGCACATCATCTCAGCTGGGGCTACGATCTGTGCTTTTCTTTTCTTTTTTAAATGAATATTTATTAGCATTTTCAATAATAAACATAGACACAAAAAAAGAAAAAGAAAAAATAACAAAAAATACAAAAAACTTTTAAAAAGACAATTAAAAACAAATCAAATTTCAGTTACTTATTTTCATATAACTTCTTTCTCAGACCTCCTCACTCCTCCCCTTCTTGTATTCCCATTCAAGTTATTAATCCTGCAAATCCTTATTACTTATTTCTCAACCTTCACTTAATAATTTTTTACATACTGTTGTTTTACCTTTCCTCTTTCTTCCATTAAATTACTTTTGCATCCCTTATTTTCATTTTATTTTAACCATTCTAAAACCAATTTTAACTTATCTAATCTTAAATATCTTATACATCACTTCTTATTCTTTAACATATTTCTTAAAGTCGATCAATTTTTTCCTTCCACGGCTTTCCCAGCTTCCATACAAATAACAAAACAAGTTAAAACAAAGTAATTAATAATTATGTACCATTTGGATTACCAAACTCCATCCCCTCCCTTTCCCGGTTTTGGTCCCCAATAAGTGTTTATCAATCAATACTGTTTAGCCTGGAGATCTCACGTCCAAGGCTCTCAAGTCATCCTCAGTTCCTCTCTGCTGGCCTCTTGGATAGTCCTTTAGGTTAAGCCCCAAGGCTCGGAGGGGCTCTGACCCAACAAGATCCATGTTTTTTCCAGTTGACCCTTCGTGTTTAAAATTAGTGCTTATGAGGTGCTCCACTCTCAGATTTATAATTTCCAGCTCAGTCTAAACTTTCCACCTCGAATTTTTATTCTCCTTTGTTGTCTGCATGTCAGGCCCCAAATTGTAACTCTCCCTTGACATCTGCAAAGTTACCACTCCTCCTTCCTTTTCTTCAAAAACATCATGTGTCTCTTCCATAATCTGTGCTTTTCAAACCAGAAGCATTTTTATTAGGAATTACAGGTGATTGCCGAAGAATTGATGCTTTTGAATTATGGTGCTGGAGGAGACTCTTGAGAGTCCCATGGACTGCAAGAAGATCAAACCTCTCCATTCCTAAGGAAATCAGCCCTGAGTGCTCACTGGAAGGACAGATCCTGAAGCTGAGGCTCCAATACTTCGGCCACCTTATGAGAAGAGAAGACTCCCTGGAAAAGACCCCGATGTTGAGAAAGATGGAGGGCACAAGGAGAAGGGGACGACAGAGGACGAGATGGTGGGACAGTGTTCTCAAAGCTACCAGCATGAGTTTGCGGGAGGCAGTGGAAGACAGGAGTGCCTGGCGTGCTCTGGTCCAGGGGGTCATGAAGAGTCGGACACGACTAAATGACTAAACAACAACAGGTACAGTGGTACCTCTGGTATGTTCCGGATCCCCGTTCGCATCCTGAAGCGAACACAACCCGCATCTGCGCATGCAGTGATTTACCGCTTCTGTGCATGTGCATGACGTCATTTTGAGCGCCTGTGCCTGCGCGAGTGGCGAAACCTGGAAGTAATGCGTTCCATTACTTCTGGGTTGCCGCGAAGTACAACCCGAAAGTGCTCAGCCTGAAGCATATTTGACCCGGGGTATGACTGTACTGACATTCTGAAGGAGCAGAAAAGACTTTTCATGTATGGACAGTGACAGAGCAAGCCAATTGGGCGCCTTGGGTGGCACACGTGCCCAGGGGCGGGGCCAGCTGCCCGCGGGGGTGGGGCGACCTGGGGCAGGACACTCCACGGGGCCTCCGAGGAGTCTACCTGCCTCCTCCCACTCAGCCGCCCTACAGCTGGGAGGGAGGCAGCAGGCGGACCGCTTGGGCAGTGGGGAGCCTGCGTGTGCCCAAGCCACCACATCTCTGCCAGAAGATATGCATGGCTCAGATGCGCTGCAGGCCCCGTGGTGAGTGCCGCCCGGCATTTTGTCACCCCCTCTCAGTTGTGACACTCGGGGCGGCCCACTCCTACCACATACCCCTTCCTCCACCCCCGTGTATGGAACAACAGCTGTGTGGATGTTATTGGCCCAGAGCTGGAAAGATGATAGTCCCTACCAGAGAAGAATGCCAAAGTTGATGGACTATGCTGAGATGGCAAAGCTGACTGGAAAACTCAGAAACCAAGAGGATAAAAACTTTATAAAAGAATGGGAAAATTTTATAAGTTATTTAGGAGACCACTGCAAGCAGATGGAAACAAGAGCAGGATTTTGACTCACTTGTAGTGTAAAAAACATTATGGATAATATGGTTTGATATAAAAACTGGAGTATGGACTAATATGCAATTGCAGATGTTTAAAACAAGATTCCATGGACGGGATGGGGGAAAGTTGCAAGATTCAGAGAATCTCCACGTACAGAATGACTTTATTGATGTGTGTTTACTTGTATTTTTTATTTGTAAAACTAATAAAATGTATGGGGGGGAGGGGAGAGATCTGTGCTTTCCCTCCAGGCCAGGCCTTAGCATGGTCACCAGCTTTGCTTTTGGGTCTGCTCTGGGGGTTTTGAATCTGTGTGCAAAGACTCTTTCAGGGGTATAGCTGTTCTTTACCTTGGGCAAAGCCGCTGGAACCACAGTTGATACTGATGACTTAAAGTAGTCATAACAATAACAACTGGCTTCAGCTTGCATCTCTGTTCCTGCAATCTCCTTTTCTCCTTGCGTCATCTCTTTGTAGGCAGAGGTCAAGGGCTGCCTTAGCTGGATCCCAACTAGGAAGAAAGCCTGGAAGGGGATTCAAGTGTATTAAGTAATAAAATAATAATGGAATTGGTTTTTATAAGCTCCCTCCCCCATTGGCAAAATGGTGTAGGGTTTAAAGGCTGAAAACAAACCTACCTACCCCACAGCACTTCTCCCCCTCCCCCAATGGCCACCACTGACTGGTTGTGGGGCTGCTGAAGAGAAGAAGCATTTCATGACTGGAGAGCAAATATCTCACTCCCCACCCTGCGCTTAGTTCTCACCTGTGGCTCTTAGAAGCTATCAGCTTGTGACAGCAGCCACAACAGTGGCCCCGATGCTCTGGTGACTCGCCTCTCCTGGCCTGGAGGCGAGCACTCCTCCTGAGGGAACTTAGTTCCCTCTGCCTCTCTGCCCTGAGCCTCTGCAGCTCAGGAGAGGCTGGGGGGTTACCGGACCCAGAGGCAACCTCAGCTTCCCCTGACAGGGCTGAGAGTGGAGCACCTGCAGGCAATGGGCCCTCCATCACCTCAGGAGCCAGAGCAGACTCAGCTGGTGCCTGCACCTGAGGACCCAGCACAGGTGAGGACCCTTCAGGCTCAGGCTCAGGCCCCAGCCCCGACTCAGCTGGTTCTGGAGGCGGGGACTCCTGTGCAGGCTGGGATTCCTCAGGTTCAGCCTCTGAGTCCAAATCCCAGGCCATCACAAACAGCTTCGACTGGCCAGCTAAACCAGTTGAGGGTAGTCAAACCCTCGGCGAGTTAGGGACTTCCCTGCATGCTGAGGGGCTAGGACCAATAGTAGGTCCAATAGTCAAGAAGGTGGTTTCTGCTTGTGCTGTAGAGGGAAGTGAGGGGCAGGTGGGACTTGTCAGCCTGGGAAGGTAGCCCATCTAGGAGAAGGAAAACTCTGATCCTAAAACTTGCTGCCATGTGGAATATCTTTGGGAGAAGAAAAGGCAAAAGAGTAAACCCTACACAAATCTGGAGTGGAGTCCCCAAGACAGTGGTTTTCAACCAGTGTGCCATGGCAGCCTGGGGTGCCTTGAATGATGGTCACGGGTGTTGCAGACAACACTGGCCTCTGTCCCTCTTTCCTTCCCTCCCTCCTCTGATGCCCTCTCAGGTCTCTGTCTCTAGCACAGCTGTTGAAGCCCTGGCTACAAGCTCACATGTTAATGGTGCCTTTGGGGCTGTTCAGGGGGTGCTGGTTGCCAGAAGCTGAGGTAGCCTCGGAGTGAGCAAGCAAGCGGGCATGGGAGCCCAGCCCACCAGCCCTTGCTGTTGGGAATGGACAAAAAAGTCCCATACCCCTGTGGGGCAGTGTGAGGGGGCACTTCTCTTTGGGGCAGGGGGGGCAGCTCAGAGACCCAGGGCAGCAGCAGCAGCTGCCCAAAGGACTCCCAAGGAGAGGGCAGAGGAGGAGAGGAGGCTGAGGGAACCCTCCACAAGGGAGGGTGAGAGGCTGCCAGCTCTGCAAGCAAGGGGTGATATAACTGGGCTCCTGAGCCCCACGGGGGGGGGGGGCGAAGAAAGAATGTAGTTGGTCAAGGGAGCTGTAGACACAAAAAAGTTGAAAATTTCTGCCCTAAAGTATTTAAATGGCATCTTGTATGCCTCTTTCCGGCAACCCCCACAGCCAATCTGGTGCCAAACATTGCTCTGCTTTCCTTTGGACAACATCAGCAAGGCCCAAAGTGGGGTCCTGTCACCTTGGCAACCTAGGACATCCATGCACACTGCCTAGGCTTGAGCCCCAGGAAGGTCACTTCCGTGTTACTAGCACAGTGGTTTGACTTGACCCGAGAAGCACACTCCATTGTCTCTTGGATGGAGGCTAACAGATTTGAGGTTGAATCCTGACAAGACAGAAGTACTGTTTTGGGGGGACAGGAGGCGGGCAGGTGTGGAGGATTCCCTGGTCCTGAATGGGGTAACTGTGCCCATGAAGGACCATGTGCACAGTCTGGGAGTCATTCTGGACTCACAGCTGTCCATGGAGGCGCAGGTCAGTTCTGTGTCCAGGGCAGCTGTTTATCAGCTCCATCTGCTACGCAGGCCAAGACCCTATCTGCCCATGGACTGTCTCGCCAGAGTGGTGCATGCTCTAGTTATCTCTTGCTTGGACTACTGCAATGCGCTCTATGTGGGGCTACCTTTGAAAGTGACCCGGAAACTACAACTAATCCAGAATGCGGCAGCAAGACTGTTGACTGGGAGTGGCTGCTGAGACCATATAACACCTGTCTTGAAAGACCTACACTGGCTCCCAGTACGTTTCCGATTACAATTCAAAGTGTTGGTGCTGACCTTTAAAGCCCTAAATGGCCTCGGTCCAATATACCTGAAGGAGCGTCTCCACCTCCATCTTTCTACCTGGACACTGAGGTCCAGCGCTGAGGGCCTTCTGGCAGTTCCCTCGCTGCGAGAAGCCAAGTTACAGGGAACCAGGCAGAGGGTCTTCTCAGTAGTGGCACACACCCTGTGGAACGCCCTCCCACCAGATGTCAAAGATAAAAATAACTACCAAACTTTTAGAAGACATCTGAAGGCAGCCCTGTTTAGGGAAGCTTTTAATGTTGAATAGGTTATTGTATATTAGTGTTTTGTTGGAAGCCGCCCAAAGTGGCTGGGGAAACCCAGCCAGATGGGTGGGGTATAAATAAATAAATAAATAAATAAATAAATAAATAAAAATTAAAGACAGATGCATGCCAACAACTGCTGGGAAGAGCTCAAAAGAAACTTCCACGCATGCAGTACCTCTAAATGAACAAACTGTCCTTTCGCTGTTCTCTTTTCAGTAGCAGCCCATCCCTTTTCATCACTTGAGGCAGAATGGAAGGTGAAGTATTCCTGCCGCTACAACTTCACTGACCAGGGTTGCATGGGCAGGGATGGGTGTTGGTAATATGGCATCCTGAATGAAGACAAAATATGGTGCGCACACACCACAATATTCTTATTTTCACAATAATTTATTTTAGTACAGTTGCTTTTTTACTGGATCTTCTCAGTAGGTACCAGAATAAATATAGGCTTTTTTTAAAAAAAGATTACTATTATTACTTTGCGCCCTGTGCGGGGGAACTGCCCACACCACCCTAAATCCGGCATTGCATGTGGCTTCAGGGTCCAAGTGCTGGCGAGATCTCGTGAGAAGTCCACAAAATCTCGCTGGAACTTGGAAGCCATAGTTGCTTCTCCTTGTTTCTCTAGTGGCAGTAGCAGGAGACCAGCAGGACACTCCCCCTGCATGGGATAAGTGAGAAGTAGCAGCAACAGCAAGATCTCAGGCAAGCTCTGAGAGATCTCACTGGTAGCTGCCACCAGTGATTTTCCAATGGTGGTGGCAGGCCCACCCTCCTCCTATGGGATTCTGCTGCCCAAGGCATGTGCCTCCATCTGTCTCATGTGTGGTCCAGCCTTGGGTTTCATGGACTACTTTCTTATGGAGCTATGTTTGTAGCAAGTGGGTTCTTAGCAAAAAAAATATTGCAGTGTAGGGCCCCCATATTGATTATTCCAGAGCTCCTCCAACCTGCTTATTGAGCATTCAATCCCAATTTGCTTACACAAAGCTTATGCAGAAGTTAGCTTATGTCCAGGATGGAGAATGTGGGGGGAATTAATAGGATGCTTTGAGTCTTGTTTAACTCGATGGGACTTCCTCCTAGGGGATGGTGTGCATGTGTAGATCAATCAGTCAATCAAACTTATTGTATACAGCCATTGGTCTTCACAACACCACAGGGCAAAAAGCAAGACATTCATTTAGAATCAGGCAACATATATGTAAAATTCCACAGCATAAAATTTTGAAATCACAATGCATTAACACAACTGAAGCAAAGCTTCTTAGCTGCCAGAGCAAATTTGGCTACCAGATGTGTAATTTGTATGTATTTATTGTCTAAGAGTTCAACGATCACTTCCTTGGGGGATTAATCTGAGAGGGGATTAATCTGAAAACAACAACTCTGGTCATCGTATATAATGGGCAAATCAACAAATAGTGCATGATGTCCTCAACCTAGTTACATCCATAGGTGCATTTCTGGTCCTATTTCCAAAGTTTCTCCCCCTCCAAGTATGCCGAAGGCATCTGCTGAAACCTAAGTTCAACAAAAGCCCTGCATAACTGTGGAAAAGGAAGCGTCTCCAGATAATGGGGCCGTGAGTGGTTGTCCTTGATTTGAGAGTATCTAGTAGAGCAATGAGCAGTGATAAGGGGTGTTCTGTCTTGGCTGGCGCATTGGTTGCCTGCCAGGGATTGTGTTATGTCCTTGGGTATCTGCAGAAGGGAAGATGGCAGGAACCCCAGGGAAGCTGGCTTCAAGCACTAGACCTGTTGGCAGTTCAATGCTGTGCTACAAAGATGTCTGCAAACGTGACATGATTCCTTGCAAGACAACCGGAGTGCCTGGAGACAGACAGTCAGGTCTTGCATCCACAGCAGTGACCAGAGGAGAAATGACTGCTGGGAGGAACACAGAGAGAAGAAATGCAATGGTGTATCTGCAGTAGCACAACCGGATGCTTTCATCTGCTCCAGCTGCAACAAAACATGTCTCTCATGCAGTGCCATTGCTATGGGTGGGGTTGGGGGCTCCTAGCCAGGGGTCTTTGCCCTGGGTGAAACCTCCAGAGTGGCACCACTGAGGTTCCCAGCCTCTCTCTCTCTCTCTCTCTCTGTGTGTGTGTGTGTGTGTGTGTGTGTGCGCGCAAATGCATGTTCATGGGCCTTTGACCCAAGGGACATAAAACCTAGTTTAACCCCTGCTCTCCCGTATTGGTCTGTACAGCCACAGCAGGTAGGGGCAAAACTAGGCTTTCTTTCATCTGGGTCAAAGACCCAGTTTGGAACATATCCCATGCACATTTGCCTACACACACAGGATGGAAGCCTCAATGGAGGCTTCACCCAGGGCAAGAAACCTGGCAAGCCAACCCCCTGCCCTGCCCCCAGACCCATAGCTATGCACTGCAGCAGTTGCTGTAACTCTCCAATAGTTTGACTTCACCCCCAAAGGCCCACTCCTCCGTTATCCCCCAAGACAGGTGGATGCCAACCAAACCATCAAACAAATTGGATTTCAATGATAAGTAATCCTAGATTTTTAAACATATGTACTTGTTCATGAGGGACGCGGGTGGCGCTGTGGGTTAAACCACAGAGCCTAGGACTTGCCGATCAGAAGGTTGGCGGTGAGCTCCCATTGCTCGGTTCCTGCTCCTGGCAACCTAGCAGTTCGAAAGCACGTCAAAGTGCAAGTAGATAAATAGGTACTGCTCCGGCGGGAAGGTAAACGGCATTTCCATGCGCTGGTCTGGTTTGCCAGAAGCGGCCTAGTCATGCTGGCCACATGACCTGGAAGCTGTACGCCAGCTCCCTCGGCCAGTAAAGCAAGATGAGCACTGCAACCCCAGAGTCGGCCACGACTGGACCTAATGGTCAGGGGTCCCCTTTACCTTTTACTTGTTCGTGTATATGACCATCTAATGGCCACCTGGACTTAGGAACCCTCTTACCAAATATACTTTTGGTAATATTTGGTATAATTTACTTTTAGCTGTTCCTTTTTACACAGTTGCCCAAACATGGGTGTAAGGAGTGTTAGGTCCAGTCGCAGGTGACTCTGGGGTTGCGGCACTCATCTCGCTTTTTTGGCCGAGGGAGCCAGCGTTTGTCTGCAGCTTCTGGCCCAGCTTCTGGGTCATGTGGCCAGCATGACTAAGCCGCTTCTTGCGAACCAGAGCAGCGCACAGAAACGCTGTTTACCTTCCCGCTGGAGCGGTACCTATTTATCTACTTGCACTTTGACATGCTTTCAAACTGCTAGGTGGACAGGAGCTGGGACCGAGCAACTGGAGCTCACCCCATTGCGGGGATTCAAACCACTGACCTTCTGATCAGCAAGCCCTAGGCTCTGTGGTTTAGACCACAGCACCACCCACGTCCCTCAAACATGGGCATAGTAAATCAATAAAACATACTTAACTAACTGAGGCTCTGCCTCCCCCCCCCCCCCGATAAATCCTAGCTACACCCATGTGCCTGGATTTAACTAGCATCCTTCTAAGTCCAATTTTATTCAAAGAAAGCAAAACTAGGTTATCAGCAGTGCTTTTTTCCTAAAAAAAAATGTTTAGGGGACAGCAGTCACAAAATTAAAAGATGCCTGCTTCTTGGGAGAAAAGCAATGACAAACCTAGACAGCATCTTAAAAAGCAGAGACATCACCTTGCCAGCAAAGGTCTGTATAGTTAAAGCTATGGTTTTCCCAGTAGTTGTCATCATCATCACTTTTAATTTGTATACCATCTTTCTATCTTACAATACCCAAGGCGGTTTACAAGCTGAAGAAACAAAGAATGTACACCTTATAACAATCTAATGCAATACAAAAATGTAATAATAAAACATAACTTTAAAACAAGCAACCTACATCAAATAAAGTAACATTCAACAACCATTAGACTAGTATAGAATAATATTAAATATGAGCATATAAAAATTAAACAGAAATACACTATTAACAATTACAATAAATAATTTCTAAACTACAATCAATAAAACAACAGTAAGCCACAGTGCATAAAATAATACAATACAAACTGAGAAGCAGAGACTGGAGGGTGGGGCAAGGCAGGTGGAAGAAGGCCTTGCCTGATGAAGTCTCTCCCCTCACCACTTAAGGACTTAAAAGCTTTCTTCCTATTTAAAAGGGATATCTACACAGCAACAAATCCAAGTATTAAAAAAGTATTTTTTAAAAAAGTATTTAAAAGGTATTTAAAAAGTGATGTATGGACGTGAGATCTGGACCATAAAGAAGGCTGATCGCCAAAGAATTGATGCTTTTGAATTATGGTGCTGGAGGAGACTCTTGAGAGTCCCATGGACTGCAAGAAGATCAAACCTCTCCATTCTGAAGGAAATCAGCCCTGAGTGCTCACTCAGTGGCATCGCAATGGAGGGGGGGGCGGGGGCGGCTGCGCCCTGGGTGCCATGTCGGGGGGGGGGTGACAAGAAGGCACCCCGTGGGGGCTCGCCCCGCCATGGCATCACGAGCAACCATTGCGCCACTGCAGGTGTATGTGGAGGATATCCCATTTGCAGCTGCAGCTGCGAGCAGAGGACATAGCGCTTTGCTGCCAGTGCTGCTTGAGTCCATATGGACGGCGGTGGGATCCTTCCATCGGCACTACTGTACAGCCACATGTAGAGGATCCTCTGTTTGCGGCTGCAGCCATGAGCAGAGGATCCCAGCACTGTCCATATGGCGCTGGAGTGGCGCTGGGGGCAAACCGCTATGTACAGTGCATGTGCAGCATCGCTACATACAGTGCATGCGTCGTATGTAGCAAGGCTGCATATGCGGCCTACGTAGCGACGCCCCTCCCCAGGTGTCACGATGCCTTCGTTCGCCCCTGTGCTCACTGGAAGGACAGATCCTGAAGCTGAGGCTCCAATACTTTGGCCACCTCATGAGAAGACAAGACTCCCTGGAAAAGGCCCTGATGTTGGGAAAGATGGAGGGCACAAGGAGAAGGGGACGACAAAGGTCAAGATGGTTGGACAGTGTTCTCGAAGCTACTAGCATGAGTTTGACCAAACTGCGGGAGGCAGTGGAAGACAGGAGTGCCTGGCGTGCTCTGGTCCAGTGGGTCACAAAGAGTCGGACACGACTAAACGACTAAACAACAACATTTTCCTACTCATTTTGAAATACTGCCTCTCAATGAGGCCAAACTTCGATTTACAAAATGTTTAGGGGTATGCATACCCCCCAATGTCCCGCCAGAAAAAAGCACTGGTTATCAGTATACTGTATAATGGAATGAGCACTTCACACTTTGCAAAACATGGGATGCCATATCAGGAATGCAATTGTTGATATAAAAATTAAGTAAGAATGGTGCCAATATATATCCTTGCTTTAATCCGCTTTTAATAGGAATTGCCTGTGAAAGAGCATATTGTAATTGTAATCCTATGCCTTATGCATAGGAGCCAGCTTCTAGGAGCACAGGTGTATTTGGCCTCCCAATTAAATATTTGAGGACCCCAGGCTCCGACAAAGTTAAAGGGCACTGCCATTCAATGGAGTGCGTGCACTGCGTCATAGGATTAATTACGCGGGGGGGGTGTATGTGTGTGCAAATATTCAATTCAAATCGGCACTCCTGGCCTGATGTAATTGTTGGATAAGCCAGAGAAGTCTTTTTTGTCACTGATCGAGGCAATTTGTTCTAAAACCGGCCTGAGTTGCATAGGGATCGGGTCCCTCTCTCCTCTCCCGCCCACCTGCGAACACTTTTCCGAAGCGCGGCGGCGCTTCAGTCTCCACCCCGTCTCCGGCTGCGCGCCTCCCACTTCTCCGTACATTGGATCCCAGCTCATCCTGCGCCCGCCCCGGCTCCACCTCCTCTTCCTCTTTATATTCGCTCGCCTGGCCTGTTCCGAGTCCTGTTCCTTTGGATTCTTGCCTTGGATCTTTCTAAGCCAGGAGCTACCCCAGGAGCTAACCGAGAGACCACCGGCTACAGATCCCGGATACCCACGGCGAGCGCAAAAGTACCAGCCAGGATGACTCAAGACGAGGCGGCGGCAGCGGCAGCGGCGGGCAACGAGAACGTAGAGGCCGATGACCCGGGTCTGCTTATGGCGATCCTGAGCTCCCCGCTCAACCTGATGCTGCTGGGCCTTTGCTGCTACTTGCTCTACAAGATAATCCGGGGGGATCGGTCCCAACCCATCCAGAAAAGAGACGACGAAGACGGGCCGCCCCTGCCGAAGCTCAAGCGCCGCGACTTTACTCTGGAAGAGCTGCGCCCCTTCGACGGCGTCCAGAACGAGCGTATCCTCATGGCCATTAACGGGAAGGTCTTCGACGTGTCCCGCGCCAGGAAGTTTTACGGGCCGGGTATGATATTTTTGTTGCGCCCTTTCCGTTCCCAGTTACAGCGGGGGGGGGGGCGGGGGAGCGGGGCAGGCAGAAGTTCGTTGGGGGGGGGGGAGGAGGAGGGTGGCGGCGTGGTGGTTGCGAATTGTGCAATCTTGCATGGCACGCTCCGGGTCAGTCTGCCTGTTGAGTCAGTTTGCTTTACCTCCCGGCAAGGCCACTTTGGGCTAGCGTTGGAAATTGATTCAGTAGAGTCTTTCCAAACAAGCCAGTATTTCTTATATTGTAAGAGAGCAATTAGTCGTTTGCCGGAAAAGCCACTTAAACTGGCAAGTGTTGCCTGTACGTGTTTGCTGAGAGGTCTACTCTAGAGGTTAGCCCCGTGGAGTTGCCTGGCGGGGCTTTTGCTCGCGGGGAAGTGTGTCTCGCTTTGCAGTCGAATTCGGGTTTTTAAAAAAATATATATATGTAGCTGGGATGATATTTTCGAAGCAGAATGCTGTTGGGTCTAGGTTGAGGTTTGCGAGGCTTGAACCTGCTTGTGTTTGCTCGGAAGAAAGTTCCACAGATTTCAGTGTCGCTTACTCAAGAGGGAATTGGGTAATAGCCAAGCTACAGGGCTGCCATAGGCCATGTCTAGACTTACTGAGCAGTTAATATTTGCTCTCGAGTAAGCTTTCGTTGGATCGGGGTATTTGCCTCCGTGCTGATCAGCACTTTATATCAATCTGGAATAACTAGTACAATGGCAGCATTTGTTCATTTCCACCCTCCCAAGAATGTATAGTTTAAATCCAGGCTTCTGCTACAGGTTTGCATTTGAAGAATTTATTTTCTCTTTTCACCATCTTAATTCTGAGTTAGGTGTTGTGGTTTGGTGTCAGTGCCTAAAATCCTGACCCATTTGCTAAGTAAAAAACTGCTGCACCTGTAAATAGTGATTAAAATTGGGTAATCTCATGCTTTGATGGCACCTCTAATGATTTGTGGGTCAGCTGTTTCGTTGGGGCTCTATAATGTGTTGCGCCATCTACTTTCTCACTGTGTATAAATATGAATTAAATAGTTGACCATTTTCCAATTGATCAGCCATCCTGATTGAAACTGTGTGAGAGAGGGATTTACGGTAAACTGTTGTGACAGGAGTGGAGAAAATATTTATGTACTGTTATTACATTGTCATCAATTTACATGGCACTTTAGAGCAGTTTCCCAAACCTGGGTCTCCAGCTGTTTTTGGACTACAGTCCCCATCATTCCTGACCACTGGTCTTGGTAGCTAGGGATGGTGAGAGCTGGAGACCCTAAACAGTTGGAGACCCAAGTTTGGGAAACATTGCTTTACAATAGGGGCAAGGAACGTGGAGGCCAAATGCCTCTCTGTAAGCTATTCTTTGTTCCATCCCCTCATTTGAGTGCTTTTGTTGGTTGGAGAGCATTATTCAACTGTGATACTGTCTGCCCACCTAGGCCAGTACAGTCTATTCTTGACCTGCAGCGGGCTTTCTGTGCAAAAAGCATGGGTGGGGGGCCTGGGAGAGGGAAGGTGTGCACACCTGACTTGCAGTAGGGAGCAGTTGTGAAGCTCTGCCCCAGTTGTGATGGGAAATAGAAGCTGAGAGATGATTGTGAAGTGGGTGATGTTCAGTTGCTTCTTTGTTTCATTTTAAATTAGCAGCCAAAGCCCTTTAGGACTCCAGAGATTTGTTTGCCATGGTCCCCACATTAAAGTTGTGCCTGAAGCTTAGAACTGGTGTGCTGTTTCACAAGACCAAGTTTTGTGTGACTCTGCAAAACGGGTTTCCAGGGCAGTGGAAAGAGAAACACAGAATGTGAGAGGCAGGTAGAAATTTGAAGGAAATCATGTTGAGTACACATATGAAAGGTTAGCATCTGGATTGGTGTCAGGTACAAGAGGTGGGCAGAAGATAGATCAGGCTGTATTAATATCTCTGGGTGATTTGCAGATTGGTATGGAATATCTGCAATTCCATCCAGAGATGTTAATATAGCCTGATCTACCTTCTGCCCACCTGTTGTTGTAGACTGCAACTAAGCTGCAGAAATGGGGGGGGGGGCTTATTGGTAAGGAGCAGGCGTTTATTGTGAAAGTATTGTGCGCTCAATTCAGTTCCGGTGCTGGAAACAAATTCCTAGGCTTGGAATGCACTAGGGAGGCACCCGGTTCAAGGCACCACCTTGCTTTTTTCAATAATGCTATGTGTGTTGTGTGCCTGGCTCTTCACTGGTAGATCCAACAAGACTAAAGTCTTCCTCATCTTTAGATTAAAAGGCTCAGGTACTGGGAACACTGGGAAGAGGTACACTGAAACAGCCTTTCAGATGTAAGGAGAGACTCTGCCCAGTTCCCTTCCCTCTTGTTTCCCTGCCTAACCAGCCAGTCTTGTTCTGTAGAGGGGATTATACCCCAGGCACTGAAAGGGGGAGGGAGGTGACCACTCTGGCCTATTGTCTTTCTAGCCCCTCTCAAGGTGAGCTTTGCTTGGCATGCAATCCCTGTGGTTGCACAAGACCCAGAAGCTTCTCCTCAAACTTTCTCCATTCTCTCTCAACCCAGATGTTGGGCAAGTCGAAAGGCCAGAGTGTGCAGTCGCAGGATCTATACAGAGCCCTTTGTGTAGCTAGCTAAACATATACCATGGCTCTTCCACAACTTTTGTTTTTTATTCAACTGTGGAAGATAGATGGATGATTATGATTAATTGTGGCCCGCTCTTTCTGCAAGAGCCTGGGGCCTAACTAGACTTTTGCAGGCAAATGAATGTTAACAAAATGGCAACAAACTGTTTTGTTGTTGTTGCATGGAAGTAAGAAAGGATTTTATTTCCAAAATAAAAGTTCCAATACAAGCAGCAGGTGTGGGGGTTGGGAGCTGAAGCACCCTCTTAACCTCATCCATACCTCTCCCCCAATCACTTCACCACAAATCGTCCCCCTCCTATTGCTGATTTACAGTGAGGTAGCCATGGGTGCTTTATCAGAGCTGCATACTTTGGAGTTCCTCCTATTTAATCCTCTCAACAAGCCTGCAAGGTAGGTTAGACTGAGAGCAACTGCCAGAATGTCCACCATAACTGATAGGAGATCTGAAGTCTCCAGTGAACTCAGATGCAACATGCCACTGAAGCTTGGAATGGCTTCAAAGTAATCTCCACTCATACCTTTTTGCTCCTGGTCAGCAAGCACTTTAATCTTTCGCCTGCCAAAACTTTCTATGTCCCTAAATGTTGTTTGGCAAATATTGTTTGGCAACAGTTTCATATGGCCTACTTTTTGCATAGTTTCTTTCTGCTACTCCTTGTTCCTTATTCACAATATGCTGCCTGTTGTCTGTTGTTGTTGTTTACTTCTCTTTCGCACACTCTCTCTCTCACACACACACACACACCCATTCCCTCCCCAAGCATAGATCATACTCTTCTTGAAAGTGTCTCAGTAATTCCTACCAGGCGGCTTCAGAGCCTGGAATTTATAATCCAATCTTAACGTATGTTTCTAGACCTCATGATGAAAGTGAATCTATGTTGGGGAAATTGAGGGGGATTCCCCCCTCCTCCCAATATTTTTTTTTTTAAACCCACAGATTTTGATTGTACAGAAATTTTAAAATAAAATTATGGTGTTCCAGCAACAGTTCAGAGAAATCAGGGAGTGATGAACTAGGAAAGTTACTGATTTACATCTTTATTGTCTAAAGTCCATAGAGAAGCCTGCCAGAATTGCATATACAGTGGGTGGGGGTGACCTTGCCCATAATGCCTGTGCTGCTAACTCAAGACTTCCCCTAGGAAGAGAGATGGGGAGCTGCATTTAATTCTAAGTTTTGGTGCAGACCAGGAATATGGAACCACTAGCCTCCCACAGGTCCCTGACCAGCAGCCATTCTGGCTGGAGGGAGAACTGTTTCTACATATTAGCAACACACACACATATATATTGGCCTATCCTGACCTCTTTTTCTTAATGGTGAGTGCTCCTGCTCAGAAAAAAAAAAAAGCATTTTGGTTCCAGAAATGCATTCTGGCTGTGCAGATAAAATACAGCTGGTAGAATTCTACAGGGTGTGTTCCTAATGTGTAGAAACAGTCCAGATCCAATGATCCCCAGATGGAGGTGTCTGGTGCCATCCGGGCACCCAGGAGGCTTCACTTAGTCACAAGTGGTCAAAAGCCAGGTTTCTGGGTAATTATGAACACCTGTTTTAAGTACTCATGTCAGAAGCTTAGAGGCCAAATGGGAGGGGATGTGAGTGCCGGCATTTGGCATGTCATGTGTACTTGACCTTGTTATCAACCCCTTATGGTCAGGCAGGTATCAGCATTCTAATATCTCACTCTTTTTCTCTGAAGATGGTCCTTATGGGATTTTTGGTGGAAGGGATGCATCCAGAGGCCTTGCCACCTTCTGCCTGGATAGAGAGATTCTGAAGGAGGGACATGATGATCTTTCTGATCTTGATGCCACCCAGAGAGAGACCCTGAGCGACTGGGAACAACAGTTCGAATGTAAGTATTTCAAATGTTGTTGCCCCAAAACTTTTAATCTTTTACACCCTCCCACGATATCATATTGGTCAATAACTGATTATGGATTGGAGATTGAACCCGTCTCACTTTTTTCCTAAACGAGTTGGCCATTGTTTTCCAGATGAATTTGTTTTACATTAGCATTAACTAAAAACAGTGCTATTAGTACAATTCCATACATAGCACGATTCCAAGCATCTTTACTCAGAAGCAAATCCCTGAAGACAGGTTTGAGGAACCGTTGGCCTTCTGGATGAAGTTGGGACTACAGCGCTCATTCCCGACCCTTGGTTCTGCTGGCTGAGGCTAACTGGAGTTTGTGAGTCCTACATCATCCAGAATGCCACAGGTTGAAGTTGAATGGAATTGGTTCTTTGGGAAGTGCAGTTAGGATTGCTGCTGCAAGACAGAGGAGCTATTTTAATGCAAACCCATGGAAATTTTCTGCAGGTATTTGCATAAAAACTTGTCATCTTCTTGGCACACACAATCCAAATTTTCCTGTTGCAGAATCTAAACAGAACGGGTTTCTGTTGACTTCACTATTGGTATCAAGGATGTTCTAACCTTACATTTAAAGCGTCACCACAACTGCCTCCCAACAAAAGTGTTGGTACCCAAAGTTTGTGGATGTTTACTAAAGTATTTTTCTTTGGTCTTCATTCAGTTAAATACCATTATGTGGGCAAGCTGCTGAAGGATGGGGAAGAGCACACTGTATATTCAGATGATGAAGAAGGAAAACCCCAAGAAGGAGGAAAACCCCAAGAAGAAGAGAAAGCCCAAGAAGAAGAGAAACCTAAGGATGCTCAGGCTCGGAAGGATGATTAGTGGAGAACGATCTTGAAATTGTTATGGGTTGTTTTTTTTAAAATCTTGCATTCCGATTTTCTCTCAGTCTAAACACCAGTTCTGGTTTTAGAAATAGTATGTGAATTATCTTTAATTAAATACATTTAAATCTACATTCCTACATAACCTTGCCAAGTCAGCACTAAACTTCTTAAAGATAATGTGATACAAATCTGGCAGTGGGGTTACAACAGAACCCAGTTCTTTGGTAAATAAAGGGGGCAGCCACCCAAGTCTTGATGCTGTGCAGTTTCCATACATTTAATGGTGCTTCCCAAAAGGCCTCCAGCTTGGTAGATAGCAGGTATTTGTTAAGGTAGAGTTTTTCTCCCTTTCCTGTATTCATGGTGAATCGAAGGGGATCAAAAAGCTTTCCATTCCTTTACAGCAGCAATGTTGTTATTTTTTTAAAAAAATCTGACCTCTATTTATTAACTACAGCTCCACCATAACCCATATTCGGGCACATATTCTCGATTTATGTCTACTGCAAGTTGCTTCTGTATGGTTTACTCAGAATCTTGATTACTGTTAATATTTGGGAGTAGGGGCTATTATATGGTTCCTTAGTGATGTATTGCTCCAAATATGGGGTATATATAAACATCTGCCTTTGCTGGGTCAACCCAATGGCGAAAGCCCCTGCATCAGATTTCATTAGAACGGTCTGGGAGCAAGCAGGATCCATGAACACTGGACCTGGAAAAAATCCACCAATGCAGCCTCAGACAAATGGGAAAACAACAGCTTCAAAACCTGCAGAAAGACTTGTTTAGGTCTGAGGAATATCTTCCTTGATGTTAGTGTATGTTGTGGAGCCTAGATTAGATAGCCATAGTTCATGTATGGCTTAAAATTTGATTTTGTGAAGCCTGAACTGCATCCTTAGCTGAGAGGTTCTTTGGAAGCTCACCAGCATACACTGATTACAGTGCTTAAGGATTAGACAACCATTACTTCAAAGATGCTTGGCTCACCATTACTGTACAGCTGCAAGGTGCTCTCAGCTTCTGTGCCCTGTATGAGCTGACTCTGTACCACAGAACCCTTGCAAAGTGCAGAAGACAAAAATGAAATTAGGATTGGCCTTACTATGGGTAAATAGCTTGAAACAACAAGCACACAGACCCATTTAGATAACCCCAACAGTGGGACTGATTGGATTAAGGTTATTGTACCAATGTGTTTTATTTTTTACATGACTTAGTTTCTTTCCTGCATTCTTTATACAAAGCAATAAGTGGTGTCTCTTTGAATTTCCAGTATGATAAAGAACAAAAGTTCAGCTGCTGCTGGATATTCTCAGTTTCTAATGCAAGATTTTGTTAGATTTTTTTGTCACTTGTTGGGTGAAGTATATCATGACCTACCCCTGGAAGGTTAACTGATAGTACACTAAATGATGTTTAATTGTACTGCTGTGTCTCTTGGGGGGGTGTTTCCAACTCAAGACACATGCATTTGTTTTCTCAATGGCAAAATAAAATCTTCCTTAAAAGTTGGCGCCTCATTGTCTGATTGAAAACTAACCAGCAGTAATTAGCACTCCTGGGTCACAGGAAATGGAAGTGTTTATAATGGAATCTCTCACTTGTGTGCCTTCCAATGCTCCTCATGAAATAAGCAGTGGGTTTCTAATCAGATATTTATTTCAGTCTTCACACATTCAGTAGAGCAAGGCTGAAGCTACTTCACAGCTTTTCAACACAATATAAGAAATTGGGTAAGAACAGCCCTGTGGAAGGGCAAGAAACATAACTTTCTATAACACATACAACACAAGCCCTCTCTCCAATGTACTGGTTTGTTCACACAACTAAGGTATTCTTATTCTATTTACAAGAGTCAACTGAAGCCACTAAGCAGAAGATTTTGGGCACCATTGAGTGGCAAAGCATCATTTAAGGAAATATTTTTGAGGCCTAACCCCTGCTATCAACACAGATTTAGGCTGGCCCAGGGCAGCAACCAGATCAGTGATAAAATGGTTAATAACATACTTGCATACACTCATGGCTAATACTTTTAAGTACAGTGGTACCTTGGGTTAAGAACTTAATTCATTCTGGAGGTCCGTTCTTAACCTGAAACTGTTCTTAACCTGAGCTACCACTTTAGCTAATGGGGCCTCCTGCTGCTGCTGCGCCATTTCTGTTCTCATCCTGAAGCAAAGCTCTTAACCCAAGGTACTATTTCTGGGTTAGCGGAGTCTGTAACCTGAAGCATATGTAACCTGAAGTACCACTGTACTGTATTTTAAGAACTCTATTTTTCAGGCAACAGTATTTTCCCCCAAACACTTAGGAAAGCAGGAATTATTTTAAATCTCCCCTGAAAATTAAGTTTTCACCCAATTAAAAAATATGAATTCACATCAAGTTTGAACTGCACTTGAATTTTTCTCCAATGTAGCACATTCAAGTAGGGTAGTAGGCTTTCAGTTAGAATTCCAAAGGTTATGACTAGATTTATAACTATTTTAGGGTAATAATTCGACCACCCATTTTTTGGCTTTGTACCTTTAGACTCCTTTTGAACTACTAAAAAGTTCAGAGATAGGAAATTAGACAACACAAAGAAACTTGCACATGCTATATATAGTGCTTTTCTCTTAATTTCTATAGGTTGAAAGTAGTTTCTGTAATAATGTATCATGGAATTGCATGGTGTCTTGCCTCTATAATGGACTGGATGGGATCCAACAAACTGAAGCTCAATCCAGATAAGACTAAGGCACTGTTCGTGGGTGGTTCCCTAGGCCAGATGGGTGGGAGGTGGCTTGCTCTCAAAGGGTTTACACTTCGTCTGAAGGAGCAGGTATGTAGCTTGGAGCAGGGATGCTGGTGGTGCTGTGGTCTAAACCACCAAGCCTCTTGGGCTTGCTGATCGTGAGGTTGGCAATTCAAAGCCACACAATAGGATGCGCTCCCATTGTTTTGTCCCAGCTCCTGCCAACCTAGCAGTTTGAAGACATACCAGCGCAAGTAGATAAATAGGTTCCACTATGGCAGGAAGGTAAACAGCGTTTTTGTGCACTCTGGCATTCGTCACAGTGTTCCGTGCACCAGAAGCAGTTTAGTCATGCTAGCACAGGGGTCAGCAACCTTTTTCAGCCATGGGCCGGTCCACTGTCCCTCAGACCATGTGGTGAGCTGAACTATATTTTTTGGGGGGGAAATATGAACAAATTCCTATGCCCCACAAATAACCCAGAGATGCATTTTAAATAAAAGGACACATTCTACTCATGTGAAAACACTCTGATTCCCAGACTGTCTGCAGGCTGGATTGAGAAGACCATTGGGCCTACCCCTGTGCTAGCAGCATGACCTGGAAAAGCTGTCAGTGGACAAATGCCGGCTCCCTCGGCCTGAAAGCAGAGATTAGCCCATCCAGGGGTCCTTTACCTATGTAACTTGGGGGTTCTCCTGGATCCTTTACTGTCACTTGAGGCTCAGGTGGCCTCAGTGGCTTGGAGTGCCTTCCAGGTTGCTCACCGGAGCAGGTTTGAGCATATTACACTGATCCTGGTCTGGCTGCAATGGCTACCAATTAATTTCTAGGCCCAATAAAAAGTGCTGCTTTTGGCCTATAAAGCCTTAGATGGCTCAGGACCACAATGCCCCTCAAGAACTGCCTCTTTCCATATGAACCTACCCAGACCCTGAGATCATCATCTGAGGCCCTTCTTCATGTGCCTCCTCCTTGAGAAGTCTGGAGGGTGGTAACTTCAGGCGCCAGGCAAAGACATTCCTCTTTAATCAGGCCTTTGGCTGATTGACTTCCAATGCCCTTTTTAAATGTGCTTGGGAGGGGGTTTTATTGAGTTTTTATTCTTATGTATTTTTATTTATATTTATATTGTGGTTTTATGTTGTAACCACCCTGAGACCTGTGGGTATAGGGCGATATACAAATAATAATAATAATAATAATAATAATAATAATAATAATAACTGCTCTGTTATCCTTGCATCTCCCAGTAACTTCACACCTTCCAACTAAGGAAGTTCTATAAATCTCTATGGATCTCAATCCACCTTTTTTTAACTGTCTGAAACTAGGTTTTACATAACCAATCTCTATGCCACTGGGACAGGGATTCTTTCATATTTATGTAAGCAGTGGCAAACTGAAGAGCTCAAAATCCCCACGGTACCAGCTGGTAGCTAGAATGTTGCTGCTGGAGAATAAATAAATAAATAAAAGACACTTGCAATACATTTTCCAAGCAAAGTTGTGTCAAACCATGTTGTGTGCAATGTTCACAATTTAATTAGGTTCTTCAACCACAAAGCCAAGGCTTAGTTCAGAACGTTCCTCCTATCAAGTCAGCACATTGGTTTGCCTCGCACAATAACATCCATGCTGACTGCACCAGGTCTCCAAGGTTTCAGGTGGGGAATTTCTCAGCCCTACTTGCAGATGCCCAGGGTTGAACCTGCCGCTTTCTGAATGCAGAGCAAGCGTTCTGCCCCTTAGCTACACCCCTTCTCTCTGCTTCTAGAACAGGTGACAAAGAATGTTTCTGAGTATGTACAGTGGGCTTTCCAATTGCCACATGACAGCCACAGCAAGCCTACACACTGGGGTTCAGCAAGAAGACACAGTGTTATGGCATAGGCCACTTCCAGAGTGGATAAGGTAGAGGAGGGATGGAATTAAAACCTGTCCACCACTGCAATTCAGGCTCTTCCCAAACTTTGCCTGGTCACTCGTGTGGCCAAAGGGCACTTGCATCAAACTGATTTGGGATTCCTGGCACCTTTTCCAGATTCCAAGTTTAGTTTAGTTTAGCTAGTCCCGGGGTGAGCTCCCGTTCTTTGGTCCCAGCTCCTGCCCACCTAGCAGTTTGAAAGCATGTTAAGTGCAAGTAGATAAATAGGTATCGCTGTGGTGGGAAGGTAAACGGCATTTCCGTGTGCTGCTCTGGCTCGCCAGAAGCAGCTTAGTCATGCTGGCCACATGACCCGGAAGCTGTACGCCAGCTCCCTCAGCCAATAAAGCAAGATGAGCGCCACAACCCCAGAGTCGGTCACGACTGGACCTAATGGTCAGGGGTCCCTTTACCTTTTACACTAGCTTCTTACATCAACAAATGATTAACATGAAAAAACCCTGTTAACATGCTGTGAACTGCCCCGAGATCAGTGGGTGAAGGGTGGTATACAAATTTAATAAAGAAATAAAAACTAAGACTTTCAATTGCGTACTGAAAAGGCACAGAGGTCACAGGAACATTTTAACCCAGACACTTCTTTTTGGAAATTCAACACTGGCGGTTTTGAAACATGGTAATTGCAACAGAGAACCAAACCTTCCTATTGCCTCAGGCCCAGCCTGTTTTTGTGAGCAAATCAGGCAGCTGAGCCCAAGGCCCATTCTTGATGGGGCAAAGGCCAAGCATTAAATTATTCTAGCACTAGTTTTGCCTGTCGTGGAACAGCCATCTTCCCTCCTTTCTATAAGCCCTTCTGCTACTGAAAAGTCTGGCCTATGAATCAATTCTCAGTTCATGGGACGAACACAAAGCTAGAACGTAGCAATCGAATTTTATGTGGCTGGTTTAGCACCTCCAGATGATATGGGTGCAAGCAAGAGGAGCAAAAACCTGCAGTAGATGATGGTAAACTTAATATTCTTTCTCCCTCCTTGTAAAGGTTTCTCACTTTTCTTGCCATTTCTCAACTGCCTGGCCATTAGAACCACCTTAATTTCAAAACAATACACTATGTTGGTTGTTGCTTGCCAATAATCATCAGGAACTAGCATTTAAACAAATTTACATAAATATTTTTTATTTTTCGTAAGACAGATTTCCCCCAAGCAGTACAAGCTTGAATCAGAACACGTATTCACACTTGCTTTAAAAATACATTTGACAAAGCATCCTAGAAAACATCTGCAAGGTTACTTTGCACATGTCTTATCTTTTGGCAACCTAGCCAGTGTTTTTTCTATATATATATATATAGAAATTCTGGCAGCACATAAAAAGCAGGGAAATAGTTCAGCACAGTTTTGTGTAGAAACTGACACTCCCGAGCGATTAAATAAGGGAGCTGCTAGCTAAAGTTATCTTCTGCAGTGCCATATGAAGAAGTATTTGCTTTTTATCTCTGGAGGTTTGGGGAGCAATTTCCCTGGAGGGAAATTGGCTGGGATTATCAGTGGGTGAGGCTGCAGGTGGCGCTGTGGGTTAAACCACAGAGCCTAGGACTTGCCGATCAGAAGGTTGGTGGTTCGAATCCCTATGACAGGGTGAGCTCCCATTGCTCGGTCCCTGCTCCTGCCCACCTAGCAGTTCGAAAGCATGTCAAAGTGCAAGTAGATAAATAGGTACCGCTCCGGCGGGAAGGTAAACGGCGTTTCCGTGCGCTGCTCTGGTTCGCCAGAAGCGTCTTAGTCATGCTGGCCACGTGATCCGGAAGCCGTACGCCAGCTCCCTTGGCCAATAAAGCGAAATGAGCGCTGCAACCCCAGAGTCGTCCGCGACTGTACCTAATGGTCAGGGGTCCCTTTACCTTTACCAGTGGGGTGATTTTACTTGTCCTCCCCACAGAAGTGAATGACCGAACCAAGGAGCTTCTGCATTCACCGAAACATGGAATACTCCCCTGAACCATTCAATCTTTTCTTTCTATGTGGAGGAGCACACAAACCCAGCTCCTAAATTCAATCCAAGGGTGACATCTCAGATGCCCCATGGCTTCATTTGGTGTTAAGGGCCATGAAAAAGCCATACAGTGGTACCTCGGGTTAAGTACTTAATTCGTTCCGGAGGTCCGTTCTTAACCTGAAACTGTTCTTAACCTGAAGCACCACTTTAGCTAATAGGGCTCCTGCTGCTGCGCCGCCGGAGCACGATTTCTGTTCTCATCCTGAAGCAAAGTTCTTAACCTGAAGCACTATTTCTGGGTTAGTGGAGTCTGAAGCGTATGTAACCTGAAGTGCATGTAACCTGAGGTACCACTGTATTGGCATTTCATTTTAAGATGCAAGAGCTACGTCTTTGTTCGAATCAGAGCATTAGCAAAAGCTGTGTGGAGCATAGAAGCACACAGCCTTCTCTTAGGAGGCTCTTATAAAACGCAACTTCAGTTGTGGCGTACTTCCATGGAGATTTGATGTTCAGCAATAGACAGGTAGACCTAGCCAGGTCCCCAAAATTTCTAATTAGTGAAACTAGAAGATACTTGACTTCCCAAATGCCATACATAGCTAACCTCGAAATACCAAAACAGCGAAGGTCTTTCACCTTGGCCCGTTGTCCAGCCCTCCCTTCAGCAGTCCAGGAAGGCCGTTACAAGAAGATACCTTACGAGGGGAGGAAATGCCCATGGGCTCTGAGCAACAGGAAACAATGGAGCATGCCCTTCTTTATTGCCAGTATTATATAGACATTGGAGCCAGGTTTATCCAGCCCATCCTATATAAATTCCCAGGGCATTCAGAACAGCACAAAATTTCCCTATTACTACAGGATGAAAGCCCAGAAGTCATATATTCAGGCGCAAGATTCTGCGCTGTCATGATAGATACTCGTCGAAGGATGGTCTATGCTACAAATCAGTCCTAAAATGAAGGCCCATATTGTTAGATCTGTATCACTGAAGCACCACCCCATAAAGCTGTTTTAACTGGTCTTTTTAATTCTTAATAGTTTTTGGGGCCTGCACTCACCGCCACAGCTTGAGGGCCTCCATCAAGGCCTCCGGGACACTGCTGCTGCTGCTGCTGCCTGCGTGAGTGCTGGGTAGACCGCTCCCTCTCTTGCCAACGCCATCGGGCCTAGGGGGCTGGGCCTGCACTCACCACTAAAGTTTAGAGGCCTGAGCAGCTACCTGCAGCAAGGGACAAAAATGGTTTTAAATGTTTTAAGCGCTTTTAATTTGCAGCACCTTAAATGGTGGTGGTTGTTTTTTATAATATCATATTATTTTATTATTTTAATTTTTCTTGGGGTCGGATAAGCATTTTGTCAGGGTGGGGAGTAGTTTAATTTGAGCACTATTGTTTCTTGCTTTGTTTTTATTTTTATTATTCTGTTAAGTTATTATATAGTTTGTAATTTGCTTTTTAAGGGGAAGGGGAAGGGCTGCCCGGAATGGGCCTCAGCCAATAGAATGGCTGGGGCAGGTTCCACAGGGGGGGGTGTATTGGGACACCCAATCTCAGTGATCACGGGCAGGAGGAGGAGTTATGCTAAGACCAGGCCATGTCATTACCGAGGAGGCAGGTTTAGTCGTTGTTTGAGGACTATCCCTGCCTCCAGGGATACAGGAATCAGCAAGGGAAACCCACATGACCTGAAAGTTTTGCTGTGCAATGCCAGGTCAATGATGAATAAAACCACTGCCATCCAAGACCTGATTGTGGATGGAGGATTTGACCTGGCATGTGTGACAGAGACCTGGTTGGATGAAGCAGATGGGCCTGTCCTTGCCGCTGCTTGTCCACCAGGTTTCTCTTACGCACAGCAACCCAGGCCTTGTGGGCGGGGAGGGGGGGGTTGCAGTGATTTTTAGGAAGTCATTAGTTTGCACCAGGCGTCCTATTGGGAAAACCCAGTTCTCTGAGTGCATGTTCTGGAAGTTGGGCGATAGGGGCAGTACAGGATTCCTATTGGTGTACCGACCTCCCCGCTGCACCAAGGATTCCCTGCCCGAGCTGCTTCAGGTCGTGGCGGATGTTCTCCTGGAGACACCCAGCTTGGTTGTCCTGGGGGATTTTAACATCCATGCCGACACGACCTTACAAGGGGCCACTCGGGACTTCGTGGAAAGCATGGCCTCCATGGGGCTGTCTCTGAATAAGTTTGGCCCAACTCATAGCCGCGGACATGCCTTAGACTTGGTGTTTACGGATGTTGGTGATCTGACACTAACTAAAAGCGAAACAAAAGAAGTGCCACAGTCAGATCACTTCCTGGTGCAACTGGACTTCTCTGCGACCCTTCCCCTCTGCAGGGAGGTAGGACCGATTTGGATGGTCCGCCCCCGCCACTTAATGGATCCAATTGGCTTCTAGAGAGTGGTAGAGGATGTTTTATCCCAAGTTGATGGCCTTTCAGCTGATTCCCTGGTGGCACACTGGAATGCGGAGTTAACCAGGCCTATTGACTGTCTGGCTCCGAAGCGCCCTCTCCGATTGCATGGAGCCCGGACAGCCCCGTGGTTTCCCCCGGAGCTGAGGGTGATGAAACAATCATTGAGATGGCTAGCGCGCCGGTGGCGGAAAACTCATTCTGAATCAGACCGGACACGGGCTAGAGCTCAACGTTGAGCCTACCAAGTGGCAATGGCAACAGCGAAGAGGGCCTTCTTCGCCACCTCCATTGCATCTGCAGAAAACAGCAGCAGGAGACTTTTTCCACCGGGGCCTGGTAGGGACCCCAAGATCTCCTGCAATGCTTTTGCAAAGTTTTTTGCAGATAAAGTCGCTCAGATTCAGAAGGAGGTAGACTCCACCGTGGGAGCAGGGACAGGGCGGGAGAGTGCTAGAGTTCTGTCTGGTCCTGTTACATGGGATCAATTCCAATCTGTTACCTCCGAGGATGTGGACAGGCTGCTTGGACAAGTGAAACTGACCACCTGTCTACTTGATCCTTGCCCATCCTGGCTGATAAAAGCGAGCCAGGAAGGGCTGGGCGATGGGCTCTGCGGGGTGGTGAATGCTTCCCTCTGTGAGGGAGCCTTCCCAGACCCGCTGAAAGAGGCGGTCATTAAACCGCTTCTTAAAAAAACATCTTTAGACCCGGCCAATTTGGCCAACTATCACCCAGTCTCAAATCTACCATTCTTGGGCAAGGTGATTGAGCGGGTGGTTGCCGAACAACTCCAAGCACGCCTGGAGGATGCGGACCATTTGGATCCCTTCCAATCAGGATTCAGGCCTCACCATGGGACTGAAACTGCCTTGGTTGCACTGGTCGATGATCTCCAGTGGGCTAGGGACAAAGGTGAGAGCTGTTTCCTAGTTCTGCTGGATCTCTCAGCAGCCTTTGACACCATTGACCATAACATCTTTCTGGACCATCTAAAGGGGCTGGGAGCTGGGGGCACTGTTATACGGTGGTTCCGCTCCTTTCTCCAGGGCCGTGTCCAGAAAGTGGTGTTGGGGGATGAGTGTTCAGACCCCTGGGCTCTCACTTCTGGGGTGCCTCAGGGTTCCGTCCTCTCCCCCATGCTTTTTAATATCTATATGAAGCCGCTGGGAGAGATCATCAGGGGGTTTGGGCTGGGTGTTCATCAGTATGCAGATGACACCCAGCTCTACCTTTCCTTTAAATCAGAACCAGTGAAGGCGGTGAAGGTCCTATGTGAGTGCCTGGAGGTGGTTGGAGGATGAATGGCGGCTAACAGATTGAGGTTGAATCCTGACAAGACAGAAGTACTGTTTTTGGGGGACAGGAGGCGAGCGGCTGTGGAGGACTCCCTGGTCCTGAATGGGGTAACTGTGCCCCTGAAGGACCAGGTGCGCAGCCTGGGAGTCATTTTGGACTCACAGCTGTCCATGGAGGTGCAGGTTAACTCTGTGTCCAGGGCTGTCTACCAGCTCCACCTGGCACGCAGGCTAAGACCCTACTGTCTCGCCAGTGTGGTGCATGCTCTAGTTATCTCCCGCTTGGACTACTGCAACACGCTCTATGTGGGGCTACCTTTGAAGGTGACCCGGAAACTGCAATTAATCCAGAATGCGGCAGCTAGACTGGTGACTGGGAGTGGCCGCCGGGACCACATAACACCGGTTCTAAGAGATCTGCATTGGCTCCCAGTACGTTTCCGAGCACAATTCAAAGTGTTGGTGCTGACCTTTAAAGCCCTAAACGGCCCTCGGTCCAGTATACCTGAAGGAGCGTCTCCACCCCCATCATTCAGCCCGGACACTGAGATCAAGCGTCGAGGGCCTTCTGGCGGTTCCCTCATTGCGAGAAGTGAGGCTACAGGGAACCAGACAGAGGGCCTTCTCGGTAGTGGCGCCCGCCCTGTGGAACGCCCTCCCATCAGATGTCAAAGAGATAAACTACCACCTGACATTCAGAAGACATCTTAAGGGAAGTTTTTAATATGTAATGCTGTACTGTTTTTAACACTTGATTGGGAGCCGCCCAGAGTGCCTGGGGAAACTCAGCCAGATGGGCGGGGTATAAATAAATTATTATTATTATTATTATTATTTATTCACCCGTTATTTATGCTTAATCAAATATTCTATGTATGTTTTAATCTACAATTGGTTCTTGCTCCCATTTATTCAATAATTGTTCGCTTAGATTCATACTGTTATGCTATTTATTTAGGTTATGCTGGTTTGTGGCAGAATAAAATAAAGTAAGATGTTCAGCAATGCTTCCAAGGGACCTACGCTGAGAGCACTTTGCCACTTTTCGCCCTTTGCAGAGGATCAGCAACCTCCAACAGATGATATGAGCTGCAGGGTTATGATGATACCACAAGCCCCTCTTGATTACCATGCAGGAAGGCCTGTTTCCCCAGCACTGCATATCATGCTTGCCGTCATAAAATGAAATGTGTACAAACCGTGTACTAAAAACATGCACACACATGTAAAATGTATTATTCACTGCAGGGTGGTGAAGATCCAGAGGGGGAAATGGAACCCCTCAACTGTCCTCTCCCCTTAACTGCCATTTGGGGGTAGCCATTCCATCCCATCAGGTTGCCTCCGTGGAAGAGGTAGGAAGCACGGTTCATTTCATTGGCTTTGCGGAAGACCCTTTTACTGTGCCAGCTGGTCATTACAGCACACCTGTTTAGAAATTGGTGCTTGAGTTTTGGTTTTTTACTTTCCTCTTCCTTCCCTCCCTGTCCCTTTCCCCTTGTGTGTCCTTTCTCCCACCCCCCTAGATTATAAGGCTACAGTGGCACCGTGTTAGTTTGATTGTATGTGAACCACTCTGGGAGCCATGGGCCGAAGAGCACTAAATGATCTAACTGAATAAATAAAACCCAAGTGCAAAATATTACTTTCAGATTAAATAAACATTTGTTGGCTGCATTGGGAAATCCATTCAATTTTTGCAAACTAGGTTAGCGTTAAAGAAAAGACAAACTTAGAGGACTGCGGAAATTGCCACCACCCATGAGCCTGACGCAAAACATATATCTAAGCACAGAATATATCAGCATACATTGCTTCATTACTACTTTATTGGAGCAGAGGTTAACAAACATGGATGGTATGCTAGGGAACGCTTATTCACATGAAAATTACCATGACATGAAATAAATAAAGCATATTAAAAGTATAAGCAAAAACTCAAACTATAATTTGTTCCTCTTCTTACAGCTGTGACTATCTGGTGCAACAAGCGACAACCTAGCTTGCAGCCCTCGGAACTGCCTATTCTTGTCAGTAGAATGGTTCCAGGTTGTAGTCCTTGACGGTCTTTGTTTTGCCCGTTCCATGTTTCATAAAATTATAAGCAATAACTGAACAGAATAATTTCTATGGGCTCAGACTACATAGCTATGCTTAGAAGGTCACTTACTCAAGGAACAAAATACCAACCAGCACTTAAGTAGATTTCATACCCCTTTTTCACTGCTCAAAGCATTCCCTGTTCAGCAGATCCATCGAATACAAAGTACAGCACCCCTAGCCTGTGAAGTACATGTGAAAATATGGACTTCTTGCTTTCTAGTTCTGTCTTTTGAAATGAAAATGAAATTAATTCTGTCTTTTGAAATGAAATGAAATTAATTCTGTCTTTTGAAATGAAATGAAATTAATTCTGTGACATTTAGGAGAGGACTGGGGGAAATTTCATTGGTTCTCACACAACATCAACCATGATTTTAATTTAGCTCTCCCCTCTCAAGCCCCACCTATTCTTCAAAATAAATTAACTTGGGGGCCAAACTCTGTGTGAGTTCCTGGTCTCCTGATACGAGTTTGTTTTTTAAAAAAAGACAAAAAGAAAAAAGAAAAAGACACTTTAAAGCAACCTTGGTGCATCCTGCTTTGACTGGCGCAGGGATGCTGGGCTCTAGGGGTGCTAAGCTCTCCCTTTCCCTGCTGTTTCCTCCCACCTATAGTCCCCTCCTGCCATTGACTTCTGTCCCATGGCAGGGGGGAAAAACAGATACAACTGGCCCGCCACTTAAAGCAAGGGTTCTGTTCCAGGTGCCCATGCACAAAAGCAAAGTTGTGTGGTCAGGAACCCCCAGAACTGTCCCTCCCCCCCCCCCCATACAAGGCAAGGGCTGTTTACCAGGCTCTGGGAGCTTCCCACTATCTTCCCAAATCCTGGTAAGCAAGGAAAAATTGCTGGGTGCACAGGAGGGGGAAATAAACAGCTGGGAATGGAATGTTTACCTCGCTCTCCATTTATGCATTTACCATCACCACCACCCCAAATATATATATATATATATATAAGGTGGGCATAAGATATGGGCCCAACCTTACCTCTATCATGCCCACATTTCCACCTTACCCTGACGCTAGTAGGGAGTTACTTATTATTAGTAAAGTGACTGGGGTAGGAAGGGCTAAACACTTCCTCCCAGCTCCACTACTATGATTGCCATCCGAGCACCCTGAAAACTGCTCTTTCAAAAGAAAAAAGAAAAGAAAAAATGAATGGCAGGAAATCTGATAATGGCTCTCCTGTGTCCTGTGTAACTTTGCCCTCAGCTGGATAATAAAGGGCAGAAGATTTAGGCAGAATTAAAGGGAATAGCCATTCAAACCAGGGCACCTGTTATTCTACTCAAACCATTCCAATAAACCCAAAGGGACCTGCCACAAAAAGGGTCTGGACTGAGAAGCAGAATCTGGCACACAGCATATACTGCCCAATGCTGGATTAAGCTATGCTAATTGCAGAGTTTTCTGATTAAGTGGCATATAAATCTTTCTAAATAAATAAAAGGCTTCTTGCAAAATAAATAATAATAATTAAAAAAAAAGCTTGAGTATCTCAAATTTCCACGTCTGCAGTAAATTATAAACACGTTCCTTCTCTGCCTTTTGGATAAATGTTTCATCTCTCACACCATCCCCTTTCTGACATCACTGAGGAGGCACTTTCATTTTTTAATCTTATAAATTAAACAATTTGTTCAACTAACTCCTTTAACTGTACAGTTACTAGGGAGCATTTTCATATTCTGTGGCTCCCTCCGAAATCGGCAGGGACCATTCACTTCACTTGGCTCAGATTCTGAGTAGACCATTCAACATGGCTTCAATCATGCACTGCAGTAACTTTTTTTAATAAAAAAAAAAAATTGGTCATTAGTACAGATGTTGAATCTGTTGACCAGTTTTTGCCAAGCTGTGTCTGCCCTTTCGTGCTCTGCCAGCATGCACAGCAGCCCAAGCAGAGCACCCAAATCACCAAATGTGATTTATTTTTAAGTCCTTAAGAGGGCCTAATTTGAGCTTTCAAGAACCACCCCCATCACCCCCCAAGACCAACCAAGTTAGCATCTTCTTCCAAGTTCTCCACAGACTGTCTCTGCATATGGATTGAATTGTTTTGACAGGAAACAAAGGGCATCCTTCAGGAATCTGTTTCCACCTATTTTCTTAACAGCAAGTCCCCTGAAAACCAGGAGTTGCAGCAAAACCTCCTGGAGTGAAGAATGTCCCCGTTGCAGGAGCTGCTCATTAACGCCAAAAAGGGCTTCCAAAAACTGAAAGCTGCCCCCATCCTATTCCACCCACTCGCTTGTTTCACCATCTCACCAATTCTCTCACCTCTCCTTCCTGCCCTGACACCACTCTTCTTGCGCTAGCCTTGAAAATTCTCTGCTTTTCATTTATTTGGCACCCATTCTCACCGGTCTTATTAATGTCTACATTCCCCTTATCTGCCTTTGGGTGAGCTTCTTGAAAAGGAGACCCGCCCGAATGGGTGGCATCTTTTGCTTTTACTGCCCCTGGAATGGTGTGATGAGTTTTACATTTCATTTTGTGATGGGACATCTTGCCAAGAGACTCCATCTCTTCACAATGGTTTGCTTTAAAGAACTGTGGTTCATCATCAGACAAATTGTTTCCGGAATATCTCTTTCTGTTGTTTTTCCGATCAGCTTCCCTCTCCTCATCACTAGATGTCCATTTGACTCTTTGTTCTTCACCCCTTACTTTGCTGCTGGTTCTTTTGTATGTTGTCCTAAGCTTTAGCTTGGAGTGCCTTGCTGATTCACAGTACTCAGAGCGTGAGAAGAAACTGTGTTTGCTGCATTCAATACCTTGAGCACCACAACAATCATTTTGGACAGAAATCGACAAATCTCTCACCATTTTCTGACCGAAGGGTGACACCTTGCAGCCACCACCATTTTTTCTTTCTTTTTTGCTTCGTGACTCATTAAGTGCCTCACTGAAGGATTCAGAATCACTGCTGATCTCTTCCAATACATCCTTCAATTTATTCACACGGCCAACTAGCTTGTGTGAGGCCATAGCCACCATTTCAGTGTCTTCTACTTGAGATTTTCTATCATGAGCTGCACTTACTAGGACACGACTATTCAATTTACCACGCAGCGTTCCTTCTTGAGCCTCATTTGACAGATCTTTGCCCCGATAATTTTTGGCAAACGCCCTAGCACATGCCTGTCTTTTTGGCATAACCTCGGGTTCCTCATCCATTACTTCCCAGTTATCACTACGTCTGGAGCTTTTCTCTTGGGTATTTGGTACACAAATCAAATCCGTCATGCACTGCCTATCTTTGTTCTGCAGGTTAATCTGGAAGCTGTCCTTATTGAAATACACCACCCTCTGCCACTGAGACTTACTCGCTGGGTTATCCACCCTTGGAAAGTCCCGTGCATATTCTGGGGTTTGATAGTAGTTGAGTAAATAATGTGTGAATTCATCAGTTTCATATGCTTTGGGCTTCCTGAATTCTCTCTCCCTGGAATCTTTAGGGGAGCACCCAAACGAGCGGCTGTCATGGGGGCTGTGTGTTACGTAGGTGGTGATGGTTTCAGCGACTGGCCTGTTCAAAGTATTTCTCCAAAACGGATCAGGTAATGGAGGCAACTTAAATGGAATGTGCTGCTGCTGCTGCTGCTTCTCCTCAATAAAAGCATCCGCCAACTGAGCTGACTGACACTTGGATTCTCTCTTATTCTTCGACTCTTGTTGCCCAAGGCAGTTTACTTGTTCCTTTGGTGCATTCTGTATCTGAGATGCAAAGGAGCAATTCTCCCTTTTGATTTCAAGATTCAGCAGAGGGCCCCCTATTTGCTCGGATGCTTGTGCAACGTCCTGGAGGGGGGGAATAAAAGAAAGAATTATAGCGCAACAGAACAAGGGACTTGAGCAGAAAGCAAATACGGGTAAATCAGCAAAGCCTAATGATAAATGATTTTATGTACAATTTGGGCTAGTCAAAGACTCTTCAGTGCCTAAGACAGGAAATCCAAATGGCATCCACCCACCCAGGTCAAACAAGCCAGAATGCACCTGGTGTGTGGCCAGAAGCTCTTGGACTACAACTCCTATCATGTCAAATGGCCTGGGATTGCAGGAGTTGGAGTCCAAGAGCAGTTGGAGGACAACATGGATGGATTACTTTGTCCTAGTGATTCTACTAAAATGCAAAAGCTGCATAAAAGCATTGTTGTGTTTTAACAGCTCGTCCCCACCCCCATAAAAAGGGACTTATGCATAACCTTCCTGTGGGTTGTACCTCATGGGTGAAATCTGCCTCCCTCCCTGCCAGTCTTAGCAAGACCCAAAATACACTGCTTGGGAAACACACTTAAGACTTCATGTCTCTGCTGTTTGAGGCGGTTCAATTTTTCCAGAAAGGAAACCTGTGTTTTTTGTTTTTTAAATGCCAATTCACTTCAAACCACATCTTAAAAGGCTCACAAAGCTGCACAAATCATAGCCTTTAAGATACAAGCCAGCTTGATTTTCCTGTTTTCAGAGGAAAAATAATTATTAATGAAAGTCACTTGCCATAGGCAATAGTCAAATTGCCGGTTTATTTGCTTTCGCTTTTTTAATGATAACTTTGGAGTCGTTCTACTAAAATAATCACCCCACACAAGAAAGCAAGTTTCAGCCCCACCTCAATAATTCACAGCAATTTCCTATATGAAAAGAGAACTTCCACCAACAAGCATTTGTATGATCTTTTATCACAGGATGAAAAGAAGAAGTTATCAAAAGCCTTACATCTTGCTTTACTTAAATCGCTTCATTCTCAAAGTCAACATGTAAATCTCCCAGTGCACCCAGTTCAGTGCCTCAAAATGTGGTGTGCCTTGGATGTGGAAACTGAGAAACCTACTGCCCACTTGTGGCGAACTCTGCTATCATATATGCCTACAGTTGTCCACAACTTATTACATATATTTTTAAAAAAACATTAAAAAAACCACCCTTAGAATATTTTGAAAATTATATCCTTACTTTTACTTTGTTTAAGAGCAGGGAAAGCAGCCTCATGGACTCCTCTCTTTTCTGAGCTAAATCGTGTTTCTTCTCTTCCCAATTGGGCATCTTCTCTGTCCATAAATCTTCCGCATCTGTTACCTTCCGCTGCTTTTTTGGGCGTTTTGTATCCCAATCTATCTTCCTTTGCCCATGTCTCTTGTGCTTATACTTCCTCTTTCCTTCTCCAGTTTTCTTTTCTTCATCATTGCGTCGTTTTCTAGGCAATTATTGATATGGGACAATTTAGGTGCGGGAGGGAAATAATTTTACAGTTTTAACCCTTGCAAGGTAGAAGGGAAGATAAGGAGGTAACAGGAAGGGCTTCCACCCTTGAAATCTGTTTGGACACAAGAGAGAACACTTCCTACAAATTTGTGTTTTGGAATGTAAACATATATACTTCACACATTCTAAGGAGATGCAAAATGTTTGAAGATAACCTCAGGGCAGCTCTCTCTTGAAACATCTTCTGGTCCTAACATTTCCCAGTACTGCATCTAAAGTTACATGAGCTATTTCAAACACTGCCATAAACCATGGTTTATCATGACAATAATGAACCTAGTCTCACAACCCTGTGCCTGCACCCGGTCCTTCAACGGTGTGGCACTTTTGCTCAGTGGCACACCTACATTTTGAACTGTTATGCGGGCCCCTACACAATCGGCAACAAGGTCTGGGTACCCACTGTTATCTGCAACGGGGTATTCCGTGGCAGATCACCATACACACACACACACACACACACACACTTAAAAATGTTAACTGCTACATCTCAGATTTTGATTAAAATTACTATACTGGACAGATTATCTCACATGTCAAAATCACTGGTGTGAAAAAAAATAATCCTATGCCTTATAGTTTTTGAGTTATGGGAGGAATGCTATATACAGTGGTACCTTGGGTTACATACGCTTCAGGTTACAGACTCCGCTAACCCAGAAATAGTGCTTCTGGATAAGAACTTTGCTTCAGGATAAGAACAGAAATCATGCTCCGGCGGTGTGGCGGCGGCAGCAGGAGGCCCCATTAGCTAAAGTGGTGCTTCAGGTTAAGAACAGTTTCAGGTTAAGAACAGACCTCCAGAACGAATTAAGTACTTAACTCGAGGTACCACTGTACATGTGTGGATAAACTCGTTTCTGGGGACCCTCCAAGATTAGGGTCCCTGAAGCTTAGATCCGCCACTGCTTTTGCTATTTTAGATTAGTGATGTGGTTCTTCTGGACTGATTGAAAAGCAAGGATAATTTGCACTGAATACATTTCTGATGCCAATACAATGAACCTGAGCAATCCCTGGGCAATAGCGAAATGGATGAAGACAAACAAGCTGAGCTTGGATCCTGGCAAAACAGAGGCACTGTGGGTGAGCAGCTCCCTTGTCTGAGAAATTGGTCAGTTCCTACCATGGATGAGGTTGCACTGTCCCTGAAGGAGAAGGTTCACAGACTGAGGTGCTTCCAGATCCACCTACATCACTGGAGGCCCAGGTAGCCTCAGCAGCTGGCAACGCCCTTTACCAACTACAGCTGGTTCATCAGCTGTGGCCATTCCTGGACTGGGAAAGCCTTGCCACAGTAGTTCATGTGTTGGTTACATCAATACAGTCATACCTTGGGTTGAAGTAGCTTCGGGATAAGTATTTTTGGGTTGTTTTATCTTTTGGTAAACCTCTTTGAAGTTTTTGGTTTTTTTACAATCAAGCGGTCTACAGTGGTGCCCCGCAAGATGAATGCCTCGCAAGACGGAAAACACGCTAGACGAAAGGGTTTTCCGTTTTGGAGGCGCTTCTATGGGCTTGCTTCGCAAGACGAAAATGTCTTGCGAGTTCCTGCGGGGTTTTTTCCTTTCCCCCCCTTTTTCTAAGCCGCTAAGCTGCTTATCTGCTTATCCGCTAAGCCAATAAGCCGCTAAAAGCCGCTAAGCCGCTAAGCCGCCAATGGGCTTGCTTCGCAAGACGAAAAAACCGCTAGACGAAGAGACTCGCGGAACGGATTCTTTTCGTCTTGCGAGGCACCACTGTATAAATTTTACGAAATGATTAGTAAATAAAAATCTAGTACAGTGGTACCCTGGGTTAAGAACTTAATTCATTCTGGAGGTCAGTTGTTAACCCGAAACTGTTCTTAACCGGAGGTACCACTTTAGCTAATGGGGACTCCCGCTACCACCGCCACACGATTTCTGTTCTCATCCTGAAGTGAAGTTCTTAACCTGAGGTACTATTTCTGGGTTAGCGGAGTCTGTAACCTGAAGCATCTGTACCCCAAGGTACCACTGTATAGCATGTTCACTTATATTTGTTTTTAAAAAAGCTAAGAAACCCATCTTAAACTTTTCTCCCCAATTCTTACAGAATAGTTTCTACATGTCGTTAATGTTCCTTCATTCCTGCTGCACTGTTAGTGTGTTCATACCTGCAATACTGATAACCTAACAACTTTCTTCCGCCCTTCACTGGCTTCATTATAATGATGCCAAACGCTAGGATTATTCCCCATCACTCCTGAACAGGCATCATTATTACTACTCAGGGAGTGCTCAGATGCACTATGAAAGCTAACAGATTATATACAAACACTTTCACCTTCCCCAGCTCAAGAAAAGAAATAAGACACTCGTCTGGAAGCCTTGTGCATTTGCTGACCTCGGCTCTTCTTTTTTACAGTCAGAGCTACAGACCACTTTGCTTTCAATTTAATCATTGTTCCTAACCTCCAGTCAACATTTCTATGTCTCCACAGGCCACAAAAATGGTCTCAAGATACAGAATGCAGATCTAAGCAGTTCTGACCTTGTAAGTTGCTGAGCCCTACTACAGACTGAACAGAGCAGCTAATTCCCAAACTCTGTGCTGTGTGAAAACTGCTAGTATGTCACATGAGCATATATAATGCTCCTGTGAGTTCAAAAGTACCCAGCCACAGAAGAGGATGCTTCTGGTATATGTGTGAGTCACTACTCTGATCTTTCCTCCTCCTAACCTGTCACTGGATGTAAATGGATCATTCTACCACTCCTCATGGAGTAACATAGAACGTCCTGGTCTGAGAGGTCTGTTGTGTCTGTGCATGAATCACTGCTCTGACCTTGCCGTCTTCTAGCTAGGAGGGCCCTTCTAAAGGCAGGTGAATTGTAACGTACATAGTATAAACGTAGACCTTTTCCAGGAGCATGAATGAAGCACGTCTCTCCAAATTTAATTCGGAGAAAGTGTGCCAGAGTTCTCATAAAGCCTGAGAAGCATTGCAGAAAGGATTTTGTAAGGGTTCTATAGGCCAGAACGATTCCTGATGAGAAAAAATATTTTGTAAAATCCTTGTTGATTTTTTAGGAAACAATTTTGGTGCGCAGCCAACTCAGACTTCTGTACATACTGGTGGCTCTCAATGTATGGAGGAGCTATGTACCAGGGATAGCACCTAAAGCCAAAATTGTGTGTAGTCAAAACACATTGCAACTGGGCTTGCCCAAGTCTTTTTTTCCCCAGACACTCACCCATTTTCTGCCCTGCCTTTGTTAATTTTTTTTTTCCTACCTCATAAAGCTAAACGCACACAAGTTTAATGAGCATACGTTGCAAATTACCTGTAACAGGAAATCCCTGGGCCTGAGGGTCTGCATTTTATATCCTAATTGCTAAATAGTCTTTAAAAAGGGGAGGGGTGAAATAAAGTCTTGCAAAAGCTGAATTTGTTGAGAGTTTCGTAAATCTAGTGTTACTATTTCAGTCTTTTGGCATAACAACTTTTGTTCTGAATGCAACAAAGAAGGTGGAGCCCAAGGCTCCCTGCAGAATAAGAACATATGTGCTCAGATGTAATCTGGCATTGAAGAAGCCCTCTGGAGAGCTAAGGAAGGTTGAGAAAACAAGTAGTGACACACATTTATCTTTGAACTCAGCAGCAAAACCTAAAAACCAAATTATATTATATTCTCTCACAAAAATTGATCTAACTTCAGTGTAGGCATAATGCTGTTATACAGAATTTCAGCAATTGATAAAACAAACTGCAAAAAAAGGTCTTTTGCAACTATGCGCCTAAGGTTCATCCTCATACAGAACCGTCACTTGTTATCTATTAACGTAAAGCAAAGGACATATTGCCCTTTCACTGAAGGCAAGTTTCTATTTGTTAATTACCATGAGGAGGCAACTCTGAACTAATAGAAAAGAACTAAGCATCTATGGAAAAATTCATGCAGCTATATAACCAACAGCTAAAATGGCAAAAATATCCTTTTTAAACTCCTTTTTTGTTCCCCTTGGCAGAATCAGGAAGTCTTTGAACAGTAAAATGGCAGAATTTGGAGTCTGCTGGATTTTCAGTCGCCCAATAACAGCTACCTGAAGGAGCGTCTCCACCCGCATCGTTCAGCCAGGACACTGAGGTCCAGTTTTGAGGGCCTTCTGGTGGTTCCCTCTCTGCAAGAAGCAAAGCTACAGGGAACCAGGCAGAGGGCCTTCCCGGTAGTGGCTCCTGCCCTGTGGAACGCCCTCCCATCAGATGTCAAGGAAATAAACAACTATCTGACTTTTAGAAGACGTATGAAGGCAGCCTTGTATAGGGAAGTTTTTAATGTTTGATTTTTGTATGTGTTTTTAATATTATGTTTGGAGCCGCCCAGTGTGGCTGAGGAAACCCAGCCGGATGGGTGGGGTATAGATCATTATATTATTATTATTATTATTATTATTATTATTATTATTATTACCTGATAGAAACATGTTTTGAATAGCAGGACATGAAATTAGTAACCAGATAGTAATCCCATGGCCAAAAGTTGGACTGCTTATATCTTGCTAGTTTTCTCCAGTAATCTAGATGTCTTTACTATCAAGTTTACACCTACAGATACTGTTCTGAGTTTGTGGATGCCAGACTCTTCTAATCCCTGGAACTAGCAAATGTTCAAAACTACTCAAACCAAGCTAGCCTCCTAGTAAGGAGAGCAAAGGGGGGGGTGTCTGTGGAAGGCAGAGTTTAGGAGTGATAATCTAGAAGTAAAGCTGCAGGCTAGAAAGCTAGAGAGGCAGAGCACAATGTTTGGTGTCTACTAAATCTAAGGCTATGGCTATGGTCACTCTCTTGGGGTGTTAATGCTGTGAACCCCTCCATCGTAGGTTCAGGCTGCATATATGTGTAAATAAACCATATATCCTAAAGACATACAGTCCCCACTGTGCCTCATTTCCAAAAGAAAACACAAACCCTGGGTTAAGCACCCGGAACCCCTGGAATCTCATGCTGATCGGAGATTGGGATGGCTTGTAACACTATTAACAGCTGCAGATAAAACATGAAGTGAGAAACAGTGTTTTGATGTTTGCAGCCTTCTGTTAAAAGTCCTTCAGCTTTATCAGTTTCACTGAAATGTACTTTAGGGAAGACAGTAAAATAATCATGGTTATTTGAATGCTACAGGAGCACACAATTTAGTACCAGGTAAACAAATTAATTTCCCAAGACTCAACTTTCATTTGTTTGTTTTAAAAGAAATGTTTCTAGCCCTCATGGCAAGGAGCATATTATGTATAAATGCCTGCTGAAATCTCGGGAGGCAGAAAGGTGTCTGGAAAAGATTTCAAGTACTTGGGGGGCAAATTTTCCATTATCTCACATAGATATCCCAATAACTAAACAAAATCTGAATTATGCATAACTAATAAAATGGCTAAAAAAGGGAAAGTACGCAGATTTTCTCTCCTTGCATAAACTTAGGTAAGTCACAAGGTCCAGCTGATTTTGGTACACAATGTCAGCTGCCATTATGCAAAGAAAAGGTATGGAGCCCCCACAGCCACAAAAAACAATCCTCTTATCTCAGTTTCCCCACTAACAGGGTATGCTCAATCTTCTCTTTAAGAGAAAAAAGAAAAAGCCACAGAGATTCCTCACCTTTCAATCCCTTTTCCCCCTCTGTCTTCGTTCCTCTTTCGCGCTCTCTCTAGTTTTTGCAGAGTTGTTTTTTCCAGGTTTCTCTGATTTACAGCAGTATCACTGAAATGATCAGTAGTATCAGACGTCACCTGTTTAAAAATCAAAGAAGTACAAATTGTAGTATCGCTCACTCAAGCATACAAAATCTACAAGGTCTCCAGAGCCAATTTCAAGATCTCAAATAGAACACAGGGAGCTTTAACAGCATCGGGACATTCCCTAAACCACTTTGGCTCAACTATCTCCATACCAGAAAGAAGGCCTTTGCTATGCAGTCCAACACAGATGACATAGGGGTGGCAGGGAGACTCATGCTCAAGTAAAGGAACTTGTGCTACTGAGAAATAACTGCTTGTGATTGTAACCCAGCATGAACACAAACACTTCCCACCTGGTCCCTATGCCACACTGCAAGCTTCTATTTTTGGAGCTGGGGATTGGAATTATAAAGGCAGTTTAAAGGTTCAGTTGGGATAGGGTGTAAACAGAATACAGGTGTCATGTGAAGGTACCCATGGGATATCCCTAAGGCTCTGAAAACCAGCTGTTATTTGCCCTCAATTTTAAAATGAGAATTGGGCATCTTTCAAACCTCTCCCATATTAAAAACCACAGTGCTGAAAATGAAAAGAACTAAAAGGTGTCCGTGTGACTAGGCTACATACATTTAATAAAATCAAATCCAAGTAATTTAAGAGGTGAACAAAGTGAAATTATTTTCAAAGCTGCAATTGTATACCCATTAAAGACCAAACATGCAAATAATGCTAAAAGATATTCCAGTTAGGTAGCCCCAGAAAAATGTATATTTTTTAGGAAGTTGTGAGTAATCATTCAAAGTTTCTGTATATGGAAGCAGATGCCCCATATAAAGAAGACCAAACCTGTCAAAACCATATGGCAGCGGCGGCGGGGGGGGGGGTGAATTGTGCTCTTCAGTTCTGCTCCAGTGAGTTGTGAGACCCCTTGCAACAGCATGGAAGTGGGTATAGGAGGTTGTAGGAGAGATAGGCAAACATCTCTTCACCTCCTCTTCCATTAGTGCTGGCTTCTGCAAGATTCTTCCACGAACGGAAGGACTCCTGTTTCCTAAAGAATGTGGTTTCCAGAGGTTGTTGAATTGGAGCTCCCATCAACTTTGTGCCAATATGGCTAATGGTCAAGGATGACAAAAGCTGTAGCCCAGCAGCCTTGGAGATCCACAGGTTCCCCATCCCTGGCACAACACAAAAACTCTGGTGCCACCTGAAAGGGTGGCAGATTAATTGTGGAAAATGACTCCCACCATCAGATGCATGAAAAATTTAATTCAGCATATCCTTTCATGGGACTAGATTCCACATCACTAGGCACTTCCACCTATGGTAGAAAATAGTTCATAATGCCTATGCCAAAATAAAACTGCCAGCCTTTCAGGTGGCATAAGACTTGGAAGTTTTTACAGCAATAGACTAAAAATAGCTACTCCTAAGCAATACTTCTTACCTTGATGTAACATGCAAGAGCTTTTCCATCATCCCCTTTAAACACCAGCTTCATTCCCTTAAATGTCTCCATAGCTTTTGAACAAGATGTGGACTCCTGGTACTGGACAAAAGCTTCAAATGTCCGCAGGTTCAAAAGGGAACGCAAAGTCAAATTATTCATGCGTCCTCCCACCACTTCTTCCCTATAAGGGTCAAGCATAGGGATATCTATGTTCTTGATCTTCCCAAAATTTTCAAACACTGCTCTCAAGATATCTTCCCTTGGTGATTCACTACCTGAGCCTTTCACTGCAAACCATTTGCATGGCAATCCTTCCAAATAGATGCAACCAGGACTATCCTTGCTTTGCTCTGCTAAGTCTTCCTCTGGCAATTCTCTAGTGGGTTCCAACTCCTCAGGAGCTGGCGGATTGGAAGGTGGCTCCATGACAACCACTTGCAAATCATCTTTGAAGCCACTGAGGTTTATCATCTTGCCATGAAGCTTTTCCTTCAGCCTACAAAACACGCGATTGGTGTCTGCCTCTCCCTCACACAGAATGAAACCCTTAGTGTTCTTGGTAACCTTAACACTGGCGAACCGGTCTGGACAAACCATTTTCTTCAGCTTTTCAATCACTTCCCACTTTGGGACTATGTAGGTAGGTCCGGTGGGTTCTGGAAGCACTATACAGATTGTCATTTTCACTACTGGCATAAGATATAGTCGATGAAAAGCACAGAACTCCACAGTTTCTGAGGTATCATATACTACAGTGTGATTCATGATGTCCAGAGGTCCTTTAGAAAAACAATTAAAGAGGAGCAGTTATGATAAAGAGCAAATAAAGAATGCTCCTTTATATTCTAAATAGTTACTAGGGTCAGCTGCTTGCACCATGCAAACAATGCAAGGTGACATTAAACACACCTCTTTCAAGCTGGACCTGTTTTCCAAATTTCTGACAAGTACACTATTTTCTGAATTAAAATTAGAGGCACATTTAGACCTAAAACTGTTTGCTCTTGCAGAATGACCCTATCTTTGCAAATTTACTTTGAATGAAGGGCCTTTTATTTCAATGGAGCTCACTGCGATTGCAACCTTGCTTGTTTGCTGTTTTAAAGGTTATCTTCTAAAAGCACAAAATATCTTTAAAATGATATACAGTCATCTTAGAAATGGCATACAATCATCCTAAAGTGTTGGTAGGGAAGAGATATAATACACACTGTGAGGAGTGTTAAATACAACACACAGTCCCAATAGGATCTCTTATTGAACTACGGAAGAGTCTGAAATTAAATCCAAACTCCCAGCAATACGCACACACATGAAAAACTATGCAGATACAAAAAAAGCATTTGCAGCTGAAATACACACCACTCCTGGATAAATCACTAAGCATGTCACAGAATGCCAACCAAGAACCAATTTGAAAGAAACCCAGTAAGATAACCAAGAAACCAAGTGAGATAAAATACACACTCGTGGCACGTTGCAAACTATGTTTACACAGATATGAATTCCACTGGTCTTACTCCCTAGCAAGTGTAATCAGGACTACACCCTTCAAGCTCTAATAGCCATGAAAGAATTGCAGCTAATGTATCCAAGCTCTCTTTAAAATTAAAATTGAACTGATGGGGAAATGGTATAAAAATATTTTAACGAAGTCTAAAACAAACTACACAAAAACTGCTTTCTGAAACTTTACACATCTACAAATATCTATAAACACTGCTTAGTAATTCTAGCAAATGGGTACTTTAGGAAAAGTCTCTAGACTTAACTAAGCTATTTCCAATACATGAGAACATGTAAACTGCACAAGTCAAACATTCTTTTCTGTTAAAAATAAAATAACTATTGCTTTTAAAGAGCATCTGCAGTAATCAAAAACCATTCTGTCTTCTTAGAGAACCCACAGTCAAGTCAAGCAATGCAGTTTCTGTGTTACATGCATGAACTAGTTTCCATTAACATGGCAAATAAATGCTTCCACAATTCACTCACAACTATGTCAAGTTTCAAGGCAAGATACACACACTGTATATGTGTATTTACTGCTTCATTTATAACAAAGGTCAAGTGCATAAGATGTCTACACTCCAAGTTTAGTTTAACATAACTTAGGGAAATCTGTTCCTCACACTCCATGCAATAATTAATTACACACCTTGGAATGCAGTTTACTTCGAAAGGCAATATAATCCAGTTAATTTTTTTTTATCTTGAGATTTTCTGGCTTTTCAGAATACAAGTCATGAATTCCATTCCTCCACACTGTAGTGTGTTTCCCTTCTCAGTCTTCTAGTTTGTCTTTAAGCTCTGCACTAGAAATTATGATATTCCAATTTGTATAGTTTGCATTCTCTCCTAAAATGCCAAAGTTCTCAGCAGATTTATTTATTTTTTGTATTCAAGTCAGAGCATAACAAAATACTCCTCAGTCTGCTATATTAATGTGTTAGGAAAGTATACTGGCAAATCCTTGCCAGCTCTCTTCTGAGATGTCAGGGTCCAAATTGCAAGACTCAAGGGAAACTGGAGCAAATAATAAAATGCAGCTGCTGGTAAAGCCATCACCTGTTCCCATCCTTTAAAAAAACACCTGATCACAGGTGTACACCCACATGTGCTGCTGCTTATCTTGCTTCTTAATAAACATCCCAGTAAAATACATACACCCAATGAAGTTCAAACACAACGCTGAAATGGGCTATATAATGTCCTATGCCATACTTTAAAACAACAATAACCAGAAAGCATCCTATCTTAAAAATTAAAATCACACAGAAGAGAACTGGAGTGTAGCACATATAAATAACTTCTCGATAGCCTGGTAAGTGTCCAATGATGCTGGAAAAAACCTCAACTACAGTAGCAGGCTCATCTGCCTGTATCTTGGTTCCCATTGGTAAACTTGGACTGTTAGGACTTTCGTTCCACAAACAGAAGAGGAAGTTTTATGAAGCAAATCAAAAAGAAATTTGTTCCTATCTTCAATAATACTGCATGATGGTAGACACCGGAGAGGAATTTATGGCTGAGCAGAAGATTATAGTGAAAGATATATACAACCTGCACCATAATGGTCCAGCTGCAACCACATTCACACTGCATGGTGATGCAACTGACCTTTTAGCGGTTAGCAGTAGACTTGCACTAGTATTGTCATGCTGCAGTGTGGGTTGTAACATAATTCAACCCCTTCTTCCTAAACACAGGCATCCTATTTTGCTTCCATCTTCACAGTCCCTTCTCCAGAATCTGTCCACCCAACTCTGTGCATCTTCAAGGATGGCATACTGTTTTTACATAACTGTACTTTATATTACTTTAGCCTTAGAAAAAGACAAGACAGAAACACCCTCATGCTCCTCTTCCTCCTAACCACCCTTCTCATCCCTTATACAGGGACCCATCACTGTCAAAATATAATTACATTTGTTGATATGATAGGATGACATGATGCCCTTTCTTCTGCAAGCAGGAAGAGTACCGTATTCTCAGCAACTGTGCCCTGCTTGTGGCAGACCATCTGTGGAAAGGCTTGCTTTTCACCTATTCTGAAATTATTTTGGGACCATCAAATACCTTATTATTCCAGGCTTTTAAACTGATTTTACTGGTCCTATCTACTCTGAATTTTGAGTGCTGTTCTTGTGAATTTTGCTGTTCTTAGTGTGTTTTTGTTAGTTACCTATTGAAGGATTTTTAAAGATAATAAAATTATCCAAGGAGCTATTTGGTTTTATTTTTACCCTTTTATCTCCCCTGGGTCTCGGTGAGGCAAAAAAGACTAAAACACACACTGGAAATATTGTGGGGTCATGGCAGTTAGGCCAATATTATGCCAATTTATGATCAACCAAGTTCACTCTATTATGTGATCAAGCATAGTCAAGCAGAAATTTGACACTTCTCCTCAATCCAAGCCTAACATTGGCTCTTCCTAGACCCTACCAATACTTGGAGATAGCAGTTCCTGCTTCCCATAGCATATAAATCCATCCCTCCTTTCAATCTAGATATGCAGTCTTCAATCATCTGCTTCCTTCAATTCATATCTAAAAGGGGACATAGCTCCCTCTGGTGTATATGCCACAGAAAGGCACTAGAGTAAATTGTAAAACACAGTTCCCACAAATTGAGTCCATTCGGCCTCGGCCCAGTATACCTGAGTCTAAACGGCCTCGGTCCAGTATACCTGAAGGAGCGTCTCCACCCCCATCGTTCTGCCCGGACGCTGAGGTCCAGCTCTGTGGGCCTTCTGGCGGTTCCCTCATTGCAAGAAGCAAAGCTACAGGGAACCGGGCAGAGGGCTTTCTCCGTAGTGGCGCCTGCCCTGTGGAACACCCTCCCATCAGATGTCAAAGAGAAAAACAACTATCTGACATTCAGAAGACATCTTAAGGCAGCCCTGTTCAGGGAAGTTTTTAATCTGTGATATTTTAGTGTATTTTTGGTCTCTGTGGAAGCCGCCCAGAGTGGCTGGGGAAACCCAGCCAGATGGGTGGGGTTCAAATTATTATTATTATTATTATTATTATTATTATCCATAAAATGAGACCTCCACTACCCTCAGCTTTCAATACTGGACTTCACAACACCTCTTCTTCCTCATCCACATATATGTTCCCCTTTGGATAAGCTGCTACTTCCTAAGCCCACCCCCAAATAACACCTTCCCCCAGGTATTGCCCTGAGCTCTTTTTCCTTCAATCCACCCTGAAGCATTTCCACATTACATATATGTGACCCAAACACTTCTAATCAGTGGGCCTCTCAGTACATCCTCATCTTGAAGCACATGCACCCAAACATACACACACTGCACATGCGGTCCTTCTCACATACAGCTCCAATAACACATGCAGAGGTAAACACACCCTACACGGCCAAGCCCAAGTTGTGAGCAGGCTTCAACTATTTCCCTAGGCCCAAACGGCTTTCTTGCTCTTCTTTCATACAGCAACAAGTCCCTCTTTAAATTATACACAGTAATGTTGCCATAGACCACTCCACAGGTCCTCAGCTTCCTGCACCACAGAGCTGACAGACCCTAAAGTTATTCGACGTGCTTCCCCCGCCCCCCAACGCCCATGACTCCCTGAGCCAATTCAGAAAGCAGCACAGTCCATTCCAGAGGCCTCTAATCCCCACAGCCCAATCCCAATAATGTCTCACACCCCACAGAGTGCTGGCCCACTCCACTCTCCTATGGCTTGCACATTGATCCTTCTTTCACACCTCTAGGGCAACAAATAACCCTCTCTACTACCACGGCCCACTCATCTCCTTAAGGAAAGGCCTTTGCTGCAATTGTGGTGTAGTGGCTGTACAGTGTGAAGACTAGGGCTGGGGAGACCAGAGTTCAAATCCCCACGCAGCCATGTAGTTCACTGGGTGGTCATGGGACAATCTCCCAGTCTAACTTGCTTCAGAGCTGTTGTGGGGATAAAACGGGAGCCAAGTGAATGCCACCCTGAGTTGGCTGAAGAGCCATAAATGCCATAAATAGTATCCCACAACCCAGCCCCACACAGAGCCTTCCTCACATGGTCCAGAGAGAGCTGAACCTCGCAAACCCTTCTTGCCCAAAAAAGGGCTTCCAGAGCCTCTAAAGACCCCCACACATAAACCCACTCAGCGAACCAGACCCCTGTGTCAGGCAACCATCCGCACGCAGAGCCTTGCTTATGCCCCACAGAGTGCTAACCCCATTATACTTCCCACTATCCCCTTTCTTCCATCCCATAGGGTTCCTTTACCCATACAAAACACCACCACCATAGGCAAACCCTCTCCACTGCTAAGGAACATGCTTCTTTCCTTGCCCCAACCTTACCCAACACAGCCAATATTCTCTAGAATGTGTGAGGAAAGCTATGATGCTCTCTACTTCCTCCCCACAGGCTTTTCCCTATCTCCATGCAGCTGCCCACACTGCCACTCGCCACCTGCAGCCCAGCCCCACTCCATGAGGGAGCAGCCCATGGGCTCCTGCAACCCACAGGGAGATTTCTTGGCACAAGCCACAGAGCCCCTCGTGCCCACCTTCTTCTCCACTACAGGGACTTTTCTGAAGCCATGTAGACAACCAACACCCCCACCCCAACGGGGATAGTTCCCTTGTTCCTGCAACCCTGCAGAGCTTAAAATCCCCTCTTGCTTTTCAAACACAACCCAGTACTTAGTCCCAGGCACCTTCAGACCTTGCTTATGCCTCACTGAGAGCCAACACTTAGCACCCTTCTTCCACTCCCACAGGGCTCAGTGATGCCAGCCCTTCCCACTCCTCCTGCTTCTTCCCCCAGCCTTCTTTGAACACCCCAGAGAGCACCTCTGGCAGCCATGCCTCATGCCCCCTTCTTCTGCCAAAACAGGGGTTTCCCCCACCCACCCCTGCATCCCCAACTAGCACCCAGCCATTCAGCACCACTAGGACCCATGGGTGTAGCCAGGGTGTGTTAGGGGAAACAGGCTTCACGTTACGGGGGCAGGCTTCATGTTGGGGGGCAGAACCCCACTTAGTTATTTTTATTTACTTGTTGGGTGGCAATTTGCCCCTGTCCCTCTTAGCTATGCCCATGCTAAGACCTCAGCCACCCCCTGCAGCCCTAGAACTATTTCCCCAAGCCATGCAGCCCCACAAGCACCCCAGCTACCTACCCCTGCACCCCTAGACCACCCCAAGCCATGCAGTCAGGCCACCCACCCCCTGCACCCCTAGACCACCCCCAAGCCATGCAGTCAGGCCACCCACCCCCTATAGCCCTAGACCACCCCCCAAGCCATGCACCCTAGCCACCCACCCCCTGTACCCCTAGGCCACCCCCAAGCCATGCAGTCAGGCCACCCACCCCCTATAGCCCTAGACCACCCCCAAGCCATGCAGTCAGGCCACCCACCCCCTAAAGCCCTAGGCCACCCCCAAGCCATGCACCCTAGCCACCCACCCCCTGCACCCCTAGGCCACCCCCAAGCAATGCACCCTAGCCACCCACCCCCTGCACCCCTAGACCACCCCCCAAGCCACCCACCACCTAAAGCCTTAGACCACCCCCAAGCCACGCAGTCAGGCCACCCACCCCTGCACCCCTAGACCACCCCCCAAGCCACGCAGTCAGGCCACCCACCCCCTGCACTCCTAGACCACCCCCAAGCCATGCAGTCAGGCCACCCACCCCCTGCACTTCTAGACCACCCCAAGCCATGCAGTCAGGCCACCCACCCCCTGCACCCCTAGACCCCCCCCAAGCCATGCAGTCAGGCCACCCAACCCCCTAAAGCCCTAGACCACCCCAAGCCACCCACCCCCTGCACTCCTAGACCACCCCCAAGCCATGCAGTCACGCCACCCACCCCCTAAAGCCCTAGACCACCCCCAAGCCACCCACCCCCTGCACCGCTAGACCACCCCCCCAAGCCATGCAGTCAGGCCACCCACCCCCTAAAGCCCTAGACCACCACCCCAAGCCATGCAGTCAGGCCACCCAACCCATAAAGCCCTAGACCACCCCCCCCAAGCCACCCACCCCCTGTACCCCTAGACCACCCCTAGACCAGTCAGGCCACCCAACCCCTAAAGCCCTAGACCACCCCCAAGCCACCCACCCCCTGTACCCCTAGACCACCCCCAAGCCATGCAGTCATGCCACCCACCCCCTAAAGCCCTAGACCACCCCCAAGCCATGCAGTCAGGCCATCCACCACCTAAAGCCCTAGACCACGCCCCAAGCCATGCAGTCAGGCCACCCAACCCCTAAAGCCCTAGACCACCCCCCAAGCCACTCACCCCCTGCACCCCTAGACCACCCCCCAAGCCATGAAGCCAAGGCCCCCACCACCTAAAGCCCTAGACCACCCCCAAGCCATGCAGTCAGGCCACCCACCCCCTAAAGCCCTAGACCACCCCCAAGCCATGCAGTCACGCCACCCACCCCCTAAAGCCCTAGACCAACCCCCAAGCCATGCAGTCAGGCCACCCACCGCCTAAAGCCCTAGACCACCCCAAGCCACCCACCCCCTGCACTCCTAGACCACCCCCAAGCCATGCAGTCAGGCCACCCACCCCCTGCACTTCTAGACCACCCCCAAGCCATGCAGTCAGGCCACCCACCCCCTAAAGCCCTAGACCACCCCAAGCCACCCACCCCCTGCACCCCTAGACCACCCCCAAAGCCATGCAGACAGGCCACCCAACCCCTAAAGCCCTAGACCACCCCAAGCCACCCACCCCCTGCACCCCTAGACCCCCCCAAGCCATGCAGTCAGGCCACCCAACCCCCTAAAGCCCTAGACCACCCCAAGCCACCCACCCCCTGCACCCCTAGACCACCCCCAAGCCATGCAGTCACGCCACCCACCCCCTAAAGCCCTAGACCACCCCCAAGCCACCCACCCCCTGCACCGCTAGACCACCCCCCCAAGCCATGCAGTCAGGCCACCCACCCCCTAAAGCCCTAGACCACCACCCCAAGCCATGCAGTCAGGCCACCCAACCCATAAAGCCCTAGACCACCACCCCCAAGCCACCCACCCCCTGTACCCCTAGACCACCCCCAAGCCATGCAGTCATGCCACCCACCCCCTAAAGCCCTAGACCACCCCCAAGCCATGCAGTCAGGCCATCCACCACCTAAAGCCCTAGACCACGCCCCAAGCCATGCAGTCAGGCCACCCAACCCCTAAAGCCCTAGACCACCCCCCAAGCCACCCACCCCCTGCACCCCTAGACCACCCCCCAAGCCATGAAGCCAAGGCCCCCACCACCTAAAGCCCTAGACCACCCCCAAGCCATGCAGTCAGGCCACCCACCCCCTAAAGCCCTAGACCACCACCAAGCCATGCAGTCACGCCACCCACCCCCTAAAGCCCTAGACCAACCCCCAAGCCATGCAGTCAGGCCACCCACCACCTAAAGCCCTAGACCACCCCAAGCCACCCACCCCCTGCATCCCTAGACCACCCCCCAAGCCATGAAGCCAAGGCACCCAAGCTATGAAGTCAAGCCACCCACCCCCTGTACCCCTAGACCACCCCCAAGCCATGCAGTCAGGCCACCCACCCCCTAAAGACCTAGACCACCCCCGAAGTCACCCACCCCCTGCACCCCTAGACCACCCCCCAAGCCGTGCACCCTAGCCTCCCACCCCCTGCACCCCTAGACCACCCCCAAGCCATGCAGTCACGCCACCCACCCCCTAAAGCCCTAGACCACCCCCAAGCCACCCACCCCCTGCACCCCTAGACCACCCCCCAAGCCATGAAGCCAAGGCCCCCACCACCTAAAGCCCTAGACCACCCCCAAGCCATGCAGTCAGACCACCCACCCCCTAAAGCCCTAGACAACCCCCAAGCCATGCAGTCACGCCACCCACCACCTAAAGCCCTAGACCACCCCAAGCCACCCACCCCCTGCATCCCTAGACCACCCCCCAAGCCATGAAGCCAAGGCACCCAAGCCATGAAGCCAAGGCACCCACCCCCTAAAGACCTAGACCACCCCCAAGCCATGCAGTCAAGCCACCCACCCCCTGTACCCCTAGACCACCCCCAAGCCATGCAGTCAGGCTACCCACCCCCTAAAGACCTAGACCACCCCCGAAGTCACCCACCCCCTGCACCCCTAGACCACCCCCCAAGCCGTGCACCCTAGCCACCCACCCCCTGCACCCCTAGACCACCCCCAAGCCATGCAGTCAGGCCACCCACCCCCTAAAGACCTAGACCACCCCCCAAGCCACCCACCGCCTGCACCCCTAGACCACTCCCAAGCCATGCATTCACGCCACCCACCCCCTAAAGCCCTAGACCACCCCCCAAGCCACCCACCCCCTGCACCCCTAGACCACCCCAGCGGGCGGCGGCAGGGGACCAAGACCGTCCACGGCTTCCTAGGGACGATTCCGGCCATCAGGCCTCCCTCCCCCAACCACGCCGACGACCCCGGCCCACCTCCCCCTTCTTCCCCGCCCCACAGGTGCTCCCGGCGAAGCCCATAGCTACAGCCCCGAAACCCTCTCCGCGTCAAAACCCACCCCCGGGGGGCAGAGGCCGGCCAGCGCTCCCCCATAGTCCATCCAGCCCCATTCCACCCCCCCGCCCCCGCCGGTCCTTAGCGCTTCGCCCCCTCCCTCCCCTGGCCGCCCCCGCCTCCCAGGACAGGCCTCGAAGGGCGACTGCCGAGCCCCCCGCTCCGCTGCATGGCGTCCCCCACCAGCATCCCTCCCGACCCTCCTCCCGGGGAGAGGCCTAGTCGCTGGCGGAGGGCGAAGCCGGACCCGCGGCTGGCTTCCCCCTCTTACCGGAGGCCTCCGCCGCCTCTCCCGCCGCCGCCGCCGCCCCCAAACCGGCTCCTCGCGGCCTCTTGCTCCGGCCTCCCCGGGGCGGAGCGCGCCGGGCCCCGCTGCCCGCGGGGGAGCTGGGGAGCCTCTGCTGCCTCTGCTTGCCGGAGCCCCGAAGCCTCCTTCTTCTCCTCCTTCTCCTCCTGGCTTGTCAAAGGGACGTTGCCTCGCCGCTGGAAAGCCGAGCGAAGCCAGGAGCCCCTCGGACGCCCAGCGCTGATTGCTATTTATTGCCCGTAGGTAGAGGTGTCCCACCCACCCACTCAGTTTCCGTGCGGACCCGATCCTATGCTGCGCTCGCGAGTAAAAGCCCCCTCCGAGGGCTGCTACTCACTTGCAATAATAATTAAAGGTTGCTACGTGCCCTTTTTTTTTTTTAAAGGGGGAGTAACAAATTGAGACAAATTGAATTTATTCGCTTTGAATAGCCGGCGCAAGGTCCTCTTTTTAAATATATATATATATACGGTATATTATTATTTTGCTCTTCCATATACAGTGGTTCCTCGGGTTACAGACGCTTCAGTTTACAGACTCCACTAACCTAGAAATAGTACCTCGGGTTAAGAACTTTACTTCAGGATGAGAACAGAAACAGTTTCAGGTTAAGAACGGACCTCCAGTTCTTAACCCGAGGTACCACTGTATGGCAACCCTAAAGTGACCATAATAACAGCGGTCAATTGACAGGTTTGCAGAAGTGTCTTAACTGACCACGTTTTATTCCGCAAGGAAAGGCGCTTGCTCGCAAGTAAACGCATCGCCATGCAGGTGGTTTGTTTTTGTCGGAGCACGGAGCATGTTTCTTTTCTCCTGCTCCGGAGGGTGAGGACTCGAACCAGCGGATTCAAAGTCACAGGAAAGGAGATTCAGCATCTGAACATCAGGAAGAGCTTTCTGGCGGGAAGAGCTGTGTTCGACAGTGGAAAGGACTCCCTCGGGAGGAGGTGGCCTCGCCTTCCTTGGAGGTTTTAAACAGAGGCTGGATGGCCATCGGTCAGGGATGGTCTAGTTGAGATTCCTGCATTGCCAGGGGGTGGCTGGATGACCCTTGGGGGTCCCTTCCAACTCTACAGTTCTCTGGTGCAGGTTTGTGCAGATTCCTGGGGCACAAGCTGGATGCAAGGGGTGCATAGGATTGCAGCCAATCTTATGCATCGCCCCCTAGGGAATAAGTCCCACTGATCATGATGTAGGCGAGGAGATTGCTGCTGCGCAGGCTCTTCTACCACCCTGCTTATTTAGAAGCAAGAATAAGTGTTTTCCTTTTCAAATAATACAGAGTATGGTGAAATCACAATAAGGAAAACTTCCCCTCAGTAGTTTCAAGCACTACTACAGATTCCACATAATACCTGCACTGTACTGCACTATTTAGTGTGGCAGCACCTGCACTTTGGAACTCCTAGCCTATTGCAGTAAAAGAATACTGTATGAAACGAAGTCAAAGCATTTTTTGCAGACATGGGGTGCCTTGTCCTTTTGTTGGTTTCCGTATCCACATACCCTGTCAGTTAACTTGTCTGTCAAAGCTGGGCTGCAGATTTGTGCCAACCACAAATCTCAAATAAATTTATATTTAACGTTCTCCAGTCCCCAGCTACAGACAATTGTGCTGCGGTCATTGGTTGGGCCATTAACCTTCTGCGCGCACACACACACACACACACACACCCAATACAGGCAATATTGCTATTTTAGAATCAAGGTGCTTGCGTTACGAGTCCCATTTCATGAAAGACTTTTTCCCAAAATAGGTATACCTGAGGGATCATCCACCACATGTGAAAAACAGAGGCTGGGTATATACCCCAGGAGGAAAATGTACAGCATAGCTGAAAGACCATCAATGGGCCATGGGGCAGAAGTGGGAACACCCACACTTCAGAGAGAAACTGACATAAAATGAATGGACATCAAAATAGAACTGTTTAATGACATAATGTTGTTGACAAAGAAAAGCTGCTTCTCCACAGAAACAAAGCAATCAGAGCAGAAAGGACTAAAAATGCAATCTCAAAGAAGGTACCCAGTCGTACCTTGGTTCTGGAATGCCTTGCAGCTTGAATATTTCGGCTCCCGAACGCCACAGTCCCGGAAGTGAGTGTTCCGGTTTGCAAATGTTCATTGGAACCTGAATGTCCAACGCGGCTTACGCAGCTTCTGATTGAGTGCAGGAAGCTCCTGCAGCCAACTGGAAGCCGCGCCTTGGTTTTCAGAAGTCAAACAGACTTCCAGAACAGATTCTGTTCGAGAACCAAGGTACAGCTGTATTTGAAAACTAATGTTCCATTTCAATATGCCCCCCGCTTTTATCTAAGATGTTTCAAATAGATTTTCTTATTACACTGTGTGCACTGGTGTGGAAAGAGAGGATAGCATGTGTCATGGGAAGATTCAAGGACAATCGGAGAAACATTTAAACATTTCAGTGTATAAATATAGTGCATATGGGTGTTCTTTCTCTCTCTCTCTCTCTCTCTCTCTCTCTCTCTCTCTCTATGGGTGTGTGTGTGTGTGTGTGTGTGTGTTGCAGAATATGGATAGATATCTTTTCAAAATGAGAGCAAAAGCATCAAGAGATACTGAGGACAATCCTGGTTGTGTTTTCCAATGCATTTCTTACCAATAAAACAGCAACAGTCTGGTGCCAGCATATTTTTATTCTGAAAATATGGCCCAGAAAAAGAAGTTTGAAACTGCTGCTCTATTCCATTGACGGTGCTGGAGTGCCCTCTGCTGGGCACATACCGAACTATTTATTGAATGTTTTATGAAGGTTCCATGGCTTAGAACTTAAGTAGACCTGTTGGAGATCCAACCAATGAACACAAACAGACTAATATACAGTACATGGGAGATATGGATTGGCCGAGAAAAGTAGTGATTATTTGCATGAATGAGTACAGGTATAAATGCAATTGCTTTAAATGTGAAGGGCTTGGAAAACCTGATAAAATGGACTAAGACAGCAGCATTTCTTTATAAAAGGGACCCACAAATATTTTTCCTGCCAGAAACACACAAAGCCGATTGGAAAAAATATGTTTTATTCAGTCATGGGTGGGACAAAGGTTCAGAGCAAGAGGTTCAAGCTAAGGAGGAGGTATAGGCATATTAATACACACATTATTTAATTTCCAAACTACTAAAGCGCTGAGAGATGTAAATGGAAGACTTGCATTTGTTGAAGGGATTTTTAATTGGCATCTGTCTATGTACCAAATAGTGGTCAGTTTCTTGCAAAATAACTTTGGGCAGAGCTGCTAGGGATTTAATAATTTTGTTTTTGTTGTACTAATTATGCATATTATGCAATAAGAATTGCAGTGCTATCTAGTATACTGTCATCGTGTTGCTTGTGTTGTTTGTTGTGTAAGGGATTTAATAATTGACAGTGAACTTAATTGGAACATAAAAGGATTATCATAAGCATTTGGCTGATTCTGCTTAGAAAAAGAAACGTGCACTGGAACTTTAAGAAGGTAGATAGCTGCTGAAACTCTCAAGACTGCTGCAAGAGTGGGGATTAAGAGACATATGCTGAGAGACACATGAACCCAGGGGAAACGAGTCACTCACATGTGGCTCCAGTTTTCAGCTCACAATCTAGATTTAACTTCTGCCTCACTTCTGAATGCAGTGCAAGGGACACAGACAGGAGACATTAAAATAGCAGAACATGCACCAGTCTGTGCAAAATTTGACTTTGCTCCAGTGTGGTACTTCAGCCCAAATCAGCTGATTAGGGTAAAGTTTACAAAAACACTAGCAAATTTCTTTAAAGAAAATAATACTGGAGGAATAAGCTCCAGTTTGTTTTGGGGAAACTATGAAGACAGTCATGAGTGGTGCTTATATTCAGATAAAATTAAACAAATAACACAAAATGGAGAGAGAAAATATCAATTAGAACAGGAAATCTCCTTTTTAGAACAACTACACAGAGGAAGAGGATCAAAGGGCATATTTAAAAAGCTACAAATAAAATGGAAAGAATTAGAAACTATAGAAGCAGAGAAAATGATACAGCTGTTACATTTAAAACAAAAAATACGAATTGGGGGGGGGGAGGAATCAAAACTCTTAGCAAACAGATTCCGGAGAAAAAAGAAATAAAACACTCATAACTGGTATAAAAAGCAAAAATAAGAGAAAATGCATTTTCTACCAAAATAATCCGTAAAGAATTTAAGGAGCTCTAAATGATTCTTACAACTTTGTGAGATAGTCCAGTATTCTTATCCCCAAGATGCAGTAGTGGAGCTGGCAAATAGTTGCCTACCAATAAGCTCATTAGTGAAGAAAAATACAAACCACATGCATGTCTTGTCAACAGACCACTCTGCAGCATGCAAGCTTTCTCTGTATAGAATCTACCTTGCTAGAAATAATAGGACAGTTCTGAAAGACCTAGCAGCTTTAAAAAAGAATCCAATTTTTAAAAATTGCAGAAATCCAAGTACATCCAGATTACTTAATAACCTAACAGCAGCAGATTATAGCTGAAATGGAGGTTCTTAGAGAACCAACATCTGCATATATAGCAGATATAGCAAAGCATTTCAATAGTGGGGCAGGTTTTATAGAGTCAAGCTGTAGGGACTCTGCTCGTCTGTGGAGTAAAGACGTAACTGTGATCTTTCTTGCTCTCCGCATCATTCTGGCAAACACTTGTCTTTTTTTTAAAAAAAATAATATTTTATTGATTTTCCAAAAACAAAAAACAATGCAAAAACAAAACAAATTTACTTTCCTCTAGTCCCTTCTCTGGTTCCATTACAGTGGTACCTCTGGATACGCACACCTCTGGTTGCGTACCCTTCAGGATGCGAAGTGGCAAACCCAGAAGCGCTCTACCGCGCCGCACACATGCACAGAAGCGGCACCTCTGGTTGCGAATTCCTCAGGATCTGACCAGAGCCCCAGAACAGATCCCGTGCACAACTGGAGGCACCACTGTATTTGTCAACATGCTGCATATCCATTGTTAAATATGTATATTTATATCACCTATATGAATTTAAGGAAGAGTGGAAGATGTTTAGTGCATATATACAGAAGCAATGTACACAGGTTAATACATTAGCAGGGTTTTAAGTTTATTTGTAATTTTACATAAATGGATAATAGGTGAATAGCTGGGAAAGCCAGGATAATTGTACCAGGCCAGCTGCAGGTGGCACTATTGTTTTAGGAATGTTGTTGAACCAAAATCCAGTTTAATTAAGTTTAAAGAACTTTCCTGGGGTTTAGTCTTCCACTCAATCCATAAATAATTGCTTGTTGTAATTTACCTTTACCTTTACCTTTACCTGTTAGTGGGACTCCAGAACTACTGCAGTAGTTCATGGGTAGGCAAACTAAGGCCTGTGGGCCGGATCCAGCTCAATCGCCTTCTCAATCCGGCCCGTGGACGGTCCAGGAATCAGCATGTTTTTACATGAGTAGAATGTGTCCTTTTAATTAAAGTGCATCTCTGGGTTATTTGTGGGGTATAGGAATTGGTTCATTTTTTCCCTTCAAAATATAGTCTGGCTCCCCACAAGGTCTGAGGGACAGTGGTGAAAAAAGTTTGCTGAAAAAGTTTGCTGACCCCTGCAGTAGTTCGTTGGTGCAGTGCCAAAATTGTTGCCAGTTGCCAGGTCACAGTGACCTTCAAGCACTGATCAGGAGACCTGCAGGTGCAAAATAAGGGTACCATGTCTCACACGTATAGCAGATTTTTC